>NW_024543978.1:5628750-8525000 GCF_018167655.1 Microtus oregoni
GGTACAGATGTAATGTATATTCTTTATTTTTAAAGATTTATTTATTTATTATGTATACAACATTCCTTCCATGTATGTTTGTATGCCAGAAGAGGGCACCAGATCTCATTATAGATGGTTGTGAGCCACCATGTGGTTGCTGGGAATTGAACTCAGGACCTCTGGAAGAGCAATCAGTGCTCTTAACCTCTGAGCCATCTCTCCAGTCCCCGTAATGTATATTCTTTGGGTGAAATGTTCTGTAAATATCTGTTAGCTCTGTGTAGTTTATGACAGCCTTTCTGTTTAGTTTTTGTCTGGATGAACTGTCTACAGTAAGAGTGGGATATTGAAATCTCCCACTATCAGTGGATGAGGGTCATTATGAAATTTAAGCTCTAGTAATGTTTCTTTACAAACTTGGGTGCCCTGGGTTTGGACCATAGTGGTTAAGAATTGAGATGTCGTCTTGGTAGATTTTTCCCTTAATGAGTATGTTGCTCTTCCCATCTCTTTTAATTTGCTTTTTTGTTTGATGTCTATTTTGTTAGATATTAAAATGGCTACACCAGCTTGTTTCCTTAGGTCCATTTGCTTAGAATATCTTTTTACATCCCTTTACTCTGAGGCATCCCTTGATGTTGAAGCATCTTTCTTGTATGCAGCAGAAGGACAGATTATGTTTTCACATCCATCCCATTAGTCTGTGTCTTTTTATTGGGGAATTGAGACCATTGATTTTGAGAGGTATCAATGATTGCTGGTTCCTGTTATTTTGTTGTTGCTATTGGTGGTGGTAGTGGTGGTGGTGGTGGTGGTGTGTGTGTGTGCATGTTTTTCTTCTTTTGATTTTGCTGGTCTGAAATTATTTATTCCCTGTGTTTTCATGGCTGTAGTTAACCTTAAGTTAGAGTTTTCCTTCTAGCACCTTCTGTAGTGCTCACTTTGTAGATAAATATTGCTTAAATTTGGTTTTATCATGAAATATCCTATTTTTTCCATCTATAGTGATTGAAATTTTTTCTGGATATAGTGGTCAAGACTGGCATCTGTGGTGTCTTAGGGTCTGAGGCACATCTATCCAGGCCCTTATGCCTTTTAGAACCTCCATTGAGAAATCAAATAATTACAATAGGTCTACCTTTATATGTTACTTGGTCTTTTCCATTTCCGATTTTAATATTCTTCCTGTGATCTGTTTCTTCAGTGTTTTGATTATTATGGGCTGAGCAGCCTTTCTTTTCTGGTCCAATCTATTTGGTGTTCTGTATGCTTCTTATACTTTAATAGGTCCTCCTTCTTTAGGGAACTTTTCTTCTATAATTCTGTTGAAAATATTTCCTGGGCCTTTGATCTGGTTTTCTTCTCCTTTCTTTATTCCTATTGTCCTTAGATTTGGCTTTTTCACAGAGTTCCAGATTTCCTAGATGTTTTGTGTCTTGAGTGTTTTTAGATTTAATGTTTTCTTTGAACAGTGTGTCCATTTCTTCTACTGTATCTTCAACATCTGAGATTCTCTCTTCTATCTCTTATATTCTATTGGTAAAGCTTGCCTCAACTTCCTGCATTTTTCATTTCTAGATTTCCTTCCGTTTGGATTTTCTTTATTGATTCTATTTTCAGATTTATTCACTTCTTTGCACTGTGTGTATTTTCCTCCCTGGCTTCCTTTAAGAAATTTATTCATTTCCTCTTTAAGGACCTGTATCATCTTCATATAGGCTGTTTTAAGGTCTTTTTCGTATGTTTCAGTTATGTTGCAATGGGCATGGCCTGCTGGCTTGCTGGGCTCTGGTGGAGACACATTGTCCTGCCTGTAATTGGTTGTGTTTTTACGCTGGCATCTAAGCATCTGGGACTAGGATGATTACAGGCCTAGGTGCTTGTCTTAGGGATCCTATTGTTGTGAAGAGACACCATGACCATAGCAACTCTTTAAAGGAAAGCATTTCACTGGGGTGGCTCACTTACCGTTCAGAGGTTTCGTCTATTGTCCTGGCAGGGAGCATGTCCACATGCAGGTGGACATGGTGCAGGCAAAGGAGCTGAGAATCCTCCAACTTGCAGGCAACAGGCAACAGTCTCTAACAGAGACCTCAAAGCCTGTCCCCACAGTGACCCACTTCATTTACCAAGGCCAAACCTCCCAAAGGAGCCTTTCCCTATGAGCTTATGGGGTAACTACACTCAAACTACCACAGTACTGATATCTGCTTTTTCTTTGTAGGATGGGTGTTTTGTTCCTTGGTTGAAGCATGATTAATAAAAACTCAGAGACAGAAATTGGGGTTCAACCTAAAGGTCAGAAAAGCAAAACAGTGAACACTGGCTCTTAATACTACCTCAGTCCAAAATAGTGATCCAGCCTCCAGGGATCCTCAGAATGAGACTGTGTGTGTGAGCTTGCTCCTCCTGTCTCTCCTGTCTCTCTAGGTTTAAAGGTCTGCACTGCCCAGTTTCTATGGCTTACTACTGTGGCTACAGGGAATAAAGGTGTGTTCCTACTGCCTGGTCTGTAAGACTGACCAGTGGAACTATTTTACTTTTCTGATCCTCAGGCAAGTTTTATTTATTAAAATATAAGTGAAATGTTGCTACATTTCCCTTTTGTTTAAAATAAAAAAGAAGGGCCGGATGGTGGTGGCGCACGCCTTTAATCCCAGCTCTGGGGAGGCAGAGGCAAGCGGATCTCTGTGAGTTCGAGACCAGCCTGGTCTACAAGAGCTAGTTCCAGGACAGGCTCCAAAACCACAGAGAAACCCTGTCTCGAAAAACCAAAAAGAAAAAAGAAAAAAAAAAGGCCATAACTAATATAAGAAAAACTATATACAATAAATGCAATAACTATGTACAATGTATATAGGCAATAAATACCTCAACAATGTCTAGTCCATTTACATTTGACAAATTCAGTGAAAATACTCCATATCTATCCTATCTTGGTGAATCCAAAGTCTTGTACCTTATTTACTTTCTATCATAACTTGCTTTTTACATTAGATAAACAAGGAAAACAATAGCTATAACTATGTATCTAGTCTTTAACTCCCTGAGAGACCCAAGAAGGAAATAATATTAACTGAGTAAACAGGAAGCACAAGCAAGTGACTTCCAAAAAATGTGAGTAATGACAGAAACTTCTCACTGCCAAAATTCCTCTGCATCTCCATCTTCAGCCTACAGGCCTAGCATTTCCAACAGACTTTTCTGTGAAGCAGGATATTCTGAAGGGCTGTCTCTCCTTGTCTTGATGATGTTTGACAGTCACTTTCTTTTGTGCCCTGCTTGTCTAATTAGGACAGCATACTGACAGTAGTCAAGGCAGAGACATTTTCTTGTCCAGCAAATTACTTTTACCACAAAGAAAGTAAATTCCATGTGGAATTTCTTCAATGCCTTTTATCTTCTCTGAAGTAGATTGGTGCTACCAGGAGCAGGAATGTCTTATTGTCATAAAAAAAGAAGAACCTAGGCTATTAAAAATATCTTAAATGCCATATTCTGTAGATCTCTGAAGTGTTTGAAGATGACCTGTCTATCTAAAATATATCTTTGCTTGACCTTGAAAACATACCTAATGTAATTACAAGTTTGTTTATACTAGGTGATTAACTACTAATCTATATTTCCTTATTATTCTAAACAGATGGTAATAATAATATTCAAGGAATAGAAATTTGTATTACATTGTTAAATGAGTTCTATAAGTACAATACCTTGGATAAAAGTAGAAATATATGTACAGTATGTTCTAATAAAATTAATCCCAAATTTGTATCAATATACAAAATTTGTATACAATATACAAAAGTCCAATCCAAATTAAAACAATTAAAACTAGTAGTTACTTTTTAAAAGTAGAGTCAAAAAATATACCTTTTATCTTGTTTATATCCTCCCTTTTTTCTTATCAGAGTAGCTTCAATAATCTACCCTTTTATCCTAGCATATCTATATCCTGCCTTTTTATTTTCAAAACAAGAACTTTGAATCTAATTTCCTTTGTTTAGTTTTTTCCATGACCATTATCCACAACAATTTGTAACCAACACACTAAAGAAAGACAAGCACCCATAATCCATGTTTTGGGAATGTGGGCACAATTTTCTAGGTTACTTCCTACTGATTGGGAGCACTGATAATCTCATGGGGACCCAAAGAAAATTTAAGATTATGGTCAAGTTCTGACTGGAGTATTCTGTGAGGATGGATCATCTTAGCCAGCAGTCTTGATGCTGTTCTGGATGTATAACTCAGAAGAAACTGCAGCAGAGGCCCTTTAAATGTCGGATCATCTGGGCCATCTGCTCCTATTGGAGATTCTTCAGGAAGTCTTGTTTGATCAAACCATTATTAGCTGGTAAGATATCCACAGCTTTCTATCCTCTGTGGAAACAAAAGCAGAACCTCTTTTCTAAAGTAACAAGTCCTTAGACTTAATTTTTGAAGTCAAGATACCTTTAATCGATAGATAGATAGATAGATAGATAGATAGATAGATAGATAGATAGATTGATTGATAGATTTAGTTTAACAGTCTGTACAATAAAATGTCTCTCTGTAGTTAGCTCATTCACAGTCAAAAATTTAAAGAAAATACAATAATATACATAATACAGACTCTCTGTATATTTTCCATCTTTATGTTACTTTTTTTTCTTTACACTATTTCTTTTACTTTTATTTTTTAAATTTTGGCTTTCTGAGACAGGGTTTCTCTGTGTATCTTTGGCTGTCCTGGATCTCACTCCGTGTTCCAGGCTGGCCTCAAACTCACAGAGATCCACCTGCCTCTGCCTCCCAAGTGCTGGGATTAAAGGTATGTGCTACCATGCCCATCTACTCTAAAGGACTTTTTCTATCCTTTTTCTTTTCTCTCCCAAGCCTATGTATATTCTTAAACACACTGCAAACTGTTTAGAAGATTTTTTTTTCATCTGAATCTGTGTTTACTGTATATATCTATCTTTTTCTGACTACATGAGTCTTTAATCTGCTAAGTAATATGACTAGGATTAAAGCTGTGGTTTTAGTGGCTGGCTCCACCCCATTCCTTAGCTTTTTGAAAGTCTAGCTTTATGACAGAGGTATTGGTGTGAGCCACATTTATTGTCATAACCCTGTGGAGTTTCTAGGTCCATGCCACCACCAAGATGCCTGATGCTGGCTGCTCACAAACACCATTTAAGTGTTTGGTGGCAGAGCCTCTTAAAATAGCTGCGAGGTTTTGATCAGGAGAGGAAGCTCATCTGGGGTGAATGGGAGTTGCGAATGATAGCTTTTCCTCCTACCCGGGTAGCTAGGTTTAGGTCCTCGCTCTGGCCTGTGCCTGTGGCTAAAAAGCCTCAGACAAATGGCTTTTTCATGAATTTGTGCCCCACACTAGGCACCAAATGAAGCACAATTAATAAAAACTCACAGACAGAAATTGGGGTTTAACCTAAAGGTTAAAAAAAAGCAAAAAAGTTAGGAAAGCAAAAATAGCCAAAAACTGGCTCTTACCTCTACCTCAGTCCAAAATGGTGATCCTGTCTCCAGGAATCTCAGAATGAGATTGTGAGGAGCCGTCTCCTCCCATTTTATATTCCTCTCTAGGGCTGGGATTAAAAGTGTATTACTACTGCCTGGTCTGTAAGGCTGGCCAGTGGAGCTGTTTCACTCTCTGATCTTCAGGCAAACTTTATTATTAAAATACAGATGAAATGCCATTACACTTGGTTTCTGTTTTCTGTCTGGATTTTAGGAGAGTATAATGTTTATCTTTTTCCTGGTTGGAAATTTTCTGTGGACCCATTTCCCTGGCCTCTTCAGTTGGTATATTCCCAGAGGATGCCAGCTGGGATATTAGGATGAGCTGGGGTTGGAGAAGAATTTTGTGATCCAGTGGGAATGGGGACAAAGAGGAAAGAGAGACCATAGCAGGTTTTCTGCTACTCAGCTGGGGAGGAGACTGGGGGATGGAGTGTGGAGGAGCAGAAGGAGAGGTGAAGACCTGCACAAGCTGCCTGTGTCTCTGGTAGGAGTGGCCTGTGAGTTTGCAGGGGGCGCCTGCTGGGGTTGGGGCAAAGCCATGAATGGTGGTGGAGATTAGAAGGGGAAGGTCTGTGTTAGCCACAGGGGCTAGAGCAATAGGGCAGGGGTGGCTGGCAGGGTGTCCTGCGGCAGACCTGGGGATGAGGCTGGGAACTGGGTCAGGCGGCAGAGGAGAAGGTGAAGATCTGCAGTCCCCCCAACCTGCTTCCCTGGCAGGAGGGTAGAATTTAAAATGTTTGAATTATGTTTTAGGTATTTTGTTCTGAAGGGCACACGTGTGCTGGTCAGAGGACAATTTGTGGGTCCCAGGGATCAAACTCAGGTTGTCAAGCTTGGTGGCAAGCTTCTTTGCTTGTGAAGTCATCTTGCACCCCAATCAAGAATTTTTAAACTATACCCAGGCATTTGTTGTTTTTTTTTTTTTTTTTTTTTTTTTGTTTTTTAAAAAAGTTATACTGGGTGGTGATAGCCCATGCCTTTAATTCCACCACTTGGGAGGCAGAGGTATGTGGATCTCTGTGAGTTCAAGGCCAGCCTGATCTATAGAGCTAATTTCAGGACAGCCATGGCTACACCAAGAAACCCTGTCTCAAGAAGCAATGCAAAGCAAAACAAAACAAAACAACAACAAAAAGTTAAGAGTGCTGCCCAATGGGTGGAACTTAGAATTAAGAAACAAAGAACTTTTTGCCAGTGTATTTGTTTGTTGGTTGGTTTTGTAACTGGGGGAGGGAGCTTGTTTCTTAGTGTAGTTTAACAGCTTTCTCAGGTGCTACATGGAGATTCTCTAACCACAGAGATCTGCCCTGCAAAATGATCCACCCTCCTCCCTGTCCTCCACTCTACTCTGCCCACTCTCCTCCCCACCCCTGTAGCAGCCTACCTGCAGAGGCCTCTCCTCCCTCCTTATGGCCATTCCCTAGGGGCTACTCCAAACCTGACTTGGAGGCCCCATCCAGTTCCCCACTCCCAACAAACCCGTTCTACCTGAGATCCCCAGTGAACACAGCTGGCAGGGACTCAGGGAGGTGAATCATACTGTCTTCCTGTCCTCCATCAAGATTTCTCTATTTCCACTCTCGGTCCAGTAACAGCTTGATTACAGGTGCCCCCCCCCCAGCCTGCTTGCAGGAGTCCCCCCCCCCCACCTCAACTCCATTTCCTGGAGACTCCAACTCTTGGTTCAGATCCAGGGTCCCCCAGCCCTTTCATTCCTGTCTCTCCAAACAATTCATTGCCTTACTGCAACAAACTGGCAGGATCCCCCTTCCGCCATTCCCCCAGATCCTTGGGAACCCTGCCTCTAGGTGTGCACAGGATCCCCTTAGTTCTTCTCTGAGCCCTGCTCAGTCTTATCACCTTTCCCACCTCTGTTCCTCGCTGCCACCCAGCACCATGCAGAATCATCTCCCACTACCAGGCAAACCACCACCTTCACCCTTTCCTAAGAACCAAAGAATGAAAAAATATGAATGAAATTTAGCTCCGGCAACGCTGAAGCATGCAGAAGGTCCTGAGAAGTGCAATTTAGCTGAACCGCAATTCAAGGTCTTCAAAAGAGTTAATAAAATAATTAAGGACCTTAAAAGGACATGAATAAATTTCTTAATGAAGTCTGCAAAAACACAAACAAGCAGTAGAATAAAATAATGAAAACAATTCAACACAGGAAAATAGAAATGGAATCTTAAAACTGAAACCAAGATGAAAACTAGGAAGTCAAACAAAAACATACCTAACCATAATAAAGGCTATTTACAGCGAGGCCATAGCCAACATCAACTTAAATGGACAGAAACCCAAAGCAATTCCCCTAATATCAGGTACAAGACAAGATTATCCAAGTACCTAGTTAATACAGTACTTGAAGTCTTAACTAGAGAAATAAGACAACTTGCCGAGTATGCTGGTATATGCCTTTAATCCCAGCACTCAGGAAGTAGAGGTAGGTGATCTCTGTGAGTTCAAAGCCAGCCTGGTCTACAAAACGAGAAATAAAACAACTGAAGGAGAACAAGGGGATACAATTAGAAAAGAAAGAAGTCAAAGTCTCTTTATTTGCTGATGATATGATTTTATATATAAATGATTAGAAAAATCCCACCAGGAATTTTGTACTGCTGATAAATACATTCAGCAAAATAGCAGGATACAAAACTACCACACAAAAACCAGTATCCTTCCTATATAAAATGATAAATGGGCTGAGAAAGAAATCAGGAAAACAACACCTTTCAGAATGGCTTCAAATAATATAAAATACCTTGGTATAACTCTAACCAAGCAAGTGAAAATTTTGTATGATAAAAACTTCAACTCTTTGAAGAAAAAAAATAAAGAACATACCAGAAGATGGAAAACTCTCCCTTGTTCAGATTGGTAGGATTGACACAGTAAAAATGGTTGTCTTACCAAAAGCAATCTACAGATTCAATGCAGTCCCCATCAAAATTCCAACACAATTCTTCTCAGAACTTGAAAGGACAATTCTCAGCTTCACATGGAAACACAAAAAAGCAGGATAGCTAAAACAATCCTGAATAACAAAAGAACTGATGGAGGTCTCATCATCCTGACTTCGAATAAGAGCCTCATGATACTGGCATTAAAGCAGACACATTGGTCAATGGAATTGAACTGCACAGCCAGACCCAAGTCCACATGGACATTTGCCCTTTGACACAGAAGCAAAAAATACACACTGCATAAAGAAAGTATCTTTGACAAATAGTGCTGGTCAAACTGGGTGGTGGCATGTAGAAGAACCCTAATTAGATCCATACTTATCACTTTGCATAAAACTCAACTTCAAATGGATCAAAGACCTCAATGCACAACCAGATATGCTGAACCTGAGAGAGATAGTGGAGAGTAGCCCTGAACTCATTGGCACAGGAGAAGACTTTCTGAATAGGACACCATAAACACGGATGATAAGATCAATGATTAATAAATGGGACCTCATAAGACACTTCTGTATGGCAAAGGACACCATCAATAGGACTAAGCAGCAGCCTACAGAATAGGAAAATATTTTTATCAATTTTGCATCTGAAAGAGGACTAATATCCAAAATATATAAAGAACTCAAGATACTATACATCAAAAAATAAACCCAGTTAACAATAAGGTACAGATGTAAACAGAATTCTCAAAAGATTAAACACAAGTGGCTGACAAACAAAAAATGTTCAACTTCCTTACCATCACGAAAATGTAAATCAAGACTGCCTCAGAATTTAATCTTACACTGATATGGGATTCCCCTCTGTATGCTGTTTTATTACCATTGGTTAATAAAGGAGCTGCTTTGGTCCTATAGCAGAGCACAATATAGCCAGGTGGGAAATCTGATATATATAGAGAGTAGACAGAGTCAGGGAGATTCCATGTAGCTGCCAAAGGAGACAGGTGCTCTGGAACATTACCAGTAAGCCACGAGCCTCATGGTAAAATATAAAATAATAGGAATAGGTTAATTTAAGATGTAACTTAATAAGAAGCCTAAGCTATTGGCCAAACAGTGTTATAATTAATATAGTTTCTGTGTAATTATTTTGAGTCTGGGTGGCCAGGAAACAAACCAGCAGCCTTTGCCTACAGAATGGTGCACCAACATGGGCCAACTACATCCACATAAAACCTGAGAGAGTTTGGAAAGGAATTCTAGACACAAAAGAACAGACTTTTGTGCAGCTTCTTGGTAGCCACATTTTTTTTCTGGATGGGCTCTGTTTTCTGGCGGCAAGCAGGGGCACCACAGGACCTTTAAGAGAAGTCTTCCTGACTCAGCTTTGGCAGTGGAAGCTATGCAGCTTCTTTAGGGCAGGGTTTCCTAGTTTCCTGGTTTCTTGGTTTGTGCTAGTTGCACAAACTGTTCTGGCTCTTTCAGGAGACCAAGAACTTAAATGAGATCTGTGAGGAACATGTTACAAATTGCTTAATGGTGACACAGACCCACTACAACCTGGGAATGGGGCAATGTGCATGGCTCTCATGGGCAGTGAACATGCCTCTACCTTGTTGGACTGGTCAGAGCCAACAGGCAGGCATGCGGAGTTGGTCCTAGCCATGTCCACTTAGCATTAAAAAAACAAAAAGCTCTCATGGTCAAAAAATAATTACAGATATACATAGAATAAAGACAAATTCAGATGAAAATGACCTCTAAGTGAGTCACAGTGTTGGATAAATGTATGTAGACGAAAGAGAGAGAAAGAGAGAGAGAGAGAGAGAGAGAGAGAGAGAAAGAAAGAAAAGAATATAGACAGTTATAATATAAAAGAGTACAGACAGTCATAGATTAAATGAGTAAAGATAATAAATACTAAACTCATAGAAAAAATAATAGAGTAAAGAAAAATAAACCATGTAAAGATGGAATATACACAGAGTCTGGATTATATATATTGTGTTTTCTATGAATTTTTGACTGTGAATGAGCTAAGTACAGAGAGGCATTTCATTGTACAGGCTGCTAAGCTAAACCAACATATTTTTAAAAGTATCTTGCTTTCAAAATTTGAGTCTAAGGCTATGTTACTTTGGAAAAGAGGTTCTGCTTTTGTTTCCACAGAAGATGTGAATTTGTGGATTCCTTCCAGGCTAATGTGGTTTAATGAACTGAGATCCCCAAAAGGTTCCCATAAACCCTAAAAATACTTCACCAAACAAAAAACAGGAAGCAGTTTGTAGAGAACTATGCCCAAATTCTCAAATATTATTGATAAATGTTTGTTTACATTTAAAGAAGGATATGCTATAGAGATGGATACTCTGCATTGGTGTGGATCTTAGTCTACTGATATAAATTTAAGGTTGATTTTGTTATATGTATATTTCTGCTTGCTTAAGGTATTGTATTTGTGAAGCTCATTTAAAAATGTAATGTATAATTAAGAAATACAGGTTAATAGGTAGTCATTTATAATAGTCAAGTTTGTAGTCATGTTAAGTTTTCTAGATGTACAGAGATATATTTCAGATGGATGGGTATTTTTTCAAATCTTTCAAAGATGAACAGAAATGGCATTTAAAATGTTTAAGAACTTAGTACTTTTCATGACAATGAGACATAGCTGCTTCTGGCAGTAACAATCTACTTCAAGAGGAAGATGGGCATCGAAGAGGCTGCTTATGGAGTTTGTTAGCCATTTGAGCAAGAAACTACTTTTGCCTTGACTGCTTGATGTTAAGCTGTATGAACTGGACATGCAGGACCCACAGGAAAATGACTGTTAAGCTTGCCTAGAGGTGAGACCATCCTTCATGGTTCCTGCTTCATGAAAGAGTCTGCTAGACATTCTGTAGGACACAGAAGAAAGTGACTGACAAACTGTCAATATAGATGAAACTGTCTTTTAAATTTCCTGCTTCCTGGAAAAGTCTGCCAGATACTGTGGGCCTGTAGGCTGAAGATGGATGCCCCAATGATACAGAAGAACTTTGGGTGACTGTCCAGGCAGCAAGATGTCTCTGTCAATTCTAGAGTTTTGGAAGTTGCTTGCAATGCACTTCCTGTTTATTTAGGTAATATATCCTTCTGGGGTCTTTGATGGAGTTGAAGAAAGATAGTTATAATTATAAGAAGAGATTAAATATAAAACTTTAGTCTCACAAAGATAGGATAGACGATAGAATATTTTCCTTAATTTGTCAAATATAAATGGACTAAATATTGCAACTATAATTCTTGCTTGATAATTGTTTTGTTGTATGTAATCTTGCTGTGTTAAAGTTCAAACCTTTCCTTTCATTTAGATAGAATGACAGAGGTGATGAGAAATCCCTCCCTGTATGATGTGAATGTGTTTTATTACCATTGATTAATAAAGAAGCTACTTTGGGCCTATAGCAGAGCACAGTATAACCAGGTGGGAAATCTGATATAAAGAGAAAGTAGACAGAGTCAGGGAGGTGCCGTGTAGCTGCTGGAGGAGACAGATGCTCCACAAGCCTCGTGGTAAAATATAAAATAATAGGAATGGGTTGATTTAAGGTGTAAGAGTTACTTAATAAGAAGCCTAAGCTATTGGCCAAGTGTTGTAATTAATATAGTTTCTGTGTAATTATTTCAGGTCGGGGAGACCAGGAAAAGAACAACAAGTCTCTGCCTACATTATACCCATCAGAATGACCAAGATCAATAAAACATGTAAAAACATGCTAAGGATTTAGAGGCAAAGGGAACACTCATCCTTTGCTAGTGAAAGTGCAGACTTGTGGAAATCAGTGGGCAGTTCCTTTTGTTTTATCCTTGTCTTTATTTGTCCATTTACTTAAGAGAGAGAAAAGGACGGCATGGAGTTGGAAGGGTGGGGAGAATATGGCAGGAGACGAGGGAGGGGAAACTGTGATAGGAATATGTTGTATGAAAATAACTTTAGCTGGGCGGTGGTGGCACACGCCTTTAATCCCAGCACTTGGGAGGCAGAGGCAGCCGGATCTCTGTGAGACCAGTCTGGTCTATAAGAGCTAGTTCCAGGACAGGCTCCAAAACCACAGAGAAACCCTGTCTCGAAAAAAAAAAATAACTTTAAATAAAAACTTTATTTAAAGAGTAAAGTGCTGATAGTGGGTGGGGCCTACCCCTAAGCCTTCAGTCACCCTGCCCCCACCAGGAGAATGCAAGTTAGAGCAGGGCTGTATCCAGGAGAGGGTGGCAAAACCAGCGTTTTTCGCTCCCTGAAAGAATCCTCCTCCCATGAGAGACCCGTGTGATATGAGGCTGCCTGGACACTCACTTGTAGCCCCTCAACCCAGTGAAGCACCACTGCCCAGGGAGGTAAAATGAGGCTCAGAGAGTCTGGGCAGTTGCTCAAGGGGCAGAGACAGGCTTTGACCCCAGACCACATGGCCCCTAAGCCTAATGGTCACCCCCAATCCGCTTCTGTGGTAATTTTCCTCCCCAAGGTGTTTCTGTGGCTCACTTGCTGTCCCCCAATCCTTTGGCCTGGGCCACTGCCACTAGAGGAGAGTCCTGGGGTCAGAAGTGACAGCTGGTGGGACAAGGGGCTGGCTACTTCTAGCTCTGGTTTTAATGTGCTCCAGAGTCACCCGGCCACTGGCTGCATCTAAGGGTGGGCCCAAGGGCATGGCCTGCCTAGGATTCAGGAGGGAGGCTGCGGGGTTCACACAACTGCCACCTCGGCAGCCCACTTAACAGCTCTGAAGCTCTTGAAATGACCTGGAGGACAATCCCCTGCCTCTGGGCCCTTAACTGTTATCACTCTTGGAAAATGTGTGTCCACAGCTAAGGTGAGAGTCGTGGCCACCGAGAATATCAGCATCTTGGGAGGGCATCCCCAGTCTTCACTGCAGAGTGTCTCTCAGCCACAGGACGGACCCTACACAGAGTTCTGTAGCCCAGAGTATTAGCAATGCCCGGTGGGAAGTGAGCCACAGCTGTCTGTCTGTCTGTCTGTCTGCCCCCTTGCTGATATCATGAAAATAAATGAAAAGAGCAGGATGCATGTGGCAGCCCAGGCGCATGCAGCCAGAGTGTGGCTTAAGTGGCACCCTTTGCCCAAGGCCATCTCCTCTGCCCCTCGGGCTCCTCTTCTGTAAAACAGAACAAAGGTGAGGTCAATGTGTGGGCAGACACCAGAGCAACTACCTGGTCACTGCAGAACCAGCACAGGGACAGGGTGGGGGAAACAACGTGGTCTCAACTGTGTGCGGGAGGGAAGGGTTGCGACAGCATCCTTGGTGTCCGCCAGCCCCAAAGCTGAGACGTTGCAACTGCCCACCAGCTGAGCACACCAAGAACACCCAGGAACTCTGGTCCTTATGGCTATGCAATAGGTTTCCAGCATCTCCCTCTGGCCACTCCTGGTGGCCAGAGGTTCTGGAGAGGGAAGTGGCCACCTTGCTGGTGTCCTGGCCCTTGCAGATTCACAGCTTTGGTCCGAGCGCCCTCTGCTGTCCGTTCGCAGTCTGGCCACCACCCCATGTACTCAGCTTGGCTGATTAACTTCGGGGGTCTCTGGGGAGCTAGGCAGAGGCTTGCAAGTCCTTCCTCCCCCGTGACTGGATGTACAGTATGTTCCGGGAGTTCTGCATCCCAGCACCACAGCTGTGAACAGACTCCAGGTTAAGTTTATCCTTCCACGGGTTCTCCAGCTGACACCGACACAAAGTTGAGGAGAAGACCCAACACCAGCACCCTGGACTCTTAGGGAGATGACCCTGCAACATCCTCTGCCTCTGAAGAGCCCCCGCCCACCCGAGACTCGCTCTCTTGTTCCTGCAGCCCTGCAGTTTGTCTGGCGGTTGCTGACGCCATCAGACTCCCACAAGCACTTACCCACGGTGCCTATGTGGGGAAGAACTGCATATTCCAAGAAGCACAGAGATAGTAAGATATTTGCCAGAGGTAGCACAGCCTGTAAAAAGCCCACCAAGGTTAAACTCAGGAGCAAGGATTCAGGACCCCTGTGGGTAAGTAAAATTCCTTTGTGCTGTGGAAATACCTCCAGGCTGGATGGGACAAAGATGAGATTGGGGGCCACAGCTGAGGGCGGTGATTTGCCTGGGGCATCCTGAGGCACCCAACCAGCCCACAACCCCTCAGGCTATCCCACCATGTGGGTAATGCCCCAGGCCCACAGAGGCCAAGCATTGGGCCACCCCAACTTCAGGGCTTAGACTCACTATCTCCCAGGTACGTGACCTTGCGCAGGTTCCTAGTCTCCAAATCTCCTTCTCCCTGTCTGTTAGATGAGATGTTACCTCCCTCCCTCTGGGGTTGTCTGGAGGACAAGGTGAGAAAATCTCTGGCCGTGTCCATCCTTCAAATGTCCCCTGTCATCATCCACTATCACCAAACCCTCGTTCCTCCCACACCCTCCCTCCTTCCCATCCCACACCTGCTTTGAGTGCGACAGTTCCTCCAGCAGGGCTTATGGCCCAGACCTCAGTAGTCCCTGGTTAGTGCTGGGCTGGGTTGTCCTCTGACCACTCTGTTCTCTGGGGAATGACCAAAATTCTACTCCAGACAAACTCACAGCTCAATAGCGCCTGGGGTGGGAAGGTCTCCACACAGTTATCTGGATCACCTATGTCCCACACCAGACCCCAGCCACAACTTGTGACTGTCCTGACCCATCCAGCCTGGGAGTCATGGGGTCACATTCCCAGGGAGAGCCCCCAGAACGTTTCCTACTGGAAAATTGTTCCAGTCCCCCAGTTAGCAATATAGATGTGGTCTCTGGGCTCTGAAGTCATAGGGGTGAGAGAACAGGATGACTGGCCAGGGAGACCCAACAACAACTCACAAGAAGCACAGCAGATACCTGATTGCAGTCCCTGGGGCTGAGATGCCTCGTGGCTGGGTCTGCTCTGTCCTGGCTACCACATCCAGCAGGCAGAACCACAGGTCAGGAAGGTCCCGTGACAGTCAAAGACCAGTGAATGTACCGTCATGTACAGACGGAAGCTGGTGGGCTCTTTCCCCAGAGCTGTGACATCTGTCCCTAGTCCCACTCCCTGTCCTCTTGCTGAGGGTTGGGGTTATCCAGTTTTCCTCAGTGGAGACAGAACAGGAGGAGGGCACCTTGGGAAGTTCACCTGGCTGCCGACAACACCCCCTGCCTGGTGGCATCATGCAGCCACTCTCTGCCCGCCAGGAGGAATCTCAGCTGGCAGAGAGGAAGAACCCCCATCTCACAGCGCGTGGGAGCCAGCAGCTTTCTGACTCTGTGGGCCGTGAGTCACTTTGTACATTAGAAAGTACCTGGGTGTGGAAAGAAAAGTCTGGAAGGAAACCGGGATGTGGGAAGAGGGGAGAGGGGCTGGCCTGGGTGCGGAACTCCAGCCCATGGATTTCTTTGCCCCCCCCCCCCAGTTTTCTGCATCACCTGCAGAGCACCTGTGCTGAGAAGCATGCCTGACTGTCTCCTTGAGCCTCCCTGGGTCACTGACACACCTGGACAGAGGTCTAGGCCCAGGTGGCCGTGGCTAAGATTCTGGCCACCAGGTGGCACCCCTGATCTATTTTTAAGCAAAGAGTTCCAAGTAGGACTTGGCTAACTTGTGGGCACTAACCCAGGAGCCCAGGCCAGAGGGTCCCCAAGGTCCTCTCTAAGACTCCTCTGTGGAGCAAGAGTGGTCTCCCTGCTGTGAGTTCCTGATATGTGGCCTTGAGTGACCTTGGCCTCATGTCCCTGCCCCTGCAGGGGTTACCAGGTGACCAGTCTGTTCCCCTGAGACCCTCCTCCCTGACTCCGCATGGGACTGACTCCTTATTGCACTTACTTCCCCTGACTCCAGGTCAGCTCTACAGCTCAGCCCCATCCCACTGTGTGTGCATGCACACATGTGCGTGTGTACACACCACAAGTATCTGGAGCACAGAGGACACCTCAGAGGAGTCTATTGTCTCCTTTCACCACGAGGATCCTAAGGACAGAATCCAGGCTGTCAATCTTGTCAGGAAGAGTCTCTGCCCACTAAGTCACCTCACCAACACGAGACCTCGCTCTCTCACTGCCCTCTTTCTGGCTGACAAGACCCCTCTGGGCTGTTGCCTCTCCCTGGCATCTTTCTCCCTCCAGCCCCAGCTCCAGGTCCCTCAGCCTTTCCCCAATCCTCCTGCCCAGGGACCGTTGCCGGGACATCACCTGCCCTTCTTCCGTCCCTTCTGGCTCATCTCTCAGGCACCATGCATGAGACTGGTTGTGTCCTTCTGATCAGCTGCTCCCCCTATATTATGAGTTACCCTGTGAGCATCGGTCTGTCAGTTAGCATGTCCCAATGCCAAGAACTCATGCCCCATCAGTGGCCACCCAGGGATCATTGAAAGGATGAAGTTCACAGGTGACCATGGTGTCCCGTAGATCTGGAAGCCTGGCCAACTTCACCCATGGCCTCTGCTCCCTCCCGTCTGTTCCTCATATTCTCTCAGGACCCAAGGTCTTCAGCCAGAAAGTTCCAGGTGGCATATTGGCCCATGCTGGGGCAATGACCTCCCCTGCTGGGTACCCTCCCTTTTCTGCCCTTAACCTCCCACCATGAGGCTGGGTCTCCACTGTTCTTCCTCCATCAGGACATCTTGACTCTTCTCTGAGTCCCACAAACCTGTCCCATGGACACTAGCCACACTGTAGACCCCATATTCAGCCCGAGGTTATAGTAGCCCACTGAGGTCAGCGTTCTACTGGACTGGGAAGGCACCACAGTCCTCAGACCCCAGAGCATCAACATCGACGTCTGCCATAGGACAGGACAGGGCACCCCATCAGCTCACCCCATGGCACTGTCCAGGGGAGCATGTCCTGGAATTCCCGCAAGTTTTGATGCAGGTGCCGTCTGACCTACCCAAGGCTGGGGTGAGTTAAGGGACAGAGGAGGGACAGTTCTGACCCTGACCTTTTCAGGGAGTCCGGTGCTCAAGAGTAAGTGAAGGTGCCTTGGTCCACCATGCACCATGCACCCGAACTGCCTTGGAGGCCCAGGGGCTGCCCTAGGCTGTGTGGGCCTAAGCTAATGCCTGCTCTCTCTGTGCCTGGCTTCCCATTGGTGCTGAC
Source organism: Microtus oregoni (assembly GCF_018167655.1). Lineage (NCBI taxonomy): Eukaryota > Metazoa > Chordata > Mammalia > Rodentia > Cricetidae > Microtus > Microtus oregoni. The sequence goes on from NW_024543978.1 coordinate 5,646,288, forward strand.
ATGCGGGAAGCTGTGGGACTGACTCCAGGGGCCAACCCTGTCTGGGCCAACCCTGATGGATAGGAAGGACGTGTGGAGAAAGTCTAGGCCAAGTCTGGCCTACCCATGGAGATGATAAGTATTCAGTAGTGGCTTACCCGGCCACACCCTCCTCTGCCACATGCCTGCACACATGGAGCCCCTTTGAGCCTCAGCTTCCATTCTGTTGTCTCTATTGGGGTTCCCACCCACCTGGTGTCTGTCAGGACTCGGTAGAGGATCTCATGACACTTTGCTCCTTATCAACACTTCCTCTCTGAGTCTCCTGAGCAGAGCCCATTCCCTTAGCTGAGTCTTCATCCTGGGGAAGCAAGTCCTTCTTCTTCCTGCGCTTGTCCCAGCAGGTGGGGACTCTCCATCCCCAGCCCCCTCTGTGATCCCTGGGGAGGACATTTTAACCATGACCCTGGGCCATTGCTGTGCCTGTTAAGGGACACCTTAACACCTTGTCACCCTGCAGTCTAACTTTCTCACAGCCAAGTATCTTCACTGGGAACTCTGGATTTTGAGCCAGAGCTGGGTGTCCACAATGTCCACAATGACCTGAGCTCCCTTGGAATGCTGACGTAGTGACCAATGGCTCTCTCAGAACCACCGGGTTAAGCATTGATTTTTCTGGCTTATTCTGGCTCAGGACAGCCCAGACAGCTAACGCCAAAGGCCACAGGTGACTAAGATCCCCCCACCTCCAGGCTTTTAACCTGAAATGAAAGGACATGGGGTAGGGCAGGATGGGGTCGGTGGGGTGGCATGGGGTGGGGTGGGGTGGGGTGGAGTGGGGTGGAGTAGGGTGGTATAGGGTTGGGTAGGATGGGGTGTGTTGGAGTGGCATGGAGTGGGGTGGTATAGGGTTGGGTAGAGTGGGGTGGGTTAGAGTGGGTTGGAGTGAGATGGGATGACATCCCCTGACTCCCATTTTCCCTGCTGATGATCAGGGTCCACACAAACTGCATTCAGGTACCAACTTGGGTCTCAGCTCCAGGGAGCCCAGAAAACTCCATCATAAATCTAAGTTTCATCTCTTAATTCTCTTGGGCCTCAGTTTCTCCATCTGTTGAACCTGTCACAGCTTACCAGGTATGAGGCCCTTTCCTGACCTTGTCACGAATATTATCTCTCAGATTCTTGGCGCAATCCTCTAAGGCAGCTGCAGAGGTGTCAGGGAGCTGGGGACTGGGAGAACTTCAGCACGCAGGGAGCACTGTGCACACACGGCGCCACCATCACCCTAGTGGCTTCAGAGCCTGTCCTTGTTGACTGTGTCCAGCCTGGCCTGGGGTTTACAGGGCCAGCCTGCAGGCCCAAGCCTTCCTTTTCCTCCTTTATGCCCTGGCAGTGTTGGCAGGTCTGAGGCCCTGCCGACTTCTATGTTCTATGGCTCTGTGTACACACTCAGGGCAGACAGGAAGTGAGGGACACCAAAGGCTCAGCGCTCCCAGTAGAGAACAACTGAAAAGTTTGGATGTTTCTAGAACCCAGCTGCTCGTTCACGATGATGAGAAATCCCCAGCCATGGCACCCCTCTCTGGAAAGTGCATCTGTGGCTGTGCAGCCACCTCTAGAGAGAGAGCCTGTGGACAGTGACTCGCTCTAGAGAGAGAGCCTGTGGACAGTGACTCGCTCTAGAGAGAGAGCCTGTGGACAGTGACTTGCTCTAGAGAGAGAGCCTGTGGACAGTGACTTGCTCTAGAGAGAGAGCCTGTGGACAGTGACTTGCTCTAGAGAGAGAGACTGTGGACAGTGACTCGCTCAAGAGAGAGAGCCTGTGGACAGTAGCTCTAGAGAGGACCTGTGGGCAGTGACTCGTTCTAGAGAGAGAGCGAGCCTGTGGGCAGCGACCCGCTCTAGAGAGAGCCTGTGGACAGCGATCTGCTCTCCCACTGCCTTCTATATGTGTGGCAGAACTACGTGCTACCCTCCTATTGAGCCAGCTGTAGCCCCAGCAGAACTGCGCTGACTAAAACCACTCCCTTTTGACTGATTTCATCCGAGCCTTCTGTGAGCACAAGACAGACGCTGTGTGCTTTGGGCAGGCTAGCTGCACGGCTCTGTCCTCGCCTGTAAGACAGTCTGCCCCACGATGAGAAATAGTTTTGGTGGTTCTTTGAAACTGGAGCTCTGCTAGCAGGTAGAACATGTCTTTTCCAGAAGAATCTAGAGGGAAGACAGGTTACCCTTTTCTGTTTAATACTCATTCTGCCACCCAAAAGGCAAAAAAATGTCAGGAGGTCTTGTGTCCAGCAGTGGGTCCCCCAGAAATTTCCTGCGAGGGCAGCCACAGGGAAGACAGGCTAGAAGTCTGCCTCTTGCGGCCTTGGCAGATCCTGCCCATCCCTGGACCTCCAGGCCTGCTGGAAGGTGTGTGCTCTGTGAGCAGGGGTCATGTACGTCATCAGGTGTCCATGCACCTCCATGCCGAACAGCTCCACGAAGTTCAATCTGATTAACGCAAGCATGGCTGCTTCCTGCGGTGCCTCACCCCAGCCGTCCCAGGATCCACATTCCTGTGCACACCAGCAAGGCCGCATCTCTCTACCCGCGGGCACCTGCGCTGGGCTCAGGCCACCTTCCAGGTAACAGGAAACCCGCCCCTGCTGACCCTGCTCGCTAGTCTTCCAGACTCCAGCCAGCAGCCTCCCCACTTCCTCCTGGCTCTTAGCTTATCCTGTCTCTCTCCCCATTGCCTACATTGGCCAGGGCATAGGACCGAAGGTGGCTTGTATGGGTTCTGAATACTGCCCTCCATCAACAAAATGACTGTTGCACACTTTCCAAAAGGTCTGTTTATTGCATGTGTATGGTTTTGCCTGAATGTGTGCACACCACTGGCATCACACCTGGTGCTTGCCGAAGCCAGAAGAGGGTGCGGGATGCCCTGGAACTGGAGTTACAGAGGATTGTGAGCCATCGCATGAATGCTGAGAACCAAACCTGGGGCCTCTAGAAGGGCAGCTGATGTTCTTAACCACTCAGCTATCTTGCCAGCCAACCGATTGCTTGAAACCAGGTGTGGCGGTCCATGACACAGAGGATCCTGGCACTCAGGGAGCTGAAGCAGAAGGACTGTTGAGAGTTGGAGGTCAGTCTGGGCTGCAGAGTGAGTACCGGATGGGCCATGACTATATAGAAAAGCATGTCAACGATTCTGTTGTTATTGCTGCTGCCGCTGCTGATATGATAATAATAACAGCAACAACAACCCCTGTTTTTAAATCTAAAACATAAGGACGAGTCCACTAACCAGCAAGGACACTCACAGCTACTTCCGTCCATGTGTACCCAGGACAGCCAGTGTCCACAGCTGCTTCTGTCCACGGGTACCCAGGACAGCCAGTGTCCACAGCTGCTTCTGTCCACGGGTACCCAGGACAGCCAGTGTCCACAGCTGCTTCTGTCCACGGTACCCAGGGCAGCCAGTGTCCACAGCTGCTTCTGTCCACGGGTACCCAGGACAGCCAGTGTCCACAGCTGCTTCTGTCCATGGGTACCCAGGACAGCCAGTGTCCACATCTGCTTCCATCCATGGGTACCCAGGACAGCCAATGTCCACAGCTGCTTCCGTCCACGTGTACCCAGGACAGCCAGTGTCCACAGCTGCTTCTGTCCATGGGTACCCAGGACAGCCAGTGTCCACAGCTGCTTCTGTCCACGTGTACCCAGGACAGCCAGTGTCCACAGCTGCTTCTGTCCATGGGTACCCAGGACAGCCAGTGTCCACAGCTGCTTCTGTCCACGGGTACCCAGGACAGCCAGTGTCCACAGCTGCTTCTGTCCACGTGTACCCAGGACAGCCAGTGTCCACAGCTGCTTCTGACCATGGGTACCCAGGACAGCCAGTGTCCACAGCTGCTTCTGTCCACGGGTACCCAGGACAGCCAGTGTCCACAGCTGCTTCTGTCCACGTGTACCCAGGACAGCCAGTGTCCACAGCTGCTTCCGTCCACGGGTACCCAGGACAGCCAGCAGGCGGCTATCCCAGGTTTCTGCAAAGTCACAATGTGGCTGCCGACTTCAGTCCTAGGTCTTCAGGCCTCTGTGGGAATTTGTTATTCTCTGAGCACAGACTTGATGTCCAATTAGGACAACACAGTGCTTGGAATGGACCGGCCCCAACCAGCTTGCCCCTGCTGGAAACAGAAATCCTGGGGAGAGCAAAATTCCACCCTTTCACGGGCCAGGAGCTGGGTGCTGGACTCTGGCACGGACACCGTCTCTCTGAGCTCTCCAGGCAGGCTTTGTCCTCTCGGGCAGATGGGTCTTCCAGAGAGATCTTTGTTCTGGGAGAGTCAAGGCGCCCACAGGGGAACAGTGCCACTGGAGCCAAGGCCCTAGATGCACCCCAGAGTTCTAACGGAACTCTGGCCCACTGGTGGCAAAGGCCAAGAACCTTGTGGCCCTCTCAGCCTCACCTCCTTACCCAGCTTTCTGGCTGACTCGAGACCTGTGGGCAGGGCCTCCAGCATGCAGTCTGAGTTGGCCCTGTCTCTCTGAAGCCCCTTCCTGCAGCACAGCCATTCCTGCTGTCTCCCCCATAGCACACACATGCCGAGCCTATCATCTGCGGAGCAGCCGTGTCCTGGAGGGAGACCCTAGGCCCAGCCCTGTCCTGGAGGGAGACCCTAGGCCCAGCCCTGTCCTGGAGGGAGACCCTAGGCCCAGCCCTGTCCTGGAGGGAGACCCTAGGCCCAGCCCTGTCCTGGAGGGAGACCCTAGGCCCAGCCCTGTCCTGGAGGGAGACCCTAGGCCCAGCCCTGTCCTGGAGGGAGACCCTAGGCCCAGCCCTGTCCTGGAGGGAGACCCTAGGCCCAGCCCTGTCCTGGAGGGAGACCCTAGGCCCAGCCCTGTCCTGGAGGGAGACCCTAGGCCCAGCCCTGTCCTGGAGGGAGACCCTAGGCCCAGCCCTGTCCTGGAGGGAGACCCTAGGCCCAGCCCTGTCCTGGAGGGAGACCCTAGGCCCAGCCCTGTCCTGGAGGGAGACCCTAGGCCGAACCCTGTCCTGGAGGGCGACCCTAGGCCCAGCCCTGTCCTGGAGGGAGACCCTAGGCCCAGCCCTGTCCTGGAGGGCGACCCTAGGCCCAGCCCTGTCCTGGAGGGAGACCCTAGGCCCAGCCCTGTCCTGGAGGGAGACCCTAGGCCCAGCCCTGTCCTGGAGGGAGACCCTAGGCCCAGCCCTGTCCTGGAGGGCGACCCTAGGCCCAGCCCTGTGTTTCCTTCCCAGATCGCCCTGACTAGGGTCCCCACCAGTTGCTACGGCTTCTGCTGGTCTGTGTGCACTAAACCCTGCTTTGCCTTCCAGCCAGAAACGAGAATCACCTGCAACTGCAACACGGGTTAGGGAGCCAGGCTGTTTGGGTTCAAATCCTGATTTTACTACCTGTGTGCCCTTGAGCCCTGACTTAACTTCTCTGTGCCTGCAAATTAGAGGTAGACCGTTCTTCACTCTCAGGCTCTTTGAGAGGCTTCAATGGCATGAGAGGGGGCCCCAGGAATGCTCAGCGAGCATGAGGAGCAAGGAGGAGCAGGGAGGGGGAGGCCTGTGGCTTCACGCTCCTCAGGGCACTGGGAAGAGCACACGATCATTTGGAGGTGAAGGCTGCCCCAGGGGAACTTAGGGCTCACCACTGTCCATGCAGATTTTCCATGTAGATGCGTGAGAAACCAGCCATGTCAGCAGAGCAACCACAGCAGGCTCAGAACCCCAGGCCCAGGCGACAGTTCATGCGATGGCTACCACCCAGTTAGGCAGAAGCAGCATTAGGGACAAACAGAGCATTTACAGGTGGGCGTGAAAGCAACCCTCACACCTGGGGGGGGGGGCAAAGGGCCCCTCTGCTCAAGGTGCCAGTCCAGTGTCACACGTCATAGGTCCAGGTCAGCACCATGCCCCTGCTCAAAAACACTAACTGAGAGCCAGATTTGGTGGTGCTTGCCTGCAATTCCAGCACTCAGAAGCACCGCGAAATAGATTGGGCCAGGGTCAGGTGCATAGAGAGCTCTAAGCTAGCATGAGCTACAGAGTGAGACCCTGAAACAGGGTCTCTTGAAACAGGGTTTAGACCTTTCTGAGCCCAAAGTGAGGTCATTTTCCCAAAGCCTCCCACCTCATCACCCTTATTTGCACACACACACTCACCCCTTCTGGCCTTTCAGAGTCTCCAGGTGTGTTTCTGTATTTACCAGCTAGAAGCAGACCTTACCCAAGTACGAATATGCACTGGGCCCAGGAGCACGGAATGGGTGCTTACTGTTCAGAGGATGCAGGCAGTATGGATACAGGGATGGGGATAAGGGGTGGATGGATGGGTGGATGAGTGATTGGATGCATGCATGTGTGGGTAGGTAAGTAGATAGGTAGATGGATGGATGGATGTCTGGCTGGTTGATTGGCTGGGTGGATGGCTGGGTGGATGGATGGATGGATGGATGGATGGATGTGTGGCTGGGTGGATGGATGGATGGATGGATGAATGGATGGATGGATGGATGTCTGGCTGGTTGACTGGCTGGGTGGATGGCTGGGTGGATGGATGGATGGATGGATGAATGGATGGATGGATGGATGTCTGGCTGGTTGACTGGCTGGGTGGATGGATGGATGGATGGATGGATGGATGGATGTGTGGCTGGGTGGATGGTTATGTAGATGACTACATTATATGTGTATGAGTGTATGGTGACTGGCTGGCTGAGTGATGGGTAGGTAACTGGGTAGATGCATGCATGGGTAGGTGAGGAGATGGCTGGACGGGTGGATAGATGGACACACAGAGGGTGGTTGGACCCTATTGTCCTGATTAAACACCTGAGGTTTCATGTCAGTGGGGCTGATCTCTGACCATCACAGATGCTTCTGTTCCAGCTGGTCCCACACAGATACTTAGCTAATACATCACACAAATGGCCTCTAGTCTTGTCCCCTCTGAAACCTCATGAGCTGGGCCTCCATTGTCCATATGACTGTCAGTACTCTGATCTGCCAAGGAACCACAAGGGCAGGCCATTCAACTCTCTGCCCACAGACTCCGGTGGCTTTTCCAGTCCAAAGTCTTCCACTTTCCTTCCTGCAAACGGATATGGGGGGGGGGGGGTGTTAGAGAGCACTTGCTGCTCTTGCAGAGGAACTGGGTTCAGTTCCCAGCACCTACATGAAAATTTACAAACATCTTTAACTCCAGTTCTAGAGGATATTGCGCCCTCTTCTGGCATCTCCAGGCATTGCACACATATGGTTGCATAGCCATATGTGCGGCCAAAACCCCATATACACACGCCAATAAATAAGTAAAACTTTTTTAAAAACTCAGATTAGTTGTAGCAACAACCCCACTTCCTCAGTACCAACTTCCATCCTGCTTCGTTTCTGTTGCTGTGATAAAACGCCCCATCCAAAGAACGCCTTAGAGGATTAAGAGGCTTACTTGAGTTTACAAGCCCAAGTTGCAGTATGTCATCGTGAGGACATAAAGGCAGGAGCTGCAATCAGTTACCCACATCACACCCACAGTCGAGACCAAAGAGAAATGAATATATGCTTGCTCGCTTGCTTGCTCTCAGCTAGGTTCCTCCATCGTTATGCAGTTCAGGACACTGGCCTAGGGAGTGGTGCCGTCCACGGTGGGCTGAATCTTCCAGCCTCCATTAGCAAGCAAGGAGATCCCCTCCAGGCATTCCCAACTTAATGGAGATAATTTGCTATGAATTCCTTATGAAGACTGTCTTCAAAGGTTGTGTCAAGCTGATGGTTAAAACTAACCAGCATACGTAGCTTAAACCAGGAGCGTTATTTCACTTTGGGGTGATAAAATCCTAGAGGGAGGAAGAGCAGAATTGATACAACACCTAGAAATCACTAAAGACCAGACCCCCTCTTTCTTGAGCCCCTCTACACTTAATACAACACTTCTACTTCATAATCCAATGTAGCTGCTGGTGTTCCAGGAATCAAGTCCCCTTCCTAGCCATCAGGAAAGAAGATGGATGTGGAGAGAACGTTCTGGAAAATAACACACACGACTTCTCCATTTATGTTTTGCTGGACAACACTTGGGCACAAGTCCATGTGCTTAGAAGCTAAAACGTACGGACTCTTGGCCCCCTCATCCCCAACATGAGGCTGCTGGGTGCTGTGGGCAGCTGGCAGCTCAGCCTTCTGACTGAGTAGGAACTGGTTTGGAGGTCTTTGGTTCATCAGTACACAGCCAGGGGCTGGAGAAACACAAGGACCAAGTTTGGGGATGCAGTCAACAGACAAGAACCCAGTCTGGGTACAGGTATTGTTGCCCACACAGGCCAAGGCCTGTGGAGAACTCACTAGGAAGGAAAGGTTATGGATCAGGAAGGTAGCCAACCCAGGCCAGCGGGGAGAGGGCTCAGAGGAAGGGACACTTGGGAGAACAGAGGGGCAGGGTGTGTGCAGATCCTCCCAAGGACCAGTGGCCAGCTCCCAGTCCCCAGCTCAGCCATGTGCTCTGACATGGGAATGGTGAGAGCGCTGTCAGCCTTTCTGCGGGTTAGAGATCTGCCTCACAGGGTGGGCTATCTATAAGTCATAAAACATACAGCAGGAAACCCGTCCTCCTTCGTACACTGAGGGAGACGCAGAAAGAGCCTATGTCTGGGTTCGTCACAGTTGGGAGGAGGACTACTAGGACTGCCATTTCTTAGAGAACAAACCATCCCATTTATCCATAGGACCAGGGTCACCAACCCCGCCCCCACAGCTGGGGTGAGGGGGACCGGAGCCTCTCTTTGCTCCTCCCACGATGTCTCAGGATCCTCCTGTCCCCTCCCACTGCGTCTGAGAACCCTCCTGTCCCCTCCCACTGCGTCTGAGAACCCTCCTGTCCCCTCCCACTGCGTCTGAGAACCCTCCTGTCCCCGCCCACTGCGTCTGAGAACCCTCCTGTCCCCTCCCACTGCGTCTGAGAACCCTCCTGTCCCCTCCCACTGCATCTGAGAACCCTCCTGTCCCCGCCCATTGCGTCTGAGAACCCTCCTCTCCCCTCCCACTGCGTCGCAGGACCCTCCTCTCCCCTCCCACTGCGTCTGAGGACTGTCCTCTCCCCTCCCACTCCATCCCAGGACCCTCCTGTCCCCTCCCACTGCGTCTGAGAACCCTCCTGTCCCCTCCCACTGTGTCTGAGGACCCTCCTCTCCCCTCCCACTGTGTCCCAGGACCCTCCTGGTCCCCCTCAGAGCCTTTGAGCCCATTCTTTGGCATTAGCATCTGAATCCATCTATCTCCTACTTCAAAAACACCCACAATGACTCAGGTTTTTGTGAAGTTCAGCAAACTAAACTTCTGTGTCCTTTTTCAGTGCCAAGCACGTAGCGGCCATCCTCCCCCAAATCCATTACCAGTTAAAGCACAGCTATTATTTTTACAGCAGTGCTCAGAAATGGCTTGCAATCTCTAATTTGCTAAATTGATGTGTATATTGACTAAATAAATATTCGGCACGAAGCCCGCGTCCCCTCCACACTTATTAATCCTCGGGAAATGGAAACACAAGACACGAAATGAGCTTCTGCTCTGAGCTGCAGACAGGAATACATGATGTTGTTTTCCTGAGTGTTCAGGGACTCGCATCGCTGCAGCAGGGACCAGCCAATCAGCAAGCGCCAAGTTTTCCATGACGCACTTGTCTGGCCAGGACGTGCCTGGGTTGCTAAGGCTCTTCTGAAGTTTAGAACAAGAAACTTTTACCTCTCTAGGTGGGGGAATCAAGGGGAAGCAGCTGTAGATGGGGTATTTGGGACCCTTGTGGCTTCAGTGTTTGCAAGAGAAATCAGAACAGCTGGCAGGACCCATAAGAGGCACCCTGGGGAAGGGCCCTGACCTCCACGATGGGGATATTAGCAACCTTGGCTTGGTGGAAGAGGCCCTGTCCTTGGTTGGCAGTGCAGTTGCCATGGTAGTGTTCACTTGATTCTTTTCTCACTGGGGCTCAGCTCACCATGTGCTGGTGTGTCCTGGGGGGCTCTGCAAAAGTGGGAATTAGGGCAGGGCCACCTCTCACTCTGACCCCCAGAGTATTAGTCTAAGGTGGCTTGTGCCATGGGAGCAAGGAGTCCAGCGCTGGGAAAGAAGTGTGGCAGGGAAGTGGGCCCAGCAGAGGGGAGCACAGCACCCTCCTTTCGCCCGAATGGAAGGCTGTGACTCCCCAAAGCAGGCATTGCCTCTCAACGTTCCCTTGGCTCAGTCCAGAAGCTTCCATGCTGGGCAGACGCTGGTCCAAGGGCTCCGGCTGAGGCAGGCCTCTTCCTTATCCCCGGGTGTACCCTTGAGCAAGCTGCACACGCTTGTTGACTCTGTTTCTTGATGCATATGGTTGAGAGTCATTATGGGATTACTGCTGCAATGTCTCCATCACCTGCCCCACAGAGGCTACCTGCTGCCAAAGTCAGGGGCCATCCATCTACGTTCAGACGGAGCTCAAGAAAGGGACAGCAAGTGCAAAGGCCCTGGGGTGGAACATGGCTTTGGGAAAGTCACCAGAAAAGGGCTCACAGATGGGATGGTGGCCTAAGATGATGGCGGGGGGTGGAGGGGAGTGCCAGTGCTGGTCACACAGTCCTTTGCCAGGAGAAGGATTGTACCCTACGTAGTGACAGGCCCAGGAGGCTCTTTAGAGGATGTAAGCCTCAACCTCCACAGTTCCAAGGTCAGTTGCAGCCCATGAAGCTCCTTCTGGTCAGTTTGGAGGACCAGGAGACTTTGTGAGCTCTGCAGAGTACAGAGATCTCCCTCAAGATACCACCTGATCACGGGCCATTAAAATAGCCAGCAACTGCAGCTGGTAAAGGCATGAGCAGAGGCCCCTTGGCTCCCACAGACCACAGGTAGGAGTTGGGAGGGGCTCAGGCCCTAGCATCTATCCAAAAGTTCCTCATAACCTGCATTCTATCTTCTCGTTTAGACTGCCTGACTCAAGAGAACATTCTAGAAAGACTAAGTCAAGCTTCCTTTAGTCTTTCCCCAAACAAGAGACATGGCCAGGTGGCCATGAGGAGGAGAAGAGGAGTCACCAAGTGTGCCCACATGGAGGGGGTTGGGTGACATGGTTGTGGGGCCTGGCAGAGCTCTTCCTGAGGTACCAGCCCCATGAGAGTCCACTGTCCAGAGTAAGAAATTCCAGCACTACTTGGCTTGGAGATGTGGAACGCTTTCTGAGGATATGGTGGAAAGTTCTAAGCCTGGATCTGGCGGGGGGCTGCTCACTGCTGTCCACACTCACCCCTCACCCTACCCAGTCCATTGTGGTTTACAGTTTGTGTCTACACAGACATACTCTGTACAGTCACCAGCATCCTCCCAGGGGGTCTGCCTTGGTCTAGGGTCCGCATCTGGGGTCCGCAGTTGACTCCCCAACCACGCTCTGCAGACACCCAAGTTTCCAGGCAGAAGCAGAAGTTCTGGAGTCCAGAATGCCTCACTCTGGGGAGGGAGGGGCCAAGGGCTTCTGAGGCCATCGCGCCACCTTCCTGCAGTGATCCATCTTGTCTGGGCTGAGACTGGGGAATTGCTTGGAGGCGAAGCCGCATCTTGAATATTCATCTGATTTATGGTCGCTGCGGACAGCTTTATGAGTCCACCCGCCTCTCCCTCCAGCCGGCCATCAATCTTCCCTAAGATGGGGCCTCTGCCAGCAGCTCATGAATTAAAGAGGCCCCTCCGGCCCTCAGCCCGCCGCGCCGCCCTCCCCGCAGCACGTCGTGTTGTGCTGGAGGAGGACCTGACCAGAAGTCACAACACTGTGGTGTCTTGCTGCAGTGGCGGCTCTGGAGACCTTGGGTGACTTCCTGGTTGTTTGTTCAAGTGAAAGAAAGTCAGAAGCCCCAAGGCCCACCTTGCTCAATCTCTGAGCCTCAGTTTCCCCATCTGACTGGGGGGGTAGGCATAGTCCAGTTCCCTCTGCTTACCTAGGTAGAGTTTGAGACAGGGGGACAGGGCTGTGTGCCAGAATTCAATTACTGCAGTTAGCCCTGCGGCCAACATGAGAGGAGGGGGCTGGAGGGAGGAGCATAATGTACACAGCAAATGCCCCCGAGCCTGTGGGAAGGGCTCTGTGGAAGCCTGGCCCTGAGGAGCCCTCCATGGGCTGGAGGTATTGTGGGTTTTGTCCAGGACATGGCAGGTACATTGGGCTTTAGTTCCATGTTTGAGAAGCTACTCCAGAACATTTTATGGAGTCCTCCCCTTGGATAGGAACCCCATAAGAAGCCTGCTGGTCAAATCCTGGGTTACCTGGTCCCAGCGTGCCCTGCATGTAACGTGGAACTGGGCTAGGGTGGGCTCATCTGTGCCCGGTCGCCTACACTGCCTAGGCCTGCAAGAGAAGGGGCTGCAGCTGTCAACAGGACACTGGGATCCCGAGGCCTTCCAGGGAGCAGCCTGGCTCAAGTACCCTGAGTGTCGGGCTCCCACACATTCCAGAGCCCTAGGTGGTGAGCTGGGGATCAGAGAGAGGAATCTGAGACAGCCCCAGCTTCTTTGCTCAGCATTGCCCCCTTGTCTCTTGGGGCCCCAAAAGGTCCAGAGCATTGGTCCCCAGGTTTTACCTGTCAGGAGGGGTCAGAAGACACACTTAGAAGAGCTCCCAAACTCACTCCACAGCAACCACTGTGAGCCTCAGTTTCCTCCAGTACAAAACAAGAGCCACAAGCCCTATTCCAGATGGGACACTGGTTTAGACTGGCTCTGAGGAAGCACCCAGAGTTGGCGTGGTCCTAAACCTGTCAGCCCCCTCCTTCCCTACTCCTCAGCCTATGTGATCCTAGAGACAAGATCCAAGTGTCTCCAAGTCACAAGCTTGGTTATGAGAGCAGAGGACCTTGGATGGAGGTGTGGGATGATGAAATCCAGTGAGAATTTCCTGAAAAGGGGTAGAAGTAGAGCAAATGTCACAGAGGACAAAGTCCTCACCTGTGGAAGCTGCGGGAGGTTCCTGACCCGGACTTTCGCCACTGCTGACCACGCTGGCGTTGGTGGTGTTTATCCCACAGAAGGGAGGGGCAACAGTGTGCAGGCAGGGCTGGGCACTGGGGCAGCAAGTCAAAGCTGAGGCCGCCAGGGGTAATGGCTTTCCGGGTCACCTTTGAGTCCCTCTTATGAGCCGAAGTACAGACAGGTACATGAACTTCACAGCCTCTCTTCCTTCACGGCAGATGAGTGACCGCCCAGCCCCTCCTGGTGAACTTTGAGAACTGCTTTGCAGGCTTATATACTGGGGGAAAGGTGGAAATAACACCCAAGTGACAATGTTGGAGGGAGAAAGTGATTGGAAAATCTGCAACAAATAGGGACCTCTAAGAAATAAAAGCGAGTGGATGCTCAGGAGGTAGAGACGTGCACTCCTCCATTACCTGTCATATATCCATCAAACCATCACACCTCACAACCAAACATCTACCCTCCTGTTCATCCACCCACCCACCTACCCATCCATCCATCCTTCTGCCCATCTATCTGTTCATCTGTCCATCCATCCATCCATTCATCCATCCATCCTTCTGCCCATCTATCTGTTCATCTGTACATCCACCCATTCATCCATCCATCCATTCATCCATCCTTCTGTCCATCCATCCATTCATCCATCCTTCTGTCCATCCATCTGTTCATCTGTCCATTCAGCCATCCGTCTATTCATCAAGCCATAACACCAAGCAGCCAAATAGCTACCCACCTGTCCATCCATTCATCCATCCTTCTGTCCATCCATCTGTTCATCTGTCCATTCAGCCATCCATCTATTCATTAAGCCATAACACCAAGCAGCCAAATAGCTACCCACCTGTCCATCTACCCACTCATCCATCCATCTGTCTGTCCGTCCATCCATCTATCCATCAAGCCTTAACACCAGGCAGCCAAATAGCTACCCACCTGTCCATCTACTCATCCATCCATTTGTCCATCTATCCATTCATCTATCTGTTCACCAATCTATCCACCCATTAGTCTATCTATCCATCCATGCATCTATCCAACTATCTGTCCATCTACCCATTCACCTGTCTATCCACTCATCTGTCCATTTATCCACTGTCCAGTCATCCACCCACCCACCCGTTCATCCATTCTCATGTCATCCCTAATTGCACATGTATGGGTAAGGAGGTGGCAGATGCCTGGCCATGTAGACAGCCTGACAGATGGGTGAGCGAACGAGCGAATGAGGAAGTGGGAAGATGGCTGGATTAGTGGGCAGATAGATTGTGGTTAGATGGATATTCTGGTGGTCAATTAGGTAGATCAACAGACAGATGGATGAAGAGACAAGTGGATTGCTAGCTGGCTGGGACTCCTATCCCCGGGCTAAATTGTCTTGTTCCCAAGGGTAGTGGATCACAGAGGCTTTAGCCCCTGCCTGATGCTGCAAACATTAGCCAGGCATCAGGGGTCTAAGCCACAGCTCTCGCAGTCTGATCATTACTGACTCCTGGGCTTTCCGGCTGACACCTCCTGGAACTTGCCAGCTCTCAGGATAGCAGTGACATTTCACGTCCCCTCTAGCAGTACCTGGCCTTTCCCTGAACAAGGAATCCAGCTGTTTGCTAGCTTGCCCCCCCCCTTGGAGGGACCCTCAAGCTCCTGCAATCAGAGGCTGGTTTCCAGAATGAGGGGACACCTAAAGACTCAGTCCCCTCTTGCAGCTGCCTGGCCCCAATCTTCCCACAGATCCACCAATCTCCTTAATTACCCTTCAGTTAGGATTTAATTTATTGCTTGGTGGCAAAGCAAGCGCCGAAGAAAGAGTTTCCCTGGCAACCAAGTTTTTAAACACAAGATTCTCTGTGTTTTCAAAGCCACTTATCATCTAATTTCCTCCCTGGAAATTAACTTGAAACTTGTCGGCTACTGGAAAGTTCTGCCCAACAGCAGGCCTGCACGTATGTGTGAAGCCATCGAGGTCCTCTCTCCCTGGCAGAGACCCATACTGGGAAGTGTCCCTTTCCCCCCATCTCTGTTCCAGAATGGTCATTATGAACTGACCATGGGGGCTTGGCTTGACCACCAAGCCTCCAGTAGCTGGCTTCTAACTTGTGGTCACCCAGATTCCCTGGAGGTTAGAACTGGGGACACGAGCCTTCACACAATGTGTCTAGGCTTGAATGCACAGGTCCTGCTGGCCACAGCTTGAAAAGAACAGCCAACAAAGGGTCTTTCTGGGCACCCCACCACCACAAACCTAGCTCCCCAACAAACAGGATACAGCCTAGTTCAGCCATGTGGGTGACTTTTCATAAACATCCCCAGTGTGTGGTTAAGGCACACTGTCCCCAAGCCCTCCATCCATGCACAGTACAGCCACTGATGTAGCCCATTCCCTCTTTCTCCTCCACCCCAAACCCCAAGGCTGTCGCAACCTCTTGGAATAGGCCTTCAGATCCTCGTTTTCCAAATTCATGTCAATCCATGGGCTCTACTCAAACGTGGCTCCTCATGGTTCCCTGGCTCTTCATGAGCTCCCTGTTTGCCTGCTTGTTTTAGTGGTGACAGGTGTCATGTCCCCATGGCATGGGGAAATTGGGATGGTCCCATTCCTGTCTTGGTGATAAGGTGGAAAGATGGATTGTGGGTAGGTACAGGGTGACAGCTGGTCTACTGGGGGAAGGTAACGGTAGAGACTGAGTGGAAACTGAAGGCAAGAGAGGGTGAAGAATAGATGACGTAGGACACCTAGAAGCATAGATGGCTGGAGGATGTCAACATAGGTTGTGACAGAAGGGGAAAGGACTGGTCAATAGGCAGGAGGGAGGGAGGAAAGGAGGAAGAAAGGGAAAGAAGGAAGGTGGGCTGTCTAAATAGGTAGGTTGATGGATGGGTAGGTGGATGCACGAATTGGCTGGGTGGCTACATGAATGGGTAGATGGAAGGATGGGCAGGTAGATGAACGGGTAGGTGGTGGGTGGAAGAGGAGATGGATATATAGGAGAGCTGGACTGATTAATGGATACCTGATGGATGGGTACTTGAGTAAATGACAGATGGGTGGGTGAGCAAAAGAAATTAGATGGATGGGTGGTGGGTGAATGGAAGGGGAGCTGGTGAGTGGAAGAATTGACTAGTGAATGGACAAGGCACATCCCAGTGGCATCTCTCAGCTACACAAGCGAAATTGCGTGCCCTGAAGTGTGGTCCAGAGGTGACCATCAGACAGCTATGACTTCAACAGAAGAGAGAACCTGTGAGTTTTTGAAATAGTCACTCCTGAAGTGTTGGGACTTGAAGACGTTTGTCAATGACCCCTAGAGAAGGACGGAGTCTTCCTATGGGACCCATTCATTTGGGAAGCCAATCCCAATAAGCTCATCCAAGCACTTAGGCTGAGTCTAAGTGCCAGGCAGTCAGCGGACAGTCACTAACTATTCATTGGAAAGTGATGGATTGATCCTGGCCACCAGCCATGGCGGAGAACCATGGCTGACTGGGGACAGCACAGGCATATTGCTTCTCAGAGCGCATTCCCATGCCCCACCCCCATCAGCACTGGGAGATGTTGGGCCTGCTGTCATCCACACCGCTTTCTATGGTATGCCATGACCTTCCGCAGTAGACTCGAGGGTCCAGGAGATATGCTTCTTTTGATGGAACCACCCAAAACAGCAAGGTCTACCCACATCTGACCCAGCTGGTATCGAAGGCATGAGGGATGGCTAGAATTACAAGCAAGGTCCTGCATGGCCATTCATCCACAGAGGCAAGAACAGCCAGGAGAAGAGGTGCCCCATGCTGTGCAGCTGTTGGGAAATGGAGGGATACAGCTGCTCTGTTCTGCTGAGTTAGAAGGTCATTGGACCAGGAAGGGGCCACAGGCCTCAGCCGAGGCCAGAGGAAGGTTCAGATTCTTTCCAGTCTCCCTCAACTCCAGACTCAGCTTGCACGTTCTCTTCGGGTTCCGAACAGTTGTGGGGATCCTAGCTGAGGTTGCCAAGAGATCGGGTGCATGGTATACCTAAGTGAGGGCTTACCCACAAGCCCTGAGACAGGACAGCCTGTCTCAGAGTGCAGTATGGTGGCAGGGGGGTTAGGGCTGTCAGTTCTCAAGGGCTGCATCCTAAAGATGAGACAAACTTCCCACCATGACTCTGAGGTCTATCAAACACTCTTGACTCTTTCCACCTCTCACCCTCCCCAGCAGGACGGAGGGAGCATCAAGAAGACAAACTTACTTCTGCTTTAACTACAAAGTGCTTAGTTAAGTGCTCAGCATACAGTAAGTGCTCAATAAATAACCATTATTAAGGGAGGGTGCGACAGAGGGAATTGGACAGATCAGAATTTAATTCAGCCATGTAGATTTATTGTGCTTCTGCCCAAGGTGGGGAGTGGGGGCAATGACTATCTTTCCTGCCCATCTCTCTCCACATCCGATTTTGCTGCCTTGTCCTCTCATCCCTTTTGCCTGCAGCCTGTTGGGGGAAAAAAAAAGAAAAAACAATGAGAAGAGAAAGTCAATCTGGCATGCTTGGCTGAGCTCTGTCTCTCCTGGCCGCAGCTCCCTTGGTCTTGATGTTTAATTTCCCGGGGTCAGGAAGAAGTATGTTGATGATCCCAGTTAATTCAAAATGTAAATTCCATCTCCTATCAGCTAATGGCGCTGAGCTCCACTTTACATAATGGGGGAGCGACTGCCATGTGAGTCATCAAGCCCCTTGGCTCCCTCTTCTCCAACCCTCTCCAGTGCTTCAGACAGATGGCCCTGGCCTCTGCCCACCTTGTGGCCAGGCCTGGGTTCACCCTTAGGAGTAGAGTGTTCTATTAACAGTGGGACATAGAGCAAGGGGTCCATGCCAAACGCAGAGGATGAGCTTAGCCCAAGAAGCTCCAACTGGACAAAACCAGTCTGGGCTCAGTCCTGGGCAGCTCAGCCTCCCAGGTCCATTTACCTGGACCTCAGCCTGAGCAGGGAGCTTGTCAACAAGCAAGACTGAGTGCAGGGGGCCTACCTTTGCCCAGCTCTGTAAAGCTGTCCCTATGCTCTGGGGAATGGCATCTAATATGATGGCCAAGGTCTTTCTATTATTAATGTCTTTGGGTGACAAGACCACAGTCTGTCCTCTCACCGGCCTCTGTGTTGTCAAACAGGCTTCTTCCTACCTCCCCAAGGGGTCCTACCAAAGCCAGCCCGATGTCTTACTGTCAGACCTAAACAGCTCTTCAAGACCCCTGAAAGAGCAGGCTTCAGGCTTCTGCCTGTCATCGGTAGCCTGGCCTTGAACCAGGCATTAGCCAGGACAAAAGGTGCCAAGCCCCTGGGGTTGGCCTACGACTCTAGCCTCCTCTTCTGTACCTGTCCTTTGCAGTGCCAACGCTACAGCTAGCCCCGTGGCTTTCTTCTGCCGGCAGGACTGGTGAGGGTCCTGGTGTCTTGGAACTAGGGTCTCTTCCCTCTGCTGAGTAGGCTAATCTGGGCTCATGGCAATGGTCAGAGTCTGTGTGGTTCCTGGAACTTGAGGATCCTGGTGGTCTCAGCTCTGCCACCTGCTGGCCAAGGGACTTTTTGCTGTGTCTGACTTCTTTGGCCTTAGTCTCCCTTCCTTCCTTCTTTCTTTCCTTCTTTCTTTCTTTCTTTCCTTCCTTCCTTCCTTCTTTCCTTTTCTTTTGAAGGTGCTTTTTTGGTTTTGTTTATTTGTTTTTGTTTTCTTTTTTGTTTTTTGAGAGAGGTTTCTCCATGTAGCCCTGGCTGTCCTGGCTCTCACTCTGTAGACCAGGCTGGCCTCGAACTTATAAACATCCGCCTGCCTCTGCCTCTCAAGCGCTGGGACGTGTGTCACCACACCTGGTTTATCCAGTCATTAATGTGATGAATTCCCAGAAGGCTCACAGACCTGAAATTAAATGACTTTGAACCTGGGGTAAGTCTGTGACTGTCCCATCTCCTTTGAAACTGCCATTTCTTCTAGAAAGAAGAAGCCCTGTGAAGCATGGGTACCTCTTAGCAGGTGACAATGCCTGCCTCTAGCTCTCCCTTCAGAAGGCAGCTGCTTTCTGATATTAGTTAAGTGAATGTTTCTTTATGTTGTATTTTTTCTTTTTTTTAAACAAACTTTATGAAGCTATAATTCAGATACCATAAAAGCTGCCCATTAAAACGCACGATTTAATGGATTTTAATATATTCACAGGGCGGTACAAACTTCCCCAACAATCTGCCTTGAAAAGTTTCCCAAAGGAACTTTGTACCCTCTGAACACTCCTCAGCCTCCTGTTCCCTGGACCCCTGGGCGCCACCAAGCTGCCTCTGTCTCTCAGACCAGCCAGCTCTGATTCTCACAGAAATAGAGTCAGCTAGCGCGTCTTTGCTGACTGGTGTTTTCGGTTATAATGGAGAACGTGGTTGTCGGACTGGCACTGTAGTTCAGTTGGTAGAGTGATTGCCTAGAACACGTGGAGCCCCGGTTCAACCCTCACTGCCACACACACTGGGTCTTCTGATGTGTGCCTGTGATCCCAGTCCTGGGGCATAGAGGGAAGAGGATCAGGAGTTCAAGATCAGCCTCTGCTGCTGCACAGAAAGTTTAAGACTAGGCTGGACCACATGGACCTTGTCTAAGAACAGAGAGAAGGAAGAAGAGGGGGAGGAGGGACAGATTGAGGAGAGAAAAGAAAGGAAAACGTGTTGATTTCGCAAGGAATGCTGGGTTTAGTGCATAGTTGTGACCCTGCTTTCTTCCTCCCAGTGGTTTTGGTTAGTTGTTTGGTTTTTGTTTTGTTTTGCATTGTTAGGAACTGAACAGAGGACCTGATGCACGTTGGGCAAGCACTCTACCACTGAGTCCTAGGCCTCGTCTTTGAGATTTGATTTTGACACAAGGTCTCACTAAGTTGACTAGGCTGACCTTGAACTCACTCTGCAGCCCAGACAGGCCTTGAACTTGTGAGCTGGCCTCAGCCTCCCAAGCAGCAGGATGACAGCCCCACGTCACCATCCCAGCTTCTATGGGTACTTTTCCATTTGCGAGAACTGACCTTTGGCTCAAGCCGCCATCACCCACAGATGGTGGAGATGTTTGGGCATCAGCGCTAGGGCCTGTCTAAGACCCCTGACCCAGTCTGTTCTGATTTGGGGTCTCTTCTGTTCCTTTGCCCTCCCCCATTGCCCCCCAGGCTTGGACGGTGGGAGAAGGGCATCCACAAAGCACAGAACGAATGACCGGTCCCCACTATTGACGAGTTCCAAGGGACAGCTGCGGGCTGCTTGTCTCTCCCCCATGCCTTCATCTGGAAGTAGAGCCTACAAGTTTAATTATGCAATTAAAGTCATTTTCCTGAGCTGAGCAAATATTTACGAGCCTATCTCGCTGTAAACGGCTGTGCCTGGAGAGTAGGCCTGTCACTCAGACTGGCAAGCGCTGGCTCATTTGCATATCCCATTACCAAGGGGCTCCCAGCCTAGCTGGGCTCCAGGACCTGGGCTGCGTGGGCAGGGCTCTCAGGGAGAGGTGTGAGCCACGCAAATGGCCTCACTCCGCGGCTGCTGTGGACTCAGTGACGTCTGCTGCTCCGCTGTGGTGGTCCCCAAGTCCCCACTCTGCGCATCTCAGAGACCTCTGAGCTTTTGTCCTGACGCCGAGGGCACCCAGGTGGCTAAGAGAACATGACTCAGGGACATAGTTTTGTAATAACCAACCCCTCATTGATCATGCCCAGCTGCCCTCCTGTCGTGGCTACAGGCCTGCTGAAGTGGCCTTAGCTTGAGTTCTGACCCTCTCCTGCCCCCCGCCTCTGCTGAACTTCCTGTAAGAGCCAGGCAGGAAAACTTCAGACCAAACTTCAGGGTCGGCGAGAAGAAAGACCGCTGGTTCCAGCTTCCCCCAACCAACAGGTGCCTCACCTCAAGTAGCCATTTGTCCCGACCAAGGGCACCTCGCATCTCTCGGGGGGGCATTTTAGCCGTTGAGGGGGCCTCCTGCTCTGATCTAGAAGCTGACTTGCAGCAAGGTTCTGGAGGGCTTTTGTGGAATAGCAGGTTGTGAGGTCAGAGGCAAGGAGAACAGTTCACACACCAGCTGTTGGTAGAAATGGTGGCCCTGAGACAGGAGTTCTGAGCTGAGGCCAGGTCTCTCAGTTGTGTGGGCAGGTCTGGGATGAGACAGTGCCCGGGTAAATCACCTCTTCTTCCATTCTAATGGCTACCCAGTGATCTCTTCTGGAAGAACTACAGCTTTTCTTGTTCATTCCAGTGACTGGGCTTTTCCAGGCCTTCATCATGATTGACGGCAGCTTGACTGATGGCCGTCAGCACCTGGATACTATCTTAGGGTAAATGTGAAGTTTTTCTTAGGAAACAATTTTGACTTTTATTTCTTCCTTCTTTCCTCCCTCCCTCCCTCCTTCTCTTTTTCTCTTTCCCTTTTCTTTCTTTTGTGGTACCCTGAACGTAGCTAGCACTTGCTGACTGAGCTACAAACAAACCCAGCCCAAGGATGCACCTCAGAAAGGTAGAATTGCCGGACTCGGGCCCTTTTGCTTGGGTCTCATGAAGGGTGAAGGTGACTGTGGGAGTTGGGATATTGAAAGAAAGGAGTGTGCTCTTCTCCCTTCACCTGACATTTATGAGGAGGGAGGATGGAGGCCACACAGAAGACAGAGTGCCACCCCGGAGCCACAGTTACTCATCAGAGTTGATGAGAGAGGGGAAAGGCAAGGTCCCACCATAATACGGCTCCCACCCAGTCACACGGAGGACCTGGAGTAAAGCAGAGATCACTGTCCTCATAGGGTCCTTTTCTGTGCCACACCCCTTCTGGAATCAGTTCACTGAATCTCTTCAAGCATCCTCAAGAAAATGCAAACCTACCCATTTTGCAGCCAAGGAAATTGAGGCTCAGAGTTCTGTGCAATCACATAAGGGCACACCGAGGAAAAAAGTTGAGCCTCGGTTGGTCAGCTTGCACCCATACTCTCTCACAGACCCCCAGGGCCTGAACTGAGCTGGGCCATCCCATGTCACCCTCAAATCCTACAGGGCAGGACATCGATGAGGTACAGGAAGACCCTGTTGCCACGTGTCTGAGGCTGTCATCTAGGAATGACAGAGGAGCTGGAGGTCAGCCTGGAGTCATTACTGCAGCAGTGACATGGAACAGAGCTCCGGCCTCATGTGGCCCAGACCTCCTGGCGTGGACACAGATCAAGGGAGCCATTCAGGCCCATGAGAAGCCCAAGGCTCTGATTCAAGAAAACAACCCTGCTTCTCTTAAAAGGGAAGGGAAGAGTGAACCCCAGCCCAGGTGTATGCCCCTGGTCTCAATTTTGCCACCTGAAAACCAAGGCAACCCTGGGGGATTGTGGATCTGTGGAGGAAAGGGGAGGGAGTGTCCCGGGGTATCTAACAAGTGTGGGAACAGCCAGCTGCTGGGTGTGGCAGAGGAGGCTGCAGTGATCTGCCTGCTCCCTGAAAGGAAAACACACTCTGGGGGGGAAAGTGCATAACCACAGGGCGAAGGCACCGTATAACACACCATATAAAGTTTATGGTTTGTTTAGACTCTTCTGGAACAACCAATAAGCCAAGTAAGCAGAAAAGACCCAGGAAGAGCTCAGGCTGACCCTGGGCCAGCCCCGTGATCTCCCTTCCCAGGTAGCGTAAGGTGCAGCCACTACGTGGAGTCCGCGGGAGTGCAAATGCTCTTCCTTCTGTTTCCCCACCCCCACCCTCTGGGCCCATGGCAACCGAGAAAAGTGTTGCTTACGAAGTGCTTAAAGGAGAAGACCTGTGCCCGTCCACAGGGCACTTATAAAGAAGGCTAAGCCCCTAAGCTCAAATTCTCACTAAAACTCCTTAAACCCTCTGGATCCAGCTATGTCTGCCCGGAAAGCTGCTAAAGAGCGCCAACTGGTGGCACCAATGACTCAGCACATGGGAAACCAGACACTGCTTTCTCTCCCTGTTCCTGCTCCCATCTCCTTCTGGTCCCCTACTCACTCCCAGCTGGTGACCCCCAGCCAAATTTTGTCCTTCCTTCTTTTTTTTCTTCAGTTCTTTCTCCTGTCAAAGGCAGTGCCATAGACTCCCCCAGGGTCTCAGAGGAGCAGGATTAAACCCCAAGGTATTTAATCAGAGCGTTCTCCTTAGCGTTCAAGTAAAAAGAAAAAAGCAAAGCCAATGAAATTCACTTTTTCTATAAAAGTTTATTTTGCAATTTTTTCCCCGAGAAGTGGTCAGGATGCCTATTTCAATTATGTAAAGAAAAGTAAGGAAGGGCAGTGTATAAAAATAACTTAAACATACATACTAGCAACAAAGCAATACGTATCTCTAGTTACAACAGCAGATAATCTTGCCCAAGATTTTCCCAAAGGTATTAAATATTTTGTAGACAATGGGACAGACAGGCACACGTCTCACACACATAAACACACACACACACACATACACACACAGAGAGACACACATATATACAACTCAAGTATGTTTTCTGTGCATTTGCGCTAACCGCTACAGCTAAAGTGAAAACCTGGATTCCTGAGTGACCTTGAAGTGGAACCAAAACCTGCATCAATGTCAGAGCAAACTTTGGAGAGCGTGCTGTGATTTCCCCACCCACCTCATTTGCCCCTTACCTGTCCTCTGTGCTACTCCTTTGACTATTAAAGGTGCCCTTCTGATCTACTCAACCTCGTGTTAGCTATCTCAAAGCTGGGGCAGGCTGGCTTTTTCCTGACTCCCAGTGCTGGGAAGCGGTGACTCAAAAGACGCCCCAGTTAGTACTACATCTGGCTGATTCTTTGTTTCAGGGCTTGGAGTTCCCTCTGAATTTCGTAGGGGAGGTCAACATTGACTTGGTCTTCCAGGTACTTGCTGATCTCCTCCACCTCCTTCTCCCAGAACTCCTTGGAGATCCCTAGCAGCTCCTCCATGTTGACGTTCCCCAGGCCTTTCAGGTTCAGGGCGTTCTCCTTAGGAATGTAGCCGATGGGTGTGAGCTTGGCACTGTCTTCCCCTTCAATCCTGTTGAACATCCACTCCAGCACCCGAGAGTTCTCGCCGAAGCCCGGCCAGAGGAACTTGCCGTCTTTGTCCTTCCGGAACCAGTTGACGTGGAAGATCTTGGGCAGCTTGGCTGCCGGGCGCTGGGCCATGCTTAGCCAGTGAGTTAGGTATTTGCCGAAGTTGTAGCCAAAGAAGGGCCGCATAGCGAAGGGGTCGTGCATGATGACCTTGCCTGTTGCACAGAGACCACCGTTTACCTCCGACCCCATCATGCCAGATTCTCTCCCCTCTTCCCCCGTGGCAGACACCGAGAAAAGGGCTAGAATTGCCCTTCTTGGGGTCTGTGGCCAAGACTTTGACTCACCCTTGTGTTCTGCAGCAGCCGTGGCCTCTGACCTCATGGCCGCTCCTACAAACACCCCATGCTGCCAGCTGAGAGCTTCATAGACAAGGGGGACACCTGGAGCAGGAAAAAAAAAAGGTCATTAAAGACTAAGACATCCAGACTCCCTAGGACTGATGGTGCTGTGTCATTGTTCAACCAAGCAATAGCCTTCTTTCGGATGAGGAAGTTTCACTTTGTAGCCCAAGATAGCCTGGGACTTACTCTGTAGCCCTGACTAGCCCCGAACTCGCAGCAATCTTCCTGCCTCAGCCACCCAAGTGCTAGAAATGTAGGTGTGAGCCACCCTGCCTGACAAGCAGCATTTTCTGTGCAGTTAGTCTTACATCAGCAGAGACAATAAACAGGAGGTCACTAAACCCTGTCACACCAGGTCTCTCGGTGAAGCAGAGCGCTGGCCTATGCTATCTCAGATCACAGACCCAGAAAGACCTCTGAGGAGCAGAAGGCTAGCCCTAGATTTAAACTTGCTCAATTAATCTAGATATGGGAGAGGGAGATCTTTGGAACCAGTTGGGAAAAAGACTCCCTGGATTTTCTGGTATCGCCATAGCCCAGGTGCCCAGCCTGAATAGAAGATGCCTCTCACCTGCAGGTCTACGACCACCAAAAATGATGCCCTCAATGGGTACACCTTCTGGAGACTCCCAGGCAGGGTCGATGATGGGGCACTGGCCAGCTGGGGTGCAGAATCGCGAGTTGGGATGGGCACAGGGTTCATCTACAAGAGAGAGAAATCCCTTAGTGTGTGACCCAGAGGGGTTGTGCCCACAGCCTAGAGCACATGGCCTCTGGAGGGGACTCACCGTCCTGTGGCTTCCACTCCTTGTTCTTCCAGGATGTGATGGTGACACCCGGGGCCAGCGGCTCATCGATCCCTTCCCAGTAAACTCCCCCGTCGCTGGTCTCAGCCACATTGGTGAAGATGGTATTCCTCTGAATGGTCTTAATCGCATTGGGATTCGTCTTCACTGAGGTGCCAGGAGCAACTCCAAAGAAACCATTTTCTGGGTTGATAGCCCTTAAGTTGCCTGGGAAGTAGGAAACCAGAGAAGGGGGTGTGAATTGGAGCCAAGCATAGCAGAGTTCTTCACACCTTGCCAGGCTAGCTCACGGGCTAACATTTCCTATCTTTTTCTCCCGCTCCCTAAACCACGCAGCCATCCATTTTGACCTGCATACCGTGGTCAGCTCAGATGCCTGCAGCCTTCCTTCTTCCCTGCTCTTGCAGTAACCCTCCTTTTCTAGCTCTTTATCTATCTTTCGTGTGTGTATATGTGGAGGGGATGTGGTGTGAGTGTTCCAGGGCACACGTGTGAAGACCAGAGGATAACTTGCAGTGGTCAGCTGTCTCCTTCCACCATTAGGTCCTGAAAATCAAACTCAGGCCTTCGAGCTTGGCGGCAAGTGCCTTTATCCATACCACAAGCACCGCAATACCCTCCAAAGAGGCATGCAAGCAAGCAAAGAGCTTCTTGTGGCCCTCTCTATCCAGACGGTCCTCACAAAATGCCTATACAAGGCACTGCTGAGGCCTTGTTGACTCTGCCCTCAATCACTCAATGCCCAGTGCCAGTCACTTAGAAGAAGGTTACAGTGTATCTGAAGCCAACCACTCACCAAGGGTCATAACTACCATCAACCCGACCCAAAGACTCACCTTGGGCATCAAACTTCATCCAGGCAATGTCATCACCCACACATTCGACTTTCCACCCGGGGAGGGTGGGGTTCATCATGGCCAAGTTGGTCTTCCCACAGGCGCTAGGGAAGGCTGCTGCCAGATATTTCTTCTTGCCTTCAGGGTTAGTTACGCCCAGGATCTGCGGGGGTAGGGATCCACATTTAACCTCTAATCTTTGACACACGTGTGTGAAACTGTCACGAGAAAACCCATCACTCGGTATCATTGGTATGGTAAAAGGGAGAGACAAGGGGTATGTGTTTTCAATAAAAACATGGGCCTGTCTTTCAAACTATGGGAGGGTGGGAGAGGAGGGCAGGGAATTAAAAGGAAGACAGGAGAGGAGAGGGGGAGAGGGGAGAGGAGGGGAGAGGAGAGGAGAGGAGAGAAGAGGGGAGGCAAAGAGAGTGGAGAACAGGAGAGGAGAGGAGAGAAGAGAGGAGAGGGGAAGGGAGGGGAGAGGAGAGGAGAAGAGAGGCAAAGAGAGTGGAGGAGAGGAGAGGGGAGGAGAGGGGAGGGGAGGAGAGGGGAGGAGAGGGGAGGAGAGGGAAGGGGAGGAGAGGGGAGGAGAGGGGAGGGGAGGGGAGGGGAGGAGAGGAGATTGTAATACTGTTATAGTTTAAGAAATGAAGAGCTGTGGTCCCTCCTGCCCAAGGTCTGGGAACGCCCCTAGGATCTCCCCAAAGGTAGATCCTCAGATCTCTTCCTTGGGGATCAGGATAAACTGAGAAGTTGCAAAGGAATAAACCCCCAAGGCTACTGTTGCTCTGGTGTGTCTGAGCCCCTTCCAAAGAGATGGGCACTGAAGTTCTTCCAGTCAACTCGGTACCCCTGACTCTGCCCTCCAGTCCTCAGAGATTGGAGAATGTTGGCATGGCTCTTCTTTGCCACCCCAGGTCCTCCAAATGTCTGTCCAGGATCTCCTGACCACTTACCAGCATGTGTTCTGCCAACCACCCTTCCTCCTTGGCCAGCCGGCTGGCTATCCGCAGCGCGAAGCACTTCTTCCCAAGCAGCGAGTTCCCGCCATATCCGCTTCCAAAGGAGATGATCTCTCTGCGGTCCGGAAGGTGGGCGATCAGGGTTAGCTCAGGGTTGCAGGCCCAGTTATTGATCAAAGGCTCTGAAAACAAACACCACATGAGTGTATGATGTGTATTCCTGCCCAGGTCTCCAGGCTGGCCTTGAACCAGCTATGGAGTAAGGAACTTCCGATCCTCCTGAATGCTGGGATGATTGACCTGTCTCCCCATGTTCAGTTTATTTGGTGTCTGGGATCGCACTCGGGCCTCATGCATGCTAGGCAAGCATTCTACCTGCTGAACCATGTCCCCAACCCCTCCATTTACTTTTGATTTGGAAAGAATGTACTTACTTTTTAAAGGAAGAGGGCACCCCACCGAGTGGAGGCACTTGATAAACTCCCCGTCGCCCAGGGACTCCAGCACGGAGGTCCCCATCCGTGTCATGATCCGCATGCTGGCCACCACATAGGGCGAGTCTGTCAGTTCAATGCCAATTTTGGCCAGAGGCGAGCCCAGTGGTCCCATGCTAAATGGGATGACATACATGGTGCGACCTGCAGAGGCAGATGGGTGGGATTGACGCTACAGAGGCTTGCAAAACATCCTCACATCAACTTCTGAGTGGTACCCATGGCTGTGTCTTGCCCGACATCATGTGTTCTGTTGCCCACCAGACTCTGGTTTGCAAAACTTAAAATTTTCATAACCACCCCACTTGGTTGCACTAAAGCCACTTTAAATCCACACTAGTGGAAAGCATCTTATTTATTTATTTATATTTTATCTATTTGATATCACTTATTGAACCCACGGTCTTACAGGCTCTAGGCAAGCACTCTACCACTGAGCCATACCAGCATCCTGCTTTTCAGTTTTTATTTTGAGACAAAGTGTTGAGTTGCCCAGGCAGGAAGTTTGAATCTTCCTGCCTCAGTTTCTCAATGTCTGGGATGACAGGCCTGAGCCACCAGGACTAGCAGGAAGCACTTTAATAGTCCTGCATCACCACCCATGCAGTAAAACTGGCCAGTACATTTTCACATGTCCACCCTATGCAGCTCAGGCCACCCTCAGGAGCATGAACTGTGTAGTCAGGAAACTGTGAGGCTTGGGGGTTCGGGTCCACTCACCTTTCATGCACCCTGGGAACCTGGTGTTGAAAGCCTTCTCAAAGTCCTCTTCTGACATCCAGCGGCCCAGCTGGCTGACGCCAGTTTTGGGGATGGGCACAGTGTCTCTCTGCTCCTGAGTGATGATGACCGTCTTGCTTTCGATCCTGGCCACATCCCTGGGGTCAGTCAGAGCCAGCCAACTAAAAAAGTCACAGGAATTCCTTCAGCAAAGCATCCTTAGGGATGTGTCCCTCTTGCCTATGCCAGGCTCTTCCAAGGCTAGCAGGACACAAGGAGATTGTCCATGTTCCTTAAATATGGAAACCAAACCAACAGGGGCTTTTGCTAGACCATGAGCTGGCCATGGGAAAAGGGATCACCTTCCATAGTTGTCTAGAATCTATTGGCTGGCTATGGTAACCTCACAGGGTGTCTGGATTCTGGTCATTCTGCTATGGACTCCAAGAAGGTGGAACTGGGGAGCCTGAGGGCTAGAGAGTGTGGGTTGAGGGGACTCACCAGTTGTCATATTTCTTCAGCTTGCGGATGACACCCTCCTCCTGCATGTGGTCCAGCAAGCGCCCATACTCCTCCTCAGAGCCGTCACAGATGTGGATATGTTCTGGCTGGCACAGCTGGGCATTGCCTTCTACGAACTCCCTCACCGCCTTGGGCAGGCTGTCGAGGCTGCCCTGGACGACCTTGGCAGAGAAGTCCAGCCCGTTATGCAGCTGAGGAGGCATATTTGCCACTGTGTGTGAGGCAGGGATCCTGGTGTCACCTGAAACAGAGGAAGAGGCTCCTAATCACCGACTCCCACGGCTCCTCCCAGTTCCTCCTGTAGACTTTGCATGAGCTGCACGTGGCCAGGGAGCTGTGTTTGTCAGGGTGAAGAAAGTGAGTCGCCCCATCTCCCATATTTACTGAAGGGTGAGTGAAATGGCCCTACCTACCTTTCTGCCTGTAGGAAGGTCTGGATCGGAGATGGGAGGGTGTCTTGCCGGATTTCCTCTGTTGACCGAGGGTGTGTCCCAGAGGGAAGGCCGACTGTGCCTGTGACCAGCCTTCCTCGCTTTAAATACTACACACAAGGCAGGACAGCCCTGCCCCTCAGCTGTACCCGGAGGCTCGCCTCTGACGTAAGGGGCAGGCCCTTGGCTCATAGCCATGGTCAGCGAGGTTTGGAACCGACTTACCACAATAAACCCCGGGAAGATAATGATTGAACTGCAGTTGTTAATGAATGCTGGGAGGCCTCAGGCCCCTCTGTCCGCCATAGTGAATCCTTACACAACATTTGATTGACTAAACTTTGACCCTGCCTGTTGCTGATGCAAATTACAGGCCCTTTCCTTGATTGGCAGGTAGGGGTCAAGGACAGGGCTAGCTGGGGCACCTCTTGGACTCCATATGTTGTTGGCAGCACATTTTGTGTGCCAGTGACTGCTGGTTGTCAAAACACAGCAGCTCTGAGGTGTCAACCCAATGGTCAAAGGTCATGAGAAGAAAACTCCAGCTCCAAGACACTAGGCTTCTAGACAAATGTCCCGTAACAGCTGAGGTAGCTGGGGTGCGTTACCTCACTAGGTGACTGGCAGATTTTCTGGCCACCCCAGAGGGTATGGGTTGCTGCGAGCTTTATTCTGAGGGGACAATGCCTGGCACAAGAGTCACTAATGCAAACATACTGATCCCTGCTCCCAGGGTTTTATGTCATCTCATTCTTACTGCTGCCTGAGATGGAACTCTGACCCCTAGGAAACTGAGTCAGAATGATCAATTAGCAGGTCCCAGTGGCTAGTAAGAGCCAGTCTGGGCTACAGAGTACCATGGCTCCCTTGTAAAGTATCATTGTCTTTTCTAGAACCTTCTGTGTTTTCTTCGGGAAGTCCTGGGTTAGATACAATCACCCTTGGAGCTGCCTGGATACTTCTTGCAAGTCTGGGAGTCTAGGGAAAAGAAGAGGGGAGGAGGGAGCTTGGCGGTCTGCTGGGTCACACTTGAGCAGCAAGACCTTTATCACAGTGGTGAAGAATCTTCTCTGCAAGCCACAGACCTTCATTCCAATTGAACCAGTCTCGAGCTTGCTCACTGGAGTTTAGAGAGAAGTGAGTGAGAAGTCAATGAAGACAGGCTGATGGCCAGGCCCAGCTCCCCACAGCTGGCCTCAGCGGGGCTGGCAGGGGGTTGGCCCACTTCCCTGTGGGCAGTGGGGAATGGTTCCACAGGCAGCTCTGTGACTCTGCTTACTGTGAAAGGCCGTCCAGACAGAGCGCTCTTGGGCTCTGCGATACCTAGTGCCTCCTACGCCCACATCGCCACCTCTCTGGAGTTCATCCAGTGGGCTTTCAGTGTGGTACAGAAGAAGGTGTTTTCTGTCCTGGTCACTGAGACTGCTCAAGAGGGGTGGCCTCCCCCTATGCAAACTGTGTTGTGTCTAAATCCAGCCAGCACGCCTTGCTCAGTAGCTGAGAGACATCGGGTACGATGCACACCTTCTCTGATCTTTGTGGCCAAGCCCCACTCTGCTGCTAAAACTGTCGTGTGTGTGTTGGAGTCCCTGGAAGGCTAAGTTGAAAACAAAACCCGAGAGACCAGAACTGAAGTTTTGAAGCACCCTACACAAATCCAAGGGCCCTCTGCTGTGAGTCTCGTAGGAGGGACCTAGCTAGTCCAATAACAGTGGGGGAGCAAGGGTCTCCATGACCTTCTAATCAGTCTGTACCCCCACATGCATTGTGCAGGGGTGCAGTAGTACCCATCCCATTCCTTGTCAAAATGTCACAAGGCAGCTACTGGACTACAAAATGACCTGGAGCTCCATGGTCCTCTGAAAGAATTGAGAGACAAACAGGAAACGAGGCTCTACTCAGGTAAAGCTGGCTCAAGTGCCCTCATCTCCAGATGGGGATACCCTGGGGCCCTGTCTTTCCTTGTCTTTGGTGATTTCAGGTCCACAAGAGGCCTCCCTGGACAGCCCTCCTGCCCCCCCCCCCAGGGAGGAATTGTAAACCAGTTCACCTTCCTACTGCTTCATCTTGAATAGTCACAAAGGAAGCCCTAGGTACTAATGCTAGCTGCCCTGCTGGGGGTTCCCAGAGAGTCTCAGCCCGTCTTGTGTGCATGTTCAGTGTTTTGTACAGGACAAGTCGGGGTCAGGACTCCCACTGGGTGGGAGTTTCCCATGTGGTTTCTCACACAGACATGTGCAGACCCCCAGACCCCCAGACTGGGGCCCATGCTTCCTAAGGTCAGGGCACTTCTTGGTCAAGTGCACAAACAGTTGTTTCTCATTGTAAAGCTGCTTCAGAGGGAAGGGAGGAAGCCCAGACACCCAGGAACAGAGTCAGAATTATATTGCTGTATTAGTCAGGGTTCTCCAGAGTAGCTGAACTTATAGAATTATATAAATATATATATAGTGGAATATATAATCCCATATATGAATATGTATGTATATATACACACACACACACACATGAGATTCGTTCAAATGACTTACAGCTAGTCCAACAACAGCTAGCTGTGAATGGAAAGTCCAAGAATTCAGTAGTTGCTCACTCCACGAGGCAGGATGTCTCAGCTGGCCTTTGTTATATACAGGCATCCCGAAACAGCAGGTTCTAAGACCAATGGAGGAATGGGTGTGCCAATAAGTTGAGAGCAAGC
Source organism: Microtus oregoni (assembly GCF_018167655.1). Taxonomy (NCBI): domain Eukaryota; kingdom Metazoa; phylum Chordata; class Mammalia; order Rodentia; family Cricetidae; genus Microtus; species Microtus oregoni. The sequence goes on from NW_024543978.1 coordinate 5,678,165, forward strand.
CGGCAAGCAACAAAATCTTCCTCTTTCCGTTGTTCGTATATAGGCCTCCAGCAGGTGTGACCTGGATTAAAGGTGTGTCTTCCTATCTCAAGATGCAGATTTTAAAAAAGTATGTCTTCACTGGCGGTGGTGGTGCACATGTTTAACCCCAGCACTCAGGAGGCAGAGGCAGGGGGATCTCTGTGAGTTTAAGGCCAGCCTGGTTTACAGAGTCAGTTCCAAGACAGCCAAGGCTACACAGAGAAACCCTGTCTTGAAAAATCAAAATGAGAGAGAGAGAGAGAGAGAGAGAGAGAGAGAGAGAGAGAGAAAGAACAAACCCTTGCTGCCAGGTATGGTGTAATCTAGTACCCAGGAGGCAGAGGCAGGAGGATAGTAAATTTGGCCCATACAGTGGTCCCATGGAAAAAGAGGTTGCATACACTTGGCCCATCTCCATGTCCACAGCTCACATCCCGTGGGAACGTCAATGGCCGTATTTGCATCCAGACTAAGATCAATAGTGATGACACAGATGGTGGCTATGGGTTCTGAGGTCACAAGTGCCTTCCCAGATGTGTTTATCCCTGTCCCCAGCAGCCATGAGATAGGCAGATACGGCTGCCACATACATTTAAGGCGTCATTTAAACCCAAATAACCCGAACCTCCAAACCAGAGTCTGGCCCTCCTGGTGCCCCTGGCCTTCTGGGCAGGTAGGAAAGAAGTGGTTGCCTGAAAAGTGCTGGCAATGCAGCCGTCTGACCGTTTCTCCAGAGAGGCTGTCTCCAGGACTCCGGAAGTGGGTCTCAGAAAGTCCACACAGAATGGAGCAGTCAGGAAGCAGTATGAGGACCATGGTTTGGCTCTGTTGGTAGTGTGCTTGCCTAGAATACACAAAGCCCTGAGTTCAATCCCCAGCACCCCATTAATCAGACAGATGGTACACACCTGTGATCCCAGCATTTGGCAGGTGGATGCAGGAGGATTAGGCCTTCAAGGTCATCCTTGGCTACATAGTAAGTTCAAGATCAGACAGAATGACATAAGACCCTGGCCAGGTCTCACCAAAATGCAACAGTCGTATAGATAGATAGATGGGTGGTGGCCATGCACAGGCAAATCAGCAAGAGAAACACCCTGGGCTTCGTGGGGTCTCCCATTGGGGAAACCTGATGATGTGTGATTGGGACCTGCCTTGCTGAGCTTTGGCTGCCTGGGGATCAGTGAAAGAGCATCTTACCCTACGGTCCAGCCTTGGTCTTTAGAAACAACAGGAGTCAGGGCTGTGGGTTTTTTTTAAAAGGATTAATGCATCTTTATTATGTATACAACATTCTGCCTCCATGTATGCCCGCAGGCCAGAGGAGGGCGCCAGATCTCAGTACAGATGGTTGTGAGCCACCATGTGGTTGCTGGGAATTGAACTCAGGACCTCTGGAAGAACAACCAGTGCTCTTAACCACTGAGCCATCTCTCCAGCCCAGGGCTGTGGATTTGAGATGGTGCCCCCAGGGCTGGGTTATTTCACCAAACCTCCTCCAGAGTAGAGTGAAGACCCAGAAAGATGTCCCTTGAGAGTCCCTTTCACCTACAGAACCTGACTCCGCCAGTGTAACCCTCAGACTTTCTAGATCTTAGGGTGTGAAGAAATTTCACATCCAGGACATCTGCTCATCACCGGGGGTTCAAGCCCTGTCCTCCACCTCCCCAAGCAGCACCTGTCACTCTCAGACCACAACTTCCCAGGTCACCTTAGCCATGGACGGAGGGGCTCCCCCTCACCACAGGGATAGCAGGGTAAGGTGACTGCCGAGAGGTTACTCTGTCCAGAGATCTGAGCTCATAGGGACTCCTACTGGCAAAACTACGGTGACTGTGTTTCTCTAGAAGAAAGCAAGAAACAGTGTGGATCCCACACATGAGAGCCAAAGGCATCTTCTCCTTTAGATCCCTACTGCCTAGGGGCTACTGGAGGGGCACCTGGCTGGCCTCTCTGTGGAAGTTCCGGACAGCAGAAAACACTGCAGCCTGGAATCGTCACCAGGGCGATTCAGGTCATCCACCTCGACTATGTTTGTCAGGGACAAATATTTAGATGTTCTCTCTGCAGCCCGGGGAGTGGGGGTGGGGGCGCATTTGCCAGTGAGTGAATGCTGAATGAAAAAGATCACATTTCCTTGGCCCCCTCTGTTTTGAATTTCATCTCAAAAAAGGGGGGGCAGCACTTGGGAGGCAGAGGCAGGTGGATCTCTGTGAGTTCAAGGTCAGCCTGATCTACAGAGTGATTTCCAGGATGGCTAGGGCTGTTAAAGCAGTCCTGTCTCAGGAAAAGAAAGAAAGAAAGAAAGAAAGAAAGAAAGAAAGAAAGAAAGGAAAAGAAAAGAGAAGGAAGGAAAGAAAAGAGTCCTTGTAGTCCAGTCAGCCCCCCCCCCCTTTTAGTAGTTTTGAAAAAAGTTGGGGGCAGTATGATGAGACGGATCCAAAGCCTAATTTGGGGTGCAGAAGGGTCTCCAATGTCTGGCCTGGGATACCTTGAGACTGTGGTCTCCAGCCGAGAGACCCTGACCTTAAAGGGCTGTGTTATGCCACAGCCTTCCCCAAGGGTGCCCTGGCTCGTTTGTCTGCCTCTTATTACGTGTGCTTGTGCCTATGCCTGTCTGGGGGTCAGAGGACTACCTACAGGAGCCTGCTCTCTTTCCATCCTAGGGAGCCTGGGGGTTAACCTCAGGCAACCAGCCTGGGCCACAAATGTTCTAATGTTTGAAGCCTCACCAGCTCTACGTGTGTATTCTAGAACAAAGAAATAAAACATAAATAAAATCTAAAATTAAAGCAACTTACTTGGGACTCAGGAATAAGATGTGAATTTTGCAACAAAGGTGGACCCAGAAGGGGCATTAGAGGCGTGAAAATATTCAGCTGTTAAAGCCTTCTGGGATGAGATCTCTCCATTGCAGGCATTGCTGACCATGGCAAAGCAGACTCCCCAAACCCTGGCTTTGATTCTGTGGTACTGAGGGGTCAAGCCCGTGGCTTCTTATGCCTGAGAAGCACAGGCCACCTGACCCCAGTTCTGAATGATTTTGAAAAGCAAGAACTGCTCCATAGCCCAAGCCTGTCTGGAACCCACAGTCCGCCTGCCTCTGACTCCCGGGTGCAGGGACTTCAGGGTGCGCTCCACGCCTGGCCCTGTAAATTTTCTGATTGCTCCATCAGGCTGGATGGCAGGGTAGCACCCTGCCATGTCAGATGGTGAGGCTCTGGAACTCAACATCCCATGCCACCCCAGCCCATGACCAACTTGGCTCTCCAGAGCTCAATGTCACCTCTCTATGGTGCTGACAGTTGGCTAATATGGCCACTTGGGTTCAGAGGACTCTTTTTCAACTCAAGGAAAAACAGGCAGAGGGTTTCATTTTGAGGTCACCATACTCCTTGCCTTGAACCCTTGATCCTACCCTTTCAGCTTGCAGCTGAAGCAGCCCAGTTAAGATGAGGTCTACGCAGTCTGCAGAGATGAGGATCACTCAGTTAAGATGAGGGCTACACAGTCTGCAGGGACGAGGACCCTGAGACCTAGGGCAGTCTCCCCAGATCTTTAGCTCCCTCAGAAGTCTGCCCATGCCCCATTCTGCCGAATGCAGTATTGAGAGGAGCTACAAACTCCGAGGTCATTGCCATTTGTGAAAACTTGTCCCTTTATCACTGTCCCAATTTCTAATGCCACTTCTCTCTCACCTGCTTAGAGCAGCAGGACACCATGTTGTTGGAAGCTTGGGAGAGGTATGTCTTCCTGTCTCCCCAACCTGCTTTACGAGATAAGATCTCATTTTACAGGCCAGGCTAGCCTCAACTTTGCAGCTCTCCTGCTTCCATTTCCCAAGCAGTGGGACTCCAGGTATGAGCCACCACTGTCAGCTAGGGGAACATCTTTCATTTGGTGTGCACGGGCCACTGAAGGACCCTTCATGTCTGCCACCAGGCACGCAGTTTCGATAACCAGGAGACTGAAAAAGAACAAAACGAAAAGTTCAAGCCTGTGCTAATTAGCTCAGCCTCACCTTGTTCTCGCCTTCTGTTTGCCTGTTCCACACAAAGGGAAGTGGATTTTTACCTAAAATTTCCCCATTCCTAATTATTCTGAGCCTTGGTTTCCACGTGGCTTCCCTTGCAGACTCTGTATAAACCTCATTTTGCTTGGGATGCTTCTAGTTGCACACAGTCAGGACTTACACGAGAGCCATGCAATAGAGCCCCAGAAGGTCTTTTAAGAGGCTGGCTGCCTAGCTGAGACTACAGATGGTCTCAGCAGACAGACAGTGGCCCTCTGGACTCCTCCCAGGCAGCTCTCCTGATCCTCCAGCATATGATGGAGGTCTCCCTTGACTTTACAGGTATGGAGTAAGTGAATCTAGTTCCTGAAAGTTGACATCAAAGATGAGAATCAGCTGCCACTGGGAACTGTAGCAAACACACTCCCCAGGAAGCCACCCCAGTGCCAGGTAGAACATGGGCAAGAAGAATTAATTGCATAGCTACCACAAAAAACAATCCAAAGCTTTTATTCTTCAGTGAGCAAATGGATCTACTTTGGGGTGCAGTTAGCTCTGTTGGAGGATGATAATTGCTTGGGAACCAAATGCACCCCTTCCCCGAACTCCCTCGTAACCAGGCACTGTTCCCGCTTGCCTGGGGCCTGCTGCTAAGAACAAAAATCTCTTTTCTGATCCACGCTGGAAAGAACATCTAAAACTCAACAAATCAAATGCACCCTGTCAGCTCCTCTCCTGACAGGGGCAGAATTTGTGTGGCCCAAGCTGAGGGACACACGACCCAGGCTGGAGATCTGGCCACCAAATCTGGGTCAATGCTGGGGCTTGAGCCTTAGAAGTCAGAAATGTTTCCCAGTTGGATACAGAAAAAATCCGGCCCCCAGGACTGCTGTGCTCGCAGCTGGGGACTAAAGGAGACTGTTCACACGATAAACACACTCCCTATTTGTCTGGGAAACAACCAGAGTCTGACGGGAAAACATGCCAAACACGTGCCCATTCCCCGAAGCTTTGAGGAGGCAGCCACACAAGATCAACAACGGAGGAAGAGAGAAACTAACACTGTACGTGAAAAGCAGAAAAGCAGCTGCAGCTGCAGCTGCAGCAAACACAAGGTGTCTGTCTTCTCAGTTATCACGTGTTCCGAACAGCAAGGAGGACTCAGGGCTCAGGGTACCTGCAAGGTACCACCCATGCCTGATCTGGTTAGTGCTTTGCTTCTCCTGTCTTATTTTCTACAGAAAGCACGCCTGGTCCAAAGAAGCCTTGGGGCAAGAGGCCACATTCGGAACCCTTTGTCCTGCCCATGCTCACAAATCCAGGGTGCAAGACCGGAGCCCAACTTCTATTCTGGGAGGCCCCACCCCAGCTCACAGACCTGTGGCCCTCCCACCAACTCACAGGGAATCTGAAACTTCCTTTTAGATATGGGATGAAAGGATCAGCAAAATGGCTCAGTCGATGAAGTGCTTGTCACAGAAGCACGAGAACCTGACTTCAGTCCCCAGCCTCCACACAAAAGCCGGACACAGCAGCAAACACCTGTATTCTTAACACAGGAGAAGGGGACCTTTGGGGTTCAATGGTCAGCCAGTCTAACCCAGTTCACAAACTCCAGGGTTATCTGAGAGAGACTGTCCCAGCAACTAAGGTGGAATGCAGCGGAAGAAGACACCAATGCTGACTTCTGGCCTCCACATACCCATATACACACACGTATGTACACACGCATGCACAATTACATACAAACAGTACGCACAAACACATACACACCCAGCTGCAAAGCAAGGGAGATTGGATTTCCTCCACAGTGGCAAATGAAAAGATGAGGTGTTTGGTTCAAAACATTTTTATAAGCATATGCTTTTTAAGATTGATCCATCGAGCTGGGTGGCCATTTTAGTGACCCCCCCCAGCAGAATGGGCGAAGCAAGCTTCAAATCTTCCCTTTTTCATGGTTTCTTTTGATCTTGTGGGGGTGGGGAATTTTTTGTTTGGTTGGTTGGTTTTGTCTTGTTTTAGTTTGGTCTAGTCTGGTGTGGTTTGGTTCTAGGCACAGGCTCACTGTGTAGCTCTGACTAGCATGGAGTTCACTGTGTAGACCAGCCTGACCTCAAACTCTCAAGAGTTCCACGTCGCTGCCTCCCAAGTGCCGGAATTCAAGGCTTGCACCACCACACCCAGCCTTAAAAAAATATCTTTATTTTAATGTTCCACTTAATGTGTTTCTTGGGTCCATTTAGGATCTCATATTCCTGAGATTGGTTTTTTTTCAAGTTCTTTATTTTAGGTTTGATTGACACATAATAACCCCATATACTTAGAGCTGTCGTGTCCCCCCCACCACACACACACACTTAGGTGAAAGTCTCAGGCAGGCAACCTTGTGTGAGGTCCTCACAGTCCCCACTTAGAAACAGAGAGAGAGAGAGAGAGAGAGAGAGAGAGAGAGAGAGAGCACGCAGGTGCTGCAGTTCCTTCACGGGAGACCCCGTCTCAAGCACCACCTGCGAATTATTAATGATAAATTCTTTATGGGGAGGGGGAAACTTCTTGGACTATCTTTGATGTACTTTTAACAACCGGAGCCGTCTTCCTCTGGCAGCTTCTCCGAGCTGTCACATTATTTAAATGAGAGCCTAGCTGACATTTGCAGATGAATGCACTCGCTAGAAACTAAAAAGCTCTGTTCTGAGCGCAGCTTTGATGGGCGCCGTTTGGGCTTTGAAAAATAAAGGTTTGGAGCACTTTAATTTGGGAGTGACTTACCCACGGTTGAGAACAGAGGGAAAAGTTTTGTGCTTCAGGACAAACAGACGAGTGTTCCACAAGTGACATTTGCAGGGAGCGGGTGGTGGGGACGCTGTGCTCAGAATATACTTAGAATCGCTTCGTTCCTCATTGTTCGTTATGTATCTAATTATTCTAGTTACGGGCTTGTCAAAGAAAGTTTTACCTGACACGTGTTGTTCCTTAAGGGGAAAAAAAAGTACGTTGGAGTTGAAATCTGACTTTGTTCAAGGAGTTGAGGCTGCCAGGGCATGAACAGGGAGACCACAGTGTCACGGTGTAGACAGGCTGGCCACAGACCCTGATTTCACTCCATCCCACATCCCGTAGTGTCCTGGCCACGTATCGACTCATCTGAGGTCGTGTAGCCAGGCACTAGGATACAGTGGCCTCAGGTTGAGATAAAACCATCGGAAAGCAAGCTCAGAGACCGGCCAAGTGAATCCTGGCTGTCAGTGCAGTTTGAAGACACGGTTCCCCTTTATCTGATAGTGGCCTTCCCTTGGGAGCTACAGAGAGCCCAGAACTTGAAAATCAAATTCCCCTTTATGGATTGGCCTCTTCCTTAAGCCAGCCTTGTGCCCACTCAGGCCCTTTGCACTGCCCTCCCCTGTGCCTGGCTCGCCCTTCCTGGTTTCTGCCCTTTTGGCATTTCCCAGTCCTCCAACGTGCAGAACTCTGTTTTCCTGCCCGTTCGCTTCTGCTTGTTAGCTTCTTTGTATACCTTAGTTTATTTTTTTTAATTTTTATCTTTATTTTTAATCACGTGTATATGCGGGTGTGAATGTGGTTTTGTCCACATGAATAAGAGTGCCTTCAGGGGAGCTAGAGTTGTAGGCGCTGAGAGCCTTTGTGAGCGCGCTGAGAACCAAACTCTGGTCCTCTGCAACAGCAAAATCGCATGAACTCCTGAGCTGTCTCTCCAGCCACTGCTTTAAAAACCTACATTCTCTCTCTCTCTCTCTCTCTCTCTCTCTCTCTCTCTCTCTCTCTGTGTGTGTGTGTGTGTGTGTGTGTGTGTTGTACATGTGGCGGTCAGAAGACAACTTGAGGGAGTCAGTTAGTTCTTTTCTACCATGTGGGTCCCATGGATCAATCTTAGGTTGTCCGGTTTGGCGGCAAGTGCCTTTATCCGCTAAGCCACCTGGCTTCCTAGACTTTAGTGTCTTCTTCATTTGCCTGGTTTAACAACAGCACCAGCTCATGACTGCTAGTCACGCCCCCACTCCCAGGCCCAGGCCCTACCACCTGCCGGTGATTCTCGGGTTGTTAGGGAAACAACGAAGGCCCTGTGGGTAGTTCAACCCACAGACCCCTGCAGAGAGTGGACTGGCTGTAGAAAGGCTGTCCCCAGCCTTCGAGAGCCCCCCTGAAATTGCTGCACGTTTGAACCTTTTGGGGGGGGGTGCTGCCTCCAAGATGGGCAGCCTCTGTCCGTTTAGCAATGGCTATGTAGAGTCACCCCAACTCTAGCCTGCTTGAGAACAGCTCCCCCACTGGCCACCCCTAGCACCTGCACATGAGGCTGGCCTGCAGTTCATTTATATACTTGAGATTAAGTGATAATTTCTTGCTTGGCCCCACTCACTGGTCAATCATGCCAGAAGACTCCAGTCAAGAAGGAGTGTGCCGGGGTGGGGGCTGCTTAACTTCATCTTTCATAAGCCTTCGTCAGTCCCCATTCACGGGTGCCAGCTGAATGCCTTCTCTGGTCATTATTAATTAATTTATTCATTTATTCATTAAACGTTTCAGGGTAATTTACCATCTAAAAAGAGAGGTGGTAGCAGCACCATGGGCTTGTGGCGGAACTATACAACGGGAGCCTGAAGGAGCCACTTTAGAAAAAAGTTTTCAATATTAAAAGTACCAAAACAAAGAAAGAAAAAAAAAACCCACCACAATTGTGATGGTAAATTACAATATGATAGTAGGTAAGAAAGGCAATTATACATTCATCACTTGCTATGAAATGGTTATTACAATAGTGTGGCATTATAAAATTGATATGGTTATTATAAAATAATAGGGAATTTATCTTACCTTTTTTGCATTAAGAGATAATAAAATTACTCTCTGAAAACAAATTATACCTCCTTTTGTCTTCATAAAACATTAGCTAGGCCTGGACAGTACTCTAGAAACTTCCTTTGTTTTGTCAAGTATTTCTTCCCTCAGGGACTTGCCAGAAAGCTGCTGGGCCCTTCAAGCCCTTGTTTCTGGCAGGTGAGACAGACAAGCACAGAGGCCATCTTCCACTGTGCTACGCCCCCCCCCCCCCCCCGCTTGTTAATTTCCAAGGAAACATCCCTTTTTTCATTTGGTTAGAACCTCTGAGGCATGGACAGACCCTTCCAGAACAAAAATGTCCTCACCGCCCTGAGTACATCACTGTGGCCAAGGAGGACCCATGAGAGCCCAGGATTCATAGCAGGCCTGGGACAGGAAGACCTTCCTCTAGGTGTCTCTCCGTCCCTGACCCCAGAAGTGAGCTGCCATGTGAACTTGGCGTTTGTCTGAACTTGGCCTTTGCCAGTGTCTGAGCTCACCTCATTCTTGGAACACGTGGAAACACGGGCTTTGCTTGGCAGTGAGTGACAGCCCAAAGGAGCCCCTCCTAAAGAAGTGTGGAGACACAATGCCCCTTTCGAGAAGAGCACCATGAAACCCTCCCTGGAAATGAAGCCTGGGTTGGGTGTGTGAACCACCTCAGTGGCTTGGAAGCACGCCGAGGAGGAAGCCAGCAGGGCGTTGGAAGCTAGAATCACATCATGTGTATGAAATGGAGCAAGCAGTTTGCCTCAGTTTCCCTGCCTGAAACAGAGATCTAAGATCCCAGGGACTATGTGTTCTCTTTCTGAACAGGGGAATCAAGGAGACCCAGGCACACACTCCAAGCATCGCCTCAGCCCTGCACCCCAACAACACCTGCAAACTTTACCAAGTCCCCACTATTCCCAGGCCACATCAGTGCAAGCCGCTCACGGGCCCCTCCAGCCATGATCCCCCTCTCTAGAGCTCTGCTCCCAGACTGTCTGATCATGTTTCCCAAACAAAGTACACTGGCAATTTGTCTGGCGCTTAATTTCTCCTAAGACAACGTGACAGCCTCTTGAGTGCTCCCCCTCTGTGTTGGCTTTTATTCTTTCTTTCTTTATTTTTCCATCTCGCCCACTCTTCCCTGTTGCTCAGTCTCCCAACTGCATTCAACTGTCACTCTGGTATTAGCCCACTGTCTGCCTGGCAGCCCACAATTACACACTTATTTTATTACTTAGTTTCCCACCCTGAGCCGGTGAGTCATCCCTAACCTTTTGTGCTGTAACAAACTCCTCTTCTACTTTCCTTCCTCCCCGACAGCCTCCTCACCCCTTAACTTTCAGAAGTCAATGTCTGCTCAAACCCTTATCAATGAGCGAGACAGGACAGGCTTCACTGTGGTGCTGAGCCCGCGACCTTGTTTTCCACCCAAGCAATTGGTTTGAACAAATGAAGTGCTGTACTCTGGGTTTTCCAGTCCCTTGGGATCAAACAGGAATAATAAACAGGACTCAAGAAGGGCAGGAAAGTGATACATTGGTCCCACGGGCAGATCTTGGACTAAGACAAGGCAGGGCACTCCTTTCTGTAACCTGGACTTCACTACATGACTGCGTCGTCAGATTGCAGAAATGAGGCTAATGTCCAGCTCCAGACGACCGGGCGTGGGGCTCCTGGGTGTTTCCAAGTAACAATCCTAAGAGAAGCCAGAGATGCTTTTCAGTGTTTATTGCATTCAATTTATTTAGTGGGGGGGGGGGCGAGCGTATGTGGAGGTCAAACAACGATTTGTAGGAGTCACCCCCTTTTTTCACTTTATGGGTCCCAGGAATTGAACTTGGGTCTTCAGAATGGGCAGCAGGAGCCTTTCCCACCTGAGTCATCTCATTGACCGGGGTTTGTCTTTTTGAAAAGATATAAAACCCCTAAAGTTACATAAGTTCTCTGTGTGGCAGCTGACATGGAGTTGTCTCTGAAGATGCCAAGAAGGAAGACGGGACAGGGCATTTTCAAGAGGAGGGACTAAGAGCGGGAGAGACCCAGGGGTTCCTTACTAATTTTTACCTACTAATATTCACAGAAGAAAACAGACTTGGGCTAAGACTGGGACATAACCTTCAGGGTCCAGAGCCCAAGTCCTTCCCAGCATCCATGTTACCTGATGCGCCTACATACAGTTCAGGGGAGAATGCAGATCAGAGAGGGCTTTGAAGCACACGTGCATGGGGAGCAAGACAGTGAACTGCACAGCTCGCCACCCTCACAGGCGGCTCCGCCCTAGTCAGCAAGTCATCAAAGCAAACACGAAATGCCCAGCGAAGGCCTGGGCGCCCACCTGGCAGTCACAGTGCATGCAGCAGAATCTTAGGGATGAGAACTCAGGATCTAAGGCGCTCTGTGTGGGGCTGGGGAGATGACTCGGGGGACCGAGAATATGCACTGCACTTGCAGAGGACCAAGTTGGGTTCCCAGCACCCAAGTGGGGAAGGTCAACTATTGTCTGCAACTGCAGCTCCAGGGGACCCCATGTTCTCTTCTGGCCTCTGAGGGCACTGCATGTCCATGAGCCTCTCCACACACAGACACAAAGATGATTTCAAACAACAACAACACATAAATCTGAAGGTTCCCAGCTTGTGATCAGAGCATCTTGCTAGCACAATCGTCAATTTTGTCGACCCCCTGGTCACGGCTTTTCTCCCCATATCCTGTTAATGGTTCTTTGGATTTACCTTTTAAAACACACAATTCAGAGACTTCTAGTGTAATCACACAGGGGTGTGCAGACACCCCTGATCCTTCAGAACCCCTCATCGCCTCTCCCCTGCCCTCACAGTCCCATCCACACACCGTCTCTCAGCACCCCTGCAGCCCCTTGGCAGGTGCCAGTTCTCTCCAGCCTCATCCTCCTGCCCTTTATGGGGCTCCACACCAGGGGCACAGTACGATTGCTTTGTGGTATTTTGTGACTGGTATCTTTTATTTAGGTCATTGACATCTCAACATCAGGAGAATTCATGTCTGGGTGGCGTTCCGCCGTGCCGCTCTGCTATCCTTTATCTGCTCGTTAGTTAATAAGCCCTCGAGTTGTCTCCATTTGGGTGCTGATAAGAATAATGCCACTGGCCCTTCCCTCTTAACAATGTTCTGTCACTCACCTGGTTGTTGCTGCCAGCTCATGTTTGCCCTAACATCCCCTGTCTGAGTAGAAGCCCCGGCATGGACTAGTCAAGATCAAACATTGCTGAGCAATCCATCTTCCTTAGGAGCCTGGCATTCTGACTGAACCCTGACACTGTCTAAATGGCAATGGTTCGTGGCAAATGTCCCTATGACATTTCCAATTTTCTCTGTCTCTGCTTTTCTGTACGTCCTCTTGAAGGTCCTTTGGATTTCTGATTAACCAATCCATCACTTTTCATGTTCAGATCACAGGGACCCTGCAGTTTGGTTTCCACGTGAAGTATGTCTACAGTCTTTCTCTGGTCTTCACAATACCGTTATATGGAAAAAATGGTGCAGTTCTCAAGAAAAATGAAACCAAACACTAGAGAAATGGACACAGAAGCAGAAGGAAAATGCAGATCTGCCGCTGTGTCTGGCACCTTCTGGGAGAACTCATGGACAATGATCAAAACTGCTTTTAAAAATCATTTGTTAGCCGGGAGGTGGTGGCACACACCTTTAATCCCAGCACTTGGGTGGCAGAAGCAGGTGGATCTCTGTGAGTTCGAGGCCAGTCTGGCCTATAAGAGCTAGTTCCAGCACAGGCTCCAAAGCTACAGAGAAACCCTGTTTCAAAAAGCCACACACACACACACACACACACACACACACACACAAAATCATTTGTTGACCAGTAGCAAATTCACAGGTAAACAAGGCAAGGCAATTAAAATCAGATGTCTGACCAGAGAGATGGTCCAGTAGGGGAGGGTGCTTGCACCCAGCCTAAGATCCACAGAGAGGAAGGAGAGAATCACCTTCACTAAGTTGACCTTCCACCTCAAGCCATGGTGCACGCGTGCACACACACACACACCACAATACACAATAAATAAGTAGATGAAATTTAAAACTAGATGTTCCTAAATTAATGTAGAACCATGTCACGAGGGATGCAGTGGAGGTGCACACCTTTAATCCCAGCATTTGGGGGCAGAGGCCGGCAGATCTCTGAGTTCAAGGCCAGCCTGGTCTACAGAGTGAATTCCAGGGCATCCAGGCCCAGGACAGAGAAACCCTGTCTTGAAAAACAAAAGAAAAAAGAAAAGAGCATGTCACGATGTGACCCTCATATGTTAGCAGCACGTATTGCTGTTACACTTTTTTCTTGTGTGTGCGTGGGCACAAACATGCACACATGCAGAGGGCGGATGTGAGCCTCAGGAATCCTCCTCAGCCACTCTTCACCTTTTTCAATTTTAATCTTTATTAATGTTTGATGCTCTCACTGAACCCAGAGCTCACCAGTTTAGCCAGCGTGAGCCCCAGGGATCCTCCCGTCTCTGCCTCCCCAGTGCTGGGATTCTAGGCACAACCCGCCATACCCTGCTTTTTATGTGGGTTCCAGGGCTCCTTGTGCTAGCAGTTTACTCCCAGAGCCGCTTCTCCAGCCCCTGTGCTTATGTCTCTATTAAAAGCCTGCAGTGGATGAGCCAAGCAGACCTCATCAAATCTCAAGGCCTCTGATTTACAGTCATCCTGATAGAGGCTGGGTTAAAGTTTATCCTCTCGGATCTTCAAGAAAGGCTCTGCTAAGCAAATTAATCTTGTCAACAAGATTGCTGGTGCCTGCCGAAAGCACTTTCCAAAGCACAGAATGTTTTCAACTGCATCAAATGGGGCTGGGATCAGGGCTACAAATTCTCCTTTGGGGCTTGTCCAGGGAGTGATCAATACTCACCTTGAAGAGAGTTCTGAACGGTACTACTTGTCTCCTTCCCATCTCTTGAGTTTTCCTAGGCTTGTACTTGCTGGCTTTGGAAGTAGTCAAATACCCGCCTCCCCCTCCCATTTGATTGGAAAATCACTTAAATTTTACATAGTCAGCCAAGCCTTCCCAGACGTCCGTCCAAATGGTAATGAAATGAATTGGACGGTCCTGTCCTGATGGAGAGCTTTCCAGGCCGCTGAACTCTGCTGGTAAAGAACTCAGCCTTTTAAGTTGGACAGTAACACAGATCCCGCCACTGAGCGGCTGGAGCGAACCCTGAGTCTAGACACATACATGCACGGAGAGTTGTCCTTCAAATGCTCTTAGGGTAAATTCCGAGAGGTGCCTCTGAGCTTAGCATCAAGTTGTCACTGAGGGGAGGAAGAAGCAACAGGAGCTTAGTCTCAGCCCCCTCCCTCGTACCACTTCAGAGAATGTCACCACCCTCATTTGCACAGGAAACTGGGGTTCAGAGGGAATCACTCGCCCCCACCCAGGTTCCGACCCCATTTAGATGCCTTATCATGGTATGACCAAGCAGCGCCTTGCTGCAGACCCCGCATGACAAGATTGCCCTGTGTTCTATGGCACCGTGCCCATGTGATTAAGGGGAACATTAGGAGTCAGTGAGCTAGCCCAGTAGGTAAAGGTGCTTTGCTGCCACACCTGCCAATCGGAGTTCAGTCTCCAGAGCTCACATGGGGTAAGAAGAGAAGCAAGTCTTCAAGTTTTCCTCTGACCTTCACACATGTATGTGGCTCTTATGCTGTAGGTGTGTGGGTGCATTCACGTGTGTGTGCGTGCATGTGCACATACACACACATGTTAAAGAGAGAACACTAGAGATGGGGACGAAGAGAGGGTTATATGGTGACATGCAGCCAGTTGAAAGATTTCCATCCTGCAGGGAGGCTCCTTAAGAACCTGAAGAAACAAGTCATAAATCTCAGGAAGACCCTGAAACTTACAAGACCCACAACACCCCTACATCTCCATAGATATGTACGAGTGAGAACTACAGGGCACAGTTGTCAGGGAGCTCCAGGGTTGCAGCCCACACAGTGTATCTTTGAGTTACTTACGACCCAGCAAATCACCCCTCGTCCCCTCTCAGGATGGCACCCTGATAAACTCAACAGCTCACTGAGTTGGACTTGTCAGATCCTCTCTCTGGAGGGAGGAGACATTTGTTCTCGTCTTCCCAGAGAAGAGTCACACAACAACCGGACAAGAGTGTGGGTGGAGTCTGGAGAAGGGAAAACTGAAGGACATGAGGCAAGGAGGCATCTGCCTGACTATAACACCTTCCCCCCCCCCAGAAGATGCTACCCACCTCAGAGATGTCCCCAGAAACTTCTGTGCAGTTCACCACTTAATAATGTGTTGCTTAATAACCACTTAGCAACTCACTGGGCTGCTCCCTGCCTCAGGAAAGCATCCACCAGTCTCTCTGTTATGTTTAGCTTTATTGCGTAAACTGCTGCTTAATTCACAACCGTCTCTGGATTCTTTCTTTCTTTGAGGACAAGAACTAAGAGGTACTCTCACAACCGAAGAGTCTTTTTAGTCTACTGATGAAGAGACTCGAGGCTCAAGACGGTTTAAGTCCAATGTTGTAGTGGAGTTAGGACAAGCCTTACCAGACTACAACCGTTGAAAAGGTTCTTTAGCAATAGCTGCAAGGGATGGAATATCTGGAGTGGCAGACTGGCATCTGTCTCCTTAGAGAGATGGTACTTTTGTTCTCAAAAAAAAAAAAAAAAAAACTAGTCCTTTCTGGATGTCCCAGTGCCCTTTATGTCTGGTTAGCTCCCCACAGAGATCTGAAAGGACCAGGCATCCAGAGGCCTGGACTGCCAGCCAGGCCCAGAGCCAAGAATCAGCACCAAGATCATCCCCTCCTCCAGGCTCTCTGTGGCACTGGTCATCCTGTGACATCAACACATGACCAAAGGAGACAGTTAAGGAAGCAGTATCACAGCGAGGCCCAGTGGCACAGGCCTGACACCCAAGCTACTTGGGAGGCTGAGGCAGAGGAATCATGAGTTCATGGCCTGTCTAGGTGATTTCATGAGCTCCTGTTTCAAACCCAAAGTTTAAAAACAGCTGGGGAGTCACTCAGGGGGAGGAGGCTTGCCTGACTCAGGAGAGCAACTAGGTTCAGGCCTCTGTGCTGGGGTAGGGAAAAGGAACAAGGAATCACACAAATAATTGCAAGAAAATGACACAAAATGCCCTTTGACAGTTCTGCAGAGAGTAACTACTCCGAAAAAAAGTCCCCCAGTGGATGTTGGCCCCATGACAAACACCCTCCCAGCCACCCCTGAGCCTTTAGACTATTATCTAGAACAGACACCGGTAGCTATTACGTCTTTAACCCAGGCATCAGGAACGCAAACTCATAGTCGTTCCATCAAACGAAGATGCCCATTGTGGCGGGCTAGGAGCCCGGGAGTTCTTGAGCACATCCCTTCATCTGTTCTGGTAGCTCAGCCGCCACAGTGTGCCCATCTGAACTCCGCTCTAGGCTGGCCCACTCTACTCTGCGCTGCTCCCCCATTAGCAACAGAAGCCACAGCTAATTGGTTTCTAGGCCACCAGTTCTTTACATTCATCACCCAGGCCCCTCAAGAGGCTCCAGCCTGCCACACCGTGGACTTGTCTGGGCCCAGATGGAGACTTTACCCCCCCACCCTTATTTGACAACCACTGTTAATTGGAAAATTACTTCTAAATTCATCTTTCGAAAACAACTAAAGTCCAGACTAATTGCTGAAGGGCAGTTTTGTCGACAGTGTCCTGACTAATTGCTGGCAAGGAGCCAGAGACAATTCCTAGGAAGGAAGTAGCCCTGCTAGAAGGTTCTAGAATGGATCAAAGGTATATGGGAGAATATTAGCAACAGAGGCCAGTGACCTCTACCTTCGTGTCTATCCACAGAGGCTTTGGAACACGCAGTATGATACAGACCACCAGCCAATGCCTGGGAGGCTGCGCTAGACACCAAGTGTGTTGCTGCGTGGTTGCAGGATACTCCTGGGGTCCTTTACAGTTGAATTCTTAGTCTGCTCCATCGATGGATGTCAGTCAGGCTGGGCAGGGTGGGGGCGAGAAGATGACTGGGCCATGTCCTCTTGAGTCTGCATCCCCAGGGAAGCTAAGAAGTCAGACCAAAGAGACACATAGCACAGATGTAGCAGAGGTCCTGACATGGGTGGTCAGGTGTCCCTGGCCACCCTCTGAGGGAAGGTTAGTTCCAGAACTGAGCAAGGAAAAGGGCTGGAAGCCTGCAGCAGAAGAGGGATAACCCAAGACCCATCAGCTGTAGGACAGGCAATGGGAAAGGGAGACTTGACATCTGACCTCCTCACAGGTCAGATTTGCAAATCCAACATGCAAAGAATGACTTTCTTCACATCAGCCTTGGCTGTGTCAAACAGTGAAGACCAGCTGACCCTGAACCCACCACACAACCGAGGCTGGCAGCAAAGTTTCCCTCAGAAAATTTTAAAAATGTGTGTGTGTGTGTCTCTGTGTATGTATCTTTGTGTGTGTGTCTGTCTGTGTGTGTGTCTGTGTGTATGTGTGTGTGAGACTGTGTGTGTGTCTCTATGTGTGTCTCTGTGTGTGTCTGTGTTTCTGTGTATGTGTCTGTATGTATGTGTGTGTGTGTGTGTGTGTGTGTGTCTGTGTGTGTGTACACACAAGTGCAAATGCTTGCAGAGTCCAGAAGAGAGCATCAGATCCCCTGGTACAGGACTTGTAGATTGTTAAAAGCCCTCCAGTATGGATGCTCAGATCTTCTGCAAGAGCAGCACGTACTCTTAGACATTGAACCATCTCTTCTGCCCAAAGAAGTTTCTAAAATGCCCCCGTGGCTTACATTCCTCCAGTGTCATCCTGAAAAACCCAAGGTCTTTCCTAAGGTCCATGTCCAGCTGCAGGAGCTAGGTCTTGTGTCTTCTTCAACTCCCTCAGGCTCTAACTATCGGAAGGTGGCAGGGGACCCTCAAGCTGCCCGGGCAGACATGGGAGGGAGGTTTTCAGGGTTCCTTAAAGTGGCTTTAGAGATAGCTAACGAAAAGAGAAGTGGTTATCCAAGGAGTAAAGATATCTCTCTCTTCCTAACTCCCACCACACACACACACACACACACACACACACACACGAACGTCTGTCCTTGCGTACTGGAGAATGGCTACAATCGGTTGTGATTATAATATTACAATTATTATAAGAGAATTATAATATAATGTTATATTCATAATAGAATAGAATATTTCTCGTGAGAGGCTAAAGAGATGATTCAGTCAAAAAAAATGCTTGCCATACAAGTGGGAGACCTTGAGTTCAAACCCACAACCACTTTTTTTGTTTGTTTTTTGTTTTTCAAGACAAGGTTTCTCTGTAGCTTTGGAGCCTGTCCTGGAACTAGCTCTTGTAGACCAGGCTGGCCTCGAACTCACAGAGATCCGCCTGTCTTTGCCTCCTGAGTGCTGAGAGTAAAGGCGTGCGCCACCACCGCCCGGCCCCACAACCACATTTAAAAAGCCAGGCATGGTGGTATCCTTGCAATCCCAGCACAGAGTAGGTAGACAAGCGGATTCCTAGGGTTCTGTGGTTTCCCCAGCCTAGACTACTTCCAAGCCAGCAGGAGTCTTATGTGGAGACTCAGGACATCCTGACCATGATCTGTCCTACACACACACACACACACACACACACACACACGTGCCCCTCAGAGGAACATAGTCCACCGTCTAGTCCATGGAACTGAAATTTCCAGAGGCTGTGTTGCTGTTCCTGTCCCCAAATTTGCTCTGCTGGGAGTGGGCAGTTAGTGGCACACACCCTGGGTCCTTCAAGTCAGAGCCGACCAAGGTGGGCTGAAATCACAAAGACCAGACCATTTCAGAAAGTGGACAGGAGAGGACTGGGTGTTGAGAGCACCACACACCGTCCTGCACTAGGACGCAGCTCTGAGATCACGCTGGGTTGTGTCCAGGTCATGGCATGTGCTACCCAGACTCCAGACCTTGACCATACTATGCCCATCCCATACCCCCAGGGGGTGAACCAAGGAAGCAGAACCCAGCATCCACCTGATAGGCTGCAGAGCCCTGCACAGTGTTAATCATTACGGTTTCCAGAACGCTCCCTTGGGAAAAGCAACAATTTAATGAATGACTGAAGTTCTTCCAAGTCCCACCACTCGACGGCCTCCAGCTCTTCTTGTTCTGAGACCTAAAAAGAAAAAACCGAGGGTCACTGGGCAACTATCCAGAACGGAGGTCACCCACCGGCTCACACCAGATCTGCTCCACACCTCTTTTGCTTGGTAGGCAAAAATAAAAAAGACATTGTTTGAAATTTTTGCCAGCTTTCAACTGGAGTGACTTGTGTACCCAGACAGCGCCTAAAGAACGCCTCTCCTGCTGCCATCTACTGAACCCGAGAACAAGGGTTGCTCTGAGGAAGACCCTGTCTCTCTCCAATCAAAGGCAGTGGCTTAGCTGGTCCCTCTAGGAAAGCTAACTGAAACCTTTATCTTAGATTTAGAAATACACCATTTATCCACGGGGCAGACTCCTTGTGGTGCCACATTTAACCAAGCAATGCACAGAGGACTAAGGCCCCCCCTTGTCTGCAACCAAAAGGGGATCAGACCAGCGGGAGCCCAGAGCTCCTCTACCTGTATGAGTGGGCTTCTCTACAGACACCTTGGGCTCCCGCCTTGAAATGACATCTCAGATGATGTCTGTGCCTCCTGCAGAAATGTGGCCCCAGTGACTGTGTGGAGTGGAAGGACTTTGGAGCAAGTCTTCTCAGGATTAAACTCAGCGCTGTCTCCAGCAGCACCGGCAGACGCCGGAGTTAGAGTACAGGTGCCCCAGGCCCTCAAGTCCTGATAAGATAGGTGCAGGCCTCCCTGGGAGTCTGTGGAGACACCCAGTGTTCTTCCTCAGATCCCAGTCCAGTCCTGGGAGGATCAGGTTCTTGTGTCCTTCACTGGGCTGAGGAGGGCAGTGGGGGTGAGCGGTGCAGGGCAGCATAAGGCGCGCTTTGGGGGACTGTTCTGAATTCTGAAGCGCGTGTGTACACGCACAAACCTCCAGCACTCCCCCAAGCCTGTGTGTTGGAAGTCAACCAGAGCAGAGAGAGAGGGAGAGAGAATGGTAAGTTCCTCTACTCCTCTTTGTCTTTTGAAACAGGGCCTCCTGTAGCCCAGACTGGCCTGGGACTCACTATGTACCAGAGGAAAACCTTGAACTTCAGATCCTCTTGTCTCCTCCTCCTGAGTGCTGGGATTGCAGGTGTGTGCTACCACATCTGGCTTGCACAGTGCTAGCAATGATAGCCAGGGATTTGTGCAAGCTAAGCAAATACTTTAGTAACTGAGCCACTTCCCCAAGTCCACCTCCTCTCTAACACATAGCGGTACAGCTGTACAGAATCTTGATTAGGGTCTCCTCCAGCCTGCCAGGAGCTTCTGGGGCATTTCCTGAATTGGGACAATCACACTGTCAGGAAAAGGGTAGAAGTGAGCTGTAGGGAGCCACTTTTCTCCTTGAGAGGCATGGTCAGGCTCAACCAATGCATAGCTAGTTCCATGGCCTCTCCACCTCCCCCAACCCCGTGGGCTTCCAGCTTCCTGGCTACCGTCTGCACGTTCTTTCTTTTCTTCCCAACTTCCTGGCAAGGGTCTTGAAGGAGCTCTAGTCAGCCCAAGCATGACAAACATGGCTCTGGCAGGCCTTGCCCTTCCCCCCATTTCCCTCTGCCTTGCTAAAAGCAGTTGGATTCATTCCTAAAGCCAGCCACCAAGGCCTATTTCCTTATTTAGCCACTTCTTCCTCCTGAGACTGACAACCAAGGTCCAGCAATCAAAAGCCCCCTAACAAGTCCAGTTAAAATTAAACACCCTCATCCTAACAAGGAGTTTGCTCCTTTGCCTTTATAAACTGCCGTTTGCCTATGGGCCACCTCTGTCTTCTCACTATCCAGGGACAGACTTCTGTCATTGTCCCCCAACCGACAAATACCTCTCTCCCCTCTCCCTTGTTCCTTTCCCCTTCTTCCTCTTCCTCTGTCTCCTGTCTTTGTCTTTTATCCCCTGCTCTCTGTCCCTCTGGGGAAACTAAATCTCTTTTGTGCCGAGAATTTGATCTTGGGGGTCTTGAGCCGATACTGGTTCCTTTAGGTCTCATAAGCAGAAGCAGACAAAAGACTATTTGCTGTCAGAGAGAATATTGTCCCACAACCCCTTTTCCACCTGAATGTGTCCTATGCAAGAGGTCAGTTCTCTTCCTCCTTCCCAGACTGGACCTTGGGATTCTCCTCTACAACTGACTTTGGAACTCATGCCTGTAAAAAGCCAAGGGTGCTTTCAAGAGTTAGATGATGGCTCAGTGGTTAAGAATACTGGCTGCTCTTCCAAAGGATCTGGGTTCGATTCCCAGGGCCCACATGACTGCTTATAACTATTTCCATGGGCTCCCCTGGCTTCTTCTGGCCTCCCTGGGCAGGCACACACATGTACACAGACACATGTGCAGGCATCCATGAGATCCCCTGGCCTCTTCTGGCCTCCCTGGGCAGGCACACACACGGTACACAGACACATGTGCAGGAAAAACACTCAATCACATTTTTAAAAAGTTAATTTTTTTTTAAGGCAGAAGGAACTTTCAGCAGGAGAGGTGTGCCAGGGACATGCTGGCAGCTTCTCTCTGGGAACCGGATTTCACACTGTTTGATTATGGTATACAGTCTTGTAACTTTTACAAGTCTGGCAGTTAAGATGCATATTACATTCAACTAATATAATATGCCCGACTAAGAGCACAGATAAGCCAGACCACCAGAGAGTCCTGGTAAATACCAGGCCTGAGAGCCAGGCTAAGCTGGTGGAGTTCACTGGTAGAGAGCACTAATGTACTATATGCAAAGACCCAGACTTGATCCTCAGTACTGAGGGGCTGGGGCTGGAAAAGCCACTCAGGACCAGGCTAAATGATTGCAGAGGGCTGTGTCGCCGAGCTGGGTGTCCATCTGTAATCCAAGCCTGAGGGAGGCTGGGGCAGAAGGGTTTGAGGTAGAGAGCAGACCGGACTCCAAAGCAAGGTCCTGTCTCAAAACAAAACAAAACGAAATGAAAAAGGCGATTGCGTCACGCGTGCCCGGGCTAGCTCTCCCAGCAAGCATCTGAGGGGCCAGTGCCCCGTACAGCAGTGGCAAACCATGTCACCCAGATGTTACTGCCAGCACAGCAGGAACATTCCACTTTTTTGAAAATGCTGCTTGTTGTCCCTGAAGCACTGAAGCTACCCACAACAGAACAGGGGTTTCAACTTGACTTCGAGGGTGTTTTGAGACGGCCTTGGAAGGAGACAGGTGGTCAGAGAAGAGGGAGTCTTGATACTTTGGGGACCAGACCTTGCCATGGTAGAAGGAAAATCCGGTTCAGGACAGCAGGCCTGAGGGCTGCAGGAGAAACAAGGGGCCACGTGGAAGAGCAGGGCTGACCATGTGGACAATCATGGACTCCAAAGGGAGGAGGGAGCTTTTTCAGCTCTCACGAGTCCTGAAGACGGCTAGGGGGCTCTGCCTAGGGCATGACCAGAAGGTATGGCATGGTGCTGGCCAGATCCAGGCAGGAGCTGAGGAGTTAGGATTAGGGCCTCAGACTCAGAGATTTTTGTGAGGTCAGTCCATTTGCTGCTGTAAAAGAAGGAAGAGTCTCTAAGGTGTTTTCCAGCAGCTTCTAGAAGCATCTACAAGGATCTTCACCAACTACAGTAGAAGCCGGAAGAAGGCAGGATTTGGGGTGGGGTGGGGTGGGAAGAGCTCTGATCTGGACAGGTTTGTACATTAGAGGACTTGAACAATTCAAGGGGGTGAGGAGTTCTGAAGGAAGCCACTAGCATGGTTCACTGAAAGTACCGAGGTGCCAAGATACCCAAGGGCAATGCTGTGGAGGCTAATCCAAGGAACAAACCACAGGCCTGGTGCTGGGAGGCTGGGAAGGAAAGCAGAAAGTGGGTGGAAGACTGAGATAGCCCCAAGGAGAGAACCAGAGGCATCAGGAGTAGGTGGCAGACTGAGATAGCCCCATGGAGAGAACCAGGGGCATCAAAGCAGGTGGGAGACTGAGATAGCCCCAAAGGAGAAGACCAGGGATATCTGGCTTTCAGATACAAGTTGTACATGTGTCTTCATGCTCAGATTGGGGGCTCTGGGGGGCACACACATGCCCTCTCCCAGATCTGGACATCAGCATTATAGAGTGGTGAGCAAGGCCGCAGCCTTTCTCCAGGTTTTGGGGGCACTCCCTTCCTTTGCCTCTGTAAAAAGTAGTTTCTGGAGTCCTCCTTTTCCTTGCTCCCAGCCTATCCCTTTATCCCCAAAGCCCAGAGCACATTACCCTTGAATCTCTTTCTCCATTTTCTTGGCTGTATCTCCTTCTGACCATGACCACATACCCCCACACCCCCACACCCTCACCCCCTCTCCCTCATAAGGTCTTCCCAATGGCATCAGATCAATTCAGGATAGTTTCATCTCAATATCCTGACAGCACACCCCAGTTTATGTGAAGAAGAATGGGGACTCCCTCAGCATTCAACATGAGACCCTTGAGTACCCCATTACTGGAGCTGTCTACCAGGAATGGTCTGGAGACCCCTTTTTAAGCTGCTTGTCATCGGAGTCCATCAGACTAAAGGTTAACAAAACTTTCTCTCGTTTACTAGCTGTTTCTACAACTGTCAGCAGGATAACAGAGCCTTTACCAATAAAGTTCTGGAGTGTTCTGGAATCCAAGGACACTTTTATATAACAGTCCCTTTCATGCCCCGCCTCCGTGACTCATGATCTTTCAGGTTCTGAGGATCCTTTGCCTCGCTTGTCCCCAAACTCCCCATGAGCAGCCAAGTCCAAGGCAGGGCTGAGCGGCTCGTGAAGTCAGTACATTCCATGTTCATGTCAAAGTTCAAAGTATAACGATGGGTATATAAACAAAACTTGCCCAGCAGGCCACTGACACGTGTCCACACACACTCCCGGGCCACCTATTGGCTGAAATCGGACAGACCGCGGGAACATTTTGAACAAAAGCTATTTACTTTATGGTATAAACTATCTTCAACACTTAGAAGGACCAAATTTTCCATGGAAATGTAAATTAAAAAATAATTTACACACCTACAGCTAATCCAGCTTCAGAGCAACAAGAAGAGGATATAGAAGTGACTAACCATGCAGAACAAAATCAGGGCATTTGATCCTCAGTTCACATGGGTGATAAAGTGGAAGTCAGTGTTCCAGCTCCTTCTATAGACACCAGCAGGTGAGGAAGGCTGCATGGTGACGAAGGCTGCATGCACAGTCTAGGCAGCACAAGCAAACTCCAGCCCAAATAGCTCCTTGTACGCTACATTCTTTCTACCTGGTATATTTCCCAAGTACGTCTTGGGAAATGGCACACACAGGTCCAGGTTGGAAATGCTAGATACCAGAGCTCAACTCATAGGAGACTTCTGGATACCCACTTTCCAATGATAAAAGTCCTTAAAGCACACACCCCAGGGTCATTACAAACACCTAGAGTTGGACAAAGTCAAAAGTACTGGAAAGTTTCAACAGTGTATGGCAATAAGAACATACCCAGCATGACATCCTGTAAGCTCGTAGGATGTGCAGATCACACGCAAAGCATGTACTCTCTTCGTGCACGTTAGCAAGGCGGCAAAGCTAGAGAGCTGACTCTAGAGCCAAGCTTCTCCACAAACAACCGTCAGGCCCAGTCAGTAAAACCAACAGAGATCAGCTGGTGGTGGTGGCGGCACACGTCTTTAACCCCAGCACTCAGGAGGCAAAGGCAGGAGAATCTCTGTGAGTTCGAGGCCAACCTGGTCTACAAGAGCAAGTTCAGGACAGGCTCCAAAGCTACAGAGAAGCCCTATCGTGAGAAACGGAAAAAAAAAAAGCAACAGAGATCCCTGCCCACCTATAGCTTTCCACCCATCCCACGCCATAAATGGGACCATGCACGCATGCATACACATGTTTATCAAATGCAAATACACATTTGCATATCAAATGCAAAAACACCCTTGAATTATCATGTGCAGGTATACATTTGCATACCTGCATTTGCATATTGCCTGTATATTTTTCACATCATAATTACATTGCATACTAAAATGAGAGTGTTAAATTAAATAGATAATGTTTAGACATTTAAAAATATTTTTATATAATAATCTTGGCAGTAATAAACAAGGAAACATTACCCAGTGTTTAAGACAAAGACACTGCAGTGTCTAAGGAAGGCAGAACGGCAGAACGGGGTGGGTGGGAAGGGAAGTATGATTACAAACGGGGGTTACCATCTCACTGTGCTAAGCTGCATTCTGGGTTCTCAAGCCCTCCAGCAGGAAACCAGCACAGCTTCAAGAGGGAGGGCTCGCCACCAGCTCCTCCCTTGGGGCCTCTCTCCAGCTTCTCCCCAGGCCGACTTCCTCCTTTGGTGAAACTCCCTCCTTCTCTGCTCCTCCAAGTCTACCTCAGTTTCCCCTCCCATGTCCCTCCTTTCCCCAGCCTCTGTCTCACTCACACACCCATGTCATCTGCACTTGAGCTGGACACACCGGAACGAGTGGGTAATTTCAGCAATCAAGAAGTAGAGGAGGGAGGATCAGTTATCCTCAAGTATATGGCCCATCTGGGCTACACGAAACCATATCTCAAAAAGGGGGAGGGATGGAGAAGTGGCTCTGTGGCTAAGAACAGTTATTGCAGAGGACCCAGGGTCAGTTTTCAGCACCCACATAGCAGTTCATAACCATAACTCCAGTCCCAGGGGTTCTGAAGGCCCCCTCTGACCTCCTCAGGCACACACAGGTACATGTACATACATGCAGACAACACACAAATAAATAAAATAAATCCTTTTAAAAAACCAGAAAGAACTGTGGCACCCGTGGCAGTGGGGGCAGGGCTGTCCCTGGTGCTTTGGCTGGCTCTTGGGAACCCATTCCTCATGCTGGATCGCCTTGCCCAGCCTGAGTACAGGGGGAGGTGCTTGGTCTCATGGGCGACTTGATATGTCATGTTTTGCCAATGCCCATGGGAGGCCTGCCCCCTTCTCAGCAAATACAGAGGCAGGATGGACTGAGGTGGAAGGAAAGGAGGGGGGAGAGAGGAGGAGGAGAGGAGGGAGAGGAGGTTGTAGTCAGGATGCAAAATTAACTAATAAATTTTTAAAAAGTAGGAAAAAAGCAAGAAGAGAAAAAAAAAGATGTTGTCTCTTCACTGTGTAGGTTCCAGGGATCACACTTCTGTCAGCAGGCTTGGTGCCAAGCACCTTTACCTGCTGGGCCATTTTGCTGCCCCCGGAGCCATTTAGAAGATTGGAAGACAAGGGAGGCCAGGTGGTAAACTCTGGCCTTAATCCTAGCACCAGGAAATTGAAACAGGAAATAGAGAATTCAAGCTAACCTTGGCGACATAGAAAGAACCTGTTGCAAAACAAACAAAACAGCTTCTGGCATAACTCAGTGGTCGTTTGCTTAGCCTGGACTGGTGCCTGGACTGGTACCTGGACTGGTACCTGGACTGGTACCTGGACTGGTACCTGGACTGGTACCTGGGTTCCCCCAGAACTTCAAAAATGTGAGTTTTCTGGAACCAAGGAGACTGAAGCAGGATTGATACCTCAGGCCAGCCTGAGCTACATGAGAGTGTCTCAAAACAACAAGAAGACAAAGAGAAAACCCCCCAAGTGAACCACAGAGAGAAAGGGAGAGGCTGCTGTAGGCCCGTCCTCCACTGGGAGAGCCTGTCTCTAAATAAATAAATAAAAATGCAAAAAACCTTGAGGATATTTTTAATGAATTTTTGTTCTGTTTTGTTTTTCGAGACAGGGTTTCTCTGTAGCTTTGGAACTTGTCCTGGAATTAGCTCTTGTAGACCAGGCTGGCCTCGAACTCACAGAGATCCACCTGCCTCTGCCTCCCGAGTGCTGGGATTAAAGGCTTGTGCCACTACGGGCTAGGTGAGGATATTTTTTTAAAAAATAGAAAGAATGAAAAGAAAAAAATAGTTCAGTCTGGACTACATAGTGAGTTCCAGGCTTGCTAACCTGGGCTACCATCTCAATAAAACAAAAGAGAGAAAGAGGTGCGGGGGGAGGGGGGCGTTTAATTGGTTTTTAGAATTTTCCAACATCAATCTTTAACACATATCCTGAGAAAATCCCTTAGCTGCAAAATTACCCACAAAGATACTGGATAGGTGGTTATTGTTCAAGCAGAAAAAAAGTCATTTAAGTGATTTGCTTAAAGTTATCATAGCTGCGGGAGGTTAAGAGCACTGGCCGCTCTTCCAGAGGTCCTGAGTTCCATTCCCAGCAACCACATGGTGACTCACAACCATTTGTAATGAGATCTGGCTTGCAGGAATACATGCAGACAGAACTGTATACATAATAAATAAAAAGAAATCTTTTTAAAAATAAGTTATTATAGTACAGTTTTCACAGGGACCTCAGCATATTTATCTTACCAGCCCAATCCCAGCACTTGAGCAAGCATGCGCACATGCACACACGCCTGCCCGCACTCATGCACACATGCACACACAGACTCCAGGCCCCCCTCTGGACTCCACCTCCCCCAGGACTCCAGCGCCCCCCTCTGGACTCCTCCGTCTCCCCCAGGACTCCAGCGCCCCCCTCTGGACTCCTCCACCTCCCCCAGGACTCCAGCGCCCCCCTCTGGACTCCTCCGTCTCCCCCAGGACTCCAGCGCCCCCCTCTGGACTCCTCCACCTCCCCCAGGACTCCAGTGCTCCCTCTGGACTCCAGCGCCCCCTGTGTCCTCTTACTCCACTTCCCCATCTCCATGCTCTCCCTCTCCTTGGCTCCACCCCTTTCCTCCGCCAGCGTCTGCAAACGCTGGGAGTTGGTGGCAGCGGCTGCAGCACGAAGATCCGCTTAGCACGAGGCGACAGGGTGGCAGCCACGCGGTAGACTTCCCAGGCTCTGCCTCGGTGGTGAGGTCCCGGGGCACTTCGTCCTCATAGGGAGCATCAGGGAGCGTGGGCGTGGGTGGAGTGAGGAGGGGGTGGAACAGAACGGGCGGGGCACGAGTGTGGGTGGCGGCCATGGAGCCCGATGGGCCGTGTGCACATGGCGGCCAAGAGCAACGAGGTCCAAAGAGAGGTTGGTCTGCTGCCCTGCAGACCTCGAGTGTCGCACCAGGTTGGGGGAGGGTGAGCTTGTACCGGGTTTTGCTCGACCCTTGACTATGCCAGCTCAGACCACGGCCCTTCACCACCGCGAACCCACCTTGGGACTTAGAATGTCGAACTATCGCTTGCTGTAGCTTAAATCCCGCTAGAGACTTTTGTGGAGGTGGGGGAATGTTGAGACGTGGTCCCGCTACAGAGTCCAGACTGGCCTGGAATGTGGGCTCTGTCTTTTGCACTTTGAAAATCTCTGTCCGTTAGGCCTCAGCCCCTCTGCACCCCGTAAAGATTGCATGCTCTCTTTCCCATCAGGGGACATCACGATGGCTGCCGCCGAGGTGCCTGTCCCTTCTGAGCCCTTCACCCAAATCAAAGAGCAGAAGTTGAAGCCTGGAGACCAGGAAAAGGAAAAGGAGAAGGGTGGGGTACAAAGAATGGGAGCCCAGGAGTGTGCTGTCGAGGTGGAGGCCGAGTTCTGCCAGCTTCTGAATGCGGGGCCCCAGAAAGACCAGCCCGAGCTGCCTTTGTCGGTCCCGGTGGAGAGCGATAGGAGGATCCTGACCCTGCAGACCGTGCACCTGACCTCTCAGGATGGGCACCTGCAGGAGTTGGGGTGGCTGAGCGGGCCACACTCCGAGGGGTTTCCAGTGATGCTGCCACAGGCAGAAAGCTTTGGGCCACTGCCCTCCGTGCTGTGGCTGGAACAAGAGCCCCAGCCCAGCCTTCAGCACTGTGTGGCCATCAGCATCCCGGAAGAGCTGTGCCCACCTGAGGAGCTGGAGCGCACGCAATTCCACCTGCTGTGGGAGGGTGTGCCAGTGGTTGAGGAGGACCAGGAATTAATGCCAGACTTGGGTGAAGGCACAGCCTTGATGAAGGTATGTTCCTTTCCTACACGCCGATGCCTTGTGGGAGAGAGGAAAGTAAATCTGATTTTCCTTAGATCAAGGCTTTGGGTGATATTATGTATGGACAAGATAATTTGAAGTTGGAAAGTAAAGCCCAGTATAAAAATAACAAGAGACCTTACCATATATAAACACACATATAATATAATACAATACAATATAATATAATATATGTGTGTGTTTTTATTTATTTATTTATTTTTGATTTTCGAGACAGGGTTTCTCCATAGCTTTTGGTTCCTGTCCTGGAACTAGCTCTTGTAGACCAGGCTGGCCTCGAACTCACAGAGATCCACCTGCCTCTGCCTCCCGAGTGCTGGGATTAAAGGCGTGCGCCACCACCGCCCGGCTTATATGTGTGTTTTAAAAAATCTACAGGATTTAATCCCAGCACTTGGGAGACAGAGGCAGGCAGTTCTCAGTGACTTTGAGGTCAGCCTGGTCTACAAAGCGAGTTTCAGGACAGCCAGGGCTACACAGAGAAACACTGCCTCAAAAAACAAAACAAGACAAAACACAAAAATGTTACAGGGAAAAATGCTCTTTGTGTGAGGTGCGTTGCATTTGAAAAAGGAAATACTATGGCCTGGAGCTACAACTCAGCTGGTACAGTACCCACCTGCACACATGGAACCAGGTTTTCATCCCCAGTCCTTATAAATCTAGCTTGGAGGCCCACAGTGGGGCATTCACGAGGTGGAGGCAGGAGGAGGAGAGGGTCAGGGTCATCCTCAGGTATATAGTGAGTTTGAGGCTGGCTGGACGACAGACCCTGTAAGAACCCAAAAGAAAAACACCCCCGGGACTGGAGAGATGGTCCAGTGGTTAAGAGCGCGGGCTGCTCTTCCTGAGGATCTGGGTTCGATTCCCAGCACCCACATGGCAGCTCACAGCTGTGTGTGACTTAGGTTCTAGGGGACCCAACACTCTCACTCAGCCATACATGCAGGCAAAATACCAATGCATATAAAATATAAAATAAATAAGAAAACCACCACCACCAAATAAGACCGAGCCACCACAGAAACCCCGATGCTAAGTTAACGCCAGTTTAATAGCACACGTTTGGTAGCTGTGAACAGCCTTATGTGTTTGCTTTTCCTTCTGTGTTCTGTGGTTTGCCAGAACGAAGAACTCCATCAGACTGTAAGTAACAGTGTTGCCTCTGATTGCTTGTTTTCACTTATCAGTTGGAAGACGATGAGAAGGACCAACTGTTTTCAGAGGGAGGACCAGAGAAGGAAGGAGAAGAGAGATACCTTTTTGTGGAAGTGGCACCGGCTGATGAAGGAAAAGATGAAATCGTTCTGACCATTTCCCATCTGAACCTAGAAGAACAGCAAGATCAGCCCGCGCCAAACCAGACAAGTGCGCCTAAGGCTGCGGCCACAAAACCTCCGAGGAAGGCCAAGGGTAGGCTGGCCCGCTTGCATGAACTGCTGAGAGACCCCTGTTTTTCTCGTGGGACGGTGGCAGTTGTTGAAGTTTGAGGTGTTGACTTTTATAAACTCCTTTCAGAATATCAGGAAATGGAAGAAATTTTAAACTGATGTTCTATATTGAAAATTGAAGCCAAAAGGTTTTTTGGGGGGGTTTTGTTGTTGTTGTTGTTTTTGTTTTGCATATAGACATTTTAAAAAGTGGTTTTTAAATGTTCCAGAAAGTATTATGCACATAAATCACAGACCAGGCCTGGGGCTCTGCTTTCTGACTTGAAGTTTCTTGGGGGCAGTTGATTACAGAGCAGGGAGCAGCAAGCCCTGGCCCCATAGAAAGGCAAAGAGTGAAGGGAATGGGACCAGGGAGCCCTTTCTGCAGAAGGCTAGAGGCTAGGCAAGGGGACAGCAAAGCTGGGGGTCAGAAAGAAAAACAGAGGGAGACTGGGGGGCAGGAAGAAAGACTGTGCCAGGCTGGGGGTCATTGTGGAGAATGAAGCCAGCCTAGGAGCTGGGACCAAGGGTCAAGCCAGCAGAAAGAGTGGCCTTCCTGTGGCCGTCAATGGCCCTGTCAGGGCACTCAGAGGCAGGGCCCTGTGGAGCTCTGGGGAGGTCTTATAACAGCAGCATAATAGATGACATCCTAGAGGCCCACAGGAGGAATTTGACTCTTACAGTGGTTTAATGGGCTGCTGTTTTAAAGTCATTTCTTACTTATTTAAATCAAGACATTTTATCCCATTATTCCAATTTTGAGATGACTTTTTAAAAAGTCTTCTCTGACTGGAATTGTGGCTCGGTGGCTCAGCACTTTCTTAGATGCGTGAGAGCTTGGGCTCCATCCCCGGTCCGGCAAGGAAAACAAAGAAGCTGACAAAACAGCACTAAAAAGTCAGTTTATGACAGCACAAGGTGTCTCTATCTTCTAGTGACCCACGGCCAGGTTGGGAAGGAGGTGACTCGGTTTACAAAGGGACCAACCACCCTGCCAACTCTTCAGTTCCCTTCTGCAGGGCCAGGGCCATTCCCGTGGGTTTCTGCCTCTGAAGGTGGAGGTTTGGCTCTTGGCCTTAGGGCAGCTTCTCATACAGTCGGTCATGAGGCTGTAGCCCCAAATTTCTCGCCTACCTCGCTTTCCAGCTTTTAATGTATTTGTAGTCCTGTGCAATCATCATCACACTAATTCCAAAACATTTTTATCACCCCCGAAAGAAACCTCTACCATTCATTACTTTCCCTCCCTGGCCTCCTAGCCCTGGGAGCCACCAATATGTCCATAATAATACTTATAAACCATGTGGCCCATGGATCCTTATTCTTTCACTTAGTCGTTTCAGGGTTCAGCCTTATTGTAACATATAGTAGCATTTTCTTTTTAACAGCTGCCTAGTGTTCAATCGTATGGACATACCACGATTATTTATCTGCTCGTCCCTTGCAAACCTAGCAAAGAGCGAGATTGTTCCCGCTCTTTGCTATTGTGAATGGTGTTGCTATGACTATTAATAATTTGGGGGAATGTACATAATGAGTGGAATTTCTGGGTCATATCTTTGTTCTATGTTTAACGTGTGTGTGTGTGTGTGTGTGTGTGTGTGTGTGTGTGTGTGTATGTACATGCATGTGGAAACCCTACAGGAAGAGGACACAGACTGTGTGTCTATACCACTCTCTACCTTACTCTCTGGAGACTGTCTCTCTCTCTGAACCTGAAGCTAGGCTAGAGACCAGCAAGCTCCAGCAGTCCCCCTGTCTCCAACTCCCACAACACTAGAGTTAAAGGCATTCAAGGTCACGCCTGACTTTTTATAAGGGCGCTGGGGATTTGAACTCAGGTCCTTGTGCTTGCACAGAAAGCACTCCTCCACACTAAGCCATCTCTCCCGGCCGTGTCTAGCTTTCTGAGAGACTGCCGGACGTTCTCCATAGCCACCTGCAGTGTCAGAGACTCGTTCCTCCACACCCTTACCAAGCCAGTTTCGGTGCTGTGTCCCATTGTTCTGATGGTTGTTCCGATGGTCCTGGGTGTGAAAAGGAGTCCTGCTGCTTTCGTTCACGTCTTCCTAGTGGCCGTTGTCTCCAAGCATGCATTGCCCCTCTGTGTGTGGCCCATAGAGAAACGCCTGCATAGCCTCGGCTGCTGTGTGAGTTTCTGGTGGCTGTTGTCACCAAGCAGCAGTTGCTCAGTGCCTTAAAACCACAGGTGTGATCGTCCACGGTGCTGGAAGCTCCTTAGGAGCTTCGTCAAGAAATGTTAATGGGGGCTGCTCCTCCTTTGCAGCTGTGTCTTGCCGGAGGGCGTCCTCACTTGTCTGTCTGGCCTGGCTCTGCCAAGTGGAGCAGCTGAGGTACAGGAAATACCGTATCCAGTCCAGTAGCCACGGGCCACGTGGCTGGTGGGCGTGAACGTGAGGCTTACATCAGAGAGGGGCCACGTTTTGTTTTCATTTTAGTTATTTTAGATACAAACCTAAATAGTCGCGTGGAGCTGTTGGCTGTGGTTTCATTCCGCTTCCTGCCAGTTTGCCAGAGCTCCCTGGCTTGGGTGGAGGATGCTGAGAAGCCAGGCGGGAGTCTCCAGTTCACTCAACAGAGAACACATGCACTCGGGTCCATGTTTAAGGGAGATTCTCTTCTAGGACTCCCTGCTTTGAGCAGACACTTCATCTTCTGTCCTTTCTGATCCCTGCCACACTCTAAATGTTGTGACATTTCTTTAAGACTAATTTTTTTAATTTTGTTTTTGTTTTATTGTTTTTTGAGACAGGGCTTCTCTGTGTAGCCCTGACTATCTTAGAACTCACTCTGTAAACCAGACTGACCTCAAACTCATAGAGATCCACCTGTCTCTGCCTCCTGAAGGCTGGGATGAAAGGAGTGTGCCACCACTGCCCAGCTAGGATTGATTTATTTTTAATGTGTGTGTGTGTGTGTGTGTGTGTGTGCGCGCGCGCGCGCGTGTGCGCATGTGTATTCATGTGTCTCTGTGCACCATCTGTGTGCAGTGCCCATGGAGGCCAGAAGAGGGCACAAGATTTTCTGGAATGGGTGTTGCAGACATTAGTGAGCCCCACTGGTGCCCGTTCTGCACAGCAGGAAGATAGGTTAGGGACCTAAACAGAAACTTATTTCCTGACAAGATGCTCTCGATCAAGCACGGGGTATCCTGAGGTGTTGAGACATCTCCTAATCCTGGCCTTTGCTGGAACTGCTCAGGACAGAGCTTCCCAAATGTCTTCTCCCTATAGGAAAGCCACGCTCCTTCCAGTGTGACGTCTGCCTGTTCACATCTTCCAAGTTCTCGACTTTTACCCGCCACAAGAGAATTCACAACGATGAGAGACCTCACCTGTGCCACCTGTGCCTGAAGGCTTTCCGCACTGTCACCCTCCTTCGGAACCACGTCAACACCCACACAGGTGAGGCGCCCTGGGTGACCTTCCTTCCCAGATGTGCTGCATGCCTCAGGGAGGGTGCGGGGGAACCGGTGAGTTCTCCCTTCTCCTGGGGCTTCACTGCGGTTTCTGTTGGTCAACCTAGCAAATAGAAAATCCCAGGAGCTGGGGGTGGAGCTCCGTGCCTAGTGCATTGCCTAGTGCATGCAGGGTCCTGGGCTTCGTCCCCAGCACTGCAACAGGAAAGGGAATTGCAGAAGCAACAGCTCAGACGTTTAAATAATTTTCCTGTCAGTGCGTAGTTTAAAGAGTTTTGTCAGTATCCTCTTGGCATCTGCTAAACTCAATTTGTTGCCCGTGCTTTGTAAAAGTGAGGACTCAAGCATGCTAGGGAAGTTCTCCACTGCTGGGCTACATTTGCAGATCTTTACTTTCTATGTTGAGACAGGTCTAAGTTGCCCAGGTTAGTCTGGACCTTGTGAGCCTCCTGTTTCCGCCCCTGAGCAGCCAGGATGGTGCCCTTGGGCCCAGCCGAGCTCATTTACTCTGTCAATTCCTTATTGTCGTTTGTCCTGAGTTTTAGTGTCTAATTTATTAATTAGGCCTCATCATGAGCGTTCAGGGACCACTTATACCTTGCTCTCCAACAAGAAGGTGGGTTCCCCTTGTGCAAGTATTTATGCTTAGTTTTGTCTTTCTTCATCTGTTTTGTTTTGGAAATAGGTCTCACTTGTAGCCCACTGATCTCCAGCCACCAATCCCCCCTGCCTTAGCCTTCTGAGAGCAGGGGTTACCAGGCTGCCCGCACCATTCCCAGCTTGGTTTTGCCCCCTCCACACGCCTTCTTGAATTTCAGCTAAAAGCACTGACTGTTACCCAGAGCGTTGTCTCGTACATCTGTGATATTTATAGTTCAAAGAACTTCTTAATTGCTGAAGCCTTTTCAGACTGCCATTTCAGAACTAAGAAGTCACTGGAAGTTTTGCAGTTAAGTCTTGTTTGAAAAGTGTAAACCATGTGATTTTTCTAGGAACCAGGCCCTACAAGTGCGGGGACTGTGACATGGCATTTGTCACCAGCGGAGAACTGGTCCGGCACAGGCGTTACAAACACACTTATGAGAAGCCCTTCAAGTGCTCCCTGTGCAAGTATGCCAGCGTCGAGGTAAGGCCCCTTCCGCCTTGTACAAGAGTGAGAAATCGCCACCCCGAGGGAGAGGCTAACCCGTTACTCAACTGTTTACCGTATTTTAAAATCTATGCCAGAAGCAAGCCACAGGCATTAGTGTCCAAACCGGATATAGGAAATTGGAGCTGGGTATGGTGGCTCACACCTGGAATCACGGCACTGTGACAGGATGATTGCTGTGAGTTCAGGGCCAGCTTGGTCTTCATCCTGACCGTCAGAGGACAGCTTGAGGGAGCTAGTTCTCCCCTTCTGGAGGGTTGAACTTAGACCTCTAGGCTTGGCAGCAAGCACCTTTACCAGCCGCGTCATCTCACTGTCCCCAAACAATATTTATCTGTATTTACTTTGATTATTTTTTTAAACTGGGGGAGGTGGCATGTGCCCATGAGTACAGGTCCCTGTGGAGACCGATAAAGAGACCAGATCCCCTGGTGCTGGAGTTAAAGTGGTCAGGAGCTGTCTGACAGCCGTTCCAGGGACATGGCTTGAGTCCTCTGCAAGGGTAATCCATGCTGTTAGCTGCTGAGCCAACAATATTTAAAAGTATACAGATTGTAGATATTAGCTACAATTGAGAAATAACCCCGGGGCTGGAGAAATGGCCCGCAGTCACGAACACCAGCTGCTCTGGCAGGGGATCTGGTTTGACTCCCAGCACTCATGTGGTGGCTCACAACCAAATCTCTGTAGCTCCAGTTCCAAGAGATTAGATGCCCTCTCCTCTGGCCTCTGGGCACCGGGCACATACATGCAGGCAAAGCACTCGTATGCACAAAGTGAAAATTTAAGACCAAAGAGAGAGAGAGACCCCTCTGACTTGTTGAAAAGGCCTTCCCAGTACTTTATGCCACTGTCAGGGTCACAAACCAGAGTGTCTTCTCTAGCATAGAACTTGGGAGTTTGGACTGAAGCTGTGCCCCCAACACCACCTGGACAGACCCATAACTGATGGCTTCAAGATGTAACCCTGTCCACACACACCACAGCACCAGGGACGCCAATGGAATTATCTGCATGCTCTGCTCATGACAACTAAGTGTGTGTGTGTGTGTGTGTGTATGTGTGGTGTCTGCGTTATGTGTATGTGTGTGCTGCATGTGTGTGGTGTGTGTGTATGTGTGTGGTGTGTGTGCTACATGTGTGTGGTGTGTGGTACGTGTGTGTGTGTGTGTATTCTGTGGCACTAGGGCTTGAACCCAGGGCCTCCACCATGCTAAACAACTGCTCTATCACTGACCTATGTTCTCAGCTTTGTTTTCTTTTGTGAGACAAGGTCTCACTAAGTTGCCCATGCTGGCCTTGAACTCATTCTGCAGCTCAGGCAATCCTTGAACTTGAAGTCCTCCTACCTCAGCTTCCTGAGTAGCTGGGATGACCGGCCTGGACAGCTGCTGTCAGGACCCTCGGTGAAACAAAGGCCATTTGTGGCTTCTCCAACAGTCTGTATCCGAGGTTCCACCTCACATGAGGGCACTGACTGCTTCCTGGTCTGAGCCTGGCAGAGGCAGGTTAAGCAGGGACTCTTAACAGGAACTAAGCTAAAGGGGACAGAGCAAGCTTAACCACGGCAGTGACGCAAGTGTGTTTCATAAATCGGGGGATTTCACAGACGGGTCGGAATTTGGTTCCAAGAACCTCTTTCCGCTGCAGCTATTTTTAAAAAGAGCGTTCCCAGCTGAGGCAAAGGTTGTGACAGCAACGTGAGGGTTCAGAAGGTATCCAACAAGGGCACTCCGAGGCTCCTCGTGAGAAGGACTTACTGTGGGTGTCCCACCATTCTCCCCAGGAACTCTGAGACCCTGCCCAGTGGCAGAGTGCCCATGCAGCCCAGGGATGGCCCCAGGGGCACTGCCCACGATGCCGCTGTCTTGATGGTACCTTCTGGCTAGCACTGAGATAGGATGATGGGCTATGCCCTCCCTGCCCCACCCCTTTACACGTGACCTAGCAAAGTAGATTAGACACACCAGTTTATGATGCTTTTGCATTCTGCTGAGCCCCTTGGAGGCAAGTTCGAGGCCTGCCTGGGCTATAATGTGAGCTCCGGGCCAGCCTGTACAACTTAAACATGGTCTCAGAATAAAAAGTAAAAAGAGGCTGGAGATGTAGTTCAGTGGTAGAACACTTGCCCGCCTCAAGAAGCCAGGCAGGGATGTCCTGTGTTACCACCTCTGATCTCCTACCGTTCGCCTCCTGAACCCTGGAACCTCCCACACTGCAGTGTTAAAAAAAAAAAATCTTTTTCTTTCCTTTCTGTGATACATGAAAGTTGATCCTCACAGTTCTTTAAGAAAAATCAAGCCGAGTCGTCTGTCTCAGTATTGCTTTACACTCCAAGTCTTCCTCTGTTCTCGAATGTCCTTCCAGGCTCCTGCGTTCCAGGGAAGCAGGTCCATTTACCCTTGCTGAGCGTAAGCAGGGCTGATGTGGGCTCCCAAGCCTCCAGTCCAATGAGGCCGATGGCTCTGCTCCCCGGGGAACACCGAGAGAAAGGGTGGTAGGAAAGCAGGCCGCTGTGGTGAACGAGAAGTTTCACACGGGTTCCTACGTGGTGAACTTCGACCCCTAGTAGAGTTCATTCTTCCCCTTACAGCTCCCCTCTTTGTTACCTGTGTTTGTGTCTGAGACGGGAGCTCCTAACATGGCCCTGGTTGGTCTAGCACTCACTCTGTAGCCTTGGCTGGCCTGGAACTCACTGTATAGACCAGGCTGACCTCAAACTCACAGAGATCCCCTTGCCTCTGCCTCCCATGTGAGTATAGCAAGACCATCATACAGGAGGCTGAGGCAGTAGGATCGCTGAGAATCTGAGGCCAGTCCCTGTCTCAAAAACATCTTTAAGTCAGTAGCACACAGAATCACCCTTCAGGGCAACAGTCTTGTACTCAGTTAGCAGTGACCCGTGAGGACGCTGAGCTGGCATTTGTCTAATGGTCCAGCTTTCCCACCTTGGAGAGCGTTCCCAGTGTGTATCTCCTCGGTCATTTAAACCTTACTGCCACCATGAGCGGACAAGGACTTGGAAATAAAAAGGGAAACATACACAGCATTGAGCAGAAGCTCTGTTTCTGTTTGTAAAGTGAAATTGAGGGTGGAAGTCTTCAAACTGCTGCTCATTCACCAACCCCAAAGGATCTTGTGTGTACAGCCAGTGGCAGAACTAGGAACCATCAGCAGATTGGACAGTTCTGTTTTATGGGACACCCTGACGCTGAGGTCTGGTTGAATTAAATTTTTCCTTTTGCTCTTTTGAGACAAGGTCTCTATAGCCCAGGTTAACTTTGGGTTCACGGTATGACCCAGGCTGTTCTCCAACTTGCAGCAATCCTCCTGCCATAGTTTCCCCAAAGTTGGAATTGCAGGCATGTACTAGGTTCCCTTTTTTCCCTATTCTTTTTCTGTGTTCATTTTTTGGGGGGTGGTGGAGAAGAGTGTTTGACACAAGGTCTCCTGATGTAGCCTAAGTGAACCGTGAATTACAGCAACCCTCTGCCTCAGTTTCTTGATTTCTGGGTTGCTCATATCTTTCACAGGAAGTTGGTTAACTGAAACCCTGACCACCCTTAGGTTCCCATCGCAATAACTCTCTCCCACCTGTCCTAGGCAAGCAAGCTGAAGCGTCATATCCGCTCACACACAGGTGAGCGTCCCTTCCAGTGCTACCAATGTACTTATGCCAGCAAGGACACCTACAAGCTGAAACGCCATATGCGGATCCACTCAGGTGAGAGGTGCTCACACTCAGGTGAGAGGCACGCACACTCAGGTGAGAGCCACGCACACTCAGGTGAGAGCCACGCACACTCAGGTGAGAGCCACACTCACACTCAGGTGAGAGGCACGCACACTCAGGTGAGAGCCACACACACACTCAGGTGAGAGCCACGCTCACACTCAGGTGAGAGCCACGCACACTCAGGTGAGAGCCACGCTCACACTCAGATGAGAGGCACGCACACTCAGGTGAGAGTCACGCTCACACTCAGGTGAGAGCCACGCACACTCAGGTGAGAGCCACGCTCACTCAGGTGAGAGCCACACGCACACTCAGGTGAGAGCCACGCTCACACTCAGGTGAGAGCCACGCACACTCAGGTGAGAGCCACACTCACACTCAGGTGAGAGCCACGCTCACACTCAGGTGAGAGCCACGCACACTCAGGTGAGAGCCACGCACACTCAGGTGAGAGCCATGCACACTCAGGTGAGAGCCATGCACACTCAGGTAAGAACTGTGCACACACTCAGGCGAGAGCCCATGCTCACACTCAGGCGAGAGCCCATGCTCACACTCAGGTGAGAACTGTGTTCACACTCAGGCGAGAGCCCATGCTCACACTCAGGTGAGAGCCACGCACACTCAGGTGAGAACTGTGCACACACCCAGGCGAGAGCCACGTTCACATTCAGGTGAGAGCCGTGCACACACTCAGGCGAGAGCCATACACCCTCTCAAATGAGAGCTGTGAGCCTGCTCAGTTGGTTCATTGCGTAAAGGCTAGGCATGCCCAGGTCTCCTCACTCTACGCAATCTCATGCACCCACTCTGAGCTAGTGAGGGGCCACCAGGGTTTCACATCTGAGCCCTGTGACCCTGCTGTCTGGCTTGTCTTTCCAGCCCTGTGCCATTGAGGCTAAACCTATGGAAAGGTGAAGCCCCAGCCCAGGCATCCTTTGGGAAGGACCGGGCTCATGGGGACACCATGCCCCAAGAGTCACTTGTTGTTCATGTCCCAGGTGAGAAGCCCTATGAATGCCCCACTTGCCATGCCCGCTTCACTCAGAGTGGAACCTTGAAGATCCACGTGGCACAGAAGCATGGAGAGAATGTGCCCAAACACGTGTGTCCCCACTGTGCTACCGTCATCGCAAGGAAGAGCGACCTGCGTGAGTGCCTGGTTTAACGGCGTCTCCTTGGCCACAATACAGACCTGCCCTTTGGACTCCCAAAGCTGCAGAGCCTGCCCAGTTCTGAAAGGCCTGGAGAGCTTGGGAAACATTTCTAGAAATGTTTTTACAGAGGTCCTGTCCCGCCCTCTGGTGGCCGATCTGAGTAAGTGCGGTTCAGGAGCTGCCAGCCCCCCAGTCTGCATACCTATCTGATCAAATCCATGGGTATTGCTTTTATCTCGTGTTGGATTTGCTCTTACAGATAAAGACACTGAGACTGAAAGACACAGATGAGTTTTCTGCCAGGGACAGCGGTCACGATGTCCCCTCCTCAGCCTGCCATTTGCACGCTCGGCCGGGAGCTTGGGGTATAGAGGGGGAACTGAGGAACTTGCTTCAGTAAGAGGAAGCCTGTGACACAAAGTCTGCCTTCTCCTGTGGTGAGCCTTGTGACACAGGACACCCCAGGAGAGGTGAAGTTTGCAGGGGCGACTCTGTGTATGCGCTTGGGAGCCTGCAGTGCAACCAGCCCTGCAGAGAGAGGCAGACAGCCTTTAGCATAGGAGCAGCACGTGCGGAGGGCAGAGTTTATTTAGGGCAAGGAGCTATCAAGGACAGGGAGATGGCAGGGGAGCCCCTAGATCTCCAAGGACTTCCTATTTGTCCTCTTCTTTTTCCCCTCTCTGCCCCAAAAGTATGATGTTACAAGAGACAGTAAAAGTATCAGTAAAAATAAAAGTCCTCCCAGTTGCCTCAGAAAATCCCAGAGACTTTGGAAATATCCCTGCAAGGTTAAAGGCATTTGACCAATTTTAACTTTTACCTTTCATCTGGAACATTCTGTCAATGCCTCTGAGTTCCTGCAGTATCACCAAGCACTGCACAGTGGGACCTGTTAGGACAAAAGGACCAGTAGTCAGTTGTCAAGTAGAACCTGTTTGTCGCATGCTAGAGGGGACTGATCTGCAGCCCCTGCAGGGGTTCTGTAGCTGTGTGGTGTAGCGGCATTTCAATTGTATAATAAATAAAGCTTGCCTGAGATCAGAGAGTAAAACAGTCCCACTGGTCAGCCTTACAGCCAGGCAGTAGTAACACACACCTTTAATCCCAGTAGCCATACAAGTTTGCCATAGAAACCGGGCGTGCACACCTTTAATCCCAGCCCTAGAGAGGATTATAAAACAGGAGGAGACAGCTCTCAAACACAGCCTCATTCTGAGATTCCTGGAGGCAGGATCGCCATTTCAGACTGAGGTCGAGGCTGAGCAGTGTGGCTGTTTTACTCTCCTGATCCCCAGTCAATCTTTATTTATTAAAATACAATAGATATACCACGACAGTATGGCTCTTCATCTCCCTGTAGGGAGGGAGTGGTCCCTCTGAATCGGGGGGTGCAGGGTGCTCCTCCATCATACTGGCATCTTGTTCAGCCTTTCACATGGCTACCGGGCATGACACTTAGCTAAAGGAGGAGTGTCCTAGACAGTGCCCAGTGTGCACCTCTCTCGGGTCATGGGGACAAAGGGGTCTGGACTCCCAGCAGGACAACAGTCGTGTTTTTGTTACAGAAAACCCTTTAGCCTGGCTCTGAAGCCCCTGCATTGTGCTAGGGTTCTCAACATTCACGGCCAGCCTATAGCCACGCTCTCCCAGTTGAATAGGTCTTAGACTGAGGTCTCTTGTTAGTTCCTTCACGACAGTCGTGCTCAGGTGGGGTCAGGAGGGTGTTTGTGTCCTGGGGGCGCGCCCCTGGTATGGATGCTGCTGTCTGTCGTCTCTGAGGGAGGCCAGCTAACATGGGGGAGGGGGCAAGGTGCAGAAGACAGTCTGCAGTGCCCAGAACTGCCCACCCTACCCAGGGAGTCCCTAGGCATTCACAGGGCCACAGGGCAGCAGTGTCTCCTGTGTCTCCAACAGGTGTCCATCTGCGCAACCTGCACAGCCACAGCCCTGTGGAGATCAAGTGCCGATACTGTCCTGCTGGCTTCCATGAGCGCTATGCCCTCATCCAGCACCAGAGGACCCATAAGAACGAGAAGAAGTTCAAATGCAAGCAGTGCGATTACGCATGCAAGCAGGTACAGTGTGAGTGGTTGCAGAGACTGGGAAGCGGTCGTTCTTAAGAAAGAGGCTCGGGGTTGGAGAGGTGGCTCAGCTCTTAGGAGCAATTGTCGCTCCTGCAGAGGGTCTGAGTTGGATTCCCAGAACCCACATGGTCATTCACAACTATCCATAATGCAAGGTAACTCCAGTTCTAGGGCATCTGACACCCTTCTGACTTCCCTGGTACCAGGTATACACATGGTGCATGTACATACAAGCAATAAAAACACTCCTATCTATCGAAATAAAGCAATAAATAAACATAAACTTTAGAAAGAAAGAAGGAAGCTAGAGACTGGAGAGCTGGTGCAGCAGTTGCTGTTCTATCATGAGGACAAGAGTTCAAATCCCAGCACCTGTGTTGGATGGCAGGCAGCTACCTATAACTCCACCTGTGGGGGATCCAGTGCATCTCCAGAGCTCTGCACACTTACACACATACAGACACGGGGCTGGGTGTGGTGGTGCACACATCAGTCCCAGCACAGAGGCAGGGGATCCAGTGCATCTCCAGAGCTCTGCACACTTACACACATACAGACACGGGGCTGGGTGTGGTGGTGCACACATCAGTCCCAGCACAGAGGCAGGTGAGTCTCTGGGTCTACAGTCAGTTGTGAGCTGCCATGTGGGTGCTGAGAACTGAACCCGGGTCCTCTGAAGAGCAGCGAGTGCTCCTAGCTTCTGAGCCATCTCTCCAGCCCCATTATCTTTTTTAGTTTTTTTATGTATATGTATATTTTGTGTGCATGTGTGTCTGTGCACCTGGTGTGTAGTGCCTACAAAGGTCAGGAGAGGCCGTTAGATCCCCTGGAACTGGAGTCAGAGGCAGGGGTGAGCTGCCACACAGGTGGTGGGAATTGAACCCAGGTCTCTTAGAATAAGTCAGTACTCTTAAGAGTTGAGCCGTCTCTCCAGTTCGTAGCATTATTTCCTGATGTACCGGCTTTCTTTTTACTTTACAAAACGTGCATCAGTGCCTCGCTTCCTGTTTCTCACCGTGAATTCGGCTGTGTCTCATCCACAGCCAGAAGCACTTTGATCCAAGTGTGCCTCAGAGCTGTCTCCCTAGTGGACGCTGGAGGCAGGAGTTCACATCACCGCCTCTCAGAGTGCAGGCTAGATTGGGGCTGGGGACACTGCTCAGCAGTTGAGAGTACTCGCTGCTCTTACAGAGGACCAGAATTGCTTCCCAACGCCTGCCTAACTCTAGCCCCAGGGGAGCGGACACCCTCTAGTCTCTGGTAGCCCCACCCAGGTGTGCATACACACACATACATAATTCATCATCATCTTCTACAAAGTATGGGCCTTAGAGAACTTCTGCTTGTTTTGCTTTTGGTTTTTTGGGCAGGTCTCTTGTAGCCCAGGCTGGCCTACAACTCCGCATGTAGCCTAGGATAACCCTGATGCCCTAGCATGCAGCAGGCCCTGGCTCTGATGAGGGCCACACCGCTCTTGGGAGAGGAAAGCACAGGAATATACGCACAGTTCTGAGGAACCCTTCCACCCCGGGTCAGCCGTGTCCTTGCTTTCCCCCCCAGGAGCGCTGCTTGACGGCACACATGTTCACACACACGGGAGAGAAGCCATTCTCCTGCCTCGACTGCAACAAGCACTTCCGGCAGAAGCAGCAGCTCATGGTGCACCTGAGGAAGTACCATGACCCGAGTTTCGTCCCCAATGTGCACCTTTGCCTCAAGTGTGGCAAAGACTTTTCCCGCCGGGTAAGCACCCCTCTGTCTCAAGGGTTACCAGCACTTCAAACAATGGCCTCCACCTCTGGGGAAGGTTCCCACTAGTTTTGGGGTTCAGGAAAGTCAAGCATTTTATAAACACACGCTGTCCCTCAAAAGGCAGAAAGGAAGCCCAGAAACAGACTTTTGAGAATGGAACCCAGGCCAGGTGTGTGCCAGGCAGACTCACCC
Organism: Microtus oregoni; assembly: GCF_018167655.1. NCBI lineage: Eukaryota > Metazoa > Chordata > Mammalia > Rodentia > Cricetidae > Microtus > Microtus oregoni. The sequence continues at coordinate 5,722,062 of NW_024543978.1, forward strand.
CTGGGCCTCCTATTTTTTTGTTTGTGTTTGTTTTTGAGACCAGCTCCAGCTAAACTGTCCATTCTGGCCTTGAACTTCTGCTCAGGGTTCAGTCTGAGTAGGTGGGTCAGTCTAGACCACCAGGCCAGACCCATAGTCTGTTAGTCTTGTTCTTTAGTGGGTATGAAATTGCCCCAAGCCAGGCAGTGATGGCGCACACCTTTAGTTCCAGCACTCATGAGGCAGAGGCAGATGGATGTCTGTGAGTTCGAGGCCAGCCTGGTTTACAGGGTGAGTTTCAAGGACAGGCTCCAAAGCTACACTGAGAAACCCTGTCTCAAAAAACCGAGAGAGAGAGAGAGAGAGAGAGAGAGAGAGAGAGAGAGAGAGAGAGAGAAGAGAGAAATTGCCCCATGGTTACTTATTACTGCTATTTTGGTTTTTAACCCCTTTCATTTTGGTAAAACAACTGTGTTGTACCAGGCCCAGGTCTGGGGAGCACCAGAGCAGATTGTCCACACACTATGTTAAAAACAGTTTGAGAAATTCTTTGACTGCAAAGACCTGGCTAGCCTGGAACTAGTACATCGCCCAGGCTGGCCTTGAACTCAGGGAGATCCACCTGCTCTGCCTCCCAAGTGCAGGGATTAAAGGTTTATGTGCCACAAACTGGGTGGAACCTAGCTTTTAAAGTGTGATCGTTGACAGTTGTCCTGTGAACTAAATGCCGGCGTCTTCACAGCGTGGTTTCCCTTCTCGGGCGTTTCCAGGGTGTAAAATCTGACAGTGCATCCCACATTCATTTTGTATTCTGCCAGTTGGGGTATTCATTTTCTAAACCTCAGAACGCCAGGTTCAGCAGATGTACATCACATCACATGGGAGATGTGAGCCTGGAACTGGGGAGCAGTGTGGCTGGGTGGCTCTGGCTATTGAAAATGGGAGCACAGCTGGATACTTGAATCCGCTTACCTTTTGGAAGATTAAGAGAAAGGTCTCAGGTGCAGGGCTCATAGGGACACCGGATCAGACTGACCTTTGGATTACAGAAGAGTTAGTAACAGCATAGATGGACAGATAGCGTGATGGGGCTCTGCTAAGACAGAGGGGGACCCCTTCTTACAGATCTCAGAGGAGGGAGATGTCCCACAGCAGGAGCCTGTGGGCCAAGTTTCTCTAGTGTGGGGGGAGAGGCACATGTAACTGAGATGTCCCCACCCGCGGGTGGCCTTCGGTGGCAGACTGTCTGTTGGGTGTCTGTCTCTGTGGCAGCAAGAAGTCCCAGGACCAGCTACAGGGATGAAGGACTAATCTGGGATTCTCACCTTTCTGGAGTCCCGGCACCAGGAGTCTGTTCCAGACTCACAGATTTGGTCTCTGGTAGGATGCTAATGGGGGCTGGGACGCTGCAGGCACATGCCACTGTCTCCGTGTCCAGAGGAGCCTAAATGTGCCACGCTCAGCATCTTTGGCCTGCTTTTAAAAGGCTGACATAGCTGTATTCATGTGTATTAGCTCAGCATACGGACCAGAAGTTCTCAGCTCTAATCTTTATGCACGGCAGGCGTGTGAGTTGCCGTTTCCCACACAGCTGGGGAAAGAGCCCACGGCTTGTCTCGGATGCTCAGAGGACTCCTGACCCCTCCACCACCACGACTGAAAACAAACTTTATTTCACACATAACCAGGAGCAGCACATTTTCTTTGTAAACAGAACAAACGCTCCCAGCTTCTCAGGCAGCTTCTGCTACAGTTTGGCAGCAGATGTGGATAGACCACTTATCAGCAAATGTTGAGGAAAAATAATCTCAGTGTCCCCCACAGGAACACATGAACTAAGTTAAAGTCACTTGCCAAGCAATACACACACACACACACACACACACACACACACACATATATATATACATACATATATACACATATACATATATGCATATATATATAGTATGTCAGAACTCACAATGGGCTAGTGAGCGGGCTCAACCAAGATAGCCTCTGTCTTTTAGCCCTGACATAGGTGGTAACTACATCTTATTGTGTTGGTGGGAGATGTACCCTGAGTGCCACACTCAATAACCCAAGCATCTCATCCCATTGGTGGGAGATGTACCCTGAATGCCAAACTCAATGACGCCATCCAGCTGGAAGGAGCCTGATTGGTTGCTGCCCCGATTCCATAATAGCGTTTGAGGTTATCTCTTCAATGGATCCATCTAAAAGACCACAAAAGTGCATCAGTAATTGTATTTATGTGGCCTCCAAGACAGGGCAAAAGTCACCAGTATTACACACAATAGACGTCAGGATAGAGGGATTACACACAGTAGACGTCAGGATAGAGGGATTACACACAGTAGACGTGGGGATAGAGGGACATTACACACAGTAGACGTCAGGATAGAGGGACATTACACACAGTAGACGTCAGGATAGAGGGACATTACACACAGTAGACGTCAGGATAGAGGGACATTACACACAGTAACGTCAGGATAGAGGGACATTTCACACAGTAGACGTCAGGACAGAGGGACATTACACACAGTAGACGTCAGGATAGAGGGATTACACACAGTAGACGTCAGGACAGAGGGACATTACACACAGTAGACGTCGGGATAGAGGGACATTACACACAGTAGACGTCAGGATAGAGGGACATTACACACAGTAGACGTGGGGATAGAGGGACATTACACACAGTAGACGTCAGGATAGAGGGACTTTACACACAGTAGACGTCGGGATAGAGGGACATTACACACAGTAGACGTGGGGATAGAGGGACATTACACACAGTAGACGTGGGGATAGAGGGACATTACACACAGTAGACATCAGGATAGAGGGACATTACACACAGTAGACGTGGGGATAGAGGGACATTACACACAGTAGACGTGGGGATAGAGGGACATTACACACAGTAGACGTGGGGATAGAGGGACATTACACACAGTAGACGTCAGGATAGAGGGACATTACACACAGTAGACGTGGGGATAGAGGGACATTACACACAGTAGACGTCAGGATAGAGGGACATTACACACAGTAGACGTCAGGATAGAGGGACATTACACACAGTAGACATCAGGATAGAGGGATTACACACAGTAGTCGTCAGGATAGAGGGACATTACTCAACATCTACAATCGCTGCTCATCTCCTGGCTCCCCCTCACTTTCTTTTGTCCACAGGAATCTTTGGAATTCTTGGATAGCTATTGACCAGAGTCAGAGTGAGTTCCCTCCAAGATGGGGAGAGAAGAGAAATCTAAAAAGCTTTTAATTTAGGTTAAAACAATAGTGGGCCTTTTTCTCTTGCCTGTAGGTAGATGCTGCCATGAACCTAGGTCTCAAGTATGATATTTGGGCAGGATTTTCTTTCTTTTTTAGTTTTGTTTATTTTTTTTAATTTTGTTTGTTTGTTTGTTTTGAGACAGGGTTTCTCTGTGTAGCTTTGGAACCTGTCCTGGAACTAGCTCTTGTATACCAGGCTGACTTTGAACTCACAGAAATCTGCCTGCTTCTGCCTCCCAAGTACTGCGATTAAAGGAGTGTACCAGCACCGCCTGGCTGTGTCTAAACAGCATCACCTCTGGATTCGAGCCTGATGCCCAGGGGGGTTGAGTATCGGACTGGTGAGGAGAGCAGACTGAGCAAGCCATGGGGAGCAAGCCAGTAAGCAGCACCCCTCCATGGCCTCTGTGTCAGCTCCTGCCTCCAGGTCCCTGCTCGGGTTCCTGCCCTGACTTCTCTCAGTGACGGAGTGTGTGACCTGAGGCTGTAGGCTGGAGTCAACCCTCTCCTCCCCAAGTTGCTCTTGGTCCTGTTGTTTACCACAGCAATAGAAACCCTAAGACAGATACCAAGTTAGGCCAGCATGGGTGGTGGTGGTGGTGGAGGAGGAGGAGGAGGAAGAAGAGGAAGAGGAGGAGGAGGAGGCAGTACATGGGGCCCAGGGATATAGGCCCTTAAAGCAAACAAACAAACAAAAAACTAAAACAGTTAAACAAAGGAAAACATTCCTTGCTTGCACAGCAAGAAATGGGGTCCATTTGTCTTAGCACAAACTATAACTGGATGCCAAGCGGTGTTCTCTTTAAGTCAGCATCTCATCCACTCTCTTACTCAATCTCCAGGATGACCCAGCCACCAACGAGTACTTAGCCAGGGAGATTTAAAGTCCAAGATGAGCCCCAAACTATTTTCCATGTCACACGAAGGAACACACAAGTTGAAAGTAACCTTGCAAGGCAATTCTTCTTCTAAAAACGGGTGCACCAGAACCCAACCTGGGCTAGCAAGCACACCCAGCCAAGATGGGTTTGTTATACCTGATCGTCTTGGTTATGGCTTTGCTCAACATCTTTCCTCAGCTGAGATTACAGACATGAGCCACCATGCCCAGCCTGTGTCTCTGAGCTCTGAGGTGCTGCAAACTGTGTCCTGAGCTCAGGAAAGCAGCCGCGTGGCAGACCTCTGCATGATGGCAGCAGGCCTCTGCAGGAGAGTGGGCATAGCAATGGATGGTACATTGCATTTCTGGCTTAGTGCCAGGTCTCATTTTACAGAGTAGAAGCATCATGTAAAGATAAATTTATTTTAAAAATAAAAACAAGTTAGGTTTGCACTAGTCCCTTTAAAAGGTCATTTGGGGGACCCAGAGAGAAACCTCAACAGTGAAGTACATGTATTACTCTTGTAGAGGACCTGACTTGGGTTCCCAGTACCCACATCAAGTGACTCACAGCCAACAGCAACTCCAGCTCCAGGAGATGTGACACCCCCTTCTGACCTCCAGAGATACCTTCACCTACTCCCTCACACACACACATACACACATGCACACACACACACACACACACACACACACACATACACACACGTAGCATACTCATGATGTGGGATTCTCCTCTGTGTGCTACGAATACGTCTTATTACCATTGGTTAATAAAGAAGCTGCTTTGTCCTATGACAGGGTAGAATATAATAGGTAGGTGGGAAAACTAAACTGAATGCAGGGAGAAAGAAGGCAGGGTCCAGCAGATGCCATGTAGGTGCTGAAGGAAAAAGATGGCAGAACCTTACTGGTAAGCCACAGCCTCATGGTAATGCGCAGATTAATAGAAATGAGCTAATTTAAGATGTAAGAGCAAGCTAGGCATACACCTGAGCCATCAGCCAAACAGTGCTATAATTAATATAGTTTCTGTGTGATTACTCAGGTCTGCGTGGCTGGGAAACAGCACGGTCTCCATTTACATACACATATATAACATAACATACACAAACACACACACAGAGACACAAACACACACAGAGAGACACACACGCAGAGAGACACACAAACACACACAGAGAGACACAAACACACAGAGAGACACACACGCAGAAAGACACAAACACACACAGAGAGACACAAACACACAGAGAGACACACACGCAGAGAGACACAAACACACACACACACAGAGACACAAACATACACACACAGAGAGACACAAAGACACACACACAGAGACACAAACACACACAGAGAGACACAAACACACATTTTTAAGGTCATTTTGGTTTGGGTTTGTTTTTTGGTTTTGGCCCCAACTCTTAAAAGTACATATTATCTACTATCTTCCTGAAGCCCACTTTTTAAAAGATGTATGTAATTATTGATGTGCTTTGCAGTGTGTCAGAGAGTGTAGCGTGTGCCGCAGCATACATGCAGAGCTCAGAGCACAATTCACAGGAGCCAGTTCTCTCCGTCCACCATGTGGGTCCACAGGTTTCAACTCAGGCCAGCAGTGACGAGTCCCTCCACCTGTGGAAGCCCATCTCCCAACCATGCTTGCCAACTACACATGGGGACACTGATGCTCACTGGTGGCCTGTATCGTCTCCCACAGAGTAACCTGCAGAGACACAGGAAGAAGTGTGACCCCGAGCACGAGAAGGTGGCCACCTCCGTAAAGGGAAGAGCTGTGCAGAAGAAGCCGACTGTGGAGGAAGGACCAGGATGGGACAACGGTACATCCTTTCTGACCTCTTTGTTCTAATCTGGCAGTGGTTTTCCCATGGTTAACCCCAGCTGGAAAGTCAGTGAGGGTGGGGCTGTTGTAGCCCGGTCACTGAGGGGCTTGGCAACTGTGTCAGAGTGGCAACTGCATTAAGGTAAGCCACCCCTCTGCACAGTCACCCACACTCAACCCCAAACTCAAGCGCTTACCTGCTGAGCTATCTCCAGGATCATGTCTAGTGACCTTTTTTTTTTTTTTTGACAGGGTTTCTCTGTAGCTTTGGAGCCTGTCCTTAAACTAGCTCTGTAGACCAGGCTGGCCTCGAACTCAACAAAATCCGCCTGCCTCTGCCTCCCGAGTGCCGGGATTAAAGGCATGCACCACCACTGCCCTGTGTCTAGTGACATTTTTGATTGCCACAGGCATCTCATGGGCAAGAAGCTGCTTGCCTCCTATGGTGCCCACAGTGCCTCCATAAAGGAGTCCCTATCCCCTTTGCCCAAGTTGAGCAGCCCTGACTCGAGGCAGGAGACTGACAGCCAGTATTCCAGAATCAGGTTGTTTCAGCAACGATTTCAAAACATACTTTCTGGTTTCCCGACCGGGATGTCTCGGCTTTCCCTCACATGTTCTCAGTCTGCGTGGTTTCTCCTAGATACTGCTGGCCAGGAGAGCAACACCTGGAAGGAGGCGCAGTGCCCTGAGGAGCTGGCTCTCGGCCACCACAGTGGCGATTGTGCAGCCAGGAGCGAGAGCCAGGATGAAGGCCTGACCTGCGAGATGATCTTCAACATGATGGATAAGTGACAGGCTGCTCCATGCTGTGGCCTCTAGGGAAGAAACCAGTTAGAAACAAGATCACCAAGGTGATAGCCATGTTCCCAGAGTTTGATGTAGTGTGTAGAAATGTTTGGAAAAAAAAAACACAACTTTTTCCTGAAGACTGGAGTCAGAGCTTGGAGTGAGGGCACACCTCAGCCCCATGGGTTCACCCTCTAGGCACGGGCAGGGTGGCCCACCGTGAGCCAGGGACAGGTTTTAGGAAATATTTATTTCCAAAGATGCTTAGCCCAGCTAGCGCCTTGGTGGTTAGAACAAAAACACTTGAGTTGCTGTATCCACCCTTGATAGTTCTGACACTATGATGTTTTAAACCCCGAGGATGAATTGTACACCCTTTTTACGCCAATGAATTTTCCACGATGTTTAAAGCTACCAAAATGCTTTTAATGAATTCTAAACTCAACCCAAAGATCCTAATGCTATAAAAAGAGGGAATGGTAGAAAGCAATAAGGATCCCATTTGATTAGAAAAAAAAAAAAAAATATATATATATATATATAATAGATTTTACTTTGGCATATAGCAAGTCTCGCCTTTCCAGTTTTGCCACCCCCCCCCCACTTTTGCAGACCTGTGGATTGAACCCAGGGCCTGGTATAAGCTAGGCTACACCCCAAGTCTCCATTCCACTTTTTTTTTTACATTAAATTGCCCTGGCTGTGCTTGAACTCACTCGGCAGCCCAGCCACACTCTGAACTGGCCATCCTCTTACGTCAGTATTCCAAGTAGCCGAATGATTGGCCTTCACCACCAGGCCTGGTTTGTATTTTCCTTTAACTACAATCTTTGCTAGCTATGAAATTGCCCTGGCATTGTTACTGGAATTATTTTTATTCTAGTGTGACACACTGTTTCTAGCATTAAGAAGGTAGAAGCCACCGGATGGGGAGTTCAAGCTCACCCTCATCTACAGATCAAATTCTAGGCTAGCCTGAGCTACGTGAGATTCTCTCTCAAAAAAAAATACATTGTCTATATAATTTCTTAGCATTTTAGTTTCTGATCCTTTTGTTTTGTTAGAAGCATTTATTTACATTTTTAAATGATTGGCTGTGAGAAGAAATCTGAAAATTTGATAATGAAATGTGTATTTGTGAAGAATTCAAACTTCTTGTAATTCTCACTAGTTAGGGAGAATGTCTTTTTCCAGCCCTCATTCTGGCTCTCGGTGTCTGGGGTCTTTCTGTCCCGCTGAGATTAGCCAGGATCCGTCTGCAGGAGCTTTGCCTAGCGTAGGTCTGCTGTGGACTGCTGTGGAACCCTACACTGCCATCTCCCCGGATCACCCAGAAGCCCCAAGTTCAAATTCTTAAAGTGTTGATCTGTTCAAAACATCCCACGTGTGAAGGAAGTCCTTGGTGTGGTGTGGTCACGGGAGAAGCTGGGTCACTTTGTTCTCTCCCTGCCTCAGATGAATTCCGTCCATATGTGACATGCAACAGGATTTAAACTCTGTGGTCAGCTGTATGCTGTTATTGTTATTTTTGACTGTTGTAAAAGACTTTTGCATAATTCAATAAAATGAAATGATATTTTAAAAAACTTTCTTTGTAGTAGAGATTAAACCCAGGGCCTCAGGCATACCAGGCAAGGCTGTGCCACCGGGTACGCCACAGCCATCTTTATACTTTCTATTTTGAGCTGTCCTGGAACTCACTCTGCAGACCAGGCTGGCCTTGAACTCACAGAGATCTACCTGCCTCTGCCTCCCAAGCACTGGGATTAAAGGTGTGAGCCACCACCGCCCATCTTGGTTTTGTTTTTAATGTCTTGTTGGGCCAGAGAGATGGCTCAGTGGGTAAAGGCACTAGCTACCATGCCTGATGACTCAAGTTCAATCCCCAGGACCCACACTGTAGAAGAACACCAACATCTGATATGTTGTCCCTCAACTTCTACATGGCATTGTAGCACACACACACACACACACACACGCAGACACACATACGATGCTTTCGGAAAACTTTAATGTCTTCTTGAGTGACAGGGGCAGGAAGGATGGTTCAGTAGATAAAATGTCTGCTGCACAAACATGGAGACTTCGGCTCCCCAGGACCTGAGTAAAAGACAAGGCGTGGCACGTCTGTAACCGCAGTGCTGCGGGGTATGGCAGCACACGTCTGTAACCGCAGTGCTGCGGGTCAGAGGCAGTTGGCTCCCACACAGCTGAATTAGTGGCTCGTGGGTACAAAGACCTCTCTTGATAAGATGAAGTGAAGCGAGATAGAGAAAGGCGCTCAGTGTGGACCTCTGACCTCCACACTCATGCACGCGCAGAGGTGTCATCTGTAGTGAGGATTTAGAGGACCTGGCGTCCTGTGCTCTGTGGCTGGAGATGGACCAGGCTTTATCTTGGGAAGACAGTGAGCAGTTCCCCAGAACCCCTAATGTGAAATTCCCAGGCGGTTCAGCAGCTGGGCTCCTCCCCAGATGAACTAGAACTGGGATTCCTGAGACAGATTTGTACACACACATTCAGACAGTATCCCAACAGCCAAAGATGGAAGCCAAACTCCATCAGGAGGTGAAGAGAAAAACAGTGAGGTCCGTTCGTGCAATGGATCACTATGCAGTCCTAAAAAGGAAGTGTGCTCCATCCTAGGTAAACACTGAGCTCTGCCGAGCTGTGTGGTGGGAGTTCCCCACGGGAGTCAGCATCCTGGAGAAGGACAGGAGAACTGTGGTCAGCTGAGCCAGGGAGCAGAGCGAGATGGTGTTTAATGCGATGTTTCAACACCACTGAACAGCTTTTCACTATGAAGAGTTTTAGAATGGACGGTGACCTAAAAGTGTGGCTTTCCTAACACCCCAGAACTGTACGTTTAAAACAGCCACCGTGATTATTTTAACCAGCGACCAGAGAGATGATGCAGCAGATAGAGGTGCTTGCTGCCAAGCCTGACGACTCAAATTCTGTCCCCAAAAGAGAAGCAAGGCTGTCCCACAAGGTGTGCTGTGAGCACCGTGTGTATCCCGTGACACGCATGAGTCTCAGTATATACACACAAAGAACCATGTGCATACCGTGACACACGTGAATGTGTGTCCATACAACCAAGTAATTGTCGCTTTAAAGGAGAACCCACAACGAGAACTCTTCTGTGCACAGTACAGCCATTTGATGCTTTTAGTGTAAGAACAGATAATGCTGGCGGGATTGCACAGTGGTCAGAGCACCAGCTGCTCATGCAAGAGAGCCCAGGCTCCGTTCCCAGCACCCCCACATGGCAACTCACAACTGTTAGTAACTGCAGTTCCAGGGGACCTCACACCCTCTTCGTGCCTCCTGGGACGTTGCACACACACGGTGCACAGACATACGCACAGGCAAAACTCTCACATAAAATAAAAATAAACCCTTTTAAAGAATGTACATACAGGACTAATCCCAGCACTCTTGGGAGGCAGAGGCAGGCAGATCTCTGTGAGTTTGAGGCCAGCCTGGTCTACAGAGCAAGTTCCCGGATAGCTAGGGCTGACAGTGAAACCTTGTTTTAAAAAAACAAAAACAAACAAGAAAGAACACACAAGACAAAGAACATGTTCTTACGATGCTAGCCTATGGGGCTGGGGCTGCCACTCAGTTGGTAGGAGTGGTTGTGTAGCACGAAGCCCCGAGTTTGATCCCCAGCATAGACTAAATTGAGTGCAGTGGTTTGGGCATGTAATCCCTATGTTGTAGAGACAAGAGGCTCTGGGTTCAAGGCCATCCGAAGCCACATAGTGAGTTTGAGGACAACTTAGACTACATGAGACCCTGTCTCAAATAAATTAAATTAAAATAAAATAAAGCTTGTTAGGTCTCCAAAGAGTTGTCAAAACCTCATTGTAAACAGACTTTTAAATCAGGTAACAAAGTTCGGCTTGGGTGTCTTGCATCGACTCTGCTCTGGGTTGAACCCCACCACACATCTGGAGATTACACAGCCACACAGGTGCGTCCTGGAATGCGAGGGAGGACTTCGGTCCTTTGGGCTCTCAGGTAGCAGCAGTGAGTGCTCACGGTGTCCACTAGAGGGCAGACGTCGCCTTCTCAAGCGTCCCATACAGGCTTCAAGGCTTTTCAATAAGCACACACAGTACTAAGCCTTGGCAGCTTACTTTGCATGGCACCCAAAGAGAGAGCAAAAGAGAAAGGAGGGTGTGGCCGCCTAGTTGGGATGTGTGGAGAACCTGCTGGTGAGGATGCTAGGGTGAGGAGCTGCCTGGGAAGGAGTGCTTCGCTAAGACAGTTTGGAGATTTGGAGACACAGCAAGCATGACTGGAACACCTCTGGCCCACTTAACGCCTGTTTTGCCAGGAGACAGTACCTAAATTACAACTTGGGTCGATGGTGGCTGTCACCAATAAAGCACCCTGGAAAAAACCTGAGATGTAGAAGAAGCATGCTTACATGGCAACAAACTCTGTGCAGAGACCCATCAGTGGCAGGCAGAGCTGTGGGCATCCACAGTGGCAAGAATGGCTTCATTCCGAGATCTTGTCTACAGGGTAAACATTCAGCTCTTTTGATGCCCTTGACAGTCCTCAGGGACAGCCCCTGTCAGAGTTGTCCTGTGTTGTCCCTGAAGGCCACTGTTACTGCTACTTAAGTTTACTGACGAACGTCTTGGAGATGATACTCGTCTTGGCTCTCACTCCCTCTCCCCAGCCTTTCTTGGGAGTTGACTTGCAGCTGAGTGCCTGGTGTGAGGAGCTTACAGAAGCTGCCCCATTGTTTCTGCGGTGTGGTTGTCATTAGAAACCTGGTCACCTCCAATCCTCTTTGAAACGCTCACAACCTAATGTTTCAAAAGTGTCCTTATCAGCCTGGCTCAGTGGTTCAAGCCTTTAAACCCAGCACTCGAGAGGGAGAGGCAGGCAGATCTCTGTAAATTCAAGGCCAGCCTGGGCTACAGAGTGAGTTCCAGGACAGCCAAGGCTACACTGAGTGAGAGACCTTGTCTCAAAACAACCAAACAGAAAATCCCAAACAAACAAAAAGTTCTTGCCTCTGCTTCTGCCCAGGGCAGAGGACAGAGCAGGAGGTCCACTGTGGTGCCCACAACAGAAAGTGCCACAGAAATCTACTGTGGACAGAAACTGGCCAAGAGACATCATAGAAACAGCTCTAGTGACTAACTATCGTGGAGCTGGAGAGGCGGCTCCACGGTTATGAACACTGGCTGCTTTGCCAGAGGACCCAGATTCAAAGCCCAGTACCCACATGACAGCTCACAACTGTCTGGAACTCCAGTTCCAGGTCATCTGATTCCCTCTTCTGATCTCCGCAGGCACCAGGCACATACATGGTACACAGACATACAAGCAGGCAAAACATAAAATAAAAACACACATAAAAAAAAAAAGCTTTAAAAAAATAGTACTCTTATGGGCAGCTGAGGGAGCTCCTAGAGGGTGGCCTGCCACGGATGTCATTTCTTGTTAACGGCTGTAAGCGTGCAGTCCAAGAGCGATTAAAAGACTTTTCAGATAATGACTATAATTATATTCTAAGCTCTGAACAATGAAAAGCAATGAAATAGGGCTGGGATGTGGGTAACTCGACGGCAGAGAACACGCCTGCTTAGCCTAACATACGCTATGGCCAGTTCCGTCCCCAGCACTAAATGATGATATTCACAACCGAGGCAATAAACAATGAGAGGAGCCCAGGCCTTCACTGGGGGCTCCTTGAACCTTGAACCTCATGCCTGGTGCAAAGCCAGTTCCCTAACTGAGAGCTGTGTCATCTGAGAACAAAAGTAACTGGCCTGCCTGTGACTCTCGACCACGTGGAGGTTAAAGGCATCTCCTAGACAGAATAATTTGTCTTAAAGCAGGGGGCAGGGGTCACGGGACATTTAAACTTTTTTGGTTTCAAGTTTTCCAATTTCAGATGAAACACACACTAACTTTGATAAGCAAACACAAAATACAGGGTGAGGGTTGAACATCACCATGTCCTGCCATCCTCCCCATGCTGTCCTGCAGCCTCCCCTCCCCCATGCCCTGTCAAGTCACCTCCTACATCTCTACCCCTGCCAGGCTCTGGTGTCCATGCACGCGGGGTTAGCTTTGCTGTCCCAGGGACCACAGGGGCGTGGTGTCCTAAGTCACTCATGGCCGTTCATCACCCAGGCTTCCCCACCGTCAACAGAGTCCTGCCAGCCATTGCTCACTCATGGGAGCCTGTTCATTCATAGTGCCTGACTCTTGAGATTTCTAAATTTGGTCAGTGTACAGGGCTGTGCAGGGTGCCTGCGAGCTAAAAATACCAGGCAGGTCTGGGGCGGAGGCTGCACACAGCACGGGTGGGGGACGGTGAGTAAAATCTCTGGGATTCAAAGTGTTCATTCTCTCCCATAGCCTTCTCTGTCTAGATGGCATCTACACTGTGGGACGGCCAGCCATGGCTGTCCTAAGTGAGCTACAGACGATCCCTTTCCTAACAAGCAGGTATTGATTCAGTAACTCCCAGATCTGGACTGCATCTGGGAGTCACCAGCTCTGAGATTTACCTTCAGTTTGTTTATTTAAAAAAAAAATCAGTAGCTTATATCTCAGCCCAGGAAACAAATGTGAAGAAAATGAGGCGGGAGGAGTATGAGTTTGAGGGCAACCTGAGCTACGCATTAGCAGTCGGCAGAGTGCTTGCCTAGAATGCACAAAGTCCCAGGCTCCATCCCTATCATCGAATAAACCGAACGTCGTGGCCAGGCCTGTACTCTCAGCACTTGGGAGGAAGAGCAGAGGAATCAGGGGTTCGAGGTCATCCTTGGCTACATAGTAAGTTTGGAGCCAGCCTGGGTGACATAGACCCTGTTTCAAAAAAGAAAGACAGGAAGGATGTTTATTTTAAAGATAAAATGGCACAACCCAAGTCTGCTTGGAAAGCTGGTGTCACCTGTTTGCAGGGACAGCGGCTGAGTGGATGATGCCCTCAACAGAGTTGGTGAACTTTGTCCTTGCTGCTGGTGACTGTGACAGGCCAGGTGCTTCTGCAGCGCTCTCCAGTGTCACCTCGCTGACCTAGAGACACAATAGTGTCCCTACCTCCCGTGAGCCTTGTCACCCTCTCGCTTTGTCCGGGGATGGGTGGGGGTGGGTGCAGGTGCAGGAGGTCAGAGGTCAACCTCACGTGTCTCCTCATGAGCTGCCCATCACTGTTTGTTCAGTTCCTTTTAAATCCTTCACAAACTATTTTTATTTCTTCTTATTTATGTGTGTGTGTGTGTGTGCGCGCACACGCGTGTGTACCATGTGTGCAGGATCCTTGGAGGGCAGAAGAGATACCCAGATACTCTGGGACTGCTGTGAGCTGCCCACCGATGTTGGTGCTGGGAACTGAACCTGGGTCCCCTGCAAGAGCAGCAAGTGCTCTTGGTTTACCTCGGCTCCCAGGGTTTTTCCACTCATACTAGGGGTCAATTCAGGTCGCTGTGCTTGCAAGCCAGTCACACTGCTGGCTGTCTTATTAGAGTTTCCATTGCCGTGAAGAGACACCATGACCACAGCAACTCTTATAAAGGAAAACTTTTAATTGGGACTGGCTTACAGTTCAAAGGCTTAGTCTATTATAGTCGTGGCAGGAAGCATGGCAGCGTGCAGGCCAGTGTGGTGCTGAAGAAGTAAATTCCAGGTCCCAGTTAGAGACTCAGTCTCAAAAATAAGGCGGGCACTGAAGGATGACACATGGGGTTGACATTATTATGAAAATGAAGTGGAAGCCCCCAGGAGTGTGATGGCACACACCTTCAATTGCAGCACTTAGGAAGGCAGAGGCAGGCCCGGCCTCCAGTTTCAGGTCAGCCAGAGCTACATAATGAGAGACCCTGTCTTTTAAAAGGGGGGAGGGGTGTAAAATTATATGAATACCAAATATCTTTGGTATTAAAGCAAGTGTCTTTTTGATTTATTATCAGTAAATGCTCATTTGCATACCTATCATATATATACTTGTATACACCCAGTTATGGAAACATTTTTCAGGCAAAAAGCTGTCTTGAGCAGAAAACGATTAAGAAATTCCACTGTACAGAATGAGAAGGAGACACAGCCACCGCCAGGTGACCTGAGGGCTGTGTGGAGGACGCATGACATGGCTCAGGAGGCCCCAGACATGGAAGGAGAGCTTCTGTCTCTGCAGGATCTACAGCGGTATCAGGTAACACCCGCCGGAGCCGCCCGCTGTGTTGATTCCTTCTCTATTGCCATGACCAAACACCATGGCCAAAGTAACAAATAAAAGAAAGCATTTAATTTGGGGGCTCATGTTCCAGGGGTTAGAATCCTCAGCCACCACAGAGGGGGAGAATAGCAGCGGGTAGACAGGCCCAGTGCTGGAGCGGGAGGGGAGGGGGGAAGGAGGGGGAGGGGAGAGAGAGCCTGAAAATTGGCTTTTGAAACCTCAAAGTTCATACCCAGTGACACACTTCCTCCACCAGGGCCACAGTTCTACTACCTGGGGACCGAGTACTCAAAGAAGAGCCTGTGGGGCCATTATCATTCACATCCATGAGCTAATGTGGCCCCGAGTCAGGGCACAGGGTCAGGGGAGCTGCTGAGTGGCGACAGCAAGGCCACCTCAGAAGGGCTCCCTGGTCTGCAAGGTCACCTCTATTTCCTTTTCTCTCTTTCTCAGCTCTTTCAGTGACCTGCCCTTCCTGGCCCCTGGAGGGAGCTCCCAGCCAGTAAAACATTCCTGATAAAGGCTCCAAGTATGTCAGTCCTCAGAATCTACAGCTGCTGTGATGGGCAAGCTTGGGTAGGCATTAGGATTCACCAGAGAAGGTTAAAGAAAAACTCTCTCCCTTCCTCCTTCCCTTCTTCTCTCTCTCTCTCTCTCTCTCTCTCTCTCTCTCTCTCTCTGTATGTGTGTGAGAGTACACACACAGGTCAGAAGGGAATGGGTTCTCCTCTCTCTCTCTCTCTCTCTCTCTCCCTCCCTCCCTCCCTCCCTCCCTCCCCTCTCCCTCCCTCCCTCCCTCCCTCCCTCCCCTCCCTCTCTTTCCCCTCCCCCCCTCTCCCTCTGTATGTGTGTGAGAGTACACACAGGTCAGAAGGGAATGGGTTCTCTTCTTTTTTTTCTTCCCTTGAGCCAGAGTCACACTATGTAGCTCTAGCTGTCCCAAACAGCTAGACCTCGAACTCATGGAGGTCCGCCTGCCTTTGCCTCCCCTGCACTGGGATTAAAGGTGTGTGCCTCTTCTTACACCAGGTGGAACCCAGGGACAGAACGCAGGTCATTAGTCTTGGCACCAAGGGCTTCTACCTGCTGAACCATCTCGCCAGCCCATGTAACTCAGGCTGGCCTCAAACTTTTATGTAGCCGAGGCTACCCTGGAACTCGCAATCTTCCTTCCTCCATTTCCTGAGTGCTGGGATGACAGGTAAACACTACTCAGGAACCTTTAGAGAATGCCAATGGCCAGCTACTCTAGAAGGCGGGGTGGTGCCTAGCTTAGGGCTAACAGAACTCCCAAGGGGGAGGGAGAAGAAGAGAGGGAGAGAGAATGAGGGAGGGAGGGAGGGAGGGAGGGAGGGAGGGATGTTGTCATACAGATAGACTGACACCAGGCTGTGAGCCCACCTCCACTCCACAGAGGAAGACAGGCAAACCCAGACATTGCAAAACCGTCAAGTCAATGAAACTCAGTGGTTGCCGCACACATCCGCTTCCTGCTGCAGACGACTGCTAGACCTTCCCAGGGGCTTTCGGCACTCAGGGCAGACCGTTCAGGAACAAGCAAGGGCTTCCTCAACCACTGTGGGGGACATACAGCACCCTTCTTCAGACCCGAGACTCTCAGTTTCGCTGAGCTAAGGGACACATCTGAGACCCTCTGGGGCTCATTCCTTTCTGTTCTTCGTCTGAAAGCCGTAGAACTGATGCTTAGGTTCCATAGCTCATGTTGAGCAAGTCATGCAGCCAATGGATGCAACAAATGCAGGCAGGGCAGAGACAGTGTAAGTGCCATTCACAGGAGCATGGGAGTAGGACACACAGCTAGCCCTCGGTCCAGCCCAGTCTCCTGGCAGAAATACGACCTAAAGTATACACAGAGAGTCTGGCGGACAAACGGTGCATGTGCTTCAGGGGAAAATAAGAGGTGACTGAGCCGGGCTTGGTGGTGCATTCCTTAAATCCCAGCATTCGGGAGGCAGAGGCAGGCAGATCTCTGTGAGTTTGAGGCCAGCCTGGTCTACAGAGCAAGTTCCAGAACAGCCAGAGCTACACAGAGAAATTCTGTCTTGAACAACAACAACAAAATAGAATAAGTAACTCTAGAAAAGATAAAATCGGGAGATAGAAGGGGGAGGGGAGGATCCAGCAGATGCAAAGGCCCTGAAGTGTGCATTGGAATGGGTGGGATGCTCACCATACCACAGTGCCCTGAGGTCAAGGATGGGGGATGGGCGGCCTCACAAATAATGGGGCTCATGGGGCTGAGTAACTCATGGTGTCCAGGAGATTGACATGGAATCCTGTGCTAGCAGGAACGTCAGTGCTTGCTGGAAACCCCTTCTGTAGCTCCTGGAGGCCTCAGTCTCCCCTGCACTGACTGCTTTGGGCTTCTCTTTGCCTCCCTTAGGACTGTCTCCCTGCGACTGCCCGAGAAGCAGGGCAGCCAGGAGCCTTCTATTCTTGTAGAATTCTGACAGCAAGGCCTGAGGAACCAGAAGAGCCCTGGAATCCTTCAGCAGCTAGCCAGAGCCCTGGGGAAGATGGCACCAAAGGATTTTGAAAAGCCCCTGGAATGTCCTTGCTGGCAGCTGAATGGGAACAGTCAGGGCAGCCCGGGCAGCTATAAATAGCTCATCCCATGCAGGTGATGGGCAGGGCAGGCAGCCTTCAAAGAGGAAGCAACTCCTCCCATCCTCCCCTACCAATGGGTTGTCCTCCTCCAGAGCCCAGAGCCCATTTCCCTGATATTTGCCTGGCTGTTGCTGGAGTCTTAGTCAAAGTACATGCAAAGCCAAACCTGGCATTAACCCTTGGTGGCATGGCCCTAAAGAATCCTGTCCAAATGGAGACAGCTCAGGAGAGAGGGCTGCTGTTCTTCCCTCTCTCGGAAGTATATGACTCTCCTACTATCTGCAGGCAATGTTAGGGACTGGTCCTAAGTGATAGAGGTGTGGTGTTTGTTTGTCTTTGTTAATTTTTTTGTGTTTTGAGATGGGGCTTCTCTGTGTAACCCTGACTATCCTGGAACTTGATTTGTAGACCAAGCTGGCCTCGAGCTCAGAGATCCGCCTGCCTCTGCCTCATGAGTGCTGGAATTAAAGGTGTACGCTACCACTGCCCAGTTGAGAACCCAGGTCTTTTACCAGCTGTCAGTGCCAAGGGAGTGTTAAACATCTAGATGTCTGTCCACGGTGACAAGAACATTGAGTGTGGGGTAGAGCTTGAAGGAGGGCCGTTCCAGAATGCTCTTTTCAGTATGCTTGGCATAGCCTCGATCAAACATTCACCAGCAGAGTCTGCATGAGAACCAGTGGGCATGAAGAATGGAAGGAACAGAACTTCACAGTTTGCATGACCACAGAATGTTCCACGAGCTTCCGCACACAGGCATCTTAAGTCATGAACCAAGAGAGGTTCATGGTTGCCCTTGAGTGGGTGGTGAGGAGCTTGGAGCAATGGCTTCCGGGGTCCTGGTTTGTCTCTGTCTTTCAGTTTGGGCCTTGGCTACCTGGGCATGCTCACTGGCACTAAGTATTACACACTTCTCTGAACGTCTGTTTTGCACTTCAATAGACTGGGTGGGAAGCCGTAAGGTAAGGGTGCTTGCTGCCAAGCCTGATGACCCAGGTTTGACCTCAGAATACACAAAGTAGGAGAGAATAAATTTCCCCAGCTTCCCCCAACACTGTCTTTAACATCGCCTCTGATCTCCACATGTGACTGTGCACATTCACTTGAGTACATAATACACAGGCAGGTAGACAGACAGACAGACACAGAGAGAGAAGAGAGAGAGAGAGAGAGAGAGAGAGAGAGAGAATAAATGTAGCAAAAAAAATAATTTTAAAGCAATCAGGCAGGGGATGGAGGGGCGTGTCCAAGAAGCAGGTTACAGACTATAAGTAACACAGGGACCACCTAGTTAAACTTGAATTTAACAAAACTGTTGGGCTAGGCACGTAGCTCAGTTGGTTTGGTGACTGCCTGGCATATATAAAGCTTTTGGTTAGATCTTGAGCCCTTCATGAAACCAGGAGTGGTGGCACATACCTGTAGTCCCAGCTCGCCAGATCAGGAGTTCAAAGCCAGCCTCAGTTATATCGTGAGCGTAAGGCCATTCTGGGCTAACATGAGACCTTGTTGCAGAAAGAAAGAAAGAAAGAAAGAAAGAAAGAAAGAAAGAAAGGAAGGAAGGGCGTGCTATAATACTGTACTGAAAACAGCCTGGTATTGGCATAAGAACAGACAGGAGGACCAATGGAACTAAATAGAAGACCCGGATATCAATCCACACATCTTCAAACACCTGATCTTTGATAAAGAAGCAAAAAATATCAAATGGAAAAAAGAAAGCATATTTAACAAGTGATGCTGGCATAACTGGATGTCAACATGTAGAAAAATGAAAATAGACCCATATCTATCACCATGCACAAAACTCAAGTCCAAATGGATCAAAGGCCTCAACATAAAGTCAGCCACACTGAACCTTATAGAAGAGAAAGTGGGAAGTACACTTGAACACATTGGCACAGGGAACCACTTCCTAAATATAACCCCAGCAGCACAGACACTGAGAGAAACAATTAATAAATGGGACCTCCTGAAACTGAAAATCTTCTGTAAAGCAAAGGACATGGTCAACAAGACAAAGCAACAGCCCACAGAATGGGAAAAGATCTTCACTAACCCCACATTAGACAGAGGTCTGATCTCCAAAATATAGAAAGAACTCAAGAAATTGGACACCAAAAGATCACATAATCCAATAAAAAAAATGAAGTACAGACCTAAACAGAGAACTCTCAACAGAGGAATCTAAAATGGCTGAAAGACACTTAAGGAAATGTTCAACATCCTTAGTCATCAGAGAAATGCAAATCAAAACAACTCTGAGATTCCATCTTACACCTATAAGAATGGCCAAGATCAAAAACACTGATGACAACTTATGCTGGAGAGGTTGTGGGGTAAAGTGAACACTTCTGCATTGCTGGTGGGAATGCAAGCTGGTACAACCCCTTTGGATATCAGTGTGGCAACTTCTCAGTAAATTAGGAAACAACCTTCCTCAAGACCCACCCAGTAATACCACTTTGGGATATATATCCAAAGGATGCTCAATCATGCCACAAGGACATGTGCTCAACTATGTTCATAGAAGTTTTGTGTGTCATAGCCAGAACCTGGAAACAATCTAAATGCACCTTGATCAAAGAATGAATAAGGAAAATGTGGTATATTTACATAATGGAGTACTACACAGCAGAAAAAAATAACGACAGCTTGAATTTTGCAGGAAAATGGATGGAGCTAGAAAACATTATTTTGGAGGCTGGAGAGATGGCTCAGCGGTTAAGAACACTGACTGTTCTTCCAGAGGTCCTGAGTTCAATTCCCAACAACCACATGGTGGCTCATAACCATCTGTAATGAGATCTGGTGCCCTCTTCTGGGGTGCAGGTATGCACACAGGCAGAACACTGTATACATAATTAATAAATAAATCTTTTTTTAAAAAAAAGAAAAGAAAACATTATTTTGAGTGAGTTTGAGTGAGGTAACCCAGACACAGAAAGACAATTATCACATGTACTCACTCATAGATGGTTTTTAAACATAAAGCAAAGAAAGCCAGCCTACAAACCACAATCCCAGAGAATTTAGACTATAATGCAGACACCAAGAGAGACTTACATAGATATAATCTACATGGAAGTAGAAAGTAGAAAAAGACAAGATCTCCTGAGTAAATTGGGAGCATGGGGACTTTGAGGGAGGGTTGAAGGGGGAGCGGAGAGGCAGGGAGGAGAGCAGAGAAAAATGTAGAGCTCAATAAATATCAATAAAATGAAAGAGAGAAAGGAAGGAAGGAAGAAAGGAAGGAAGGAAGGAGAAAGAAAAGAAAAGAAGCATTTTAGATAAATGTTGAACTTTTCCCTAGTGGAAGCATATCCCAAATATTGCCAAATGTCCCCTGGGGAACAAAACCAGCCACTAGTAGCCACCACTGGGTTGTCAAAAGGACTGAATGAAATTCCTGTGTGAACTCAAAGACTGTCAATGCTGAGGGTTCCGAGTGTGAGCCCTGATGGGTGCTGAAACCTGGGGCATGGAAACCAGTCTCAGACTTGGCTGCTCCTGAGAAGGTGCAGGGCCACTGTATGTGTGGTTTGTCCTGCAGGTCGAGAAACAATGCCCCGTGGTCTCCTCTTTGCTTGCTGAGCTCCAGGGGCAGGTGTGTGCTGTCTGTCCTGTCTGTCACCTTTCCTGCACACCTGGGAGCTGGGGAGAACAGCATATACCTTGGGTTTGCAAGTCAAATCACTGAACTTCCAACCTAGAGCAGCCATCTGCTCTGGGAGACAGCAGTCTGCGGGAGGCGGGCTGTGGGCCGGGCAGGACCGGGCTGCGCTGGCCTATGCATCTGCTGGTTTGCGCTCAGGAACTTTTGAGATTTTTCACTTTGGTGTTTTATTTATTTATTTGCTTTGTTCTGGTTTGTAAAGACAAGATCTTACTAGACAATCCAAACTGACCTTGAACTCAAAATAATCCTCCTGCCTCAGTCTCCCGTGTTACAGCCTGTACCACCCCACCCTGCTATTATTATTACCATCACTATTTCAATTATTATTATTTTATTCTTAAGTGTTGAGTCAGGTTTCTCCTTCCACTCTGGGTTGTCAGGGGGATCAAACAGAACTCGCGTACAATCAATTTTACATACTGAGTCTTCTTGCCAAGCTGCTATTTGCTCTGTCTTTTCATTCAAATTGTGTTTACCTTGCGCTATAGCAACTGAGAGGATGACTTCACCTGATGCAACGACCTCCCCCTCTCCCAGTTCCTCCCTATGGCTCAAGAATGGCTGTATGGCCTGATGTTACAGACCCTGCCTCAGAAAAGCACTGTCCTGCATGCAAACTCCACTTCCACCTGGGGATGTTTCTCGGTTGGTAAGGTGTTTGCCCCGCACCCATAGAACCCTAGGTTTGCTCCCCAGCAACACACAAACCAGCCATGGTAGCACAACATAATCCAAGCGCTTGGAAGTAATGCAGGAGGATTTGAAGTTCAAGATCATCTTCAGTTACTATAAGACCTTGTCTGGGTTGGGGGTGGGGGCAGGGATGACCCGATTGTGTTGGTTCTGGTAGGGTATGCAGGAGGACAGCCAAGGCTTTGACCTCAGAATCAGTCATAAGTGGGACATTTGGATCACCTCCCCACCCACTGTAAGGCTCAGGGAACATCCAGGAACAGGGGGTGGAAAGATAAGAGACAGAGATCAGGAAGGATGAGGATGGCACTGTCTTCTGAAGGTGACGGGACCGCTGACTGAACTCACAGCAGCTGTGAACACCTGCCTGAGATCAAGGCGGTACCTTAGATTGCCAAGCTCAGGGGAAAACTGGCAGAGGCAGCTAGGCCCCAGCCCAGTGTTCTGAGGCAGGGGGAGAACTCACAACTGGAGCTCAGTGTGTGCGACCCAGGTGGGCATCTGTGCGTGTCATTGACCCCGGCTAGAGGCAGTGTCCCCTTGTGTCACACCCAAGGTAAAGGAAGGGAGCATTCCAAACAAGATGCAGTCAAAACTGACGCTGTACAATATTTGGAGGGGAGAACATGAGCTTCCAAGGGACACGCACCTCTGGGTGACCTTCCTACAAGAACCTCAGAAGGAAGTTTCAAGTGTAAGTCTGGCCTCAGGCTCAGGGGAGACAGACTGAGCGGGGTCAGGGGAGACAGCTTCAGTGGTGGGTGACTGAGGGGGGTCAGCTTTCTATACAGTCTTCAGAAGCTGGGAGTCGGGCCTCTCCTGGGATGGCTCTGCAAATGGATCTCTGGACCAGATAGCTGCAGATTCTTCCAGGATGAGTAGGGCCACCAAACCTCCCCAAAGGGAGCCTTAGGAGGTGACCCCTTTTATAGTCCGTCTCCTACATTGGCACAGGCTTACTTGTCTGGAGAAACAGCTGCAGGGCCGCAACACTGGTGTCTCCACACCATCGGCACCCCCAGACTCTTCCCAGCACCCAGTGCAGCCAGCCACATTGTCCCCTCCCTTTGCAGGAGCACCGTGAGGCCAGGGAGGTGGGACAGGTAGCAGCTGGCTCCAGATCAGTGGTTGGCATACAGAGAGAATTCATAGGCAGGTCTGTCACCCACCAGGCGGTTGCTAACCTGCCCTCTTCCCTCTCAGCCGAAGCCCCACACACTTCATGGATTCCTCCCTCCTGTGACTGAAAGCTCAGGACAGCACGCCCATGCCAACTCTGTGTCTTTCTACACGGTCCTGGGGTGGGAGAAGCATCTAGCAGGTCAGACCATAGTGTGTGGCTCATGGGTGTGGCCAGAGTGGATTTCAGCCAGAAATCGGTTAAGCCAGAGTGCAGATGTCACAAAAGCTTCCTCAAAAGCCATGTAGCAATGAAGGCTGAGCTGGGGTGTGGCACCCCCCCCCCAAAGACAGGATCCTCAGAGGCATTGGGGACATAAAAACAGACATGTTAGCATACAGCTGTGCTCAGTTTTATCTCCACTTGACACAAGCTAGAATCATCTAGGAGGGAGCCTCAATTGAGAAAATGCCTCCTTAAGATCCAGCTGTAGGTATTTCTTAATTAGTGATTGACAGGAAGGGCCCAGCCAGTTGTGGTCGATGTTATCTGTGGGGTGGTGAATCTCTTAAAGAAGAGCAGACTAGGGGCTGGAGAGATGGCTCAGTGGTTAAGAGCATTGCCTGTTCTTCCAAAGGTCCTGAGTTCAATTCCCAGCAACCACATGGTGGCTCACAACCATCTGTAATGAGGTCTGGCGCCCTCTTCTGGCCTGCAAGCATACATGCAAACAGAATATTGTAGACATAATAAATAAATATTAAAAAAAATAAAAATAAATAAAAAAAGAAGAGCAGGCTGAGCAAGCTGTGGGGAACAAGTCAGTAAGAAGCACCCTTCCATGGCCTCTGCATCAGTTCCTTCCTCCAGGTTCCTGCCCTGCTTGAGTTCCTGTCCCGACTTCCTTAACTGTGATGTGGAAGCATAAGTCAAAAAAACATTTCTTTTCCAGCTTACTTTTCGGTCATTGTGTTGCCTCACAGTAACCCTAACTAATACAACTGAAAATCCTATCACTTGGAAGGTGGAGGCAGAAGGACCAGGAGTTCAAAGTCATCCTTGGGTACATAGCAAATTTGAGGTCAGCCTGGGCCACAACGAAGCCTGTCCAAAAATAAATAAATCGGTGGAGCTGGTAAAGGCACCTTCCACCAAGTCGGATGGCCTGAAAGCCGGCTCTCACAAGTTGTCTGTCCTCTGACCTCTCCATGTACCCTGTGACAATCGTATACACAGACATGTACATTTAATTCAGGTTTAAGATGACATCAGGTGAAACTAGAACCTCACTTTTCCCTGCTTCTTTCCAAATCCCACAGCCTTCTAGGACTCACAAAAAGCATCAGACAGACCCAAGCTGTAGAGTACATTACAACTTCCTGAGCTGTGCTCCCCAGCATGGTCAAGATCACTGAGCTGTGCTCCCCAGCATGGTCAAGATCACTGAGCTGTGCTCCCCAGCATGGTCAAGATCACTGAGCTGTGCTCCCCAGCATGGTCAAGATCACTGAGCTGTGCTCCCCAGCATGGTCAAGATCACTGAGCTGTGCTCCCCAGCATGGTCAAGATCACTGAGCTGTGCTCCCCAGAATGCTCAAGATCACTGAGCTGTGCTCCCCAGAATGCTCAAGATCACTGAGCTGTGCTCCCCAGCATGGTCAAGATCATTACAAGCGAAGGACGATGGAGAAGCCATCACAGACTCAGGAGCCTGAAGAGTCAAGGTGGCCATGGGATGTACAATCTCAGCGGGACCCTGTGATAGTTGCCTCCGCCTGACACAGGTGACTTAAGACAAGGAAGGGCTTGTTGCGGCTCACAGTGCGAGAGTCCAGTCCATCACGGTGGGGAGGGTAGAGCAGCAGGAGTATGAGGCAGTGGTCACGTGGCATCCACAGTCAGGAAGCAGGGAGAGATGGCTGCTGGTGTGAGCTCCCTGCCTCCTTTTTATTCTGTTGGGAACCCCAGCCCACAGAATGGCGCTGCCTGCATTTACGGCGGGTTTATCCCGCCTCAGTTAAAACAATCTAGACAGGCTCCCTCCCAGACAGGCCCAGAGCTTTCTCTCTTACATGATTCTAGATCCTCCAGTGACCATCAGCGTTAACCGTCCAGACCCTACAGGAATTCTTGGGGACCAGTTCTCTGTGTCAAGCCTGGTACTCCATCTCCTTTGTCTTTAAATTTCTGTTACCCTTTGTTGTGTGTGTGATGTGTGGTGGGCACTCAAGTACCATGGAACACGTGTGGAGGTCAGAGGACAGCTTGTGGGAGACAGCTCTCTCTCTCCACCATCTGAGTCCCGAGGACCAAACTCAGGTTGTCGAACTGTAGACAAGTGCCCTCATCCACTGAGCCATCTTGCTGGCCCTGGAACTCCACATCCATTCATGAACTCACGGTGACTTCTCGGCTGGGACAAGTCACATAGGATGGTAACACTGGGGGTTGCTCACCAGACCCAGGGAGAGGTTCTTGGCACTTTCCTCTGCTGGTGCTGAAACTTTCAAAGTTCAAGGACCAACCAAAGCAACACACACACACACACACACACACACACGCACACACACACACACACGCAGAGAGAGAGAGAGAGCTGGGGCGGGGGGCTTCTCCAGAGAATGGAAGAAAGCCCTCATTACATCAGTGCAAACACCTTGTAGTATTTGTTTGCTCTGTTAGGAGTCTTTTGAAAGGGTCTTCACAGACGCTGGGAGACCACCTCTGAGGAGGAGTCCTGAACTGGGGATTCTCTAGACAGCGCCATGACACCACTAGTCTGAACATCCTGGGTCCCAGAACCCATCCTCTCATCCCAGCAAGTGGGAACTTACACTGAAGAGGAAACTGAGTCAGCCATGAGGACTTATGCCTGGGATCCCAGAATTGGAGAGGCTGAGGCAAGAGAATTTTCATGAGCTTGAGGTTAGCCTGGGCTATATATGGAACAGTCCTGATTCCATAGCTAGATACTGTCTCAGGAGTGTGTGTGTGTGTGTGTGTGTGTGTGTGTGTGAGAGAGAGAGAGAGAGAGAGAGAGAGAGAGAGAGAGAGAGATAGAGAGAGAGAGAGGAGGTTGACCAATGAAGGCTTCGAGGCCCTCAGTGGCATCCACCAGTTTCTGAAACAGGGCTCAAAAGCCTTCCTTCCTCATACCGAGTCAACAATCCCACCCCAGTGCTCCCAAGCTCTGTCACAACAAGGAGACCAGAGCTGAGATCAATGAGGAGAAGACCTGTGGGTGAGCACAGCCTCAGGAGATTGCAGGAGAGGTTGGCAGACCCTGTTCTCCAGAGGTCAGGTGCAGCCTGGGAATCTGCCAGAACAAGCCCTGGGTGGCCCAGGCAGCTGTCCTCTGAGCCTCCTCTATAGGACACATGAAATCTGGCTGAACAGCCTTGTCTCCCGTGCTACCTGGCAGCTGACAAGGAAAGCAGTTCCTTGGAGGGGACAGCCACATGGTCCAGGGACACCAGGATGTCTCCAGAGGATAGGGATGGGTCAGGAAGAACCTCCCATGAGCAGGCCCTTTAGCAAGGCTCCTGGGCCTCCAGCCTCATTGGTGTGCCTCATAGACCTCTTCCTCTTGTAGCCTGGAAGTGACTTTAGAAAGCGCCTGAGAACCCAGCCTGGCCGTAGCAGCCCCTGGAGATCCTGTGACTTTACTGTGCCAGCCTAGATGATGGACATGTGCCGAGGCCTGACCAGTCCCAGCGCTAACCACAAGCGGACCCATGGGGGCCCAATTTCCCCATGATCTTGGGACTTATTCTTTCTCAGACACAAAGCAAACGTGCAGGACTTGTGGTTGAGGGGTCAGATGTAGACACAACATGGAGGAATCTTCACCACAGTGGGACCCGAGGCTGTGGTGAGAATCCAACTCTGTGGCCGGGGTATGGCGTTTGCACATTGGTGCATGAACCTCCCACCTGGGCTCTCCATCTATACAGTATAATCACTGCTGTCATCCAAGCCACTGTGACGAGACCCCAAGTGTGAACCATGCGATGTGTGGCTGTCTGGGCTGTCTTTCTTGTCGCCATTACAAGACAACTTGAAGAGGAGCGGCTTGTTTAGGTTTCTGGTTTCAGCAAGTTTAGTTCATGGAGCCTGGACATCGTGAGGCAGAAGCTTGTGGCAGAGGTGGCTCTCGACAGGAAGCCAAGAGAGGGAGGAAGTGGACGGTCCAGGGATTCTTGGGAGACCGGAAATGGGGGGAGTCCACACTTCCAGTAACCTACTTCCTCTAGCCAGGTCCCATCTAAGTTTCAAGAACCTCCCAAGATAGTGTCACCAAGTGTTTCACTGGTGATCATGTCTGCGGGGGACATTCCAGATTCGATGAGAGTCCCAAGGTGGCTCACATGAAGAACAGAGTGAATGAGCTATCCCAGGAACACTGCCTCACAGAGACACCCACTGGGAGAGGCATTGGCTCCTGGATGCCTGTAGGGTACTCTGGGCTCTTCCCTGACAGGGTTTGGGGGTCAGACTTGGTGCCAGGACCACTGCGCGGCTTTCAGGGTGGGAAACAAAACTGGAGGCTTCACTCAAGAGAATTCATAATATTGTAGTCAGAGCAGCCACCCAGAGTCTCTTCGGAGGACGAGAACGCCCCGATCACAGGCCTAGCCCTTCAGAATGGGATCTCCCCTGCAGACGCCTTCACCAGCAGCCTGGCTCTCAGGACAACTCTATCTAGAGGTCAGAGTGGCCCGCAGCAGTGTGGAAAGATGGGGGGAGGGGGGGGGGGCTCTGGGAACGGTCAAGTTGTCGTCAGGCAGCTACTAGAGAGAAAGTCATCATCAGCCAGCAGACGGCCAACCGCCTGGTGCTCACTGTGAGACCCCATAGCACTTGGGAGATGGTCCTAAGGTCACCCTGGGATGAGTCCCTCAGGCCAGAGTAAAGGGAGTCTGTCACATAACAAGGAGAGGGCAGGAGGTGGGGTGGCAGGAGGACCAGGGAGCAGCAAGCCAGAGCCAACAACTTCTCACCTCATGCCTGAACTTCCTGAGATGGCTTATTTGCATAGTGCCCAGACTGTGGGGTGACTACAGACAGGCGGGCCCACTGGTCACCTGCATTTCACATCATGCAAAAACCCTAAACAGTCACTGTGCCCAGCCAGGGGCCATCTCCACACTGCTCCACCTAGGCTCACACCTAGGCTTGGTCTGTGACACGCTACCTAAGTGTCTATGTATCTATAGCTGAGGAGCCCGGGGGTCTGACAGGAACCTTCTCCCTGGGCTCAAGCAGCTGATAAACAGCAACAGTCGCCATGGAATCCAGGCTTGGGTCCCTCAGGTCACTTAGTCTTGAGAGCTTTGGGTAAGTCAGATTCTCTCCCTGCCGAGGCCAGTAAGGCTCATGACCTGGACTGCAGCCCTGGTGGCTGGTGGGGAGATGGGGCGCAGACCCCACAGAGGCACCTGGACGACACAGACCCAGCGACACAGTAGAACACACCAACTTGCTTTTCTACGTCAAAGGAGATTCCATTTCTCAAAGGGGAAGGCAGGTCAGCCCCCACTCCTTTGTATGGAAACAGAATCTTACAGGGCAGTGGTGGCACACACCTTTTTAATCTCAGCACTGGGGAGGCAGAGGCAGGCGGATCTCTGTGAGTTCAAGGCCAGCCTGGTCTACAGAGCAAGTTCCAGGAAAGGCTCCAAAGCTATGCAAGAAACCCTGTCTCAAAAAACAAAAACACAAAAACAAACAAACCAAAAAGAAAGAAAGAAAGGAAGGAAGGAAGGAAGGAAGAAAGAAAGAAAGAAAGAGGATCTTTGTGGGTACCATTAAGGTAACTAAATCCGATGCTGGTGTTAAGAGAGAAATGGGTTGTCTGAGACACAGAGACACAGGAGAAACCTAGTAACCACTGAGTGGAAGACATGCTGCCACAAGCCATAGGATGCCTAGGGCACCAGCAGCCAGCACAGCTAGAAAGACTGTCCCCGGGCCAGCTTTCCTCTGCCGCCTCAGAAGGAGCCAGCCCTGCTCACACCTCAGTTGCAGATTTTAGTTTCTGTTGCTTTAAGCTACATGCTGGTGCTTCACCAGGAAGGGATCTCCACTTCTTCCCTTCACTCCCAGACCACTGCCTTGCTCCGCAGCCAGCTTTCCACCCCAACAGTGAGACGATGAACAAGATTAGCCACACCAAAGCTGGACGCTGGCTCCTCATGATGAAACCAGAACCCAAGAGAACAGCGCCCAGTGCCAGTGGCTTACACAGCGGCTGTGGAGGGCATGGACAGTGGGTGTGGACATCAGTAAGGTCAGGCTTTGTGCAGTTCCCTCCCTGCCCCCGGCTGAGGGATCAGTATCCCTGGTACCTAGCTCCTACCTCCGCATCACACGGGGTGGCCGGGATCCTCCACAGAAGCTGATGCTCTCGTGAGGACACACGCCCAGGAAGGACTTGTTACTTGCAGTGGCCGTTTGATTCACATCACTCACCTGTGCTAAAGGCTGTCCACTGTGCTGGCCTCTTGGCCACACAGCCATCACCCCCCACAGAGGCCAAGGCACATCAGAGCCCCAGGCTACAGCTATCCTGGCAGGACAGTAGACATTCTGAAGAGACCCAGTCCCTTCCTGGGCTTTCAGACTTGAAACAGTGCATCTCAAGAAACTGGGATTGCTCCAGGAATCTCATGCTGAAGAAAAGAAAGGCCGAAGCGTGTAGCCAACCAGGAGGGGGACTTGTCTCCCAGGAAGATTCCGAACAGCTTGGCAGACCACCCTGCAGGAAACAGCGGAGCCCGTCAGCGATGGGTCAGTGACAGGCAGGACATGCATCCTTAGTTAAGCAGACCTCCTGCCCTCTACTGAAACCTAACCCTCATGTCAGGACCTTGGAATTGAACTTGGTGTGTGTGAGGAATCCACTGGACCTCTTCATTTGTTCCTCTTCCCAGTGTGACCATGCTGAATAACACTCCTCTCCCTGCTTTTTGCTGGTTGTTTCTTTAATTGGTGTGTTGAGAATGAATGGGCTAGCCTGGCTTAGTCAATGCTGCCAGGGTCCAGACAGTCCAGTAACTCCAGTAAGAAATCCTGCCCCTCTCTCCTGGCTTCAGCCTGCTTCCGTGACCACGTCCAAACTCTCCTGTCCATCCCAAGTCCCTTGCTTGAGGCTGGCTTTCTGCTCCCCATTGCCCTTAGAGTCTCAGTGGAAATACACCCCAGCCTCCACTCCTTCTGATTTATCCCTGCTCATGGGCAAAGTCAGTCCAGAATGTCGGCAGAACACACACACACACACACACACACACACACACACACACACACGTTATCGGCCGCTGCTAAGAAGACCAGCTGTGAGGTTTAAAAATAGTACCCGCAGGCTGCCGAAGATGCCAGGCCCCTGGCTCAGAGAAGCCACACCAAGGAGGGGTCATCATTGTCCCGGAGAGCAGCTGCTGTCATGTGCTCAGAGTCCTCTGCGGGGGGGGGGGCAAAGGACTCCTGGCCTGTATGGGGCTGAGTGGCAGCTGGCAAGTCACACAGAACCAGGACCCTGGGTACACAAGGAGGCCCAGGCCCCCTCGCCACTTCCCTGGCTTCTATCCGCTCCAACCTCCCCTCCGAACCTTCTCCCATCTGTTACCTATCATCAAAAGGCTGTGTGGACACTGTAGAGCACTGTCCTCACAAGCTGTGATCTCACGCTGGTGATCTCACTTCTGGAGCCTCAGTTTCCGCATCTGTCAGGTCCCCTCCCTTGTGTTCCCCACATGAATGGGGCAACCGGAAACTGGGGCACCAGCACCTGTCCTTTCTTCTGCTAGGTTTAAGCTCCGGGTTAACCAGGCACCTGCGGCAGCCTAGTTCTCTCTCCCCTCCTCCCTAAGCCACTGGAAGGCCTGTCTGTGAACCTCTGACTCTCACAGACTCCCCAGGGGCCCGGATTCCAAGGGAAGGAAAAGCGCTGGTCTCACTTCCCCCGAGGAACCTCAGGACATGGTTCTAGGAGGAGGCACAGCCCTCCACTGTGTATAGTAAGTGCAACTTACATAGAGGAGTTCCTCCTTCCTCACAGGCTCAGAGGAGCACAGACTCACCTCAGAATTCCATCTCCTCCTCCTGCCCCGGAACCAGGGATGATCATGGGACACGGACCTCTGAGACTACAAGGAAGGCCTCCACTCTACCTGGTAGACCCGATCGCTCCTCAGAGCGCCCCCCTGTTGCTGTCTGTCTGTCCACAACACTAATAGTTCTTCAAGTGAATCTCTTAAGCGAAAGGACGGTATCTTCCCCGCTGAATTCTACACCTGAGATGTCTCAGCTTAAAACTTTAATTTGTGAGTATGTGCATGTGTGCACACATGCATGAGCCTGAATAAAATTCATGAGTACCACATGCGTGAAGAAGCCCAAAGAGGCCAAAAGAAGGTACCGGATCCCCGGGAACTGGAGTTACATACAGTGTAAACATACAGTGTAAACGGTCGGTCATATGGGTGCTGGGAACTGAACCCTGGTCCTCTGCAGAAGCAGCAAGTGTTCTTCAGCAGTGAGCGTCTCTTCAGCCCCTTTTACATCATCTTTGACTGTGGTTTGCTGTTTCTGGAGCTTTTAGAAAACTTTTAGATGATCTTGTGTAGCCCAGGCTGGCCTTGAAGTCGTTGGATGACAGAGGATGACTTTGAACTTCTGAACCTCCTGCCTCCACCTCCTGAGGTTGGGATTACTGATGTGTGCCACTACAACAGGTTTTATGTGGTACTAGGGTATTAGGGTTTCTATTCCTGACCAGGGCAACTCTTTTTTTGTTTGTTTGTTTGTTGCTGTTCTTGTTTCAAGACAGGGTTTCTCAGTAGCTATGGAGCTAGTCATGGAACTTGCTTTGTAGACCAGGCTGGCCTTGAACACCTGCCGCTGCCTCCCAAGTGCTGGGATTAAAGGCATGCACCACCACCACCCAGCAACCACAGCAATTCTTATAAAGGAAGACATTTAATTGAGTAGGCAGCTTACAGGTTCAGAGGCTCAATCCATTATCATCATGGTGGGGAGTGGGGAGCATGGCAGTGCACAGGCAGACATGGGGGGGGCACATGGCGGTGTGCAGGCAGATGTGGTGCTGGAGAAGGAGCTGCTGCCGCCTGTTGATATGAGGCAACAGGAAGTAGACTGACCATCACACTGAGCCTGAGCGAGAAGCTTGAGAGAAAGAGACCTCAAAAGCCGCCCCCACAGTGGTACACTTCCTCCAGCAAGGCCACGCCTCCTAAGAGGCCACTCCCTTTGGGAGCCATCTTCTTTCAAACCACCACAGTTACACACGCCAGGCAAGCCTTGCGCATGCCAGGCGAGCCTGCTACCATCAAAGCCACATCTGTAGCCATTTCCTTGCTTCTTTAAAAAGCATGGGAGAGAGGGAAGCCCCCCGTACTGCTCTGCCCCCTGCTCCCGTCCCTCTCTCTGCTCCCTCAACAACCCTCTCACCCCATCTAAAGGCAGATGGTGGAGATATAGCCAGGGCCTGTGCTCCAGGTGCCCCTGCTCACAGCCCAGCTAACTGAAGAACCCTGGTCTGACACCCCCCACCCCCCATCCAGACTCACCCCATGGGGAGTTTCTGATGCATGGCCACGTGTTAGCGCCTAGAACAGTGTGCACACACATCAGCAGGACCCAGAAGGTGTGTGGGAAATACAACTGAAAGAGCTGGTGGTAATTGTTCCCATTTGACAGACTTTAAACTGAGGCTAGTTGGAGAGGATCAGAGTCCAACTCTTGGATCTAGAGGGAACCCAAGTTTGGAGGTAAAAAATCCCACCCAAGTTTGCAAAGGCAAAGCCTGAACCGAGTTTCACGGGGAAATGGCACCAGGCTTGCTTCCTCCTATCTCTTCTGGCTAGCTTTCACATTCAGCAGCCTTCCAGGTCAAAGGCTGGATCATGTGCTGTGTGGTCCCAATTAACACATACAACTTCTTTGAGCCTTGGTCTCCACATCTATAGCACAGAAAACAGAGCTGTTTGTACCTGGGCACAGGTGCCCCGGATCATTCAATCCCCGCCCCCCACCTCCCCACCCCGTAGCTCCCAGCAGCACCTCTGGCTCAAAGCCTTCTGTTAAATACATCTTCTCTGACTCATTGACTGAAAGAACAAGTTCATTTGTGAGCACGGAAGTGCCTTCAGAGGCGCTGGGGTGCACAGTCTTGGGAACCACCTTTGTCCTCTCCTCTTTAAAGGGTGCTGGGAAGACAGCAGACTCTGGCCAGACACTTTCATTGTTGCTTTGTTTTGTTTTTTTTTTTTTTTTTTTTTTTAATCAGGGTTTCTCTGTGTAGCCCTGGCTGTCCTAGAACTCACTCTGTAGACCAGGCTGGCCTCGAACTTGCAGAGATCCACCTGCCTCTGCCTCCCAAGTGCTGGGACTAAAGGCCTGTGTCACCACCGCCTGACCTGGCCAGGCACTTCTGCAGAGCCCAGGGCTAGAGCCCACTCACAGATCCTTCTTCTGCTTAGAAACCAAAGTGAGTGGTGGCACCATACCTTCCCCTCTAGTGAAAGCAGAGGGCAAGCCCCTGCCTCAGTCAGGGACTGGCAAGAGTCACCACCCAGAGCTAGTCCCACTGGTGGGAACGCGTCTTGCCATCCTCCAGCTTCTCCGTGCTCACGCTCCCCAAACCCTGGGACCCTGTAGCCCAGGTCACTCTGCCCTGTTGTCAGGGAGCAGGTGTCATGCCAGCCACTTCTGAATAGAATCCATGAGGCTCCCAGGGGATATAGCTGTGCTGGGAGGAGGAGCTTCTGTCAATCATAGGCATTTAGAAAAAAAGCAGGGTCTCCTCGAGGGGAAGGAGCTCACTATGGAGCCCCTAAGGAAGGTGCCTAGAAGGCAAGGCACGGCAGGACTGATGTTTTTTAGAAAGACATGAACCCTTCCTGTAGACTACCAGACTAGTGAGACAATGCACCCTGAGAAACTGAAATTATCCCCGGAATGCATGCTGGGAGAAGGGAAAGGCTGAAGCCTGGGGCAGCCAGAGAGGGAGCTCTTCTCCCAGGAGGATAGTCCACACAGCCTCGCAGCCTGTTAGATTAGACCCCCTTGCAGGGAGACAGGAGCTGATCAGTGGTGGGTCAGTGATGGGCAGGACAAGGACACACCCTGACGAGATTGCTTAGCTGCGCATCCCCTGCCCTGTGTTAAACCTAATGTCCATGCCAGGATCCTGACGATGGATTGGGGGTCCCTGGACCTCTGTGTTTGTTCTTCCCAATGTGGCTGCATTGACTAAACCTCCTTTTCCTGGGATTCATTATGACTTGACTCTTTAATTGTCCTGTTAAGGGCAGGTGGCGGAGCCTGGCTCGTTAGGCCCCAGGCTCTGCCCTAACAATTCCACAGTGGCCCCCCTGCCCCTCCTGGCCTCCAGGATTCAGCTCTGTCTGATGTATCAGGACACGCCAGTGTTCCCAGTCTCAGACACCTCATCCACAATACAGTGCCCTCCACTTTGGCTGGAGCGCAGAAGACCGCTGGCCTCCTGCACTGGGACATAGTGGCCAGGGGACACTCTTAGTGCCCAGCTGCCTCTAAGCCAGGAAGGCACAGGGTCATTTTACGGATACTTGCAGGCCCTACTCGCTATGCGGGAGGCCTGCAGTGGAGTCCATGGTGACCAGCATGCTTGGCACAGATCACCCTAAAATCCAAGACCAGGGCCAGAGGGTCTGAAGGGCTGGACCAGACCACACACATGCATATACATGCACACACACATGCATACACATGCACACACAGAGAGACACAGGTTCACACTTATACACACACAAACACACATACATGACACACACAGGTTCACAAATACACATGCACACAGGTCACAGACATACACATATACACACAGACAAACATACATAGGTTCACACACAGACACACACAGGTCACACAGACAGACACACACAGACATAGACACACACAGGTCACACAGATATACACACAGATGCACAGATGCACACAGACACACATACAGGTTCATATACACAGACATATACATACACACAGGTCACACAGATTTCCACAGATACACACACATGTCAGACACACACAGACACACACATAGATCAAACGTACATAGACACATACATGCACACAGGTCAGACAGACACAGACATGCACACACAGAAGTCAGACATACATAGACACACATGCACACACACAGGTCAGATGTACACAGACACACCCATGCACACACACATAGGTTTACACAGGCAGTAAGACAGCAAGACCACTGCCACCCACACACTTCCTACTATAGGAGTGTCAAGAGATGTGACGTGTCTCTCTAGCACACTGTGACCATGAGAAAGTTGGAGGGTGGTAAAGAGACATGGAGATCTGTAACAGGAAAGTCCCTGCACCCTCAGCTCCCGGGAAAAGGGGATCCCTCCCTCTGCTGGCTTCTTAGTTTTAGATCTACCCATTGTAAGGAAGGTAAAACTGAAGATCCAGGAAGCAGAGTTGCCTGCAGGCAGGAAATTCCATGCCCAAAGAAACTCTTGATACACATCTGGCCCCACGGCCCCACAGGCCCCACCTAGGTCCTGTGGGTGGGTCTTCCTCACTGGCCCAAGCTGGCTGATGACCAGTGTCTTCTTCAGCTGTCACCAGAGACCTCAGTCTGCCCTGTTCCAGTCCTTTGGCAAACCTTGCCCCTAGTCCCTGCAGTCAAGACACTGGGAATTGGCTAACCCACAGGAGCATTCACTCCTACCCCAGGGCATGTGGGAGCAGGGGCCCGTGTGTGCTTCGGGTGGAGGGGGGTCATCAGGCATCCCTGCTGCAGCCAGGACCCCAGGACCCTTGCACCTCCCTGCTCTCAGGGCTCCAGTGGAACATTCCAAAGCTTCTAACTGGAAGTTCCTCTAAAAGGGACAGAATAGCTCTGGGAGTCACTGCAGTGGGGGCTCTTGGAACCAGTAGTGAGCAGATCTCTGCCTGGTGAGTACCGGAGGCAGGGTGAGCAGCTGCAGAGCCTGGCCAGGCTCCGCTGCTCGGGCCTTATTTGGTAAGAGCCTGCGCTGGCCTGGTCACTGGAACTCCAGAAAGCCCTGAATTGACCCCAGTGCTACCAGAAGGGCAGCCATCCCCACCCACCCGGCCAGGGGCGGGCGTATTCGGAGGTGGGAGCTCCAGGGTCAGATGGGTCCCTCGGGACTCCATCCCAAACCTGGACAGGGATTCCCTGGCCTTTGCCTATATAAGGCTGAGGAAAGACACGGGCGCCAGGCAGACCCACAGCCCTGGAGGTATTGTCTTAAGTGGGTGCTTGGCACTGGACACTGAGGCCTTGGATTCTCGTAAAGACCTGGCAGGGAAATTGTTTGACAGTTTGACAGTGTGCTGGAGTCTCCTCTCACGGGAAGCCTCCTCAGCAAGTGCAGCCCCAGGCAGAGGGTATGGACATGGCTTTGGCTACCAGGACCCTCCTGCGAGGGCAAGGGCTGATGTGCCTCCGTCCTCATAGAAAAGGAGTTCTCAGGAGAACAGGTGTGGCAGCTGTGCCTGAGTTTCCGAACCCCGAGTTCAAGAGCAAGCTGGCCACACCGGCGGACTCACCTTTGCCACCTTGTTCGTGTCTCAGGAAGACCCCCAAGCTCCTCGGGAACCCTGATAAAGGGGAGCTGGGGCCAGAAGGAAAGTGTTTGTTTTGTATTGTTTGGTTCTGGGAATTGAACCCAGAGCTGTGCACAGGCTAGCCAAGGACTTCACCTGGGCATTTACCGACCTTCTGAACAAGCACACTGAGTGTCCTGTGCTTAGGTCTGAACCTGGGACAGTCACAGCAACCCAGCCTGATAGACACGCTTCAAATAATGCCACAGGGAAGCACCCCCCCCCCCCCCATTTAGGTGACTTTTGTTTTGTTTTTCAAGACAGGATTTCTCTGTGTAACCCTGGCTGTCCTGGAACTCACTCTGTAGACCAGGCTGGCCTGTAACTCACAGAAATCCACCTGCCTCTGCCTCCCAAGTGCTGGGATTAAAGGCGTGTGCCACCACCGCCTGTCTCACATAGGTACCTTTTAAGCTGAGACCCCAAAATAAGTAGGGGCCAGACCTAGGAAAAGGGGCTGGTGTTCCAGGCAGAAGACACAGCCCTGAGGCAGAGAAAGCCAGGACCAGTATAGTCCAGTTTGGGATTCAGTGTGGTCCTGTCTGGTGAGCTGGATGAGCAGGGGACAGGGAGACAGAGGCACAGGCGCCGTGGGGTCTGTCCAGGATTTGGGTGTCGCTGGGAGCGGTGGGAAGCAGGGGGCCTAGCAATGTCATCAGACTGTGCACTCCGTCTCTTCCCTCCTCTGGGTTCTGAGTGGTTTCTCATGATTTCCCTCACTCCTAAGAGGGTGACCTTATCTCCACTTCGCCAAAGAGGAACCGGAGGCCCCAGAAGGGGTGAGATGGAATACAGACACTTCCCTCTGCCATCTGGTGTCAAGGCCAGGCCAGGAACAGAGGCTGCTGGTGGCAGTACTGGTTGGGCTGGGCGGCTGCAGGTGGGGGCAGGGTCTACTCCCACCTCCTGCTCCCCCTTTGCCCCCCCCCCCCATCAGTCTTCTTCAACTGCCTGACAACCTGCTGGGACATCTCTCAAGAAACTCTCTGTTCAGGGCAAACAAAACATTTGTCACCTATCCTGGCCAGCCGGGCTGGAGCTTAGGGAAAGGGAGGAGATAGCCAGGTTCCTGGCCTGGGAAAGAGACAGAGTGGCTGCCTATCATCTCTGGCTGCAGATGTGGCTGCCCACAGTGACAGTGAATGCTGTGCAGAGGTACAGACCCAGGGCTTGGCCACAGCACATGTCGCCTAGGCGCAGAGTTAGAGTCCCTAAACCTGCTTTTGAGACCCAAGGCTCATGGCTTGAAGCACACTTGTGCCCCCTGGGCCCTGGGCAGGCAGGCCATATTTTATCTTTTTTTTTTTTTTTTTTTTTTTTTTTTTTTTTTTTTTTGCTTTTTCGAGACAGGGTTCCTCTGTGGCTTTGGAGCCTGTCCTGGAACTAGCTCTTGTAGATCAGGCTGGTCTCGAACTCACAGAGATCCCTCTGCCTCTGCCTCCCGAGTGTTAGGATTAAAGGCGTGCGCCACCACCGCCCAGCAGGCAGGCCATATTTTAAAGGGCACAGAAGTAAGTAGCCAGGGTTTCTGGGCACCAGGCAGCCAGTGCATCTTGGTGAGAAGGGCCTGCTACTGTGTGAACACAGAGAACAAAGTCCAGACAGCCTGGCACAGCAGGTCACACAGCTTATAGTTCTTGAATGAAGATTTGGGCCTCCAGCTTTTGACACTGACCAGTAGGGGTCATCACATCACGGGTTTCATAGTCCCCCAAGGGCGCCATCTACTAAGGGTCGCCAGAACAGACCCCTGTGGGCACAATGCCTGCTACCCACCAGACACTTGCTGGGCACTGTGTGTGTGTCACAGTGACAGTGGAGAACAGCCGAGCCCAGTCTGAGGCTGCACTCTGAATAGAAGAAGCATCACATTTGGGGAGGGGAGAGAAATGAGGGTTGGTGCTCTGTCTCAGAGAGTGCATTGGTAAGGAAAGTCTACAGGGGCACTGCACCTATCCCACCCCATGCGTCCTAAGGCAGCTTTAGCAGCACCGATGGTGGGGGTGGCATCTGGGCCACAGGGCTGCCATAGTGGTGAGGTTAAACTTGTCACCCCCAGTCCCCCAACCACCTGCATGGCCCATCATAGCCTTGCTGTACCTGCCTGGGGCTGAAACACAGAGCGTGAGCCCCACCCACCAATGTCAGAACTGTCAAAGTGTGTGTGTGGGGGGGGGGGTTGTGGTATGGGACAGGGCATGTTGAGGGGACAAATGTCCAGGCTGCCTCTCCCTGGTGCTCCTCAACCACCCTCCATCCACCAGTGTTCTGACTGCCTGTGACCAGGTCACCTGTGGGAGGTGACCAGGCACTCAGATGGCTCTGGGGAGCAGGCAGGGATTCTCACCTTGGCCTAGTGCAGATGGAAATGGGGGGCCCTCACCCCAGGCAGCCTACCCCTCCATGAAGAAAGCTCCCCAGCAAGACAGGAGCAAGGATTGGTTTGGAGGGTGTTATCAGAGCTGATGCCTTGGTGGCTCAGCTGTGTGGGAAGGTTTGCTGGAAAAGGGAAGAAGGGAAGGGATGAGAGAAAGAAGAGGGGAAGAGGGAAAGAAGGGGAGAGAAGAGGGGAGAGGAGAAGGAGAGGAGAGGAGAGGGGAGAGAGGGGAGAGAGGAGAGGAGATGGGGGAGAAGGGGAGAGGAGAGAGAGAAGAAGGAAAAGGAGAGAGGAGGAGAGGGGGAAGAAAGGAGAGGGGAAGAAGGGAGGAGGGGGAAGGGGAGGGCAGGGGAGGAGAGGAAAAAAGAGGGGAGGTGTTCCAACCACTCAGTCTCAGAAAACAGCAGCAGGGGTGGGGGAAGTGGAGTTCCACTGCCTGGGGGCCAGAGCCTGGGCTGGCTTCAGCCACAGTTCTCAAATTTGACCCCGGAAGGAATCTTTAGGGCATTGGCCCAACTCCTTCAGCTCTCACTCTGGTTTTGTTTGACCTCAGCGTGCTTAAGAGGAAATTCTCCAGCACCAGTGTGAACCGTCCCCACCTGTCCTCTTTGCGAGAGGCTGGGGAGCCCACTAAAGAGAGTGTGCCCTATACTAGAGGACCTCAAGGTTCACAGGGCCTTCAGGCTGTGGGGTCTGGCACCCCACTCTTCTCCTGTGTGGACAACCCCTACAGCCCAGACACTGACTGGGTTTGAGCGTCATACAGCTGTCTGCTCCCCAGTGTGAAGGATGTGAATGTGGTTCCATGGTGAACACAGAGAGCTGCCTGGCCAGTGACTGGGCCCAGACCCTCTGAAGCCACCAAAGGCAGGTCTCCAGGGACAGCGATGCCCACGTTCTGGAGCCGCAGGCCAGAGCACGCCTGTGGAAGCATGCTTGCTTTTGCTGCCAAACAGAAAAGAAAAAGGCCCCTTTGTTTCCAGGTGTCTCCTGGTGACAACACCCTCTCAGAGATATCTGTATCGCTCTAGTGTAAGACTCTGTGTCAGGAGGACCCGTAGGACTGCCTGGTTCAAACCCCAGCTCCACCATGTCACTTGGTCATCGGCAGAATGGGGCTCTCAGGACACAAACCACAGAGTGGCTAAAGGGACTTTGACGCGGGGCTGGGGAACGTGGTTAACTGGTAAACTGCTTGCCTGGCACGTGTGAAGCTCTGGACTTAATTCCTAGTACCGCAAATACCCATAATCCCAGCACAGGAGAAGTAGGTGTGCTCGTGACATCAGAAGTTCAAGGTCATCCTCAGCTACTCATCAAGTTCAAGGCCAGCCTGAACTACAGGAGACCTTGTCTCAAAAAAACGGAAAAGAAGATAAATAATTATGGACCACTAGTAACTGACCAGGCCAGCACTTTAAACAGTGTGGGTGCCATAGAAACGCTCTGAGGTTTTCATGTGCTTCCCCTGCTGGCTGGCTTGTCTTGTCGTGTGTGTGTGTGTGTGTGTGTGTGTGTATGTGTATGTGTGTGTGTGTGTAAACACATATGTGAAGGTCACAGAGGCCTGCATTGAGACCGTCTGGTAATTGTGCCCCAGGGATCCGTATGATTCCACCCCTGGCTTTTTACATGAGACCGGGGATTCAAACCCAGATCCTCATGGTGGTACAGCATGTGCTTCTCTGACCAAGCCATCTCCTCGCCCCTACCCCTCCTGTTTCTATAAAGCACCACTCAGAACACTGCTGCTCCTGAGTTGCCCCCTTGGCTGGGACACTTGCCACACGGTGACGAACTAGGCCAGACAGAGCTGGGACCCTTTATGGCACCTGTCTGATTCTGACAGGAGGAGCCTCAAAATCTGGCTTCTAAGTCTGTGATTGTCAACACTTTCACTTCTGATGTGAGCAGCATGGGGTGGGGTTTGGTTGGCATCCTTCCCAGCGGTACCCTCTTCGAAGCGACAGAAGAGCCATCGCTGTCTCTTCCTCCAGCGTGTGCAGCTAGTTTGCCTCCATCATTTCTCGTGTGACCTCTGGGGTCACATCTCCCGATGTCATGGGTCAGGGTCCCTTGTAAAGAGATTTCATTAGATTTTTATTGCAATAATTTGTTTTTGCTGCAGGGCATATAGTGATGAGAGAACCTCCAACAGGCCATTTGGTGGCCGGTGTCTCAACCCCCTGAAGGAAAGGTCTTCTGGGCAGGACTGCAGCAGTCAGGCGCCAAGGACCCACCCCAACCCCCCAGCCACCACACCATCCAGAGGACCCTCAGACCCTGCGACTGGGACGAAGGAAGTGTCCTCTGCTCTTGGATCAGCAAATCCAGTGGGACAAGAGTGTCAGGCGCTTTTCCTGAATCCAGGGACTGCCACTCATCTCCAGGAAGTCCCGCAGGCCAGAGACCAGAGCAGGCCACTCCTCCACATATGCCTGTGGACACACCTGCTCCCTGTGGGGTGCCCATGCTGATTGGACCAGTGTCCCTGTTTTGGCAGCCACCGGTACTCAGGTGAGGAGCCCATGGCTTTCATGGGTGAGCACCATCTACATGGGTCCTGCACGCCCTGGATCCCCACAGACCCATACATACTGGTCCTGCTCAGCAGCACCTGGGGTACAGCAGGGACAATGGTGACAACACCCTGTCAGCTACCAGCCAGCATAGCCCGCAGTCATTCTGACCCTTTTCCCACCCCTGCCACCTTTTCTGTTCAGAGGCGACTTTACCTTCACAGACCCCAGGACTCTGCAGGCTCTACCTGCCTGTATCCTGGAACTCAGGAGTTCCTGAAACCAGCCTTCTCCACCCCAGCTTTTCCTGTATTGGGGACTGTCCTGGCCCCTGCAAGGGGTTTGTGTCCCGGACCTCCAGCAGCTGAACATCTCCAGACTTCACTGGTGTCAAGGAGTGACTTCCCTGGACTACTGCAAACACCCCCAGTCTCTCTGCTCCTCCCTCCCGCTGTAACCCTTCCCTAACCCAGCAGAGCGGCCATCCATGGCTGCCTCCTCTTGTGGTGGTAGAGTGGCTCCTTCTCCACATGTGAACTCACTCTTGTCCTGGTGATCCACAGAGGCTTTTCCAGGATGTACCTGCTGCCTGTCTGCAGCTTGTTGCCGGATTTTCAGGCAGGCCCCGCCACACTACAGCTCTGTGCCCTCAGCCCCAAGCTCCTCCCACACACTCAGGGGTCCCTATCTTTTTAAAAACATGTATTTCTTTACTTGTTGGATAGGTCAAGCCACGGTGTGCCATGTGGAGCCAGGATAGCATTCGGGCACCCCTTCCCTCCTTTCACCAGTAGGTCCTGGGATCAAACTCAGGAAGTTAGGCTTGATGGCAAGTGCCTTTGCCAGCAGAGCCATCTCGCCCACTCCCCGTAACACCAGGTTTCCTATAGGCCGACTGGCTTCAAACTTGCTGTTGCCAACGATGACTGAGATTCTGACCCTCCTGCCTCCCCAATGCTGCGGTTATAGCAATGAAGCATGCCTGACCATCATAGGGAATTGAACCCTGGGGCCTCATGCATGCTGGGTAAGCACCCTATCGACTGAGCCACATTTCCAGCCCCTGGCTTTTTCTTAAATTGCCATTGGCGTTTTAAATTTCCACTTCCCCCACAATGCTCAGGCCTCACAAGGACAGGGGCTCTACCCGCCTTAATCTTTTACCGTGGGTCTACCACAACATGGGGCTAGAAGACCCTCAGGAGACACGGGGTCTCTGGGGGAAGGGATGAGCTGGCA
Source organism: Microtus oregoni (assembly GCF_018167655.1). Classification (NCBI taxonomy): domain Eukaryota; kingdom Metazoa; phylum Chordata; class Mammalia; order Rodentia; family Cricetidae; genus Microtus; species Microtus oregoni. The sequence continues at coordinate 5,764,988 of NW_024543978.1, forward strand.
GCACCCCCTCTGTTGGGAAGGACACCGCCCTACGCGTGGCTGTGGAGAGGAGGAGTGCCCGCTTGGTGCTTTGTGAAGCCTGCAGAAGAACTTGCAGGTGCTTCTGGCCTAGGCGTGAGAGGAAGCAGGTGGAGACCTTCAGCTCAGGAAGCAGCCGCAGGCCCAGCCACACCCGGACTCTGAGCCTGAGAGGCTGTCGCTCTAAATATAGCCACAGGTTGTGCAAGGAAGTGGTGGCTTTGATTACCCCAGGGCGGCTCAGCCCTGCAGCGCATTCTCAGCCCCGGGAAAGAAAATGGGGAAATGAACTCCTCTAGTTGGGGCCTCTACACAAAGAGGAGGCCCACAGCAAGCTGGAGGTTGAAGACTCTGAGGACCTGAATATGGAGTTCCAGCAGTCAGCCAGACACAGTGACTTTTTATCCCAGGACTCCAGAGGCAGAGGCAGGCAGATATCTGAGTTCAAGGCCAGCCTAGTCTATGAGTGAGTTCCAGGACAGCCACTGGGGAAACACGTAGAAAGAAACCATCTTTGGAGAAACAAAACAAAAAAGAACTCCAGAAGTCAACAGTATTGGCTGTGATGGTTGCCAACATAGAGGTTTTTGTGTCCAAAGTGTCCTCCAGCAAAACAAATAAACCCAGCAGTGCTGGTGACAATGTCCTTAGGTCAACCACCTCAGGCAGGGCATCTAGTTCAGGTCAATCGGAAGAGCCTGTGTTAGGTCCAGGGCCCCCACCCTGCTGACTGTCATGTCAAATCTGCTTGCTTTTCCATCATTTTGCCCCCTCCATCCAGAGACAGCCTTGGTAGTCTGACCCCCAATAAATCTTCTACCATGGAAGGGTCCAGTTCAGTATTTTCCTCCATTCCAAAGGCAAGATCCTTTTATTTATTTTTGAAGATTCATTATTATTGAGACAAGCAGTCCTGGATGGCCTGGAACTTACTATGTAGCCCAGGCTGGCTTTGAATTAGCAGAGATTTGTCAGTCTCTGCTTCCTGAGAGCTGGGATTAAAGGTGTGAGCCATCACAGCTAGCCTTTTCCTTTTCATTGTATGAGTATTAGTGTTTCTCTATGTGTGGGCATGTATGTACACTTGTATGCAGGTGCCCTTAGGGTCCAGAAGAGGGTGTCAGGTCCCCTAGAACTGGAGTTACAGGTAGGTGGGAGTTGCCCAATGTGAGTTCTGGGAACTGAACCTGGGTCCTCTGCAAGACTGACTATCTCTCCAGTCCCAAGTTTCGTTCTATCTATCTATCTATCTATCTATCTATCTATCTATCTATCTATCTAGATTTGTTTGTTTATTTATTTAAGATTTATTTATTATATATACAGTGTTCTATCTGCATGTATCTCATTATAGATGATTGTGAGTCATATGGTTGCTGGGAATTGAACTCAGGACCTCTGAAAGAGTAGCCAGTGTTATTAACCTCTGAGCCAACTCTCCAGCTCCCCAAGATTCCTTTTATAAGAGATATTTTCAAATAAGAATGCTAAAACAGAGTGAGTTGTGCTTAGGGCCTAAGCATACATGATCTTCAAGTATAACCTGACTCCTTTACAAGGAGCCAACTCACAACATCCCGGGACTCTCACAGACAACTCTACAAACTGCCTACAATACACACACTCCCCCCTTTCCCAGCAGTCCCTGTGGCCCGGGGCTTCACCTCAGCAGTGACAATCCCATCAATGGAGTCTCAGGCTCCACCTTGGTGCCACTTAAGTCACTCCGACACCCTTTGAGAGGGACCATCAAAAGCCCCCAAACCCTATCCATGGCTACTGTCAACACACTTCATCAAGGGGCTGGAGAGATGACTCAGTGGTTAAGAGCACTGGCTGCTCTTCCAGAGGACCGGGGTTCTGTTCTTGGCACCTACATGGTGACTGACAACCATGCGTAACCCCAGTTCCAGGGGATCCAACACCCTTGTCTACACTCACTCAGGCTCACACATATACATATAAATAAAAATAAATAAATATACCTAAAAAAGTTGAACGGACATCATCGCGTCTGCCTCTTGAGAAACACACACCCACACATTGGGGGATGTATTCTGCTTTTCCTAACCACCCCTTGGCTATCATTATCCCCTGTGCTGATATCTATGTTAAAATCCTTTAATAAACTCCAGCTTTGCGTTTTCCTGGCTCATCCTGGATGGAGGAAGGTAGCCAGCCCTGACTGTCCACAGCAGGGGAACAAGAGGAAGCAAGGGCCTGGCGTGGAACTCCTCAGGTGACTCAGAGGAGGAGGAGTCAGAAGGGGAGGCCTGAGCTCCCACGCTCCACTCAGGAGCTCAGAGAAGTTTCCAGCACTCTGCTGGGGGTCAGGCCATATGCTCAGCCTGAACTAAACAACGCCCTACACTGGTGTCAGGCAAGAAGCCCCCAGAGAGTCTGTGCAACCGTTTATCCGGATGTTCACAGCAGACACAGTGAGCCTTGACTGCACGAGGGGCGCGTGCCGGAATCAGCACCACATCACAGGCTTACACCCTCTACCACTCATGATCCAGGACATGCGTGTAGTCGCATGAAGTCACAGGTACACAAAGCACGCAGCTGTGTTCCGAAGGACCAGCCAACGTGGTGACTTTGAGAAGACTGTCTGCCTGCAACAGAAGACGGGAGTCCTGCTCAGTGAGTCACCTCGTGCATGGCACCCACCTCCTGATTCTTGGTCCCCTCTCTGTGAGTGGGAAGAGGTTGCCTTGAGAGTCTAAGCAAGGAAAGGAGGTGGCGTCCAGCCCAGCCACACAGAGCCCCTGGGCTGGCACTGAGTTTGCTGGCCTGGAGAGGGATGTACTCCCCCCAGCTGGTAGAAGGTTGCTGGGTCAAAAGGATCCCAGGCAGGCCGGGGGGGGGGTGAGGGGTGGGGGGCAGGCCTCCTTCCTGAGGACTTGTGGGGGCTGGGGGAGTGGCATGTTCAGTGTTTGGTTCCTGGCCTGTGTCCTCAGGTCACCCAGGGCGGTACCAAGCAGGCTGGCCTATACCCAAGAGCTTGTCCCAGTCTTGCCTGTGACGCAGACGGTGGGCAGTGGCCTCTTGGGGAGGGAAAGTCTCCAGCTAGGTCTTCAGTGCTTTTTATCTGCATGAAGCAAGGTTACGAAGGGACCTTCCTCTATCAGCTGGGAGGGGTGTTCAGAGGGCTGGAGTGAGCAGGGACCCCAAGTTTAGGCAATACATTCCCGACAGCTGGAGGGAAGCTCTATCCAGAGCAAGCGCGGAGTCCTTTGGGAACTGTCATCTCTCTGGGCTTTCTCCTGGGTCCCTGGGAAACCAGAGCCACATTGTGTCACACACATCACTTCCAGCTGGGCCCCACTGAGTCTCCAGGCTTCGTGGCTCCCCTTAACTAAGCGGCAGCCACAGAGGACTTCCCTCCTGTTCTCTCTCACTGCCTCTGCACCCCAGAACTTCCTTATTGCTGAGCCCTTGCCTGGAATGCTGTTCCCTTTGGAAGCCAGGCTCTGCTCTCCAGGGCCTGCTGGAGGCTGTTTAGGGTCAAGTCCTGGCCCCAGGTTTGTATATGTGACTTGATGTTCTTTTGACCAAAAGAGCCTACACACCAGGCTCCAGTGGAGCTGGGCCTCTCCCAGGTGGCAAGAACACACCCTTCTTCCTGGCCGCAGAACAGGCGAGGTCACCCCCTGCTGACCCACCCCCTCAGTTGAGCAGTTGACTAGTAGATCCCTAACTTGTTGAGCAGTTAGCTAGTGGATCCCCAAGGGACCTGGAGAGGTGTGTGTGGTCAGAACCAAGGAAGTAGAGAAGGAAAGGAGATTCTGGTTAACAGCAGGGAGAGAGCAGAAGGTGAGAAAGCAGGGGGCGGGGGCGGCATGCCAGGGATGAGGACAGAGTGTGCAAAAGTACTGAGCCAGAGGCAGGGCTGCTGGCGGGGGAGAGCTCAACGCCTCACTGTGGTATCTGTGGGCTGAAATTAAAGTGTGGTCCCAGGAGTGACATACTCCGCCTTTCCCACTAGGACCGTATGTTGTTCGCTACATTGCTGGCAAAATTTGAATGTAATAGATTGTCAATGTGTAGCATCCAGGAACTGACAACTGCCTCCCGGGGTGCATTGCTGCAGGAAGAACTGGCCATGAAGCAGGCTGAGTTCTTTAGGCACCTGAAGGCCTTGGTGTGGGCATAGGTGTCCTGTGCTGGGAACAGCTGGCATGAGTAAGCAAGAGAGGGGAGGAACACCCCAAGAGTCCCTCGAGGGGAGGAACACCCCAAGAGTCCCTCGAGGATGTTTGTGGCCTGTAAAATAAGGGTACAAGATTTTTAAGGCCCAGGGAGGGTCCTGTTCAACCTGATCAGGGAAATAATGAATCTAGTATGGCCCAGCAGGTTTCCCCCTGTTCGAGTGTGCCCATGGTCTGCCACAGACATCACATAGGAGGTGCTGCTCAGATCCCCTGCTCGTGTGTGCCCATGCTCTCTGCCACAGACATCACACAGTAGGTGCTGCAGAGATCCCCTGCTCCTGTGTGTCCACAGTCTGCCACAGACATCACACAGTAGGTGCTGCTGAGATCCCCTGCTCGTGTGTGCCCATGCTCTCTGCCACAGACATCACACAGTAGGTGCTGCTGAGATCCTCATGCTCTGTCAGACATCACACAGTAGGTGCTGCTGAGATCCATGTCAGATAGATGAACTACACAGAGCTGTCCCGTGGTCCTGTCCACAGTAAAAAACAAACTTCACCTCCATCCCAGGATGGTAACTAAGCCCACAGGACCTGGGAATGGCAGTCCTGACTGCGAAGGAGGAGCTGATATGGTCTGCACTAAGCACGTGGGGTCAAGAGGCCACAGAGGACCAGGAGCAGGCGTCTCTTCCAGAAACAGCTGACCTTGATCTGTACCAGAGAAAATGCTCTGTGCTCTAGCTCGTTCCATTGCTGTGACAAAACACTCCGACCAAAATCAGTCTGGGAGAAAGTAAGTTACTTATTCATTATTATTATTGTTGTTGTTGTTGTTGTTGACAGGACTTCTCCAGTATCCCTGGCTGTCCTGGAACTCTTTCTGTAGATCAGGCTGGCCTCAAACTCACAGAGATCCATTTGCCTCTGCCTCCCTAGTGCTGAGATTAAAGGTGTGGCCAAGAATTTGACCCTGGAGTGCTGGCTCAGTAGTTCAGAGCACTTGCTGCTCTTGCAAGGTCCCAGATTCATTTCCAAGGACCCATATGGCAGATCACAACCATCTGTAACTCCAAGTCCAGGGGATCTGATGCCCTCCTCTGACCTCTGCAAGCATTACACTCACACAATGCACATACATACAGGCAGTCAAAATTTTCATAGACATTAAATCTGAAACAATGAAAAGAATGAAGAGATGTGCATGCCCTCCTTTGAGCTACCAGAGTATAATTCCCTGGGAAATGAGAGTTGGGAAAGAGATCCTGGTTACGTACATTAACATGGGAGCTGTGCTGGCCTTCCCAGGTCCCTGCGACTCCTAGCACACGACAGCAAGGCAACATTCTACAGCAGAGCAGAAGTGGGAAGCTTGCATGCCTCGGGTCACTTTTTCTGGAAGGGTTACTCAGGAAGCAGGAGTGTAGCTACCTACCGTGGGTCAGGGGCTTGCTGTGCTCACAGCTGATCAGGCCTGGACCCTGACCCACAAGACGGAGGCTAGGATTCAGTCTGGAGCCCTCCGGAAGACACAGACTCATTGATTTGTCCTTGTGGGGACCCCAGGCTGTGGCCCAAGTGGGGCCACACCATACTGGAGCTCCTCTTCACTGAACTGTGACCACAGATGAGAGCCACTTTGAAGCCGAGCTGGTGTTGGTTTGAAATATAAGGGCCACTGCCTGGGCCAGAGAAGCTTAGCAGTCACGATCTGTGCTCCGCTGTGAGGACTGGAGTCCAGATGCCAGCACTTACACTGTGGGGCTCCAGCTCTTGGGGATCTGATGCCCTCTTCTGACCACTGTGCACTCCTAAACACTCACATGTACACACACACACAAAATTAAACCTAAGAAAGTCACTCGATAGTCATGTGCAGTGGCTTGGGCCTCCCAGCTGTCTGGGAGGCAGGAGGATTACTGTTTCAAAGCTGTTCTGGACTATACAGCAAGACTTGTGTCAAAAAACAAAAATGTGGGTGGTGGCTCTGTAGCAGAGTACTTGCCTAGTGGGCGGGAGGCCCAAGTATCATCTGCAGTGCTGAGAAGAGGAAGGGGCAGGGAGGCAGGTCAGTTAGCAGAGGGCTCGTCCAGCAGGCATGAAGCCTGTTTCAGATCCCTAGCACAGTATAAACCAGTAAGGCGCCCTACACCCGTAGTCCCAGCCTAGGGAGGGGGAAATAGGAAGAGCAGACATTCAAGGTCATTGATCTTCCTCTGCTGCAGTTTGAGGCTAGCCTGGGCTACATAAGACTGTCTCTAAACAAAAACAAAAACACTAAAAAGGAAGAAAAAGAAGAAAAGAGAAGGAAAAAGTTGGGCATGCTGGTTCACACTGGAACCCTAGTGTCTGAGGCAGAAAGATCACTAGAGGCCAACCTGGGCTACATGTGTGTTCCAGGACAGCCTGAGCTACATAGTGAGCTCTTGTCTCACAAAAATAAGGGCGGGGGGGGGGGCGGAGAAGGAAGGCAGTTTAAATTTGAAAAGCTGATGGCCACCGCAGCTCTGGCCTCAGGAATGGCCAGATCCAACCATTTCATTTTTTCTCGACTTCCCCAGCTGGCCACCTCTTGAGATTCTGGCTCGGTCTCCCTGTGGTCACGGTGCTTCAGGAGGGCACTGCACTGCCAGGAGAGTCTATGGAAAGAGACACAGGCCTCTGTTCCCATTAATCCTCCCAAGCTGTGTCCCCAGGGTTCCTTTAGGCTAGGAACCTGTATCTGAGCTCAGCCCTCTGGGGTTCTGATCAGCCTGGCCTGGTCACACAGTGACAGGGAGACCTGTTGGTGACAGGTAGATTAAGATTCTCCTGGGAAAGAGGACAGACACCCTGTTTTGCCTTCTGGGTACTGACAATGTGCTGAGTAGGCTAAGCCCCGTCTCCTATGTTCCAGGGCCCCAAAGGATGGCTCAGAAGCTCCAGGGAACCCGACTGTACCAGCCATAGTCCAGTCTCCCATCCAGGACTGAGTGGGCGCCACTGCCCAGGGAGGCTGCTGGCTCCTCTGCGCTCCACGGGGACAAAATAAATAAACCTGATAAACTGGTATTTATGCCACAGCCTGGGGCAGCCACAAGTCACTGGGCAAATATGGTCAAAACTCAAGTCCACAAAGAGCCAGGCTGTCACACAGGGAGCCCACTGCATCTCCCATGGGTCACCTCTGACCTCTCTCAGGACACTCCCAGGAGCAGAGAGTCGACTTGCTACCCACTGAGCAGCCATTCTCCCTCGCCCCCCACCCCAGCCTCTAAGTTCTTTGCAAGTGAAGCCGCACTGGAGACTGACTTGTCATGAGGGGCCGGAAACACCCTACATCCACTAAGCTCAAGGTTCAGGATGGAAAGAGAGAGCAACTGAAGGGACTCAGGACCACACCAAGAAGCTTGCTCAGCAGTGGGAAGGAGAGGGTAGGAGCCACTGGGGAGGGGCACTGAGCGCAGAGCTAAGCACATATACAAAGGTGCTGTGGGCAAGGGGTACTTTGGCGAGATGCCGTCCTCCACAGAGCACCAGGTGTGTTCCATACGGGGCACTGGGTACTAGAATGACAAAAGTCTCTTCCTCTCTACTGGGGTCACAGGGTCCAGCTGAGTCTGCTCCCCAATATGCCCTCAGGCTCCTAGGCTTCCCAGTGCAGGTGACTTGGTATAAAGAAGGGCTGGCTGAGACCTCTCCCAGCCCCTCCTCGAGCCCACCACTAAGAAGCTGGTGTCCACCCACCCTGAGCCAGGATCACTCTGCAGGTAGTCTGGGTGGGCTCAGGTGATGATAGTTTTGTGTGGGAGACTGTCTGAGATCCACCCCATCCCAACGCAGTGTTCCCACGCACACAGCAGGCTGTGCCTGCTTCCCAGACAAAGCTGGACATGGGTGTGACATGCCACCTGCCTGCCACACCCGGGCCCTAGGTCCTCACCCCAGCTTCTGTAGCTCAGGGCTAGAAAGTGCCACCCTATTGTTACTGCTGTTTTTGACCCTCAACCAACCCTTCAGCCTGGCCTGTCATTACCCTCCATAATTTTTTTTTTAATTTCGTGTGCACTAGTGTTTTGCCTGCTTGTAAGCCTGTGTGAGGGCATCAGAAACCCTGGAACTTGAGTGACAGACAGTCGTGAGCTGTCATGTGGTGATGTGGGATTCCCCTATGTATGCAGTGAATACCATTGGTGAATAAAGAAACTGCCTCAGCCTGTTCATAGGGCAAAACTTAGATAGGTTGGGAAAACTAAACTGAATGCTGGGAGAAAGAAGGGCAGAATCAGAGAGAAACCATTGAGCCACCTCCGGAGACAGATGTGCCGAAACTTTGCTGGTAGGCCACGATTAATGGAGATGGGTTAAATTAAGATGTAAGAGTTGGCAAATAAGAAGGTAGAGATAATGGGCCAAGCAATGATTTAAATAATATGGTTTCCATGTGATTATTTAGAGGCTGAGCAGCTAGGAACTTACAGGGGCCCCCTCACAATGTGGTGCTGGGAATTGAACCCAGGTCCTCTGGAAGAGCAGTTAAGCCATCTCTCCAGCCCCAGCTCCCCTAAGATGACCTCTTTATTCCAGGTGACTTTCCCGCCAGTCACAGGGGACACCCCCTGCTCCTCCAGCCCTACCTCAGGACGTTTGCAAGTGCACTGCCTGCACTCCTCTCTGGCTACTACCCAGAAGTGAGCAGCAAGCGCCTCTCCCCATCTCTGTCCCTCCCTCCTTCCCGTCACTTACCTCCTCTTGACAAAGTTCTGGGTCATCCTCTCAGGAAAGCACAGCGCTCTTTCAGGAGATGGCACATTCTTCCGGGGACTTTGAACACGCTGCCACACTGTGCGTGCTTAGGGATGATGTCTGTTGCTCTTCGCTCCTGAAGGCTAATGTGAAGTACTCTCCACAGAACTGGAAGCTGCCCCTGGGTGACTCTGGGTCTCATCACCTGATGTCAGTGGTCAAGAGGGCCCACCGCTTCACTGAGCCAGCCCTCGGCCTCACACAGATGTGATCAGCTGGCTAGTAAGAGATGGGAAAAGGCAGCCTTCCCTGAACAGCTATGCAAAATCTGGCTGCAGGAGGGGCTCAGCCAAGCTGGTGTGTGTATGTGTGTGTGGGGGGGGGGGGTGTCCTTGTAAGTTCTGCTAGAGAGGCAGAAGGCAGAGGCCTGCAGATCATGCTGGAAGTGCAAGGGAGGAAAAAATTAACCCTAAACAAGAAATCACTGTCTAGAAGTGAGCCATTTGGGTTGGCCACCAAGAGGGATCTGTGTGCACATGAGTACATGTGTGTGGTGCTGGAGATGCAATCCAGGGCTTTGCCACACCCATTCTAACACTGAAGTGCATCCGAAGCCCTCCAAGGTGGGGGTTCTAAGATACTTTATGACTTTTGTGTACTGTCTCCTCATTCTAGAAGGTTCTTTTCTGTCCTCCCCCCTCCAGCTATATGTTTCAGTTTCTATATAAGGAACTCCCCCAAACTTAGTGTTTGTGGCTTAGTGTTGCACACTCCTTTGACTCTGCACAGGGCCTGACCCTAAGTACAACTCCTGTGTCCTGTGTGGTAGGAGGCTGAGGCAGAAAGATCTTAAATTCCAGGACATAGCCTGGGATACAGAGAAAAGTTGTTTCAGAAACCTAAGAAAGTAAACAGTCAGTGTCTTCTCTCACTACGCACAGATGTGTGCAAAAATTGCAAACATCACCCCATTGCTTCTCTATCAGAGTATGATTAGCAGAGGCAGGTGGATCTCTGTGAGTATGAGCCAGCCTGGTCTACAAGAGCTAGTTCCAGGATAAGCACCAAAGCTACAGAGAAACCTTATCTTGAAAAAACAAAAACAAAAAGAAGAAAGTTGTACAGAGTGTGATCATCTGTGTTGCAATTGACATGTATTCATTTATTGATTTACTCACATTTCCTCCGAGACAGGGTTTCCACTCGGAAATAGACGGGCTCCAAACTCCAGACCTGTCTCAGTCTCTTGAGTGCTGAGATTATAGGCTTAAGCTACAATACCCAGATTCTAGCAGGACTATTTGTATCTATAATTTTGAATACCTCTATTCTTAAAACCCCTCTAAAAATGCCCCCATTGCCAGTCAGGGGCCAGCAGGCACCCAGGGTCTTGCTGGAGCTGGGGGTGGTGGTAGGGGCTCGCCATCTCTGCTCTCAGCCCCTCTTCCCAGAGCACCCAGGGATAGAATAACAGGCTGATAAGCAAAGCCTGACTCTTATCAGCAGCCCCAGGAGGTACTGGAAGGGCAGATGCCACCGCCACCACTGCCTGAGATGACACCCAGACAGGGAGCTCTGGGCAGCTGTATCTAGACATCCAACCTGTTGCCTGGGGTCCTCGTTCAGTGTTTACACGTCTGAGGAAAAACACCAGTGTGACTCAGCAGGCAGAGAGGGCCATGTGTGGGGGTGACGCCCAGCTGGCTGTGGGTGAGGTGGAAGAGATGGGGCAGTGACCTGGTTCTGCAGTCTTACGTGGCCAGATTCAAGGTGCTTGGGTTAAATCCAGCCCAGCCACTCCAGCACTCTGGCGGCATCTAAACACAACTGGATCTCTCGGCCTGAGCTGCCTATTTGGCACAGGGAGGGTCAACCCGCCACGGGGTGCCAGGGTCTCAGGGAGATGTCAGATGCGGAACCCATGAGTTCCCAGGCTCCAACGACAGCCTGAGTTCTGGAGCTGGTGGTGTGGCTGTCATAGCTGGAAATGGGGGTCCTTTCCCTGGTGAGCAGAGGCTTGAGCTCAAAGGGTTAGGTCACAGGAACTGGGGTGTTATTCTTCCTCTGTTGACTCTCAGTCTTTCCTGGGGCTCCTGAGCTGAGTGCCTACCTCACATCTGCCCCCACTGTCTGCCAATTCTCCCGTTTAGGAACTTGGCAATGAGCCAGTTTATAGGAGATTTAACTGTGGTTGGGTCAGTTCTCCAAGGGCCAGGATAGCTGCTGGAACTCTAGTCATCATGTCCAAGATCTGGAGTGGTAGAGCCCAAGATAGTCTGAGCAGCGGCCCTTCCACTGCACCCCGGCTGCAGTAGGTCCTTGGGAGAGGCATGGCAGGGGACTGGCCGAGATGCTCTACCTGGCACTTGTGGGCGCCAGCTGGCCAGTGGGAAGCCTGAATGAAATCACTTGCTCTGTCCCCAAGCCAGTTCCCCTCGAGAGGGCTGTCTTTCACACTGCCTGGGAGGGGTCTCGACGAGAAGCTGAGGCAGCTGGAAGAAGAGCCAAGGGCAGCTACTCTCCTTCAGGATCACGGGGATCTATCCCTGAGGACCAGTCTCTAGTGTAAAGGGAAGCGGTTGGTCACCAAGACCGTTTGGTTCCCAGCTCTCCATGCCTACCCACTGGCACAGACCTCTTCCTCCCCCAGACACTCAGGGTTATCTGTTCCTAGCCTGTTTCCCCCAGAGAAGTCCCTCTTCCTCCTGGAGTTCCAGAAGGCTCCTGTGGCTCCTGTGACCCAGACAGGGCCTACATGCATGCCAGCGACTCACACACCTCAAGGCTCAAAAGCCTCACAGCAGTGGGTGCCCAGGGATGGGGGTCCCACTGAACAGGATATCCTCAGGGTAAGGGAGAGGTGGAGACTATGCGGTCGGTCATGTGGCAACTGGACCTTAGTTAAGCTTTGGGCTCTGGGCAAATATGGTAGATGAGGCTCAACTGAATGGCCCATACAGGACAGCGCTGGGCTCAGCATGACTCTCATCTGGGCTGCTGCCTCTCTGCACTTAGGCCAGAAGGAAAAGCTGCAGCAGGGAGTGACAGCTGGCTGCCCCTGCACAGAGAAGGTCCAGCCCAGGGCCTGAGGTCCCCTCCTCTTTGTCCAGCCACCCAAACACCCCCCCCACACACACACACACAGCTTCTCCCTCAAGTGACTCCAGCTCAAAACTGTAGCTGCATCTCTGTTCCAGAGGCTGTGGAACATAACACCTAACACAGATGACACACACACGGACCCTCTTCATGCTACCCAGTATGCCTGGTTCTGGGGTGTACGTGTGCACATGTACATGTGTGCGTTGCTTTGCAGACATCTGCAAGTGTGCATTTGAGCCGAGTCAGGTGTGCTTGTGTAATTGTGAAACTGTATCCTGCGTGTGGAGTTTGTGTGTATCCCTGTGACTGGCCTGCTGAACCTTTATGTAGAGGGCGAGCACACTAACGTGTATGCGGTCTGTAAGCATTTGTTTACACGGGAGTGTGCCTGGCCAGGCCATCGGGCTGGATGGAACCTGTTCCTCTCTCTGGGTCACACTGTGCACCAGGTCTGTGCTGACAGCTGGGAACAGATTCCTGGGGCAGAAATCCTGTCCTTGGGAGGTGAAGCAGTGAAAATCCCTGTCTTGGGACAGTGTGGCTCTCCTAACCAGACCTTTCACCATGCTGCAAAGGGACAATGAACAGCTTGCCACCTGGACCTGGGGACATCCCATGGAAACTGTCCTGTAGCAAGAGCAGTGGTTACCACTGTAATTACTGATGGCAGCGTGGCTCTGCTGACTGCATTCGGCCCGCTGTGTCCTTGGCACAAAACAGCACCTATTGCTCTCCTAGGTTTGTCCTGTTTAGAGTCCTCAATCCTAAGACCCAGGAGGGCATTATCCAGACCAAGGGGCCTTCCTGAGGGCCTGCCCCTGTGGCTGCCACCAGCTGATAGAGACAGGAAGTATGCTGGCTTCACGTGGCCTTCCTGATAACCCTGGCAGTGCCCGCCACCCCTCCCTGGCCCCACACTCTTATCAGCAGCAACAGATGTCAGTTGTGGGTTAGGAGCCCCCATGTTGACCTTCTGACCCTTTAGTGTTTGCAAACTGACACTTGGAGGTAGAGGCCTGGGATGAAAGCAAACCCAGCCCTGACAGCGCAGCTGGGCCTGGGTCACAGACGCTCCAGGCACATCTCACAGACAAACTAAGTGGAAACCAGAACGGGGCTTTGGGGAACCTAAGGTACAGTGCAAGAAATCAACCCAGGTCCACTTCTAAAGGCTTGAGCATGGGGGCCAACAGTGAACCCCGCCCAGGCCTGGCTGCACCTACCTTGTGGGTTAGAGTCCTCTGGTTCAGACTGCTGGGCCATACTGGGGCCGGCCCTGCTTGTCTCTGAAGCTAACAGATCAATCAGCAGAGGCTGAAGCAGGGTAAGGGTTTGATAAACAGCGGTCAGAAACCCTGGACACAGGACCACCATGGCCATTGAGAGAAAAATCTTGGACAGACTTTCTCTTTAAAGAAAACAAGTTTTATTTTTATAATCAGAATATTCTAATAAAAATATTATTATAACATTACTTCCTCTGTCCTCTGGGCTGAGGAGCAGGCATGCTGCTGAGGGCCTTCACACTGGCTCCCTGAGGTAGGTGTGGAAGGACCCACTGCCCAGCCTGCGGGCAGCCCACTGCACCCCTTCCAGACATGGGCGGGACTTCTCCCTCTGTGCTGTCAGGTCATGTTCCCAGACTGGCATGCCGGTGACTACAGGAGGGTGGATGGGCAGGCACAGAGCCTGCCTAGAGGGTGCAGGGCCAGGAAGAAGGCCTCAATGGCACAGCAACAGACACCTGAGAATTCGCCCTGACGGGCACCTCTGCAGGTAAGGTGGGCAGCATCAGACAGACAGGGGCCCAGGGCCCTGCAGGGCTGTGGTCTGGCGATGGCCACCCCATGGGAAAGGGGGTAGCTCCAGGCATCCCATCAGTGACATTGTCACAGAGAAATACTGTCATTGTCTCCAAAGGGAGCTACTGACCAAAGCCAGTCTCTAAGTAAAAAACAGACTTGGAGTTCTTGGTGATGATGGTCTTGCCTTCATAGTAGAACAATCCCAACAGGACATGGCACAGTGCTTCGACTGAAGGGCAATGGGCGGGGTTCCCAGAGAGGAAGACAGACGTCTGTACACGTCCCAGAGTAAGGCACCTGGCATGGAGTGGCTGCAGAGATTCCCAAGAGTGTACCCTTACTTCTCATGGCCTTCCTCAAGGCACAGCAGGGCCTGGGCTGGAGAAGATGCTGTCTGGTGCCCTTGGCAAGTGGGCCCAGGGGCCTGAGGAGACCCAAGTGCTGGTGGCTCCCGAGGCTGGCAGGCGGTGGCTGTGGCCCTAGGCAGGACACGCCTCACTGCATCCTGTCAGGCTGTAGCTGAGGTGCCTGGTACTGCAGGAAAGTGGTGCCTGCAGGGGCAGCGGCAGACAAGGCTGGGGGCATGGCAGCTGGGTAGCCATAGCCCACGAAGCTGGTGGCTGTGGCAGGCGAGGCGGCATACGGGTACTGGTCATAGGCGGCTGGAGGGTACTGGGCATAGGCTGGGCTGCTTGGTGTATACTCAAGGTAGGGCGAAGACAGTGACGGGACAGGGGTGGCAGGTATCACCACGCTGGGCTGCACGATGGCTGGCGGGTAGATGTAGTGGGGAGTCAGCCTGTGGGCCAAGCAGAGTGTCAGGGGCTGTAGGAGAAAGGAACGCAATGGCGGCAGAGTGGGGGAGGCCAAGGGACCCGTGCCCTGCCCATCTATAACCCCATCTCCAAGACAGTTTCAGCAACATGCCACCTGTACTGACACCAGGGCCTTTGCACGAGCAGTGCCATTGCTTTACGCGCCAAACACCTGTTCTCAGTGTCTTCCTCCTCAACCTAGGCCCACCCCGCATCTCCCACCAATACCCACTAAACAGTGTTTAAACCGGGAATCTCAAGACTGTGAGGAGAGAGACGGTAACAACTCAAGGCAGGCCTGAGAAAAACCATGGGGGCAGTGCAGCTCACATGCCAGATACCTACCCCTCCCAGTGACACCCACGATCCTTAGCCACCCACCAGCTCCTGAACAGCAGGAGCTCCTCCCTCATGGAGTCCTTACTCAACTCTTGCCAGGGAAGGCTGGGCAGCAGGGTTGCAGGTACACCCACTGCAGGATGGAGGGCACAGGGTGCTGGTGCGCTTGGTTTGTGCCCTGCTAAGTAACAAGATGCTCCAGGGGCCTTATCTAATGTCCCATCAGCACAGCCATTTTAAAGTCAGGAGGGCTGAGTGCCCTGTGCCAGGTGACCACATAGGTCCTGCAGCTTGTAATTGGAGGGCACTGGAGACCCGAGCTCCCACCCCACACCCTCAGAAACTTGTGCACCAGCTGCGGCTCCCTCAGGAAGCACAGCACGACTACAGGGGAAACTGAGGCTGGGCAGCCTCTCTGGACCTCAGCCATGTCTACAGCAGTGCCCACACTGTGCACTAAACACCTGCAGAGGGGCTGCTGGTGGCATCTTGCAGTACACAGCATGGGGGGTGCCACCAAGGGTGTCAGCATGCAGCTCACTCGCTCTCATGGTGTGTCTAAGCTGTGCTCTGGGCCAGCTGCAGCCTCAGCTTCCCATAACATCTTTGAGGCAGGCCTAGCACACAGCCTAACTCCAGAGAGAGGCTCTGCTCCAAAAGAAAAGGCTTAGCTGCTCCCCAGTGCTGCTGCTCTGCCCACACCCAGCCCTAGGGTGTGCACATCTCTGGAGAGAGCACACCCAGCAAGACACACTCAATGAGTCCCAGCAGCTTGTGTGAGATCACAAATAACCAAAGTCACCCAAGAGACCAGGGAATGGCATCCAATCCCACCCCAAGCAGGCTCCTGCCCATAGTAACACCTCTGAAAGATAAAACTGACGGGTGAGCTGCAGACTCCGGGCCTAGCCCACCTAACACGCACAGGTCCAAGAGATGATGGCTTCCCAAGGATGCCCCAAGGAGGATGGTGCAGAGAGCGCCTAGCAGAGACAGAGGGAAGAGGTGGGGTCTATTTGTGGGGTCTGAAGTCTTTGAAAGGCTTGAGGAGCACACGTGCGCGATTAAAGAGAATTCTAGTTGCTGGGCAGTGGTGGTGCATGCCTTTAATCCCAATACAGAGCAGGGGCAGGAGGACCTCTGTGAGTCCAAGGCCAGTCTGGGCAGTGAGTTCCACGACAGTCAGGGCTACACAGAGAAACCTTATCCACCCCCCACCCAAAAAAAGGCTCTAGTCACCAAAGCAGCATCCCAATACCTGCCGCAAGTTGCAAACGGACATGTGGCCTGTGTGGTTGAGCACTGACCAGCCATGCAGTGGGTGGCAGAGAGGCAAGCAGCAGTATCATTGATGAATTCAAGTGATATGCATGCGCAAACAGGCCAGAGATGGGTGCCGGTCATCTTCCTGGGCCACTCTCCACCTTATAGATTGAGGATGGGACTCTTACTTGAACCCAGACCTCATAGATCTATAGCCTCACTCTGGGGACCCTGTCAGTCTTTCGCACGCTGGGGTTACAGGTAGACTGCCATGGGATCCAAACTGTGGCCATCACATGTGCAGCAAGCACTTACTACCTCTTCATCTCCACAGCCCCAGCAGCAGCCGCAGCAGCAGCGTCTGATAGCACAGGTACCAAAGGGACACGGGTGAGGCTGGGGCAGAGCTAGGAAAGCCACTGGAGTGCACACAGGGAGGCACAGCTAACACAGGTATGACCCTGCATGCTGTTTGGAGAGCTTCTGCACCCAGCTGCCCTCTCCATTTTCAAAGGGCAGGGGCAGCTGACCAGCCATTGCCAGGACACCAATCACCATCAGTGGTCAGCATCCTGTATACCACAGGGCAACAGATGTGCAGTTGTGAGGCCAAACAGCCTTTGGCAGGAGCCCCAGGTAGTGTCTGCCCTACCTCCTTGACTGGAATGGCGCTGCTGTGGATTCTAACCCTATCTCTGGGCTGCACGATACTTCCTCAGATTCCTGCCAGGACAGAGTCATGAACAGAACACATGGCTGAGTTCTGCAGGAAGAGGTGGAGGACAGAAACCCAGAGCTCAGGAGAGGCTGCAGGAAAGTGGAGCCCGGGCAGGCCGCAGGGAGGATGCCCAGGCAGGAGTACACACGACAGGACTGGGAGGCAGGGCTTCCCCTGACCACTCAGCTGGCCCACAGATCCCTAAACCCTGCTCAGACCAAAGCCTGAACAGCAGTGGATCCCACAGCACCCAACACTCCTCACCTGCCTCAGCCTGGGGTCCAGGGCCATTTCCTGCACTGTCCCCCAGCCTGGCCTGACCTTCCTGAAACCAGAGCTCTGGTAGAGGGTGCTGCTGGATGCCTGCTCCCCACCGGGCAAGACCGAGGCCTTGCTAGAACAGCAAAGCCTACGTGGTGTCCCTACCTGGGTGTCAGGCAGGAAGCCCCACCTGGCCCCTGGGACTCAAGCACTGAGGCTCCAAGAGAGTTATGCTTTTAACTTCCCGAAACATGGGTGGGACACCCTTACCCAATCCCTCTAGGGGTGGCGCTTGCTAACACTGAGGTTCCCTGCTCTGCCCACCTGGAGGACCTGCCCAATCCTGTACACCCTAAATGCTCCGGGTCTCTGCATCCTCACCTGTACTTTCCTTGAGGTCTCCGTCAGGCACTACTGTGGTGCCTAACACAAGACAGGTGAAAACGACTCAGACTATCCAGTCACCTGCTTATGCCACACGCCCCTGGAACCACAGTTCTAACCATCCTTTAATACCAGTGCTCAGGAGGCAGAAGCAAAAGTGGATCTCTGAGTTCAAGGCCAGCCTAGTCTACAAAACAAGTTCCAGGACAGCTAAGGCTACTCTGAGAAGACTCCACACTACGGCCAACACCACAGACATCCCGGTTAAAAGCAGCAGAAGCTGGGACGGGGCCTGCACACCAGAGAACACTCTGGCACACGGATCACTCTACTTTAAAAATCCCACCTGAGTTCTAGCCCTGCACCCAGTCCATGGGTGACCCTGGTCCCAGAGTGCACACTGCTGCAAGCAATGTGGAAGTGCCATGTTGTCCAGAGACATCCCCAGTGCTGCTCAGACTCAAATGCCAGCCACCATTCAACCACTCTCATGTCCAGCCTAGCAAGGGTACCGGCCTCCTAACCTTCTACCCCAGCAGTACGGGGCCCTGAAGGACTCAATGCCTCCATGTCCCAGCATGCCCACCCACCCAAAGCTTTCCAAAGTCACTGTCACTCTCCCCCACTTCCTACCTCTGGGCCAGCAGACTCCACTTGGCCTAGCCCACTAAGTCCCTCATATACCACTTAAAGACTTCAAGACTACATTACTCCAGGGACCAGAACCAGGGACTAGCACCATCCCACTGGACCGAGAAGCAAATCCAAACTGCTCCTGGGGCTTCCGACATGAGAGCCCACACCCACCTCTCCACCCTGGATGATCCTGCTGTCCCCAAACTGCAGCCACCCCGAGTTGCTGACACCTGGGGTACACGCCCAAAGGTTTCTTCCCCCCAGCATCATCTTGTAGGCCCCTCCTGCCCCTTTTATTTTCCACACCAAAGCACCCTATCCTTTTATTTGTATGAACCTTCATGGCCATGCAGGCTGAGTTTCCTTGCTCCATTGTCCCTAAAGGCCCAGAATAGCATCTGTGGACATCTGAGCACCCTGGGGCAAGCCAGAAGGCCCAGGCATGAGACAGCAGATAGAGCAGCAGCCTCAGACACCAGCAGGGACAGGAGACACAGATCTGTCTGTCAAGTTTACAGCAGACAGTCTGACCTGCCATCCTTGGTCGACTGCCTGCTTTAGTCCTGTGGCATCCTTATCAGTCCTCGGAATGACACGCTTACAGGCAGCTGGATCTTCACCCCTGTGGCCCAAGGGGAGGTCAAGTGAACAGACACCTTTCATGCTCCGCCTGTCCAGCCTTACGTGCTGAAATCTAAAGGTGGGGTAACCCACTCTCTCCAGAGTGCTCTGCCACCAGCTTTTTCGGGTTCACTCCCATCCAGGCCTTGGCTGAGAGCAGATGCCACTGTCTCCTCACACCGAGGATTCCATTTCCGCATTCTTTTCAGGGAATCTTCTGCCCTTTCTCAAGCCAGGGTGGCCGGGGACAATTAAACCCACCCTAAGCAGCAGCAGCAGCAGCAGCAGAAGAAGAGTTCCTAGGCCAGAGGCCACCAAAGGAGTCTAAATTCTGGAGCTTTGGGGACCCTCTTGCCAGGGAGACCTATGTGATGCTAGGGGAAGGATGGCTCAAGCTCTCAGCTTCCTAGTGGTGTCTGGTTTGGGGGTAACACTGAGCTATCAAGCTACAGAGGCTGAAGGGAAGAGCCCAGAGTGGGTTGCTATGGGTGCTGGCCAGGGCTGACAGCTGGGTCTGTAGGGTGGGGCCAGGAGAACCTGACCCACTGGGAGGGAGGGAAGAGGTGGCCTCTCCTTCCATCAAGTCCAGAGTCAGGCCAACAAATAAACAGCCAGATGCACTTGGCTGACTTGGCCTAGGGTCCAGATCTCACTGCCTGTTTCCCCACTGTAAACTAAGGGTACCACTGGCACATCTGGGATGCTGGCTACCCCCAGAAGAGAGATGGGAGCTCTGCATCGGCATCTGAGACATCCATCTCCCCGCCCTGAGCACACAGCTACTGTGGCTACTACTAAGGAGGGTTCAAAGTGAGCGGTGTCAATGCAGGCCCTGCCCCCGTGTGTGAAGCCCAGCTTTCAGAAAACTCACTGGCCCAGCCCAGGAGGGCCCATTTCCCGAACATGAAGCCACACTGAAAATAAAAACGAAAAAGGCAAATGAGCCCATTTCACTTTTTTCTTTCTCCCTGGGGGCCTTATGCCTGGGTGCTGGAGGCAAGCCTGGCAACTTACCAGCAGCCCCAGCGTTGGGGCGGGGCGGTGATGTGATTCGTGTGTGGCAGCCTGGCAGGCCTCCTGGGAATCCCCTGTGAGGGGGACACCAGGCTCTCTGGGGTGCACAGCAGCTGGATGAGTGTAGGCAGAGAGAAGACACACTACAGTGGGAGCCAGCTAAGAACCTGCCCAAATTCTACCTTAGGCCTGCTAGCTGCAGTCTTAAGTTGTACGGCATTCTTCCTCTAAGGTCAAGTCCATCTACTGTCCACCCTGGAATCGTAGCCCTCCTCCCCAGGTCTAGTGGTCCAGGTGATTCTGTCTCAGGCTAGATGGCAGCTGTCCCAAGGGAAGGCCTTCTGGCTCAATGCAGCGGTAGAGGGATGCCCTCAAAACAAACCTGAATCCCAGCACTTGGAAAGCAAGGGACTGCTTGTAGTCCAGGAGTAGAGAGCTTATCTAGCACGCATAAGGCTGGGTTCAAGTCCCAGCTCCAGAGAAGCAAGAGGCAGGGACCCAGGAGTTCACAGTCTGCTGGGCTCCATATGCTGAGCTAGAAGACCCTGCCTGGTTTAACAAGAAAAAAGAAGCGATGGTGCATGACTTTGACCCTAGCACTTAGGAAGCTCACTGGTGGTTCAAGACCAACCTGGGCTGCATGACAAGACCTTGTTTCAGAAAAAGGACCCACACACTGCTGGGCTCTGGCCTCTGTTCCCATATCACCACCACCCCACAGTCCCTTCCTCTACAGCTTTTATACCAACCCTGCATGGTTCTTTCTGTCTCCCTTGCTGCAAGTCTCCTGGGAGAGGACACTGTGGTCACACCAGTGGAGCTAGGGCCCCTGAC
Source organism: Microtus oregoni (assembly GCF_018167655.1). Classification (NCBI taxonomy): domain Eukaryota; kingdom Metazoa; phylum Chordata; class Mammalia; order Rodentia; family Cricetidae; genus Microtus; species Microtus oregoni. Next base: position 5,785,679 of record NW_024543978.1, read on the forward strand.
CTGACACAAAGGGAGGATCAGAATCACTCTGCAGACTTCCAGCCTGTTCCCAGCTGACACCAAGTCTACAGGAGGGCTGGGGGAAGGGAGCAAGGCCACTCTCCCAAGGGATGCCTCAATTCCTGAGCCACGATCTGGGGGCCAGAGGCCACCTGGTGGACCTCCGTGCCATGGACACATCTCTGGGGCTAACTGAGCTATGGACCCTCAGCCTCAGGCTTCAGAAGCGCTACCTTGGGCACCTGGCAATAACTGAACTCTGAAAGGAACCCAAGAGCACCCGAGGCTAGCTTCTTGTCCCAGCAGACAAACAACAGGTGCAGCAGCACCAGCAGCACACCCTCTGGGAGGGTCAGACAGACAGCCCACGCCTGCCTCCAGACAGGCTGCCAAACAGGAAGTGATGACGGGGGAAGCAAGTAGGGCCACCCCCAAGATAACCCACAGGTGGTGGGGTGAGCATGCTCACATCTGCTGCTCTGGGCCTGGCTTAGTGCCTATAGTACTTCCAACTCCTCGCTGCCACACCCCTAGAGAGGCCTCCTGAACCAGAGCATGCGACACACCTGCCCCTCCTACAGCCTCACACCGGCCTCACCTTTCACTGCCCTCAGTGAAATTAGGGCAAATCCCTCTGTAGGGCCAGGCCAATCCCTTCCTCCAACCTCCCCTCACTGGCTGGCTACACTTGTCTGTGCAGGAAAGAGGCTGGCACAGTGTGGGACTCTATGGGGACCCAGACACTATGGTGCTCATTTACACCGTAACACACGTGGCTCAACTGGCCAGTCAGATAACACAGCACCTCTCATTCCTGAGAAGCACCCCCAGTAGCACCCTGTCTAACTGCAGTGGTCCTGGCCACACTGGGCACTGGGTTGGGGATGTCTGTCTCACCCCCCCATCTCTAGTCCACAGGTCTGGTGACATGAAATCAGGACAAACATCACCATATGGGTACCAGGTTCATACCACAGAAAACACAGTCTCTAAAATGAAGACTATGGGAAAGAAAACCCAAGCCAGAGAGAGGATGCCCAACTGTTGTTGGTCTCGGGGACATGAGTTCACTCATCCAAAAACTGTCATGTGAGCAAGGGAGGTGCTGGAAAGAGAGGGATAGGCCTGGGTGGTCCTAGGGAGAAGGCAGGCCTGCAGTCTATGTGGCCCTAAGCTTAGGCCTGTTTTTGGATCATCCAGGACAAACCCCAAGGCTCTCCATGGCCTTGGGATCAACACACTCCACACACCTTGCTCAGTCAGTCCTTAACGTGGCCCTGTCACCTTGAATGCTGCTGTCCGGAGATGCAGCCTGACACCCAGCAGGTTTGGGACTCTGGCTTGACCCCAGCCCCTAGGGCCTGGCCTGGCCCTATTTTGGGGAGAAAGGATCAGAGTGTCTGGGCATCTTTCCACAGCAATGTTCCCCTTAAGAACAGGGAGAATAGCCTGTTGGAGCAACAGCCCTTCAAATATAGCTCAGGAGAGGTTCCAAGGGCTGTCAGGCCAGAGACACACCTCGGCTCTCCATCAGCCTTAGGCTGAGTGTGGGCAGACACCCTTGACCCTGGGAAGCCCTGACAAACATAACCAGGGTGGGGTAATCTCAGCCCTCCCCTCCCATCTGCACTGCTAACTGTGTCCCAGGGCTGGAAAAGACGCCATTGCTGGAAAGTCCTGGGCCACTTATCCCCAGCAGAGATTACCAACACAAGCCAGAAGGCTGGCAAAAACTATTGCAATGGCTGAGGAAAGCTTCACCAGACACCAAGCCTTGTCCCACAGATTCGGTTACATGACGGACAGGCACAGGCTGTACAAGGCCTGGTCAACAAGCAGGCATGGGGGCAAGCAGATGGGGACCCAGGTAAACAGCAAAGCATCGTGTTCTCAAGAGTCTTCATAAGTTGACGGGTAGTTCTGACCAGACAGGTGAGGACCCCAACAGTGGTTTGGCTTATAGGCGGGTTGTGGGGGTCTTAAATGTCAAGGGTCCAGAAGCCCTAGGACAAAGTACAGTCACGCAGGCGCCTGCAGGCTCTGAGCTGCCAGGGTTCCAGCTCCCACCAGGCCCTCAGCCAGGGTAGCCCAAGGCTGACTGACAAAACCAACCGCTGAGTCAGGCCCAGCCAGGCCAGCCTGATTGTTTGCAAAAACAAAGGGAGCCGCTGACAGCCCAACTCTGCCTCCCAGCTGGGAGGGCAGGGCACTTATAGCAATGGCCCAGGCAGTGAGGCCTGGTTACACACGAGGGTCTGTCTCTGTCTCTGTCTCTCTCTGTCTCTCTCTGTCTCTCTCTCTCTCTCACACACACACACACACACACACACACACACACACACGGTTTGGTAAGGGCAAGAAGTGGGATGTTCCTCAAAGGAACGCAAGGACCAATGGCACTGCAGGTCGGCCAGTCCCTCTGCCCACCTGTCCATTTGGGTCTACACTCCTTGGCACCCTCCAAACACTTTGTAGTCAAAGTGGTAGACGACCAGTCTGCTAATCTAGTTACAAACTACTGTGGCCTGACACCAGATACCCCCGAGTATCAGGGCTCCCAGAACATGCACACCCCCAAAGACAGCAAGCGTGGCCCTGAGTTTACAGGTCCACACCTCACACCCTGGGTAAGTCATTAGCCATCTATGAGGACAGGAGGAGGGCCTTTTCCAGAGACTAGGGCATGCTGTCTATAAGTAGTAGTGCCCCCATTTTCCAGATGAGGAAAGGCAACCAAAGCGGGGACAGTTGGAGAGTAACAGAGGCTGTGAACCTAGCTGAGGGCCGCAGAGGCTGGGCAGGCACTAGTGACTGCGAGGCAGTTATGTGTCGGAGGCATGGGAACCCCTGTCCCAGTGTAAGCATCTCTCATCTCAGCCAGCATCAGCCTGAAACCCAGGACCCAGGAGCACAGCAAGCTACCAGAGAGAGGGGCACCCTCCTCACATAGCTGGCAGGGGAGAAGCTACCGCACAGATACCAAGGCTACGATGTTCCCAAACCTCTTCCAGACAGCCTAGAACACATAGGGAACAGATCCCAGGCCAAAAAAATGTGATCTGGCACTATCTGCCATGGTAGCACCCCAAGTACGTCCCCAGGAGACCAGTGACAACACACGGGAAAACGCAAGTTGGGGCCCAGAACACAGCTCCCCACAGATATGCCCCTGCGTGGCTCACACCAATCCCCAAGGAGAGTTGTGGAGAATCCCAGTGGCATCCCACAGAACAAGCACACACTTAGAGCATGCAGCACTGTTTCCAGCCATCTGACCCACTATGCTGGCCAAACTCAGCTCTCACCCCAACATACACCTACCCCACTCCACCGTTCAGCTCCAACCCCAAAAGACACCCCACTCTACCTCCCAGCTCCCGCCCCGACAAACCCCACTCTACCCCACCCACCAAGCTGAGACACAAAACCTGGCAGTAAAGATTTGGCAAGCTTGCCAGTGCAAAGTGGGGGTGTGTGTGTGTGTGAGAGAGGGAGAGAGTTCCCACCCACCTGGCTCATTCACAGCCAGTCTATACCAGACAAACAGCTGATTGTGGCCAAACCGAGTGGCAGGGTCTAACGCTTGTGTCCCTCAAGCGTGTGAGCCCTTCCCCAAGCAGCTGCCAAGCTTACTGCTCTTTTTAGTATGGGAGGAGGTGGGACACGGAACAAGTAACTCACACAAAAAGCCAACTAGTGACAGTCACCTACTATGCCATTCACAAACATGAACCCTCACAGGGTACAGTCCCACAGGAGCTACTTCCATGGCACTGGTCCACATCAGAGAGCACCCCAGGAAGAGCCCAGGTCACCAGATCCATTCAGCCTTGGCATACACTCTAGGAGAGCTGCCTGCGCTGGGGACGGACTGAGCCCCCACATTCACTGCACAGGTGAGGAAGTGAGGCACAGATGGCCACGTGACACCTGGCCAAGGAGGTGTCACATAGTGGGGGCAAGGCATGCACCAGGCTTGAAGGCGGGTGCTCCCCTTTGTGTTAGAGAAACGCAGTTGGTCTTATCTCTTCCTCCACACTTCCAAAACACAATCCAGTTTCTGAAAACAGCCGTTTCCCCAGCCTTGCAGATCTGAGAGAAGCCCACAGCTGTCCCACCTCAAGGCCCTCCCACCCACACCAGCTACATCCACTCACCCATAGGTGCGCTGGATCAAGGTAGGGTGTAGCTGCTGTACACCGACGGCAAAACCTAAAACAAGAGGAGAGTTAGGAACAGGATACTATATGGGTAAGGTCCCAGGGCCACACACGGGGAGGCAGAGTCCTGCGTGCCACACTCCCCTAGTCACCAAGGACAGTAAGCTTCCTTCTCCCAACCCAGCCACCACCTCCGTCCCTGCTAGTGAACTCTCAAAACATCCAAAGCAGAGAAGTCTACAGGTGGCAGCAGCTTCTCTGGGTGACTCCTAATCTCCAGCCCCATCAGCAGCTGACTTCTTCCCTTCCCACGGGCAGGGCAGACATTTGAGAGTCGGTATCCCTGGGACTATACACTGCTGAGAAAAGAAGAGCAAGCTTCCAAGCTAGGGGTGGCTGCCCTAGGCTGGCTCTGCAGGGCACATGACCGCTGGCGGCCACTCTGGGACAAAGGGGGAGCGAGGGCAGTGTATTCCATCAGACAGATAGCAAGGCTGAATATAGAAACAAGAAGGGCTGGAAAGAAAGTTCAAACGCTCACCAGTCTGCAGGCTCCTAGGTTTGGCACCCAGGTAGGCCAGGTTCACATTGGCCTTGCGGCCATCGATGATAGGGTTAGGGTCTTTGCAAGCCCTATCAGCTGCTGCCCGATCCGCCATGGTCACCTGCGGGAACACGGAGAGTCAGGGGCTTCGGTGGCTGGCTGAGGAAAGCGGGACAGAGGGGAAGAGGGTCCTGCCCTGGCATCAGGCCATCCCTGGGTCTTCCCTCCCAGGAGCAGGAGGATATTTCGTATTCAGTACCCTTGAGCCTGTCTTCTCTGCCTCCAGGACTGCAGCTCCTTCCCCTAAGTTCAAGTGCTGGGAAACGGAGCCTTCAAGGAGAGCGATAATCCCCTGGGAGGTGGAGCAAAGAGAACCCCTAGGGGAGCCCCCCCCCCCCAAGGCTGTTCTGCCCGGGAGTGAGTACCGTTAACTTTCTCAGAGGAGAAGTTTGGGGACACTAGAGTGGAAGGAAGTGGGAAACCGTCTTCAAGTCGCTAGTGTTAAAGCTGACGCTTATTTGGGGAGGCTGGAAAGTGTGGGGGAAGGGCCGACGGCCCCGGGAAGCCCCGGAGTCCCGGCTGCGCGCGGCGGGTCTGGGAGGCGGTGGGGGAGGGGCGGCGGCAGGTGCGCGCGCCGCGGGCACTCACGAAGCCGTAGCCGCGGGACTTGCCGGTCTGGCGGTCGGTGATGACCACGGCCTCCTCGATGTCTCCGAAGCCCTCGAAGTACTTTCTGAGCGATGCGTCGGTGGTGTGGTAAGGCAGGCCGCCCACGAAGATCTTGGTGAACGTGGTGTCCTTCTGCGAGCCGTGCATGGCGCTGGGAGCGGCGGAGGGCCGCGGGAACACGTTTGGGGCGCACGTGGGCTGCAGCAGCATGGGGGCCGCCGCTACCGAGCCGGCCGGCGCATGCGGGGGCGTCGCAGGCCGAATCCGAGTCTCCCACGCTGTCCCGGGCCAGTCGTCGGTCAGCCGCGAAGCTCCTACTCTGCGCCCCGCGGGCTGCCGGCCGCCTTTGTAGCCGGCCACGCCCAGCAGCCACGCCCCTTATTTCAGACACGCCCCCCCGATAGCGAGGGGCGCCGGGAAATGTAGTTCTAGACATGCCCCACGTGCCTGGACGCTCCTGTGTTCGCGGGTATCAATCACAACTGGTCTCGCCGGGCGCAAGGTCCAGTAGCTTCTATGGACTGCTCTATTCACTGGTTTACGCCGAAGAGACTAGGGGTGCAACGTACTTTTTAAAAGGTCCGAAGTAGTGGCTCAGCTGGTCATGTGCGAAACCTTACGTTTGATCTCAGCATCACATAAACCTGGTTGCTGGCACACACCTGTAAACCCAGCACTCAGGAAGGGGAGGAAGGAGGGCTAAAAGTTCAAGGCCACCCTTTGTAGTAAGTTTGAGATCAGCTGGGTTAAATGAGACTATCTCAAAAAAAAAAAAAGTAAATGCAAAGTAGTGTATTTTGCCGTGTATATAGGCAAAATTCGCATCATAAATACTTTTGGAGACCTGGGGTGTCCGGCACTTTATGCTGGGTCTTCAAGAGAAGCATACCCCTGGGACCCTCGGGCTTCTGTGGAAACAATGGGGACTCTGGGGCCACCCCTTAGCCAGAAAACAAGCAGAGAGCACAGCAAGTCATGTGTGGAAAGGGGGCCAAGGCTGGGACAAGATGCCAGCCTGCAGAACTCTTCTGGCCCAGCTCAAATGCAAACGTGGGGCCCCTTGTTGAAGAGACGTAAGTCTCGCTGTGGTGACACACTGGTTTTAATGCTCAGGAGGTGGAGATGAGAGGATTACAGGCTCATCCCCTGCTACACAGAAGGCCAGAAGCCAGCCTGTGAGACATACACTGGTATCTAAAAAAGAAATCAGTAATTTCAGCCCAGAAGCAGGCTGGATGCCTTAGTGGCTGGGCCACGAAGCAGCCCTCATCCAGCGTCCCCCATGTCCTCATCTCTGGCTATCACAGTGGAACCTGAGGACCTGCAACTTTTAGTGGGGTTACAACTGGCCCAGCCCATGGTCAAGGGGGACAGAGAGTCCGATAGCCTCCTGGTAAGCTCAGCCCACCCGGGGCTTGCACAGTTGGCTCCTTGCCTGTGAAGCCAGGTGCCTTCACACAAAGCAGACGCTCTCCCCGCCCCCCCCCCCCCCCCCCCCAGTGCCTGAGAGCCTGCTGGGGTTACCTCATCGCAGCCTTCTTCCCACCTTTGCCCTCCTTGCTTCACATCTCTTTTGCTGTTCGGTTTGTTTTCCCCAAACACTAACCAACCTGGCCTCCTCCCGGTCTAAGGGTCTCCTGACGCTGCTGAGTGAGCTCCCTGACAGCAGGGCTCTTGCGGGTTTTCCTTGGCAAGGGAAGCCTGCCTTGGGCAATGTCTGTTGAGCAAACCCATGGTGGGTTGTAAAGAGGGCTCCTGACCAAAAGACCCCTTAAGAAGCTTCTTTTGAAAACCAGTTAAAGTATGTTCTTGGCATCCCTTGAGGGCGGAGACTGTCTGGCCCCGAAGTCTTAGCCACATGGGTGCCTTCCTGGGGTCTCAGTTCCCCCTGGGTGGCACACTGCTGCTGGTGGCCAGGACGGTTGGCTTCAGGGCTTGCCGCCTACAAGTCCCAGCGCCGCCCCTGCCACCGACCAGCCCCGCCCCTCGGCTTCCCGAGGGCCCGCCCCAAGAAGCGCGCTGGGCGGACGCTGTAGGCACGTGCTGCTGCCTGGGCAGGAGGAGGGGGAGGGGATCACAGAACGTGCGAGAGCACGGCGCGGGCTGAACCCCGGGGACTGGCTGAGCCTCCTAGTCTGAAACTCTGGCTGTCGGAAGACGGTCCCTGCACCCAGCTCCTCCTGGCTCTTTGGATTTCTGCATCATCTGCCGTTGCACCTGTTCAGGGGCTCCACGTCTCACCGTCTGCTGCGCGTCGATTTGCCTTGCCCTGAATACATGTGCCCTAATGGCTGCGACTCTGGGCCGGGGATGCCATTCGCCTCTCTCCCACCCTCGAAGCAGGCAGCTGCAGCGAGTGAATGGTTTTGCATAGTAGGCTTAGGCACAGTTGCCCAGGCGGGCACTGAGTGGTGTACAAAGGCAGGAAGGACCTAGCGCGGGCAATGACATCACGTGGGGAGTAGGGAACAGTGGAGTGCAAAGGCCCAGACGTGACAGCTGCAGCTACTGTTAGTTAATGAATCCTCCCCTCCTGCCGCTGCCTCTCACACAGGGTCTCATTATGCAGCCCAGGCCAACCTCTAACTTTTATCCTCCTGCCTCAGCCTTCCAAGTCCTGGAATTACAAGCATTGGACGGCCATGCTTGACTCAGGGGTATGTTTTGAGGGCTGGCAATAGCCTCATGCATCACTAATCATGAAGTTCATTTGACCTTTGTGGTGCCTGCTAAGGCCCTTACTGGGGATTCCCCTAGATTAGGTGACTTAAAGAAGCAGCCATTCATGGGCACTTCACCGTTATCCATAAGCCTGATCTTCAGCTGGAGTGAACTGAGACTTCTGAGCCAAGCCAATTCCAAGACCCCATGTCACTATAACCACCCCCAAATCTTATTCAGAAGAGGCCCTGGTCCCCTGCTCTGTGGGCTGAGAAGGTGGGATCATCCCAGTGTTGACATGGTCCAGGACTACACAGCCATACTAGGCAGAGTCAGGATTAGGACTCAGGAGCAGGGGAACTTCCCCCTGACACCTCATCCTCTGGGCTGGAGTGAGGTGCTGTTGGCCATAACCCAGCTAGTCTGTAACCTAGCTAATTAACCATCAGTTGATTAAAGTTTATCTAAACCGGTGTCTGTAGATGGGCCAGCAAGCACCTGACAAGCTCAGAGTTGAGCAGGCTTCAGGCTTGGGCTGCCCCATTACCCAGCTGGCAAGGCCAGTTGTCAGCCCTGGTGGTGTAGACACAGACAGGCTGCCCGGCTGGCCCTGAGAAGGACACGGGGTGGGGCTGGGGCTGGTCAGTCCTCAGTAACCCTCCTGCCAGCAGGGATAATTATAACTCTCACACGGTCAGCAGCTCCGGAGGCGGAGCCCTTGGCACAAGCCTGAAACTGACATCAGATCTTAGGACCCTGTGATGCTGTCATCGCTGGCTCCTGCATGGTGGAGAATCCCCGGTTTCAGTGGGGGAAATACTGCCCCAGGAGCCAGCAAAGGCTAGCAAGGTGCCAGAGATCCAGCGAGGGGTCCAAGTGACCAGCGACCACACTTCAAGGACGCAAGAGGCAGCATTTTGGAGCTAGTCAGTTTTCTGAAGACCTTTCTGGACCCAGGGCTCAGTACGGAGACTCAGGGAGGTAAAGGTGCTTGTGCTAAAAGCCTAGAGACCTGGGTTCAATCCCCAGGACCCATATAAAGATGGAAGGAAAGAACTGACCCCCCGAAGTTGTTCTCTAACCTGCGCGCGCGCGCGCACACACACACACACACACACACGCACACACACACACACACGCATACACGCACACAGAGGCATGAAAGCACACTCTGCCACCACCACCACCAAACAACAAAACAATACAAACAAACAGAATGCACTCGCTGCAGCAGAGACAGCTGGATGTGAACCTCTGCTGCTCTTCAGGCTGGACAGGGCATCAGACACGACAGCAGGGAATACGGAAACCTGTTGTGAAACCCGTTTAACTCTGGATAACACCTTAGCCCACAATCGTTCCCCCTCCTGCTATGACAGGAGAATGTGGAAGAAAGCAGCTGCTCTTCCACCCGCCTTGTCCTCATCTGAGCTAGGGAGTCCCAGTGGAAGTCTGTGGGGCCTCTGTGCAGCTTTCCTCTTCCTGACGGATGAGATCAAGTACTAGGCAATACTAGATCTTGGCAACCATTTCTTCTTTCTTTCATACATTTTTGTTCAGGTGGGATTTCGTGTAGCCCAGGCTATCCTCAACTTTGCTATGTAGCCAAGGATGACCTTAACTCACCCATCCTCTTACTACTAGGATTGCAGGAATGCACCGCCATGCTTGATTTATGGGGTGTTGGGGAACAAGCCCTGGGCTCTCTGCACAAAGGGTAAACATTCTGTCAACTGAACTATTCGTCAGTCCAGCCTTAGCATCTTTCTGTCCTGAGCATGTGTGAGCTGTCAGGAAGACATCTTGTGAGCGTGAGGCAGAGTCAGAGAGATTCACAATACTACTGATAGAACTAAACACAGGACGTGTGGGGATGCCTGGAGAGGTCCTTTATAGTCACAGCCTGCTAGGGGATGGGAGTGTACCTGGGGCAGAGGTCAGGGGTGCCGCTGTTCCCGAGGTGGAGGCCAGGGCACCCAGGGAGGCCTGGCTCCTGCTCTTCTCCCCACAACTCTTCGGCTGCTATGGTACATGGGATCATCCAGGACTTTGATCTCAGCCCCGTTTCTTGTACACTCAAGCCTTGAATGACTGGTTGGTTTTTATTTATTTATTTATTTATTTATTTCAAGACAGGGTTTCTCTGTGTTGTCTTAGAACTTCCTGTTGACTAGGCTGGCCTCAAACTCAGAGATCCACCAGCCTCTGCCTCCTGAGTGCTGGGATTAAAGGTACAGACCACCACAGCCCAGCTTTTATTTTTTTCTTGCGTAGGGCGCAACCATGTTTTCTGCACTGGGCTTGGGCGGTAGGCATGAAGGTGCACAAGTGTGTGCCCTGAGTGATCAGGCTCCCTGCAGGCAGGTGGAAAAGGTAACATAGGTTCCTGAGGATTCGAGTTAGAACAGCTCTAGGTGCACACCACCTGCCCCAACTTCAGCTAAACGGAGCCGCCAGAGTCCTGGGGTAAAATAGCAAACTAGCACCCAATGGAGGATGCCTGGGAGGTTCAGAGCTTGGACCTTCAGAAAGAGGCGGAGCCTAACCCCATCTGCCCTCTCATCTCAGGCAGGAACAGGGCACCCCTTCTGTTGGCCTGTTTCTGGGCAGGGATGAGCTCCCAACTTGTTCTCAACTGCACAGGAGCACCAATCCACTAAAGCACATTCTGTCAAGTAGTGTCCCCTCCCTGGTCCTCCTAGGCCTTGGAGCCCAGGCCATCTGCAGAGACTGGACGACTTTTCTGAGTCATAGCTTAAAGAAAAACAAAATGCCTGTTTGCAAAGGAAACAATCATATTAAAAATACAGCCTGGTCTACAAGAGCTAGTTCCAGGACAGGCACCTATCTCAAAAAACAAAACTATATATATATATATATAATCACAGGCAGATCTCTGTGAGTTCAACGCCAGCCTGGTCTATAGAGTGAGTTCCAGGAGAGTCATGGCTACATAGAGAAACCCTGTTTCGAAAAACAAAACCAAATTAAATTGAGCCATTACATTAATCTCACATTAATATTTTGGGTTCATATTCCTATTTCACATTAATATGAATGTTAACTTCACTACACAATGTGTGATGTAGGCATGTATGTTTTCACACTGAAGCATTATAATGGGCCAACTGGAGGCTACACAATGCTGCAGTGTGGAGGGTCAGTCACCAAGTCCAGCTGTTATGTATATAGTCCAAGGCACAGGTGCGGCTCAGAGTAATTCACACACGATGATCCTGGGTCACTGGGCTCCGGCTGGGGAAGGCAAGGCCTTTCTCCCACCACGTCCATGGGCCTGTGTGCAAGAAGTTCCTGTGGCTGTTGTTGCCAGTCGTCACACACCCAGGAACTTAAAGCATTACCCTTTATCCTCCCGCCATCCTGGAGGCCAAGGGTCTCCCTGAAAAAGGCTGTGGCACCTCCAGACAAAGCCCTCATTCCTTGGCCAGCCAGTGCCATCCTGGTGCTTCCCACAGGCTCCAGACCAATGTTCTCTTCTGGTTTCATAGCTTCTCATGGCCTCTGTTGGCTTTCTGATCCGATCCACTGTCTCCCGTTTTTGTGGGATAAAAGAGAGCTACGGAAGCCCCCCCAGTGCTGGGAAAGGCGACTGCTCTCCCATAACACAGCACCTTCCCTCAGCACTGAAGCAGGGATGGCTATTTCCTAAGGATCAGGGAAAGAGGAGAGGGAAGAAGGGAATCAGTAGGTCATCTTCAAAATATTTTATTATAAAACACAGTACAGGGCTCTTCAACAGTTCACACCCGACAATGTCAAATACACGCCGCTGGACGACACAAAGTCCAACAAATGGGGCTGCAGTGAGAACCTCAGTTCCCTTAGAGTTATGGGGCACTGCAGCAGAGAGCGGAATGGAGAGAAGGCAAGCCGCCAGATGCTGGGCTGACCGCTAAACAAGAACATCAGTCCTCCATGGTGGAGAGCCACAGCCAGGATAGCTGGGCCCGAGCTCGGGCAGAGATGATGTGTTGTGGACAGCAAACTCCAAGAGCCCCAGCTTCAAGCCACTACTTCTCTACTTCTTGTTCCGTGGCTTTAGTTCTTCAGCCGCATTACGCAGGAAAATGTAATTTTTCTTTTGAGGATTATAAAACTCATGTCCCTAAAGAAGGAAAAAAATCCCAAATGACCTTAGTATTAAAGGCAACAAGGTATTAAACAAGCATTAGAGCAGAACCCACAGCGAGCCCTGCTCTAAGAAGGCAGAGTTGAGTGAGAACAGAGACATCAACAGTCTATGCTATACAAAACCTCTACCCTCTGAAGTCAGAAAGCCAGGGCCTGGCTGCCAGTGTCCTGCTAAGGGTGGCCTTTTCCTACAGTCTTCTGGGTACTGGGCCTTTACTCTATGACTTCACTGCCAAGACAGCTGCTCAGGACTCCAGGCTCAGCATTAGCCCTGACCAGGGTCCACAGAGGGCCAAACTCACCCAAGATACTCTGTGGGAGAGGATCTATTCCACAGAGGGGACAGCTCCCAGGAGAGCAGAGGTCCAGGGGCATCAGTGGGTAAAGGCAAAGCCCCTCTCTGCACCTCGCTTATGTAGACCAGGCTGGTCTGGAGCTCAGTAGCGCTCGCCTGCATCTGCCACCCCAGTGCTGGGATTAAGGTACTCGGCTGTGGCTTCCATCTTTTAAGCACTCAGAGGGAGCTTTCTCATCTTCCGGGTTACGGTCTAAGTCTCTGAGGCTCATGTTAGAATGCAGGCCTTCCTTACTTTTCCAAACAAGACTTTTCTTTGGTGGCGATGGGGACTAAACCAGGGTCTTGCCACAATGCCAAGCAAGCACCGGCTACTGAGCTATATACACAGCCTGCTTCACGTTTGTGATCCTTTGCCTCAGCCTCCCGAGTGATACATCTGTATCTGTAGTGTGAGCAGGGGGGTTGTTGTTGTTTATGTGTGTGGCCATGCACATTTGAACATATGTTCACCACATGCCCGCAGTGGGCAGGAAAGGGCAGCAGATGCCCTAGAAGTGGAGCTGCAATTATTAGCTGCCATGAAGGTGCTTTCCTGGCTAAGCCTGGGAACATGCTAAAGAGAAATGGGGAGCCAGGAGGCAGTAGCTGTGCAGACTGGGGCCTCAGGATTGCAACACCTATAGAACCCAAGGCTGCCCCTAACTGGAGGAAGAAGACTGGCAAGGTGGCAGGAACAGCCTCTGAAGGAGGCCTTAAACAGCTGTGGGAAGCAGAGCTAAAGGAGCGAGCAAACAGAGAGGAGGCTTCCAGAGCTGACCCGAGACTGAGTCCATCGCAGTGTTCCAGCTGCACATGCTTAGAGGGTGCTGAGCAGGTTCTCCAAGGCTGGGAGAGAACAGTGTAGAGAAATGGAGCAGGAACTTGTATAGGGCAGGAAGGAAGCAACAAAAGTTGAAACAGATGGGACCCCATCAGAAGCAAGGGTGAGAGGTAAAGCCACCATATAGCAAAGGGCAGAGAAATGGCAACCATGCAGAATGAACTGGAGGCATGTCCTCCAACAGACACTCTACAGGGAGGTCTGAGTTACGGCTCCAAGTCCACACACTCCACTGTCTGCAATGCCTCAAGATGCAGCCAGAACCCTGCCAGCTCCTTACTCTCCCTGGGTAAACCAACCAATGCCACCAGAGCAACACTTCGGTGACCGCCCCCACCTCCCCAGCATGCCCATGTTTTGGGTCCAAGAACAGAGAGGAGCTCATGATGGATCTCCCTAGCAAAACAATTCCCATTGTACAAAGACTGGACTGAAGATGACACTAAACCCCACACTGGGAGTCAGGCTGCTAGTGTCCCGCCCACACCACCCCCATACAAGGGCATACAAGTCCCGAGAGGAATCTACAATTCAAATTCAGGTCTTTGGCCCCAGAACTGGCTTGGAAGTTCTCACCTTGGACCAGTCATAGCTGGAAGCATAGGCAAATATATTTCCGTTGTGATTGAAGCAGCAAGCTGCTATGGGCTGATCTAACTGTTCCGAAGTCTTTAGTTTGGTCCTGGCATCTTTGTCCCAGAAGCTGAACCTGCCATCAGACCCCACAGTAGCAAGGGTGCCATGAACAGGATGGAAGGCAATTCCATTCACCTGCAAAGGTTGATAAGCACAGTGAGAAGCAGAAGCAGGTTGCTGCCAACAGAGCTGCCTGCCAAAGTCAGGAAACCAAACACATGGGCACATAGCACTCCTTAGCCAGGCTGCCCATGGCAACTGGCAGCTCAGAATTAAACCTGTCTCAGGAGCTCCCCAGATAGGAACTCACATTTGTACCCACTGGCCGCATGAAGCAGCAACATAGGAAAACGTGTGTGATTTCTTTTAGCAAACAAATTTCTTGAACAACCATGCAGAATGAACTGGAGGCATGTTCTCCAACAGACACTCTACAGGGAGGTCTGAGTTATGGCTCCAAGTCCACACACTCCACTGTCTAAATGCTAAAATTCTACTAGGTGTAGAAACTGTCTGTGAATACCCACAAAGCAGAAAATGCCAATGCCCCTGTGCACAAGCTCTTATCCCAAGCACATCTAGAAGAGAGCCAGTCAACAGGTTTGTAAAGGAACACTGAAGTCTGCAAACACAAACACAGGCTCTTCTATGACTTCTGGTCCCAGTGCACTTGGACAGCCAGCTCCAAGCCTGGTTCCAGAGGTTTCCCCTCATGATGAAGTACTGCTGGAACGTACTGCGTAGATGTCTTGAGGAGCTGAAGTGTTGGTGCCGTTGGATCGATGGCATTTGAAGGTGAAGTTATCTTTGGCCCTGAAAAGCAAAGGACATCTCAGCTTCCTTTCAGAACCAGTTGGAAAGAACATGCCAGGCAGTGAGTGTCACTTACGGATTCGGAGGGTTGATGTAGTGAATAGCAACTCTGCCCTCAATACTTCCCAGAGCAAAACCTGTCGGCTTGTTCTGTTTGTCTTTAAAAATAGCCACACATCGATGCTATGGTTAAAATAAAAGGGGAAGGACCATTAACACCATGTAAGTAAATATTAGTTAATATGAACATACATGTTATACATTTTTAGGTTTTAGAAGAACCAAAACCATATCTAATATGAAAGTATTTCTGTCTCCCCAGAAAGTGCTCCTCTCTAGCCTTCCTCCCAGCCCCAGGACCATCTGTGTACAACTGCAGCTGCCCTACTCAGCACAGCACTCCAAGCCCACAGGCCAGCACTGGGCTGCGCTCAGAGCACGTCTCACTTTGATCAGCAGGCACCCTCAGGTCAGACACCCAATGTCTGTCCTGTTTCCCTACCCCAGGAAGCAGTGCAACAGTGAGCCCTCTTACAAGGAACCCCGGACAGGTACATAGACCAAGCCAGTATTTTGGTTATCACAAGTATGGGGACTCAGCTAGACTCTGTTGTCCTGTATTGGCTTACTATAGTTACTAGAGCAGCCCCCAAGTCCATCCACTGTGCAGTGACAAGCTTACTTCTTTTAAGGGGCAAGTACCCACTCACTTGGCTATCACAAGACTACTATACTAGAATGAGCATCTCTTCAACATCTTTGTTTTTTTGAAATAGGGTTTCTCTGTATAGCCTTGATCATCCTGGAACTGGCTCTGTAGACCAGGCTGGCCGTGAACTCAGAGATCCACCTGCCTCTGCCTCCTGAGTGCTGAAATTAAAGGAGTGCGTCACCACCACTTGGACTGATATCCTTCTTAGAAGCTCACAGTATTTCTACTTGGCTGTGTCCTAGAGCCTCAGGCACTTCAGGCCACTGCCATGGGGCAAGAGCTTTCACCACAACCTCACCAACACTTGCTATCTATCTTAGTTAATTTGTAATTCTTGTGGGCGTACACGTACACACACACACAGTGTATGTATACAGGCACGTGAGTAAACGCATAGAAACCAGAGGAGGGTGTCAAGTGTCCCCTCACTTTCTGTATGTTAGGCAGTCTTTCTGGCCCCCATCTCCGGCTCCCTCAGCACTGAGGTTACAGCATACATTAGCCCAGGCCCATCTTGCTACATGAGTGCTGGGATCTGAATTCAGGTCTTCAGTATTGTGCTGCAACTGTTCTCGACCACGGCACCATTTCTTCCTTTCTTTTTTTTCCAGGGGTGAGGGGTGATGGGTGGGGTTTGAGACAGGATTTCTGTGTTTAACATTCTTGGCTGTCTGGATACTTGCTTTGTAGAGCAGGCTGGCCTTGAACTCAGAGATCCCCCCTCCCCCACCTCTGCCTCCTGACTGCTAGGATTAAAGGCGTGCACCACCACCACCTGTCTCCATGGCACAATTTAAGGCCCTGCCTTCTGACTCCCCCCACCCCCATATCAGTGCTGTCTCAGGGCTCTCCTGGGATAAGTAGAAATAATGACTGCCTTCTCATATACCTGCTGGCCAGGTCGTTTTCTTTGGAGAAGTTTTTAATTGGGTCATTAGTTTTGCCACAAGTTTTTTATACCCTTTAAAATGCACTTAGCAATACAGACTCCTCACTAGTCCCTGTTCCCTGTAGGCTTTTTGTTACTGGTAACTTCCTTCCTATGCAGAAGCTGGTCTGATGTCCCACTGGTTATTTATTTCTTGCCTAAGTTTTTTTGTGTCACATCCAAGCAAGCACTGTAAAGATCAGTGGGATAAAGTTTTACATAACTGCTAGGCAGACTTGGGATTGTACGAAGAGCGAGAAAAGAACTGGGGAAGCCTGGAGGTTGAGAAGGAAAAGGAACGAAAGGTGACTGAGGAGTGACCTGGAGTATGAGGGCGAAGTGTTTTGGAGGTAACGCTATCAGTGCCCATGGGAACTCTTGATGGCGATGCCACAGGGACTTACACCAAATGCTTTCAGTGAAGCCACAGGCACAGGGCTTAGTGGAAAATGGGAGAAGAAGGGAGGTATGGGGAGGAAGCCTCTGAACCGTGAAAGGAAAGGATCATAGACGGTTCTGAAGAGGCAAGGAGGCCTGCTTCCCAGAATGAAGCAGACTAAGGCACACTTCAGTGAACGCTAGAGAGACGTCTTAGTCCCTGCAAAGGCTGCAGGGCACGAGGGCTTGCCATGGAACCCTCCTCCAGAGAAGCTGGGCAGCACCTAGCAGGGAAGCTGCATGTGCAGGCAGACACTGCAGGAAGAAGGCGAGGATGTTCAGCCCTCTTCTCTTCTCTGAGTGCAAACTGATCCCATTTGCTGAGACACAGGCTGGGAGGAAATCTAGGGCAGGGAAGCAGGAAGGCCTTGCAGTCCTGCAGCCAGGGTAGGGCTGAGCTGGGAGCACTCGGGAGCACTAAGCCACTTGGGGGAAATCTGTGGAGGACACGGAAGTCTGACTCAGTCATGGATGGTAAGTGCTTATGTCCACGGAACGTTTCTTCCTCTGAACATATCGACAAGTGTGTCAAATCAGGCACTGTATAACCATGTCTCACACATGAGCCACATCTTGCATGCAGCAGGTGCTAACTGTATGATTCTTAATGATCTCTGGCCCACCTGGTGTTTCAGTGGAGACTCTATCCTCCTGAACTCAGAAGGCTGATTCTCTAACTGGTAGACAATCAGGCCTCTCTCTGCAGTGGCCACCACGGCCATCGGGTATATCTAAGGACAAAAAGAGATACACACTTGACATGAAGACAACATTTCAGTCACAAAATTCTAATGGTTCACCAAGTTTAATAATCCAGTGGCTTCCATGTGTTTGTGAAGACACAGAGAACACACCCGCAAGCACAACAGTCACACATGTTTGTTTTACTCTGGGTGGTGGGGATACTCTGGGTTTTGCTACACAGCACAGGCTGGTATCTTGGACCCCATCTTCTACTGGCGCATCCTGAGCACTATAGTCTCAGGCCTTTGTTACCTTGTCCTTTAGAGTTTTTAGACTATAATATGTGGACACAAACAGTATTCTGAGGTCCCAGTGAGAATGGGTGGTCATCTCCACCCCTTCATATGGTAATGGCCTGTACTTCAGCATTTTCCTTCCGTCTTTGAGTACCAGGTGTTTCTTTTTAAGACAGGGTCTCACTATGTGGACCTTGCTAGCCTGAACCTCCAGCTGTAGATCAGACTGGCCTAGAACCCATAGTTATTATCTTGCCTCTGCCTTGAGAACTGGGATTACAATCACGGGCAAACATGCCCAGTTATGTATGTTTCTACATACAGTCTGCGAACATCAGTCCACACTGAGCACTTCTGAGATGGATCTCCTCACTGTGGAATGACCTGGGTAGCTATTAACAAAATTCTGAGACTTAAAGGAAAGACATAGAGAAAGCACTTCAGTTTCTATTCTACTCAGAAATCAGAACTACACACAGGTTCCTCACATTCTACTACCATCATGCCCTGCTGTCTCCCCACACGACGGAGGACAGGAGGCTAGAGCTCAAACAAATCACTAGCAGTACAGGGCTTTCATCTCCAGCCCAAAAGACAATAAAACGAAAACGTCCAAACCTCAGCACTCAGTACTGCAGGACAAAGGCAGCCTCAAACGTCTACTAGCAATCTGCTGAAGTTGGAGGGTTTAATCACCGACAAACGGCAGGAGGCCACAGAGAGGTGCACTTGCTCAGCTGTGGGAAAGAAAGTGAGATGCTTCACTTACCACGTCTGCACAGTAACAGCGTTCAGGGAGTTGCAAGACCATCATAGGATTTGATGACCGGGTATCCCAAAACTGAAAGCAAAGAAGGGAACGGTAAGAGACTGATGAGGATGGCGTCTGTAGAGACTGACACCACCTTCATGGTGCACAACCCGTCAGCCACACAGCATACCTTCAGGGTCTTATCCCAGCTTCCTGTCATCACACAGCTGTAGTTCGGGGCTTTGATCCAATGTATTGTCTTAACAGGAGCATCGTGCTTTTGAAAGACAAAACCAGGGAGACCCTTGAACAACCAGTGTTAACAGCTCTAGTTGTGGAACTTCAAAGGAACTAACTTAATCAAAATATTGGGTTATAGTCAACAGTAACAACAAAGTCAAAGGGCATGTCATTGCTTTCCCATATTCTGTCCTAACGCAAGCTTACCCTTCACACATAATTAATGGTGACAGTAAGGCCCGTCCTAGGAAGCTATTCAGAAATATCTAGTGGGAAATGCTCCTATGCTGCTGATTTCTTTACTAAGATTCATCGATTAGGAGGCTATGCCTTCAGTTCAGGTGCGACGAAAACCATGCCAGAAGTCCTCCCTGTCCTTCAACTAGAGTGTCCTCTGGGGTCCCTTCTCTACTGAGTGTCCTCTGGCGGTCCCTTATCTACTTCTCTTCTTAGTTTTCACACTGAGACCCAGCCTGCTGCCCCTCAGCTGACAGATGCTCCACAGGTACATGGGTGTCCTCCTAACCGCGACGACACTGGCTGGCACATGGCAGGCACTCAACCGACACTGATGAATGACAGGCGAACAATGACGGGGCAAGTCACACTCGGGCGCTGGAATGCTACACTTGCCTTTTTACAGATTTATCATCACTGACTCATGTGTCCATGGGAAACTCGTGGCAAAGTGCTCTGTGAAATGCCAGTACAAATGAGGGTGCTTACAAACACGCTATGTGTGTGCTACTAAGTTCTCCAGTGCCACTACACCAAACTGTTCAGTGCTGTCTCCCGAGTCCACCCACAAAGGCTTCTCACCTGTGCTATCTGAATGGCCTGGTTGCTGTTCAGGTCCCACATCTTGGCTGTTTTATCACACGATGCTGTGAATACTTTGCTCCCATCCTAAAATAAAACAGAGGCAGTCTGCTCGCTGAGCAAAAGTTAAGTATCCACAACACCCAAGAGCTGGGTCACATGTTTGCTCTGCACTGTATTATCCAATGACTTAAGGGCTAGCACACAGCAAGCTAGTCTTTTAAGAAACACACACAACTGGAAACTGACTACTAAGAGATCACGCAGAAGCAATCAAGTAGTGCCTGATGGTGGTGGTGCACACCTTTAATCCCAGCACTTGGGAGGCAGAGGCAGGTGGATCTATGCGAGTTTGAGCCAGCCTGGTCTAAAGAGTGAGTTCCAAGACAGCCAAAGTTGTTACACAGAGAAACCCTGTCTTGAAAAAACAAACAAACAAAAAGAAACCAAATGGCTTTGAAAGCTACAAAATGAAAACTAAGTGTTGGCTAGCAACATACTCAACGGATAAAGGTCACTGCTGAGACTGACTTGACCCGCACAGTGGGAAGAACACCACCACCACCAACACCACCACCACCACCACCACCACCACACACACACACACACACACACACAAATACACTACAAATATGAACAAAAGCAAAACACACACACACACACACAAATACACTACAAATATGAACAAAAGCAAAACCAGCTTAAGCTCACTGCGTATCTAGAGACTCAAAGCTTCAAGAAACGACACAATCAAGTCCTTTCCCCTGCCACAGCGAACCTGACCAGAACATTTGAGCAGAAGGATTTCTTTTACTTCAGAGGCTCTCAGCAGCGGAGGCACAACACCTGGGGTCCTCACTGGTCACACCTCAGGGCATCCCCAGGTGATCTACAGGGATCTAGCTCTGCCTCTACAGCTCACATTCGCTATCTAAACCCCGTGTCCAAATGATCCCACAGCCTTCAAAATAATGCAGACACATAGTAATGCAGGCAAAACACCCATAGCCACAAATTAAAACTAAGAACCTGTGTAGGTCACTTCACATTCAAGCCATAACACACATTGATAATAATAACAATAATAATAATAATAATGACAGCTGGATGATGGTGGTGGGGCACTCCTTTAATCCCAGCACTATGCAGAGGTAGAGGATGGTGGATCCTGGGTTCAATGCCATCCTGGTCTACGGAAATACTCTGTCTCCCAAAAAAACAAAACAAAAAGCCTTAGAACCTCAGGCTGGGCCCACCTGTCAGAGAGGTCTTCCAGCATGCACATGCCCAGAAAGAGAAAAGATGCTCCCTCCTTAGGACAGGCTCTGATCCTTGAGTGCTACCACAGCTCACTGCCTACTAAATTCAAAAGCTTTGGAAACCAAGACACTTCTGGCCTTAAGCATTCTGTTACAAAAGGCTAAATCTTTGCTGAGACATTAGGGGCTCAGAAAGTTGAACACACAGACCTGAGTTCTGTGCCAGTCAGGACTGCACTGTGAGACACTGTGGTCTGAGTGAGAATGGCCCCATGGGCTCTCGCATTTCGAGATTCAAGCCATTCTCAGTGTTTCTTCCTCCTACCTGCAGATCAAGACCATATTGCTCAGTAATTTAAAGGCTTGTGTGGTCAGAAAAAGAGAGATATACAGGTAAAGAGAGATTCAAAGACAAAATTTCTAAATGGTTTACTGTGTGTTAAAAATATATGCAGGCTACAAGTTGAAGTTCTTAAAGTAAAAAAAAAAAAAAAGGAAGAGAGTTGTTGGGTGTGGTAGTACACACCTTTAGTCCCAACACTTGGGAGGCAGAGGGAGATTGACCTTTGTGACTTCAAGGTGTGGTTGCACACCTTTAATCCCGAATGCCTGGGAGGCAGAGACAGGTGGATCTCTGAGAGTTCAAGGACAGCCTGGTCTACAGAGTTATTCCAGGTCAAAGATACAGAAAACCTGTCTCAAAAAGCAAAAAATAAAAGTAAAAATAAACAAAATAGAGGTTAAAATAAAGCGCACAAAGATGGAAAATACACAGAGAATTTTGATACTGTATGCTATTATGCTCTCTTTGAATTGCTTGAATGCTGAGGAAAGAGCAACAGCTGCTAAAAGATATTTGTTTATAAATGCTGCTGAACTAATCCAACATAGATATTTTGAAAATGCCTTGACTTTGAAATTTGGATCTAAGGACATGATGCTTTGGAAAGGAGTTTCTTATTTTGTTTTCACAGAGAGTGAGAGTCTGTGGATTGCTTCCATCCCAATGTGGTATGATAGACCACGTTCTCCTGAAGGTTGCTGTGAATGCCTTCAAAAAATTACTTCACTCAATTGACTGAGATGAAACTAGCACACAGGTTATACCCTGAAATACCTAAATAACAGTGCCCCCATTCAGCAGGAAGCAGTTTGGAGAGAAAAAACTGCACCCATATTCCCAAATATTGTTTATAAATGTTCTTTTACATTTAAAGGGGGATATGATATAGGTATGAATAATTTGCATTGATATGGATTTTGCTTTAGTGATATAAATTTAAGGTCAATTTTGTTATATGTATGTGTATTTCTGCTCTTGATTAAGGTATTGTGATTGTGTAGTTTATGTAAAAATGTAATATATATATAGGTTGTTAATAGATAATCATAATAGTCAAGTTTGTAGTCATGTTAGTTAAGATTTTCTAGATGTACATAGATATATATTAGATAGGCATTCTTTATATCTTTCAAAGATTATAGAATATGGCATTTTAAATGTTTTAATAACTTAGGGTTTTTCATGACAATGAGACACTCTGCTCCTGGCAGCACCAATCTACTTCAAGAAGAAGATGGGCATCGAAGAGGACCCTTATGGAGTTTGATAGCCATTTGGGCAAGAAACTGCTCTTGCCTGGACTATTGCATAAACTGGACACAGAGAACCCGCAGAGAGAGGACTACTGAACTTGCCTAAAGGTGAGATGATCTTTCAGGGTTCCTGATTCATGAGTCTGCGAGACATTCTGCAGGACACAACAGATAGTGACTGAACTGCCTTTGAAATTTCCTGCTTTGTGGAAATGTCTGCTGGAAACTATGGGCCTGTAGGCCGAAGATGGATGCCCCAACGGTACAGAGGAACTTCGGGTGACTGTACAGGCAGCGAGATGTCTCTGTCATTTCTAGAGTTTGAAAGTTACTTATTTCTTGTTTGCTTAGGTAATATTGTATCTTTCTGGAGTCTTTGATGGAGTTGAATAGTTAGTTATAGTTATAGTTTTCCTTAGTTATGATAAAGATAAAATAGATATAAATATTGTAATTTTTACTTGATAACTGTTTTGTTATATGTAATTTTGCTATGTTAAAGTTAAAGCCTTCTTTTTTGTTTAAACAGAAAAAGGGGAAATGATGGAGCAAGGTCATTGGTTAAGTAATAAAGAAACTGCTTGGCTCCATAGGTTAAAACATAGGTGGGAGGAGTAAACAGAACAGAATGCTGGGAGGAAGAGGAAGTGAGCTCAGAGACGCCATGCTCCCCTCTCCGGGGCAGACGTGATAGCTCTGCTCTCTGAGGCAGACACATGAAGCTCAGACCCAGGATGGACATAGGCTAGAATCTTTCCCGGTAAGACTGATGCTACACAGATTATTAGAGATGGGTTGATTGGGATATGAGAATTAGCCTGTAAGGGCTAGAGTTAATGGGCCAAACAGTGTTTAAAAGAATACAGTTTGTGTGTTGTTATTTCGGGGCATAAGCTAGCCAGGCGGCCGGGGTGCCGGGGACGCACCTTTGATCTTGTTGCCCTCTCAGCTGTTCCTGTCGCACAGGCCTTTGCTCTGCCATCATGGACCCTACTCCTCTACAACCATAAGTTTAGCTAAACGCTTCCTTTCAGAAGCTGCCTTGGTCATGGTATTCTGTCACAGTAATAGAGAAGGAAGCTAGACATACATCACTCCAGCAGACGTCAAGCACTGGCCCGGTGTGCATCTGCTGGGCTTTCGGAATGGTCTGCCCGCTGTCTTGCACTTCCCAGCAGCGAACCTGTAGGACAGATGAATGAGATCAGGGCAGTTTCTGGTGTCTGATGTGCACCCACCTAGTACAGTTTACTGCAGGCTTCTTCTATCAATCCAGTTATCTGACTTCAAAAGTAAAATGGATAAGCAAGCAGCTTACTTCCTACTGCTGAGCCAGAGACATACAAAGGGTATACTGCTCACACCCAACACTGCAGCTAAGCTGCTTGCTCATCAGTCACCCAGGCCTGAAAAAGCATTCATCTTTCTTCTGTAATGCTTCCTGTATCATTTTCTTGTTAAAGCTATGCATTTTGCAGATTTTCTAACTGTGATGAGAAAGTAAATTCCACCAGAGAGAACTAGTTAAGTTCTGTTTGCATTTGACTCAAGGCCTCTGCACTTCTGCAGCTGCAGTCTTCCTCGCCGGGACTCTTACCCTGCCCATCTTTGAACGTACTTCTAACTTGGTTTTTTTTTTTTTTTTTTTTTTTGAGGAAGGGTCTCTCACATAGCCCATGCTGGCTTTGAACTCACTCTGAAGCTGAGGATGGCCCTGAACTTGTGATCTCCTGTTCCACCTTCCAGGGGCTAGGCTAACGGAAGTGTGCCAACAAACCTGTTTTCTAAGCCTAAGCCTTTAAAGCAGCAGGTGAAATGAGTAAAGCAAGCTTGTCCGCCTTTCCGTCCTCCCTGCATCCGCACTGCTGCAGTTCACCTGGAATCTTTCCCCAAACCCTTCTGAAGACAGGGCCTACCTATGTAGCCACGTCTGGTGTCCTATCCAGCAGTGCCAGGTCTTACCTAAGTGAGGCCCTTAAGCTTGGGTTCTCTGCGGTATCGGGAATGGTATCGCAGGGCCTCAGACACCCCAGGTGGGCGCTCTGCTTCTAGAGCTGCAGCCCTGGTCCTGAGGGCGCCAAGCTTAGCTGTGCAGATCTGTGTCCCGGTTTCACAGGCATCCACATGAAGCCGTTGTCCTGAAGCACAGACATGAGCGCACAGTCTCTAACTCTGGGGTGTGAAGGGCATTATCAGGAGTCCCTCGAGTTCAGCTACAGAGTTCACAGGACAAGGTCTTAAGTAGACCTGTGAAGAGCTGCTGCGGCTAGCCTGCAACAAGCAGTACTTCAGGCTCCAGTGTCCCTCGTACTACCACCCAAAGATGCTTATTCTTACTAATTAGACTAGTCTGGTACTTCAGGCTCCAGTGTCCCTCGTACTACCACCCAAAGATGCTTATTCTTACTAATTAGACTAGTCTGGTACTTCAGGCTCCAGTGTCCCTCGTACTACCACCCAAAGATGCTTATTCTTACTAATTAGACTAGTCTGGTACTTCAGGCTCCAGCTGACCCTCGTACTACCACCCAAAGATGCTTACTCTTACTAATCAGATAGGAAAAGGAGTCTACCACAGACATTTCTTGTGATCGCTAGTGTAGCAGGATGGTCCGGGTCACTGTTGTGTGGAGTCTCCCGACACCTATGCCCGTTTCCACCCCGGTTCTCAATTCCCTTCATGCCCTCACCGAGCTTAGTGTACTAAGTAGCTAACAACAGTCTATGGAGAATGTGCCGTTATTTAAAGTCTACCAAAAGAACATTTGCTGGATGCCGAGAAAGGTTCTTAACAGACAATATAAAGCCAGGCAGATTTCTGGGTCTGAGGCCAGTCTGGTCTACAGAGCAAGTTCTAGGACAGCCAAGGCTACATAGAGAAACCCTGTCTCAAAAACAAAACCAAATAAAACAACAATAACAGAAAAAAACTCAAACAAGTAGCATATAGTGCAGTTGATCAGGAAAGGGGCACCTTGCAGCAGTAGCTGGCTGTGGTGTTGCCACTCAGAAAGGTGCACAGCTTCTACACCATGTCTCAGAAAGGGCCACACAAAAGCTTTAGCCTCGACTCACAGACAGAATGGAGCTGAAAGGCCGGCTACACTTACTACACGGCAGTTGCCTCAGGGGCACTTACATCATTAGCCCACGAACCAGCAATAAGGAAATTCCCTGGTAAGGTCGGTGGGCTGAAGGACAGACAACCAATGCTGTCATCAGGAGAAGATGTTACTTCGATGTCCTGGGGAGGGAATGTCAGAGTTAAAATGCACACATCATCACTGTAAGGTAGCTTCCTTTCTCGCTAATCACCCAACACCTTGAGCTGGTATCTCCTAGCCCCGAGAGCTAGCTAGATCTGACTGTTCCTCACTTTGATCAAAAACTAGAATGACAAACAGGTCAGGGAAAATACTAGAGCTGCTGGCTCAAAAACATGCTAAGTGAAAGGCACAAAGACAGCATCTGCACAAGGGGGGGGGGGGGGCGCTGACGGCCGAGCCCTCACTTTCCAGCTGTGCAGAGAGAACAGTGCCCATTCTCCAGGACTGCTCCAAGATCCACACTCGTTATGCAGAAGTAGCTGGTGAGATGGCTCCGGTTTAGGTCTACATCTGCTGCAGTTCTCAGCTGGCCCAGGAAGCTTTGGCTTTTGCGGGTGGACTGGACAGTTAAGGTGAGCTCCAAGTGAGGACAGGACACTAATTCTGCACAGGATGCGCTTTGAGCTTCAGTCCACAGGCGACTGCTAGGCCAGATAGAGACCCCCCCTTCACCTGACTTCTCTCTGCCTCCCCAGCTGTCAGCAGTACAGAACACATGGCCTGACTCTTTCTGCAAGACCTTTGAGGATACCTTCATTGGGTTGTGATTATCTGTGGTTGTGCTCCCAAACATGCTGGTCCCACCAGTCCCAAATCCAGAGGCTGATCCAAACAGACTCATGTTGGCTGTAAAACACAAAGTGGAAGATGTTGAGGACAGGCCCTTCTTAGGTAACAGAGCACATCGCAGACGGCTGAGCACTCTCATACTAAGCCAGGCCTTGCTCTTCAGTAGAGATTTAAACACGCAACAAGCAGAATGTCTTCTTATAAAAGGAGCCACACTAAATTATGCAGCAGTGGCCAGCGAGATGGCTCAGGCGGTTAACAAGACGTTGGGTACAAGCCTGGAGAAAACTGGAGTCTGAGCCCCAGAATCAGACCACACATGTGGACTGTGGCATGCATGCCCACACGCATATAAATAAATAATGCAGAAATAGATTGGGGTCAGCCAGGTGAGATGGCACATGTAATCTCAGCACCTGGGAAGTAGCGTCAGGAGAATCAGGCCATCCCTAACTAACAGCAAGCCTGAAGACAGCCTAGTCTATGAGAGAACCTGTTTAAAGGAAACCATTTGCACGGTCTAGCACATGCTGAATGCGATAAACAGCATCGTTTCCAAGGAAACCATCTGAACACTGTAACTCCTGAAGACTCACATTTACTTACATAACACTTCAAACTGTTACTAACTGGCAAAAACTTACACCCAGAAGTCTACCAAATCAGCCACCTTTCCAAAGGGAAGCTAACACACCATCAATGCCGGTTGCTTCTTAAAACACAGAAAGGGGAAACAGCAAGGAATTTTGGGAACACATTTGAGTTCTGCTGGCTTTGCAATAGACAACAGGTGAGTGGCAGGGTTGGCACATTCACATCTAAGAAAGCGACTACGGAGACGACTGCAAACCTGCCCGTGCTTGTAGAGATGGACTGACTCACAGCTTTCCCGCTTGCACAGCTGTGCCTCGGCAACGGGAATTAATTATTTTCCACCTTTAAACCAGAAACATTAATCCCTGCTTCCTGGAGTTATGAAACCAGATCACCTCAGTCACGGTGCTTGAAATGGCAAGCTCCTCTACTCTACAAGTTACTTTAAGATTCGTTGTATTTTTAAACCGTTGTGTGGGTGTGTGCACGCGAGTGCAGTGTCCACGGAGGCCAGAAGAGGGCTGTGAGCTGCCCGACCTCCGAAGAACGGCAGAGCCTTCTCTCCGGCCCAGACACCAAGAGGTGTCTGGTTGGGCTTTTTGGAACAAGGTCTCACGCAGCTCGGGCTGGCTGGGAACCCACTGTTAGCTCAGGATGGTCTCGAACTCCGGGCCTCCACCTCCCAAGTGCGCACCCACGCCCGCCGTGTCGGCCGCGCCCCTCCCGTCGGAGCACGCCCCCGGCACACCCGCCACCCGCCGGGTCGCCCTCACCCTCTCCCCACCTCCGCGGCCTAGGCGGCGCACACGCCGCAAGGGTCGGCCGAGGGGAGCGCACCCGGGCCGCTGCAGAGAGGGGCGCAGCCGGCCGGCTTCATCTTCCCCACGCGGCCGGCGGGGACCGGGTCGAGACACGCGACAGTCCAAGGGTTGCGCACGCGGCGGGGCGCGAAGCCACGTACCTGCTCTGACGGGAGTCTGAGGGGCGCCGCCAGCAGACCCCAGATGCCCGAGTCGCCTCAATCCAGGGGAAACAGCCCCGTTACCACAGAAGCACCGCGCACGCGCCACGAGCCACTTCCGGGACCGCCCGGAAAGGGTCAGAGAACCACGCACCTCGGGGCTCCAGGCGGGTGCGCACGCGCACAAGCCCTTCTGAGGTCAAGAGGAAGTTCTTATGCCAGGAGTTTGTGGGCTGGTGGGAGGGAAGTCAGCCTTGGCAGTTGCCAGGCGACTAGTCGAGAAAGGGATTTGTTTTCACTTGTGTATTTATTGTTGTTTAAACGTCTCTGATGATCGTGGGACTGCAGAGGTGGCTCAGCAGTCAAGAGCAGTGGCCTCTTGCTGAAGACTCAGGTTTTATTCCCAGCATTCATTGGACGGCACACAGTTCCAGGAGAATGCCCTCTTCTGGTCTCTGTGGCCACTGCCCACACGACAGGTACACAGAACTATGTGCAGCCAAAATACCCATATACATAAAAAAATATAAAATAAAATAAATGAGTTTATCAACTCATGTCCAGGGCTATCTACCTACTTGCCCACTGGGGCATCCCGAAGGGGGAAACGATGAGGAGAACGATGCCTACTCCCTGAGCTGTCTAAGATTTATTTTTTGTGCATGGATGTTTTGCCTGAATGTATGTGTACAGAGGCTAGAAGAGGGTGTAGGATCCCCTGAAACTGGAGATACAGTTGAGCCACCAAGTGAATGCTGGGAACAAACCAAATGCTCTGAGCCCCCAGGAACTGGTCAGGACTAAGCTGCCTGAAACACCAGCAAAAGACTTGCTTTATGGAACATTCCATTTAGAATGCTAATTAAATGTGTCAGACAAAATGACGACACAATTAGCTGGACTCCAGATTGAGGATTTCAACGAGCCAAACAAGGAAAGGTAGTTTTAGAGACAGAGAAAGGCTGGATGTTAGTAATGAAGAACAAGATGTGATTGGTTGCTACGAAATTATGTTTCTTGTTGGGAAATGACTGGCTGGCCTTCAATCCTAGCACTCAGTTAGAAGCAGACGCAGAGCCAGGCCTCTGTTAGTTCCAGGCTAGTCAGAGCTACATGGTAAGGCTCTGTCTCCAAAACAGTTATTAAAATGTAAGGCAGGAACAGGATCACTGGACAACAGAGTAAAAGCTGACGTCCAGGTATATGTTTTAAGGAACTTCAGTGTAACGCAGTTGGAACTGGCCTGTCTAGGAGACTTTGGGTGATTATAGATTTACTCTTTCCCCTCGAAAAGTCAAATAGCAAGTTTCAGTTTGCCTACATGGAATTTTAACTGGGTGGCTAGATTTTGGTTTGTAGTCTTGTTGAGTACAAAGTCGTGGGCTGCTCTAGTTTGTATTTCACCAGGGACTGTCCCAGGACCACTCCAGACACAGGATGTACGCGGCAGAGGTGATCCAGGTGCCTCTGTCTCTCCAGTCTCCTGCTCTCGAGGATTCATTAACTAAGCATAGTTTACTCTCTATGAGCGCGGATGACAGGGCCAAAGAGACAGCTTCCTTCAGGGCGAGGCCTTGCAGTGCTGTGCAATAGTCTATGGGGTGTGCCGAGTGGTTTATGTCAACCGGACACCAGCTAAAGTCCTCTGAGAGGAGGGAACCTCAATGAAGAAAATGCCTCCATGAGCTCAATCAGGCTGTATGCAAGCCTGTAGGGCATTGTTTTAATTAGTGACTGATGGGGGAAGGGCCAGCCCATTGGGAGAATGGTTCCACCCTGGGCTGGTGGTCTTAGATTCTATAAGAAAGTAGGCTGAGAAAACCATGAACAAGTCAGTAAGCAGCACTCCTCTGTGGCCTCTACATCAGCTCTTGCCTCCGGATTCTAGCTCTGGTTGAGTTCCTGTCCTGACTTCCTCTGATGATGAACAGTGATGTGGAAGTGTATACCAGGTAACCCCTTTCCTCCCTCAAGTTGCTTTGCTCATGGTGTTTATCATAGCGATAGAAACACTAAGACATGGAATTCTGCAGTCTATGGAGCCAGTTCCAATTAGTTATTAATGATCTCTCAGGCAACTTGGGAAATCACATCAGGTGGAGAGGTCCTCTTTCTTCCTCAATCGTAACGTTCCCTAACCTTGGACCCTTCCGCTCTGTTTCACAGGTTGCTGACTCTGAAGAAGGCTCTAATTCCAGCGTCCCCAAAGCCTGTTGCTCACCACGGAGCTGTTTAGCACTGTGAGGCTGCTGTGAGTGTCCTAGGTCCGCTTGCTCCATGACCTTCTCATAGAGCTTTAGATTCATGCGATTTTGTAAACTGTAGGCCCAACAGCTATAGGGTGGGTCGAGAACCCATATCTCTACCACCTTGTGGCTGCAGTGCTTGGACCCAAGACCACACTGAGGAGCTCAACCAGGACCCAAGACCCCACCAAGGAGCATAAACCAGGACCCAAAACCCCAGCAAGGAGCACAAACCAGGACCCAAGACCCCACCAAGGAGCATAAACTAGGACCCAAGACCCCACCAAAGAGCACAACCAGGCTGTTAGAATCCCTGGGAACATTAAAACAAACAAACAAACAAACAAAAAAACCAAAAACCTTCATGCCTGGATTCCACTCACAGAAGTGTTGGTTTAGTAGGTCTCAGGTGGAATTCAGAAATTATTTTATTTAATCTCCCCCAGATAATTTGAGATACAGCCAAGAACCCTGCTGTTTAGGGGAATATAACGGACTGGCCGTGTTGCACGCTCCATCAGTACACCAAGAGCAATGGCTTTCCCAAACCCAGCAGCTCACATTCTGTGTCTAAACTATATTATACAGACACACACTTTACGTGAACACTCTCACTCCATCTTCACAGTGTTCCTGTGGACTTCGTCATCATTATTGCCCTCCTCCATCGTGGCTGTGAGATAGAGACGAGATCAGAGCATTCCCCCCACCACACACACAGAGGCAGTGAGTGAAGGGAACCTCAAAGCCTGGCTGCACACGAGAGGCAGTATTACCTCTTCCCCAAGCCTAAACACCAAAGGGAGATCAATCATCTGTGTACTCAGTACGGGTAAAAAGTCACAGAAAGCTGCATGGTGATGACACATGCCTTTAATCCCTGCACTAGGGAGGCAGAGCAAGCAGATCTCTGAGTTCAATCCCAGCCTGGTCTGCAGAGTGAATTCTAGGACAGCCAGGGATACACTGGGAAACTCTTTCTAGGAAAAGTAAAACAAAACCAAGCAAAGTCAAAAAACGCACATAAAAATCTGAAATGTTGGCTGTGACTATCACCCACATTGGAGACGTCTCAGGAGAAAACCCAGGCCAGAGTGGTTTATAGTGCACTTCCAAGAGACTGGATGTGCTTATGAGTTTAGTTTCAGCTAATTTTTCAACTTAACTGATACTTAATTTTGACGTTTTTATTGGTAAGTTTTCATAGGCTGGCTTAAGGTTTGCAAGCAGTTGGCGGCCAAGCACAGACTTGGGAGTGGGGGCCCAGAACAGATGAGCTCACGAGGCCTTGGAGACTCTTGGGAGTGGGGGCCCAGAACAGATTAGCTTATGAGGCCTCGGAAGAATTCACCAGAGGGCCTCCTGGCTTCCCACACCTTCGGTTTATGAGTCTCACACTTTTTCATCTAGCTCTTTAAAAAGTGACTTGAAAATAATGTTAAGGAAATTCCCACTCAAGAGTGGAAGGATTTCCTTGCCCAACAAGCTTTGGCCAGCAGAGGGCAGTCTTGGTCTGTCTTAGGGAGCTTAGACCGGCTATCCATCTCTGACAATCCGTTTAGTGGCAGAAGTCAGGGTTAGTCCACACTGCCTTCTGCAGACACCCCACATCAGTGTTGCTGTACACACGTGGTGTGGTTTTCAGAGTGTCTGTTCTCTCCAGCAGCACCTGATAGATACTGGCCTCACTGACAGTCAACCAGGAGGCCTGGAGGAAGCTATGAGGCACAGCTAGAGGATTTGCCCTATTTCTGTACCATGTGCACTACTTGTTCCCAACCCCTATGCAACCATGACTTCTGAAATCACTTAACATCACCAATAATGACAATTCAATTTCCCAGAAAATGGGATGTTGCAGCTTTTTTTTTTTAAAAAAAAAATGAGGGTCATTATGAGCCCTTAAGGAAAAACCAAGAGTCTCAGAACATACTTTGTGGTACTTGTGCCTACACCCCCTAACTACAAACAGATTCCAGTCCTGTGTTCTTCCACATGGGTCCAGGAGATGCTGGTACCTTGAGGGCATGTCTGTTACCAGCTGCCATTTGAAAGAGCTATTGTGCAGTAATCTGTTCTGAAAGCAAATCTTGTAAGTTAGAATTCTAGATGGTTCCCAAAACTTAGCACCAATTACTCATCTGCATCTAATAAAGGTGGGTAGCATAGCCAACTTCAGTGTGGCTGATCTTCCATTTCCAAAATAATAGGAAATTATTTTAAGAAAATTTCCAGTCATAAACTTTAGATAATTTAATTAGACAAACTAAATGGATCTGCAAGCTATTTTTAAGTTTATTTCCAAATTTTCATGATTACTGTAGTCTTGTATCTCCCTCTCGTTTTTGACAATATAGCCTAACCCAGATGTTCTGTGGGTTAAATATTTTTTACTTGTATTTTCTTTTTAGCTTACCAAAATTCAGTGACTTTATTGCATGTTGGTATTGTGTGTATAAATTTAAGGAAAACATTAGTAATTTATAAGAGCTTTAAATAATTTTTGATAACTCTCACAAAGAAGTCAAATCAACATCTTATTAAAATGTTCTTGAAACAAAATTTTCAGTATTCTGTATGTCCAGGGGCCATCTCAATGCCATAGGCATGATATCAGGGCTTTGATTTAACACACGACTTAGACTTTGCCCTGGCAGTATGCATGCAGGACTCTTGGGAAGCACATTCTATGTCCCCAGAAGTCTCTAGACTCAAGGTGAAGTTTAGGTTCCATGGCTTATTTGTCTGTGGACATGGGACAGTCAGTCATTAAACTTCCCTATGCCTTCATTTCCTCATATGTAAAGTAGGGTGGTGGGAAAGGAGCTTTACAGGATGAGATGATCAGCATTGGGAAGCCCCTAGCAAAATGCCTCTTGTGTGGTAAGTATTGATTGTCATACGCCTCGTTTAATCTTTACTACCAGCTCCTGGGCAGGGCCGGTATCATCGCTATGTAACCGGTAGTTATGTGAGACCTGGCTCAGTTGAATTCTCTGTTGCTGCTATCTTATAATTCTTAACTCTGAACAAGGGCTGCCTTCTCCATTTCTCTGTAGCCCCTACATATTCTGTTATTTGTCCAACAGGGTAGTTGGTATTCTTGTGTCCTAATGCTATTGTGGCTTTGGACAAGTAACACATTCAGAGCTCTCACCTGCAAACCAGAGTTTTCATTGGGAGAATAAAGTGAGATCATGTGTACACAGTGGCAACACACACACACACACACACACACACACACACACACTTGCAGAATTGGTCCTATTGTATCAGCTGCAGCTGAGCCTTAGAAACTCAGCAACGTTTGCATCCTTCTGGAAGTGTGCAGGCTTGCAGACAGTTGAAGCTTCTCTTTCCTTAGGATGCATTGCACTGAGACCATAAAGGTTACTTCTGACAAAGTTAAGGTCTAGCTAGAGGAAGTGAAAGCACAGCCTACTGTAAGAGAACTCTCACTGCAGGCAATCTTGGCACCCAGAGAACAAAGAGGAATCCAGACACCTTGCTGTGGGCAAC
Source organism: Microtus oregoni (assembly GCF_018167655.1). Classification (NCBI taxonomy): domain Eukaryota; kingdom Metazoa; phylum Chordata; class Mammalia; order Rodentia; family Cricetidae; genus Microtus; species Microtus oregoni. The sequence continues at coordinate 5,819,431 of NW_024543978.1, forward strand.
ATGTGTGGCTGGGAAGCAGGTTCAGGTCCAGGGCAGTGGGTGGAGAAGCACACTGACAATGAGTAGAGCAAGGCACAGGACACACACCAACTCCAATACTTGTGTATAATAAACTTTACTAGTTTCATAGGTACATCAAGGTCCCTTTACCATTACCATGAAGCAAAAGTACAAGAGAAAAATACCATGTAATTTCTTTGCAACCTCTTGAGTTTTGATTGCTATTTTTGTTGCTAGTAAGACACTTCATATCTACAGCAGTTGCAGGAAGTAATTTTTTTTTGTTTTGTTTTGGAGACAGGGTTTCTCTGTGTAGTTCTGGCTGTCCTGGAACTCACTCTGTAGACCAGGCTGACTTTGAACTCAGAGATCCACCTGCCTTTGCCCCCCGAGGGCTGGGATTAAAGGTATGTGCCACCATCGCCCAGCAGAAGTAAATATTTTATAGATATTCATATGTAACAGTTTTTCTAATAAAATTTTAAAATTAAATTATTTTATAATCACTCTAGAACATAGAATAAGAATTTGTCTTTACAGAAGATCAAACATTCTAAAGAGCATTATGGAGTTTGCTTTGACAACCATATTAATGTAAAATTATTTTTACCATTGAAGCATTAAGATAAGGTACTCCTTCAACCAATGTTTGCAGTTCAAACAAGAAGATGAAAAGCTCTGAAAAGTACACACCGCCCAGCTACAATCTTATATCCATCCTCCAAACCTCAGCTTGTTGGGTAAGTACACTCTGGAAAGATAGTCTGACGACAGGAAGGTCAAGGCTTGGATCTCTGCTTTCATCTTAGAGTCTGCCATCATCTCCATCTGCCAGAAGGTACCACAGTGTTACCAGTGTCTGTCAGGAACCACAGGCTAGGCTGTCTTCAGGACTGCTAGAGCATGTGAGTGGCTAATGGCCAAGACTGTAAGGTCAGGCCTCACAACTAGGTGCTTTTGTTCTGGAACTTTTATGAGTTCTTTCTTTCTTTCTTTTATCCCAATAACTGCAATACCATCACTGATAAAGTGATATAACCATGGAGGAAAGACAGAAGTCTTCATCCTGCTGACCTCTGTTAGCACTATTTGTGATGCAGTTTCAACAAACTGTGAATTGTCAAACTGCATTGGTATCAGTTGTTGGTTACGTAGAATTTCAAGGAAGTAAGTTAGATTCAGAAGGACAAATTGTATGTTTTCTTTCATGTAGAGAATCTAGACTTAGATATATGCAGGTAGGACATGAATGTAGAAAAGGTACTATGTGGGGGAGGGAGGCTCCAACCAGGGAGGGGAGGGAGAACAGAGAAGGAAAAGATGAAGTGCTGCACGTCTTCTCTTCTGTGTGGACTCTGGGTTTAACATGGATGTACGTGTGAAAGCAGAAGGTGGGCCATGTTGGGTTTGGGTTTGGAACAGGACCTGCCAGCAGGGATGACCTGCAGGGGTGGGGGCAGGGGAGATGAACAAAGTACTATGATATATATGCAAGAAATGCAATAATAAAACCCATCATCTTATACAATACCTGAAATCATTAGTTAAAAATCAGTAACAGTAATAAAGATGAAACAGAAATTCACAGATGTGCTGAAAGTACCACTCTAACAAAAGAAAGAAAGCACACAGCGTTTGCCTTTTCTGAAGCACACCATCTACCTCTTTTCTCCAGAAGGGCTGACAGCTGATGTAAGGCCTCCTCAGGATACTGTCCAGTTTCATGTGGTCATGCTTTGTCAGTGGAATCAAGCTATCCTTCGGTATGTTTAACCTGGAAAAGAATCGGACGGGAGTGGCCAGAATGTGTCTATAATAATGCCTGTATTTATGTCATGGCAACAAACTGAGAAAAACAAGTGAAGTTGGGCGGTGGTGGCACACCCCTTTAATCGCAGCTCTCGGGAGGCAGAGGCAGGTGGAGCTCTGGGAGTCTCAGGCCAGCCTCCCCAATCCCAGCAGCTGGGGCTCTGTGATTAGGCCAGGGAGTTTTCCAAGTTCAAAATAGAAGTTTGTGTTGTCATAGAAACAGATTCTATCCTTCCTCTCCCTCCTCACCTCTGAAATGGTAACAGATAGACAGACACTGGCTGTTGAAGCACTGGTGGAGGTCCACGGAGCAGAGCTAGTGTGAACAGGCCGCAGCTTGTCCTGCAGCTGTGAGCTCCAGCAGAAGTGGCCAGTGGCTGACACTGAGAAATCAGGAAGTGGCTGCCTACTAAGTCAGTATTGAGGATGTGTATCTATTATTTTCTTACTCGGGATGCACACTTTATCTAGTTTGAAGTTTGAAAACAGTAGAGAGATCTGGGTTTATGGTGTAATGTGCTCTTGAAGTCAAGTCCGAGGTTCCCAGGTAAACACTAATTTCAGCTGTCCTCAGTGGCCCCATAATTAGTTCCTGGCTGGCTGACTGCAGGGAATCCAGTGCTGCTCCTTGCAGTCTCTTTCCTTTGATCACATATCTCTCTGGAGTGGCTCTAAGGACACCTGAGTGGTTTACAGGACATGGCTGGATTTCCTCCAAGACCTCTACCTTAAAAGCCACGAGGTTCTGTAGTGATATTTTGATTGTAATCTAACAAATAAAGCTTGCCTGAAGATCAGAGTGCAGAGCTAAGCCACTAGTCAGCCATACAGGACAGGGAGTGGTGGCACACACCTTTAATCCCAGCACTCAGGAGAGAGGCAGAGGGATCTCTGTTAGTTCAAGGCCACCTTGGTTACACTAAACTGAATCTGTCTAAAAGAGAAACAGAGCTCACAATAAGGTGATCACAACACTTGGGATCCCACACCTTTAATCCCAGCACTAGGGAGGTAGACAGGAGAGATATGGCTGGGCGGAGAGAGGAATATAAGGTGGGAGGAGACAGGAGCTCTTCGTAGTCTGAGGGTTTGTAGAGACAGATGCAGTCTAAGGATTCATAGACAGAATCCTCCCTTCAGTCTGATGATTCAATAGAAGTAAAAGGTCTCTCTAGTGGCTGTCTACACTGCTTCTCTGATCTCTCAACTTTCACCCCCTAACATCTGACTCTGAGTTTTTGTTATTAAGAACAATTAGAATTCGTGCTAGTAGGCTTGTTGTGCAAATCTGTGTTTGTACAAAGAGGTCATGCCAAAAGATCATGGCCATGACAAGTTTAAACTTTGCTTCCTTCTATGGAAGAATTTGAACCTCCATGAAGAAGGTTACCTTCCTACTCAGCTCATAGCTTCATGATCCCCATGTTTGGGAAATCAGCATCTACACCCAAGACAGCCCACTGCCTCAGGAAAGCTCGCACACACACACTCAAGTTCTTCACCCGGGGAAAGGAGAATAGATAGCAAGAGGGTATTTGAGGGGTGGGAAGGATGGCTCAGTGGTTAAGAGTGTATACTGCTCTTGCGGAGAAGCCAAGTTTGATTACAGCATCCGTGCTGAATAGCTCACAACTGCCTGTAAACTCCAGCTCCAGGGTCCCAAGGCTTTAGTCCTCTATGAGTATCTGCACTCACACATTCATATCACCTAGTACCTACACATAATTAGATATTTTTACAAGTATTTGAAAAGCAATGTTCCCCCACAGTGAGGACCAGGTGGCCCACTCTCTAGAGAGAACACAACGAGGACCCTATTGAAGCAGGGGAAGTCTCAAACTCACATACACTTTGACCCACCATGTCTCTGGGAATCATCAGAGACTATGTTAAGATTCAGGGAAAAGTTTAATTATCAGAGGACCCTTTGATCTGCATGTCACCTACAATCTCTGCAGAACAGCTATGAGGAATGGCCTGAATGAATGCTGGCATGGGACCGTGGAAACTCAGGAGCAGAAGCTGTTACCATGAGGTCCACAGGAGAGAAATGTATTTACTGGTAACAAGCAAAAGAAGTGATTACATTGTGTTGTATGCAAAAACCAAAGAAACAGTTAAGGATCTTGAGGTTTTTGGGAAAAGGTCATGGTTGAGGGCAGAAAATCACAGGTCACCTAGGACTGCCCTGCCTCGAATGACCAGTAACTTTAAGTGCTGGAAGTTCCCAAACTCTGATATTAAGATGGGATCACTCTGTGAAGTTATTAGAATGTTCAAGATCAGGACTGAAACTTAATTGCACCCCTGGCCTCACACATATTATCTGTGTTTGTGAAGGAGATTCTCACTTGGAGCTCAGGCTGGCCTCTGGCTCAGTCCCCTGAGCTCAGGATTACAAGTATATTGTCATGCATCTCCATGCATTATCCTTTTAAATAAAAAAAAAAAACTTGGGGCTGGAGAGATGGCTCAGCGGTTAAGAGCATTGCCTGCTCTTCCAAAGGTCCTGAGTTCAATTCCCGGCAACCACATGGTGGCTCACAACCATCTGTAATGAGGTCTGGTGCCCTCTTCTGGCCTGCAGGCATACAGGCAGACAGAACACTGTATACATAACAAGTAAATAAATAAATATTTAAAAAAAAAAACTTGTACAAAGGTTTAACCACAATTATAAAAATAATTGTAGCTAGCTGAAAGTAAAATTAACTAAATTGATTGAGTTTGTTTTGTTTGTTTTTTGAGACAGGGTTTCTCTATGTATCTCTGGCTGTCCTGGAACTAGTTCTGAACACCAGGCTGGCTTCAAATTCACAGAGATCTGCCTGCCTCTGCCTCCCAAATACTGGAATTAAAAGTGTGTGCCACCACTGCCCAGCATAATTCATTGAGTTTTGGGTTTTTTGTTTGTTTATTTGTTTTTGGAGACAGGGCCTCTTGATGTATAATGGTGATGGCTGTCCTGGAACTCTCTATGTAGACAAGGCTGGTCTTGAAACCACAGAAACCTGCCTGCTTCTATCCCCCAAGTGCTGGAATTAAAGACGTGCCATCATGACCGGCCTTCATTAACTATGTAAATAACAGAAACCTCAAGAAATTTACTTTATAACTACAGACAGCAAGTGCTTTTCTAGTGACATCAGGTATGTCAAACACACTGCAATGAGACTCCTTACCTTTTAATATCAGAAGGGAGGAGACCAAGCCATCTGATAGCTGGGACGGTAAGACTGTGGGCTTCGAAGGACATGGACTGAGGTAAAGAGCAGAGCTGTGTCAGGTGACCTGGGTGGAGCCCTGGCTTTCTATTCTGGCAGCAGGGTGAGGTGCTCTGAGCCATTGCTTTATTAATCTCACCTGCATTCACTTCCTCCCTCCCTGCTCTGCCACCCCTCTGTAAGAAGTTGGCTGGGTTTCCAGCTCATTGGGAGATGCAGGTTCAGCGAGTTTGAAGGGAACCAGGATTTGTAGCTCTGCAGGTTCTCAAGAGTGAAATTTGGTCACCATAGGTGGACTTGATGTTTTCCCTTCTGTCATTGTGGGAGTCGCAGTGGCAAAGTCAAAACTGGAAGCTGCATGTGACATTTATGGTCTATCTGATGCTCTTTTGGAGCAGAACAGGCTCATCCTTGGGTTACCTGTGAGTAGCTGTGCATTCTAGGGGCAGGACTCACACCACTGAAGCAAAGATTGGCTCTCAAAGAGCTCACCATTTCCCCTGGGACATTCTGGAGAGCCTTGGTTTGCTAGGGCTGTAAGTAAACCCCAGTGAGTGTAAAACGCACTGTGCAGAAAAGGAGATGGTGGAGAGGAGCAGACACTCTTTTCTGTACTCACCATGGACCCGTACTTGTAGATGCACATTATCTCGATGCCTGTTGAGAGTGAGCTTGAAAATTAGACTCAGGCTGCAGCTATGGAATCTGCACTCTCAAATTTTATCTAACATCTAAAATCTTTATTTTTATGAACATTACCAATGAAAACTTATGTTCTCCGTTTCATGTTAAACATTACCTTAAATGATTATAGCCTTTAATTTGACAATATTAACAGTCCCTTTGATTTATTTCTCTACTGATTACCACGCTGGAGATTGAGCCTAGGACATCATGCAAGTACCACAGCACTGAGTTATCCCCTGGCCCATGCAACACGCTGTGAATTGTTCTAAGAGCAGAAAAACATAACCACAGGTATAATTTAGTCATGACAGTTGTACCAAATAGTCCAGGAGAGATTACCATGGGGATCGGCATCTACCAGTGTGAAAACAGGAAGATGAAATGTGTCCCACAGCTTCTTCACCAGGAGCCTTGTGTTCAGATCTGGAATGCCCTTTCCCTGAAAGCAAACAGAGTTGGGCATTGTGGCTGTGGAGAACCTGGGTACATTCTGCCTGCATTTTATCAACACTGACTAGTGAGACCCCCACTCTGACTTCCAGGAGGAGGAGTCTAGTGCTGACTGTGAGGAAAATGTACAATGTGCAACAGGAAGAGCCATATGTATTCACACCTCTACATCCAGTATACCTGTTTGAAGACCCCACTCCATGGAAACATTTCAGCAGCAGCAGAAATAATAAAGTCCCTACACACTTAAAGGTGCTCACCACAGTGTTATTTAAAAGGGCACAGGGAGAGCCCATGAGATGGCTCAGCAGAGAAAGCCTGATGACCTGAGTTCAGTTCCTGGGACCCAGACGATGCCAGGAAAGACAGACCAGACACTAAAATTGTCCTTTACCCTCTATATTGCCTCTTGGCTCTTCCACCTAAGCAGATGTCACTAGGATTTTCTGCCATCACCCCAAGAGTCCATGCCAAAATCACACTTGGAACTTCTCTCACAAAGAGCTGAGTGCTTGTGTCTGCCCTCTGGGTTTTAGTGGTGACGTTAAAGCAAGAAGCCACAGGTCAGAGCCACATAGACTTGTTCCCCACAATCAGGAGTCACCTAGTCCTCCTTAAGTGTCCTTCCTTCAGTCCCCACCCCATCCTCACACTGAGATAAGCCATCTGATCTGCACGCTGCTACATAAACCCAAGGATGCAAAGCCTCCTGTGAGTCTGCCCTTTTGGTCCAAGTCAGAATGTTACAAGACTAGTCAGGCTTCCAAGGTGCTGCCTGACACCTCCTCCTCAGACTCTCTCCTGGCTATGCTAAGGCTGCATTTCCCGTCCCTCTAACAAATCACAGAACTCTAAACAGCTTTCTTCTCCAAGGAGTGAATTTTCTACAGCTATATAAAGGCAGATGTGGAGAGATCTCAGAAGAGGGGAGCTTTATCTGCAGCGCCCATTTGTGTGCACCCCAATCTTTCTTCCCTCCTGAAGCCAGTTCCTGTGATTTCTCACCACATTGCCATGCCACAGGAAGCTAACTGCCCACAATGGACCAATACTTCTGTCAGTACCAATAAGTTCATGTCAAAACCCTACCCTTCGATGTGGAGGTGAGACTTTGGGGTAGAGAACAGCAGGATGGACTCCCCTGAATGGGATATGAACCCTTATGTGAGGGGCTCCAGAAAGGCTCTCTCCTGTCTCGGTTTTGCTCTTTCTTCCACGTGTATTCTCAATGAGAAGATAGCTTCTTTGTGACCAGGAAGTGGTCTGCCCTTAGTAGATATAGAATCAACTAATACTCTAGTCTTGACCCCAGGATGCAGAACTTTGAGAAGCACCCGTGTTGCTTCAGCTACCCTGCCTGCTGCATTTCTGGGCTGGCTCTTGCTGGCTGAGATACTGCCTTTGTCTGAGGCATCCTGTGGGCCCACTGGTGTCACAACACCACCTACGTCCCTCACTATTCCTGCGCATGTGTGTGTGAAAAGGGAAAGCGCCAGTGAATCACCTGGAATACGAACTCGTGTGAAGAGCAGCAAGCACTGTCAGTTGCCCCAGCCCTGGAGCAACACTGTGCAGGAATGTGTGTGGGAGACCCAGAGGAGCAAGAAAACAAAGCCTGTCTGGGGAAACGACTGTTTTTAAGAATAGAGACCCATCTGAACTTGAGCTGGGTTGAAGGATGTCTTCTGCGCTGTGAGACTAGATGGTGCATTAGACTGGACAGGGACAGGTGCGCAGATGTTGGCACTCTCTTTCCAGGCACCACAATGGTGAAGTGAGGCAGAATTCCTACCGTGACCATGATGCATGGGGACATTCTGCTGCAGAAGTTGTCGTCCAGGAGCCGTTGAAATGTCGCATCCTTCTCTACTATTAACAGAAACTTCGCATCTGTGATCAGATCTGTGGAGCTAAGGCTGAGAAACTCCAGTCACAGTCTCCAGGCTTAGTCACCCGCTACGTAACAGCAGAGTATATCTCAACTCAAAAGCAGCTACGGGGAAAAGTTTTTAGTTTACCTCCCAATATCTGTATTCACTCAGGTATACAGGTGCTGGACCTGCTTCACAGGGAGCTCCTGAGAGCCCTAGCAAGCTGACTGTGGCTACTTGTCTCTACGGCCTAACTTGTTACACAACAGGAAGGCAAAGTTCTTTGAAGGAACATTCCAGTTTAAACAGTTTTACCACTGAAGGATACTCCGGATCCCTTGGATGTTAGATGGAACAGCAGTAGCCTAAGTTAAAAAGAAAAAACAAAACCAAGCAGTTTGTAAATTAAATAAAAAAGTGTCACTGCACTTAATAATCCATCACCACAATCAAATGCATTCAGTTTTCATTGATGGGTAGTCTAGGGACTGACTCTCAGTGGGTAGTCTAGAGACTGATTCTCAGTGGGTAGTCTAGAGACTGTCCCTCAGTGGGTAGCCTAGAGACTGTCCCTCAGCGAAGAACAGACAGGTCCCTAGGAAAGCAGACACACATCTACTTAGCTTCCCTAGCAGGGAAGGTTGTGGAGCAGACAGAATGAAGGAAAGTGTCTTGATGCAGGGCCTCACAGCATGGCTGCGCCCTGTCCAGATGGGAGCATCAGACCACCCACATCAGCAAGGGGTTTGGGATAAAATGTGTTCATTTCAAATCCACAGATTATGTAAATAACCATGCCAAAAAGACCATGACACAAGTCATGTAACACATCAACACATTGTAAAAGATAATATGTGTCTGTTTATTTCAATATGACAATTAGCATATTTGAAAATAGTGTGCTTGGTATAGAACCCCATAAAGCACACACATGTTCACCCATCAGTTTTATTTTAAAACCTCTGGGCCAACAAGATGGATCAGTGATCTTGCCACACAGACCTGATGACAAGAGTTTGATCCCAGGAACCCATAGTGGAAGGAGGAGCGATTTTTGAAAGTGGTCCTCTGACCTCCACACTTGTGCTGTGGCACACATATATACACCTGTGAGCACACACACACACACACACACACACACACACACACACATCATACTCATATTCAACAATTATAAATAATTTTTACTTTGTCTCTAAATTACACAATGAAGCAAGGAATAAAATCCAGTTCAAAATGAAAGGGGTTGTGTGGCACTGAGCAGGTGGATGGAAGGATGCTCACCGTGGCACTGCAGGTGCACTGCACTCGGGTACCGTCTTCCTCCATGTATCTCAAGTTGCCAGCAATCAATCCCTTGGATGTAGATAACTGGAAAAAAATAACAGCTTTGAAATTATTCTCATTAATATACTTGTTGTTACAAGCCTCTTCATGCTCACCTCTTTTTTTTTTATTTTTATTTTTTTTTAATTTATTTATTTATTAAGGATTTCTGCCTCGTCCCCACAACCGCTTCCCATTTCCCTCCCCCTCCCCCGATCAAGTCCCCCCCCCCCATCTGCTCGAAGAGCAATCAGGGTTCCCTGACCTGTGGGAAGCCCAAGGACTGCCCACCTCTATCCAGGTCTCGTAAGGTGAGCATTCAAACTGCCTAGGCTCCCACAAAGCCTGTACGTGCAGTAGGATCAAAGACCCACTGCAATTGTTCTTGAATTCTCAGTATTCCTCATTGTCCGCTATGTTCAGCTAGTCCGGATTTATCCCATGCTTTTTCAGACCTAGGCCAGCTGGCCTTGGTGAGATCCCAATAGATCATCCCCATTGTCTTAGTGTGTGGGTGCACCCCTCGTGGTCCTGAGTTCCTTGCTCGTGCTCCGTCTCCTTCTGCTCCTGATTTGGACCTTGAGATTTCTGTCCGGTGCTCCCGTGTGGGTCTCTGTCTCTGTCTCCTTTCATCGCCTGATGAAGGTTAATATTCCTGAGGATGCCTATGTGTTTGTCTTTGGATTCACCTTATTTAGCTTCTCTAGGAACATGAATTATAGGCTCAATGTCCTTTATTTATGGCTAGAAACCAAATATGTCATGCTCACCTCTTAAGATATTTGTATTTTATCTTAGACCAGAATCTAGGTAGAGATGGAGGAGAAAGCATGTAAGTGTACTTAGAAAATAAAAATATCTGAGAAGGTCCCTGTTTAGGTTCATTTGACCAAAGGAACACATTGGAAACAGACTGAGCTTATGTTGAGAAAATGTACGATCAAATGACATAAAAAGGGCCAGAGTACACTCTCCTCCCAGACAAGATCTCGCTGACCTGCCGCCCTCTGCCTCAGCTCTAGCACTAAGGGCAGCTGTCATTTTGTTTTGTGGCAGTATTTTGTTCCGAGAATGGCTTACCACATGCAGGCTCCTCCGGGGCACTTTCAGCATACAGGAAATGTCATCTATAATGTTGTCCACTGCAGCTTGGTTCCCAAAGAGCTGGCTGTCAGTGTAGTATATGTCTCTATGAAAATGTAAGGTCGATACTGTGAATAAGCACCATGTTCTTGACCTGTCACGCGCAGAGTACTATGTGGAGGACATTTACTGCATACCAGCATACCAGGAGAGCTGCTTACTACCTGAGCTCCAGGATTCATGACTATCCAAAGCATATTTTAAAAGCTAATGGGGGCTAGAGGGATGGCTCAGCAGATAAGAGCCAACGGCTGATCTTCCAGAGGACCTGGGTTCAATTCCCAGTACTACACGGCTGCTAACAAATATCTGTAGCTCCAGCTCCAGGCGAACTGAGACCATCTTCTGGCTTCTTCAGATACCAGGCGAGTGGCACATAGACACACATGCAGGCAAAACACCCATACACATCAAATTTAAAACTAAAACAGTTAATTTAACCAAATCTCACACTGCATTTTTTGAAGATGAATTTGCCGGAACAATATATTTACCTCTTGGTTGCATAAGTGTTGCTCTGTACTAATTTGTAAATCATGGACAATATTTTCAGAATTAGAGCTGGAAAATAAGACATAAGAAACAATTTACTTCTCTCTCTCACTAATTTGAAAGACACTGTTGTCAAAGATTTTAATTGCCCCCATTGCTTGTCTATAATGATTTAAAAATTATCTTTCCAAAAGAGAAGCATTAGGTAAAGAATAGTTGGAAAATCAAGGGCTCTTTGGGTAGCAACTTTTCCTGAACATGAACCTAGAACATGCTTACTTGGAGTGGCCGTGTGCTCCCAATGTTACTGACAGTGAAAAGTTCTAGGAGTTTATTTTAAGGACAAGTTACCTACTAAAGAATATGTGAAGACATCCATTTAGGAACAGCTAAACTCTAGAAATAGCTAACTTATTGTTAATCACTCAACACCATGAAAGAGTAACTTACCAAACTTTTTAACTGATTTTGGTGAATCGCTTTTGATTTTTCTGGTGATACACTGAGGTATCATCTGAAGGCCTACAGAATCTTCAAACCTGTTGTTTTGTTCAAAACAAAGGAACAAAATGAGAAAGACTTAATTCCTGGACACACACTCGGTGTGACCTTCTGCATATCACATACGCATAGACAGAGGCTAGAGGTTTTGACCTTGAGAAAATTGTTCTGCAGGTGGATACCACCTGGGGGGAGGTGTCTGTGAGCCCCAGGGAACCACCTGTCTCTGGGGTTGCAGGCATAAGCCAGAGTTTGCTTTTATGAAGGTGCTGGGTACCCTAACACAGCCGTTCCCGCTCCACAGCAAGCACGTCAGCCACTCAGTCATCTCCCACAGTTCTCTGTGTGGGCACTGGAGCTTAGGAACGCCCAAAGGCTCAAACTGCTACAGGCAGGAGACTAGCTAAGGTTTCAACCAAACACCTTTCAGTATGGAGTATGTGTGCGTAGTTCTTTTTTTTGGGAAGACAATATATATGGAATACTTACACATATTTTACTATTATATATTTTACTCATTTTGCCATTATTCATTCTCAGTTAATAATTTGGTTCTATTTAATAATAATTTTTGAAATATTTTATTTCAACTACCCACAAAGTGACATTGTGTGAATGACTGATATCAGTTTATTAAACTGAACCTCCCAGGCTCTCCTAAAGGTGGCAGAAGGCACCAGGAGAACACCCCACATGGCAGCTGCTTTGACGCCACATGAAATCCATCCTTCACAACACATGCCCAAGTATACAGCTTATGCTAGTTATATTGATCTTAAAATAATACTTATAAAAGGATCTTCCCTAGTCCCTTTCCTCTGCAACTTTCACAAAATCTGAGGACCAGCTGTGGTTTGGTAGAAAAGGCTACACAGCCAGGAAAGACCAAACCTTGTCACTAGGTGGCAAGGACGGAGCCTTATCTCTGTGCCGTGTTCAGGATGCCCACACTGTGGTCCACATGTCAGCACTGACTCCAGCTGTCTGAGCAATGGCTGCTTTGGCAGAGTGGAAGACAACCACAGCAGGGTATTTCCCCAGTGCTAGAAGCGTGGCTCTACACTTGCTGTTTTGAGCAAGGACAAACAGACTTTGAACCATCCCCTCCCTCGGAGCTGCTCTAGTTGCTAGCCTCCTTGTCTTGGCCTTATCTTTCACACAGCCCTTCTGTGGGGTGTGGATTTGGTAAACCTGATAATTTTTACGGGACAGGCAAAGGGGATAAAAAGAATGACATATGACTATAACTCTAAAATAAATTGAAATAAGAACATAGATAATGCATTTTAAAATAAAACTGCAAGGATCAGGCATACCTTTTTTTTTTTCAAGACAGGGTTTCTTTGTGTAACAGCCTTGGCTGTCCTGGAACTCGCTCTGTAGACCAGGCTGGCCTCAAGCTCACAGAGATCCTCCTGCCTCTGTCTCTCTAGTGCCAGAATTAAAGGTGTATGCCGTCACTGCCCAGCCTGGCACATACCTTTAATACCAGCGCTAGGGAGGCAGATGTCTGTGAATTTGATGTTAGCCTAGTCTACATTATGAGTTCCAAGCCAGCTGGGCATTACAGTGAGACCTCCTCTCAAACAAACAAATAAGTTAGTAAATAAATAAATAATAAAACACAACTTCCAGGGGCTGGAAAGTGGCTGGGCAGTTCGGAGTGCTTACTGCTCTTACAGAGGACTGGAGTTCAGATCTCTGTCCCCGTACCAGGTCACACACAGTATCTGTAACTCCAGCTCCAGGGGATCTGACACCCTTTTCTGGATTCCATGGGCAACCACGTGCACATGCACATTCAGGTACATAAACACACACACACACACACACACACACACGCAAGCACACACATCTTTTTAAAATGTAAAAATAAAATTGCAAAATGCCCACATTATGTTTTCCCAGCTCGATCTGCTGTCTATTGTGAAGGCAGGCACTTCATTTCTTGCCAAACTTTTGATTATGTCTTGAATAATATTTTCTATAGATGTAAGAACCTCAGAACTGAAACAATAAACACATCGTGATTTAATTTTATAGCATGTAATATTTCCCAGATCAATACAAAGACAACTTTTTTTTCCTCTCCTGAGACAGGGTTTCTCTGTGCAGCCCTGGCTATCCTGGAACTTGCTCTGTGGACCAGCCTCAAACTCACAGAGATCTGCCCGCCTCTGCTACCCGAGTGCTGAGATTAAAGGCGTATTCCACCACCTGCCACCACTGCCTGGCACAACTTCCTTATTTCATTGGATTTTTGTTGTTTTGTCTTGATTTTGGAGACAAGGTCTTACAAGGTAGCTAAGGCTAGCCTGGAACTCACCATGAAATCCAAAATGGCCTCAAACCCACAATCCTGCCTTTTCTCCTGAGTGCTCGTATTACAGGTGTTGGCCACTAGGCCTCCCTTCTGCTTGCTCTTTTTTACGCCTAGGAAACGCATGCTAATAACCACCTCTCTTACTAAATTCTGACGTCTCTGACATCACCATGCATTCAAACACCTGCTCGTATAGTGGTACTTACAGAGACATTAGACTTGCCTGTAAATTCATGTCTTCAATAACACTTCGGCATTAACAATGAGCTAATATAAGTTACAAATACATTTCTATTTGCTCACATTAACTTACTTCGATGTCACTGAACTTACACAGACTTGGCCTGACATACCACTGCTAAATGTTTTACTAAGGATGATGTGAGATGAGTCTTGACATGCATGCACGCACACATGCACGCATGCACACGAACACAGCTGCTTGTAGCACACTGCCCTAATTGATCTCATGCCGTAAAAATTAACCATTTTTAAATTTTAGTGATTCAAGAGGAAAGAATTCAATCACGACCAGGAAAGGAATAAATTGTGAGTTCCGTACTAAATGGTTGACTTGGCCACTTAAATCATGCCACGTTACCACAAAATATCAAGACTAAACCCAGTTTTCTGTCAGCTGGCTGTTAATTTCACAGATCATCAGCTTCAAACATGTCATTCTAAGTAACACTGGCATATTGTCTAGGAAGGGAAACCAAGTTAAACATAGAAGATGGGCAAAATGTTGAGTTTTAATGTCCACAGTCTTCAATGTTTTCACTGGAAAGAAAAATAGATCAGAAAATAGATTTTGAAACATTTAGTATGTTCTAATACAGTAAAGACTAATGACTTGCTATTTTTTTTCAAAGCTTGGAACAGTTTGAGAAAAATACTGGAAACAAACTTAAGGTATAATGGGATTAATCCACATCGTTGTTGTCAATAAGGATTCCCACAATCTCCTAAATTCTCCCACAAACTAATTACTTCTGTAAAATTTGTTTGCTTGTGAGGTTTGGGGTGGCTGATTTGGGCTTAAAACAAAAGTAATGTGTCTAAGATGCAAAGCGGTGGCAGCCGAGAGAAAGGACAGGAAAGCTGTGAACCATACAACCGCATTTTCTGCACTCAGGGCCACCTCGGGTGCTGGAGGAGCCGCTGATTTTAAATAAATCCCTTAAAACCCATTCATCTGTTTCCTCCGGGTCAAGGAAAAGGACAGGACGGTTGTAAACCACTTAAAGTATTGATATCCTTGGTCTAGCTGAGAAACCCAACAGTGTAGCGAGCAAACGCTTTTGCATTTTTCTCCTCCCTCTTCTTATTCTTCATCCAAAATCCCCAAAGATAAAACATAAAGCCAAATAAGATCTCAGCCTCCCTGACTAGAAAGGATATTGAGAACCCTGGGAACTAGGCTAGAGGATGCTGGAACATTCTAGAAAACATCCGGTGTGCATATGGACATGGTCACCGGGTTTTCTTTGAACGCGAGATGAGAGCTAACGGCAGGGAGCTCTGTGGAGGGCGCTCAGGTGCGGCCGGCATTCTCCTTCCCCGGGGCCACCTTCCCGGCCTGCCCTTGCCTGCCAAGCCGCTGTACCTAGAGACCACGCGGGTCACCCTGGCAGGAGCCTCCCCTGCGCCTTGCTTCACTACGGCCAGCAGGGAAGCCCGGTGCCTATCCAGGGCGTCGAAGAACGAGGCCTCAGGCCCCGTGGGCACGAACGCCATGATGGCGGACACGGCCGTACTCTCGGAGGCCACCCTTCCCTCGCTCTGACCGCGCGTGCGCAGCGCACCACGACCCCCGGGGCGGCCCGCTAAGCGGAGTGCGCAGGCGCCTACGCCTGGTACGGGGGCGCCAGGGACCCTCCCGGAGGATGTGAAGAATCTGGTGCGGATCTAGGAGCGCCGGGGACCAGCGGGGCCAAGGTTCCTTGACCTGATAACTCAGGAGAAGTAACATTTGTGAACCCTTTAGGGGAGATAATATTCGTGGCACTCTTGCCTGCCTGCCCGAAGCCTGGATTCCCGCCTCTACGCCACCTCTTCTCCATCTGCCTCTGTCTCCTGAGTGCTGGGATTAAAGGTTTTACTATCGTCCAAATAATGTTTAGGATTCACTTTTGTTTAAAAAGTTGTTGCTGGGGCTGGAGAGACAGCTTAGCAGTTAAGAACCTTAGTGACACCGGGTGGTGGTGGTGCAGTCTTTAACCCCAGCACTCGGGAGGCAGAGGTAAGTGAATCTCTGTGAGTTCGAGACCAGCCTGGTCTACAAGAGCTAGTTCTAGGACAGGCTCCAAAGCTACAGGGAAACCCTGTCTCGAAAAACCCAAAGAAGAACAAAGCGAAACAAACAAGCAAAAACCATAATGCACTTGCAGAAAGTCTAGGTTTAGTCCTTAGAACCCACATCCGGTGACCCATAACTGCCTATAACTCCAATTCCATGGGACCTCATGCCCTCTGGCCTCTGTGGGTTCCCACACACATGTGGTACACACACATAAAGAAATAAATATATTTTTAAAAAGAAAGAGATCCTTTAAAATATAAAATAAATTGTTTATCTGAAATGGGATTTCCTTTCTAAGGATTAGGGAGTGAATATGGCTTCCTCTGGGTTAGCCTTTTCTTGTTCTGTTCCCTCTGAGCCTTGTAGAACAGAAGACAGATTTCCAAAGCCCTGGGCAAGATCCTTGACTTCCCGGACTGAAGAGGAGAGAGTGGGGTGAGATGAAATACTGGAGCAAGGTGGTTTGAATCAAGGTGCATGACGGGATGCTGGGGTTGACCCCAGAGGTGCATAATGGGGATGCTGAGGTCGATCCCAGAACCACATGACTACAGGCCTCACTGGCTAGCTTTTAAGATTCAAACTAGTTTCTCAGCAGAAATAAACTATTGTCCACACTGACAGTCGCCTGTGTGTCTGTGCCTCTGTACAAGTCTTGTGTTAGGGTCTTCATTGTTATTCCCTGTGTGTACATGTCTGTGCACAGATCTTGTGTTAGGGCCTTTCTTCTTTGTTAGAGCCTGTGTGTACGTGTGTGTTCACAGATCTTGTGTTAGGGCCTTTCTTCATTGTTATTCCCTGTGTGTACGTGTCTGTGCACAGGTCTTGTGTTAGGGCCTTTCTTCATTGTTATTCCCTGTGTGTACGTGTCTGTGCACAGGTCTTGTGTTAGGGCCTTTCTTCATTGTTATTCCCTGTGTGTACGTGTGTGTTCACAGATCTTGTGTTAGGGCCTTTCTTCATTGTTATTCCCTGTGTGTACGTGTGTGTTCACAGATCTTGTGTTAGGACCTTTCTTCATTGTTATTCCCTGTGTGTACGTGTCTGTGCACAGGTCTTGTGTTAGGGCCTTTCTTCATTGTTAGCGCAGTGCGTGCTTCCTGTCGCTTTCCCTATGCTAAGCAGCGCTGCTTACTGAGGAATGGGGAAGCCAGGTCTCTGTCCTCAGGAAGCTCACAGACCGAGAGGCAGGAACTGAGTGTCAACAGGTTAAGTTGACTGGGAAAACGAGAAAGGTACACTTCAGACCTGTCAAAAACCCTAGAAGGGAGAACTCATCCTTGTTTCAGGCTCGAAGAGGTTGAGCAGGTACGTGCAGGGTTGGGCCGGCAGTAGGTTTTGAAACACAAGTAAAAAACAAACAACAACAACAACAAAAATCTTTTTCTTTTCTTTTTTTTTTTTAAGCTTGAGTACAGTTTATTTAGTGGATATTGGAAATGGTGTAAGAAGAAGGAGTTACCGAGGGGAGGGGAGAAGGGGGAGAGGGAAAGGGGGACAGAGAAAGAGGAAAGAGGGGAGAGAGAAGAAAGAAGGGGGAACGGAAGAAGGGAGAGAGGCAGTCCACTTTTTTTTTTTTACTTTTTTTTTTAAATTTACTTTTCATTTTATATACTAACCCCAGTTCCCCTTCCTTCCCCTTCTTTTGACCCCTACCTCTATCCTCCCCCATCCACTCCTCAGAGGGGGTAAGGCCTACCTTGGGGAGTCAACAAGGTCTGGGATACCAACCTGAGGCAGGACCAAGCCTCCACCTCCCATATTAAGGTTGAGCAAGATATTCCACTACAGGGAATGGGCTCCAAAAATCCCGTTCATGCACCTAGGATAGGTCCTGGTGTGACTGCAAGTGTCCCTCCCGCCCCGCCCCGCCCTGCCCCGTCCCAACAGATCAAGCCTCATAACTGTCACCCACATTAAGAGGGCCTAGTTCAGCCCCACGCAGGTTCCCCAAGAGGGAGATCTTGATTGATGCCAGGTTCATATCAAATCCTTAGGAACAAGGTGCCTCCAGGGGTCTGGCTCAGAGTGGATCCGCATTTTATAGGGTTCTTCCTGGCAGAATTACCCCTTTGGCCTGGGTGGTGGTTTTTAGTATAATTTTCCTGCCAGATGGGAGCCCCATAGTAGGCAAGCTGCCATCTAACACCCCCAGAGAGGAGCCAGTCAGTAGAAAGGCCTCAAAGAAGGAGGGCAGGGTAACATCAAGGAGGTGGGTCTCTCCTGCTCCGGGTTTGGTCCACAGGAGATAGACCTGCATCACCTGGTCAGCTACAGGATCTCACCCCCATCCTGCCCTCAGGCATCAGCCTCCCTCTCAGGGGTGTGCAGTGAAAGGTCTGAGGTGGGTGGGTGGAGGTATGGGGGGCGGGTAGATGACTCCCAGTGGATGAACAAAGCCATCTAAACCTGCTGTTCTGCAGAAGAGACTCAAGGTTCAAGCTGCCTGGCAGGGGTTCCCACCTAGACAGACAAAGGTGAGGGGGAGGGAGGAGTGTTCTGCCAACAGCTGCTGCGGCTGCCTCTGCCCTGCAGGCATCCTGCCTCTTTCTGGGGAGAGTAGCCAAGAGCTGTGTGCCTGAAGCAGCTGCTTACAACACCTGCACATCAAAGGCAGCTAACCGGCCCCATGCCGGGGAGACAGAACCAGAAAAACACATTCGGCTCCAAGCAAGCCACGGCCGGCTTGTCTGGCAAAGGCTAGCCGCGGCTTTTCCTGGGCTGAGTCCTTTTCATCCCTTGGCCCTCTGAGCATTTCCCCAGACTCTGTTAGGAAGGTGCCTTAGTTTCTTTTTCTGTGGCTACAATAAAATATCCCCACAGAAGCAACTGAAGGGAGAAAGGACTTAATTCATCAGGTAGTTCAAGCCAATCACAGAGAGGGACTCAAGACAGCAGGAGAATGAAGAAGCTGGTCACAGGACACCCACAATCAGGAAAGAGAGGGCTGAATGAGTGTGCAGGCTCAGTTTAGTTAACTCATTTTATACAATCCAGGATCCCCCACCTAGAGAATGGCCCTGCCCAATTAAAATGGGTCTTCCCACATCAATTAACACAATTGCTTTCTGGGGCTGAAGAGATGACTCAGCGGTTAAGAGCACTGGCTGCTCTCCCGGAGAACCCAGGTTTGATTCCCAGCATCCACAAGGCAGCTCACAACCATCTGTAACTCCAGTTCTGGGCAGTCCAGTGCTCTCTAGGGGCCCCTGTGAGCACCAGGCACCCGAGTGGTGCACAGACATACATGTAGTCAAATCTCTCATGCACATACAAATAAATATTTTAAAAGCTTGCTCCATAGGCAAGCTCAGAGGTTTAATTCCACATAGACATGGCCAGAAGTGTGTCTCAGATGTTGACAAGATGGCACTGTAACACGTCCCCAGAACGTAGCAGGCCCTGAGATCTTAGCACAACTGACTCCATGATGGAAGTACCATCCAGGCTGTAAAACTCAGCACGTAGACGACACCACCCGCCAAAACTAAAACAAAGACCTAATCCATCAGAATCCACAGTTAGAGGAAAGTCTCTAAGTATGGTAACCTTGCTTTTGGATTCTATGGTTCTGCTTCTGGCTAACTGGTCTTGTTAACTGAAGTATGCCAACCCAGAACATGGGTTTTTGTGCTTAAAAGCTCAACCTGAGAAAGGCTGGAGCTACAGTAGGATCCCTCACAGCCAGTATAGTCGCCATGTCAGAGCAGTCCTCTCTGGTGGCTGTCCCGCGACACTGTCGCAGAGGAACTTCATTCCACAGCTCTGAAACCATAGGCTGTGGCCAGAACATCATGAATGTGCGGGACCCCAAATTCTAGGGACCCAAATTGACTGTCCAGTTCATAAAATCCGGGATCGTGAAGGCAGCTAAAGGTCACTTTTGACCAAAAAAAAAAGACAAATTTTTAGGATCAAATTTACAGGAGTGGACCTAGAAAAGATGTGGGCGGAGTCGACATCAGGCCCATTTAACCCTCGCCCGGAACGCCCTGTCCTGGCACTGGCGTGACCCGTGTTGCCCATTCCTCCCATGTGTGGCCCTTTTTGTTCTTCTGCCTTCCCTGGCTTCCCCTGCCTCTCAGACCTGCAGCTCCCGATGCACTAGCTCTGCATTGTGACACTCACAGGGGACCTTCCACAATGACTCAGTGGTTGATGTTCCTTCCCTTTCCTGGAAGCAGACTGTCAGGTCACTGGGCCTTGAAGGTCCAGTGTGAAGGTCTAGTGTGGTCTGGTGATACAGCTAAGAAAATACTGACTAGAACTTCAAAGAGACACTCCAAAGCATCCTGAAGGCATGCAAGGAGACCAGAAGGGATGGAAAAAGAGGCCACCTGAAGGTCCATGAATCAGTATTACCAATTTGAGATCATGTACAAGGTAGCTGGGGTCTGGTTAGATAACAATAAACGGTTTTGGATTTTGCATTTTTTTGTGGTTTCGGTTTTGTTTTGTTTTGAGATAGAATCTTACTATGCAGTCTAGGCTAATCTGTAACTTGTTTTGTAGCCCAGGCTGGCTCAAACTGACAACCATTCGTCAGCCTCTCAAATCATGGGATTACAGGTGTGTTACCAGGACAAGCAGAGACTGCATTCCAAATGGAAGTTGTTAAATTAGTTCTACAAGTCTTTGGCAAGACAAAGTACGAGGATCAGCCTAGGTGCCGTAGAAGAGCGTGTTGGGAAGGGGGCTTTTCTCTACATGACAAGAGGTCTTCCCCACACAGTAGTTACCATGAGTCTGATAATGACGCCACCACAGAGACAAGGATAAATGAAAGACAGGGAACTTGCCTCAAGCCATCTTGAGGATAAGGGTAAAGGATGAAAACAAACCACAGCATGGGGACAACTATTTTGATAAAAGTAATTCTGCTGGGGGCCAGTAAGATGGCTCAGCAGGTAGAGGATCTTGCTGCCGAGCCTCCAGACCTGAGTTTGGTCCTTGGGACCCACATGGTGGAAGAATCTGGTCCTCCAAGCCTGGAGGAGTCCTGGAGAGCCACTGATCCTCAGGCCCTGGTGGAAAGTCCACGAGGCTGGAGTCCGATGGGAAGGGTGGCAGTAAGAATGACAAAGGGCACACTCTCAGGGACAGGTGGAAACAGGTTAGCAGACAGCACTGCCTTTTCCTCTCCTCCCCACTCCTCCCCCTTCCCATCTTCCTCCCCCCCCTTTCCTAATGAGATTTTGTTTTTAGTTTTTGTTTGAGACAGTGTCTCACTATGCAGCCTTAGTTGGGCTGCAACTCAATATGTAAACCAGGTTGCTCTCAACTCACAGAGATCCTCCTGCCTCTGCTTGAGGAGTGCTGGGGTTAAAGATTTGAGTCACCAGGCTTGACCTTTTAAGCTTTTTCATTAGTATATATTATATAGTTTCATTATGACATTTATATATATATATATATATACATACATAATATATTTCAATCACAGCCACACCCATAGCTACCCGGCTATGTTCCACTCCCAGCTCCCACTTTTTCTTTCTTTCTTTCTTTCTTTTTTTTTTTTTTTTTTTTTTGAGAAACAGTTCTGGCTCTCCTGGAACTCACTTTGCATCCCAGAACGGCTTTGAACTCACTGAGATCTGCGTGTTTCTACTGCTGGGATCAAAGGTGTGTGCTACCAAGGCCAGCCTCTCTGTCTTTTCTTTACATGACTCTGAGTTTCATTTGCATTCCTACAGGAGGATGAGCACCTTTTCCCCCTAGACCAATCAACCATTAGCTGCACATAAATCCTCAGGGAAGGCTGGGCCCCGGTGAGCCCCTCCCCTTTCTTTTCTTGGATCTCTTTAAGTCTCGACCAGCCACTATGGGGGAAACTCTTTCCCTCCTCAGACCTTTCTGGAAATGTCCTAACAGACACTCCCAGAGGCTTGTGTCTCCTAGGTGATTACAGATGCCATCCAGTTTGTTTGGTTTAATCTTAGGACGGACCTCTCTGCTGGTGCAAAGAACTCCAATCAAACCAGATTAGACCGAAGTAAAAATGCCCACGTTTAATAAATGCAGCACTCTCGGGCGGACCAAGACAGTGCAGGGGGGAGAGGAGCCCACGCAAACCCTGGAGATCATGTGTTCCTTCTCTGTGAGGCAGCCTAAATACCCTGTCAGAGTGGTCCTGACCCTCCCGGGGGGGGGAGGGGGGGGAGGAGGTTGGGAGTTAGAATCCAGACCAATGCAACTCCCAGGCCAGGAGTTGGGGTGACACTCCCAACTTAATATTACAAAGTTGACAATCAAGATTCCATGTGATCAGGGGCATGTCTATCTCATAAGAGTCAAGGAGGCTACTGCAGGCTTAGAACAGCTTCCCAACTGCAGGGGCAGTGTTTCTCTGCGATAGAAGAGAGACAGGCTGCACCATGGTGAAAGAGTGTGGGAAGAGCCCAAAGACTGTACCGTCCAGCGTCAGTTGGACTGCTCATACCAATAACCCTTCTGGAAGAAGATACCATGACCTCATCCTCCAACTCATCTATACATGGCTGGCCTACTATCTGGGTTGTGTCTGATGCAATGAAGAAAATCCTGAGTGGTAGGTTTGCTGGGGGAATTCAAGGTCATGGTGTTTCCAAGTCCTTTGTGTAGCTCCTCTCCACTGTGTTTGTGGATGCTGGCAGATCCGAGCCAGGGTCTGCTAGGACACAGATTCTGTGCAGCACGGTGATTGCTCCCAAACTGTGGTCACCTGGAGTCCCTCATAGAACACCTGCCGCATGTCAGCTCCAATAGGCTCGGCTGGGCATCTGAGGTCAGTCTTTCATTACCTTCATTTCACCCGCCAGGAACCTGAGGCTCAGAGAGGTTAAGAGTTTGTAGCAATAAAGGAGGGGAGCGGAGACCCAAACCCAAACCTGTTTCCAGAACTTCAAAGCACGTCCATCATCTAGGGAGACATGCACATGCATGCTTGCATGCACACATGTATACACACACACACACACACACACACACACACACACAGAGGTAGTAGCTCCATTGGCAAGATTTTACCTGGGAACAAAATTTTGTGTTGTACCTTCCCACACTCCCCCCTCACCCAGAGTGGAGTGGCCTTTGGGGCCCTCACTGGTCACTTTATTATGCTTGTAGTAGCTATACTGCCAGGGAGGCAGGAAGAGCCAGGCCCTGGCTCAGAGGCCTCACTAGTAGAATTGGGATATTCTTTCTGGTTGGGAAGGATTGCTCTAGGAACCGGCCAAACAAGGCACGTACTCAGCTGCTAAAGGTAAGACATAGACTTGGTTCTCAGAGCACGGCAAATGGAGAGGGGGTCTGTAAGTGGCTGTGCCAGGCTGTCGTCGTTGGAAGAGTTCACATCCACTCCTTGGACTTCTGATGTTTCTGTCCTGTGCCCCTTGCTTCTGAGCCATGCTCAGTGGCAATGCATGAGACCTCAGTCCTGAGGACCACAGACCATGGGTCGGTCACAGCCCTTTTGGGAGTCTTTTTATCTGATCAGCCAATGAAGGCAGCAGCGAGGTTCCGGGACTCGGAGGAGGACTCCCTGGTGGTCTCCTTCTTAGATGAACTGCTGGCTCTGTTTGCTTTTCAATTCCTCCCCAACTCTCTTTGTAGATGTCCTTGGCTATCTTCAACTTGGACGTTGCACAGTGGACTTCCTTTGAAGCAAAGC
The DNA here is from genome assembly GCF_018167655.1 of Microtus oregoni. Taxonomy (NCBI): domain Eukaryota; kingdom Metazoa; phylum Chordata; class Mammalia; order Rodentia; family Cricetidae; genus Microtus; species Microtus oregoni. The sequence goes on from NW_024543978.1 coordinate 5,843,210, forward strand.
GTTAGATGCTAATGATGTCACCACCAGGCTCCCTGGAGGCAGTAGACAGTATTCTGGTCCAGCAGCCTGCAACTGCAGTCTCCCGAGGGTTCCTGAATCTTGTGTGACTCAGGGTGGGAGATGAGTGCACCCAGATTTGTTTTCTTTCTCTTCTTATCCCCAAATCTGCAACTCTCCAGCCTCCTGCACCATGTGCAGTCAGTGTGGATGGTGCCTGTCAGAGTGAGCCTCCTGCTCCGAGTCCAGCCAAGGGTCCTAACATCTGCGTCCTGCCCCGTGGAAGGCACATCCCAGGAGGAAGGTTCTCACACTCTGCTCCCAAGTAAGTGACACCATGTCTGAGACCATGGTGATCTTTCTGACTCTGGCTTAATGCTATGCAAAACCCAGGCTGCTGTGAGGCGCATGTGGCCAGTGTCTGCTGGATGCTGGTCCCTGTTTACAGTCTATGCTGCCTTGAGAAGCATCTACTCCCAACCCTGGTGCCCTCAAGGCGCCTATCTCTTTCCAGTGTTGGTTCCAGAACTCTTTACCTTTGGTGCAATATAGTGGCACCAAAGTGTGACAAAGTCATGCATGTGTTCCATTTGAGGATTTTCTCATTGCCCTTCCCATTCAAGAAAAGAACATGTTTCAAAGAAATTAGAACACACACCCTTTTAGTTCCTGGCCCATCTACCTCCCCCACTTTGATTGCTCTATTATCTGTCCGTGTATCATCTATCTGTCTGTTTGTTTCTATCTATCTATTTACCTACCTATCTATCCATCCATTCATCTATTGATCATCTATTTCTATCATCTAGCTGCCATCTGTCTATCATCTATCATCAGTCTACCCATCATCTGTCAATCATCTATCATCTTTTATCTATTTCTATTATCTATCAATTATCTACTAATGATCATTTTATCTACTGACCATCTATTTCTTTTTTAAGATTTATTTGTTTATTATGTATGCAGTATTTTGCCTGCATATACGCCTGTGCACCAGAAGAGGGCACCAGATCTCATTATAGATGGTTGTGAGTCATTAGGTGGTTGCCGGGAATTGAACTCAGGATCTTTGGAAGAGCAGGCAATGTTCTTAACCGCTGAGCCATCTCTCCAGCCCTACTTTTGTCTTTAATAAATAGTAAAATCACATGTATATCAAGAATATTTGAAAATTAAGTAATTTCTTTAAAAAGATTCATATTCATTATTTTCAGTTAGGTGTGTGTGTTCAAAGAGGCCAGAGGTATTGATTGCCCCTGCAGCTATGGATACAGGAGGCTATGAGTCACCTGGCAAGGATGCTAGAAACTGAACTCAGGTCCTCTGGAAGAGAAGTACATGCTTTTAACTGTCAAACTATCTCCAAAGTTCCTAAATAAATTTATTTGTGATTTATTATCACAGACATTTGATTTCTGTACCTTTTATATACTTATATACCTGAAGTCATGTAGAAAAAGATTCTTGGGTCAAATGAGGTGAGGTGGCAAGCTGGAAGGTTCAGACTTAAGAAGCCTTTCCTTACTGGAAGTCCCTGCCTGGGGCAAGGCTTTGTTTCTGTTTTAAGACTATCTTGTCCCCAGTGCTGGGAATTGATCCTAGGACCTCCTGCATACGAGGCATGCGTGTAATACTCCCAGTCCCTTGGTTTTGTTTTAAAAGCCTGGAGTAGAGGGATTCAGAAGCTGACCAGTACAGTCCCACATACTGCTTTGTTCCAAAACCAAGATGGACGCACCTTGCAGACCAGGTTGTTTGTGACAGCTCCCCCACCCCCCAGCACTCCCTTCTCTGCACAGCAAGCTGAAACCTGCTGAACACAGGGGAATCATTACTGGTCCTGCCTTTGAACTTCCCAGATGTGTTGTTAGTCTCAGAGGTGGGCTGAGCAGCCACTGGGATGGGCATCCTCGAGGGGCTACATCATCATTTAAGGGTTTGCACGGAGAAGGCCAGGGCTGGCACCGAGCTGGGTCCTCCAAGTCACCGTGAGGGTGTGGGGAGTGGACTTGGACTAAGTCTTGGAGAGACTCGGTTCCCATGGGTCAGGTCGATGTGTGCTGTATTTAGTAGGAATTAGTATCCCCGTGTGATGAAATGGAAACTGGTCTCAGAGAGGGTCAGGAATCTTCCTAGGCCACATAGCTATGTGTATGGCTGGGAGGCCTGACCCCAAGTTCTACATCCCAAGCCCTTGAGCTGGCTAGTTTATGATTCCCCCTCTAGGGAAAACAGGAGCCAAGTTTATACACAGAGAAAGAGAAGATGAAAAAAAGAGAAGGATCCAGGAGCAAGAGCTGTGTCCAGGAAGTGAACTGAGGTGGCCTCCGTGACTTGCTAAGGCCTTCCCCAGGATCCTGGGCTATCAGGCAGGAAGCTTGGCCAACAGCACCTAAGGACGCCGAGAGCAAAACCGGGAGGCGTGAGCACGGCAAAACAAGCCAAGTCCCTCAACCTTTCTGTGGGTGGTGGGCCTTCTGCAGCTCCGCTGTGCAAGAGACCGCATCAGGTGTGGAAAGTGCCTTGCTTGATGCCCACACAGGAAGTGGCCTGAGGATGAGTTTCTCAGAGCGTGCCTATCACTAGGTCTGACAGTGACTGCTAAGTGCTTTGGGTCCCAGTAAGTTACAAATGGCAGACAGTCTGTCGAAACAGGTCAAGGGGAAAAGTGAATATTGGTGCATGTGACCAAAGTGTTGCATGAATTCTAATGGGTCTTAATAATAAAAACTCTGAGTCAAATATCAGGATGGAAGCTGAAGGATCAGAGAAGCAGAGCAGCCAACCGCTAGAGAGTTCTCACTTCTACCAATGCTCGGACCCAAAGGGCGATCCTGTCCTCAGACTGCCTCCTCAGACTGTGTCCTCTGATTGTCTAGACGGCACTGCTCCTCCGACTGCACTGAGCTCCTGTCTCCTCTGCCTGATATTCCTCTCTCCACGCAGTCATATCATTCCTATCTCTACCTCGCTAGTGCTGGGATTAAAGGCATGGGATCCCAAATTCTGGAATCATCTTTGTGTGAGCTCTGGTTTCTCTTTTAGACAGATTCAATCTTGTATAGCCCAGGGTGGCCTTGAACTAACAGTGGTCCCCCTGCCTCTGTCTCAGGAGTCCTGGGATTTAAAAGTGTGTGCTACCACTCCCTGATCCCTAGTGTCTTAGCTCTGCACTCTGATCTTCAGGCAAGCTTCATTTGTTAAAACACAAAATATCACCACACCGAAGTCCCAGGAAGCAGATGCAGGGAGGCCTATCTTTAGGTGTTCAACTGTCCTCTCCTCTCTCAGGGCCCAAAAGATGGCAGTCAGACAGACACTTATGCCCAACACTCAGGAACTCCACCTGGACAAAGAGTCTCCCAAAGATGACCAACGAACCCCAGGACTGTGTTATGCTGACGCCGCTTCCCTTCAGCCAGCGCAGGTGTCTGTCTCTGATGCAATCGCCATGGTGGGAAAACAGGCTCATAGGATGTGACCTGCTTCTTTCCCCTGGGCCTTCTCTTCTCCCTTCCACCACTACCCAATAGAGATATCAAATCACAAAGCTGTCAATATGAATTCACTTATGAACTCAGAGCCCTCCTGCCCCAACCATTTTCCAACAAACAGCGTGTTGTTATCTGGCAGCTGTGTCATGATAGTTAACAGGGACTCTTGCTAGGATCTTGAACGTCCCAGGAGATGCACCTCTGAACACGCTTGTAAGGGATTATCTTGATTAGGTAACTGAGGCGGGAAGACCCGTCCTGAGTGTAGGCATCATCATTCCACACCCTGGGCTGCAAAGAAAGAAAACCGTGAGCTGAGGGCCAGCGTTCATTTCTTTCTCTGCTTCCTGATTGTGAACTCCATGTGACCAGCTGCCGCATGCTGCCGGTGCCATGATTTCTCCACCATGTTGGGCTGTGTACTCAAATTGTGAGCCAAAATGAAGCCAAGGCTTTGTTTATTGCAACAATAAAAATAACTAATGAACCCAGCTCTGATACAGGAATCTCCCAGGGATGCATCAAAGTGTAGCTACACTTGGACTGCGCGTTCCTACGATCACATCACGACAGCTGAGCTTCCAGATAGCTTTTCAGAGGAGACCTTTATAGCAGCCTCTCTCAGCCCCAACTGCCCCATCCCTGCAGTGTCTGAGGCTGGTTCCCTGCCATGCTGTCCAGCTGGTGTCCCCAGAGAGACACCTTGACCCTGGTCTCTGAGTCTTTGAGGCACACTTCCTATTTCCCCTCCAAGGCTGCTTCTTATGTTTTGGCCTCGTTTTTGTTTGTTTTGTTTTTTGTTGGTTTGTTTTTGTTTTTTTGAGACAGGGTTTCTCTTTAGCTCTGGTGCCTGTCATGGAACTTGCTCTGTAGACCAGGCTGGACTCAAACTCACAAAGATCTGCCTGCCTCTGCCTCCTGAGTGCTGGGATTAAAGGCGTGCACCACTACCACCAGCCGGCTCATGTTTTGGCCTCTTAGTGAGCATTTATGATGCTGGGGACAGCGAGGCCAGGTCTGCTCTCCCACTTGGTAGGTAGGTGATGATCAATCACACAGAGCATCATGATGGCATTGAATCATTCCAGTCCAGTGGGCAGTCCCTCCAGAGAATTCCTCTTGGAAGTCAAGAAGAATTTCTAGAGGGAAGTGACATGGGAACTGAAGTGTACCCAGCGAAACACACTAGGCTGTAGATGGGGACAGGCACTCCAGAAAAAAACTGCTGCCAAAAGCGGGTTAGTGATCTCCAAGAGGAGACTTCTGTCAGGAGGAGACTCCCGCCTTGACGAATGAGAGGTCCCAGATCCAGCAAGAAAAGAGTCTTCTAGTGGGTGTCCAGGGACTTCTCCAGGCGCACTGCTGCTCCAGGGCACAGGCTCCTCCACCCACTGTCGAGCCCTGGAGCCGGAGCCTCTGTCGAAGCACAAAGGATCTTGCTCACTTTCGAGGGTGGCTAGGCCTCATGCTGCTGTGGATTTTCTCTTTCCACTTCCTGTTCCCTTTATAGTCGTAGCTAATGAACAGATAGATGTCGGCATGTGTTAGGGCGTGACCAAACCTTGAGATCTGTTCCACAAACAAGACCAGCATTTTCCCTTTTGATCATGATCATGAAAAGTTTCAAAGACAGAAAAACACTGTGTGCCTCAAACACTCCTCTCATCCCATCCCTGAGGATCTGTGACATTTTACTACTTTACAAATTTACTTCCTTCGATTGATCCCATGTAATAAGTCCCTCTCTAGCCACCTTTCACTCACTTTATTTTCAAGAGCTGCTTCAGTTTTCAAAGTTTGCAGAAGTGTCACATGACCCTGCAGTCTACCCACTAGGGCTCTTTTTCTTTGTCTCCTTCCTTCCTTCCTTCCTTCCTTCCTTTCTTCTTTCTTTCTTCCTTTCCTTCCTATCTTCCTTTCCTTTCCTCCCTCCTTCCCTCCCTCCCTTCCTTCCTTTCTTTTCCCCCCTGAGACAGAGTTTCTTTGTGTAGCCCTGACTGTCCTGGATGGAACTAGCTCTATAGACCAGGCTGGCCTTGAACTCACAGAGATCCCCCCTGCCTCTGCCTCCTGCATTCTGTGGTTAAAAGTATGAGACACCACCTCTAGGCATCATGTTTTTCTCTAACTGGTTTGTCACTGGCTCTAGGGTAAGCGGGTCCTCTTTCCCATCTCATCAAAAGAGCACACGTTCCTAAGGCTTCTGCTCAGAAGTGTGGGTAGACTGTCAGCACTGGAAGTGCATGTGAAGGGCAAGGGAGACCACTCTGTGTTCAGTTGGGTGACGTGCTTGCCCTTCAGACAGGAAGCCTTAGGTCCCAGCCCCAGGACTCAAACAAAAAACAAAAGCATGGTGGTAATGTTTCTGTCATCTCCCTGCTAGGAGGGAGACCGGCGAATCCCAGGGGTTCAGTGGCCAGCCAGTCTAGCCTAGTTAACAAACTCCAAGCTAGTGAGGGATTTGATCTCAAAGATAAGGTCTACGGTCTGAGGAATATCACTCAAGGATATTCGCTGATCTCCACACACCAGGGCACACTCACACATGCACATACACTCACTCGTGTTCTCTCTCTCTCTCTCACACACACACACACACACACACACACACACACACAGAGTAATGTACAAAGCAGGCATAGCGGTGCTTGCTGGGAATTGCAGTTCTTAGGGGCAATGAGCAGGAGAATGGAGACTTGAATAGAAGCTTGAGCTACACAGTGAGTTCCAGGCCAGCCTTGGCTATGTGGTAAAATGTGGATTCAAAAAAATAAAAAACAAAACAAAAACAAAAAACCCAAACAAACAAACAAGAAAAGAAGTATATACAAAGTTTTCATTCTTGTCCATCCATCCATCCATCCATCCATCCATCCATCCATCCTAAAGAGTTCACATCTGAAGTCCTGGGAGGTGTTAGATGCTGCCTGGAGTCCTCAAAGTCACTTGGGACCTAAACAGTTGAGCAGGGCGTGGAGTTTAGAAGCCACCCAGTAAAAATGTGTTGTGTGTTGCATATTAAAATGAACCTCTGTGTCAGTTCTTTTTCTGTTGTTGTGATAAAACATGATCAAAAGCAACTTTTAGAAGGAGGGGCTGGTTTATGATTTATGGGTTAGCGTCCACTAATGAGGGGAAAGACAGGCAGGACAGCAGGAGCAGGGAGCTGACCAATCACATTTTCATCCACTTACAAGGAAGAGGAGGAGGATGGAGGAGAGGAGGGAAAGGAAGAGAGGGAAGGGAAAGAGGAGGAGAAGGAAGAGGAGGAGGAGGAGAAGGAGGAGGAGGAGGAGAGAGAGAGAGAGAGAGCAGGAAGTGAGGTGAATAGAGCCCCACTTGCAGGGACATACGTCCTCCATCCATCATGGCTTTATCTCCTAAAGGTTTCATAACCTCCAACAGGGGACCAGTGTCACCCCTGGGAAGCAAATGTTCAAACCTAGGAGTCTCTGGGGGACATTCTCACTTGAATCGCTACAATCTGTGACTAGCCTCTCTATCAAAGACATGCTTGCGTGGTGGTCGATTTACTCTTTGCTTAGTTTTGTGATCATTTCGATTTATTATGAGTTTAAATGCCACTTAAACAATTTGTGAAGGTTGAGAAACACTTCGGAAACGTTCAAATATGTAAATGCTACTGCATCCGACTTGCGTTGTTTGAGTTACATTGTTTCAATGTCTTCAAGATTTTTGCTTTATTTGTCTTTACCTGGCTAGGACTCGGGCTTCCGCAGGGCTCCATTCACATTAGCGCCAGCCCCAGAAAAGTTGGTTTCTGTGTCCCAGATTTCAGGAAACTCCTTTTGGCTTATTTATTTAGGTGAGGGAATTTTTTGAATTAGTAAATACGTTGTAAAAACAGCGCCCAGGAGGTCTGCTGTGGTTGTTGTTAGGGGTGCTTCGGGTGGAACCCAGAGACTCACATAGATTAGGCAAGGGCTCCACCACTGAGCCACACTCTGATACACGCACAGTGTTTTCCCTCCCTCCCTCCCTCCCTTCCTCCTTTCCACCCTCTCTCTCTCTTCTCTCTTTTTTTTTTTTTGTTGGGTTTTTCGAGACAGGGTTTCTCTGTGGCTTTGGAGCCTGTCCTGGAACTAGCTCTGTAGACCAGGCTGGTCTCGAACTCACAGAGATCCGCCTGCCTCTGCCTCCCGAGTGCTGGGATTAAAGGTGTGCGCCACCACCGCCCGGCTCTCTCTTCTCTTTTGAGACAGGGTCTAATATGTAATCCTGGCCTGGAGGTTCTGATTTTCAGACTTTCATATATAAAATCCCATACTGCACCGCCAGATTGACTAGCGGGTTGTTATCTGCCCAAAGTAAGCAACAACGCCCCAGTCTTGTTGGGGGGAGGCTGGGGGGTGCAATGCAGGGAGCCTTAGGAATTATTCACCACACACTGCCTGACCCCTACTCTGGATCACACCAGCTCTAATTGTGTGCACCACCAAGGCAGCTCAGTCATCTCATAGACCCTGAGAAGGCTGCTCCGGACGTCTGGACCATCTTGGCTTTCCGTCCCTCCACTGTCTCGTCTCCTACCTTGATACAGCTGCCCTCGCAGCACTGGTTTAGAAGTCCGTGGTCTCTGCGGTCGGTCAGGAGAGCTGACCTGGCATCTGAGGGTCCTCTTGTTTACTGCCTACATCTCTGACTCAGAAGACATTGCCCCCATCCAGCCCTCAGGTCACCCACAGAAAGCCACACAGATGCTCTGAGATTCCTTTTGAAAAGCGTGGGGCAGCTCCTTCCAGGTCACTGCAGTGGAATGTGACCCCTAAGCCCCACAGTCAGGATTCCACCGTTCACCCGGCCCCCTCCATAGACACAGTGCTGGCTGGTTCCCACAGACAAAATCTGCTTATGTTATTCCTTGACGTGAAGGTCATATAAATACAGATACGTAAATAAATAGTGATGATGCATGAATGGAAGAAGCAAACTCCTTTTGCAAAAGCGTGGCCAATTTGGGAATATTTCGTTTGTGTTCCCTTGTCTTCCCGGATGATGATGATGATGATGATGATGATGATGATGATGTGTGTGTGTGTGTGTATACACATTCCTGTGGAGACCTTCCCTGATGAGGATGTGGTGCGTGCGTGCGTGCGTGTGTGTGTGTGTGTGTGTGTGTGTGTGTGTGTGTAGGCGTTCCTGTAGAGGCCAGAGTCATTCTCAGTCTCACTGGGAGCTAGGCTCAGCACTGAGGCTACTGGCTGGCAGTGAACCCCAGAGATCTGGGCTCCCCCTCCTCTGCTGGCATCACAGATGTGCACCTCCATGCCTACTTTTCCTCTTTTTTTCAGTGTGGGTTCTGGGAACTTGAACTCGTACCCTCCCACCTGTGTAATAAGCATCTTACCAGCTGAGCCATCTCTCCAGTCCCCTGACCATGGCTTTTAAAGGGGAACTGAACAGAACATACACTGTTTAGTGACCTCCCTTCTGTGGGAAACTCCCAACTTCCTGGACATGGTTGCAGCCATGGGACATCAGTCCAGCTGAGTTCTTCTCCTGTACTAGCTGCAGGGACTCCCCTGATGAGGCCCCTCTTGGTGCGTAGGAGGCCGCTAGGCCTTTATGGTCACAAATGCTTACTGTGTGAACATTAAAACTTGGGATTCCATTTGGAAAGGACTCACTGGCCAGATGATACACTAGGGGCCAAGTCCGAGGCGTGTTTAAAGTGCTTTCCTAATTGCTAATGAGCCCGTATCTCTCTGACCCATTTTACAGGTGTGGAACCCGAGGCAGAGAGAGGTAACGGAGGTACAGTGAGATCACATCACTTGTCTGAGGCTCATATGCCAGTACAGACTTTCAGGAATATTATTTATTGATCTGTTTGATGTCTTTGTGTGGTGATGGGCATTGAACTCATACGCTCACACATACCAGGCAAGTTCGGTTAGCAGCACCCCAGTTCAACTTCCAATGTATCCGCACCAGCAGAGCCTGCCTCCCTGGTCCAGTGATGGTAGGAGGAAGCTCAGTGACCTAGAGCTTCCTAAACGCTTTATGGCAGTGACAGGCAGCCTTTAGAGGAGCCGTCACCATCCCACTTGAAGTGAAATTCACCTTAAGGTTATGGAGCTGGTACAAGAAGCTTGGGGAATGTGGCTCCTGCCTAATGTCCAAATTGAATGTCGTTTGTGTGTGCGTAATTTTAAGAAGTTCTTGTCCAGCCTGGGGGGTTCCCTAAGCCACACAGGTGCACGCCCCCCTCCAGACTCCAGCTGTTCCTGGGTGTCACTGGGGGTTTGCTGTCGTCACAGGTGGTAGTGGCAACACTCGTGAGATTGGTGGAAGCAGTTGGGTGACAGCATCTAGCCTTAGGAGGTGAAAAGGATCCCGTGGAAGCCACAGCTCTCCCCTCCTGCCTGGTGGGAGGGAGGTAGGGCAAGGGTTCCACGGGTGTAGGAGCAACTGGGTCCCTGCGTGGAGGACTCTATCAGGGGATCCTGTCCACTCCCTGCACATGGCCTGGCTGTGTCATCTGCCCCTGTTTGTGGCCTGCAGCCTCCACAGTCAGGCCTATCAGGCTCTCCCCTCCCCTCCTAGCAATCACTTTACTTGGCTAGCAGGACCAGCTCAGCTCTACCCCATCTCACTGCTTCCCACTCAGAGCCTGGAGGTCCAGCGGGGGACCTGAGGCAGGAAGAAAGCTGTCCCTTGCCCCAGGACTTATCAGGAAGGAGACAGACACATGATTCATAGCCCTGTGGGGGTCACCAGCTGATATCTTGGGGACAAACTGCCCCAGAAAGCTGTTTGGGAACCATAAGACCCCAAGCCAAGAAGGAGAAGGAGGTCCAATGGAGTCAGCCCCACACAGGAGACAGGAACATGGTGGGTGTCCCTGGGCACAGCTCAGAGGAGAGGTGGGAAGATCAAGGCCCGTGAAGACGGCAGAGAACTATGCTCTTTGCATCAGAAAGTCTGGTCCTCCATCCTGAGAGCCACTGCTGAGTGTGGTAGCCCGTGCCAATGGAAGGAAATTCACCACGTTGGCTTCTACTTCTTTTGGCCACAGTGCAGATGGTGACCTGGCTGGTCACAGGGTTTGAAGAAACTGTCACTGATGTCTGGGCCCAAGGGACTGTGAGCCTACAGATACAGTTGTCCCTCCCATGTCCTATATATGGGTGGGGACTTCCTATGAGGCCATGTGCAGACCACCAAGATGAAGCCACAGATGTCACCAAAGCATTTTCATTCCTTGTCTTTCCCTACACATCTGTATCTACAATAAACTCTCACCTGTTAATGTAAGAAAGTGCTTTGTTTGGATCTTGTGAGACAAGGTGTCACTACACAGTCCATGCTAGTCTTAATCTCAAGGCCTGTCTCGGCCTCCCAAGCGCTCGCAAGACAAGTATGTACCACCATTGCCAGCTTAAAGGAAACTCCCCATAGCTGCTCAGCACAGCCAGACGGGCAGGTGCCACCACTTTAAATTTTGCAGCCTTGGGGAAAAAATACAAATCACTTGATCTTCTTGCCTCTGCCTCCCAGCAGCTGGGACGATAGGTCAGGCACATACTAATAGGCCTGGCTCCCACCCCAATGCACACACACTCTGTGTGTGTGTGTGTGTGTGTGTGTGTGTATACATATTCATATGTTCATGTGGGGTAAAGTGCACATGTGTGAGGCCAGAGATTGGCAACAGATGTCTTCTTAAATCTTCTCCGTCTTATTTTTCCTCTTTCTTTCTTTCTTTCTTCCTCTCTTTTACAAGACAAGGTTTCTCTGGAAAGTTCCAGACTGTCCTGGAACTTACAATGTAGACTAAATTGGCCTCCCAAGTGCTGAGACTTAAGGCATGCCTCGCCACTGCCTAGCTTGTTTCTTATTAACTGATTAACTAATTAATTATTGAGACAGGTTCTCTTTATTATGTAACCCTGGCTCTCCTGGAACTTAGACCAGGCTGGCCTTGAACCCACAGAGATCCTCCTGTCTCTGCCTCCCTAGTGCTGGGATTAAGGTTTGAGCCACCACATCTAGCCTCTATCTTATTTTTTGGGAGAAGTTCTCTCACTAAACCCAGGGTAGGATAATTCAGCTGCCATCACTGGTCTGTCCAACAGGTCCCAGGGATCCCCTTGCATGCCCCCCACCAGCTCTGAGATCACAGGCGTGGGCTGCTGCACTGGCCTTTTCTCTTCTTTTCTTCATTGGTGTAGGTGTTGGGTGTCACACTCAGGTCCTCATACTTGCTCATAAGCACTTCGGTGACTGAGCCATCTTCCTAGCACCCTTAATTGTTTTCCTGTTTTTAAACAGACATTTGAACACTCTCCTCCTCCACTAATTCCCATGACAGCCCCAGAGGCTTACACTGCCAACAGCTGGGATTTCCCAGTCAGGAGGACAGAGTTTAGAAAGAGTTAAGGGACTCACTCAAGGTCACATGGGCAACCAGTGATGTGCATCCAACATGAACCCTAATCTGTCTGAATCTTAGCCTTCAGTGTTTACAAATGTGTCTTGCCAGCTGGGAGAGGCAGGAAGCCCACAGAAAGTTCTCAGGGAAGCACAACCAAAATCTCCCTGCCTCTCTTTCACTGGTCACCCCAGCAGCGACTCAAAGCAGGGACTTCGTCCGGCTCCTCAGCAGCTCGGCACACCTGTCCTTGGGTGCACGGAATGGACCTAGGGAGCGGGCTTGGAGGCGAGCCCCTCTTTGAGGTCTGCATTGCTGTGAAGCTGTGGGACCCGGGGTGAATCACTCTGACCTGCCTGTGCTGCAGCCGCCGCAGGGTCACCTCCTTCCAGGGCTCTGCGTGGTTTCTGTGGACTCTGCTCAGCACCTTCCCCTGGTCAAGGCTGGGTCCTGTTTCTGGGCTTTCAGTACAGGCTGGTCTCTCTGCCATCATTCAGTGGGTCATAGGGCTCTAGAGTTACCAATACTGCAAACTCACCCCCAACCACAACTCCCAACCCATACCCCCGTTTTGTTTTCTATGTTTTGTTTGAGACAGGATTTCTCTGTGTCGTTCTGGCTGTCCTGGAACTCGCTCTGTAGACCAGGCTGGACTCGAACTCACAGAGATCTCCTGCCTCTGCCTCCTGAGTGCTGCAATTAAAGGTGTGCACCACCACAGCTCAGCCCTTTTTTATGTGAAGAAAAAAGTTTATATTTATCTTGTCTATAGTAGGGAGGGCTGTAGAAAAAGAAAGGGGAGAAGGGGAGGAAGTGGAGAGAAGAAGAGAAAAGGAAGAAGAAATGAAAAAAGGGGGGAATCTAAGAGCACTTGTTCTTGCAGAGGGCTTGGGTTCAATTCCTAGCACCCGCATGGCAGCTCAGAACTGTCTCTAACTTCAGTTCCAGGGGATCTGACTCCCTCTTCTGACCTCTGTGGGCACTGCATGCATGTGTTACACATACATGCAGGTAAACACTCATTCACATAAAACTAAAGTAATTATTTTTTTTAAGTAAAGAGGGTAATAAATAAATAGGAAAATGAGTCTGCATGCAAGCTTCAAACCTTCGAAACTCTGGCTATTAGGAGCTGTCTTGCAAGCCAGGCAGGGTGGTACACGCCTTTAATCCCAGCACTCAGGAGGCAGAGGCAGGAGGATTACTGAGTTCATGACCTGGTCTACAGAACAGCTAGGGCTACACAGAGACACCTTGCTTCGAAAAACGAAACAAAACAAAACACCAAGCAAATGAATAAAGAGAGCTGCGTCACTCAGTGTTGGCCACGAGGAAAAGGGAGAATGACTCTGAGCAGAGCCCTTACCAGAGAAAGGGAAACTATGAGAGGTATTTGGTGGAAGCTTCATTTGCCACAGAGTCGCTCCAAGCGGCTTAAATAAAGTCATGCCCTGCATAGCTAAGGGGGCAGGCAGGGCACACTAATTCAGGTTGCCAGGAGACTGCACACCATGCGGCCACTGGAAAGGAATCCCATCCTTGTTTAATTAAAAAATAAAGGGAAGAAAGGAAAGGAGAAGGAAGACTAAGGAAGGGAGGTGAGAGGGTGGAAAGGAGGAAGTGGAGAGGGAGAAAATGGAAGGGAGAGAGGAAGGAAAGCATGGCCCACTGGGGACCAGCCTTAGACTACGTGGGGACATCTCTTCTTACCCCAGAAGACATCAGTGGGTTGGGAAGTGGCCCTCCCTGGCTGAGCCCTGGAGTGGCCTTTACCACTCCTTGTGAGTCAATTGCCACCTCTGTGCCCTGGCATGATGGCCAACTTTATCTAAAGACTCCAAGTGATCCAGGGACAGCTCAGAGCAGGAGCTGGCTGAGATGCAGCTGGCCTTAGCATCTCACTCATGTGGCTTTGGGACTCACTTTGGATTCCTGACTACGAGCTTATTCATCTGCAAGACAAGTGAGTCACACTTGTGCCCAACACCTGCGTCAATGGAGCCCTACAGGACCTCATCTGTGGCCAGAGGTCTGAATACCAGCAAGGCTGTGTGTGTTCCCCCCTGGGCTGGCCGGGGTAAATTGCTTATGAGCACATTACACACATGGCCGCTGAGATCCATAGTTCTACTGAGCTGACCCACTTCGGGAACATCATCAAATCCTGGAGATGCTTAAGACATAAAGGTTCGGTTCCTAGACTGGAAAACTGGGACCATGTGGCCTAAGCTTTCATCCACCCTGGTATTTGACTAGAAGCAGCCAGGATGTACTGCAGGAGCACTTCACAGCCTGGGCCTTTGGCTGCCGGTGAACAAATTAGTTCTTGATTACTGTCAGCATTTGCATTTGTCTGTCTGTTTCGTCTCTTCAGGATTCTGTTTGAACACGAGGGGTGCAGTGGCCTCCAGATGAAAACCAAAGTTTCTGAACTGTGGCCCCCCTGGTGTCTGTGGAATGTTGAGCAGGTGTTGTACCCTGCCCCGTCAGAGAGTCACTACTGACCTCTGGAAACCTGTGTCCCTCCTGGAAGACATCCTATGGCATGGAGCAGTGCACACACAGACGCTAAAGCATGTGCCGTGTGCCTCTGTGTGTGTGTGTGTATGAGTGGGGGGGGGTGGAGAAAGAGGAGAAAGAGAAAGATCTCCTTTGAAGGCAGTAATTACGGGAATTGTGGGTCAGTCCTGCCTGTCTGACACCCTCCTTCCCCCGTTTTCTTCTCAGACAACAAATAAAAGAGCCAGCCTCCCTTGCTGCCAGACCACCACAGCGGAGCAAAGGCCCAGCCCTCCCCAGCGCCTTGGCTCTGCCTGACTGGGCACTTCCAGGGCGGTTCAATGGCTGCCTTGTTGAAACTTCCACAGGGTTGGCCTGGAAGGAACCATTAAAAAACAGTTTAGTCAGAACAAAAGCTTGTCTGTTTTTATTGTCTCCCTAGCTGCAGTTTGGTCTCTGTAGCTGAAAGTGGATCCGATGGGCCCCAGATTTGGAAGCAGTCAGCTGAGCATTCCCTCGTCTCTGGCTTCAATGTCTGATCCTCAGTAGAAAATGTATAGACTAAGCCAAACCCAGGCAGAGACCTTGGGAGGATGCTAATGCTAAGGGCCTCAGAATCCCCTGGAGCTGCCTGGAAACTGGGTGCTTATTGGCCTCATGCTGTCTGTCCAGTGTCATTTGGAGCACATGGGCCCTGATGTGTATACAGTCCCCGTGACTCTAGGCTGGCTGTTCGGAAGCCAGGCAGGACACACGGCCTGACAGTTCTACTCTGGCAGTGTCCCCAACCCCCATACTGAAAGTCCCCAACAAGCAGGCCTTTCAGAACCCCAGCATGGAGCTCTACTGCCCTGGGCTGTAGAGAATGTGAGTCTCTGTTTTACGGCTGAAACTTATTTTTGTTGTTGTTTTATTTTATGTGTATGAGTGGTTTGCCTACAAGTATATATAAGCACCACACGTGTGCAGTGCCCTCAGAGACCAGAGGAGGGTGTTGGATCCCTGGAGCTGGAGTTAGAGAGAGAACAGACACCTGAAGGAGGGTCAGTATGATTCCCAGTGGTGAGACAGTGCAATCTGCCCCGGTCCTTTTTCTAGTGTGTATTTTGAGACAGTCTTTTTGTTTGCTTGTTTGTTTGTTTTTGAGACAGGGTTTCTCTGTGTAACAGCCCTAACTGTCCTGGAACTAACTCTTGTAGATCAGGCTGGCCTTGAACTCACAGAGATTCACTGCGTCTGCCTCCCGAGTGCTGGGATTCAAGGCAAGTGCCACCACTGCCCGGCAAGACAGTCTTATTAAGTTGCCCAGGCTAGCCTTGAACCCAGACTAACCCTAGTCCTGTTATTGTCCTGCCCCAGCCTCCTGTGTTGGAAGCACTAATGAGCCTGGCTTCTTCCCCAGGAGGGTTCAGAAGCTCCTTCCTTAGGGCACACTGCCTGTGAGGCAATAATGGAGACCCACCCTATATGATACAGCATTCCCATGTCCTCTTCATCATCAGTGTCCATGCATTGCTTCAAGGTGAGCCTGCATATTCTATAGAGAGTGGGGCAAAGCAGGGTGGCCTGACAAAGCCATTCAGTCCCATGGTGAGTCTCTGCTGCTGGTCCACCAATGCACTCCAAGCAGCAGGGACTTGGCAAAGGAGAGCACTCTCTCTAGAGGGTCAGGCTCTATAAGGGTTTAGATTCTGTGGATCATGGGGGAGGTCTCCATCACATCACTTACTGCCATAGCAAACCAGGTCACCATAGATAATACGCAAAGAGCACTGTATTTCAGTAACATGTCTTACTTAAACTAAAACGGGCACCTTATCTGACTCTTGGCCCACAGCTTGTAGGGTCCAGATGTAGTGACATGTGCCCACTCTACCTCCTGGGGATATTGGAGGATGTGCTGGTCTAAGCCTGGGATGTGTGGGTGCAGCAGCTGGTTTCTCATTCTCTCTCCCCTTTCCACTAGACTCTCTTGCAGCTAACCTGTGCGAGCTGAGGAAATGGGAGGATGAGATATGACAACATCAGGAAAGGCTACTACTGTCCTAAAAGTTCAGGACGGACTCAGCTGGCTGTGCTTCTTGCTTTTCCTTCTTCTAGTCATTCTGCCTGGAAGGCCAATGTGTCGCCTGGAACTGGGGCAGCTGTACCGCAAAGCCACAGGCCAGGAGCAGCAGAGCAGGAAGCTTGTGAAGGGGGGGCACTTGCAGTATTGATTGAGAACCTGCATTAGGTATATTGGACTTCCTTCCTGTAGAATTCCTGTATTGTGAGAAAAAACATAAACCAAAGCAAACCCCAGCTCAAACCTATCATGTTCTTGTTTGGTCAGTCACCATGGGGAGGTCTCTGCCACAGCCAAATGCAGCCTTGATTCAAATGCTGAGCCCAGTGATGGGCTAACAGTCAACCAGAGACAGTCACTCAAGACTGTCAATGCCGGAAGAGGCATTTTTTTTAAAACTTATCCAGGCACCATGAATGGGTAGGATAGTAAGGTGCTGTGTTTTAGCATGGAATTTATTTTATTACTGATCATATGTGTGTTCTTGTGTATGAGTGTGGTCATACACATGTACAGGTCAAAAGAAAGCCTTAGATGGCAGTTGTTGCTTTCCACCTCCTTGTCAGAGACAGGATTTCCCACACACTGCTGGAGAGCCTCTGGGTGTCTCCAGGATACTGCTAGAGCACTCCCATTGCTGTAGAGTGCTGGGACGTGGACTCTATGCTACTGCATACGCTACTGCATATACTTTCACATCGGCTCTGGGGATTCAAACCTAGGACTTGATGCTTGTGTGGCAAGCGCTTTACCCACTGAGCCATCTCTTGGGCCCTGGGGTAGATTTTATCTCCCGGTTTTCCCCCTTTGACTTAGTGAGTGCATGGGAAACCAGACAGGAGCTGGAAAAGGTCGTCCAGGTCTCCATGTGTACTGCCCCACCCCTTCTCTGGTTAATTTTTTTAAAAAAAGATTTATTTATTAAGTATACAGTGGTCTGCCTGGCCTGCAGGCCGGAAGAGGGCACCAGATCTCATTACAGATGGTTGTGAGCCACCATGTGGTTGCTGGGAATTGAAATCAGGACCTTTGGAAGAGCAGGCAGTGCTCTTAACCACTGAGCCACCTCTCCAGCCCTTCTCTGGTTAATTTGACACAAGCTAGAATCATTCGGAAAAGAGACTCTCAATTGAGAAAATGCCTTTGTAGGATTAGTCTATAGGCAGGTCTGTGCAGTATCATTTTAATTAGTGATTGATGTGGGAAGGCCTAGTTCACTGCGGGCAGTGCCATCCTCTAGGCAGATGGTTCTGGATGGTATAAGAGAGCAGGCTGAGCAAGTCATGAGGACATGAGGAGCAAGCCGGTAAGCAGCACTCCTCTGTGGGCTCTGTATCAGCTTCTGCCTTCAGGTTCCTGCCTTGTTTGAGTTCCTGCCAGGACTGGCTTCAGTGGTGGACAATGATGTGGAAGTGTAAGCAAAATAAACCCTTTCCTCCCCAAGCTGCTTTTGGCTGTGGTGTTTCAACCCTAACTAAAATGCCATGGTTTTTTGTTTTGTTTTATTTGTTTGTTTGCATTATTTTCTGGGTGCCAGGATTGTGGCCATTTCCCTCTGTGCACTTGTACACATGTCACCTGTTACAGGCTTGTAGGGGTTTAGGATAGAACTTTCTGTGCTAGTAGAGTGAGCTTCTCCAGACAGCAGCTGGACTTCCCGTGGAGCGTCCCTTCCCTGGACCCTTGCAGCTAGGATGGCTATGTGAGCTGCTCGGACAAATGGAAGACACATCTGAGAGAGAATTTATTTCCAGCAAAAGACAATCCAGTCCCCCTCCCTCCCCTCAATGTCTAGAGCTCTGGCCTCCTCTCGTGACCTTAAGGGAATAAGTTAGAGTATGAGCAGGAAGCTCAGAAGGAGGGTGCACTGGGGAGGTGGCTTCAACAGTTTGCTGGTGGCTGCCAAGGAGCTCCTGAGACCATGCTGGTGCCTCAACCTCCCTCCCCAGAGTTCTCAGAGGGCACCTGGGTGTGGTGGTGAAGACATGCTGCCTGCAGGTCCCATAGCCAAATACCCCAACCTTCCAGGCCATAACCCCTAAACCTGGTGAATGGACACGTTTTGCTGTTGTTTTGAGACTGGTTCTTACTCTGCATCCCAGGTTACTTTGGAACTTGCTATGTAGCAAACTTTGGGTCATTTTGCCTTGGCCTCCTACGTGCTGGGATTACAGACTTGAGCCACCACGCCTGGCGTTGGTGAGTATGGCCCTTGATGATGTCCCTGCTCACTCCTAGGCCTCCACCCACACCATTGCTCAGGCTGCAAGGCATAGCACTTCCCTGTCTTCCTCTCTGATGCTTGTGATCCATCTGAGAACCTTGAGCTCCACCCTCAGAAACACAGACTCCAGCCCCAATCATGGCTGCCTCTGACAACACCAGGTCTACGGTAACGCCACCTCCACCCTGAAGCTCCTGCACCTTCCACTGCTCCAGGCTCTCCACAATCTCCTTGAGGTTCTTGGGTAACCTTGAGCTCCTGCCTTGCTATGTGCTCTGTTGGGCCCTCCACATGCTTCTAGCGTCCTCACTCCTATCTACAACTATGTAACAAAGTTGTCACAGACCCTGTGGAGTCTGGGGTGGGCTTGGGTGTGGCTCCACGGCTCTTCTATAGGGCCATCAGGGCACAGCCAGGGCTAAATTCTTACTGAGGTTTCAGCTAAGGAAGATGGCTGCCCAGGCTCACTGTCCCTTGCTGACTGTGGGCCAGAGGCTACCCTGAGTTCCTAGTCACTTAGGTCACCAGCACAGCCACACAGAAGAAAGTTAGAGCTAGGTGTAATGACAGAAAAGCCACAGGCCATTGGCTAGGAGTGAGTCAGAGGTCCCACTTGTAGTTGAATGTGAGGGAGGTCGCAGGAATGCCAGGAGGTGGGACTGGTCAGGGCCTGCCTTAGAATCTGGGGGATCCATGGCCTGCAACTCCTCCATGGTGTTATCTTTGGAGTCAGGATTTTAATTCCCCATCTTGGTGTCCCAGTCACTGGAACCCTCTGGTTGCTATGTAAACACACACACACACACACACACACACACACACACACACACACACACCCCTGCTCTGCCCCAGGACCTTGGAACATGCCATTTCCTTGATCTAGATCACACTTCTGCCCAATAGTATGGTTTCTCTACTCAGATTTCTCTCCTCCAGCAGCTTTTCCTGGCTGATGTTGTTGAGGTGGCCCTGTCCCTCTGAAACTCTGCTCTGTGTCTCTGTGTCAGGACTGTGTCTGCCATATCCTCCCAGACTCTTGAAAAGTGCTAGTCACACAGTGGTACTCATTAAATGCTTGTCCTATCAGGGTGGATGGGCTCTAGGAAAGGAGATTCAAGCCCATGGAGAGGGCTGGAGAGATGCTCAGGCGTTAAGAGCATGTGCTGATCTTTTGGAGGACCAGGGTTTGGTTCCCAGCGCCCATGTCAGGCAGCATACAACTGCCTGTAACTCCAGCTCCAGGGAATCTGCTGCCCTCTTCTGGCCTGCTTGGGCTCCTGCATCCGTGTGCCCATCCCCTCACTTAGACCTAGACTGAAGGCTCGGTGGTGGAGTACCTGCCTAGAATCCCCTACTGAGGGGCTGAGGGCATAGCTCAGTGGTGGAGTATCTGTCTAAAAGCCCCCACTGAGGGGCGGGACTTAGTGGAGGTTCACTTGATCAGGATGTTGAAGCCCTGAGTTCTGTTCCCACACCTCAAAACACCCCAAACCATTTCAGAAACACAACACCCCTTTTCCCACGGTTAAAGACAGAGACTCTTCAAGCCCACTGACCTTTCTAGACACTGTCACCTCCTAACCTTACAGGAGAAAAAGTTCTTTCCTCTTGATGATGGACCGATTCATAGCGAAGGCCAAACAGGTAACATGGAACTCACCAGGAAGGTTGAGACAGGAGGATTGCCATGAGTTGAAGACTAGCTAGGTTTCACAGTAAGACCCTGCCTCAGACAAAGGACCCAAACCCAGAAACTCCAGAGGCTCCCAGATGGCAGCCAGAAGGCAGATGCACACACCTCTAATTCTTGGGCCTGTCCTTGCTGGGTGCAGCTTGCTCCTGAGCAAGGACTTTAGTGCTCACACGCGGTTCTTTTCACGGCGTGTCTTCTGAGTCTGGTCATGTTGTTTTATCTATAAAAACCCTGCTGGGAACCAGGCCCGCTCCTCCACCACAGGCCAGTTTTATCTGCTCAGCTTGTTTACTCCTCCATTCCAAGACCAGGGTGTCTGAGGCCCAGATGCCTCCAGCATGCACCGAGCCTGGGGCGCGGGACGGCCGCCCTCTGTTGATCTCCTGCTTTCTTCAAAGATGAGAATAAAAGAACCAAATGTCTGGAAATTAAATTTTCTGGTTATAACAAGGCTTTTGAAGCCCCGAAAATCAGTCTTTTGTTTCTCTGTCCCTCCCCCTGCTTCCCCTGCCCTGCTCTCCCCAGAAAATTCCCACATGGCATTTCAGAATCAAAGGGTTTTACCCCATCAAAACAAAATCAAGGCCACAGTGCCAGAGACACTGAGGGCCACAGGAAGCCACCGACTTCTACCACTTCCACTGGGTTAGGCTAACTTCTGTCCTTCCTTGGTGTGTGACAACTTAGCAGCCATAGCAGGAAAGGGTCCAATGTGACAAACTTTTTGGTGTCTGGCATCATGACAGCTTCTGTCTCTGGGTGCTTGTGGATGAACAGACAGCCCCCCTGGGAGCAGGCTGGGGCAGAGAGCAGCCTGAGGAGGGGTCTGGCTACCTCTCTGGCCAGGAGTAGCAGGTGAGGACCCAATGGTGCACTGTGTGGACTTTGTTCCTGGGGAAGGAGTTGGCAGGGGTCTGTGCTGAGTTCTTCTGGCAGCAGGAAGTCGGTCCTGACTGATTCCAGACACCAGGTGAGCAAGACAGGAGAATGCAGACAGATGGAAGGGCCTGGACCAGGGCTGGTGATCCACTGGGGACCATGAGTCTGGGTTGGTTAGTTCATTAACTCTTGTGCTCGCTTTGCACCTGCTGTTCCCTGAACCAACAATTCCCTTCCCCCTTTATCTCATGCCTGACTGTCCAGAAGTCCGGCCTCCAAGAGCCTCTCCCTGCTTTGTTCTCAATCCCTGCTTGACTCTTACCTGTCACCGCTTTTTACAGGAAGAGGGGGATGAGAGTCTGTCTCTCTGTGTAGCTCTGCTGTCCTGGGACTCGCTACACAGCTATAGCCCAGGCTAGCTTTGAGCTCACAGAGACCGGCCTGCCTCCGCCTCGCTAGTGCTGGGATTAAAGACGCGTGCTACCATATTGGGTCCTGTCACTCACTCCTGTTCCTCTTTTCTCTCCCCCAGATGAAACACAATGGCCATTGGATGTCTCTCCACTGCTGCTGCTGTAGGAAATTGATGCATGCACACCAATGCATCAGTGAATGGATACGAATGCAGAGAGCGTTGGGTACCGTTGGCCAGAGCGAGCACCAAGTCTGCCGGTCATCGTTCTCACCATCATTGCGGTGATGCTAAAGTAGAGGGCGCTCATCAGCTCGCACACAGCCCTGGGCCCCACTGATGGAGGCCATGCTGGCTCCCCAGCCTGCTACAGCTCACCTGATGAGGATCCCATAGTTTTCACAGAGAGGAGTAGATCTGAGAAGTATACATAGCTGTCATGCTTCGAGCAGACTCGTTTGCCACTCTGACCAACTTGGATGGTGACTGGCATGGGACTTGTTCTGGCCTAGTTGTCTCTGGCTGGAGAGGTATAGGTGTTGGTGGGGTCCATTTATAGTCACTCCCTCCCCTCGCCCGCAGGATTTCACACAGTCATTTCACATGTCCACAGTAGGTGGCGCTATCACAAAGAAACTGATGATCTTAAAAAAAAACACACGCTGGGGCTTCATTTAGGTTGGCTGGGTTCACAGTCTGTAGCCCCGAGCAGACTGCTTAAGTTTTTCTGAGCCTCAGTTTCCTCCTGGGTAGAGTATACAAACGGTGTCTGTTTGGATAAGTGAATAGGAGTTCAGAGGTGATGAGGAAGGTCATGACAGGAGCTCATCGCTGACAGCTGCTGTTTCTACTGTGTTCCCTGGTTCTGCTTTCTCTGCAGAAATACTGGGGTGAGCAGCCTCACGCTCACAGTCGGGACAGCCCAGGGCTGTGTCCCAGGTCACAGCGTGGGACATGACCTGTGCAGGAAGATTGGAGGGAGCTGCTGTTGCTGAGTGAGGGCTCCCTCTAGAATCTTCTGTCACCTGGTAGTCCAAGAATAGGACTTGTCAGCTGAGCGTTGCTGAAGGAGGGGGACCAGAGGCACATCTGTCGTCATCTGGCAGGTGACTGAGTTCTGGCTCCAGATTCTGAGTCAGGTGTCATTCCATCCAGACCACAGTTCTCTCTGAAAGCTTGCTCGTCCATCCATCCATCCATCCATCCACTCATCAATGAGCACCACATGCATTTCAGATACCATTCTGGCCCTCAGACATGTGAACAGGTCAGAACAGAACTGATGCCCACATCTTAAAATACTTTCTTTTTAAATGTCTGTGCATTTGTGCATGTTTCTCTCTGTGTGTGTGTGTGTGTGTGTGTGTGTGTGTATGTGTGTGAGTGTGTGTGTGCTTCTGTGTAGATGTGTACCTGAGTGCAGTCCCCTTGGAGGCCAGGAGAGGGAGTCAGAGCTCCTAGAGCTGGAGTCAATGGAGGTTATGATCCACTCCACATGGGTGCTAGGAACCAAATTCTGCAAGAACAGAACCTGCTGTGAACTGCTTCACCATCTCTGCAGCCCCACCCTACTGCCCATATTTCCACAGAGGAAAGAAGGCAATAGACAACAAACTACATATTTTGGGTGGTGGAAAACATGAATGAAGAAAAATCCTATCTCCCCAAATCTTGATTTTAATTTGCCAAATCTGACAGTTCTGAGCAATGGTTAGAATCATGGGCACAGTGGAATCTGCACCTTGTTCTGGCTCCATGGTAGGGACTGCCCGCTGAAACAGGACTTTCAGTAGCTGGTACTCCTGGACTCCAATGCTGGCCTCACTGCTCACAGCCATACGCTGTCTTTCTGTCTCATCTGTGGGACGGGAAAGCCAACAACCCCACGTAAGGTTAGAGCTGGAGTTCGGTCCTTTGACATGGGAAGCTGTGCCCTTAATCTAGTTCTTAGGAGGCTTTGCATCCAGTTTAAGACCCTCCCAGAACTGCTAATCTCCCCATATTGGCTTTCTCCTACGAGTCAGGACTGAGGTAGTTAAAATAGGCTTAGGGGAGGATAACAAAACCCACAGAGTGAGAAGCCATCACACTGTTTCTGTGCATGTGTCTCTGTTGTGTGCACACGCATGCTCATGCACCTGTGTGTGTGACATAGGTCTATCATTCTCCATCGTATAACCCTGAGGCAGGGTTTCTCACTGAACCTGGAGTCAGGCTGGCAGCCATCAAGTCCCAGGAATCCTCCTGTCTCCACTTCTCCACAATGCTGGCTTTCTACGTGGGTGCTGGGATTTGAACTACATCTCTCTTGCTTACACAGCAGGCAGTTTTAACCCACTGACTGAGAGAGGGTCCTGTGTCAGGTGGTGACTGCATGCCTGAGTGCAGATTCTAAGCCCAGCTTGGCAAAGGCTCCTGAATCAGAGCCACACTGCTCTCTCCTGGCCTGAGAGGAAGACATTGAAACCCAATGGCCTGAGGAAGAGCACCTCACACAGTGGCTTAAGCTGGGAAATTCTGGCCCAAACCTAGCAGTCCCCTCTATGAGACCAGGGTAAGCTGGACTCCCAGAAACAGATCCCTGAATCATTTTTTTTTTGTCCAAAACTCAAAACCCAATTGGAGCGTGGTGAGAAGAAGGGCACTTGCAGCCAAGTCTGATGGCCGTGTAACAAACGTGGGAGAAGAGGATTGATCGACTACTGCAAGCTGCCCTCCTGCCTCTTCATGCATGCATGGCACATGTGGTTACGTGTGTGTGCGTAAAATAAGTAAATGTAATAAGACAATTTAAAAACAATGTGCTTGTCGGCAAACAAACATGAGAATTGTCGTATGTAAACTTGGTCCCACTTTCCCTTTTAGATCAGAGCTGTCTGGTGACTTAGTCAAGTTTGGGATGGTTTTGAGGTCCCCAACTCATGCTGGCTCCTTCCCTCCTTACTGTGTAAAGGTTACTTGTCCCAGCCTGTGTGTTCACAGTTTCCTTCATGGAAGCCAGTAAGGGTGCAAGCATCCTCGGGCCCAGTGGGGCTTATGCTGGTTTCTTGGTGCTTGCTGTGACACTGGGATACATTGCTTCTGCTTTAAGGCAAGCAGAAAAAAACGGGTCCCAAGATGCTGTGGGCATCATGCTACAATGATGGGCATGCCTATGGGCAAGGCTCCTGCCAGTACTTGGAGATATGCATGGGGCAAGTCCCTGTTCTGGGATGCCCCAGTGTTTAAGACTAGACAGCCTGCATTAGAGCTCTGATTGACAGCATTGGGCAGGTTCCTAGCAGCTGAGCTGAGCTCTCCCTTCTGGGGTGCAGACCAAGTACATCAACAGGGAACATGGTATAGGTGGTTGGGAGAGGTGGACCTTTAACTGAGGAAGTACTAACCACCAGGCATGCAAGTTTTGGTCTGCAGCCTTGGTGCCTTAGCCACCACTTAGGAGAGTGTTTGGTCATCCGTGGAGAGTCCACAGACAGTAGCAGCTGCCAAGCCCGGGAATGGTATGGGGCAGAGTCCAACTGCTTCCCCGGCCTGCACATGAGAGCTGCATTCGCCTGCACACTGGCAGATTCCAGCACCCCACCACCAGAAATGGTGGATGGAGTGAGGGGGAAGAGCAGGTAAGTTCTATTTCTAAAATCCTGGCAGTGCGCCTAGGCCCGCCCCCAGTGTGTCTGGGCCCGCCCCCAGTGTGTCTGGGCCAGCCCCCAGTGTGTCTGGGCCAGCCCCTAGTGTGTCTGGGCCAGCCCCCAGTGTGTCTAGGCCAGCCCCTAGTGCGTCTAGGCCAGCCCCTAGTGTGTCTAGGCCCACCCCCAGTGTGTCTAGGCCCGCCCCCAGTGTGTCTGGGCCCGCCCCCAGTGCGTCTGGGCCAGCCCCTAGTGTGTCTAGGCCAGCCCCCAGTGCGTCTAGGCCAGCCCCTAGTGCGTCTAGGCCAGCCCCTAGTGTGTCTAGGCCCACCCCCAGTGTGTCTAGGCCCGCCCCTAGTGTGTCTAGGCCAGCCCCCAGTGTGTCTAGGCCAGCCCCTAGTGTGTCTAGGCCAGCCCCCAGTGCATCTGGGCCCGCCCCCAGTGCGTCTAGGCCAGCCCCTAGTGTGTCTAGGCCCGCCCCCAGTGTGTCTAGGCCCACCCCCAGTGCGTCTAGGCCCGCCCCCAGTGTGTCTAGGCCTGCCCCCAGTGCGTCTAGGCCCGCCCCCAGTGTGTCTAGGCCTGCCCCCAGTGCGTCTAGGCCCACCCCCAGTGCGTCTAGGCCCGCCCCCAGTGTGTCTAGGCCTGCCCCCAGTGTGTCTAGACCCGCCCCCAGTGTGTCTCTGGATCCTTTTCCACCACTGGCTGGACCTTGAGACAGCCTTTCTTGGACTCTCAGGCTTCTGTTGCATGTGGAGATTGAAGCATGAGGCAATGTTATCTTAACAGGTGCCACCCCTGTAGCAAATGAGTCCTGTGGGTCAGGCATTCCCTGTCACCTTCTGGAAGGAGAGGAAAGGCCTCCCTCTAAAGTGCCCATTACCAAACCGGTCTTTCTCCAGAGGAAGGAGGGACAGCAATGATGGTCAGAACAAAGTACCCTCCTATCCCCCCACCCCACATTGCGGTGGCCCATTGCTTGCCAAACCCTAGAAATCATCACAGCTCCTGTGTGTATGATGAGGGCGCTGTCTGTCTGGCAGTGTGACCCCACAACCTGTGAGTCAATGGGACACTTTTCACTCCTCTCCCATCCTTTTTCTCTTTCTTCCTTTCTTTATTTCTTTTCTCCTTATTTTCTTCTTTTCTCCCCCACCCCCATGTGGTAATTGCATTTATGAGTAAAGGCCAAAGGCCAAGCTCAGGTACACGCCTCAGGAGCTATCCACTTTGTGTCTGTCAGGGTTCCTAAGGGAAGCTGGAGTTCACAGATGGGCTAGGTTGCCAGGCTGAGCAGTGAGCAGTGGGTGTCCTCCTGTGTAAATGCTGAGGATTGCTCTCCTCACGCTTGACAGGGAAGCACTTTCCTGACTGAGCTCTCTTCCCAGGCCACTTTCCTTCTTTCTGGCAATAGGCTCTGTGTAGCCCAGCCTGGCTTCGATCAAGCAATCCTCCTGCCTCATTGTCCCCAGAACTGGGGTCTTTTGGCCACTAAGTGCAGTGCCAAGATGGACTGATGGGTGGATGCCTACTTTCTTGTTCTGGTTTAAGTCGGCAAAGAACAGGCAGGAGGCGTGGACACAGGACCTGCTGCTGCTGCAGAGAAAACTTTGCCAGGAAGAAAGGCATGGCAGACGTGCAGAAATAAGTTCCCCTGTGGAGCGGTGCTCTAAGCACACGGGAGCGTGTGTGTGTGTGTGTGTGTGTGTGTGTGAGAGAGAGAGAGAGAGAGAGAGAGAGAGAGAGAGAGAGAGAGAGAAGCAGGTTTGTGTGGGTGGAAGGGTGGAGAGAGCTTGCTTTTGATCCTGGTCTGAGATCTAGGTCATCTGGCCTTGACCAGGTTGGGTGGGGGCAGAGGGAACTGACTGTAGCTTAGCCGTGCAAGGTACCCCTGGGTTGGCTCAGTTCCCGCTCTCCAGGCAGATGGAATTAGACTCTGCAGTGGAAGATGAGGTCCCACCTTGCTCTGCAATGTGTACATCAGCAGAATTCTTTTCTTTTTTTTTTTTTTTTTTTTATAGCCTTGGAGACATATGCTGTTGGGATCAAAATCACCTCTGCAGGGTGTGACTGACATGCAAACAGCCGAGAACTCCTTGCCCAGCACTGGGAGACTGGCTGGAGGGAGCAGCCTCCAGACACAGTGACACCCCTCCATTCCAGGCCCAGGTGGCCCAGGTGTGGAGCAGTCTGTGGGGATCACATTACATCCCAGAGCCTGAGCTGGGTGCCCAGGCCGGGTGGGGGTGGGGCTGGTGTGGGTCAGGCAGGGCCTGGCTGTTCAGGAAGTCCCCGGGCCCAGGCTGGCCTGGGGTGGGGGCTGGGGGACAATCAGAAGCTGGCAGGGGACTGGGATTCATGAGCCTTAACACTGGCTGGGCCTCCCTTCTTCTCACTCCGTTGCTCTTTGCTCAGGCCTGTCTCAATCCTCTGTGCAGGCCACCCTGGAAAAGTTCTGCTCATTTTAACCCCCGGGAGCTTCCTCTCGGTGGGTTTTCACACTTACTAGATGGCAACTAACTTTTAACAAGGATGTCTTCTCTACCCCAGGCACCTGGCAGATCCCTTTGCCTGAGGGGCACTTGTGAATCTTCAAGCAACCTTGGGAGTCACAAGCTCCTAGTCCCCTGTTTTATAGACTGGGAAACTAAGGCAGGGCCTGGCCAGTTTCACTGTCACTGAACCCAGGCTGTCACTTCCTCCCCACAAGGCTGTCCCTAAGCATCCCTAAAGGCTTTCCTGGGATGGCCTGGGTGCTCAAGGAATGCTTCTGTTCTGAT
Organism: Microtus oregoni; assembly: GCF_018167655.1. NCBI lineage: Eukaryota > Metazoa > Chordata > Mammalia > Rodentia > Cricetidae > Microtus > Microtus oregoni. The sequence goes on from NW_024543978.1 coordinate 5,871,277, forward strand.
TGCTTGCTCTAGCACCCAGGAAAGCCAGCTGGGGTCTGCTGAGGTCTTGGGGAGCACAGAGAGAGAGAGCCCTCCTCCCTCCAGGGTTTGACTGAGAGATAATCCTGACTAGGGGATGGTTGGAGTTCAGAGGGAATCTTCAGAGTGGAGGGATGAGAAAAGGTGGCTTCTGGGAGACAGGGACCTGGGTGAGGGGCGGCCTTTCGTGAGCCACCCCTGAGACAATGGCCATCTGGGTTATGTACGGTCCATCCACCCAACCCAGACCTGCTCAGGTTCCCTCTACAAAGCTTGTTAGGGAGATGCTCCTAAAGATGGGGCCAAGGATTGGCTTCCTAGAGCAGGACATCTTAGTTTAATGTAATTCTAGACTTTGGAAGGAAGCCACTTCCTGCATTGAAGCTGACATTGGGCTCAGCATAGTGCCTGTGGGGCCTTGACCTAGGCCTTGAGAGGGGCTGAGGCTAGCCTAGTTCTCCTTTCTGCTCTGTGGGCACTGCTGGTTGGGCTCCTCTTGTTGATGCCTCTCCCAGGAAAGTCTCTTCTTTGGGAGTTGTGTCTCACCTCTCGCCTCATGTGGGTGGCCCACTCTGTTGGCAGGGACTGGAGTCACCTGGGGTCTTGCTTGTGTATTGTGCTACAGACAGTGGATGCAGTGGCTTCCCTGTCACCTGCCCTGCAGCTCATAGGTCAGATGTCCTTCTCTACCCAAAGGCCAGCCAGATGTCCTATCTCTACTCTTTTGGATGCCTCCTTCGCCTGACTTTGGGGCTTTCCGGGGAGAAGGAAAGGGAAGCTACCTTCCGGTTCCCAGACCTTACTGTGGGTCCTTGTTGTTTCCAGAGGCCTGAGAATCAGTTCGTCATGGAGGTCACCATGCTGGCTCCCTCCCTGTTAAATCCTCCTCCCTGGCCCTATCTGAGGCATCCAGGCTGTCACAGGGTATTCTGAAGTGAAAGTAGGGCCTTTTGTTTATTCTTTATCAAGAACTGCAAAACGGTGACCATAGGTGTGACACCAGCTCACAGCCAGCATGGCCTCAGTTCACAAGGTCCAGGGAGGGACCTCTCGGGGTATCTACTGGCTAGGGATTCAGTACTGGGGGTATCCACAGCTTGGGCTAAGATCTGCGGGCCTGTTTTGTTGTCTAAACTCCTGCAGGCCTCAGGAAGCCTTGTTGTCCAAAATCCCCACAAGGAATCTCCTCTGTTCTAAGAGGCTTTCTCCCCAGGCTGTCGCTTCTCACCCTAGGACTCCAACAGGGGCCCCTACCCAATGCCCAATACCCAATTCACTCTTAATCTCAGACTTCCATGGGTCCTCTCAAGCCCAGCCTCCGGAGAGCAGGGCAGCCTGCCATTCCGTAGAGCCCCTGTCACTCTGGGCGAAAACTGTTCTGCTCCTGTTTTTTTGCAGATGAGGAAACTGAGGCGGCAAAGAGCAGCAACCCACTGAAAGCCCCAAAGGTCGAGTGTAGGGGGCCTTTCCTGGTGTGAGGAGAGGGTGGCTGATCCTTTGGGAACAGGAAAATGAAGTTGGGAGGTCTCCTGAACAGCCCCTGGGCCATGAATTTGGGTACAAAGACTAGCTGCCTACTCCTCAGCCTTGGGGGGGGGGGGGCTGGGAGGTGGTGTCTGACTGTGAGGGACTAAGGGGCTTGTGTCAGGACGTCACGATAAGGGGTGGGTGGAACCCCTCCTCTCCGAGGGGAGTGTGGCACTCTCTAGTTCCAAATTTTGCTTATACATTCAACAGAGTTGTAACCTCAGGGATTACCCCGGTTCTGGGTTCAAAATACTAGGGTAAAAACGCCTAGAAGCCAAATCTGAACGCTCACGGTGCTGGACTTGGGGGATGGGATGGAGGCTGGGGGGAGACCCCAGACCATGTAAATAAAGATTCGGTGTGTGTGTGTGTGCGTTTCGGGGCGTGAAGTGCAGAAAATAAAAGTACTGTCCGTAGGAGGAAACAACCTTATCTCCACATTATCTCTGCCCGTCCTGGAAGGTTCCCAGAGGAAGTGGCACCTGAGGGGGGAAGGGCGGGGAGAGACCGTCCCCTGAGGAGGATGGCCAGGGCAGCAGAGCTGGCAGCCCAGTGAGTGTGCAGTGGGGGTCTGCATGACGGGAGCAAATGCAGTATTCGGGAAGAAAGAGAGAAGAGCCAGGTCCAAGGATGGACACCTCTGGGAAGCTTGCTCTGATTCCCGCGCTCCCTCCCCGGTACTTTCCACCACAGCCCGAAGGTGCCACAGGTCTCATTTTGGTCACCTCCAAGTGCGAGTCCCTAGAGGGCAGGGCCGCCTCGGATTCCTCTCTCCGCACCCCTGCAGCGTCCGACCAGGTACGGGACACTTGGTGGGCACTTGGTAAATATTTGTAGAGCGCCCTGGGAGGAATGAATGAAGCCATTGGGCCAGGCTTGGGGAGGGCGGGGCTGGGCGCAGGTGGGAGGCCGCGGGAGCGGGAGGGGCGGGGAGGTCGGTCCTCCCGCTCCTCCTCCCCCCTTCTCCTACCCGGCCCCAGCGCGCACCACTCCGGGGCTCCCGAGGCGGCTGGAGGGGAGTCCGGGGCGCGCGGGGCTGGAGAAGCGACCCGGGGCTCTTGTTCTGGGCGCGGGAACTCAGAAGAGGGTTTGTCGCCGGTGCCCGCAGGCCTGGGCGCAACCCGAGCGAGAGAGGAGGGAGCGAGGGCTCGCCCGGCGCCCAGCCGCCTCCTCGGCACTCGCTCTCCGGACTCTAAGGTCTGCAAAGCTGCTGCTCCTCCCATCCCGGCCCGCCTCCTCGCTCTTTCGCTAGCTCTCCGGAGCTGCCGTGCTAACCCTGCGGTGCGTCCCGGCGAGTGCGGGCCGAGGGGCCCCGCGCCAGGGCTGAGCAGAAGACAGGGGCGTCCCGGGCAGAGCGCAGCCGGTCGGGGAGTGGCCATGTGTGGCAAGGCCGCTGCGAAGCTCGTCTGCAGCAAGTGACCTCGCGTCGTGGACCGCTGCCCTGCCCCCTCCGCTGCCACCTGGGGCGGCGCGGGCCCCGGTGCCCCGGATCGCGCGTAGTAGAGCCGGCGCGATGCACGTGCGCTCGCTGCGCGCCGCGGCGCCACACAGCTTCGTGGCTCTCTGGGCGCCTCTGTTCTTGCTGCGCTCCGCCCTAGCCGACTTCAGCCTGGACAACGAGGTGCACTCGAGCTTCATCCACCGGCGCCTCCGCAGCCAGGAGCGGCGGGAGATGCAGCGGGAGATCCTGTCCATCTTGGGCTTGCCCCATCGCCCGCGCCCGCACCTCCAGGGAAAGCATAACTCGGCGCCCATGTTCATGTTGGACCTGTACAACGCCATGGCAGTGGAGGAGAGCGGACCCGATGGCCAGGGCTTTTCCTACCCCTACAAGGCCGTCTTTAGTACCCAGGGTCCCCCTTTAGCCAGCTTGCAGGACAGCCACTTCCTCACCGACGCCGACATGGTCATGAGCTTCGTCAACCTCGGTGAGTGGCGGTGGGAGGGGTATATCACAGCCAGCCAGCGAGTCTACCTTCCCTTTGCAAAGCATCAGTGCCCGCCAGAGACTTTCGCACCGGGTTCTTAGTGAACCCTAAACTCTGTGCGTTCCTGGTAGGGCTTGCCGGCTCAGCGGGTTTGTGGGGGATACCGGGAGGGAAGGATAGGTCCTGAGTCTCTCTGCGGTCTCCGCCGCGGGTTGGGGCGGAAGGTGCTGGCCGGGCCGCGGCTTAGTTCAAAGCGCCCGGCTGGGTCATGTGAGCTGAACCGGCCACAGCGGCCCGCGCTACCTGGATTTAAAGGGCCCTTGTGGGCCCAGCTGCCTTCCCGCCCTTCCTTCGCTCCTCTCACCCCAACTTGGCCCTGGCACCGGGAGCATCCCTTTCCCTTACCTGCCTTGGCCAGCCCTACCTGTCCCCTTGCGGTGCGCCTGTGTCGGCGCGCGCCCGGAGCTCCTCGGAGCTCCTCTTCCAGTCGCAGGGCCCCCTACCTTTGGGTTCTTGTCTGGAGCCGGGGAAAGAACGTTGCCATTGCGAGTTTTCTATTTTAAATATTTAATGATAGGTCCCGGGCAGGCAGAATCCATTTTCAGCGTTTATCACGTGTGGCGCGCAAACCACGGGGTTTGGCGATTGGGTAGCTGGGGACCTCGGAGCAGAGGCCGCCACCGAGTGGCTGGTGAATCCTCTTCCCTACTGGAGTCCTAGCCAACCAAGTGATGCGAGGCTGGGTTGCAGTTGGTCCGGGATAGCTCCCCCTGCATCCGTGCGCTCACGTGTGTCTAACTTGCTCAAACTAACCCCCGGCAGTGCGCTGTGGGGTTGATCATCAAATATTTGGTTTTGGTGATAACACACCCTGATAGTGCTGTTTCCTGAGCCGCTTTTATTCTGCTTGTGGAAATTGCTGAGAAAACCCCAAATCAAGATAGCAAACACCGCGGGCGCTGTGTCAACTTGGAAATAATGAAGTTTGAAGGCCACCCCTCCCCCGCTGGGCACCTGGGGCTTGGAAGGGGACTCAGGTTAATCCTTCCAGCTCCAGATAAAGGCCCTGGAGTCCCTGGGAGGCTATTGTCTGCCTCCATTATTGGTCAAAAATATCAAATAATGAAACAAGGGTCACCGTGGGTGATAGAGATGCCAAAACAATATAAAACAAGTTTAAATTTTCCTTAGACGCTTGTTAAGAAGAGGCTCTGCTTTGTAACTATCTCCAAGACATAGGTGGAAAAAAAGGGTAGGAGAAAGCCTGAGAACTGCAGAGAGATTCTCCTGGGGGCAGGGCTGGGAGGTGGAGGCTGTGCTTCATTGTGTTAGTTCTTCAAAGTGTGTAGATTACCAAAAACTATAGACAACCACGTAATAACATGCTTAGCAATATATGGTCAGCATGGATGTGTGAAACCGCCTGTCCCAAGGCCAGAGTTAATAGGGTCCTTTTCCCAGAGTGAGGGTAGGGGCTTAAGGCATCTTTGTTCTCTCCTTCTGTGATCTCCAGGAAGGTCCTAACTGATGATTCAGAGTCTTGTTGGGCTCATCAAGCAGCGATCTATAATTCCTGGCTTTGGTGGCAGTTCTCTGTGCTTCAGGTCAGGCAGTGTGGCCCCAGCTGGCCTCCTCTATCCCAGAAGGCCAGGTGGCTCCCAGGGCGGCTCCCTGGGCCCTGCTGGGAACTTGGCGGGGGCGGTTGCTCCCCCCCTGGCCTTGGGTACAAGCTGGGGCATGCTGGGGAGGCCACAGTTGGGTGGCTTCCTCTGGCTGCACACACACCTTTTAGTCCATTCTTTCATGTTGAAAGGACAAAGACTGGCTTGTCTGAACCTCTTACCCAGTGGGGCTGGCTTCGGGCTTTTGTGGGACCATCCTGACTTTCTCAGGCCTGGCTTTCTGGGCCATCACTCCCAATTAGATAGCAGAGTGGCTTTAACAGAACCCATGGGCCTGGGTCTTGTGTTCTTTCCCTTTCTGTCCCTAAACTACAGGTAATTAGGGGAAACCCCAGACTGCAGCTGCTGTGAGCTCCCGTGGATGCATCTTTAATCTCTGCTGGGCCACAGCACAGGGCATGAACCTCCTGCCTCTGCTGCTGGGATTTCTCCCCGGGAGCGACTTGGGGGTGGCAGTCGGGTGGAAGAGGGGTTGTGTGGCCGCTGGAAACGTGTCCGACATTGAGTTTGCTGAGCTTAGTTGAACTGCCAGTCACGTGGATCAGAAATAGACAAAGCTTTAGAAAGCCAAGATGACTTTTACCCTCTCCCCCTGAGTGATACAATGTCATTGGTTCCCATCAACCATCCCTTGTCACCATTGTGGCACTTGGTGTTGGTGCAGACTGGCTTCCCTAAGCTGTTCCTTCTGACCCCCCAATACCTCTTGGGGACCCCTGCCTCAATCCTGAAGGCTTTGCAGGTCCTTTACCCTATCGTCTGCAGCCAAACTGGTTTTTATTCGTGTAAGTTGTTCTCCCTGGAATCTGAGCAGTTTGCCAGGCCAAGTTGGATCTACACTAGAGGGGACTGTACAACAAAACCAGGGTCGCGTGTGAGGACTTGACCCTCCCAGATGACAAAGACCAGCCCCGCATCATAAAGCCCCTGGACGGGGGCGGGGGTGAGACACCCATCATCCCAACTCTGGCCCCAGAGTTCAATGGCAAGATCTGTAGACTGGTTTGGATTAACAAGCCCCTGACTTCTCTGGGTAGACTTCATTTTGGAATTCAAAACAGGCTACACTCACTTAAACAGTCCTTAGGCAAAGTCGATCCTGCGGAGACTTAGTCTGGCCATTAACCCCAACTATTCTTTCCTTGGGAACCCCAGCATCTTTTCTCAGAATCTTCTAGAAAGCCAACCGGCTTGGAGAGGGTGTATGTGATTCCTGTTTATCTCTGGACCAGGTTAGGAAGGAATGAAATTTGTTTAATCTTTGAAACTAAGTTAGAAAAAGGAGAAGGTTAGAACCCTGTCATTATTGTAGCCAGCACATAAAAGTGGCTTTTGTTAACTCAGGCTGGGAAGCAGAAGGGAGACCTAGCAGTTTGGTTTTCACTTTACCCCATCTGGCTGTCCTTTCTGTAGACAAGTGTTTGGCGTTAACATCTCTCCTTTACCCCTCGGAACAGGCCCTACCACTGGGGAGTAGTAGGGAAAGGTTCTGTTACAATTTAAACACGTCCTTTGGGGACTGCTCCACAGAGCATGGCTGCAGGCGCCTGCAGCTGTAAGCTGGCCCGCCTTAGAATTTGGAAGGGGCTCCTTCACATTCCAGCCCTTTCTGGTTAGCAAAGGAAGGTTAATAGAGATGTCACATGGTTTCCCCCTTCATCTTTCTTCCTCTCTCTCTCTCTCTCCCTCTCTCTCTCTCTGCAGACCAACTTCACCATAGGGGTGCACTAACAGCTGTGTTTTCAGTAACCCTTTCAAAATCACTTTTAAACCTCATTTTCCTGGGTCTATAAATCAAAGATTTCCCCCTCCCCTTTTCCCAAGGATATTATGTGACCCAGATTTGAACTGTTTTGGATCTTTTGTGTATTTCCCTTCTGCAATCAAGGCAGAGGCTGGGCCCTGGATGGCAGCTCAGATGGCTGGCTTGGGTGTTTATCCCAGGGCTGTCATTTGGGTCTGAGGTTTCTGCAGAAGGTAGGAGGTGGTGCCTAGAGGAGCTGGTGATTGTTTTCCCCGCGTGGAGAAAAGAAAGCGCCTCTGAGACCCAGCTCCAGAGAACTGGGTCGGTGGGACTTTAGCCTAGGCAGTGATGGTGGCAGCCACCAAGCCTTTGCCCAGATAAACAGAGCAGGGACGATCCCCTACCACTCTCTGGCGAGCCTGTGATGTGAGCACATGTCACATGCCTGCTGAACTGGGAGACAAGTGATGATTTCATCCCAGGCAGAGTCCCGTGGACATTGATCGATCGCCCCGATCGCTTTCATATCTTGCCCACCCCGCTTGCTAAGGTCATATTTGGCCCTCATCGAGCCTCACAGTGTCCTCCGGCTGCCTCCTCCACCCTTCCCGCCCTGCCCCTTGGTGTAACTGGAATGGAGAGCCCTTCCCACCCCACAGCCCAGCAGTGGTTGGGGCCCATCGACGCACAGGGGATGTGGCTGGCTGCTGCACAGCTTGCCTTCTCGGGCTGGACTCTGCGGTGTCTCTGGGGTCAGGGCACAGGCAGGGATGTATAGGATCTGTCTTGCTATTGTCAGAAGGAATGCACTCAGGGATTAGCGGGAGAGCACGGTGGTGGGAGGGAGCCACAGCTGTGTACACTTATTATAAAAGATTTAAGTCCCACTGGTAAAATCAATATATTGAATTGCACAGCCCTCTGCTTTTAATTAGTTTAAATCAAACGCGCCCAGGCTGTTTTGCCTCTCCTTGCCTCCGTGGGGTGAGGAAACAACAATATTTACATAGAAACTGATAACACGTCCAGCTTCCCACTCCGACGGCCTCAGTTTGATGGATCCCAGATCGACGTGGAGTTGGGAGGGATGATGTCAGTGGGACATCGGTGATGCCTAAGACTTGGATCCCGATATTAGGATACAGTAGGTGTGTGCTCAGAGGCAGAGTTGGTGAGTCCCCTTTTCGTACAGGCACTCGGAAAGCTGAGATTCACCAATTCGCCCTCTAGAACATTCTTGCAAAACCATTCAGGGGCTCCGCCAGCATGTGGGGTTCTTTGTACTGGGGCAGCTCAGGGCACATGCTTTATTTATTCCAGAACTCGCCTTCCTAGTCCCTGCAGCTGTTTATAGAGGCAGGAGGGCTTGCATTGCAAGCGATCGCATGCACCACCAGGCCATTATGTGAGCCGGTCGGTATTAGCTGTGTGCTCAGCTGGGATTGAATTCCCCAGGTTTTGCAGCAAATGGCATTTGACAAATACTATTTGACAAAAAAATGTGACTTGGTATTTCTTAATGTGGAACAGATATTTCACGGTTAACGTCCCCCGGCGGAAAAAAAAAAAAAATCTCTCGACCCCCAAGTGTAATGGCAGTGCAGATGAACGCCAGGACGGGCTGGGTACTTCCCCTCTCCAGGATGGGCTGTTTATGATTTGGGGGATGTCAGGAGTGCACGGAGCCTGACACGCCCCGTTGTGAAGCTCAGAGTAGCATGTGCCAGGCTGTCCTTTCAACATTTGTGTCGGAAGGCATCGCGGGGAGCGGCGCAAAGCCTGCAGTGATCCTCGAGGAGTGGATCGAATTAATGAGGCCTCTGTGAACACCAGGGTTTGGGTAACTGCTTTATTGTTTGGGAACCAGAGTGCTTATAATCTGGTTCCTGTACCAACATGTTTAACGTGTGTTAATGCATTTCCAAAGCGGAGCCTCTCAGCACAGCCCTGCTTTTCATTAATTGATGTCAGTAGCATGGTACAGTATTTCAAAGGGCCGGCCAAGCATAAACTGTGTTTCCAATTTCCTTCCTTTCCTGTGTTTGGGATGCCATTGTTAATTTGTTCCCATGCAGGAGCCGGGGCTGCCAACCGGCTTTCTATAAAGGGCTTCACAGTGAAGGCTTCCAGCCCTCGCTCATGCTCAGGGCTGCCTGGCCAAGTTTCCTGACACTTTGCAGTTAATTCTGGATGATCTACGGGGTGGGGGGTTGGGGGCTTCCCTGCCGAGGAACGGAAGTTCTTGGTGACAGCGGTGGGTGTGGCTTGGCAAGGGAGCCCGGAGGAACATCCACCGTAATTCTCTTTAGACAGGGCTTAAACCCTTGCGTCTGTTTCCACCCTGGTAGAGTAAGTAGCCCTGTGACCTTGGGCGAGCTACTTTAACGTCTCTGAGTCTGTCCCCTCATGTTGTAAAGGCCAGATAGCAGACCTCTCCACCACAGAGTCTCAAGAAAACACCAGTCTCACCAACCCAGAAATAGTTGGTGTGTAATCAATGTACTTCTTGTTGTTGGGGTAGGTAGAACCATATTCGTTTTCTTATGTTAGTCCAAATTTCAGTTACAATTTCTTTTTTAAAAAATATTTTTATTTATTTTTACATACCAATCTCAGTCCCCCCTCCTCCCCAACTTTCCCCCACCCCATCCCCCATCCACTCCTCAGAGAGGGTAAAGCCTCCCCTGGGAAGTCAACTAAGACTGTCCCATCACCTCGAAGCAGGACCAAGGCCCTCCCTGTCCTGCCAGGCCTAGGCTGAGTGAGGTGTCTCTCCATAGAGAATGGGTTCCACAAAGTCAATTCATGCATTAGGGTTAGAGCCTGGTCTTCCTACACTTATTTATGGGGGAGGGGGTGCCAGTGTGGCACATGGAGGTTAGAAGACAGCCTGTGGAAGCCAGTTCTCCCCTTCCACCGTGATGGAGGTTAGAAGACAGCCTGTGGAAGCCAGTTCTCCCCTTCCACCATGATGGAGGTTAGAAGACAGCCTGTGGAAGCCAGTTCTCCCCTTCCACCATGACGGTTTTGGAGACTGAACTCAGGTGGTCACGCTTGGCAGTAAGTGCCTTTGCCTGCTGAGCCACCATCTTGCCCACCTCTACATTTCAGCTTTGTTTTTTTTTTTTAAGAACATTTTATTCTCTTTCTCTATCGTGTGTGTGTGTGTGTGTGTGTGTGTGTGTACTCACAAATGCCCACTGAAGCCAGAAGAGGGTGTGTGATCCCTTGGAGTTGGAGTTATTGACCTTTGTGAGCCTCCCTGTGTACACGCTGGGTCACAGCTCTGAGCTTCACGACTGAGCATCCTTCAGCACCGAGTCCCCTTTTCCGCCACAATTTCAGTTTCTAAGTAGTTAACTATAGATAATGAGATCAGCAGGGAATGCAGCTTGCTTGGTAGAGCTCTTGTCTGATGTGCAGGGGGTTCTTGGGGTGATTCCCAGCACCAAACTAGGCATTGTAATACCAACACTTGGAAGGGAGAGGGAGGAAGATTGTCTTGCTAAGGCTAGCTTTGGCTATGGAACACATTCAAGGCCAGCCTGGGCTACACAAAAACATGACTTTCAAAGAAAAAAAAAGGAAAGAAAAGAAAAGAAAAAAGGTTAAAAGATACTGAGCTCAAGTATTTGAAGTGTAAGAAAACGTATGTCCTGAGTTAAGTTTCTCCCCTTTTTCTGAGACTTAGAGACTCTGTCCAAACTGTCACTAATTCCATCCATCGTGCTCGAATCATCAAGGCCTCTGGACCACTCTGGTGGCACACAGATGCCATCCGACATAGACGGGAACAGAACACTGAACTGACTGATGGTGAACAGAGAAAATCCTGACTCTTTCTCTGGATTTTAGCACCTGTGGTTATTTAAAAACATCACAACCCGGGAGACCAAAATCGAGTAAGGGTTCTGTATAGAAGCTTCAAATGAAAACTTATTCCAACATGAAAAAGTTTAATTAAAAAAAAATCTCATTACTGAAGTATTTGTGCCCACCCCCCTTTCTGGAAGCTTTCACTTCGGGGGAGTTGACAAGCCCAGAGCATTCATTAATGGAGCCTGCGGCTTCCACTTGTGATTGGAGCAGGTGCAAGGTGCCCCCTGACTCCTCCAGCTGGGGCTGAGCAGACGACATCAATAAAGCCTTGTGTGGATTCCATGGAGGCCAGAGAAAGAGCGAGATCACGGCCAAGGCCCGAGGCAGATGTGCACCCTCCTTCCAGGGCTCCACAAACTTCCTTCAGCTCTCCATGCCTTTTGGGAAGTCCAGCACAGTATGCAAATGTCTGCATCGCTAAAGCCACGTCTCCCCGGAGCTTTTAGGCTTCCATCTCTGTAGTCACGCTTGATTAAATTTGTCTGTGAGTACACACGTGTGCTGTTTTCAGAACTGAGGGCTTGGTGTTTTCAGCCCTGGTCTTGGGTGTGTGTATTCTTATTGACTCAACCTCACGGGCATTTTTCTGTGGCACTAAACATTGCACTCTGAATCTGATGTACTAGGTGCTCACCTGCCTGGTGGACGTCATACAGCCATGTGCACGCAAACACGCATGGATGTATGCACATGCAGAGACATGTACAAACATGCATGCATACACATGCACGTTCACACACGTGAATATCCACATGTGTGCATGTATGTGTGTATCCACACACGTGTGCATGCACATGCACACAACCTTTGGCTTTTGATGAGGGACTCCTTGATTATTTTCTCAGCTCTCCTTGCTGCTGGGTCAGGCGCTGCCTTGCACAATTCCCAGGGTGCTCCAGGTGTTCACATGTTGGCTGTCTGTATCTGTGTACATAGCCAGCGGGGTGATGACATTCCAGGCAGAGTCCTGTAAATATGTCTGATCTTGTGGTTCCTCCCCGCGACGTTTTGAACGCACAGCCTACCTAGAAACAAACTGCGCAATGAGAAGCATGTTGGGAGATTTTTGCTTTATAAGGCATAGATGAGAATGGCAGTGTAAGCAGGGGCCCTAGAGAGGAAAAACAAAATGAGAATCTTTGTGTTTGTTTATCGGCAGGAATTGGATGTGACCTGTCCCCCAGCAGCTCATGTGTTTGAACACCTGGTCCCCAGCTAGTGGTGGTGTTTTGGGAGGTTGTAGGAACCGTTTAGTGACGGACTTAGGGTTCATGGGGGAGAGTTTGATGTTGAGGACACTGTGAAGTTTTCCCAGAAGGTACCAGCTGTCCCTTGTCCCCAAGTCTTGGCCTGCATGGAGAACGTCCTCTTCTCAGGCCTTAGAGATGGCATCTCCCTCCTCATAGGACCTGTGTGGCTGAAGCCAGACACTGAGTTCCCGGTCTTATCTAACCCTCTCTGAAATGGGACAGGATGAAAGTTCAGAGCTGGTAGCTCTCTATGTAGCCATTTAGTTAGTCTTCCCCTGCCTCAGACCTTCCCTTTTTTTTTTTTTTTTTTGGTTTTTCGAGACAGGGTTTCTCTGTGGCTTTGGAGCCTGTCCTGGAACTAGCTCTGTAGACCAGGCTGGTCTCGAACTCACAGAGATCCGCCTGCCTCTGCCTCCCGAGTGCTGGGATTAAAGGCGTGCGCCACCACCGCCCGGCTCAGACCTTCCCTTTTTTTAGCTCCGATTTCTGTAGGGTAAGTGCCACGGGGCCTAGAGGAAGAGGACAGACTGCCTGGGAACAGACAGCAGGCCTTGACCATGTGGTCCCTTCTGATGGGTAAGAGAGCCAGAAGAGGGCATGCCCTTCTCCCTCTCCATCCTGACTGTAGTAAAACTTCTCTCTGTCATAACCAGAAAAGAATTGTCAGGACAAAGAGCCTGCACACCCATAGATGGGGTCCTACATGCCTCCTGCTTCTCCAGCCCATCCAGGAAACCCCGGGGCAGCTACATGGGTGTTTTAGCTGTCAGATCTGGTGATGCTAGTGGAGAAGTCTGTGGAAGCGGTCTCACCATGTGCCCAGGACTTCCAATTGCAGCTGGGTTGTGACACGGGACAGTCATCCTTCTCTGGATGTCCTCCAACGGGGAGTTGAGTTCTTTTCTTGTGCCTGTGTGTCTCCCTCTGTGTGTCTGTGTGTGTATGTGCCGGTGGCTGGGTGTATGTGCATGTGGTATACGCATTGTGGGGAACACCCCGGCAGGCTCTGGGAACGAAAGCAGCTGTGCAGTTCAAATGCACAGACCTCCATCTGTGTGCAGGGTGACTTAGGACACAGCAAGAGAGGAAGTGAGGGGCAGAGGGTGTTTAGAGTGTGGCTTAGCGCACAGCCCAGGCTCACTGGGCACTGGGGGTGACTGCAGATTGTGGGCTTGCGTTCTGTAGTGAGGGCATGAGCATGGGAAGAGACTCAGGACCTGCAGGGTGACAGCTGCTGAGTCAAGGCAAGGGGTAAGGACCAGGAGCATACGCCACAGCTGAGGTCCTTCCTTGTGTGCGCATGCTCGTGTGGTGTATGCGTTTGCACCCGTGGTCCCCCACCTTCTTAACGCTGCAGCCCTTTGATATAGTTCCTCGTGTTGTGGTGGCCTCCAACCAGAAAATTATTGTCATTTATGTTTCATAGCTGTAATTTTGCTACTGTTATGAATTGTAATGCAAATACCTGTGTTTTCTGATGGTCTTGGGCGACCCCTGTGGAAGGGTCATTCAAACCACCAAAGGGGTCTAGACCCACGGGTTGAGAACTGCTGATTTTTACATGCTTAAGTATGCGCCTGGGTCAGGGCGAGTATACACATGTCGGGCGTGTCTGCATGTGTCTGCACTTGTGTGGAGGCCAGAGGTCAGCATGAGGTGTTGTTCCTGTCTTTCTTTCTCAACTAGTCTCCTCTTTGTTTTTGAGATAGGTCTCTCACTGACCCTACACCTCAGCATTGGAAGGCTGACAGGCCAGTGAGCTCTAGGGATTTACTTGTCCCTCCCTTCCTGTTGCTGGAGTAACAAATGTGTGTATGTGCCTCCTGCAGCTTTTTACATGGGTGTGGAGGATCCAAGGTTGCATAGGAGCCTCTCACCATCTCCTCAGCCCCCTGTAACAGTAAGAAGCCAAAGGGAAGCACAGCATGAAGTCCCCGGATCAGATCTTGGACAGGGCAGGACCAGACAGCAGTGAGCAAGCAGTCATGCTTCCAGCGCTCAGGTTCTGCAGCACGCCAGCACGAGTCTCAGCGCCGACAGTGCGTGTTTCTGGTCGATGCTCACATGGTGGGGGACTGGGTAAAGTGCACAGGTGTGGCTGTGTGTTTCTGGTCGACGTTCACATGGTGGGGGGCTGGGTAAAGCACATGGGTAGGGCGTCTACCCACCAGCCTTGAGATTCCTTTACAAATCTTGTTACTCCAAAAATAATTTATCTTATTTAATTTTTTTTAAAGGAAGCAACAAGAATGTCAGATCTCATGGGTACATGGATAGATGCCTGGCATGTTTGTCTCCAAGGTCTGCTTATGTAGTTAAGCTTTTCCCAAGCTCAGGCCCACCAGACCGATTCCTACTGGAGATACCTGCTGGGCACAGTCTGCATCGGGTCTCAAGGCTCTCTCTGTGGCAAGGCGCCCCTCCCTGCTGTCCAGAGTAGTGCTGTGGATTTGTGCCTCATGGGTCAATAACCAATCAATCTTCAGACCCATTAGCACAAAGGGGACCAACGGAGAGCAACTGGGGACTCAGTGGGGCAGTGCCTGGAGACATTTAAAGCTCCCTTGCCTGTTCTGAAAGGGCTTAGAACGGAGTAGACATTTGTTCACGGGGCAGGGGCTGTCTGGGGTCTTTCCATTTCTCCTCGGTCTTGAACTTTGTAAAACACCCCCCCACTTTTTTCCCTTCTCAAGTTCCATTTTCTGACTGACTTGACCTTACCATTTGTTGAGAGACAAGCCCTTAAAAATGGCAGTGGGGCCAGGAATCTTCCAGGGCCAGTAAATGTTTATGGGATGGAGGCATTGGTTGGTCCTTCCCCTCAGGAGGAAACAATAAATGAAGTGACTTGCCTCTCCACCGCGGGTACAACTGTGGGTTGTCTTGGTGGGGGTTGGGTAGGTGGAGAGGAGGGTGTGGAAGAGGGATCCAGGAATACTGGGACCAGTGAATGCCTTGGGAACATGGAGGTAGCCTTTGGAGGGAGTATAGGGCTGCTGTGCATGCAGTCTGCACGGTCACCCTGGTCTGTGTACCGTGGAATCTTCAGCCATCTCCTAGGCCTCCGCACACTAGCTACTAGGACTGTGTATGTCCACAGTCCTGACACCCTAATGTAAAACCCTAGACCTGGTTAAGCATCTTCTGGTTGAGGGGAAGTCCCTCCCCACAGTTGGAAACCACTGGCTCAGGGTGACTTTTCAGAAGCTTAAGAAGTTAACTGCAAGTTTGCAGCAACCAGGCTGAGTGGGGTTACCATGTTTTTGGGAGTGACTCACTTGCTGGCTGTAAGGGAGGAGTGTTGCAGTGAGGATTGGACCACTCCTGTACCCTGCCACCTTCCTGAGAGATGCCCCAGCAACTCAGGTGGAGGAAGACACTCCACTGACCAGCTATTCTCTCTCTGGGAGCCCAAAGTGATGGCTCTGTTCCCACTCCCTACAGGCTAAAGATGCTTAAATGTGCACCCAGACCTACTGGTTGCCTGGAGGAGGCTGGGTGTCTTAGCCTGGTGATCTTTTCAGATGAGCAAAATGGGCAAGCCAGCTTCCTGTAGGTTTCAAACCCTTTCAAATCAGAGAGGCCTCCTTAGGCCTTGGCTGGAGTTGGACCACGGTCTGAGGCTTGGTCTAGCCACTCACCTATTT
This sequence comes from Microtus oregoni, assembly GCF_018167655.1. NCBI lineage: Eukaryota > Metazoa > Chordata > Mammalia > Rodentia > Cricetidae > Microtus > Microtus oregoni. Next base: position 5,886,952 of record NW_024543978.1, read on the forward strand.
CTGTACAACCCGTGATCTCAAAACAGTTTGTTCACCTAGAACACGAGTTAAATTGTCAGACATGACAATTAACCCACAGTCCAAGTGGCAGGGATGCTAAGTAAATGTTTTGCTGGCACACAGGCTGGGTGTGTTCTCTGTGGCCATCTCCGGTTCATAGTGGCCTTCTAGGGTGTTTTCGTCAGATGTTGTGGTAGTCGAAGCCTGAGTGTCTCCTGCCTGGTGGGCCATGGGCCTCTGCAGACTCCTGTGTCTCAGTTGCTAAGCCCTCCCGTGAACAGATACCATCTGGTTGCATTAGCCTTCTGCAGGGACCTCCTCCCCCTTCTCAGAGCACCTCCTTCCTGGTTTGGTGGGACCTATGTCTCCTCTGATGTGAGCCCCCAACCCGTTCCCCAGGGCAGTACTCCACCCCACCAGGTAGTGAGGTCTCTGTGTCCCATCCCTACAGACTTTTTGAAGTTTTCATAAGCAGCCCAGCTCTGAGGTCCATTCCTACCCCTGGGTAGATCCAAGACCTTTTCTTTTTTGAGCTCAGGGATTTGGTCCCATCTCTAGAGTTGATTCTGGTGCCCGTACCCTGGGGGCCAGGTTAATAGGAGGAGAGAGGAGATTGGTGCATCCATACTGAGGCCAGGGACCTCAGCTGTTGGCCTCAGTGTGGCCTGAGGACAGGCATGCATGCAGCCAGGGACCAGAGCATGGTGCCTCAGCCCTGCATATAGGACACAGGATGGAGGTGGCATGCCTGAGCAGAGAGACACTGGCTCAGTCAGAAGCTTGCCTGTGTTGACAGGGCACGAAGCAAAACGGGAAGTTGGCATTATCACATCAAGCTGATCCTGTCACACTAGAAAGTTATATCTGCACTGATTAGGATCTGTCATTGGTCAGGGCTTTTAAAGAAACAGAACTGGGGACAAGATGGAGGAGTGCCCTGAATAGAGACTGGTAACCTCCCCTGAGGTTCCCTGGAAGATGTCGCCTTCCTTGACTCTCCAGTCACCATAGGTTACAAGGACACATCTTTCTGCAAGCGAGGGTAGAAAGGTGTGCTCTGGCCTCTAGCCAGCTGTGCTCATGGAAGACAGGGGGAAGGTTAGACCTGGCTGTCGGGAGCCATGTTGAATGAATTGGAACGTTCTCTCGCTCTCTGTTGTTTCCTATATTGCGTACTTGTAGTTAGGAAGGTATGCGCGTGCGATTGGCTCCACTGTATGCGTGGGAAGCAGAGGCTGAGCCACTTCCAAAGCCTGAGAACACAGCAGTGTGCCACCGTGGATGTATGCAAAAGGCTGCCTGCATTTAATGGTTGCTTTGGGTTTGTTGGTACAGGGGACAGAACCCAGGGCCTTGAACCTGCTGGCCAGTGCTTCTTCATCTCTCAGCTGTGCCCACAGCTCATGGCTACTAACCGAACCAGGCTCTCAGCAGTCTACAGACTGCTCGAGGTTTCTCCTTAACCCCCACCCCAAAGGTCTGGCCTTGAAAATCCAGCTGAAGTTCAGCATTTGCTGCTAACATGACCTGTGACCAGCAGAATACTCCTAGTGTCCTTCCACAAGGGCAAATGTTCTTGACATTGACCCAAGCAAGTCAGGAGTTCAATCCTCCAGGTAGAAGTAGAGCTGGACAGGCCTCCGTCTGGGTCCTGCTCAGGGACGGGTGACAGCTGTCTCCCTGGTCAGAGTGTACACAAGGACAAGATGCCGTGAGTGCCATTAGAGTCTGGTCACATTTGATCCTTGGAGGTGGCTTCAGGCCATGTGGACCTGAACCTTAGCAGGACCCTTCGTCTGTGAGTGGGGTCTAGCCTTGACCCTGCTGCTGCTTGTTCCCCTGGAGGATGCTGGGACAAGGCCTGGGTGGGAGGAGTAGGAGATATTCGTCGGGTGCTTTCTGGCCAGCGTGCGTCTGCACATTTGTCAGAATTCTCCAAGCTTGGGCATCATGGCTCAATAATGGGTAGCTGTGTGTTGGGAGGAATCAGTGTAAAGAAAGAGCTCACTAGGCCAGCACCTGCTGAGTCCTGGAGAGGATGCAGGATCTGTGCAACAAAGGCTCACAGCACTGTCTATAGACAGAGCGTAAGCCCTCCCGCCTAGTCTGCTACCTGGCCTACTGGAGCAAACATGGCTGCTCACAACAACTCTTGATTATAGCATAGGCCTCCACCCCACCACACCCCACCCCCTTTTGCTTGCTCAGCTTCCCTTGCAGCTCGAACCAGCCTTGGGCTGTTATTCTAATTAGCAGACACAACAGGAAACCTGCTGGTTGGACAGCGGGCTAGGGGGTGGTTCAGAAAAATATTTTGCTTCCCACCGAGTGACTGCTTAGCAAACAAAACTTCGTATTCTTCCTTTCCTTGCCTTAAGTGTGGTTCTGTGGAGACGGTGCTTGGTGTGGGGACGGCCCTTTTGTGACCACGAGACCCGAGGATTGAAAGCCATTGTGCAAACAGTGGCAAAGTGAAAAAGACAGAAGTGGCCCCGGTTATTGATTGATGTGGCTGAACTTCCAAATTTAACCAAAACGTTTGGAGAGAGACTTGAAGCTTGATCACATGCTCTGCCATGACTCAGTTGCTTTAGAAGGTAGCTCTTACCGCATTGATGGGTGGCAGGAAGTCAGGCTCTGGTCCCTTGTGGCTGCGCTGCAGATACTGGGATATTGGGCCTGCTCTTTGGTTGCCGCTGGGTTAGTCACCATAATAAGAATCAAGTTTCCTTGTGCCCCATATCCTCTTGGTTCATAGTATCTTATGCTTGTAACATATACCCAGGGACACTTGGAACAATGGATGAGATGTAGGGGTGCCCCTTTCTGCTCTGGAGCCCCTAGTTCTCACACCCAGTGGTCATCACAATTTGTCGTTAAACGTGTAAATTCTTTTGTCAATCTGTTCTTACGTGGCAGATTGCAGGAACCCTGCATGGGAAGGACCCTGCTTGGAGCAGTACGAGCCTGTCAGTGATTTGGCATGAGTGTGTGCAGGAGGAAGAGTTCCTCAACTCCAGGGTGGGTCCACAGCGTCTCACTGTGAAGCCCGGGCTGGCCTGGACTCAACAGAGATCTCTCTGCCTCTGCCCCACCATGCCAGACTCCACAGACAGTTTTTTTTTTTTTTTTTTTTTTTTTTTGGTTTTTTCGAGACAGGGTTTCTCTGTGGTTTTGGAGCCTGTCCTGGAACTAGCTCTTGTAGACCAGGCTGGTCTCGAACTCACAAAGATCTGCCTGCCTCTGCCTCCCAAGTGCTGGGATTAAAGGCGTGCGCCACCACCGCCCGGCTCCACAGACAGTTTTTAAAGGGCTTTGGTAGTTCAGACCAGGAGTTTGAGCACCGTTTGTTCAAAATGTGAGCTTGAGACAGTGAGGGCCTTGAAGATTTCCAGTTCTCATCAAACCGTTTCCAGTCATCTCCCGCACCAGCCTTTTTCCAGGAGGATTGGTCTGGAGCCTGAGGTCAGTCGGCGCTATGGAAGACTCTTATTTTGAAGGGGAGACGGAGCCTGTTCTTCTCTGAGACACCTGCATCTCTGGGGCTAATGAGTTTAGGTTGATAGAACCCAGACCCCAGGAAGGATTATAAATTCTCATGTGATTTGATTTGCTGCTGGATACCTGAAAGCAGCTGTGCCTACCCAGCTGACCCTGCAGCCCCAGCTGCCTGGGGGCGGTCTGGGTCTCCCCTGGCCCAATGGGGAAGGAGGAGGCAACAGATCCACTCCCACCTGGCTGCTGGTCCTGGGCCCCTGCTGGGCTTGGGCCCCTGCTGGGCTTGGGCCCCTGCTGGACTGGCTGTTTAACAGGGACCTGCTTCTGCCACCTTGTATGCTGGCCTCTGTTGTCTTCACTTTTCACTACAGCCTCTGTGTGACTTTGTGTCCCGGGGGTGGGGAGAGGGGAGGCCGAGCCTTTTAGAGATGGACGAACGTGTTCTGAGCCCCTGTCAGTGGTTGCCAGAGGCTGTGTCCCATTGGGCATTCGAGGCCCCTGGGATCACACTCAGATTTCTTCCTGAGCGGACTGAGGTCAGGAGAGGAGTTTTCCTGGGCACCATGGGATGCTACCCAAGCCCTCTGCCGCCTTCCCAGAGAAGCTGCTGAGCTCCTGGCAGAGGAGCGGTAGGTGGGGCAGAGGTGAGCCGAAGAGCAAAGGCAGCCATCTTTGAAGACCTTTGAATGTACTGGAGGCTCCACAGATGTCGTGTATCCCAGTGGTTGTTAAAGTGGGGTCCCCTGGCAACATCATTACTCTTGGGAATAGGCTAGTCCCAACCCCAGAGCCCGTTCAGCCATCAGCATCTAGCAGGGGCAGTCTTGACCTTCCCCTGGCCTGGGTCCTCGGATCTGGAGCAAGAGCCGTGAGCCGAGAATGTGGAGCCAGGATTCATCCTAGCTCTGAACCACAGTGGGGACTGGCGTTTGGTTTCTGCAGCAGACAGCACACGGGCAGCAGTGTGCCAGACCAGAAGGGATGGAGGCCACGAGAGGGTAGTGATGAGCTGTGCCTGCCAGGCTGATTCCTGCCAACTGGGAAGAGGCCGGGGGCCAAGGGTCAGGTGGGTCTGGAGCAGAGCCCTTCATGTGTCACCTGGACATGTCTGACCACTGTGCCCACAATGACGTTAGCCACGTGTACTGTGAGCATCTGCTTTGAGGGACCTTGTGCCTGCAGGGGTCTTCCTGCAGGCAGAACCAGGAACATCAGTCTCCAGGGTCCATGAAACCCCACACATAAGCCTTAGACCCCAGGCTCTGGAATGGATGTGTGTGTGTGTGTGTGTGTGTGTGTGTGTGTGTGTGAGATACACATTAATGTGCACGGGTATGCAGGTGCATGTGGAGGCCGGAGATTAAGTCGAGTGTGAATCTTTTTCCCTCTTACGTTTTGGGGCAGGGTCTCCACCAAATCCAGAGGTCAATTCAGCTCGTCTGGTTGTGCAGCGAGCCCCAGGGATCCTCCCGTCTCTGCCTTCCCAGCACTGGGCTACAGATGTGTGCTGTCCTGCCCGGAATTTATGTGGGTGCTGGGGATCCAAACCCGCACCCTCATGCTTCTATCACAGGCCCTTCCGTGGAATTCTGCTGTCCATTGGCCGTCTCACTTTCAACTACCCTTCTTTGAAGATAGCCATCATGTTACCCCACACGGCCCTCCTTTCCACTTCACATCAATCCTACAATGCCTCGGAGCAGGTGGTGGCACTGGTGCGGCAGAGTCGTGTGGATCCGCAGGGCTTTCCACCATGCTGCACGCATTCGTCGGGCAGGGAGTCCACAGGCCACAAGTGGCTGCTTATGTTTAAATTAACTGTAACCAAAGCAAAACACTCAGCCACAGTGGCCACATCTCAAGGGCCCAGTGGCCACATGTGGTCCATGGCTACTGCCATGGTCAGTGCCCGTGGACAGAGGCCTATCCTGAGCCATGTGTAAGATCAAAGTTGGTGGGATGCTGGCAAGTTTGGATGACATGACCTAATGGAAGAGAAAGGGGACTTCAGAGTGATGAAAGGCATTGGGGTCCCACCCAGCTGGCTGACAGCCCAGATGGGGACCAAGTCCAGCACCCTTGACCTCTTGAGGTCTGGTTAGCTCAGAGCCTCTCAACACTTCAGGATAACATCTGGGAGGCATTGTGGAATGAGCCTGCAATCCTAGCACTTGAGAAGTGGAGACAGGAGGGTCAGGAGTTCAAGGTTATCCTTAGCTACACAGCAAGTTCAAAGCAAACAAGTCATGATTTCTCACAAAGTCAGAAAAGGGCCTAGGGGTATAGTCAGTGGTTGAGGGCTTGTCTGGGTTTAGTTCATGTCTTTGCAACAGATTAATAAACAAAGAAGAAAAAAAAAAGGAAAAAAAAGTGAGATGGACCTTAGCATTTTGTTAGGCTCTCCTTGAACTTGTAGGGGCTAGTGACCCTCTTACCAGAGCTTTCCCAGTAGCCAGGATCCCAGGCATGAGCCACCATTAATCCCCTCGTGTCTTTCTGTATTTCAAGGCTATGCAGTGCATTGTGGGGCGTGGCAACATTATGACCCCAACCAACCGGACTCTAGTAACTGCACCCATCTATCTGTATGATACCCACAGATGTGTCACGTGCTGCTTAGAGTGGCTGGGTGCAGAGGGGTTCTGGGACAAAGCTGCCCCAACTGGGAGAGTTTGACTTAGTGGGATGTTGTCATGATTTCTGTTGTTTTCCCTTGCTTTTCAGTTATTTGAGGATAGGACTGGGATCAGATAGCCCTGGATATCCGAATCCACACTCTTGGGATGTGAATGACAGGTCAAAGCTGACTATTGGCTTGTGGAGGGCAGAAGGCCCTAGACTCATGGACCATCTCTGCTCTCAGGTCTTTTTAGGCAAATAACTGGCTCGGCCCTGGAGAGATAATTAGACCCATCTTTCCCTCTTCTCCACCCCAGCCCGAACCCTCAGCTTCACCCAGTTTACAATGATGACATTGTTCGAGCTGTGCTGCACACATGTGGACACTGAAGTGTTTAATCTCGCAGCAAAGACCTCATGCCTCAGCCTTGTCTCCATCTCAGCGTCTCCGTAGCGGAGAAAGACACCCCCACCCCTGCCAACGCCAAAGCAGCCCCGTGCTCAGAGGGAGGGAGGCTGAGTCTCCTAAGACCCAATTGGAGAGCTGGTGTGGGGGACTCTGGAGGCCTGACTGTCACTACAAATACTCAGTGAAGTTCCAGAGCTAAGTGGCAGCGAGATGGACGTGAATCTGTGGGGAATGCCAAGGGCTCTGTGCACACCTGGCTCAGGTGCCTCCCCAGGACAGGGTTGGCAGTGGTTCAGAGTGATGGGGGCTTGGTCCTGACCTGTGGGCCTCCAGGTCTCTGTGGCCGTAGGTAGCCAGTGACTTTATACTGAGCCTCAGTCTCCTCAGTTGTGAGACAAACCTCCCTTGGAGTAGGGCTCTCATAAGGATCAAGGATGTAACGTGTAGGATAGGGATGGGGCATCTAGGCCGGTGAGAGGGTGTGTGTGTGTGTGGGGGGTATATGGGGTGTAGGTGGGTGGTGTGTGTGTGTGATGCGCATATGGTACTGTGTTTTTGTGTGATATAGGTTTGTATAGTGTGTGTACTGTGTGTGTTATGTGTGGGGTATATGGGGTGTAAGGGTGTGTGATGTGGTGTGTGTGTGTGTGTGTGTGTGTGTGTGTGGTGAGGTGTGTATTGAGACAGGAGGTCAACCTGAGATATCTTTTTCAGAAGCTGCCCATTGTCTTTTTCTGTCCTGCTAGCTCCCAAATAACGACACAGAGACTTCTTATTAATTATGAAAGCTCGGCCGATAGCTTAGGCTTCTAACTAGTTCTTATAATTTAAATTAACCCATATCTTTTTATCTATGTTCTTTTACATGGTTGCTTACTTTTACCTTGTAAAGCCCATGCTGTTTGCTCTGCGGCACTGGCGTCTCTCTCATGCCTCTGCCTTCTTCCCAGCATCCTCTCTGCCCCCCAAATCCTGCCTAGCTATTGGCCACTTAGCTTATTAAACCGGTCAGAGCGACACATTTCCACAGGGTACAAAAAGGTGATTTAGTTTTTTAGACAAAGTCCATTTTAGTTTTTAAGACAAAGTCTCTCACTGTGATCTGAAGCTCAGCAATTAAGCATGGCTGTCTGGCCAGTGAGCCCACAGACCACCTGTCTGCAGCCCCCCTCCATTGCTGGGGTTTCAGGCGGTGCCACAACGCCTGGCTTTTTCACGTGGGTCCTGGGGACTGAACTCATACCGTGCTTTTCCGGCAAGTATTTCACCATCTTTTCCAGCTGAGAGGGCTCTTAAGACAGTGGCTGTCTACCTCGCAGCCATCTCTGGTGACACACAGAGACACCGGGGCACAGGGCACTGCTGGTAAAATGGGCAGCTGCTGTGGCTGACAGTGGGCAGCTGCAGTAGAGCAGACAGAATTACCGGTCCTCTTTTTGGTCTCTGCCTGGAAGAATTCATAGCAATGTCTCCAGGGACTGCCTATACATCTATACTGACAGTGGCCTTTGTCACATCAGCGGGAATGGAAGCAATCCAAATTCTACAGGAGGATGAAGAGATAACAGGGTGTCGTCTATCTGTATGGTGGAATATTATTTGTCCTTGGAAAGGGACATCCTGATGCCTGTTATAACCTTGATGAATCTCAAGACATTGCTGAGTGAAGTGGCCAGTTGCAGGACAGATTCTGATAGGAGGTCCACGGAGGAGCGCAGTTAGCAATGACAAAACTTACCCGGTGGTCTCTAGTGCTGGGGAGTGGCTACTAAAGTGAGCATTTACTGGGGACAGAGTTTCACCTTTTCCAGATGAACAGTCTAGAGACAGCGGAATGTAAATGGGTCTTCAACGACTGACTGACGTGGGCGCAGGTGGAGAGGTGAGGTGGTGTTTTATCACCCACCTTTCCCCAGGTGAACGTTAAAGTTCAACAGCTATTGAGAACAAAGGGTTGGCTCAGGAGTTAAGAGCACTTGCTGCTCTGCTAGAGAATCCAGGGTTCTGTTCCCAGCACCCACATCAGTTGGTTCACACAATGCCTGTCGCTCCAGCTCCAGGGGATTCAACACCTTGGTCTTGCATAGGCACACACACATATGGCATGCATTCACACGAGGTCCTGGTCTTGCAGAGGCATGCATAGGCACACACACATATGGCGTGCATTCACACACACACACACACACACACACACACACACACACACACACACACCTAAAAATAATAATAAATCTTCAAGATCATCAAGTATAGGGACTTTGACGTTGCCTGGCTTAGAGGCCACATTGGTGAAGACAGGAAGGCCCTATAGGCTCCACCCACTTCTTTCTGGTACCGCCCAGCTGGATCTTGGATCCAAGCCTGGGTCTCTGTTTGAGCTGTGCTGACTGATGTGGTGATTTGGAAAACTGTTGCTGCGAAAACCTGTCTCCTCCCTCCCCCAGCAGTGAGGATGTCCTGGCCGCTCTGGAATAGCACTTTCCTTTAGAGTCCCAGGGTTTCAGGATCACTCAGTTTACCATGTATCTCCAGTGTCTTTTCAAGCTCTTTAATCTTGCCCTTCCTAGACACTGCCCCCACCGCGTGCTTTGTTTGCAGTTTAAGATGTGAGCTCTCCGCTTCCAGCTCCAGCCACCACGCCTGTCTGCTGCCATCCTTCCTCATCCACCTCCACCATCACTCAAGTGATGGACTCTAACCCTCTGGGACCATAAGCTCAAACAAACCCTTCCTTCTGCCAGTCGCAGAAAAGTAACTACTACAGTTCCCTTTTGTTTATTGATTTGTGTGGCTTCATGATTCTTTCTTTGCTAAGTGACCCTGTGATGTAAACACCCAGAGGGACATCCTGTTGTCTCCACTGATGACTGTTCCCCTGCCTCATTGTTTAGAGACCCCCTGACAGTGGCAGACACCCTTTGTGTGCTGAAGGGCCACCCTCTACGCTGCTAGGGCCATTACTGTTCCTCTCTGAGGACACAGGGCCATAAAGAGGAGAGGTCACATGACCCAGGCCGCAGAGCTAGTGACAGAACAAAGACCAAGACCCCAGGTCTCAAAGAATAGAGGGCAAAAGCGTAGGGCTCAGAGTTCCACAGTCACCCCTTTTGTGCTGTGGGTAAGCTAATTGGCCTCCCTGAATCCCAGTTTTCTCACCTGCAAAGCAGGGATCCCTCCAACCTCACAGGTCCCCCCTAGACAATGGCCAAAGCTATGCATCACGGGGGCATCTCCGAGCACTAACGAGACATGCGCCTTCTGCATCTCTGGCTTCTTCAGCCATCTTTGGCTGTGAGAGAGGTCCCACTCTACTGGCTTCTTTTCTGGCTGATCCTTTTTTTTTCCCCCAGTGGCACTGTTCTGAAGCCCGGGGCAGAGGTGGGGGTGGGGCTCAGGACTAAAGAGTTTTGGAGACTGACTTCACTTCAGCTGGGAGCCCAAGGTGCTCCTGGGCAGACATAGGGTGACTCTCCTTGCTGAGCCTGGAAGCATCAGTGGTCCAGGAGAATACGTCCCACTCAGTGAGGGAAGGGGAGGGGAGGGGAAGAGGAGGGGAGGGAAGGGTTGTTCCTGGTCTCTTCTGTGGGAAGAGGAGGAAAGAAGATTGGAAGTCTCATGGTGAGGGCCATCTCTCCACAGTGGCAGGGATGGAGCCAGGAGCAATCTCCTGACCTCCAGGGCACCGCTGGAACCTAAGCAGAAGCTCCCATGATAGCCTGATCCCATCTGTAGGCAAAGTCACCCAAACTCCACCGTTCAGTTGGAGAGGGCCCATGAGCCTTAGGATGAGAAGGGAAGAGGTGTATCCTGGTGACTGTGGGGGTTCTGTGGAGCAGACAGGGAGCAGAGCAGGGTTGTTTGGCCCAGGTGACAAAGAGTCAGGAGACAGCTGGGCTTGACTAGGGGTCTTTATGAATGACTTTTGGGAGTGACTCGTCATTGGTCTGTGAGGCCTACAACTGGAGGTATCAAAGGGAGGATCTGTGTGCGTGAGCTGGAGGCTGGGGAGACAGTCAGGTATGAGAGGAAGCCACATATGTGCCAGGGTTGTTTATATGCGGAGTTGTCTCCATGTGGGAGCCATTAGCATGTAGGCGGTCATCTGTAGGTGGGCTCATTTGCATGCAGGGAACCATCTGCCTGTGGGCTGTAACCATGTTCTGGGTAGATGAGCTCTCCCTGGAGGCGGAAGAGTGTGAGGAGACCAAGCCTGAGGGAGGGAATGCCTGCAAGGCGGACAGAAGTGAGGACCGAGAGGATGGTTGGGGAGTCAGAAGGCCCCTAATAGTTCCTGGTGAAAGAGAAAAGAAAAGGTAGCATTCAAATGCTGGGGTCCCATGCTGAATGCTACCTCCTGGAGGCCAGCAAGACTGTGGACGACCATTTATGTCCCAGCTGGTTACTGTGTGGTCTTTAGCGACTTTGCTGGGGCGGAGATGCTGTGGGGGTGTTCCCTGGAAGCTCCTCCCTGAGGTGAGCAGATGGGGTGGTGTGGGCGTAGGTACTGGCTGTTCACTGTGGCACAGGATGCTCTGGGACTTGTGGCTACCTCCCGAGCCTCAAGCCCCCTGTGGCTTCATCTTTCCCTGTCCCCTTCATAGGACTGTCCTCCTGTAGCTCATGTTCTGTGTGTACCTTGACAACTCTCCCTGGCAGCACACTTTGGGAAAAGAGTATTGTCTTAGTTAGCTGTGAAGAGACATCGTGACCACGGCAACTTTTATAAAGGAAAATGTTTAATTGGGTGGCTTACAGTTTCAGAGGTTTAATCCATTATCATCATGGCGGGACATGGCAGCATGCATGTGGGGTTCATGCACACACTACATACATGTAAATGGTACAATGTGACATCTGTTAAACAGGCAGAGAACTGATCCCACCAAACTGTCCTCACTGTTGCTATAGGCATATGTGGTGGTAACGGTCCTGGGTTTGGTAGGTCCTGGTTTAAATCCCGGCAGTGTGACTCCAGGCAGGCTGTTCGACACCCTTGGGTCTCAGGTGTGTGCTTGGCCATTGCTGCATTATGCTCCCTTCTTCAGGTAGCTCAGGCACGCTGCTGGTTAATTTTACCTATTAACACCGCCTAGAATCAACTGGGACATTGAGAAATGGTCTACATCAGGTTGCCTGTGAGCATGTCTGTGGAGGACTATCTTGATTGCTAATTATTGTGGAAAGACCAAGCCCTCTATGGGTCTTGGCATCCCGTAGGCAGTCAGGCCCTGGCTGTGTAAGAACGAGGAAAGCTGGTAAGCTCGCGGGCAGCATGGGTACATTCATTCTCTGTGCTCTTGCCTGTGACCAATCTCTTGCCTCTGCCTCCTCTGCTGTGACGGACTGTAACCAGGACCCGTGAGCCAAACAGACCCTTCCTCCCCTTAAGCTGCTTTGTGGCAGGATGTGTTATCACAGTAACAGACATGAAATGAGGGCGGACTGAGAGGAGCCGGCGGAGGACAGGATAGACCCGAGGATTTCTGCCTTGCCTCCTTGTCCTGGGGCCACCTCCCCAGGCTCTCTTGCTATCCAGGAGACTGCCTGGATCTCAGCAGCTGCTTGTCTTCCCTCTTAGGGATTGGTGGCATCTCTGATGCCTCTTTGTCATGCTGGCTCGCCTTTCCCATGTGCTGGCGTGGAAGGGATGGGCTTCTTGTGCTCCAGAGGACAGGAGGAGAGCCGACACTGGGAGGCGTGCCGAAGGTTTCTGGAGAGTTCTCTCTGGCACGGTGGGCCACGAGCAGCACGGTGTGGCTTCTCTTCCCATCTGGGAGGAGCCTTTGTGTCAGTGATTGAACTCTCTCATGATGGCAGAGCTGGTCATAACACAAGCAGACCATGACCAGACATCTCTAATTTTTAAAAGCATCCTCTGTCATTCTTCTATGCCTCCCAGGGCTGAGAACCACTGTCCTACGCTGTCCCAGGACAGGCCTACCAAGGTGCATCTTCTCACCAGTGGCAGTTACCTGCCATAACATCATCCGTCTCTTGTGTGAATCTTAGGTCCCTCACACATCACAGCCTCGTTTTCCACATGGCAACACGGAGCTTCAGGCGGGGTATCGGGACTCTTCACTGCCGCAGTGCTTCTTAGTGGCTGAGGCTGCATTCGAACCCAGTCCCGAGCTTCTAGGATTCCAGGCTGGTGTGGTTGTTTCTGTGGTCAGTGCTTTAGTTTCCCCAGCAAATTGGCTACAGAGCTATGCTCTTGTTGCTCAAGATGTCCCTAAGGTCTGGGCCTGTGACCATCTGGTCCACAGTGTGTCTATATGGGATGTGAGGTTTTCACAAAGGTTCCCTAAGGCAGTGTCCACCCAGCTCAGGTCAATTGCACGGGCAGAGATGAACCAGATACTAAATGTCTTCGGTTCTGGTGTGCTTTCTTCCCCTCCAGTGGAACATGACAAGGAATTCTTCCACCCCCGCTACCACCATCGGGAGTTCCGGTTCGATCTTTCCAAGATCCCCGAGGGGGAAGCCGTGACTGCAGCTGAGTTCCGAATCTATAAGGACTACATCCGGGAGCGTTTTGACAATGAGACCTTCCAGATCAGAGTCTACCAGGTGCTGCAGGAGCACTCAGGCAGGTAGGTTCGAGTCTGCCGGGTGCTCCAGGAGCACTCAGGCAGGTAGGTTCGAGTCTGCTGGGTGCTCCAGGAGCACTCAGGCAGGTAGGTTCTGCCTTTGTGTGGGAGTGGGGTGCTGAGCTTCCTCTCGCTGCAGAGAAAGGAGTGGGTGAGAGGCAGAGGGTGGGGCCAGGAACAGTCCTGGTGGCTTTCACTATTGGGCCCTAGACCAGATGACCATCTTAAAGTGTATGATGTGTGCATGTTCTTTCAAACTACGACCCTACACAGACTTGGTCAGGGATATCGGGAGACCAGGAAGCCTGGAGCCTGGGGCTGTGCCTCTCTAGACAGGCCTACATGAATGGTCTAGATTTGGTGGTGTGTTGAGGGGGAGGGGAGGGAGGGCTGGTGTTGATGGTTCTTCCGCTCACCGCTCTAAGTCCAGGGTGATGTCAGACCACCAATAAAAATGACCATTTATAATCAAATGCTCTAAGGGGAGCGGAAAAAAAGAAAAAACAAAAACAAACAAACCAAAGCAAACAGCTGGAGAACTCTTGGCTGTCCAAGAGTTGCTAGGTCAGGGACCAAAAGTTTGTTTCGAAAGCACTTCTGGGGCCCCGAGAAAAGTAAAGAGCTCAGAGATGATGGGGGGCTGCCCCTCACGTACATCCCAAAGCTGCTTTGCAGTTGAGGTTGCCTTTCTTTGTGACCAGGCTTTTGTTGAGGCTGTGAACTTCTGTCGTCCCCACAGACATGGTGGCACAGGAGTTAGTGGGAAGATCTTTGGCTAGGACGGGAACAGGGACGAGGGAAGCCTGGTCAGGGCAATGCCGTCGGGCAGCTCGTCTTGGTGGCTAAGGACACAACTTCTGTGGTGTGTCTCTGGTGACCCATGACACATGTGAAGTGACCCATGAGTCACTTCAGACAGACACTAGCACTTGGAAGTAAGGAGTCTGTGCAATGGGCACGATCGAAGTGTCCTAAGAGCACCGAGAAGGCCAGCCACGGGGACTTGGCCCAGCTTCTGAAGAACTCTCTGGTAAAAGTTTAGTTTTGAACTGAGTCTGGTGCTGCTCAGCTACCCAGGAGGATCAGGATGTCTTGGTGACGCCCTGTCTCACACTGAAAGGTAAAATAAGGTCTGGGGATGTAGCTCAGCGGTAGAGGGCTTGCCTAGAACCCATAAGGCCTTGGTATCTTGTGGGTCTTACCTTGGTCCCCAGGCCCGGCCTCATTTAGAGGACCTGGCCCGTTTTCTGGAGTTCCAAGCACCTGCTGTGTACTTGGGAACATCATCACTGTAGGGACTCTTTGTTTACAGAGCCGCTTGGAATCAAATCCAGGTTTTCGTGTAAACTGGGCAAGTGCTCTACCACTGAGCCACCCACCCCGGGCATCGAGACTCTTAGCCAGACCACGTGTTTGATCTTTCTTGAAGGTCGATGGCTTAGAGAAGGCACACACCCCAGCGGTTATTCGCCAACAAGTGGGGCCGCCACCTGTGCCCAGGGCTCTTAGCTGGTCTCCAGACCTGCCTCTCATAATGTCTCATGGAGAGGTCCAACTTTGGGAATGTGGTCCTGCCTAGCCCACCTGGGATGGCTGACTGGTCATGGCCATACACACCCTCTTCTCCCATCTCTCCCTGAGGGCCATTTGGTCTGCAGGTCACCTCTTACCTGTGCAGAACTGGCTTCCTGATACCACAACTTTTCATGCTGCTTTTCCAGAGAAGGGAGCTTCTCTATCCCGTGCCTGCGCATACCTTCTGTATCCCATGTTAGAAGGTGATGGAGGCCCAGAGACCCACAAGCTGTGCCAGGCGGTGTTCGTGGAAGTCAAGGCCACACCACTGATGAAACAATGGGTGCTGTGACTTATTTGTCAGCTACGTTTGTGTGCACATATGCCTAGTGCCATTCCCAGAGGTCAGATAGTGGGAATAAATGGGGGGCTGTGAGAGCCTGAATGCCATGTAAAGCTCTGGTTGGGGTGCATCCAAGTTCCCAGGATGCCACTATAATGAAGTCTCACAAACAGGGTGGCCCAGAACATTAGGACTGGGATTCCCTGTAGGCTGGAACTTCAGAGTTAGACTCAGTGAGGCCTGGCCCCCTGAAACCTGCGTGTGTGTGTTTGGGGGGTATGTGCGTGTACGTGTGTGTGTGTGTGTGTGTGTACACGAGCCTATATGCGAATGTGTTCTTCCTGAGGCTGCTGTCAGCTGCTGTGCATTCAGACTCAGCCTCCGCTCAGCACGACCCCAGCTGTTTTCACCGGGGTTCCCTCCCGCTGCATCTCCTCCAGCAGGAGAAGGTCCACTCCTCTCTACTCTGAGCATGTCTGCATATATCTACAGAAACACTGGTTCTGAATGAGGTCGGTTCCATTGACAGATCTGTGGGTTAGGACTGGAATCTCCTCCGTTTGGGGGTACAGTTAGTCATCACAGGATGACGAGGAGATGTGAATTCGGGAGCAAGCGAAGAGCCAAGGGAAGGGCTTGGAGCTGCTGGGGAAGGTGGTGGGATGATTGGGTGTCTCTTAGGCAGTCACCAATGTCCTGCTGAACTAAGGATGTTTGAATGACAGAGACCCCGTCAATAGAGGGCAGGGGAAGAGTGTCTGTGGGAACCACAGGGTCCTGTGGTCACATGACGGGCAGGATGGAGAGAACTGCCGTTGCTGGGATGGGGTGATCCTCTTGGGCCTTGCGTAGGACAGCCTTTGTGTGTCTTCTCCCCTCCACTCCTGAGACTCAGTGATGGATCCGCCGTTTGGGGAGGCGAGGAGGTATGGGTTGCCAGAGTTGCCAGAGGGACACGTGGTGTAGGAGTTTCCCTGGCATGGGTGGCGTGTTGCTGAGGGTCTGCCTCTGGGGGCAGGGGAGCCCTTGCCAGGCAGAGGAGGGGACACAGAGCAGGTAGAAGTGATTGGCCTGGAGGGAGCAGAGTTGATTGACAGCAGGAAGGCGGGACTATTGGGCCACTAAATATTCTTCCTGGGCTCCACGGACAGAAGCCATGTGGCCCTTCTCCAGGAGTTAAATAGCTTTAGCTTTAAGTCTGTTTTCTGGGTCACCTTTGAATGTAGGTGCTTCTCTGAGGCACGGGGATGGCTAATCCAGCTTTGAGAACCCGGATTCAAATCCTGCTAGCGTGCTCCTGGGAAGTCATGAGCTTGGAGCCTCAGTTTCCTCCTCTGGAAAGGAATGGGTTGTGGAGTTTCCCTGCCGGGGTGTGGGGGAGGATTTTAGGGACTGTCTTCCATGCGGTAAGTGTTCCCTAAGCACTCAGTCATTGTAGGAGGGAGAGAGACCATAGCAGAGTGGAGAGCTTCAGCCTTTGGCAGAACCACCCTCTCTGGGCTTCAGCTTCTGAACACTTGAATTCTTTAGCCTAAGAATATGCCTGGGGACACAGGCCTGAGCTGGGTAGAGATGTGTGGCTCTGTGGCATGTCTCTAGCTGTACATCTTCCATTAGAGCCTCCTCCTTGCCCAGACCTCTGAGGAGCCCAGTGCCTACCCCCCCCCCCCCCAACAAGTCCTTCCAACCCCTGGGCTCTGGGCTTCGAGATAGAGAACATAACTATGCTGCCACCAGCTACCCAGCTGTTCAGGGCCTGGGACATCTGGCTCTCTGGCAGGCTCAGCTAAGCTCCAGAGACACTCCGGGGGTGCTGGGATTAGCCAGCTGTGGGCTGGCCTCCACATCTCTCCCCTGGGGGAGTCACTTCCCACCAAGTCCTCTTGATCTCTTAGAGTTGGAGGCCTTCCATGGCCTGTCCCTGCCTCAAGCCCCAGGCAGCTGGAAAGGCAGGAGAGGTATGCCACCCTTGCCCAGCTGTGGGAGAGCCTGGGCTCAGGGTGGGCCTGAGGGTGGTGGCTTGGTTCTGAAGGCTTTGCTAGGGTTGCTGGGGAGGATCAGGAGCTTAGTCTTACTTTCTTGACCTTGGGCCTGAGGCTGGACTAGCTAGCTTCCAGGACCTGAGTTTGCTTCTGCTCTGTTGGTTCCATCCTCAGGCTAGGGGTTTCATTAGGCCCATCCTCAGCCTGTGCTCTTGCTGGCAGCTTCCGGATGTGCTCCTCCTGTATTAGAGGGCTATGCTTGCACCAGGAGCCCCAGGAGGCCAGGCCCTGTCACCACCAAGGTCAAGATGTTGTCTGCAGCTGGATGAAGAATATCCCCTGGTCCATCACAGGGTCTTCGGCTGCCAGGAGGGTGACCTCAGTCTCTACAATGCCAGGACTTGGATCAACCCTGGCCTGAGTCACTGTGAGGGAGAAGGGGCTGTTTCTGCCTGTCCCTCCAGAGAGAGATTCAGGGCAGAGGAGGCCAAAGGGGTGTGTTACCAACTCCCTCCTGAACCCAGTCCAGCCCTGCTTGTTCCTGAGTACCCAAGGTGGGGTTAGCAGCTTCCCCAGAACAGGCTCTTGCTTTCTACTCAGAAGAGGTGTCCTGTCCAGGGTGCCCCTGCTATCTGAACAGGTACACCCCTGTCCTGCAGTCCACTGCAGCCAACCTCCGAGGTGTCTCAGCTGTCTTTACCCCTCAAGTCCAGGGTGAGCAGGTGGAGCATGGCCTTTTACCCACACCAGGACAGGCTGTGCCGCTCTACCTCAGGATACACATGGAGGACCACAGGGGTTTGGGAAAGCTTGTGGGAGCTGATGGCAAGAAAACGTCCATCTGGTCTCTACACCCCCCCCCCACCAGTGGCCTCCAGGTGGCCCTGGGGTGGCACCTTGCCTCACCTGTTCTCTGTGAGGACTTTCAGGTAGCCATCACTTTGGTTGCAGGCTCAGGACTTGGCATCCAGACTCCGGGAGGGTTTTCCTATATCCAGGTTTAGGCAGGGGTCATGGGCACAGCGCAGAGACAGCAGACTACTGGGGCGTGTCCTGTTTTAGTATTCTCTCCATGCAGTGTCGTAGTGAGTATCCCACCTCCACAACGGGCCTCTTCAGTGTTACCCCTCTTCCACAGACTGCTTCAGAGGCGGGGTGGCTCAGCTGAGAACACACAGTCAGGAAGTGGCAAAGGGAGGCCTTGAACCCAGGTTTCTGAGACACCCCCACCTGCATTCTGGGTCGCAGTGAGAGTCTCAGCCGTGGCTGTGCATTGGGTGGGCTGTCCAGGGTCTGTTAAAGCTACCAGTGTGGGTGGGTTGGGCTGGATGTTAGCATTTCGCGAGATAGCCCATGTGTGCCGGGCTCTGAGCAGGTGGCTGCCATGCCTTATGGCCCTGTCTTGGTTGAGTCCCCTGTCAATAAGTAGAACAGGGGTCACCTGCCTAGCAAATGGCCTGTTTGCCTGCAGACTTCCTCTTCTCACAGGACAGAGCCCCACTCATGTTCCAGACTCTGTCCATTTCTCTAACATGGGGGAGGGATTAGCTGAGAGTGAGTGGGGGCCCTTCCAGAAGCTTCTGGCTTCTCCCTGCTCCTATTGGCCTATGCATAGGCTTTTGTATCTCCTTACTTCTGCCTCTTCCCACGACCCCTCAGTCACAGGGCGTTAGCGCGGGTCTGAGCTGCCTTAGCCTTGGGCAGTAGCTGGTGGTAGTTGTCCTGAAAAATCATGCGGGACGTGAAAATCCTGGGTTAGGACCACCTGGGTGCCTCTGCCTGAGGCCCCTTTCTCAGGGCGCCACTCCAGACCCCAGCCCGAGCCTTGGACAAGGTACCGTCAGACCCTGGTACTGCGTGGTTCCTCTCAGCGCCCCCTCAGTGATTTGCAAGGATCATTCTGGAAAAAGCTTGCATTCAATACCACCCAGCGTGGCAGGACAGCAAGCCACTGTGTCCAATCTAGTTAGTTCTGGAGAGGCAGTCAGCTGGTCCTGTCCTGTGTCCTGGAGCCAAATGCCCACTGGCTTCCTGTCCTGTGGTCTGAGGCCAGCTGGTGGGCTTTGATGGCTGTTTTGATCTGTACTGTGTGCCTTTTCCTTCCTTCCATCGCTCTTCCACAGCCTGGCTTCTTGGACTGGCTGGGCACCAATTGGATGTCAGTGGTAACAGGGCGTATTTGTGGGGCGCTTGTGATAGAGCCCTGTGGGGGCTCAGCAGGGGGCTCACAGGGGGGCTCTCATTTTCTTGGACTCCTTCCAGCACTGAATCACGTGGAGTCAGTCACTAGCCGGAGCCAGCATCATTTGCAGACCTGTGGCATGGGGAGGGCTCTTTCCTACCGCTGGGTAGATCCGGGCAAGTTCGAGACGCAGTCCTCCACCTCCTGTGACGTGTCGCTGCAGAAGAGATAGCTGTCCTGAGCAGCCATGACAGATGAGGGCAACTTGTCCATTCTCTTCCCCCAATTCTATGAACTGGGTGATCGGTCAATTGGATTTCCACCAGGGAAACTGAGGTAGAGAGGACAAATCACCTTCCTAGCTTGTCCTAGCATTATTGTGAAGATGCCCAGGTGGCCACCTGTAGCCATCCCCAGTTTCGTGACTGTGGGGTTGGCAACCTGCTGACCTTTCAGAGCCTCCTTGAGCACTGAGTGAATTCCGATAGGGTGGGTAGCCCCGGAGGCTGTGAGGGTGGCCCAGCTACAGAGACTGCTTGGGAAGTGAAGTCTGAGGCATGTAGTAGGCACTCAGGATGCCTGCTGCAGGAAAGGTCTGACCACTCTCAGCAGGGCAAAGGCTTCTTGTATGGCCGTGTCGCACCACCGCGAGGACATGCCCACGGGTACCTGCCACATATGTGAGTGCCAACAGCGCCTTTGCTCGTGGGCTGTCGGTCCACCCCTGCACATTCTGCCATACTCTCCTCGCTGCCTTGTTACCAATCTTACCTCAGCATCTGAGCTCCATTTCCAAAAAGTGAAAATTGCCTGTAATTATACTGCTTTCAATTCTCTGCGAGCTTTGCTGTGATGATTGTTATATTACACAGAGCCAGGGGGCCGCCTGGGTGTCCAAGGGTCGGCGGACCCTCGTGGCCAGTGAGGGGGCAATGGCAGCGTGTGCCGGGGTCCTGTGTTCCTGATGCTGGAATACATCTGGGGACAGTGCTTTAGGATCGGCCTGTCTGGATAACTTGATCAGATGCTTTAATTCCAAAAGCACTCTGTTCTTGAATTGGGACCCCTGCTTCCCTATAGGAACCGATTTTTCCAAATGTATTAACATATGTGTTTCATATCAGGGCCTGTAATTGCTTTAGCCTTCTTGGCAGGACACAAAGGGAATTAATATTTTTCAGTTTGTTTGTAAGCGGTCATCTGTAGCTGGGATAACAAATACCTTCTCAGATGCTGACTCGGTGAGGGTAGGGGAACAGGTGCCCCCGGAAGCGTTGTTTCTAAGAAGTCGGCTATTTCCGCGAAGGCCTCTGCTGCCTCATATTCTTGTCGGAAGACGGGATTCTCAAGGCTTTGTCAAACTCTGGTTTCTCCCATTGTCTTTCTACTGTCACCCCGTCTGTTCCATCTTCCTTCTTCTTGGCTTTGCATTTGCTGCTGCAGGAGTGGAAGAAGAAAAGCTGACATTTGGCCTCTGTTCTAGCACGCTCTGCCCCAGTCTCCCTCTGAGAACCGAGGCAGGCATGACTAATGGATCACAGCACTTCTTCCCACAATTCCTCAGTGCAGCTGCATGAAAGGGGAGCAGCCACTGTTGCTCAAGGGAATCTGCCAGCAAGGGAAGCCTGCTTGGCCCCTCGCTCAGGTCAAGGTGTCTCCAGGGCCGATGGTGAGATGACCTGTGTGTGCCTGTGTGTATAAAGCAGAGGTTGACATCAGGTATCTCCCTCAACCATTCTCCCCTTTCATTTTTGAGATAGGGTCTTTTGCTGAGTCTGCCGTTAGGCTGGATCTACTCACCAGGAAGCCCCCCGGGGCCCTCTTGTCTCTGCCTCCCCAGCGCTGGAATTGTAAGCGCACTACTGCCTTGCCAAGGACCTGAGTCTGGCCCGCAGCAACCTCCTAAAACCCACCTTCCCAGACCCTGAAATGAGGGCTTGTTACTAGGAGAAGAGTGGGTGGGGCGGTGGGGAGATGCAGGGGAGGGTGGTGCTCTTCAGGGTCCCCAGCTGTGGTCCGCTCCCCTGCAGGGGATTCAGAGGCAAAGCTGAATCCTTTATCTGGAGTGCTCCCACTTCCGTAGGCATCATTTTAGGCAGAGCTTCTGGCTTTGTGCTGGGGGCTTTTGACCTTTTTCTGGGGCAGGCTGATAGGGAGATGGGAGGTGTGCAGTGGCCTTTCCAGCCTCAATACACAAGATGCTGGCCTCATCCTGCAACACCCCAGTGCAAGAGCGGAATAGCCCCGGGAGGTCCAGAGCAGGCCACGTTTGGGGTGGAAAGTGCCTCAGTTCCCTCCCAGCGTTCCCACCTCCTCCTCAGCTTGTGCCTGCCTTCCCATGCCTGCCTCCCCTTGGCTCCCACTGTCCACAGTGCCTGAATCCACCCAGATTAGAGAGAAGAATCCAGACCCTCGATTCCAGCCTAGCTGTTTAGACAAAGATCCAGAGACAATCACTCTTGTTAACACTTGCTTCCAAGGCGGGTCACAGATCAGAGAAAGGTGATCAAGCGAATGTGTCAAGATACCATCTATAAACCTAGTCCTGTAGGAACAGAGGCAGGAGGATGACCACAAGTTCAAGTCCAGCCTTCTCTATGTAGAGACTTCCAAGCCAGCTAGGATAATATAGTGAGAGCCTGTCTTTTTTTTGTTTTGTTTTGTTGTTTTGTTTTGTTTTTAAAGCCTGTCTTTAAACAGAGTAACAAACACTGTCAAAGTGGGACCACAGATGTGCCTGGGGGCAGAGTGCTTGGCTGCTTCACAGGCACGTTCAGTGTCTGCCTGGCTCTCCACTCATGGCCAGTACCTAAGCAGGAACCATTTTTCTTAGCCGTCCCCTTTCCTTTCCTCCTCTGGTCCTCTGCTTCCTGAAACTTCCATTAGCCTAGCTGTGGAGAATCCTAAGCTTGGGAGTGGTCACACCCACACTGTCAGTAACAGAGCAGCAGAGGTTTGTGTTCGTCTAATGTAAGAGTTTATTGAAGATCCCTTACAAGCTGCACCAGTTTCCTTGCTGTGAGGGTACTTAAGCCGCTGGCAGGTCCTGTAGACTTGGAGATGGGGGAGGTGTGAGGGGCTATTTTGCTCATTTCCTCTTGGTGAGATTCACTCGGACACAGTGCAGGACTGAGCCACAATGTTCATCTAGTGACACATTCAAACACCACAATGACACAGCGAGACCGTAGGAGGTTCCCCCAAGACACGGTGGGGAGTCCTATGGAGATTCCGAGTCAGCTTGATGGTCTGAGGCGGGTGGTGCAAAGGCAGGTCACTCCAGACGTTCCCTGGTTGTTCTGAAATGCATTCCTGGTGGCCTCTGGGAGTAGTTCTCTCCTGTGTGGGTCCTGGGGATCAAGCTCAGGTCACCATGCTTAGTGGCAAGCACCTCAGACCAGTGAGGATCCTGTGGCCTTCGTACTTGGTCATCAGGCTTAGAGGCCAATGCCTTTACCTCTTGAGCCGTCTCACTGGCCCAGGTGCCCCCACTTTGCATGATCCAGGTGAGGCAGGGGCATCATTCGTTGGCCTCATATGTCTGTAAGTTCAAGAGTCTGTTAACTCTGCTATGATCTTGTGTATCCCCCGGTGTTTGCTTGTTTGTGTGTAGGTGTGCATGTGTGTACTTGTGTGTGGAAGCCAAGGCAACCACAGGTATCACCCACCTTGGTGTTAGGGTTTTTTCCCCCCCACTGGCTTGGAGCTCACCAAGTAGGCTAGCCTGGACAGCGTCCCTTGCTTCTGTCTGCAGCTCCCTGGCTTGCGGCTTTCAGGTTCCGTTTCTTGCTGTGCCCTGTTCCCCTCCCCTTCTGGTCTCTGGGTTTTGGAATCTTTAAGAGTCGGTCTGTGGTTCTTTTTTTTCTTCAGGTTGGAAAGATGACACGGCGGGGAAGCTGTCAGTGTCCACTAGTTGCTGTCTTGAGTGTTCGTGAGGAGTCTGAGGTTACCGTGCCCTATTTCAGTCTCGAGCTGGAGGCTGGAGGAAGTGGGGCAACCAGGGAAAGTCTGGAAAGATCCGCCTTTGCACCACAGCCTCAGTCAGGGGTCCATCAAGAGGACACGGAGCTGACTCAGAATCTCCACAGGGCTCCCCACAGTTTCTTGGCGGGGGGCTCCTAAGATCTCGCTGTGTCACTGTGATGATGTTTGATGTGTCACTAGGTGAACAGTGTGGCTCAGTCCTTGCACTGTGTCTAAGTGAATCTCACCAAGGGGGGAGGAGAATGAGTAGGCACCCCTCCCCCCTTCCAGTCTCCTAATCTACAGCACCAGCCAGGGTTCCTGTGGGAGGTGAGAGGAGGTGTCCAGGGTCTTTCCTTAGTCAGTGTGGGTGACCACCTTGGGATTTGAGAGTGGGCTTCCAAGGGGCTCAGAGCAGGATCAGTGGGTAAAGGCCCCAGGGAACTGGGGGAATCCAGTCCCTTTCTGGTGACACCTGTAAGTTTGAAAAAAAAAAAAAGCTACTCTTTATTCTTCTTTATTCTTTAATTTCTTTAAATACATACGCATACATATTCATTGTAAGTATTGTGCGTGTGTGTCTGTGTGTGCATGCATGTGCACACGCACAGATCAGAGGACAATTTGTAGAAGTCAGTTCTCTGCTTCTGGGGTCCTGGGGATGGAACTCAGGTCACCATCTTGGTAGCAAGCGCCTCGAGCCACAGAGCCATCTCAAGGCCCTTTCGGAGCATTTAATGTACTTACGCACATACAGTTTGGCATCTTTGAGGGTCAGTGGTACACATTTGCTTATTTCACTGCAGAACCCTTTTGGCTGCTGACCCTCTGCTCATGAGGTAAACTCCAGAGACCTTGATGAGTTTCAAACCTGTCTTCTTGCAGACAGGCTCCTGAAGCCCTGACGGTGAATGTCCTCTCCTCGTTCCCTGCCTGTAACAGCACAGCCTTCTGGTTGCTGTGTAAGCTGTCTCGGGCCCTCCACGGATGCCTGGTGGGCTTCCTCAGTGGGCAGCCTGCCAGTCCTGGGCTGGATGGGAAGGCGGTGGGTGGCCCCCCAGCTCATGCCGTGGCAGGAGGTGTTGCGGCTTCTCATCTGTTTTTCCACCTTTCTCCCGAACGACTTAATTTTGGTCTTCCTGGATGTGTAGGGCCTCAAGAGAGTGGTTTATAAAAAGCGCTGGGCCTCTCTGACCTCACCGTCAGGGCCGTTTGTGTCCTAACCCTGAGGTGGGCAGCTCCAGGCGCCTGGCGACCCGACCCTATGGGGCCAACTTCGTCTCAGGACTTTGATCTTCCTCCTGGGCCTCCCTGCGGCCTGGAGTGTGCCTGCTGGGCTGGCTCCAGGTACACCAGCCAAGGGCCTTCTCTCCTGACTCATGGGGCCTCTACCCACATGACATCATGCTAGCCTGCAAATGCTCTGTTCGCTCTCTGGATTTCTCTCCCGCTGCAGTGTTCTCTCTCCTTCTCTCTTTCTCCCTCCCTGCCCCCTCCCCCCCATCATGTCCAGAAGAGGGACGGTGTGGAAGGCAGGGAGAGGGAGGGAGGGAGGATCTGGCAAAGATTTTGCCACCCAATGTGCTCCCTACTTTCTGGGTCTTAGCATCTGACTTACGGTGACCAGAAGCCTGCAGGCTGTGGCTCCGCCCACCTCTGTCTCCACAGCAGCTTGCAACCTCTCCTCACTGGTCTCTGATCACACCTTCCACACTTCTGTTCCCTCTGTCAGGCACACTTGTCCCAGCAGACACCCTTGTCCCGGCCGTCTGGGCTGAATTAACTCTGCTCATTCTTCTTGTCCTGTTGGGGTGTCCCCGGGAACCTCCTTCCCTGGGAAGTCTTGTACTTTTGCTGTTTCCTTGATCTTTGTCAGCATCTTGCCTGCCCAATTTGGGTATTGCTGTCCTTGCCTCTGGTCCTCAAACCCCATTCTGGCTGCCATTGTCCCTCCAGTTTCTGGCGCTGGCATAAGGTTGAGAGGCAAGACATCCCAATGGTGACAGGGTTGCTGTAACAAGGGACCACACATTTAATGGCTTAAAATACAAACTCTAGGACTGAGGAGATGGCTAAGTGGGTAGAGTCCTTGCTGCCTAAGCATCCTGAGTCTGGATGCTCATCACATACACAAAAGCTAGGAACAGTGGCCACACCTTTAACCCCAGCATTTGCGATGGGGGCCAGGCGGGGCCAGGTAGAGCTCTGTGAATTCAGAGCCAGCGTGGTCTACATAGGGAGACCCTGCTTTTGATTGTAGTGCAAATTTATAACCCAAGTGTTGGAGGGTAGGGACAAGCGGATCCTGGGGCTCTTGCTGACTGACTGGGCTGGTCAACCCTGAGCATGAGGGCTCTGGGTTCACAGAAAGACTATCTCAGAAACTGAGATGGTGTGGGGGCTGGAGAGATGGCTCAGAGGTTAAGGTGCATTGCTTGCTCTTCCAAAGGTCCTGAGTTCAATTCCCAGCAACCACATGGTGGCTCACAACCATCTGTAATGAGAACTGGTGCCCTCTTCTGGCCTGCAGGCATACACACAGAAAGAATATTGTATGCATAGTAAATAAATAAATATTTAAAAAAAAAAAAGAAACTGAGATGGTGAATTACCAAAGAAGTCACCAGATGTCCACACTGGACTCCTGGGGAGGCCTCGGTTCCTAACCTTTCCTGGATTCTGGGAGTGTCCTCTCTCATTTTATGCTGACGTCTGACTCTCTGCTTTCTTGACTCTGTGGTGACTTGGGACCTCCCTGGAGAATTGCCTCAGTTCAGGTGTCCCCCATGTCTTCTCTTTGGACCCCTTCTGCCATTTAAGACAGCACACTCAGGTCCTGGCCCTCCACTCAGGACTTCTGAGGGTGTATTGTTCTGTTGGCTTCTCAGCTCAAGTCCATTTTCTTTTGTTTGGTGGTGGAGTCATTCAGTCCAGAACCTAATGCACCCTTGCCTGTCACCTCCTGTAACATGCGGTGTGATTCCTGGCTGTCGTTGTTCCAGTGAAGAGTGCCCAAATGTTTCTCTGTAACAGCTTGGGGCACCAGCAGACACCCTGATCCCTAGTCCTCTCCACTACTCTGTGGAGATGTCTCTTGGACCAGCAACACAGGAGACAGAGAGGTTAGGTGAGCAGGTGCCTGGCTGTAGCCCTGAACCAGGCCTCCTGGAGAGACCCTGGGGAATTCCAAAGGCTATTCTCTCCACCTGAAGAAAGTATCTGCTCCTTGCAGGTGGTGAGCTGTGCCTGAGGGCCCCTGCAGGTGGTGAGCTGTGCCTGAGGGCCCCTGCAGGTGGTGAGCTGTGCCTGAGGGTCCCTGTAGGTGGTGAGCTGTGCCTGAGGGCCCCTGCAGGTGGTGAGCTGTGCCTGAGGGTCTCTGCAGGTGGTGAGCTGTTCCTGAGGGTCCTGCAGGTGGTGAGCTGTGCCTGAGGGTCCTTGCAGGTGGTGAGCTGTGCCTGAGGGTCCTTGCAGGTGTTGAGCTGTGCCTGAGGGTCCCTGCAGGTGGTCAGCTGTGCCTGAGGGCTCCTGGGGGAGCTACAACTGTGTTTTGGGCTGTGATATTGGGGACCCCGCCTCAATTCTGAAACTTGAATCCAGGGCCTGGTGTCTGTTAAGTAAGCACTCTTACTGAGCTACACCCCTCTCTTTCTGTAATTCCCCCATCTGTCTCCTTTTGTATCTGCCTCTCCCATATTTTTATTTTGAGGCAGACTTGAGATTGCCCAGGCTGGCCTTGGGTCTGTAATTGTCCTAACAGTTGGAACTGTAGGCCTACACCACCATACCTGACTTGGAGAATGTTTAATCACACCACTTAAGATTTTATGACTGTCACCCAGATCCTTCCTCCTGTCCAGCCACCAGCAGCAGCATGATGACACAAACACTCCCCATCTTCGGCTGCAGCTAAGATGTTTTGCAGGGATTCCGAGGTTCTTCTGGGCCCTCAAGACACTGGGTGCTGGACCCCTTGACAGTGGTCAAATATGGCACGTCCCCCAAGGCTGGGTACTGGGTTCTGAAACAGGCCTTCACATGCAGTGGCGTGCCCTCAGATTTTCCAGAGGCCCCTGGGATCTTTTTTCTTCTTTTTTTCAGTAAGCTTTGGTGGTCTTGATGTGAGAAAATGTGGCCATCCCCAAGGGAGTGGTTGATGCCCCTGGGGATTGCAGACTAGAAATAGCCTCCCAGTAGTCAGAAGTCCCAGACAGGACTCTCCATCCTCCCACACTGGAGATTTAAAATACCCACTTTCCACAGCGGTAGAATTTTCCAGGGGAGGGTGTGTTGCGAGTTCCAGTGTGTGTGTGTGTGTGTGTGTGTGTGTGTGTCCTCTCACTTCCCAATGTTCACAGGTTTTCTTGTTTGTGTGTGCTTGCACATGTATTCGTGTGTGTGTGTGTGTGTGTGTGTGTGTGTGTGTGTGTGTAGGGTGCTCCTCCCTCTTCTCCAGGGTTAGGTTTTTGCTGTCCACTGGTTTCCTTTGGAGGAGGGGCCCTGGACCCAGCGGCTTGCAGTCCACAGTCAGGTGGTTAATTATTAACATCGCAGAGCCAGCATCAGGGTCAACTGGGGTTCACACCTTACAGAACAGGACTCTGGGAAAACCTGGGTTTCTGGAGGGGAGAAGGTGACCTTCTGTGTCTTGATGCTGTTTCTGTGTGTGAGTGCGATGTATGTGTGAGTGTGTGAATAGTGTGGTGTGTGTGTGTGTGTGTGTGTGTGAAAGTGTATGTCTGTGTCCTGAAGAATATGCTGAAGACTGTTTTGCTTTGTATTGAAACATTTAAAAACTTTATTTTTATTTTGTGTTTTGCCTGCATGCTGGTGTGTGAACTGCATGCCTGCTGGTGTGTGCATTATGTGCATATTGGTGTGTGCACTACATGCATTGTTTTTGCTTGCACTGCATGCATGCAGTACCCACAGAGGCAAGAAGAGGGCACTGGATCGCCTGGAACTGGAGTTATAGGTGGTTGTGAGACATCATGTGGGTGCTGGGAACTGAACCCCATGTCTGTGAGAACAGCAAGTGTTCTTAACCACTGAGCCATCGCTCAAGCCCCTGCACTTTGTTTTTGAGACAGGGTCTGTCACCTGGAACTGAGCAGGTAGGCTAGGCTAGATTGGCTGGGCTGTGAGCCCAGGGATGTCCTGTCCTCTGCCTCCTAGTGCTGGGATCACAAATGTGTGCCACCATGTCTGTCTCTTTAATCATGGAATCTGGGAATGGAACTCAGGTCTTCATGTTTGTGTTGGTAAATACTTTACCAACCAAGCCATCTCCCCAGTCCTTGCTATTCCTTTAAGAGGAATTAGTGGTGGTAACAGTCGGGAACGCATGCCCTGAAATCTGCTCTATGCCTCTCCTGAGCTTGGCAGACAGGGCCACGCTATACACGTCCGTGCAGTGGAAAATTAGTCCCGTCACACCGTGTTTTCTGGAAAGACCACAAGAACATGGGAATATGTTTCCCAGACAGTCAGGGCTTTGTTTATTCAATATTTATTTATTTAATGTGCAGTAGTGTTTTGCCTTGTATACTCTGTGTGAGGGAGTTGGATTCCCTAGAACTGGAGTTACGGACAGTTGTGAGCTGCCATGTGGGTGCTGGGAATTGAACCCAAGTCCTCTGGAAGAACAGCCAGTGGTCTTAACTACTGAGCCATCTCTCCAGCCCCGACAGTCAGGGTTTTGAGAGCCATGTATGTTTTCAGAATTGAGATTTGGAATGCTCCCTTTCCACCCTCTAGACTAGAGTACACACAAGCAGGCTTCCTGTGTAAGGGCTGCAAACTTTAGGGAGTTATTTCTGCAAGGCGCTGCCCTGTGTATTGTACATCACCCTCGAGCTTTATCCATCTAAAAAGATAGAGCATAACTCAGCCCTCATCGGAGGAGCTTCTGTTTGCAGTAGGTGGTGTTTAACACAGAGACCCACAGCTGGCCAGGGTTTAGAGAATAAGAGACAATGGGATGCTCAGCCTTAAATGGTGCATCTCTGTCACACACAGACACACACACGGCTCAGGGATCGTCCATTGCAGTGTGTAAGAGCCAGAGGTGGTGGGTGACTGCAAAGAAACATTGTCCCCTAGACACAACAGGGCAGCAGCAGATATGACGCAGAGCAGGTGTGACAGTGTGCACAAGATCTGTTCAAGCACTGGCCAGAAAAAAAGTACAGTATGGAGAGGGGAGGAGGAACCAAGTCCCACCCCTAGCTGGGTTTGTGTGAGGGAATAACAGAGAGAGTGTGTGCGTACATCTTCCCACGAGTCCGTCTCTTGGGTGCGTATGCACATGTATTTGGCGGCCAGAGTTTGGAATCAGATGTCGTCCCCAGGAAGGCAAACTGCCTTAGTATTTGAGATAGCACTTCTCACTGAACCTGGTGCCCATCAGTTCAGCTAGATTGGCTGCTGACCGAAACCCAGGATCCTCCTGTCTGCCTTCCATACACTGCCACACCCAGCTTTGTTTTTTTTTTTTTCTTCCTGTGCCTTTTATTTTTTTTCTTTTTTTATTGAGAAAAGGAGAAAAAAAAAAAAACAAGTTTCCACCTCCTCCCAGCCTCCCATTTCCCTCCCCCTCCTCTCACACCCAGCTTTGTACATAGGTACTGGGATTTGAACTTGGGTCCTCAAAGCTTGTCTGCCTTCCATGTACTGCAGCGCTGTTTTGTACATAGGTACCGGGGATTTGAACTTGGGTCCTCATATTTGCACTGCAATCACTTTGATGACTGAACCATCTGCCTGTTCTTTATAGCCTTCACATTTGCTCGTTAGTTTGCAGAGGACAGCCTGGGCTCCCCTCTCTGCCTTGTGGATTTTGGGAACTGAACTCTGATCGTCAGGCTCGGCAACAAGCACCTTTAACCACTACCTTGCCCATTCTAGTTTTTATTTGCTTTTCTCTGACAGCTGATGCAACTGGACCTGTTTTTCCTATCCACTGGCTGTTTGGCCATCTTTGGAGAACAGTCTATCAAAATTGACTACATTTGTCTGGTGTTGCCCATGTCCCACACAGTGCAGGTGCAGGGCAGATAGCAGGTGCCAAACAGGACCTAACAGATCCTGTACCTCCCTCCCTCCCTGCTGAGATGTGACCTGGGAGTTGGGAGAGGGGGACAAGGCTTAGGGATAAAGGTTCTTGAATTGTATTTCCTGTTCCACTGTCTAGTTTGACCATGTATAAGGCTTGTCGCTGGGACAATGACATGTCCCCATGCCCACATGTGTGAAATAGGAACCATATCCACAGCCTGGAACTCACTACGTAAGTCAGGTTCACAGCAGTCCTGCGTCGGCCTCCCCAGTGCTGGGATTATGGGCGTGTGCCACCGTGCCCAACTTGGGAGTGACATCTTAACATGACGGAGGGCCAAGGGAAGTTCAGAGTGCCGGCTTGGAAAGCACCCAGGCTCCAGGAGCGGGGAAGGTAAATGAATGCGTGTCTGTTCTTGGGGCCCCAGCACCTGCACCTTCTCCACCTCTGTACTCACCTGGGATGGGCAGCAGCCGTTGTGCTCTAGGTAAATAAGAATGTCCCAGAGGCCCATTCACCACTCACTTGCTCTCTCTGTTGTATGGCCAGTGTTCCTTTGCAATACTACGAGAGGGACCGGGAATCCAGTTTCCCACTCAGTTGAGTGTCCCTGCTGTCCCTTGCCTGTGGTCCCGCCTCTGTTCTGTCTCTACATCTTCATCCCACTCCTGCCCCCTCAGATAAGGCGTGGCTCTTGCATGCAAGCCTGAGATAAACGGCAAACTCCGCTGGCTGTGGGGAGTGGCCGCCTTCATGGTGATGTGGGGATGAATCACTTCTGTCCTGACACATCTGGCCTCAGTGTCCTGGCCTTTAATGAAAGAAGTCTTAGCATCCATGGGCAGGGCAGTCTGGTGAAGGCTTGCTCCGTCCTCTGGTCACAAGCATTGTTCCCTGTGCCAGCATCTGCTCCCACCTTCCTGCACATCTGGTTTCCTAGCAACGTCACCACCCAAGTTCCTCATCTCGTGCTTGGAGCAGATGTCCCGAGCTGACTTGGAGTGGCTTCTTTTTGCTCCCATCCGCTGACTGTCAGGGTAGCCAGCTGCTTCATTGACAGTCCTGGGAGTTCTCCAGAATCAGGGAAGCCATCAGGCAAGTCGGAGATGAGGCCAGCCAGATTTCCCTATGCGTGGCTTTGAAAGCCATGTAAGATATCCTCCAAACAAGATTTTAAAGTCACCTCTAAAGGGACATCAGAGTAGAAGAAGTAAGTGTGTCCTAAAGACTCGGTCATTGTTTTCATTCAACTTGGACACTGAAGTCAAACTTAGGGTCTTTCAAACACTGTGTGACCCTAACAGGGCTTCCTTGCCTCTGTAATAAGTAACCAAGAGGACAGACTACTGAGGATCTGGAGGACTTTGGGCCCTGAGGAATGACAGGCTCTTACCTCGTGGCTGATTTACTGGTCTAAGATCAGAACTTGTAGCACCTTAGTCTGTTTCTGCTGCTGCAACAAATTGCCCAAGACTGGGAAACTTACAAGAACAGAAATTCATGTCATAGTTTTGGAGGCTGGTGGTCAAGGCGCTGGTGGGATCTGTGTTCTGTGAATGTTACTGTTTCAAGTTGACACCTTGTTACTCTGTCCTTGCACAGTGAACTGCAGAAAGTCCAAAGGGCTCAAATACTGTCCCTCTACACCCCTCACAAGGGCTTGTCCCTCCGCGAAGACAGCGCCTTCATTGCCTGGTCACCCCCTAATACTGCCCCTCTACACCCCTCACAAGGGCTTGTCCCTCCGCGAAGACAGCGCCTTCATTGCCTGGTCACCCCCTAATACTGTCCCTCTACACCCCTCACAAGGGCTTGTCCCTCCGCGAAGACAGCGCCTTCATTGCCTGGTCACCCCCTAATACTGCCACATTGTGTATTAGTTTTCAACGTGAGCATGGGAAGGGACACGGTGTTCCAGCTGAAGCAATGATGTAATTCAACGTTTTCTAAATCAGGTGTAGGGGAGTGCGCATGAAAACCATCCACGCCCCCACCTGTGGTCTCTGTGATGTCATCCATGTCTGGAGTGCCCGCCACCACTCCCAAGCCTGGGTATGTGATGTACATAAACCACCGAGGTTCTCTGTGCCTAGACGGTTGGCTGGAGGGATGAGAAGGAGAAGACACAGCTAAGAGCATACATTGGTGACTTTGACCCGTGAGACTGCCGGTGTCTCACACCTGCCTTGGCACTGACTATGGATCTAACTAAGGTCTGCCCACAGCTTGCTCCCTGGCTTGTGTGTGTGTATGCACCTGGTGACTGTAGACTGCACTGTGGCTCTCAGCAGGGAGAATCTGCAGACCTCTAAGATGGATGGGACCGATGACTAGAGATGGCCAGCAGTAGTTAGGAGGAGGAGGGGACTGGGAGCAACTGGAGACTCTTTCTAGACTGGCGCTGTGTGTTGGCTCTGGTTACTGGCTTAGTGGGACACTCAGCAACAGGTCTGATTTGTCGAAGGCTCAGAGAGTTGAGTGAAACACGTCCAGACATGCCTTTTACGTCTCAGTGTCTGCCCAGCAGTGTGGGCAGGATTCTCCAGCTCCTAGGGTTGTTGTGAGGACTCAGCGACAGCATGCTTTTGACCCCAGAGCCTGGAGAGTGATCTGTGCCCAACCAACAGGTGCCATACTGATGTGTGTGTGTGAGCCACAAAACATACCCTGTTCCCAGGAAAGGTGGTAACTACAGGACTGAGGGCAACTGTCAGGGGCCCGGAGAAGGGTCCGGGTTGGAGAGGAGCTGCACTGTCCCCCAGTGCCCAGCACAACATAGGAGCTCTTGTATTTAGTTAACCACTGAAAATGTGGAATCTGAGTCTTGATAATTAAAAATCCACAAGAGCTGTTATGAATGCCTTATATATTGTATGCAGTGGTGGGGTGGTATTCATCTGTCCACCCATTCATCCATCATCCACATACCTACACGTCCATCCACCCCCATCTATCAATCCATCTGTTTATCTCATCCATACCTCTATTCACTGATTCATCCATATGTCATCTATCCATCCTCTATCATCTATTTTATCAATTCACCTATTATCCATTCATCCATCTATCCACATATCCATCCATGCATCCAGCCATCCACCCATCCAGCCATCTGCTCACCCACTCATCCATCATCTCTCTGTCTTTCATCTATCCACCTACCTACTTACCTCCCTCCCTCCCCACCCATTTCATCTATCTATTCATCTGCTCGCTTAGCCTATCCATTGATCTATCTACCCATCCTTCTGTCCATAAATCCATCTGTTGCTCCAACTCTCAGCCAGTTAGCCAGCCGTTTTCCACCTTTCATCGGGTGAATTATGGCTTTATCTTGCATGGAGCTCTTGGTGTGGTGCCAGACACATGGTGAATGACCTCCTTGGCATCACCTTCAGCCCCAGCAACTTGCAGGCTGTGTAGTTCTTGCCTCTCCTGTGTCTTGTTAGGGTCCCCTGACATCTGGTAGAGTGAGATGGCCTTGTTCCAGCTTTCTATTCCTGTGTGTACCTGTGTTTCTAATACGTTCTTTCCCCATCACGGCTGCTAAGTGGCCGTTGTGCTCAGGTCCTTTTCTGATAAGCCTGTGTGTAGGGGACTGGTGCCTTGCCCCCACTTGTCCTGTTACACAAAGCTTCCCTGTTTGCTAGGGTGCTGGCTGTCACGGTGGCTGAGCCATGACCTGCCTAACCTCAAGTCTCTTCCTCTTTCCAGGGAGTCGGACCTCTTCTTGTTGGACAGTCGTACCCTGTGGGCTTCTGAGGAGGGCTGGCTGGTGTTTGACATCACAGCCACCAGCAACCACTGGGTGGTCAACCCTCGACACAACCTGGGCCTGCAACTCTCCGTGGAGACCCTGGATGGTGAGTCTCAGACACCAACACCTCTAGTCCCAGTGAACCCCATGCTTTAAGCCTCCAAGGAGGCTCAGCAGCAGCCCACAAGCTTGTTTTCGCACGAGTCAGTGTCCTCTGGTGCTCCCCATCTCAACCAGGCCTCAGGAGTCTAGCTTCTTTTCTGAACCCAGCACATCCTCCTCCATTCCACAGAAGATTGGGAGTTGGGCAAGATGGGCCAGCGATGGCTTCACTGCTTACAGCTGTCCTGCATCAGCAGGGTTCGCAGTCATGTGACACATGTAGACTCCTGGGTCAACCCAGACCTGCTACATGAGAACTGCACAAGGCTAGCGCTCCGAGGTGGCATAACACACACAGCACAGCAGGGCGTACCAGACAGGTTTGTCAGCTTGTTACCCTTGGCACTCCTGGAGTCCTGGGCAATGGAGCATGGTTGCTGGCATCCCCAACCTTCTAAGCATTGATTCAGGTAGTATCACCCCAGAATGCCTTCAGACATGGCCAGATGTTCTCTGTGGGGTGATATTGAAGTACTGAAGTCACATCGGTGGAGAAGTCATTGTTAGCTGCTCCTTCCTGGCATCTCTCACTCTCTCTCACGTGTGTAATGGGCATGAGCACATGAGTGGAGGTGACCTCAGAGGCCTGAAGAGGGCAGCAGACAGATCCCCTGGGATTGGATGCAGGTGGTTTCTAGGTGAATGGTTGGGTACTGAGAACTGAGCTTGGGTCTTCTGCAAGAGCAGGAAGTGATCTTAATCTCGAGCCATCTTTCCAGCTCCTTTCCACCAGGTATTATATTATTGTTGTTGTTGGTTTTGTTTGTTTTGGTTTGGTTTTTGAGACAAGGTTTCTTTGTGTAGCTTTGGCTGTCCTGAATGAAAGGCATGCACCACGACCACTCTGGCACCTTCCCACCAGTTTTAAGGGGAAAAGGAAAGCAAATTGTTTTTATTCATTTTGGAATAGGAAATACTCATTCCTCCATAGTCAACATGATAGAAATGTGTTACAGTAAATAGTCCCCCCCCCACCCAATTTCCTTCCCCTAGATTCTGAGTTCCACTTTCCAGAGATAATTCCTGATTAGCACTCATGGATGCCTTTACAGGAATGATGTCTGGGTGCTTAAAAGCTTAGGTATAGATTCTGATCTCTGTTTCACTTCTCATACAAATGATGGTGCAGATAGACTTTTTTCATTGGACTTCTTTGGGACTGCCAGCTCCCCAATAATGACGCGGAGACTTATTATTATGAAAGACTGGACTTTAGCTTAGGCTTGTTTCCAGCTAGCTCTTATAAATTAAATTAACCTGTTTCTATAAATCTATATATTTCCACGAGCTTTTTTACCTCTCTTCCATTCTGTGTGTCTGACTCCTTCCTTGTCTTGCTGGTGTCTAGATTCATCCCCCTGAGTTCCTCCCTTTCCCAGAAGCCCCACCTAACCTCTTTCCGCTTAGCTACTGCCATTCAACTCTTATTAAACCAATCAGAAGGGGCCTTAGCAAAGACACATCTTCACAGTGTACAATAAGATTATCCCACAACATGATGGGTGTGTCTTAGTTACTTTCCTGTTCCTGAGACAGAACGCCATGACTGGGGTGATGCCATAGACAAAAGGATTTATTCTGGCTTAAAGTTCCTGAGGGTTAGGGTCCGTGGTGGTGAGGACAGCGTGACAGCAGGCAGTGGAAATGACGACAGGAACAGAAGCAGAGAGCGTGCATCTGCAAACAGAAAACATAAAACAGCAGCCAGAAGTAGGCGGGGCACTTTACTCTCAAAGTCCGCCCCCAGTGACACACTTCCTCCAGCAAAGCTGTACCAACTAAACCTTCCCAAACAGCGCCATCCTCTGGTTTCTCTGTAGCTTTGGAACCTGTCCTGGAACTCACTCTGTAGACCAGGCTGAACTCACAGAGTTCTGTCTGCCTCTGCCTCCCAAGTGCTGAAAATAAAAGCGTGTGCCACCACTGCCTGGTGTATGGGGACGTTTCTTATTCAAACCACCACAGTGTTCAGGTGACAACTTTACTTGGAGTTTGGTCCCATCATCTATTAACGAGTTTCTAATTCACTTTAAGGTGTGTTTTATGACCACACATTATTAGTGTCTAGACCCATGCTCTCCCGTGACTTTAGACCTGACTCAATCTTGGCAGTCTCGTCTCCAGCAGGCAGGTGGTCAGGTGGTAGAAGGAGAGAAATCCATGCAGGTTGTCCTCTGACCTCCACATATGTACAGTTACATGTGTGTGCCTCCCAGGGGGTTTACCAGGGCACCTTTCAAAATGTGGATTCAAACTGAATAGGTGTGGGGTACAGGGAGCCTGTCTTTCCAGACAGCCTTCCCTGCTCCCCAGGCTGCTGGTCCTTAACCCACGCTGTGAATGGTCCAGACTTAGATGTGACTGTCACTACACTGTGTGGACTCTTGCAGGTAGGACTGAGGTGAGGAGCCTGGCTCCGCCCTTTCCTTCTGAGCGGGTTAAGCTCATGTCTGAACTTGACTCTGCTTGTGGTACTTACACTTTATATCTTCACCCTGCCCCATTTAGAGACGTCCCAGATGCCCCCAGCATTGTGGTGGGTTCCTGCTGCCCCTCCTCAGCAGTCTGAGCTGTCATACCTGACCGACCTTACTAAGACCCACAGGACAGCGGCGCCTTGGGTTTCGTAGCATGTCTCTTCTCCCGAGGGAGGTGCTGTGTATGAGAGAGGGTCATAGTGCTGTTGTTACCTCGCTAGGCCCCAAGATTCCCAATAACACAGCAATGAGACACCCTCAGGGATTTGCCCTTGGGGAGTGTGGGTGGGGCCTGTGTGCTCAGGTGACTCCAATGGACCTCTCTCTGAAGACCACCGGATGGGGAAGACCATGAGCCTTAGGCTAGAAAGTGTCAATCACCCTGCCCTGAAGCACTTTCTCAGAGGTGCCCACCCACACAGCCAATGGCCTCTACATATCCATCTGGATGGTCTGAGACAGTCCTTCCCTGCCCAGGGGGTCCAAGGAAAGGCCTTCCTGGGAAAGCTGGACACTGGGCAAGCACGCCTTCCCTTCTGTGCCTTACCCAGAGGGCAGGTACAGCCTAAGTCATAAGATCATCATGCCTAGCTGCTGCCATTCACTACCGCACTGGCAAACTAAACTGCCACAGACACCCTGGCAGCAGGAACTGTTATTGGCCAGAAAAGAGTTGTTGTTTGATAATTTGCCCTTGCCACCAAACTAGGGAGCAGCGGCACTGGGATTCGAACCTGGGCCACCTGGCTCTTGAGGCTGAGCTCTAAGCACCAGGCTGCTCTACCTCAAAGCCTGGTGTGTCCTGTCACTGTTCTGGGAAAGGAGAGGAGAGTACTGGCCATTGAGTACCACCACCTAAGAGGAAAATCAAACCTGAGCCAGCTGAGCCAGCAGGACTGGCAGGGCACGGACACTCAGGACCCACTGAGTCAAGCTGGAAGTCCCAACAGGTGTCCCTGAGACCCGAAGAAACAGCCATTCTGGAGGGAATGCAGTTTGTCTGCATCTCCACTCTTCAATTCTTCATCTCTCTCGCTCCACCCGCCCCCATGTCCCACCTGGCCTCTTAAGAGCCGAAATAATCCATTTCAAGAAACATTCACGTAGAATCCTCCTAGGCGAAGTCCTCAGCCTGAGATTAAGCAAGGACACTTGGCAAAATGGCCTCCGATAAGTCCTCAAGAGAAGCCTGTGGCGTTTACTCAGCTGGCATTCCTCATAGTTAACGGACCGTGAACTCTTCCCTTCGAGGGGCACCTGTGGCTCTTCAGGGAGCACGGGCTGAGAAAGGCTGGTGCAGGCCAATGCCATAAATTCCCACCCAGTTATTGTTCTCAAAAGAGCCGATATGCCCAGCTTGGAGGGTTAGCAGGTGTCTGTCACAGCTATTCAACTCTATGACTGGAGTGCCAAAGCCGCCGTGGACCACAGGGAAGACGGGTGTGGCTGGTGCCACCAGACACATTTGTGGATGACGAACTGAATATCATAGCATTTCTTGTGTCAACTAGAGTTTTATTCTGGGGACACCCTGTTCATTTAGAGAGGTGGATGCCGACAGACTCCACGCCTGCAACCAGTAGGTGAGAGGCTCATGGGGCCCCCTGGGGAGTCAGTGCAACCAGCAGCTACTGTGTGATAGGTCTTGAGCTGGCAGCAGGTTCCCCTATGCCCACTCTGGGGACCTGAACTAATTTAGGTTACCTTGATATTTTGGACCGCTCCTGCTGAGGCCAGGCTCAGGGTGGTACCAGAGTGGAAGGAGACAGCCATCCTTACCCTGACTCT
Organism: Microtus oregoni; assembly: GCF_018167655.1. Classification (NCBI taxonomy): domain Eukaryota; kingdom Metazoa; phylum Chordata; class Mammalia; order Rodentia; family Cricetidae; genus Microtus; species Microtus oregoni. Next base: position 5,925,294 of record NW_024543978.1, read on the forward strand.
AACCTTGGTTAGAGTGGTGGTTCATCAAGACCACCTAGCTGGAGAGAAGACCTGCCTAGTGGCGGCTAGAATTTGGAACTGGTTGCCTGTCAGGCCTCAGTTTCCCTGCTCAGGGACATCTGTTTCCATCCTAATGTGGTCTTTCTGGAAGCCTGATGTTTCGCCTGATGTCAGATCCTACTGGATGGCAAACGCAGAGTTCTCTGGCGTGCTCACCGCTCACTTCCTCCATCTGGCCCTGAGGGAGGTCCCAGGTCAGAGGTGCTCTTCCCAGACCACCCAGGCAGTGTGCAAAGTCTGCCTCTGTGCGTTGGCCTTCCAGCTGCAGGCCCCAAAGCAGCACAGCTAGGTTCCCCGGGCAAGTGTGTGGTGTGGGACAGAAGTCAGCACCCTCTGGATACCTTGGCTCTCAGAAGACAGCACTGGAGAGGAGTGGATGGATGGATGGATGGATGGATGGATAGATGGATGGATGGATGGATGGATAGATGGCTGGTTGGATGGATGGATGGATGGATGGATGGATGGATAGATGGCTAGTTGGATGGATGGATAGATGGATGGATGGATGGATGGATGGATGGATGGATGGATTGAAGGCTGGCTGGCTGGCTTGATGGATGGATGGATGTCTGAGACCCAAGGTTAGCACTTGTGTATTTCAGACTGGTCTCAAACTTGTTGTGTAGTTAAGGGCGACCTTGAACTTCTTCATCCATCTCCCAGGTGCTGGAATTACAGGCACGTATCCCCAGGCCTGGTTTTGTGCAGTAGCAGAGGTCAAACCTAGGGCCTCTATGAGCACTCTAGCAACCGGGTATTCCCCAGCTCCCACCGAGTGCTTCCCAGCTCCCACCGGGTGCTCCCCAGCTCCCACTGAATGCTCCCCAGCTCCCACCGAGTGTTCCCCAGGTCCCACCGAGTACTCCCCAGCTCCCACCGGGTGCTCCCCAGCTCCCACCAGGTGCGTTTTCCGTACAGTCTGGAAATAAGCAGGTCTGGAGTGTGTGGGTGTCAGCAAATGCCTTCTAGAGTGTTCCAGAGGCTGGATGTTTCAGGTTTGAAGCAGAGTTGTTGGCTTTCACCAGTGCTAGTTAGCATGAGGGTAGCCAAAGGCTGCATTTGCGACTGTGCACTGGCTCTGTTCTAATAAAACTTTATTTGCTAAAGCAGGCAGTCGTCAGCCAGATATAAGACACAATTTGCTGATTCCTGGGCTAGAGTATCTTTGGCATCAAGATTTTTGCCTTTTGGCCCATCACCTAATGGAGGGATGGGATAACTCTAACTGGGAATGATTAGTTTTTGTGCAATGCCAGTGGCATTGGGTTCCCCCTGACATACATGTGGCCTCTGAGAGCAGCAGCCCCCTGCTGAGAACAGGAAGAGTTCGCGCACATGTGCCAGTGTGCCCGTTCGTGTGTGTGTGTGTGTGTGTGTGTGTGTGTGTGTGTGTGGTGAAGTGGTGTGTGTGTGCATGAGGGGAGGTGGTGTGTATATATGTGTGTGTGAGGGGAGGTGGTGTGTGTGTAGTATGTGTGTGTGCATAGGGTTAGGTAGTGTGTGTATATGTGTGTGAATAGGGGTAGGTAGTGTGTGTATATGTGTGTATGAGGGGAGGTGCTGTGTTTGTATGTGTGTGTGAGAGGAGGTAGTGTGTGTGTAGTATGTGTGTGTGCATAGGGTTAGGTAGTGTGTGTATATGTGTGTGTGAATAGGGGTAGGTAATGTGTGTATATGTGTGTGTGAGGGGAAGTGGTGTGTGTGTGTGCACGTGGGGGAGGTGCTGTGTGTGTATGTGTACATGGGGGAGGTGCTGTGTGTGTGTGTACATGGGGGAGGTGCTGTGTGTGTATGTGGTGTGGGTGTAATGTGTATGCATGGGGGTAGGTAAGTGTGTGTGAGGGGAGGTGCTGTGTGTGTGTGTGTGTGTGCGTGGGGGGAGGTGGGGTGTGTGGTGTGTGTCATGGAAGCACTGACTCAACTAACTGTTTCAGTTGACATCGATATACATGTCAACATGCAGATTTGCAAACAAAACAGCTAAGCACACACACACACAACGCACCCCCTAAAAAGTCATTTTTACTGTCCCTTACTTTTAAAAGGAATAAAATAAACAGCTAGGGCTGGGGCTTGGTAGAGACTTCCTACCCTGTTTGAAGTCCTGGGCTTGATCTCTAGCACCTCATAAAGGGGTTGTGTGGTGCACGCTTGGAATTCCAGCACCCTAGAGGTAGAGGTGGCAGGACCGGAAGTTCAAGGCCAGACCCAGCTGTATAATGAATTTAACACTAGCATGTGCTACGTGAAACTTTGTCTCAAGACACAGAACAGGGAGGCAACAGCAAAGAGGGCCAGCATGAGTCCCAGGAAGGAACAGCCCATACTGGCCTCGCCCACTACCTGCCTGGCTGGTGGGCAGGTGCCCTGTGCCCCTCCCTCCTGCTGGTTGTAGCCCTAAGGAGGTTCTCAGGACACAGAGAGAAAAATGTCCTGTCTCAGCCTCAAGGAGACACACGATGCCAGTGGAATTTGAGTGAGCAGCGATTGCTCGCAATGCTTTCAACGTGATCCTGCATGCAGCAAACAATATTTGTTTTTCTGAAGTTCAAGTTCAGGTGGGACAGCCTGCTTCCTTACTTCCCAAGCCCACCTCTTCATAGGCAAATCTGTGGGTTTGTGGATGGAGGAGAACGCCAGTCCACTAACCTTGCAACAAAATAGAAATGTCTTCTAATATTGCCAAAGACACAGATTTTGTGCTTCAAAGTATATGTGTGTTGTCTTTCTGCTTAGATTAGTTAATTCATCCACTTCCACCCCATGCCCCGCTCAGTAGCCTCGCTGGCTGTTTAAACACAAATAGTCAAAACAAATGATTGCAAGCCCTAATTGAAACCGTCACACAAAAGCATTGCAAAGGAAAAAGGATTCTTTTTTTTAGGTTTTGGTTTCTGTTTTTTTTTTTTTTCAACACAGGGTTTTTCTCCATAGCTTTAGCTGTCCTGGAACTCACTCTGTAGACCAGGCTGGCCTCGAACTCACAGAGATCCACCTGCCTCTGCCTCCTGAGTGCTGGGATTAAAGGCATGTGCCACCACTACCTGACTACAGTCAACCTTTTTTGACTGTCCTCTTGTTCGATATCAAAATAAAGAGCACAGCATAGTGGCATACACCTGTAATCTCAGCATCCAAGAGGGGAAGCAGGAGGATGGCTGTAGGTTCAAGGCCGACCTGGGCTATATAATGAGACCCTGTATCAAATATGTACTTGTCTGTATATGGATGCCTGTGTGTAATGTGTAGATGCGTATAGGCACACCGCTGTATTTAACAAGTCATGGTGTAACATCTGCCAATACTGAGGATGAACCCAGAGCTGATGTGGGATTCCCCTCTGTATGCTATGAATATGTTTTATTATTGTTGGTTAATAAAGAAGCTGCTTTGGCCTATGGCAGGGCAGAATATAGCAAGGTGGGAAATCCAAGCAGAGATAGAGGAGGAAAGAAGGCGGAGTCAGGGATATGCCATGCAGCTGCTGAAGGAGAAAGAAGCCAGAACCTAACCGGTAACCCACAGCCTTGTGGTGATACACAGATTAATCGAAATGGGTTAATTTAAGATGTAAGAGCTAGCTAGAAATACGCCTAAGCTATTGGTCAAACAGTTTTGTAATTAATATAGTTTCTGTGTGATTATTTGGGTCTAGGGGGCTGGAAAATAAAGAACAGTCACAGCTTACACAGGGCCTCCTGCATGCTGTGTAAGTGCTCTACCTGGGAGCCACATCTCAATAATTTATTTTGATTACTTTGTATACAAGCGACTAAGACAAGGCAGACAGAGTAACAGCCAGCCAGCCATGGCTTTCCATCCAGGTCTCTTTGCTTCTTAGGGGTCATGTGACATTGTCTGGGGTCCTGGGTGGAGGCTGTTTGAGCCTCCTCCAGTGCATAGAATACCCTCCAAGGGCGCACACCTGTAGTGCGCTCTCCAACTTCCTGCCCTCCTCCCTGTTTCCCACGTGCCATGGCTGTGGTTTCTGCTTCTGGGCTATTAGGAACAACGCCACTCTGGACGTTCATGTGTGGAGTGTGGTGTGGGCTATGTTAGCTGCCCACAAAAGTACCCCGCACAAATGACTTAAGGGAGAGGGGTTGACATTGGCTCATATTTTGAGGGGGTGTTCTCTACTGCAGAGAAGTTCTGGCAGCTAGTCACAGTGTGTCAGCAGTCAGGATATATAGAGAGAGACAAATGCTGGGGCTCAGCTCACTCTCTCATTCTGTGGAACCCTGGCCCACCACATTCACGGTGGTCTTCCCTCTTCTGTTAAAGCTCTCAGGAGAGTTCTTTGCAGACACATCCCGAGGTGTGTCTCTGGTTCTAAACTTAGCAGCAAAGGTGAACCATCACACGTAGTAGGGCGTGTTTAAATGCATCTGCAGACACGTACACGTAGTAGGGCATGTTTAAATGCATCTGCAGACACGCACACGTAGTAGGGCGTGTTTAAATGCATCTGCAGACACGTACACGTAGTAGGGCATGTTTAAATGCTTCTGCAGACACGCACACGTAGTAGGGCGTGTTTAAATGCTTCTGCAGACACGCACACATAGTAGGGTGTGTTTAAATGCATCTGCAGACACGTAACGTAGTAGGGCATGTTTAAATGCATCTGCAGACATGCACACGTAGTAGGGCGTGTTTAAATGCTTCTGCAGACACGCACACATAGTAGGGTGTGTTTAAATGCATCTGCAGACACGCACACGTAGTAGGGCGTGTTTAAATGCATCTGCAGACACGCACACGTAGTAGGGCGTGTTTAAATGCTTCTGCAGACACGTACACATAGTAGGGCGTGTTTAAATGCATCTGCAGACACGTAACGTAGTAGGGCGTGTTTAAATGCTTCTGCAGACACGCACACGCTAGGGCTTGTTTAAATGCATCTGCAGACACGCACACGTAGTAGGGCATGTTTAAATGCATCTGCAGACATGCACACGTAGTAGGGCATGTTTAAATGCATCTGCAGACATGCACACGTAGTAGGGCGTGTTTAAATGCATCTGCAGACATGCACACGTAGTAGGGCGTGTTTAAATGCATCTGCAGACATGCACACGTAGTAGGGCATGTTTAAATGCTTCTGCAGACACGCACACATAGTAGGGTGTGTTTAAATGCATCTGCAGACACGCACACGTAGTAGGGCGTGTTTAAATGCATCTGCAGACATGCACACGCTAGGGCGTGTTTAAATGCATCTGCAGACATGCACACGTAGTAGGGCGTGTTTAAATGCATCTGCAGACATGCACACGTAGTAGGGCGTGTTTAAATGCATCTGCAGACACGTACACGTAGTAGGGCGTGTTTAAATGCATCTGCAGACATGCACACGTAGTAGGGCGTGTTTAAATGCATCTGCAGACACGTAACGTAGTAGGGCGTGTTTAAATGCATCTGCAGACATGCACACGTAGTAGGGCGTGTTTAAATGCATCTGCAGACATGCACACGTAGTAGGGCGTGTTTAAATGCATCTGCAGACATGCACACGTAGTAGGGCATGTTTAAATGCATCTGCAGACATGCACACGTAGTAGGGCATGTTTAAATGCATCTGCAGACATGCACACGTAGTAGGGCGTGTTTAAATGCTTCTGCAGACATGCACACGTAGTAGGGCATGTTTAAATGCATCTGCAGACACGTAACGTAGTAGGGCATGTTTAAATGCATCTGCAGACATGCACACGTAGTAGGGCATGTTTAAATGCATCTGCAGACATGCACACGTAGTAGGGCATGTTTAAATGCATCTGCAGACATGCACACGTAGTAGGGCGTGTTTAAATGCATCTGCAGACATGCACACGTAGTAGGGCATGTTTAAATGCATCTGCAGACACGCACACGTAGTAGGGCGTGTTTAAATGCATCTGCAGACATGCACACGCTAGGGCGTGTTTAAATGCATCTGCAGACACGCACACGTAGTAGGGCGTGTTTAAATGCATCTGCAGACATGCACACGTAGTAGGGCGTGTTTAAATGCATCTGCAGACACGCACACGTAGTAGGGCGTGTTTAAATGCATCTGCAGACACGCACACGTAGTAGGGCGTGTTTAAATGCATCTGCAGACATGCACACGTAGTAGGGCGTGTTTAAATGCATCTGCAGACATGCACACGTAGTAGGGCGTGTTTAAATGCATCTGCAGTTATGCCAGACTTTTTCCTGACCCCGCTTTCTGCTGGAGGCGAAACAAATGCAGTTGGGTTGGCTTCCCGTCTTTACACAGAAAACCTGCATCCTTCCCCAGATTGGGCAATGGGGACAGGCCCAGTGCTTGCTCCTGAGGGCCAAAGGTGGCTGTGCCCTTGCTCCCTGTCACCAGCCTCTGAGGAGGGGGTGAGGAAAAGTCCAGGCTCTAACTTAGTCATCAAGGTGGGGCATTCATGGTGGTGATTGGGGTGAGGATGAAGGCTGCAGGCTGTCTTGACCCGGTGACATCCGAGTCACAAGAGACCTGTCTGTATTGTTCCTTCCCTGGGTAGCCCTTGTTTGAAAATATGGCTTCCCTGGGCTGAGGACATGAAGGTAGTGTTGGGAATGCCATCTGTCTCCCTTCACATTGCTGAGAGAATAAGTTTCTTCTGAACATTAGATTAATATGTTTTCTAGACATTTCCAGAACACCTCTCTTGCGTGTTCCGGCTGAACTGGGTCACGTCTCACCCCTAAGCCGTGACAGTGACTGTATCGTGAGGAGGATTAGGTGCCTCTTGTCCAACCACATCCTGCCCAGCCCTGAGGCTGGGGCCGAGTCAGCTTGAGGGAGGATGCCTAGGTGAAAAAAAAACATGTCATTTAGCAGGGAAACTGGGATGTGAGACCACTGGCCTCATCCTGTTTCATGTCATTTAGCAGGGAAACTGGGATGTGAGACCACTGGCCTCATCCTGTTTCACACAGTAGGCTGTGCTGGCAGCTGGTGGCAGGTGCGGGCTTTGGTTCCTGCTCAGCAGAGGTTATGACCAATGGAGGTGGCTTTGCTGACAGCTTCCAGCACTGCCCGGCAGGTCGAAAGGGCTACAGGGCCTGGGACCACTCTTGGCGCCTAGATTTAAGGGGTCCCGATAGGCATCAGGGTTTTAGGTGAGGCATTTTTATTTTGCCCTAAAAGCCTTCCAGGGGGGAAGCGCAATTCCTCAGGGCCTGACTTTAATGGTTTCTTTTATAGACTCACTCATGTTATAGATGGATGAACTGGGGGGGACCCTGCTCAAGAATGCAGGAGAGCTGGACGATGAAAAGGGGGGAAGGTAAATTGTGGGGGTTGGTGAAATGTGTTTTCTTAAACATGAACTCTTAAAAACCACACTGGCTCCCGGGACTGAGCCAGGCACTGGAGGCTGGGCTTCCCCAGGTTTGATCTGCCTGGCAACGCTAGCTGAAGTACTTCCTGATGGAGAGGAGCCAAGGCCCTCCAGAACCATCACTTCTACTGGCCGTGGTTCTGTCCCTGGACTTGGGCCATAATAGCTGCAACAATGAAGTGCCCTCCCCACCCCCAACCTCATCTAGGGTCAGATTCGGTGTCGCTGATTTGCACAGTTTTAGGCAGGTCCCTCAGCCGCTCTGATCTTGCTCTGCTGCACACAACCAACATTGTCTCCATCTGACGTACTCATCAGCAGTGTGATGTCAAATTCTGTTTCTAATGAGCTCATAGCTGTTGGTCCGTGGGAAGACATATAAAGCAATGTTACCATCAGGGCTTTGGGACGGCCTGGGACCTGCTTGTGAGTCACTTTTCTCAGTGTTGTGACAAAATGCCCAACAGAGCAACTTAGGGAAGCTTTGTTTGGGACCGTGGCTTGAAGGTCCAGTCCATCACGACATCCAGGCCATGAGGCAGCTGGTGACAGCATCCACAACCAGGAAGCAGACAGAAATGAGCAGGAGCTCAGCAGTCTTTGTTCTTTATACCCATTCCAGCACAGGTCCACCATGGAGATAGGGATACTGCCCACCTAGAGGGTAGTTCCTCCTAGGCCATTAACCCAGTCTAGAAACTACCCCCTACCCATAACCAGAGGTCTGTCTCCATTGGCAATCAACATTGACCGTTACATCCTGGAGTTAATTCCGTACTTTGTAACTCTGGTCTCTGGGTATCAGGCTTTCTTGGAGTACCAACTCCTGTCCACGCTTTTCAGGCTTGTACACTGGCAGGTTCTGTTGTGTTTTGAAGGAATTTGCTGAGCGACCAAAGGGCTGAGAAAAAAGACAGGTCTGCTAGACTGGCACATCCTTGGCTACAGCCATAAAGGCTTTACAAAGACGGGAAACTGAGGCAGGGGGCTGGGGAGTAGAACGTGGAAGACAAAGTATAGTTTAACTGAACAGATGCTGTGGGAAACCCCTTCTTGGAACCAAGGGTCAGGGTTAGAGTTGGGGGGCGAGGGTAGCCTCTCCCTCACTTTTCACAAAGCTACTGGCTCCTGTCATGAAGCCTTGCCCTGCGACCTTGTGTTTCTCAAGGGCTTACACCTGCCAAGACCTTGTTCAGGCAAAATGCTTGCCACAGGCCTGGAGGTGATCCGTGCCTCTTGCCTGTTAGCAGTGGTCACCTAGTGTGTCTTCTTCCCTCCCCCACCAGCTCTCATCCTCCTGGAATCCAGCTTTTCTTTCCCTCCAGGCCTTTATGTCTGCAGGGCCCTCCACCTGTAGTGAGGGGGTCTCAGACTAATACAGGGAGTCTCTGGCTAGTGCAGGGGGTCTCAGGCTAGACCACATACATGGGGCTCATTCCTTACTGCCACCCGGTCTCTCCTCTGGTGGCCTCTCCATTGTCATCAGGTGTCGGCAGCTATGCTTACTTCATTGGCACACAACAGTTACACCATGAAGCCTGCAAACCAAGTGACCCACTCTGGCCAGAGCAGTGTAAGCTGCACTAGCCTGAGACCCCCTGCACTAGCCTGTGACCCCCTTCACTATAGTCCGAGACCCCCTGCACTAGCCTGTGACCCCCTTCACTATAGCCCGAGACCCCCTGCACTAGCCTGTGACCCCCTTCACTATAGCCCGAGACCCCCTGCACTAGCCTGTGACCCCCTTCACTATAGCCCGAGACCCCCTGCACTAGCCTGTGACCCCCTGCACGAGCCTGAGACCCCCTGCACTAGCCTGTGACCCCCTGTACTAGCCTGAGACCCCCTGTACTAGCCTGAGACCCCCTGTACTAGCTTGAGATACCCTGCAGGTCTTGGCCTGGATCCTCATGCTTCTTAGTGTCTGGGTCATCATTGATGATTATGTGTTGTCTTCGATGCTCCCAGGGGTCACCAGAGAACAGGGTATCCCTAAAATAGCTCCTGGAATTATCCAGATAGTCCTTGTCAGATGAACAAATAGCCATGAATAGGTTGTCAGGTGAGGACGGAATCTTCCCCCACCCCTTCCCTGTCCCCACACCTCTGTAATGGACACCTCCTCTGCAGGACAGAGCATCAACCCCAAGTTGGCGGGCCTGATTGGGCGGCACGGACCTCAGAACAAGCAACCCTTCATGGTCGCCTTCTTCAAGGCCACAGAGGTCCATCTGCGGAGCATCCGGTCCACTGGGGGCAAGCAGCGCAGCCAGAACCGCTCCAAGACACCCAAGAACCAAGAGGCACTGAGGATGGCCAGTGTGGCAGGTAGGCCAATTCAGGTCCGAGCAGTCAGGAGGGACTATATGTACAAATGCATTACGGATAGTTCCAGACCAGATCAGCCTATGAGCTGGGATGCGCCTGTCGAGCATAGTTTCTCCAGGACTCTGGTGACCTCGAAGCAAAGAAGTCTAGACACAAACTCAACAAGCCTGCTTGCGAGAGCTCCAAACAGACTCGGTCTTCCCTCGGCCTTGGGAGTCTGAGGAAACACCCAAGGGGGTTTGGGCTGTTGAGAACTAAAAAGCGAGACCACCAGGCCATTGCTCCCCCTCCCTCCCCACCTCTTGAGCGCACCTTGCATTGTGCTTGTCTTCTTGAGAGTCATTCAGTTTCTGAAGAGAGAAGGTGGCCCACTGCGGCTGTTGGACCTATTGTTTCTGGGGTATCCCCCAGTATCCAGGGGAGACTTCCGTGGGTGGAGTTGGGTCAGAAATGTATATGAACACAGTCCTATTTCCACAGAGTCAGAATCTATTCTTAATTCAGAGGCTATGCCAATTTTATGGTCCAAATATCCCTTGGTATTCACCAAATACCCCTTTCCCTTGGTAGACATGGCCACTTCCAATCAGAGGTTTTTATTCCAATCTCAAGTGGTAAATCTGTCTTAACGACTTAACACCTAATGACTCAGCACACATTATACCTGTGTAGCATGGCATTACATATTAACACACACATTACAGAGTGGAGAAGAAGCTGTTTGGGAAGAGGCAGTGCTACTCAGCAAGGCTGTTCTAAAGCTGGAGATGCAGAGCCAACCCGGCCTCAAGGACAGTCTCTCTGGGGACTAGATGAAGGGGTCTCAGGTTGAGCTCAGGGCTGTTCAGAGCAGAGTTGCTGAATGCAGACCTAGGTGAGCTTTGGTGTTGGTCTGCAGAGGGCTGAGGGTGGCAGGCAGGGGCTGGGGGAGTCCTTGCCTGTGGCAACCCTGGGCAAGGTTCATGACTAGAGACCAGGACCACGTGCCAGCACGCTTTGGCTGTTCCTTTGATCCTAGCCGAGGTGAGGAGATGTATGAAGGATGGCTCATGAGTCTGATGTTCTGACATAAGCTATACTCAGAGATAGCATTGTTCATAGACACAAATAAACTACCAGGAAGTAGCACCTCTAGGGTGCTGGCTGATGTTGCTGTTTTACTTATATAAATGAGATGCCGAGTCCATCTTCCTTGGCATTCAGACCCAAGATGGAGCCACTTGGGGCAGCACGGCTGGTCTGTAAAACAGATTAACGGTGGCGAGGTACAGTCAGAAAGCTGCTGTTCTCAACAGTCACCGGGAGTCACCTGCCTGCTCTGCCACCTGAGTGTGGAGAGAGGCTTCCTAAGCTTCTCTTCTGCCAAGTAGGGCCTTTTATAGGCACCTCAAAGGGGTCTGTTAGCCTCCAAATTAAAAAAAAAATACTGAGTTCCTTCATATTTGGGGGCCTTGTTTATGCTGAGATTGGAATCCTGTGGTGGAAGCCTAGGTCTAGAAGCTATCTGGAGCAGGTAGAAGTGATTATGGCCCTCATCTGTATGCAGTGACAGAACCAGGATTGGGGGTGGTGACTGGGTAACTCAGCTCATTCCAGGGTTGGGGATGGGAACTGAGCTGAGGCCCACGAGCAAGGCCAGGCTGACCCCGTTGCTGAGGCCTGTGTGCCCTGAGGGTACAAAGTCCCATGGTTTAGCTTTTCTGACATCTTTGAGACTGGTGACTACGACAAGGAGGTTGCTAGAGCCACAGGTGGGTGGGACGTTCTCCCGGGAGTCTGATCTTCGAGTTTGAAATCCATCCCAAGCAGGAGTGGGAGTTTTCCGTTTCCAGGCCGTGTGTTGTGTAGGTGTGAGGTCATGCAGGGAGCTCTGGGAATGGTGGCTATAGCACCGGGTGAAGTATCTGTCTTCCCAGAATCCTGTGCAAACTCAGCTGGCAAGAAGCTCTGGCATATCCCTTGCCAGCAAAGGTGACCTTGTCTTGTAGATCTACGTTTGCCTCCGGAGTGAGGAATGCGGAGGGCTTGACCCTTCGTAGTCCCCCAGAATGCCCACCTTCATACCTCCAGGACAGGATCCTCCCTCGAATGACAGCTAGTCCCTCTGGCTCGGGTTCTGCCTACTCCCATGGATTTCAACTCCCTACTCTCGTTTTAAGTTCTTCCAAACCCTGCCTGGAAGTTTAACATAAAAAAACAAAACAAAACAAAACAAAAAAAAAACCACCAGGACTGGGGCTCCACCCTGGCTTAGTGAGGCAGCCTGTGCGTGTGTGTAGGCGTGTGCCCAGTGCCTTTGAAGTGCTCACACCTCACATGATGGGCCACACAAGTTGAATTCTCTCTTGCATGCACAGTATCCTTTATGTGTCCAGTTGGAGACACATGTCCCAGCATGCCTCTGCATGAAAGTCTCTTTCCTTTGGACCACTCCTGCCCCGGGGTTCCAGCCACTACTGAGATGCAGGTGGATAACCTGGGTCCCTTGTTCCCTTCCGTCCAACACCCTGGTAGCTGACCCTTGGGATAGCAGCAAGTACGAGCACCTATCCTAATTTGCTTACTACCTGAGCAAGACTTTTCAGAGGTAGCTGTGCAGCAGCTGGTGGCTGGCACCTTTTGTTCACCAGCTCTCTGCTATACTGGGTGGGGTGGGTGGAACAAGATTGGGGGCAGGGGAACTAGATGTCTCCCTTCCCTTGCTTTTCTGCTAAGAAGGACCTGAGAATACTGGGGAATTCCAACTACCTTCTCCTGGGGCGGCCACAACCCCAGCTAGGACACGCAAGGGCCCATGCCCCCCACAGCACGCCCCAGCGAGCTTCCAATGTTAAACCGCAGATCTTCACTGGGATCCGCCCCTTCTTTGCACGTGATAGAGTGACAGACATGGCTAATTGCCACAGCACCTTTTCTCATATCTCACTTTAGGATCTGCCCAGACTTAGAACGGGGAGCTGTGGGCAATCTGGCCCCAGGGATCCTACTCAGAGCTATACCTTGCTTAGACTCCTTCACCCTGGGCTGAGGATACAGTCCACTTCCCTTTCTCTTTCCTACCTGCCCCCACCCCATGGAGGAGAGAAATGGGGCTGGTGGGGTGGATAGTGCTAGCTGCAGTCCCTGGCTTTGCCACGGTGATGAACGGCATCTTAGGAGTGGTCCATAGTGGTTCCAGGAGGTAGACCAGTTGTCCAGGTCTGTGGACTGTGCTCTAATAGTGCCCTGGCCCTTTGTGTTGAGACAGGCTGGCCTGTGCTATTTCTTCCTGGACAGAGCTGTGCAGGTGAAATTCCCATGCATCCTGAGAAGCACAATCTCCTAAGGGATGTGTGTCACTTGTCATCGGACACCCTGTGGCCTGTCAGTAGGCTCAGAGGGAACAGTCATCACCTTTGGGTGGTTGTAGGGTGTGTAGGAATGAGAAATTGCCTGAGCGCTCAGGAAACTGGCCTGCAGGGCTCTGTCGTGTAGACAGGGGCCCGGGCTTTATGGGCAAGGATGTGGAATGGTGGAGAAGGTGATAGAAGTCAGGCTGGGGAAGTCATCAATCAAGTACCAACCACCCGTGCAGCTGCAGAGTAGAAGAAGCTTCTGTAGCTGTGCGTGAGGGACAGACAGATTCCCACAGTGTTTACAAAGTGCAGCCTCCGGCCCAATTCTACAAACTTGTGTCCTAGAAAACCAAGCACACTGTTTTTGTTCCTTAAACTCAACAGCTGCTGCAGGGGTGTGGACTTTCCTCTGGTTTCTTCCCGGCAGTGTCCCCAGCCTCGGTTCTGGACCTGTACCCTCAGGTGCATGAGTGTCTCAGGGCTGACTTGGTGGGCCTACTCAGGCAGGGTGGTCTGGAAGCAGGATAGTCTGGGCGGGATGGGGGGGTGCTCTACTAAAGGACAGAGGTGACCATGAAGGTCTCAAACTGGCTTCTGAGTCATCACTGTCCTTCAGCCCCTGAGTCCAGTGGCTGCTCCCCCACTTCAGACTCAAAGGGACTTGAACACGTATGAGCTTCTCTCTCCTCCCTGGGTTTTTCTCTTTGTCCATGCAGAAAACAGCAGCAGTGACCAGAGGCAAGCCTGCAAGAAACACGAACTGTATGTCAGCTTCCGAGACCTCGGCTGGCAGGTAAGGATGGCTGAGCTGCCACACATTGGGCCTTTCTCTGTCCCTGCCAGCCACAGGGATGTCTTTATGGGTGCAGTGTGTCACAGTCCATGTCTTTTCCTCCTCGGGACTAGAGTCCCATAAGTCCCAGGCTGGCACGGAACTCACTGGGATGACGTGCATCTACCTCCCAGGCACCGGGAGTACAGGAGTGTGCCACCATGCCTAGTTTGTGTCGTGTTGGAGTGGAACCCGGAGTGCCCTGCATGCTAGGCAAGCACTCTCCCAGCTCAGTTCACAGTTCTTGTCCCTGCTGGTGAGATGTCAGGTGACAGGAGCCCTGACCTGAGAGGGGGACTTGAGTTGAACGTGTGAGGACATCCATGATGTCCCATGACACCCAAGGTGTGGCTGACTCTTGGCATCAGAACTTGAAGCCCCACCCTTCTGAAGTGTGCACTTCAGTCTCCATGTACACCCCAGTCCCGGCCCTTGGCTTGCTGCTTCTCACACACATGATCGTGTGTTTGAACCCAGCCCTGGAGGGCCAGCTTCCTCTGCCCTTTCTCCACCCTGTTCTGTGACTCAGATCGGGTGTTTGTTTCTAAGCCAAGCGAGCAGGCTGCTGTGGTAGAGCAAGGGCTCTGAGCATACTGTTTATCCTGTGTGCTGTGCTGGACACTCCTGCAGCAGGAGCTCTCGGCTTGCAATCCCTAGACGGTACCACTTTGTGGGTTAGCATGACACAACACTTCCAGAGCTCAGAGAATATGCTCTCAGGATTACCCAAGCCACAGAGGGTCACTAGCCTCTTGCTCAAGAAGGTGCACCGGGCATGGAGGTCTGGTTTAGACTCACAGGCATGTCCTGTCTTGACAATGGGACAAAATGTTGTCATCCACAAAGTTCATGCTGAAGCCATACATACAAAGAAGGTGCAAGCAAACAAACAGCGAAATTACGACGTATTCGTTGTTTACGTATTGTGTTGGGGTTCATTAGTAGCTGTGCTTACCCAGTGGGTGCAAGGTCTAGGCTGTGAGATGGACGTGCCTGGGAGCAAGCTGAGGCTTGCCACCCCCAGCAGGGGCGGGGGTGGTTTTAGGTGTGGTCTCTGACCCATGGCTCCCTCCCTGCTGCTGTTGCACCTCTGGTCCAGGAGACGCAACACAAGGGCGGCCCCTCTAAGCTTGACTTGTTTGTCTTTTCCTTCTGCTGGGCTCACAAAGTATCACGCTCACTTTTCTGGCCCTGAAGGGACCCCACAACTCAGAAGAGCATAACCTGAGCCTGAGGGAGGACTCCACACAGGGTGGGAACACGGGGGTGGGACCCTGCCCTGGGCTCTCCACAGGGTCCTGTTAGGACCTGGCCTCACTTTCGTCTCTTTGCAGGACTGGATCATCGCCCCTGAAGGCTATGCTGCCTACTACTGTGAGGGGGAGTGTGCCTTCCCTCTAAACTCCTACATGAATGCCACCAACCACGCCATCGTCCAGACACTGGTGGGTGCCCCTGGGGGTGTGGCCTGTAGGAGATGGGAGTGGCTTCTACTGCCTTTAACCAGAACCTGAGCAACTGTGTGTCCAAGTGTGTCATGACTCTTGTGGGTACCTGCTATAGAAAAAGCTGAAAAAATATGTTTTAAGCATGTAGTGGTATAAAGATGAATATATATGCACACAATACACATATATATTTATATATCTTGGACCCTGTCACTGTGCCTTGCTGAGAATTGGGTCCCCTCCTGGTGGGGACTGTCCTCTTGAGTGTCAGCATGCTTTCCTGTGTTATGATAAAGTTTGACTGCTAGCTCCTGGAGCTCCCCCATTCACCAGCCCCTTTCAGAGCTAGGGCTTTCTTTCCCAGTTTTGACCTTGAACTTGAAGCTAAGTGATTTGAAAGGCTTTACTCTGTTGATTGTCTGCGAAGTGCCAGAACAGCCCAGTGTTCTTGACCTTGGGCTTTACTGTCCAGGGGAGGAAATGGCCAACTGAGCAAATGAGAGAATTTCAGGGGGAGAATGTGCCCGAAAGGGAGGATGGCAGGAGCCAGCCGCCGATTCAAGTCAACCCTCTATGGGTCACTGTGATGAGACCATACTGGCCTCAGATGCTGGGGGCCAAGGTGACCTTCCTCCCTGCAGTGGGTGCTGCCTGGACTTCCCTCAACAACTGAGCATCCATGCTGGTTTGAATTCTGGTGCCAAAGAGCTCACCACGGGACCCTCTTCCACGCAATTCTGTTTGCTATTCAAATTTATGTTTATTCCACACCATAAGTCCTGAACGGAGCTCATTGCTCATCGATGCCTTTCATTTAGTCCAAGCTTTACCCTGTGGCAGAGGAAGGGCTCCCCATCACTCCCTCCCTCCTCTCTCTTTTTTCTCTCTCTTTTCCTCCTGTACTTGCTTTTATGGTTAAGAGGCTGCACCCCAGAGCCTCGTGCATGCTTAGCAAGCTCTCTGCTGTCAAGCTGTTTCCTTAGCCATCAGGTTTCACTAAGCTATGGCCTGATCTTGATTTCTCTGTGACCTTGTGGCCCTCCTACCTCAAACTCTATTTTGAGTTGCTGGAATTACAGGCTTGCACCCCAAGCCTGGTTTTTCTAGATATTGTCTCCCTATGTATGTCCTAGAACTCGTTCTGTAGACCAGGCTGACCTTAAACTCAAAGATCTACCTGCCTCTGCCTCCCAAGTGCTGGGATTAAAGGCATGCACCACCACCACCCTGCTAGCAAGGCATATCTTTAAAGACTGGTTTTCCAACGTTTTCCCTTCCCCTTAACTATAAACTTCAGAGCTGCATTTGGCATGGAGTCTGGAGCTAGGGACGGAATGAGCTGTCCGGACCTGGTGTTCTGCCAATGTGGCTTATCGGACCTCCTCTGAGCAGCCAGAAGGTGCTGGGTCCTGTGTTCGGGGCCTTTCTCTAGCATCCTTCACCACTGCCTTCCTTTCTGGCCCCGGGGCAAGGGCACAGCTGCTTCTGTTAGCATTTCACTTCAGGGTCCATGGAAGTGTCCATGGCTGGAGGGAGGGGGCCTCTGTAGTCACGTGGACCAGGGGTAAATCCTTCTCTGAGGCATTCTGGTGAGATACTCGCAGTGGAAATGAACCAATACACCTAGGACTTCGTTAAAGTTATTCAAGAGGAGCAAGATGCGGAGGGTAGAGGTGTGTAAGGATTTGGTGCTGCCCATCAGGAGAGATGGAAGGAGCCGTCTCAGCCAAGCGAGCTGCTGAGATGTATTTGTTTGCCATTCCTGGTTTGCTCAATACCCAGAAGTTGCTCATTAACAGCCAATCGGGAGCTGGGGTTGTGGCTCAGCAGGCTGTTTTCCTAGCATGAACAAACCCCTAGGGTTCAGTCTATAGAGCTGAATAAACTGGGTGTAATGGTTTAGGTCTGTCATTTCAACCCAGCACTCAAGAGGTGGAAGCTAGCGACATAGCAAGTTTGAGGCCAGCTCTGGCATATAAGAGTCCCTATTTCAAAGAAACCAGTGACACATGAGAAGAACTGAATCTCTGGCCTTAACTGAATCTTAAGCACTGGGTTTACCTGATGGCATGGACTAGTTGGCTGGGCTGGGGTCAGCTTGGATGAGTGGCGGCCCTCTCCTTTCAGTTTGCTCCACTCCCCACTATTCCCTGCTGCCTGCTGAAGGTTGACTTTGCTTGCCAATGGTACTCACTTGGTACCTGCACAGCATCTGAGGTTTCCCTTGTCTGAACCCCTACTCTGTGGAGTGCATAGGTAAACAGCCTTCTCTTTGTTATTGTTGTGATGCTGGGGCTCGAACCCAGGACCTTGTGTGAGCTAGGCAAGCCCTCTGCCAGTAAGCTACAACCCATCCCTTAAGATAGAGTGCTTTTTACATGGGCAACGGTCAGGGAGGATGTTCCACAGTCCGCAGTTTGGAGCCCCAGCTGCCTCTCCCACATCAGATGTGTGCAGGAAGCCAGGTTCCCTCACCCACTATAGCAGAGGCAAGTCCTGAGCTGAGTTGAGTCACGAGACAGGCTCACCTGTCATTTATGGTTATCTTAACCAGACAGCAGAACTGTCTTAGAGAACTCTAGAAGCCCGCAGAAGGCCTCACCGCCTCTCAGCATGATTTGTGTTGGTGGCTTGCAGGTTCATTTCATCAACCCGGACACGGTGCCTAAGCCTTGCTGTGCGCCCACACAGCTCAACGCCATATCCGTCCTCTACTTCGACGACAGCTCCAATGTCATCCTGAAGAAGTACAGAAACATGGTGGTCCGGGCCTGTGGTTGCCACTGACCTCTTCAGAGAGCCCGACCCTTTGGGGCCACATTGTTCCAGATCTGAGGTGTCTCACCACCTAGTCTCTCACTGCCCACCTTGGCGAGGAGCAAACAGATCAGCCATCTCTCCGGAGCCTTCCGAACCTCACCTCCCCGACTGGAAATACGTAAGGCGTTAGAACCCTGAGTGCCCTGGCTGGCCAGCGGGCTGTGATTCTGGCACGTTATGGACAAGATCCTACAAGCTGCCACAGGCAACGTTTAGCAGGAAAAAGATCTCCCAAGGAAGAGTCCGTTGGACACGTGGCCTCCGTGGTGCTGAGCCCTTGAGGGGTAATCACTAGTGTTCTCCAGCCAGGCCATCAGCTGCAGCAGGAGGAAGGGCACAGCCAGGGTGGGCGCTTACGTCTGTGCTGAAGGAAGACCAGCAGAAGTCCCTGTAATAAAATGTCACAATAAAACCCATGAATGAAAATGGTTAGGATGTCACAGATATATTTTCCTAAACAATTTATCCCCGTTTCTTGGTTTATTCTGACTTCATAAACAGAAGCTAGGGCCTGTGGAGGCTGGAGGGCCCCCCTCCTTTCCATTTGGTTTCCTTCTGAGGCTTCAGGGCCCAGTGTTTACCAGAACTGCCCAAATCCACTGTATAGAGAGGGGAAGGAGGGATGTCTGCTCAGAAGAAGCCAGGGAGTGCTGGCCTCAAAGGAGACACACATTGGGGTGGAGAAGGAGGGAGGCACACACGTGCACGCATGTGTGAAACACACCAAGACTTTGGCTCTGCCAGCCCCTTGGCCCCAGTTCCCTCCCTGTACTGGGAAATAATGAGAAAATTCAAAGTGAATAAGCAGAAAGGCAGGACAGGACCTGTGCTCCGTCCCTAGTGAGGAAGCACAGGGGTTAGCCCAAAGCCCATGGTGCAGGGGCAGTGTCCTCTAAATAAGGACATCTGGCACCTCTCTGGCCACACTCCAGAGCCAGGCCCTGCCCTTTACAGCTGCCTCTCCTCACTCTCAACCCCATCAGAAGGCCCTGCACCAAACTGCTTCCTCAATCTGGGGGAGACTGGGTTCAGGGATGTCCTGTACTTGGAAGGACTTAGAGGGCAACTTCCTGACCTGAATTCCTGCCTTAGAGGGGCCAGTCTGTCATGGCTCAAGCAAGCCCACTCTGCCTGGGTCTGCGGTGCCCTAACTATCATGCACCAGTCCCTAGCTTCATGTACAAAGCTGTGGCGAGGGCTGGACAATCTGCCAATGATTCCCACATCCACACGAAGAATGGGGTTAGCCAGGTGGGACCCATTGCCCTGTAGAGTCTGGTCACATGGGGAACCCATTCTCCATATCTGTGATCCTGGAAACACTGGGTTCTCTTCTGTTATTTTTCTTCTTCAGTAGCTTGGGCTGCAGCCTCCACTCTGCCTGATCAATGGAGAGAAGAATCATCTTGTAATTTGTTTTGTGTCTTGGCAGATCTGGGGCTTTTTTGTGTGAATCCCTCTCGGTATGCATTTTACCACTCATGGCCCTAATCCGTCCGCAGTGTTTTTTGTACATTTAAATGTGTAAATAATTGTGACAAGACAAATTATTTATTTCCATCTGAAGTTCTTTTCAAAGGCTCCTCGTGGAGAACAATGGGGTCGCTTTCCTTCAATCTGTTTGTTTTCTTATTTAAAACTATTTATTAACAGTCGGACCGATGTACCCATAGCTGTCGAATAAAGTGGTCCTTAGTGAAAACGCTGTATGATTAGAGGAAAGGGGTTTGACTTTGCAATAAAAGGAGACATTTGGTTCTGGTTGCCAGGCCCGTGTGTGGATTTGTGTCTTTCCCCTCACCCCTGTGCTCCTGGACACTGGAGTTTCGTCTGCTGAGAACCCGCAACCTTGATCTCTACCATTAGCGGGATGTTTATCATCGAGGCCCAGAGGGAAACGGTGCTCATCAATATTTGGTGCAGCTGTGTGGGGCTCCAGGCCGGAGGGACAGAACCAGAAAACAAATGCGAATCTGGTAGGCTGGGATGGCAAAGATCCTTGATTGAATTACAGTCCAGCCGTCAGCAGCTGCTTCAAAGAGGTAGGGGGTAAATTAGCTGTGTTTACTGCTAACATAGTCAAGGATTTAGTCATCCCAATAAAATAGAGACACAAGGGAGAAAAGGGGGGCGTATACCCCAAACTTGAAAGCAGCACTGGCTTCACAGCTGGCGTCATTCAGTGCCCGTCACCCGTACAGTTGGGGGCTGCCCTTGCAGGCCAGCTGTGGAGGTGGGCGGCCCACCGCAGGCCTGGATAGGGTGTGGGCCCCCGTCAAGCTAGCAGCGGTGCTCATCTGGCTCCATCTGGCTTTGAAGTGTGCACTAAGGTCACCTGATGGATGTTTCTAGAATCCCAGCCGGTACTTGGACAGGCTGCTCCTCCGTCTTCCCTGTTGACTCAGACCCAGCAACCACTCCTAACGCATTCCAGCCCCTGAAGTTCCTAAACCCCTGCTGTCACTGTCCTGACAATCTAGCTTTTGTTCTGTTTTCCAGGCTGAAGACCAGAGCCACAAACCGGAGGTCCAGATGTGGCCTTCCAGATGTGCCTTGTCCTCTCTACCCCACCCCCAGGAGTGTTTACACATTTTTAAAAACACAAATTCGTTGCCAATATGTTTTTTGCAAATCAGGAGTTCAGGTTTCTCTTGAGTAGTCAGCGGACTGGGACACCTGGCACTTCGGCGAGTGTTGCTCCTAGCAGAACAGAGATGCCAGGGCCCCAGCCACCACCACACTCCGTGGCCTCTTCCACAAAGGGGCGAAGTCAGTTGGCATTTTAAAAACGGCAGATGAACATCAATTTGTGCCCAAGTCCCAGAAGGAATAAAAAGAAAAGCTATGCTGGGAGATGCATGAACTTCAGGACAGGCAAGTGGCTTTTATGTTTGTCTTAAGCTAGCCTGTTCCCACAGCCCTCAGCAGGCCGTGTGGCCATGTGTGGTAGACCAGATGTACCTATCTCCTATCCCCTCCCCCTTTTCTTGGCTTCCACCTCTCTGCCAAATGCTGTTTAATATTGGGCACCAGCAGGTGACCTCCTTAAAGGCCCCCAACTAACCATTTCTGAAACCTAGGCTCCCCAGAGTTGGAATTTCCTGGGGCTGTTTAGGGCGTAGGGATTACTGACTCCCAGCTTTTACCCTTGGGCCCCTTTGCATCCAGAATCCAGGCTGAGTTTCTGAACTACATGCTCAGCATGGAGGCTCCCGACTGTTTGAGGCTCTGCACCTCTGGGCGTGACCTTGACCTGGATGGTGATGACTACTGTCCT
This sequence comes from Microtus oregoni, assembly GCF_018167655.1. Lineage (NCBI taxonomy): Eukaryota > Metazoa > Chordata > Mammalia > Rodentia > Cricetidae > Microtus > Microtus oregoni. Next base: position 5,946,740 of record NW_024543978.1, read on the forward strand.
GAGCGAGCAGTGGCTCCTCCTGGGGCCTGGCGGCCACTGTGGAAACAGAGAAATGTGCCAGGGGATCCCCTCTCTGGAGGAGTCTCTCGTGGGCACATTGCCCTTCCCGCTGCAGTTTTTGCAGGTAAGCGTCCACACGTCCTGGGGCCGACACAGCACACTTTCATACACGCTGTTTAGCAGGCTTGGCCCTACCGTCCAGAGGCCCTCTCTTTAGGAACAATGCCTGCCATATTCAAGGAAGGACCTGTCTCGCAGATGGCAGAATTCTTGCCAGCCTCTTGGAATGCTATGTCATTGCACACATCAGGAACCAACACAGGCTGCACGAACATTAAAATGTCAATCAGCAACAACACACAGTGCACAATTCCAGGGCTATGCTGAATCCAGGGTCCCCACCAAGATTCCAGTTAGGTGTCTAGAATAGCTATTTGTCACCCCCAAATTCTTCAGACGGTCCCTCATTGTCCACCTCCTTGGTGTGCCCCTGACTGCTCTGTTTGGAGGACTTGGCACTTGAACAAGCTCAGGAGAAGCCTGGAGGCTGCACTGGCTCCAGGCTTCAGCAGTGGAAGCAGCACAGGTCTTAGCTGTCATGGGGCTGGTATTCGTCCCTGGATGGGGCCCTACACAACTGTTCACACACAGCATTGATAAAACGATGCCCCCAGTGGGGCACTTTCATGATGCCAATGGAAAGCACCTCCAGGGAGTACATGCCGACAGCCTTGGCCAGCCTCAGTCTCTTCTAGGACTCAGCTTTGTCAGGTCGACTGGTCCCCACCCACACTTGGGGTGTTGAGTGTCTGCCCCTGCCAAAGACATGCGTGATGACCTCCTTAGACATTTCCTATTGGCCTGTGAACCCCATTCTCCTGGCTCAGATCCTTCAGCACTCTGGCGCTGGCCTCTTTTGGTTCCAGATTTGAGGAAATAAAAATAGAAGAGGAAAACACTCTGCTCTCCAAGGCTGTTTCGACAGCTGCTTGGATGGAGGCAGTGTGCACCTGGCCAGGAGGGCTGTGCTGCCCCTGCTGCATCGGCTCTGGTGCTCCCTGACTCCTGCAGTCCTCCTCGTTAGCAGGACAAGGCCCTGATTCTGATCAGCTCGGAGGAAACATGGGGGCTGACTCACGCCTGAAATCACCCACCCAGCTCTACTGGCCCACCTCAGGTCTGGTCCCACCCACCATCCAGCTAGGACACAGGCTCCACCCTCCAGAGAACCTTGAGTGTAATTATGCATTTTTCTCTCGCCGGCTTGAATTGATTAATGTTTATGGACAAGTGCCTCATAGTTTTATTTTGCCTGAGGCCCCACAGATCCTGTGCCCAAGGGACAGAGTACAGCACCTATCACACGTCGCTCACGAAGGACATTCTTAGAGCCTGTGAGCCTTAGGTGGTGTCCTGAACAAGACAAGCTGTGGACAGCAGGCACTGAGGCCCCTTCGCAGTGACAGCACAGAGAAAAAGGTCAGACACCAGCAGGATCTCATAATACCCTGGGGTCCCAGAAGGAGGAAAGATCTACTCAAGCTGGGGCCTTCAGAGGTGGGTGAAGGGCAGTGGGGAGGGGTCAAGAGAAAAAGCAAGGTAGGGCAGATCCTAGGGGTGGCCTTGTGATGAGCTGGGAGCAGCCATTTAAATTGTCACCCCTCTACCTGCACACAAACTGCCAGAGTCTCCTAAAAAGGTGGACAGAGGGTGGAGAGATGGACACAGTCAAGAGCACAGGCTGCTCTAGCAGAGGACAGGATCCAAATCCCAGCACCTACATAGCCACTCCCAACTGCTTGTTGCTCAAGTTCCGTGGGACCTGAGGTCCTCTTCTGGCCTTCTTGGGTACTGCATGCATGTGATACCCAGACATGCAAAACGCCCAACAAATAAAATAATTAGTGACCTATAAATACTAATATCAAGAAGAAGAAAGATCAGGTGCTTATTCCAGCACGGTTTTTGATACCCTTGAATTTCTCGTTAGGAATGACCAGAAAATCTGTCCACCATACCTGAGCTTATGGTGATTCTTAATGGCAAGTGAACCAACCTTGGCTCAAGAGGGCAGAGCTTTCAGGTCTATGGGCTGAAGGAGAGGACTTCTGGCCCTGGAGGTCACTGATGGCCAGCGATGTTATCCATGGTGTCACCGCTTGGAATCTCTCAGCACTAGCACAGCTGACTGGGTGATTTTTGATAATTAGATGTCATTAATAACAGGCTGGGCGTCAGGAGATGTGAGCGCTGCTCCAAGTAGTCACGCGACTTTGGAGGGAGCCTTAACCCTAGTCTCTGGGTCTTCCCCTCCCATGCCAAAGCTGGACAGCTCTGGGATTTTGTTCCGCAATTCTGGTGGTACTGGGCTGTGTTTGGGGGTCATCAGTGACATCTCTCAGGTGTGCACAGGATGAGCTCGGGGGGAGCCATGATCTTTATCCCACACGGTAGCTGTTTCCTCTGCTTCTTGTAGGAAAGGAAGTGACTGGGACCTGGCTCGGAATGACGCATCTGACCGTAGCCGCCTGTTTGCCCAATCTCACGTCATTGTTTAATGCCATAAGCAAGCCACGGATAACAGACTAAATAATCCCCAAGGACAGTTTATGTGAGCGTGGTGGAGGCTGTGGGATGATGGTGGAGGTTGGGGGCGAGGGGCCTGGACACCATGAGCTCAGAGGTCTGCACCTTTGATGGCGATGTTCAGTTTAAGAAACAGTTGTCCTGCATAAAAAAACAGTTTCAGTCGCTGGTGGGAGCAGAGAATTACCCATTTGAGCTCTGGCCCCTCCTAACAGAATCCAGAGGCCTTCAGAGGTCCCCTCAACCCAGAGCTGCACGGTAGGAACTTTGTGCCTCCACCCTGTGAGGTTGCCCTGGCTGTGGCTTGGGAGTTGTTCACCGCGGAGTGTTGTGAGAGGCGGAGGCGTTCTGAACACATTCTTTTCCCAGCTGCCTTTTGGGAGGGGCTGCTTCAGCTTGGGAATTCTCTCCAGTGCCCCCACCCCCACCCTGCTCACACAAGCGCTGGTCTTTGTTTGACCCGTTCAGAGTGTTGCTGATGGAAAGAATGACAGGTGACCTGGGCCTCCGGTCCAGCCTGTCCTTTGAGTGGTCCCTAAAATAATACCATTAGTGGGGCCAAGCTAAGGCTGCTTATCTCTGGAGTGGCCTGCCGATAGCACTGAGCAGGTCCTCGTGGGATCCTGGGGCCCAGATGGAGACGTGGCTGTGAGCCCCCGATGAATGAGCAGGTCTTAGCACCCGCTGTCTTGATGACATTCCAAGGGATATAAATAGCCCCTCAGGCTTGGCACCTGCCTGTGCAGTGTGGTGTTGGCCACATGGAGAGGGCCCACCTGGCATGCGGCAGACACCTCGAGCCATTTTGCAGTTCTGCTTGCACAGCTGGGGCTGTGAGGTCAAGTGACATCGGGGACTGATGCACAGTGCAGCCTTTGTCCAGCTGTACTGGTCAGGGATGCTTACTCTCAGCACCACGCCCACGGAGTCTCCTGGCTGTAGCTGGCTCACCTGCAGCCTTTCCTCTTGCCCTCATTCGGTTTTCCCCAGCCGTGGTTCCGAAATAAAGAAGGGCACCCAGGAAGAGGAGGGAGGCTGCCCGGAACGCTGCTCTTCTTCCAGGACATTGTGCACATTTGCTAGGCTTGCCTCTGGGTATTTCTCCCACTGCTGTGCTCTCTATAATTCAACAAGTTTCATCCTCCACCTCTGTAACTTACTCCTTCGATTTGCTGCATCACAGAGCTCCACAATGTAGCCCAGGCTAGCTGCAAACTTACCAGTTTCACGCCTCAGCTTCTCTGCTACTGCAATCAGCTTCATATTTGATGGCCTTCTGCCTGAGCACACACAAGCCACCTAGCTTTCCATCCTTGCTGCTCTTATCATCTATGGGACCTCAGGTAAGCTCTGTAATCTGCTTTGGTTCTCATGCACGGAAGTGATTTTGAACCTCATGGAAAGGATGGAAGAACTAAATAGGTTAATATATACGGTGCTCAGAGAAGCGCCTGGTTCAGAATGAGCACAGAATAAGCGTGGAGTTGACAACACCATCAGCACCGTCATGTTTACCGCCGTCATCAATATGCCTACCACTGCCAGCACCGACCTCACCACCGCCATCATCATCACCACCATCACCACCATCACCAGCAGCAGCATCACCATCACCCCCAGTATCACCACTATCTGCATCTCCATCACCTTCCTTTTGCTCATTGCTCCCCACACATGCAATACCATTCAGTGGGATTGGGGCAGAGAAACAAGTACATCCATACTGGGTTGACACAATATGGCCATACTTTAGCCTGGCCTACAGGTAGCCCAGCCTCGCTGAGTACTGTCCCAGTGACTGTAGAGAGGCAGGGAACCCAGGCATCCCACCAAGCATCTCAGAGTCCAGGAGGAACACACAGGTGAGACCAGCCCGCTCTCCTGAGCATGTTTGTCCATCGCCTCCACCATAGGTGAAGAACAGGTTGAGCGAAGAACAGGAAGTGCCATTGGTCAAGCAGCAAGCGTGAGGCAGCCAGGTGAGGGTGGGTGCTCTTGTTTCTGGACACTGGACTGACAAGGCTCCCTCTGAGCTGTGTTCACACCTGTAAGGTGGGTGGGAGGCTGATGTCATGAGCTTGCCTCTGTGCTTGACTCATCCCTTTGCTGATCTGAACAAGCGGGAACATGTCGCTCTGCCACTGGGGCGGTGGCCCTCCGAAAGTTTGTGTTTCTTATTTCCTGCCTACACAGACACTGACCACATGTTTCTTCTCTCCACTGCTCATACCCAGATGAGCCTTCCTGGTTCTCTTTGAGCCTCTGCGTCTTGTGATTTCAGAATCCCTTTCCTGGGGTACACTGTGTACGTCCACTGAGAATCTGAGGCAATTGCAATTTAGCCTCTCTGAATTGCTTTCGGTTCCTCCGGAGATCTGTGTCCCTCCAACTGCCTTGGATCCCGCAGAAGCCCTCTGTCCCAGACTCTGGCATCTTGACCCAGTTAGCTGACCTTGGCCCACACAGGGCTCACCTGCGTCGGGGCACTTCACAGGTGTGCTCAGAGCCCAGAACCCTGGACTTAAGATGACTTTCAAGGGCTCTCTGCTCGCTCTGGGCTGTGGAGCTGTGCTAGGACCACATAGGCATCTTCTTGGAAGGTCCCACTGAAGTCCATAAGACACCCCAACTCTAATCTCTTAAGGTCAGTCTCAAACACTCTTCACCCAGCCCCAAACCTATCCAGTGAGCTACACCTTGGGATGTCCCAGTAGGCCCTCTTCTCTGGCTTCACTGACCAGGATTCTCTCCATGGCCTCCCACCCAACCTCTTCCTGGGCAGCCCTGGCCATGCCATTCCCTTGAAGCCAACTTGGTCCAACAAGCTTCCTGCTTAGACACGCGTGGCCCAGCACCTTACATCCAGATTCTGTACAGAAAAGATGCTAAAATTGGGTGCTCAGTTATAACCCCAGACCTCAGGAGTTAAAAGTAGGAGAGTCAGGAGTTCAAGGTCATTCTTGGCTACTTAGTGAGTTCCAGGGCAGTCTGGGCCACAGGAGGCCCTATCTCAAATCCCACTCCCAAAACAAGTTAGCACTGAACCCCAAAAAATGGAAAAGATGCTGAAAGACAATATACCAATATCAGTTATCTTGGGCAGGTGGGAAATTGGGCGCATTTATTGCCTGTAACATTAAGACCATGTCCAGTGAGTACCTGTCTGCATAATGAGAAAGCAAGCTAAACATATAGATGAAAACATATGCACAAAATAAAAATACACTTATCAAATAGTATAAATGCATATATCTTGAGCAAGAAGACACTAGCAGCTTCCTGCAGCCTTCAAGTTAAGTCCCAGGGCTCCTTAGGTCCTGTGAGTCCTCCTTCCTGGTCTGGCCTCAGCCACCATCCATACACCTTGGGTCCAGTTTCCAGCCTCTGAGGCCTCTGATTGCTGCAGATTGGCTCTAAACCTGACCCTGATAAGAACATTGCTGTCTCTCTGGGTAGCTGGGCGGGAATGCAGCCTGCTGCTCCTCTCTACACACACATACAGTCAGAATGCTCTCATAGAAAGTAAAAATAAATAAATATAACTAAAAAAAACAAATTCTGGAAACCCCTGGCTCAGGCCCTGGTCAATGGTAACATTTGCCTCACAAGTCAGGGAGGACATAGCAAAGGTTCTCTGTCTAAACCAGGAAACGGCTTCCACAAGACCCCAAATCTGCCATCGTCTTGGCCTTGAACCTAAAGCCCTCCTCCCCCAGAACAGTGGCAACTCTCTACTGTTTGTAAGCTTCCCAGCCCATGGCACTTTCTCCCAGCTGCCTGACAACACCCACATATCCATTGAGCTCACACCGGGAAAACAATGATGGAGACGTTACAATTCCTCCATCTACAGACTTGGTCCCTCCTGCACCAGCTAGCAATCCAGAAAATCCCCCACAGACAGAACCACAGGCCAATCTGATCTGGGGAGCCCCCCCTCATTGAGACTCCCTTCTTGAGTGACTGGAAGCTGCCTTTGTGAGAAAGAAGAACTAGCAAGGTCCACCACAGGAGGAGTCACACAGCCTAGGAGACCTGGAAGCTACTCATCAGGAACTAGGTTGAGGGAGGATTTAGACACCAAAACCCAAAGAAATTGCTAACTGATGACCTGAGGTGTCCATCTGGGAAGAGCTTTAGGGTCCTTAAGGAGAGCTGAGGGCACAGGATCATGGACTTAAGAGCCTGCTTCCTCCCTCTGCATTGGCTGTGCTTTGGTACCTGCTGCTTTGGTCTCTGGCTCCCTAGGACCAGGGGCTTCACCTTAGTCCCCAGTGACCTGACGGCAGTGTCCTGCTCTCACAGGAGGCCAGCCTGTCACTGTGTTGTCACCTGGCTCTAGAGACACTGGGTCTTGTCTCTGCAGGCTGGTTCTCACAGCATTTCCAAAGGGGTGGGACTGGGAAGTCCCTGTCCCCTGGGCCTCCTACCCTCTGGTCCTCAGCAATCCACACCCACCTTCTACGGTCCAGGGGGCTTTTCTCATCCTGTTGCTCTTTGTGTCTTTATCTTTCTTTAACAATTTACATAATTCCCTTTGAAGAAAGGCAAAGAGAATGCATGCATATGGTGACATTGTGTCCTTCTTTGCCTAGGACTCGTGGGTTTTCAAACAGGGGTCTTGCATCCCAGGAAACCCTGTTGCACGAAGCTTCCAGGGGAACCACTGTGGTTGCCCCATGATGGACTGACTGGACCTGCCTTTGCTGGGAGCTCCCTGCAGAACCACCCTGAGACTAGCATGCTCACCCCGAGTCACAGCTCCACAGTCTCCCTGAACCAGTGACTGGGTCACTCATTGCGGGCACTCACAAGTGTCTGGAAAAGTCCCTGTATTTCTGGAAACCCCAAAGATAAACAGCACACATGACTATCATTACCCAAATTGCTGGGGGCAGCAGAGTGGGCAGGCCTGGTGCGCTCCGCCCACACGCTCTCTGTAATTATAAGACAGCACTTTAAAAGCCTCCAGTCCAAACAAGAGCTGCATGCAGAGATCAAGATGGGTGCTGGGGCTGGAGAGGGGTAACCTGGAGGAGGCTGGGGGACTCAGTCAGTGGAAGGGCACTGGGCTGGCCCTACCACTCCTGCAGTGGAGAATGGGGTTTGCAGACGGGAGTGTCCCCAGCAGGCCTTTCTTGGCACCCCAGTCCCCATTTGGATGGATATGCCGTTAATCACACCAACAGTCATGATGGGGACTGCTTTTCCTGAACGGACCTGCCTAGGGGGACATCCTCTGCTGTGGAGATGGACCTAGTGGCTAGGTCCTTCACTAGAGAGAGGGGCACCTAGCCTGAAGGTGGCACAGGGCTGGCAGTAGGGCAGCTGGTGAAGAGGAGGCCCACTTCCAAGATGCTGAGGTAGCCCCATCCTCGCCCACACACTAGATGTGTTATTTTGCCTCTCAGAGCCTTGGTGCCCTCATCTGCAAAATGGGTTTAATTATATATAGCACATGCTTCACAGGGCTGTGGGGAAGATGGAGAAGGAAGATAGGGGCTTCATGCATAGGCTGGCCGCTGGCCCGCACTCGGCAGTGATGGTATCGTTTACTGCCACTTTGATTTAGCTCTTCCCTGGTGGAAATCACCTCTTTACCATCAATCAGCTATGGCCACCAGACATGGAAGTAAGGTAATCACCTGATCATCAGGGAAGTTAGACGGAGCAAGACCACATTAATGAGAACTCAGCTCTCCAGCCTGCATACCTATCCGGATCCTTTCCCCACCCCAGTCTGTACCCCACGAAGCCCATGACCACTGGAGTCCAAGCCCTGGGCCCACTGTACCTGCCTCTGGCACACAAGCAATGGCACTTGCCAGCTGGGTGAGTTTTGGGGGAGCTGGTCCAGCCAAATTTATGGCCGTAGCCAAGGCAGAGAGACAGGTAGAGAGCCACCAAGCTGCCTCACACTGAGGTTATGGGGCGTGGTGGCCAGGAACCTGCTTTGGCCACCATTTTCTCTAATGGGGAGAGATCTGAAGAGCTGAGCTTCTTGCTGATGGTGGAGCCATTGTGGACTTTGTCGCTGTGCTCCTGCGTCCCCTCCACTCTCCTCTGGTGGAGTCTCGCAGCAGGGACAGCCACACAGCGTCTGAAGAAAACTGACAGAGCCCTGGTTCTCAGTAACGTTAGCGCGAATTTGGGTGGATGAATGAGCTGGTTTGAAGTTGAAAGTGAAGAAACCGAGCATGGTGGTAGACATGCCTGTCATCTCAGCACATGGGAGGTGATGGCAAGGGGATCAGGAGTTCTAACTCATTCTCAGCTACACAGTAAGCCCGAGTCTAGCCTCGGCTATTTGAGACCGTGTCACAAATGAACAAACAGAGCAGTTCCTCAGTGGTGGAGGAAGCTTGGAGGACCAGCGAGCTCAGTTAGCCCTAAGCTCCACCCTTAGCCGCTCCGGCCCTTCCATTACTGTCTATAACTTGCCCATTTTTATTTCTCAAAAGCCCAAGAACCAGTTAGACTAACCAATGAGCACAGATGAAGGCAGAACCCAGTGCAAGATGGGAACTCGGGGCCTTTTGTTTAGAAACCATTGAGACCTTACCAGCAGTGTTGAGCCAAGTGCTGAGCCACGCACCCCAGCCAGCAGCTGGGAGACAGAGGCAGGAGGACCTGATTCAACACATCCTTGGCTGTAGTGTGTGTTCAAAGCCATACAGGGACACACGAGATCCTAAACAGAAGAATTTTATGCAGAGCTTGGGATTCCGTGAAGGTGAAGCCTGTATTCACAGGCTGCCCCTAGATCCAACCAACCCAGTACCCCAAATGGCTGGCTGACATTTGTTGTGTGGTGATGATGGATAGGTTAAACCAGGCTGTAGATACCCGTCCTGATGCTTACCCCGTAGGATGTCTGTCCCTTGTTTGCCAATTGCAGGTAAGAGACGGGCATAGGTGTGGCATTCCTGGAGAAGCAGGGCCAGCCAGGGTGTAGGCATGGACTGGCATGAGCCACAGCAGAGGAACGGTGCTGTTTGTGGTGGGCCAAGTCATCTCAGGAGCTCAGCTGGCTGCAGAGAGTGGCATCGGGATTGTGGCATGTGTTTGGGAGGCAGGGGAGTGAGGAAGTGAGTCAGGGAGGGGAAAGGCCACCACAGGTTCATGCAGGGGCAGGCTGTATCTGTGGGAGTCTGAGGACAGTACAGAAGGACCTCAAGACAGCAGAGGCTGGCATTCTAGCCCAGGCCTGTGGCCAGCATCCAGATAGGCTGCCTGGGTCATTGCTATGTGCCGCCTGCTGTCCTGTTTCATCTTGCCAACAACCGTGTGTGTGTGTGTGTGTGTGTGTGTGTGTGTGTGTGTGTCTGTGTCTGTGTCTGTGTCTGTGTGTCTCTGTGTGTGTGTGTGTGTCTGTGTGTGTGTGTCTGTGTGTGTGTGTGTGTGTGTGTGTGTACGCGCATGATGCTTAGGAGGCCAGAAGAGGCACTGGGTCTTATGGAACTGGAGTTAAAATGGTTGTGATCCTCCATGTGGATGCTGGGATTGAACTCTGTGAACTCTAGAAGGGCACCCAGTGCTCTCTAACTCTGAGCTTTCTTTCTAGTCTCCCTTCTCCTTGTTTTTTTGAGACAGGTACTGTCACTAAACCTGAAGCTCACCAATTGGCCAGACTGGTCAGCCACTGAGTTCCACAAATCTCCCATGAATCCACCTATGCCTGCCTCCAGCACTGGGGGGCTAGGATTTTCACGTGGCTTCTGGGAATCAGAACTCAGATCTTGATGCTTGCCCGGCAGACACTTTAGTAGCTAAGTCATCTGCCCAGGCCCCTAGTGACCCCATTTTATAGATGAGTAAACTGAGGCCCAGGGACTGAATTGTTTAGTGACTAGTGGAGCTGAAGGCCTGGGTGCTGGAATCTGTAGGGTTGTGCTCACACTGCCTGGCTTACCGGTTCAGTCTCTAAACTTTGAGATACAGCAGCCTGAGTCCCCACATTCTCAGCCTCATGCTGGACCACTGTCTCTGGGCACAGTTTGCCTTGGCTACGCAGGGTTTGGAGTTCTGTCCTTGTGCTGGGGGGCTCCTCAGTCTGCCCTCTGCAGCCACTTTGATGTGGCTGGAGCTTGCTGGCTTGCGTCTGGCCTGCACATGCGGAGGCACGCCTCCAGGCCCGTCCTCCAATAACCCTCCAGTGCTTCTCCACAACTGCTCGTGATCCCAGCACCTTCCAGATCTGCCCTTCTGGTCAAGAGGCGAGTGGGGGACACAGTTCTTGGGGACAAAGGACTCTAGCCTCAAAGTTCTGCTTAGGCAGCAGGCAGGGCTGGCTCCTGGCACAGCCGCAGGGACAGACTGCCAGTTGACTGAGTTGGCTCTGAGCCCTTGGACCCCCCACTGCCCTAGACCCCCCTCAATACAGCATATAGAGAAATCCTACCCACTTTAGGGATGGTGGACATTTGTTCCAAGAGGACAATTCTAAACACTCTAAGGAGTACCCTTGCCAAGGGCAGAGGCCGGGGTGTGGAGTCACTGGGCTGTGGACGTGGTCTCCCTCTGTTTCACAGAGCCTATGGTGAAGATGCCCATGGTCGGGGGGTGGGGGGGGAGACTGTGACATCAGTCAGTATGCCTGCCTTCTGAACTTTGAGGGTCTGAGTTTGAATCTTAGCTCCCCATTGGGTGTCTGTGTGGATGTCATCTAGTAGCAGAGGCCCTCTGAGCCTCCCACTGTGTGTCTGAGTGCCCCTGGGATTGCAGGACCTATGGGATTTTTCAAAGATCAAATGCATGCCCTACAAATCCAGTTTCCAAGATCCAAACACTGACCAGCTGTGCCCAGTCTAGGAGCCAACAACATTGGCACAGGCCTCCAGGCCTCGAGCTGCAAGCTGCAGGGGGAACCAGGGTTCTTCTGGGTGGCTGAATGGCTTGGCCCCCGCCCTCGGAGTGGCTATCACATGGGGATTTGGTTGCAGAGTCCAGCATAGAAGGAAGACAGGCTGAACTTGGCCTCCTGCAAGGCAGCGTCAAGCCAGCCATGTGCTGTTCTGCACGCTGGGTGCAAGAGCCTGATTTAGCCCAGTAACTGGCAGCCCCCTGTCACAGCTGAGGAAGCCCAGCAGGGCCCTCGCTGTGCAAACTCCTCCCATCATGGTTTATGTGACACTCAGGGACTGGAAGGAAATGAAAGTCAGAGGAAGGGAGTCCGAGGCAAGGAGGTGGGGTGGGGGTGTTGTGAGGTGGGGTGGGGGTGTTGTGAGGTGGGGTGGGGGTGGGGTGGGGCAGTGAGTGCAGGCGAGTTCTTCCCCTATGAACGGCAGCTCAGGACATATAAAAATATAACACGGGCTTGCTTCCCCCTTTTAATAACAAAAGTCCTTTGAGTTGAGTCCCAAGGAAAGTATATAATCTTCATGGGCCACGCACTGCTCTGAACTGCAGCCAGGCGTGTGAGCCAGAGGACTGGGGTCAAACCTTGTCTCCGGAGGGGAGGCTGGTTAAGGCTTGGGCAGGAGGTACAACCTATTTGGGCCTCAGTTTCCTCTTCTGTATGGAGCAGGGTGGGCACTGCAGAGAACACCTGCAAAAGTCCCTCGGCCTGTACCTGGTCCAGCGTGGGGCTCTCTAAACATCAGGTCGTATTAAAGATATTGTTCTGAGACAGCTTGATGTTAGCAAACACATCACAGTTTTTAGTGACTAAAATGTTTATATAACTTCAGATATATGGCCAGGAAGATTGTCTTGTATGCCTGGTGTGCGTGCTCACTCCTGTGTGGGTGCAGGTGTGTACATTTGTGTGTAGAGACACTGTCACGGGGCCGTGTCTGCTCATGGTTCTCAGATACCTTCATCTTTCCTTTGAGATGATTTGTTCTTGGTATGGAGCTAAGGACCCCTCTACCTCCACCAAGGGCCATCACTGAGAATGGGAATCAAACTCAGGACCCTGTATTTGTGAGGTGAGCGCTTCGCCACTGAGCCACCTCCCCAGCCTTCAGTCTGAGTGTTGTTTCTTGGGGGGAGATACACGTGATGGTGGTCAAAGACTGGGGATTTCTAAATTGGGGTGTTTCTGAAACCTGGGGGCAAGCTCTTTGCCACGGGGCCACACTGTGCTTGCTAAGGACTCAGCAAGACTCCTGGCCTCCACCTACCAGACGCCTTCTCCCAGCGATTCTGGGCTGAGTATCATGGCTGTGGAGGGAAACTGAGGCCAAGGAGGATAAGACTTTTGTCTTTTTCTCAAAAAAATCTTGAGAAAACTGAAACTGGGCTGAGCCTGAGAAAACACCACAGCAAAGCGACAGATGGTCTTTTGGCTTGGTGGCAGTTGAGGACTTCTGAACTGACAATTTACAATTCATGGCTGGCGAGACCGCTCAGCAGGTAAAGGCACCTGCCGTGAAGTCTGATGAGCTGAGTGCAATCCCTGAGACCCTCATGGTGGAAGGAGATGACATCTCTCCAAAGATGTCCTCTGATCTCCACACATAGGCCATGGTGTGTACATACCCCCTAACACAATAAAGAATTAAATATAACTTAAACATTTAAATCCCAGCATTTCTTCCCCTTCCCTGCCTCTACACAGGTGTGATTAATCCACATTTGCCACCTGTCACCTGGGGACCAGCCTAACACATCTGATGGGTTCTCCAGCACTTGTGGCCGTCCCTTTGGAGCACCCCCAGTCTTCAGTTATTATTCTCCATGATTTTCATCTCTGCCTGTAGAATGACCACATCTTTTTACTTACCGTTTCCTTGAGATCAGCTCTACCACCACCTCTTCTCCCGGCACCTTCAGCCTTGACCTCAGCTGTTGCTTCTACGCAGCAAGCTCCCTATGTTTTCTTAATACATCTAAACACAAACACCTAAGGCAAAAAAGGTTGCTGGTGTTGCCTTACTGCAGTTACTGCCATCTTTCTCCTGCCCTGACAAAATGCCCGAGGACAGCAGTCTGATGGGAGAAGGCTTTGCTGTGGCTCACCGTTGGGAAGTGCAGCCCACCATAGTGGAAAAAGCATGAGGCAGCTGGTTGCAGGGCATTCACAGTTGGGAAGCAGCTGTCACATGACATCCACAGTCAGGAAGCAGCTGGTCACATGACATCCAAAGTCGGAAAGCAGCTGTCACATGACACCCACAGTCAGGAAGCAGCTGTCACGTGACATCCACAGTAGGGAAGCAGCTGTCACATGACAGACATCCACAGTCAGGAAGCAGAGAGATGAACGCTGTCCTCATCTCACTTTTCCTTTCTATTCAGTCTGGGACCCCAGCTCCCAGGACATTGTCCACATTCCAGAAGAGTCTTTCTTCTTCACTTAAACATCTCTGGAAACAACCTCACAGACACACCTTTTGGTGACTCTAAATCCAATTACAATAACCAAGAGGAGAAGCATCACACCTCTCTTGGGAAGTGGCCCTGCTTTTCCCGGTAGGAGGTACCTTGGGATGAGGCCAAAGTGGGTCCCACAGAGAGACCCTGTATGGAAACATCAACGCGTAGGGTGTGCAGGGCACACCTGTAATCCCAGCACTCGGGAGGCTGAGGCAGGAGGATTGTGCTGTAAATTGAAAGCCAGTCTGGCCTATAGAAGGAGTTACAGGTCCTGGGCTGCATAATGGGACACTGCCTAAAATAAAAGAAAATAAGTAAAGCTTAGGAAACCACCACAGAAATAAGAAGATTCTGTGTAGTGGAATAGGATTTGGGGAGAGAGTGGTACACTCAGAGACAGGGTCTCAAGTAGCCCAGGATAGCTTTGAATTCATTGTGTAGCTGAGGGTGACCTTGGGGTCTGATATTTCTGCCTCTTCCACCAGACCTAAGACTGCAGGTGTGTGTTGTCACTCCCAACCAAATATAATATTTAGATTTTTTTAAAATTATACTTATTTGCTTATTTAGTGTACTGTTGAGGGCACAGCACCACACCACCTGTGTGGAGGTCAGAGCTCAAGCTTCAGGACTTGTTCTCTTTACTGTGTGTGTCACAGGAATCAAGCCCAGGACAGCAGACTCAGCAGCAAGCACCTTTACCCGCCGAACCATCTCAACAGTCCTCCAGTACAGGTTTTTAAAACATTAGACATTAATACAAAACAATTTCTACAAGAACATCCCAGAACTATGGAGAAAGATGGAGTAGTCTGGTGCCCTGGAGCTTGAGACACAGGACAGCTAAGAGCTGCAGCCGAGGTCTCAGGAGTGAGTCTAAGCAGACGGTGTCCTTTCTCTCATTCTGAGATTGGGTTTTAGAGTGTTCCTTAGTTATTGCTCTATTGCTGTGGAGAGATGCTAGGACCAAGGCAACTTATAAAAGAAAGCATTTAACTGGGGACTTGCTCATAGCTTCAGAGGGGCGTCCATGCTCATCCTGGTGGAGGGCATGGCAGCAGACTGACAGGCGAGGTGACAGGCGTGGGGCTGGAGCAGCAGCTGAGAGCTTACATGTGATCTGAAGGCTGCTGGCAGAGAGTGATGCTGGATCTGTCTTGGGCTTTAGAAACTTCAAACCCCAGTGCCATGCCTTCCCAGGCAAGGCCACACATCCTGATCCCTTCTAAACAGTTCCACCAACTTGAAACCAAGCATTCAAATCTATGAGCCTATGGGGGACATTCTCATTCAGACCAGCACAGAGTGACAAGGCGGGGGGCCCTGCCCTTGCTTCACCCTTGGCTTAGGGGTTGGTCCCAGGCTACCTCTTCCGCGCATCGCCTCCTAGGTCCTCCCCCCACCCCGAGTTCCACAGCTTGTACTCGCTCATACCACTGTCTCCAGCAGAGCTCATAGTCTGTTTCCACCAGGGCCACAGAAGTTTGCAAGACACAAAGCAAAACTCATCCCCACACGGTCTCCAATTTTGGTTTGCTTGTTGAGACAGGGTCTCACCGTAGCCCAGGCTGGCCTTGAACTTCCCATTATCGGGACTCAACATCCAAAATACTAAGGTACAGTTATGGATCAATGAGCTCCATTCTATCAGATGCATCAGGCTCAGAGCCTCAGGCAGCTGCTTCACCTGAGTCTGAATTATGGTCTCAGCCATAAGCTGCTCTCCCATTATCCTCCCTCCCAAGCCTCCAGTGAATGGCTGGCCTTGCTGTGACTGGAATACTCCAAGCCTCTGCTGCCTCCAGACCTTCTACCCAAAGACCTTAGATGTCTGCTTGGCTTCTACCAGCCTCAGTTTACTAGGGGTTCGGTTTCCTTGTCACAGCTTCAGAGAGGTCTTCCTCAGCCACTGATCTAAGGTGACTCCCTTCCCTGGTCCTTCTGAGCACGTTCTGCCTTTTCTGTCATCGGCATGCTGGTCATGCCTGTCTGGTGTTTACATAGATGTGCTAGGCAACCCCACCCTGAGCACCACACTTGTGCAGCGAGTGCCTTACATAAAGAGCCATTGCCACAGGCCATAGGTCATGACCTGGAGTCTTCTTGCTCCTTAATCTGTGTCCCCACCAGTTAAAGAAGTTTGTCCAGTGTATGTAAGATCACCAAATTAAAGACATCGGTCCTTTTCCGCCCCCTTTCCAGGCTCTGTGAGCACTTTTAGGACAAATGAAGTTCCAATAGCTCCCCAAAACTCTTACACTGTCACATTCCACCTCTACCCTGGGACCCCTTTTGCAATCAGTCCCTGGGCTGCGCCCCCCCCATATCTTCAGCTCCTCACATTCTCTGTCTGGCCCTCTTTGCAGCCAGTCCCTGGGCTCCCCCCCCCCATATCTTCAGCTCCCCACACTCTCTGTCTGGCTCGGATTACTGCCAGCCACCCGCAGACAGCAAACATGGACCAGCTGTGTGCAGGAAGCCGCCTGCACCTCGACATGATGGCGCAGGATGTCTTCAGTTAGCGTAAATCGTCTCTGAAAAGTCCGGGCTCTCCCTCTGCGTAAAATGTCTCTCATTAATTCTGACTCGGAGATCAAACAGTCAACAACGTGTTGATCCCCACTTACTTCCTTGTATCAGACCACGATTCCAGAGAGTTACGGAGCCCCTCTGACAAATGCACCCACCCATGAGGAGGCCCAGTGGGGACCCTGAGAGGAAGCGATTAGCTGGTCTGCCCACGGCCTCCGGTCGCTCGCGGGTGCCTCCTTACTAGACTTCTCCTTGAAGAGTTCTTTCTCTCTTTCACTTTCTGCCTTCGCCCTTTCAACCATAGGAAACGGGCATCTCTCATCCTTCGTCTTGGGCGGCATCAGAGGTAGGCTGGGAAATGAAAAGACTTCATCGAGTAGCGGCACTGGGTTTGCCCATCCCTCTGTGCAGATGAGATCCTGTGTTTTGTGAATGGACTTTTCTTCTTTTCAGGCCTTGCAGTCTTGTCAGCCAAGTCCTGTGGATTTCCACATTCTGTACCCAGCCAGGATTTCTAAGATGGCACTGTATCTTCAGATGCTCCAGGGCCAAATGAATATAGATAAGCCAACAACTAGCTGGATGCCAGAATCCAGGGGGTGGTGGGGACTGTGGGAATTGCAGAACCCTACCCGGCCAGCAGGAGGAGCCACTGTTCAAACTGTGTCCACCTTGAGACTCCCCTCCACCCCCCCACCCCTGATAAGAATTGCTAGAGAGAGGGAGAAAGCCGGTACATATTTAGCTTTTGTGGGGGACAGACCCACACATGTCCCAGAAGAACTGAGGCCCCATCTCTGAGAAAGATAATCATATTGTCATCTTGGACTGGAGGGTGGACTCGAGGAAATACTTTGTTAGTTAGATGTGGAAACCAACCATGACGCTTGGTGTTCATCGTCAACCAGACAGAACGTAGAATCACCCCAGAGATGGGCCTCTGGACATGCTTGTGGGGGACGATCTTGATTAGATTTTCCTACGCTTGAACTGAGTTAGGAAGAGTTTCCCACTGAGGGTGGCGCCTTTCCAGGGCTGGGATTCTGGACTGTGTGAGCCGAGAAGAGGCTTGGGTAGCAGCCCGTTTTCATCGCTCTCTGGTTCTGGATTGAGGATGCAGTGACCAGCTGCTTCTGGCTGACTTCCCGGCCGTGATGGTCTGAGCCCTGACCTGTGAGCGTTGGGAGAATGACGAGTCAAGTGTGAGAGACAAGCTGAGTTTGAAGAGAAGCTGTTTCTACCGCAGGCCCTGGCAGAGAGGCTCCCGGCCTACTTCTTCACACCAGGCAAGCCACCCTCCACTGAGACACATGCCCGGGCCTCTTTCCACTCTTCGCTTGGTGACGGGAGTCTCACGAAGTTGCCACAGAGACCTTGAACTTGTGATCCTCCAGCTTCAGCTTCCTGAGTAACGGGGACGGCTGAGCCCCCATTTATTGCAGACTTGAGCCCCCGTACCCCTCTGTAGGAACAGCTCACCTTGCACTCTTTCCTCGCAGCCTTCTTCTTCTGGGAGGGGCACACGACTCCTCTCAACCCTGCCCGAGGCTAGGTGGGTACCAACACACAACAGGAGCTTGGGATGCCCTTTAGGCATCTGCCTCAATGGAACCCTGGCTGGCAGGACTTGGGGCTTGGGTGTGTCCTGTGATTTATGGAGCTGTTATCAATCTCAGACTGGGTAGGGGAGCAATGCACTAGAGGGAAAAGCAAGGCTTGGAGAGAGTGTACAAGCTGGGGCCTGGTGTGGGACCGAAAACCACCCCGGCTGTAATGGGAACCCACCCAGCCAATTCGAGTTGATAGTTCTAATGTTCCCCGAATCTTGCAAAATGTGTATCCAATTAGCCACTACTGAAGGGCCTTATTTATAAAATAATACTTCTGTGGTCGGGTTGCACTTTTCCATTTCTTTCTGGTGCACGGGGCTCAGGTTGCAGATTGGGCCCGTGATTAATCGAGGCAAACACCGGCTTTCTGTTGGCATCCGCACAGGGTGGAGTCGGGCCAGAGCTGGAATCCGGAGGCTCCTCACTTCTTCAGGGGCCTCTCTGGAGGAACATAGGGTGAGGAAGTGTGGGGAGGGGGCAGTGGATGGAAAAATCACTCCGGTCGACAGACAGGCCTGGGTAGAAGTACCACATGGCCCAGGCAGGCCCCACACAGGAGTGGATAATTGGAGGGTGATGGGCAGCGTGAGGAATGACTGGCAGGCCTGCCAGCTGCATGGCTCTTTCCCAGGCATGGGCAGAGCTGGCACAGAAAAGTCAAGTCAGGGCAGGGCCTAGAGAGTGATGCCGGGGGAAAATCGAGGCAGCGGGATGAAGAGGAGGAAGGACTGGGTTCAACCTGTTTGCATCCTGCCGTGGTAACTGTGGACAAGACACACTCAAAGGAGCATGGTTGTACCAGTAAAACTTTATTTACAATAGTAGTCAGTGGCCAGATCTGGCCCTTGGGCCTTCATTTGCAGCCCTAGTTTAGGGCAGTGGGAACCGAGAGACAAAGTTGAAACAAGTTGACAGCTTGGGCGGGGGGTGGAAGCGGGTAGGATGAAATTTTCTGCCCCCACAGAGGGCAGGACGTTGGTCTTCTGTGTAAGGAGTGTGACTCTCACAGAAGTGAATGCTAATTAAAGCCCTTAGTACAGGAAGCAGGGCTGTCCCTTTGCTCAGAGTGTCTCTTCTTATCTTTGGGGGCCCCACAACATCTCAAGCATTTGAGTGACATCTAGCCCGAGCCTCCCAGGCTACTCCATCCCCCACCCTTGTTTCTCTTCCTCCATCCTCTCTAGGCCACACCTAGCTGACAGCTCCAGGCCCAGGGAAGATTCTCTGGGTCCTATGGGGCTTTGAGCCACGTCCCCTCCCTCTGTGAGTGCCCCAGACGGAAGTTCCTTCTGTACCTGCTTCTTTGTGCATCCACGAGAAAGCTGAGAATTTCTGCTGAGAGTCTCTGCTGCTGGTGGGTGTGTTGCTGGATGTGAAGACTGGGGAGGTCTCAGAGGGGGTGGATGGAGACTTCTACCTGGTGTTTCTGGGATCATGTCCCAGACAGAGACAGTCAAAGTGAGGGACTGACAGGAAGTGGCATTATAGCATAAATGTGCACAACAGTTTCTCAGGAAGTCACACTGCCCAGGATGTTGGATAGTGTCTGATGGACACTAATGAAGGGGTGGATTGTGTGTGTGATTTCAAGAATGGTTTGGGATTTCCCCAGTTCAAGACTTACTCCACCACTACAAACCCCTTTTTGTCTGTGTATAAGGTTTCAAATGTGCCACGGTATCTGATGCTTGGTGGGAGCATTCAGCTTCTGAGACTAATGACATGCAGATGTGATTATAATAAGCCAAGGACAGTGAGCACCCTCTCTGTCCACCATGTTGGTTCCAGCTGGTTTTGGGCGGTGTTGGGTGGTCTTGTTCCTGTTTGAACTGTCCCATGACCCTGTTCAGCAGCTACCACACAATTTGTCCCTTTGCCCTCCATGTCTGCCTAGCCCACCTTGACTGGCACAGACGTTCCGCAAGCTTCACGGGGTTGAACTTTTGGGTCCTGGGGGCAGAGGAGGGTCACACAAACCCCCTTGTGTGACCATCATGTATCAAACAGCTATCATGTGTCACAGCTAGGATACTGGGATGCTGTGTCCATCATCCCAAGCTGTGATGCTTGGGGCCAAAGCATTGGAGAGGCCAGTGGTGGACCTGCTGGGACCTACTCCGGCCTTCGACCCACTAGACCTGGTTAAAAGGACATGGTGGCTTACGCAATTGGAGTGTGTTTGCTCTGGGGCCCGGGAGGAAGGGCAATAGCTTGCCCTAGGCACAGCTTCCTAGTGGTAGACAGGAGACAACAAGACACAAGCCAAACAAAGGGAATGGTGATTTTGAAAACCTCTGCTCACTTTGCATCTGCCAGAAAGAGTCAGACCTCCAGGTCTGCAGCAGCAGGACAGGGAGGGTGCTGCCATAGAGAGACGGAGATGTGAGTGACACAGCCAACACTCACACGCATGCATACACATGCACACACACATGCACACACACTCACACGCATGCACACACGCATGCACACACGCATGCACACACGCATGCACACACTCACACAAATGCACACACTCACACGCATGCACACACGCATGCACACACACATGCACACACACGCATGCACACATATGCACACACTCACACACATGCACACACTCATACGCATGCACACACATGCACACACACTCACACGCATGCACACACTCACACGCATGCACACACACATGCACACACATGCACACACATGCACACACACTCACACACATGCACACACACTCACACACATGCACACACACTCACACGCATGCACACACACATGCACACACACACATGCACACACACTCACACGCATGCACACACACACGCACACACACACACACACATTCCTTGCTACTTTTCTTGTTCTGACCAAATGCCCACAGAAGCAGCTGAAGGAAGAAAGGATTGATTTTAATTCACAGAAGTCCTGGCAGGGTTTTCATCTGACCCGGTACCTAGCTGCCCATGGCTGCTGGACCAGCAAGCAGAGCACAGGCTGGAGCCAGAAGAGTGAACAACCTCCAACCCTGTCCCTAGTGACCTTGTCTCTCTCTAAGTCTCATACTCCAACCCCCCTACAACTTCTCCAAACAATGCTACCAGCTGGGGACCAGGTGGTCAAGCAAAAAAAAACCATGGGGGACACTTCTGATGCACAAAGCCACCGCGTGTATCTCTTGGGAGTATTTCCATCAGCAAGGACCAGAGAAGCCATGGAACTGTAGTTTGAATTGTGTATTATGTGATCTCACCCCCAAGAAGCCCGGGACTAATGGGCCCAAGTCTACTCTGATGTCTCACACAGAGCCCCGCTCCTAGACACCTGCTGGCCGGCCATCTTCAACACATGGTGCTGCCCCATGGGGACAGCACAGCAGCCCCTGCCCCAAACCAATCTACCGTCTATGACAGCAATCCAGGCTGTCAGTCCCTTGCTGTCACTTCTGCAGGGTCCTCAGGGGATGTCTGGGGTTCATTTTCTTGGAGACAGTGTGGCAAGGGTGAAGGGGAGGGAGCCACAATCCTTCAGACCTTCTTGGGGAGATTCCCCGCAAATGTGTTGTACTCTCCCCTCAGCCTCGGAGAGTAGGAACAAGTCCCTACATTGAGCTGCAGATGCATACCCAGGCTGAGGAGGCTGAGGAGGCCGAGGAGGCTGAGGAGGCTGAGGGCATGTGGGTGGGGCCCCTGCAGCAGGTGTAGGAGCCCTCTCTTTCCCAATGCTTACTTCCCCTTGGCTATTAGATGCATCTTTGCCGATCAGCTAACGTACTGTGATGATACCCGCCGTCAAGTCGGAGAGGAGGACATCCCAGAGGCAGTGCCATCCCCCATTCTAGAGTGTTCCATAAGCTAGACTTTCCACAAGCTCTGCCAGCCTCAAATGCCCAGTTCAGTTCTCTCCATGTGGGTAGGCGAGGGCCAGCGCCTACAGGTAAGGGTCTTTTGTTCCTGCACCTGTGAGGCTTAGGAAGAGGCAGGCAGAAAGTATTAGCCTATGCCACGGTCAAAAAGGGTTGGGCCAGAGCAAGAGGGAGGCCTGTGAAGACAACCGCCTTAAAGATGATGCCATGTGCAGGTTTTATTTTCTGGTAGGTCGGAGTCACAGTGGCCCTATAAAACTATCAGCTTGTCTTCCGGCCTAGGGAAGACAAAGCAGGAGATCAAACGAGGCTGCAAGTAATGTAAACACAGTTAGGGTCACAGGTGAGTGAGCCTGGCTCCCACAGTGAGGCAGAATCCTGTGAAACAGGGCAGGGGATAACTCCCACAACACCGACTCCTCCTGCCTTCAGAGGCCCACTTTCCACTCTTCTATCCTCTTGGGCAGATCCACTCCCTCACAAAAAGTCCACCATGTCCACCTCTAATAGTGGAGAGAGAGAGTGTGTGTGTGTGTGTGTGTGTGTGTGTGTGTGTGTGTGTGTGTCTGTCTGTCCTTGTTTACAGACACTCCTAGGCCATTTGGGGTCACACCTCCAAGGCAAGGCAGCCTTCATATCTTCTGTTCATCTTGAACTTGTCTGACACCAAGTTCCCTGGGTTCTGCAGCCCAAATCGAGGCAGGTTATATATTCACCCAACAAACAATAGTCACCCTTGAGTGCTTTTGATGTGCTAACCTCTGCCAGGCTTCTTCATATAGACTGAGCGAGAACCCTGTATGATGGTGAGGGCTAGAGAAAAAAATCAGGCCAGTCTGTAGTTGGCATTTTCTTAGGGCTGCCAGCCAGCTCCCAAATAAAGCCATAGAGACTCATTATAAATTATGAATGCTTAGGCTTGTCCCACTAGCTCTTTGACCTTAATTTAACCTGTTTCCATTCCTCTACGTTTTTCCTCGGGGCTTTTGCCTTTCTTGCCTTCTGTATGTCCTACTTTCCTGCTTCCTCTGTGTCTGGCTGGCATGCCCCTCCCCCATCTCCCTGGTGCCTCTTCTTCAGTCTAAATTCCTCTTACTCCTTACTCTCTCTACCCACAACTCCAGCCTTTACCTCCTCCCTCACTATTGGCTGCTCAACATTTTATTAGACCAATCAGGCAGTCAAGGTAAAAGAGCAACACACCTTTACATAGGTAACCAAATGCAACACACCTTTGCGTGGTTAAACAAAAGCATCTCTTTACATAGCTAAACAAATATCCCACAACACCAGTCACACAGGCCAAAGGTGCTGCCTCTGGAGGTCAGGGCTACCAGGAGAACATGACCACCAGAAGGGTCAGGACAAGTTTCGTCCTAGTCAGATGTTGAGGAAGGAGCCTGCCCTTCAGGAGCTCAGGGATGCCTGGATCTGGAAGGTTGTCATGGTCCCTGTCTCCCAGGAGATGAGCCTCTGGGCTTGTCTGTGGGGGATGGAATTCTCTTGACTTTAGCTGAGGCAGGTCTGACTTGCCCATCTTGGGCGGCTCCATTCCTTAGCTGGGATCCTAGGTTAAGCAGCAGCAGGCATTACTCTCTGCTTCCTGGCTGTGGATAAATGTGACCTGTGGTTCAAGCTCCTGCCACCTTGACTTTGCTGCCATGATGATCTGTGCCTTGAACTGTGCGCTAAAAACAAAACGAAACCTCCCTCTCCCTTAGGTTCTTTTTAGGGTGTTTTGTCACCCCAACAGAAACAAAATTAAGACATTCCCCATCCAATTGAACGGGTACCTACTGAGTACCGAACCATATTTTCCGAACCAACTCCTTTTCTCACAACTAAGGGCTTAGCCAAGTTCACACCAGAAAAGTTGACACACAGACCCAGGCAGCTATCCTCAATTGAGGGAGCAGGTATGATTCTCACCTGACTCCTCAGAGGGGTCTATAGGCTCTCATCTCTAACCCCCCTCTTTTGCATCCAATGAAACCTCTTCCCCAGAGCAGGAGGTTGTGGAATCCCAGAAGCTAAATCTGCAGACAGCTAGAGCCGCTCAGCTCTGGGGCCAACCTGGAGAGGGCCCCAGATGCAGCCCCTGCTTCTCCACTGCATGTTTCCCATTTCCGCTCTGCTGTGTGGGGGATGCCAGGGCCTGGAACAGGGGTAGTTGTAGTGTTAACTTTTACAAGCACAGACTACAAATAGTATCCCTCCTGGAGAATGCTCTCATTCCCAAGGCTGTTGCTCCCAGCTCCACAGTTTGCAGAATGGCTTTGCAGAGTGGGACTCACTCAGCCTTAGCTCTTGAACCCACGGAGCCCTGTAAGTAGAGTTCATGCCCAGATTTCCGTCATTGCCACTCTGAAGTATGACAGCCACCTTCCTTGTTCCCTGATCTTTTTCATTATGGCCACAGTTGAAACACATTTCCACAATGCAAACTGCTGGTCCGTGCAGAACTGGCCTTGTGTCTGTCTCTGTGTGTACATTTCAGACCTTCCTTGGCAGACTTTTTTTTCATCTGCTGCCATCACTAGCATGCTTTGCAAACTGCAGTTGGTAGAGGGGCTAACTTGAGCACTAGACTGATTTTTTGTGTTGGGTTAGCGAGCTACCACTCACACAATTGACTCATACGAGCTGATTAAATAGAAAACTCTGCGTGTGTGTGTGTCTGTCTGTCTGTCTGTATGTACGCGTGCATGTGTTTATGTGTATCATGCATGTGTGTCTGTGTATGTATATGTACACGTGTGTGTGTGTGTGTGTGTGTGTGTGTGTGTGTGCAGGTAGACATTTGTGCCCATATGCTCTGGGAGGCCAGAAGATGACGTCAGACGTCCGCTCTCACTCTCTACCCTGTGACAGGATCTCTCATTGAAACTGGAGCTAGGGTAGCAGTCAGCAAATCCCAACAATCCTCCTGTCTCCACCTTTTCTATCACAGTGCTGGAGTTATAGGTGTGTGAGCAGCCACACCTGACTTCAGTTTTAATGTGTGTGTTGGGAATTTGCATAGTCCTCCTGCTTGGACAGTAAGAGCTCTGACCCACTGAACTTACCTCCTCCAGACACAAACCACACACACACACACACACACACACACACACACACACACACACGTATATTTGAGATAGGGTCTCACCTCAGCCCCAGCCGGCCTGAAGCTCCCACTGATTTTACTGCTTGGGCTCTTGAGTGTGGCAATCAAAGGTGTGAGCCACCACTTCTGCTAAAAACTCTTGTTTCAGTAACTGAATCCCTGCCACAGTGATTCAGTCAGGCGGTCCCTGCGGGCCTGGAGGTGCTATCTTTCTGGGCCTCAGTTTCATCTCCGAAGGAGGCCATGGCGGTGTTGTCTCTTACCCTGCATCTCCCTTTTCTGCCGACTCTGAGGCTTTTTGAACATGTCATCAATTAGAATAAAAACTCTATTGGCAACTTTTCTTGTCCAAGGGCACAGGGCTTGGATAGAGGAAGTGGGTAGTTAGAATCTGGTGGGAACAGAGTTGAGTTTTGCAAGATGGGATGCGACTGGAGATGACAGGG
Organism: Microtus oregoni; assembly: GCF_018167655.1. NCBI lineage: Eukaryota > Metazoa > Chordata > Mammalia > Rodentia > Cricetidae > Microtus > Microtus oregoni. The sequence continues at coordinate 5,972,186 of NW_024543978.1, forward strand.
GACGGCTGAACCAGAATGTGAAGGTTCTTGGTGATACGGGGCTGATCATCTAGACGAGCTTGAGAAGCTGTTCGTTCTAATGCTCTGTGCGTGTGTGCATATGTGAGTGTGTGTGTGCTTGTGTGTGTGCTGAAAATGAACACCCCCAACCCTGCTGAAGCTAATGGGAGGAAACGGAGGTGTCTTAGGTGGAATTTCCAGCGTTAGACTCACAGAGAGGGGGCTGCTGTGATTGGTGGGCCCGCAAGCCAGCAGGTCAGCAGTCCATACCCTGTCTGGGAGTGAAAGCAGTCTGCTCAGGCAGCCTTGGGGAATATGGTGGGATCTGCCTAGCAGTCTGCTCAGGCAGCCTTGGGGAATAATGGTGGGATCTGCCTAGCAGTCTGCTCAGGCAGCCTTGGGGAATATGGTGGGATCTGCCTAGCAGTCTGCTCAGGCAGCCTTGGGGAATATGGTGGGATCTGCCTAGCAGTCTGCTCAGGCAGCCTTGGGGAATAATGGTGGGATCTGCCTAGCAGTCTGCTCAGGCAGCCTTGGGGAATATGGTGGGATCTGCCTAGCAGTCTGCTCAGGCAGCCTTGGGGAATATGGTGGGATCTGCCTAGCAGTCTGCTCAGGCAGCCTTGGGGAATATGGTGGGATCTGCCTAGCAGTCTGCTCAGGCAGCCTTGGGGAATATGGTGGGATCTCTGCCTAGCAGTCTGCTCAGGCAGCCTTGGGGAATATGGTGGGATCTGCCTAGCAGTCTGCTCAGGCAGCCTTGGGGAATAATGGTGGGATCTGCCTAGCAGTCTGCTCAGGCAGCCTTGGGGAATAATGGTGGGATCTGCCTAGCAGTCTGCTCAGGCAGCCTTGGGGAATAATGGTGGGATCTCTGCCTTCCAGAGTTTAGCTCTGCTCTGTCCACTGAAGCTGCTGTTTCCAGGATCCATTTCTCAGACCACAGCAGGGCTCTTTCCCTGCCATGTCCGTGAGCACTGCTGCCAGGGTGGAGGGGAGGGTCAGCTCCCGTCGGGGAAGCGGCTCCCTGTCGTTGTTTCCTCATCTCCCTTGAGGAAGGTGATGGGTGCAGTTCACATGACGAGGTCCCAGCCTCAGGCTGTGTGACCTGGGCGCCATCCACACCCCTTCCTGCTGGCTCTGCTCTCTCATGGAATAGATGAGTCCTGCTTCCCAAGACATGTTCCCTGAGTCCCCAGGATCAGAACCAGGGACGTTTGTGCCTTCCATGTTGGGTTGGGCATTGTTCTTTTGCACTCTGTTGTTCAAATTAGTGAAGCGTGACCCGCCTGTAGTGACAATCAGACCCGGTGATGGTGGCATGGGCCTTTCTTGCAGATGACCTCTGGGCCTGATGAGAGGTTCACAAGCCAGAGAGAGGCAGGGCTGGGATTGGAGCCCCAGTGTTGTGTTTGTGGGGGCAGAGTTGAGTTTTTCAGGGCAGGTGCTCTGAGAACGGGCCCCATCTGCCAGCATGAAGGCAACGGTCTTCTCCACTGCAGCCTCACAGCCCAGGCCTTGGCTCTCAGGATCCACACGCGCAGGGCTAGCTGCGGCTGGAGGCCTCACCCCAAAGTCGCCTGGGGGCCTGTGCCGGCCTTCACGTACTCATTAAGTCGAGTTGAAACAAAGGTCAGCTTTTACTGCCAGTCTGGAAGGATCGTGGCTGCTCTGGCCAGTGCAGAGACCAGCCCTGCGGAAAGGCTGCCAGGCTCTGCTGTGTGTGGACGTGTTTACAGCTTGGTGGCTGAAGATAGCCGACTAGAGAGGGCCTCTGGTTCCTTTGAGGTCGTTGGAACGCTGTGGGCTTGGGGAGTACACATGTCTTGTTCGGTTCACGGCAAGGGACCCTTCTCAGGTTTGCCGGGGCACTGCACTAAGCAGGGGTGTCCTAGGCTGGGATTAGAAGATATAGACTCACAGCAGAAAGCAGCCCCCCACTGTCCCAGCCTCCTCCCTGGAGAGGTACACCGGATTCAGGGTACTCAGGATAGATCTACTAAACAGCTGTTTTCCCCAGACTCCTTGAGCCTCGTTCTCTGCCATGGGACAATGCTGTGCCCCTTAATGGGAGATTGGCTCCTTCTCTTCCTCCTGGTTCCTGTGCACACTTCTGGCCTGCCTGGACTAAAAGACAGTGGGGGAAGGGTGTGTGTGTGTGTGTGTGTGTGTGTGTGTGTGTGTGTGTGTGAGAGAGAGAGAGAGAGAGAGAGAGAGAAAGAGAGAGAGATCAAACATCTGTGCAAATTACCAGCGGTTGCAGTGCTGGGATTAGGTGGTTTGGGGTGGCTTGTTATGCGGCTATGGGTAACTGATACATATACCTGACCCTTCCCTTCTATGACACACTCTTCTGGAAGGTTCCCCACCCCCGTTCTCTGTTGTTGGTGTGGGGTCATCAAAACATGACACCAAAGGGCTCACTGACAAATCAAACAATCAAACGGATGTTGGAAGTGTCAATGTGAGATCTGTTTATTTGCCAAGGAGCTAAAGAAATATATTCTCCCTACCCAGATTCACACACGCCTGTGTCACGGTGCCCTCTTTCTTTCCAGAACTAATCTTAAATTCCCCTCAGAACAAAGGTCTCTCTGTTGGCAGCCGACCTCAAAGAGAGAGCTTTGTTCAGGCTCAAACCCCCACCCCCACTCCCACCCCTGGGGCAGGGAGGCTGACACCCCTGTGCCAACCACCCCTCCACTCCCGCAGCAGGGGTTGGCATCCCTGTGCCAACTCGCCAGTGTCTGCAGCCCCCACCTGGGGACTCCACATGGGGAGGTTAAGGCCTCTATATCCTCCCCAGGCTGAATGGGCACATGGCCGGCTGTGTCTAAGAGAATAACAGCCTTATAGCTCGGCAACCGGGCAGGAGAGGGGGAAAACCAAGAGGCCCGGAGCAGAAAGGATAGTGTTGGGAGTGGGGGACTTAGACAGTGGGAAGGAGCCTCAGCAGGCACCCGAGGATTCCCCCGTCCATGATTAGCTTTCAGAACTGCGGAGAAGTGACCACAGACAGGGGTTGAAGGGAACAGTGCCTGCCTCTTCACAGGCCGTCTGTCAGGCAGGGGGCTTTCAGCCCCCAGCAGCCAGCTTCATCCTGTGCTATGTGGTTCCTTCCGTACTAATAAGGATTCTCTTTTAAGTCAGATCTTTCTTGTTTTTTTTTTCTTTTTGAGACAGGGTCTCATGTAGCCCAGGCTGGCCTCAAATTCACTATGCAACAGAGGATGGCCTGAACTCCTGATCCTCCTGTATTCCACGCGCTGTATGAGACAAGCTTCGCCAGACCTGACTCACGTCAGGCTGGGGCTAGAACTCACGGCGCTGTGTGCTATGCACACTGAGCAAGCACTGTACCACCTGAGTTACATCCCTCCAGTTATAGAAGTCGTCTCCTGAGATCCAAAGGGTCTTGGTCACAGCAAAGTGGAGAGGGTTCCAAAGCGGTGTGGGCCACTGTGAGTCACCACAGAGTCCTGCCTGCTGCACCACTGACAAAAACCCTCCCCAACCCCCATAGGCCTGGTCTCTCCATCAAGGCCAGAGGGGTGGTGTTGACTAAAATTTGGGACTAAAGAGACGTGTGAAACAGATTTAAAAGTTGCCTCTCCAAGCCAGGCATGGTGGTGCACAGCCATCTGTAACCCCAGCACAGAGAAGGACGGAGCCTGAAAGCCCCAGATTCAAGGCTGTCTAGGCTACAGAGCAAAAGATCTTCTCAAGGAAGAGAAGCAGCAAACGACAGAAAGCCGCATGACGGTTCATGCTGTAAGCTTGGCAGGACCTAGAACCCCAGAAAGGGCCTGCCATGCTAGGTGGGATTTCTTGGCTAGGCTCGTTGAGGTGGGAAGACACCTTCTCCCAACATAGAGATCCTATGGCCTGGGCCGGGGTCCTGAACCGTATGAAGGGAGGAGGTGAGCTGAGCGCCAGCCTTCATCTCTCTGTGGCCGGACCGTGTCTACGGTGTGGCCGCTGCCTCACTTCTACCGCCTGCCTAACAGAAGGGTTAGGGTTCACTGTACCTCAAACCGTAAACTGACAGAAACCCTTCGCTCCTTAGGTTGCTGTTCTTAGGAATTTTTATCAAAGTAGAAAACATACCCATTTCCCATCGTTTTCACCAAGCAGTGGGTTACTTTCTTCATAACAAAGGAGAAATTTTCTTAACAAAGTTACCGGCGACATTCTCCCCGACACCTGTTATTCTTCACTTTCATTATAACTTCTTCATGGCTGTGTGTGTGTGTGTGTGTGTGTGTGTGTGTGTGTGTATGTATTTGGGGTGGTGTTAACCTGTCTTTTCCTAACAACTGGTGGTGCCATCTCTTGGAAATGTGTCAGCTGAAGTCCAGTTTTAAATGGACGGTTTGTCTTTTGTCATTGTCCTCTCAGAGTTCTTTACATATTATGGATACTCCATAACCTCTTGGTCTGGCAAATCAGTGTTAACACTGAGCCCTGGCCAGGGAATCACAAAGCCAAGTCCTTGTGCGGGATGATTTTCCATGTCATGTGTGAAAACAAATCCCAACCAGGATGTCCGAGCCTATGTCCACCCTCTGGCCACTCCAGGCCCAAGTGAGTGAGGATACTGTCAGATCAAGTGTGTGACTTTGCCTCTTTTTTCTAGGACATGCTGGAGGATGACCTTGAACTCATGACCTTCCTGTCTCCACCCCCGACTGCAAGTGCCTCCATGTCTGCAATGATTCTATTTTTGTGAGACAGAACCTTGCTGTCTGTGTAGGTCAGGCTGGCTTCAAACTCATGATCCTCCTGCCCAGCCTCCAGAGTTCTGGGATTTATGGTGGGCAGCACCATGTCTGATGTACAGGAGGAAGGACTATGAAAAATCTCTCTACACAGCCTCTTTGGGTGCTGACCGAAAAGGCTGGTGAACACTGAGGGGGAAAACATCTATGAACAAGGGAGAAAATTTGCCCCAGCAGAGAAAGGAGAAGAAAATCAGCCACTGAAATCCCCTGTGCCGAGAACAGTGCTGAGATTCACCAAGGCCTGGAGGGATGCCAGGGAGGATGGGCCTGTGACCACAGCAATTGGGGGCTCCCTGCTGGAGGGTGCATTTTAGCAGGGTTTTCAGGGTGGGCATCCACTGTGCAGAAAGATGGGAAAGGTTTCCCAGGCAGAGGACTGGCGAGCATTACGGCCCTGGGCCCAGGAGCCGCTCCAGAGTCCGGATTGGGGACATTTTAGAAAGCTGGGCTGGGTGACACAGATCTGTAACCCCAGCTGCACAAGCCGCAGGGGGAGGAGTGCCCTTCTGAGACATGCCTGGACGACATAGGGAGACCCTGTTTCCAAATTAAGATCAGAAAAGGGTTTGGGGTGTGACTGGGGGCGAAGAACTCGTTCAGTGCATACAAAGCCCTGGGTTCCACCCCCAGCTCTCAAAATAAAGAAAATAAAGATGTTTACAAACAAACAAATTTTTTGAGCCCATATTCAAGCCTGTTCCTCTGGGTCCCAGCACCTGCCCTGTGATCTAAGCAGCTGAGAACCCTGCTAAAATGCACCCTCCACCAGGGTTTGTTCAGACAGGCTTTCTGTGTGTAACAGTCCTGGCTGTCTGGGAACTAGCTCTTGTAGACCAGGCTGGCTTTGAACTCACAGAGATCAGCCTGTCTCTGCCTGCTGAGTGCTAGGATTAAAGGTATGTGCCACCACTGCCTGGCCAGTAGTTGTGACTTTTATTCTGGTGAGGAACCCTGGGGTGGGAAGAAAGCGCTGGGGGTAGAGCAGAGTGCTGACCTAGTCTGATGCCTCTGTGGGTCACACGGAGATTGTGTGTCACTCCGTGTCCACATTTCAAGCCCCTAACAGAGCCCTCCCACTCTCAGTGATCTCAGACAGTGTGCTATCTCTTTGTGACAGAGAGAGCATGCCGGCAGCCCTGTTCCTGACACCCTGCCGGGTCCTGGCTTTGAAGCTGGGCTCTGCACAGCAATTACCCCAGCAACTGGTCTGCTCTGCTGAGTGTGAAGAGTCAGGGAGACTTTTACGGGGGTGGGTGGGGTCGGCTTCCAGGGATCTCAGGGCGTGCTTTGACAATCTTGACCCACCTTTGCCACCGAGTCTGAAGAATGGAGGCTTCTGGAGAGGGTCAGTGGGCCAGCTGGGATGGCTCTAAGGCAGTGGCAGGCAGCTGGGATGGAAACCCTTCAGTGGGTCCCTCCTTTGGGTGACTCCAGCTAGTCCTCTTGGGGACACCAACCCTTCATCTTCATTGTTCTCTGCCGAGACCTGGATATGGCCCACGTAAGGGGAAACCCAAGGAGGTCAGTGGATACCAATTCCACGGTAAAGTTCAGAATCTATATGGATGGTGTGTAGGGCGGTCCATGTCTAACCCCTCCATGACACAGTGACACAGCATTGGGACGAGGTCGTCCGCGGTCACTGTCTCTTCATCACCATCAGCTCCTGCTTCAGGACATCCAGGGGCCTTGAGTCGCATCCTGATGGAATCAGACAGACACGGCTGACCCTGTGCCGTTTTCACACGTGTTTCCGTGGGGCCCCAGTGCTGTCTTTAACACGTCCAAAGAGAATCGGTGACGTGTCCTGGGCGCATGGGTAGGAGACGACTTTGCCTCCATCCAGGCTCCAGCTTCACAGAGGTAGGCGGGGCTATGAGTCACACAGGTGTGGGTTTGGACGCGCAGAAGCTGAGCAAGCAGACCTTCAGCTGTACCACCTGACTGCATCTGGACCTCCCAGCCTGCGGGGTAGCAGCGCCCTCTGGTCCTGGCTAGGAATCACAGGCCCTGGGTTGAGACAGCCACCCTCCTGGTCTCTGACCCTCTTTGGAGGTTTATGGCTTAGTGTTACCAGTGGAGACCAGTCCAGGGCTGCAGGTCTAGATCCTGAGGGGCATGTGACCAACAATGTGAGTGGGCACAGCCAGCTGTCAGGGTGACAGGCCCGCCTGGGCATGTCAGCTCAGTGGGAAGGAGTGAGCGTGCTTCGTGTGTGTGTGTGTGTGTGTGTGTGTGTGTGTGTGTGTGTGGTGCGTGTGTAACGGTGTGTGTGACTGCGTGTCCTGTCTGGGCCTAGGATGACACAGCTCAGGCAGAAGTCAAAGGCGCCCCCTGCTGGTAGTTAAGTTTCTCTGCCCTGCAGGCCCCAGAAGGGGACAATAACCAACAGATACTGCCGTGGGCTGAGTAGTCCTCCTGCATGGCAAGCATTCATGCCCTGGCAAGTATTTATGTGTTCCAGGTTGTAACCATCACCAGGAGACAGCCTTCCCCACACTGTGTCGCTGGACCCCAGCATCCACAACCCACACACCCTTCCCTGGTGCACCTGTCTTCCTCTCGTGAGGGTGAACACAGGCCATCGAGGAAATATCCACCCCACAATGTCCTTTCCCAGACACATCTGAGAGGTCCCTTCAGCGGTGACAAATAGCACCATCCAGGTTCTGTGGATAAGATGGGAAGGTGACATTTGGGGGCCACTGCTCTGAACTCCCTGGGTGTATCACTTTGGTTCTGAACCTCAGTTTTGCTTCTGCTAGAAACTCCAGGGTCCTGCAGGAGGGTGTTCACAATAAGGGTCTCCTCCCCAGCACCCGGTGGTAGGCATGCTTCACAAGGATGTACATACACCCAAGGCCCTGACAGTCTCCACCAACCTTGTCACCGGTCAAATGAGGGGACAGTGTCCAACAACCCCTAATAAGAGCCCAAGTCTCCTCCCTGAGCCAGCTGTTGCTCTCTGCTGCCCTCTGCTGGCTCTATGGGCTTCGCAGCACTCTGGCTGGTAGGCAGGCTGTCTTCCTTCTACAGTGTGGGGTCCTTATGCTCCCCACGTTGGGGTGGCCTCACACCCTGTATCTACAAACAGGTTTCATTCTTGAGATCTTTCTCTGGGCAGGGAGGATGGCAACCTGGGGCTGTAGACGCAACAGATTCACTGATAGTCAAGGATTCCGAATCCTTCCTGAGCTGTGCTGAGACCTGGCTGTGTGACCTCAGACAAACGGCTTCACTTCTCTGAGTCCCTGTCTCTTGAAAGTGGGAGGATCCGAGCCTGCCTTGCCAGACATGGGCTGTGTGACAGAGACAAGGCTTTCCCCCCGCTGTCTACTTGTCTTTGTTTGCTTGTTAAATTTCAGTTGCACCCCGTTAGGGCATTTTGGGAGACCCGGCTATGAGGCATACCCAATTCCATTTTACAAGTGAGGAAACTGAGTCTCAGAGGCATGGAGCCTCCTGCAACAGCTCAGGCAGGGAACCAGGCTGTAAGCTCAGGGCCTTGCAAACCTGCAGCCATTCCCATAGCTTTCTGTTCTTTCGTCTCTGGCCTAGCATGTGTCCAGATTGGCCAATACATATGTTCTTGATAATTTTTTTTTAAAACAGGGGAGGTGTTTGAAATAAAGGACATAATGAAAGCTCTTTGTTCAGTAGCCGCCCTGTGTCTGGGACAAGAGGTCCTTGGAGGCACGGAGGGGCTTCTCAGGCTTCAGTGTGTCGCTGTGGGTGTCTTGGCCTTCCTTCGAGTCCATCCCCCTGCTGGGCCTTGCAGCTCACAGTAAGGGTCCCAGAGAGCCAGACACACCCAGATCCCAAGCTCCCAGCAGAGACGCCTGGGGGCTTGCTTCCCAGGCTTTCCCAGTTGCATAACCACCCATGGGCTCTTTCTAATTTTACAAATGCTCCCAAGTTCAGGGCCAGCTTGGGTAATAGGGATTTTGTAAGCTGTGTTTTGATTCTCATTAGCAAGCCATAAATCCTTTTAACAGCTTTTCTTTTGGGGTGAGTGGAATACCCTAAAGACCACTAGAAGATTCTGGAAGGGTGCAGCACCGGGGAGTTACTGTGCCCAGTGGTTTAGGTGCATGGGTCTTGATTTTACAGACAGGGAAGTGAACTTGTGGGAGCTAAGGGGATCCCCAAAGCCACACAGCTAGGCTGAGGCAAAGCCCCATTCCCTCCCAGACACCAACCTTGGATTAACCACTCGCCAAGACTGGCAGACTTCTCTTTAAAGGATCTGTGATGCTCAGGGTCTCTCAGGCATGTGTTTGCAAAAACAGGTGCTGGGAGGACTTGAACCTAGGGCTGAGGTTTGCAAGCCCCCTGGTTTTAGCTGCTGGGGCGGTTCAGGGTTCTGGGGAGATAGCTACCGGAAAGATTATGGGGTAGAAGGATCCCAGGTCTCCGATGATGAATGGCTTGTCACTGCCTCCCTCTTCAGGACCCGTGAAAACAGGTTTGTATTCAAGGGATCTGACCAACTCCAGAGGGAATCAGCAGAAGATATGGCATCAGCTGGGGAGGCGTGAGACCCCAGAGGCTGGCAGTATGGCAATAGACACTTCTCCCAGGAGGTCTGTGACCTGTGAAATATCTGTCGTCATTTCTTTCCGACTGCTGGGATAAATACCTGACAAAAGCCTTAAGGGAGAAGGAGGTTTATTTGCCATGCCGTTTCTGGTATAGTCCAGCATTGAGGGGTTTGGTCTTATGACTTCCATAACCATGGAGAAAGAGAGATGCTTGCTTGGTGGTGCTTAGCTGCTCACCCCACTTAAGACGGGTCTTCCCACATCAATGGAGTCAGTGAAGACACTCTCCCATAGGCATCAGAGGACCACCTCCTAGGTGACTCTAACCACCACACCACCTTAGAGACCCATGGTAACCCATCATTCACCATTGATCTGGCTGGAGAGGAGCCACTAGGAGAGGGGACCACACCCTGGCTGTGACATCCCCAGCTGCTAGGAGCCAGGACTTCTCCACAATGCGCCCCTCCCCTGTTCCCACAGCCCGAGGTGCTTTTTGCTTCTCTCTGTGGCTCTGAAGAGCTTCCCTCAGCTCCTTGAAGCCATTGGTGCTCCTTTGTTGCTTCAATTAGGAACACAATAAGTTAGAGAACAGAAAGTCTCAGGCTTGTCCCCAGGCTTGAGGTTGGCCTGAAGACAGACTGAAGCCTCCAGGAGCTGAGGTTGGATTTCCTGCATATATGGTTAGGTACAAAGAGAGCCCAGGACTTGCAATGTGGGCACATGTGTCCAGGGTGTCCCCTCTGAGCCTGGAGCAGCTTCGAGCTTTGCTGGCTACTGCCAGTCCATCGAGCCCCAGGATGTCATTGAACTACTTCCTCAGGTGTGGAAGTGAAGCAGCCGTGAATCTGCCCGATACTACCCACAGTGAGGGAGGCCTCCTAGGACAGTGGGCAACTGGTCTCCCCCAGTTCCTGATCCTGGGAGGCCCACGCCAGCCAGTCTGTGTTTCCAGCAGCGGAAGGCCAGCCCTCCCCACTCAAGACCACCCAATCGCAGCGGCTTCTTTCTCACTCTGGCTCCAGTGGAGCCTAGAAATGCCGGGATGCCTCGAGATGTCCTTACATGAACTGAGCAGTGCCCACTCTCCTGGGTAGGAAGGGGGCTGTGTCTCAGGGCTCGGTCACTCTTCCCCAATCCTGCAAAAGGCCTAGGCTGACAGCCAACTGTGGGCTGCTGCAGCCTCCATGACCACTCCATGGAGGATTTGGGGACACAGGAGCTGGTCTGTGAGAGAAGCACGCTGGGCGAGTTCCCTGGGCCATCTGACTTAGGACCTCAGGTATATCATTATAGCAATGGAAAAAGTAGCTAACACGTGGAGTGACAGCCAGTCTGGTTGATCCCTGGAGATAAGGTTCGCCCCATGTTGGACACCCTGCTGGTGGCTGACGAGCTTTCCAATAAGGGGCCAGCATCAGAGTGGGAACTGATGTACTAAAGCCTATGTGCCCAGTATGGCCACTCCTATCCCCCAGAAAATGGGCTTTCAAGGGTCTCTGGAGCTGGGCGTGGTGGTACCTAGATTTATTCCCAGCACTTGGGAGTCAGAGGCAGGCGGATCTCTGTGGGTTCAAGGCCAGCCTGCTCTACACTACAAATTTCAAGACAGGCCCAACTACATAGTGAGACCCTGTCTCAAAACACAAACAAACCAGGAAAGATCCAAGGGGGTAAAGCATGAAACCCCTGTGTAGCTGGGACCCTGACTCCAGAGATGTGTCCTTAGACACTGAAGGCAGAGGGTGTGTGACAAGAAAGATGGGGGGATGTGGTCACACCCCTCCTGGCTCCCAGCATCTAGAGAACCCAGGAAGCTCTTCCTTTAGGGACCCAGGTGAGCAAAGCCTGTCCCCAGTCACAGCTGCTGTACACAGTCTGAGATACCCTTTTCCCGCTAATATGCGTGTATGTCTGTCACTTCTCCCAAGAGCCCTGGCAAAGGTCCTGACTGTCCCAACCCTCTAAAGATGGAAACCGAGGCTCAGAGAAGTGAGGTTTTTTGTCTCAGGTCCCTGGGGAAGGACTCTGGAGTTAAATTACCCTTGGCCTTGCTTCAGAACACTGGGTACCTCCCAAGTCTCTCCCCTCCCCCACCACACACTCACACCCGCCTGCCACAGCACACTCTGCTGCCCCTAATGGCACAATTACAATCAAGTGAGACACTGCACCGAGCTGCTGGCCAAGAAGGCTGGTTGTGATTTAGGCCAATCAACTCGGCCTCATCGCTAATCAGAATGACGGTAAACAGGAAGCAAAGAGGACGCATCTATAACGGGGACCCTGGGACCCCCATGGTACTTGGTGGGGTTTTTGCCAGGGCCAAAACCACCAGCGTGTCTTGCATTAGTTGGTTCCTCCACCATGCAACACGGCGCTGGGGACACTCACAGAGAAGGTACATCCCACGTCAGCAGCCTGATACTGAGGCGTGGTATGGAGTCCCGCAGCAGGACTCCCAAGCTCAGTCATCCCTGTCTGCACACAGATTCAGAAGAGGCAAGCATCCCAAGGTCCAGTTGAAGAGTGGAAGAAGGGAGAATATGAGCAAGAAAGTCAGGATCACGAGGGGTTGGTACACCCACTGAGACAGTGTGCCTGAGCTAATGGAAGCTCACCAAATCCAGCTGGACTCAGACTGAACCGAGCATGGGATCAAACTGGACCCTTCGAATGTGGCTGACAATTGGGGCAGACTGAGAAGCCAACAATAATGGCACTGGGATTTGTCTCTACTGCATGTATTGGCTTTTTGGGATCCTATTCTATTTGGATGCACACCTTCCTAAGCCTGGATGTAGGGGGGGAGGGCCTTGAACTTCCCACAGAGCAGGGTACCTAGCCCTCTCTCAGGACTGGAGGGGGAGGGGAGGAGGGTGTGGGGGGAACGGGAGGGAAGTGGGAGGAGGTGAAAATTTTGATTGGTATTATTTATAAAGTAATAAAAAAAATTAAAAAAAAAGAAGAGGCAAGCAGGGCTCCTTGTCCCTGGGCTGTGTGTGGTGCAAGCAGGACAGGTGGAGGGTAAGGGACTCCCTGAGTCCTGCTCTCTTTCACTAGTCCCTATCCCAGGTGGGGAGGGGCTGTAGGGCGTGTTATCATCAGGGGTGGAGAAGCTGTAGAAAGTCAGTAAGGCTGACTTGTCCGCTGCGTGGACAAGTTCACAGGTGTGAAGCCGTGACACTTGCCTGACTCTGAAAGGGACACCAGCTGTCACTGTGACTTCATATTAGTGGCTGCTCTTTGGAGTTACTGGCGAGGCCAACTTCCGCCCCCCTGTGCTAGAGACAAGGTGGTCGCACCAGTCTAGACCCTGGCTTGCCTGCCTTTCTTCTCTTATTTCTTCCCCTCCTTCCTTTTTGCCTGCTCACTCTCTCTTCTCTCCCATCTGAAGCCTCCCCCAACAGCTTTTGTCTATTATGGGCAGGCAACCTCCAGGACACAGAGAGTTAGCTTCAGGAAGCCTCTGTGGCTCAAGGTCGGGTGCAGGAATCGCAAGTCTTGGTGCAAAGGGAAAATGCAATGCCCTCTGGATGGAGTCAAGGGTGGTGTTCACTGAGCCCTGAGTCCTCTAAGCCTTGGGAATCTCCTAGTATGGAATCTCCTGGGTCCTCCAACCCTGGCGTGGGGTCTCTTTAATTTCTGGCATAGGGTTCTCTCTCCATGGGTGAAATCTTCTGAAAACGTAGGGTACTCCGAGCATGGCGTCCTGGGCTCTAGCTAGAGAAGATGGGCCTGGTTGCACTGTCCCATTACCACGAAGACTGTAACTCGGGACTCTGTTGACTCTGGTCCGAGACTCCCTTACTGGCCTAAAGTGAGGTAAGAACAGGCGGGGAGGGAGGCACTAAGGCAGTGTGTCTCCGTGGACTGGACTATTGTGCAGTTGCAGTCCTGCATTTTAGCTGGAAACGACGGGATGGTGGCTGGGATCACACATCCCACGGGAAACCCCGTCGGAGGGCTTGACTGTGTAGATTCCTGCTTGGCCACCGCCCCTGAAGACGCTCAACGATCCTGCGAGTACCTTTCGGAAAAGAATGGCGGCGGCCAGCAGAGGGGGCCGCTGGAGCGCGCGTCCCCAGCGGGGCCTCCCAGCTGCCTGGGGTTTTCGCGAAGGAAGATTACGGAATTCTGTAGCATCTACCTGGCCAGGCTTCGGCCGTTTTTTTTTTTTTGTATTTTGTATGAGAATCCTTTCCCCGGGGGGGGGGGAGTCCATCTTTAACCCCTGGTTGGGCTAAAGTGTGAACAGGTGGGAGAGCTTTAAAATCAGCTGCCTCGGGCTGCAGCACCTGCGGGGTATCAAAGTTCTTAAAACCGTTCTTCTAATTCTATCAAGTAGAGGTGTGTGTGTGTGTGTGATCTCAGTTGGGCGTAATAGTGCATGCCTGTAATTCCAGCATTTGGGAGGCTAAGAAAGGAGAATCCTGTGTTCAAGATCAGCCCTGGCTAAATATCAAGCCCCTGATTCAACAGTCAAAAGCAAACAGACAGACAAAAAACCAAACGGAGGAGAGGAGTGAAGTACTGCCTTTCCTACCCTATGCTGTAGACGTGGGGTGGGGGGGATGGGCATCCGTGTTCTGAGATAGCCCAGGTTAGGGTTAGGATCCTGCGCTAGCAGGGAGGGCGGGATAGGAAGGCAGTTGCTGGGCTCCTGAACCCACACCCTCCGGAACAGCCCCGCCCTGGGGTTTTTGCAGCAGGGGCGCACGGACGAGCCTTGGGGAGCAGCTGGGCAACCGCCCTGAGCAGCAGAACCTGCAGAGTGAAGCGAGAAGGCAAGTACAGGCCGCTCGAGGGCGTGTTTCTTAGTAATCTTCTCAACACAAAGAATAATTCAAAGTTTAAGCAAGGCGATAGAAACCCGAGTGACTCAAAAGGTATTTTGGGAGCAGAGTGGCTCCTCCCCGGTGTCAGGATGAGCAATCCAAGCGATTACCAGATACTCAATAAGAAAATTGTCTCCAGGGTGGAAATCTAAAATAAGGAGCTCTTGAGGCAGAAAGGCCTGTGTTGGACTTTGGGTAGGTGATTGCTAACAAGGTCTCCTTCCCGAGCGAAGTGGGTTCCCGGTACAGAAGTGATGATGATGATGATGTGTGTGTGGAGGGGGTGAGGTGGGGGGTCTCCATTCTTGGAAATGACCTTGCCTAACACTAGGAATTCCCACCCTGCAGAGAGATTGGATTCTAGACCACGCCCTTTTGCTCATAGTGAGTCATTTGGTTCTCTATGGGGTGAAGAAGGCATGGCTGGACCCTCACAGCCTATCTTTCCAACTACCGTCACCCCGTCTTTCGACCCCTCTTTTCCAGTCATTATGTTTTTAGCATTCTCCCAACATGGCCTTTATACTTCAGGCAATCAGGGGACAACCCAAAGTGACGGCCACTCCAGAACCCAGAACACCCTGACCACCATTTTCCCCATTAAGCCCAACAAGCCAGGAAAGCCAGGCAGGCCTGGAGCATTTGAAGAGGATCTGGGATCCCACTGCTCTCTCTTCTTTATCCTGTGTGCAGAGAATCCTCCTCACATAAGTAAAACCCCGAGGCTCTACTTATTTTGAGACAGGGACTCATGTAAGCCAGGGTAACCCCAAACCTTGAAGTTGTGATCCTCCTGCCCCTCCTTAGTGCCTGGATTAAAGACATGTGCTGTCACACCCAGTTTCTGCCATGTTGGGGATCAAATACGGGGCTTTGTGTGTGCTAGGTGAACACACTACCAATTGAGCCACCGCTCCAGCTCCCAGAGACTCCACAAGCAGAGGGCAGGCTGTCTTCTCACTGTGGCTTTCAGAAGAAAAAAAGCCACAGGGAATAACTAATAAAGAGGCTGCGGAGTAGGGAAAGGATATCCCAGCACCTGGAGGTACAAACCAGATTCAGCAGGCAACTCCTGCCCTGGGGCAGGTCACTTGGGAGGTGGGAGGAGGAGGGATGGCTCCTGTCTCTCTAGCCATAAGAAGGGCCATAAAGCTTGCAGAACCCACATCCAGGGCTCCAGAAAGATCAGCTGCTATTAAGCAATAAATAGGAAACAGCAGTATATTTCAATCCATCGTCAGCAAAGCCTGATTTATCCAGAGTCTCCATGTAGTAAAAATTGGCTCCAATATAATTTAGCCCACATCAGAAGTCGGATTTGGAAGGAGTATTGTAGAGAAACTACAAATTACATTTTTAAAGATTGGTCTGTAATTACAGGCTTAATTAATTACACGAGGGAGCTGTTCTTGAAAAGGTGTGGAGCATGTGGCCTGGGAGTTGCCCAGCAGAGTCTCTGCTGAGGATTTGCGAACACGGGTGTGTCGCCACTGGGCTTTGGCCTAAAAGAAGACCACTTGCTCTGCCAGTTGGAAATTCTAACGCGTCGTTTTTAAGAAGAGAAAAGTGCATACTTTGGGTGAGGGAGGACAGGGTTCAGATCTGAGCAGAGGAGGAGGGTCTGAGATTAGGACGGCAGCTTTTGCTTGCCCAGAGAGGCGCTCCACTTCCATCTTGCGGTACGCTCACCCAACACCCTGACACCTGTTTTCACTGTTGCTACCTTTGATGGAACCCAGAGACTTCCATGTGCCCGGCAGGTGCTCTGCCATGGAGCCAATCTAGAGACAGAATATATGTTACCCAAGCCGGACTTGACCGTGCAACCTCCATTCCTGAGGAGCTGGTAGGTCAGGCCTGCCTCACTCCACCCAACTGTCAGCCTTGCATGTGGCTGCTCTTCACACCACTCACCCAGCCACCTCCCCAGCTCTGGAATTAGAAGCAAGCACTGCAACACCTGGCTCTATTTGTTTGTCATTAACCTGGGTTCTTGGGGTTGAACTCAGGCCTTTGTGCTTGCAAGGTAAGGACTTGGGCTTAGCCACCTCCCTCACCCCTGTGGTGATGCTCTTCCGGGGAAACAACGGTGGCCAGAGGGCCAGCTCATTCTGGTCTGCAGAAGAGAGTTCTGTGTTCAGGGGTGCCCCTGCCTTGGGCAGTCAGGACACTTGTTAGCAGATGTGGAAGGAACCTATGGTCCTCTCTTGGGAATTTCGTCAGTGCCAAAATGAGGCGGTCCAATGGATGGTTTGTGCTCACCAGAGGAAAGATGTAGAGCCAGTGGCCATCTGCCCAGGGCCCAGCATGGGACCCAGTCACCCCCACCAGGACTCCCTGGTGCTAGCTTGGGGCACATTTAGCCTGTGCTGTGCTCCTGATGGAAGGGTTTGTGCATGTGACCATTTCATTCATTGGTTTTTAGCAGATGGTGAATGGCAGGCATGATGTTCTGCAGCGTTTGGCTCATTGGCTCGGCAGTGAACCCAGAGGCCCTTCCTGGAGCGTGTTCTTCAAGGTCAGCGCGTGCCCTTCAGCTTCTGTGTGTAGCTCAGGCCCTGAGGTTCCAGACCCAGGCTTTGAGACCTGGCTCGTCCCCAGAATGACACACCCGGAAGCAGTGTGAGAATGCTGCAGTGGGGGCAGGCTGGGACTTGACAGGTCCCACCCTCTCTAAGGCACCCACAGAATCACATCCTCTGTCCCCTTCCCACACTCCTTTGGCAGAGTCTGCCTAGAAACCTGGGAGAACTGGTGCCCATGGCATGCCAGGAGGCTGAATGGGCACCCAGGATCCCATGATGTGATGTGGATTCCCCTCTGGATGCTGTGAATGTGCTTTGTGACCATTGGTTAATAAAGAAGCTGCTTTGGGCCTCTGGCAGCGCAGAATAGAGCAAGGCGGAATTCCAAGCAGAGATAGAGGAGAAAAGAAGGCGAAGTCAGGGAAATGCCACATAGCCACTGAAGGATACATTCGCCCGAACTTTACCGGTAAACCACGAGCGTCGTGGTAAAATTAAAATAACAGAAATGGGTGAATTTAAGATGTAAGAGCTAGCTAGAAATATGCTTAAGCTATTGGCCAAACAGTGTTGTATTAATAGAGTTTCTGTGTGATTATTTCGGGCCTGTGGTTTTGACACAGTGTGGTTCAGGCACTCCTGGGCCCCCTTCTCACTGAAGTGCAGGTACCCAAGGTCTTAGTTTCCTGCCAGCCATCGTGATCCTGTCCTTCCCCCTTTTCAGAGAGGCTCCATTAGATCCAGCAGAGAGTTCCAGGCTGGGGTGAGGTCTTAGGTACCCTTCTATTTTTCATTACGGCTATACCAGCACACATACATGTCAAACTGTGCAGATTTTCTCTCTCACAGTTTTTAAATTTTTTCAGACTACCTGTATGCGTCCATGTGTATATATGTACACATTAGTGCAGGTGCCCACGGAGGTCAGTGGCATTAGATCCCCCTGGAGTCACAGGTGGCCACAAGCTGTCCGTGTGGTACTGGGAATGGAACTCAGGCTCTGGGCAAGAGCAGAAGGTGCTCTTAATTTCTGAGCCACATCTAACCTTGTTTTTTAAAACTTTCAAAAATATGTTTGCAAATGTAGTATTTAAAACTTGAGAGACTGGGGCTGGAGAGGTGACTCATCAGTTAAGAGCTCCGGCTGTTCCTCCCAAGGACCCGGGTTCAATTCCCCAGCACCCACATGGCAGCTCACAACTATCTGTAACTGCAGTTCCAGGGGAACTGACACCTGAACACAAACGTGCAGCAGGCAAAGCATCGATGCACATAAAATGGAAATGTGGTAGTTTGAATGCAATTGGCCTCCGTAATCTCATAGGGAGAGGCACTATTAGGAGGTGCGGCCTTGTCAGAGTAGGTGTGGCCTTGAGGTTTCCTACACTCAGGATACCACCCAGTGTCTCAGTTGACTTCCTGTTAACTACAAGATGTAGGTAGGACTCTCAGCTACTTCTCCAGCACCACGTCTGCCTGCATGCCTCCATGCTCCCCACGGTGACTGATAATGGACTGAACCTCTGAAACTATAAGCCACCCAATTAAATGTTTTCTTTTATAAGAGTTGCCATGGTCATAGTGTCTCTTCACAGCAATAGAAACCCGAACTAGGACAAGAAATAAATCATTTGTAAAAGAATTGAGAGACCTGGTTAGAGGACCTGGATTCCTTGTATGTGTAGGTGAAAGTGTACACATCTGTACAGGTGTGCATACAACTGTGTGCACATGGAGGTCAGGTCAACATCAGCATTCTCCTCTCACTAGTCCCTGTCTCAGCCCCCAACCCCAGCTCTGGGATTGCAGGTTCATCCTCCCGTGTCTGGCTTTTACACTGGTGTTTGGGACTCCTGCACACCTCAGACCTGTGGGGCGAGCTAGCATGTCACCCCCTGAGCCATCGCCACAGCTCCTGGGCTTTCTGGATTTATTGATGTGCTTAACAAAAGCTAGGACTTGCTAACAGGCCGGGTTCTAGGCCAAGACAGGCCTGGCTGCTCCCAGCTGCTGCAGCGCCCCCCCTCCATACTGTGACCCCTCCCTGTGTCACTGTGGCAGGTTGGATTTCCAAACTTCCTCTGATGAGCTTGGAGACAAAGGCTCTGTGAAGCCTGTCACAGCTCCTGGTGTGGCTGGGCACCTAACCAGTGTCTCTCCTTCCTCCTTCCTTTTCGCCATCCCAGACAAGAGTCCTTCTTGCCCTTATTGTGAGCTGTGATGTCCCGGTTGATGACTATATTTCTAGAATCCTGGTTAGCATGAACCATGGGGTGTAAGAGGCAGCTTTGGGACAGGGCAGTGGTGGCACACACCTTTAATCCCAGAATTTGAGAGGCAGAGGCAGGTGGACCTCTGTAGTTCTAGGCCAGCCTGGTCTACAGAGTGAGTTCCAAGATAGTCAAAGCTACACAGAGAAACCCAGTCTCAAAAGCAAAACAAAACAAAACAAACAAAAACAACAACAACAAAAGAGATAGCTTTGGCATGCTGCTCCTTAAAGACACGTGACCCCAGTGATAGCTGAACTTTTTGTGCTTTTTTCCCCTTAGTGAGCCCTGCCCCTTTTCTTCTGCCTAAGTCACAATGGCTGGGGATCCAGGATCCTGATGACCTCAGGGTCCCAGCTAGCCTACTTCCTGGAAGTTGCCTATCATAGGTGACTCAGTGTACTTAGAACACAAACCCCGTCCTCGTGGAGGTTATCAATACTGCCCCCGAGTTTCATCTGGCTGCTGACTCAGAGCTAGGACCTGGAGAATCAAAACTCAGCAGGAAGTGCATTAGTTCTGTGGTCCTCCAGACATTCTGACATGCTCACTTCATCAAACAATCAGCGGAGGTTTAAAAAGGCGAGAGGATAAGCTAGAGAGACAGCTTAGTGGTTAAGAGCACTGGCTGCTCTTCCCGAGGACCCAGGTTTGAGTGCCAGCACCCACATGATAGCTCAGAGCCATCTGTAACTCCAGTTCTTAGGGGATCTGATGCCCCCTTTTGGCCTCTGTGGGCACTTGGTGTATATGTGGCACACATGTACGGGGAAGCAAATACCCATACACATAACATAAAACCTCAAGGAATAAAAAGGGCTGGAGGTAAAATACACTCTGTAGAATTCTAGGTGCTCTGGAAGGTTCTAGACCTTCCATGGGAATGTGTTGACTCTGAAATTCTTCGTTTTTTATTTCCTTAGCTCTGTTTCCACATGCTTCCTCTTGAAGTCCTACACCTTGAGTCTCGCCCTGGGCCTACGCAATCTGGATGATGCCGGGGTTGGAATCTTCTATGAGGTTCTTGGAGTGTTTAGAACCACATGTCCCTCCTCGGTCCCTCTGCTTGCAGGACACAGCAGGCCCTGCTGTCTTGTAGGAGTGGCCTCTTGAGTTTGTTCTGTCCCAGGAAGTGGCGAAGTTCCTACATCTAGACAGGTGTGACCAAGGAGCTGACTTTGAACTGACCGGCTCTGAAGGAGCCCCCATGCCCGGCAGCTGCCATGTTTGCTAGCATAGCCCCCGTGCTCCTCTGTCATTTGCTAGGATTTCCCCCTGGACTTCATGGGAAGGATCTGGACCCCTCATCTAAACAGCTTTCCTTTCCACCAAACCACATTCTACCTTGACGTCCGCGCTGCCTCAGGTTCAGGCTCTAGTCTCAGCCCTGTTTGCCAGCCGCGGTCACTCCCTTTGCCTTAAAGCTGGCTCCCTCTGCACTGTCTTGGGCTGTCCCAAAGGGCCAGCTACACACCCAAGGACTTTGACTGGAGATGTCCTCATGGGCAGCCCTTCCTGTCACCAAGTCCTCTCCATCCTTGATGTCAGCTTTTGGAGGGCAGAGTCCTTGCTCTGTCTTGCCAGCTGGCTCTCAGGCTGTGGGAATTCAAAAGTCGCAGGCATCTAGTTGGTCCCTTGTGTGTCTCTTTCCAGCAGCGAGCCAGCTGCCAGCTATGGATGGACTCAGTGCTGAAACTGGTGACCTCAGGACCCGGTCTTTGTTCTAGGAGCTTTCCAGGGAAACATGGGTGGTTCTTGTTGATGTCATTACACCTCAGCTGACGTTTGACTTGGAAGCCCGAAGTTCTGCCTTTGGGGGTCCTGCCACTGGCCTTGGGGTGGTACATTTTCCCACCATGGGCGGCCTACTCTGTCCTTTCAATAGGAAGAATGTGGAGGACTGGGTATAGATCCAGGGAGGAAGCATAATGCTAAAATTGTTTTAAATCACTGTGCTTAGGAGATCTATAAAATAAAAACACCTCTAACCTGTGAGCCCCACTTGCCCAAGGACAGATAACTTTAAAAATTGACCTGGGTGTCCTGCTGTTTTATCTGTGGCAGCCCTGGCTGAAGAGGCATGATCTACCACACACCTGCCAGGACAGAGCAGGCTTCTCGCTTCCCAGGATACATGTCCAGGTATGGGCCGTTCTCACGGCAAACCTCTACAGAAAAGCAAAAAAGGTACCCCGGTTTCCTGTGACGTGCTGAGGAGCTGGAGAGCTGATTACCTGTGCATTGGCTGGGCCCTGCAGCTCAACCTTGCTCCTCTGCCACAAAATTCCCAGGCAGCCCCAGGGGACGGCAGGGCGGGGCCCGTGCCTCTGATTTGCTGCCAAGCTGAGTCTACAGTGACTCTCATCAATCTTTCGCTTAATCATTTAGCAGTTGTAAAGGCCTCGTTAAAAACACTGAGGTCTATAGGAAACACCACCCAGTGCTCAGAGGCAGGCCAAACCCGCCCTGTACCCTGCAGGAGTCTTTAATTGCAGCGCAGTCTTTTAGGAAAAGGTGGAAATGGATGCCGGGACTGTAGAGGGGCAGCGCTGTGTCCTGAGTCCTGACCCCAAGCTCGACCCCCTATACAACTGGATGCATGTGGCTGGCCTCGGCTATCCTAGGCTGGCCATGGGGAACAACCCCCTCCCCCTTCTTGCCTCACTTCTGGCTCAGGTGGGCGTGGTGGGCGTGGGTCCCTTGGCCTGGTACCTGTGAATTACAGTTTCTGCCATTTGAAAGAACTATGAAAGCAAAGTCAGTGTCTGGCAGCCTCGGGTTGCAGGCTGTGGGTCTGGCCCTACGGGGAGTGAGCCAGAGTGGAGTGTGGATTCCAGGACCCCATGGGTGGCATTGATGAGCATTGACCAGAGCTGGAGAACTGGTGGAGGGCGAGCCCCCCTGGCCTCAGCGTCGGGGCTACCGGTTACTCTTATCAACCTTTGCCCCCGGTGTTTGTTTCACCCACGACAGCATCCTTTCCATCTGTGCCCTCTGGGGTTTGGCTCCCCTTGGCAGATGCTCAGATTTGAAATCCATGTCTCAGAACAGGAGCTCACAGCCCAGGAATCTGCTCCACAGACACTTCCTCCTTCCATCCCAGGCTCTGCAGCCTCCTCCCTGGCCCTAGCTTCTACTCTAGTCCCTAAGGCGTCTGTCCTCGGGGAGCCGAAGCTGCTCTGGTGACTTAGCACTTCAGATGTAGTGATTGCTCTGCCAGGTGTGCAGTGACAGCCAAGTCTCTGCATCTCTGACATTCTAGACCGCAGCATCCTTCTCTATGGTGGGCTCTCCTGTGCTGTGCAGGATGTCAGGACCATCCCTGACCTCTCCCTGACAGCTGTTAAATACTCCCTGAATATGTCTCCAAAGTTTACTCTCTGTTCCCCGAGGACAGTTTGTGCTCCCAGCTAAGAACAGACAGCCTAACCTATGCCCCTAGCTGAGGCTCCATCCACGAACTCTCTTGACCCAGCTCAGCACTGTGCCCTGCTGCCTCCTTGGGGCCCATCACCCAGATCCATCACCGGAATGACCCTTCCCTATGAGGTCGTGGAGGACTCGTTAACACATGGACAGACCAGGCCTGCAACCCCAGCCACCTGAGAGGCTGGGGCAGAAGAATGACAAATTCAAGGCCAGCCTGAGCTAATGAGGGACACATTGAGAAATGGCATTCCCACTCAGAGTCCCACTCAGGGAGTCCTGCCTTCCAGAAGCACCCAGGACATGGAGAAGAGGATGTGGGACTCCTGGGAGGCTTTCTGCCTGACAGACATCCCTGGAGATACTTGCTCAGGAACTGTGTGACCAGGGAAAACATAAAATCAGATGCACGCTTGTGCAGACTCAAGTTCAAGTTGGTTTTTTTAAAAAAAAAAAAAAAGAACAAGTTTTGTTTGTCTATGTGTATTTGTTTTTTTTTAAGATTTATTTATTTATTATATATACAACATTCTGCCTCAATGTATGTCCGCACGCCAGAGGAGGGCACCAGATCTCATTACAGATGGTTGTGAGCCACCATGTGGTTGCTGGGAATTGAACTCAGGACCTCTGGAAGAGCAGCCAGTGCTCTTAACCTCTGAGCCATCTCTCCAGCCCCCTAGTCTATGTGTGTTTGTGCATGTGTGTTTGGTGTGCATGTGTCTATGAGTGGCTACAGGTGCTCATGGAGACCAGAAAGAGATGCTAGATCCCCTGAAGATAGAGTTATGGGCAGTTGTGAGCTGCCATGTAGATGCTGGGAACCGAACTCAGGGCCTCTGGAAGAGCAGTGAGTGTTATTAACCACTGAGCCACCTCTCCTCACCTCTTACTGTTGGTGTTGGTTTATTTGTTTTTAGGTGGCGATTTTATTCAGACGTTTTAACCATGATCAATATTAAGTGTTAACCCAAATCAGCCAGTCTTCATGCAGTCTGTGGCAGGGACCGATCCAAAGCTCCAGCCCCAGGGGTGGCCACCCTCCTGGGTATATAACCCAAGAGCTACACATTCAGAATGTGTGGGTGTGGGGCCTCAGACTGCAGGGAACAGGGTGAGCATTTGGTGGTGCTTCCTTGATTTAGAGAAGAGGAAACATGCTCAGAGAGGTCAATGACCCACCTGGAGTCACACAGTAGCTCCTAGGATCTGGACTTGTGTCCTGCTTTCCCTCTCAGGGAGCCATGTCTGGGGTAGAAGGAATTCGCAGCAAGGCGGGAGGGTGGGGAGCCCTGAGCTAGGGTCTGCATGGGAGGGTGGGGTTGTGGACTGGGAACCCAACACCCAGGGCCACATGCTGAGGCAGGTCACACCACTCCATAGGCGGCTGGCTTTCCCTGTCCTTCCCTTTCATCCCAGGAAACTCGGTGTTCTTACTCACTGGAGATAAAATCAGCCATTCAAGTCGTTCCAAGCTGCAGACGGTTGAAGGCAGGCGGACTGCCCAGCTGTGCTGGGGCTGAGCACAGGCTGTTGTCAGTGGGAGCGGAGCCTGGCAGTTCATGAGGAAACTCCAGGCAGGCATTTTGCAATGGGGAGCAAGGTACTTTTTTTCTGGGAACTCACTCCCACTTCCTCGGATCTCTACAGAGAGCACAGTGTAGGTGTCGGGCACTAATGCTGTCATCGTGGTCACATTGTCCCCCACGTGTGTCCACAACTGCAAACCACACAATTATTTGTGTGCTCGCCTGTCTACTTCCCTCGGGTGGCTCTCACAACCACACCTTACACACTCCGAGTAACTGTGTTCTAGAGGGAACTGTGCCCTCGCCTCCTCCATCCTCCACCCCCGCCCCACTGGGAACGCGGGTTAGCTACAAAGGCCGCTGAAATTAGCAGGGTTACATTCAGTGGATTTGAACTTTGAAAACAGTTGCGTTCCCTGGAGACTTTGACGGCTGGAAAACCTGCCGTGGGACTGGGTTCATAAATACGGGCACACACGGGCGGGCAGACTCTTTGAGCGAGGGCTGTGCCAAGACAGATGCAAGAGCAACTTCTGTGCCCAGAGGTGGGGGCTGATCCGACGCGGGCACAGCCGGCCGCGCAGCCGCAGTGTGGGGCCGCTGATTGCGCAACCTGGGAGACGCTGTTTTCCAAGAGAAAGAAACGACATGGGAAAATTCGTCGGGCTTGGACTTAGATGATTAAAACCTTCGTTCTAACCTGGTAATGAAAGAGGCTTATATAATTAGATTTCAAATTTGTAGTGAGGGTAGTAGAGTGGGAGGAGATGCCAGCACCATTACCTCTGGGGAACGGATTTGAAAACTGCTTTATTTCTGACAGTGTCTACTTACCTTTTAACTTCAGAGAACCATCTGGAACGAACACGGTACCTTAAAGAGTAAAGCACTTCTTTAAGGGGTGCGAATTATGGTGCAATTTTAAAGCAATTTCGCCGGCGAGATGGTCTTTGGGTAAAGGCACTTGCTGCTAAGCCTGAAGACTCAAGTTCGATCCCCAAGAAAAGAGTGAGCTCCGTAGGTTGTTCTCTGGCCTCCACACGGTGCCATGACCAGTCCTCACCCTCAATGCATAAATAAATTAAAATGTAATTTAAAATACGTATAGTTTTAAAAACCTTATTTTTAATAGTTTTGTGCATGTATCTAAGCATTTTGTTTATATTCATCTCAACTATCTTCTTATCCCCCCTCCGCTCCTGCCAATCATCTTCCCAACATGTTCCCTCCTACTTTCTTTCTTAAAGCTTGTTTATTTTTATTCTTTTAGAAAATATTTATCTACTTGTGTTTTACGTGTATGAATGTCTGCCCATGTGCATTCATGAGTCTGGTACCTTCGGAGACAGCAGAAGGGGCTGAATCCCCTGGAACTGGAGTTACAAATAACTGTGAGCCACCATGCATGATGCTGGGAACTGATCTCAGGTCCTTAGGCCTGGGCAGCAAGCCCTTCTCCCACTGGGCCATCTCACTAGCCCCTTGTTCTTATTTAACTCTTTGCTGGGTGTGTGGGGGGATG
This sequence comes from Microtus oregoni, assembly GCF_018167655.1. Classification (NCBI taxonomy): domain Eukaryota; kingdom Metazoa; phylum Chordata; class Mammalia; order Rodentia; family Cricetidae; genus Microtus; species Microtus oregoni. The sequence goes on from NW_024543978.1 coordinate 5,997,618, forward strand.
GTATCTATGGTTCTGTGTATGTGTGTGTGTGGGGGGTGTATGTTCACTTGCAAATGGAGGTCAGAGTCAACACTGGGTATCTTTTTCAATTGCTGTCCACATTGTTTTTGACTCGGGGCTCACGAACCTCATCAACAAGCTAGGCACGAACCTCATCAACAAGCTAGGCTGTCTGGCCAGTGAGTCCCAGACATCCTCCTGTATCTCCCTCCCCATGCTGGGGTGACAAGGACATACCACCTTGTTTGTGATTTTTCTTTTTATGTGGGTGCTAGAAATCGATACAGGTCCTCATGCATTTCCAGGAGCATTAACTGGGTCATCTTCCCGAGCACCCTAGTCATCTAAGGGACAAATGTATTACTAATTTTCTTTTCAGGAGCGAGACTGAAGAGCATATTTTCTAAAGCATGGGGTCGTAACTGTGGTCACATTCAAATCACAAGGAGTCAGAGTAAGGGAGTCAAACAGCGGCATGGAAGCCAGCACACACTTGCTTGTTGCTCTGGCAGCCATTGGCATGTTCTTAATGCCCAACTCCTGAAAGAAATTAAACACAAAGCTCATAAAACAAAATGCCAACCCAAAGAAAAGATTAATCTGCTTGGCGTTTCCAAAGTGCAGAAGCGAAACTTTGTGTCCCTCTTTCTTGCCTCTCCCTCCTATTGTTTGAAACCAGGACAAAACTCTGCAGTTCCCAGTGTGTCCTGGGAATTGCTTTCCCAAACCTACACCCCCATCTGGATTGTGTCACCTCTGCGTCCTTCTTCCTGGCTGTCATGGGTGATGAGATCTGCCTTCCACCTCCTGGCCCCCTCAACGTCCCCTGACACCATGGACACTCTTAGCTGGTACTTCTTCATTCAGACCAGAGCATGCTGGGAGGATTCTGTAACACCGCCCCACCCCCACCCCTATGCCCACCCCCACTTCTGTTTTATAAAATGGAAAATTGAGGCTGAGAAGGAGAAGAAAATTGACACACACCCCTCTACCCCAGTCAAGTGAATAGCAGATGGGTCCCCTCAAAGATTTTGTCAGAACCCCAACCCAGGGACCAGAGAGAAAGCTCGGCAAGTAAAGTGATTGCTAGGCAAGCCCAAGGACACAAGTTCCAGTCCCAGCACCCATGTTAAAGCCACGTGTGATGGTGCCTGACAGTAATCCCAGTGCTGGGGGGCGGGGTAGAGACAAGAGTTCCTGGAGTTCAAGAGACCCTCTCCCCCCCCCACGGGGTGGGGGGGTGATCCTCTAACCCAGGGTGGAACACTCAGCTTAATAAAGTTCAGGTGGGACTTCACAGTGAGGAGTACCCACGTTGAACTGGGCAGAGGGATTACCCCTTCCCGCCACCTGGGTAGGTCCCGCTGGCATGCAGGGTTGAGCACCCTGTAGCTCTGCAGCTGCAAGCCCACTTGGCTTTGAAGTCTCCAGCTGGCTGTCAACAAGGACAGTGACATAGTCTCCAGAAATGCCTCCAGCAGGTGGAAAGACTGGCAGACAAGGAGGATGGAGCCTCCTCTCCCAGTGTGTGGGGCTGGCCCTGCGAGGCTATAAATCAAGACCTTGCAACACAGTAGCTGTCTGAAGCTCAGCCCAGTAATAAACAACAGTTCAGTCCTTTTTATTATTACTAGGTTTTTTTCTTTCTGAAACTAATCCGTTCAGTATGAGTCACTTTGGCGAAGTCGAGACGTTCCCTGGGGAAGTGATGGAGCCCAGAGCAATTCTATCCACGGGAGCATCTCAAAGATGAGGCCCTTGTTCCAGAAGATTCCAGGAAATGGTTCCCACCCAATCCCAGGGCAAACAGGGAAGGGGGTGTGCCCAGATTTCTCGGCTGTAGCTGAAATGCCAGCTAAAACACAGTCCATGCTGAGACGTGTACTGAGGTGAGTTCAGATGCGCCCGTGTTTCCTGTGTTTGGCCTGGCGACGGCACTCGGCACTCGTAAAGGAACCTTGTTCTCTGAGGTGACACATGACCAGCAGAGGCAGCACAAGGCAGAAGGGACTATTCCTCATCCCAGTGACCTTCACGTTCTCGCTGGAACACTCATTTCCTGTTGTACCTAGTGAGGGTCGGTGGATGCTTGACCCCTGCAGAGTTGCTGCCCTGCTGGCCTGGAAAGCCCAGGTCTGGGCTCTGCCCTCCAGTGCTGGTCTGGGCTGGGGCCTGAGACGTCACTTCTACACTTTCTCAGAGAACGTTGGTCCTGGGTCTATAGTCTGAGAACTGTGTGGTTAGAGTCTACACTGTACCCCACATTGGCCCTGCATGGCCCAGCCTCTCTAACCCATCTACCATACTTCCCTTGCTCGCTAGACTCCTTTCTAGTGCCCACAGGGTCTTTGTGTGTGCTGTCTCTGTTTGACATGCTGCCTTGCTCTGTGACTCTTTCCTTAAGAGTGAGGGGTGGTCCCATCCCTCTTTCCAGGTATGGAAGCTGAGCTGCAGATGGCCTAAAGCCTGGGCCAAGCTGAGAGACAGCTAGAACTACAAGCTAGGTTCCAGCGCCAGCCAGACCAGGCCACCCACCATGCTGCCTTCTACAGTGGCTGTTTTTGAAAACAAACCAATTCAAGTTCACCCTAGACATACTGTTTAAGATTTAGCTCCCATCTCTTCCTATCCTACCCAAGAGAGGGGGAGACAGAGGTGAAAAGAGAGAGGGAGAAGGAGCGGGAGGGGGAAAGGAGGAGGAAAGGGGAAGAAATGCCGTCTTCAGACACAGCAATAGCACTGCAAGTTGCCACAACAACTGTAAGCAAGGCTGTTTTCTGATCCTGTCCTGGTGGTAGGAAGGCATCAGCGTCCAACCATTCTTCATCCGACTAGTCATCCACCCAACCATCCATCTCTCTAGCCATTTACCCATCTATTCACCAATGCTCCATCTGTTTATTCCCTTTCAACTCTCTGCCCAACCATGCATCTACCTATTTGTTTTTCTTTCCATTTAAACATCCATCCATCCACCCAACCATCTATCTATCCATCCATCCATCCATCCATCCATTTACCATCTATATCCATGGTGGATGGATGGATAAAGCAGGAACCATAGAGATAAAAATCTAAGCTTTTGAGATCAGAGAAAGCCCCTCAAATATGACTCAAGACCCAAAGACCTTCTTTTTTAGAAGAATGTCTGCACATCTTTTTGTCGAGTCATCTCTCCATCCTTTCAACTGTTTACTCATGTGGTCATCTAATCATACATGCGTGCATGCATACATTGTTATCCATCATCTATCACACATTGGCTAACTATGCCAGGCACAGTTCTGAGGCTAGGGATTCAATGATGAAGCAGAAGATATGGCCTCTGACCCTGACAACCTCGACATTCTGGGCTGTGCTCAGTACAATCAAGAAGGTCATTAAACTGGGGCACAGGTCAGAGGCACATCCAGCTGGTTGTCCCAGGCTTGAGAGGCAGTCTGTGGGCAGCTGGACTCTGTAACTGGACCCAGGGAGCACGGGCTGGGCAAGTTCTTGTAACAAACCCGTTCTTCCTAGCCTGGAACAAAGCCCCGTGGGCTTACTCAGCTAGGAACACTCTTTTCCAGATCTCACAGCTTGCTATATCTAGTTAAAGGCGGGATACTTCCTCTTCAGCCAGAGTGACTGCCCTTGAAGTGAATGATGAGCTCTTCCTGAATGTTCCTGTGGCCCATTTTCCCTGGGCACCGGCTCTGTTCCGGGCACTGGGGACAGCAGTGAGCAGATGTGCTGTGGCTCCTGTTGGAACAGGGCCCTGCCCTCTCCTTGATCCTTCCCCACAAACCCCACTGCTTGCTCTAGTATCTACCTGCTCCACTGCAGACCCTTGGAGGGTAAAGGTCCTCCTGTCTTGTTCTCTGTGGCATTCTCAGGGGCTGGAACACTGGGGGGCTGGATGAATGAATGAGTGAATGAATGAATGAAGTCCTATGATCCTGAAGAATGATTAGCCCCAGGAGACATTTGGAAGTGTCTGAGCCATTTTGTGGTTCTCATACCTGGGGTGCTGCCTCTGACCTCAAGTGAACAGTGACCAGGATTGTTGTTGATACTTAACAGTGCCCAGGAGGGTCCCCTTAAATTATGATGTGACCCCTGCTCTGGAACATCCTTCTTGTTCTCAGAGGATTAACAGCACTGTCTCTCCTCAGAGGCTGCAAGTCCGGGGGTGGGCAGAGTCCTGACTTGCAGGTACCTTTGAGCAGGTGCCAAATAAATTAATCTCCTGTGGTGCCTACCTGGAGCAGAGCCTGCCGGGAGGGCTCCCCTGGCTCATCTCATGGGCTGCAGTTAATCCCTGGGGCTCTGGGGCTTGCTGCCCCTAGATCCTGTGGGCACTGGCCCAGCCCACAGCCAGCTCCCCCACAGAAGGAACAGCACTGTTTGCTTCTGTTCTGTTTAACTGTCACTTTTTTTAAACTGCTATTCTCCTAGCTTGGTCTCTCTTCCAGCCAGTGTGAGGATCAGGGGGACACAGAAGCTCCCATCTCCCCTTCACTTGGGTCACCATCCGGGAGAGAGGGACACTGAGTGATCATGTATGCGAGAGGTGCTGTAAATGTATGTCAATGTCCATAGCAAGCTGGGGGTTCCATGACAAGAGATGTAAGGGATCCATTTGGGAAGTGAAGCTTCAGCTGGCTGAAGAGGAGGTGGGGAAGTGGGGAGGGTTCTCCCTTTGGGCCAGAGAAGAGTTTTGGCCAGAAGAAATTATCTGGTCGGGTCACCCGTGGGGCCTGATAGGGTGGGGAGTCGTGGCAGCTCCCCATGAGGTGAGGTGCGGTTTTCAGGGACTTTATAGGATGTTTAGAGAATTTGGCCTTGAGCGGCTGGTGTGCACGAGGAGGTTTCATGTCCCATGTTTCTTAGGGAAAAATTGCTCTGCCGCTCTGGAGGGAGGCGGTGGAGGAGAGGAGCCAAGAGACACCTGCAGTCTATAGCTGCCCAAGTTCAATCTGGGCACAGGCAAAGAACCAAGCTGCCAGGCAAGGGACAATCAGGGTGTGAGTGCAAGGTCACTTCCCAAAGGGACACAGGAAGGACGTGGGCATGAGAAGAGGACACCACCCCCAGTGTCCTGGTTTTCTTGCTGGAATGGATGATGGATGGGTCCTTCACGCAGCCAAACATGTGGGAGGACCAGGCAGCCCCAGTCAAAGAAAGAATCAAGAATTTGGCACACATCTGAAATCCCTGCGCTCAGAGGTAGAGGCAGGAGGATCCTGAATTCAAAGAGCTTTGGAGCAAATTCAAGCCTTCCTGGGCTAAAGAGCAAGCCCTGTCCCCCAAAGAGCGGAAAGAGAAAAGTTGGGAGAAGCCCAGTGAATCAAAACAATTTAAATACAGATGCAAGGGCTGTGGCTGGAGCCTGGCAAGCGAAGGCCCTAGGTTCCATCCCCAGGGGCATAAATTGGACATGGTGGGTGCGTGCCTGAAACCCCAGCACTCAGGAGGGTTCTGACTTCAAGGCTGTCTTCATGAGCTTAAGGCTAGCCTGGGCTACATGGGATCTTGTGTGTGGTTCATTTAGAACTGGGCTGATACAGCCTGTGGCAGAGTGAGGGTCATGGTGCTCACTCCTCCTCTCGTCACTCCACAGCTCTCCTGTCTGTGGAACTGTCCCCTCACAGCTGACACCACAGTGGGCCACTACACACTCAGCAGGTGCCCTGCATGTCACTCAGGGATGAGGAATGTCTCAGGCTCCACCTGGGAAGGCTGCCTCTGCATGCTCCCTCCTTGGGAGTGGCCACAACCCGTTTCTTCAGAGACAGTCACTGTGCTTGTGGCCTTAAGCTGGAAGCCACCCTCTCTTCTGCTCTGTGGGTCTCTCTGGTCATTTGTTTCCTTGAAGCAGGCAGGTTGAAAAGGCCACAGCGGGCTTCTGCTGGGGAGACAGAGGTCACAATCTTCGGTATCCAATCCTAAGAGCCAACAGTCTTCCCCCCTGGGGAGGGGCTCTGGCAGGGCTAGAGTTCCAGTAGACGTCCCCTTCTACCCAGAGGGACATCTAAGACACACAGGTCAGCCAGTGAGTGAGAAAAGAGGCAGACTTCTGGGAGGAGTGGTGTGGCAGGAGCATAGTGTCACCGAATGTTTGATGCAGGGGATTGCTTGCATCTGGCCTGGGCCTGGGCCTCCTGCCTCTATTAGATCAGTGGACACCATAGATAACTCCATGGCATGGGATGGGGCGGGTAGGGGGAAGCCTTGGCTTCTGTGGCACTTCGGCAAGTGGATGTATTTCCTTTTTGGGGTTCCCTACCTTTTTTATTATCCTGAAAGCCATTGACTGAACTCTCCTAGCTTGGGTTTGGGGTTTAGTGATAGCATAGACTTGTGTCTTTGTGAGAATTATTTAAAAAAAAAAAACTTGTGTCCCACTTCCCGCTGCAGTGCAGTCTGTGAACAAAAGTAATTCATCTCAGTGTGCAAGTTCTGATCACAGCCCATCACTGAGGGAAGCAGGGCAGGGACCTGGAGCCAGGAGCTGATGGAGAGAGGCTGCTTACTGGCTTACTCCCACGGCTTGTTCAGTTTGTTTTCTTCCTTCCTTTCCTCTCTTTTTTCCTGACAGGGTTTCCCTGTGTAGCCCTGGCTGTCCTGAAACTTGCTTTGTAGACCAGGCTGGTTTCAAACTCACAGAGATCTACTTGCCTCTGCCTCCTGAGTGCTGGGATTAAAGGCATGCACCATCACCACCTGGCTTCAATTGTTTTCTTAAACAACCCAATACTACCCAGCACAGGAGCAGCACCATGGAGGCAGAGAGGGGTCCTTCTATAAGCTGGGAGCAGCCGCCCTCTGCGTCTGGTCTTCAACGGGAGAAACAAGAGCAGAGGAAAGCTCTTCCAAAGTGGGACAGGTCTCTTCATCTCCACTCTGGGTCACCCAGTTGCGGAGCAGACTGTGAACTTGACAAGACAAAATTGTAGTCTGCCAGTCAGGCGGGAGGTCCAGGTCTTTTCTCTTAGACATCCTGCCTCTTGGTCTCTTCTAACCCAACAACAGGTCAAGGAAATGAGTGGAGAATGGTTCGGTTCCAGACAGCCTCATGGGGAGAGCTTTGATCCTGTCCCCTCCCCTCAATCACCATGGCTTTTTTTCTGTTGGTGTTGGGGGTTGCCGCTCCAGCGCGGGCTGGAACCAAGAGTCTCGGCAGAGGGTGTCCAGGTTGAATGAATACACAGAGCGCGAGGTTGAGGTGGAACAGCTTCTCCCTTTATTCTCTTGCTGGGCTGGCTTTTATACCATGGCACCAAATGAGGAGGGGGCTGCGAAGGGACTGTAGCCGGACCCTGGCAGGGATCAAGGAATGGTCACCATGCACTCAAAATTCCTTCCTTCCCCACTCCAGGAGCAGAGGGAATTTATTATGTTTTCCTTGCAGTAAGCACCTCAAATGGGGGCAGGGATATCAACTCGGGACTGCAGTTCCCACAGGGGGTGGCAAGTCTTGTGCTGTGGGAGTCATTTAGATCATAAGGTGTTGTCTTAGTTTCTGTTCTATAGTGGAGAGACACTATAACTACTCCTATCAAGGAAAGCATTTATTTGAAGCTGCCTTACAGTTTCAGACATAGTCCATTATTATCACGGAAGGAAGCATTGGGACACACAAGCAGACATAGTGCTGGAGAAGCAGCTGAGAGGTCCAAGTCTGAATCTGAAGGCAGCAGGAAGAGAGATACTGGGACTGGCTTGGGCTTTTGAAACCTCGAAGCCCACCCTGAGTGACACACTTCCTCCAACAAGGCCACACCTCCTAATCCTTCTCAAGTAGTTCCACTCCCTAATGACTAAGCATTCAGATACACGGAGCCTAAGGAGCCATTCTCATCCACATCACCACAGATGTGGGGAGACTCCTGGCTGCTTCCCGCTCAACCCTGTTCAGCAGTGCTTTGCCTCAGTTTCCACAGCCAATGACTCCCCTGGCATTGTCAAAGCCTGCTGGCTGTGAGGCAGGGGACTGCCTCTGCTTGAGTACAGTCTGGCTTAGTCTTATTTTGTCACCTGCTTTCACTCTGTCGCCTTACCTCATGTCCGTCTTACCAGGTTCTTTTCTCCTTGCTGTCCAAGAAGCAACCGAAGACAAGAGGGTTATTGTGGCCCAAGGTTTGAGGGGACATAGTCCGTTGTGATAGGAAAGGCGTGGTGACAGGAATAAGAAGCCTCTGGTCACACAGCATCTGCAGTCAGAAATTGAAGCACCATTAATAAAAACTCAGGGTCAGAAATTAGGGTTCAACCTGAAGATCTGGAAATCAAAACAGTCAGCCACTGGCTCTTACCGCGACCTCAGTCTGAAATGGCCATCCTGCCTCTCGGAATCTCAGAATGGGACTGTGTCTGAGAGCTGTTTTCTCCCATTCTATAATCCTCTCTAGGGCTGGGATTAAAGGCGTGCACCACCATGGTTAAAGGCATGCACCGCCCGGTTTCTATGGCAACTAGTGTGGCTACGAGGATTAAAGATAAGTGTCATTGTGGTTACTGGGATTAAAGATGTGTGTTAACATAACCTGGTCTGTAAGGCTGACCAGTGGGGCTGTTTTACTCTCAGATCTTCAAGAAATCTTTATTTATTAAAATACAATTGAAATGCTACTACAAGGAAGCAGAGAGTGAACCAGAAGTGGGGCCATAAAACCTCAAAGCCGCTCCAGCCCCCTACGTCCTCTCGTGCAGCCCGAGCTGATCCCTGAGACTGTCCCGTAAGTTGTCCTCTGCCCTTCACAGTGTGCATGTCAAGCTGTGCGCTCACGAGCATGTGTAGATACACACACACACACACACACACACACACACACAATAAGACTGTCCTGTAAGTTGTCCTCTGCCCTTCACAGTGTGCATGTCGAGCTGTGCGCTCACGAGCATGTGTAGATACACACACACACACACACACACACACACACACACACACACAATAAACAAGTAAGACTATGAGAAGGGATTTCCCCAGCAAACCTTCTTCTCTCTCAAACAACAGGAGGACATCTGCAGGAAGCTGCTTGACCCCTGGGCTCCTGCCTCTGCCACTTTGAGTGACAGGTTTTGATTTCTCTTCTGTGATCTCTGAGCACTTTTGGGGTTCCACAGGGCTTGGATTCCAGCTTGACCTCTGTGGTTCATAGACAGACACACCCTGGTGTTGCCACCCTGTCCACCGTGTGACATTTCCAGAGCCCCGTGTCTCTGCAGGAGTCCTGTGTCTCTGCTGGAGCCCCATGTCTCTGCAGGCCCTGGTCTCTGCTGGAGCCCCATGTCTTTGCAGGGCCTTGGTCTCTGCAGGGCCCTGGTCTCTGCTGGAGCCCCGTGTCTCTGCAGGGGCCCCGTGTCTCTGCAGGGCCTTGGTCTCTGCAGGGCCCTGGTCTCTGCTGGAGCCCCGTGTCTCTGCAGGGCCCTAGTCTCTGCTGGAGCCCCGTGTCTCTGCAGGGGCCCCGTGTCTCTGCAGGGGCCCCGTGTCTCTGCAGGGCCCTGGTCTCTGCTGGAGCCCCATGTCTCTGCAGGGCCCTGGTCTCTGCACATTTGGTTTCAATTCCCTAACCTCTTGAGTGCATTTTGCTGTCCTGATGTCCCGATGAGATAAAACCACACACATGTGAACTAAAGGCTGAGAGAGCCTGGGAAAGCCAGAGAAAGTGAGAGGAACTGCTGGAACCACCCCGCCCCCGCTCTCCAGAGTGTACAGTTCACCTTGGGTGAGGGTGAGGGGGGTGGGGGCTGTCTGCCTAGCGGAGTCCCTCTTCTGAGCTCCTAAGAGAGGGAAGGGGATGATGCGGACCACCCAGAATGGGGGGCATGGGAATGGGCGGTCTTTCTGAACCTAAGATGTAATTAAGGAAGGGGTCCAGAGGCTATTAATGGGTTCAGAGAGCCAGGGGAAGGATTTCACACACAGACAGACACACAAACACACAGATACAACACATACAGCTGCGCACATGTTTGCAGACACACACAAACTCAGACATGTACAGTCACACAGACAGTCACACACATAGATGCACATAAGTACAGACACGGACAGACAGATGCAGACACACCTACAGACTCCTACAAAGCCCTTCTATTCTACACAGGGAATGCCATCAGATACTCGGAATCTACAAATAAAGTCAGTCTTTTGCATTTTTGAGTTAATTCCATTTTCTAAGTGTAAGGACACCCCAAGGAACTAGCTCAGGGCAATGGCTGGCCTGTCGAGGCTGTGAGCAGACGGTTCTCAGCTCTACATGGTAACTTCCAGTTTCTGAAATGGACCCCTTGTGCCGGCTGATCTTATGTCAACTTGACCCAAGACAAGAGTCATCTGAAAGGAGGGCCCCTCAATTAAGGAAATGTCTCCATAAGATCCAGCTGTAAGGCATTTTCTTAATCAGCTGTGGATAGAGGAGGGCCCAGTCCATTGCAGGTGGTTCTGTAAGAAAGCAGACTGAGCTAGCCATGGGGAACAAGCCAGTAAGCAGCACTTCTCTGTGCCTCCTGCATCAGCTCCTGCCTCCAGGTTCCTGCACTGCGTGAGTTCCTGTTCTGACGTCCTTTGGTGATAAACAGTAATGTGAAATGTTTAATAAACCCTTCTTGCCCAACTTGGTTTGTTTGTTTGTTTGTTTGTTTGTTTGGTTTTTGGTCATAGTGTTTTGCTGCAACAACAGAAACCCTAGCTAAGACACCTCTCTCACTCAGGGTGTACATGTTTACAAGCTCTCTCTCTCTCTCTCTCTCTCTCTCTCTCTCTCTCTCTCTCTCACACACACACACACACACACACACACACACACACACACACCGTGACCGACTAGAGGCTGACAACAGGAATCTTGTCTTTTTTAGTTCTTTGGCTTATGTTTTGGTTCAGAACCATCACTGAACCTGGGGCTCACAGATTCAGGTCGACTGGGTGGCCAGCAAACCCTGGATGTCCTCTCTCTGCCTCCTCGCACTACCAAAGAGTGCATGGCACTATGCCTGGTTCCTTATGTTGGTATGAGGTCCTTGTACTTGGATGACAGTTGACTTTATCAACTGGCCCCATGCTTGTTACTTCCTGAACGCCTCCTGAAGATCAGACACAGGGATAATGCTAATATCTAATCCTAATCACTTAATACCCACTTCTCGTGACAGCCGTACAAAGTGGAGAAACTGAAGTTTGGGGTGCAGGCTTTCCTTATCCTTAGGTAATTGAAGTAATTTCCCAAGCCTCAATTTCCCCATCTGTAACAGCAGCAGATGTTCAGGGCTCCTGAAGGGCTGAAGAGAGCAGACGCAGAAGCAGAGACCGGTGGCCACTTCAGTGGTCATTTGCTACAGGTTGAGCTGTGTCCCTGGAGTGTGACCACCTTAGTTCCTATCCTGAGGTTCTTGCCCTGGGTCTCCAGAAGCGTTTTTACTGGGAAGCAGAGTTGATTCACTTGCAGTCTGTTAAGAGGAAGCCGAGACCATACCGGACTAGAGTGGGCCTGACGGCAACATTTCAGAGGGAAAATGTGAGCCGGGCCTTTAATCCCAGCGCTCGGGAGGCAAAGACAGGTGGATCTCTGAGTTTGAGGCCAGCCTGGTCTACAAGAGCTAGTTCCAAGGCAGGCACCAAAGCTACAGAGAAACCCTGTCTTGAAAACAAAACAAAAAAATCAAAGGGAAAATGTGGATCCAGGAGAAGGCATGGCGGAGACCAGGGGTCTTTAACGCTTTGAACAGACTGTGTCCAGACCCTTTCCTGGTACCTTTGGAGGGCACTAAGCTTAGCTGAAGAGGCCTGAACTGGGATGGGCTGCTCTTAAGAACATAGCAGAATTCTGACCTACAGCTATGCCACCTAAGGGTGGCAAATCCCACCGGATCTAGGAAGCTAAGCAGGTTAGGCCTGCTTGGTACGAGGATGGGAGAGTGTGGCTCTGTTGTTTGAGTCCCTTATGGTGTCATCCCTTTGATTTGGGGTCCAGAGGGCAGATTCTTAACTCTCTATTGGAGGTTTGGCCAGACACCTGGACCTTAAACTGGGAAACACTGGTCTCCCCAACCCTGACAACCCTGGTAGTGTCCACAACAGGGTGCAGAAGGAATCCAAGGCGAGGGACTCCAGGTCCCGGAGTGTGAGGCCCCTACCCTGGCCTCTCTGGGCTCTGCTGGGCTTCGGCTGGTTGGTTCTAGATCCTCTTTCTAAAGGACACTGTCATTGTCTCCAGACTTTCTGGTTGTCACAGTTAGAAGACAGAGTCAGAAATTGCTGACCACCAAAAGGGGCCCAGGACAGCCCAGCCATAAAGAACGATCTTTATATTCCCTATTAGCAGCAAAGCCGCAGTTGAGACATCCTGCCTCAGATGCCACAGAAAACTGCCATCATGCTGCCATCCTGCCTGGCAACCTGAGTCAAAGCTTCACTCCCCAGCTTAGCCCCCCCCCCCACCCCCGTCACATTGATCAGTCACAAACTGCCCAAGAACAATGCCAAACCTTCCAAAGGCCACGTGTCTCAGACCAGGACATAGCACTGGGCGGAAGGACTTCTTCTGTCCCAGGCCTCAGACTGGTCTCTAGGTCTCCAGAAGAAGCACATGGTAGGTCTCTGTAAGGGAGTTCCAGAACATTCCTTGGCCCCTCAGCCCCTCTCGAGCTTCACCATGATTGTACTTTGACATTTATTCCCATGGTTTTTCTATGAATTCCAATTCGTGTACCCTCCCCTCTCAGCCCCAAGCTGCGCATACTGAGTCCTAAATAAACATTGGCTGACTGTGATCCCTTTGCTCCCTGCTGTCGCTGTGGAAGATTCAGACATAAAGCAGTACCTGCTCAGAGCCAAAGAGAGGAGGGGGCAGAGAACCAGCAGGGCCCCTCAGGCACCTCCACACATCCCAACCTGGAGATGCAATAGAAATCCAGATGACAAGATAGGTGGATTTGGGCTTCCAGGCATGCGTGGACACAAGGAATGATATTTAGAGAGGGATCAGCCGGCAGACATGAGGAAGCAGAGGCTGAGCGTGGAGGCAAACACAGATGCGGCCACACATGGAAGGAATCCCTTGTTGGGCGTGCATAATCCATTAAGGCAAAGGGCACGAAGCTCGCGGTGCCACCTGCCACATGAGCTCATGCCCAGAGGTCAGTGGAAGAGCTTCCTTGGAGGGAGCTGCTAATCCCATCGTGGGTTCCTGTGTGCAGAAAGGTTAGACAAACACGCTCAGCAAGGGGCCCCACCACTGACGGGTGGCTCAAAGAAACACTCTCTTCTTCTGCTCCAGCGACTCCAGAAAATTCCACCTTGGTTTAACCTGAAAACAAAGTCTTCACCCACTTCTCCAGCTGACCTCAGTGAGTATTCTCCAAGCAGCTCTGGGGTCTGTCACAGGTTGCATGGGAAGGAAATGGAGTGGCCCGAGGTGTCTTCCCCAATCTTGATGTTGATGGCCGTCTTGGACTTTTAAATCCACTCACAGGCCACCGCCGTCCATTCTCCTTGGCCTCTAGTAAGATGTGTACCATGCATCTTTGGAAACCCCCTCCTTCACAGATGACTATTTTAGGGGTTCCACAGGCTTCAAGAGTGGCGAGGGGTCACTGAGTGACTTAGCGGAGGAGGGGCAATACTGACAGTCAAGGTCATAGAGAGCTATTTGCCGGGCTGACCTCCCCGCTCTGCATGGTGGCAAGGAAATCCCACGGGGTTAAATCAAGATTCCACTTCTGGCAGGTATTATGGGGTCTGCGGATGACCTGCATCCGCACTGATGGGCAAGCACACTTTAGATTGGCTGTCTAGGCACCTTCATGACCTCCTTTCTTCCTAGCCAGGAGCTCACATTCACTTCAGCTTGACCTGAAACTAGAGACCTCTCGCTCTCAAGTAGCTGGGAAGATAGGGTGGTGCCCCCAGGCCCAGTTTTTAATTTTTCTTGTCTTTTAATAAATGATGCTGTGATTTTCTTTTTTTCCAAAGCAAAGCTGAAGTGAGGCCGTCCTTGGATGGTGGGGTCACTGCTGTGAGGAGCCTGAATTCCTTGAGCGGGACTGGAGAGAAACCAGGCATGTTCCCTTCTGCTTTCCTGAGTCTTCTCCTCAGCAGAGTTTGGCTCCGAGCTCTTTTCCTTCGCACGCTCGGCTTCTGCTCACTGTGCCGATGCAACACAAAGGCCCTAGCATTAAGGGCCAGGATGGATTGCTTCTGCCGCTCCTCACGGCATGCGAGTAGTCGAGTAGTCGGATGTGAGGTTCTCTCCCTCGCAAGAAAAAGCAAGTAGAACCCAAGCGCTCTCTCTGGAGCATTCTCCTGACTTTGTCTGTGTTCCCCTGTGTAGCCCAGGCTAGCCATCAAACTTGTGTGACCCACAAGCAGCTTCTTGGGGTTTTCTAACCTGTGACAAGAACTGGATTTTTAAGTGTGATTGTTAGAGATCATGTACACACACACATACATACACATGCCCACACGCACGCACGCACAGAGACTTTCTGTTTAATTCGGTGTCATTAATTGAATTTATAGTGTTGTGCAAGCATCACCCCTGTCTATTTCCAAGACTGTTTCATTATCCCCAATGGAAACTGCTCCCCGCCCCCGCCCTCCCCCCACCTACTCACAGCTGATCTGCTATCTGTGAGTCTGAGAGAAACGGGAAGGATTTTCCTGTGTAGCTGATTGACTTTATTCAGTACAAAGAGGCCTTGGGTTTCAAGGTTCAGCCACGCTGCTGTTTCGTGAATCAGGACTTCCTTTATGGCCGAATAATATTCCATTGTGAGACTCTACCAGACATGGTTTATTTGGCTCTGCTGTTGATGGACAGGGGGATTTCCCCTTGGCATTTGAGAATAATGCTGCTTTGAACCTTGGCACAAGGAGTCCATTTGAGACCCTGTTTCCCGTTTTGGGAATCTGACTGGGATAGACGGCCGTCTGTGAATTCTAGCTTTACTGCTGCTAGGATCTGTCAGTCATGTTCCACCGTGACTGCCCCGCTTCATCCTCTCCACAGCCTCGCACGTGCTGACTCCCTCACACCCTCCCGACGCTGTTCGTTCTGTCCAGCCTCACAGCTGCCCTGTGGAAGTGCTTTGGAGTTTACTGTGGTTTTGACTGGCATGTGCTTCATGACTGTGAACACCAAATGTCCCTTGTGTTTGTCTCTGTCGGCTGTGAACTGTATCTGCAGAAATGTCTATCCAAGTCCAGTGTCCATTTGTGAGACATCATTGACCTTCGTTGTTGGCTGGGCGAGTCCTTCGTGCTCTGTGTGTGGACCTGCTCTTGTCAGACGGTGTAGTAGTAAGAGCGGCGGGCTGCATCCCCGGCACCAGGCCGCCCACACGGCTAGCTTTACCCGAAATAATTACATGGAAACTATATTCTTTTAAACACCGCTTGGCCCTTTAGCTCTAGCCCTTACTGGCTAATTCTGATATCCCGATCAACCCATCTCTAATAATCTGTAAGCACCGGTCTTACCGGGAAGATTCTAGCCTACATCCATCCTGGGTCGGAGCTTCATCGCATGTGTCTGCCCGGGAGCGGGGCATGGAGTCTCTTCTGAGGCGTCTGCTCCTGAGAGGAGAGCTGTCAAGTCTGAGCTCACTTCCTCTTCCTCCCAGCATTCTGTTCTGTTTACTCCTCCCACCTATGTTTTAACCTATGAGGGCCAGCCAGGCAGTTTCTTTATTTTTTTAACCAATGACCTTCCTCCATTAAGATGGGACTGGGAAATATTTTCTCCCACTCTGTAGGGTGTCTTTCCACTTTCTAGATAAATGACAGGTAGAAAGATGGCAAGTTAGAGGGTGCTTAGATAGATGATAGATAGATTGATAGATAGATAGATAGATGATGGATAGATAGATAGATAGATGATAGATAGATAGGATGCATAAATAGATAATAGCTGATAAATGGTATATAAGATAAATGATAGATAAATGATAGCTAGACAGATGATCGTTAATGAAAGATAGGGGGAGAGAGAGAGAGAGAGAGAGAGAGAGAGAGAAATTTGAATTTTTTGTCATTTCATCCAGAGCCTTTGATTCCACATCTCTGGTTGTAGCTAGCAGGCAAGGATGGAGATAGTCTAAAGACTCTGTGTTTATCAGTCTGACATTCAGGCTACTGAAACAGTGGACCCCAGTGGACCCCTGGAATCTCATGGTGGGAGAAGGAAAAGAACTCAGCCAGAGAGGAACTCATGTCCTGCAAATACATTTCACATCATTCTTTGTTTGTTTTCCAAGACAAGATCTCTCTGTGTAGCCCTGCCTGTCCTGGAATTTGTAGACCAGACTGGTTTTGAACTCACAGAGATCCTCCTGCTTCCACCTCCTGAGTGCTGGGATCATGGGCATGCGCCACCATGCCCAGCTTTATATAGTTCTAACAATGTATCATCCATCACCTTGCATGGTGAGTCTGAAACGCAGACATGGTGAGTCACCAATGTCACCAATGATGAGTCCATGGCGGATGGGAGCACACCTTGACCAGGACTGCTTAGATGTGCGTGCCCTTGGCCCTCTAGTTAAACTGTGATCTCACCTCAGATCCGTAAAGATGGGCTAAAGGAGAGGGGGGAGTCACTGGATCTTTGTCCCTCTTTCCAGTGTGGCCACACTGAATAAATCTCCCTTGCCTACCTTTTGCTATTAAATTGGCGGTTTTACTTGGCTCCATCAGGTTGGGCACCTGAACTTGGTTTCTAGGAATACATAGTATGACCCTGATTTCTGTAACATTAACACTGTCACTCAATCATGGGGACCTTCAGGATTCTGAAGGGCTGATCACAGTAGCCCAGACCCCTGGCCTCAGTGATTGGTCCATAGGGTTGCCAAGTAACCTATGCTGAGCCAACAAGAACTTGTTGGGATTGACAGCCATGTGCTGGTAGAAAGATTCATTTCTATGGCACTCAGAAAGTTGAGACTTGCAGAAGTAAAGTCATCAGGAGTCCCACCAGCAGAGGGGAGAGTGAGGCAGAAACCCCAGTCAGGCCATGAGCAGCAGAAGAACCTTCAGCTCTCCCAGTAGCCTCCCTTCCTGATAGGCATGGAGTCGGATCACTTGTGACTAAGGTCACTCATTTTGCCTTTTGCCCCTCTTCATGATTTCTCAGCTCCAGCATCCATTTCAGTCAGTCCCCAGTTCCCAATCCCTGACTCTTCTGTGTTCTTGACCCACAACTCCTCCCAGAGCTCTGGGATCTTGGAGCATCCTGGCTCCCATGCTCACGAACCACTCAGCAAGTAGGGAGGGCCACTTGGTTCACACTTCTCCCGCATCGTGTAGGTCCTGGGCTCTCTCACAGCTGGCCCCATATGTGGCACAGGTCAGTGCCTGACAGGGCCTTGCTACAGGCCACCCTGCGGTGCAGAGTGAGACTACTTTTATTCCTTGCTTTTCTTGCTGCTCTACCAAATATCTGACAAAAGGCAACACAGGGGAGAAAGTTTACTTTGTGCTTTGACTCACAGTTTGAAGAGACACAGTCCATCATGGAGGGAAAGCTCTGTGAAGCAGGGGCATGAGGTGAGTGGACAGAAAGTTGGGCCAGGCTATTGACCTCAAGGCCTTCCCAACAGTAACTTACTTCCTCCAGTGAGACTCCATCTCCTAAAGACTCTACACTCTCCATGAAGAGCGCCCCTGGCTGGGCAACAAGTGTGCACGCGCATGAATCTTTGGGGGATATTTCCTATTCAGACAGAACATGGAGCAACTCTGGACTCCACTGCTCAGCAGAGGAGCTGGGAACAACTATGTATGGAGTTCACACAGGGTGATGAAAGGGAAGGCAACCTTCCCACTGCACTGACCTTCCTCAAATCAACCTTCCTCTCTCCCATCAGGTCTGCTTCCTGACTGTGGCCACAATATTCTGGCTGCCTCACACTCCTTCCCCAAGCCTTCCATCCAGAGTGTTCTGTACCCCTCAAGTTGTGAAGCAAAAGAAGCCCTTCCTCCTTTATGCCATTTTGTCAGGTACTTGATCATAACCACAAGGTGAGTGACTCATACAGCCTATCTCTGTGCCCAGTATGATCACCCTGCAGGCACGTGGCAAGGTCCTGCAGTAGGCTGGGTGAGTGAAAGATCCAAGTTCACTCCCAGGTTTGAAAATTCACCAAAACATATCAATCCCTGAGCTTGAAAACCCACCAATCCCAGAACCTGAAAATCTACCAATCCTTGAGCTCAAAATCGCACCAATCCCTGAGCCTGAAAACCTCCCAATCCCAGAGCCTGAAATCCCATCAAACCTGAGTTTGAAATCCCACCAATCCCCAGCCTGAAAAACTCTGTGCCCAAGACGCCCTATATGAAGCCCACCTGCTGCTCAGTTCCCTGCTTCTTCTGGCCCAAGCACAGCCAGCCAGCCATCCTCTTGTGTTTCTCCCAATAAATCTCTTGTGTGAGGTTTGTTATGAGTTTGTAATATTTCTCAGCTCCAGACTGCCAGGATGCCTCTTCCTTGGGCCCAGCAGGGAAGATAGATCCTGTTTTCACATCTGTGGGTTGGGGTGGGGGTGTGACCAGCTTGCTGTGCCTGCATTTTTCTCTCCTGTGTCCCCCATTCATTACACCTGCACTGGTCACGCCTGCGCTTGTCACCCTATGGGGGATACTGCGCTGTTGCTGTTCCCTTCCCCCATTCTGAGGAGAGTACATGTAGAGCTCACATCCTGGGGGGCTGTGAAGATATGAACAAACTCTTTCCCTAAGCTGCGGTGGTGCCCTGGTTTTCTCTCTCTCTGGCACTGATTAGTAGCATGGTCTGTCTGTTTGGCATGCGGAGAAAACATGCAAGGTGGCCCACGCAGGGTCTAATGGTGGTGGGGCTGATGGAGAGTGTGTGCCTTCCCTTCTACACATCTCTTCCAGGCTTTAGGAAGCCTGTCTTCTTCCTGGTCCTGAAAGCTGAACTAGGGCAATATGGGAGTAAAAGGATAGACACACACACAGGAAGGCTGAGGTTGATCTGCTGTGCTTGCTGTCATGGAGGGCACTGGTTACAGCGAGACTGGAAACTCCTGTGTTTGTTCTGCACAGCTCAGGAAGGTTAGCGGTCTTAGTGGGAGGGCAGTCTCAGGCCCTAACCACATCCGAGGAGGGAGCTGTGGATGAAGTTTCTGCAAACACTGCTCAACCCTCGGTGAACACTGCTTGGACCTGAGAAGATTTTGTCATACCTCTGAGCCTCACCTGGGGAAGACACTGGGGGCCCTGACACAGCCGTGCCCACGTCAAGGACACGCGTTCCTCTGGACTCATCTGCTCCCCACACCTGTGGGCACGCATGTTGTAGTATTTACAGATCCTCTGTGACTCTGCTAATTTTTTCACTCTCAAGAGAAGCCAAGAGGATGTACACTCTAATACGTGTTTGCAGGGTTCGAGAGTGGCAGTTGCCTCGGCCTGGGCCTCTGGCATCAGTAGCCCATGTGGTCCTCTCTGGAAACTTCTTACCCCTTCCTTCCTCCACAGGGATCTTTCCATGTTAGTCTAAGAAGGCTGAGGGGACAATTTTTGCCAGTCCTTTTGATGTCCCCTCTCTGTGTCCTGAGTCCATGTTTACCATGGAGTCCAGAACTTCACAGAGGAGAGAGAGATGGGGGAGGAGGGAGGGAGGGAGGGAAGGAGGGAGGGAGGAGGAGGATAGAGACAGAGAGAGAGAGAAAACACTTCATCTCTCTACAAGGCCACAGTTAACATGTATGTGGCTGCAGTCATCCCCAACCAAAAGAATGGTTTTGGCCTCAAAAGGACCCCCGAGAATTTGCATAGGCATCTCAGCAGTAGTCAAATCAGGTTTTGGTTTTATTGGTTTTTTGTTTTTTATATATCAGTAGGAACAGAACTTTCATGTGAAGCTTGAGTTTGACTTGAAACATTTAATTTATTTAAAAATAGAAACAGAATGTAATGTGTATGTTTTCCTCCACTGTCAGAGCCTGCTTCTGCTCTGACTGACTCATTAGCAAATTAACATGTTGTGATTCTGCCGTGAAAAAGTTGCGAGTTAATTGTTCCAGCCGCAGTCCCGAGGCCCTGGAGATGCACCTCCCAAACCCTTTTATAGAGTACAAATTAGATGCTTTTCATAGACGCTATCTAATTTTAATTAAAATCTGCCCCAAGCTATCCTTAACAGCTTTGAAGTTCCCGGAGTTTTGTCATCTCCGGTGGCGAGTGCTAGCAGTGGATCATGTCAAAATCCATCCCCATGGAAACCGCCTCCTGACTGCATCTGCCTAGGACAGCTCAGCCCCTGGAGTTGGGCTCCAACTTGGCACAAGAAAGACCATGTTTGGAGAAGGTTGGAGCTTCCCCTGAGGACTGGATGGGATTTGAAAGTCACACCTGGGAGGTGCAAAGTCTCCACAGAGGCCTTCAAGAGGCCCTCCCCACCAATCTCTGGTTTTCCCATTTCATCTGTCTCTTTTCTTTCTTTTTCTTATTTATTTTGGAGGCAGGAGTCACGTAGCTCAAGCTAGCCTTGACCTTATCATGGAGCTGAAATGACTTACCACTTCCTATCTTTGATGTTTAATTTTTCCTACCTGTAAAATAAGGATCCAT
The DNA here is from genome assembly GCF_018167655.1 of Microtus oregoni. Lineage (NCBI taxonomy): Eukaryota > Metazoa > Chordata > Mammalia > Rodentia > Cricetidae > Microtus > Microtus oregoni. The sequence continues at coordinate 6,018,202 of NW_024543978.1, forward strand.
CTCGTGTCCCACCCAAATGGCAAGCCCTGAAAACACAAAATTCTGCAAGATGAGTAAAACCTTTCTAAAAGTTGATACACGGACCAGAGCTCTGCCATGTGGGATGAGTGAGATGGAGTGTAATCTATCTATCTACTGTCTGTCTGTCTATCTATCTATCTATCTATCTATCTATCTATCTATCTATCATCTATCTATATATCTACCATCTATCTATCTATCTATCTATCTATCTATCTATCTCTATCATCTATCTATGTATCTACCATCTGTCTGTCTATCTATCTGTCTATCTATCATCTATCTATCTATCTATCTATCTATCTATCTATCTCTATCATCTATCTATGTATCTACCATCTGTCTGTCTGTCTGTCTATCTATCTGTCTATCTATCTATCTATCTATCTATCTATCTATCTCTATCATCTATCTATGTATCTACCATCTGTCTGTCTGTCTGTCTATCTATCTATCTATCTATCTATCTATCTATCTATCTATCTCTATCATCTATCTATGTATCTACCATCTGTCTGTCTGTCTATCTATCTGTCTATCTATCATCTATCTATCTATCTATCTATCTATCTATCTATCTATCTCTATCATCTATCTATGTATCTACCATCTGTCTGTCTGTCTGTCTATCTATCTATCTATCTATCTATCTATCTATCTATCTCTATCATCTATCTATGTATCTACCATCTGTCTGTCTGTCTATCTATCTGTCTATCTATCATCTATCTATCTATCTATCTATCTATCTATCTATCTATCTCTATCATCTATCTATGTATCTACCATCTATCTATCTATCTATCTATCTATCTATCTATCTATCTATCTCTATCATCTATCTATGTATCTACCATCTGTCTGTCTGTCTGTCTATCTATCTATCATCTATCTCTCCAACTCCCCCTTCTCCCTTCATTTTCTTCCTTTCTTCTTTCTTCAGTCCTTCCTCCTCCTTCCTTCTTTTTCTTTTTTCATCCTCCATTCCTTCTTTCTCTCCTTTCCTTCCTTTCTTCCTCTTTTCCTTTTATCTCCCTCCATTCTTTCCTCCCTCCCTCTTTTTCTCTTCCTCCCCTCTCTCCTTTCCTTCCTCTTTTTTTGTTTTGTTTTGTTTTGGTTTTTGGTTTTTTGTTTTTTTTTTTGAGACAGGGTTTCTCTGTAGCTTTGGAGCCTGTCCTGGAGCTAGCTCTTGTAGACCAGGCTAACCTTGAACTCACAAAAATCCACCTGGCTACAGAAATTTCTCAGGGCCATTCCCCATTTCAGAGACAGGAAACCCAAAAACTTTGAACACTATTCTCTATTCTCCTACAGCACCAAGTGTAAGGCACACGAGGGGAGATGGGAAAGGCCTGACTGTCACTTAGTGACTGAGTTTACAATTGTGAAGCACATGCATCTGCTAGCTCCAGCTCCAGAGCCAGCAGCCTGTATGGTGAATAAAGTTTTATTGACAATAAGCATGTCTGTTCATCCTATCCTCTGTATCTGCTTGTGTTCAAGGGGGCAACACAACTGTGTGTTTGAATGGAGACTCTGGTTCAGAAGCTGAGACTTTTTACAGTCTAAGTCATTACAGAGGAAAAGGTTCTTTTTAACGTTTATTTATTTATTTTAGGTGTATTCGTGTTTTGCCTGAATGAGGAATGAGTTATAGATAGTTGTGAACCTTCAGGTAGGTGCTGGGAATTTAACCTGGAGCCTCTGGAAGAGCAGTTAGTGTTCTCAACCACTGAACCATTTCTCCAGCCCCAAGAAAAAGGTTCTCAATGCTCATATCAAAGAGTTAAAAACAGGACCATGCAGTGGTGGTGTAAGCCTTTAATCCCTGCACTCAGGAGGCAGAGGCAGGCGGATCTCTGTGAGTTGGAGACCAGCCTGGTCTACAGAGCAAGTTTCAGGACAGCCAGGACTACACACAGAGAAACCCTGTCTCGGAAACCAAACCAAAAAAGGAGTTAAAAGCAGAAGCAGGAAAGGTGGCTCAACAATTGCTAATGAGTGCTGTTCTTTCAGAGGACCTGACACAGCCCACATCTCTCTGTCACTCCAGCTTCAGGAGGTCTGATGCCCTTTTCTGGTCTTTGTGGGCCCTGCAAACACACACACACACACACACACACACACACACACACACACACACACTAAAAATTCTGTTTTCATAAAATAGAGTTTAAAACAATCAACAAAGCAACAACAACAACACTTCTCTTTCTGCCAATCCAGTAGGTGCTGGAATTTTGTAGGACCTGGGCTTGGCTCACACAGATTTCTGAAGAAACCTACAGAGTTTCTAAGCTTACTGTCAAAGGCAGCATTCAAGCGGAGGCCCTTCCTGAGCAGAACAGTTCACATTCTCCTCAGCCTTCCCCACAGGGCGATGCACAGAGGACCTAGCATGATGTATGTATGAGTGGCTGCATGTATTGTCTGTGTAGCATGTGTGTGCCTGGTGCATGTGGAGGCCAGAAGGGGCCGCGGGTTCCCATGGAACTGGGGTTACAGATGGTTATGGACCGCTTTGGGAGTTCTTGGAACTGAACTCATGTCCTCTGCAAGAATAGTCAGTGCTCTTAGCTGCCAAGCCATCTCTCCAGCTCTTTCAACAGGAACTTGACGGAATGCCTTGGAGTTCCATAGCTAGGTGGATGCAGCCCAGGACAGTGAGTGTGAACCGTGAGGCCAGTCCCCATCAGAAGAGGCTGGGGAGGGAGAAACATCTTCCTCCTTCCTTCGATGTGTGTCCCTAAGTCTCCCTGTGCAGACCTTTCTCAAACCCCACCCTTCTCCATCTTGTCATGTGTCACTCTGTCACAGACATTTTCTGCAGGCTCGGCCTCCTCCTTGGTCAACGGCACTCAGTTCTGCAGCTGCTTACCCGGTTGGATTCAGCTCCCAGCTAACATCCCAGGAGAGCTTCCAAATCTGTCTACCCTGTGGCCATTTAGTATTTTGAGACAGGGTCTTGCTATGTAGCCTTGGCCTGGAATTCTCTGCAGGCCAGCCTAGCTTCAAACTTGCAAGCCATCCTCCTACCTCCTGAGTGCCAGGATGACAGTGTGTGCTACCTGCCTAGCGGGTTTCTTTCTTTCAAACACCACCTCCCCACACCCTTCGGTTTGTTTTCATTTTACACTGGGGAGTCTTGAGTTGTACAATCAGGCGCCACCTTCCCCAAGAAGTAACTGCTACATGAGGTTATCCTGCAGCAGCCTCAGTCCGTTCACAGCAGGACTGGGAAGAGCTTGCAACAGCTGACACGTGCTCAGGGCACAGTGGGAGGGAACAGACACCTGCCCCACAGGTGAATAAGCAGAGCAACCTGGATGAAGGTTGTCTGGCACCAAAGATGTCCCCAGCACCTTGGCTGCTCAGGCTGGAACAGACAGTTTTATTGTTTGCCCTTTATAAAATGTTTCTGAGGTTTCTGCATGAGGAAAATCTAATCCGTATGCACATGACTAATTTAAACTCTTCCCCATAAAACTGGTTCTAGGGAGCCATTTCATGTCTGAAACTAAAAAAACAAAAGCAAAAAAAAAAAAAACAACAAAAAAAAATAAAAAGAAAAACACCTCATCTCTTCCATGTTTCCATTTTCCTCTTGTGGGCATCAGGAAGTTTGTAAACACCCAAAGTGACTGAAGGCAAGTCCCTTAAACCTCAAGGTGATGGGAGGGAGACGACAGGGACCCAGAGGGAGTGCCCCAGTTCTGTTCCTCCCTCCTGCTCAACACTAGGGAAGGCAGGGAGCCAGGAGCAGCCCCTGAGCTCCTGGCTGGGAGGCCCTGGCTGGGCGGAGGGGCACAGAGCCATACAACATGAAAGGGGCTTGGGGTGGGGCTGCCAGGGCTGTCAATCAGATAAATATTTCATAATGAGTACTTAAAAGAAAGGGGGCGGGCAGCCGCTGACCACCCCACCGCTCCCCTCCACTTTCATGTTCTCTACCCCGTCATTAGCGGTGTGGATGTTGAGTGACAGCCGTCTTAAAAGGCCGTTGCCAGCGTGGGCACGTTGGCTCTTGGAAGTGTGAGTCGGTAATTATGCCTCTCCCGGATTTCTAATGCTCGCTGCACCCGGGCAAGTTGGGAGGAACTCAAGGAGTTCCCACTGCTCAGACCCTAAGCACAGGGTTGGAGCAGCTTTCTGGGCTTCCTCGAATTCTATATGCAGGGAAGACGACTTGAACTTCCAGTCCTCCTTCATCCACCGGGAGCGCTGGGATTACAGGGTGCACCACGGTGTCCTGTTTCTAGGGTGTTGGGAATTGAATGCAGGGCTTCCTGCGGGCTAGTAAGCCCTTTACCATCCCCACTTGCTTTTGCAGGGATTGCCTGTCGGGCTGTGAGAAGGCTGGAAACACAGCTCCGGTGACGTAAGCACGCTGCCATTCTTTTCCGCAGAGAGCTGGAAGGGAATTATAGTCATAATCCCAGACACAGATCCGGGCTTACAAGAATCCCCCAGAACAGTGGCCGCTAAGCCTTCTGAGCTACCAGATAGAAACTAAAGTCCTAACTGTGAGTGGTGTGTCATGTCTGCGTTCCCAGCAAACTCTAAATCCAGCTCATTCCACAGAGACTATTACTTCAAAGCACTGGGGTCCTCGGACCCTTCCAGGGCAAGACGGTGAATCTGAATTCTTTCCAGCTGCTGTCTGGCTCTTGCCTCGATTGGATTGCATTCCAGTAATGTCTCAATTGAGGGGGAAGGTGGGTGGATTGGGGAAGGGGCTGTGGACCGGCAGAATCTATGAGACCAGGGGGAAATGCGTTGGCTGTCACCACTTACAGATGCACTGGGTAGGGCTGAGCCCATGCTAGGGAAAGTCCAGGTGTGAACCCAGGGGACCCCTGCAATCTCACGTTGTGTGGAGTTGTTCATCCTCTCAATCATCTCGGAAAGATGCATGAGAACCCAGCAAGGGGAATGTGCAACACACTTCCCGGAGTTTGGTTTCCACATCAGTTCCCTCCCTTCCACCCTCTGCCAGGTCTCAGAGCCCCCACCTACAGCCCCATAGTTCCCAGGTCCCTTTAATGAGGCTGAGTTCTGCACTAAACCCGAATGAGGCCATCAGACAGATCTACTAACCTAGGTTGTGACTGGAGGTAATTTGCACATCCTAACATTGGGAAGGGTGGGAACAGCAATGACACTTGAGCAAATAAAACCTCGTTTGCAAATTCCCTGTCTTTCTGAGCTAATGGCTCTAACTGCTACCTTCCCTCTTGTGAGTTATTCTTTTTTTTTCTTCAATTTTTAGGTTTTTCAAGACAAGGTTTCTCTGTAGTTTTGAAGGCTGTCTTGGAACTAACTCTTATAGACCAGGCTGGCCTCACAGAGATCTGCCTGCCTCTGCCTCTGGAGTGCTGGGATTAAAGGTGTGCACCACCACTGCCACCGCCCAGCTTTAAAATGTGCAATGGTGTTTTGCCATGGGTGTTTGTCAGGGCCCCTGGAAATGGAGTTATAGACAGTTGTGAACTGCCATTTGGGTGCTGGGAATTGGACCCAGGACCTTAGGAAGAGCAGTCAGTGCTCTTAACCCCTGAGCCATCTCTCCAGCTATGAGTTACTCTTTCAGCGGCTTGTTTGGTCTGCTCTGAGCCTGGCTGGAAATCCACTGATTAAAAGCAACAGACAAGCTAGGTCCAGTGACTGTGGGCTCTGTCATCCTAGCTGCTGTTGAAGTTGAGGCAGGAGGAGAAGGTTCAAGGGCAGCTGGGACTGCTAGAGCTGAAGGGAGGGCAGTTTTCGGTGATAACTTGGTGAGACCATGTTGCAAAAAGTAAAATAAAGCTGAGAAGTGTAGCCTCGTGGTGTGGTGCTCGATGGGCATGTGAGAAGCTCTGGATTCCTGCACCCGTGTCACAAAGTTGTAACGTTAATAATAAATAATAATAAAGTCATGACTGCAGTGGGAGGGGCCTCCCTGAGCTGGGAGCTGAGACCAGGGATTCAAAAGCTGGATCCTCCGTCCACCAGTTAAGAGGGTTGGTTTTTGTTTGTTTATTTTGCTTTTTAAAATAATGTATTTACTTTTTATTTTATGTGCATTGGCGCTTTACCTGCATGCCTGTGTCAAATCTTGGAATTACAGACAACTGTGAGCTGCCATATGGGAGCTGGGAATTGAACTCAGGTCCTCTGGAAGAGCTCTCCGTGCTCTTAACGGCTGAGCCATCTCTCCAGCCCCCCAGCTATGGGACTGCTCAGTGAGTAAAGACGTTCTCCACAAAGCCTGATGGTCAGAGCTTGATCCCTGGGACCCATGCAGCAGAAGGAGAGAACGATCTCCTGCAAACTGTCCTCTGTCCTCCTCCAGTGCTCGGCGGCACGTGCACACCCCTACCACCACACAAAATAAACAGACAAGCGATATTAAAAGAGAAAGGTTCGTGTGACTTTAAATGGCTGGGGGGGGATCAAAAGCACAGTTGAAGCACGATTAATAAAAACTCAGGAAGAGAAATTGGGGTTCAGCCTGAAGATTTAAAAAGCAAAACAGCCAGTCACTGTTCAAAATGGCGATCCTGCCTCCAGGAATCTCAGCATGAGACTGTGTCCGAGAGCTGTCTCTTCCCATTTTATAATCCTCTCTAGGACTGGAATTAAAGGCCTGCACCACTATCGCCTGGTTTCTATAGCAAACTAGTGTGTCTATTGGGATTAAAGGTGTGTGTTGTTGTTGCCTGGTCTGTAAGGCTGGCCAGTGTGGCTGTTTTACTTTTCTGATCCTCAGGCAAGCTTTATTTATTAAAATACAAGTGAAATGTCATTGCACATAGTATTTTGTGAACTAGAAAATCATACAAAAATCAAATTCCAGGCTACAGAAATAATCTTTACTGGCATGAAGGTGCTTGAGTAAGTCTGGTCTACGGCTGCTTTTTCACTAAATTGACAAAATTGACCTGTGGTGACAGAAACACAGGGCCTGAAAAGTCCCAAATATTTATCACCCACTCTTCATTAAGAAGAGGAGGAGGAAGAGGAAGAGGGGAAAGGAAAGGGGAGGAAGAGGATAAGAAAAAGAAGTTTACAGATCTCTGACAGGGAAAAACTCTCTGGGGAACTGGGGACGTACAGTTCTCAAGACAACTGCTGGATTAGATGTGCTCTTGTGGTGAGGATGGGAGACTCTGGAGGAGGCAGCAGGCAGGGAAGCTGCATTAGAGGACTTAGAAGTCCCGTGATGTCCAGTCTTGTGCATCCTCCGGGCTCTCTGCTTCCCTGCTTCCTGTCCCACACTGCAGGGCTCTTTCACTGGGGTAGAGAGAACCATTGCTTTTTTCCTAAGTGTGTGGCTTCTCCCTGGGAGCACTCCCCCGCCCTTTTTTTGGAAGGGTGCTGGATAGGTGACTCCAGCTTTGTTAGCACACACCTGACTTGTGTTTGCTCTGAATTTGCTGTGACTTCCGAGAAGTAAAAGGCAGAGGCGTGAATGTGTGTGTGCCCGTGCGCGCATGCACGCTTGCACATGAACATGTGTATTGCATGCACAGGTGTGTGTATATACGCACAGGTGTGTGCACACAGGAGTGTGTGTACAGGAGTGTGTGTACAGGTGTGTGTGTAAAGGTATGTGTTCAGGTGTGTATATACATGCACAGGTGAGTGTACATAGGTGTGTGTGCACACAGGTATCTGTGTGCGCAAGGTGTGTATGTGTGTGTGCATTTGCATGCATGTGTAAAGGTCAGAGGTCCATGCTGAGTATCTCCCTCGGTCTCTCTCCACCTTACCTTTGGAAGCAGGGTCTCTCACTGAACCCGGGACTGAATCCTGCTAGCCTGGCTGGCCAGTGACCCCAGGGATGCTCCTGTCTCTGCCTCCCCTGCACTGGGATTACAAGCACAAGCCACTACACCCAGCTTTTATGTGGGTTTTCTCTCTCTGAACTCAGATCACTTGGAGCCAGTGCCCCAGTTCCCCAAGAACATCTAACGCTTGGAGGTTTTAACTGGGCAGAGGGGTCGGGAAGGAGCAGCTGCCTCTCCCACAGCAGATTCTTTGAACCCTAAGTGAATGATTGGGTTTACCTGGTGTGAAGAATCCTGGATCCGCCTCTGGAGGTGGGGACTACACCCCTCCATCTGCCTTAGGACCATCCCCCATCATAGCTGCGTGAGGGAGGCCTTGTATGAAGTCATCCCGACCAGGAACCTGGGCAGAGGGCACTGAGAAGGCCTACACAGACCCATGTGACACTTAGAGCCCAACTGTTGCCACTGTCTTAACAAAACAAGTAACAGCCCCAGGAAAGGGCCAGGCTTTTCTAAATTGCACTGCCCAGTTGTTCCGGTGTCCACTGTTGTCTCGTGTAGCTGCTGAGCACAGAGGCTTGGCTAGGCATTCAAAGAGAAATTAGTTCAAAAAAAACAAAGTATCTCCTTGAGTTTTGTATTGACTTTGTATTTAAATGGTATCTGAGATATGCTGAGTTAAATAAAATTTATTATGTTTTTTAAATTATGCAACACAGAAGGGTGGCTTGTGAAATCAGTTTGCGGATAGGCTCAATCCCACCCATTTCTTCTTAGTTTGTTTAATGGGGCGCCCAGCAAATGTCAGACTGTGAGAACTAGCAGGGTCAGGTTTCTGGAACATTCTCTGCTTTCTCCTAAGGAGCCACTTGGCCTGATCACTGTTATGTTTTTCTGTGCCAGTCTCCAGTTTAAATGCCAATCTCCCTCCGTCGTCCCCAGTCCTGTCCGAGGTCCTCAGTGCTTGTCCCTCACAGCCATTCACACCTTGATGTGTGTCTTTAGCATTTATATTAATTTGTCATGGCTCCGTGCTCAATGACACAGCCTCAGAGGCCGAGAGTGACGGGGAAGTGCCTCACACAGTCTGAAGGCCCAGGTCTAGGTGTATCCCTAAGCTCGTGCCCATGGCAGGACTCTGCCTCTTCCTGGCCTGGCGGCCCCTGGCAGCCCTTAGCTTGTGGCTATACTGCTCCTTTCTCTAACCTCCCTGCTGCGTCTTCTGGGTGTTGGCTTCCCTTCCTCTGTAGCGGCATTTCTCAACCTTGCTAACACTGCGACACTTTAATACAGTTCCTCATGCCGTGGTGACCCCCAACCATAAAATTAATTCGTTGCTACTCCATAACTATAATTTGGCTACTGTTATGGATTATGATGTTCCCTCAAAGGGACTGCGACCCACAGGTTGACAATCACCGCTTGAAGGACACCTCATTGGATCTGGAGCGCATTGTTACCTACCCCTTTCCAGAGTGCCATGCTGTAAAGTCTGGGTAGACTTGAGAGTGGGGACTGTTCTTCCCCCAGTGACACTAGCTTGCCGTCTGACCCTGTGGCCACTGAGCTCCATGAGGGTGGATCTGTCCCTCTTGATCTCCATTGTGACTCCAGACCTTGCTACTGGGCCTGGCACATAGCAGGCCTTCAGTAAATACAGGTAACTTAATATAACACAGCATCATATAAAAGTGAATTCAAACTGGACAAAGAAATAAATCCAGATTTCCGTCTCCAGCATCAGGCAGATGGGCTCAAATTCCATCCCTGAGTTTTCTTGTCTGTGAACTCTGCCACTCAGACACGCCGAAATCCCTCTGATGGTCCCTCGGAAAGACAAAGATAACGGTTGCGCTGCTCTCACTGAATTAGACTGGACGGAAACGAGGCTGTGCTAGTGAGGGACTTGACTTAGCGCAAGGCTCAGAGACCTTTTAAAAAGGATAGCTACTGGGGATATCGTACAATAAGCTCAGCAGAAGGTCCCTGCTTAGAGCTAATGGTGCCTCTAAAACACAACCTGGTGTCCTGTGTACGGTGGGTATGGCATGTGCCACATGCGTTAAAGCGTGAGGGAAGAGAACATATACACACATGTGCTCACACAGACATCAAGCTGCTGCCCCAGTGACTTCTGTGTCACTGTGACCAGACTACCTCGTGCAGACCTCTTGAGGGAAAGATGATTTATCCTGGCTTGAGGTTTCAGTCTATCATGGAAAGGAAGCCATAGAGTTGGTTGTTCGGAATGGGACAGGTCTTTTCATGATGGTCAGAGTGTGTGGCAAACTATTCACATCGCAGAGGACCAGAAAACAGGGGTAACTACAGAGGAGGCTGTAAAAGACCTCTTCCGGGGATCTACTTCCCTCAGGCAGATTCTACCAGCTCAGGGTTCCACTGCCTCCCAGGACAGCACCACCAGCTGGGGAACAAGCATGCAAAACAAGAGCCTGCAGGGGCTTTCCAGGTTCAAGATATGGGCCACAGGCCATACTGTGTGTCCACCATAAGAGCAACCACTTGGCCATGATGCCCTGGGAGGGGTGGGTTTCTCTAGGACTTTTAATAATAGAATAACATGAAAGTAATTCGTTTGAAAAGAAAAGTGAGCTGACCTTCCCACTCTGAAGGGCTGTCTGTCTGTGGATGAGGAGGCAGGAGAGTCAAGCCCAGTTTCGAGACTGGGGAAGGGCTGGGACCTGAGACACTCAGACAGAAGGACAATGCCTGTGAGCAAGTCTGCAGGTGCATTGGGACATGGCCATGAACTTCATGAGTGAGGTAATAGAGGAATATTAGCTCAGAGACACTCAGCAGGCCTCTGGACCACAGCAGTGATCCACTGGGGACAGGTGAAGGTAAAGACCCCAGGGAAACACCTGCAGAGACCTCCCTCGGTCCCAGGGAGAAACATCTGGAATGTGCTGGGGGCTGAAAATTGCCGAGATCAACAGCAGGCTTGTCATGGCAGAGACGTTCAGAAAATTGCTTTTGACACATATTCACCCTCTGAAGCCTTGGCTGCCAACCCCCGCCTCGATGTGTTCAGTGACCTTTGACACAAACTTGCTGACAGAGGTCATGGAAAAATCAAAATGGCATTCCAGAAGATTCTTCTCAGCGGCAGGCACTCGCTGACCTGGATTAGGTTTTCTCAAATGTCAAACACTGGAAAGGAGACAGTGAAATCCAACAGAGTGACTTAAACAACAAAAGGGAAATAAATAGATATATGCTTTTGTAAGTGACTAAAAAATATCAAATCAGAAACCAAGAGCAAAGGAAAACATGGCCGAAGTGCGGGGTTAAAGACAAGAGGGCACTATTGCAGAAAAAACATTTATGTTTGGTAGAAAGGGGCCTGAAGATGTCACTCAGCAAGGACATGTCTGTCTAATATGCACAGAGCCAAGGGTTCCAAGCCCAGTATATTTGTGCATGCATACATACACACATACATACTTGCATACTCATGCATATACACGCACATACATACACAAACACATGCAAGTACACAACACATACACATACATGTGCATGCATATACATATATACAAACACATACAAATACACATGCACGTACACATACACAGAAACAGACATACATATAACACACATAGACACACATATATGTGCACATATATATAAACACACATACAGGTACACATGTATATATACATAAATGCATACACACATATATACATGCATGCACACACACACACACACACACACACATAAGAAAGTTCTGGAGTAAAATCAAGCTGGATACAAGCCAGATTAGCCATAATCTAGAGAGTTAGAGGGTGGGGTCAGTTTCAAGCAGACAGGAGGCCTTGGTGTCAGTGACAACCTCAGGAGAAACTCTCACGCACAGCAGAGCAGAGCTGAATGGGGGGTGGGGCTCTCTTGAGCACGCCCAGATTCCTCATGGAAGAACACGCGGGGAGAGAACAACCAAGTCTGAATTGGGGACCCCCACCCTGCCAGCTCTTCACCTTCACCTTTCACATTCTAACCAGGCATTAAGGATTTATTATATCAATGTTGATTATAAATCCATTGTGCTATATAGAATGGTAAAAGAAAAGGAACTATAAAAGGAAAATGGAGGCCATATTACATTCAGGAGCTTCGGAGGACAGCTGACCCCTGGGGTGGTGGTGCAGGAGAATTGTCTGTATTCTGTCAATCATGTTTTAAATAAACGCTGGTTGGCCAAGCAGGAAGTATAGGCGGATCAATCAGACAGGAAGTAGAGGCAGGGAGATGAGAACAGGAGTATTCTGGAAAGAAGGAAACTCTTTCAGCAGTCCAGCCCAAACCACGGAAGAAGCAAGATGTGACCTACCCTTCTGAAAAAGGTACCGAGCCATGTGGCTAACATCGATAAGAATAATGGGTTAATATATGCTACAAGAACTAATAAGAAGTCTGAGCTAATGGGCCAATCAGTTTATCATTAATATAGACTCTCTGTGTAATTTCTTTGGGACTTACCGGCTGTGGGAACCGGGCAGGACAGAAACCCCAACAAGCAAGAACCAAATGTTACAGGGTGAGACCCGTGGTGATGAAATTTGGGGCTTACACAAACTGGCCATGAACAGTGAGTGGCCCTGCCTCTCCTGGGCTGTGTGACTCCGTGCAGGGGATCTCGCTTCTCCTCATCTGCTAAATGGGTATGACAGCAGTGACTATGGGCAGCAGACAAACTGCCATCCTCACTTCCCTTCTTCCCTTTGCTCCTTGGCCCTTGCCTCCTCTTGAAGCGTCTTGTCTAGGAGGGTTGACAATGAGAGGAGCAGGAAATGCTGGCAATCCTTTCCCGGCTCTGGTTATTCTGAAGAGAGAGGTTTTAAAGTCCCAGAGCAGCTGAAAGGAAGAGAGAGGAGAATTTGTAGCAGAAAAGAACCATCCTTAAAATGAACCGGGAAGAGAACTCCCCTTGTAGGCCCCGTCTGAAGTCCCAGAGGGACGGGTGGTTCTGGGGCACACAGAGGACAAGCATGGCCGAGAGTACCATCAGGGTGAGCCTGCAGTTACTAAGAACACCAGCCACTCATGGCAGTACGTCATTGCTGTGCCTCCAGCTGAGAGACAGGGACATTGTCACCCTTCTCTAGACAGAGAGACATGCAGAGGGCCTGGGGTCCCCTCATTGCCTGGGACCATGAGCTAACGAAGGGTGCCGTGTCTGGGATCCACCCTCTGGCTTCTGCTCTTCAGCTGAGTTTGAATGCCAGGGGAACCAGGCATAAAGTAAATGAAGGCAATGGGAGTTCAGTGGCAGCAACAGGGTGGGCTGGGGTGGGCGACTGAGAGGCCAGAAGGCGGAGATGGAGTTGTCTGAGAGGGAAAGAAGGGGGAACAGTGGGACAGGAAGAGTCCAGGCTGGACTGTGGGGCTGGAAAGTTCCAGTCCGAGCCTGAAGGAATCTGAGGATAGCTGATCTAGGAGGGCTTGAGACTAGGTCCATCATTATTTAAAAAAAAAAAAAAAAAAAAAACTTTCCTTTTTTTTTTTATGTGTACGAATGATTTGCCTGCATGTGCACGCGCTGTATGTGTGAGAGGTACAAGAGGAAGTTAGAGGAGGGCATTGGATGCCCTGGAGCTGAAGTTACAAATGGATGCGAGCTGCCCTGTGGGTGCTGGGAAATAAACCCAACTCCCTCCAAGAGCAGAAAGTGCGTGTAACCAATCAGCCTCTTCTCCAGACCAGGATCCGTTGTTTTTAAGAATACCATGACCCGGGCTGGAAAGATGGCTCAGCGGTTAAGAGCATTGCCTGCTCTTCCAAAGGTCCTGAGTTCAATTCCCGGCAACCACAAGGTGGCTCACAACCATCTGTAACGATGTCTGCTGCCCTCTTCTGGTCTGCACACACACAGAATATTGTATACATAATAAATAAATAAATAAATAAATAAATAAATAAATATTTAAAAAAAAAAAGAATACCATGACCCCTCTTGGAGACTGGCCCAGTCCTCCTTGATTAAAGGGAAATCACGGGGGTGGTGAAAGCCTTCGTGATTTTCAAAGAACAGGTCAAGCCCTGAACCCCAAAGAAGCAACCTGCTGTTAAGAACTTGGGGCACCCTTGCAGAAAGGCCTCTGAGCCCAGCTCCCCCGGCCTGGTGTGGGAGTGGTACTGGTTCATAGGGCTTGTCAGGCTTGAGATTTGTGTCCTGACCTGTTGCTGCTACCCGCCAGGAGCAGGAAGCATCCCCTCCTCTTTCTCGCTCCAAAGGGTAGATACCAAAGACACCCAGCCAGTGCCCTCCAAGAAAGAGGGGTCACAGATCACCAAGGACTGAGAGCTGCCAGGCTTCCCCAGGGGCCCAGGCAACACCCTCCAGGCTGAGCCTCCCTCCTGCTTCCTAGAACAGTGTGTTCGTGTGCGTGCATGCGTGTGTGTGTGTATGTGCATGCATGTGCGTGTGTGTGTATGTGTGTGTGCGTGAATGTGTGTATGTGTGTATGTGTGTGCATGTGTGCATGTGTGTGTACGTGTGTGTGCGTGTGTATGTGTGTATGTGTGTGCATGTGTGTGTACGTGTGTGTGCGTGTGTGTCTGTGGCTCCCCTCAGACACTTATGTCAGATTCTGAAACTTACCTCTCGATGAATGTCTAGAAACTGAAGTTTGCTGTTTTCCACTGAACAGAACCCTAAACATAGCTGGAATTCTGAGAACTGATCTCTCCTCTGCATATCAAGGATTGGGGTACAGTAGAATGGGAAGAGGAGCCATTGTTAGAGAGGTCAGATCACCCACCCTGTCTCCAAGTACCCAATCCTCTCATTCTCCACCAACCTGTGGCCTGGGCCTCATGGTTAAACTCTGTTCAGGGTTGGGGTGCAGGGAAGTGACAGAGATGTTCAGAACTGGGGTGCAGGGCAGTGACAGAGGTGTTCAGGGCTGGGGTTCAGGGCAGTGACAGAGGTGTTCAGGACTGGGGTGCAGGGCAGTGACAGAGGTGGGCTTTGCACAAACAAGAAGACATTTCAGGAATGAGGGTGCCTTACTCAGAGGCTAAAGAGGTCACCCAAGGTCACAAAAGGTATGGGGGGAAGGGAGGGAATGGGAGCGAGTGAGAGTGATGGGTCCAGCACTCAGGAGCAGGGGGCAGGCTTTTGGTCTGCTGCCTGTCAGTCACCCGACTCACCTCTTTTCTCCTAGGGGCACTAACTGGTGAACCACTCGCTGGAGGAATCCAGGCAGTGAGGAGTTTTCACACTCACACAAAGGCCACGTCCCAGGGAGTGTTTCCTCTCCATGCTGAGAAAGGGCTCTGTAGTCCCCTCCTCCAGCCGCCTCTGCCATTGATTGTAATGGCTTCTGACGGGTATTTGTATAATTTGAGTTCTGTGGCTTCACAAGGATCTTTCTCTTAGGGAAGATGACGTGAAGCTGTTTTGACAGGTAATCCGCAAAGGGGAACATTTAATATCTAACAGTTCATAAACCAGAGCTTGAAGCTGAGAATCCCTGTCCCCGCCAGTCACCACAACAGATTCTTAGGTCTCAGGGAACAAGAAGATGAGGAGGAAAGACAGGGTTTACTCTCTGCAGTGATATCTTGGAGGATGAATTTAATGAGTGGCACTAATGTATGTTGTGTGCATGGTCTGCACAGGTATTTAGAAACTTCTAGAAAGGAGGTGGGGGGGTCTCAGGGGTAGAGCAGTTTTCTGGTGTGCAATAAAGCCTTGGGTTTGAGCTCCTGCATTGGGAAGGAATGAATGGAAGAAGGGAGGAAAGGAGAGCAGGGAGGGAGGGAGGAGGGAAGGGAGGAAAGGAGGGAGGGAGAGAAGAGGAAGATGACAGAGGGGAGGAAGGAGGGAAGAGGAAGGGAGGGGGGAGGGAGGGGAGGAGGGAGGGAAAAGGAAGGGGAGGATGGAGGGGAGGAGGGAGGGAAAGGGAAGGAGGAGGGAGGAGAGGACAGAGGGGAGAAGGGAGGGAGGAGGGAGGGAAAAGGAAGGGGAGGATGGAGGGGAGGAGGGAGGGAAGAGGGAGGGAGGGGAAGGAGGAAGGAAGGAAGGAGGGAGGGAAGGGGGAGAGAAGAGGGAGAGGAGGAGGGAGGGGAGGAGAGGAGGGAGGAGGAAGGGAAAGATGAAAGGAAGCTCACTTCTGGAAATAAATGTCCATCATTTCCAAGATAAACCCTTAAGGAGTTTTGAGCAGATACCCAGACCTCAGCAGTTTCTAGCTTCTGTCTCCTGGCCTTGGGGAGGAATGGGGAAATCCTTCAGTCAGGGCTCTCTCCTCCGCACACCCACCAGACATGTTTGTCCACTCCCTCCCAGTCCCTCAGCTTCCTCTTCCTCATGGCTGCCTGGCTGTCTGGCCTCTATTTAGGGCCCGTTAAGCCTCTGGGACTCTGTCACCAGTTCAGGGTCAGGAGATAGTGAGGACAGTTGTCACCTTAGTTCCCTTCCCATCTGTGAGTGGTCAGGGTCCAGACAAAGAGTGAGGACAAGAAGCAGACACTGGACTTGTCTGCATTCCCGAAGCCTCCAGCTTCAGAGGTGAAACAAGGGGAACCTGTGGGAGGGACCACATAACCGACCATTCAAACATTGTCCTACATGGTGAACTGTGCACAGACTCGAAGGACTGAGCACAGGAGGATCACGGGAGTTACACCAGAGCGTCGTGTCCAGACATGGGGACAGTGGAGGAGACATTTCTTGTAGCGCTCCAGGAATGAGGAAGAGAACAAAGCTGTTTTTTGTCATACGTCCTTCTGCACCATGGGATTTCATCCTAAACCATGACCTTAAATTTCATGACATTTTGGGGAAACTGTATTTAATTTTTAAAAGTAAGAAAAAAGAATAAAAGCTTGTGTGCGTACTTGTTTGTATGTGCACCACACATGTGCAGTGTCCTCGGAGGCCACAAGAGGGCGGCAGAGGCCCTGAAACTGGAGTTAGTGCGAGGTGAGGGGGAGGGATGTGGAGGGGGCGTGTTGGCCTGATAGAGGTGTCTAGAACTGAACCCAGTTTCTGGGCGAGAGCAGCAAGCAAGCCCTCTTAACCAATGAGCCCTCTCTTCAGACCAGAAACCACATTTGAGAAGGGACTTCCTGGCTCCAGGAGTTAGGCCATCACTCTAATGGCGAGTAAGGACACACTCTGTGCAGGAGGCAGTCTGTATTCAGCCATCCCCCGGCATTCAGCCTCTGCACTCTAAGGAGCTCCCTGGGACACTGGGGTGTTGATTGAGGGTGCAGGCCACTTGGAAAGGGAAGGTCTAGGGTCACACAACAGCCAGGAGGTGTTTTCACCATGGATATCAATTGAGGAAGCAGACAGACTAGGGTTCAAACCCTAGCTTTCCGCTGTGTGAGCTGTGTGACCCCCCAAGCGTACACTTAGCCTCTCTGTGCCCTCATCGGCAGACAGTACGCTTTCTGTCCATCAGTGTGTCGGGGGTCCACTTGGGGGAAATCACAGGACTGACACCTGAAGCAGTGTCAAGAGAGAGGGTGCCGTGACTGTAGCTGTCGTAGGTAGTGACGGCAGCGGCTTGGCATGAGGAAAATGCACTGAGAAATGCAGAGTGGAAAACACCGGGGCTTCAGAGTCAGCGATCACAGATTGGAATCCCAGGAAACCGAGGCCCTCAATACACAACACCTGGGGCCTCAGCACAGCCACAACTGCTGGTTTCAGAGAGTTAACTCAGATACTCCTCTGTGCACTGGAGGTGTGTGCGTGTGTGTGTACCTATGTATGTATGCGTGTGTGCACGTGCGAGTGTGTACATGGTGTGTGTGCATTGTGTATGTGTGTGTGTGTGTGTGTGTGTGTGTGTGTGTGGGACCTCCTGAGACTGTGAACCTGGTTCACAAGCATGTTTGTTTATCCTTACGGTCGTGGGTCGTTTCCTTTCAAAGCTCTCAACATACACAGCGGCAAAAGCACCTGAGGCAACAAGTCTTCACATGAAGTGCAAGCCTCTGTCAGGCCAAGGAGGCAGCTCCAGGAGGGCTCTGCCTTCTCTTGTGAACGCCTGGTTTATTCTGCGTGACTCATCCCAACCACATACGCTCACACTTCTGGTCCTGGCTTGGAGCGTGGAGCTTGGAGGCTGGTGGCTCTTGGGTTCCGGGTCTACTCCTTTCTGCCTGGCCTCCTTCCTGTACAGATGTGCCTGTCCTGGAAGAGGCCAGCAGCTTCCGGGCAGACGGGCTAGCATGCAGCTTCTCTTCGCCCTGGCTGCATTGTCTTGGGCAGGGCTGAGTTTGTCTGCTGAGGGATTTGGTTGCCCTGCCTGAGGGTGAGAATGCTTCTGTCCACTGTCGGGTGGAGGTCGGGGTGCCACTCAGCACCCCAGCATGCACAGAATGACCCCAGCACGATGAATAGCACAGGTTAAATCTGTCACAATGCCTCCAAAGCCCATTGAGGAGCTGGCCTAGTTGAGGTCCTGCTCTCCAAGGCATGGAACATGGACAAGCAATACAGCCCTGCTGTGAATGTGATAGAAATAGAGATCCTTGAGGGTTCACCCAAACCTAGCTCTCAGAAACAATAAACAAGATGCCCCAGTGACCTGTGGGCCCATTTCTCTGAGAAACACAGATCTAGAATGTTCTGACCCTGTGTCCAGAAGCTCCCTGCTTACATAGCACCTTACTGGGCCACTCCCTGCTGTCACCAGCATGCCTCTAGCCTTCCCAGCAGCCACTGCTTCCTCGGGCCAGAGATAAATACTGGTAAGCAGGAGCTGGAATCCTGACCCATGGGGTCTAGTCACAAGGCCTCAGGGACCTGAGTGTCCGTTAGAGTCACTCACATCCCAGTCATGTCCCTGGGGAGGGAGTTAAACACCATATTGTCTCACCTGGGGCCCTTGATACAATGCGGATGCCCAGGCTGTGCTCTTTGTAGTTCCAAACCAGTGGACCAAGGGCAAGATTTGGTGCACCCAGAAGGTTCTCCAGGGATCTGACTCAGAAGGTTGATGTGATAGTCTGCCCTATATCTTCTTAGATGGAGAATTGGTTGGAGAGGGTAGAAAGAGGCTCTTACTTCTAAGTGCAAAGCACAGGCACGCATACAACTCATAGCAACTAAAATATCATAAGAACAGCGAGGGAAAAGACGTCTAGAAAGGACCTGTGGGGGCAAACGCAAAAAAAGGAAAATGTGCCCCAAGGTTTTTCTTTCTTTTTTTTTTTTTAATTTATTTTCTTTCTCAGGTTTTTCACTGGTCAGCTGGGTGATCCTGTCCCAAGCCTGAGCCTGATACTCATCCGTCTTTGCTAAGTGGTGGCTTCACCTAAAGGGAGAAAACCTGGGAGAGAGAGAGAGACAGACATCCCTCAGCATGTAGAGGTCCATCTGCCACTTAGCCCACAGTGAAAAGAGCACCCGAGTCCTGCAGAAGTCCCCATGCGCTCTGGAAGCCGCTCACACTTTGTGGAAGCCGAGCACTTCCCATGGAGGCCGTTTGAGGGGCTGGGATTTGGGTCTTTCTCTGGACTGGTGCTGGACAGCTATGCTCTAACCCATGAATGGATGTGAGGTGCTCACCATGTGGCTAGTGAGGATAGCACTTGGTTATAAGATAGGCTTTTGTAGGCTGGACACAGCGGCCCATGCCTGCCGTCCTTACACCTGGGAGGCAGAGGCAGGCTCTTGCAAGTTCTGGGTCAGCTTGGCGCATGGTGAGATCATGCCTCAGAATTTACTACTAACAGACGGAAAGAGCTCTGTGCTGGGGGTGTTGTCCTGCTGAGTGCGCCTGGGGTCCTAGGTGTATGTCTGGGAGGTTAGGAATGCTTAAATACTACCATTTCACGTGGGCTGTGTCACCACGTCACCCCATTCCAAGTCAAGCATTGCTGGCACTTGGGCCATCTGGTGTCTGATACTGGCTAAATTCAGGGTAATATTCCCAGTGAAGTTGGTCCTCTGCTGTGCCCTTCCAAATCTAGCTTGTGTCTGAGGTGTCCTTGCAAGCAGAGGTTTCTCTTCCTACAGGGTGTTTACAGTCATGGACTCCCTTGCAGCTAGAATGGAAGCCCCAGCCTCAAGCGCTAGCTACAAAGAAGCCATGCCACACAGACTACCAGAGGGAGATGTTGAGGCCCCATGTCAGGTTCTGGGGTGAAGGCAGAGATAGTCCCAGAGGTCAGGAGAGGGACAGACTGGACCTGGAGCAGCGTCAAAGCTCTGTAGACTATGACTCCCAGCCTTAGTAACACATGAATATCTGTTTAAACTCCCACAAACCATTTAAGCTGGATACACCTGTGATCTGGTCTGATTTGAACTTCATAAGCCGTGTGACCTTGGGCAAGTCACTTCACCTCTCTGGGCCTCAGTTTCCTCATCAGTTGATGGGAGAGGAATGGAGCCTGCATCGTGAGGTGGTGGTAAGGATGGGGATGATGGAGGCAAAGGCTTCATGCAGCATTCCGTGGACAATCCTCACCATTGCTACTCCATTTATTTGTTTCCATGCACAGATCATGAGGGAAAGACACCACTTCTAACCCCCGCCAGACACTGCACGGAGCATTGACTGCACTGCCTCTCTTATTATATCTGCAGTAGAAGAAGGACATTTGTGCTCTTTTCATGGTAAATACAGAGGCTCAGTGTGGTGCCGCTACTTGCCCAGGCCACACAGGAAGAGATAAAAGGCAATCCCAAGTCATTTCTCTGGTCACAGGTTCCTGGTTATAACAACGTAGCTCTCCCACAATGGGCATCTCTTCTGGTGATAGGGTTGTCCTGAGTCATTAGCCCAGACCCCTCCTCACTGAAACAGGCTCTGAAGGGAAGCCTGAAGGCGTGCTTTCCATGGCTGAGGCCAGACAGAAACATACAGGACTAGCTAGCTCCTGTCCTGCAACAGGGAGCCAAGACAGGCTTATCTTCCTGAGGCCTGTCCCAGGGTTGCCAGAGCACTGGGGAAAGAGCTGTGGGCCCACACAGAAGCCACCTGCGGGCCGAGGTTGCCAGTCACCTTTGAAGATTATCAGACCTGTCCATCCAGCAAGCTGGAGGAACTATCTTCCCTCAGAACAAGTCAATGTTTTGGGGCAGAACCTTCTGGTTACTGTAATGACAAGTCTTGCCACCAGGTGGCGACCAAGGGGCTCCGAGTCGGTCTTTGTTTTTCTTAAACTTGGTCTGACAGAAACTATACAAACTGTTGGCCAAAAATGACTCCAAAAACGACATTTCCCCATATCCTGCCAAGTCATGCCTATGGCGTAACCCTACACACCCAGTGCACAGAGCAGGTGCCCAGAAATTGTGCGTTCACTGCGGAAATGAACCGCATCGTGAGTGAGTTGACAGGTGCCCTCTCTGTTTCCTAGAACCAATTTGGGTGCCTGCTCAATGCCGTTGGCCAGCCGATGCTCAGAGGTGGATGCTACAGGCGAGAGAGTCCATCAACTGGCCTCCTGCAATAGGCCCGAGGGCTGGCACACAGCAGCTCCCTGAAGAAGAAACTGGTGGAGGGGACCAGCGTGAAAGGACAGCCCCGGGGCAGCCTGAGCTGCTGCTTTCTCAGAGGTCCAGGGAGCTGTCTTCATACACACATGCACGCATGCACACACACAGAGACACACACACGAGGAGGGGGTGCATGCCAGAGCCAGTCTCCATCTCAGAGAATAGCCATCTTCTTCATTTCTTTAAAACTATATATATATAAACATACATACATATATGTGTGTGTATGTATATATCATCACCTAGTATATGTTGACTGGCTATCCTGGCTTCTAATTCTTACTGTGAGGACCCTGAGGCAAGTTACACACACATACACACACACACACACACACACGCACACCAAATCCCAGTGTTCTGCTCTGCCAGTTAGACTATGAAACTGGAGACCATTAGGGTTGGTGTGAAACACCTGGCACTGGGCCACCTAGGAGGTGGTCACTTTTGGGGAGAGGTCACTTTGGGGGTGGGGAGCCCTCTGCCTTTCACCTGTCAAACTTCTACAGCAAGCAGCAGCCACTGGGTGACAGCTGTCCATGGCCTACTGTTGCTTTTGCTGATCTCTGAGAAGCCGCCTTGGTCCCAGTGCTCTGTCCCGGTGGTGGGAAAGGGACACAGCATCCGTCCACTCAGGAGCTTTTGGAGACTAAGACCAGGCCTGGCCAAGGGATTTATTACTGATTTGTGATTGGCTCAGCAAACATTTGTTGTGCCCTAGGAAATGAGTCTACTGTGTTATGAACTGGTAATGTTTTCTGTTCAGTCATTGCTTTTAGATTACAAAGACAGCAATTTTGCTGTGAAAAATATAATTTATATAAATTTACTTTTAAAATGAGGGGCACCAGGGCAAGGGAGATGGTGCGGTGGGTAAACGTGACTGCTTAAGTTTCAGCTCCAGAATTCACATGGTGGAAGGAGAAAACTGACTCCCAAAAACTGTCCTCTGACCTCCACACATACTTCATGGTATGTATGCACACATGCACACACATAGAGGCACATACACAGAGGCACATGAATGCACACACAGAGAGGCATGCACATGCATGCACACACATGCATAGAGGCACATACAAAGAGGCACACAATACATGCATGCATGCACACATAGAAAGTCACACATATGCATGCACATACACATAGAAGTACATGCATGCATGCACACACAGAGAGGTATATACATGCATGCAGTACATACATAGAGGCACACATGCATGCATATACACAGAGACACAATGCATGAATGCATGCACACAGAGGCACATACACAGAGATACATACATGCAGGCATGCACACACACAGAGGCACATGCATACTTGCACATACACGGCATGTACACACACAGTAAGAGATTATCTCACCTTTGGTACCAGGTCATGACTCAGTCCTTCAGAAGTATTTTGCAGGACTGACAGAACGTCCTCTAGGCAGCCCTGGTTGTGGTGCTGGCTGGTGGGAACCTCAGCTCCACTTGGGGACAGAGGCTGGGCACTTGGTTCTGTAGCCACCTGGAGCCTCTATCGCGCACACACGCTGTGCCTTCTGGGTAAACTCAGGTAGAGAGACGGACCCCAGGCCTGGAAATCTCAGTTGGGCAAACAGACAAAAAGTGCTGGCGACCTGTTCGGCTCCCAAAAGCCCCTACAACCTTTAGAGCAGTGGTTCTCAACCTTCCTAATGCGGCAACCCTTTCATACGGTTCCTTGTGTTCTGATGACCCCCACCATAAAGTTGTTTTGTTGCGACTGTTATGAATCATAATGATATAAGGATGTCTGCTATGAAGCCCCCGTGAGAGGGTCGTTCAGCTCTCGGGGGTCTCAGCCCACAGGTTGAGAACCACTGCTTTAGAGGTTCCCACGGTCATGTCTCCAACGCACAGAGAGCAGAGGTTGGCCGCCCAGACCATGGTGTCCCTAGGAAACACGTGGCAGTGCCTGGAGATGTGTTGGGCTGTCACACCCGGGTGGGGACAACTGGCATCCGGTAGGTGTAAGCCAGATTTGCTGGTTTGCGGCTCCACAGCAAGGCCAGTGAGCTGGCCCCAGACACCAGCAGTATGAGGTGGGGAAGCCCTGGGGCAGGGAGGTGCTCTGTGATCTCAAACTTCCCCTGCCAGCTCCACGCAGACCCTCCCTCTGCTGTCCTCTGAACTGGAGACAGCAGAAGCAGGACACCCTCCCAGGGAGTGTGAGTGCCAGCTCTTGAGCAGACACCGACCTGCGCCGGTAGATCCTTGGTCAACCCTGGCTGTGACCACTGTCCGTCTTGCTGTCTCCCTAGTCCTCTATGCAAAGCAAAGGGAAACCCTATGTTTATGGAGCCTAGTATTCAAAACCAGCAGAAGGAACCCTGGTCCAGCGAGCTCCCCTGTTGGGGGAGGAACAAGATTCTGAAAAGGACCCTGGGAAGGACTTTTCTTTTTCTCAGTATGCCTCTTGGTGCCCCATGTCTTATTTGACCATAGTTCCACCCAGTAAAACATAACACATCATGTTTGTAGTCCTTAAACTAGAGGGGGATAAAACAGTTAAACAAAACCACAAAAATTGAACCCTGAATAAAGGGTGCATCCACCCTTTCTCATTGCTCCCCGAAACCTGTTCCGATTGAGCTTATAATGAATTATTTAATGGAGAAAGTGTGCCTTGATTCTAGGCTTCAGCAAACATGTCGAGGATAGAGAGGGTTTGACCAGAGCCACCTTTCCTGGGACGCTGGACTCTGATGGGAAGATCCTGCCCAGGTGATGGGTTGATATGGTTCGCAGCTGGGAAGTGGGGCTGCTTAACCCAGAGAGGTGGGCGGGGCTGGCAGTGCTCCTGAGAGATGAGAAATAGTAACAGCTGGTGTTGCAACTGACTAGGAGGGGACCTGGCTCTTTAGGGCTTTGTCTTTAGTCCCAAACCGCTCCAATGTGTGGGAAGAGATTTTTCCAATTACAAAATAAGCCCCATCCCACCCACTTCAGCACCTGAACTGAATCTGGATACAGAGGACAGGAGATGTCCCCAAGGTCCCCAGGAAGTGAATTAGAGGTGAGCCAGAACTGGTCCTAGTCCAGCCCATGTCGGGGTCCATGGAAGGCTGCCGTGAGAAAGAAACAGTGGCAAAGGATGCCTGGAAACCCAAGCCTCTTAGGGGAGAAGGGACAGGGAGGTGTTTGTCCTGTGAGAAGGGAGGACTGGAGGCGAAGATGTCTTCTCTCTGGACGTCACAGACGTGGGACGTGTTCTATTGCCGAGGACATCAGGCACACCCTGGAGTTAAGGGTTCACTGGTGATTGGGTGACTTCAGGCTGGGATACGGTGCTCAGGGCAAAGAAGTGAGTCTCATCCGGTACCAGGGTCAGACAGAGGACACAGGACAGGAACCTGGGAAGGGGTTGAGAGCTGGACCAGGGTTGCTTCTACAGTTTTGCAAGGACAAACCTAGAGCCCAGGGATCATGGAGCTCACTGGTGGCTCTGAGCGGTCACTGCCATACTGAGACCCTCCAGGCGCTGCGTGAGCGCTACCTTAGCCATTCCAACAACAGCAAAAAGTTATTAATGTCATTTCTGAGTACAGATGGACAAACAGAAGCACGGATGATGGAAGCGCTTCACCTGAAGCTGAAGGGAGGGGTTGGTAGCCAGAATTCCGAGTTGATTCCCCTCCAATCTAAGCTTCATGGAAGACTCACCTTGCTTTGTATGGCTTAGCTTCAGGAGGCAGGGTCTTGCCTCTGTTCTAATTTTAAGCTTAAATTGATTGTATTTAATAACAAAAACTTTCTTTAAACAAAATCAGGTGCAGAAACCCAACAAGGGAAATAAATTTTTATAAAGGCAACTTCTCATTAAAATTGTTTTTAATTTGGAAAAATAAAATGTGGATTTTTTTTAATTATTGATGGGTGAACAGGGCACCCACCAATGGCATCTAGAGGCAACAAGGGCATGGAAGAGAGTGCCACTCCCTGAGTGAGGTGCTGACGGCACAAGGGTTTGCAGCAATGACTTTGGAGGGCAGTTGGGTAATAACTGAGAAACATGGCCAGGCAGATCCTTGTGCCCCAGTAAAACCACTTCTAGGAATTTACCTGAGGGATCTACGAACAAAAGGCCTCCAGGATCTTGCTGTACCCGGTGATGGTTGCCCAGATCAGCTGTGGAGCCGGGAACAACCAGTAAAGCCGCACATAGGTCAGAGATTAAATACAAGTCAGCTCCACGCACTCTATTGCTACAGGTTTCCAGCAGGATGAATCAGACCCAAATGTGCTAGCACGGAAAGACGGCCTTTTAATTAGGAAAGCCAGCCAGTCTCAAGACCTCGGCTTGAGCAGTTTGTCCAAGTGTGCACACTTATGTAACCACCACCAGACACTGAAGGTCTCTAGCCTTGGGTAGTTCCTGTCCAAGCCTTTGTCTATCTATCACGGGGCCCCAAGAGATTTGTTTTCTCAACCTCAGGGGCTGTGGAGGGCAGCTGTCTGCGTTTGAAACTCTTTTTATATTTGGTGTTTTCCACTCAACACTGTGTTTTTACGCTTGTCTACGTTGTTCGCATACCGGAAAATTTTCACGTTTGTTGCCTAGTATTCCCTGCGAACATGTGTTCTCTGCAGCCTGCTGTCCATCTTCCCATTGGCCTCTTAAGCTTCTAATGTGTGTTAGTCAGTACTTTACAGTCTCGGACTCCTCAAAGAAAAAAATCTTTTGGCTCCAACCCTGCTAGGAGAATGCAGCTCATTTGGGGGCTGAGTGGTGAACCTCCTGGCTTCTCCTTCTTGACTTAGGAGTCAATGCTCTGTGGTTTCACATACACATCTTTTGTGCACAAAGTTCTGTGTAGATGAGTTGGTGTTTGAGAAAATAAGCCTAGAAGTTTTAACCCAATGAGGTCTCCACACCAGCAGCGGTGTGAGAGTTCCCGGTCCTTGTCTTGGTCACCAGCCCTTATGTCAGAACAATAAATCTGCATTGCAAACTCCAGGCTAGCCAGGACTACATAGTGAAACCATGCTTCAAAAATAAAAATGAATTTAAAATTAAGGGAAAGCTGGGCAGTGGTAGTGCACGCCTTTAATCCCAGCACTCGGGAGGCAGAAGCTGGCAGATCTCTGTGAGTTCGAGGTTAGCCTGGTCTACAAGAGCTAGTTCCAGGACAGCCAGGGCTGTTACACAGAGAAACCCTTTCTCAAAAACCAAATAAATAAATATAAAAAAATAAAATAAAATTAAGAGAAAGAGGGTTTATTTTGGTTTATGATCCATCTTAAGGGAAAAGCTGTGGTTGAAGTCCAAGGCGGTTGGGCACGCAGCACGCTGTCAGGACATGAAGTCTTTTTTTTTTTTTTTTTTTTTGGTTTTTCGAGACAGGGTTTCTCTGTGGTTTTGGAGCCTGTCCTGGAACTAGCTTTTGTAGACCAGGCTGGTCTCGAACTCACAAAGATCTGCCTGCCTCTGCCTCCCAAGTGCTGGGATTAAAGGCGTGCGCCACCACCGCCCGGCGTAGGACATGAAGTCTTAAAGACAACCCAGGGATGGGCTTCCTCCAGTGAAGTGCCACCTCCCAATGCTTCTACAGTCTTCCAAATCAGTGTCACTAGCTGGGGACAACTGTCCAAACACACATAGCCTGTGGAAACATCTTACATCCAAAGTGCCATACATGGAAAGGTTGAGACTGTCCAGCCTTGTGTGTGGCCAGTCTGCTTTAAAATTTACTTTATTGCTGTGTGTGTGTGTGTGTGTGTGTGTGTGTGTATGTGTAGGAGGGACACATGTCTGCTTTAGCAGTAGGCATGTGAAGGTCAGAGGACAAGTCTCAGGAGTCTTTCTTTTCTTCTTGCCCTGTGAGACCCAGGAGCTGTGGCTCCATCTCACCAGCCCCGCCTGCTCTGTAGGAAGAGCATTGTGTCCTGTAGCTGTCCTGTCCCTCTGGCCTTTTACAAAAAGCAGCAAGAGCTACCCCCAGTGTCCCTGGGCCCTGTGCTCTGAAGCCTCCTTCATGGGATCACATGACCAAATGGCTACACTTTCTGCTGTCCACAAAATGAAAATGAGAGAAACATTCTGTCACTGTCCAGCAAGGATTCTCTTATGGCATTTTTTCTTGTTTCTTTTTAATGTGTGTGTGGTTACATGTGTGTGCATGTGTGTGTTTAGATGCACTAGCCAATGCATGAGTATATGGAGGTCAGAAGTCCATACTAGCTGTCTTCCTCATCTGCTTTATTCTGAGAAGTTTGGCAGTGAATTTAGGGTTCAACCGTTGTAGCTAGACTGGCTGGCCCCGGGGCCCCTCCAGGTTCCACTCTGCAGCATACCATGATACCCAGTTTTTAACATGGGTTTTCTGACGTTCATAATTCGGGTCTTTATTCATACATAGCAAGCATTTTACCTGCTGAGCCATCTCTCCAGCCCCTTGTTTTATTTTAATTTTTGTGGTTCTGTTCTGGGACTCAACCGGCATCCCACTCACTCTAGACAAACTCTCTGACCCTGGGCTGTACCTTTAGCCTCCTTTTCCTTTGAAGCAGGCTCTCACTGAGGTGGCCGGGCTGGTCTTGAACTCGCTCTGTAGCCCAGAGAGGCCTTGAAGTTTTCATCCTTCTGTCTCTGCCTCAGAAGTGGCTGAGGTGATAGGCCATATCATCAGGCCCAAAAAGCCCCCCCCCCCCCAGCTGCCAACACAGCGTGTCCAGGGAAGTTCCCTCCATTTTTTCTAAGACTTCCACATCAGCACCTGAGATCACCCCACTTTTGCCGTCCCTTTCATAGGGATCCATCCAGGAGTTCAGGAAACCTCTGCAAATAGCCTCTGCTCTGCCTGTTCTCTGGACCCCAAGCGCCCCCCACTTCCGGGAAACATGTCATCCAAACATCATGGCAGTACAGACTAACTCCCACCCAAAGCCTAGGAATGTGCGCTGTGCCTCATGTCTCAGGGTTTCTTGAGTGTGTGGGCTTGCAAAAATGCTGTTGCCCTGGAACATGTCTGGGTGTCAGTCAGGTTCCAGCTGGTCAGTCTTGAGACCCTCTTCCGCTAGGCAGTGGTGGTGCACAGCTTTAATCCCAGCACTCAGGAGGCAGAGGCAGGTAGATCTCTGTGAGTTCAAGTCAGCCTGGTCTACAGAGTGAGTTCCAGGACAACCAGGGCTACACAGAGAAACCTTGCCTCAAAAAAACAGAGAGAAGGGAAAAAATGAAAACATAGAGAAAGAAATGAAAAATATATAACTCAATAAAAACAACTGGAAAAAAAGACCCACTTCCAAGAAAGCGAGACTCCTACACAACCACAGCACCTAGCTTCTTTGGTGTCCAGTGGCATGGGCACTGACTCTACCATGGCAAGTGACCCAAGAAACGGAGACTTTTGAGTCCTGGGGGAAAGGGTACCCTCATTCATACCACAGTACCAGTGACAGCCCTAATCTAGTAGGGAGGGACTAGTAAGGGCCTGAGAATTGGATGGGCTGACCCTTGGGAGTCACAGGGAAACTAGAAGTGGGGAAAAGAGGAGTCTGTCTCCTCCCCTCAGCTGAGAATCACTCATCCTTCTAGAATGGGTATAGACCGTGTATGTGTGCACAGGGTCCAGCCTCCAGCTGCAGTGACTTGGTTGCTCTGGCCAGGGGCTGCCTCTCTGGCCTCAGCTCCTGGCTACAAAGGGGCTTTGCCAGCTCTCAGCCCTCAGCTCGGGTGCGGATGCAGCCTATGGCTGTGAGCCTTGTTACCATTGTGCAATGGGGACAGGCTCTGTCCCCTGGCTGTCACTTGATGTTCGCCCTGGCACCGCAGGCCAGGCGAGTGAGAAACAGGCTTCTGGGTCTCTACCAGATAATATTTGTGGTTCGTTAATTCTGGAGAATCACTCCATTCTCTTCTGGCTTATGTTAGTTCCTGGGTGTTTCAACCTACTGGGGAGGTTTTCAGATTCTAGTGCTGTTGGCTCTCCCTTAGAGATAATCACCATAGCTGTTTCTTTACCTTGACTCTGTGAAAACAAATAAATCAAAGGCGCAGAGCCTGGGGGTGAGGATGAGGCTCAGCTGGAGCTGGAGCCTGGTGCCTAAATTCACAGCTCTGGGCTGGGAGCTCTTAGAGAAGGGGGAGGAGAGGGGAGGGAGAAGAAGAGAGGCCGGGTCCAGGGGAACTGTGGCAACACCAGTCAGCCACAAAGCTACTAAGCCCTGCAGAGCCACAGCCAGTGTCCAGGACACCAGCCTGAAGCCCATCAGAGGGGCAGCCTGCCCTGAGGCACAACTGCCAGCACCTAACCCACAGCAGGGAGCCATGAGACCTGTGACATCACTCTGTAGGCGAGTCTTCAGGGTTCTCCAGAGCTGGGCACAAAGCTTGAGGTCCAACAATGTCCAGGTGTGGCCTTGTGGAGACAAGAGACTCCCTGAGCCCCCCCCGCCCCCCCTTCTCTTCGTGTGTGTGTGTGTGTGTGTGTGTGTGTGAGTGTGTGTGTGTGTGTCAGGGTTTCCCTGGGTAGCCCTGGCTGTCCTGGAACTCATTCTGAACTCATAGAGATCTTACTGCCTCTGCCTCCTAGGTACTGGGAGTAAAGGTGTGTGCCCACCCAACTAACTTTCTCTCTCTCTCTCTCATCCCTCTCTGCCTCACTTCCTCCTCCTTCTCTTCCTTCCTCTCTTTCTTTTATTTTCTTTTGAGGGGGTGTTGGCTTTTTGAGACAAGGTTCCTCTGTGTAACAGCCCTGGCTATCCTGGAACTCACTTTGTAGACCAGGCTGGCCTTGAACACACAGAGATTTGCCTGCCTCAGCCTTCTGAGTGCTGGAATTAAAGGTGAGCTCCACCAGCACCCAGTCTGCACAACTTTCTTCTAAGATGGGGCAGTGGAAACCCAGCCATATCACAAGGTTCCAAATGAAACTATGGGGGGGGGGGGGAGGAAACAACGTTTAAACTCACAGTGTGCCTCTGACGCAGACTGAAACTGAACAGCTCATCATCATGAGAAGGTGTCGCTAGGGCTCGAAAGGGAATTTCAACTAACATTCACACATGCAAGCACACACACACATGTATGCACCTATGCACATACATACCGCACAAGTACATGCAGGCACAGTTATACCTGTGAGCATACACAAAAGCATCAAAAATGCTGACCTGAATTTACAAACAGATGCAAAGCTGGTCAGTGATCACTGAGCTGTTATACAATGGTTGCTGTCCCAGGACAAAGCTCATTTGCATGTCTATGGACACCCATTTGCATGCTGCCAATCAAGACAGACAATGAAAGCTTGGGCCTGCAGAATCAGTTCCCAGAAGGTGTATGAGACTCTTTACCACCTCCCAACTCATCCCCAGAGTGTAACCAGCTTAGCATCTTCCAGGGCTCAACCCACACCCAGCCTGGGGTTTTCCTGACCAGTGGTCAGCATCCTTCCCCAACTCGCCTATATTTTAGAGTTTGTACCCTTGTTATGGTGACACTATATGGTCTGAGGTTCTACTGGCTTAGGGCTCTAGTTAGGGGACCTCTTGGGGGATCCTGGTTTATGTGTCTGCTGGGCTTGCTGTGGACCTGAAAGACCCAAGACACAGACACACATAGACACACACAGACACACACAGACACATACAGACATACACAGATACACACACACAAACACACAGACATACACACACAAACACAGACATACAAAGACACACACAGATACACACACACACACAAACATACATACACATATACACAGGTCCAGCCTGAGGCCACTGAGCCCCAACTCCCTTGGTCTGGAATCTTGGAAGCTTTGTTGAATGCTATGAGCTGAGCATATGAATCCTGAATCCCTATGGCTCAGATTTATTCTTCTGATGAACAGCCTGCCTCCATCTTGGACTTGAAAGTCATCTTACGATAAAGACAAACTAGACTCATTCTTGTTTATGATTAAATCTGTTTCTCAAGGATTGGGCTCTGCCCCATCTGTAACCTTAACTACAAATAGCTCTTTACTACCCGTTCCAGGAAACACCAACCATGCCTTCATCTCAAAAGGTTAATATGACCACTGACCACCGTGTTATAGACACTGATCACCGTGTTATGGCCACTGATCACCGTGTTATGACCACTGACCGACCACTGTGTTATGGCCTCTGACTGACCACTGTGTTATGGCCTCTGACCACCGTGTTATGGCCACCGACCACCATGCTATGGCCACTGACCGACCACCGTGTTATGGCCACTGACCGACCACCGTGTTATGGCCACTGACCACCGTGTTATGGCCACCGACCACCATGCTATGGCCACTGACCGACCACCGTGTTATGGCCACTGACCACCGTGTTATGGCCACTGACCGACCACCGTGTTATGGCCACTGACCACCGTGTTATGGCCACTGACCGACCACCGTGTTATGGCCACTGACCACCGTGTTATGGCCACTGACCACCATGCTATGGCCACTGACCGACCACCGTGTTATGGCCAATGACCACCGTGTTATGGCCACTGACCACCGTGTTATGGCCACTGACCACCGTGTTATGGCCACTGACCACCATGCTATGGCCACTGACCGACCACCGTGTTATGGCCACCGACCACCGTGTTATGGCCACTGACCACCGTGTTATGGCCACTGACCACCGTGTTATGGCCAATGACCACCGTGTTATACTCTGTTCTTGTAACCCTGCCTATTACCTGCCAAGTCCCCCATTTGGAAACCCCCTTCTCCTGACCTATAAAAGCCCTTATCTCACTCATGTCTGGTGCTGATCTCTAGAGCCCTGCCTTTGTGGGGAGCAGCCCATGCACACAAATTAAAAAAATAGCTTGCTTGGGGGTGGAGAAATGGCTCAGTGGTTAGAAACACTGTCTGCTCCTCTAGGGGACCCAGGTTCAATTCCTAGCACCCACATGGCAGCTCACAATTGTCTGGAACTCCATTTCCAGGGGATCCATGGTACCAGGCATGCATATATATATGATGCATATATTTGTATACAGGCAAAATACCCATGCACATAAAATAAATAAATAATTTTTTTAATAAAAGCTTGCTTTAATTTATTTGGCCATAATGATTTGAGTTGGTGGTCTTTCTCCTCAAATCTGTGAGGCTAACACATCCAGTGAATCTCAACTGTGAGTTCTGTCCATGCTTCCCTGGAGACTGTGGCTCTCGGCAGCCTTCTTGCCACACCCACCCTGGAACTGGACCCCAGGACCTTTGCGTATGCTTCCTTCTGCCTGCAAAGCCCAACTTCTGACTCAGGTGCATCCAGCTCCCACAGATCCTGCAACTTTCTTGTGTTTCTTTCTCCCGACTCTCCCTGGTGTCATGTGTTCATGGCTCATCTCCCTCTTCCCTTCTCCCAGCAGAGTGCTCACACCACAAGGGCAGGGCTCCACAGCGTTTTCTTCTTCAGTGTCACCTCTTCTCAGCACAGTACACATCAAACAGTCAGTGAAAGCCGCCAACTACGTGAGTGAGTGAGTTCATGACAATCTGTTGTCTTGGGCTGGCTGCACCCATCATTGCTTGTTTGTCTGTCTGTGTGTCACAAAGTCCTTGCTACCTCACTGCCACAACAGAGTTGCACGGTGCTCGCCTGCTATTCCACAACCCAACGCACTTGCTACCTGCCCCTTGAGGAGAAGATTGGTAGACCTTGACAGTCTTCCTGCCTGTTTCCGAGTTTCGGGGAGCAACATGGGGCCTCTGGCCACCTGTCCCATGCTCATCAAAGACCTGAGGGTGGAGCAATTTCAGAGAGGAAAGAATGCATTTGGCTCAGGGTTTTGAAGGATTTGGTCATCGGTCACTTAACCGCCTTGTTTTCTGGCTGATGTGTGGACAGACAGCATCATAGCAGGAGGTGGATGGAGGCAGCTGCTTGCCTCACAGAGGACCAGTGGCAGGCGTTGGGAAGAGGGCCTAGAGACAAGATACACAGCCCTAGGGACCTACTTCCCACAACCAGGCCCCACCCCGGCTAGTCCAGTATGAACACATTAGTAGATTAATCACTGATGAAAGTAGCACCCCCTTTATGTAGTCACCTCAATAGTGCCAAACCTTCAGCACACAAGGCTGTGGGGGGGACATTTTGTACCCTAAGTGTAGCACTGTTGTCTTAGGATTCAAGAGTAAAGTTCCACTGCAGCCTTGGGGCCTTCTGCAGCTACCCCCACCCAAGGCTTTCTCCTGCCCCAGGGCCTTTGCATGGCTATCTGCCAGCCTAATCTCACTCCCTCCCTGCCGAGAGAGACAGAGAGAGAGAGAGAGAGAGAGAGAGAGAGAGAGAGAGAAACTTGAAGTACCCTCTTGTATGGCACAATTTCTAATTCCTGTAGGGCAGGAGCCCCATGAGGGCAGGGACGAGGATCCTTCTACATCTTGTCCTTGGGTCTGGCCTAGAAACCTTCCCCAGAAGAGGCCTTTTCAGGGGTAACACTCTTTCCAGGTGAAATGAGATACTAGATTAAAGAGGCTCCGTGCTTGAAAGCGTTTGCTGACTTTCAGAGGACAAGAGGCTGGTTCCCCAACTCACGAACATCTCCATTTTCCTCCCCTGTAGTTTCAATTCTTCATTAAGAAAGAATAAGGCCAGGTGGTGGTGTCACATGCTTTTAATCCCAGCGCTCGGGAGACAGAGGCAGGTGGATCTCTGTGAGTTTGAGGATGACCTGGTCTACAGAGTTAGTTTCAGGGCAGCTAGGGCTGCATAAAGAAACCCTGTCTTTTATTTTTTTTTTCCAATTATTCGTAGATAGCGAGTGAGTTATTACTCATCGCTATCTACGCTCTTAGCCTCTGCGCCATCTGTGCGGCTGCTAAACCCTGTCTTTAAAAAAAAAAAGAAAAAGAAAAAAGAAAAGAAAGAAAGGAAAAAAAAGAAGGAAGATAGGAAGGATAAAATCGTGGCTTGTAATCCTGGGGTTAGCAGAAAGCCCCAAAGGGAGGCTGGTGGTCCTACACCTGAGCAAGCTTCCAGTCCTTTGTAGGGTCCTGGATTGGCCATCTGAGCAGATGTGTGTGTGTGTGTGCGCGCACGCGCGTGCGTGTGTGTGCATGCGTGCGTGCGTGCGTGTGTGTGTGTGTGTGTGTGTGTGCGCAGAGCGGGTCCATCCCAGGCACGGCAGGGAGTTGTTGTGCACATTCATCTGCTGCTTCTCCCATGTGTGCCCAGTGACTTATCTCATAGTTGGTTCCAGATCCAATCCACTTAACAACCAAGGCCAATACCCGAGTCATCCTTAGGTCCAGTGTATCCCCCGCCCCCTGCTATATATGCTACCTACCCATTGGTTACTGCATCTGTCTGTTATCAGACCAGCTGTCCTGGAATGTTTTTGCTTGCCTGTGAAGTTCAGCTGTGCATCAGCCCCCTTGAGGATATGCTGAAGTCTCCCACCCTAAACTTGTGTGTTAGTTAAAGTTCTTCAGTGGCATCTGGACCAGTATCCCCAGATGCCAGCACTAGCTCTAGCCAAGCCCCACTCAGCCTCTCCATCTCATTTCTAGGGACTTGAGGACAAGTCACTCACTTCTCCAGTGTTCTATTTCCCTTTCTGCCAAGCTGGGCCATTGGTGTGTCTAGCACACTGTAAGCATCAGGAAAGTCGGCCTTACCAGAACCTTGGCTCTCTGTCATTACTGGTACAGCTGGGCCAGGGAACTGGAGACTGAATGTCCAGGACCCCTGTGCTCTCTCTTTCTGAACCTGTTCACACCAGCACCCCGTGCCCCGTGCTCTCTCTTTCTGAACCTGTTCACACCAGCACCCCATGCCCCGTGCTCTCTCTTTCTGAACCTGTTCACACCAGTACCCCATGCCCCGTGCTCTCTCTTTCTGAACCTGTTCACACCAGTACCCCATGCCCCGTGCTCTCTCTTTCTGAACCTGTTCACACCAGTACCCCATGCCCCGTGCTCTCTCTTTCTGAACCTGTTCACACCAGCACCCCATGCCCTGTGCTCTCTCTTTCTGAACCTGTTCACACCAGCACCCCATGTCCTGTGCTCTCTCTTTCTGAACCTGTTCACACCAGCACCCCATGCCCTGTGCTCTCTCTTTCTGAACCTGTTCACACCAGCACCCCATGCCCTGTGCTCTCTCTCTCTCTCTAAACCTATTCACACCAGCACCCCATGCCCTGTGCTCTCTCTTTCTGAACCTGTTCACACCAGCACCCCATGCCCTGTGCTCTCTCTCTCTCTCTAAACCTATTCACACCAGCACCCCATGCCCTGTGCTCTCCCTTTCTGGACCTGTTCACACCAGCACCCGATGAGGAATCATAGCAAGGTGAGTGTGTCTTTCCACATCTCAGCATTTCCAAAGGGGACGCTGAGACCTGGGGTGCAGACTGGGATGAGGAGGAGGAGCACAGGGGGAGGCGAGACTGACCCCCAGCTCAGACTCAACCTGCAAAGAGAGTAATAGTCCCTGGCCTGCCAAGCCTCTGCTCCGTGTGAGGTGAACACAGGATTTCACTGTTTTTTGGTGTGTTTGAGATAGGGCCCAGTTGCGTAGCTCAGACAGACTTCAAACTTGCTATTCTCCTGCCTCAGTCTCCAGTATTGTGTCCATACCGTCTTACTGTGAAGCAGACCCCAGTGTCTAGCTGGAGTCTGACCTGCTTCCTACCCTCCAGCCAAGGACACTGTGCCAGATGCTAGGCTAGGGCTTTGGGTAGTGGTGGGGCGTCCCATGGCTTCCCAGCGGGGCTGGAGTTAGGCAGGCAGTTTAAGAAGCTGTAACCTCAGGCCAGGTCCTTGACCTCCTTTTGCCTCAGTTTCCACATTGGGAGCTGGGCAAAGGGTGCCGCTGAGGTACATAATTACATTTATTAACCTCAGGTCTCCGTCTCCACCGCGGACTGTGTGTTTTATTGTCGTAATCACTACGGGTTTAGGAGGAAATTCAAAGAGGAATTTTATTACCCAAATTATAGAAGTTTCTCTGCTCGGGAGGAACTATCCCAGGGTAATTAGGGCAGACAGGGCCCCGATGAGGGACTCTCAGCCTGGTACGGCTACATGCTCACTTTCCACCTGGGACACAGAAGACCACCCCCATGAGCTGTATCTGTGCTGTGTCATTAGGACATAAGCCAGTGATACCATGGGGTGGACAGCAGAAGAGGCAGGAGATGCAAAGCCAGAGAGAGCTTGGGCATTGTTAGCTACCTGGATAGAGCCCTGTTTGGGTATCTTTGGGAGATGAGGGCAAGTCCCAGTAGAGGGAGGGGTTCAGGGCAAGAGGCACTCCCTCCTGGGATTACTTTAACTCCGGAGGAGTAATGGCCACAGCTCTCCATCTTCGGGATGGAATTCTCAGCTGCACTTGAACCTGCAGAGAGGGGGCAGGTCCTGACCCCATCCCCAGGCAGGTAGACTTCAGCCTTTTCACGCTGGCTCAGATAAGAGTCCCTTACCTTGCCAGATGAAAGTCTATTGCTCACAGGTCAGGAGCCTGGAAGGAGATGGCTGCGGGGACCATTTTGGCAGTTCCTAGGACTGATGCCTGGCATTCCCTGGAGGGCTGGAAAGTGCTACCTCAGCTTCATCCCGGAGCAGAAGGAAGGATTGATGCTTCCAGCTGTATCTGTTGGAAAAGCAAATGCTTCCCCAGAATTAGCCTGAGGGCCTTTGCACAGACTGTTTGCACAAACATCCCCGAGATCGCTTATCCCTCCCCCACTCCTGGCTTTGGAGCTACAGTTCCCAGGGTTTGGCTCCAGGAGCACTCAGTACTTCTAACTTGTGCAAAACTTTGACTTCTTGTGTCCCCTGAGGACTGGAGGGCCCCGGGGGAAGGGACTTGTGCCCCCTGAAGTCCCATTCACAGCGTGTTAGGCACATAGTAGAGGCAGAGTTTTGACATCAATAAACGAGGCTCAGCTGTGCCACAGTCTTCAGTGGCTACCCTCAGTTTCCCTGGGGTGATTCACACATGAATATGTTGATGCCAAACAAGGGGCCAGTTAGATTATATCCTGAAGTCCCTGGGCTGATACCTCTGGGAGCCAGCGTGTCACTCTGGCTCCTCAGGGAGGGAAATGACAGGGACTGTCACTGAGCACGATGTCCTCAGGCTAGACCTCCAAGCCTGTTATTTCCCTTGCTCTCGAAGCTGGTCTTCAGGCCCAGCTAGAGGAAGGGCCTGAACTGGGCAGGCCACACCCCTTCTGGCTGCTGGCTGTGTTCCCACAATCATCCACCAAGATGTGCTGGGCCCTGCTGGGCTGGGCCTGGCCAGGCACTAGGATAGCCCCCTAAGGGTCATGCACATAGAGCTCACAGGTTACTGACCCAGACACGGCGGCAAGAGTAGATAGAAAACTGTGTCTCTGGGCTGAGGGCAGTGACCGTGTGGCCCATCAGAGCCTGCAGAGCAAAAACGTCTGGACCGTGTGGCCCTCTCCCTCCAGATCCCCATGTCTGTCCCCCTGTGCTTCCCCACCATGTGGCTCCCCCAGCCAGCCCCCCTGTTCTTAACCCACTCCCGTAGGACCTGTGGCACTCCAACCCACACCGTTCGCCATCTGCTCTCCGGGAGCTGGGACCTAGGACTTCTCTTGCTTTCTGGCTTTAGGTCAACCCTTGAGAGGAAAGTCAGGGTCACAAGGCACAGAGAAGTCCTAAGCTGCTTCCCCTCCTTCCTCAAGGCTGCCCTCCTGACAACAAGCTACCCGAAGAGGCACTTGTCTCAAGAGGAGGAGAAGTGGGCCAAGATGACCCTGTCTCACGGGGTTTCTCTATGTGGAGATCTGGACCAAACAGCTAGGCATGTTGTGGAATCTGGCATGTGGTTGTCTGCTCTTCCTGCTGAGTTCCTGGCGCAGGTAAGAGGGCAGGGGGCAAGGAAGCACACTGCCTCAGCCCCAGCCCAAGGGTCTTACTGAGGTGGGGTCCTCCTGCCTTTCAGATATCTTGGGTCACCTCTAGAGGTTGACTCAAGATTAGTCACGTCTGAACCCAAGTTGCATTTAAGGCCTTTCTGCTGGAGCCAGCCTGTTCCCTGCAGTACCTGCCAGCTGCACTTGCTGCCCGCAAGAGCTGTGTGCATCCATTTGAGGGAGAAGTCGTTGTGCAACCTCTATTTCCACAGGGTCTCAGCCAACCCAGCCTGCCCTGGCTTCCTAAACCTGCTGTGGAGACTGGCCTTGGTCGCACCTGTCTGCTTGGGCCAGAAGAGGGCAGCGTTCCCCTGCCAGGGAAAGTCTGCTGGCAAGGCTGTGTATAGGAGTGGTGGGGGTGGGGAGCGCTTCCAAGGTCCAGTCACCTCTCGATGGAATGGCTTTGCTGGGTCTCCCACGAGTGAAAGAGGACACGAGTCTCCTGCTGGAGGCTGAGGGCCTCAGAGAATAACGGCAAAATTGAGTCCTTGTGAATCCCTTCAGGTCAGTCAACAAAGGTGCAAATAAAAACAAGAAAACCTGGGCTGGGGAGGCGGGCGCTCAGCAGGAAAACCAGGCTCGTCCCTAGGTCGAGTCTGATCCCCGGCATTCACATGGAAACCAGGGCACCAGGGTTTATCCCTCTCATCTCAGTTCTGGGGGTGTGAGGCAGAGACAAGAACATGTCTCAAAAACAGCAATGGGATAAACCTGCGGGAAGACCAGGGAGCATCAGTCACTCCTCCAGGCAGAAGCTCTGGGTTTGTGGCGATGGCTGGGGACCGCTGGGATTGAAAGGGATTTCAGGTCAGGGGTGTGGCTGAGCAAGCCTCTCTGCACCTTAGTTCCCTCCGCTACCAAACGGGGAAGCAAGTCCAGAGTCCAGAGGATGGAGGAGCCACAGGCTCGCCACTGAGAGTGGCAGCTGCTGGCACAAACAAGGGTCAGGTCTGCCAGGTGTGTCAAGTCCCCAGCATGGCACAATTTTCTTCCAGGCTGCCATTAAACCCAGCACCCCAGAACACTGGGGCAACATCCCAAATAATGTCACCCATCTGACTTTTCCTACAAATGAGACGTGAGGAGCTAGTTTACCAAAAGCAGACCCTTTGGCCCACAGCTCGCCCTGGCCTCAGGTTGAGAAAGTGTCCCTCAGTGGTTTGTTCACAGTGACCGAGTTGCCATCGAGGGAAGCAGTTTCTCAGGACTCAGCCCCTTTCTGTCACTAATCTGCTAATCAACACACAGCCATGCACGCTGTGCACTGCGTACAGACAGGTTCTGGGGCTCCATTCAGTCTGCCTGTCGAATGCCTTCTTGTTAGAGATGTGGGGACCCAGGAGGTCACTGCCAAGCTCCAAGGAAGAGAGATATGGAGAGACTCCTCTGCCCCATCCACCCCTGGGATCCAGATCCGATCACATTTGAGGGCCACGGAGTTTCCTTCGTAGATGGGGAAATGGCTCAAGGTCACCTTCCATTGGGATTGCAGATTCCTAAGCAACTGCCCAGGCCTGCATGTGTGCATGCATGTGCACGCGCACACACGCACGCGCGCGCGCACACACACACACACACACACTCAGGGGTCTCTGGTCCCAGCCTCATGCCCGGCAATGGTCACCCCATGATTGGGGGCTCCCCTTTCCAAACAGACTCCTCTTTGTTTGTGTAAGACCCTTTGAATCCTGAAAAATCTAGGAAAAGCTGCAGCCCCACTCCTACCTTCCAGCACCCTCTCTGGTTCTAGTTCCTGAAGACACATACCCCTCCAGGGACCCCACCAGGAAGAAGCCACTATACCTGAACTGAGGCTACCTGGGTTGGGAAAGCCAGCCCTGCTCAGTCAGTGTGACCACATTTATCACCTGCAAGTGATTTCCTGAAGCCTGAGCTGGCATTTCTGCAAACCTTGAAAACCAGAGGAACTGACCTGGGAGCTCAAGTTAGAAGCTCTTCCTTCTGGGCGTTTTCTCTAAGTACTATCCCCCAAGGGCAGCTAACCCTCAGCCTTGCCCGGCAGCCTGGTCTAGCAGTCTTGTCCAGGAGTGGCACAGGCACAGAGCCCTTGGCACACTCAAAGTCTCATTTCCAGCCTTGAAAGAGTTGGCCTTCTCGGCCCACTGAGCCCGTGGGAGCCTTCTGAAAAGAAAGCCAATGTCTCACGTATTTGCCATCATTAGTAGTATTATTCCCGCTTTATCCTCAGCCGACGGGAGTTGGGGAGGCCCAGGCTGGCTCCAGGGGGGTTCTGTCTGTGTGGCCCACAGAGGCTGGGCATGGGGACAGATCCAGGCTTCCAGGGACCATGTTCCCATGACTTTATTTCTTCAGCCGTGGTGGGGATCATTTCTGTTCAGACCAGGGCTACCCTCTCCAACTTTTAAGTCTGGCCAAACACTAGGAAGGAGGGCGATGCTGATGGTGATAAGGGGTCAGTATTTCAATTCGTCCCAGGGAAGAGATAGCTCCTGGCAGCAGTGTGAGGGGCAGTGAAGGGTTGAGGGTCTGGAAGGAGAAGCTTACTGGCTCTTTAGATGTAGCAGTGTGCAGTGTGTCCCCAGAACACACAGCCAGGGACTCAGCCCTGCGCTCGGGACACAGGATACCAACCAGTGTGATCAAACGGAGGACTCCAAGCCCAGAAGGTGGGGACGGGGCCTTCTCATTCAAATCCGACCAGGGTGACAGTGGCAGGTGACCAGACCTGGAAATGTCCGCCCATAATCGCCTCGGACTGAACCACTGGGGACATGAGTCTCCTGAGGCCAAGTGCTTTGGTTGTTTTCCTCCTCTTCTATCTATCCCCGGAAGCTTCGAACTGAGCCCAGCCTGCAGCAGACTCTCCTGAGCAGTCGGGTTGTCCACAGAAGCCAGGCTTCCCTCAGTTCTGCACAGTGGCTGTGACCCTCCAAGGTCATCAGGATCCCAGTCCCCTTGCTCTCACATCCCTTCCTCTCGCCCCTAATGCTGTACAGTACGGCAGTGCTGGGTGAGGGCCTTGATAAATGCTCCTGATGAAAATGTATGTGTGAGTTCGTCTCTCTCCAATCTGCTAAGTGATAAGCAGAAAATTCGGTGTTTACCTGTGTGTTCCTTCACGGAAGCTTCGACCTCCAGAGGGTGGGGGGATGGGTGGAGTTTCAGAAATGCTAAACTTCTTCACAGAAGACACATTTCTGCTGAAGACATCAGGATGGCCTCATCTCCCCTCGACCTGACCTGCTGAGCTCTCTGAGGAGTGTGATCCAGTAATAGCAGCAATAAACCTGGGGGTGCTACTGGGAACCCAGTAACACAGAGGGGTATGGCTGGGAACCCACTCAACACACCTGGGGGCACAATTGGGAACCCACTCAGGATACCTGGGAGCATGGTTAGGCACCCACTCAATACACCTGGGGGAATGACTGGGAACCCACCCAGCACACCCGGGCACAACTGGGAACCCAGTCAATACACTTGGGGGAGCAGCTGGCAACCAACTCAGCATTTTGTTCCCTTGACATCTGTATGTCCCATCTTTATAGCCAAAAGGAGTTTGTAACCAGCATGGCTTTACTTTATTTGTGGAGCTGGATTTGAACACTGGGCAGGGGCCACTAAACTAACTGCATGCCCAACTCAACATGGCTTTTTTGAATAAACGAGAGACCAAGCTGGGGAGGGGGGAAAGGCCCAGGAAGAATATGCTAAGTTGACTGGAGAGAGTATGCTATAAAGGCCAGTGAGATGGTTCAGCTGGGAAAGGGGCTTGCTGCCAGGCCTGAGGATCTGAGTTCAAGCCCAAGATATTCATGATGGAAGGAGAGAGGCAAATCTCACAAGCTGTTCTCTGACCCCCATGCACGTGCTGTGGCAGATGTGAATCCTCCCAAGTAAAAAGAACACAAAAACAAACATGAAAATCAAAACCCCCAAGTTAGCAAGAAAGGAGGCAAACTTCGGAGAACCCTGGAACAAGCTACTGGTGGATCTGGCCGCCCGGGGACCCTGGGCTATCTATGAATGCCATCATCCTAAAGAGGTAATTATGGGATGGACGAAGATATGTGTTTAAGGATATTCACCAGATATTCTATTATTAGGAAATGGATACGACTCTATGTCCAGACGGGGAACCCTGGACACCTGCAAGCCATTAAAAATCATGTATTAAATGTAATTCCCTGGAAAATGCGGAGACCAAGACAGACTGACTGACTGGAAACGTGGGTGACTTTTATTTCCTCCCTGTATGATCCGTCTCTAATTTCCTTTAATGAAAGAATTTACTTAGTAATCAGAAAATAAAAACACCAGTTGTTTTATTTTTAAAGTATTGCCGCAGGGTGTGTGGTTTTAGTGTTAGCATTTATTTATGTAGAATTTATTTAAGAAAGTATGGGCCAATCCCAGTGGCTGGTGGCTGTAGGCCTTTGGCAAATTGTTCACTATTCTGGACTCTTGGCTTCATCAGCAACAGACTATAAAACTTGCAGCGGTGTTTTGAATGTGTCTGTGTCTGTGTCTGTGTGTACATGTCTGTGTGTCTGTGTGTGTATGTCTGTGTGTCTGTGCTTGTGTAATGTGATCCAGTCCCCCTAAGAGCTGAGCTTGGTGCCAGCTTAGATGCTGGCACAGATGTCACTGCTCCCGTGGTCGCTGCAGCTGCTTCCATGGGAGAAGAGACAGAGGCACTGAGTCCAGGCTTGAGTGACGAGGTCGAGTCCATCCCAATCCGCGGTGGGGTGGGGTGGGGCTGAGTTGACCCAAGGGTGGGTCATCGTGCAATTACTACAAAGAGCTTTTTCAGAGGACTGAAGGAATAGCTCCAAGAAGCAGGACTTGAGGAGAGAAAACAGAGTAAGGCCTGGGAGGCGGCAGGGAAGAGGTTGCCCAGAAGTCTCTGCCTTGGGCTTCTCACCCTGCTCCATAAGACCCAGCTTCATTCCTGCTGCCCACCCATCCTGCCTCTGCTCCTGGCTACCCCACTACCATACCGATGGTACCAGAGGCAAGTGCTGGGCAGAGTGGACCACACGGCCAGGTGCTTCCAGTTGGGTCGCCCTGGGCCTGAGAGCAAGGATGAATCCAGTCACTCTGGGACTGCTTAGGTGCTGTGTACAACGGAAGCGTCGAGCATCCAGAAGTTCCAGGCATCGATAGGCACTAAGGTAGACACAGTGGTCCAGGGAAGATGCTGACCACCCCCGGAATCGGTCATAATTTGAAAGCATAACCTGAAGGGGTCAGTGGAGGAGACAGAGAGGGGTGGGAAGGGTGTCCACAGGGCTATGGACTCAAACACTGATGCGGCTCTGCTCTGTGCCCAGCACCCTGCTGGGCTCCACAGGGTCCCCTACAGGCACCCATTTATCACCTGTCTCTCATCAAACCTGGAGATAACCCATTTGGCTAGGGACCCTCCTGTCTCAGTCTCCCCAGAGCTAAGACTATAGACAGGGTTGGTGCTGTCAGAAGACTGAGGGATAGCCCTGGCTAGCCCTGAGCTCACTAGGCAAGTTAGGTTGATCTTGGACTCCGGATCTTCCTGCCAATACTCCCTTGGCTTGTGTGGTGCGGGGCAAGGACTCTACCCATTGAGCCACACCTCCAGCTCCGAGGAAAAGATTCTTACACATGTGTACACACACTCTGTTGACCATCAGAAGACCCATTGTATGGATAAGGAGACTAAGGCCCAAGGAGGCCACAGAATCACGGTGCCAGCAAGGCCCTGGACGGCTTTGGTTCAAAGACCAACCATTTGGGCTTTGCCCTGAGTTGTCATCAGAGGGGCCCCGGTGAGGAGGTGGTAGAACACAACCCACAGAAGCTCCGCAGGAAGGAAGAAGTCACTTAGGGGGCACTTTGATGTCCCCTCCCATTCATTCTCCATATCATTAGCTTTCTTTTTTAAAACAAAGCTGCTTCTATAATTAAAAAATAAGGGAGGAGCAAAGGGGGCGGGTGGTGGGAAGGTCTTTAAACATTTCTCATCTTAGAGAAAGGCAGAAGAGCAGGCTAACCCACCAGGATGTCAGCAAACATTTTTCTTCCTGCTGCTACAGAAAGAGAGACCCAGAATGCTTTCTCCTCCTTGGCTGGGTG
This sequence comes from Microtus oregoni, assembly GCF_018167655.1. Lineage (NCBI taxonomy): Eukaryota > Metazoa > Chordata > Mammalia > Rodentia > Cricetidae > Microtus > Microtus oregoni. Next base: position 6,062,479 of record NW_024543978.1, read on the forward strand.
ATCAGGTGGGACACAGGCCTGGGGTGCTGTTTCTGGAATAATGTTAAACAGGTGCCTGTGGGAAACTAGAGTGTGGGGGGGCTGACTAGCAAGTGAGCGACCCTGAGCCTTTGAGCCTGCCTGCTTCCTTTCCCAAGCTTCCGAGCCCCAAAGCCCCAGAGTCCCAGAGAGGGTTCCTCTCCCTTCTCTGCCTTGTGGCCATCTGCCCCTCGGGCTTACATGGGGTTAATGGAGCATAAATGTTTTGTGAGTGAGCAAAGAGCTCATGGCTCTTCCCTGGCCACAGCCTGGCCCAGATCCCAGGCACAGAGGACCTGAATCCTCAATCTCATTCCCTGTCCCTTCCCTGAAAGCTCTAGTTCCCACCTGGTCCAGGAACTCCAGGGGCACCAAAGACAGTTTTTCTCCAAGCCAAGTTGTCCTGGGAGATTGCAAACTTGCTAATCAATGCAGAAGGAAGACAGAGGCTACTGGCTGGCTGAGGAGCCTGCTCCCTATCCACCCCCTGCGCGGTACCCCATTTAGCAGCCATCCCTAAGCCAGCATTTGTAAAAGCCGCTTGTTCGGGCCTGACCTTCCCCCTTTATGTAAAGTGATATTGCACGCTTGGCCGACCTCAGCAAGCGGCTGACATATGTCGTCAGCTGGGCGCTGCCGCCCCTCTATTAAGATGGTTCTGGAAGCATATGTGGGAATAGTCCTGCCCTGGATACTGAAGGGAAGGAGCAGGAACGCAGGCAATTAGGGCAGCCTGCCCCAGTGCCAGCGCTGCGCGAGGAAATTCAGGGCCGCATCTGACCGGCATGGAAACAATTAGGGTCAGCAAATAAGCGTGGAAAAAGAAACTCTAAAACATGGGAACTCCGCCCCCACTCCTGTTGGGGGTGGGAGCTACATCTGCCCCGCCTCCACCCCTGCTGCTGGGTAATAACTTCCCTCCGCAATTTCCTGGAGGAAGCGGTCTCAGTGATAGGCTGTGATAAAGTGATCCAGGTGAGCCTCCGCTTCCAGTCTGAAGCCGGTTTCCTTCCCAGGCCAATCTCATGATTAACGGGGGTCAGCCACTTCAGGCCGCGTGTGCCTGGGTGTGCCCTTCCGGAACAGAAATCCAACCTGAGAGCCTCTCCTTTGTCCAGGAAGTAGCGGCAGGATGCAAGGGTTCCTGGGATGGAGGGGATGGAGCTGCCCTGAATGTGTGGTCCCCAGCAAGGGTGAAACCTGCAGCTTTCCAGCTCAGGTCACCCTGCTAGTCACGGCAGAGCAATGCTGGCCTCTTTCAAAGCACTTTTTAGAGCTCATGACCTTCACCATCTCAATAGGAGCCGCCAGCCGCGGGGGCTCCCGAGCTCAGGTCACGGGGCTCAGCAAGTCAAGTCAGAAGCTGAAGGGCCAGAACTTTCAACAGTGAACCGTTCACATTTAAGAACAGGCCTGATCCATGAGCCAGACCCTGGTTGACAATACTTAGGACAACCGAGGGTGGAAACCAGAGATTTTTGACTGGGAATTTTAGGAAACTCCAAGACCAAATCATTCTGTGGAAAATTGCCTGCCTCTGCAGAGAAGTGAGGAGAATAAATGCTTGTCAGGACTGCAAAGGTTTAGTTAGGACAAAACGTCCAACGCACCATGGATGATTTTTAAATTGATTAGCTTGTCAAAATGGTAACACTCAGGACAGGCATAGAGAGCTAAAGCAGCCACACTGTTAAAGCCAGAGACACCTGGCTTTGTCACTGAACAGCAAACCTTGGCTTAACACCACAAAATCATGGGGGAGCTGGAGAGAAGGCTCATTCATTTAAGGCACTTGCTGTTTCTGCAGGAGACTGGAGTGTGGGTCTAAGCACCCGCACTGGGTGGCTCACAATCCCCTGTGATAATAGTTCCAGGGCATCCTATGCTCTCTATATGCATATATGCATACATACTAAACAAACAAAAATAAATCTAAGTTTTAAGCGTCCAAGATGGTAAATTTGACATTAAATATTTTCATTTTATTCTTTTGTCTGTGCATGGTGTGTATGTGTGGTGTGATATGTGTGTGGTGTGTTGCCTGTATATGTATGATGTATGGTGTCTGTATGGTGTGTGTGTATGTGTGAGGTATGTATGTGTATGATGTATGTGTTTGTGTGGTGTGTTTGTAGTGAATGTGTATGTGTGGTGTATAGTGAGTGTGTATGGTGTATGTGTGGTGTGTATGGTGAGTATGTGTGTGTGTGTGTGTGTGTGTGGTGAGTGTGTATGTGTGTGTGGTATGTTTGTGTGTATGTATGTTCTACATACTTTGAAAATGGAACTCAGAAGACAAGGTCAGTTCCCTTTATCTACCTTGTCAGGCAGTCTTTCTTACTGTTTCCTTGTGCTCTGAACCCCAGGATAGCTGGCCTGGGAGCAGCATGGCGATTCCTCGTGTCTCTGTCTCCCATGTCACCAAGAGTGCTGGGATTACCTATGAGTGCCACCACAACTGGCTTTTTTAAATGGGTTTCAGGGCTTGAACCTGAGCCCTCCTGTTCGAATGGCAAGCTTTCCTGAACCATCTCTCCAGCCCCACTATGGATCCTTCTATCCATTGACTGGCTGACTGATTGATTGTGTGAGGGGAGGAGTCTGTTCTCCCCTCCACCATATGGATCCCAGAGATCAAACCCGGGTTGGCAGACTTGGCAGCATCTTTACCGGCGGAGCCAGCACCTGTTTCCTTTTACTTTTGATGAAATGGTGATTAGAAGAGGAAAACTTATATCTGTTACTCAAATTTTACTTCTCTCGGACAGCACCAAGCTAGACTCCTCTCAAAAGTCTGTGTTCTTCTTTGTTCCATATAGCAGGGATGTCCAGTCTTTTGTCACTGTACTGTGATGCTGACATCCAAAAATGCCTTGGGTCTTATTCTCAGGCACCCAGGAACACACACGGCCACTGGGCCTTGGGCTGGACATGCCTGAGACAGGACGATCATTGACAGTGGTCCCTTTCCCTACTGGGGTCTCCCAGTGAGAAGACGGGTTTTTAAATATATGCATGTGCGTGCCTGCTTGTCTCTGTGCGTGCCATGAAGCACGCAGGTGCCCATGGAGGCTAGAAGAGGAGATTGGAACCCCTGAGCAATCTCCCCAGCTCCTGAAAGGGAAAAATCTAAGGAGATTCTGTTGGCCAGAGCCTGAGGCCTGAGGGGGGGTGGGTACCCCATTCTGCTCCTGGGAGGAAGCTGTTGAGTAAAGTCACCAAGCTTGGCTGGCTGCAGCCACTAATCCTCACAGTTAAGGGAACAGACTCAACTTTTAGAGTCTAGCCTGTGGAAGGGTTCTCTCTGCCCCCTCCACCCTCAGTGTAGATCTCCAGTGAGGGGTCCCAGTGCCTGTCCTCAGAACATTCCAGAGCTCTCTGAAGGCTGCAGGAAGCAGAACAGAAGTTCAGAGCTGTTTGAGCGGTCAGCCCACCCCTACCCACCCCTACCCACCCCATGCTGCTTCTGCCTGAGGCCTTGCCAAGTCTATAGAGGGCAGGAGGAGCATGGTAGGCAGAGAAGGCCTCCACTAGCCCCTTTCTTTCTATCTCTCCCAAACTTCTGCCGCCCAGACACCCACAGCCTTTGTGGCTGGAGGGGCCTCCAGGCAGAACTCGTGTGTAGGGCTGGCGCTGCTGGATTCTGTGTGGCCCAAGGTGAAACCTGGCCCACGGTGACCATAACACGTGGTGACATCTGTCAACTCTCTCCAGTCAGTACACTGTGATGGCTCAGAGAGGAAGATCGGCCACTGGGATCAGGAAAGGAAGATGCCTTGGGCGCATGGCTAGCTTGATTTCATCATTAGTTCATGTTGCTCCCAGATTCTGCAGGGAGCTTCCACCGTGTGCCAGGTTTGGGACTAACCTGGTGACAAGCAGCCATCCCTGCCTGGCCCCCAGAGCTTTACACCAGCCCCCTTGTGAGGAGTAGCGAGCAGAACAACATTATGGAGACCATTTCAGAGTGTTGTAAATAAGGGAATGAGCCACATGATGTCCCGAAGCCAGTCCTGGGCCAGGCCGGCTTTAAGTAGAATGTCTTCCCAAGGTTCTAGAAGTGGTAGGTTTAAAATTGGAGCTGAAGTTTGGGATCAGCAGCAGCTGTGGCAGAGGCCCCGGGAGATATCAGGACTGATATGGGTGCTCTTTCAATTGTAGGAGCTCCCCACAGCTTTACCTTGAAAGGGAGGGTCCACAGGCCAGTCCCCTCCTGCCAGGACTGCCCTGTTCCTAAAGAGCTTTTTTCTCCTTCCTTCCTTTTACCCATTTGTTTTTTTTTTTTTTGAGACAGGGTTTCCCTGTGTAACCCTGGCTGTCCTGGAACTCACTCTGTATACCAGGCTGGCCTCGAACTCACAGAGATTTGGCAGAGGCCTCCTGAGTGCTGGGATTAAAGTCATACGCAACCACCACCAGCTAGGTTTTTTTCATCCTGATACCTTATCACTTTCTCTATTTGTTTTGACTTTTTCCATTTTTTAAAATCTATGTGCATGCATGAAATTTTTTTTGCATGTGTTTGGGGGTCACACATGTACTGATATGTGTGTACATTAGCATTTGAAGGCCTGAGGATATCAAGAATTGTTCTCCGTCGTTCTTATACCTTATTCACGAAGGCAGGTCTGTCAACCAAACCAGAGCTGTCTCAAGAATTGTTCTCCGTCGTTCTTATACTTTATTCACCAAGGCAGGTCTGTCAACCAAGCCAGAGCTCGTCGATATGGCCGTCTCCTGCCTCTGCCTTTCGAGGCTGGCGTTACAGGCTGGCTGCCGTGACTGTTCAGCATTTATGTGGGCTTCTTGGATTCGGAGCTCTGCTGCTGACATGCGCAGGGCAGGTCCTGAACCACTGAGCCATCTCCCAGCCCGTCTCACCAGTTTAATACACTTCTTCATAGAGTCCCTGGCTTGCAGCTGCCTTTGTCTCTCTGTCCTACTATGGAGGACGGAAAGCAACGGATGGAGGTACCCCAGTAGTGCCAAGCACCTGAGCAGATGGGCTCAGAGTGGGCTCTACACTGGGAGGCACTGTAGCTAGACACAGTGGAGAGCCTCTGACCCAGGCCTGCAGTGTCATCCGTGGAGGAACAGATCTCCGCTCGTGTGGAGAGTGCCGCTTCCCCGGCTGCCCCTTCCAGGGAGAAGCAGGGAGTGGCCGTGACTGACAATCGCTGTGCAGGGCAGTGGCCCCTGCGCCAGCTTGTTCACACACCTGTCATCACGTGCTGTCAGCGCAGCGCTCGGGTGCGGTTTAATTTATGCCTGGAGTGCCACACGTCCACACAGCCTGTATTTAAACCATCACACCGTTGCTGCTGATGAGACCGGCTCTTTGACAGGTGTTCCGTTGGGGAGGGTCCTGGATGCCTTTCGTCCCGGGACACCACACCGGCAACCCAAACAGCAGGGCCCAGGATGGGTGGGGAGGGAGGCCAAGCCACCCCTGGTTGAGAAGCCTGGCCGGTAGGGCACGTGGCCACTGTGAAATCTTCAGGAAGACGATGGCAGCTGTGGACTCTTCTCAGAGCCTCCAGAACGACTGCCTTCCTCCTCCTCGATGTGAAGATGAACTCCCACACCGGGCTCAAGGCTAGATTCTTGCTACCGCCCAGCCTCATGTGTGGCTTTAAATAAGCACTTGTCAGAGACGTCAGAGCATAATTGATTGTTTTGAAAAATACCAGCTGATAGCCGTGCACATTGCCTCTGCAGGGCTGTCTGTGCTCACTCTGAGTCGCCACCGGGAACTGTCCAGTGGGCTGCAGCCTCATCCTGCAGAAGTGAGGAGAAGATTGGGAGTATTGGAATTCCACAGGATGCTAACCAAAGCTTGAGCCATGTACGAACTGCTTCCTTTTTTGCATGGACTAATTCCCTGTTTAGTTTAAGATCTATTGGGTCAACTGAAATCAAAGGACACATGAACTACCAAGCAGACGGGGCTTAAGTGGTGTGTGGGACCCTTAGCAAAGGAATCAGCTGAGCTTGCCCAGTGCCTTGAGTCCGCACACTCATTCTCAAGGCTGATTTAACAAACCGATAGGCATTTCGGAGACTTTTTGTTTTGTGTTGTGTTTGTCTAGTTGATTTTTCAAGACAAAATTTCTCTGTGTAACTGTTTGTCCTGGAGCTCATTCTGTAGACCAGGCTGTCCTTGAACTTGGAGATCCACCAAGCTACCCCATCAGCCTTGGTTGTTTTCTTCTGCAAACTGTGTTGTATCAAAGCCACTGCTTCCTGGGCTCTCAGGTGCTTTTCAGTCTAACCTGACCAGATTTGATTGAAGAGACGAGAAGCAGAAAATCCATGGGGGTGGGTCCTTAGGAAGGTCTGGGTTCGAGTCTCACAGCCCACTCCAGCTATGAATGTGTGTCTTCCAGCTTTTAGCTTTCCTACTGCCAACTACATACACCATAGGTGTCTTGGGAGTCACACTCCTTAGCCCCAAGAAGAGCCTTGCTCAAGACATTGAGCAACGATATTGCTACAGCCACTGTCTTATATATGATTAAAACATCTGTGTAGAAGAAGAAGGAAAAAAAACACTGAAAACTTTCTGAGTAGTAACATATGGCACTTTCTAACATGGGCTTGGCCCACATATTTCGGATCCAATTTTGCAGTGGAGAGAAGACAGCTGCCCTAGAATCAGGGGTAGACCCGAGGATGCAAGGTCCTTTATGGCTTTCAGAAAGCCTCGGCCTCAGGCACCTCACTTCTTTCCCCGGGGAGGAAGGTACCCTTCAGACCTCTAACTTCCAGATCCACACGGGAGTAACTTGGAGCTCTGCTGATTTTATTGTATTTTGAGATGGGGTCTCACTGTTTAACCCTGGATAACCTGAAACCTTCTATGTAGATTAGGCTGGCCTCGAATTCACAGAGCTCTACCTGCCCCTGCCTCTCGGGTGCTGGGATGAAAGGTGTGCGCTGCTATATTTGTTTGGTGCTGTGTTAAGAACTCCGATGCCAAGCAGTGGTGGCACACCTTCAGACCCGACCCTTCAACACTCTTGAGAGAACTGCCTATCACCCCAACACTGAGGTCGCAGTGGACAGCAGATCTGAGAAGCATGACAAACCCTGGGAGCTGGGTCTGACCAGCCATGACCTTCTGTGACCCTAGACACAGGGTCAAGGCCAAGATGGGAACGTGAAGGGAACAGCTGGACAGAGCAGCTCCTTCTGGCCCTGCCTTCAGAGGACACACCTTTGTGGAGTATCAAGGTACTTGAAGGTCATCTAAAGACCTCACATAAGATGGTTTCCACGGAAGAATCTTTCTCCTGCACTGCAGGAAGCTGAGCGAGAAGCTCACTGAGAAACTGAGGCAGAGGCAGAAACTGAGGGAGGAGGAATAGGAGCTTGCCCAATGACCTCAGTGAGCATTTGGGTGCAGCCGAGCCTGCAGCTTCTGCCCCACTTTCTTAGTCAATGTCCCTCTTTGTTTCCATAAGCCAGCTCGCAATCAGCAGAACACAGAGTATCATTTCGCCATTTCACAGACCATGGCGAGTTATTTTCCCAATGACTACAGTCTATCCGCGAAGGCTAGAAGTCACTCCCCAATCCGCGTGACCCTGGACCAGAGACTCCTCCATGTGAGCCCCTTGCCCTGATGTTACTTTAGAGGCCAAAGAACTTCACCCCTGGGGATGGAGGGAGTTCAGGAAGAGAAGGGAATGGTGTTTGTTGTTGGAGATGGAAGCCAGGACTTCGAGCATGCTAGTTAGGCAAACACACTACCAATTGAGCAGCAGCCGCAGGAAGGAAGGCAACGCTTATAACAGAAATGCCAAGTTTTCTCAGGCAGAGCCCTCTTCTGCAACAGACCATATCCTGAAGCTTTGAAATCCTCTCTGATACCGTTCTCTAGCCACCTGAAATAGAATTTCACTTCTTTTTGTATATTAAAAAAAAAGATAAATTCCAAACATTAGCAGAGACTTTTTAAAAATGCACATGAATATTTGTAATCGGCCCTGCCTGGACTGAAGATAAACAGTCACAAACAATATTATGACCGCAGTCCCCTCCCACCAACAACTTCCTCAGAGAGGAAAGGTTGGCTTAATCAGAAGGAAATTGACTGCAGCTGCGGTGGACCAGGGGCTTGGAGGCGGTCTCCTGATAGAGTCCTTGGTGTGTCCAAAGCAGAGGAGTCCCAGAGTCCTGCCTAGGAAGGAGAACTCAGGGCTGCACGGCCAGGGCCTCTGAGAATGCTGACCATGGCGGTCTTTTGACATCGTGGTCCGGATGCTAAACCTAGCATTCGCCTGTCTGGAAATGTCATTCGAAAAGACCATTTATTGTTATTGTTTTAATCTACACATCCACAAGCTTCCAAGTCTTCCACTCTGCTGCAGAAGGCAAGGCAGCTCCCAGATTAATTCTCCTGTCAGCTCACCCAAGGTGAGCGCTTCGTGGGTACCCCCAGAGAGGTGAAGGGTTGTTGGGGGAGGCTGCACATCAGGCTGGTCCTCCTCACTCCCACTGTCTAGGGACTGTCCAGGGGCTTTGTCTCCCATCTCAACCCCAGGTTATAGGACTCGTTAGCCCCACCCCAGTGGTCCAGTCAGGGCTGAAGCTGAAGACCTCCAGGGTCAGGGTTAAATGGGGGTCATTTGTTCAGTCATTCAACAAGTACTCAGGCAGGGTCCGCACTGCTCTTGCATAAGAGGGACATCAAAGGCCTTCTTGTAGGAAGCATGCATTCTAGTGGGAGGGAGGGGGGACCGTGCCCTAAGTGTGGGGGCGGAGTAAGGGCTAGGAATAAAATGAAGATGGCAGCCAGTTAGTGAGGTGGGTGGTGCCTTTTCACTTAGCATTCTGTCATTTGACATTTCCTTAGAGCTTCAAAAATCAGGGCTTATTTTTCAGGGATAAGAGGCCCTAGTTGAGATAAGACTCTAGAGCCAAGGTGGTAGGTTCGAATCCCGTGATACCTTGCTTGTTCAGCTATGCAGTTAGGATAGGAGACAGGTTTATACATGGGTTGTAAGGAGTAAAAAGAGCAGCAAGGAGGATGCTTTCACTGCAAGTTGCAAGAGAGAGCAGTGTTGACTATTAGCGATTATCCCTAATGCTGTAGTTCGATATCTGTTGTCAGGGGATCGGGGCATTGACAACCCTGTCGGCCTTTTTCCTGGGGCTGGACCTCCTTGTACCTCCTAAGTAGTTGACGTCACAGCTAGCTAAATGTCATCCATGCTAAAACCTGGTGTCCTGCAGGTGTGACAGGCCTGTCCCAGACCTCTGGTGAGTCTGGGCAGATTTTAAAATAGGGTTTCGGCCGCCAGGTTTTCCTCTTGTGAACCGTCCGTTCCTACCCTTGTCACCACTTCCCCTTTGAAGCCAAAACCCTGTCTTCATGATAAAAATGCCCAGTGAGGTCTACCACCTGGTCACACATATAGGAAGAGGAAGAAGTCCACAGAAAACAGAACACTTGAGTTCTGCAGCGTGGTCTTGGCACTCCTGACAGAGCTGCCTTTCATGATGAGAAGCATAGAGAGCCTTAGTCACCAAACCGAGGCCACGCAGCCAGGCCTGCCGAGCTGATGGTGTCCTCCCAATCCCCTTAGAGAACCTCTCTGCCACCTGGAGCCATCGCCGCCCCTGGAAACTGTGAAGAAAAACGTTCGGTTTCTCCCAGTCTTCACATTTTCTCCTGCTGCTGAACTAATGCCTCTTCCTGGAGTTTAAAACATGGGGACCAGACAAGCACTCCAGAGGCAGAGACAGGCAGATCTATGTGCGTTCAAGGCTAGCTTGGTCTACAGAGAGCATTCCAAGACAGCCAAGGCTACCAATGAGACCCTGTCTGAGAGAGAGAGAGAGAGAGAGAGAGAGAGAGAGAGAGAATTTGTTGGAGTAACACCACCTCATGTTGATTTGAGGACAGCTGAGGGTAAGTTTAAGCTTTCATTTGGAAGGCGCCTATGCAAAAAAGGAGGAAATGCCAGGTAGCCCCTACCCATGGTGATTGGGACACAAGTCACTTGCCGACCTGTGAACTCTTTAAAATCAAGATGCAAGGTCCAGAAAACACACCTGAAAAAGTTCTAGACCTCAAGTTGGACACTTTGTCCTGGACACACTTTGGAAACAAAGCCAGAAGGTCTCTGCTCTTCACTCCAGCACGGTTGGAGTGAGACATACCCTGCCAGCCAGAACATGTCCACGAAACATTCATTGGCTGAAAAAGAAGACACCGCCCACTGCACATCTCCTTTTAGGGGCACTGACCAGCTGTTGGGCCCCAGGATGGGAAGGAAAACCGTTTGAATAACCCTCCGTTGGAAACTGACTCTGATTATGGGCAAATGTCAGCTTCATCTTTCACTTTGATCCTAAGTGTATTTTGGCAAGGGTTTGCGGGAACCGGCTTCTCCAACATGTCTGGGCTTTTCTCGAGAACTCTTTAAAACAAGCCAAGGAATAAGCTACAAGCTAGGAAGGGAAGGCACTTCGTGAACATCCTTCCTGTTCTGTTTCCCTGGCTGTAGAAGGGAAGGTTTGGTGCAGAGGCCATGGATGCAGTATGACCAGATGGCCTCAAGCTCCTGCCTCTATGAAGTCCCCACCATGAAGGGCTGTATCCTCGATCTCTGAACCAAAATGGATCCTTCCTTAAGTTGCCTTCGTTGAGTCAGATCAGGGATGATAAATGATGAATCTGCCTATTAACAGATGCTCCCCAGAGGGAGAGGCTTAGGAAAGGGAAAAGCCCCTGGCTTCAAATGATCCAGATTCTTTTGGCTCAACCTTATGGTATCACAACCAAGACTGACAGTGGACTAACTCCAGCTGTCAGAGGCCCCTGGGAAACAGATCACCCCCTTTTGTTTGGGTTCAAAGAGTAGATCTCAGTGGGGTGAGTGGTTTGCCATCTTGACCATGGGCAGGAAATGGGTAGAAAGTCAAGCGTTCACCCTTTCATAGGGAGGGAGAAGCAGGGCTGTTCAGAGATCTCAGTCTCCTTTCCTGCAGGAATATCCACAGCATGGCATGGCCTTCTATGGCAGCCGTGTGCAAACACCAGACTGTGGCCAGGCCTGACCACGCCACTGCAGTGCAGCCTGCAAACAACCATGCTTCCAAATGGGGGGTGGGGGGAATAAAGACAGGAAGCTCAAAGGTCAGCTTCCTGTCTTCAGCTTTCATACACTCTGTATTTACAAATTTGTCTCCTTGTCAGTTTCTCTGCAGCCTCCGGGAGCTTTTTGGCACCTCTCAGACTTGGGAGAGTCAGGGGGAAATTACAGTAACTGATGTGTCCCTATTGGGTGGGGACACACAGGTGGTGCTGAGCATCTTCACGCTGTCAAGAAGTGACCTTCCCACTGGTCTGGTGGCACACAGCTGTCACTCCACCTGCTTGGGAGGCTGAGGCAGAAGGATCACAAGTTTGAGGTGTGCCTGGTCTACAAAAGCCAGTCTAGGCAACTGTTTCAAAGTAAGAGGGTTTAGGATGTAGCTCAGTGGTAGAGTGTTTGTCACCTTGGGTCCCATCCCCAGTATTGCAGGAAGAAGTGTCCCTTTGTAGTTTGATATGCTTGATTTTCCCATTTGGGCATTGTTAGGTGGTATCATTGATCGTTTTAAGGAGGCCCCAATTAAGGCAGAAGCCGCAGGTGGCTGGTTCCCTTCAGTTCAAGAAGGTTGTGCTGGGCCCAGTTAGGGAACTAAGTATTGCGTCTAACTTCAGTTCAGGTGATGCTATGGGCTTTGTGCTGACAGAAATTACAATGCTGCTGGCTCTGAGGTCAAATTCCCCATCAACCATGTTCCTAGTGAGGTGTCTTCAAGCACAGGTACACGGTAGTGACCGGAGGTTCACCGGAGAAACCCCCAGGTCCCTGAAGCCCTGTCTCCCCAGTTTACTGCTCTGGAGGCTCCTTGCCCCTCCCTGTTAGAAGGTTGGAAAAGTCTCAAAAGGAAACAAGAAGGACAGGACCAAGATGGAAGTCAGAGTCACACAAGGAGGCAGGCAGATGCCACAGAGGGGCTGAGGTCCGGGTTTATTTATCTCCAGAACTGGGTGTGGTGATGCAGGCTTTTAAACCTAGCAACAGTGGAGATAGGGAGGGGGCAGATAAATTGCTCAGAGTTTGAAGCCAGAGTGGTCTACACAGCAAGTTCCAGGATAACCAGGGCTACTTAGTGAAACTTTGTCTCGAAAAGGGGAGGAGGGAGCGGGAGAGCTGGCCCAGTGGTTAAGAGCACTTGCTGTTTTTCCAGAGTCCCCAAGTTCTGTTCCCAGGGCCCTGTGTAGGGCTCACAGCTGTCTGTAACTCTTGCTCCAGGAGGTCGGCTGCCGGCCTCTGGCCTCCTCCGTGGCATCTGTACTCACATGCAGACACATAAACCTACATATAAATAATAAAATAAACCATAGAAAGAGAAGACTGAAATAGAGGAATTTGAGCTATGAAAGGAAGCCAGGTGTGGTGGTGCACACCTTTAATCTAAGCACTGGAGGTGGAGGCTGGAGGCTCTGTGTTCAAGGATAGCCTTGGCTACGTGGGAATTAGAGCCTGGGCGATGTGAGACCTTCTCGTAAAATAATTAAAAGATGGGGGGGGGGGGAGGCTAGGAAGATGGCTCAGTGATTAAGACTGTTAAGAGGACCTGAGTAAGTCTGGCTCCCAAAAACTACATGGTGCCTCTCACGTAAACCTATGGCTCCAGATCCAAGGCATCCAACACACTCTCGTGGCCTCTGCTGACAACTACGCTCAGCTGTTGCACACATATACACACACACACATATACATACACTCACAAATAAAGAAATAATGACAGGTGTGAACATGAGTGGGGGGTGCAATTTATAGCAGGGTGCTTGCCTGGCATACAGGAGGCCCTGGGTTCCACTACCAGAAGGTGGCAAGTTCAACCTTTTCTGTGGTTTCCTCGCAGCTTCAAGCCTTAGTGGAGGCTCCTTCTCCCCTGCTGGGCCCTTAGATAGGTCTCCTCTTCATACTCATCTTCTGTTTGAATGAAAAAAAAATAAGAGAAGAGGACACGACTGCTCCTAGGTATGGCAGAGGAGAAAGTTTATTACAGGTAAAAGGGAGAGGGGAGGTCGAGGCATGGGAGAGTCTGGCTGGGAGAGTCCGGAATGGACACATGACCAGGCTGAGCTGGGCCATGGAGAGAGGGAGAAGGGAAGGGAAGGGAAGGGAAGGGAAGGGAAGGGAAGGGGGAAAGAGAGGAGAGAGAGGAGAACTACATGCAGTAGCCAGAGGGCCGAAGGTCCAAAGAGGATGGGTAGCCAAAATGTCTGGATTATATAGGGAAGAGCCTCTGGGGGCAGGACAGCCCAGACCCTGAGCTGGAGTAGGGGCATGCCAGTCATATGCTGTGACAGGTAGGGATGCTGGGAGAACCTGGCAGCCAGGTCCGCTTTAATGTATTAAACAGGCACCTAAGTGGCCCGGGTCTGAGACTTAGACTGTTCATCTTGAGCTCCAGGCACTACCACCTGGCTGGGGATAACCTCAGGAGACAGTTACTGTAGCGTTATGCTGAGAGGTTAATTGGCTTCCTGGCGGGCCTCACCAGCAGTTGGCAGTGAGACGGCAGCCTGTGTGGTCAAGGTCCCTAGCAGTGCTATGACTTCTGGGGTCGTGAGCCACCGACGGGAACACTCGCTCTTGGGGATAACTACGCCCCACCCCGTCGTATTTACCTTGACCACCGCCTGTTCTGTTCGCTTCCCCCAGGAATCTCTTTGTACACAGAGGCTTTCTCCCAGAGAGCCAAATGTAGAAGACAGGCTTGCAAGGACCCAGGCTTCGTGTCTCTACTTCAGCAGTGTAACCGAATTAAATATGGAACACCTACTTAAATCTGAATTTCAAATGAGCAATGCTTTATTTTTTCAGTGTGTAAGTGTCCCAAGTGCCACACGGAGTATAATTATGTTCAGGAAAAATACTTACTTGAGACACTGAAGGTCCTGTTTGTTTGTTTTTCTTTCTTTCTTTTTTTTTTTAAGCGGATGGACTCCAAATCTGAATGAACTAGTCTCAAAAAAATTCTAAAAGGCTAAAAATAACCTTTGTCCTCTTAGATTCTAAAGTGGCTTCAATGGATGGAGGTAAATTAGCCTGGGTCTCAGTCTCTCATTTGGCTAGCCTGTCTTGGTTTCTCAGGTGCTAGGATTTGAGCCATTATGCCTAAATCAGCCTCCCTCCCTCACTCACTCCCTCCCTCCCTCCCTCCCTCCCTCCCAATTTTTCCTCCTCTCCTAGCCTCCTTCCTTCTTCTCCTCTTCCTCCTTGACATAAGATCTCGCCATGTACCCCAGGTTGCCCCAGCACTGGAATCGCAGGCATTTGCCTTTCATTGTGCCCAACCTAAACCGGCCTTCAACTTGGTTTCTGGGGAGAAGTTGGGAACCTCTTTGCTGCCTCGGCGGCCTTCTTTGCCCCCTCCCTTCTTCAACCTGAGAAAATGTAGCCTTGGCAAGCACCCCAAGAAGCTGGGCCTAAATGCCCCAGGGAATAATGGCCCATCAGCACACACCCTTCCCCCCACAGAATTTCCCCCAGTGCTTTCTGCATCTCACTATTTAAGCGCAGAGTGGAAGGACGCACTCATGAGCTATCCTTGTCATTTTCGTTCTGTTTGATGCTTAATCAATGTCACTTGTAAGTGACATTAAAAAACATTCCTTGTCAGTCAGGAGTGCCTGCAGGCAAGCACAACCTCTCTCAGCCCTCGAAAGTAATTAAAGACAATCAACCAAAAAATGCAAGGAGGCTGTAGGGCCCGGATTCCAAACTCCACCCACATCTGAGGCAGGCCCGGTCCAGCGGACCTGTTTACTATTAACCCTTAGATGGCCACAGCTCTAGGCTGCTGAACTGCCGGCCGTCAACACCCAAACTCTCTGTCAGAGAAATGAAGGATGGTTTCTGAGAGAAGGAAAGAGAGAGAAAGAGCCCCAGCCGAGAGCATCAGAATCCTGCCTCCCTTTGGCAGTTGGCAAGTCATTTCTTTCATGTTTCGTTTGTCATTGTTTTTGAGACAAGATTTTACATTGCAGCCCAGGCTGGTCGAGAACTCACTCTGTGAGTTAGTTGAGGCTGACTTGAAATTCCTCATCCTCCTGCCCCAGCCTCTGAAGTGCAGGCGTTACCGGCACGCACAGTTTATTTCTAGTTCCCTTAAAAGACTTGTGGACGACATGAGAATAGCAAACTCGCCTTCCCTTAAACCGCTGCAAACTGTATTCTGAAGCCGCAAAGGAAAACTAGATTGTAGCAGATGGTAGAGACCTTAAAACACGCTTTTAAATGTTAAAGAATGCAAAGTCAAGAGAAGAATAAAAGAAAAGAAGTCTAGAAAATCTGAAACACGCTTCAGTTTTCTGTCAATACCCCCAAACCACAGCCGGGAGGATCATCTCTTATGGTGCAGAGAAGCGCCGCTCTGGAGGCGAACCCAGAGCTAGCAAAGCGAGGGTGAGGAGTGAGTTGCAGGAGCAACTGGGAAATGCGTGCTCAGAGCTCCCCCCCCCCTCCTCGCCGCTCTTCCCCTCCCCTCCCCAAAGGGCCCCGTATAAAGAAAGCCAAAAGCGGCTGCTGCTAGGAACACAGGTTGAAAACCCTCAGACCTTCCCAACAGCACCGCTAGCAGATTCCACACCTGAGGCTTTGCCGGGAGTGTCCAAGCTGCTGTAGGGAGGCTAGGGACCCAGGGGACCCGGCTCACCTGCACCTGCAAGGTCCTCGCCCACATCTCTTCAATTATTTAAGGGAGTCCGAGATTTTGTCCATTTCCAATGCAATCCATGCTGTTCCTTACTCAGACAGGGTGGATGGACATGGCTAAGGGGCTTTGGATGAAGTCTGGGGATGGGGATCTGGCCAAGCTCCCTAGCTAAATAAGCCTGAACAGGTGCACAGTCCTCACCAGGTCCCGATTCCCAGGTAGAGGCAAGTAAAGTGATTGCTGGGTAACGCCAGCTAGAGGGAGGTTGACACCCCCGAAGAGGGCTCTCCCTCATCCTAACAGCAAAGAGGTCCCCAGGGTGTCCCATTAAGGGCAAAGAAATCCAGGGGTTCCACAGTCCTAGAGATTTCTAAACTCTGGCTCTGGGGGGCTCTCTGGCCGTAAGGACAGATTCTATTTCATAGTCGTGTGAACTGTGTAGTACTGGAAAGCACCTAAGACATTTTCAGTACCTACTTAACTGACAATAAAGTTGAGGATGCCTGGGACCTGCCAGGGGTGGGGGTGGGGCAAAATGTGGCACGTGCAAAGAAGTAGAGCCTAATAACTGTAGAGACCCCACCCCACCCCACCCCATCCCCACACCGGACCCCAGCACATTCACTGTAAGAAATTGAAGAAAGCCAGTTTTTAATATTATATTTTATTTATCGTCTTTTGTGGGCGGATACGAACAGGCATGCTAGGGGAGTGTGAAGGTCAGAAGTGGAAGGCAGTTTTCTCCTTCCGCCTTGAGGGTCTTGTGGATCCAACTCAGGTTGTCAGTGTACAGGCAAGGCTCATTTATAACCATGAGACTGAGTCGAGCAGAAAGGTCTTAGACACATAACAGGGAACATGGACTTGGCTACTTTGAGGGAAAGGGGAGAAAGGCTAAGCAAAGTATATAGCGTGGAAAATCATCGTGCAAAGGGGGAGATGAGAGCCAATACCTGTTTCGTACAGCAGAGACTATGAAGGGAGAGGTAAGGATTCAGGGATTCAGGGTGGGAGCAGGAGGGGATGAGTGGGTGCAGGAATCAGGGTGGGTGTGAGAGATGGATGAGCAGGAGGTAGATCAGTGGATGCAAGATCCTGGGTGGGGAGCAGGAGGTAGACCAGTGGGTGCAGGATCCTGGATGGGGAGCGGGAGGTAGATCAGTGGGTGCAGGATCCTGGGTGGGGAGCAGGAGGTAGATCAGTGGGTGCAGGATCCTGGGTGGGGAGCAGGAGGAAGAATCAGTGGGTGCAGGAGAGTTCAGTATTTTCATTTGAGGAAAGAAAATTTTTCCATAACAAAAAGTCTTTTCCTAAGTGCACACCCTGTTGTATTAAAATCAAACAGAACCCCTATATGCTGAAACACCCCAGGATCCCACCTTTGATTTCTACATGAGGGCCAGTGTATCCCGCAGACTGGCTAGAGCCCAGCCCTCTTCCAGGAGGGAGCAGAGCCATCCAGAGCAGGCAGGGCTGCATCTTATTCCGCCTGACAACTTCATTTTGTCAGTTACAGGATGCCATGTGCTATGTGAGGCATTGTTCCCGAATGTGGTTCAGGGACCTCAGGGTCACCTAGTCCTCCGGCTCAGCTGTGAAGAGGCTGTGACTGGGGATCAACACTGAGAAGGTTGTTCTCAAACTGGGGGCTATAAAAACAGGACTTCACTGAATGAAGACAAGAGTGAAATATCAGAGACCCCACCTCCCTCCCCCCCCCGAAGGACCACACACACACACACACACACACACACACACACACACACACTCATGAAAGCACGATTCCTGTTAATTCCTGTCTGGAAGAAGGAGGAGGTTTCTGGGCTGCAAAAGATGATGGGTTAATTGTGTCTTGCAAGCAGAAACCCTCTGCACATCTTAGGCGTGTGTCTCTGGGACTAGACTCTTGTCTCACATTGATTCTGGGTCCATATGTAAAATATATGAGAACTTGAACCTTACCCTTGAAATATTATTTCATCTCAAAGAAATCACTGGAATAATGTACAACCATAGCACATAAAATTCATTCATAGTGATACTGCAGGCAAAGAGAAAGCTGGAAACAATGTAACTATGTATGGGCTGGGGCACTGGTTGCCTGAGAGAGCCTCAGTCTTGGTCTTAAGGTCAGGCAGCATTCCTAGGGGAAGCCTGGAGTCACTGATGCAGAATGGTGTCAGTGGAGGGGCGCAGCAGCTTTGAAAGGGTCATGCGCTCTGTGGATGTAAGGACTGGAGTATTGTGGGTGATCCTACATAGGAACCCGGGTACGTGGGTCTGGAGGGCTGGTTGCATGCTCTTCTTTTCACTAGTGGGGTTAAAGTTTCCCAGTGGAAACTGTTAGCATGATATTTTTAACTGCAAGAGAAAGAGAAAGCAGGCATTTCCCAGAAAAGGAGGAGACGGTGGTTTTAGGCACTGTCCTCTCACCCATTCGTCCCACAGATAGCCAGTGGGCACCAGCTCGGTATCTGACTCCTAGGCACTAAAAGGTCGGTGTTCTCACTTTAGAAGAAAATAAAAGCAAACAAAAACAAACCTCGACTATTTATTTTGGGTTTTCCGGAGTCAGAGTACAGTTTGCCAGAACTGACTCTCTCCTTCCACCCTCTGAGTCCTGGGGTTCGAACCAGAGCATTGGTCTTGGCAGCAAGCTCCTATGCCCACTTAGCCACCTTGCTAGCTTACAACTCTTATTTTTACAGGATAATTTACAATGAGCCCTTTACATAAGCTTGGCTGGAAGCCCACCATTAGTCTGAACTGTAGACAATAGGCCCAAAAGGACTGGATCTCTGCAGATTGATGAGGTTCAATTTAACTCATTTCTTGTCCTTTTGACACATCAAGTATCCATTCTTTTTTCTCCCCACCCCCAATTCCTCTCCAAGAGATCTGGGCTGGGACCTGGTGCCCTTGGCAGGGGCCAAGTCAGCTCACAGGGAGCCTCTCCAATGCCAGGACTGGAGTGGGACTCTGCTCATAAAGAGGGAAGGTCTTTGGGAAAGGCGGAGGGGGCGCAGTAGATAAAAACACTTGCTGCCAAGCCTAGCTGTGTGAGTTCGGTTCCCAGGATCCACAGACTGGAAGGAGAAAAATGACACCCACGAGTTGTCCTCCGACCTCCATCCGCGCGCTACTGCACGTATGAGCGCATACACACAACGACTAAAGAGATACATACATAAATAAATGCCATTTTTAAAGAGGCTGGTTTGGGACGATGGAGAAGCCCCCTCCTCCCGGCTGTCGCTCGTGCACCGGGGGCGGGTCCATCTGCCAGTCGCTGACCTCCAATCTGTCACTCGCGGCTCAAAGGCGGCGGCCCATTCAAAGTCTGAATGCACAGGGGTCGGAGCTGACCCGCCGCCAGCCTCCGCGGCTCCGAGTCGGCGAGGCACCCCACAGTTTACACCGGCCAGCCTCAATGCAGCCTCCAGGCGTCCCATTCAGCGAGGCTGCATGCAAAAGAGCCCGGCCGTTAGATCATCGTAATTATCCCATCGACACGGCCCGGGGCCCCCGTGGGGCACCGAGCCCATCAAA
The DNA here is from genome assembly GCF_018167655.1 of Microtus oregoni. Taxonomy (NCBI): domain Eukaryota; kingdom Metazoa; phylum Chordata; class Mammalia; order Rodentia; family Cricetidae; genus Microtus; species Microtus oregoni. The sequence goes on from NW_024543978.1 coordinate 6,081,778, forward strand.
CGCGCCCCTAACGAGGCGCTCGGGGCCCTTTGTGCGCGCGCCGCCCCCCGCGCCCGCCGCTCGCTTTCAGAGCGTTCACCCCCCTGACCCCCGACCCCGGGATCTGACATCAGCAGCCCTGGGCTGTGATCACTTTTATTGCACACACTCAGCGCTTGTTTCCTGTGTTTAACTCCGCTCCCCGCCCCGCCCTCCTCCCTCCCGGGCGACACTTATTGGAATGTCATAGACGTCGGCCCCTCTGCAGGGCCAGCCCGCCGCGTTCTCACACAGCGCCCAGCGAGGATGCCAATAACCGCCGCTTGCTTCATTATCCCGGTGCAGGCATCCGCTAATCACCGCCCCGCCGAACAATCTCCAGCAGATGGCCACAACTTTATGAGTTTTAATTAAAATGTTCTACTTATTTTTTCATCAATGCGCTTAAAAAAAATCCCCCCGAAATGAGGAAGATGTTACTGTCTTACAGTGTTTTGCAAATTATGCCTTCATCAGGGTGATTAAGGAACGCTTATTTGGATCTAATCGGAAATCCCTCCCCCTCCTCTTTCCCTTCTAACATACTGCTGCTAAATTATTTTTTTTAAAGAATTAATTAAATTCCAGGTTTAAAGAGATTCTGTTTTCTTATGTCATAACAACCTCAGAGAGCAGGAAAGCGCCAAGGCTTGCTTCCTTCTGCAAAAGACGGCAATTTACACAAATCCCTTCATGTCCAAGTCCTGACAGAAAAAAAAATCTTTGCTTTCTTTCGGTGTCTGTGCGTGTGTGCCTGCAACTATGAGCACGCGCGCCTGTTTTTCTCCAAGCTGTTTGATTCCATAAAAGACATTATTTTACTTGGTGATTCCGGAGTTTATGAAAACCCACTTTAAACAGAGAATCTGGGGGCTTTTTAAGGTACAAACCCGATACCCTCTGCAAAACTCCCCCGGCACATATGGCTCTTAATGTAATTTTGTTTAACCGCAAGCATAATTTAATTTGCCATAAAACCGAAATGAAAGGACATGACAAACAAGGCTTTGACCTGAGTGTCAGTTAAAATAAGCATTTGCCAAGCGGCCAGGACTAAAGAAAACGGCTTATCTCATCACAAGTGGAGCACCAGAACCGAAAAAGAATTTTTCCCCCAAAGCAACTAAGTTTTCTGTGATTGGGAAGCATCAGCCAGGATGTGAAGTGGTATTTCTTCTCCACCGGTGTTCCTCCGAGTCGAACTGCTCTGTCCCTGAATGAACTGATCATTGATATGCAAACAGAAGATGCCAGCAGAAGAACAGAGAACCAGAAAAGTAGATAAAGAGAGATCAGAAACCACCCCCCCCCCAGCAGGGTCGGACTCAAGGGAGGAGAATTTTCCTTCATCACAACCGAAATCAACTTCAGGAAGTGAGGCAGGTGTCTCTCGGTGAGCCCCTGACCCAGCGTAGCTGAGGTGATGGCTTGATTGAAGTCCTGTGGATTTTCTCAGAGACTTCCCCTCAGTACTATAGCATTTGGGATGGCTATAAACGCCAGCTTCTTCTCCATCCTTCTGGATGTTCTGGAATGTTCCTCAGTTTTCCTCCCTGTGACCCGAGTCTCTGCTGCCCCTCACTTTACCGCAAGAGATGGGCTCTCTCAAGTTGGCTGAAGCCAGAAGCAGTGATCAGTACTCGTCTAGATTGCTTTAATGCTATTATGACTTGTGAATTTCTGATATGTGACCCCCTCAACTGTGGCCACCCACAGGTTGAGAGCTGCTGCTAGAACATACAGAGCACCCCCAAATCCCATAAAGATAGTCAGGCACACACAAACACACCCATACACACACACAAACACATACACAGAGATACACGTATAAACACATACAGACCACCCTCATACCATATAAAGATAGTCAAGGCACACACAAACATACCCCCACGATATACATATAAACACACACACACAAACACATACAGAGTGATACACACACAGACGCACGCACACACAGACACACAGCACAGTTCGGCCCTCACTACCATAGCCTTCACCAAATGTGGAGTCTTCTGGTCCCTTAGCACTCTGACTTACTGAGTGCAGCCTCAGACCCTTCGAGTCCCCACCTTTTCATATTTTCATGTGGAGAATAACTGAGTGTGGCCACCGGAAGCATGCTGAATAACCTATCATGGTGGCCCACGCTGGTAATCCCAGGGTTTGGGAGGCTAGGTAGGAGCGTGGCTGTGAGTTATCAGGCCAGTCTAGGTTTCAGAGTGATACTCTGTCTTTGTTTGTTTGTTTGTTTGTTTGTTTTCAAGGGTTTCTGTGTAGCCCTGTCAGTTCTGGAATTCACTCTGTAGACCAGGCTGATTGCGGGCCTCTGCCTCCCCACCACCCCTGCCCACCCTATGCTGGGATCACAGCCGCGCACCACTACTGCCCATCAAAACCCTGTGGAGGTGAAAGCTGAAATCAGCGCTCTCCTCTAGGTGAACTTTTGTCATGGGTCATGGCGTACATCACAGCCGCAGAAAGGACACAGGAGCTGCGACTAAGCTCGGGACCTTGAACTGGGGACGGGACTCTGGATTGTCCTTCTGTGGACCCGTCAGAGGTGTTATTAGACAGCACGGATAGAGATGGAAGTTACTCGATACTGGAGCAAGACGCTGCTGGGTTGTGGCTTCGCTGGGACTGTCCTGTGAGGAAGACACTTCTGGGTACGGGAGCAGGAACACAGGCTTATTGTTGGGACCCAGGTGTCAGCATTTTAATGAATGCTGTCCAAACTGCATCCTGGAAGAACCCTTGTCCTTCATTAGTGGCTCCTAATTTACAGTTAGTGTCCTTAGCTCAACCACCTTTCCCTCCGTCCTTACATGTTTTAACTTCCTATTCTTGGTTCAGATAGTGTATAACTCCTCTACCTGCTTCCTACGGCGACCCTTTCCTATGTGAAGACCTCCGTATGCACAGAGTCACACCATCTTCCCTTCCCACCGCCACCGAGTTCCTGACAATGGCAACTTAAGGATGAAGGGTTGATTGTGGCTCCGTCTGAGGCACCGTCCAACATGGCGGGGCAGTCACAGTGCGGGGAGCTTGGCTCAGCTGCTCACATTATGTCCAGATTCAGCAAGCACAGAGGTAAATGCTGGTATTCGGCTCACGTGTCCCTCTATGGTGTCTAGGACCCCAGCCCGTGCAATGATGATGCCCACAATTAAAATGGTTCTTTGCACCTGAGTTAGTCGAATCTAGACAGCTCCTCACAGATGTGGTGTGGCTGGTCTCTCAGGTGATTCTAGATCTTGTCAAGCTGATGGCATCAACCATGCATGATGCCAGAGTTGCCTGTTCTTTCCCTGTTAATCCCATGATGTAAGAGTTGCACGTTCTTTCCCTGTTAATCTCTTTTGCCAGGTAATTCCTAGGCCTGCCCGTAATTCCAGAAAGGAAGAGGGTCTTTCCCCTCCTATACATTTAACAAAGCAATTCCAGCACTCAGTTATAAAACTACATAATTGTGCTATTCCTGAATTTATTGTGGGATCTATAAAAACCACACTTTATGGCATCTGCGTCTGCTCTATGGTGCCCTGTGGGCAGGGTGGAGAGTGATCTTGGGATGCCAGGCCAGACACACAAGGGTTTGAAAGTTCCTGTTCTTGCGAAGGTGCTGAGAATTCTCTGGCTGTGTGTATCTCGCCACCAGAAGCAAGGTGCAATGCTGACCCAAAGCTTTCTAAGAGAGACTGGTCTGTGCTGAGGGTCAGCCTCTGCGGCCACACAGGGCCACAGCACCCCTGGGTCCAGAGCTCTAACAAGAATTGTGTACTAGTGGGTGACTTCAGTAGTGGCCAGTCCCTGGAGAGCAGCACAAACACCCTGGACAAATGCTTGGCCCGAAGGGATTGGTGATAGAAAAATTGTTGTGTCCTGCAGACTGGGCATTAGGAGCAGAGCACGGACAAATAAGGAAGATTCTGTGGCGCTGTCCTATCTTCCGATTGAAACTGTGAGCCTGCATCCTCCGTTAGAAAGATGTACGCATTGACTTGTGAGGTCCCAGGAGGAAAACTAGAAGCAAAATTAAATAGAGCAATGTGGAAGAAGAGAAAACAGTATTTTGCTGGGGTTTGTTTGTTTGTTTTGTCTTGAGACGGGGGTCTCACTACGTAGGCCTGGCTGTCCTGGAACTATGTAGACCAGGCTAACCTCAGACTCACAAACATCTACCTGTCTCTGCCTTCTAAGTACTGGAACTAAAGGTGTATGCCACCATGCCTAACCTTAATGTGTAGCCCAGGCTGGCCTCAAGATGAGGCTCACTCTGTCTCCATTTCTTCAGCATATCCTACTGTGTGGGCTGCCATGGGCTGCCACAACCAGCTTGCTGGGTTTAAGAAGGAAAGAGGATCTGGTGATAGTGGAACATGTCTTTAATCCCAGAAAGAGTCTCGAGAAGAAGATCATGGGAAGAGAAAAATCAAAGGAGGGAGGAGTTGATCCATGGGAGAAGAACTTCTAGAACTATCTTTGGGGCATCAAGATCTCCAGGCCTTGGAAGTCAGCCCCCTTCCAGTGAGAGTTGGGAAGCAGGCCTTCCTGTTCACCTTGAATATCCCTCTGCAGCCACAGCCCCAACCAAAAGCAGGAGACAGCTTCCTGTAGAAAGGGGGACCAGACTCACTCAGTTTTGGACAATGGCAATCAGAGGCTGAGTGGGCAGAGCCAAGGTTACCTGTGGTCAGAATGCAGAAAGGTGGGAAGTTTGTGTGCCCTCAATGTGGACAACAGGGCAGGTGGGGAGTAATGTACACTGACAGTAATTACCTCCATAAAATGCCATTAGCCCAGTACTGGCCAGACACCACACACACACACACACACACACACACACACACACACACACACTGGTGGGCTTGGCGAGTAACATTCCATGTTTGAGACTTATGCATACAAAAAAAAGGTGCTCACTCTTTTTATGAAATTCAGATTTAATTGGTGTCCTGTGTGTTATTTGGCAACTCCATGCTGAATCATCATAACTCCCTAAGAGCTAAAATTATCACCCCATTTCTAGATGAAGACTCTGAGCTTCAGAGAGGCTAAGTCACTCATCAAAGACCACACAGCAAGCAAGCAACAGGCTTTGCAAGCTGGATGAGGACCCTTCCCCTAGGCCGTACCTCAGCTGTGTTCTTTCTTTCTTTCTTTCTTTTTTTTTTTTTTTTTGTTTTTTTGAGATAGGGTTTCTCTGTGGCTTTGGAGCTTGTCCTGGAACTAGCTCTTGTAGACCAGGCTGGCCTCGAACTCACAGAGATCCGCCTGCCTCTGCTTCCCGAGTGCTGGGATTAAAGGTGTGCGCCACCACCGCCCGGCAGCCGTATTCTTTCATAGAACACAGCAGGTTCGAGGCACAGTGCTGGATTCCCAGCCCACAGCACCACTGAGCACACCAGCCACATGTCTCGCTCCCCTCTACAAACCAACCCTGGGGTCCTTCCCCTGTGTCGCAGATACAGACCCTGGGAAAGGAAAAGGAGTTCATAGCTAGCGGAGGAGAGCCCAGGCCTGAGGCTGGGAGTGCCTGAGGCAGCTCTCTGGAGCTGTTGACCCTACATTGGACCCCAGAGCCCTTCTGCTCCACCTCGCCACCTTGGCAGGTGGGCCACCTCTCCCAGAGTGGCCAGGGCCCGGCAGGTGGGCAAGGGGGCAATGAACCATGTTAATCTTCACTCAATTTGACTGAATTTAGAATTACCTAAGAGATACACCTGTGGGCATGCCTGTGAGGATGTTTCCAGAGAAGTTTAACTAAAGTGGGAAGATCTACCTTGAATATTTGTGGAACCATCTTATGAGCTCCAGTCTCAGACTGGGTCATAAGGAGGCGAGCTGAGCACCAGCGTCCGTCCATCTCTCCCGGGTTCTGCTGTGGATTCGGTGCAGCTGGCTGCTTCAGGCTCCTGTCACCTTCAAACTGTGAGCCAGAAAAACCTCTTTTTTTTTTTTTTTTTTCCAAGCCAGGGTTTCTCTGTGTAACAGTGCTGGCTGTCCTGGAATTTGCTTTGTAGACCAGATTCAAACCTTCTTTCTTAAATCTTCCTCACATATTTATTTGGTCACAGGATGAGAACGGTAAACTAACACGGCAGAGGCTTTAAGTCAGCACGAGGCTGCTGTCTGCCCAGGAGACTGTGGAGAAACCTCACCATGAGGAGACAGAACACGGAACTGTCAGTACCATGTGCCTGTCTGTGATAAGTAGGAGGGAGATCATGCTTAGAACCTTCTGGAGTAATGCACAAGACATCTCTGTTGACACACAGACAGGGAAGAAACTTAATAGTTTCCTTTCGTAAGAGTGACTATCAGCTAGCTGAGCATCCCCTGTGCACAGGTTAAATGTGATGCAAAAAGACATTCTGTCTCAGGCAGGGTCAGCAAAGTGCGGCCTGCAGCTCAAATCTGGCCACTGTGTCTGTGAAGGAAGCTTTGTGAGGACACAGCTGGCTTCCTGCTGAGGCTGGACCCAGCTCAACGGAGTCCTCACCAGCTCTTGCTGCTGTGTTTGCTTGCTCTTCTTCAGGGAGGAAAACCAGCCCACAATGGTAAAGCTTTCCATTTGCATCATCTCTGTTTCCACAGTTTGTTAACGTATTATCTTAGCTTATTTCTCTGTTCTTTTTTTTTTTTTGATTCACTCTTTTTCTTTAAAAATTTATTTATTTATTATGTAGACAGTGTTCTGCCTGCAGGCCAGAAGAGGGCACCAGATCTCATTACAGATGGTTGCGAGCCACCATGTGGTTGCTGGGAATTGAACCCAGGACCTTTGGAAGATCAGTCTGTGCTCTTAATCTCTGAGCCATCTCTCCAGTTCTTATGATAAAATGCTCTGACGAAAGCACTTTACAGGAGAAAGGGCTGTTCCCACTCCTAGTGGAGAAGTCAAGGTCATGAAGAGCTTGAAGCAGCTGGGTCCCAGCCAGGAGAGTGGTAAGCACACACCACTGCTCAGGCCCCATGATGCATTGTAACAGTCAGGGATCCTAGCTAGGTTCACTCAGAGAAAGCATGTCTTTCCGCATCAGCTCACAACCAGGCAATCCTCCCAGGCATGCCTGTCTCCAGGAAGGAGACAGGATACCAACCATTTGATCCCTGGGGGCGCTTAGAGAAACGTCACCCCAGAAATGGCCAGAGCAGGTGGGCTTCTGGAGCAGTGGTATGGTCTGTGTATGTGTGAGTGTGTGTATATGTGTGTGAGTGTGGTGTGTGTGCATTGAACTTACAGAGATGTTACTCTTCAATAAACATGGCTCCCTGGAGAAAGTAGCAGAGGCTCAGCAGACAAAACTCTGCTCCAGTACCTAGGTCACCAGCTATAGCCTTGACAGAGCTGATAGAGATGAGAGCTGGAAATCTGGCTAGACATTTGCTTTATAAATAAAGTTTTATTGGTACCCAGCCACACCACTCCTTTATACAGGTTCTGCTGAGACAACACTACCATGGCAATGTGGTAGTTGTCATGGAGACAGATGAAGGCAGAGTAGGAAGACATCGCAGTTGCCTAGATGCAGAGGTTTCTGGGATACAGGACTTCCATGTTCTGACAAGGAAGCTCCCAGCAAACTGGAATTCCTAAAACCTTTATTACAACCTTATTCTTGGTAGAAAAAGTTTGAGGACCCTGCTTGGAAACCACCAAAAGTGGGCACAAAGGCAGGAGACAAGTTGGTAAAGACAAAGGCACCATGTATGGTAGTAGGGACGGGGGGGCTCTTTCCAGGGTAGGTGGGATCTGCCAGGACAGGCTAGGTCCCAGGAATTCCTGACAGGGTGGCGGTCTCGCTGGGAATGGGGTTTTGCATCCTGTGTGGCTTGACTCTAGCTGCCACCCACTGCTCAAGCTGCTGTCACCGTGCATCTGAGCTGTAGCCGTGGGTGGATGGGGGGGGGGAGGCCCCAGCAAGAAGTGACTTTGGAAACTGGAATGCCCAAATCTGTAAAATTTCATGAACCTTCTAAACAGGTCCAGGAGGTGGACCTTGTCAAAAGCATCCCACAGGGAGGGCTGGGGGTGGCCGGCAAGGGTGCAGATGAGAGTCAGGCAGGACCATTGCCAGGAGCCTGGCCTGCAGGGCAGAGGACAGGGTGGAGGGGGTGGGGGTGGGGCTGCCTGCAGCACCAGTGGTGCGAAAAATAAATACTGAGGTTAATTCTAAGGGAAAAGGTTTGTTTTATTTACTTTTATCCAGAGTAGACTATTTCCAACATAAACTCATCGCCGACCACCACAAAAGCGACTGGCGTTTTCCCACATGGCCATGCTCTTTGCTCTGAAGGCAGATGGAGGGGGTGAGTGTGTGCGGCCCCCTGGGGGGAATTTCTGGAAGGGCTGGCTTCAGATGAGGGCCAGGGCAGAGCTGGCAGCTGTGTGGGGCCAGTGTGTAAACGTGTGTGTGTGTGTGTGTGTGTGTGTGTGTGTGTGTGTGTGTGTAAGCTGAGGTTGGATGGAAGTCAGGCCATTACACTGCAGGCTGGGCAAAAGCTCCCTCAGCCCAGTTCTTCCTGCCCCCCACGGCTTTTTTGTTTTGTTTTGCTTTTGAGACAGCCTTGCTAAGTTGCCCAGGATGGCCTTCAGCTCATGCTGTAGCCCAAGTAGGTCTTGAAGTTTGGTTCTCCTCTCTGAAGCTCCCAAGTACCTGGGATGGCAGGCCTCCACCACCAAGCCTGAAGAGTTCTGATCTTTCAAATCCCAGAAGGAAAGAAGGGGAGAGATGTCATGGCATTTCATCTGCATGTTAATAAATAAAGCATGCCTGAAGATCCCAGAGTAAAACAGCCCTACTGGTCAGCCTTACAGACCAGGCAGTGGGGACACATACCTTTAATCCCAGCAACCACACTAGTTTGCCATAGAAACCAGGCGGTAGGGGTACATGCCTTTAATCCCAGCCCTAGAAAGGAATATAAGACGGGAGGAAACAGCTCACAGACACAGTCTCATTCTGAGATTCCTGGAGGCAGCATTGCTGTTTTGGACTGAGGTAGAGGCAGAAAAATCAAACTGAATATAGGGAGGAAGAAGGTGGAGTCTAGAGAGACAGCAGCAGCCATCGGAGGAGTAAGATGCCAGAGCCTTACCGGTAAACCACAGGGTACACATGGAGATACACAGATTATTAGAAACAGGTTGACTTAAACATGTCGAGCTAGCCTGTAATAAGCCTGAGCCATCGGTCAAACAGTTTGTAATTAATATCAAGCCTCAGAGTGGTTATTTAGGAACTGTCGGGCGGGAGAGAAACCTCCAGTTACAGACAGAAGTGTTTTAGAGTGATCTGAAAGTTCTAGAATGCACTAGGGGTGGGGTGGCAGGGGTCGACTGTAGCTCCGTTTGCAGAGTGCTTGCCTAGCACACATGATGCCAGGGATTCAGTTCCCAGCACTGTGTACAACGGGGTGGTGCAGACCTGTAATCCCCAGCACTAGGAGCTAGAGGCAGGAGGATCAGGAGTTCAAGGTCAACTATTCTTATATTCAAGGTCAAATATATATATATATATATATATATATATATATATATATATATATATATATTCTCAACTACACATTGAGTTGATGGCCAGCCAGCCTGGTCTACACAAGACTTTGCCTCAAAAACAAAACAAAACAAAAAACCAAACCCCAAGGGCCAGCTTCCAGCACACGGTTTCCTGACTTCCCTCCCACTAGTTTCTCACAGGTGCTAATCTTGATGCCTCTTTCTCCACCGGCTCCTGCCCCACTGACAGCTAAAAACCAACTTAACCTGTCTCAAATGAGACACATAAACCAGAACGCTGAGGCTGGCAGGGAGGGTCCAGTGAGGCTTCCAAAGGAGCCAAAAATGTGTATTTATTTCTGGAGGCCAGTACTCCATGTTAAGAACTGACCATGGTCTAGGGAGTGGGTTAGCACTCACTGTTTGAGGCTGCTCAAGTCCATCTGCCTGGCTGGCCAGGGACCTCTGCTGGGACGTCAAGGGGTTCCAGACCTAGCTGGCAGAAGGGACTTGAAAAGTCTTTGCACAATGGGCAAACTGGTAGCTCCAGCTGGGGAGGTAGCTTGGAACTGATCAAACTTTAAGTCAAGTGCAAGAGACGCTGAGGGGAGCTAGCTAGACTTCCTGGAAGTGCAGAGAAAGTGGATCTGGGAACAGTGGCCGAAAGTTTCAAGCAGACTCAGCTCATGATCTGCCAAAGGGAGTCCCTCCCCTTCCATGGGGTGGGTGGTGCAGCTGGGCTAAGCCACCCTGTGAGTTCTTTCCCAGGGTCTCCTGCAACTTGCAACAGCCCGGTTTCTCTGGAGTTGTTAGGGTCAGACCCTAGCAAGCCAGGCTGACCACCCACCCTCAATAAACCACTCAGAGAGACAAGTTGTACGGGAAAACGTGGAGAAGAGCTTCACTCAATATGGCAGTGTTCTGGAAGAAGAACAAAGAGGCCCAGTGACACCCAGACTTTAAGGTCCTGACATGAGGTTTAGGTGTAGAGGAGGAGAGGTCTACACAGCCAAGCCATTTAGTCCAGGTGTGGTCCTGCCCATCACTGAGACCCATCATTATCTGGGCTCCAGTCTCATCGGCAAGGTAGTCAGTCTGTCAAGATATCAGATTGTGTGGGATCTCTTTCCAGGAGACAAGTTCTCTCTTCGCTAGCACCAGGCTTCAGCTGTCTCTTTCCAGCATGGAGTCCCCAAGCCCCATGCTTCCATGTCTAACAGCCTAAGTGGGTGGCACCTCTGTCTCTTTAAGACATCACAGCTGCAGGACAGTGGCAGGGTTCTGGTTCTGGCACATGAGAAATATCAGGACAAGCCCGATAGCAGTTTTCAGAAGCGGCCTCAGCTCTTGGAGTGTAGGTGACTGGGGTCATGGAACCTCAGCCCTCTCCGTCCTGAGGGTTAAGACAGGAAGCCTTGGAGGGGGCTTTTGGAATCATGCCTGGCACACACAGACACAACCTGTGGAGAAGGGGCTTACCAGGACCCCAGGGAAGATTCTCTGAATCCCACTCACCCGTGTCTCTGGCTAGGCTCCACCCCCAAAGCTCACCACATCCCAGATGCTCCATCATCAGAAGAATCCACTGATGGGGACAAACCATCAAAAGTCCCACCTCCAAACTGCTCACACTGGGGACCAAGACTTCAATACCATACGCGAGTTTGGCAGGGGAAGGGGACAGCTTTCCGCTCAAAGTGCAGGGAGACCCAGGTGTACAGTCCCAGGACACGTTCAAGGCCAAGTTATTGCAACGCTATGCAAGTTTCCATCCTGGAGAAAAGAAAAAAATTCCATCTTTTACCGAAAGTTTTCGTATCTCAGTGTTCCAGAAGTCAGTATCGCTGTCAACTCGAGTAAACTTCTGGCAAAATGCTGCCACATGCGTCTGTCACAGAGAAGGCATCTCGCAGACACCTTGACCACCTTTTCGTCACAGTCTGCGGTCGTCTGTCAAAATTCACCGCGCCTTATAAATATGGATAATGCCACTTCTCATAGTTTGTGCTAGGAGAGGGTATCAATGCTACAATTAATTAGTCTAATTTGCATCCAAGACTATACATAATTAATTTCTTCGTTAAAAGCTTTCAACATTTCTTTGCGGAAAGTGCAAAAGATCATTGATGAGGTTTGAAGAAGCAATTAGTGATAAAATATGTCAATGCCGGGCTCGGAGACAAGAGCGGGATGGCTCCGTGCCACTCAAAGCCAGGGATGATCCTGCCACTCCGAGATGTTTGTGTCTCATCATATGTGTCCTAGCTTGTCATTTTCAGGAAAGAGGATCTCCTCTAGTCTTCCTCCCTGAGCTGTTCGTCCCCATTATGTGGCAACTACAAGATGGCTAATCGGAAACACCTGACAGATGTATGCTTCCCTGCTGATCCTCGCAGCATTCCGATGGGCAGAATGCTGGGAGAAATTCAGTCTATGTCCCCTGGTGCCACTGTGATGATACTGATTATAAATGATAATCATGGCCATTTGCTGGGCGCTGCCTAATTCTCAGACCCTGTCAAAAACCTTTGTGCGTATCATTTCATGTAACGCTCACCAAAGGATCTGAAGACACCATTAATGCAAATTCCAATTGAGTAGATTAGATCAGAAGTTGGCAGTGGCCTGTGAACCAAAGCCAGCCACTGTCATCTATTTAAATACACAGCAGAGTCGGGCATGGTAGCGCACACCTTTAATCCCAGCAGTGGGGAGGCAGAAGCAGGTAGACCTCTGTGAGTTCGAGGCTAGCCTGGTCTACAACGTGAGTTCTGGAACAGCTAGAACTGTCGAAAACAAACAAAATAAGTAAATACACAGCAGAGGGGCTAGGGATGTGGCTTCATTGGTAGAGCATTTGCCTAGCATGCATGAAGCTCTAGGTCAATTTCCAGCACCGCATAAACTGGGCATGATTTGCATATCCGAAGGAAGTGCAGAAGGGAAGAACAGAAGTTCAAGGTCAACCTCAGTTATACAGTGAGTGACCAAATCCACTTATTGTCTCCTCTCTCTTCATTCTGAAGTGAGCTTCCAAGGAAATCAAATGACAGGTAGAAAAATGACATCTTGGGTTTCAATTCTTTTTTTTTTTTTTTTTTTTTTTTTTGAGACAGGGTTTCTCTGTGGTTTTGGAGCCTGTCCTGGAACTAGCTCTTGTAGACCAGGCTGGTCTCGAACTCACAGAGATCCGCCTGCCTCTGCCTCTCGAGTGCTGGGATTAAAGGCGTGCGCCACCACCGCCCAGCTTGGGTTTCAATTCTTTACCCTTGAGGTGTAATCCAGAAGAACGTTCCAGAAGCCCCAGAAAAATCCTTTTCTTATAAGACTTATGGAGCAGGTTGTTTGTTTGTAACAAGGTCTTGTGTAGTCCAGGCTGGTTTTGATTTTGTTTCTATGGCCTAGGATGGTCCTGGGCTTCGGCCCCTCCTGTCTGTGCCTCCAGAGCTGGAAGTACAGGAACACACCACCATGCCGTTTGTTGTGCTGAGGAGGGAGCCCAAGCTTCATGCCAGGCAAGCACTCTGCCAGCTGAGCCACATCTCCAACTAGAACAGTTTATTATTGGTGTTGTTTGCTTGTTGTTGTTTTCTTTAGACAGGATCTTGTGCAGCCTAGGCTGGCTTGATGCATAGCCAAGCAGGACCTTGAACTCCTGATCATCTTGCCTCTGTCTCTCAAGTTCTGGGGTTATAGACTTGTACCTCAGTGCCTGGCTTTAAAATATTAATTTTTTAGAGTTGAGAGTTGCAAACGTAACAAACACAATCCTGGGAGCTCCCACATTCCCTGCACCAATTTATGTGTCAGGACATCTTAGGTACATATAATGCGCTTGTCATAATTGATGAAAATGATGCACTATAAATAATAATAATAATAATAATTTCAGCTTTCATTTATGCTGCTATGATCAAATATTTAGGGGAGAAAGAAATTTATTCCCAAGTACAGTTCGAGTATACAAACCATCACTGTGGAGAAGTCGAGATGGGACCCTCAAACCATCACATCACATCCACAGTTAAGAGTGGAGAGAAATGCACGCATGCTCGCTTACTTGATTGCTAGTGTTTAGCTCAGTTTCTCTTCTTATACAGTCCAGCACCTTCTGTCTAAGGAATGCTGCTGCCCATGGTGGGCTCCCCAGATTAATTAATTCAGTTAAGGCAATCCACCATAGACATGCCCACAGGACAACCCGATGTAGACACTCTGTCCTTGAGAGTCTGTCTATTTCCACATAAGCGATCCATCACAATAAGTAAACTCCAGATATGAGTAAATATTGATTTCTTTAGTTTTTAACTCAGTGTTCTTTTCCAGGATGCTCACTCCATGACACTTAGCTACACGCTTCATTTGTTGGCAACAATTTTTGACATTCGCCTTGTTTCTGACGTCCTGGGCAGTTGGAGGAGGCCTGGTTGAGCCTCTTACTACTACTATGCAGTTTACTCAGCTGCTGAGGTGTACAGCATGTGCTCTGTATCCCGCTTTGCAGACTGTGCTCTTTGGAAGGTCATCATCAAGCTCAGCTCGTGCTGAGGGAGTGCAACCTTGCCTCCTAAGGTTAATGCTGTACACCGTGTATGCAATGTTTCTCTGTGTGAAAGATCTAGCCTTCACATGCTGCAAGGTTTTCTAGAGAGCAGAACTAACAGGTGTGTGTATGTGTGCACCTGTGTGTATGTGTAGGTGGAGTTTTTCTGTGCTGGCAGTCACTCTCAAATAACCAACATGGAGACTTAAGATTACTTATAAATGTTCGGTTGATAGCTCAGGCTTATTACTAGCTAACTCTTACATTTAAATTAACCCATATTTCTTATCTACCCTCTGCCACATGGATCATGACTTGTTACTTCATTTCTACACATCCTGCTTCTTCTGCACGTGTCTAGTGACTCTCTCTGTTTTTGCCTTTCCTCATCCTGTCATTCCGTCTGCCTCAGGTTGTCTGACCCAATCTCTTCCTGCCCAGCTATCGATCCATCAACTTTTTATTAACCATGAGAGCAATGCATATTTACAGTGCACAAAAGGATTATTCCACAGCTTGTGTGTAGTAAGAAGGCTGCCTGTTGTTTCCCAGCTGCTCAGCCCCAAAATAATCACATAGAAACTATATTATTTAAATCACTACTTAGCCCATTAGCTCTAGCTTCTTATTGATTAACTCTTATATCTTAATTTAGTCCATTTCTAGTAATCTGTGTATTGCCATGAGGCTGTGGCTTACCAGGTAATGTTCCAGTGTCTATGTCCACTGAGACTATATGGTTTCTCTCTGACTCTGCCCTTCTTTCTCCCAGCATTCTGTTTAGTTTTCCCCACCTAGCTCTGTTATCTTTAGCTCTGCTATAGGCCCAAAGCAATTTCTTTATTCATTAATGGTAATCACAGCATACAGAGGGAAATCCTATATCGTGTGTGTGTGTGTGTGTGTGTGCGTGTGTGTTTGTGTGTGTGTGTGTGTGTGTGTGTGTGTAGATTAAAAAGGGACTTATTGGGTTGGTTGACACAACAATCTGAACAGTTCAATAACTGGCCTTTGCACTATAGAGAGACTAAGAACATGATAGCTGCTCTGTCCATGAGACTGGACGACTTGGAGGTACCAATCTAGATGCATTGAAAGCCTAGAGGAGCATCTTGTCTTCAGTTCATACTATGAGGTCTTCAGTCCACACTATAATATCTTTGGTTCACACTATGAGGTTTTCAGTTCACACTATGAGACCTTCAGTTCACACTATGAGGTCTTTAGTTCATACTATGAAGTCTTCAGTTCACATTATAATGTCTTTGGTTCACACTATGAGGTCTTCACACTATGAGGTCTTCAGTTCACACTATGAGGTCTTCACACTATGAGGCCTTCAGTTAACACTATGAGGCCGTCAGTTCACACTATGAGGCCTTCAGTTCACACTATGAGGCCTTCAGTTCACATTATGAGGTCTTCATACTATGAGGCCTTCAGTTCACACTATGAGGTCTTCACACTATGAGGCTGGAGAACATGGAGTGTGGTGTCAGTGAAGGAGGGTGGCAAACAGGTGCACTTGCTCTGGGAAAAACAAAGGCCTTTTCCTCAGATCTTTTTCTGTCAGTCCTTCCCATGTTGGGTGTCACCCCACATTCAGAGTAGTTCTTCCTTAATTAAAGCTCTCTGCAAATGTCCTCCCAGCCACAATCAGAGATGCGCCTCCAAATCAGGTCCACTTGGCCACAAAGATTACCCATCCTGCCCCATGTACTTTTTCAATTGCTTACCATTTCAGTAGGGATGGTAGTATTTCTATCAAAGTGTTGGTTGTAATCTGATATTGTTTTACTTCCCTACCCCAATTGCCCCAGCTGTGACCACCTGGAGCCCCTTCACATTGGAGGACCCCACTATGGGAGTTGGTAACTTGCCTAGGATTCCCTTGTTCTGTGGTCCCTGGCTCTTCTCACTGCCAGCCTGGCTCCAGGTGTCTTTGCTGCCTCTAGGCATCTCCTCTGGGGAAGCCAGGAGCCAAGACATGGCCTTCAGGCCTTTCCAATGTGGGCATTGAGATGTGCACCTTCACCAGGCCAGCCTGCATGTTCTAGGCTAAATGTGCTGGCTGGTGACAGCCAGTCACTGCTCACCTGGGGCAAGCGTTGAGACCCACAAATAGGGGAGAACAGGAGAAGTGTGGTCTCCCTAAGGATGCCCCAGCTGGAGGACAGACAAGTGTCTACCCACTGTCACCAAGGAGAATCCATACAGTGACTAGAACTGAGTTCTGAGCCTGTCTCCCTGAGAGTCTCTCTTTGGAGAAAGTACTGGGTCATAAGTGACTCAGGACGATGACAAATTCCCAACAGCCCGTGGGCGTTAATGAAATATTTTTAATCTTGTCCTTCAAAGCATCTGCTTGTCTCCTAATAGCTTCCAATTAAATGTCTTCTTATAAATTACTTCGCCGTCTTCGCACGTCTCCCCCCACCGCTCTCAGCCCAGCCCTCTCCAAATTGCCTCGCCATCCCCCTTCCTATTAAAAAAATGGAAGGACATACAATTCATCTAATTAGTTACATTTGGATCATATGTGGCCATCACAGCCCACTGGTTGAATTTCACACACCATTAGGGAAGATACGGTGGGAATGTCACCATTCACGTCCCCCCACGCTCTGAAGATACTATTCAATTACAAAAAGGAATCATTTGGCTTTCTGTCATTGTGATATTCTAGCAATATGCTATTAACCTTTATTGATTTTTGCTTAAATATATTCAAGATGGGTACATTTTCGCAGATCTAATGTGCTAGTATTTAAACAGAAATATACCACTAAATGGATTTTCATTTTAAATGAAATTTGCTAAATGATTATAAATGAGGGGAGAGAGGATTTTGAACTTCGACAAGATCTGAGTGGTTCTAAGAAGAGAATTTTCTGCACTACCGAATGAACTAGAGAGTTTGGGGAAGGTCCTAAAGGGAAGATGGCGGCTGGAGGGTGAGGTAGATGTTCCCAGAGCAGCCAGGCTGGAGGATGGAGAAGGTGCTTCTGTGGGGTTTGGAATCAAGCCACATGAGGGTGCAGGGACAGCTGACAGGTAGCAGCTACAGAAGGCCATAGTATTACTGTCCTTTAAATGCTGGACATATTAGCATCCTTTAGATGCTAGGTCAGCTCCTTGTTCATCTGGGGACCAAAGCCCCTGCATGGGGCAATTCAAGGGAAGAAAGGTCTGTGTTGGGTCATGGCTTCAGAGATCCATTGTGGCAGGGAAGGCATGGTAGGGCAGTTCAGAGCATAGTGGGAAGAGCCTGCTCACTTTGTGATAGGACAGGAGGCAGAGGGGAAGTCAGACCCAGGAAGCTGGTGTGACATTCCAAGGCCCATCCTTAGCCCTACTCCTGTGGGCCAGGATCCACCTCTTAAAGGTACCACAACCTGCAAAATGCCAGCACCAGCTGGGGAACAAGCATTCAAAACATGATCTGGGGTGTGTGTGTGTGTGTGTGTGTGTGTGTGTGTGTATTCAAATTTAAATGACAGCAAGCACATGAACATTTTGGAATCTGGAGAATCTTCCCGGGTCCCACAGAGCAGGGGAGAACTCCCAGCCATCAGGTGTGCCAGGGCTTCTCAAGGCCCTCTGTGTTCGCAATCTAATCAAACCCAGCAGTAAACTCAGAGAAGTGGAGTGACTTACCTAGAGTTATACAGTTAATGGAAACGATGGGAATGAAGGCCAGGCTATCTGGAGACGGAGCCCAGGGCTTGAGCACTCAGGCAAGCTCGCTACCACAGAGCCAAAGCCCCTTCCTCTTTGTTTTTTAAAGTCCTGTCGGGGTCTCATTATGGTCCTCAGGCCAGCCTTGAAATCTCTCGGTATCCCAGATAGACCTTGATCTTGAGGTCCTCCTGCTGTGGCCTCCCGAGTAACCGGGTGACAGGTGGTGCCATTAGGGTTAGCTGCCCCAGCCCTTTCTATGGTCATTTTTGTCTTGGTTCATCTCATCTTCTCTGGCTCTCACTGGATGTGTGTGAGCATGTGTGTATACGTTTGTCTCTTTTATGTTCCTAGCCCAAGCGATGATTTGGGAGATAAAATGGCCTTTGACAGGTGACAAGACTGAATAAATATCATGGCAAGTTTGGGGTGGTAATCTAGGAGACAGGAGGGCGGAGCCATGAGGCTTAGGAACC
Source organism: Microtus oregoni (assembly GCF_018167655.1). Lineage (NCBI taxonomy): Eukaryota > Metazoa > Chordata > Mammalia > Rodentia > Cricetidae > Microtus > Microtus oregoni. Next base: position 6,100,004 of record NW_024543978.1, read on the forward strand.
TCAGGGAAGCAAAGTCTATTGCAAAGGGCCTCTTCCAGCCCCAGGTCTCCTAGGAGCTTTAAGATGACTGTGCTGACCGTCAGTCACAGCTGCACAGCTGAGTGACTTCAAGCCTGACACAAGTATAAAACACACACATACACATGCCTTATGTACACAGTACACAAACATACACACACACAAACTTTATACATACATATACACACATGCATTCATACACATATACACATGCATGTCTATGCATATACAAATATACACAAACACACACATATACTCATGCACACACATACTCCTGCATGCACACACTTGCACAAACCATATATCCACGTTTATGCACACACACATATATACATACACATACTTTATGCTTTCAGGCTGCAAAAGGCATCCTTGGGGTTGCAGAGGAGGAGAAGGGTGCAGATTTCAGGGTGAGCAATGAGGACCTCCAAGGGGAGGCCATGAAGCAGCCTGTGCTCTCTGCTCTGGGTCCTGCCTCTCCCTGGGCTCAGATCGTCTGCTTCTTCCTTGTTCTGAGAGTCAAGCCCAGCTTGCCCCTTCTCTGGGCCATTGTTCTTGCTGTTCTACCTGAGAACTTGTCCCTTAAAATTCTAAGGTCCACTTTCTCGTTAAGCCCTGGCTCTTCTGGAAGACTGGCTGCCTGACCAGCCACACCAAGGCAACCCCAGCAGCACACCTGTCTCATCCACAAACCCATTTTGTTCTCTTTGGTGCACTGGAGTTACCCTACAAGGCTCTGGGACGTAAGCTGTCACCCTGCGGACTGGGCTGTTACTTGCTAATCTGACTTTACTCAGAGTGTAAGTAAGCCGCCGAGGGCAGGGGCTGCAGCCAAGCAGCTCACTGCTCTGTCACCAGACCCGAGACAGAGCCCAGCAGGAAGGACTGACATGAGAGACACGCCCTCACTAGGGACACCAGGCCGCACAATGGAACATTTTGCAGGTGAGAAATGCTGGGAGCTTAGCCCTCTCCTCTCTAGGCTTTGGAGGGTGGGGGATGGAGATGGCACTGTGCGGGTGCCTGGCTTCTGGTGACAGCTGTAGGTGCTGGCAGAAACCTAGGCGACAGTTATCTGAGAGCACTGGACAGTGACCAGCAGCAAGGGGAGAGGACAGAGCGGTGGCAGAAACAAGGGCAGTCATTGCTTAGAACAGCACGGAATGACCTTCCCCTTAGGCACTGTCGCTAGCATGTGGTCTGAGGCTGGGAAAGAACAGTTAGTTTCATTGCATCAAAGGAGCAGGGGTTAAAGTTTGCAACAATCATAGTTGCCTGAGATCGTAAGGGGAGGGGATTAGAGGGATAATAAACTTTGTCTCTAGCTGACCCTTGAAACCAGGCTCAGCACAGACCCCAAGAAGCCTGGAGAAAAGGTGTCATACAGGGCACCATGACAGGACCTTTAATATGACTGTGTGTGTGTCTGTGTGTGAGTCTGTAGGGGGGATAGAGAGGAAAAAATTAAGAACTTGAAGGTCTTTCCTTTCTTCCTTCTTCCTTCCTTTCTTGCTTTGGAGTTCTGACTGTAGCACGATTAATAAAAACCCTCAGTCCGTAATGGCGATCCTGCCCCCAGGAATCTCAGAATGAGACTGTGTCTGAGAGCTGTCTCCTTCTGTTTTATATTCCTCTCTAGGGCTGGATTAAAGGCATGCACCACAACTGCCCAGTTTCTATGGCAAACCACTGCGGCTACTAGGTGTGTGTCCCCACTCCCTGGTCTGTAAGGCTGACCAGTGGGGCTGTTTTTCTCTCTAATCTTCAGGCAAGCTTTACTTATTAAAAATATAAATGAAATATCACTACATCCTACTGTCCTGGAACTCACTATGTAGACCCAACTGACCTTGAACTCACAGAGATCCTCCTGCCTCTGTCTCCCAAATGCTGGGATTAAAAGAATGTACCACCATGCCCTGCTTATATATTGAATTTTTTTAAAAAATCACTCTGTCAACTTTGGAGAGAAAAGGTATCCTAATTGACTGTGTTGTATTGGCATAGTACAGAAATTAACAGCCATCCTGGACTAGAAATGTTAGCTCATTCTTTCCCCACCTGTTCAAGGATAACACACTGTACTTAATATGTAAAGTATTACCTTTGTGGGTTTGATTACAGGAACTAATAAAGTATTCTATAAAAAATAATACATAAAAGTGGTAAAACTAAAGAACATAACAGATCCTTAAAATAAAGACTGGATTCCTCAGAAGAACACAACAGAACCCAGAACTCTACTCGATGACCCACTGAGTACTTTAAAAAGTGACTTGTGCCAGGTGGCACATGCCTTTAATCCCAGCACTCAAGAGGCAGAGGCAGGTGGATCTTTATGAGTTCTAGGCCAGCCTGGTCTACAGAACAAGTTCCAGGACAACCAGGGACACACAGAGAAACCCTGTCTCGAAAAACCAAACATCAATCAAATCAATAAAAAAATGGTGATTTGACTCATACTGAAAAAGCAGCCAATGAAGAAACTCTAGGATGCTCCATGGGTAGAGCGCTTACCTCGCAAGGGTCTCCAGCCCCACATAAACCTAGTGTGGTGTCTCTTGCCTGACATCCCAGCAGAATGTGAGGCTCTGCCTCAGATAGAAGTGGGGAGGGGGTGAGCACCAGATGACCCAGAGCTGCCATGACAAGCCACGGCTGTAAGGAAGCCAGCCATGTGCTTTAAGGTTGCAAATGAGAGCATGGCTGTAATGAATGAAGAAGATCGGAGATGCAAGAAGAGAAGCAAGCTGGAATTCCAGAAGCTAAACAATCCAAGGGCAGAGCTTTGCAAGACTTGGAGAGACCAACTCCCCTAAAACAGAGCGGGAGCTATAGCCACCGGCACACAGGGGACAACTCCCCTAAAACAGAGCGGGAGCTATAGCCACCGGCACACAGGGGACAACAGTGGTGTGCTTAGCACTGTGAGATTCTGATCCCAAAAGGAGAGGAGAGAGAATGTGTGCAGAAAGGGTGTTTAATAAATGACGAAAGATCGCAAACTAGTTTTAAAAAATGGCTGAAGATTAGTGTAGTCCAAGAAAGAAGAAAACGAAAGGCAGAATGGTTCATGCTTGTAAGGCCATTGCTTGGCAGGTTGGAGCAGGATGATTGCCGTGAGTTCTGGGCCAGCTTGGGCTGGAGAATGAGACTACCTCAAAAGAAAGGAAGGAAGAAAATAAATAATATTTGGGCGTACACTGTTTCCAAAAACAAGGGGCCGGCCTTGTGCTTGAGCATTGGTTGTCCTTCTAGAGGACCTGGGTTTGATTCCCAGAACCCACATAGTGGCTCACAACTGCCTGTAACTCCAGTTCTAGGGGCTCTGATGCCCTCTTCTGGCCTCCACACATGGTACCCAGATATTCAGGCCGCTAAAACATCCATACACATAAAATAATTATTTAATTAAAATAAAGACCTTGAGAAAGGTGAAAAACACACTGATATGTGCTGGGTATCAGTTGCATGCTGGGTACCAGTTGTATTCTGGGTACCTGTTACATGCTGCCTACCAGTTGCTTGTAAGGTACCTGTTGCATGCTGGGTACTAGTTGTTTGTTAGGTACACGTTGCATGCTGAGTATCCATTGCATTCTGGGTACCTGTTACTTTCTGGGTACCTGTTTCACACTGGGTGCCAGTAGTTGTTAGATACATATTGCATGCTGGGTACCCGTTGCATGCTGGGTACCCATTGCATGACGGGTACCTGTTGCTTGTTAGGCACCCGTTGCTTGCTAGGTGCGCACTGCTGTGTCTCTGTAGGATGGGCCCAGAAAGCAATGGGGTCACATCTTGAGAATGCTGGAGTGGAGGAAGGGCTTTCCCAAAGACCCACATCCCTAACAGACTGGGGATCCCTCAGGACAATGCTGCCTGTGAGCCGTGGTGGATGAAATACAAAGCCGTCTTGACTATAAATTTCTTAGGCCGTTCCCAGCAGTGTCCCCATGAACTCTATGAGAGCTTCATGAGAAAAAGTCTAGGCTTATTCACAGGCTCAGATAGGTTAATCAATCAACTCACCCCAGGCTACACACCTGGAGACTCCGGTCTGGGACTGGAGCCCAGGCCTGGACTCGGGCTTGAGCCTATGACTTGTGCTCCAGGAGCTGTCTCAGCATTCTGGTGTTTGGGGCGGGTAGGGGGTGGAAGCAGTTCTGTCATTGACATTTCTCACACAGCCTCTTTCTCTGTCACCCCAGTGAGCAATGCACTGGCCCAGGATGGGCTGCGTGTGCTCTGTCAGCACATAGCAGGCTGGGCAGCCCTGAGTCAGAGTGGTGACTTCACAGCCCCCAGGGGAGGCAGGAGGAGCAGGTGGCTAGCCTGTAGGCCTCACCCTGTCTGCAATTCCTAGGTGGAGCAAGTCACAGGAGACCTAGGCCAGAAAGTAGCAAATGTGGAGGGCCTTACACACCTGTCCCCTGCATCCTCCCCAGGGTCCCTGAGTGCTCTCTGGGGTGGAGGGAAGCCCACTTGAGTACATTCCCCTTTTTAATGTTGTAATATCCCATTCTGCTTTGTGCCTTCCCCACAGAACTCTAACTCATCCTATTGCCTAGTTCAACTTCCTGCCAGGCTGCCCCAACCTCTGGAAAGAGTCTGTGTTCATCCTCGGCCTCAAGGGTTACATCTGAAGACTGGAGCCAGGATGGAGACAAAACCCTTGTGGGCTGCGGGGCAAGCGGAAGGCGAGGGTGCGGTAGAGAGTCCACCTAAGGCTGGCCCTGGTACATCCTTCATTGAACCACCACTCCCTCCCCACTGCACCCTGAGATCAGTGCTCTGCAGTGGGCCCTGTGACATAGCCACTTCTGGTCTCTTGTGCAGTCTCCTCTGCTAGAGGGCCAAGGGTGATGGCTTCCTCTGCAGGGACCATTGCTTTGCCTGGAACTGCTTCCCAGACTTCTGGCTAAACTGATAAATTTATGAGAACCTGGCCCCTGGTCTCAAGAGGGGAGCATTGTGGGATCACTCATAGCCCCAGGGACTCCCTGAATCAGGCTGAGTGTGAGTATCACTGGACTCCAGCTCTGCTTGGCCCTTTTTCCTTCCTATCTGCACCCTGTTCCTGTTTAAAGCGCTTCTCTTCATAGCAGCCCTCAGCGAACACTCACTTGGCTTGGGCAGCTTTCCTGAGAACAGTTCCTGTGTTCATCAGCGTCTTAGTTAGGGTTTCTATTGCTGTGAAAAAACCACGTGACCAAAAGCAACGTGGGGGAAGGAAAAAGGGTTTATTTTGCTCCCACTTCCACATCACAGTTCATCAAAAGAAGCCAGGCAGGGACTCAAAGGCAGGAACTGATGCAGAGGCCATAAGAGGGTACTGCTTACTGACTTGCTTCCCATGGCTTGCTCAGCCTGCTTTCTTATAGAACCCAGGACCACCAGCCCAGGGATGGCACCACCCACAGTGGGCTGGGCCACCTACATTCATTATTAAACAGAAAATGCTTCCAGGTCACATTTTCTCAATTGAGAGTCCCTCTTCCCAAGTGACTCCAGCTTGTGTCAAGTTGACATGAAACTAGCCAGGACACCCACCCTGTAGAGAAGCCTATATCCCCGTGACATGCCTGGCTTAGACTGCTTCCTCATCTGCGTGGCTCTGTCAGGGCAGGCTAACCTGCTGTGACAAGCAGAGACTGGTGCTTGGGTGACAGCTCAGGACACAGAAAACTTTATTTATCACCCGTGTAACATATAAGACGTTTGCTCATGATGGCAGGCAGATTCACTTGGCACAGTGACACAGGGTTCTGGTTCTACCGGGGATCACAAGAGAGGTCCTGGACTGGAGTGTCCATGTTTAGATGGTCCTTGTGCTTCCTTGGAAGGCAGGGTGCAGAAGGGAAGGAATAAGACCTGTGAAGGGCAGCTACAGTCAGGCTGGGGCAGGCCACAGGCAAGGTGGAATGTCTGTTCCAACCAAGGTGCCACGCACAGAGACAGCCGGGGATTACATCTGCACCGAGTGTGATCAGCTGTGAGGACTGAAGCTGTTGGGGATGCTTGGACCTCACACAGATGGGACAATAGCCACAGTGAGAACCGACCCTTCCCCAGTCCACAGGGCAACAAAGGGACCGAGGGGGAGGACTTGGTCAGGATGTCTGCCTCTGGGCATGTGTGTAGTGGAGATGTGGACCAATGACCACCTGCAGGGGGACTTCAGGAAATCACCCTCTTGAGTGATGGAATGGGGCTAGTTTCCCCAGGGAAGTGGGGTACCGAAAACCCAATGCCTATGTTGGGGATACAACTTCAAAACTATTTACCCCAAGTCTTAGGGGCATCAAAGCAAACAAATAAGAAATGTGGTTGGGCATGGTGGTGTCTACTTCTAATCCTAGCACTCAGGAGGCAGAGGCAGGAGGATCTCTGTGAGTTCAAGGCCAGCCTGGCCTACAGAGTGAGTTCCAGGACAGCCAGAGCTACATCATAAGATCAGAGAAAGAGAGAGGGATAGAGGAGGAGAGAGAAAGAGAAAGAGAGAGAATTTTTAAAAAATGTATACACATAAACCCCAGCATTCCTGTCTCTATTTCCTTGTCTGCCCAGATGTGAGCACACGGCTTCAGGCTTCTGTGGTCACAGCTGTCTGTGTCTGCAGCACCCCTGCCCCACCTTCCCCACCATGAGGGACAGTACCCTCAAATTGATTCCTAAAACCTGAAAGAAGCTTCTCTCCCACACCAGACCCCAGGTCCCAGCTCCCCGTTCCCACAGAGAAATAGCCCCTACAGCAGCCGGAGTCCCAGGATTCTTGACTAAGGATCCCCTGGACATCTTGGCACCTGTACGCTTAGGTTCCGTATTTCTGGAGCATGGAGTGGCGTGGAGGACTACACACTGCAAGCCACATTCTTCCTGCAGGCATCTTGAGCACCAGACCTCCCAGCACTGTCTGGGTCAGTGCATTGTCCCTTGTGACTTGCACTGAGCAGATGTTCCCAGGTTTACGTGACCTCGCTGAAGTTGATTCGTGCATGTTGGGCTTGCTTCTGTAGATGACTTGCTACTATGTCACCCTGCCGTGAGCAGCTGGGTCTAAGGACATCTAAAGAGCCCTTTCTGGAGGGTGTCTTGGCTGGATGGGGAGGAAGTTCTCATGAGGCACCTATGGGACAGAAGACATTGACAAGCTCTGGGAAAGACGCTAACCTTACTATACTCACCTCTTCACCGAGCTGCCTCTTCAAGAGCTGTTTTGTTTTGTTTTGTTTTGTTTTGTTTTGAGACAGAGTCTCACTATGTAGCCCTGGCCAGCCTGGAACTCTCTTTGTGGACCAGTTGGCCTTGAACTCAGGGAGATCTGTCTGCCTTTGTCTTTCGAAAGTTGACGTGTGTGTGTGTGTGTGTGTGTGTGTGTGTGTGTGTGTGTGTGTGATATTATGTTCACAGAGGCAAAAGAGGGCATCAGGTCACCTGGAGCTGGAGTTACAGGCAATTGTGAACTGCCCAACATGATTGCTGGGAACTAAACTCAGGTCCTTTGCAAGAGCAACAAATATTCTTAACCACTGAGCCATCTTTCCAGTCCCACTTCAAGGATTCAGTTTGGATGCTGTGACAATGTTGTTGATTGCCAATTTGACAGAATCTAGAATCTTCTGGAGGCTGGGTCTCTAAGATGCCTGTGGTGATGATATTGGTTGAGGGGGAGGACCCACTCATTGTGGGTGGCACCATTCCCTGACCGGGATCCTGGACCGTAACAGAGAAAATGTAGAAGACTGTATCAGAGAGCAACAGTATCCATGGCTCTTTACGCTGAATGCACTTTGAATAGCGAGTCTCCTGCTCCTGCCTTCCCAGCCTGCTGCCATGTATTTCGTGCCCTGGGGTACCATATCCCTCTGGAACGGGAAGCCAAGGAAACCCAGTCTCACTTGTATTGCTCTTGCTAGGGTGCTTTATCACAGCAAAGCAAAGTAACTGAGACAGAGGTCAGAGCAGCTGCACCTCCAGAGCTCACAGAGGGACAAGCGTGGCTTCATGTCCCCAACAGACCTGCCTCACCGCAGACTGGCCTGGCTCACAATTGGTGGATTCCCCATACTGGACTCCAGTGTCCTCCGCTGTGGACTGGGAAGGTGACACTGTCTGCCACCTGGGCAGGTGGTGAAGGTCAGTTAGCTCAGCTACAACACAGTGCCTGGCAGGGTCCAGGTGTGGCTCCCTGTGATAGCAGTGACAGGGTCCAGTGTGGCTGCTGGCGCTATCCCACACTCCCTGTGATGGCAGTGACAGGGTCTGCTCTGTCTGGGTGCAGAGAACGCGTCTTCTCCTGGCCTGTGTTTCCCATGTGGGAGCACAAGTCTGCATGTGTGTGCAGAGGTCAGAGGTCAGCCTTGGGGTTTCTGAAACACTCTGTTTTTGAGATAGGGTCTCCTACTGATCTCAAACTCATCAAGTAGGTTAGGCTGGGGGGCACTGAACCCCCAGGAGCCACCAAGACTGGGGTTATAAGCACACAAGTTTGAAAAAAATATTCTATTCTATTGTAGTAATATGAGCGGCGGGACTGCATCCCCAGCACCCCGGCAGCCTGGCTAGTTTATGCTCCGAAATAACAACACACAAACTGTATTAATTTAAACACTGCTTGGCCCTTTAGCTCTAGCCCTTACAGGCTAATTCTCACATCCCGATCAACCCATCTCTAATAATCTGTGAGCACCGGTCTTACCCGGAAGATTCTAGCCTATGTCCATCCTGGGTCGGAGCTTCATGGCGTGTGTCTGCCCGGGAGCGGGGCATGGCATTTCTCTCAGGCGTCGGCTCCCGAGAGGAGAGCTGTGGAGTCTGAGCTCACTTCCTCTTCCTCCCAGCGTTCTGTTCTGTTTACTCCACCCACCTATTTTCTAAGCTATGAGCCCAAGCAGTTTGTTTATTACTTAGCCAATGAAATCAACAGATTGATATATGACACTCCCACATCATTCTATTATTTATTTATTTGATTTTTCTTTTTGACAAAGACTCTATGTAGTCCTGGCTGTTCTTGACTTGTAGACCAGGTTGGTCTTGAACTCCCAGAGATGCACCTGCCTCTACCTTCCGGATGCTGGAGTCAAAGGGGTGTACCACCACACCCGATTATTATTTTTTTTTTAAATGTAGGTTCTGGGTATCAAAATCAAGTCCTCACGTTTGCATGGCACATACCTTGCAAACTGAGCCATATTCCCAGATCCCCATGTCATCTTTTAAAATCTACATTCACTTTCTGACATGAGACTCAGAACACTGGCTTGTCGGCACACGGAGGACAGTGAGCCTGCTTAACGGTTCCCCTGGAACTCACACATCCGTGGAGGGACCCAAGTCAGTTCCTCCTCCACTTTCTCTTCCCTGCGATGAAGGGCTATCCCTGCAAACTAAGTCCCGCTTCAGGCTTCCAGCTATGCTATGCTAGTCCTCTGGAGACAGCCCCCTTCCAGGGACCCATCCTGACACCCCAAGCTCTCTCCTCAGACAGACTGCAGAGCTGAGCCACTGTGGTCGCACATGCACTTACCGTAGCTCCTCCTACTAGCCTCCAGCCTGAGCCTTGTCAGTCATTTCTATTTTCTGCCATGTACAGTAGCACTTGGTGGACGGGCTGTCAACACTGCCTCATCTCTTCTTCCGACTGCATGTGGCACCTGTGACATGTTTACAGATATTGGGTTGCTCAGTGAGAAGCTGGCCCAGCCCCCACGTTCCCAGGGAGGCCTGACCTTAAAGAAGTTTCCCGACCCTCTGCTGACACTGTTTAAACCACATTTGTCTTCGGGTGTGCATAGAAAAGTAGACTCCCAGTGAGCAAAGCTCTCACCTTGTAAGCAAGAGGAACCCACGGGAGAAACAGGGCCTTGTGGGTGGGGATGGTGTACGCCTTTAATCCCAGCACTCCTGAGGCAGAGGAAGGCTGGTCTCTATGAGTCTGTGTGTAGTAAGGTCCAGGCCACCCATCCCATGTGCTGAGACCTTGCCTCAACCACAAAGCAAAACAAACAACAAAGAAACAATGTATTGAGGCACCGTTTTTTTTTACAAGCTCTGGGGACCTAGCTGAGGGTTCACTGGCCAGCCAGTGTGGCAATAGTCAGGGAGTTCTGTGTCCCAGCGAGAGACCCTGTCTCAAAAAACAAAATGGATTACTGAAGAATGAAACCCCAGGTTGATCTTGTCTCTGGGAATGGATGTGAGCACACACACACACACACACACACACACACACACACACACACACACACTGATGTGTCCCGGCACGGTACTGGGTAGCAGAGGGAGTCCCAAGCAATCTCATACAGAGATCAGAGATCCATGTTGCAGACACATCTGGTAGCGGGGACTCAGGGGCTATGAATTGGGACCACATAGTGAGGAAACTGGGACATTCAAGCCTGCTCTGAGAGGCACACCTCGGGTCCAACCACATCCACACACACACACAGGGCTGGCAGGAGGGTCCTTCTCCAGCCTGTGTTCTGCATTCTGAGAGGCCACAATACAAAACTAATAATTCTCTGAAAACACAATTTAAATAGCAACAAGCCGGCTTCCTCATACCCCTCGGCCCTCGTTAGACGTGCCTATTGCTTCCATCTGTTTTCTCAAGGCCGACTTCGTCTGGCAGCAGAGTCACTAACCAGACTTTTCAGCCTGATCCGTCTCCTCTGCTCCCCACTTGAATCAATAATTACATTTTGATCCTGTCACCCCACACTCTTCTGCCACCAGGACTGCCCCTTTGGTTGGCTTAGACATTGGGTAAGTAGTAGAACTCCCTCCCTGCTCATGGTGGCTCATGCCTTTAATGCCAGAGGCAGGAGTATTCTGGGTCAGCCTCAGCTACATAGTGAACCTGAGGCTAGCCTGGACTACATGAGATCCAGTCTTCAAAAGCCAATGAAAAGGCCCTGCTGTGCAGGGAAGACTATATGAAGATGAGCAAGACCGGAAGTCTCAGGCCCCACAGAGAAGCAGCCTGGCTGGGAATATGGTCCAGGATGTTGTCTCTAAGCATCTTGATGCATCTGGCTCAAGCAGGGAGAAGGCTAGCTCAATCCCCCTGAGAGGCAGACACCCATAAACTGGCCTTCAAGGTAGCCCCCTGGGTCCTTGCCCTGAGGATTCTCACCTGGCTGCCCTCTGTTTCCCTTGCTGTATTTACCAGGTCAACACCCTCCCTGACTTGGGCAAGGGTATGTTCTCCTCTCTCTGGTTCATATCTGGGTGTTGCCAATGGCCCCCAGGGGTCAGGCAGGCATTCACTGCATGTGAACTTCGCACTGCCCTTGGCCAGGCACTTGGGATGTTGGTTTATTTAACCCTTCCAAGAGCCTGCTGGGTTTGCCCAGCATGAGCCTGCCTTACTGGTTAAAAGAGACCAAACTTGGTCAAACAGCAAGCCATCTTCCAAGCCTGACCTCTGAACTCTGACCGTGGCCTGTGTCCCAGCAGCACTAAGGCTTGGTTGGGCACTCAGTCACCCATCTCTGTGACATCGCGCCTGTGGAGAAGGAAGGAGGGCTTCATTGGCTCACATTTCAGAGGTTTCTCTCCTCTTTCACTTGGTCTGATGATGTAGGCCTGTGGGGTGCGATGCAACACACCACAGCGCGTGGCAGAACAGGAGTCATGGTGACGGGGCTAGGCCATGGTGGGAGAGAAGAACAGGAGGAGAGAGAAAAAGAGGGAGATATAGAGGGGAGAGAAGAGAGATGTGGAAGGGAAAGAGAAAAAAGAGGAGGGGGAGAAACAGGGAGAGAGAGAAGAGGAGAGAGAATGAGAGAGGAGAGACAAGAGAAGAGAAAGAAGGCAGAGAGGAAAGAGGGAGACTTGGGGCAGGAGTCCCGATAGCTCCATGGAGGGCATTCTCCCAGCGACCTACCTTCCTCCCCACAGCGCCCCCCTTAGCCACCTTGCCTCTGCTGAGCACGTGGGCCCCTGGGGAGGGAGCGTTTAGACACTCTCTAAAGTTCACAGCTCCCAGCTGCCTGCACCAGAGCGCTTCAGCTTAAAAAGCTGTTGGCAGCCGGGCGGTGGTGGCGCACGCCTTTAATCCCAGCACTCGGGAGGCAGAGGCAGGCGGATCGCTGTGAGTTCGAGGCCAGCCTGGTCTACAAGAGCTAGTTCCAGGACAGGCTCCAAAACCACAGAGAAACCCTGTCTCGAAAAACCAAAAAAAAAAAAAAAAAAAAAAAAAAAAGCTGTTGGCTTTCAACTTGACAGCGGCCCACCATTTCCAGAGCGTCTGCAGTGGGCCAAGCACACTTCCAGGGCACAGCACAGAACCCGGCCAGAACCTCTCGCTCTCACGGGGTTCACGGTTAAACACAGGGAGAAAGGCAAGACCACACACAGCAGCAACAGAACAGTGCGGGAAGGAAATGACGGCTTCCCAAAGCCATCATGCAGAAAGCCAAAAGGCTGGTTGGGGCCCATGAGGTGGCTGGGTGACTAGAGGCACTTGCCTGCAAGCCTGACAGTCCTGGGTTCGCCGGATCCCGCAAGATGGCAGGAAAGAACTGAGTCCCGAGAGTTGTATGAAAACCTCTACATGTGCGCATACATAAAATGAGTAAATAAATGATCCTTGGTAAAAATGCTTCTAGAAGAGTCTGGGGAGATGGCTCAGTGAGTAAGAGCTCTGCCTTCCAAGCATGAGGACCCAAGTTCAAATCCTTAGCAACCTGGTAAGAAAAAAAGCTGGGTGTGACCCATGTGCTCATATCTGCAGCACTGGAAGGTAGAGGCAGGTGGAGCTTATCCCCCAAATACTGCAAGCTCCAGGCCCTGTGAGAGAACCTGTCTCAAGGGAATAAGGTGGAGAGTGACAGCAGGACACCTGATGTCCTCCTTGGCCCTCTGACCTCTGGCTGGGAAGGCACAGGCACACGCGTGCGTGCACACACACTCACACACAGAAGGATCTTTGTGGAAGTGGTTGTGCAGGAGTCGTTTAGGCACAGCCATGGAAGCCATGGGAAGAGACACCTGGCACAGCATATGAGAGGCCCTGTGGTGTCAGAGTCAGGCCTGTCGGAGGACCTAGAGGAAGAGACTCTGCCTACAGAAGAGCCAGCCGGGCGAGGCAGCACAGAGCGCCAGAGGTCACAGCAACCTTCTCAAGGACAAGTTGAAGTCTGGGGTTAGTTCCAATGTCAGAGTTTGAGCTTGGGATGAACAAGACTTTTTCATTAGTGAATTTCATTTTTGTAGTTGTTAGGTTTTCAGAAAAACTGGGCAGAAGGTACAGGGCTCCCAAGCCCTATTTATGATTTGAAAAGAAAAGAAGTATGTGTGTGTTTCTTCCTCCATCTGTGTGCATGCACTTATGTGTGTGCACCTGTGTGTGTTTCTTCCTCCGTCTGTGTGCATGCACATATGTGTGTGCACCTGTGTGTGTTTCTTCCTCCATCTGTGTGCATGCACATATGTGTGTGCACCTGTGTGTGTTTCTTCCTCCGTCTGTGTGCATGCACATATGTGTGTGCACCTGTGTGTGTTTCTTCCTCCGTCTGTGTGCATGCACATATGTGTGTGCACCTGTGTGTGTTTCTTCCTCCGTCTGTGTGCATGCACATATGTGTGTGCACCTGTGTGTGTTTCTTCCTCCGTCTGTGTGCATGCACATATGTGTGTGCACCTGTGTGTGTTTCTTCCTCTGTCTGTGTGCATGCACATATGTGTGTGCACCTGTGTGTGTTTCTTCCTCCGTCTGTGTGCATGCACATATGTGTGTGCACCTGTGTGTGTTTCTTCCTCCGTCTGTGTGCATGCACATATGTGTGTGCACCTGTGTGTGTTTCTTCCTCCGTCTGTGTGCATGCACATATGTGTGTGCACCTGTGTGTGTTTCTTCCTCCATCTGTGTGCATGCACATATGTGTGTGCACCTGTGTGTGTTTCTTCCTCCGTCTGTGTGCATGCACATATGTGTGTGCACCTGTGTGTGTTTCTTCCTCCATCTGTGTGCGTGCGTGCACATGTGTGTGGATGTGTGTGTGCACATGTGTGTTTCTTCCTCCATCTGTGTGTGCATGCGTGTATGTGTGGTGTGCACATGTGTGTTCAAATGTGTGTGTGCACACTTACGTGTGTACACATGCATGGAGACCAGAGGTTGATGCCAGGTGTCTTCTTCATTCCTTCCCCCACCTTAGTTTTTGGAGCAGGGCCTCTCCCTGAACCTGGAGCTCACAGATTCTGCTAGACTGGCTGACTAGTGAGTCCCAGCAATCCTCCTGTCTCTGCCTGCCCTGAATGGGTTACAAGTGTGCACCAGCAGGCCTGCCTTTTTAGGTGTTCTGGGGATCCAAACTCAGGTCCTTACACCTGTGTGGCAGGTCCTTTGCCCACCGAGCTAGCCCACAGCCCCAGTTCTCACCATTAACCTGCTGTACCCCTTACACTTAGCCTACCCTATTCCTACTCACCAAGCCCACACTCTACATTTGAGGCTTAGCACATCCACAGTGATAGACACGTTCGCCCACAGCAGAGCGTAGTGGCATCTGTAGTGGCATCCATTGGGGCAGAAATCTTGAGCGAACACGTTGCTCTCCTCTAAGCTCAGCCATTTTTCGAGACAGAGTCTTGCTATGCAGTTAGGCTAGCCAAGAACTTTCAACTGTTTCCCCTGAGCACTGGGACTGTGGGCATAAACCAACCCGCCCTGTCTGCCCATTCTTAATTTTCTTTTTTGTTTTTTGAGACAGGATTTCTCTGCGTAGCTTTGGAGCCTGTCCTGAAACTCACTCTGTAGACCAGGCTGGCCTTCAACTCACAGAGATCCGCCTGCTTCCACCTCCCAACTGTTGGGATTAAAGGAGTGTGTCACCACCGCCCGGCCCGGCTCCATTCTTCTTTCTTTTAAAGATTTACTTTTTTTGTTGTTGCTTGTTTTATGTTGGTTTTGGTTTTTGGTTTATGGAGCAGGGCTTCTCTGTGTAGCCCTGGCTATCCTGAAACTCGATCTTTTGACCAGGCTGGCCTCGGCCTCAGAGATCTGCCTGCATCTGCCTCTCAAGTGCTGGGACTAAAGTGTGTGCCACAACTGCCCAGTAGACTTAATTTTACTTTATGTGTGTGAGTGGTTTGCCTGTGTCTGTATGCTATCTACACACCTGGAGCCCTTGGTGGCCAAAACTGGCCATTGGGTCCCTGGGAAGGAGTTACAGATGGATGTGAACTGCCGTGGGGATGCTGGGAACGGAACCCTGACTCTCTTTTGTAACCAGTGCTCTTAAGCACCTGCTGAGCCAGCTCTCCAGCCCCTCAAGTCTGTCCATTCTTGATTGGGCCCTGAAGAGGCAAACACATGAGAAGGCCACCCCTGGTGCTTTGTGCTGGTTCTCTGAGCAATAGGCCTCCCCTCCACACACTCCACTGTCTTCCAAAACCATCTTCTGGCTGGCCACCATCCCAGTCTGTGGCACCAGACTTCCAGTCCTGTGTTCCCACTGCCTGGCCTCCTCTGAGTCCCAGAGAATGACAACACAAAGAGGCTCTCCGGAAGAAACTGTCCCCAAAGTCATTGCCACACTCAGCTGTAACACCCAGTCAGCTTTTCCACACTGCTCCCCAGCCCACGGTCGCGGCTGTGGAGCCTGGTACTTTGAAGATCCCTGTCACTCGGGAGGATGACTCAGAGCCGGGGCTGTGGCTTGTGGGTGTTTTCAGACAAGTCACCAGAAGCCTTGTATTGTCTGAAGGTTTTTTCAAGCACACCAGTAAATCAAACTTGTCCACTGCTTGCCCTGGGGAGAATCACGGGATGTAGAGAAGACAGCGCACTCGGCACACAGATCCATCGCCAAGTCTCAGATCAAGAGCAGCTGGGCGGGGGCCAGGCTCCTGCTTTTCTGCCACTAAACCCATTTTTCCCCCTCAAATGCTTGCCACCCAAGCTGGGAAGCGGGGCATGAATAAGCTGATTCTCAGACAACAGATCTGGCACACAGGACAGGGAAGACATCCTGGCAGTCTGGCTGGCCACGGAGACCCCACTCCTGGACCGCCAGCACCTCACAGCTTGGAGCCTGTTAAGACAACTGTGTATATGATGGAGGGGCCTGTGCCACAGAAAACACGTAGAGGTCAGAGGTCAACTTGAAGGAATCTGTTCTCTGCTTCCACAATGTGGTTTCTGGAGATCGAACTCAGGTCAGCAGGCTTGGAGGCAAGCGCTCTTACTGGCTGAGTTCTCTTGCCAGCTCTTCCCACCTTTTTCTCAGTGGATGGATTGACTCCTAAGCTGACTTAGTGAAAACATCTGTAGGATCCCAGTTGATGAGGCTCTGGAACAAAGTGGGAAATAATAAGATACCAATCCTGTCTGCTTTTCACACACGTGCGCTGACGCACACAGGCATGCACGTGTGCCCGTACAGCAAGGCACCAGCTAGGTGAGACTTGTCGGCAGGATTTATTCCTGATCTCAGCCCAGTGAGGTTCTGAAACACAAATCTAATTGGTCCAACTGCATTAAATTATCTTTATTTCTGGATTCTTCCAGAAAGCTCTGAATAGAAAAAGCTTCCTAGGGCTAGTGAGACAGCTGAGTGGATTAAGTGCTTGCCCTGAAACCTGAGTTCGACCCCCAGCCAGAAGGAGAGGAGTGTTGGTTAGCACAGGGCTGTTCCCTGGTCTCTGTTTCTGTGCTACCTCATCACACAGACAATAATAATAAATCAAAAATTTAAAAACCTTTATAAAACGTTGCTGTCATAGTTAGCTTTCTGTTGGTGCAATGAAGACCATGGCCAAAAGCAGCTTGGGGAGGAAAGGGTTTATTTGGCTTCCAGTGTTCTGATCTGATGGGAAGTCAAGGTCGGAACTCAAGCAGGGCAGGCACCTGGAGGCAGGAGTGTCTGCTGCAGAGGCCACGGAGGAGTGCTACTTCCTGGTTCCTGGCTTGCTCCTCAGGCTTGCTCAGCCTACTTTCTTACTGTACTCAGGACTACCTGCCTAGGGATGGCCCCACCCGCAGCGAGCTGGGTCCTCCCACATCAATCATTAATCAGGAGAACATGGCGGCACAGACTTGCCCACAGGCCAAGCTGATGTTTCTCAGTTGAAACATCTTCCCAGATGACTCTCGCTTGTGTCGAGCTGACAGCAAACTCATCACCACCAGGTCTTGCCTTGCCAGAGCTGGGCATGGGAGTGCACGCCGTAATCTCAATGTTTGCATCACTTGGGGGTTGGAGACAGGAGAATTCTATATCCAATGCTAGGCTGGGATACATAGAGTCTGTCTCAAAAAAAGGAGGTGAGGAAGGCAGGCTTCATCCAGAGCACCTCCTATGTGTAAGTCGGACTCCCTCGCCTACTCTCCACCCCACACCGGGAGACACTGTTGAGTCCTGCACTCCACACCGGGAGGACACTGTTGAGTCCTGTGGACATCTGCTGCTCTTTCTTCCAGGCTCCTCAACGCTGTGGCTCTGAAGCCGTTCCTTTTAAAGACATATACTCCCTTCCAAGCTCCTAGGACTGACATGTGATAGCATCCCTGGGGAGGAAGCTGATCATTCCATGAGGAAAAAAAAAATACCTAAAAAGCTTAACTCTCCCCAAAGCCTTCTTTCAGTTAAATAAAATTAGTAACCTAATATTAAATGTAACACAATGCTAAATGTAATTAAATGTAATAGATACTAACATGAGGAATCCAGACAGACACCAACCGCATGGAATAGAATCTTACAACATGAGCTATATTGTTATTGCCTGTTTCCTCCTTTAATCGGATACCTGCCCTCCCCCTACCCCACCCACCCTGCATGCACTCTTGGTGTCTGTGCTTGCTGGGCTGTAAGGGTGTCAGAGGGATTCCTTCAGAAATCCTAGACTACCCATTCGTGGCTGGTGGTAGATTTTGTCCGCTGGGGAGTTTTGATTTATCTGGAAATGATTTTTTTTTTTTTTTGTCATAAGGGAGGACACAGGCAAAGGGGAGAGGAGAGGGCAGTGGACACAGCAAACATTCTCTCCCCCCAGGACAGCTCCTCTACCCTCAGAAAGAACACAGCACTCTGTACACAGGGAGCGTGAGCTGAGAAACCCTGTTCCAGAACAAACTAAAACAACCATTCCAAAACCCACTGGAGGGGCTGGAGAGATGACTCAGTGATTAAGGGCACTGGCTGCTCTTCCAGAGGACCCGGGTTCAATTCCCAGCTTCCACATGGCAGCTCACAACTGTCTGTAACTCCAGTTCCAGGGAACCTGATGTCCATGGCAAAACACCAATGCACATTTAAAAACAAAAATGAAAGAAAGAAAGAAAGAAAGAAAGAAAGAAAGGAAGGAAGGAAACCCACTGGAGCAGGCAGTTATTCTGCTATCCTGCCGATTTCCTGGAAATTCAAAGCTTTCCATGGCTCTTAAAAACCTCAGCATGCACTGGAGCAAATAGAACCCCAGCTCTGCCCAATTCCTCCACAAACACAGGGCACACATCCACAGTCCCTTCGCGCCTCAGTTCCCCTTCAGACCCCCAACTAGGGACAGCCATTTTGCCACAACCATACTTCAGATGACTCTTCTGTAACTGACAGTTTTAGAGGATGCTGGCGTCACCAGCAGCCATTGTAACAGAGGCTCGTAGGGCACAGGGCTGTCCCAGAATAGAGCCAGTTCCAGGAGTCAGCGTGCGGCTCTGTCATTTGACCACCACAAAGTTGGCAGTGGCCAATAGAGCCACCTTCAGCTGAGGCTACCGCACTGACATCCCTGGGGCCACCGCAGTCATGGAGACAGAAGCTGGAAAGGGGGGGGGGCGGGTGCTGGGGGAGGAAACTTCAGTTGCAAAATGAAAGGTGGACATTCTGAGGCCGGCAATGGAGAAGCGCTCCATGGTCATAGCAGGGTCCCTGGGATAGAAAGCGCATGTCCGGTGTGTTCCACAACCAACAGTTTTATGAACCCAAACCAACTTTGGAGCCATGTGTGACCTCAGGCTGGCAATGAAGGACACTCCCCTGCAAGACACAGGCATCCCTGTTCTTTTCTGGATAGCCTTAGGCTTCTGGGCCTGCTCTGAGGGGACCATGACAGTGGCATTTCCAGGGGTGGAGGACGTCCCTGGGCAGATTAGCCTGGACACTGAGGCCATGTGGAATCAGTGTAGGAGTGTGTCCAGTGACACACTCTCCCCCCCCCCCCCCCCGTCTCTTATTTCTCTTCCTTCTTTCATTTTCCTCTTGCCTCCCTCTTCCCTCCTCCCCTCCTCCCTTTGGTTCCTAGGGATGAAGCCCAGGGACACTAGGTAAGCACTAAGCTTAGAGCCTGGTCTCAGCACCTTCGCTTCCCAGGGGCCACTTTAGTAGGGAACAGGAGGCCAGCCAGGGAAATGACTGAATGCACTTTCTATGTGGGTCTTGTAGATTCCACCGGTCCAAGGCCTCTGGACAGGACATGGTGGCAATGAGAAAAGAAGTCACTTGTCATGTCCTAGGGGTAGTCTTCACCTGAGGACTGCACCTCAGGGTGCTGGACTTGGAGACCTCTCCAAGGAGCAGGGAAAGAAAGGAGGGTGTAGACTGCCCCTGCCAAGGCACAGCCAGTTAGTTGAGTAGCAGACGAGGGGACAGAAGAGGGAGGGCGGATCACTTAAGGATCCTTAGGGGTTCCCAAGGGGGACAGTGGAGCTTAACCCCAACAGGGGTTGGGGGCTGGTGAGGAGAAAAGGGGTGGAAGGGGGAGGGAGACACGAGAGGGTAACAGGGTAAATATGATCAAATGCATGGACATATATGAAAATGCCATAATTAGAGCTATTATTGTGTGCAATTAATATGGTCATCAAAATATATTTTTAAAAAGTTCCAGATGCCTTTACTGTACAATCATCCAGCCCAAGCTTTGAAGTGTATATTTCAATATAAAGACAAATGGAGCCCTTACAGTTACTAAATGGAGGGGGAAGCTAATCTGGCTCTACAGGAAGCCTTCCTATGGACAGGACACAGGAGGTAGTGGTGAGGGACACTCCCTGTTACCTGCACTGGCTGAAGCCTTGGAGCTGGCAGTGACTTTGACCTTCTGTTCCTGGAGAGTCTGTGACGTGGTGACTGGGTTTGAGGAAGAAGCCCTGATGACAGTGACTTGTGTACACCCTTTGGGAAATCCCGGCATGTTGCATGCACAGTAAGAAGTCCCATAAAAGCAAGGTGGTGTTGCACGCCTTTAATTTCAGCTCTTGGGAGGCAGAGGCAGACAAATCTCTGCATTCAACCAGCCTGGTCTACAGAGCGAGTTTCAGAACAACCAGGACTACACAGAGAAACCCAGTCTCAAGTAACAAACAAAAGAAGAAGCCCCATAAAGATCAGTGCTCCATCATGTGATACAGGGTTAACTGAGGCTCAGAAAGGCCAAAGAGTCATCCAAAGAGGCAGGAACAGGAAAGTTACTTTCCATCCTTCCCAGTGTGTGGGATTCTAAAGTCAGTTCCTGGGAGAATGTGAGTGTCAAGCCCTGAAGACTGACCAGGTGCCGCAACAGGCTATCCAGGCTATGCACTCAGAGGGGGCAGGGTGGCCGGAGCATCCCCGGCATCGGCATGGGGCATTGGGTCTTTGAGAACTTGCAGATGCCTCTTGGAGGCTCCAGCCCTCTGCTCCTGAAAACTTGGGTGTGTAATTTAAGTCTTATTAAATAATGAATCTGGGTCAGTGGTAATTTATAGATTACTCTCATTAACTGGATAAGAATAATCACCAACTCAACAGTGAGTCATAACAGCAATTAAAGGAGGGGGGGGGGACAGAGCCTAGCGCTGGGTGGGGTGTGAGGACATGTCTCCAATTATTTCCCAAAGATCCCGGAGATAGGCGAAGAGCAACATGAACGTTGCCCGAGACTTTCTTTTTCTCTCTTTAGTTTTTAAGCCCGTCAGGAGAAATTTAATCCATATGTTCAGAATTTGTTTACATCCAAGCCATCAAAACAGTGTTCGCCAGAAGCATTTGAAGCCTAAGAAGACTTCAGCCTTCTTTGTTCCGGGCCTTTGGTCTTTGCACGAGGGAGTTGTCTTGTGCCAGATGCCAAGGGGCCGTTCCCACAGGAATACCGTCCTGGCGCCCTAGCCCACCTTGCCCCTGCCCTCTGCCCCTTTGAGGGGTGGGAGGTGGGAGGCTGCCTGTCTCAACCTTGGGAACCCCTCAAAGGGTGGGAAGTCATCCCGGAAGAGCTCATCTACCCAGAAAGGACGAGAGAGGCCAGCTTTACACAGAAGGGTGGTGGCTTGGCTCTCCGGGCATGGGGTGTGTGCCAGATGTACCGCTGCTTCCACAGCTCCCCGAGACAGGCACGTCCAGCGTCCCCACTGCATGGACAGGGCGAACGGAAGCCAGTGGAGACTACAGGTGTTGCCCATGCGCACCAAGCAGAAGAGCTGAACTCTAGACTGGAGCACTTCAGATACAGAACCTAAAGTCTGGAGAGCCTGCACGGGAGGCTGAGTGGGTAGGAGTGCTGGGTACGATAAGCTTCAGGCTCGACTGGGTGTGGCTCACATGGACAGGTGACCAACACAGAGCCGAGGCCACACCCTGGTCTGCGTCCCTCTTTCTCCTTTTGCCCTTCCTCGGTCCTTCCATAGTTACAGATTTAAACACGTCAGAACGGCAGCCTAGCTGGTACAGTGTTTGCCTGGCATGGGCAGAGTCCTGTGGCCAGTCCTAGCCTGTGATCCCAACACATGTAAGGTGGAGGCAGGAGGATTAGAAGTTCAAAGACATCCTGGACCATACAGCAAATAGGAGGCAAGCCTGGGCTACAGGAGACCCTCTCTCAAACAAACAGGTGGCTTTCCTAGGACTGGTCTTGGAAGTGCTTTTCTTTTCAGTAGATATTGAAACTCTGTGTCCACACAATGACAGTTGTATGGATGTATAACCTGCATTCAGCTGACTTACTCATCACCAAAGGTGTTTTCTTGATGTCCCTCTGTGGCTACAGAGTACCCCAGTCATGGGATTTCCCTAATGCCAAAGGGATGTCACCTCAACGGGTACCTGTCACTGGACCTATGAGTGACATATCAGAGTCTCCACACTTTTCTGCTTATTCAGGACAGAGGGACCATTGGGCATAAGACCTGAGCCATGTGTGTTGGCCTCACTTTCAACTCTAGCCCAGGGCTTCTGTGAAGTCTCCTGGGCCTCAGCAACCAAACCTTTGCCAAGTGGCAGACATACCCAGAGCTCAGACCCGTGTTCACTCACACCAACATCTCCTGTGGGCACAAGTGAGACATTCCCCTCAGCCCTCCCCTGGGAGGTGGAGGCTGCAGATCATGTGCTGTGGATCCCACCGTGGTGTCCCTGTGGTCAGAGTGGGAGGCAGAGGAGAGCTGCGATGTCGGTGTCTGTGACCGCCATAACCAATGCCCCAAAGTAGGGGCTTGAAGCCACAGAAGCCCCAAATCAGGGACTCCTCTGCCTTTCTCCCTGGGTGTGTGTGTGTGGCTTCTTCTATGTGTGCTATGTTCTTCCTGTCACCACACCTCCCTGAGTTCTCTCCGCTGATGGAGGAAGGTCATTGGTTAAATAAAAAGAAACTGCTTGGCCCTCATTGGTTAGAAGATAGGTGGGAGGAGTAAACAGAACAGAACGCTGGGAGGAAGAGGAAGTGAGCTCAGACTCCACAGCTCTCCTCTCGGGAGCAGACGCCTCAGAGAGACGCCATGCTCCCGCTCTCCGGTGCAGAGGCACGCAATGAAGCAAGCCGCCAGGTTAGACATGCTGAATCTTTCCTGGTAAGACCGGTGCTCACAGATTATTAGAGATGGGTTGATCGGGATGTGAGAATTAGCCTGTAAGGGCTAGAGCTAAAGGGCCAAGCAGTGTTTAAATTAATACAGTTTGTGTGTTGTTATTTCGGAGCATAAGCTAGCCATGTGGGCAGCCGGGGTGCTGGGGACGCAGGCCCGCCGCTCTTATTACTACACTCCGCTGCTTCTTTTCTTTGGTGAGGGCACTGGGACACTTGAGAAGATCTGTGCTCTTAAAATGCAGCATGGTGGGGGGGGGGGGGCGTTGGATGTGCCCCCTGGAGGGATATGACTTCACTGCTATTCCAACAGAGACCTCATGGGGGGAGGGGCCGGTTCAGCCGAGAGAAGATGAGGTAGAAGCTGTGGGAAGGAGAGTAGGATGGAAGTGAGGTCCAGAAGTCCTTACACAAGACCTCAAAGGCAGCCCAGGAGAGACAAAAGGGCTGGCAAAGAGGAAGGCCGGGAAGCCCCTGCTGAGGCCAGCTGGAACTAGTCAGGGCCACTGATTCAGAGCAGAGGCACACTGGAGAGTCTGGAGGTAAGCTGTGGCTCCTTATGACACTAACACACACCCCTGGGTGGAGACAGGTGATGAGTGAAGGTGTGTGTTGACCTGCAAGTGACAGGGCCAAAACCCCGTGCCCTGCAAAGGCGCCTCCTATGCAAATGAGCCTCATGCAAATGGGGCTTCCATGCAAATGGGCCTCTCTTCCCAAAGTTCTGTTCTCTAGCCTTCAAACTTGTCCTGGATTCTAGCTGGTCCCTCCCTTGAAGCCTGTCTTTTCCTAATAAACTGTCACTGCTTCTGCCACTACCTCCAGAGCTGTCTACAGAACCCCCGATATTCGCAGGTATCAGAGGGGCTGGCATGGCCTCACTGTCCCCATTCCTCCCTCTCTCTGTTGAACTAACAGTAGTTAGTATGAACTAAGTTGGCTTTGACACCACTCTGGGTCCTGTTGTGACACTGGAAAACAGTCTAAGGCTAGATATGACGCTCACAGGGCCAACAGCATGCAACGGTGTCTCAATTGTTGGTCACTGTCCTGGGGAGGCTCAGGTGGCAGCTGCCATGGCTGCCCCTGCTGTGGCAGCACCGACTTCCTCTGGCCAGGGTTTCAAGGTTCCTAGGTTCTGTCTGAAAATGTCAACCAGACCTGGGTCAGCAGGGTCCCAGGATGTGGCTCAGCCCGATTGTCCCTACTCACCCTGCTGTGTGACCAACACACCTCCCCAGGGCTAACTGTCACTACCCAACCTGACCAACAAATCGCTCCAGGCCAGGATGTTCACAAAGATGTGATGTGCGACCCCTCCTCCCCTAGAGCAGCCCAGGAGACAGGAAGTTCACAGCCTGATGGACCTGGGCTGTCAGGGAGCCAGTGTGCATCTAAAGAAAAGGCACCCTAGTGAGGTGAGGTCACTCTCTGAAGCTAGGAACTCTAAAACATGGAGAGAGGGCCAATCCACCCAGTTTCCAGCCAGGTCCTATAGTCAACCACCACCACCCTCACCACCTCCCCACGCATCCCTGTTGCTCTAGGAAACACCTGGCACTCACAGGAGATGCATTTGCAACCTTCAATTACATGGACCACTGCTGGCCCCCAGAAGGTCCAGGCCTTCTCCAGACTGCCCTGAACTAGACAGCACTCCGCAATACAGTCACCCTGTCCAAAAATAGGGGCAGTATGTGGACATGTTTAATTTTGAAGAAATTTTGTAAGTGGATTGTTATTTAGACAAAAGGGGGGAAGTTCTGTGGGAACTCCTTCAGCCAATAGCCTTTAAGATATCGGCCCATTTTGGGAATGGTCTCATGTACTATAAATGCAGACAAAAGCATGTGTGGGCTTCTTGGCGACTGGATTTGGTTCCAGTTCCCGGTACATCCAGAGGACTGCAGATTGCTACTCTTTCTGTGAGTTTATACCCAGATAAATAAACCTTTGTTATACTCCATTCCGGGCTATTGTAGAACTCTGATGTACACCAACAAGATTTCTGCATATGTATGATACATGTATTTGCATGTGTGTATACATGCACATGCATGTGTATATACATGCACATGTGGGCATGTGCGTGTAGAAGTCAGAGGACAACCTCGGGTGTGGACTATTCTTTTACACTGTGTGAATATATGACACTGTGATTGGTTTAATAAAGAAGCTGACTGGCCTATAGCTAGGCAGGATAAACTTAGGTAGGAGAAGAAGGCTAAAAGGATTCTGGGAAGGAGGGCGGAGTCAGAGAATAAAGAGGAGATACCACGAGACACAGAATGAGCAGGCTAAAAAGTATATAGATGAGATAAACAAGCCTTGGGGCAGCACACAGATAAATAGAGATGGGTTAATATAAGTTATAAGAGCTAGTTAAAAACAAGCCTGAGCTATTGACTGAGCATTTACAATTAATAATAAGTCTCTGTGTGGTTATTTGGGAACTGGCTGGGGAGACAAAAAAATCCTGCCTACACTCAGGTGTCATTCCTGGGAGACACAATCCACCTTAGATTTGAAACAGGGTCTCTTGCTGGGCTGTGGTGGTGCACACCTTTAATCCCAGCGCTCGGGAGGCAGAGGCAGGTGGATCTCTGTGAGTTCGAGGTCAGCCTGGTCTACAAGAGCTAGTTGTTTCAGGACAGGCTCAAAAGCTACAGAGAAACCTTGTCTCAAAAAACAAAACAAAACAAAAAAACTAAAAAAAAAAAAGAAGAAGAAGAAGAAGAAGAAGAAGAAAGAAAGAAAGAAACAGGGTCTCTCACTGGTTTGAAGCTTGCCCATTAGGTTACACTGGCTAGCCAGGGAATACTGGGGACCCTCCTGTCTCTGCCTCCCCAGCAGTAGAATTATAAGTGTGTGCCACCATGCTCAAGTTCTTGTTTTCCTTTAAAGGGGTGCTGGGGATTGACCTGAAGAATTTGTAAGGCAAACATTTTACCAACTGAGCCATCACCCCAGCACAACAGGTGTTTCTAACACTGAAACCCTGGAATTAGCGTGAAAGTCCCTTGAAGGGAGAAAGTAGATTGTATCTGCATACACTGAACTCTCAGCTCTCTCTCCTAAGTTATGAAAAGACTAGCAGCCATCTTCTGACCTCAGTTTCCTCAGGGCCAGGGCCACGGGCATGCACTGCCCTCCTTGGCTTCCGATAACGTTTTCATATTCACTCAACCTTACCAGCTGCTGAGAGGCTCTCAGTTTCTAACTCACAATCAAAGGTGTTTTCACATCCATGTGCATGCACACGTATACAGTATATACACATGTACACACCTGTGTATGCACAAATAAACATGCACACGCATACATGGAAGTTCACACATGAAGCATCCGTACATACCCCTGCATGCATGCACACAGCTATAGCACAAACACCTGCATACACACACAAGCCCTACATCTCACCTCTACTTCATCTTGCACACCTGGCCTTGGCACTGTCCTTGGAAGTACACCTCCCGCCCTCCCCCACAGAGCTCTATGAGTGTCACGGTAGATTGATGGATGGGAGAGCTCAGCTTTCCCAAACTACCGCATGTGTTTATTATGGCGATGAGTGTGGGCCTGGCCGCTTCTGGCTTGTGTAAGTGTCAACTGGTGACAACATGTGCTCTACAGAAGGCAGATGTCAAGGGGGCAGCCGAATGGCCCACCGCACTGTGAGGACCACCCAGGGGCACTGTTCATGTAGGTTTGGGCCTCCATAGCCTTTGATGAGAAGAAAGGCCACGGGGATATGCAATGCCACGGGGATAGGCCTGTGGGAAGGTCATGAGTGGCAGGATGGGACCTCAGATTTGCTTCATGCTGGACAGCCAAGGTCATACAATCCACCCATTCTGTTTGCTCCGAAGACCCCAGACTTGCTGCTTTAGCTTCTCGAAGGTTCCATGGTTACCCACACATCCCAGCATGCTCTGTGGCAGGTACCAGACACTTACTCATTTCAAAGGTGTGATCCTGCTCATGTTTCCCCTTGGCCCCCTGTCCTGATGCCAGTCGAGTTGTGACTTCACTAGGCTATCTGACCATTGTCTCCCTGGACCTGGATGGGCACTTACAGGGTGCCTCCGTCAACAGGGCCTTTCTCCGCATGGTGAGTACTGCCTTACCACAGCCACGTCTCAGGGAAGGAAGTCAGTCGGCACACTGGTTCTCCCTCCTGCCCATCCTCCTCCTCTTCCACCTTCTGCTCCTCCAGCAATAAAATGAGGTCACACAGCCCCTCCAGTCACCCTCCTATATCACCGTCTTTCTGTCCACCTGTCCTGACTGAGCTGCCCCAGCAGTCACCTAGGGCTGCAGAACTCTCAGGGCACTCCAGAGCTAGGCGTGTCCTACTCCCCACATCTTCCCCTGCTCTCAGGGGACTTCTCAGTAGCCTAGCTGGTTCAGAATCTCACCACCCCACCGCCTCCCTCATCACCTCACCATGTCCCTCAACACCCCACTGCCTCCTTCAACACCCCACTGCCTCCCTCAACACCTCAACACCATCTTACTGAACATGGCAAACCCAAGCAAGATCTAAAAGAACCTAGGAAAGAGAGCCACCTGTCTCCACAGAGCAGAGCAAGGCTGAGGTTTGCTTGTCTACTGCTGGAGGGGGAGTTTCCCTGGCATTGTTGATGCACGGTGTCAGGGTGTCAACAGTCACCAGTCCATGCCAAGTTCAGCACTTTGTAGGGCAATATTTTTGTTTCTTTTGTTGCTGCTGTTCTTGTCTGGTTTGAGACAGGGTCTCACTACACAGACCAGACTGGCCTGGAATTCACTGAGATTCACCTCCTCTTCCTCCACAGTGCTAGGATTAAAGGTGTGTGCCACCATGCCCAGCCTGTTTTATTTTTGAGAAAGGGTCTCACTATGCAAACCAAAGAAACAGTTCTATCCTGGTCCAGCATGGTGAGCCGAGCCAATGAGGTCACTGGACTCTATTATAGGAGGGGTCATGGGGAGTGAGGGGGAAGGGTCACTCAGAAGTATGGGTGAAGAGTCACTTACAAGAGTTTGGGTGGGGTCAGGCGGTGGTGGTGCACGCCTTTAATCCCAGCACTCTGGAGGCAGAGGCAGGCAGAGCTCTGTGAGTTCAAGGTCAGCCTGGTCTACCAAAAGAGAGAGAGAGAGAGAGAGAGAGAGAGAGAGAGAGAAACTCTTTTTGGGTGACTCAGAGGCAGCTTCATCAGCAAGGACCTTGTGAGAGCTGGATTCGGGAGCCCCGCCTTCAGTCAGCCGTCTATCTCCTAGCCAGGGAAGCGGGTGTGCGCCCCAGGAGAGCCGTGAGTGCAGCCTGTCAAGAGTGTCAACTGTTTACAGACATCTATGACTTCGATGCTGCCTCCCCACCCATGACAGATGTCAGCAGCTTCCTTTCCTTGCCTTCATCTAGACCTAGCTATTGGGTATCCACTTGTTTCCTCTGTTACCATGGATACAAGCCAGGTGGCTGTAACCCAGCAAAAGGAGAGCTGAGGAGGCTGCAGGGAAGTGGAAGCAAGAGGGCAAAGATGAGGGCACCAGAGGAGAAGGCCTGTCCCTCCGGCAGGCCAGCAGCTCCAAGGCCCGAGAGCTGCAAGAGCCTTTAGGAGCCAAGGCTGGTAAGGGCTGAGGGGCGGCCTCTGTGGCACCGAGAAGGGATGCCACGTCAGCTCCAGCGGAAGGGTAGGCTCTGGGCTCCAGCCACTCCTTGCTGTGCATAACTGGGAGTTAAATAACCACTCTGAACCCTGGCATTCTTGCCGATGAAATGAGATAATCACAGGGTGGTTTCCAGGGGAAATGACAAAAATAAAGAGCAAGAGATAGAAAAAACGACAATTATCATTGTGTCTACCCCAGAAGGGGGATTTTCCCAGATGAGTCCTTCCTATTACATTGATTGACTGTGCGCACGCACGTGCCTGCCATGGTGCATGTACAGAGGTCAGGGGGCAACCCGTGAGAGTTGCTCTTCTCCTTCCACCACGTGGATCCTGGGGATTAGACTTGGGCTGTTGGGCTTGGCGGCGAGCTTCTTTACAGGCCGTTATTTACTACGGCAGAGGAATGAGCTGGGCCTGGCTGAAACAAGACCATGAAGAGGTTCATTATGACTATCAAAGCCACTTTCCAGCCTTGGACAAGCACTCCCACCTGTGACACATCTCCAGAAGCAACACCTGACCAGCTACCTACAGCTGTGGCCAAAACACTAATTACCACTTGATCCCAGTGTCTATAACAGTCTCCACCTCAGAAGACCAACCTGCCTGGAAGCAAGTCAAACACACAACAGGCCAGGCAGAGAAAGCCAGGATACCCTTGGTCAGCTCCCCAGTGTGGACATGCACAAAGGATTCATGGGCAAGTATGCTATTAGAGACACATCTTCAGGAAACCCATCAGGAGTGCGGTCAGCTGACCAGGGACCCAAGAAGCCAAGCAGGTTCCCCACCCCATGGTAAGTTACACCCAAGGCTTCCTGTCCCGGGCTTGGGAGCAAAGCCTTGCTAAGCCTCCAGGCAGTGACAGGGCAGGGCCAGCTGCACTGCTCCTCCAGGTCCTGCTGCCTTCGATGGCTCCTGAGGCTCTGGTACCTGGGGACAGAGGTTCAGGGCACTCAGAGGGCAGTTTGGGGCACACGAAAGCCTGGAAGCTAAAGGGTGGCAGGGTCTGCAGGAGAGTTGGTCTTGACCTTCTCATGGACCTTTCAGGAGTACATGTATGTCCCTTGCAGAGGGAACAGGCCAGGCATCCTCCTAGCCTCAGGCACCTGACTCCAGCCTGAAACCCACACCTACTTCTCGCTATACAATCGCTTACAGCTGAACCAGTGGCCTAGACATATACAGATGTCACACTGTCCCAGCTACGTCCACCTGGCCTGGGTCAGAAATGCAATGTGGGCAGGGCCAGGGTCAGCTCCAAACATCAAGGACCATCCCAGAGGGATGTGGGGTTGAGCGAACAGAGCTGCTGAGATGCTGCAACTGAATACCTGCAAAGGGGTAGCAAGAGGAGACTGGCCCATATCAGGTGGACATCCAACACCCAAGACCAAGGATGGCACCCATCCACTCACCCATTGTCTGCCTGTCCATCATCCATCCACCCACCAACCCCGCCATCTACTTACCCACTCATGGGCCACCCATCCACCCATCCACCCATCCACCCATCCACCCATCCACCTATCCACCATTCCATTACCTGTGGTCACCATGGCAGGCTTGACAACTACCATTGCAAGTCAGTAGGGCAGACGTTTGAATGGGTCATCATGCAATTGTTGAAGTTATCTAGAGTTACCAAAGCTACCGGTGCTGGCCCCCTGGCCAGGGCTGGGAGAGAGGAGAATCAGCGAGTGACCAAAGGAACCATAACTAATTCACTATCTCCCTATCTGTTGGGAGTTGGTGGAGGCTGCAGATCCTGACCCTGAATTCCCTCCTTCTGATTTTAGGAATGGATCCGTAGAGCAAAACATAGGCAAAAGTGTTAGTTGAGCTATTCCTGCTCCTTGAGGGATGACAAGGACTCCCATCCTGGCTTCAATCATAATTTTAATTTCTTCAGTATAATCATAGTTTATAATTCCTGGCAAAAAACTTAATCCTGTTAAATGCTGAGCTACTTTTTCCAAGGACTATACCTATCGACCCCTCTGGAACAGGTCCATATACTCCAGTCCCCAACGCCTGCACACCCATTTGTGGGGTCAATATTGCCCAGGTGGAGACACAGAGGTCCAGTCCGGCACTTCCTGGGGTGCCTCGGATAAGGTCATGAACAGTGAGGCATTTCCCTGGGGAATGAATCTGATAGGAGCAGCCGGTCCACTCACTGCCCCGTATATTTGCATTATGGGAGCCCCAGGTCAGGCCCCCAAGCTGCTCACAGGGAATTCAGGGACTGGGTCTGCAGCCCCCACCAGCTCCCAACACCTATCTACCTACCCACCTGTCATCCATCCAACCATAATCCATACACTCACCATTCCATTTACCTAGCCATTCACCCCTCATCCATCTATCCATGCCCCTACAGTAGACCCACCCTTCCCACGTACCCACATATCCTTCTACCCACCCACCCATCATCAACCCACCCACTCATAACCAATCTACCTACACACACACACACACACACACACACACACACCTGTCCATCCATCCACTCATCCACCCATCCACCCACCCACTTACTTACAAGAGAGAACATGGGGTCTGGTACCAGAATCTGCTGGCATGGAACTGTGGCACAGAAGCTTAAACCAGCTCAAGCCCAAGGGGCCTTTGCTGAGCAGTGCTTAGGATATGCAGATCCAAGGGTAAGAATGTCTCTGCCCTGCTGGAACTGAGCCTGGGACCTAGTTCCTCAAAAGCCTCATGGAACTGGCTTGTATCACATCAAGGCCCTCATCTCTGCCGCCTGTTCTGTTTCCCAGCTCACATACTTCCTCCACTCTCATCTGGGTCCCAGCCTGGCAGCAGCCCACCTTGCAAACCAGAGGCCAACTTGTAATAGGTGGTCCCCTGGGCCAGGGCTTAACTGAGTTTGGAATATGAGAGCCATGTCTGAGGTAGTCAGCACCTCTGACCCACACCTTCGGGCTCAATTTCAGAATCCCTGACCTCCGGCAGGAAGGAATGCAACAGCTCGCAACAGCTCAAGGTGAGATAGCTGGAACAGGTGTCCCCAGGCAAAGCTGGAGGAACAGCTGGGTGATGACATCTTCCTGTCCCTCTCCTCCTCTGCCTCGGGTTCTCTGCCTCAGGCTCAGCCTGGGCATTCTTCCCCTTGGCCATAAATGGACATTTCAGTCTAGTCTCTAGCCAAGCACGCCCAGAGGATGGAGAGGGTCCCAGTCTGTGTGTCTCTCTGTGAGGTGCATAAAATGCTTTTCCAAACCCTGTAGCCTCACCCTCAGCCCACAGGTGGGAAGAACACAGGCCCACTCCACCACCACGCCTAAGCCAGGAGAGTGGAACCATGGGGACCCTGCACTACCTGTGCCTCCCAACATTTCCCAAAGCCCCACACGACTCCCTATTCTGTCCCCTTCTCTTTAGGTTTTTCTCCAAGCCTCTCTCCCTGCCTACACCTCCCATCCTGCAAAGGTAGCCTGATCCATTGTTAAGGCTCAAATCTAAAACATACAAGAGGCTGATGTCTTGAACACTTCATTCACAGGTAATGCTGAGACTCAAGGGTGGGGCGAAGGGAAGGTGGTGGAACCTTAAGGGATAGGGCCTGGCCAGGGGAAGCGGGTTGCTAGGGGCAGATCTTTGAAGATGACAGCTGAGCCTGGCTCCACAGCTCTGTCCTGCCCCTGCAAGCCACTCTGCCATGCCTCCCTGCTGTAACGGACTGAAACGCTCTAACACAGATAACCAGAGCTGAGAAGCAGAAGCTGGGCTGTTGCTGTGAGAAACCTGACCTGCGGTTTATAGGCTTTGGAACTGGCTGTCAGGAGGACCGAGCAAGCTTAATAGCTGATTCTAGTGGAAGCCTAGAAAACCTGAGCACCGATCGGGCGGCCTGTGAGGGCTGGGCAGGAACAAGGACCCTGCTAGAAACCCGAACGAGGTCATTCCATTAGGCCGTTCCATCTCATTCTTGCAAAGCACCCGTCTATATTCTGCCAATGTCCTGGAGTTACGTGACGCTTAATTAAAGAATAATAGCCTGGGGGCTGGAGAGATGGCTCAGAGGTTAAGAGCATTGCCTGCTCTTCCAAAGGTCCTGAGTTCAATTCCCAGCAACCACATGGTGGCTCACAACCATCTGTGATGAGGTCTGGTGCACTCTTCTGGCCTTCACGCATACACACAGAATATTGTATACATAATAAATCAATAAATATTTAAAAAAAAAAGAATAATAGCCTGGTGTGGTGGCACATGCCTTTGATCCCAGCACTTGGGAGGGAGAGGCAGACATATCTTTGTGAGTTCAAGCACAGCCTGGTCTACATAGCTCGTACCAGGCCAGCCAGAGCTACAAAGTGAGACCCTATCTCAAAAACTAAAATAAAATGGACAAATCAATTTGTGTATAGGTATGGAGGCCAGAGGATAACTTTGGTGTCTTCTTCCAGGGCTGGCCACCTGGGTTTTTCTTTTTTTTGGGGGGGGGGGATACCGAGTAGACCTAATTGTCCTACCTGCTAACAAGAGGGATCCCCCATCTTCTCTCAGCAGAACCCACACCTCTTGCTCTGTTTATATTGTTGTTGTTGTTGGAATCGAACTCAAGGCTTCATGCTTGCTAGACCAGCACTTTCCTGGTTGAGCCATCTCTCCAGCACTACCACACCTCCAAGGGTGTTAAAACAGATACAGTCTGAAACTAAAAAGCAAACAAACCAAAACCCAAACAACAACAAAAACTGTCAGTGTGTGTTATGCAATGGAGACAAAGGCCCTGATGCAGAGGAAAGATGGAGGCAGGTCAGCAGGTCTTGCCTGCTGACAAGAGAAGGGACCCACACATAGTTCTGGGGCAGCCAAACTGCCTGCACCCCCGACTGCAGCTCCTCTGTAATTCCAGGCTTCATCCCTAGGCCACTTCCCAACTGTCACCGACTCCCTTCATGCAGGGAATCTCTGATTATTTGGGCTGTAAATGTGCCTGTTTGTCATGTGGCCTCCTAATCAATAAGATTCAGTGGCTACAAGGCAGGGACAGGAAAACTGCCTCCTCCCTTCCCCAGATTAGAAGAGGCTAAGCAGGAGACCCCAGCTACCTGGAGGCTGAGGTAGGGGTTTTAAATCAAGGCTAGCCTGGGGTACATAGTAAAACCCTCATCTCAAAAAGCAAAAGGAGAACTGGGTGGTGGTATCACACACCTTTAATCCCAGCACCTGGGAGGCAGAGGCAGGTGGATCTCCATGAGTTCAGGGCCAGGCTGGTCTTACAGAGCAAGTTCCAGAGCAACTGGGGAAACACAGAGAAACCCAGTCTTGAAAAGATAAACAAACAAAAAAAGCAAAAGGAGTGGGGAGAACGAGATAATTGACTTTCCTCTTAGTCCTTCTACTCTGTTGCCTATAATATGGAAACAGTGGGTGGAGGCATGGCAGCCACAGTGTAGCCAAGAGGACAGGGGCCACCTGCTAAGGAAGGAGAAGCTGAGTGGTAGGAGTACTATTTTATGAAGACATTTCTCTGCAGCTTCACCAGCCCAGAGGGTGAGCCTCCCACAGGGAGTAAGAAAACACCATCCCTTCCCTTCTAAAGCGCACTGTGCACTGTGGTGAGTCCAGAGAGACGGTCTCCCTGCCAGCAGTCCCAACCACAACCCCCAAGGCTGTCATTCACAGGGTCTACTATCATTCTCAAATCGTATGTCCATCCTTAAAGCATTCTGCCAACTGGCTGTGCCTGGTATGGCCCAGTTGGTCTAGTCCACATGCCATAGGAGAGAGTTGGTGCCCAAGAGGGGATGATGGATGGATTCCAGTGAGGAGGTGTGGCTGAGCAGGGTGAGGCACAGCCAGCCTGAACAGAGACACCACATCCACAGCATGGAGCCGAGCAGGTGTCCCTTGGCTACCATTTTTCAGCCTCTCCTTTCAGAGGACTCCCCTCTTTCTCAACAATCGGCCCTCATTCTCTTTCTTAATTAGGTCATCTGCCCTAGAATTCCAACACCATCCCCAAACAGACCCCCGTCACGATCTGGAACCACCTGCGAAAAGAATCCCAGGGAGGAACTGTCTAGATCAAGATGACTTTGGGGGACGTCTTGATTACACTTGAGGTAGGAAGACCCAACCTGAACGTGGACTGTACTTCCCTTGGGCTGGGAGAGCGAGCTG
This sequence comes from Microtus oregoni, assembly GCF_018167655.1. Taxonomy (NCBI): domain Eukaryota; kingdom Metazoa; phylum Chordata; class Mammalia; order Rodentia; family Cricetidae; genus Microtus; species Microtus oregoni. Next base: position 6,134,626 of record NW_024543978.1, read on the forward strand.
AGCATGCGTCTATCGCTCGCTCCCTTCTCACCATGGATGCGGTCATGGGTCCTCCTGGAGCCCTGCCACCGTGATGTCTCCACAGTGATGGGCTGTGACCTGGGAGGTAAACTGAAATGTACCCCTTTCTCCTCTAAGCATTTTTTGCTGGATGTTTCATCACAGCGACAGGACCTAGCAATGCCTCTCTGCCTGTCTCACAGTGGGTACAGCCAGGAGCTTGGGCATCAAAATCTCCATCAGTCAGACGCTCTCCATCAGTAGGGATGGATTCACTTTCCCAGCGGGCACTGGCGGCCATCAAGAGACCAACATCCATCACCCTGGGAAAGTGTAGGCAGTCTGGTCACCTGGGATCCCATCTGGGTGCCTGTGACCTTGATGCAGCAGGTGTCCAGATTCAGCAAAAGAAAACATAAGACATTTCAGAAAAACAATGGGTGGCTTGCTAGTGTGGTTGTGCATGTGTGCATGTCTTACCTGCTGTGGCCCTACTAAGTGGGCGACCTTGCCCAGTCCCACTTTTAGTTCTTTTCCTTTCTTTCTTTCTTTTTTGACAGGGCTTCTCTGTAGCTTTGGAGACTCACCTGGAACCAGCTCTTGTAGACCAGGATCTCACAGAGATCCACATGCCTCTGACTCCCAAGTGCTTGGATTAAAGGCATCTATCTCCCAGATCTCTCAGTTCTTAATATGCAAATGAAGCAGACAGACTCCTCCCCTGATGCTAACCGATACAGCTGGCAGAAGTTCTCCCTTCGCCTGGAGGATACAACCAGGAGTACAACGGGGGGGGGGGGGGGGGGGGGGGTGTTCTCTCCAAGGACAGAGAGAGCCTGGCCTTTCTGATCTTGCTCAGTAAGCTGCTTCTCAAGAGGTAAGTATCTGGGCATCTGCCCCCTGACAACTTAAGGAGGCCGAAATGATGGTGGTTAAATGGAGACCCGACTCATGCAGTGTTCTGGCAACCAGCAGAGAAAAACACCCTGACTGGTAAAAAGCTGAAATGCCACATCCACCGTGAGGAGAGACCTGGACTCCAGCACCCATCCATTGCCTCCCTTCCATGGCCCTCAGCCTTCTCCTCTGGCACCTGAGGTCAGCAGCATTCTATTGTGCTGCCTTCTTCCTCCTGGAGTCCCCAGGTGTCTGGATCACCCCACCACCCCCACTCCCACCCCTTCTCACTATGCGGCCTCCTGCTGGGTGGTGATCTCTAGGTTTCAACACGAATAACAGAGATGACCCCAGGGGACAGTGACCCAACAAAGTAGCAACAAGCAAACAAAACAACAAAACACGCTATTGCATGACTTCGACCACGTTGTTTACTTAACTTCTCTGAGCCTCACTTTCTTCAAGAGAAAAGGGAACATATTCTAGGGGTATCCACACCATGCGTTGTTGTGAGGGTTCAGTATAACGTAGTTACATGTGACAGACAGCACAGGGCTGTCACCAGGACTTCTCAATAAGAGGAGTTTGAAAAACTGCCCACTGCATCCTCTTGCCCTCTCGGAACTGCCCCACCCAGCACCCATCTCTTCTGGAATGAGCAGATAATCCTTGCCTTGTCCACTCAGGCCGTGGACAGAGAGTGGGCTCAGAGCTGCCTCCCTCTGCACCTTCTGGGGCTGCTACAGAGAAAGCGAACAGATGCGTTGAAACACACTCACAGAAATGTTTCCAAACCCAGTTCCCTGGCAGCCAGTGTTACCTGATTAGCCAGGTGTGTGGTGTGCCTGTGTGTCTGTGAACGGAGGGGCCTGTGGAGCCAGAAGTCCACATTAGGTATCTTCCTCAATCACGGCTCCATCTGTGTGTGTTGGGGGTGGGGTGCATGGGCTTACATGTCATCATTGGCGGTCTTCTTCAATCTTTCACGTCACGATACCCTCTAGACACTGAACCTGGGGCTTGAAGTTTGGCTACACTGGCCTTCCAGCACCAGCCCCCCGGGTTCTAGGGTGACAGGAGCTCGAGCAGCCACACCCAGCTTTTTACGTGGATGATGAGACTGAACTCAGAGCTGCATGGCAAGTATTTTACTGACTGAGCTATCACCCGAGCCCGCTAACCAGGAAATTTAAATTATTTACGCATAAAACCAACCATTTTGCCTGAGATGCCCTCCAGGCCCTGGGATGCGAGGCAGTCTCTGCTGGCAACCGTCCCCGGTGTCACCTTCTCATTAGCACCGAATAACAAAAGTCTAACAGTAGAGCTCCTCCCGCCGCTCTCACAGCCTGCCGCAGACAGAACGGTGTGAAAACAGCTCTGCTCCGTGGGACAAAGTACTTCGTCTTTTTTTTTTTTCCTTCCCTATTTCAAATAAAACTTGCCCACCCAGGGATACAGGCCAGAGGAAAGTGAGATGGGGGGTGGGCTGAGTCCGCCAGGACTTGGGGAAAGTCTAGATGGCTGGACATCTTGATTGTCCCTCCCCCTTCTCCTTCTCTTCCTCTTCCCCCTCCCTTCCCCTCCTCCTTTCTCCCCAGCCCCCTTCTCTGGGAAAAAAAGGCTGCAGACACACAGGGTCACAGAGAAACACAGCAAGCGTGTGTCAGCACAGATCGGTGGCCAGTGTGGCTGCAGAGTTCGGAGAATGTGCTGTAACGCAGCATACATGCGCGCATCAGCTGCCCAGGCAGGCCCTGGGGAGCCCCCTCCCATACAGAAGGCCAAGTTCAAACATCACCCCGGCCCCACACAGCTTCAGGTCCGCTGCCGTCTGCAGACCCTTCTGTTATGCAGCAGGTGTGCTCCCGCGTGTGCTCTGGGACAGAGCATCACTGACCTGCTGCCCTAGGGTCCCCAGACACCCATGTGGTTTTAAAAGTCACGCACTTGGGGGCTGGATAGTTGGCTCAGCAGGTTAAGAGAAAGTGCGGCTCTTGCAGAGAACCCGGGTTAGATTCCCAGCACCCACATCAGGCAGCTCCCAAGGGATCTAGCACCCTCTTCTGGTCCTTCCCAGACACTTGCTTTTATTTGCACACACCCACACTGAAATGCAAATTTGTATTCCATGCACACACACAATATTAAAAATACTCACAAGGTAGAGGCTGGTGCATCTCCATGAGTTTGAGGCTAGCCTAGTCTACATAGTGAATTCTAGGTAAGTCAGGATTACATAATGAGTCCCTACCTCAAAATAACAAACGACAATAATAATAATAATAATAATAATTTTTAAAAAGTCATCCATTCAGTGAGCCCGCACACTGGTCTCCTTTGGTATCTTGCTAAGAGTTCACAACAGGTCCCTCCCTGCAGAGGCCAGCCCTGGGCAGAGGAGGGCTCAGGTTAACCCACCAGCAATGCACTGAGCATGGACTATGCAGGTGGGTTCCTTGAGGGCTAGGCGTCCTGTCTTTATTGCGGCAACAGTCAGGGACCATAGGTGGTGACCTGGAACAGTGAAGTCCCGAAAAGCCACCACCTATAATCAAGCTCGGCGGAGGGGACACCCAGGCCACAGGCATGACTGGCTTTGGGTACCATTCTCTCTTCCGTCCCCCTGCTTGGGCGTGGCACACGTTAGTGCCAACCTCACGGTGACGTTGCAGAAATTTGGCCTTTTCTGAGGTGCAACAAATTCCACAAGGCCTCCCATTGGTTTTGCTCCAATCACATGGCTTTTCCGAGCCAATCCCTGTGCCTGGAGAATATAATGCTCTGGTTGAAAGTCAACAAGTGCTGACTTTTTTGGGGGGTTCCTCTCCCCCCCCCCCAAAAAAAAACCCACAAGTGCAAATCCCAAGAGGATTCTGATTGGTTAGTAGGCAAGGTCGGTTCCTGGGAGGCAGGACTAAGGTATCCATCCTACCCCAAAAGCATTCAGTTCTTCCATGGAGGAGGTGGGGCTGGTTTGAGAGGAAGGAAAGCTAGGATTTAAATGGCATTTTGAGGGAATTTGGCCAGTAACGCGGAGCAAACAAAGTAGCGATCACATTCTTTCTCCAAGTCACCTGTTCCCGAGGCAGAACGTTGCCTCCCTCGTAAACTATCCTAACCTTGGCCAGTTTGTGTTCCCAGCAGTGAACGGGATACCACAGAAAAGGACGCTCCAGGCTGGAGAGATGGTCCTGGGGTAGGCACGTTCACTGCGCTTCCAGAGGACCCAGATCCATTCCCAGCACCCACATAGGATGGTTCCTAACTTTTCTCTCTCTCTCTCTCTCTCTCTCTCTCTCTCTCTCTCCAATTAAAAATAAAATAGATCTTTAAAAATTAAGATTATTATTTATCAGACATTCTCATCCTGTGCTCTATGAACCAGCTACCCTCCCAGGGGAGGGAGCTTCTGTTAATGTAAACATTCTGTTACAGCAACCTGGGGAGAAGGAGGATACTATAACATCTATCCGGTGGAGGCCTGGCTGGGGCTGAATGTCGACACACACACACACACACCCCACAAAGGTGTCTCCGGCTGGCTTAAGTGCTTTAAGTGATCCATCCACTTGTCCTGTACAACTGTGACCACAGTGATTAGGGTGATGACCCTCGGACCCACCTATGCTGACCTACCTTGGTGTTTGCTGGGAACTCTCGACCTCAGACTGCCATTAATGAGCCTTGGAGAAGGAAGGAATCACAGGCCACAGCCTTTAGCCTCATCAGGAGGGGGACCTTGAGTTTAATTATATGGGTTCCTATTCTAAGTGCTCAGGGGAAGTTAATGAGAATCTTTGAACCAAGTCTTCATCTCCACCCCCAGTCCCTGGGGAGAGATGGACCGGCTGGTCCTCCCTAGAGACAGGAACTCCTGCAGCGGACACTTTCAAAAGTTCTGTTTCTCTATTTGTTTTCTGTATCTCGGAGAGACGGTTGGGGAAATGAGTCACACTTTGCCCGGGAACGTGCCCCAGCGAGACTCTCTCCTGCATTCATGGCAAGTCCCTGTCCCCGGGGCTGACAGGGTCTGAGATGGAGAGGGGAGGTGGCAAGCCCTTTTTCACCCACCTGGCCGGCATTGTTCTGGGGATGAAGAAGGAAGGCAACCCCTCCCGCTAGGTTCCTGTGTCCACGTGCAAACAAAAGCCCAGCGTTGGAGCTGCGGCAATCGTGCGTCCACAGCCACGGTGGTTCAGACCCATAGAGCCATCCCTACTTTGCTAGAGTTTTATGAGTTTGGGGCTTTTTGTTTTGGTTTGGTTTTTCTGTGTCCGACCCTGTTTGAGGAGGTGAGGGACGGAGGGACATATTGGTTTAGCCTGTGTGTGCTGCGTAGATGAAACTCTCTTCTTTGAAGTTTAAGACCAGTTGTAAATCCTTGAAGTTCGTCTTTTTATATTAGCATGTTAACAAGCTTTGGAGGGCTGACAGGGCTGACAGGAAAGCCCAGCTGGGTTGTTCCTGAGCACCCCCCCCACACACACACACACACTTTAATTCAAAGCAGAAGCGGCACTGGTGTTTACGAATGCGGCAGGAAGGGGCTGCTTGGTGATGAAGCCATTGGGCTCGGTGCGTTCTCCAGACAGAGCCCCAGTTGGAACCAATTAAGAAAGGAAGTTGCCATCCTCCGATGGCTCTCTGGAAGAAACCTTTGCCCCAGATGAAGTTCAACAATGAACATGCAAGAAGAAGAAAAAGAGAAGGCACCCCCACCCCAAAATGTGTTCAACATGAATTTAGGTCTTTGGCCGCAAGGGTGACCAAAGAAATAAGATACTGATTTCCATGCATGGGAGTCATGTGACATATTGTCTCTGCTGCGGGTAAGGAGAGGGCCTAGAATACAGGTTAAAGCTCTGTCCTGGAAACTGAGGTGAGCCTGCTGTCCAGGAATCCATCTTGAGCCCTGAGCATGAGCAGCCTCTGGGGAGGCAGTCTGGGTGGCATTTTCTCTTCTGATGAAAGGGCCCTCCTGGCTGAGCAGCTCTTGGCCCGACCTGTGCTGAACAGGGGGATTCAAAGGAGATGCACAGACCCAATCACTGTCTCGGGCGTATGACAGGCCTGGTGGCATCCCTGGGGGACAGTGATGAGTCAAAGTGCAGTAGACAGCGTGGCCGCCGAAGGTAAGGGTCCAGGTTAAGAGCAGCACCGTGTGCAGTGTGATTCCCAAACGTTCATCCAACCCTGAGCATCAGAGCTCAGCGCAGCCATGCTTGGGACACCTGGCTTAGGAACGGTCCCGTGACCTCCTAGCAAGGCCTAGACACTTTACCTGCTCATTCATAAGGTTCACTTCCCTGCTCCTCTTTGTGCTCCAACAATGAGATGCGCTCCCACACATCGGAGGGGGCTTCACACAGCCTGGTGGCTTTTTATTTTGAAAAAGTTTCAAGAAAATAAGGCACTTCCCCTGTGGGACAGCCTCTTCCAAACATGGGGCTGAGGTTCAGACTCATGGTGTTGCCAAAATCCCACGTGTACCTGGTTAGGGGACCAAAACATCCTATCAGAAATGTAAACGATGACCGTGGAGAGTCAAGCTCATTAGAACCATCTTGTGGAACCAGAAAACATTGCTTGTGTTGTGTGTCACAGCCTGAGGGGGACCCATTGCCAGGCCAGTGGTTCCCTTGACAGTGACCTTTGGTCTAGAGTGGACTCTAGGAACTTCCTTCTAGCCTGGAGACAAGTCTTCCACTCTGGGCGCCTGTGTAAGAAGACGAGGGCATGACCTGTCTTGAGGGTGAATGACAGGACTCAATGAGGACAGGACACCAAGTGGGTGGCCAGTAAGGGACAGTCATTCAGGCAAGCTTCTGTGGCACGTGGACAACGATGGAGTCCCGTGTGCTAGTCCAAAATAGAATTCCCTTTTCTCACGCTACTCATGCTAATCGATGCACCAAGAATGGCCCACATGCTGGCGGTGGTGGCACCTTTAATCCTAGCACTCAGGAGGCAGAGGCAGGAAGATCTAGAACAGCCAGGGCTATGAAGAAAAACCCTGTCTCAAAGGAGAGAGAGAGAGAGAGAGAGAGAGAGAGAGAGAGAAGGAAGGAAGAAAAGCAAAGGAAAGAAATGGGAAAGATTCAGGGGACAGGTGTCAGCAAAGGAATGATGCAAATGGTTTGGCTGCTCTGACTGCAGGGACTTCTTAGAGGGCGCAAGTGTGTCTGTGCTTTACTGAAAATGTGCATCAAGAGACTCCTTATTTTATTTTATTTGGGGATTTTTGCTGTTGTTGTTGCTTGTTTTTTGAGACACGGTTTCTCTGTGCAACAATCCTGGCTGTCCTGGAATTTGCTCCGTAGACCAGACTGGCTTCAAACTCATAGAGATCTGTCTGCCTCTGCCTCTTGAGTGCTGGGATTAAAGACGTGCGCCACCACTGCTTGAGTTGAGACTCTTTTTAAAAAAATATTATTATTTCCAGATGTGGTGACATTATTTTATTATTTGTTTGTTTGTTTGCTTGCTTGCTTTTGAGACAGTTACTATGCAGCCCTAGCTGTCCTGGAACTTACTCTCTAGGCCAGGCTGCCTTCACACGCAGAGATCCACCTGCCTCTGCCTCCCGAGTGCTGGAGTTAAAGCAAGTCCTAATCCTCTGGGCCAAAACTCTTTCTTGAACACAGTGTATGGGCTGCTTCTCTTGTGATAAAAAACACCCAACAGAGCCAACTTAAGGGAAGAAGGATTCATCTGGGCTCTTGGCTTCAGAGAACACAGTCTGTTACAGCGAGGAAGACATGGCCACTGAAATGACCTATGGTGGCAGGAGCTGGCTGCAGGAGGGTTCTTTTGGTTTTTGGTTTTGTTTTTTTCCTCTGACTTATTTATGCCATTGTAGATCACCTTTCAGCCCACCATCCCCACCCTGAGGGACCCACTTCCTGCCAGGAGATCACACATCTCCTAAGTTTACCCATCTCTGGAACAGCAGCAGCGGATGGAGACCAAGTGTTCTAACACATGGGCACATGGGGACAATTCTCATAAAACTGTAACACATGGTTAAAAAAAGTTAATACTTCCAAGGGAGTGTGCGAAATCCTTCCTACCAGTTGTTTGGATACATTTTTAAAGATTTATTGTTATTTTTGTGTGTGAGCTTTGCCTATGTGTATATATGTATACCACATGCATGGCTTGTGGAGGTCAGAATAGGGCTTCAGATTCCCTGGTACTAGAGTTAAGATGGTTGTCATGGCCTTGTGGGTGCTGGGAATTGAACCCTGGTCCTCAGCAAGAGCAACCGCTGCTCTTTACTGCTGAGTTTTCCCCCCAGCCTCCCAGCTGTTTTAACACCAAGCACACCACAAGTGTGGAGTGGGGGCTGCAGACATCTTTGCCAACTGTTCCTGCTTCACTAAACACACATAAAGCCCCACTTTTAAAGGCTGGGGTCTGCCAGGTGGTGGTCGCGCATGCCTTTAATTCCAATATTCGGGAGGCAGATACAGGCAGATCTCTGTGAGTTCAAGGCCAGCCTGGTCTTCAGAGCTAGTTCTAGGACAGGCTCCACCCGGGTCAGTGGTTTCACTCAAACATACTTGAGACAGAGTCTTGCTTTGCTGTCCAAGCTTTAGGGCTTAAACAATCCTTTTTTTATATAATGAATTTATTTTTTAAATTATTTGTTTTTATTTTATGTGCATTGGTGTTTTGCCTGCATGTATGTCTGTGTGAGGGCGTCAGATCTTGGGATTACAGACAGTTGTAAATTGCTATGTGGGTGCTGGGAATCAAATCCAGGTCCTCTGGAAAAGCGGTCAGTGCTCTTAAGCACTGACCCATCTCTCCAGCCCCCTAAGCAATCCTTTGGTCTCAGTCTCAAGTCATCTGCAGAGATGGGCCATTTCAGCTGACTAACTGCACGTCTTTAACAGCTTTCATATTTATTCATAAATTCTACCTCGTTTTAATAGAATATTTATTGTTCTGATTAACAGGAAAACTGAAAAGAAAGTTCTGAGACCCTGACTACCCACAATTCTGAGAACCTCTGTACCCCCACTCCTGAGACCCCGTGTACCCCCACACTCCTGAGACCCCGTGTACCCCCATTCCTGAGATCCTCTATGCCCCCATTCCTGAGACCCTGTATACCCCCCACTCCTGAGACCCCATGTATCCCCACATTTCTGAGACCCCGTGTACCCCACACTTCTAAGACTCCTGAGACCCTTTGTGCCCACAGCCAGTTTCTCTCACTATCACTCTCTCACTCCAGATGGTGAGCTTGCTCTCGAGGGAACCCTTATCGGTGGGTGTACGGGATTAACTGAGGCTAGACTTGAATGAGAAGCAGCCTCCACAGGCCCATTGATTAGAAACCGGAGCTCCCAGCTGGTGGCTCTATTTGGGAGAGTTGTGGAGCCTCAGAGCAGAGGGACCCGGCTGTCTGCATGCGTCACCTTGATTCCATCTCAAAATTTATACAAACCACAGATTCCTTTCAAAAGCGATGATGTGACAGCCATTTACGTGATGAACAAGAGCCAAACTGCATCTACAGCCCAGTGTTTATACCGGCTGTACAGCCACCCCACAGCGTCCCCAGGAGCCCCCAATCAGAGACCACCAGCCCTTTGTACCCTCTCACCACCAATGATTCACCCTTAAGGGGGCACAGTGAGTCTCTGCCCCCACTCACTGTCTCTGTGGTCAGGATTACACGTTGGCCCAGCCCTGTGACATTTTCTTTTATAGCCTTTGATGTTCTGGTCCCTGGTGGAAAGTGGACTCCCAGGGACTGAGTCCTGTTTACCTTGGTGTCCTCAGGACCTGGAACAGTGCCCACAGCCTTTCCTCCAGTGCAGCTGGTGACATCGTCCCCACAGGCAGGGTTTACTAGCACGCTGACACTCAGCTCCGAGCTTCGGGTGTCTGGCCGTTGGAAGTCTCCTTAGTAGGACTCATGGACTCTCTAGGGCTCCAGCATCTTGGTCCATACCCATTCCTTGTGCTTCAGCCATGAGGATGGGCGTGGCTCCTAGACATGTTGGCTATGTCTCTTCTAGACTCCTGTGCTTGGACCCAGAATCCACATGGGTCACCAGCAAGGTGCTGCCTTGTCCTCCAGGAAGCCTTGGCTGTTCCCTCCTTTGCTCCCTTTGTACTTCCTCCCAACTGATCTTTACACCCACCCCTATGTTATCATCATCAAAGAACCAGGCTTACTGTCCCTGTTCAGTTGCCAAGACCTTGAGAGATGCATACCAGGTGTTAGAAGGAACGTTAGGGGAGATGGAGGGATGGCTCAGCAGTTAAGAGCATTGGCTGCTCTTCCAGGAGTCCCAAGTTCAATTCACATGGTGGCTCACAACCATCTATAATGGGACCCGAGGCCCTCTTCTAGCATGTAGGCATACATGCAGATAGAGTACCCATAGACATAAAATAAATAAATAAATACACCTTTAAAAGGGGGGGGGAGAGGTTAGGGTTGGGCAGTGGTGATATACAGCACTCAGGAGGCACAGATACCTAAGGGTTGGAGGTCATTCTACAGAGTGAGTTCTGAGACACAGAGCTACACAGAGAAATTCTGTCTGGCGTGGGGTGGAGGCTGTTAGGAGCACAGATCTGGGCTTAGGCTCACGAGGCAGATCTGAGCTTTTTATTTTTGCTTTGTTCTGTTTGTTTGTTTGCTTGTTTTTGAGACAGGGTTTCTCTGTACAGCCCTGGTGGTCTGGAACTTACCCCGTAGACTAGGCTGCCTCAAACTCACAGAGATCTACCTCTGATTCTGAGAGCTGGGATTAAAGGCATGTGCCATCGTGCCCTATACTGATTTTGCTTTTATATGTGTATATATATATATACACAAGATAGGCTGGTCTTGAACTTGAGGCAATCCTCCTGCTTCAACCTAAACAAGTGTGGAGATAATTATAAGTATAAGCTATAACGTACCTGGCCCCAAAGCAGGTTTTTCTTTTCCTGAACCTCAATTTCTTCATGAGTGAAATGGGATACCAATCTCTTTTTCACAGGTTTGTATTCATGTGGGGTTCCCCAATCCTTTTAATTAAAACTCACATTGAAATGTCTGAAGACACAAGTACCTCTGTCCTTGGCCATTAGTCCAATAGCAAGTGTTTGCTAGATTCTAGCCCGGCGTGACAGTCTGGATCTCGGCATTGAGACAACAAAAACTGCTTTTTTCTGGCCATTTATTGGAAGTAGACATTCAATATGGCAACAGAGGGCAGTTCCAAAACAGCTAAGTCAACTTAGAGCCCAGATCTCATCTCTGAACTAAAGACCTCCGTTTTGCTGTATTTTCCTTGTATATTGTCCTTCTTGTTTTTTAGTTTTTTTGGTGTTTTATTTCCCCCACCAAATTCACCTAGTCACCTAAATTCACCAACTCTAATTTCCTTCCTGTTTGGTTTTGGTTTTGTTTTTTTATGAGACAGGGCTTCCTCTAACCAAGCTGTCTTTGAAGCCCTGACCCTCCTGCCCTCTCCTACTTGCTAGAATGACACACAAGCCCCGCACCTGGCCCCGCCTGCCCATTCTCCATCCCATACTTTAGAATAGATTCTTCCTCTATACGTTGCTGTTTTTCCATCTCTGTGACAAACACCTGAGGAAATCCTCTCCTGGGGAGGAGGGGTTGGTTTCAGCTCAAGGTTTCAGAGGCATCTGATAGCTGTTGCTTTGAAGTTCAACGTCCTCCAAGCTGACCCCACCTTCTGAAGATTCCCTAGGATTTATTAAGCATGAGATACACACACACACACATGAACACTCCGGAAAATCTCAATAGAGTTAGGAGGAACATCGTTGCAGTCACTCTGAAGCAAACAGGTCACGTGGTGCTGACCTGCAGAGAGAGAGAGAGAGAAAAATGACCATGTGTGGAACCCTGTGGTGGGGCTCCTTCCCCTGAGAGAGGCAGCAGGGGCTCACTGGAACACAGAGGGTGCCAAGACCATAGAGGAGATGAGGCCCAAGCCGGTATCCACAGACCGGTTCCTGTAGCACTAAGTGGAGAAGCAGGAGGCATCTATCTTAAGGGCCATCATAAACCACAGAAGGTCCGTTCTTCTTTACCAGCCTGGTCTACAGAGCTAGTTCCAGGACAGGCTCCAAAGCCACAGAGAAACCCTGTCTCGAAAGAAAAAAAAAAAAAAAAAAAAAAAAACACAGTAGGTTCTGAGGCAACAGAGCAACAGGACCCAAATGGCCTCATACAAAACCAGGCAGCTCTGGATATATGGGGTCACAACTCTGACCTCAGACCTGGCCCTGCTGGTTCTGCCACAGCTGTTGTTTGGGGTCTAGGTGTAGTGTTTTTTTTGTTTTTTTTTTTTTTTTTAAAAAAAACCTGTCAGCTCCACGCATCTGGCAAGGCTGGGACCGGCTTTCCCACATCTCAGTGCCGGGGTCGCACAGCGCAGCCTGTCTTGTCTCCACTGTGGCAGTCCGGGCTTGTCACTACACCACCCTTCTCCAGGCCCCAACCAAAACCCCAACCGTTTCCAGTAATGGAATTTCATGCTCTGAGGTCTGTCCCACCCTCCCCGGCCTCTGGTTCCAGAAAGAGTGCATTCTGGGACTGACATAACAAAAGCCTACGTTTTTGTTTAGTTCCAGCCGGCTCTTGGAAGGCTCTCGTCTGGCCCGCTCCTGACAAAGGCCATTCCTTTGTGAGCTGCAGCCTCTGCCAGACCTGATTGGAGCGTTTCTCTTCCAAATCAGCCACCTTTGCAGGAAACATTAATTTTTTTTAGTTACCTAACTTCCACCATGCCCTCCTTCCTCATCACCTCCATTTCAAGGTGACTGACTCCTGCCTCCAGCTGTCTGCCTTCCAAGAGGTATTACTGGGCTAAGAGGAACAGGCAGAGACAGGCAAGAGGCTGGGCCAGGTCGCACTGCCTTACGGAAGGCAAAGTAGGAAGACGTGCTCAAAAGGATTTACTCTGCAGATGCCCAAACGCCTAGCAACACAGAGGCAGATAAACCAGCGCTGGGCAGCTGGCCTTGGATGAACTACTTCCCAAGTGTCAGGACCTGAACTCATATCCTCAGGATTCAATGTGGTAGTGTGCTGGGGGGTGGAGACAGGGTGATCCATGCACTCTAAACGTTCATGTGCACACCATAGGTAAGGCTGCTCTCAGCCTTGGTCAGAGAAGCTTTATTTGGCAGCGGGCAGCAGTCAAGGCAGAGACGTCCAACTATGAATAACTGACCGTGGGCGCTCAGCCCTAAAGGGACATCAAGGCCAAGGTCCCTAAAAGACTCAGAGACTACCACGGAAAAGGGGCAGGGAAGGATGTAAGAACCAGAAGACGGGAGGGATGCTGGGAAATGCTGCTTCTGGACTTGATACCCTGGCACTCACCTGTGGTTGTCAGCACAAGATCAAACTAGTCAAGAGCCCAGCGAGGAAGGGGAAGGGCTCGTGAGGCTTCACCCCCAACTGAAGAGCTGCTGGTAGTTAATGGCTGTGGATAGGGGTAGAAGAGTCCTTTTCTTGGGGATGAGGCCACTAGTCGATTGCCCACGGGCCAGTGATGGCCCCAGACCCATGTACATCTGGGCAGCACCTACTGGACTTGGGGCATAAGAAAACATATGTGAAAAGGAGAAATATTAGAGTCTAGGGGAATGGGAGGGTTTGAGTGATCAAAACTTCTTGTTTATATATTTATATATTTAACATATATATATAATTTTATTTAATCTTTCTAGATAGATAGATAGATAGATAGATAGATAGATAGATATTATCCAAAAAGAAATATAAATGAAGCTGGTGAGATGCCTCAGCAGTTAAGAGCAATTGTTGCTCTCACAAAGGACCCAGGTTCGATTCCCAGCACCCACATATCAGCTTCCAAGCATCCATAACTCCAGTTCCAGGGAGGCCAATGCCCTCTTGGCCTCAGAGAGCACCAGGCACACAAATAGTGCACAGACATGCATTCAGGTAAAACGCTCATACACATAAATAATTAAAAACTTGAAAAAGAAATATCGGCAGGTGTGCATGTATGTGCACACGTACGCATGTGTACTGCATGATGTGTACCTGCTGTTTAGCAACAGATAAAAGCTCTGCCAGCCTGACAGACCTTTCTTTCTTTTTTTTTTTTTTCTTTTTGTGGTCTGTTTGTTTTGAGCCAGGGTTTCTCTGTATAGCCCTGTCCTGTCCTGGTACTCGCTAAGTAGACCAGGCTAGCCTCAAACTCACAGAGATCCACCTGCCTCTGCCTCTTGAGTGCTGGGACTAAAGGTGTGCGCCATCGCCACCCGGCATGACAGACATTTCTATCAGAAAAAAAGATAGTGAAAATATGGTTTTGATATCCTAGTTAGGTTTTTACTAATAAATGATTTTTAATTTAAAAAAATCTGTCCTGGAGATCAGCATAAGGAAGTTGCCTATCCAGGTTGGGGAGTCCAGGAGACAGGCACCCTCTGCTTTGAGAGTTCCCTGCAGGAAGCTACTTGCCAGGTCCTCCTGGGAGCTCTCCATCCCAGTGCCCTCCGTTGGCAGCGCTGCCCCTGCCCTATGCAGTTGCTTCATCTTGTCACGGTTTCCTCTGTGCTTGGTGAGACGCCAAGTCGCTGAAGCCCAGTAGCTCCCCGGCTCAGCACTCCAGGCAGGGTCCACCACTGGAGGAGAATATTGCCGAGGCAAATGTTGGTGGCCATGGACCTCACAACCCCCACACCCACTGATGGAGTTCAGCCGTGGCCCCAGGCCTGCAGCGATGCATGGGGACCTGGGATCCTTCCTCTATGAAGGAGACAGTGCTAAAGGTGAGGTCATTCTTCCTTATCAGTGAAGCAGCTTCCTAGCCCAGTCCTCCCTCCTTAAACAAACTCTCTGGCCTCCCGTCAGTCAAAAAGTCACATTCAAATATTTAATCCCGTGCCGTGAACTGAGGGGGACATCTTCTACTGGTGGACTGACTGATGAGCTATTTGGAGAATGCGTGGTTCGGCAAGTCTCTCCCAGCTCCGCTCTCGCAAGAGAGCAAGGCAAATAGAGCACAAAAAGCAGCCAGCCAGAGGATTAGGTGCGGAGCGAGCCAATGTGTCCAATGCCTGTCTGTTGGTTTAACTTGGGGATTTTTTCTTTCTTTTTTCAGTAAACATCATTAGCAATGTATATTTTTCCTCTGGAAAAATAAAAGACACAGATAAACTTTGAATACTTTTTTTTAATACATTTTTTTTCTTTTTTGAGTTCATCTCTCTGAGACCCACAGCACGGTTTCCACTGAGAGGGGAGTTGTAGGTGGCAGATATCTCTAACACTTGGGGCTTGGGGGTCAGGCCTGCCATCCCAGCTACTTGAAAGACTAAGGCAGAAGGAGCATGAGACCAAAGGCTACCTGGACTACAGAGTGAGTTCAGGGCTAGCCTGGGCAACTTAGTGAAGCTCTGTCTCAAAACAAAGTGAGTCAGCATGGTGACATACGCCTTTGAGCTTGGGACTCAGGAAGCAGAGGCAGGGGGATCTCTGTGAGTTTGCGGTCAGCCTGATGTAAAAAGTGAGTCTCAAGATAGCTATGGCTAAATAGTGAGACTCTGTTTCAGAGAAGCAAACAGTAACAAAACTAAAAAGTAAAAAGAGAGCTGGGGATCGATTCGTGCGGCAACGGGGCACTTGGCTAGTATGCATGAAGTCCAGTATTCCACCTGTGGAAGGAAAGAGGGAAGGAGGGAGGGAGGGAGGGAGGGAGGGAGAGAGGAAGGAAGGAAGTAAAAAAGGGGAAGGGGATGACGGGGAGGAAAGGCCTTAAGTAAAACCTAGGAAGGAAATGACACACAGGACATCCGCCAGTCTCAGCGCTGTCTGTGATGTGCAGGACCTCCAGGTGTGTCTGCAGGGCATACATGAGGTACTGGTCACTCAAACCCAGGACAGGAATAGGCCCGGACACCAGTAAAGACACAGATAGTTCCTCCTGTGTGGAATGTGCCAGAAAAAAAATAAACAAAAACAAAACAAAACAAAAAAACCCTGTGCTTCTTTCTGGTCGAGTCTTTACTATCGAACAGATTCTGCTCTTCCTCCTGCGAAAAAGCCCCACGAGCATGGACTGTTTCACTCGCAGTTGGCACCAGAGGCACCAGAATGACTTTGAAATACTAAAGTCCTCCCCGTTGCCATCAGTTAGGTGCAGGGACAGCAAGCACAGAGGGTGTCAGCTCCTCCGCAGAGCCATGTGCCCAGCATCGGGTTTGGGGACACATTAGCCTATCCCCATGCACGTTGCTCAAACTCACCAAGAGTGATCATACATCTCTGTTTCCAACAGCAGGCGTTTATGGAGAGGGAAATATGATTTGATAATGGGACCTTGGGTGTGTCTTTTGAGAGTTTCTGGGGCCGGAAAAGAAGGTAGCATGCATCCCCAGAGGCTGCTCCCTTATGAGCTGCAGCAGTGTTGACTCAGGAGACGGTGCTGTGCACAGGCGCTCCTGGCCTGTGTGTACAGCAGGGAATGTTCAGGAACTGGGGTGTTTCTATTCCCTTGGGGCTCTCTGATGAAGCCCCTCCAGCCTGGAGCTCTGCATCAACAACCTGAGGCTTCCTCAGAGCTGCCTGTGGTCCCAGCTCTTTCTACTCCCTCTTGTCATTCCCCTCCAGTTCTCTCTTCTCCACATTTCCAGATATCAAACCTACATCTATATCTGAAGGCTCCTCCTCTCTCCTGCTCACCACCCCTGCCTCCTGTGCTGGGATTCTCACTGGGACTCTGCATGCCCATCTGCCTTGCATTGCTTCCCGGAACAGCTGAGCTACACAGACACCTGTGTAGCAGGTGCCAGGGACTTGACCCAGAGGTGGATCCTGTCCTAATGCTGGATTAAAGCAGCCGGGTTCCCCCTGCCCTGCTCTCACAATGGACCCAAGCTTCCATGCCTTCCTACTGGGCTCCAGGGGTTCTCACGACTGTGGGCACCTCGCTCATCTTCATAGTTTCCCCATGGGCAGATGAAGACCTTAGATAAACAAATAGAGCCCTGGCTGCAAGGGAGTCACAGGTGGGGGTGGTCAGGATGCTACAGCCAAGGTGTCATATGCCAAAGCCTTTGGAGTCTCATATTCGTTCTGTCTCTAGGGTCTCACCAACCTCTGTGTTCACTGAGGGCCTTGGTTGGCTAAAGCATGGAGCTTTGTGGAAGGATGGGGGGGGTGGCCATGGGTGGGGACCAGTCTCACAGCATAGAGGAAGAAAGCCACTGCCTTGCCATAGATACATGGCTCCACAGAAAGGGCAGAGACCACTGTGAGTCGGAAAGTCCTTGAGCTGTGGTAGGGGTGGCCCCGATTATACTCTTGCTTGAAGAGCTATAAGTAAAGGAAGATAGAGCATGTGCCTTCAAAACAACCAACATCCATCCCAAGTACCAATGACTGAGCCCCACCAGGTACCCAAAATGGCCCTCAATGTAGGACATTGTACTGCAGCATGTAGCAGAGGACCTGGTACTTAATACATGCTCACTCAGTAAGTGCTAGACAGACAGGTGGAAAATAAATGAAAGGATGCGTGCATGTTTGGATGGATGCATGAATGGGTGGATGGTGGATGGATGGATGGATGGATGGATGATGGATGGATGATGGATGGATGGATGGATGGATGGATGGATGGATGGACGGACGTATGGATGGATGATGGATGGATGGATGGATGGATGATGGATGGGTGGATGGATGGATGGATGGACGGACGTATGGATGGATGATGGATGGATGGATGGATGATGGATGGATGAATGATGGATGATGGATGATGTATGAATGGATGGATGGGTTAATGGATGGAAAGAAAAGTGAACAGATGGAAAAAAGAGTAGGTGGATGAATGAATGGATGGGTGTAAAGATGAGTGGATACATTGGTGGATGGAAAGATGGATGGATAGGTTGCTAGAACAGGAAGACGAATGAATGGGCAGATGGGTTAATGAATGGAAAGAAGGAAGCAAGAGTGATGGAAGGAAGGAAAAATAGATGGATAGACATAGAAAAGATCCTTGGGAACTGACCATGGTGAGGTCGGCAAAGTAATAAAGTCACTGAAGAACACACGGTGTGTGTTTACGATCTGCGCAGGGGTGAAGGGTGGCAGCCACTCCTACTGGACTGGTCTGTGTTGGAAATAAAAACTGTTGGTTTTGTTTCTTCTCTGCGAGCAGGCTGCTCACTGCTCACAGTCTGGTCCTGAGACTGCCTCTACCCCATGCCTGGCCTCCCCGGTGCACCGGAGGGCAAATTCAGGCCCATGAACCAGAAACCTGCCAAGGAGAGTTGGGTGAGAGAAGCTGACAGCATCCGTCATAGAAAAGCTCGAGGCTTGGGCAGAAAAGTAATCATCTTGTAATTGACTGTTTACTAATGGAATCTATTAATTTATTGCCATGAAAGAATCATCTAATTTGTGGTTAATGGTGTTTAAAAGATAAACAGCATAGATTAACTCTCTGGAGCACAGCCCTAGAGAGCTTTGGGTGTGGGAAGAGAGTCCAGGCTAGGGCTGGATGGACACTGGGGCCAACAGTCAGCTAGGCTGAAGATAGGGGCACAGTGACTCCACCTCCATCAACCTGTATTATCCCCAGAGGAGCTGAATTCTCCCTGTGTCTCCTTCAGGACAAAACAAGCCCCACGGCAGTCCCCACCCAACTCCTTTGCTTCATTCCCCTCGTGGGAAACAATGTAGGTTGTTCTCAGCCTGGTGTGTCAGATACCACACTGAGGCCCCTAAGAAGTCTCAGCCCCGCTTTGCAGGGAAGAAAACTAGGGACCAGAGAGGCAATACAGGTGCCCAAGGCACTGGGAGACTGGGCGGGAGGAAGGAACTCAAAAGAGAAGTCCCTGTGTGTATCAGGGTGGCCTTAAATTTACAAAGATGTACCTGCCTTTGCCTCACCAGTGCTGAGACCAAAGGCATGTCAGTCATAGGCATCCCTACTCTTCCTCTTCTTCCACCACGTCTCCGTCTGTCTCCCCTTCTGTTGTTTTTGTTGTTGGTTTTAACATCGTTCTAAATAACTCCCAAGTCGGAGAAGTAAGTAATACATTTCCTGCTAGCATGAATTTGGAATAACACTCGGCTAGTAAAGCAAACCTTATAAAAACTACCAATGGTGCAAAAGCCTCACAAATTCTAGCCACGCCCTCCAAACCCTGAAAGCACCTGGTGCGGCTGGACAGTACCATGGTCCCTGTGACCTGTCTATTGTCACAAGCCACAATCCCCAACCTTGGTGACAGCAATCCCCCAGCCTCCCTCCCTGCTGGAGGACACCTAGAACATTCCCAAGACTCAGGGAGATGGGAAAATAAGGCCTGAAGCCAGGGAGACTTGGGGGTGTTGATTGTGGACATCTCAAAGATTAGGTGCAGCTAGGGCAGAGCTCTGGGAGTCCGGGTAGTGACTGGCCAGTCTGCGTCTTCATATCTGGACTGGTCCAACTTGGGGCTTCCTTCACTAATATCTTACCTGGGGCCATTTCCTTCCCTCCCTGGGCTTCAAATTCAGGGTCCCCTAGCTGAACACCCCACTAACTTCTGAAATAATGAAGCAATCAGGCCCAGGAACTCGCGTTGGAGGAGTTTTATTTCCCCACAAAGCCTGGGCCTCCAACACGGGTGTGAAAGTGATCCTTCAGCGAGGCCCACAGCGAGTCTGAATACCAAGCTCAGGGAAGTGCAAGAATTCACTGAGCCAGGCCTGGAGACAGGCCTTGAGAACCGGAACAAGATAATCCTGTCACCCTCGTACTTGAGCCAGTGACTCCTTAGGTCGTGTTCTGGGAATCAGGGAGGCAGGCAGGGGTTGCTTCTGGGTCTGTGTGAGCCAGACTGAATCACGGCATCTCACATGATGCTGGGTCAGTGTCTGCTCTGGCCACCGGAGGCCAGTTCCACATCTCCACTTCCTGTCTTCACCCCTCCAGGGGGGCTTGATGGTCATCAGCTCCTGTAGAGTCTCAAGCTCAAACAGAGTGCTTCGGGGATGCCTTAGTAAATGTGTCTCATGCGCCTTACTTCTTACTTTCCTTACTTCTTAGCTTTGCTTTGTCCTCATTGCTGCTACCCAAACCTCAGGGTGAAAGGTCTTAGCCTTAGCAAGAGACTGCCTTATGACAAACTGAGCAGCAAGTCCCACTTGGTGGCTAACCCAGTCTTTCAAACTGCTACGCAAGTCAGCTACTCTGAATTTTCCCTTAAGACCTAGACTTCAGGGACTGCCGAGGTGATGGTTTAGCCACCCAAGGGTGCTCTCATTGGCTTCCCATGATCGCTTTCTGAGTCCTAAGACCTAGAACAAAGCTCTCCTGGAAGTGCGTGGGGGCGGGGGAGGGAGAATAAAATGAAAGAAAAGGTCTGTTTAATCACCCTTATTGTCAAAACAGCGGCCAGGCCAAAATACCTGGGCTCTGACTCACCGCCTGACGTCCTCTGCAGGAAGTAACTGCAGGCGTCCTGGGCCGAGTTTAGAGGCTCTGGTCTGTATCCTGACCCTTCCCCCCTTGAACAGCGCTGAGATCCAAACTGAGGTGCACACAGGCCCGGTGATGAGGCCCCCTCCTAGGCTCTCCTCCAGTCACGTGCGCACTATCCCGGGCAGTATCCCAGGGAAACGCTAGGTTTCTGCACTCCCCTGCACCCCTCCCTGGCTAAATCCTGTCCATTGGCTGCACGGAGCCCCAGCAAGTGATGGGCAGTTGGAAACACTTTTTGCTTCTTCCTGGAGTTTTGCTTGCCTTGGGGTTTCTCCTGGCTTGCAGGAATCTTTGTGTTTGTATAGTCGAATCTTTCTCTCCCCCTTGAGGTTCCCTACCTCTGTCCGTCTAGAAGGAGAGCTCCATTTAGGGTGGAGGTGTGAAATGGTCTTCAAGGCCTTAGCTAAGGTTAAAGGTTAGGAGGACTGGCTGGGGGTGGGGGGGTGCGAGCATTATGTCTCCATGCTAAGGAGGTAAAATAGTAACGGGGGTAAAAGGCCCTGTCATGGAGCCGCATCCGTGAGTATTCAGATTGTTGGTGCTATGTAACTCCTCACAGATAGGAATAAAAATTAAAAACAGCCAGTGGCCCTTGTACTCCGAAGACAGATCTGTAGCCCCAGGGTCACTTACTCATCCCTTCAGTTGGCTCTGTGGTTCAGTGTATAGCAAATCGGACTTATAATGGTGAAACAGGTATCTTCACTCAGAAGCTGCCCCAGCGACTGTGCCGCTGTGCTTCTGGGTCCCCAAACCATTCTAGGTTATGAAACCAAATCTGGGAAAACAAAGTTGCATCATCAACATCAAACATTCTGGCACCATCCACGCCCTAAGAGTGGAGAAAAGACATTGCCAAGGCAGAGGTAGGGGTGGGCAGGGGACATGGAGGCCCGGGTCACAGGATTCAATATTCCCACTTATCAAGGAGGGCAAGAGTGAGACACTGCAGGCTGTCAGACGTGTGACTTTGTCGGGATGCCTCTAGGGTTTTGCTTGTTTTCCTTCCACAGTAGGGATTGAACCCAGGGCCTCAAGCTTGCTGGACCAACTCAACCCTCAGCTGTAGCCATCAGCCCAGGTTTGCTTTTCCTTTGGAGACAGTGTCTCCTGCAGCACAGAGTGGCCTTAAACTCACTGATAGCTAACCTAGAGCAACATGGAGGTGGGAGAGAACTACCTGCTACAAGATGTCCTCTGACCTCCAGATTCGCACCGAGGCACTTGTGTCTCCCTGTTCCCCTCAAACTAAATAAACATATTAAAAGTTTTTTGTTGTTGTTTGAGACAGAGTCTCCCCATGTAACTCTGGCTAGCCTTGAGTTTAGAGACCTACCTGCCTCTGTCTCCCAAATGTTGGGATTAAAGGTGTGCACTGCCATGCCCAGCTAATTATGAAAAAAATATTTCTCAATGATGTGCACTTGTCTGGATTCGGCAGGCATCCCCATATCCTTCCTCTGGGGGAAAAAAATTCAAGAAACTCAACAGATTAAGATTCTTCAAATTGCAGAATATGGTGGTGCACGCCTTTAATCCCAGCACTTGGGAGGCAGAGACAGCCAGCTCTTTGAGTCTGAGGTAAGCCTGGTCTACAGAGTAAGTTCCAGGACAGACTCCAAAGCTACTGAGAAACCCTGTCTAGAAAAAAACAAAACAACAAACCAAAAACAAACAAGCAAACAACAACAGCAAAAACTTTTCAAATAGACAAAAGTTCTACAGAACATTAAAATGCCATGGCCAAGCAGGAAAGAGCCATGAATGGAATTTCAAAGCGTAAGTCTGGGCTCATGCATGAAAAAACTTTGCCAGTTCATTAGTCACCAAGTAGTTGAAGTGCAGATTGTAATGACATCTTTCTTTGAGCCTTTTGGAGTTGCAGTATTGAAAAGAAGCAATGGCTCACAGCATTGGCGGGGAGGGAGGTGCACATGGCAACTCTGAGTTCTGGACTATGTGCTAAGATTCTTTATAATGTGTGTTTTAAAAATCTCAGGGTTTTTACTTCTGAGCAATTACTAGAAAATTCTGTATAAGGCAGGAAGTTTGTGCCAGCATTTTACAAGGGAGGAAGTGAAACAGGACAAGTTTGCCATAGGCGACGAGTGAGAGATATTCTACAGCACATGGCGAGGATGCGATCACAGGGCACCACAGAAACAAATGACAGCTCATGAAGAGAGTGGCGGCTGAGCATGACACTGGACACTTGTCACAAGAGGAGCCGGCTGCTTGTCATCCTGGTCGCCCGGGTATCTTATACCCAAAATAATCACACAGAAACTGTATTCATTTAAACACTGCCTGGCCCATTAGTTCTAACTTCTCATTGGCCAACTCTTACATCTTAGTTTAACCCATTTCCATTAATCTGTGTATCGCCATGTGACTGTGGCTTACCAGCAAGATTCTAACCAGCATCCGTCTCAGGCAGGAGATCCATGGCTTTTGCTACTCTGCCCTTCTTTCCAGCATTTAGTTCTGGTTTCATAACCCAGAATGGTTTGGGGACCCAGAAGCACAGGGGCACAGTCACTGGGGCAGCTTCTGAGTGAAGATACCTTTAGTTCTACTCCGCCTACCTAAGTTCTGTCCTATCAAATAGGCCAAGGCAGTTTCTTTCTTTCTTTCTTTCTTTCTTTCTTTCTTTCTTTCTTTCTTTCTTTCTTGTTTTCGAGACAGGGTTTCTCTGTAGCTTTGGAGCCTGTCCTGGAAGTAGCTCTTGTAGACCAGGCTGGTCTCAAACTTACAGAGATCCTCCTGCCTCTGTCTCCCAAGTGCTAAGATTAAAGGTGTGCACCACCACTGCACAATGCCAAGGAAGTTTCTTTATTCATTATTCAGTGAAAGCAGCACACAAACAGAAGGAACTCCTACACCAGACACTTGTAATCTCAGCACTCAGGCACCATGAGTTCAAGGCCAGTCTAGGCTACAGAGTAAAGCACTGTCTCAAAAAATAAAGGCCGGAGAAATGGTTCCTTAGTTAAAAGCAACTGTTCTTGCAGAGGACCTGGGTTTGTTTCCCAGCCCTCACATGACAGCTCACAGGTTTCTCTGTGTAGCCCTGACTGCCCTGAAACTCGCTCTGTAGTCCAGGCTAGCCTCAAATTCACAGAAATCTGCCTGCCTCTGCATCCGGAGTGCTGGGATTAAAGGTGTGCGCCACCACTGCCCAGCTCATTGAGTTATTTTGATGTGCTGGGCAAACCTGAGGTTTCCCACATGCTTGGGCAATCACTCCACCACTGTGCCCCAGACTCTGTTCCCTGACTGCCTGGTCCTGAAATACTGTCATTTTTTTTACTTTACTTCTTTTTGGTTGTTGAAGACTTATTTATTTGATGTGTATGTGTATACTGTTATTTCAAGAGACATGAGTTTTGTTCCCAGCACCCAACTGCCTGTAACTCCATCTCCAGGGGATCTGACACTCTCTTCTTCCCTCCCAGTGTACCTGTGCACATTACACACACAAACACATATACATAAATAAAAATAATTAACACAGGGATCTAGAGAGATGGCTCAGTGGTTAAGAGCACAGGTTGCTTTTCCTGAGGTCCTGAGTTCAATTCCCAGCAGCCACGGGGTGGCTCACAACTATCTATAGTGGGATCTGATGCCCTCTTCTGGCACACAGGTATGTGTGCAGATAGAACGCCCATAAACATAAAATACATAAATTAATCTTTTAAAAAAACTTTCAAAATCCTCCTGTCCTTGTCATCGAATATCTGCAAAGCACGTGTGCATGTGAATACACACATGCACACACACACGAGCCCATATGCTCAGAGAACAATCTGGAAGAAATCTTTATCAATCTTTATCAAACTTCTAAGAACAGTTTTCTTCCGGAGATAGAATTACATCTATGCGCGTAGTGTTGTCTGTGTTTCCGTTGATAGGTACCAGGACTGGCAAGTTAAAGCGGGGGGGGGGGGGGGGGGGGGCTGGCAAGAACACAGGCTGCTCTTGCATATGGCGCTTGTCATAAACTTTGGAAACAAACACAAGAGTACTTAAGCGTCTGACTCGCCTCGCCAGTGATTCTGCTTCTAGGAATTTGCCCTAAGGACATCGTCGGAGATGGGCGCAGAGGCTGATATACGAGGGTGCCCACTGAAGAGTTAATTCACAGCAGTGGATGGGTCTAAAGAGCCAACTGTAAGGAACTGTGGTTTCATGGTAAGCAACCAAGGACAGTGATGCTGGGTGGAGCGACAAAATGCTCACCTTACCAAGAAACCAGAAGGTGGAAGATGGGGCAAGGTGGTGGACCAACTGTCCAAGGGTATGCAAGGCCCCAGATTTGCCCCCAGGATGCCAATAAAATAAACACTGTAAAGCAGCGTATGCTGTGAAGGTCAGCGGGGTGAATGAATTCTATTATCCCATACTTTATAATTTCAGTGTGATAAACATGACATTACAATAAAGCTTTTTATTTATCATTTATAATCTATTCATTCATTCATTCATTCATTCGTTTATTTGGTTTTTTGAGACAGGGTTTCTCTGTGTAACAGCCCTGACTGTCCTGGAACTTGAACTGTAGACCAGGCTGGCCTTGAACTCACAGAAATCTGCCTGCATCTGCTGGGAATAAAGGTGTGCACAACCACCACCCACCACAAAAAGCATTTTAAAAAAAAATAAGCCATTTTTTTCAATATATAACTTTTTATTACATTTATGGTGTGTGTGTGTATGTGTGTGTGTGTGTGTGTGTGTGTAGACATGGTACATGTCTAGAGGTCAGAGGACAGCTTGGAGGAGTCAATTCTCTCCTTCCACCACGTAGGTAGGTCTTGGGGACTGAACTTAGGTCGCCAGCCTGAGAGGTCAGGAACTTTACCTACTGAGCATCTCACAGTTCTGCTCCCATCCCCCACGCCCCAACCCCTCCTACTTTTTTCTTTCCTTTGGTTTTGTTTTTAGTAAAAGCATTCCCAAGAGAATTTACACCACGGAAGAGTTGTTCTTTCTGGAGTCTGGTGTCCAGCCAGGCTGTTGGGGACCATGCAGGATCATGGAAGGTCTATGATTAAATCCGTGCCCTGAGCCACCCTCTCTGGTGCCACCTAGACATGACCTCTCCTAGAAGTTTACAGCCCCCTCCCCCATCCTCAGTAGGATGAAAAAAAAAAGCTGACATGTTTCCTGTCCTGGGAGGAGATACAGAGGTCAGAGGCCCAGCTGGCCTTCACAGCATCCGAATTTGCCTGATTAAATAGGCTTGGTGTTACGTGTGATGGAAACGGATGGAAATCACAGTCAGGGTGAGATATTTTTTCTGAACTCCTTTCCCAGGCTCAGAACTGCTCCACTTGGGAACATCCAGCTGAGTGGCTGGATTTACCAGAGGCTCAGGCTGCCCTACAGCCCAGTCTCTGGCTGAAACACCATTTAAAACCTCAAAGGTGGAGTGCTGGTGACACGGGGGGGGGGGGGGGGGGGGAGGCTGGCCAGAGAGATGCGGGAAGTCACACTCACCCGGTCATTGTTGGCCAAGAACACACAAGAAAATTCAGGGGATCCAGTCCGGGAACAGAGACAGTGGAAGCTGGGAGCCTTCCAGAAGGAAGGGATTTATTTTTGGCAGCTTCCTTAAATACTGGATGTGGGGAGAGAGTTCTGAACTCAGCAGTGGGTTCTTGGAGTTCAGGCTCTTTGTCTCTTCCCCCTCCCTTCCTCTCCCTCCTCCCTCTGCAGTCCACGGAGCCCCCACCACTTTGGTTAGTGTCTATTTAGAACTACAGTGGCTCTGATGGGCAAACGCAGCAGGTGCCCGTCCGCAGGACACAGGCGCCCGTCCGCAGGACACAGGCACACGTCCGTAGGACACAGGTGCCGTCCGCAGGACACAGGTGCCGTCCGCAGGACACAGGTGCTGTCCGCAAGACACAGTGCCCATCCGCAGGACACAGGCTCCCATCCTATCCTAGTCCACACAGCATCCCATCCCTAGCCTGCACAGCATCCCATCCCTAGCCTGCACAGCATCCCATCCCTAGCCTGCACAGCATCCCATCCGTAGCTCACACAGCATCCCATCCCTAGCCCTGTGGGAAAGGCCCAGGTGATATGCATCAGTCATCTCAGACTTGGAGAGGTAGGAGGTTCTGGAGTTCAAGGTTCTTCACCTACAGAGACCACTCCAGGCCAGCCTGGACTACATGAGGCCAAACAACAAAAAAATTTAAAAGTTTTAATGTTTTTTAATTACAAAGATGAGGTTGGATATAGCTCAGGGATGAAGTACTTGCCAGGTATGTACCAGGCCCCAGGTTCAATTCCTAACTTCACAAAAAAGTTACAAGAAGATAAAATACATTTTAAAAATTAAAAGAAGCCAGCTCCAAATTCTTAAGACTGAGCCCTACATGTATATCACAAGATTTTGTTTTTTTTAGAGACGGGTCTCACACTGTAGCTAACACTGACCCCAAACTTACTGTTGCCCAGGCTGGCTTCAAACTCATGGCAATCCTGATTTAGCCTCCACATCCAGCGTTGGGGAGACAGCTCAGCATACAAAGGCTCTTGCTGCGAAGGCTGATGATCTGGATTTAATCCTCAGCACCCACATGATGGCAGGAGGGAACCAATTCCTCTGACCTACACACACACACACACCGTTGCACGTGTGTGTGCTTGCATGCACACGCTCAAATCACCCACATGCACACACACTAAATAGATAACAAATGTAAAATAAGAAAAATTAAAATCTTTTTGAATCCATCATTATCTAAAGGGCAGGAGATACCATGTGAACATCTCTGGCTCTCTGGGCTTCTGTTTCTCCACGGAACTGCAATTGTCTTCCTGTAGCCTCAACCTTCCCTGTTTCCTTTCCCTTTAAACCTATCTCCTGCATAAGGGAGGTGGGGAAGAAAGGTGGAAGGGGGAGGAAGACATTTGCCAGTATGGCCTTCCCACAATCCCCCAGGACAGATCCTGCGCCACTGAAGCAAAGGTGCTAGGCTCTGCTGGAGTAGCTCCATGGTGACTCCCTGCTTCGCAGTCTCTGGGTGTGCAGACCTGCTAACACAGGTTGCCACCGGCCCAGACGCCAACCTTCTAGGCCCTGAATAGGATTCTTTTTTGGAAATTTTTTAAAAAGACACGCCCCTTTCCTCAAGGGCTGGGCCCTCCTAAGAGGAAGTCTCTTCACAGAAGAAGCAGGTAACTGTTCCCAGGATTTAGCCAGCTGTGCTGGGATAGACTGAAAGGGATGTCGGGCATGCTCTAGAACCATCTGACAGTGAGGTAGTCCTTGTCCCAGGCCCAGAGGTCAGGGAACTCTAATCCACAGGTCAGACACCAGGAGACATCACCCAGCCACCATATGCCCTTCAAAATAGAAGACCTGGGACCATGAGCAAGGCCTAGCACCACACGGAGTGCGCCACACTGAGTGCCAGAGTCTCAGGAGGGCACAGCCTCTGTTCTGTTTCTGCTCAGCCTCCTTACCTTCCGGCCTGACTCCATACGACTTTAGATCCAGGGCCCAGCTCCAGCCCCTTATAACTAACCTCTTGGATCCCTCCCCAACTCTCCCACCATGTTCAGACACCCTGTTATTCCTTCTTCAAATGCACTGGGTCCTCTGGGTCCTCCTTGGCCTCCGCACCACCGCTCGGGTCCCACCCCTCCTCCTACTGTATCCTGTGACCATGTGGCTTGCCTGGCTCAGGTCTGACCCCTCCACCTAGTGTCTCCAGAGGCCACATGCTCCCCATAGGGTGACTCCGGAGTCATTTTTGTCACTTAAATAAATAAATTTTTCCTTTGTTTTCTCTCCTTTAGACTTTTCTTTCTCTTTCTTCTTGAAAAAAATTAATTCAGCTGGGTGTTGGTGGTACACACTTTTAATCCCTGCACTTGCCTAGCAGAGGAAGACAGATTTCTGTGAGTTTGAGGCCAGCCTAGTCTACAGAGTGAGTTCCAGGACAGCCATGGCTATATAGAGAAACCCTGTCTTGAAAAACCAACGTAATAATAAACAACAACAACAATAATAAATTCTGTGTACATGTGGGTTTGTACATGCATGTCCAGGTGACAGCAGAGGTGTTGGAGCCTCTGGAACTGGAGGAACAAGGCACCTTTGAGCCTGCTATGAGTGCTGGGAACTGGACTCAGTCCCCTTAAGCTGCCGAGTCCTCTCTCCAGCGCTTTGTCTCCATCTAACCCACAGCAGCACTGCCGGAGGCTCCGAAAGCATAGACTGCCTTTCATGTTCACACGAGGTACCAGCCCATCACCTTCAAACAGAGGCCCCTCGGTGCAGCCTGGATCGTGGAGTCAAGCTCCCAGCTGAAGGGAGACTTCCCGGGGACTCCTGCCTCTGCCCTCAAACAGGCAAAGGATGCTCGTATGCCCCACCCTCTGTGATAACCACTAACCCTTTACTCTACCTGTATACCTGCAAAGAAAGAAAGGCTCCCCGCAACTTCCCTGTCTGGATGCTGTTTTCTTTGTAAAAACTAAGGTGTGTGGTTCCAGCACCTCTCTCAGGCACACCTCAGAAGACAGAGAAGAGTGTGGCATTGGTGTGGGACACCGAAGGGTGAAACAGTCGGAACTTTATTTCACTCTGACTAAAAGGTAAGTGGTTACCTCAAGACTCATAGCAGAAGGCAGAAGGTACCCGCTTTTCTCTCCAACTCCTGACACCAAACATGCCCCTGTCACAGAAACAGGAGACACTCAAGTATCTCATCTATGAGAAACTGGTCTCCTGTAGTCATATAAATTCACCACGCAGGTCTGCACCTCCTCTGTGCTACCAGGAAGCAGGCACAGTGGGCTTAGTTCTCCTCACAGGCCCGTGCTTGCCTGTGGCCAAACCCCTCCTCTTTCTTCATCTTTTAAAGGCACAAAGGGAAAGGCATACAGATCCCCGCTGAGTGCTATGTGCTCGGCCACAAACACTGGGCCAACAGGTCCCCTGGAAAGGAACTGGGGTGCTGATCTGGGACCCCATCTCTCAGAGCCCACAGTGGTCACCCTGGCTTCCAAGAACTCTGGGCCAGATGTGCTGCTGGCACCCTGACTTGGCACACACCAGCACTATCCCAGCCTGAGTCACTGCTCTTAGAGGTTGAAAGGGAAGCTGCCAATGAGCCCGCCAGAGGTTCCCGAGGCTGAGCTCGAGAGGCTATGACAGGGCCAGCGGAGGATGACAGGGGTGGGACAGCCCCTTCCTAGGATTCTCACTGACTACATCAGAGTGATGGGCTGTCTCCCCACATTCATGCCCACCTGGACTCCAGTGTGTGGTCTTATTTGGAAATCCCTTTATAACTAAAGTAAAGATGTACATGGGATGTCCTGGAGCACGGTAGAACCTGCATCCAGGGAGCATCCTTGTGGAGGGACAAGGTGGCACACAGTCATACAGAGAAGGCCAAACAAAGATGCAGCTGAGATTGACAGGTCTCCTGGCCAATGCCAAGGATCACCACAGCTATCAGAATCCGGGGGGAGGGGGGGATTGGGTTTTTTTTATCAGTCTCCAGAAGGGACCAACCTGCCTGAGCATCTGTCTTCCTGACCTCTGAGAGAGTCAGCTTGGTTTATTTGAATCCACCCAGTGTATGATAACTTACTAAAGAAGCCGTGGAAGCTAGCACACTCAGACAGAATGGTCTCTATGTCACTTTGCCCTATGAGAAGTGGTGGCCAGCAGACTTGAAGTTCAAAACAGTCCAACAATTTGAAATCACCACCACCATCATCACCATTATCATCATCATCACCACCACCATTATCACCACCACCACCATAGTCACTATTACCATCATTATCATCATCGACACCATGACTATTACCATCATCACCATTATCATCACCATCACCACCACCATCATCACCACCACCATCATTGCCACCATCACCACCCCCATCATCACTATTACCATCATTACCATCATCAACACCATGACTATTACCATCATCATCATCAACAACATCACTACCGTCATCACCATTATCATCATCATCACCACCATCATCATTATCACCATCACTACTACCATCATTGCCACAACCATTGCTACCATCATCTTTACCACCAGCACCATCACTATCATCGTCACCATCACAGATGTCAGTGTGGGATAAGTGTTGGATGATGCTAAGCTTGATGCACTACTTCCCTTTTTTGAGGTATCGAGGACCAGAGCCTCACTCATGCTAAGCACATGCTCTGCCCCAGGGCTAGCCCCGAAGTCCTACACATCCTTCCTCAATGGTTCCAATGATTCCGCAGAGTAGCTTCCATTGCTCCTGCTTTCCAGAATGGGAACTATAGCCTAGGTGGAGGGAGAACTTTACAGAGTTCTGAATGCAGACACCCAATCCCACTCTCCACACTGCTCCTAGCTCATTGGCCCTTCTCTCAGGAGTAGAGGGCTACAGCCTGCCAAACCCTGTTTAATGCAGTCAGAGGCCAAATGCACAAGGAGCAGGGTCAGCAGACTACCCCCAGGTGCTCAATCTGATCTGCATTCAGCTTCCTGCAGAGTCAGTGTGAGGCTGGATGCGCGGCTGTTTATAAAGAGAAGCCCGTGACCATCCAGAAAGCAAAGACAGACATGAAGGGCTATGGCAGTCCACACTTGATATCCTAGCACTGGGGAAGCTCAGGGGGCAGAGGCACAAGGAACCTGAGTTGGAGGACAGCCTGGGCTACATAGCAAGCTTCAAGTCAACCTGGGTTGTACAACCAAACCCTGTCTCAATTAATAACAATAAATCCAAAAATAGAGAGCTGGGGGCTAGAAAGATGCCTCAGTGGGTACCTGCTGTGCAAGCCTGGCAACCTGAGTTCAGTCTCTGCAAGTTAAGCTAGAAGGAACAAATCAATGCCCGAAAGTTGTCTTGTGACCTCCATAAATGCCTCATGGCACACGTGTGCACACTCACATTTGTGCTCATACAATAATAATTAATTAAATCTATATTGAAGATGATGGGGCTTAATCAATGGGTAAGAGCAGTTGCTGTGCATGCACAAGGGCCCAAGACCAGATCCCAGCACTCATGTAAATACTGGATGTGGCACACATGTACCTGTGACCCCAGCACGAGTGGAGACGGGGGTCACAGAAACAGGGTAATTGCTGAGGCTTGCTGACTGCCAGCCTAGCTCCAAGCTAAATGCGACAGCATTCCTCAAAAGAATGGAATGGAGAGCGAGAGAGCAGGGCCCTGGAAATCCTCTTTTGTACTCTGCATGCATGTGCACAGCTGCAGGTGTCCATGCATGCACAAGGGTAAGCGTCCGTGCATGCGCAGGTGGAGGCATCCCTGCATGCACACTGTATAGCATACATACAAAAAGAGAACTGAGGATCTCATTAGGTGCTCAGTTGTCCTCTGACCTCATCGTGCACAGTGTGGCACATGAATGCACACACGCATATACATGCAAAATAAAGAAGCCAGTGTAAAAACGAGCAAGAAAAGGCACAAGGCTTGCAAAGGCTACTGTGGACGAGGCCAGTCAGGTGGTTGAAATGCAGGCGTGCAGAGCTCACCCAGGGGTAGAGTCATAGGGAGTGGTGAAGACTGTGGCAAATGAGAGAGAATACTCAGCCCACTATGGTGTGATTGCGGCGCCAGCATGGCCAGATCTTCTGGTTTTCCTAGAGAAGCCAGAAATCCAGGCTTTCATGTGATATATACCGATATTCCTAGATGCTGGTGAGTGTTGGACTTCCCTACTGTGTCCTGGCCAAAGCAAGCACACTCTTTCGCCTTACAGTCGCTTGCATAAAACCATCAAATGTGTGGGAAGTTTGTCCACTAATCTTTTTGTTTTTTACATAAGCTGTCCTTGAACTCCACACAATTCTCAGTCTCCCAAATATTGGGATTATGAAATAACAGTGGTGGAGGGCCACCCTGTAACTCTGGCAGGACCAAGCTGGCCTCTGTGTCCCATGTGCCACCACGCCCGGCTGATTGACCCATCTTCCTCAAACCTCCATCTGGCTTAGCTACACAGCCGCCCAGGGACTACCAGGGGCAGTGGCCCGGGAGCAAGACTCAAGACCATGTAGAAAGAGCCACTGCTCCCAGGGGTGTCCTGACCTAGATCCTGAGATACAATGTTGCCATCTAAAATATGTTGGGCCACCTTCATAGCTTTCCTCGGATGTCTGGGGCCCATAGGCCCCTGATTAGACATGCCTGAAAGTCTACAATGTTCTGGTCTAATGTCTTAACTCTGAAAAATCAGAACCAGTGGTACTTTGGTTATGGAAAATGCCTTTCCCGACAGTCAGAGTTCAATCCCCAGAAGCCAGATAAAGCTGAAAGGAGAGAACGGACCTTCTGACCGCCACATCTGCCATGGCGCCAGGTCCCACCTCCACATCGTGCGTGTACACACACACACATCATGGTCATCAGAATCATCATAATCGTAATAGCAATAAACACTTTAAAAACACAAGATGGATGATATGTCAACTTTTTATCATTATTAACATTCTATCTTTGCAGGTAACAGCGCCAGTCAAGACGCCTGTATGACTCAATTGGAGCGGGGTTAAAATGTATTTGAAGTTCTATTTTAATTGAGAAATCAATAAAGCAGTTTGACCCTGCTCTGCGATACAGATATGTGTCTTGACTTGCCTCCAAGGGACGAACAAACAGCTCTGCAAGGCACATAGCATTGAAGCTGGGACTTCATGTCCCCTCTGGCACGTTGCTGCCTGCCCCAGATATGAAGTAGGCTAGCAGTCCCACTGGCCTGCCAAGCTGAGAAGCGGTGGCCCAGGTGGCTTCCAGACTTCCCATCACAGCAGCTGCACTGGGCTCTGCACTCTCACGCCCCTCGTCCAGCCGTGCATCCTCCTGCTAAAGTGGCCTAGGTCACCATTGAGCTTGTAGAGGGAAGGAGGACCCCACTCTCTCATCCTCAGCCCAGATGGGTCATCAAAACGTTCTGCTGGACCCTGGGTTCCAGATGTGAAGGAAAGGAAGAAAGAAGGGAGGGAAAGAAAAAAAGAGAGAAAGAAAGAGAGAAAGAGAAAAAGGAAGGGAAGGAAGAAAAGAAAGAAAGAGAGAGAGAAGAAGGAAGGGAAGGAAGGAAAGAAGAAAGAAAGAAAGAAAGAAAGAAAGAAAGAAAAGCAGAGGCCCGAGATGAACTCAGAGAGGAGGGTAGTGGACAGATAATATTTTCTCCACTCATCTTGCTTAGGGACAACTGAGTGTCCCCAGGATGGTGGCAGTCCTGGCTTTGCTGAGCACTGTGTCCATTGGGAGCACAAGATCTAGACCTTAGGCACCTGCCTAGAGGGGGGAGGAGATTCTTGTCTAAACCTCCCAGTGTGCTTGGTGGCTACAGGATGCATGATTCCCTATCAGCAAAGAAACTGGTGTGAAGGAAAGAAACAGCATGGCTTCCTCTTTCATTTTCACAACACGATTGATAAAATGTTATTGTCCTCCTACTGTGTGCTCAGCACCTTTTTTGTAGCCACGAGTGATATGAGGACAATAGTGCCAAGTCTGTGCTCTGGGAAGAATATCCCCTGACATCAGAATGACAGTAATTTACAGGCTGGAGAGATGGCTCAGTAGTTAAGAGCAGTTGCCACTCTCCCAGGGGTCCCTGGTTCAGATTCCTAACACCTACATCAAGCGGCTCACAACCGCTTGTAACTCCAGCTCAGGAAATCTGATGCTGTCCTCTGGATTCTAAGGGCATTGCACACAAGTATATATACATGTGTGCAATGTATATATACATGTGTGTAATGTATATATACGATGACCTAAAACTTCTGACCCTCCTGCCTCCAACTCCTTCCTGAACACTGAAACTGTAGTTGTCACCACAGTGGCTTTGGGGGCACTAGGAATGGAACACAGGGTTCTGTGCATCCCCAGACCCTTAGTTTCAAGTCTTAAGCAAGTAAACTGAGGCTCACTAATAATAAGAAAAATGTTCAAATTCTCACAGCAGGACAGAAAGCGAAGACATAACGGAACCCCAAGTCCTCACGTTCAGGGTGCCTGGCTGTCTAAATGCATTCTCACTGGCTTCCTGGAATATAATTTTGGTTATCTGGAATGTTTAAACAGACCCCATAAATATTTCAACAAACTATCGCCATCAGATTGTGGGCGTCTGCGTCTTCAGTCCCAGCATCTGGTCCCGGAAACTCATATTTTCTGATTTACTTGCTTGGAGAGCCAGGAGAGAGAAGATGCACACAGCGTAGGGAGCAAAGATCAGTTTTCACTTTTGCAAAACAACCTGGCCAATGCCTCCAGGGTAGGGAGGGCCCTTCTGCTAAGACGTGGAAAGAGGAAGCAAAAGAAGAAAGAAGATTCTTTGCAAGCAAGTCGGGTGCCTGCCAACAAAGCCGCTCTTCCTCCCTCCAGGCAGGAGGGAGTCTCCATTGGGGGGGGGGGGGGGCAACGTTGTGTTCACCTGCTACTCCCTCCCACCACCACCCCCAGACTATATTCCCTGGGATACAAAACAGGCCACTTATCACAGGACTGGGGATACCATTTTGCTCAGGCTATGGTTTGTTGGACTATTACCCTACAATAAGTAACAGTGGCTTTCATTCTGACTTGCCCTGCATTTTACATGAAGCTTTTGACTTCATTTTCAAATACTTTTGTGTGTGCACGTGTCTCTGTGCATGAGTGTACGTGCATGCCTGTGTGTGTACACAGAGGCCAGAAGAGCGTCCTCCCTTGCCTGTCTAGTCCTTTGAGACCGGGTCCCTCTGTGAACTCAGGACTTGAATTTTCTCAGCTGGGCTGGACACCAGCAAGCCCCAACAATCCCTCTGTCTTGCTTACCTTGAGCTGAGGTCATAGGCTACGTCTGGGATTCCTGGCTCATTATGTGGGGGCCGGGGCTGAACTCGGCTTCTTTGTATAATTGTGCCGCAAGAGCTCTTAACCACAGAGTCATCGCTTTAGCCTCTTGGCTCTGAGTCCAAACAGAAGTTGGCTGGTTCGGCCTATTGCTAGACGTGTGACAATCACCACCAACAGGACACAGCCTGCTAATGTTGTTCTTAAAAGAGATGCCACCTGGTAAACTTACAAGAAGATGGGACCACATAAGCACATGCGTAAATTAAAATCATACAACAGGGAAAACCAGACATAACAATTTACTAGACACCAGACCAAGGAAACGGTGTAACATCTTCACTTGGATCCCATAAAGAGGAAGACACCTAACACTGTGACAGTATTACTCCCAACGACCGGTTAGCTGACCGCACTGAGTACCAGGGGGCCAACAGGCAGAGAACTCCCGACTATCCCAGGGCTTCCAACTCAACTCTGTCCCCATTGTCATCTCGGCCACGGCCACGTCAGTCTATTGGTGAATTACCATGGTCAGTCACATGCTGCCTGCTGTCGCTCATGGCTCACGGCTCTCTCCACACCTCATCAGCCTGTATCTGGCCCCGCCCTTCACACCTAGCCGCCACAGCCCACACCTTTTGCTTCTGCTGTTTGACTTAGTTCTGAGGCTCAACGCAAATGTGTGAGCTTGAGGCTTAAAGGGTCAGAGGTGCCTGCAGAAGGTCCCCATCACAGGCCTCCCTGCTGGAACAGCCTCCCTTTGCCGCAACATCTCTTTCTTCTGTCCTCTTTGGAATTTCTTGAACACTGCTGGGGACTCTTTAACCTCTGTAACCTACACACACACACACACACACACACACACACACAAGAAAGAGAGAGAGACAGAGAAGGGAGAGAGAGAGAGAGAGAGAGAATTACTGTGATATGTCAGCTGAGGGGTCGT
This sequence comes from Microtus oregoni, assembly GCF_018167655.1. Taxonomy (NCBI): domain Eukaryota; kingdom Metazoa; phylum Chordata; class Mammalia; order Rodentia; family Cricetidae; genus Microtus; species Microtus oregoni. The sequence goes on from NW_024543978.1 coordinate 6,170,851, forward strand.
ATTAGGAATTAAGATTTGAATGAAAGCCTGCATTGCCTCAGCCGGCAACCAAGGGAAACCAGGCTGAGCGGCCAACTGCAGCCAACAAAAACTACACAGCCTGTGAACTCACTGTTAGTGGACAAATTCTGGCACTGAGTTAACACAGTTGTGCCTGTGCTTCTGACAGACCGAGATGACTGATGTCCAGGCTGACTGTGCCGGGACGTCCTGCGGGGCTTGGTGACATTGCAGACGTGACTGTCAGCACCTTCCCGAGGCTCCCTCTCCGCACCTGCCGCTTCCCTACAGCACTCTTTCCTCATAGTCTCCCAGGTGCTTCAGTGCTGTCACTAGGGCTCACTTCACCTCCTAGACAGGCGCTCTCTGATCATCTGATCATCACCAAAGCAGCTCGTCCGGTCCTGTGAGCCCCCCCTTCCCCTCACCACCACCACTGTGCTTGTTCAACGACCTCTCCTCTGGATGTAATGGCCTTAGTGTTCCCTGCTCTTCCTCTCTAACATAAGGAAGAGATGGACTCTCACCTCTACTCAGTGCTGGAACCCTGCCCTGGCCAATGGTTCCCTCTGCTTCCCTCTCATCTAGAAAACTGAGAAGACAGGGGACCAAAGCTGGCTGGAGTCCCCAGGCTCTCCGGGAGAATCTGGGCAGTGAAAATGCAAAGATATGGGCCAGTGAGGTGGTTCAGTGGGTAGAGGGGCTTGCCGCCAAGCCTGATGATCAGAGGTTGATCGCTGGGACTCACATGGCAGGAGAGAACTAACCCCTGGAAGTTATCTTATGACCTCCACATGTGTGCCTGCGTGAGCACACACCACACCACACACACACACACACACCACACACACACACACCACACACACCACACACACACACCACACACACACACACCACACACACACACCACACACACACACACACACCACACACACATACACCACACACACACCACACACACACACCACACACACCACACACATACACCACACACACACCACACACACACACACACCACACACACCACACACACACACCACACACACACACACCACACACACACACACCACACACACACACACACACCACACACACACACCACACACACACCACACACACACCACACACACATACACCACACACACACCACACACACACACACACCACACACATCACACACACACACCACACACACACACCACACACACAGACCACACACACACACACCACACACACCACACACACCACACACACCACACACACACACCACACACACACACACCACACACACACACCACACACACACCACACACACACCACACACACACACCACACACACACCACACACACACACACCACACACACACCACACACACCACACACACACATACACACACACACACCACACACACACCACACACACACATACACACACACCACACACACACACCACACACACACATACACACACACCACACACACATACACACACACACACCACACACACACCACACACATCACACACACACACCACACACACACCACACACACACACCACACACACCACACACACACACCACACACACACACCACACACACACACCACACACACACACCACACACACCACACACACACACCACACACACACACACACCACACACACACACACACCACACACACCACACACACACACACCACACACACACCACACACACCACACACACATACACACACACACCACACACACATACACACACACACACCACACATACACATACACACACACCACACACACACACCACACACACACATACACACACACACCACACACACATACACACACACACCACACACACACACACCACACACACACACCACACACACACCACACACACACCACACACACACCACACACACACCCACCACACACACACACCACACACACACCACACACACACACCACACACACACATACACACACACCACACACATACACACACACACCACACACACACCACACACACACACCACACACACAGCACACACACACACAGCACACACACATACACACACACACACCACACACACACACCACACACACACACCACACACACACACACACACACACCACACACATACACCACACACACACACCACACACACACACCACACACACACCACACACACACCACACACACACACCACACACACACATACACACACACCACACACACATACACACACACACCACACACACACACCACACACACACACCACACACACACACACACCACACACACACACACCACACACACACACACCACACACACACCACACACACACACCACACACACATACACACACACACCACACACACCATACACACACACCATACACACACACACCACACACACACACATTATCTATCTATGGTTGTCTCAGCAGTCAGGAGGCAGAGACAGGTGAAACTACTTGAGTTCAGGGTCAGCCTGGTCTACAGTGTGAGTTCCAGAACAGATATCCTGGAAGCCTGTCAAGAAAAACGAAAGAAGAAAGAAAGAAAGAAAGAAAGAAAGAAAGAAAGAAAGAGAAAAAATCCTGAGAGTCAACCTAAAATCTGAGATTCACCCCCAAACTTAGGACGATCAAGACTTCAGTCAAGGACACTCCGACCACCTTCCTGCTCCTCCTGACTTCCTGCTGTTCTTGAATCCCCGACCTGAAGAGGTGGCAAAGGGCTCTGGGCACTCAGCTTTGGGAGGAAAGGGCAAAGAGAGAGGCCAGCAGCACTGCTTGCAAACCGTGGGTCTGGGAAAGCCACCTGCTCTCTGGCCTCTGCTTCCTCCTCTGAAAATCCTAGAAGGCAAACAGATCAGGGAAGGCTCTCTGCACAGTGCTCGGATACCCCACTGCTGCCACTGACTGGGTCTGCCTTAGAAGCTTGGGGGTATCTTCCGGAAGAGCCGCTAGTCCTTTCTCCTTTGGCTCTGCTTACATGGGAAGCAAGCCCACCACGCTGGTGGCCTTCCAGCAGAGGAGTTCGTTACAACTATTTGAAGTACGGTTTGCTGCTAATGTTGAGATCCGGGCTTTTATTTTTATGAGATTTCATCCTTCTCCTCCTCTTTTTCCTCCTCCTCTTCCTCCTCCTCCATCCCTTTATTTTCTCAGAAAAGAGAATTCATCTTTTGCCAAGGGGAAAACAAAAAACCGTCTGTCCTCCCAAAGAGCAGTTGGGGCTCGCTGAGCCCAAGAGGCGGGTGTGGGTTGGGATAGTGGCAGAAACCTGGCTAGGGGAGAGCTGGGTGAGCAGAGGGACATAGGTGGAAGGCAAAGTACCAGGACCGTGCTCAGAAATGAAGCCTGGACAGGCCTACCACTCCTGCTCCACTCCTGAGGACCCTCTGGTCCAGGTCGGCCATGACAATCCAATCCCATCCTGGGCAGCTTCTTCATCTAAGCTAATGGCGGGAAGCCCTCTCTGTCTGCCATGGTGATTGGCTGAGGTAATTCAGATTTAAGCCAATCAGCGGGTGGTAGGTATTGTGTTGGTTCAGACATTGGTCAGGAGGTATTTCAATCAGCATTGATTTTGTTCCAAACCTAGCGACCCTTCTACCCCTCCATTTTCCCCTACCTTGCTTATTCTGCAAGAATTAAGGGGTAAGGGCTGGAGAGATGGCACAGAAGTTAAAAGCATGTGCTGCTCTTGCAGAGGACCTGGCTTCAGTTCCCAGCACCCACATCAAGTGACTCACAACAGCCTGCTAACTCCAGTTTCAAGGGGTCAACACCCTCTTTTGGCTTCTGCAGGCACTGCACACACATGCACGCACGCACACATGCACACACCCTGTCTGCCCTTGAACACATACACACACAAAAGACAGACATATATAATTTAAAATAAAATAAGTGAGCTGGGAGTGGTGGTGCACACCTTTAATCTCAGCACTTCGGAGGCAGAGGTAAAGGGAATCTCTGTGAGTTCGAGGCCAGCCTGGTCTACAAAGTGAGTTCTAGGACAGCCAAGGCTGTTACACAGAGAAGCCCTGTCTCAGAAAACCAAAACTACAATAATAAATATAAATAAAATAAGTCTTTATAAGAATAAAAATTCCAGAATTCAGAACTGAGTCCACCTGGCTTCAAATTAAGGTCCAACCTGTAGCCCATGGCCCAGCACAAAATCCTAACCTCACTAAAATCATGGAACTTTCTTCCTCTTTTGTGTTTGATGTTTTCTATAACTTGATTGCATTGCAAACAGCTTTTAAATGTATTTATTTATTTCCTGTGTTAGTGTGTGTTTGGGAGTGTGTGAGAGTGTGAGGTACGTGTGAGTATGAGAGCTGTGTGTGTGTTTGTGTGTATTTTTGAGTGTGTGTGAGGTATGTGAACATGAGGATTGTGTGTGTGAGTGTGCTTGTTTGTTTGTGTGTGTGTGTGTGTGTGTGTGTGTGTGCGCGCGCACCACACTGTGAGCGTGGAAGTCAGAAGCGGAGGATATTTTTGGGGGAACCTGTTCTCTTCTTCCACAAGGTGAGATCCAGAGATCAAGATCAAGCCATCTGGCTTATCAGCATGCGCCCCTCCCTGCTGGGTCATCTTGCCACTCTGATGTCTGATTTGTTTTTTTAACTTTATTTTGTGTATAGGTGTTTTTGCCTGCATGCATGTTTGTGCACTAAGTGCATGCCCGATGCCCCAGGAGGTCAGAAGAGCTTGGTGACAGATCCCTTGGAACTCTTTTTTTTTTTTTAATTTATTTATTTATTATGTATACAATATTCTGTGTGTGTGTGGCCAGAAGAGGGCACCAGACCTCATTATAGATGGTTGTGAGCCACCATGTGGTTGCTGGGAATTGAACTCAGGACCTTTGGAAGAGCAGGCAATGCTCTTAACCTCTGAGCCATCTCTCCAGCCCCTCCCTTGGAACTCTTAACTGCTGAGCCATTCCTCCAGCTCCAGTGACATGATTCTTGAGCTTCAAATCTATAGATGGTAACTCATGTTTCTATATGAACTGGTTGGACACACTTGCCAACCTTGTTACTGCCACAGCTGAGCTGGGATCAGGCACGCATAGGGACCCGGGCAAATGGGAGCAGTGTCGGGTTAGCTTAGGAGGCAGTAAGGAAGGTGTCTGTCTTTCTATTTGTCGCTGGTTTTTTTGCTTGATTGACTTTGGTTTTAGATGTTTTGTTTATTTGCTTTGGCGGCTGCTGCTGCTGTTTTAAGATAGGGTCACCAGGCAAAGCTAGCCTGGAACTCACTCTATTGTCCAGGCTAGCCCAAACTCACAGAAATCCTTCTTTGTCAAATTCCCGTGCTGAGATTGCAGATGTGAGTCTCACCAGACTTATCATTCTGCAGTTTCAGAGACACACTTCAGACACCAAAAACCACAGTTGAAACCGATTAGATTTGCAAATGTACTTAAAGTCCCACCCCACCCCCACTCCACCCTCCCCACACCTGCAGGAAAAGGATTCTGTCAGAGCCTTGGAGGAGCAAGCCTGCATTCTCTCTACCCCGTCGCACCTCTGCGTGCTGTCCCCCTTGGGGTTTCCTCGGGAACAGAAAGCGATGTCCTCCCGAAGCTGAAAATCCTGAAAACCCGATAAAGCTGAGCTGCTGAAGCCACATCATAGAGAATCCAAATAGCAGAGAGGAGAGGGAGAAAGAGAGAGATGCGAAGACAGAGCAAGAGAAAGAAATCACATACGTGCCAGTGAGGGAGAGAGAGCGAGCCTAAATGTGTGTGTGTGTGTGTGTGAGAGAGAGAGAGAGAGAGAGAGAGAGACAGAGACAGAGACAGACAGAGATGGAGAGATGGGGGGCTTGGGGGCTGGGGTTATCATTTAAGCTCCTGGATCCAGATGTCTCTGAAACTAGATCTATCTCCTGGACTTTGTCAGAATGGAGACCAATGAACTACCAGTTTTATTTAAATCAGTTTGAGTAGAATTTCAGTCAAAATTAAAAAAAAAAAAGAGCAACCCATCACAATATGAAACAGATCATATTCCCAACACATAGAAATAATAAATATTTGTGAGGTTAGAAATGCTAACTGACCAAATTTCACCCTTACGAGTATCGGATTATCATACTGCACCTCATAAATATGCATAAATATTATACATCTATTAAAAGAATTTTTTAAAGGTCATGAATTTTCATGTACTTGTCTGTTTTTTTTCCAGTTACTTAGAAAATGAGATTTAACCAGTTTTATAATGAAAACACATTTTTTAGAGATAGCTGGCTTCCTTGCCTTCGAAGCAGCTGGCTCTGGGCTCCTTCCCCAAAACCAGAGGCTGGAAGTATTCAGAAACCAGCCCTCTGGTGCAGGACTGTTCTCTGACCCCCATGCCTCCCAGAGCCTCTCCAGCCTCAGTTTCTCTCTCTGCAACAGGAAAGCGTGATTCCCCAGAAGAGGTGGGTAGCACCCGGGGCTCAGGAAAGCTCCTGGGTCAGGGTTAATTAAAGTGTAGGGCAAGTCTCAGATGAAAGCGCTCGCAGGAGGCTTTAACAGCCTCATAAAGAATCTCCCTTCAATTACAGGATGATTTTCTTCTCACGGCATTTCCAGCCATTGCCAAGCTGTTTCCTGGGCCGCTTTCCATGCGGCTGGACCTGTCTTTCAGGAATTGCTGCATTTTTTCCCTCCCTCTTAGACACTTGGAAGGAAGGCGGTGGGGATGAAAGGAGGGGATGGTGGGGGAGATGAGAAATGGCAGGGTAAGGGATCCGAGAGGCTGTTGGAAATAGGCTCAGTGGGCAAGTGCCCAGCCACAGCCTAAAGGCCTGCTGAGGCCCCCTGTGAAAGGGCTTCTTCCTTCTACCTCTTGCTGCTCCTTGCCCTCCTCCTCCTTCATCCTTCACACACACACACACATGCACGCACACACGCACGCATGCACGCGTGTGCACACACACACACACACACACACACACACACACACTTTACCTGGTTGACCAGGCTAGCCAACACCTCCTGCCTCACCCCTTCATACTGTCATACTTGCTCCCATCAGCCCCACCACTCACTCTCTACTTCCCAGCATCCTTTGCTCTCAGAGCAGGAGGCCCAGTGCTCTTTATACCTCTCATAACTCTGTCTCTTGCCGACTGGTCCTGAGCCCTAGAAAGGTGAAGGCAGCCTGCTGGGGGGCTGCAAGGCTCAGCCTATGGTGAATGAATGGCTGCTATTCAAAGAGACTAATCTCGACAAGTTCATTGCGTGTTCAAGACTCCTCCAAGGTCTCAGGGCTTCTGGTTTTCCTGGGAAGGAGACGTGTTGTCTCTTCAGGATGTAATACACTCTTATGTTCTTAAGCGTTTTCCTCCTTGAGACAGGGTCCTCCTGCTGGATGGGCAAGGCTAGCCTCAAGTTTATCAGCCTCCTGAGTGCTGGGATTCCAGAGATAGACCACACCCAATGTATTAGCGACTGCTCTCACGGCTGAAACCAAACAGATGAGCAAAGGAACGTGGGGAAAGAAGGGTTTAATCTGACTCCCAGGTCCAGAGTTTAGTCCCTTACAGAAGGGGAGGCATAGCAGTCCGAGCGTCAGGCAGGTGTCTACGGTCAGGAAGCAGAGAGTAGTGAATGCTGGCGCTCAGCCGACTTTCATTCTTTGTGTGACCTGACCTGGGAGCTCAGCCCATAGCCTGGTGCTGCCCACACTAAGGCTAATCCTTCCCATTCTAAATTAACCAAATCTCGGAAAACCCCTCACAGACACGGGTTTGTCTCCAAGGCAACTCCAGGGCCTGTTGAGTTGATCAACTTTTGTACCCCACTTTAAGTGTAATTGCGCAAAGGTGTCAAGCTGGTCTGAGCTTGTGGACTGCAAAGAGAAGCCAGATGTGACCTATGACATATTGTCTACCGACCCTTCAGGATGTGCTGGGTCCCCCGCGGGTTTGGAGGTGTGGTAAAGACTCCTTTGTCAGCTCTGTTTTCCTTTCTTCTGGGATAGAACCCTTGAATTTCAGGGAGGCGCAAAGTCTCCTTCTGCAATAAAGACTATATCCCGTGGCTTGGCCTGTAACTCTGCAGGTAGACTGACTACATCAACCCAGCCTTGGATTTGATCTAAACATCACATAAACTGGACATAGTAACACAAGCCTGTAATCCCAGCACTCAGGATGTAGAGGCAGAAAGATCAAGAGTTCAAGGTCATCCTTGGTTTTGTAGCAAACCCAAGGCTAGTCTGAGCTATGTGAGATTCTATCTAAAATTTTTTTCAAGATTTTTATTTTATGTGTACATGTTCTGCCTGCATATATGTTTGCCCATGTGCACACAGTGATCTTGGAGGCCAGAAGAGAGCACTGGATCTCCTGGGACTGGAGCTACGGTCATTGTGAGCCACCATGTGAATGCTAGGAACTGAGCCTGGATCCTCTGGAAGGCGCCTATGTACTGCTAACTGCTGAGCCATCCCTCCAATTCCCCTGTCTAAGAAATTGAAGACTATTCCCGGATCCCTTAAAGCTAGGCACCAAAGGACCAAGGATGACCAAGTGACTGTTTATCTAACAACATGCAAACGAAACTTCTGGAAGGCTCCCTCAAAAGGCAGCGAGTGCTTGGCTTCCTCCCCTCCCCCCTTTCTGTCTTGATCCCTTCATCTTCCTGGGGCTGGAACATGCAGGTGATGGCTGGAGCTCCAGAAGCCCTGAAAACCAGAGAGATATCCTTGGACACGGGAGTCTGTGCAGCGGAGCTAAGAGGAGACACAGGCAGGCGCTGCTCCCTTGCCTTCTGAGCTTCGGAGCACGTGAGAGAAGTAAAGGCTTGTCTTGCTGAAGCCCGTGTGGCTCGGGGGTCTTGACATTTCCATTCTAATGTGGCAGCGTAAAGGACACCACAGCGAGTAAGAAACTGCTTTGCTGTTCACAGCTTTTAAAAAAACAAGACTGGGCAGCCAGCTCTGATGTGGATACCGCTTCGTTGTTCGCAATCTTTAAAAAGGAAAACAACAGCAGCCAGCCCATGTGGCATGATTAATAAAAGCCCAGAGACAGATACTGGGGTTCAACTTGAAGGTCAGAAAAGCAGAATATCCAGCCTCTATGTCAGTCCAAAATGATGATCCTGCCTCCATGAATCCTCAGAATGAGACTGTGTGAGAGCTGTCTCCTCCCGTCTTATATTCCTCTCTAGGGCTGGGATGAAAGGCGTGCACCACTACTGCCCGGTTTCTATGGCAAACTAGTGTGGCTACTGGGATTAAAGGTGTGTGTCCCCACTGCCTGGTCTGTAAGGCAGACCAGTGGGGCTGTTTTACTGTCTGATATTCAGGAAAACTTTATTTATTAGAATATAAATGAAATATCACTACAAGCTCTAGCATGGGTCCTCACACTGCTCCTGAGTGTCACAGCAGGACTCCTCAAGGGTGACCTGTGTGGAACCCTGAAGACAGGCAGGATTCTTCCTTGTGTATACATCGATTTAAAGTAAACACTGTGAACTAGGGGCTGATGGGTCCACACACCAGCTGTAGGGGTGTTTAGGAAGGGGCCACTCAAATTCTCCCGATGAAATCTTAAAAAGCATGTGGTTTCAGCTGCATTCTCACGCTATAGCTAAGAAATGTGTGTGTGCGCGCACACTATGTGTGTGCATGCATGTGTGCATTGTGTGTTACTTAAATACATGTACACGTGTATATGAGTAGGCATGTATGAGTATACAGGTATGTGTACAAGCATGCAAATGGTGCATGCTTGGGTGTGGGCATGTGTGTATATAGGTGTGTGTATGGGTATAGGGGTGCTTGTGTGCACGAATGTCTTGTGCATGCGCGTATATGTGCATGCACACACATATATACATGCATTCACAGACACTCCTGATGCCAGTACACTTCACACCTCTGAGGCTCAGTGTGCATGTCCTCAGGAGATGCTGACGCATAACAACAAGTTTTCTCATTATTTAGTGTAAAACATGCCATCTACATAATACAACAACAGCACGGTATTATCTCCACGCCAAGGTAATAATTCCCATACTCTCTGTTACTACCGGGCACATCTCAGTGTCCCCAGCTGTCCCCAGCATCCTCCTTGGCACTGACTTAGCTGTCACATCGCCTCGGTCCTTCCGTATCTGGTCCTCCCTGCAGTCATGTCTGCTCTCATCTTTTGTGACATGAACATTTTCAGGAGTCTAGGTTGGGCTTTTGCAGGATGCCTCTGCCTCCCCCCACCCCCACAGTAGTGCTGGTGACTGAATCCAGGACTTCTCCCATGCTAGGCAAGTGCCTGGCACTGAGCTCCAGTCCAGCCCTGTGGGGCATCTTTTCAGGCAGACCTGTGGGTTTTTTTTTTTTGTTTAGCAATGTGGACACATGAAGCTTTGGGGACCCTGGCACTCTTCATCAGCATCAGGGCCTGAGGAGGCCTATGGTCAGTGGCATTAAAAACCCATCCAGGAGCCTGGCTTTCTTCAGCTGCCAGTTTAGCTGCAGGGGTGTGTGTAGGGGGATCCAATCCAAAGTAGAGAGAACGATGGTGATACGGAGGCTACTCCATCTGGGTCCTCAAAGACGGGGACAGGTGACTCACCTGCCTACAGCCTGGTGTCCAGTGCCCAGGATAGCTGTGCCCAGCTGAGTCTAGCAGCCCTTAGAGAGGCTTGGAGATGAAGAGACTGGGGAATGAGGGGTGTCTGGGGTCACACTGCTACCAGCCGCCACGAGAATGCCCAGCATCCTTGCCCAGGCTCACAGATGTGGCTGACTGTGAACTTTCTGGTCCCTTTGTGAGACTTCACTCCAGCTTGCTACCTACGCTTCATGTCTTTGTATTTTCCTTTTAAATGGCTTAAGGAGCCTGAGATGTGGCTCCATTGTTAGAGAATCCGTTTAGCATGTGTAAGGTCTGGGGTTCCGTCACCGCACTGCATATGATGCTGTAATTCTAGCATCCTGGGGATGGAGACATCAGAAGCCCAAAGCTGCCCTTGGTTACATAGAGATTTCAAGATCAGCCTAAGAGATAGACATATAGATAAATATCAGTGACTTTCAAAGTGTGCTCCCCAGACTGACTGAGAACTCTCTAGAAATTTGCATTATCGGGCTCTCAACAACCTGCGCCTCCCTGAGTCTCCATTGGATTCTGATAAAGGCTGTACCCCGGAATCCTAAGGAATACAGCAACCTAAGTCACATTTGGCACGTCTGGGAGCCAGCCCTCCCTGAGCAGAGGGATGAGTGCCCTGTGCCTCGGTTTCTCTGTCTTTCAACTGGACAGGCCTTGAATGACATGCACCTGCCTAAGACTTAGCACTGCCCTGTGGCACCCAGAATGCTTTGCAAAATTAACTCGTTATTCTTATCAGTGACGAGAATGGTAGGACAGGTTTCTGAGCAGGAGAGGCTCAGCCTTTCACCCAACAGACCCCTGCGCTGTTCCTGTTCACAATGAGCCTGCCACACTTCTTTTGAAATCTTCAGAAAAGTCTAGTAAAATTAAACTATTATTTAAGAGGGAAAAATCCAGCTACAGTATATATGCACAAGACTGTATTAAAATTTCTATTTTTCTAGGCCTGTGTGATGGTTCAGGGGGTACAGGAGCTTGCTGCCAACGCTGACAGGCTGAGTTTGTTTCCCAGGACCCACATGAAAAAAGAGAGAACCGACTCCAGCAAGTTGTTCTCCAACCTCCAACAACATTTGCTAGGGGATGCACACCTACACACATGCACACAATGAATAAAAACATAAACAAATGAAAATGTATGTGATTGATCATTGTTTGTTTGAGACAGAATTCTTCTGAGTAGTTCTGGCTGTCCTAGAACTCATTTTGTAGACTAGGCTGGCCTTGAACACACAGAGATCTGCCTGCCTCTGCCTCCCGAGTGCTAGGATTAAAGGCATTATCAATGCCCAGCCCGTGATTGATTTTTAAAGTCAATTTATTTGAATGTGTTTTACTGTGTGTGAGTGTGTTTGCACAGGAATCTCTGTACCAGGCATTAAGTACGCTTTTAATCCCAGTACTCAGGAGGCAGAGGCAGTCTGATCTCTCTGAGTTCAAGGATAGCCTGGTCTACACAGTGAGACCCTGTCTGAAAAACAACAGTCAAACCAAAATGCCCACAGAGATGAAAAACCTCTGCTCCCATGCACACTTGAGCGGAAGCACTGGCACCCTGCAGTTTCTAGATGGTTCTTTCTCGCTCTTGCAGCTCTGTGCTGTCTGACACTGGCTGACTGGTGTTGTTTATGATAGTCACGGGTGTCACATATACCTCAGCCCTTGGCAGTTGGGACGAGGTAGGTATTTCATCCCCAGGGGACTCCTGATCACTCCTCGGATATTTTTCTCAACCTCACTGGGTGATATCACTAGTAAATCCAAGGATACAGTTTAGCATCCTCTAGCGCCCAGGACCTTCTCCCCACAGTATGACCCCTAGACACATGCTAGCATAGGTGGTGACATGGAAGGGTGGCAAACACATCACCCCCGTATAGAAAAAAGCCAGTGACATCATTTCTGATGTGCAGTCCCTGGCTGCTTTGTCCCATTCCATGTCCGCAGCATCATAAGCCGACTGCTCTCTGGCTGAAGAGATGGCTCAGGAGTTAACGGGACTGGCTACTTACAGAGGACTTGGGTTCAATTCCCAGTACCCACATGGTGGCTCACAACCATTAGTAACTCCAGTTCCAAGGATCCAACCAGTATACATGTGGTACACATATGTGTACGCATGAAGGCAAAACATATACATTAAGATGAAAATAATAAATAATAGTGCTTAAGTCTAATGACTGGGGATATGTAGTTGGTAGAAAGCTTGCTAACATATATGAGGCCCTTGGTTTGTTCCCCAGCATAGCAAACATTGGACATGGTGATACATACCTGTAATCCCTGCATGCTGGAAACGGAGGGAGGAGAATCAGAAGTTCAAAGTCACCCTCAGCTACACAGTTGAGTTTGAAGCCAGCCTAGGATTCTTGAGATCTTGTCTCAAATAAACAGCAACAATAAAATTAAGCTCTGAGATCTCTCAAGAAATGCATTTCCGTGGCACCCCAATCCCTGCTGCCTGTCCTCTGTGGCACCCCAGTCCCTGCTGCCTGTCATCTGTGGTACCCCGGTCCCTGCTGCCTGTCCTCCAACTCCAGCTCCCCCTACGGACCCATCTAGAAAACACAGTGTGGTTTTAGCTAGGAATCCCCACGTGGGGTTTCCTCTCAGAGAGCTACTGCCAGCTGCCTGTTTCTGGGCGGACCACAGGGGCTTGCACAAACCCACCTGATTGGCAGGCATGAACAATTCCGCCTGGGGAGTTTTCAGAATAATAAAAGGAGAGGAAACAGGATGCAACTTCAGTGTCTCTGGGTCCAATGTGGAAATAATCATTTCTAAGAAAAACAACAAATTAAAAAAAATTAAGGAGCTTCCTGCTGCATGATTTAAGATCTGGTTTGGCTGGAATTACATCAAAAGGCATAAAATACAAACATTTCACAGTGTCTCTCCCATCTCTGTCCCCCCCCCCCCCACACACACACACATGCGTGTGCTCAGAAGGGATAAACTTATATCAAAACTGGAAAAGAATTTCAAAGGCACCATTCATGCCAACTCCCGGTCCAGGATGGAGCATGCAGGTGGATGAGGGACTGTCCTCTCACCATACCGACTGCTGCAGAAGCCAGGACGGGGCATGAGCAGCCTGGCCCCTCAGAACAGTGCACCTGAGGTGATACGCAGAGCTTGGAAATAATCTACTCCTTCACCTCCTGCTTCTGCACCTCATCCCATGATCCAGATGAGGAAACTGAGGCACGGAGAGACCAAGTAGCCAGTCTATGTCATACACCAGGCTAGAGCTAGGAACCCCACTCTCTCTTCCAGTCACATGAGGAAGACAGAATGTCATCCCCAAACATTCCTTCCTTCTGATCCCTGAAATCCGAGATTGTGACGCCTCTCCTGACCAAAGGGACTTTGCAAGGTTCAGATGGGAGGTGATCCTAGGTACCCGAGGAAGCCTAATTTCATCACGAAGAAACAGTCTGGGGGTGTGGCTCAGTGGTAAAGCCTAGCACATGTAAAATCCAGGGTATGATCCACTTGTGCCCCCTCATCCCCAGGAGGGCAATAAGAGGAGAGAGATTCTAATACTGCTGACCTTTGAGGGTGGGGACGGGGCCATGAGCCAAGAGGTCTGGCAGCTTCCCAAAATTAAAAGGACAGGAGCCACATCCTTCCAGAGCCTTGAAAGGAAGACAGCCTGCCACAGCTTGCATTGAGCCTAGAAGGATGCATCTCAGAGTCCTGGTCTCTAGAACTGAATGATGCAGGGCTTGTCCTGTTTCTTAAGTGTGTGGTGATTTTTTATGGCAGGCAGAGGACACTGGTACACACAACCCAGGGCCCCGGCACAGAGCAGCAGGAACATGGTGTCCCTGCCTGACTCTGCCAATTGCTAGTTATGGGATTATGACAAATTTTCGGTTTCTTTGGCCATAAAAGGAGTATAGGAAAGAAGCAAGAAGACCGGACTATGCCTGGCAGAACTGTGTTCATCAACACCACGGACCCTACCAAACGCCATTCCGCACTGTGGAGACAACAGGGACCACAGTACTGGGGTCCACTTTGCTGGTTCACCCACCAGGTAGTGGGTGTGTGTCTGTGGGTATGCACAAGTCTGTGCTTGCACATGTGGAGGCCAGAAGCATGCAATGACCATCTTCCTCAAACATGAAGCAGGGGCAGTCACCGAACCTGGAGTTTACTGTTTTGGCTAGACTGGCCAGCCAGAGAGTACATGTAGAGAGTAGCCTGTCTGTCCCCAACCCCAGCACTGGGGTTTAGAAGCACACCCTACACCGCTAAGCATGGCTTTTCAAATTGAATATTGGGGATCTGAACTCAGTTCTTCACTGAGAGATAGCCCCAACCCCTATTCTTCATGTTTTATTTTTATTTTATTTTATTTTAAATGTATTTTTGTGTACATTGGTGTTTTGTCTGTATGTCTATGTGAGGGTGTCCGATCCCCTGGAACTGGAGTTACATTCAGTTGTGAGCTGCCCAGGCCCTCTGGAAAAGTGGTCGGTGCTCTTAACCACTGAGCCATCTCTCCAGCCCTATTCATGTTTTAAAGAACAGTTGGAATATGAACGGCCCTGTAGCTGGACCAAGTACATTGTATGGTGGTACCCTATCATACATGGGGATCCCCTTTCTCTGCTACAGAAGCTGAGACTGAAATGGCTACAGACTCACCCATGGATACCACACAAGCACCCGAAGCCAACTGACTCTGAAGTTAGGACTGCTGACCTCCAGTCTCAGTACTGAGCACTCCAGGTCCCGCTACCTTCAGTGCTCGCCTACACTGGGAGTGTAGCTGGGGGTTTGAACTGAGGGAGGCGTCTTCTAAGTAGACTTGCATTTCATAAGGATAAGACTAGGAAGTGGCTGTGCCCCGAGTAATGAATAAGATTCTAGAAAATGGCAGGCGACTCAGTGTTCTACGCAACAGCTGCCTTCCTGGTCTGTTCTACAATGTAAAACTTGTGCTGCGTGTCAGTGTTAAGTAGGATTGGGTTCCAGATTTGGCTCATGGTGGACTGATTCCTACCTACATGAGTGGCTGGGGCACATTTCCAGGAAACAAGTCCCAGAGGTTGGCTCTGTATCTTCAACTTGTGGAAGCCATGATGCAGACCTTGAGTGCCAGCTGCCCACCGCAGCTGTCACCTCCTCATCCACCTCCGCCGCCGCCGCCGCCGCCGCCGCCGCCACCACCACCACCACCACCACCACTGTGATTGCCCCAGAGCTTGGCAGCACCCTGTTCAGGAAGCGCGTGCCTTGAGCAGGAGACGGTGGGAGCTCTCACTTTAGCATCTTGGCTTCAGGGATGAGCTCTCCCTCTAGCCTGAACATGTGCTTAAAGTAACCCTCTGTCCTGACGGGAGCTGCCGCCGTGCATGATGGCGAGGGAAGGGTTGCTGACCTGATCCTACAACCAAATTTTAGCTCTTTAAGCAAACTGGGCTGGGCCAGAAAAGATTTTTCAAGTGGGAAAGCCTTAAAACCAGGAGCTCAGAATTCTTGCTGGGTGCCCTTGTCTCTCCAACAAGGTAGGACCCTTGGGAAGCCAATTCAAGCCTTCCGCTCTGATTAAAGCAAGGGCCACAGTCGCTAGGCGCCACTGCTCAGTCACTGCCTCTGCAATCTGTGTCGCTTTACAATTTCCAAGGCAAAGAGGAGGCTGAGCCACACCAAAGTTAAAACAAAGAGAAAAGAGTGGACCCCGTAGGAGAGCTGCCCTACCTCCCCAACCTGGGCCCTGATATCCTGGAGATTCTGCCTTTGGGATTGGCTCCGGAGACCCCGTGGCAGGTACCGACTTTTCCAAAGGCAAGCAGTTATCTACAGTTCTGTGAGGTTTACTTGTAGGATAAAAGAGGACTGAACCTTTCTCCCAATCAGGAGCTTATGCACAGATGAGAACCCCAGGAGGTGGTGATTTGCGCTCCCCCTTGCCCCCCCCCCCCCCATAAGCATCACGGCCCGACCTTCATTCAGTGACTGGTTTACGAGCCCCTCTCTGGTGCCAAGCTGGGTAGGAGAGGCAGACATCAGTTCTAGCTTCTAGAGGCCGCGATGGGGTCATCCTACTTAGACCAAATAAATCAATATACTCCTGAACCTGACACCACCAAGCCAGTACAGTGACCTGCAGCAGGCCACATGTGGGAACTCATCAGAAGTGCAGGATCCTGGGGCCCCACCCAGACCTGATGAGCTGGACCCCGATTCTACAAAAATCCCACCAGTGATTCATGGGCCTTCCAAGCACAGGGAGGAAGCAAAAGGACCCTGGGCACGGGAGAGGAAGGAGGGGTTAATGAACCTTGGAATTGAAAGCCAGCCCCGTCCAGCATGTGCCAGACAGCGCCAACAAGTTGGGAGACAAGAAAGGCCAAGGTTTCAAGCACTAATGCCAATGTAGGGATACCACTGACCTCCCAGAAGCCCTTCCCTGAGTCCTTACTGACCCAATCTCCACAAAAGCCCTGCTCGCCACTGAGCCCTCCCTCTGTGGTTTCGCCTACACTGTGTAGGGATTCCAATGACGGCTGGCTTCCTTCCGTACATCACCTTTCACGGGAAATTGCATTTATTTCCTGGTGACCCTGAATGGATACTCAAAAGTCCCCCAATTGCATGGGGAAACTGAGTCTCAAAGAGACACCTGAGACCTTCTGTGGCCTTTAATTTCTTCCTGAGTTACCTACAGATCCCAGACCAGAGCAAAATACAAACAGACTCAGGCCAGCTGATGAATGAGCTGTTAGAGACAGTCTTTGTTGGGTTACAGCAATCTGTAGCTTTGCCTCTAAATAGGTCAAAATAGCTGTATATCCTAGAAAAGGCTCTCTGGCTCTCTCTCTCTCTCTCTCTCTCTCTCTCTCTCTCTCTGTGTGTGTGTGTGTGTGTATGTGTGTGTGTGTCTGTCTGTCTGTCTGTCTCTGACATAGCCTTTCAAGTGCTTAGATCACATGCATGTGCCTGTGGTGATATTCTGTTTGTGCTCTAACAAATAAAGCTTGCCTGAAGATCAGAGGCGGATCTAGCTAGTCATTAGTTAGCCATAGAGACCAGGAAGTGGTGGTACACACCTTTAATCCCAACACTTGGGATCTCATTTCTTTGGTCCCAGTACTTGGGAGGCACATGCCTTTAATCCTAGCACTAGGGCAAAGGAAACAGGAAGTGAGATGGCTGGGCAAAGAGAGGAATATAAGGCAGGAAGAGACAGGAGCATCGTCCCTTTCCAGGCCGAGGAGTTGGCGAGGTAAGAAGTGGCTATGGCTTGCTCCTTTGTCTCCCTGATCTTTCAGCATTTACCCCTATATCTGACTCTGGGTTTTTATTATTACTACCCAGTAGAATTCACACTCCATGTGCCCTCTATCTAACTACTTAATGGCTCAATTTGAGAAAAAGCTCTTAAACTGCGCCTTTTGGGTAGACAAAAAAAAAAAAAAAAAAAAAAAAACACAGGGTGGGGGCACCAGCCTTTCTGGCTGTCAGTCACCTGCAAACCTAGCAGCTTCAGCAGCCATGGACTCAGGTCATATTGAACTCACAAAAGAAGGGCATCTTTGCAGGCATAGCAGGGTGGCCTTCATAAACTCAGTTATCTGAGCCTCCAACAGCATGTATAATCCATCCCTTTATCTGGACTCTCCCAGGAACACGTCTGTGCCCCAGCCTCCTGTTGATTTTCTACCTAGCCACTTTCTCTCTCAAAGCATCAGGGAGGCTGCCTGCTGGAGTGAGCTGGCCCAGGTCTACCCCAGACATAGCAGTACCCTTAGCCTTCTAGAATGTGAAAGGGTCAAAGGCCAGTTTAATTTATTAACTGTTAAAACAAAAACAAAAAACCCAAGTGACTAGGCTGGAGAGATGGTTCAGCAGGTAAGAGTGCTGGCTGCTCTTGCAGAGGAACCAGGATCAGTTTGCATCACCTGGCAAATGATCATCCCTAACTCTAGGTTCAGGATATCCTGGCATACATGTGAGATATATATACACATACAAGAAAAACACGCATAAAATAAATCTAAAATAACTTTAAAAAATGAAACAGCTGGGCAGTAGTGGCACACACCTTTAATCCCAGCATTTGGGAAGCAGAGAAACCCTGTCTGGGAGGGTGCAAAAAAAAACAAATCCTGGGCTGTGCTTGCACATGGCCCTGGGAGTCGTTATATACTATTGTTCCTATTTTTTAAAAAGATAGGTTACCTAGCAGCATTGCCTAGCTTAGTTCAGAATATCAAACAGATGAACAAAATGTAATGGAGGCTGGAGAGACGGCTCAGAGGTTAAGAGCATTCACTGGTTTTACAGACGATTCAAGTTTGGTTCCCAGCACCTATATCAGACAGCTCACAAAAGGTGTAACTTCAGCTCCAGAGAATATGGGGGCTAGCCTTCAAGGGCACCTGAAGTCATGTGCATGAATGCACACACAGACACACACATTTTATTTGTATTTTAATAAATAAAGCTTGCCTGAAGATCAGAGAGTAAAACAGCCCCACTGGTCAGCCTTACAGACCAGGCAGTGGGGACACACACCTTTAATCCCTGTAGCCACAATAGTTGCCATAGAAACTGGACAGTAGTGGGGCACACCTTTAATCCCAGTCTTAAAAAGGAATATAAAACGGGAGGAGACAGCTCTCAGACACAGTCTCATGCTGAGATTCCTAGAGGCAGGATCGCCATTTCAGACTGAGATTGAGGTAAGAGCCAGTGACTGGGTTGCTTTGCTTTACTGGTCTTCAGGGTGAACCCCAGTATCTGTCTCTGAACTTTTATTAATCATTCTTCACACATGCACATAATAAAAATGAGCCAAAAGTTAAAATAATGCTTTAAAAAGCCAGGTGTGTTGGTGTACACTTTTAATCCCAGCACTCTGGAGGAAGTTTGAGGCCAGCCTGGTCTACATAGTGAATTCCAGAACATCCAAGGCTGTGCAGCAAGACCCTGCCTGAAAAACAAATAAATATGACTGAGCTGAGCGTGGCTGCACCTTTACAACAAATGATTCTGTTTTTAAAATCTGACAACGAAGCTTATGGGCTATCTTCGGCCACATGGATGGAGAAGCTGTCTTCACGGTGGCAGATGCCTTACCTACAGTCACCAAGAGTGATTTAGTTTTCTTTTTGTGTTGTCTGAAAGATGAAAAATAAAACTGAAGCTTTTTCCTCTTCTCATTTAGTTCGTAAAGAGTTTGGCAGGTGTGTGGAAGACAGAGGACAACTTCTCAGAAGTCATTTCTAGCCTCTACCTTGACGAAGGCAGTATCCTTCTCATCTCTGTGGCTGCACCCAGAGTCCAGACTCTCTGCCCCCTCAATCCCCCACCCCAGTGCTTTACTGCCATTCTCCCGTCTCCACCTTCCGCTTCCCTGTGGGAGTCCAGGGATTACAGATGCATGCCCACATCCTGCTTTTCATGTGGGTTCTGAGGATCAGACTCAGGTCATCGGGCTTGTGTGGCAAGCGACTTTACACACGGAGCTACCTCCCCAGTCCTTGCTTTGTGTTTTGAAAAAGTCTTACAGTATGGCTCAGACTATGGTCTCAAACTAGCCATCCTCCTGCCTCCACCTCTGAGAGCTAAGATTACAAGTATGCACTAGCATGGCAAGATGGCTTCCTAATGTTCTAACTTTAATTTAATTTCTTTTTTTTTTAATTTTGTTTATTTTTGGTTTTGAGATAGGGTTTCTCTAGGTAGTTTTGGCTGCCCTAGAACTCACTATGTAGAACAGACTGACCTCAAACTCACAGAGATCCATCTGCCTATGCCTCCAGAGTGCGGAGATTATCAGCAATGCTTACATTTTTAAAAATTTACCAAGGACTAGGGTGTAGTGGCCATACCTTTATTCAGGCTGAGGAGACAGTTGGAGGACAGGATCACCTCTTTGGTCTGAGCATCAGTAGAGGTAAAAGAACTCTCTAGTGGCTGCCCTGTGCTTCTCTGACCTTCATCATTAATCCCTAATATCTGACTCTGGGTTTTATTATTAAGACCAACTAGATTTCATGCTACACTCAGAGCTACATAGAGAGGCCCTATCAAAATAATCAAAAGCTTGCCAAGGAATGGCTGTGGTGGCTCATGCCTGCAATCCCAACATTTGAGAGCTGGAGGGAGGAAAACTACCATAAGTTCAAAGCCAGCCTGGGTTTAAGAGTGAAAACCTGTCTCAAAACAATATGAAACAAAAAATCAAACTGTCAAAGCATTAAGCCACGTGAAATTGCAAATCCTGGGCTGCCTTGATGGTAAAAAGTGACAGTTTCATATGGCTCAACTTAACACATGTCTAGTATTTATGAATTATTTATTACTTACAAATAAATATTTTAATTATGAACAAAAATATGCATTGTTAAGTTATGCGCGCGCGGATGTGGGCGGGAGTGGTGAAAGAGACTGCCCTGGATGGAGGAGGAAGCGTTCACACCCAAGGGACTGGCTTCAGGAAGACCTGGGTTCAGTTCCCAGCACACACATCAGGCAGCTCACACCACCTGTAAGTCCAGCCCAGGGGATCTGATGCCCTCTTCCGGCTTCCACAGGCACCGGCACTCAGTCACACCATGCAAATGAAGATATTATTTTGTTTGCTTGCTTTGAGACATGGTTTCTCCATATAACAGCCCTGGGTAAAGTGGTAGACCAGGCTGTCTTTGAACTCAGAGTGATCCACCTGCCTCTGCTTCTGAGCGCTAGGATTAAAGGAGTGTGCCCAAAGAAACCCTGTCTTGAAAAACTAAAATGAAAGAAAAAGAAAACCCAGAATCCTGGGTTGGAAGGAATAAAGAGTATAATGAAAAAATAGCAACGCATTCATTAATGTTCCTGAGGAGTGGGATGGCAGGAAAGACGGCTGGAAACCCGTTTAAACAGAACGATGTGTTTGACTTTCCTGTCTAGGAAACAAACTGAGAAGAGACAAAACACACCGCATCTGGGACCTGCTAACCATGTGCTCACGTTAAATTAGCAAGCAGACCTCAACTGTCTTCTGTCACATGACCATTTCCTCTCCCCCTAAAGAAACGAGCCTCCCTTCTTCTCCTGGCCTTCCCCCCCAACACACACACATGTCAGCACAATGCAGTTCCTGTGTGGGGACTTGGTTTCCAGATGGCCCAATCTCTTAGCCCAGAAGGGCTCACCTGATCTGAGCTGAACCAATGAGATCCTCTCTGGGGCCCAGGCCAGAGCTTGGGGCTGTTGCTTCTCCAGTACTGAAAGGTCAGCTTCCTGCAGACTGTGGCTACTGTTCCTGGCAGGAGAACATCAGTGACCCACCTCTGGTCCCAGGCTATTCCAGATGCCCCACAGTTCATGGCTTGACTAACTGGCCCTGGTTGGGTTTGGGGGAGCATAGGCAGATGATCACATTTGCTTTCTCTTCCATAAGAACACCATCAAATAAACAAAGGAGCATCCCGTCGTTCAAGGACATGATTTGGTCCCCAAATTTTACATGAGAACTTCATGGTGCCCAGAGAAGAGAAGTGGGTGGTCCACACAGATCTGGATCTCCTGACAGCCTGCAAGAAATGTTTCCATTCATAAACACATCCTTCAAATGATGTAACTCTGCATCTGGCTCTCTCCATGCCTGTGACTCAGACACACAAAGCTCTCAACCCTTTTACACTTAGTTACTGGGGACAGGGGGCAGGTGCCATGGAGCGTGTGCGGAGATCAGAGGACAACCTGTGGGAGGCGTTTGGGTTTTTTGTTTTTTCTATCCACCATGAAGGTCCTGGGGATCAAACTCAGGTATTTAGACTTCCTCCCTGAGCCATCTCACCAGCCTGCCTTCAAAGTGTCTTTAGAAAGCCAGGAATAGGAGGGCAGTGGTGGCACATGCCTTTAATCCCAGCACTGGGGTGGGGTGGGTGCAGAGGCAGGTGAATCTCTGTGAGTTCAAGGCCAGCCTGGTCTGGAGGAGCGAGTTCTAGGACAGTCAAAGCTACAGAGAGAACCCCTGTCTCAGATAATATTTTTGTACAAAGCAAACAGGGAAAGTCAGCTGGCATAAAGAACAACATAAACTTTTAATTTAGCTATAAAAATAGCTGGAGGAAAAACCAAGTTCTTAGGAACATGGAGGGTTGTTTGTTTGGGAGGAAAGTTCCACAGTGGGGGAAGCCGCAGATCCGTGTCTTAAGTACAAGCGTGTGCCTAAGGCGCATGTCATGTAGCCACAAGAACTCCACAGCTGTCCAGGTAGCTTCTCACCAGCACTTGAGAAATGGAAAATGAGAGCCATCGCCCGTGTGAGGAACGGGTTCAAATCTGAATGATTTCAGCCTGGAAGACTAACTTAAGTTCCCTTCTAAGCCCCACTCTCCCGCCTCTCCCACCTCTCCTCCTCCCTTCCTTCCCTCCCCCTGCACTTCCCTCTCCATTTTTCACTCATCCCCTCCAGCTCTGGTTAGCCTGGAACTCACAAGTGTTGGAATTAAAACTGTGTTCCACCATGCCCAGCATCTTTTTGAGGGTGACAACCCTTGAGACAGGATATTCCTTCCTTTGAAGAAACTGCATATTGGGGAAAGAGAATTCATGATAAATAGACAGGACACTTGATCCAGATGCACTTCACCCAGCAGGAAATGGCATCTCTCTCCTCGGATCAAATGCAGACATAGGGCTGGCTAGGTAAAGCTGGCCACAAAGACCTCCAGACTGAGTCTGACCTCAATGACCCCATGGCAGAGAGAACCAACTCCTAAAAAGCTGTCCTTTGACCTCCATATGTGCCCCCCACACATGAATAAATAAAACCTATTCTTTTTTAGATCTATTATTTATTTTTGTTGCTTTTTTCTTTTTCGTTGTTATTTTGTTTTTGTTCTGAGACTGGGTTTCTCTGTGTAACCCTGGCTGTCCTGGAACTCGCTCTGTAGACCAGGCTGGCCTCGAACTCAGAGATCCGCCTGCCTCTGCCTTCTGAGTGCTGAGATTGAAGACATGTATCACCACCACCTGGCTGTTTCTTTAAGCATCAGGACACAGGATATGATCTTATGATTATACTTGTGGACTAGTAACCAGGTCAAGCTAAGAAGAGTTGACAAGGAACCCAAAAGGAAGGAAAGAACCTGCGCAGTGGGAGACCCTGGCTCAGCCAGGTGGCTGAGGTCAAGTGGTGAACCCCAGGTATGCTGTGAGAAAGTGGGGCCCAGCCTTCCCAGATCCCCAACCCAGTCTCTATGTGAGAACAACACAGGACAACTCAGAGCTGAGAGCAGATTACAGACACCTGGTCAGGCTGAAGTTTCTGTCCTGTAAGCCGCTCCCAAGTAACCACACAGAGGCTTAATATTAGTTACAAATGCTTGGCCAATAGCTCAGACTTATTACTAATTAGCTTTTATAACCCAAATTAACCCACATTTCTTATCTAAGTTCTACCACGTGGTTCATTGTTTGCTGCCTCATTTTGTGCACTTCCTGCTTCCTCTGCATCTGCCCTTCTTCCTCCCAGCATTCTCAGTTTGGCTCTCCCACCTAACCCTATCCTGTTCGGCTATTAGCCAGTCAGCTTCTTTATTAAACCAATCACAGTGACATACATTCACACAGTGTAAAGGAATATACCACAAACAAGTTCACTAAAAACCAACGCAATCTGAGTCAGTCGAGAGGAATGGAAATGTCACCTGGGATCTGTGATATCATTTGCCTACTTGGCTGACTCTGGAATTACCTAGAAGGTAGGCCTATGGGCATGTCTGTGAGGGTTATCTTGACTATGATCATAAATGTAGGAAGACCCATCTTTTCTTTAGCTCAGGGACAATTTTATTTGCATTTTAAAGGGAAATTCCCAGGGCAGGCAAGGTATGAAGCCCAACAGCTGAAAAATTCAGAACAGCGGCTGTATGATTGGATTTTCCACCCAGAGAATGGTACCACGCACTGCTGCAGGAAGACCCTTCTAAACTGCCTGGCACCATTCTCTGGCTGGAATCCTGGATTATATTAACACAGATCTGAGCAGCAGGCCCCCATCACCCTCTGCTTCCCAACTGTGGAAATTGTGACCAGCTGCTTCACACTCCTGATGCTCTGACTGCCCCGCCCCAATGGACTGCCCTTCCCTGATAAACTGCCCCAACCCCATGGACTGGACTGCCCCACCCCGATGGGTTGCCCATCACCCTCTGCTTCCTGACTATGGACACTGACCAGCTGCTCCACATTCCTGCTGCTCTGACTGCCCGGCCCTGATGGACTGTGACCCTGGATGAAGAGCCCCTAACCCCTTCTCCCTTAGGTTGTTTTAGTGGTGTACTCTATTACAGGAACAGAAGAAATATCCTTTAAGACGAGGGGAAAAATAATCCTAGCATTTAGGAGGCAAAGGCGGGTGGATCTCTGTGAGTTCGATGCCAGCCTGGCCTACAGAACTGGTCTACAGGACAGGCTCTAAAGCTAAACAGAGAAACCCTGTCTTAAAGAAGAAAAAAAAAAAGTGAGTTCCAGGACAGCCAAAACTGTTATACAGAGAAACTCTACCTCAAAAAAACAAAAACCCTTGAACTTGCCTTCAACTCCCCCAACCAACCCTTAAGCCCTCTTCTGGAAGTATTTGTAGGCTATGAATATCGCTCAGTGGGAGAGCACTTGCCTAGCAAGTGTCAATCCCAAGGTTCCAACAAATACATACATAAAGCTGAAAGGTGTTTCTACCTAAGCTAGATGAGACAGGTGTCTGTGGTCCACAACTCGGTCTCCTTGACTAAGATCGTGTTTAAAGTGAAGGGCTGGGGCACATAAAGAAAAACTGCAAACAGCTGGCTCTGTGCTTTCTGTCTGTGGGAGGGAAGGGCAATCTGTCTTGTTCTTGTTTTTGTTTGTTTTTCACTCTTGGGCCACTTAAGAAAGAGCCCAGGAGGAGGGCTGCCTAGGAAGACCTTGCATGTTGGTACCAGGTTGGAAAGGAGGGCCACACCGGCAATCCGCTCGCTCAGGGATTCTGGGTGGCCAAGTGTGGGGCAGAGCCTGCTAAGTGCCTGGGCTCAGAGGAAGTACAGATGGTAGCCTGGCCGGCATCAGGCTGGCTCTCTTTGGGCATCAGGTACCTTCTGCTTCCAAACCGCAGTGTTTAGGACAAGCCTCTGCGTGCTCAATGGACAATCCTGCTTCCTCTTCATCCAGGGAGCATGAATAAGACAGCAGCAGCTCTGATTTATTTTTGACAGATTAGGGTTCTGTGAAGACGGGCGGGGCCTCAGTGAGGAAAGAGGAATGAATTAACCATTCCGAGATGTCGGACAACTTGAACATGCCCAACTTCCTGCATGCATGCAAGCCGAGCTGGTATCACCGCTCGAGCTCATTTCAGGGCTAGCCAAGTCCCCCTCCCCACCAAGAATTGGACTGGGGCTGCTCGCTAAAGTGCAGCATCCTCTGCCCTTCTCACCTCACAGCTGCTGATGGCTATAGTGGGCAGCACACTGTAACTGTCTCTAGACCCTCCCTCACAGAAGGATGCTTGCTAAGCACCCTCAGCCCTCAGAGGCCACAGGTTGCACATCCTGCAGGATGGGCCCACGCTAACTAGAGCAATGAAGCTGCCCTGTTGCGGAGAATGAGAGACAGCCTTAGCACAAGCGCTCGTGCTCACTATGGGATAGTCATAACTACATGGCTTGCGACCTCCACCATGTTTCTGAGACCTGTACAAGAGGACACCTGCTTAACCTTGTGGGCCTGAACTCTCTTCAGAATCCTATGGCCTTGATAGCTCTCCTAATAAACCTCCTGCTCAAAAAGACAGTCTGCCTCATTCTCCCTCTTGAACCCCAAAATCTGAGCCCTTATATTCTGTCCTACTTACTCAGCTTTAACAGTCAACTTGACACAGCCAAGAGTCACCCCAGAAGGGAGTCTCAATTTGGGGGTTTCCTGAATCAGACTGGCCTTTGGACATGTCTCTGGAAAATCGTCTGACTATTGATACAGGAAGGTCAGCCAACTGTGGGTGGCACCATTCCCTAGGCATCTGATAGGCTGTATAAGAAAGCTAGTCAACGGACTAAAGAAATAGCTTAGCAGCTAAGAGCACCAACTGCTCTTCCAAAGGACTCTGGTTCAGTTTCTAGCATCTACATTGTGGCTGCATTGTAGAACCAGAGCTAGAGATGGTGTGAGCTCCCATGTGGGTGCTGGGAATTGAACCTGAGTCCTCTACAGGATCAACCAGTGCTCTTAACCACTGAGCCATCTCTCCAGCCCAATAAGTAATTCTGAAAAACAGAAAAACATAGTCAGTCAACAAGGAAC
Organism: Microtus oregoni; assembly: GCF_018167655.1. NCBI lineage: Eukaryota > Metazoa > Chordata > Mammalia > Rodentia > Cricetidae > Microtus > Microtus oregoni. The sequence continues at coordinate 6,197,783 of NW_024543978.1, forward strand.
CAGTGAGCAAGCCAGGAAGCAGCATTTCTTCTGCTTTGAAGTTCCTAATTGAGTTCCCATCCTTCCCTCAGTGATGAACTGTGACCTGGAAGTGGAAGTCAAATAAGCTCTTTCCCTCCTGAGCTACGTGCAGCCAGCGTGTTTTATCACAACAGAGTGATAACAGAACACGCTCCACGCCTAGCCTGGAACTCACATGTAGATCAGGCCAGTCTCAAACTTAAAGGATCCCCCTGCCTCAAGCCTCTAGTCTCAAAGCCCATCAGGTGTTGGAAATGTGGCGTCACCCCACCAAAGCCCCATCCTGTTTTTCCCATTCAGGTTACCTGGACTTTGAAACAAGGACACACACTCTCACAGCCAGGAGTTCTAGGACAGCCAGGGCTCCCTAGAGAAACCCTGTCTCAAAAAAAAAGAAAAGAAAAAGAAAAAACAAACAAACCAAACAAACAAACAAAAAAAAACCAATCAAACAAACCAACCAAACCAAACCAAACAAACAACAACACCCCCCCCCCCCCCCCCGGCCGGGTCCAGCTCAGCCCAGGGCACAAGAGAAGCCCTTCTGCTCTGTATCCATGCCCTGTGAGTGCAATGTGGCTAAGAGGAGCCTGATGGGAAAAGACAGACAGGTGGGAAGGGAGGAAACAAAAAAAGGAAGAAAGGAAGGAAGTCCAGGATGGAGGGAAAGGGAGAAAAAGAAGATGAGGAGGTGGAGAGGGCTGCCATGCAGATTCATAGACTTAGAGGTTCTGTGATGGAGCAGGGTGTGAATCCACACGCAAGCTCACACCTTCCTTCAGCTGCATGTGGGCTAGAGCTGCTGATGGTGACAGCTGTGTCCCTGCCCACCTTGAAGACATCCTCTCAGGTGGGGTAATAAAGGGAACTTTTCAGCCAGTCACAGAACCCACTAAAGTCTGACCCTCAGAGATGCTTTGTCCCACATGACCCTGGTGTGTCAACAGTGACACCAGGAGGAAGAGCAGAATCCACAGCTCCCCAGTGTGTCAGAGGTGGGCACACTCGTGGGACACAGATGGTTCAGGCGGAGACCCTAATCAGGGACTTTTCTCCCCTTTACCCTCCCTGAACCCAGCAGAGCCCCTCTGGGACCACCAGCTCTCATCTATGTCCACTCGGAATCTTCACACTCCAGCGGAGAGAACCTAAGACCTGAAATCAGTGTGCTCACACGCAGCGCACACTCAGTGACATGGACAGTTCGTCCCAGTACAAGGGATGTCAGCATCTGCAGGCCTCCCAGTCTCTGGATTCATCTCTCCTAGCTCAAAGCTCCTGGCTACCCCTGAAGCAGGTCCACCTGCTTCTTATGTCAGTCTCTCCATGTGCGGTCCCCAAAGCCTAGAAAGCCAAGCCCCGGCTATTCTTCCCAGCTCTGAGCTCAGAAAGGCATCTCTTCGGGAAGTCATCCTTGATGCCCCACCCCTCCAGCTCACACCTATTTCTTTGCTGTGAATCTGATTTCCAGCTCAGCTCTGAGAGTGTTGGTTCTATGAGCCAGCAGCGTAGAGCAGTCAGGCATGCATCTGGTTCCCGCACCTTCGTGAATGAATAAATGAATGAATTCATGAATGAATCATGGATGGGGACCTAGCCTGCCTTTTTCTAAATCCTAAACAAGAATGGGCTACATTTACAACGGGCACCCCAACATTTCGCAAATCTGTGTGTGACCTTTGGGAAAATGCAAGGGAGGTGAAATTTAATCTCTGAGGGGTTGAAAGCCTTACCCTGGAATTTTTAAAAATAAATTTGGGTGTTTTGGTTAAAAAAGCATGACAGAGAATAAGAGCCCAACATCTGTTCCCAACCAGATCAGTTTCCTCCCATCGCCTTAAAAACTGACAAGTCAGTAAGTCGGATGTCATGACTCACACGGAGAGAGAGGACAATTGAGCAAGAGAGAAAGAAAACCAGAGAAGGAGGGGAGAAAGACAGAGACAGAGACAGAGGGGAGAAGGAGGAAAAGGAGGAGGAGGAAGGGGAGGGGGAGGATGAGTGACAGAGCTGGGAAGAGATAAGTGAGAGAGGAAGGAGAAACAGGAAAGAGGCACATAGAGAGGGATAGAGAGAAAAAGAATGAAAGGAGGGGGAAGAGACAAAGATACTGAGAGAAACAAAAGAATGAGACAAGAGATGGAAAAGGAGATGTGGAACAGAGACAGAGAGAAAATGAATCAAGGAGACAGACATGCAATGAAGAGGGAAAGGAACAAAGACTTAGAGAGACAACAGTGTGCTCAGACCCTCTGCCTGGCCAGCAGCTGGCCCTGAAGTCTGCACCATGCCCACGGGTACAAGCTGAAGTGGCAACTCACAGCAGCCAAGTCTCTGGGTCCCTGGTCTTGAAAATCTACACCCCACTACAGTGCCAGTCTCTGCCTGGGGATTTGTGGGATACTGTCATGCCCCAGTGAGAGGGGATTGCCCAGAGACAAGCTGACGTCTGCCCCAACTATTGCCGGGCTCTTATGTTATAAACAAAAGCACCACAACATGTGGCTCACGCCAACTGCCTTCTAAACTCACAGACTCACGGCTGTGGCACTCACTCCCTGACCCATCCTGCAACCGCGTGGGAAAGCACTCGGCATACCCAGCAGAGAAGGGCTCTGTGCCTGTCATCCCCATAGCCAGCGTTTGCTCAAGGCCTGGTCCTCTGGAAGGTTCCAGACTCTGCCCGTGAATGACTCAGGTCATTCACTGTTTAACTCACTCAGATGTTTGGAGGGTGACCCAACACAGTCTGGGACAATCTGCTGCCATCATCCTTGGTTAAGGAGGCTTGGGGCCACAGCAGATGATCAGCTGACTCTATATCCCGGGGCAGGACTCTGCTCAGGAAGTCCAACACCCCTGTTGTGTATGGAGTGCCTGGTCTGTGACCCCAGCTGCAAGCAGCTGGGTGCCCTTGAGCCTCCCTTGTCTGTTTTCACTCATCCGGTCATTCATTCATTCATTCACATGTTTCAAGGCTCAGCTTGGCCAGGCCTTCCCCACAGCACTGAGAAACTGGCATGGAAAACGCCTGAATAGTGTGAAGATGGACAGACGAGGTCTGCGTACGTAGTGACGGAGGAGCGTGAAGACAGACAAGGTCCGCGCATGTGCAGTTAGTGGATAGCAAGGCACGGGAACAGAAACTCAGCAGGGCAGCGTTGAGAGAGCCGTGCAGGCAAAAAACCATCTCTGAGCAGGTGATATCAGGGGAGGCCCAGGAGTCCGGGGTTAGCCAGGGGCTTTGCGGAGGGGGGAGAGGGAATGGGGAGGGTAAGCTATGACCCTGTGGAGGCCCAGAATGTCCAACAGGTACCAGGCAAGAAAGAACACTGTTTCCTGTTCATCAAAGATACATGAGGTGTGTGGAGGCATGGGAGGGAGTGTCACAAGAACAGGGCCAATTGACTCAGAAGCAAGGAGAGACTGGGTTTCTCTTTCTAGATGTCACCATGTCTGTGACCTCTCTGACCACCCAGGTTCCTGCTGATGTGACTGTCTGCATCACATTGACCTCTTTTAAGGTGGACAAGTGGCCCCAAGCTAGTCCTCGGGTCCTTTCAATAAGGTGGTCACTAGGTCCCTCATCCAGACCAGGCACCTCATTCCACAGTAACTCTTTTCTGTACCCCCACATGAAGTGATATTTCATTTGTATTCTAATAAATAAAGCTTGCCTGAAGATCAGAGAGTAAAACAGCCCCGCTGGTCTGCCTTACAGACCAGGCAGTGGGGACACACACCTTTAATCCTGGTAGCCACACTAGTTTGCCATAGAAACTGGGCGGTAGTGGTGCACGCCTTTCATCCCAGCACTAGAGAGGATTATAAAACCGGAGGAGACAGCTCTCAGACAAAGTCCCATTCTGAGATTTATGGAGACAGGATCGCCATTTTGAACTGAGTTACAGGTGAGAGTCAGTGGCTGCTGTTTTGCTTTTCTGACCTTCAGGTTAAACCCCAATTTCTGTCTCTGAGTTTTTATTAATCACGCTACACCCAAACTCCCAAACCAGCGCCTATCTTCTCTACCTGCTCTTTGTTCTCCTCTTGTTCATACTTTGTAGCCTCAGGCCTGAGATGAGCCAAAAGAGATAGTTTTAAGGATTTATGTGAGTTCAAGTTCGGGTCAGTCATCATAGTGAGTTCTAGGCCAGCCAAGGCTACACAGAGAGACTTTAGATGTTGGGAGGGGAAGTGGGGGGACAGGAAAGCAAAGGTATGTCTCCCACATCAGCTGGAAGGGTAGGAATCAGGACACTGCCTGTAGCACAGTATCAGGCACTGCGCCCTTAACAAGTATGGTGACCTCAAGGAGTCAGCCTTAGGAAGCAAACTTTGTGGCTTAGTGATAGAGGCTGCACAGCAGATAGGCTTTGGCTCATCCCTAGAACAGAGATAAAAATAGTAAGCTTTAGCCAGTTTCAAAGGCATTTTTACAATAAAATTCAAACAATACAATTCTTTTCTAAATTTTATTTAATTTAGTGTCTGTGGGATATTTATTACAACAATCTGGAAATAAGCCATTCTTCCTGGCCCTGTGCAAGCCTTCCCTCCAGTGTCTGGACCCCACTGATAGTCACTAACACAGAGCCAGACCCCTGCAGCTCCTATGTGAGCATGGGACAAGTGGGAGACTCTCCATGAACATGGGACAAGTGGGAGACTCTCCATGAACATGGGACAAGTGGGAGACTCTACATGAACATGGGACAAGTGGGAGACTCTACATGAACATGGGACAAGTGGGAGACTCTACATGAACATGGGACAAGTGGGAGACTCTACATGAACATGGGACAAGTGGGAGACTCTCCATGAACATGGGACAAGTGGGAGACTCTCCATGAACATGGGACAAGTGGGAGACTCTCCATGAACATGGGACAAGTGGGAGACTCTCCATGAACATGGGACAAGTGGGAGACTCTACATGAACATGGGACAAGTGGGAGACTCTACATGAACATGGGACAAGTGGGAGACTCTACATGAACATGGGACCCAGTGGGAGACTCTCCATGAACATGGGACAAGTGGGAGACTCTACATGAACATGGGACAAGTGGGAGACTCTACATGAACATGGGACCCAGTGGGAGACTTGCTATGAGCATGGGACCAAGTAAGAGAATGTGCACAGGAACACAAAGCTAGTTGATTCCCACAACTGCCTTTGAGATGTGAACAAGTGCCACCCATTTGTGCCTCAGTTTACCTGTAAACTGAGGATCATAGCTGTGACTCTCGTAAAGATAACAGGACATACTATAGGATGGTGATTTTGTATTGTAATTGCTGTGAAGCTTAGAAACAAGGTATGTTTAATGCCCAGCACAACATCTTGCTCAGTAATTGCCTGTTTTTATTCATAACAAAGAATGACTGAAAAAGCAACCTGTAGGTGTGGCATGTGGGACACATCACTCAAATATCTCTGAGCTGCTTGTCACAGGGCCATTGGAATGGGTCCCTGCAAGGTCAGCAAGCTCCAAACAAAACATCTAACTTCCAGCCTTACATAGGAGAGGGTATGAGGACGCCACAGCCTTGAATCACACCCACCAAATGCTGGCATCTCATTGGCTCGGAACAAGCACATGGTCTGCAGCTCCAAGGGAGCCTGGGAAATACAGTCTTCAATAAGGACCCTAGGTGACTAGAGAAATAGCTCATCAATGAAGAGTTCGTTTCCAAGTTTGAGTCCGATCATCCACATCAGGCAATTCACAACCATCTGTAACTCCATTTCCAGGAGATCTGACACTGTCTTCTGCCCTCCACATGTAGTGTATACACATGGGCACACACGTAAAAATTTAAATTAATTAAAAATTAATCCATGTCAGGTGTGGTGGTACACACCTTTAATCCCAGTACTTGGGAGGCATTGGTAGACAGGTCTCTGAGTTCAAGACCAGCCTGGTCTACAGAGCAAGTTCCATGACAGACAGGGCTACACAGAGAAACCCTGTCTTGAAAAGCCAATATGAATCCTGTTTTAAAAGACCTGGGCAAGCTGGGCAGTGGTGGTGCACATATTTAATCCCAACACTCAGGAGGCAGAGATGGCGGATCTCTGTGAATTCGAAGTCAGCCTGATCTACAGAGTGAGTTCCAGGGCAGCCAGAGCTGTTATACAGAGAAACCCTGTCTCATAAAACCAAATAAATAAATAAAAGACCTAGGCAGCTGAGATGGCTTAGTGAGTATAGGTACTTGCCATGGTAACCCTGCATCAGAGGCAGGAGGATTACAAGTCAGAAGGATTACAAGTCAGGAACAGCCTGGTCTGCATAGTGACCCACAGCCTGAGTTCAATCACTAGAATGTTCACAGGAAGGAAAGAAGGAAGGAAGGGAGGGAGGGAGGGAGGGAGGGGGAAGGGGAAGGGGAGGGGGTGAGGAGAGGAGAGGAGAGGAGAGGAGAGGAGAGGAGAGGAGAGGAGAAGAGAGGAGAAGAGAAGAGAAGAGAAGAGAAGAGAAGAGAAGAGAAGAGAAGAGAAGAGGAGGTCGGTGTGGTGGTGTCACCTGCCATCCCAGCACTCAGGAGGATTGTGAGTTTGTGGCCAGCTTGAATCATTACAGTAAGACTCTGTGTTCAACAGAAAGGAGGGTGGGGTGGAAAGTGGGAAATTCCCCTGATTTATCTGTATGCGCTACAGTCACATGTCTGAACATCTATAAGAGGGAAGGAGTGGGCATTTTCTAATGGTGGGTGAAGATGACGGCATTGAAGGAGGGAAAGACAGAATCCCGGGGAGACTGGGGTCCCACTGACACCCCCACTTCAACACAGCAACACTGACTTCAGAAGTCTAGCTTCCGGAACCTTCAGCAAGTGTGTCTATCACCTAATCTCCCAAATTTGTGTGTGAGTCTTTGGAAGCGGGCAGCCCAGCATCCTGTTCTTCACTTTGGCAACGCAGGCGATCCACAGGGCACAGCCTCTGAGAAAAAGCAGATCCCCTCTTAACATTTTGGGATAGAGACCTGTGTCCTACACACCAGCAGCCACTGGTACTGGGCAGCACCCCAGACAGCAGTGGGGACCAGGCCTGAGGGAAGGAGGCGGAGGCCTAATTGAAGCGTGAGCTCATGGGGAGGGGTATTTACTCTAGAGCAGCCATCAGCAATTCCGAGGGGTGCCCACGCACTGAGCCAAGAGGTTTGGAGTGTCCCTGCTGCCAGGGGCAAGTTCCTGGCACGTGTGTAGGATCTCAGAGCTTCCACCTACCCTACCCTTCTTGCCTGTGACTTTCTATCACGTTCTGAGACTCGCTGAACTCTGGTCACTGATGACCTGGCTCAGAAGCCATCAGTACCCTAGGGAATGTTCTAGAACCCACCTTTTACTCAGCCGGTGTCCTGGACATTTCCTGACCCTCTGTTCCCCATCCTGAACATCCTTTGCTCCCATCATGCCCTCCTCTTACATGCTCTCCCTCCCTGCTCTCCCGCCTCTCGTCACTTCCTGGATCCCTGATGGCTCCTTAAGCTTTTCCTTGTGCCAATGCAGTCCCTTCCACAAAGGAAGTGCATGTCTAGCCACTGTCTTGAGTTAAAGAACATCTTGTCCCCAGAACCACTGTCCAGCGAGACCTCAGAGGGTGACCTTGTTTGGAAACAGCCTTCATGGGTGTAATTAAGATGAGTCATGCTGGACCAGAGCGAACTCTACATGAAATGACCGATATCCTTATATGACAAGAAGCCACACTCTGATGGAGACAGGAGGGAGGCAGAGGCAGAGGGATCTCAGACAAGCTAAAGAGCACTGGGGACCCCCAAAGTCATCAAGAACTGGATGAAAGCTGGGTGGTGGTGGTGTGCACCTTTAACCCCAACACTCAGAAGGCAGAGGTGGCAAGATCTCCAAGTTCAAGGCCAGCATAGTCTACAGAGCAAGTTCCAGGACAGCCAGGACTACACAGAGAAACTATGTCCTGAAACACCCCGTGGAAAAAAAGAACTGGGTGAGGCAGAAAAGGATCTCCCCCTAGAGTCACCAGGGGATGTGACTGTCCCCATCTTGGGACATGGTGAAAATGAGTGTCTGCTAATTTAGTACTGCCTTGGGCAGACCAGCTCCTACCCCGCTGGTAGGGCACTGGAGCAATAGGAATTTAGGGTAAGACAGGTGGACACTTGGTCCACCTTGGACCACCACACTGCATCAAGCTTGGGAACAGCCCCAACTCCAGCTTTGTCTCCTGCGCTCTGGCCCTGTTCAGCTCCATCTCACTGCTAGTCCCTTGGATCTGGCACATTCTCTGCCTCCACAGACAGATCATTTGCCTTCTCTGCCTGGAACTCTCTGTCGAGAGGCATCTTGGAGGCAGATGAAGATGGAGACCAAGTCAGAAGTCTCCATATCTGTTTCCCTTGGCTTACAGCCAAGTGGATCTGGCAGAAGAACAACGGTGAGACGCAGAAGGGAATGGGATCCCATGGTCACTGATCCTTCCAGAACTTTCTCTGTGTGTCATTTCTGAGTATCTAGTCGATGCCATATACTTCAGCACAGCACACCTGAAAGGCTGGCCATATTTGGACTTTTCTATGCAGCCTACCTGTTTCAGCTCCAACCCTGAACACGGCCTTGTTGGGTGTCTCCCATCTGGCACCAACATAGCCGAATTCGGTGACTTCCAGGTTCTGCATGCAGCTTTGGCTCACTCCACTTTCTCTGGTAAATAGGCCCTTTGTTGTTCTCAGGAAGTCTCGAGAAACAATGGACAGTTAATTTCATTCCTTTCCTTGGCTGGATTGGGTGGAGGAGGGAGAAAAGGAGGAGGGGGAGGTTCTCCTCAGACTCCTAGTGGGATTGAGGAAGAAGCCACCAGAGTTCACCTGGAATGCTAGCTTCCTGAGAGCCTAAAGATAACCTCAACTATGCTACGCCCCAGACCCCAGACCCCAGGCGCCAAATGCGTTCCTTGCAGCCAACATTGTGGTTCCAAGCCCAGTGTCCACTCAACTCTCTCCCACTTTATTGCTTACCTTGATTTCCCTTGTTAATCTGCCTTGCACCCAAGTGCCCTTGCCCAGTTCATGGAGAACACGAAGTGCCTGAACTTATAAGGCCTCTGGCTCCTGGATTCACTGAGAAACACATGACCCTCCTGAGCCAACGAATCACCCTGGGCCCTGACCCTTAGAGTCCCTTGTGCTGGTGGCCTTGAGGCTTCTGGCAGGCACCTTGTCAACAGCTTGACAAAGACAGGGAGAGGAAGACTGCTTTGTCACCCCAGCATCCCCTAAAGCCAGGCCTGGGCCACTCCTGCGTCATTGCTGATCTCTTGTCTTTAAATTAGCTCTGTGCGGGCCCAAGAGATGGCTCAGTAACCGAAAGCATTGAACACATAAGCCCAACAATCTGAGCTTGAGCCCTGAAACCCACACCAAGTTGAAAGAGAACCAGTTCTACAAAGTTGTCCTCTGATCTGTGACATATTCACGTGCCCTCCAGCACATGCGTGCACTCTCTATCACACACTCACACACACACACACACACACACACACACACACACACACACACACGCATGCACTCAAGAATAACAGTAACAATTTGTCCTGAGGCAGGCTCTCATTATGTAGACCAGACTTGCCTTGAACTCATGAGCATCTCCTGCCTCTGCCTCTACCTCTCCAGTGCTGGGATTCAAGGTGTGTGCCACCATGCCTGGCTACAACCCAACGTTTAAGATTCTAAGTTAGGTTTGTAGACATGCAGTCACCTTGGCTCTACCAAACTTATGAATAAATGGATGAGTGAAAGAATAAATGAGGAACAAGTAAACGATAACTCAGTTCAAGTCAGAGGATACTCTCACCAGCTTCCCACAGAAACAACACGTTAGCATAGACGGCAGAGGGGAGGCTGTCAGAGCCTGGTCCTGAGGGCGCTCAATGCCCACAAATGTCTCCTGGCCCTCCAGTCATATTCAGTCCTCAGTCTGTCCTGTGAAAACCTAAGGTCCTTCCCAGGTGGCCTGTTTTGAAAAAAAAAATCTTGCTCTCTCTCCCCCCATCTCTCTCTCTCTTCCCTCCCTTTTACCCTTCTTTCAATAAACTTTACACTCACAAATAAAGAAATTAAAGAAAAATAGAAAAATCTTTATATGGGGTCCAGGGATCTGAACGCAGGCCCTCACACCTTCGAGGCAAGCATTTTACCCGCCAAGCCATCTCCCCGGCCCCTCAGGTGGCTGATCTGATTAGTTAGTTGCAAGCTTCTATTCCCTTGATTAAGACATCCTCTTACCACCCCTGAGTGCCTTCTTTAGTCCTCTATTCCCTTGTGTTTCTCCAGCCTCACCAGATTATCGAGAGAGTAGAGTGAAGGAAAAACGGGGACTTAGAACGGACTTTCAGCCATAAGGGTTCAGGACGCTGGTTGCCAATTGCTCCATCACGGGCAGTTTCCAGTCTTGCACCTACCGCCTCCCTGCCCATCTTACGTGGGTCTTGTCCCTCCACTGCTGTGCTGTTGGACACTTCTTTTGTGGCCAGGGTGACCAAGCAGCTTCACTTACACTGTTACAGCTCCTGGGAACGACTTCCAGCTTGGGCAGCTGCACCTCAGAAACTGTGCATGGGTCTGAATTAAGTCTGAACTCTGGACCACCTTGCTGTCTCCGCAAGAGGGACCCAACCTCATCTCTCCCAGCGCCAGCCACGGTAGAGCACTGTGCCATCTCACAGTTACATCCCTCATACTCCCTCCCAAGCCCTAACTCTATTCCTGGAAGGAAACAGTTCTAGCCTGTCTTGCCCAGAGGGCCTCTGTCTAGAAGCAGCTCTGTCTTCCTATACCAGCCCAGTGACCTACTGGCCCCCACTCACTCTCTAGCTCCTGCCAACTCGTCACTCATGCTACAGATCTGTCCCTGCTGCCGGGCTGGGTCCCCAGAAGACACCACCTTCTCCTTTGTAACTTGCAACCCAACCGCAAAATTATAGTTGAACTGCCCCTGTAGCGGCCACCTCAGCTTCCCCAGAGGCAGCCATGTGTCTGCCTCAGGCGCCACTCTCTCCTTCCCTCCCAGCTCGGGGCTTCATGCATAGCAGATGCTCAGGGAATGTGTCAAGTGAAAGAATCTGTCATCAGAGCTAAAGAACGAAAAGGCCAGCCAGGCACAGTGGCACACATGGGTAATCCCAGCCCTCAAAACCTAAAGCACAAGGTTTCCAATTCAAGGCCAGCCTGGGCTTCATAGGAAGCTCCTGGTCAGCCTGAGCTCCATACTGTTTGAGTCCCCGTCTCAAACAACAAAGGGGCTGGAGGTGTGGCTAAATGTGCACACTTGTCTGGCATGCATGGGGCCTGTGTTCCTGCCTCAGCTCTGGCTACATAGAAAGATGGAGGTTTAGCAGGGCTGCAAGAGACCCTGTCTCTAAAACAACACAACAACAAAAAATCTGTGGACAATTTTTTTCCCCTTAAAGGGCCAGGGAGGAAGTGGGGGGCTGTGTACCCAATGTCTCTGTCCTACTCAGAGGCAGTATGCCAGGGCAATGCCACTATCAGCAATCTGAATTTGAGAGGGTTTGGCTGTTTTGATAAAACTTTGTTTTGGAAACCAAGTGGTGGGGACAGCAGTCACTGCCCAACCCCATCTTAGCCTGCAATGGGGACCACCGGACAGGCGGTGGTGAAGAGGGGGCAGTGACAAAGGTCTCAAAGATCCTAGTGAAGGGAGGATGCTCAAGTGGCTACTCCGGTGGGAGCCTCCTGAGGTGGCCTTTCAGACTCTGAAAAACCTCACAATCCCAAGGAAGGCAGCGAAGGAGCCGTGTCCCCAGGTTGAGACGCTGGCCAGGGCACAGAACCAACTCCCAGAGCTTGGACTCAGCACCTACAATGGAAGCCATTGATAAAAAAACAAGAGCATGTTGAAAGCCGCTCAGTTTGTCGCCCAAGCTCGCCAAGGGGATGTGGTGAGCTGGGCTCTCTCTGCATCCTGAGGTGGCTTAACTCTGGCAAAGAGGGGCCTTCTTGTTTTCAGAGACAACCTCCGCTGCCCCCCTCAATGAGTGTGCACTTCGCCCTTGGTTGTGACTGGGGCAGGCTGAGAACTCCAAGAAGCCTGCCAACTATTCCTCTGGCTGCTGGTGACCCGAGCCACCAGGAGCTTCCATGGGCCTGGCCTCTGGGGCTAGGGCTACCTGAGCAAAGGCTGGCAGACCTTTTAAAGGCTTCCTTGTAATGGCTGTGCTTTACAGTTGTTTGTTGTTTAACCGCCACCCGAGGCCTGGTGTTGGCCTGGTGTTGGCCTGGTGTTGGACGAAGGGACTCTTTCATAAAGGCAGCCCTTGTTCCACAGGTGTTCATGCGAGTAGCTTCCCCCGTGGCCCTGAAGTATCTGGCCTGAGGGAGGAAGCTTTTGAGCCCAAGTCATTTTCCCTCCCTTGCAGGTAACACTGGCTCCCGGGTGATAACAGCTGTCCAGAGGGTACCGTGTACAATTCCCAGGCAAGAAGGCCTAAGGGAAGGGGTTCCCTAAGATGTGGAAAGGCTTCCTCCTGATCAGGCCTGGGGTAGATAAGGCAGGGTTAGCTGATGCACCTTTCTGCTGGGTGGGAACCTTGGCTTAACCATGCTGAGACCTTGGGCAAGTGCTGTCACCTTCTAGAACTTCTTGTGGTCCCTGTTGACTACAGACCAGGAAACTGACATTAGGGACACTTCAGGAAGAATGTGGGAAGGACAGTCAAAAGGCCAGCCCTGGCTCTTCTCAGCACCTCCTTGGCCTTGATTCTCTCTAGGTGTCAGCTTCACCTCATAAACGGCCATCATTGGGGCCAGGGCTGCAGCACTGGGGCCAAATCACCATCTTGTGGCTCCCTGTCCAGAGGTGGAAGGAATCCTAGGGAAGAGCTCTAATTAGCTAAGTGTGGGTCACCTGATCACAGTCGGACTTGAATATTGGCTGGTCACACTGCTCCCGAAAACACAGAGCAGTTTCCCTAGGCCAGCAGTGCCACCAGCTCAGACCTGCACACACTGCCCTGAGGACACCTCTGAGAGCCCAGGAGAACAGGACAGGACATTGCAACAGCCATCTAGATGGCACCTCCTCCCGTTAGCAGAGGCTTCGGGAGGACAAGGAACCTGGGACCACCCTGAGGAGCTAAGGGTTCTGTACACAGCACGCGCGCGCACACACACACACACACACACACAAAGGGACAAGAGCAACGACTGCCTTACTAGAGCACACTGGAGAAAAATGGACTCAACTCGCCAAGGTCGGATATGAAGTTAAGAACAGATGTCAGGGGCTGGAGAGATGGCTCAGAGGTTAAGAACATTGACTGCTCTTCCAGAGGTCCTGAGTTCAATTCCCAGCCACCACATGGTGGCTCACAACCATCTACAATGAGATCTGGCGCCTTCTTCTGGCATGCAGGCATGAACCCTGTATACATAATAAATAATAGCTAAAAAAAAAAAGGAACGGAAGTCAGTCTGTGTGGTGAATGAATTAAGTGTTAGTGAAGCCGGACACAGGGGTACACACCTTTGATCACAGCACTTCAGAGGCAAAGGTGGGCAGATCTCTGGGCTAAAGGGCAGCCTGGTCTAAAGAGTTCAGGACAATCAGGGCTCTTGGGAGGGGGAGGAAACTAAGAGGAGGAGGAAGAAGCAAAAGAGCACTCACAGCTGTGTCAAGGAGACTCGTGATTGACAGCCCCGAGTCAAGCAACTGCCATCTCGGGGAATTGTCCCGTCTTCCCCCGCCCCAACAAGATCCCAGATGAGCTGACAGCTTACACCCCAGCAGACAGTCTCCACCGGGAAATGCTGCCTGTGGCTGGGGAAAAGGCTAGGGCATATTGGGGGTGAGAGGATGGGGCTTATCTCTACTGGGTAAGGCTTTAGAAGTGTGGCTGGTTGGGAGAGGAGTGCCCACACCCCTGTAAGTAACCCCTCACCTAGGCTATGCAAGGAAGCTCAAAAAATTCACCAGTTTCCCAGAGTGAACTCTGGCAGAACTGTCCCTCAGTATGTCATTGGAACCTTTGGAGGAGCGGTAAATGTTACTTTGTTTTCTCCAAGGAAGGAATTTTGGCAAGAGAAAGGTGTTTGCAGAGAGCATTAACTGTGGGCAGCTCCATCCCATAGGCTGGGATCCTGGACTGAATCAAATGGACAAAAGGAGACAGTGAGCTGAGCACCCGACCTCCATGCTTCTGCTTTCTGGTCTGCAGAGTGTGAACAAGCAGCCTCATACACACACCTGTTTCACAGCTGAGAGCCAGCCAGCCAGCCAGCCAGCAGGCCTTTCCCTCCAGGGTGGACCACACCCTTAAATCTCAAGCCTTTTAAATCCTTCCTGCCTTGGTAACTACGGCACCTAAGACGATGGTTAGCCCTGTGAACGCCTAGTCAGCAAGGCAGTTTGGAGTTCAACTTCCATCACTCATTGGCTCATTCAATATTTTTTTTTATTGCTAATTGCCCTCATTGGGCACTGAGAGACACTGAGATAAATGGACCTTGCTTTGAAGCTACGGAGATATAGCCAGACAATTTTTTTTTTGTTTTGTTTTTTTTGGTTTTTCGAGACAGGGTTTCTCTGTAGCTTTGGAGCCTGTCCTGGAACTCCCTTTGTAGACCAGGCTGATCTCGAACTCACAGAGATCCGCCTGTCTCTGCCTCCCGAGTGCTGGGATTAAAGGCGTGCGCCACCACCGCCCGGCTCAGACAATTTTTTTTAAAACAGATTTGCTTTTGTGTGTGTGTGTGTGTGTGTGTAAGAGTGGTTTTGGTTTTCTTTTTTTTTTCTTAGCTCTTTCCACTTTATTGCATGAATGAGTTACACTAGTCTAAGCTAAAAGTGAACCCCAAGTAATTACACTATACAAGCTGTGAGCTTTTTAAACTTGTGACCAAGGACAGAATGGAAATTCTACTCATTGAAAGTGCAAGCTTCAGAGTGCACTTAGAACCCGCGAGCCTTGAGCTGATTGTCCTCGGCCCACCCAGCCTCCATCAGGAACTGGCTTTGGCTCGTGTGCTGGTCACCCTCTAGCTAAATCACTTCTCCACTTCTGGAAGCTCGGCTTCAAATAAATTCAACAAGGAAATTTATTCCTAAATGCCTTCACTACTTTCTTTTTGTTTTGCAAGTCAGGGTTTCTCTGTGTAGTTCTGGCTGTCTCGGAACTCGATCTGTAGACCAGGTTGGTCTCAAACTCAAAGATCTGCCTGCTCTCCTTCCTAAGGCTGGGATTAAAGGCATGTGCTACACTGCCCAACCACTGCTTTCTTTTTATCCTATCATCTTTGATTAC
Organism: Microtus oregoni; assembly: GCF_018167655.1. Lineage (NCBI taxonomy): Eukaryota > Metazoa > Chordata > Mammalia > Rodentia > Cricetidae > Microtus > Microtus oregoni. The sequence goes on from NW_024543978.1 coordinate 6,213,111, forward strand.
TTGGACAGTTAAAGGCCTCTGCCCATTCTTGTTGAATTCCTGCATGGAGAGAGTCCTCTGTGCCAGGAGAGGTCAGGCCACCACATTTACCAAAGCAGTCAAACGAGCAGAGGTTCTAGATGTTAAACATTCGCTAAATTCCTTTTCCTTGATGGAAATGGCCTGCAGAGGTGGCTGAAATAGAAGTGAGGACGGGGATTTGGAGGAAATCAAAGGGGCTTCAGGGGGAGGCAGCAGAGGCCAGGGAGGAGGCTCGGTGACTGGGGTGAAAGGGTGAGCACACACCTGTATTCACTTACACAGTCCTGTATGAATGTTTTGCCTGCTTCAATGTCTGTGCACCACATAGATACAGGATTCCCTGGACTGGAGTTAAAGATGGTTTTGAGCCACCCTGTGAGGGCTGGGAATTGAACCTGGGTCTTCTGGAGCTGTGTTCTCTTGGGCCCTGACAGGCAACTTTAAATAAATCAAGGCACAGTCTGTATAGTGTGGAGTGAAGCGTCAGGAGGAAAACAAGGATCCAGGGTTGTATCCCAGCAATGTGGTGCTTAGTCAGAAGTTCTGAAGCCCTGAGTCCAGTCTCCAGCAGGGCATAAACCAGCCATGGTGGTGTACACCCGTCGTTCCAACACTGGGGTGGAGGCAGGAGAATCAGAAGTCAGCTCAACACACATCACACAGAATCAGGGTTCTGTGACACAGCTGAGCTGATAACCTAAGATAGGAAGTGATTAGCACAGCTGGGTAGCACCTACAGGATACCCTGGGCTGAGTCCTGTCTCAAGCAGGCTGCAACAGGGTGGCACAGAGTTCCTTTCGTTGCTCAGAATGTCAAATGATTCAAAATTTGAGAACTGTTTATCAGGGTGTGGTGGTGACCCTCTCAGTAGGGAGACTGAGTCAGGAGGATGGCCAGATTGAAGCCAGCCTGAGCTACGTATTGAGACCGTCTCAGAGGAAAATGTACAGGGGAAGACACAAGAAGGGGGAAACGGAAATTTTAAAATCTTTTCACATATTTTCCTTTGAACTTTCCAGCCACCATTTGCCACCGGGAATTCAAACTGAGAAACCGAAGCAAGGAAAGGGGGAGCTGATGTTTCCCGGCGTATTTCATTGGTCCAGCACATTCTGTGGGCTCCAGGATTGGCTCTCAAGTCCACCTGTAGCCACGGGTCAACTATCCTATGATTGGCAGCCAAGCTGAGCCACTCAGAATGCAACAGGCCAACCAGGGGAAGGGCTAGAAAGAAGGCTGGCCCGAATCATCCACTAAGGTCAAGTCTCTCTCACACACACAGTTCCGGCTTGCTGATTGTGAAGACTGAAAAGAGACAGTGGCCATCCTGCCCTCAGCCACAGGGAAACCTTTGCCCTCCGGGGCCGCTCAACCCTTCCTGTGGCGGGATCAGGGCGCTGAGTGCAAAGCCAAGCCTTTCCCACTCTGCTTGCTTGTTTGTGCGCATGGCAAAACAATGGCCCCCTTTCCAAAGAGGCCATTCACCAGGGTCTGCTCCCTCCAGTCCGGCACGTGGCTCTGCCCAGCCTGGCAGCCTGCGACAAGAGGCCACAGATGGCTTTGCCAGCCCGGCCAGCCTGAGTGCACGTGTCCCCTGCCCGAGCAGCCGCCTGGCAACTCTGCCAGCCTACAGAAGGCCTAGGTCACAGCTGCACCAAAGCAAGATTAACACGTCCTCTGGGTGGGGCCTCAGGGAGTTCAGTAGGTGCACTGGCTAGGAACGTGTGCTTGGAGGAGCAGGCGTGTGCATGGACAGAATCCCACCAGCCTGTGGTGTTTATGCTCTCAGAGCCACGGTTCCACCTTACCTAGGCCCCTTCCTGCTCACTTGCAGCAGGGCCTTCTCTCTCTTCATCTTCCTTTTCCCAAACCCTCCCCCTGTTCCTACCACTGGCTTTCCCAGCTCCCCAGCAGCAAGGGGAGATAGTCTATGAGAAGCCAGCTTGGGTGCTGCCGTATCCTTTACGTGATAAAGAGTTAGGGGTAGAGGGCCAAACTCTGGACCACTGGTCAGCCTGCTGGAACCCACCCTGTCTCCTGACACCTGGGCAGGTGATCTGGGTACAGAATGGGGCTTACATTCTTTTTGTTTGTTTTGTTTTCCCAGACCGGGTTTCTCAGTGTAGCCATGGCTGTCCTAGAACTAGCTCTGTAGACCTGGCTGGCCTCACACTCAGAGATGGCCCCTGCCTCTGTCAACCCAGTGCTGGGATTGAAGGCCAATAGCATTCATACACTCTTGCCCTCCCAACAGCTCCTACTCCGCTGAACAAAGGAAGTTCAGAAGTCAGGCTGAGTGTTCAGCCAAATAGTGGCTACCCTGACTGGCTGTGATTTCAGATCTGTCCTCCAAGACCGAGGATTATGAGTTCAAAGCTAGCCTAGGCAACTTGGTGAGACCCTATGTAAAAGGGTCTGGGGGTCTAGTTCAGAGATGCTCTCGTCTAGCATATGGAAGGCCCTGGGTTCAATCCCCAACATCAGAGGGGTTTGGGGCGGGGAAGACAGGAGATACTACTGAGTTACCCAGTTAACCCAGCTACTGCTGCAATGCTGGAAGCTTCCAGCCAGTCTCGGCCTTCTACCTCGGAGCAGAGGATGGCAGTGAACTCCTGATCCTCCTTCCTCCACCTTCCAGGTGCTAGGATTACAGGGGTGCACCACCATACCTGGTTTATACCGTGAGTGAGTAGACTCCAGGGCTTCACGCATGCTAAGCAAACACTCTACCACCTGAGCCATGCTCCTGCCTCATCATACTTCCTGATCAAACTGTGAATGATCAGCATTAACAATCAGAAATTTTAAGTCTACTCTACTACAGTAGAGAGAAGAAAAGATCCTGAACGGTGTGGGGGAAGGGATGCTCCCTGATGCAGGTCTGCTGAATAAAGGTCACTGGCTCCTGGTTCAGGAACCCACAAGCGCATCACACGCGCAGGAGGAGATGCAGAGGAACTAGGAGTTGCCTGGCTCCCGGCGCGAAGCTATCAGCGAGGCGAACACAGTGAGCCTAGGCTCCTGGCACCCATTCTGAAATCAGAGCCAGCTGGCATTCTATCTCTGGCTGCAGAAAAGGCAGCTGGGACCTGGCCAGCTGGGACAGGGCCTTTGGACAGACCCTCGACTGGGCAGGAGTAGCTGCAGCTGTCACTATCACTTGGCAGCCATCCTGGGTCAACTGTTGCCCAGGAGGCCTGGCCCTCCAGGCTGCCTGGGTCAACAACAGGTACGATGTCACAACGCTAGGAGGTTAGCTTTAATTGTGTTTCAGGTTTGGGTTTTCTGTCTATTTTTCTTTGAGGCGGGGTCTCACTGTGGGACCCAGACTGACCTGTTTCAGTCTTCCCAAGTGCTGGGATTGCACGTGTGCACCACCAAGCATAAGTTATTAGCAAAAGAGATCCGACTGCCTCTGCCTCCCGAGGTGTGCGCCACCACTGCCCGGCTGGGGGAACCATTTCTAAATCGATTTATTGTAATGATTTTGTAACTTCAAAAGTTTTTAGAGCCAAAAGTGGTTTTGCACACCTTTAATCCTAGCACTCAGGAGGATCTTTGTGAGTTTCAGGCCAGCCTGGTCTACAGAGCTAGTTCCAGGACAGCTAGGGCTGTATACAGAGAAACCTGTCACAAAAAACAAAACAAAACTAGAAGCCCCAGAATCATGTAGTTTTTAGGTATTTGTTTTTATTATTTTAAAATTTTGTGGTGTGTGTGTGTGTGAGAGAGAGAGTGTGTGTGTGTGTGAGAGAGAGAGAGAGAGAGAGAGAGAGAGCATAGATGCCCTGCAGATGCCAGAGGCGTCCCATCCCCTGAAGTTGGAGCAGATCTATATGGATGCTAGGAATTGAACTCTGGTGCTCTGGAAGAAGAGCCTGTGCTCTTGACCATTACAGCATCTCTACCGCCTCCTCCCCCTTTTATTCCCCTTTAAAAACAAACAAATAGGGTCTCACGTATGCCAGGCCAGACTGGCATGGACTCACCATAGTTTAGGATGATTCTCTGTCTCCACCTTCCCAGTGCTGGGATTACAAGTGTGTGCCACTGCACTCACCTGGGAACTTTCCATCTTCCACTGACCACATGTGTTCCCCACCCCCACCCCCCAAAACAACAGTGCTTACAGATGTGTGTTCATTTTTATAATATACTATCCCAGGATATGTACATTCGTATCTTTTATGGAATCCTTGACATCCCTAGGCCGGCAGCTGACTTCGCCTTTAGCCTCCGGTCCAAGGGCTCACAGTCTGGGTCTGACTGGCCCTAGAAGACCTAAGCTTACTTTCTTGAAGTTGAGGGTGGAGGAGCGAGGGCTGCTGAGAGGGACGTCCCCTGGAGAGTGCTTTGGGGAACTGGTGAGAGGAAACCTTTTAGCCTTTAACCTTTAGCCTATTGCATAATAATCGCTCAGTGAACTCCCTTTAATTCTTTCCAATGACTGTTTACAAAACAAAGGAGGAATTTACCACCCCCCCCACCCTACAACATTTTTCAGAGGAGTAGACCAGTCCACTGCTGCCTCTGACCTCCAACAGTGTTGATGGTCAGTAAAATTCTAACGCTGCCTCTACCCCTCAGCCCCACGCCACGCCCTTGGGCTCTTTCCTCCCCAACTTCCCCAGGATCAGGCTTCTCTTCTATCCCCAGCAAAAGACAACCTCTAGTGACTTCTTTCATCCCAGCTCCCACCCCAACTCCCCTCCCCACCCTTCACATCACCCCCCCACACACACACACACACCAATTCAAACCTTTGGGAAACCTTGGCCAGCCTTAAGGAGCTGCATTAAAGGTGTGGCCCAGCACAGCCTCCTCCAGTCCACCCAGAGGCCTTGTGCTGAGCCCTCTATTTCTTGATCAAAGTTGCTGCAGTCCAAGCCTGGTTCTGACCAATCTTGCCAAAGCCTCATCTGTTGGCCAGCTTCTTCTGAGTCACTAGCAGCACACTGTCAGCCAACAATTGCCTTCCAGATGCTTCCGACATTGCTCTGCCCCGCCACCCCCATCCCCAGCTTCCATAGAGGGCCAGCTCCAGCCTGTCCTGCCTGAGCACCCCTGGGCTCTCTGGTCCCTGACAACTGCTCTCCATTCACCCCAGAAAGTGATTATTTTTAGTGTGTGTGTGCATTTTGTTTTGACACAAGGTCTCACAAAGTTCAGAGATCCTCCTGCCTCAGCCTTCCAAAGTGCTGGGGGCAGACAATGTGTGCCACCACACCCAGGTTACCTAAAATGATTTTAAATATGAAAGGGAGACAAATAAGAATGGCTCAGGGTAAAGGGCTGACCACAAAAATCTGACAGCCTTAGCTTGATTCCCCAGTACCCACATAAGATGGAAGGAGAGAAGCCAAGCATGGTGACACACGCCTTTAATTCCAGCAGAGGCAGGCAGATCTCTGTGAGTTCGAAGCCAGCCTGGTCTACAGAGTGAGTTCCAGTACAGTCAAGGTTGTTACACAAGATGGAAAGAGAGAACCAAGTCCATGACAAGTCCTCTCACTCCTGCAATCATGCCATGGCATGCGTGTACTTCCTCCCACAGTCTGTCTGTCTGTCTGTCTGTCTCTCTCTACACACACACACACACACACACACACACACACACACACACTAGGACTTCAAGCATGCTAAGCAAGTGGCCCACCCAACCAGGGCATTGTTTTCAGGACCTGAATCTACTGATATTTTTTTCTTGAATTTTTATTTCATGTGCATTGCTGTTTTGCCTGCATTTAACTGGAGGTACAGACGGTTGTGAGCTGCCATGTGGGTGCTGGGAATTGAACCCAGGTCCTCTGAAAGAACAGCTATTGCTCTTTACCACTGAGCATCTCTCCATCCCTGAATCTACTGATATTTTAACTACCCTCTGTACCCCACTGCTCCATAGTCAGCACCCCACTGCTCAGACCAGATCCAGGTCTGGTTTGGTCAGATGCTGGAGTGAAAACTTGTTAGATCAGAGAAGTCAAGAAGCAAAGCAAGCAGCTGAACTTCCCTTTTGGCCACAAGAGAAGCATCTCTCCACTAGCCCCAAACCAAAAAGACAGCGGAAGTCCCTCTCTACTCCTTCCTGTGCATCTCTCTACCCTTATTCCTGTCCTCCGTACTCTAAGGCAAATTCTTGTCAACTAGTCACTGACTCTGCTCCCTGACCCAGGGTTAATTTTATTAACACAGTGAGATCCAATACCCCACAACACCAGGGGCTATATTCCTCAGCCCTCTCTCTTTCATTTTTCTGCATTTTCAGGACTTATTTTCTCAGTCTGTGTAGCTTTAGTGATGGGCTGGGGGTGGCACTGATTTCAAAGATCCCCATTCGTACCTTGGAATCTCCAGCAGGGGTGGGGAGGGGGTGAGGGGGTAGGAGGCATTCCAAACCCCACCCAGATGTTCAGCTATGAACTTGAACCCACTCCTCCCATTCCAAACCTTGAACCCATACCTCTGTTCCAAACCCTACCCTCAGAAAGCCCTTTGTCATAGGCTCCTCCCCTGGGGCTGCTCAAAGACTGAGCGCACTGGGTATTTAAGGCCCCCTCCTTGGGAGCTGCAGCGTGATGTGACTTCTCTCCTGTTTTCTTCCCCCGCGAATCACTAGGAGTTGATTTGCTCAGATTAAACCCGGTGGTATCAATTCGGCCTGATCTGACTTATTGCACTGAAGGAGAAACGCACTACCAGGGATTTCAAAATACTTATCAGATGCAGCATCTCCACACTTGAGTACTGTGGTCCACACACCTCTCTCACACACACCCTGGATTATAACAAGCAAAACGCTCCTGAACACTGCCAAACGTCACCTAGTAAGAGGGGACCTTCTACCTGCTGTACATCCTGAGTATCTGTGATCACTTAGTCACATGACTTTTCCTGGGGTATTGTTGCAGTTTCTTTTCCTGTTGCTGAGATCAAGTGCACCCACAGAAGTGGCTTAAGGAAGAAAAGGTTTATTTCAATTTAGAGTTCAAGAGACTGTCAATTATGGCAGAAAACTCAAGACGGTGGGAGCTTGAGGAAGCTAGCCACATTACAACCAAAGTCAAGAGACAGGGTCTACTAAACGTCCACAAGAGCTCAACCTGATTTCTCCATCTGTGTAGTCCAGGATCCCCTTCCCAGAGAATTAAGGCAAGTCTTCCCACATCAGTTAACACAACCAAGGCAGTCACCTCATGCATGCCCAGAGGTCCCCCAGGTGATTCTAGATTCTGTCACGTTGTCACAACCAGTAAAGTAGTCTGTTTCCATTTACCCCTCATAAAGAGGATGATGACACCGGAGTTCAGCTTGGCAAGCCGGTCAGTTTGCTGGCATTTGTTGCAGGAACCCTGAAGCCCCAGAGCTGTACCCCTGGAAAAGCCATCAGCATGGGCACCAGCTCATGAGAGCTGCAGAGGCCAGTGGGTCTCAGCCTTCCTAAGGCTGTGACCCTTTGATACAGTTCCTCATGCTGTGTTGACCCCCAACCATAAAATTATTTTCATTGCAACTTCAGAACTGTAATTTTGCTACTGTTATGAAGCATAACACAAATATCTGTGTTTTCTGATGGTCTTAGGTGACCCCTGTGCACCTAAGAGTGTCATTGCACTCCCAAAGGGGCTGAGACCCAGAGGTTGAGAACCACTGTCATAGAGGGAGCCTGCCCTTCAGTCTTCTTCTACCTCCTCCAGAGCCTTCCCACACCTGGGGCAGGATGACAGGGTGGTAGGGATGGGGGTGAGAGTGGCTGAATCTCCCCACCCTCCTCCTGTAAGGGAACAAGGGAAAGGTGGGGTTTGGTGAGCATCTCCCATGGGTAATGCCAACTGCGTTGCTCTGATGTCATTGCAAAAACAGCCCTGTCAATCCTGAAGGGACATTCTCCATAACCCACTCCTAAGGGCTCATAGAGAAGGAATCTTTATATGGTTGTGAGGAAGCAGGGCCCCACCCCAGGCCTGACTCCACCCCCCTGAGAAAGAGGCCAGTCTAAGGGCTCACTGCTCTCACTAATTTCATTGTTTTGAAGAAACTATCCTTCAGCTTTCCCCTTTCCCATGTCTGTGTACGAAAACACACACATACCACACGTACACACCACACACATACACACCACACAATACACCACACACACACACCACACACACATACCACACACACACACACACACACACACAAGTTTTCATTTCTGGAAGTGAACATTTTGCTAGAAGGAGCCTATCAGGAGACCCTACCTCAGTCACCCCTTGGAGCCCAGGAGAAATGCCAAATTCCAGAAGCACTGTATTTTGTTTACAACTTCTTCAAAGGTGTTAATGGTGTCTGTCACCCAGGCTGGCAGTAGGGCACTCAGCTCTACCAACAAAACAGGTTGGCACCAAACCTTCTCCCTACCCCCTTGACTCCACTCATCCCCACTCCACCTCGACTGGGCTCCATGGGGCAGGACCATCAGCCTAGCCACAGTGGAGACTGCAGCAGGAGGAACAAAGGTCCTGATTGGGCTACAGAGCTAGCCTGGGCAATTTAGTGAGACCCTTTATATAAATAAAAGAAGAGATGCCAAGCTATGGTGGTACACTACTTTAATCCCACAATTTGAGAGGCAGAGGCGTGTAGATCTCTGTGAGTTCAAAGCCAGCCTGGTCTACAGAGTGAGTTCAGGACAGCTGGGGCTACACAGAGAAACCTGTCTCGAAAAACCTAATAACAACAACAACAACAACAACAACAACAACAATAATAATAGAAGGCTGTGGCAATAGCTCAATGGTTACAACTCCTGTCTGCCGTGTACAAGGCCCAGGACCATTAAAACAAGACAACAGCAGCAAACCCAGCTCTACTTAAAGCCCAATTGCAGATGAAGTAAAATCCAAGCCTCTTCAGAGTCAGCGATCCCATGACAAGTGTAGCCCCATTGTGTCTCTTTCTGTGGCCTCTGCACCACACCTGAGCTGCTTCTTGTCCTGGCTTTTGGGCTTGGCTACTACTGTCATTTGAGGCTTAGGGCAAGTTCTCTTTTCCAGATGTCTACCCTGACCACACCTGCTGGGCACTTCCCTCCTTCCTTAGGTCTTGGATTTCCCCCTGTAAGCCATGAACTCCAACAGCTTTGTCTGTTGGGTGGCTCTCCACCTGTTAGTATCCAGCCTAGAAGACTGATGACTTCAAACAGACCCTTGCTGGGTGACAATGAACGCCAGTGCCTGAGGAAATAATCAAATTGAGAGCTGAAATCAACAAAATAGAAACAAAGAAAACAATAAAAAAAAAAAACCACAATGAGACCAAGAGTTGGTTCTTCAAGAAAATCAACAAAATAGACAAACCTTTATATAGACTAATCAAAAGGCAGAAAGAGAACATCCAAATGAACAAAATCAGAAATGAAAAGGGGGACATAAGCCAGGCGGTGGTGGTGGCGCACACCTTTAATCCCAGCACTCGGGAGGCAGAGGCAGGCGGATCTCTGTGAGTTCGAGACCAGCCTGGTCTACAAGAGCTAGTTCGAGGACAGGCTCCAAAACCACAGAGAAACCCTGTATCAAAAAACCAAAAAAAAAAAAAAAAAAAAAAAAAAAAAAAAGAAAGAAAGAAAAGAAAAGAAAAGAAAAGGGGGACATAACAACAGACACGGAGGAAATACAGAGAATCATTAGGTCATGTTTCGAAAACCTGTACTCCACAAAACTGGAAAACTTAAAGCAAATGGACAACTTTCTGGATAAATATCACTTACCAAAATTAAATCAAGACCAGATAAGCAAATTAAATAAACCTATAACAGCTAAAGAAATAGAAACAGTCATCAAAAGTCTCGCCACAAAAAAAAAAGCCCAGAACCAGATGGTTTCAGCTCAGAATTCTACAAGATTTTCAAAGAAGAACTAATACCAATACTCCTCAAATTGTTTCACACAATAGAATCAGAAGGAACATTGCCAAACTCTTTTTATGAGGCTACAATTACCCTGATACCACCAAACCACATAAAGATATTACTAAGAAAGAGAATTACAGACCAATCTCACTCATGAACATTGATGTAAAAATATTCAATAAAATACTGGCAAACCGAATCCAAGAACACATCAGAAAAATCATCTACCATGATCAAGTCGGCTACATCGCAGAGATGCAGGGATGGTTCAACATACAAAAATCTGTCAATGTAATCCACTATATAATCAAACTGGAAAAAAAAAACCATGATCATCTCATTAGATGCTGAAAAAGCCTTCAACAAAATACAACATCCCTTCATGATAAAGGCCTTGGAGAGAGCAGGGATACAAGGAACAGACCTAGCCATAATAAAGGCAATATACAGCAATCCAACAGCAAATATTAAACTAAATGGAGAGAAACTCATAGCGATTCCACTGAAATCAGGAACAAGACAAGGTTGTCCACTCTCTCCATACCTATTCAATACAGTTCTTGAGGTCCTAGCTAGAACAATGAGACAACAAAAGGAGATCAAGGAGATACAAATCGGAAAAGAAGAAGTCAAACTCTCACTGTTTGCTGAGGACATAAAAGTTTACATAAGTGATGGCCAAAATTCTACCAAGGAACTTCTATAACTCATAAACATTTTCAGTAATGTAGCAGGATACAAGATTAACTAAAAAAAAATCAGTAGCCCTCTTTACACAGATGATAAGCAGGCTGAGAAAGAAATCAGAGAAATATCACCCTTCACAATAGCCACAAATAGCATACAATATCTCAGAGTAACTCTGAACAAACAAGTGGAAGACCTGTACGACAAGACCTTTAAATCTTTGAAGAAAGAAATTGAAGAAGACACCAGAAAGTGGAAAGATCTTCCATGCTCTTGGGTAGGTAGAATCAACAGTGAAAATGGCAATGTTACCAAAAACAATCTACCAGATTCATTGCAATGCCCATCAAAATCCCAGCAAAATTCTTCGCAGACCACAAAAAAACAGTACTCATTCCCCGACGGGGAGCCAAAAAAAAAAAAAAAAAAAACAGTACTCAACTTCATATGGAAAAGCAAAAAACCCAAGATAGCCAAAACAATCCTGCACAATAAAGGAACTTCCGGAGGTATCACAATCCCTGACTTCAAACTCTACTACAGAGCTACAGTACTGAAAACAGCCTGGTATTGGCATGAAAACAGACAGGAGGACCAATGGAACCAAATCAAAGATACAGATATTAATCCACACACCTACGAACACCTGATTTTTGACAAAGAAGCAAAAAATATCAAATGAAAAAAGAAAGCATATTTAACAAATAGTGCTGGTATAACTGGATATTAACATGTAGAAGAATGAAAATAGATCCATATCTGTCACCATGCACAAAACTCAAGTCCAAATGGATCAAAGACCTCAATATAAAGCCAACCACACTCAACCTCATAGAAGAGAAAGTGGGAAATACACTTGAATGCATTGGCACAGGAGATCACTTCCTAAATATAACCACAGCAGCACAGACACTGAGAGAAACAATTAGTAAATGGACCTCCTGAAACTAAAAAGCTTCTGTAAAGCAAAGGACATGGTCAACAAGACAAAACGACAGCCTGCAGAATGGGAAAACATCTTCACCAATTCCACATCAGACAGAGGACTGATCTCCAAAATATACAAAGAACTCAAGAAATTGGCCATCAAAAGAGCAAATAGTCCAATAAAAAAAATGGAGTACAAACCTAAACAGAGAACTTGCAACAGAGGAATCTAAAATGACTGAAAGACACTTAAGGAAATGCTCAACATCCTTAGCCATCAGAGAAATGCAAATCAAAACAACTCTGAGATTCCATCTTATTCCTGTAAGAATGGCCAAGATCAAAAACAACGATGACAACTTATGCTGGAGAGGATGTAAGGTAAAGGGAACACTTCTGCATTGCTGGTGGGAGTGCAAGCTGATACAACCCCTTTGGATATCAGTGTGGTGATTTCTCAGAAAATTAGGAAACAACCCTCCACTTTTGGGAATATACCCAAAGGATGCTCAATTGTACCACAAGGACATGTGCTCAACTATGTTCATAGCAGCATTGTTTGTCATAGCCAGAACCCAGAAACAACCTAAATGCCCCTTAACTGAAGAATGGATAAGAAAAATGTGTTTCATTTACACAATGGAGTACTACACAGCAGAAAAAAATAATGACATCTTGAAATTTGCAGGCAAATGGATGGATCTAGAAAACATCATATTGAGTGAGGTAACCCAGACCCAGAAAGTCAATTATCATATGTACTCACTCATACGTGGTTTTTAGACAAAAAGCAAACAAAACCAGCCTACAAATCACAATTCCAGAGAACCTAGACAACAATGAGGACCCTAAGAGAGATATATATGGATCTAACCTACATGGAAAGTAGTAAGTATAAAAAGACAAGATCTCCTGAGTAAACTGGGAGCCTGGGGACTATGAGAGAGGGTAGAAGGAGAGGGAGAGGAAGGAAGGGTTGCAAAGAAAAATGTATAGCTCAATAAAATCAGTAATAATAATAAAAAGAATCAATGCCTGCTTGGGAGGTGTAAAGATTTGAAAACCTGAACACTGCCAGGACCCCACACCTAACCAGCATCATTTAGTTTCTCCTCTCTCTTTCTCTCTTTCTCTTGACAGGGTATCTCTGTGTAGGCCTGGCTATCCTGGAACTCGCTCTGTAGACCTGGCTGGCCTCACAGAGGCCAAACTCACAGAGATCCACCCGTCTCTGCCTCCAGAGAGCTGGGACTAAAGGCGTGCGCCACCACCGCCCAGAGTCTGGTCTTAAACTCCTAATCCTCCTCCTTCTGCCTCCAAGTGCTGTAATTATGGATATGTGCTACCATGCCCAGTTTATTCCATCCAGAGGATGGAACCCAGGGTTCCCTGCAATCTAGGCAAGCACACCCCAGACCCCATAACCTGGTCTCCAAAAAGTCTTTACTAGGGAGTAATGGCTTCCAACCACATCACAGCAGGGCTGAGGGAAGGGGCGGGGTTCTATGAGCTGGAACTGACTAGAGAAGTCTCTGCCTGAGCTGCAGCTGCTGAGAGGCAGTAATCCTGTCAGAACACAACGCTAGGTGGACAGGGTGTGGCAGCTGGACGCAGACAAGGCCAGCTCCCAGCCTAGAGGCCAGCCTCGGGTTTCTCCAGCTACGGAAGGGACAGTAGCTGTCGGGCTACACACCTGATCCTTCAACCAGGCACAAGTCAGTGGTCCTAGCACCTGCTATGTATTGAGCCTAGAGCAGGCAAGCAACTAGCAGACCAGGTGATGTCTGTCCTCTTCTAAGAGCCCTGATTTTTAAAAGGATGAGGCAGCAGGTTCAGAGGGGTGAAGAGAGTTAACTAAGACCACAGCCACAGTCCTGGATCTGGAACGGGAATGACTCAGCAGCCGGTTTTCCCATCCAGAAAACAGGAGTCATTCACTCCCTACCACGTGCAAAGTTCAGAGAGGTAACTTAGCTCTGAAGAGTGCTTGACTAGGTGCCCAAGCCCTGGGTTCAGTCACCTGCAATGCGTGGTGGGGCACCTCTGTCTTCAGGAGTTCAAGGCCAGTCTGAGCTGCGTGAGACCTTGTCTCAACAAAATAGCTCATTTACCCCAGCGATCCTTTACCAAGTCCCCAAAGAAGATTGCCTGCCAGCTCACACTGCAGGCCACAGCCAGCAAGTTCAAACTGGTGTCTGCTGTGGAGCCAGACTATGGAACACACAGGACTGATAACCAGAAAGGCCCAGAGAAGGCCGCCAGCCTGTGTTCTCAGCGGGAAGCATGGCCGCACTCTTCATAGGCTGACCGGGGCTGGGGTGGCTGTTTTGTGGAACCACCGCACCCATCCATTGTATTTTGGACATTTAGGTTTTTTGTTCATTTGTCTGGTTCATTGTGTTTCGTTTTTGTGACAGGGTCTCACTCTGACACCAGGCTGGCCTGGAACTCACAGGGATCTACCTTCCTCTGTCTCCTGAGTGCTGGGATTGTAGGTGTACAATTCCCTGCCCCTACATAAAGTCTGCTTTAATTTAGCTTTGTTTAGGTTTTTTATTTTGCTTGTGAAAAGTCTTGCTATGTAGCCCAGGCTGTCCTGAAACTCACTAGGAAGCCCAGCCTTCTCTAAACTCAGGGTGATGTTCTTGTCTTTGCCTCTGGAGCACTGTGCCACCTACCTCACATGTTTCTGTTTTTCAAGACAGGGTTTCTCTGTGTATCCCTGGCTGTCCCCAAACTCGCTCTGCAGACCAGGCTGGCCTCAGACTCACAGAGGTCTACTTGCTTCTGCCTCCCAAGTGCAGGGATTAAAGTTGTGAGCCACCACTGCCACTGTGTTTGTCTGTTGTTTTACTAGGTTTTGAGGCAGGGTCTCCCTAGATAACCCCGACTGACCGGAAACTTGCCCGTGAAGAGCGGACTGACCTTGAATTCGTCGTGGAAACCGGGAAATCCGCTTGTCCCTATCTCCCTACTGCTGGCATTAAAGGCGTGGCCACCCCGCCCAGCTTTGTAAAACTGGGTGGGTCTTTGGTTATTTTGTTTTTTCAGATTTTTTCCTTTCTTTCTTTTCTTTTTTTTTTTTGTTTTGTTTTGTTTTTTTTTTGCTTTTTCGAGACAGGGTTTCTCTGTGGCTTTGGAGCCTGTCCTGGAACTAGCTCTTGTAGACCAGGCTAGTCTCGAACTCACAGAGATCCGCCTGCCTCTGCCTCCCAAGTGCTGGGATTAAAGGCGTGCGCCACCACCACCCGGCTTTTCTTTCTTTCTTTTTTTGAGATAAGGTATTAGTCTGTTCCCAGACTGGTTTATAATTTCTGGCTCAAGTAATTTTCCTGACTCAGCCTCCCTAGTAGCTAGCAATGAAGGTACAGGCCTCTAAGCCTACTTAGCTTTTTTTCCTTGTGTATGTGGTATGTATGCATTATGTCTGTGTATGTATGCTTTCATGCTTGTGGTCATATATGCAGCTGCCTGTGCACACAAAATAGGTATGTGCATGGAGGCCTGAGGTGGATGTTGGGCACCTCCCCTTCTGTCTTACATCTTAAATTGGGGTGTCTTAGCTGATCCCTGAGACTCAACTATCCTACCCAGACAGATTGCCCCAGGGACCCAAGTCTTTTTTTTTCTTTCTTTTTCTTTCTTCTTGTTGTTTTTCTGAGGCAGGGTTTTCCCGTATAGTCCTGGTTGTTCTGGAACTGCCTCTGTAGGCCAGGCTGGCCTCAAACTCAGAGATCTGCCTGCCTCTAGGTATGTGCCACCACCACCTGGCTCAAGTTTTCATCTTTTGAGCATCAGAATTTCGGTCAATCTGTCCATCATTCAGTCCGTCAGTCAGTCACAGGAGCCACGGGAGCTGGGATTTGAACTCAGGCACTTATACCTGAGTGAAATCTCTTCAGTCCCTAGTATAGCTTTATATATATGTAATTTAAAATATACATTTTATAATTTGTTATTTTCCATGCTTTAGTGTTTTGCCTGCATGAATGTCAGTGTACCACATCCTTGCCTGGGGCCTGAGGTTGTGGTATGTGGAGTGGGAGCATATAAGTTAAAGGACAATGTTACAGGGGTTGGCTCTTTCCTTCCACCCTGGTTCCGGGGATTGAATCTATTTGGGTCATCTATTTTTCACAGCAAGCATTTTATACCTTCTGAGCTATCCCACACACCCAGTTTTTACACTATTTAATGGTTGAAAAAACACTGAAGCAAGAATGTTTCCAGACAGCTGAAAATTATGTGAAATTCAAGTTCTCCTCTGTGACTCCAGCCTGGCTGTCACACACCTGCACTTACAGAAGGTCTCAGGAGATGCTCCTACCCCACCCCAGTAAGAACCAGCTCGCCAAGCTCAGCCCAGGCTAGGAAGCACTGGTAAGACAGCCACCCTCTCAGAGCGTGTGTGCTGGGAGTACACAGAAAAGAAAGAGAGCCGACAGGGCTCTGGTCCAGTGAAGATGGCAGGAGGTGGCTTGGGAGATAGCCTGACCTTGAGATCAGCTTTTCTCTGGAGGAGGGACAACAGGAGGAAGAGCAGTCTCCAAGGCAACAGCAGCAGGTGCAAAGGACCTGAGACAAGATGAGCTGGCATCCGGGTTGGACCAAGAGAGAGGCTGACAGGGAGCCAGGTCCAGCCTGGGCTGGAAGAGAGTCTGGCAGGGAATGAGTGCAGGGTGCTTTGCGTCAGTCTGGGCTCAGGTGAGAGCAGACACCAAGGAAGCAGAGCATGACAAGGTGTGGCCCCATTATTCTCTGTCACTTGGGCTACCTGATGGGGAAAAACCTATAGTAGGGCAGAGGGCACTCCTGACAAGGATGAGGGGAGTGGTGGCTGTGGGTGGAGAGGAGGCAGTGCTGGAGACTGCGTGACTCATAGCCTTGCCTGACACTTCCATCGAAAGGGAAAGTCGAGGAGGTAACCAGCACCCTCTTAAATCATTTTGCAAACTTACTCTGTGTGTGTGTGTGTGTGTGTGTGTGTGTGTGTGTGTGTGTGTGTGTGTGTGATTCAAGGCATATACACTACCACGCCTGGCCTGGTCTCCTGTTATCCTTCAAAAGTTTCCTACTGTCAGGTGGTGCTGGCGCACGCCTTTAATCCCAACAATCTGGGAGGCAGAGACAGGAGGATCTCTGTGAGTTCAAGGCCAGCCTGGTCTACAAAGTGAGTTCCAAGGAAAGCTCCAAAGCTACAGAGAAACCTTGTCTCAGGGGAAAAAAATGAGAGAAAGAAACTCCCTCCTCTCTTTTTTCCTCCCTCCCACCCTCCCTTCTTCCCTCTCTTTTCTTTCTCTTCCTCCTCCTCCTTCTTCCCCTCTCTCTCCCCCCCCCCTCTCTCAGACAAGATCTCCCTATGTAGCTCTGGCTGTCCTGGAACTATGTAGACCAGGCAAGCCTCAGACTCACAGAGATTCACCTGCCTCTGCCTCCCAAGTGCTGGGATTAAAAGTTTGTGCCACTGTGCTAGAGACAGTCTTAAGTAGCCTAGGTTGCCCCAACTTTTTATCTATCCTGGGGTAACCTTGAACTTCTGCAGCCCCCATCTCCTGAGTGTAGAGATTACATATGTGCATCTCCATCCACACCCAGCTTGCGTGATTCTAATGGAGCCCAGGGTGACAGGTGTGCTAAGTGCTAGCAACCCTGCTCTTTCTCTTTTGATTGCTTTACTCCCTCAGCTTAATCTTGGATTAAAATCTGAGCCTGCGAGGCAGATGTTCTGCTATGAACCATGCCCCCAGCTATGATCCCACACCATCCTCTTTTAAAAATTTTTATTTTTATAATTTATATCTTATTTTTATTGTATATGTTTTGCCTGCATGTATGCATGTCTACCGTGTGTATGTGTGTGTGTGTGTGTGTATGCTTGATGCCTGAGTAGGTCCAAAGTCCTCTGGCACTGGATTAACAGGTGGTTGTGGGCAGTCGTGTGTGTGCTGGGGATCAAGTCCAGATTCTCTACATGAGCAGCCAGTGTTCTTAACCATTTCTCCAGCTCCTTCTATTTCTTTTTGATTCTCTGAGTGGGGATAAACTATGAAATATGTACAACAGAGCCTGGGCCTTGCTCTCCAGGGTATTAAGATTCCCAGTGATTCTGACAGACCATCATCTGTCTGGGTGTGGCAGACATAGAAAACATAGAAACAGAAAAGACAGAGAAGAGAGACTGGGCCGCCCAGATGGCTCAGTGGGTAAAGGCACTTGCTGCCTGCTGTGCCTAGAAGAGGACGTGAACATGTGTCTTCCTCTATCCCTGCTGTGGTAGTTTGAATGTAATTGGCCCCCATAATCTCACAGGGAGTGGTACTTTTAGGAGGTATGGCCTTGTTGTTGGAGGTCTCCTATGCTCAAGATACCATGCAGTGTAAGAGTCCACTTTCCTGTTGTTTTCTGATCAAGATGTAGCTAGCACCATGCCTGCCTGCACGCTGCCATGCTTCCTGCCATGATGATAATGGACGGAACCTCTGAAGCTGTAAGCAAGTCACCCCTATTAAATGTTTTCCTTGTAAGAGTTGCTGTGGTCATGGTGTCTCTTTGCAGCAATAGAAACCCTAACTAAGATTGAAGCTCACCGGTTCGGTCTCCCTGACTGGCCAGTGAGAGCCAGGCCTCTTCCTGTCACTACTTCCCCAGTGCTAGTACAGACTGCTCACCATGCCTGGCTTTTTAAACATGGGTTCTGGAACTCTAACTTGGGCTCTCTGGTTTGCTAGACGAGCACTATACCGACAGAGCTCTCTCCCTAGACTCTACTTTAACAGATTCTTTGGGGAACATAAACCTACCTAAGAAATCCCAATGGCTTAGAGCCAGTGAGGGCTAGATGCCATGACATCTTTTCAACCTTTCTCACTTGTGAGGGTTATTTGTAAAACCCCTCCTTAAAAAATGTTGAAACTCTCCAAATAATACATATATACATATATAATATACATATACATATACACACACACACACACACACACACACACACACCACTCTAAAACAGCTTTGACCTTAAAAATCTTAACAAAGCTATCCCTTGGCTAGGTCTCTAAAATCAGGCCTTTCAATTTCTACTCTTTTCCCCTATTCATTTCATCCAGGGAGATGTTGTCCAAAAGAACCAAGGAAATTACTTGTGTTGCTGGGCAGTGGTGGTATGCGCCTAGGCAGGCAGATCTCTGTGAGTTCAAGGGCAGCCTGGTCTACAAGAGCTAGTTCCAGGACAGGTTCCAAAGCTACAGAGAAACCCTGTCTCAAAAAACCAAAAAAAGAAATTGCTTGTATCATTGTGCCAAAACCAGCGAGTGATCCGTGAAGTACGGACTCTACTGTAATGTAAGTCACTTAAAGTTCCCGAGGTCAAGTTCATCTCCGCAGAAGATCAAGTTCCCTGTTATCAACAAAGACGCTCAAGGTGTGATTTGCTTCTTGGCATCAGAATGGACATTAGGCAAACTGCCAACCTGGGTGTCACAGAGCCAGGAAAGGGTTAGGTTTTGATGGCACCCAGAGCCTCCATCCTTCCTATAGGAGAGAGACCCACAGGCCTCAGGAGGCAAATGGGGACTGTGGACAGGAAGAGAAGCCCAAGGCACATCAGCTCTGACAGAGGGAAGTCAATATATCATCCAAGAGAAACTTCTAGTCCAGAAGGGACATTTGTAAGTCAAAGCCTCGCAGTGTGGAAAACCGAAAGACCTTCTTCCATTGCCACCCCCAGGGGAACTCTTCACAGCCCACTGGGCTCAGCTGGCTGAAGGAGACCTTGCAAAGGGTCACTGCCAATACAGGACCCAGAGAGCCCCATTATCTGCCCCAGCACCAGGCCTTCATCTGCCAAATAGGTTTCAAGGAATCATACGCTCATCATCCAACAGATGGACAACAGCCACTTCAAAGCCATTCCCAGGCACGTAAAGGCAGCCAGATTTGACTGTGACTTTGGGACACTGCTCTACCCCTCTGCAGGAAGTGAAGACCTGAGAAATTCCGAGGTCATCAGAAGACACCGCAGCCTCCTCGGGAACATACACTAGCCTGCGTTTTCCTGGGGAAGCAGACAGTGGGCTCCAGGGCCCCAGGCTGTGCCCGGCCCTCAGAGAAGTCTCTTTGTTTCTCACCCGTCCGTGACCCTACCTTGTTTCGCTTTGGTTTTTAACGGTTCAAATCCAGGAAGTTGAGGTCCCAGGGCTCAGCCTCACATCAGACCCCCCAAAAGAAAAGAATGCCCGCCATTGTTACGGAATCATCTCAAATGAGAAACAGCCGCCTTGTCTCTTGCCTAACCCACGGCTCAAATCACATGCACATGGAAGATAAGACAAGCATGAACAGCCACAGAAAACACTCTCCCTGTCCTCCCAGAGAACCTACAGGTGTGCTGTATGCAGGGGAAGGGGGCACCTGGTAGGTGCCAGGTACCCGGATGCCAGCCAAGAGATGTACAGTCCTGCCGAGATTTCCCTTATGGGCATGGAATTCCGGGCAGCGTGTGCCTTCAGACGCAGTGGGTTTCCTTCAGCAAGCTGGGACAAAGGAGCCTGTTGAATACCTTTCCCAGAGGGCAGCGACAACATATGCCTTAAAAAAGGGAAGCTCATAGTTGGGCATGGTGGTGCATGCCTATAATCCTAGCCCCACCCCCAGAGGTGGAGATAGGAGGATAGTAAGTATAAGGCCAGCCTGAGCTACATAGTGTATTTCAGGTCAGTCATAGCTGTATAGCAAAACCTTGTTTCAAAACACCAGGAAGACAGCTCAGTCAGCTAAGTGTTGTGCACCGTGAGGACTGCAGCTTGGGTCCCTGGCACCCATAAAAAAGTCAGGCAAGGAGCGCTGGAGAGATGCTTCCGCCATGAAGAGCACTTGCTCTTGCAGGGGACCTGGGCTGGGTTCCCTCCACCCACATTCAGCGGCTCACAACCACCTGTAACTCCAGTTACATACAGGCACATGCAGTACTCACACAGACACAGAACGTAAAAATTACGAATAGATTTCTTTTAAAAAGCTGGGCTCAGCAGCACACACCTAGAATGCCAGAGCTGGGGAGCTAGACGGGAGGCCCCTGGAGCTCTCTGGCCAGCAGCCTAGCCGAATCAGTGGGCTGGCGGTTCCCTGAGTGATTGCCATCTCCAAAAATTAAGGTGGAGAGCCATAGAGGAAGACACCTGACGTACCCTCCGCAAGCATGCACACACGCCCCCTCATGTGCACACATACACCAGACACAGAAATAAAGGCAGCAGTGTGTGGGATGGCCAGCATATGGCCAGAGAGCAGGAAGAAAGCACAGGGTGCTCTCTTAGGTGAAGCTTAAACGGAAACCCATCCTGCTCAGGTTCAAGTGCTTTTGAACCTGATGCCAGAAGGCACAGCCCCTTATTTTCCTAGTGGGCTACAGCTCCTTGGGAACATTGTCAGAAGGCAAGGTGTCTGTGGGTTCCCTGTGAAAGATCTGGTTCTGCTCCACAGGGTACCAGGCTTTGGACACCAAGTAAAGGGAACTCGCCCCCTGTATTTCTAAGAGTATCGGTAAGATGTAACCATACTGAACCAGGTATGAGAGCCTGTCTGTGGTTCTCTTTGGTCCTTTGACTTTTAGGGAGCTCCCAGCAGGCTGCCTGCACGTCCGGAGCCTTTAAAATCCACCCTCTGGTCCTGAAGCAGGTTTGGCAATAAGAAAGCCACCCTTATTCTCTCAGCCCTTTGCCCCCCATGACTTCCTTTCTACACCCAGCGTCTTGAGTCTTGATTGAGAAACAACTGCCAACCTCAGACATCTTTGCTGTGCTTGGAAGCAAAGCCAATTGTGATCTTGACACATCATCCAGATAAATCCAACTTAATGGGGATGTACAGGGACCACGGACGAGCTGCCAAGAGCAAGTATGGGGTTGGCAGTGCTTAAATTACTTAAGAACGTCGTCCCATGCCAATGTGAAGTCAGGAGCGGCTGTGCACTGGGGAGGGAATTAGGAACTAAGGATTATAAAAAGGGAGCTGAAGCCATGACTTTATCCAAAGTGGAAAATCCTCCTGCCCCCACCTCCCTTGGAAGCTCAGCCATGCATGCCAAACTATTAACCTCTCACTTCCTGGAGGCTATGCCAGGCCACTTGAACTAGAACTGAGTACAGGCAGTGTGCATCCAAGCTCCAAAAGCCCAGAAAACACACAGGCCCCCGGGCTCCTGCAATCCCTCTAACTCACTGGTCGCTCAGACAAAATGAAGAAACCGAGAGGACAGCCTTCACTGTCTCCGATAACAGAGAATTCCCTTTCCATTAAACACACTGATACCCTCAGGTCACCATTCTCGGGTCTGATTGATGCTATTTCCTCCCCTTAGGACCTGCCCAAGGAACACCAGTGTAGACCTCAAGCCCATTCAACCAACTACGGTTGAAAGTTGTAATTGATACCCAATGCTTCTCAGATAAAAAACGCTTCTTAAAATTGTGGCCCTATGCTTGAGCAGCAGAGCACATGCTAAGTAAGCGTACCGGAGGACCATCACAAAAACAAAATTTACTTAACCCCCTCAGTGGCGAACTGCTCCCTCTCTGAACCCCCAGGTGCTGGCACTCAGGTAACGAGGGAGAAGATGAGAGTGCGAAGGGTATGGAGCAGCTGAGCATCGTCATTAGGGAGAGAAAAGAAGGCCCTTCCACAGCACCAAGACTGCTTACTCCATTTATAGACTTAGCTAAGCCACATTCAAGCCTCAAGTTAGCCCTGATTGAGCCTACCCATCCTAGAAGCCGGGGGAAAAAAAAAATGGGTCAGAACCAGGCTTTCACAGATTCTATCGAGAATATTTTTTATTATACAGGCATTATACGCACAATTACTTTGGGAGCACTGACAGGCATAGAAGTTCAATTCCAATCCACACTTCACCCACACAAGCTATACTCTACCCTTCTGGTTCAGCCCAAAGGAACGAGACGTTATTGCTTTCTAAACAGCTCCAATTAGATAGTGCCTGAGCAGCCCCGCATCAGCGTCAATCTTAACACCCTGTGTGCATCTGCATAAAATCTAGGTGCTATGTTACCCATCACCATTAAAAGTTAATATTAAAATCGAATCCCATTTCACAAAAAGTCCTAAGAAGTATTTACAGATCCCATTAAATTATGCATAAATAAAATCTGTACACTCAACAGTTTCTCCACACAGAGCCTCCTCGGGGATTTGGGGATGACAGGCGCTGCTGTGTGCCTACCCTCTTCAAGTTTACGTGGAAGAAAAAAAAAATCAAGATATGAAATAAATAAGCAAATAAAGCTTCTATACCTTAAAGGAACAGGTCACTTAAAAAACTCTATTAGCTAAAGAATTTTAAACTTTCAACATTTTTTTTAAAGAGGAAGGAACCGTGAAACAATCAGCAGGCTTTGCTTTCCAAATTCCTTAGAACCAGGACACCCCCCCCTTCTGAACGCGGGGCTGGAAGCCTGTCACACACCTCTGTGAATAGCTGCTAAGAACGTCCGACCTTCGCCTCCTACCAGAAGGTGTGATCACTGACGGGGCGGGGAGAGCTAGATAAATACTAATTTTTTAGATAAATATTTTAGTGGACATAAAAGCCAGACATTATCTTAACACTGAAAAAAAAATAAGTTATGATTGATCCCTGTATCTCCCATCCAACTGCCATGTCAGCAGCTCAGCGTGGGGTTTCTCCTTAGCCCATGCGGATTTCACAAAGGGATTCTAAAACTCATAGCACCTTTCAGAGAGGAAATGGATTTCAAAAAAAATAAACGTTTAATGAGTAAAAGAATCAAACCAAATCGCTTCGGGATAGTATGTCCGGGGTTAATAGAAAAGCCACCGACTCCAAGAAGCAGGCAGGTCCAGGGTGAGGTGGATGGTAACTGTTGGCCCCGCCCAGGCTGGTGCTTCTCAGGTCCTCTCCCTTCACACTCTGGCCTCCGTGCACCCCACTTTATTTCCGGTGCTTTTCCATTTTCTCCATGGTCTTGTTGGAGTCAGCAGGACTTTGGTCTCCTGGGTTCATATAGGACTTGTCAATGGCGAGCAAAGCCTCCTTGATGTAATTCTGCACCGCAGACACCGCGGCGCAGATGGCCTGGCTGCCAAAGCCATGAGTTATCAGACTGAAATGAGACAGGCAGTTTTGTATGTTCGTCTCCAAGACTGGAGTGGGCCTGTTGTTCCCGTTGGGTGTTCGATCTTGAATCAGAAGGTCTGTGAATTCTTTGCACACTTGCCTGTGGAGACAGTCAGTTGGTGAACTTTACCTGGCTCGTAACAGACTAAATCTCCCTGATCCTATTAGAATAAATAAGGAGAATGTGTTTACTTACTTTCTATTGATTAGTGTTTTTGAGACATCTCAAAAGGTTGCAGGCTGGCCTTGAACCCACAAAGGAGCCAAGAACAGCCTTGAATTTATAGCTTTCCTGTGGGGAAGTCTTCTCTGTTATTCTTGGTCTATGCAGTGCTGGGGATCACGTGGGGATTGCATGCACGCTAGGCAAGCACTCTTAAGTGAGGCATTCTGGCCCCATACTAGTGTTAGATCGCCACACCTCCATGCTTAGCACCTAGCACATGTCAGGGCCCGAATGCCCAGAGTCCCCCAGTGCACACTCCCACACGCCAGGGCCCGATTTCCCCAGTGCTATCTCATTTAACCTCGGCACCCACAAGAAGAGATAAGTGGATTAAGTCCAGTCACCTGGCCAAGGTCAAGAGAGCCAGTCTCAAGTAGCCCAGACTAGCCTTGGAACTCACTTTGTAGCTAAGGATGACTTTTAACTTTTGCTCTTCTTGCTCCCGCATTCCAAACGCTGGCATTACTTTACAGGCACACACCAGCTCCGTTTTATACACCACTGGATCTGTTTTTACGTGATGCCGAGGATGGCTTAGCTTTATGCACAGTCAGCAAACACTACCGAACTACACAAATTCTCAAATATATGCAAACGCAATGAGCAGGGTGTTGTGACTGCTGTGAGCTGAGTCAGCAGCCTCCAAGCCACCTGGGATGGAGCAATTCACCATGGCTCCCTCTTCGAGGCTCTACTAGAGGCTGCAGCCGCTCTGGCTGGACAAGGCTCTAGCCATTTCCTTTGGCAGCAGAATTCTGGTTGAGAATTCTGCACAAGTCAAATACTCACTGTGCTGCCAGCAGCATACTCTTCCTCGTGGCCATCTCATTTCGTCCCCCGAGATGTGGTCTGGTTAAGTAGTCGGCCACTGCTTTACTGGGAAATTCAGCCTCGCACACATAAGCAAAGTCCCGCGCCAAGTGGACGGCTTCACCTGTGATGATCAGGGTTGAGGGTAGCTGTGGTCAGTACAGTTACTTTGCCTTGTAAACTGAAACCAGATACAGGACACTTTGAGCTGTCGTTGGGTGCTCACTTTTCTCTGTGTCATTTGGGGTGAGGTGGGGTGGCAGATTGAGACAGGGTTTCTCTGTGTAACTGCCCTTGGCTGTCCTAGAACTCAGAAATTCACCTGCCTCTGCCTCCCCAGTGCTGGGATTAAAGGTGTGCACCACCACCGCCTCTTTGTTATTCTTTAATTGTCCATGTATACACCTATGAGTTTGAGCGCTGCTACACGGATGTTTAGGGGTTGGTTCTCTTGGTTTGAGGCAGGATCTTCTAATGTCCACCATTGCTTCATACTTTGGTAATCTAGAATCTTTGTTTCAAGACTGGGTTTCACTCTGTGGCCCTGGCTCCTGTAACCTGTGGACCAAGATGGCCTTGAACTCAAGAGCCAGCAGCCCCGGTGTTAGGATTAAAGGTGTACACCACCACTCCTTAAAAAGAAAAAAAAAATTCTAAGAAGTGAAGGTGGGAGGCTCAGGAGTTCAAGTTCACTCTAGGTAACACAGTCAAACTGGGAGACCAGAGACCCAGTCTCAAGAAAAAAAAAAAAGCCAGTGTAGCTTGAGACCTGGTGTTTGGCATTCAGGAGCCTAAGGTTCAAGGCCACTCTGGGTTTAATCAGCAATACTAGAAAGACAGTGGAGGGTGGGTGTTTCCTAGACCTGTCCCAGCTCCAAGTTGAGGGGTGGGAGAGTGGGAAGCAGAGTAAAGAGTAAGTGGGGGGGGGGGGGAGAATCATCATTTGTTCTCCTAGTAAAGGTGACCTGGCTTCAGGGTTCAAACCCCGATAACTCCAAAAACCCAGACTGTGGAGAGGCAGGCCTAAGGTGAGTCAGAATCCAGGTGCCATGGCTGGAACGCCCGATCTCTTGTTTAAATTTCTCAGTGTAGTTAGTAAGGAAGCCTGGCAGAACCTCATCAGAACTACCCCCTCCCCGTTCTCCATGCAAGACAGCTGCTCTCTCTCAGTGAGGCTTTTGCTGGCCCTGACCTCCAGAGGTACCAGAGAAGAGGCTTGGGGAAGAGGGGGTGGTTCTGCCAAGTCCCTTTCAGCACTGCAGACATACCATGTGGCATTCAAAGACAGCTCTGCTCTGGAGAGCCCGCTTCTGTGGCCATCCTCAACCTTAACCAGTCAGCACAGTCTGGGTGGACAGCACAGGGGCCTGGGGACTTTCGCTGAGGCACTGGCGTCTAAGCCCCTCTTCCTGGCTTCCTATAATAATGTGCCCCCCCCTTTTGGTTTTGTTTTAAGTATTTACTTTTCTTTTAAAGGCTGCATGGCATTTTTGGCTACCTTCCAGGTGGGGGAAGGGTCTACATTCAAAATCCGCAGTGACGTAGCTATGACCTGAAGAAAAGGGCTCATTTGTAGACCAGGGGTTTCATGCCCTAAAAAATCTTTTGATGGAAAGGAAGAAATGGGGAACTGAGCCAGTGCCCATTGCATCTCTTGAGCAGGATCCTTACACCCACAGCTAGGAAAAGCACAGCAGAAGATAGCAATTGTGACTTTTGATGGGCCTACCATCCACAGACAGCACCTCAACTCTCAAAGCTAGTTCCCCTCACAAGGAACGGCCTGCCGCTCCGTAGGATTTCATAGGTTCAGAAAAGTAAAATTTTAGTAACAACGATCAGCTTTCTGAGTGAAGACCCCAAACAACAGAGGTGTGAATGTCACGTTATCAGGCAAAGAGTCAGGATTCACAGCAAGGGACATACAGTCTAAACTGCTTTCATTTCTGCGTGTGGCTCTCACTTGTTACAGTAAATGTTTCCTCCCGCAGTCTTGAAGTCAGACGGTAAAAATGAAAACTCAGCTGCACTGACCTTCCACGAGAGACGTGAGCAGGGTGACGTGGGCGGCTTTCCTTCTCCCAGCTGGAAGGTTCAAGCCAATTTTGTCCAACTTCTCCCGCAAGGACCGGCCTCCGTTTTTGGATTTTGCTCTGTGGGAAGAAGAATGTTGGCTACTCTCAAAGAATAAAAAACAAAGCCTCCCCCAGCCAAAAAAAAAAAAAAAAAAATCACAGAATACTGCCACAGTGGGGGTGAAGAAAAACCTTTAGCTAGCAGTCCCCAAGAAACTCCCTGGGGGGACAAAACACTCGAAGTTGAGCCCCCCCCCCCCCCATGCAGCTGGTGCGGCCTGATCTCAAATGCTAACCAGTTACTGCTGTTCTGCTGTTTTACACCTTTTGCATTTGGCACTTGGAAAAGAAGCCAAGCACTAAAAAGCTCTCTTTCCGCAGATTAGAATTCAGCGGTAAGATATAAAAGTTACAGAAATGATAAAAATACCTCCAGGCCCTCACACACAGTCACCTTCAACTGCCCATCCCCCAGGGGGCCCTGAACATGTGTCACCTTCGGAGCACACCTCCCAGGAGCGAGGCATTTAGGCATTCAGGTGGTGACAGTCGCCTCTGTACCTCGGCCACTGTCACTTTGTATTTGGACGTGGAGCTGAGCAGGGACAGTCTTCCAGGAACGGAGCAGAAGACCTCACTGGGGTTCATAACGGCTCCTACCAGGTCCTTCTGGCAGGGAAGGCCCAAAGGGTTCTTGGTCATTGAGATGGGTCCTGTGGGGGACAGTAGAACAGGTGCTGTCCTGACACTAAAACAGGAGGGGGCAGAGATCTCATCAAAAGGGCAACTCAAAGCTGAATTCAGCCTTCGGTAAAGTCTGCACACAGAGCTATGTAGTGCAAGAAGACTTCTAAGAGCCTCGTTCGTTCTTCAAAGGCTGCAGTCTGAAATCATGAGCTAACACCTCCGGAACCTTAATTAGTCGAGATTCCATGTGTGGAGGAGTTGGGTTTTTTTTTTCTCCCAGTTCCTGGCCACCACAGTAATCTGTTTAATTAAAACATTTGCTTTCTGAAGACTGCTTCAATACGAAATAAATGGCATCCTCCCCCTCCGTCAGGGAGCTGAAACTTCAGGACTCAGATCAGTGCCGCTGACACCAGGGGATTCAGAAACACAGATTAACCGGCTCAGGTTAAGTTTAGCCGGAGATGTTAGTTTGTTTTCCAGGTTTTTCTCCCAACCCTGCCCACCCTCTTCCAGTTTACTTTCAAGACCACAGATACCTGTAATTTTCGGATGCTTCCATTTCCCCTCAAACAAACTGATAACTTTAACTTAATCAAGAGCCACCCACTCACTGTAGCCCGCCTTCCCCAACCCCCTCTCTCCTATAAAATCCCTAAAGGCTGTCCTTATTAAGGCAGTACATTAGGAGTAACCGACTCAACAGTGTTAGAGTCAAGGGCCTCTCCAATAGCTCTGCACGGCAGAGGAAATAAAATCCCTCCTACAGCAGCGAGTGTCCAGCATTAAAACTGCTTGCTCCCAAGCTTGAAACAGGACTTCAACCTCTGGAGCCCAAAGAGCAGCAAGAGAAAACGGACTTCTGCAGGTTGGCTTTCCATCTCCCGCCCCAGACAGGGACTCTCAGTGTAGCACTGACTGTTCTGGAACTCTCTCTGTAGACTAGGCTGGCCCCTAACTCCTGAGATCTGCCGGCCTCTGCCTGATAGTATTAAAGGCGTGTGCCACCACCAACTGGCTTGGGTTGGATTTTGACCTTTGTACAGATCTACACCCCCTCCCACCGTGATAAACTTTACTTCTAAAAAGTAAAATTAAATCAATTTGTTCAACAGTTAAAAAACTGCCATAGAATCAGAAAACGTTTGATCTCGCTTTCAAGTTAAATTAAAGTCTCCCACCTACAATGCCAGCACTAGGGAGGTTGTACATGAACAAAATACCACCACCACCAAGAATCTTTTAAAATTTACAGGTCCTCAAAGTTTTTTCGTTCAGGTCAGAAAATAATGTCTCTTTCTCCTTCTACAAAGGTAGGAGACATCGCCAGGTCCCCCCTCACTAGATGACCCACGTTAACCACTTAACACTTCCACTTTGCCAGAAAAGGGACAACTTCCCAGGTTGGGGTCGCACCAACAGTGGTCAATGTTTACCTTTGCGAATGACAGTCTGATCATGTAGAAGCAGGTGCGGGTCGTCCACATTCTGGGGAGGAGAAATGACAGTTTCTTTTAAGTTTTGGGGAAAGTGGAGCGGCTGGAAGGTAAGTGAGGCGGTAAGATGGCCTCTCCCTAGCCCCTGCGGCTCACCTGCACCTCCTCAATGGGGTGAGCCATGTCATGCAGTCCGAGGTTTTCTGCCAGGCCAGCGGCTTCCAGAGCGTGTGCGTGTGGCAGCAGCAGGTCGGATCGGCGGTAGGCTTCCCGCCGGGCACTCACCGCACCCCCTTCTAGCCCTGAAATGTGGGGTAGCAGGCCGGCAGGGCGGCCATGGTGCGGGGCCAGGCTAGCGCCCTCCTGGCTCTGTCTACCCGGCCAGGCCTGCTGCTGGCTGCCGGTGGGCGCAGGCTGGTGCAGGGGGTTGATGGCAGCAGCATAAGCCTCCCCCAGGTGCGAGTAGGGGTCAGCGGATTGCGAGTATGCCAGCTGCTGGTAGGGCGGCGGGAAGTACGGGGGCGGCTGATACTCTGCAACCCCGGTGTGCGAGAGAGGTGGCGCGGGGCTGTAGAGGTGTTGTCCGGCAGAAGAAAGGTGGGGGATGCGCGGGTTCCCATTGCTGCTCGCATCGTGACGATCCTGGGAGAGAAACAGCAGAAACCCGGTTAAGACGAAACCCCTGCTACAGCGAACAGGCAAGCCAAGGGAGGGGCACCTGGGCACCCCACCAGGCTCGCCCCACCCGTCTCGACCCGCCCCCGAGCCCTAGGGCAGCCGGGGACAAAGCACCCCAGGGACTTCGTTGTAAACCACAGTCTAAGACCTGTGGGAACGAGTCCTCCGGGCACACTGGAGAACGCACGGGAGCTACGCTGCGGGCGGCGCTCGGAGGTGCCAAGGGCGAGCTCCAGGCCACCGTCGGGGTGAGGCCGCGGCTGTGGCGGTAATCCCCACCCCAGGAGGTCGGCGTGCGGCGAACTCGGCGCAAAGACCCCTCTTTCACCATCCCGCCCATGTTGCTGCAGCGCGCCAAAAGGAGCCTGCGCGGATAACGCGCGAAGCCGAAGAGCTCATTTCCCCCGCCCTACGGACCACCCCGCCCTCTCACTCCCTTCAAGGCGAGGTCGCCGCAGGAGTGTCGTTCCCAGGTAAGGCCAGACAGTTCGGCCGCAGGGACTCGAGCGCCAACACGCGGGACCGGAGCTGTGATCCTTGCTAGCCAGGCCCGTGCCTTCTGTGCCTTAGGAAGAGAGGTCTTCCAGCCCAGCTACGGTCAAGGTTCTCACACATCCCGGTGCGGAGAAGGAATGAAAAGACTCTGCCAAATTGGGCAACCTTTGCCTGCGCACGTCCCCTCGCCTCAAGGCGGTCAGGCTTAATTCCTAAAAGATGTGTCTTCATCAGTCCCGGGGGTCACAAGGGTACCGGGGGACACAGGAGCGGGGCACTGTCGCCCCCTAGCGGAAGTGACCGTGCCTGCAAGCAGGGGCAGCCCCTCGAGGTCGTGCGGACGTCGTGCGCTCCCGCAGCCTGGCTGTCTTGGCTCTTCTCTCCTCGCGCCGCCTGAGTCTTCTTCCTCTTCCCGCTCGTCGCCTCCCTCCCTCCTACTCTCCGAAACTCTAGCTCAACCTGTCCGACAGGCTGGAGTACTCGCGAGCGCTCAAGGCCCCATCCTGGCCTCACCCCCACCCCTTAGTCCCCAGCCCCCACTTCTCTTGAAAACGAAGCTGCAGCTGTTTAGATTTTTTTTTTCTTTCCCGAGGAGGTAGCGGGGCAGGTGACAGGCGCGCCTTGGAGAAGACTCCGCAAAGGTGTCCCTGGCAGGGAGGCCTCCGTGGACACTTTGGACAGACTTCGTGGGAAAAAGCCACGGCGCTCTTCGGGGAAAACGGAAAGGGGGGGGGGGGCGTGCGCTCCGTTGGAACCCACTGTTGAGCTCTGCAGGTGGGTCTGCCACGCGTTTGCCAGGCCTCGTTCCCGAGGGACAAGACCCGATTCAACAAGGGACTCAGGAGGTGGCCAAGGGGTGTCCGGGACTGGCCCTCGTCCCGCCCAGAGGCGAGGGCTCCGCGCGAACGTACCCAGCCACGGCCTGCGGCCCGGGGACGCTGCTCAGACCGGCGGGGCTGCGTTCCCTAGCCACTGCTCACCTCGCAATCCTCTTCATACTTGACATTATCTGTTATTTTCCACAACATGGCGTCCGGCGTCCCCCAAAAAAGTCGCCAGTTAAATCCAGGCTCCCCCCACCCCCCGAGCGGTAAATCCACAATCGGGGTCACGGTGGCCAGGCGTCTGCCGCCACCCCCGCCACACGCGGGCCTCGCTGTCCTGGTCACTGGATGCGCATCGGTGGTTGTGCGCCTAGATGTGGCCGCCGTGGGTGTGTAGAGGCCGCCGCCGTGGACCGGAGAAGCCTCACCCTCAGTGTGTCCCGGCGATAGCCGGGGGGACCCGAACGCCTTAATGAGAAGGAAATTATCATAACTCCTCCCCGGGGGCCGGCGCGGAGGCCCAGGCGCCGGGCGGGGCAGCTCCTAGCCAGTCCCTGCCTAGCTCCGCCCCGCACCCTGCCTGGCGTCTTGCAGGACCGGGCGTCGCCAGGGGCTTGCAGGGGCATCAGTGGGCGGTCTCTGACAACCGCAGACCCATCGCGGCTTCCTATGCCAGCCCTAGGCACACCTGAGATTGGCAGAGCTGACAACCGGGATTTCCCCACCTCAAGAACCTTTCTCCATCCTCTAAAAGATGGACGTCACTTAAGAGAGACTCCTCATTCCGAGGTGTCTCATCTCCCGGGGTTTCCTGACATCCCGCCCCAGCCGCTCCAGAGACTCGAGAATTGGGCTGGGAAGCAACTGAAGCCCCAATAAGCCCTAGTGTCTCCCCCTTCCCCTCTCCCTGGGCACTTTATTGTACTGCCCGCTGGGATAAGGGGGGAGGGCTTGTTTAGAGTCCCCCCCCAAGCTCTATCCGCTCCCCCACCCCAGTTCTGAAGAGGCAACTCACCGTAATACCGGCTCAGAATAAATCGGACAGCGGCACGTCACCGCTGTCGCCCGAAGGTGTATCTCCGGCTGCTGGCTGCAGCTAGAGGAGACCCGAGTTCCCCCACCCAGGCCCATCCCTGCTACGATGCCCATCCCTGCAGTGTGCCTGTTCCGCAGCTGGCACGAGCGGGCCATTCAGAAGCCTCAACTCGCCCGGGGAAATAGGTTCCAGGCAGAATAAACCTCCAGCGCAATGGGCAAGGTGGGGTGAGGAGGAGCCGGGAAGTGGGAGGGGGCTACAGAGAAGTCACCCTTGGAGAGATGGACACTCCTCATCCCACAGAAAGGCAGAAAGCAAAGCTTCCTCCCACAGAATGCTGCCGAGCCTGGGATTTACCACTCAAGCCCCAAAACAACAATGAATGTTAATGTTTTTAAAGTCAAGAAACGAAATAAATTGGCCCAATTATTATAACTGATTTTTTTTCATTTCAAACACAAGGTCGATAATTCTCCAGAGTTAATTTTGTTGGTCTATCCAACAGTACATGGAGAGTGACTTCAAACGTTCAGAGGGAATTGGAGGCAGGGACTATTTCGGTTTGATTCCGAAGCCAATTATGCAATCCTTGATACCATCAGCCCGGTGGCCAGAACCTGTAGTGGACGCGCCTCCCCCATCCACAGAATAAAGTCGTTTACCATCTTCCTGCTCCATCTCTAGGATGTATAAACATTTCTTTAAACCCAGATCGGCCTAAAATAAAGTAACTATAATTAAAATAGATGTCTTTCAAGCCAACCGTTCCCCGTCACCTTAGAGAATAAGAGTAGCCACCCACACGCAAGGAGGTTTTCCGACCAGTTGAGCTAACAAACCCAAGTAGGAACCGCGGGAACTAAGGGGGTTTTCCGAGTGCGTTTAAAAGAGGCTCTCAGTCCTGACACTAAGCTTCCGAAACACAGAGGCCTTAGCGTTAGCAGGAGAAGAGGGCACCTGCTCAAGGAAGAACCGGGTTCAGTGTGTCCGCATGCTGGTGCCCCCCAAAAAAGATCAGGTCCCAGGCTCTCGCCGGAAGGCGACCGAGACGCCCTAGAAGCCGTGTCTGATGGGGTCAGGTCCTCTCCTAGCCTGGGGTGTGGTTCGCCCTATCCCAGGCCCTCGCTGTTCTTCCCGCATCTGCGCTAGCCCAAGCAGCCCAGAAGGACCAAGTCGTTTCTGCTCCTGAGCTGCTGGCGAGGAGACAGAGGGCGCGAGTGTCTACGCTCGCCTCTCAGAAACCTGGGGACTTGGGAACCGCTTGACAAGGCGATTCATTCTCTCTAGAGAGACAACGCAGAGCTTAATAGAGAGGGCACGCATGACCTCCTCGACTCTGGGGGACCCTACCCCACCCACACCGGGCCTGAGGGCCGGAACCTGGACACACATCACAGTCCAGGTGCGGGAAGTTTCCGCCTTCCTTGAGCTCAACTTCTCATCCCTTGGCACCCGAACTCTAAACAAATCTATAACCCTCGTCCACGGAAAGACACGGACACGTGCTGCTGCGCCCCTTGGCAGTCAGGACCGGGGAAGGTGCCCACTCTGCACCACCCACACCATGCCTAAGAACTTGCTATGAGGTCCGGGTTCAGTTGAAGCAAAGATGAGGGAAGGGAAAGCTGTCCAGGGGCTTGCTCTGCCGCCCCCTAGGGAGCCTGGAGTCACTCACACTAAGGCAACCCAGGACCCACTCCCGAGCCAGTAGGTGGCCCAGGAAACCAGATCAGAAGCCATGCAAGATCAGAGGTGTATGCAAGGCCACCGGCGCCCCGAATGTAAACCACCTCCAAAGAAGCAGGCGTGGGTGACTCTGGCAACGCGGCTTGGGGGGGGCTT
Organism: Microtus oregoni; assembly: GCF_018167655.1. NCBI lineage: Eukaryota > Metazoa > Chordata > Mammalia > Rodentia > Cricetidae > Microtus > Microtus oregoni. The sequence goes on from NW_024543978.1 coordinate 6,246,887, forward strand.
CACGCTTTGTCCCTGCCACCACCCCGACCCAAGGTCAGAGAAGGCAGCTTGGAGTTCTCTATAAACTGGACTGCCTCGCGACAAGACTCCTCTTTCCGCCTTTAAGGAAGGGGGCTCCCGAGAGCAGGTGGATCCCAAACACTTTCGCAAACGCGGCGCCACGTGCCGGGGCTCTGTTCCGCCCCTCCGGACAGTGAAGGACTAGGTCCTTGCCCAGGTTGGGCAGGGCCCTGGAATCTCGGGAGAAGGGTGTTCACCCATGCCCCATTCCCTTGTCCTAGCTTGGGTACGCGTTGGACCTAGGGCTTAAAAGAGCTCCCAAACAGGACGGTGCGATGGTTCGTGGGTAAAGGCGCTTGCTGCCAAGTTTAAAAACACAAATTGGATCCCCAGGATACACAGTGAGAGGAGTTAACCGACTCCCTCAAGCTGTCCACCGGCATACACACAGTGCACACACACTAAATACATACATAAATGAACACATACCTTTAAAAAATACAAAGAATTTCCAGAACTAAGCCTAGGGGTGCTGCTGACACCAATCCTCCGGTGTTCCAAAATAATACCTATCGATTTTTAAATTATAAGCGAAATAAACCCCACGCTAAGAGGACGCATACCCAGATGCCGGGGCCTCAGCTCCACTCAGGTCCCTGAACTGCTTGGCTAGCTCAAGGCCACAGAGGCCCAAAGCAGTTTCTCGGCCTTGGGTCTTCCTACCTGGCAACTCTTAACAAACAGACAAAATGACTCGGAATTAAGGATCCTTGCATCTACCAGGCTTCCAGCGACCCCATTCTGTCCCAAGTCTGGAACTCGCACTCCTTGGCTCAGCGTTGACCAAACCCATCTGGCTCTCTTCTGGAGCAGCTAAGGTGTGTTTGGTTTTAACTTCCTTCAAGCGGCAAAGTTGCCTGGTATCTAAGGCCTCTCTCCTAAATACTACAGAATCCCTAAGGAGGCAAGCCTGGGACTGCCCTACCCTGCCCCCGGGGACCCTCGAACACTTAGAAGGTAGCCCTGGCTTGTCACCTTCCCAAGGCGTACCCGGGTCGGTCCCCTTAGCGACGTAACCGCTCCGAGCGCAGGCGGGAGACCCATAAACCTAGAGGCCCTCTAGGGTCCTAGGCTTCCACACACCTCTAGGCCAGCTGAGCCCCGCGGCCTTAAGTTACTTATCTTAGTCGCCGCCAGGCGAAAGGGAGGCCCGCTGAGGCCAAGGACTGGCGAGGGCGGCGGCTCGACGGCGCCATCGACCCTGCGCCGGCAGACGCCCCGTCCAGCCCGCAGTCACCGCCAGCGGTCATCCTCTGCCTAGCTGGTGTCTGGAGTCTCGGGTACCCTGCCAGCTCCTCACCCTTAGCAACTGGAAACTCATGGCGTTAGCTCGCGAACCGTCGGTGAGCTGGGGTTTAAGATAGAAGGGCGGCCGAAAAGAGCTCCCCGAGGGCCGAGGCGTGAGCTGTAAACTCGCTCGGAGCGTTTATTTCTTAAAGGCAAAAAGGGGTGGGTCGAGAGTTCCAGGAGGCCAGCTGTCGCTATTGGAAGGCGCTCCTGGACTGGTCTCCTCCCTCCTACCTGGCCTCCCTCCCGCCCCCTCGGAAACTCCACCTTTGCAAAGGGTCTCCTGAGGTTTTAAAAACGTTTTGCTTGTGGGCATAAAAAGAATCTTTAAGAAAATTTAACTTCCAAGGCCCAAATCACTGACATTTCCATGAATTTTCACCCTCTTTTCCAGTTTTGATCTGACTTCAGGCACCTCGCACTCTCCCAGATGTAGCCTGAATTAAATTGGGGAGGGAGTAATGAATTATCGGGGTGATGTGGAAGGGCATGAGGCTGGGGGGGTCTTCAGAGGCTACTCTGGTCACTAAGGAAACAGTCCAAGTTCTCAGGTGTAGGGGTTGAAAAAGAGAAAACAAAGTGTACAGTAGAATGCGAAAACAGGCAAGGCTGAACACAAAACAGGAACAGATGTGTCTGCTCACAGGTGAACCCCTAACACTGGGGTGGCTGAGGCAGGAGGATGGAAAGTAAGGTCAACCTAGCCTACAGCAGTGAGTTCCAGGCCCGCCAGGGCCCCACGGTGTAAGATCCTGCTGCAAAAGAACAGAAATAAATACACACCGACCTCCTCCTACTGTGGTGGCCACGAATTGCCCGGTAGGGAGCTCAAACACCCCCAGAGACCTTTTCTCACTCCCGGGGCTTGTGGGTGGGGGAGGGTTCTGATGGTTTTCATACATAGCACCCTGTCCTGGCAACGTCCATGACTTTTGAAAGGCAAATCCTCCTGAATTTGTCTAACGTTCTAACATAACGGCTTATAAGAGAAAAGGGGAGTAGGAGAAACCGGCAACTTCCACCCGGTTTCTGCTTGATACCTTCAGGGTCTCAGGAGCCTGCGAAGCTACGGGTTTAAATGCTTCCGGAGATTTTACGACAGAGCCGCTCAGAAAGAAATGTAAATTTTTACCTGTGTAAAGCAAACAGTGATTGGAGCTCACACAATGCCACCACAAGGGGCTTGTTTGTTTGTTTTTGTTTTTGGCATTCTCTTCTAGTCACTTCTTGGGGGAGAGAATAGAACACAAAAAGTCAGGAAGCTTGCTATACTTGGGAGCATAACTAGGATTTTATGGAGTATGATGGTGGGGGTGGTTCTTTAAAAAAACCACCGACTCACGGTGGAGCTTCCTGCCTCAGCCTCCTAAGTGTTCTCGCCTGCTTGCGTTGCTATTGTTTAGAGTCCAGGTTCCTGGGCCTGCTATATTCTCAGGGCCACCTCTACAACCGAGTCCGGCACCAGGACTTTAGTTATTAATATAAAGCATTCTAATAGCAGCACAGGCTGCCCAGTAAATCCTGTCAGAGGACTCAGGCCGACTTTACCCTGAAGCGATAGGACGTGGTTGGGGGAGGGGAGGCATGTTGATAAAGCTGGCGCATTTCCTTACAGCCTTCTTTTCTGCTGGGTTTGTTTGTTTTCCTTGGGGAGGGGTTTGCAATTACTGTCTCATTGATCTTTCAAAAGAAACACTGTAATCACTCTTGAATATTGTGGTTTCATTTCAGACTTCAGTCCAGAAAAGAAGTTTTGTTTACTTCTTGTTGTTGTTCCATGTTTCCGGGCTTTGTTGTGGTCTGCTGTTCCTGTCCTTCTGATTGCATGTGACTTTTATAATTAAAAAAGAAAACAAATTCAAAAGCTACAAGAAACTAAATGTAGAGCCAACACTCAGAAGGCTGAGACAGGAAGATCCTGAGTTCCAGTTTGGGCTACGTTCCTTAACAAGTCCCTGGGGAGAAAGACAAAGCAGTCCAGAATTGTTTCCTTCAGAAACAGGGGTGTCTGGTCTTATCAGAGAAGATCATGAAAATTTGGCGCTTGGGTCTGTCATGGTGGCTCATGCCTCTGATCCACACTTGGGAGAGGAGCACAGTGAAGAGCTATTCGAAGTCATCTTTGACTGTAGGTATAGTTCTGATGGCTGCCCAGGCTACAGGGGCACTTGTGGGGGGGGGGGGGGGAGAGAGAGAGAGAGAGAGAGAGAGAGAGAGAGAGAAGAAAGTAGTACTGGGGCAGGATGTGTGGAAGCTGGAAGCCACTCTGGTTTAAAGGAAGTCCAGGCTGTTAGGACTATAACGCAAGATCTTGCCTCTAAATAAATAAATAATAATAAATAACAACAAAAATTGGGACTGAGGGTTGGAGATGGAGCACTTTATTGGCACGGGAAAGCTCTCCGGGGTTCCATTCCCAGAACTGTAAAAACAAACAAACAAACAATAACCCAATAATCAGCATATGACCAAGGTTCCAGATCCCTATTCCTCTAAGGTCCCACCCTCCTGAGGCAGTGGCACCAGCCAGGCAAGCAGCAGCAACTAAAGGGCAGATTTTTCTCCTCTGGCCATTTTTCTGAAGTCCCTGAAGCCACACTGCAATGTCTTCAGGTTTTTTCAGCCTCCTCCTCAGGAGGCACATAAGCATCTTCCTGACCAACTCCCCCTCCCCCCATGCCAAGCTCAGAATCTTTCATGTCGGAACTCATTTCAGCCGGTGGTCGGCCCAAAACAACACCGAAAGGCCAAAAATGTCACCATGACAACCCAAGGATCCAGAGGGAAACTCCGTCCAGTAAATATCAACACCTAATTAAAACCAGAAACTGAAAGAAAATGATGTCAGGCTTGAAATCTGCTCTGTAGCATAAAAATCAAAACAAGCATCATCTCTAGCCCCCTTCTTGACTACATAGACCTGGATGGCCTGAAACTGTGGCAATCCTCCTGACTCAGTCTCTTGAGTGCTGCTGGGATTACAGGTATGACACACATAGGCACATGCATGTGTGCACACACCTCTAAAAGATTTAAAATGTTAATGTGTATGAGAGTTTGCTTGCATGTATGCATGTGCACTACATACATGTAGTGTTCATGGAGGCCAGAAGAGGGCTTTGGATCCCCTGGATTTGGAGTTCAGGTTATGGTTCTGATCACTTCATGGGTGCTAGGATTTGAACCTGAGTCCTTTGCAAGAGCAGCAAGTGCTCTAGAAGGCCATCTCTTTAGCCCCCAAACCCCCTGCCAAGCTAAAAAAAGCAAGTATTTGTATGTGTGTATGCACACATATTTTTCGCATCTACTGAACAAATCTTTAGCACTCAAAACCAAAAATGAGAGATGTCTTAAGCCAACATTTCCTCTTCATAAGGAAGTTAAGACAGACACAGTCAAAGAAGCTTCCTAACTCTGCCTACCTGATTTGACCCCGTGAGGTGATAACACAGCTTCATCTTCTGGCAGACGCCTACCACTCTGGAAGAAGGCCATTAGGATCACATGCCATCTTGTGTGTTTCCAGGTGTCGTGCAGTTAACCACAGAATTAATGGATGTCGTCTAAAGCAGGGTTCTCAAAGGCCAGGGGTACCATGTGGAAATATGAAGACCTCCCACCTGAGTCAGAGCCTGACGTGGAGACCAGCAGCCTGAGCTTGGATGGCACCCATGCCCCACCTCTCCCCCATGGCTCCCCACTCAATCTCTCTCTCTCTCTTGTTCCCAGAGGGCTGGATCAGAAACCCACTTTAATTTTGACCCTGGAAATACTGAAGGCCTCAAAACAGGCGAACAGAAGGAAGCCGTTCTTGCTGCTTCACACCTGACCCTGGCAGAGGCCGGAACTGAGATAAGAAGGATAGGTACAGAGATCCTACCCCATCAGGACAGGCCCCTAATCCGGGCACTCTGGAGGCAGAGTCAGGGAGATCTGGAGTTCAAGGTTAGCCCGAGCTGCAAAGAAAGAGCCTGCCATTACAATCGGCTATTCTCCCGAAGAACGGGAGACCGGGGTTAGGGATTCTGCATAACACAGTGTCTCAGTGACTTTCTGGGGCAGTGACCAAACACTATGATCAAGACAACCTAGAGAAGGCAAGATTTATTTGAGCTTACGGTTTCAGAGAGTTACTGCCCATCATGGCAGGGAGAGATGGCAGCAGGCAAACATGTGGCCGGAACAGGAAGCTGAGAGCTCAAATCTTCCAACACAAGCGTAAAGGAGGGGGAGGCAGAGAAAGAGACAGAGAGAGGGAGAGAGAGAGGCAGAGGGGGAGAGAGAGAGAGAGAGAGAGAGAGAGAGAGAGAGGTGGGGGGGAGAGAGAGAGAGGCGGGGGGGGGAGAGAGAGAGGCGGGGGGGGAGAGAGAGGCAGGGGGGGGAGAGAGAGAGAGAGAAAGAGAGGGAAAGAGGCAGAGGGAAAGAGGCAGAAAGAGAGAAGCAGAGGGAGAGAGAGAGGCAGAGAGACAGAGAGGGGCAGAGGGGGAGAGAGAGAGGGAGGGAGAGAGAGGAAGAGAGACAAAGACAGAGAGAGACGGAGAGTCAGAGAGAGAGAGGCAGAGAGAGAGAGACAGAGAGAGGCAGAGAGAGAGACAGAGAGAGGCAGAAATAGACAGAGAGAGACAGAGACAGTCAGAAGTACAGTGAGTAATAAACTCCCCAGCCTGTCTCTGGAAACACATCTCTTCCAGCGAGGCTGCACCACCTAATCCTCCCCAAACAGCACCTCCAGCTGGGCAGCAGGTGTTTAAAGACATGAACCTATAGGGTCCATTCTCATTCAAACCACCAAACCCCCACATTCTACTCCCCGGCACTCATAGGCTCGTGGCCATATCATGATGCAGAACGCATTAGTCCAGCTTCAAAAGTTCCCATAGTCTTCCATGGTCCCAATACTTTGAAAAGTCCAGAATGTCTTAACTGTAACTCCCTGAAACTAAAAAGGCAAGTGACACACTTCCAACATACAAGGGCACATAATATGTATTACCATTCCAAAAGAGAGGAAAGGGAACATAGCTAGGAAATACTGGACTAAAATCCAGTAGGGAAAAAATCCTGAATCTTACAATTCCATGTTGGTAGCAAGGGTTAGACGGCGCTGCCATTCCCGTCTTGCTGCTGCAACAGATCTCTCCTTCTCAGGCTCTCTCCACTCTCTGTGTGAAGCTCTCTTCGGCAGATATCCCATAGCTCGGACACCCCTTGAGTCTCCAATACGACCCAGGCTTCATCTTCACTTCATACAATGACCTCTTAGGGTGTCCTGACATCTTAGGGCCTTCACGTGGGGACTCTCCTGCCACATGCTGCCTGGCCTCAGTTCTCTGAAACCCCGGAGGAAGAATCTACGACCCCTTTACGCTTGCGTCCTTCATACTAAAGCCAGCACCAAGTCGTTGGTTCTGCAGTCAGCTTTCAACCCTCGTCCCCTTGAACCGCAACGGCTGCAGTTTTCATCTGTAGTTGCTTTCTAGGAGCAGAATGCTTTAGGCTGTAATGTCACAAATCAGAAGAGTTGTGTGGGGCTTGGCCTGGGAGACCTCTTCTTTTTGTTCTAGTCAGATCATGAAAGTCGCTCATCTTAACAATACAGCCTGGGTCCAGCACAGACCCAGGATGTGACGCCAAGTTTGTACCATTTTTTAACTTAGCCACAGGCAGGTTCTCAGATCATGTCAGAAGAAGGCAGCCAGATTTTTTGCCAAATTATCCCACAAATGGCCTCTAGCCCATTTGCTAACATCATTCCCCTCTGACACCTCTTCAGCTGGGCCTCCCTAGTCCACACGGCTCTCAGCACTACGACTGCCTTTAGGGCCCTACTAGAATGACCCCTTAGTCTCTTCCGGCAGTGTTCAACCATTTTCCCTATCCAAAGCCCTAAATCTTTGTATTTCTCTAAAACAAAAACAGAACAACGGCCAGTCTTTTCAACATCTATCTCCGACAGTGACTTCTGTATTAGTTTATCTTCTATGATGGTAAGACATGGTGACCAAGACAGCTTTTGAAGGAGGATTTTATCTGGGCTAGGCTTCCAGAGGTCTAAGAATGACTGCAACAGGAAGACACGGTGGCCAAAACAGCAAGCAGAGAGCTCACAAACACAAGCACCAGCACCCCAGGCAGGGCTTGCAGATTAAAGCACCAGCCGCCAAAGGAGGTAATTTGACACCCGTGGAACATTTTGCAAAGTCTGGAGAAGCCTTCTGCAGTCGGAGGAGGGAAGGTGAAGCTGGCACCTAGCAGAGAGGAAACAGTCCTGGACTGGAGCAAAATCAAGTATCTCTGACAGCTGGAAGAACAGACAATCTGGGGCACAGGGCTGTTCCCAGTGCTGTGGCTGGTCTCTGAGCCCAGCTACTCAGGAAGCGGACGCGAGGGTGAGCCCTGGGCGTCGGCTCTAGACTCGTACCTGTCACCTGTCACTCAGCCCATCAGCACGTGTGTCTATGGCTCTAGAGGCATAAGCCTAAATCATCCCGTCATGCTGTGACTCTCCTTGGTCATGGTGTTTCATCGCAGCAGCAGAGGTGACTGAGACAGCAGCGGTGTGAACCCAAGGACAGCAGGCAGCTCTGTGAAACCTTGCCTTAAATACAAGATGAAAAGAGGGGAGAGCACATAGCTCAGAGCACAGAGCCTGTACGACTTGCTCAGAGCCCTGGGTTCTATCTCTAGTGCCATTTTGTTTTTAAAATGTGGACCGAGGAGATGGCTTAGTGGGTTAAGTTCTTGGCACACAAGCATGAGGATTGAAGTTCAGATCTCCAGAACCTGTGTAAAGCTGGACGTGGTGGCACTTTGTTGTCAGGATGGGGAACAGAGGCAGGGGAATCCCATGAAGCTAGCCTGGCACCTGCAACTACAAGCTGCACGAGACTCTTACCTTTTACAAAATTTAATTTATTACTTTATTATTATTATTTTATGTGCGTAGATTCTTTACTCACATGTATGTCTGTACACCATGTGTGTGCCTGGTACCATTGGAGGCTAAAGGAGGATGTCAAGCTGGAGTTACAGGTGGTTGTGAAATGCTGTGTGTGGGTTGGGAATTGAACCCTGGTCCTATGGGACAGTAGTCAGGGATCTTGACCACTGAGCTATCTCTCCAGTCCACCTCTTAATTTTTTTGAACATTTATTTAGTTATTTATGTGTGTGTGTGTGTGTGTGTGTATGAGAGAGAGAGAGAGAGAGAGAGAGAGAGAGAGAGAGAGAGAGTGGGATGGGAGGTGGCATAGCGTGGCATATACGGAGGTCAGAAAACAACTTTCAGGGGTCAGTTCTTTCTCTTCACCCTGTGGGTCCCAGAGATCCAACTCCAGTTATCAGGCTTGACAGCAAGCACCTACTGAGCCATCTCAACGGCCAAGAGACTCTATTTTCGACAAGGTTGACGATGAATATCTGCATAGGAGGTTGTTCCCTGAGCTCTACATGTATGCCACGGCACATGCATGCCCCTGCTCACACATGAACATTCATGCACGTGCACAAGCATGTAGACATACACGGGATTTTTTTAAATGTGGTATCTGTCTACAATAGTGTCTAGAATGGGTATTTATGAGACTCACAGACAGAATGCTGCCAGATGTGGACTCACAGACAGAAGGCTGACAGATGTGGGAGCTCTCGAGTAGAGGGCTTTGTCACTGGTGACAGAAGTCCAGACAGTGGTTGTAAAGTTCTGATGGCTAATCTTGGCTGTCAACTTGACATGCCCGGGGAGAGGAAGGCTCATTGAAGAGCTGCCTCCATCAGATTGGCCTGTGGGCATGTCTGTAGGGCATTTGCTTGCTTGATAATTGATGGAGGAGGGCCTAGCCCACTGTGGGCGGTGCCACCCTTAGGCAGGCGGGCCTGGGCCATGTAAGAAAGGAGGCTGAATGTGAACTTGAGAGCAAAGCATTGCTTCCCTGTGATCTCCACTTCAGTTTCTGCCTCCAGGTTCTTGCTGCTAGTTGTCTCCTGACTTCCCTCAACGATCATAGACTGTGACCTGGAAGTGCAGGATAAAATAAAACTTTCATTTCCCAGCCTTGCATTTGGTCGGAAAAGAAACTAGAATAGATAATTGATCTTCGTGATTAGTTTGAGTAGATTTGGAATCACCTAGGAGACACACACCTCTGGGTGTGTGTTTGGGAAGAAGGCTGGAGTCTGAGGCTGAAGATGAAGAGGATGGAGGAGAGCTGAGCTGGGCCAAGATTCACCTCTCTGTACTTCCTGACTGTGGATGGACTGTGACCAGCCATCCCACACCCCCAGTACCATGTGGGGCCAATGGGTTGGAAAGAGCAGGAGGGGACCTTTCATGGGCAATGGAATGTTCTAGATTTCATGTTAGGTATTGTTTCAAGAAGTTATCCACCAAGTGTCGGCTAAACTCCATATGGAGATGTAGGCACTTGAGCTTGTGTATCTCGTATGCCATTATTTTTTTGTTTTATTTATATGTTTTATACATTGGGGTCTGCAACATTCCTGGGGCCCACAGAGTTTAGAAGAGGACACTGGATCCCCTGTAGCTGAAACCACCATGTGGGTGCTGGGAATCAAATCTGGGTTCCTCGCTAAGAGCAGCCACTACTCTTAGCATCTGAGCCATCTTTCCAGCCCCAATGTTCAGCTTTAAAATCAATACATTTTACTGGGGGTGGTGGCACATGTCTGTAATCCCAGAACTCAGGAGGTAGAGACAGGGGAGTCAAGAGTTCAAGGACAACCTTGTCCATACAGTAATTAGAGGTTAGCCTGGGTTACATGAGACCCCAACATAAAAAAAAACAAAAGCTAAATATACAAAATGACATATTTTTGTAACTCTAACGCCTACCAGAATTTGAACAACTGGATTTCCATATACAGAAAATGAAGTCAACGAAAATTAACTCAAAGAAGATTAAAGTCTTAAATGAAGGATTTGAAGTTATAAAGGTCACTTGATGAAAACCCAGGGAACAGCCCCATGGCATGCATCCAGACAGTGAGTGTCTGAATAAGAACCCAAAACCTCAGACAATAGATGAGAACAGACAAGCGTGGGCAAGACGGCAAATGTCAACACGGCCAAGCCAACCACAGAGTAAAGGAACAACATGGATAACAGAAGAAACAATCACAGTCCACACTATAAGTCAGTTAGATAAGCAGAACCACAGTGGGTATAAGATCTCGAAAACAGGCCATCTACGTAGACGTTTTTCAAAGGAAGACACATAAGGGCCGACAAGATAGTTCTTGGGGCCAGGCATGGTGGCATGCGCCTTCAAACCCAGCACTCAGGAGGCAGAGGTAGGGGGATCTCTATGAGTTTAAGGCCAGCCTGGTCTACATAACCAATTCCAGGTCAGCCAGGGCTACACAGTGAGACCCGGTCTCGAAATAAACAAAGAAGGATGAATTGATGGGTAAAACGCTCGCTCGCTGTGTGGCCTGAGAACCAAGCAAAAATCTCAGGACCCACGGAGGAAAAGGCAAAACGACTCCACAAAACTTGCCTCTGCCCTCGACATACACACTGGTAATGATCCTAGTTTTGTTCGGTTTTTGAGACAGGGTCTCACTATGTAAACTTGGCTGTCCTGAAGCTCACTGTGAAGACCTGGCTGACCTCAAAACTCATACAAATTTGCCTACCTCGGTGTCCTCCTGAGTGCTGGTTTGAAAGTGTGTGGCACCATGTCAAGCTATTAATACATTTCTTAAGTTTTATTTTTATTTTATGTGTATGAGTTGTTGCTTGCATGCATACATATGTATCATGTTCGTGCCTGGGAATGGAAGAAATCAGAAGACGGCATCAGATCCTCTGGAACCAGAGTGACAGATGATTGTGAGCTGCCTTGTGGATGACGGGAGCCAAATCTGGGTCCTCTGTTAGAGCGACCATGCTTGTAACTGCTAAGCCAACTCTAAAGCCCCCTAACTTAAAATTTTCCCTTTTTTTTTTTTTTTTTTTTTTTTTTCGAGACAGGGTTTCTCTGTAGCTTTGGAGCCTGTCCTGGAACTAGTTCTTGTAGACCAGGTTGGCCTTGCACTCACAGAGATCCACCCACCTCTGCCTCCCGAGTGCTGGGATTAAAGGCGTGCGCCACCACTGCCCGACAAATTTTCCAATTTTTAAAGAAAGATTTTTATTATTTTATGAGTGGTTTACCTTCATATGTCTGTGCGCTACATGCATGTCTGGTACCCAGGAAGACCGGAAGACGGCATTGGATGTTGGATTGGAATAATAGACAGTTGTGAGTCACCGCGTGGGTGTTGGGAATCGGACCTGGGTCCTCTGCAAGAGAAGAAAGTGCTCTTACACAGCCAGGCAACTCTCCAGCCCTCTTCGTCTACTTAATTTTTTTTTAAAGAAGCCGTGAAGGGCGGGAGAGATGGCTCAGCCTTTAAGAGCAGGGGTCTAGGCACGCAGGTCCCAAACTGATGTGTGTAGTCAAGGCTACACTTAAATTCTCACTCTTTCCTCCTCTATCTCTAGGGTCAAACACTACAGGCATGCCCCACCAGGCCTAGTTCTTGCAGTAATGGACTGAACCCAGGGCTTGTGTGTACTAGGCAAGCATGCCACCAGCTAAGCTCCATCTTCAGCTCTAGGCCTCATTTTTACATAGAACTCTGTGATGTGAGCCCTGGACACCCCACTATGTCACTTAGTATCAAGTAGGTGGAGGGCCACCAAGAAATATTGGTTTTATTGATGAAGGCCCACCTTTCCTCTAAAACATCAAACCCTGGCAGAGAATCTGTTACCTGCAACAGAAAATGCCCCAGCGAGAGCAGTCCTAAGATCTGGTTAGCTGTAAACGCTCCCTTGATGGGCCCATGAGTCAAGTCTCTGTTCTCTCCTCACCTATAGAGGGTTAATGAGTCTCTGAGAAGCCACATGGCTTGCCCAAGGCCACACACCACGGGTTCTAGCCCGAGCTACACACTTCAGACTCCTATACACCTGAGCCAGCTGCAACGCTAAGCCCCCAGGGAAACATTCGGTCCTATGGGGGAGTGAAAGAGAAGGTCTAGAAAGAGCTACAGGGAAGAACTACAGAGTCACAAGAGCCATGAAAGTTGGTGGCCACCCCAGGCAGACATCATCACCACACCGGAAACTTTGTGTAACCTGGAGAACTTGGCACTCAGCATCGTAGATCCAGGAATCTTTCAGAGGTGCCTCGGCTCACCCATGTTTCATGATCTCAGATGCCATCTGCATCCCCTTTGACTCTGAATAGTGGAATTTTCCAGGGTCTGCCTGAGGTGTGACATTATAGCACCCTGAAGGTAGAGGCGGTGGATCCTACTCTGCAGCCTAGGCTGATCTTGAACTTGCGATAGACCTACTTACTGCCTTAGTTTCCCAAGTGCTGGAGTCACAGGTGCTTGCCACCATCCCTGGCCTGGTTGTCTCTGATAACCCAGAAAAGGATTCATGGAGATAACTTTGATTAACTTATGAGTCGGCACTGTCACCAAGACTGACTTTGAGCCCTGGGACCCACACGGTGGAAGTAGACACCTGACCCTTGAGTGGAATCCTCTCACCTCCATACAACCCCACCCCCTACATAGTCACAAAATAAACAAAGATGCAGTGGTTTCAAAATGAATAAATAAGATGAGCACGATGGCCCACACCTTTAATCCTAGCAGTGGGAGGCAGAAGTAGGTGAATCTCTGTGAGTTCGAGGCAAACCTGGTCTACATAGAGAATTCCAGGCCAACCAGGGTTACAACATAGTGAGACCCTGGCTCAAACTAACTCAGTCAACAAGAGAGTCTTCTCTGAAATTTTTGTTTGTTTGAGGCAGAGTCTGCTTGAGACTATAATTCCTAGATTCAAGCAATCCTCCTGTCTCAGTGTGGTGAGTAACTGGGACTACAAATGGCATACTATTAAATGTCTCAGTGATCTCTAATACAGAAAAAGGGAGAGGGACTTTTTGTTTCTCATTTAATTTTTGAGAAAGAGCGTAATCGTATAGACCAGGTTTAGTGCACATAACCCAGCCTGGTCTTGAGCTTGCTATGCAGCTAAGAGATTGATCTTGAATTCCTGATCCTTCTGCCTTCACCTCCCAAAGGCTGGTATTAGTGGACCTGAAACATGAACTGAATGCTATTTTGTGCCCAGGGCCTTCCCTGCGCTAGGCAAGTGCTCTACCACTGAGTTGTGCTCCCAACCCCGTACCAAGGCTTCTGTGAAGTTAGTGTTTGATGTTCATATGAACAAAATCTTTCTGAGATACTCAGTAACTCCCCCGCCCCGAAACAGGGTTTCTCTGTGTAGTCCTGGCTGTCCTGGAACTCACTGTGTAGCCTAAGCTGGCCTCAAACTCACTAATATTGACCTGCCTCCGCCTCCCGAGTGCCGGGATTAAGGGTGTGTGCTAGCACCGCCTGGCTGAGGTTCTCAGTCACGTTGGGAAAGTAAAGCGGCACCGTCCAGGGAGGGTCAGCTCTCTGGTCAGCTCTCTGAGGGCGCAGGTGAGCTTGCAGCTTGAGGGATAAACCCAGCAGACTGAAGAGGACAAGGCGGTGGGGGCGACAGTGATAACGAAAAGAACCCTCATGGGGCCAGGACTCCTGAGTCGCCCAACACCCTTAGCAGATGACCTCTCTGGTGCACACAGTGGCCACCCCAGCCCTCAGAGCACCGTCTTACCACGTGGACCTAGGGCTTGGCGATAACCATTGCTCTCGGGCCTCCCACAGAAAGAAGAAAAGTTCTAGGATGCTGAGCACGGGTTTCCATCTAAGATAAGCCTGGGTAAAGGGCTTGCTCCTCTGGTACCCACTTGGCACAGAACATACCCATGGTGGGTAACAGTACTGGTACCCAGCCGCACAGGGCACAGAACAGCCAGATACGGAGCATCAGCTCATCTGGATTCTCCCATCACCCCCATAAAAGGTATCCTGGGAACATTTCCATTGCAGATGTGGAAGCTGTGGGCTTAGCTGACGTCAGGCAAGCGTGCCCTAGGTGGAGGCAGTCACTTCCATGCTACCTGGTTCCACAAAGACCTGGGGTGGGCTCTGGAGTCACAGAGCCATGGTTCCTTCTGTCCTCATCTCTCACTAGGCCGTCTCCCACCTCTCCAGGTCTCCGTTCCCACCCCCAAAATCAATACTGGGGCTGGAGATGGGGCTCCGCTGATAGAGTGTTTATGGGGGAGGTGTTTACAGGAGGATCAAAGTTCCAAGGTCACCTTCAGCTACACTGAGGGTGTAGCTACCTGAGACCAGCCTAGGCTACATGAGACCCTGTCTAAAAAGAAAATTTAAAATAGAATAAAGAATAGAAAACATTGTCAGTTGTTTGGTACGGAGGGACAAAGAAGAGAAACGCATAGCACGCTCATCCTGTGAGGAAGGACTGGTCCTTAACAAAGGAATGGGGATCCTGCATCTGTGTGGTTTAAAGCATGGGCATCTCACAGGGGCTGGCTGCCCGGTCCCCTCTGGAATGAGCCTCAGGTTACACGTGTCATCTGTCCATCCAGTCACCTGGGCCTATCAAGGTCCTCCCCTCTGCCCTTGTCTGCTCTGTATGAATTCCCAAAACATCTCAGGCCTTGTGCTGGGAAGTAAAGGGACCAAAATCCTTGACTTCTGGAGCCTCACTCTGGACAGCAGGAGACAAACCTTGACAGGGATGGCATGAAAAGCCCCACAACGACAAGGACTGTGATTGCTACAGCGACAGGAGAGGCATCAAACAGCCCTGCCACATGAGGCTGAGGAAGGCATCCTCACAGAAAAGGCTGTCCTGAAATCCCTAGGGTACTGAGGAGCAGGATAGATAGATCCTCAGATGAAGTCAGGGAAGGGGACGGAGTCCAGGGCCTTGGGGTCATAAACTACAGTATAAACAGGGGTCATTTATCTAGGCAGCTGGAACACAACGTTGGGGAACAGGCAGATCTTTTTTTTTTTTTTTTATCTTTTTAAGACACAGTCTCAGGTTGCCCAGGCTGGCCTCAGACTTGCTATGTATGTTGCCAAGAATGATCCCGAAACTCTGATGCCCCTGCCTCCACCTCTCAAATTCTATATATACCTGGGCTACCATACCCAGTTTTATGTAGTGTTGGAGCTCAAACACAGGGACCAGCAACTTTCTTAAATCGCATGGGGGCAACTAAGCCAGTTCTTTGTACAACAGACACTCTGAGCACAGGCATGAGCTAAGCCTGGTTGGGAAGCCGAGGGACAAAAGTAACAAAACCTTCAAGACACTGGGGTGAGGGGGGGGGGGACCAGAGGCCACAGTGTCCTACACCAGGAACCTCTCTGAAGGCCGAGAAAGGCAGGAGAGGGAAAGGGTTGGTGTCTAAAGTGGTGGGAAGGTCTCTCTTTGCAGATCAAGATAACAACTCCCCACACACAAGAGGGTCCCCCAGGCAAACAGCTTTGCAGGTTTGCCCCTTCAGGCCAGGCAGGTAGCTGGAGATAATCTCTCACCAGGTGCTAAAGCGTTTGCTCTAGGATCAACTAGTACCCTGCCTGACTGAGAGACATCTTTACACAGCTCCTGTGGCCTAAGCAGAAGCCATCTGAAGGCTGTTCAGGACCCAGGAGCCTTGAAGACTTGGGAAATCCTTTGCTGAAGTTAAAGATCTAACCGGCCAGAATGCACAGAACGCGCAGAATCAGGCAGGCACATTCTATAGGGCAAGACAACGAAGGACTCTAACCTACTTAGTGGGACACCCCGCCACCTCCAAGTGCACTGTGCACTCAAAGCCATAGGAATTCCTCAGCATCCACACAACTGACATGTTTGTGTCCTCTGGGTCTTGTCTTTGATCGCGATCCCAATTCTTTTTCCTTTCTGCTGTTTTGTTTGTTGGTTTGTTTTTCCCAAGACAGGGTTTCTCTGTGTAGCCCTAACTGTCCTGGAACTCGTTCTGTAAGACCAGGCTGGCCTCAAACTCAGAGATTCGCCTGCCTCTGCCTCCCAAGAGCTGGAGTCACCGCCTGTGGTTTTGTGCAGTTTTGCAGATTTTATTATTTCGTGTGTGTGGCTTTATCATCAGGTGTCATCCTTTCCCTGTATCCGTTAACCACAGCCAAAGTCCATCATGTTGTGGACCTGCGGGTTCTGACGGTGGCGACACTACAGTGAGGCCCTCTCTCCCTGTCTTCCTAGACACTCGATTTCTTCTTCCGTGGACTGCCTGTTCGTACCAATTACCCCCATTTTCAGTGAGCCTTCTTCGGTCTGGCTTGTTTCGAGGCACTTTCTCGGCATTTGCTTTTTATTAGCTTGGGGTCTTGAATGTACATGGAGTTGTAGAATGTGCTGGAGCCTGGGGAAGAAGCCCCAGGTTAGTGTTTTCAAACAGATGGACACTAGCCAGTGGCGTCAGGGAGCATTTGTTCAAAGTCCCACCCATTTCGTCTCCATTTTTCAGGATTCCCTTACTTGTGATCCAGACTGAGCTATGGGTTGGAAGGGACTGTCACCTGTGCATGGACACCAGACAGGACCTTGAGCTGTGTGTGGACACCGGACAGGACCTTGAGTACCGGAAGGAGCCATGACTTCTCTGCTGGCTTTATCTCCCTGGGTTCACCTTTGCAATGAGTTCTAGACTCTGTTCAGTAGGCTCCCTTGTTCCCTCTGCTGTGCCTCTAACTCTGAGTGGAATTACAGTGATTGTCTTATAGTCTGAAGGGTTTAAGATCTTTGTACTAATCATAGTGAAATTTGGCCAGGGTTGTTCCAAAAAGGACAGTTTCAAAAACAGAAAAAGCCAAAAAACAAAAAACCCCAAACAGTCAAACAGCTCCTTGACCTAGAGCCCTTGGGTTAAAAAATGATACAGTTCCAAAGAGGTGGCCTGGAGGATGTCCCCAAGGGCATGGAGCCCCTTAGTGACTCATGCTGAGGCTGCTTCTGGTGGGGGCGTGGCAACTCCAGGCTGTCCGCCCCAGGTGAGGTTAAGGGGTACCTGGGACAGAGTGCAGTTTCCCTCCAGTTTCAGGATAGTTTGCAGCAGCGTCTTTCCTGATAGGAAACTTTTCTACAGATTGGAACAATAGAAAAAGGAGCCGATTCACGCATTGATTGCGCTAGGTGCTCCGATGGATTGGCCGATGACAGTGGCTTCTACCGGACAATATCAACATGACTCGGCATGCCCTAAGTGTGGTGTGGGAGGAGGTCATGGGTCTCACATCCTGGCGGGATGTTAAGCAAGGGGCAGAAGTCGTGAGATGTGAGCTGGACCCCTGGAGAAGAGAAGACAGCAGAGGAGACTCCAGGGAAGAAGGCTGCGGAGAACTGAGGAGGCTTAAATAGGCTCCCGAAGTCCTTACCTGGTTGCCAGTTGGCCATCACACCTGCCCTTTGTCTCTTTGACTCAAATGAAAGTCAGGGAAAGGCAGGGCCCCAGCTGTCCCCTGCTATCAAGGTGACACTCCTGTCCAGCAAGGAAAAGGACTCCTTCAGAGATGACGGAGTCCTGGCCTCTGTGGCAGCAGTTGGGACAGTCATTCTAACACTTTCGTGACTGCTGTTGCTTTCCCCAAACCTCTATAGACTAGGGTTTTGAATTTAGAGGACCTAGGCCTGGGCCTGGGTCTGGAATGTCACCTTTCTAACAGGGCCACGGATGGCTTGGGAGTCATATGCCTCTTGTTTCCAGTGCTTCCAACACAGTTCTGGAAGGGAGTTGTTTAAACGCCTTATGACATGTGCTTAGTTTCCAGATTTTCAGGTCTTCTCGTGGCCTGATTTAACAATGTAAAATTGACATAGGTGTGTTCTCCCCAGCACCGGGAAGAAGGAAAAAAGGAAGGAGAGAGAGGAGACAAAAAAAAGAAAAGGAGGGGAGAGGTCGCCAGGTGTGGTGGTGTCTATGGTCCAGGCGCTCACAATGTGAAGGCAGAAGGATGTGAGGTTGAAAGACATTCTCCTCTACACAGTGAGCTCAAGGCCAATTTAGGCCGCATGAAATTCTGTCTTAAAGACAGAGGGAGAGCTTCTTTTTCTGGAAAACACCAAATGGCAGATGACGCCCGTGCAGCGGGAGGGCCCAGAGGACCCGGGGGCCCAGGATTAGGAGGCCGTGGCAGCTTCCTCGGAGGATTCGGCAGTGGTCTGAGGGGCGCCACCGTGGTCGAGGCCGCGGACGAGGCCGCGGGGCTCACGGAGGTAAAGCTGAAGACAAGGAGTGGATTCCCGTCACCAAGCTGGGCCGCCTGGTTAAGGACATGAAAATCAAGTCCGTAGAGATCTATCTGTTCTCCCTGCCCATTAAGGAATCGGAGATTATTGACTTTTTCCTGGGAGCATCCCTAAAGGATGAGGTTCTGAAGATCATGCCCGTGCAGAAGCAGACTAGGGCAGGCCAGTGGACCAGGTTCAAGGCTTTCGTCGCTATTGGGGACTGCAATGGTCACGTAGGTATCGGTGTCAAGTGCTCCAAGGTGGTAGCCACTGCCATCCGAGGGGCCATCATCTTCGCCAAGCTTTCCATTGTCCCTGTGCGGAGAGGCTACTGGGGGAACAAGATTGGCAAGCCCCACACTGTTCCTTGCAAAGTGACAGGCCGCTGTGGTTCTGTGCTGGTGCGTCTCATCCCTGCCCCCAGAGGCACTGGCATAGTCTCCGCTCCTGTGCCCAAGAAGCTACTGATGATGGCTGGCATTGATGACTGCTACACATCAGCCAGGGGCTGTACTGCCACCGTGGGCAACTTTGCCAAGGCCACCTTTGATGCCATCTCTAAGACCTACAGCTACCTGACCCCCGAACTCTGGAAAGAGACTGTGTTCACCAAGTCTCCTTATCAGGAACTCACTGACCATCTTGTGAAAACCCACACCAGAGTCTCTGTTCAGAGGACCCAGGCTCCAGCTGTGGCCACCACATAAAGGTTTTTATACAAGGAAAGTAAAAGTGAATTAAGTCTGTTAAAAAAAAAAAGACAGAGGGAGAGAGAGAGATAGGTAGATAGATAGATCCATCCATACATTCATACATACATATGTACAGAGATGTTAGATAGACACATAGATATATAGATGATCGATGGTAGATACATGATACATACATACATGGGTACAAGATACATAGATGATGGATGGATGAAATAAATAGATAATTATGACTATCCGAGTCTCTGTTGGGAGTGATGCTCATGTCAGGGCTAGGTGCTTAAACAGCAAACACATATGACGTTATCTGCTAAGAGTGTGGGCTGACATTTGTGTGTCTCTGCTCAAGGCCTAAGACCTGAGGAATGAAGTGTAGCAGGAGGGGCAGAGGCGGCAGTTCCTGGAATGGAGCCCTGCTGAGCCTCTGCTTGTAATTCCCTTTAGACTTGTTGGAAGTTTCCGGCGACAGCAGGAAGAACAGTGGGACCAGGATGTGCACTGGCTTTCTTTCTCTCTCTCTCTCTGTGTGTGTGTGTGTGTGTGTGTGTGTGTGTGTGTGTGGTGTATCCACATATGCATGCTCAGGTGCCCATAAAAGAGAAAGGGATATCTGATGCCTTGGAGCTGCAGTTACAGACATTTGTGAGCTGCCCAGTGCAGGTGGTGGGATCCGAATTCAGGACCTCTGATAGAGCACTCAAGACTCTGACCCAACTCTCCAGC
Organism: Microtus oregoni; assembly: GCF_018167655.1. Taxonomy (NCBI): domain Eukaryota; kingdom Metazoa; phylum Chordata; class Mammalia; order Rodentia; family Cricetidae; genus Microtus; species Microtus oregoni. The sequence goes on from NW_024543978.1 coordinate 6,266,866, forward strand.
CCTGACTTCCTTCCTCCCTTCCTCCCTTCCTCCCTTCCTCCCTCCCTCCCTTCCTCCTTCCCTCCCTTCCTTCCTAAGTTTGTTTTGGGACAGGATCTTCTTTAGTCCAGGTCTCTGGCCTCAAGTTCACTGTGTGGTCAAGGATGACCTTGAAGTTCTGACCCTCGCGCCTCTACTTCCAGGGTGCTGGAATTACAAGTGTGTGTCGCCAAGCCCTTTTTTTTTTTTTTTTTTTTTTTTTTTTTTTACAGGCGCTAGAGGTGGAAGCAGGGCTTCTCCAATGTCTGCATTCCATCAACCAAGCTACAGCCCAGCTGTGCACACCTGTTTTCAGGAAAGGGGCTGACAGTAGAGTGGACACAGTGCCAGGAGGACACCAGCAACTGGCCTGCTCTCACAACGTTAGTATAAAAAGCCAGTGCTTAGGTGAGTGTGTGCGCGCCTCTAGATGCAAGTCCCATCCTCTCTAGGCTGTGCTAGATGGGCCGTCTTTGTTTTTCTCTCCTTTTCTCCATTGTGTAATTGCTCTTTCCTGTGACCACACCCAATACACAAACACCCAATTTTACTGCAAAAAAACATGGGCTATTAATGTCTTCTCAAAACAAAAATATTTATTTGCATGGGGGCAATCACATCTAAGGGCCGACAGTTTATGGGTGGCTACCTGGAAAGAGGAGGGTAGGTCAATGGGTGGGGACGGGCCTTGCATTTTTTTTCTCTTTAAAACTTGCAGTTACCCTTGGAGTTTAATGCCCTGTGCTCTTCTTTTTAATAACATAGCAGCACACACATTTGAGTTAGAAAATACTGTTCAAATCCGTATAAATGTTGAGTGGAAGAACACAAAAGCTTGCCTCTCTCAGTCTTATTCTGGGAGGAAGTTTAATTGTGAGGCATTCCAGGAGGGGATGGGCCTCTTTTCGCTTGGCCTTCCAGTAACAAGGGGACCAACTTTTGTTCTGAGGACTGACCTGGTGTGGTGTTCCCTCCATTCCCCAAACGCAGGAGGCTGAGGCAGGAAGCTCGTGAGTTTTAGGGCAACCTGGACTGCACTCTGAGACCCTTTCCCCTAAATAATAAACGAGGGGGAATTTGGTAATATTCTCAGAGTTTTTGTTTTGTTTTTACAGTGCTGGGAACGGAACTCGGAGCCATGGGCCTGCTAGGCTACGCGGCACCACTGAGTTACACTCCCGGCTCGCTGGGTCTCTTATCTCTGTATTTATATCCATTTCTGTCTGGCGCTACTGTATAGGAAGGTTTCTGTTTGTCATCTAACATAAACCTACCACTTACTGAGTGTTCTTGGATATTCCCCTATTGTGTGTGTGTTAGAGTTTTGTTTGTTTCTGTTTTTGAGACAGGGTCTCACTATGCAGCTGTGCTTGGCCTTAAACTGGAGCCATAAACCACATTTGCCATGAATTCACAGAGACCCACCTGCCTCTGTTTCCTAAGTGCTAAGATTAAAGATCTGCACCACACACTTGGTTATTTTTTTCTTTTTATTATTTTGTTTTTTAAAAAAGAAAACAAACTATCTTTTTTCATACTTGACTTTTTCTATATTATGTGTCTATCTCACCCCAAATCTCATTTTCCCTTCACTATCTATTCTTCCCAGTTTTATTAACGTATACTTGACAAGTGAAAATTGCTCCTGAAGGATTAATCAAGTTATTTAATATACCTACTTTCTTATGTTCTGCTCCTTCATTTGCGGTGAGGACCTTGGAGCCTGCTCTCCGGGTGCTTCTGAAGTGTTCTCTATACACCAGGACTAACTGTGGTCATCAGGTTGTGCAGAGAATTCCAGAGTCTATTCAGTGCCATTTAGCTAATGTCTCCCACCAGTCCCCAACACCCTCCTCACTCTCTAAGACAAGGTCTCACTATGTAGCTCCAGCTGGCCTGTAGCTTTCTGTGTGGATCAGGTGGGACTTGAACTTGTGAACAGAGGAGGAGCTGCAGGAGGGGACAGGCTCTTTTTCCTCTGGCTTTCTGGTAACAGGACTAAGTGCTGTCTCCTCACGAGAAGCAATTCTGTTTCTGAGGACTGACCTGGTGTGGTGACCACTGTATTCCCTGAACTCAGGAGGCTGAGGCAGGAAGGTCATGAGTCTAAGCGTGTTGGGATTGCAGGTGTGCACCCCCAGGCCAAGTATGAGTGTGCTTGGTAAGCACACCATAGAGGCTGACATCCCTGGTCCCTAGCTCGTCTGCAATATGTGGAGTTCATGTTTTGGGTTTGTTTGTTTGTTTGTTTGTTCATTTGGTTGGTTGGTTTTGTTTTATTTAGTTTTTAGGGTGTTTTTTTTTTTTTTTTTTGAGACAGGGTTTCTCTGTAGCTTTGGAGCCTGTTCTGGAACTTGCTCTGTAGACCAGGCTGACCGCAAACTCACAGAGATCCAACTGCCTCTGCCTCCTGAGTGCTGGGATTAAAGGTGTGAGCCACCACTGCCTAGTGTCTTTTGTTTTGTTTTTGTAATTTTTAGAGAAACTTTTTATTTTATTTATTCACTGATTTTATTACTTTCAATATTATTTTTTATTTATGTGTTTGTGTGTGTATGTGTGTGTGTGTGTGTGTGTGTGTAGGCACGGGTGTGTGTGCTCTCAGAGGTCAGAAAAAGAGTGACTCCTTGGAGCTTAAGTTCCAGGTGTGTGTTAGCGGCCCCGCATGGGGACTGGGCTTCAAGCCTTAGTTCTCATGAGAGGTCAGCTATGGCTCTTACCTGCTGAGCCATCTCTCCAGCCTCCTCTATTTTTTTTAAAAAAAAATAAGTTAAATTTAAAAAAATATTTTACATGTGTGAGGGTTCTGCCTGCATGTATGTACATGTACCACATGTATGCTTGGTGCCCATGGAGATCAGGAGAGTGCATTGGATCCCATGGGACTGGACTTTTAGATGCTTGACCCCTGAGCCATCCCACCAGCAGCCCTCTTTATTCATGTGTGTGTGTGTGTGTGTGTGTGTGTGCGCGCGCGCGTGCACACACGCGTGAATGTATTCTACACATGTACCAGTACCCGAGGATCCCAGAACAGGGCCCAAGATCCCCTGCAGCTGGAATTGCAGGTAGCATGAGCCTCCTAATATGGGTGCTGGGAACCTAAATCAGGTCCCCTGTAAGAGGAGCAGATGCTCTTGACCACGGAGCCATTTCTCCAGCTCTTCTTTCTTTGTGTTTGTTGTTTAAGAAAGGGTCTCACATAGCTCAGGGTGGCCTTAACTGACTTCATGTCTCCATTTTCCATACCTAACTAACACATTTGGTAGGATCCAAACCCATCAGAGTTTGGAATTGCTTTTTCTGGTGTGTGTGCCAGCGACTCAAACTAGTGACTTGCTTGTAACAGGCAAGTAGACACTCTCCCACCAGGCTACACCTCGCTTCAATCAGAAACACAGGCCTTAGCTTTTGTTGATATCTGGAGTAGAACATCAAGACTTGCAACATTTGTTATTCTAGTTATCCAGAGAAAATCCTAGAAGAATGAGGAGCATCGCTCTTATTAGGAGGCAGCAAACCCTAAAGATGCTCTTTGCTCCCTAAACGTGGTATTGGGGGAAGTCCTGAGCCTCGACTGCCCAGTCCAAAAACAGGTAGCAAAATATGGGTGAGCCCCAAAGAGCCCAGTGTGGGGACATGGGGTTTTCCCCATCTCCTGGGTCTCCTGGGCAGGAAGTTGACTTCTTATCCATGTTTAGGCAGGAGCAGCTGAGTGATGAGCTACCTGTTACTCAGAGGCTCCTGGTTACTCAGAGGCACAGGACCTTTGCGTCTATGATGATCACTGTGTGCGACAGCCTGTCCTGTTTGGAAACCTGTGCCCTACAATAAACTTCCCACCAGCCCCGGAGGACTCAGCACTAGCCTCAAGGGAGGCAGTGCCTGCTTGTGGGTGAACTCCCTCCAGCACACACTTACGTGTCCATGTATGCCTTTCCCTAGCACCATGCACTAGTGCAAGTTTCCTCGTTGACCCACAAATACCCACCAAATAGTTTCTGTGCAGTTACATGACCGCAGGCTTTGGACACGTGCAGTGTCTGCTGTGGACTTTCTGGACTGTTGTGTAAGGCGTTAGAAATCAAATGTGTGATGTTGCAAGGCTGGGGATGTAGCTGAGTGGCAGAGCTCTTGCCTGGTACCTGGAGGTCCAGAGCTCCATTCACAGCAACACAGACACACGCGCGCGCGCGCACACACACACACACACACACACGGCACAACAGCTTCTTGTCAAATGTAAAGTAACAAAGTTGGAGCCCTGCTTCCTTACTCCAGCCTGGAACGCTCTGCCTCCACCCCAGCAGTAGGATCCATTTCTGTTCTTCCATAGGAACAATTCTCACGAACAGCGTTTTAACTAACTCCAAAGGCGCACCATTTCCAATAAAGGAAAAGAATGAGAACCTTCTCCTTGCCTGACTCCGAGGCTTGGTGGAGCCGAAATTGAGTTCTTACTTGTACAGTGTTCTAGTTCCCTAATCTCACTGTGAACTCTAACCCAGAGTTCTGATCTTTGGAAGGTGGAACAGGAGCCAGGATGTGAGACTCTAGCATTATTTACCGTAAGCATGTATTTTGAGGGACCGGAAATGTAACTCAAAGATTGCTTGCCTGGCACGTGGGGAACCCTGCGCTCCATCTCCAGCACAAAAAGCAAAATGGATGAAGGAGGAGGAATAGCTGCAAAGACACTAAGGAGCCAAAGAATTTGCCTTGCAAACCCGAAGATGTAAGTTCGATTCCTGGATTCCACCATGGGAGGAGACAGCCTTGGTATACTCTCTCACTCTCTCATCCTCTTCCTTTCACAATAACAATGATGATGATGATAATGATGGTAGGACAGAAATGTAAAAAAAAAAAAAAGGAAGAAAAACATGTTTAAAAACAAAACGTTTTGTTTTCTTTCCTTCTCTCTTTTTATTATGATTTATTTTTAGTCAGACATGGTGGCACAGGCCTTTAATTCCAGCACCAGGGAGACAAAAGCCAGAGTACCTCTGAGTTCAAGGTCAGCCTGGCATATAAATCAAATTCCAGGACAGACGAGGCTACACAATAAGACTCTATCTCAAATAACCAGAAAACAAACAAAAATTTTATTCACACAGGCATGTGTGTGTGTGTGTTTGCACCATGTGTGTTCAAGTACCAGAAGGGGCCAGAAACATCAGATTCCTTAAAGTTGAAATTACAGATGGTTGTGAGCCACCATGTGGGTACTGGCAACCAAACCTGGGTCTTTTGAGAGAGCCTCCAGTCTTAAACAACGATTCATCTCTTCAGCCCTGTGTTATTTTTAGAGAAAAAAAAATCTGTATCCTAGGCTGTCCCAAAAATTGCAGCAATCCTCCTGTTGTAACCTCATGAATATTGCGATCAGCCAGGGTGAGCTACCATGCCCAGCAACAATGCAATAACACTTTTCTCCTTCCTTCCTTCCTTCCTTCCTTCCTTCCTTCCTTCCTTCCCTCCTTTCTTAGTTTTGACAGGCGGTATTATTGTACTGACCTGACTGGCCTGGAACTCTTCCTATGGACCAGGCTGACCCAGAAGAAACAGCTCCACCTGCCTCTGCTTCCGAGTGGTGGAAAGGTGTGTGCCACCGCTCCTGGCTATAATTCCGTTTTTAAAACGTTTTATCTCAGTGCTATACATATATAAAGTGCTATATCAGTGCCAAGGTAGTCAGGGTAAGAGGACAGAATAGCAAGTCCGTGGTGTGTTCAGCGTGCGGCTGCTGTGTGCGTGGGGGACGGGTACATAGTAAACATGTCATTCCACTTTACTCAGGAAGAGGGGCTGGGGAAGGAAACAGTAACTCCTTCCAAACAGAAGAATAAAACGAAAGGAAACAAACGGGAGACAGCAAGAACATCAATGATGGCCACAAAGCGCCGTCAAAGCCCCAGCTATCCTGCTGCCAGAGGGCTCAGTGGGTGAAGGTAACCTGAGTTCAATCCCTGGGCCCCAAGTGACGCAAGGAGACTTGACTCCCTGGAAGCTGTCCTCTGACCTCCGCATCAGCACTGCACACCCCCAGCTAAAAAAGCATAAATGATTATGATAAAATTTTCAATAAAATAAATACATGCTCAATCACAGACAAGACTCAACACCAGAGCATGAAGGAAAAGATGACCACAATTGATTACCAAAGGATTTCCATAGCAGTGGCGCACACCTTTAATCCTAGCACTCAGGAGGCAGAGGCACGCGGATGTCTGTGAGCTTGAGGCCAGCTCGCTCTTCAGAGTCCTGGACAGCCAGGACTACACAGGGAAACCCTGTCTCAAAAACAAAAGCAATCAGACAAAAAAAAAAAATTCAAGCGTGAAATATTTCAGATATAAAGACGAAAGAGAATAGACCAGTTGTAGGGGTATGTGTGAGGATGGCAAAAAGACCAAAAGAAAAAAAGGAGAAAGAAAGAAAGAAAGAAAGAGAAAGAGAGAGAAAGAAAGAAAGAAAGGAAGGAAGGAAGGAAGAAAGGAAGAAAGGAAAGGAAAGAAAAGAAATGAGGTGTTGGGGCATGGCAACTAGACCGCCCACTGATGGTTTCCTTTCAAGTCCGGAATGTAACGCTATTCAGAGCCCAGAGTTTTTCCCTCTGTGCAGACTTCAGCTTCTCATTTGCCCTGTAAGAACCCAGAAATCAGCCATAGGTATAGAATTCTACAAGGCCAGCAAACACAGCCCACAGGGTGCTCCGTTCCTCTTGGCCCTTACAGGCCTGTTTCTGTTGGGTGTTCACTTCTAGACCCCCCTTGGCAGATTCAGCGACTGAGGCAAGAGGAGACTCCACTGTGTGTAGCCTGTGGCTGAAGAGAATCCACTGTGCAGTTAGCCGATGGCAGAAGAAAATTTACTGTGTGCTTAGGTGACTGGACACCTGCCAGAGCCCAGTTTCCTTCCCGGGAGCCATTGTCAATGCTAGCTCCCACGAAGGGTGTAACAAGGAGACACATCACCCCAGGAAGAGCCACCACCCTGGCTGAGCCTGATGAGGCACCTTCTGGTCTCTGGTTGGGCAGGATCTTTCACCCCAATGGCTGTTGCTACGGGACCTCTCCAGCTATGGTTCCTAAAGAGCAACCCCCATCAACAGCATCCCCTCTCACAGAAGAACCTTAGACATGCTTATTGCTGGGGTCCACCCAGAACACCTGAATCCAAGCCTGGGAGCGGCCCCATGATCTGCCCTGAGATTGGGACAGCCTCGTGACCACTGCTCAGGCTCACCTGTCTCAGGAATCTGAGCTGCGGCGAGATTTCATCTCCCGTAGCCCCAGGCCAGCAGTGTATAAGGAAATTGTGATCTTTTATTAAGCTTCTTGCTGAGCTGAACCCGCACAGTGTGGAAAGTTGCTTAATAATTGCTTCAGCAAATGCTTCCTCGAGGCTTGCCTTGTATGGTCGGGTTTTGTTTCTTTAGGTCTTCCCGCCCTCCCCATGGAGTTGTGTTGCTTAGGCTGGTCTGGAACTCTACATTGTCCACAACTTTGAACTTTTGATTTTCTTGCCTCAAGTTCTGGGAGTATAATGCACACCACCAACCCCAGTTTATGGGGTGCTGGGGATAGAATCCAGGGCCGTGTGTGTGTGTGTGTGTGTGTGTGTGTGTGTGTGTGAGAGAGAGAGAGAGAGAGAGAGAGAGAGAGAGAGAGAGAGAGAGAGAGAGACACATACACTAGACCAGTCTTCTACCAACTGAGCCCTGGCCTGTGCTAGCATTTTTCTTGGGACTCTTAGATTCCTGATCCTCTAAGAGACAGAATCTCGCAAGGGGTTGTAGAAAGAGCAGTACTTTCCACTCTTGAATGTGAAGGCGATTCCTGAATGTAAGGGTAATCTTCCTGACCCCATCACTGGTCTGTGCTGATGGCTGTCAACCTCCCACATCTTGAGGATCAGGCACTGAGGAAGCACCAAGGATGTGTAGAATGGAAAAGGGGAACTCCTGGCGTCCAGCTGGTTGCTTAGGGGCAAAAGTCACCTCTGATCCACATCCACTGGACTTGGTAGATTCCAGAACTTAAGGCTGACAGATCAAAAAGTCACTCCTGTTAACTGAGAAGCAGCATTTGGTGCTTACATCGGTCTGCTTGGGTAAAGCCTGGGACTCTGCAAACACAGGAATTCAGTAGGGGAAAAGGAAGGGGAGGAGTTGGGAACAAGGGATGGGACACAGAACACCCTGTGGAGCCTGAATTACCCAGAAATAACATATACCTTCTTCTGGGGGAGGGGACTGTTGGGAAGAGGGTGTAGGAGGGGAGGGGGGGGAGGAAGACTTGTGTGCTGAATTCAGGGTGGGGTAGGCCTGGGTCTGGCCGCATTTCTTCAGCTCTTTCCAGAGTTCCTGTGGAGCACTAGGGGAGGTGACAGGCTTGCAGAGAAGTCGTGGAGTCCGTGGTACAGATGTTAATGAGGTCCTAGCTGGTTTGCAAAGTCCTGGGAAACTGTTCTGGGGTGAAGCCTCCGAAAGTTGCTTTTGATTTTCAGCTTTCCTCTGTCTTCCCATATTTTATGTGGGTCACAAAGGTGTCTTAGTTCTACAACTAAAAACCAATTGTTTGCCTTTGATTCCAGCACTTGGGAGGCAAAGACTGGTGGATCTCTGTGAGTTCAAGGTCACACTGGTCTATATATTGAATTCCTGGACAGTTAGGGTTGCATAATAATATCATGTCTCAAAAACAAACCAAACAAACCAAAAATAGAACAAAAACCACCATCAGTGAGCCAACTGTTAATTGTAGCCCAGCTCTGAGGAAATGGTAATAGGTTCAGAAATTCAAAGTCATCCTCAGCTACGTGATGAGTCTGAAGTCAGTTTGGGCCACTTCAGATCCTGTCTTGAAACAAAACAAACAGAACAATTGTTAAAGATAAGAAATAGGTAGTATTTAATCCCAGTACTCAAGAGGCAGAGGCAGAGGCAGGCAGATCTCTGTGAGTTCGAGGCCAGCCTGGTCTACAAGAGCTAGTACCAGGACAGGCTCCAAAGCTACAGAGAAATCCTTTCTTAAAAAACCTTAAAAAAAAAAAAAGCAAAAACTAAAAGGGGAAATAAAACCCCCAAAACAGAAAGATGCAGTAAGGATTAATATTCCTGAGACCTAACATCCCAGCTATCCAGGGTCACAAGTTCAAAGCCTGCCTGGGCTGAAGAGCCAGTTCAAGGAACTTGGAAAGGTAGCGAACCAACAGATAAGCAAAGTAAAGTTTGTCCTGATTGTCCTCCCAGGTGGTCAGAAGGATTGCAAATTCAAGGTCAGTGGGTGTGTGGGGTATCCACCACAGCAGACCCCTTGGACACAAGTTCAAGCCAATAGGAAGTCTTTACTAGCCAGCCAGCGACTACACTGTGTTTGGGACTCAAGTGCAGTTCTGTGCCTTCCAGGGTGGGCTTTTAAGCACAGTCCCACCTCCTGGGTCGACACACCTCAGTTAGCAAGAACAGTTAGCCAGAAGCAGAAGTACAGAGGCCAAAAAGCAAGGTTAATGCATTCAGGGGCTTTCCCAGAACTATGGGCTTTGATGGATTAAGGTCTTTGTTCCTGCTCTGGCAGGTGGTTCTGCCTGTGTGCTGGGTTCCAAGGCCTGAATGGTACTTCCATCATGGAGTTGGTAGTGCCAAGGTCTGGTGGTCTGTTGTTACTCCTGGACAACTCAGTGAGCTCCTGCCTCAAAGCAGAAAGAAAAAGAGGGTCTGGATCTATCCCAGTGACTGAGAGCAATTGAATATTCTAAGTTCAGTCGTCCGTACTGGAGTAATAACAATAATAACTAAGATTTAACCCACTATCAAAGGCTGAACCCCGCACTCTTGGGAATCTCCCTCTTAAACCAGCTCCCCAGAGCACAGACTGTACCCTTTCCTGTTATGGGCCAGGACTGAGGCCACTGACTCCAGTGCACAAGTTTGTATTAGGAGATCCTAGTCAGGGTGAAGCAGCTGACCCCTAGCATCAGGGATGGGGTTCTTGTTTGCGATAAATCTGCCTGTTGCTGGTCCCACATGCGGTAGCCTGTTAGTTAGGAAAGGGAGTGGACCATATGGAGGCTTGGCTGTGGGTCAGTCAGCTTTCCCTATATCTCAAAAAAAAATATTTTGACGGAAAAACTTAAATGAAAATTAAGGCCAAGCCAGGCAGTGGTGGTGCGAACTTTTAATCCCAGCACTTGGGAGGCAGAAGCAGATAGATCTCTGAGTTTGAGGACAGCTTAGTCTATAGAGTGAATTCCAGGACAGCCTGGGCTACACAGAGAAGCCATGTCTCAAGCAAAACAAACCCCAAAACAAAAACAAACAACAACAACAACAACAAAAAGAAGATAAACTCTGTAGCCCAGGCTAGCCTCGAACCTTCTCTGTAGCAGAGATTGCCTTGACTCCTTGGTCCCCTTGTGCATGTGCCACCATGCCCCGATGGCTCCAAACCTTGGCTTTATGCCCATTTTTAAAGAAGAAAATGATGATTATTAAAGGAATGGCAGGGTCATCTCTTAATATGCTATCTCCAGAGTCTCTCCCTAGCTTCAGCTGCTGTCATCTGTGCAGTGTGGACAGGAAGGCACCCAGAGTCATTGGATGCAGAGACAGTGACGTGCAATCGCTGTCAGCCGCCAGGAGAAAACCGTGTGAAGCGTCAGCAGGACTTCCAGGAGGATGTGTCGTCCTTCTGGTAAGATAGATGGCAAAGACTTTTAAAGGTCAAAAGAGAACGCAGAGATCCTGCAGCTTTGACACGTGATCTCTGTCGTGCAGCAGGGAACGTGTTCTCTCAGGCTCCAGAGAATGAAAAGAAAATATCTGTTAACTGGGGTGTGTTCCTGCCACAGCATGAATACAGAGGTCAGAGGCCATCTTGTGGGAGTCAGTTCTCTCCTCCCACCAAGTGGATCCCAGGGATCAAATTCAACTGGTCAGTTTATAGAGGCCTCAGCAATGAAACAAAAAAGTCTACATACCCCGCATATCCAGTTCCAAGCTGTCAGGACGCGTAGCGAGACCTTGGCTTAAAATAAAAACACACAAAACCAAAAAACAATATATAAGGAAATTAGTCTTTGTATAGCTTTTAAAAATAAGCAAATTTGGGGGCTGGAGAGATGTCTCAGCTGTTAAGAGCATTAGCTACTTTTCCAGAGTACCCCGGTTCAATTTCACATGGTGCTCACAACTATCTGTAACTCCAGTTCTAGAAGATCGGACACCCTCACACAGGTACATGCAGGCAAAACACCAATGCATAATAAACAAATAAATAAATATTTTTAAAAATAAGATATTGGGACTAAAGAAGATGTGGCCGAAGGCTTGCCTTTGCCTAGCAGTTTTAAGGCCCTGGGTTCCCTCCCCACAATAAACACCACACGCACACACTCACATACACTCTCTCGTACGCGCCACGCACACACACTAAAACCTACTGACAAACAGTAACCAAGCACACTGTAATTTCATCGTCAACTCACACTTTCTTTTTGGGTGGAGAAATCGAATTCAAAGTCTGAACTAAGGGCTAGGAATGCGGCTCCGATGCTTAAGTGCTTGCCTGGCGTGCACGAAGCCCAAACCACATCCCAGCACCGCATAAAACCAGAACTGGTGGCTCACACCGTGTAACGCCAGCACTTGGATCATGGGGTCCAGCTCAGCCTTGGCTGCATATGAAGTCTGAGACCAGCTTGGGCTGCCATGAGTCCCCGTCTTGAAATGAGAACAGTCAAGACTACAGCTCTTGTGTGCTGCTTCCTGGGTTAACCTGTGTTTGGCGTGGAAACTGCACTTTCACTGGTTTGGTTACAAATAGTTCCCAAGAGCTATGCTGTTTTTGAAGTTCCAGCCACGCTCCAAGTCCCACAGTACACACAACGTTACAGGAAATTCTCCCCCCAATCACTGCGACTGCTCTCCCTACTAAAGCCGTCCCTTTCACCAGTCTCAAGGATCTCACACATCTGCTCTCTCAGCATCCACCTCTCTCTCTCCTTCCCCACGTCTCTGTTTGTTTTGTTTTGTTTTTCTTTTTTTGAGACAGGGTCTCACTATGAAGTTCTGGCTGTCCTGAACTCAATATGTAGCCCAGACTGGCCTCAAACTCACAGAGATCTGCTTGCCTCTGCCTCCCTGAGTGCTGGGATTAAAGGCGTGCACCACCACCTGGCATTTTCCTTAAGACTGGATCTCATGTAGCTCAGCCTGACCTGGAACCCCGCTCTTCCTAACACGACTTCCCAAGTTCTGGAATTATAGACGTGAGCCACGGAGCCTGGGCTCCCCTCTTTCTATTAGTTTTCTCCTGTGTCCTATGCATCTAGGCTGAATTTATCTACTTGGAGGACTTGAATGAGACACCAGTTCTGTTTTAATTTTTTTCCCCCCTGAGATGGGGCTCAATAGCCCGGTCTGGCTTTGACCATACAATCCTGCTGCCCCAGCCTCCCGACTGCTGCGGTTACAGGTGCGATCCACCATGGCCAACTGAGCTGTTGCTTTTCTCGTTGTCCAACTGACACCATCCTCATCATTGGTCTTCCCCTCCCTTACCCGGTCCTCCCCGCTCTTCCTGCTCCTCCTCATACTACTGAGAGAATCTTCTCCTTATTTACTGCCAGAGCCGCAGAAGCGCAGGGACCTGGCCTGTGGTCATTACTCTTTGTACGCCCACCCCCACATCTGTTCATGGAACTGCAGGGGAAGATTCAATTCTGGCCTAATTAGCTGTGTGTGTGTGTGTGTGTGTGTGTGTGTGTGTGTGTGTGTGTGGTGTGTGCACGTGTGGTGGTGGGACTGTTGAAGTAGAAACTTCTAGAACAAACTGAATGCCTTCCAGAATTTCACTCAAATTGTCTTATCTCAGGATCTTTCCATTTATTGTGGCCTTAAAGAACATTTGGGTGCAGTTGGACCGCAGGAACAGGGACGTTGGATGGCCACATTTCAGAAGCGGCAGTGATTTGGCTCCGGCTGCAGCTGTGGAATGCTCCGGCGGGTGTCTGTCATTACTGGGTTAGCGTCTTATCGCCCAGGGGACCTGGTGCCACACACGGGGATCATGATGCTATCAGCACAGCTGGACTTTTTTCCAGGAAAAATTCCAGTGTGGTGTGGCAAGAAGCCGTGGCCCGCAGCTGTCAACCCCAGCAGGCAGGATGATCAGGAGCTCACAGTAACTCAGCTACAGAGATGAGGACGGGTGGACTACAGAGGGGGGTGGGGGAGGAAGGTGAATAGGAAGGAAAATATGCTAGTTGTTTAACCAGTCCGTGAGGGGACCCCAAGGAACCCCTGATGCACATGGGCCACAATAGTACCGTATATTATCATGTACAGTCGTTCTCAGCCGAGGTGATCGGAGACAAATTCTCCTGGAGGGTTTGTGCTGGCTTTATTTTTTTTAGTTATTATTTATTTATTTATTATGACCAGGTCTCACTATGTAGCTTTGGTTGACTGGGAACTGGCTGTGTAGACCAGACTGGCCTCAGACTCAGAGATCAACTTGTCCTGGTCTCCCAAGTGAGAGGCTTAAAGGCCGGTGCCACTAAGCTTAGCTTACCCACCTCAACTCCTGCCCCAGAATCTTTTGTAACCCAGGCTGGCTTCAAACTCATCACTTAGCCAAGGATGCCCTTGAACCTTTAATGTTCCTGCGTCTTCCTCCTGAGAACTGTGGTCACAGGATGCACCAACATCCCTGCTTTATGCAGAGCTGGTCACTGAGCCCAAGGTTTCTGGGACAGTAGACAAAGGACTTTATCAATTGAGCACATTCCCAGTGTGTGTGTGTGTGCGCGTGCGCGTGTGTGCGCATTGTGTGTCTGTGTTTGTCTGTTTGTCTCTGTCTGTGTGTATCTGTGCTGTGTTAACTATGGCTTTGCCACTGGACTACACGTCTAGGCCTGGAGAAAATTTTGATTGACACCTGGGAAAGGGTAGCAACAGGCTTTGTGGTGACTAGAGGCCAGGAAGGCTGTCACAAGACAGATCATCTTCAAAGTCAGCGGGATGCTAGGAGACCTTGACTTATTGTGCACTTTAACCCTAGTCAGAAGGAAATTGGGTTGAATTTTTGAGATTTGGGGGAAATGGGTGTTAAGATGAAAAGTTTTTCAAGACTTATCATATCATATGTTAGTGTGTGTGTTTTTTTTTAATTAATTTATTTATTAAGGATCTCTGCCTCCTCCCCACCACCGCCTCCCATTTCCCTCCCCCTCCCCCATCAAGTCCCTCTCCCTCAACAGCTCGAAGAGCAATCAGGGTTCCCTGACCTGTGGGAAGTCCAAGGACCGCCCACCTCCATCCAGGTTTAGTAAGGTGAGCATCCAAACTGCCTAGGCTCCCCCAAAGCCAGTACATTGCAGTAGGATCAAAAACCCTTTGCCATTGTTCTTGAGTTCTCAGTAGTCCTCATTGTCCGCTATGTTCAGCAAGTCCGGTTTTATCCCAGGCTTTTTCAGACCCAGGCCAGCTGGCCTTGGTGAATTCCCGCTAGAACATCCCCATTGTCTCAGTGAAATGCAAATCAAGACAACTTTAAGATACCATCTTACACCTGTCAGAATGGCTAAAATAAAAAAACACCAATGATAGCCTTTGCTGAAGAGGTTGTGGAGAAAGGGGTACACTCATCCATTGCTGGTGGGAATGCAAACTTGTGCAACCACTCTGGAAAGCAGTGTGGCAGTTTCTCAGGAAATTCGGGATCAACTTACCCCTGGACCCAGCAATACCACTCTTGGAAATATACCCAAGAAAGGCCCTATCATACAACAAAAGTATATGCTCAACTATGTTCATAGCAGCATTGTTTGTAATAGCCAGAACCTGGAAACAACCTAGATGCCCTTCAATGGAAGAATGTTAGTGTGTTTTGCCTGCATGTATGTAGGTGCGTAGTGCGTTGGGTGTGTATCCCAAGGAGGCCCTGTTCGTGAGCCACCTCTGCAAGAGCAACAAGGGTTTTGGCCACGGAGCCCTCTCTCCCGACCCCGAGGTGAAGCTTAGTTGAGCTCCCCAGTCACTCCCAGGGACACAGAAAGCCTCCACCACCAAGGACACACTTGAGCTATTAACCCTGACATTTCCTTACCAGGGAAGCAGAGGCTGTTGAAAGCCCCGGCAGGACGCTCTTTTCAGGTCCCTTTTGCTTGTTTTAATGCCTCTAGTGTTTTCTAAAGTGACTCCAGCCACACTTAAAGGTTGTTTCTTCTTTGACACCCAGTGGGGTGTTAGACAGAAACATTTAGCATTTCAAGGGCCCAGGCTGTTATTCGGGATCTCCGCCTGCAGAGGCTTTGTTTTCTGGCTTCTGCCCCACCTCCCCTTCCAAGCCCCAAATTACCCTTTGCGCCTTCCCTGCTGGACTGGTGACCTCTCCCCTCCTTGCCGCCCCCAGCTGTTCCAGTTTTTCTGCTTTTAGGTCAGGAGATAAAACTGTCCTCCTGCCATGCCCACACCTGTCCCGGCACACCTGCTCAGTCCTGTATTGAAGATGAAGCTCCGGGGACCATAACTGCTGAGTCACCGGGCTGGGGCGGGGGTGGTCTGCAAAGATTACGCAAAGATTGCACAACTTCTCAAAAAAAAAAACACTCCTAGAGAGGGTCTTCATATTCCACTAGACCGTTCACCTAAATACATGTAGGAGACATAATTTCCTGCCACCCACGAGACCCCTGAAGGGAAGCCCAAGGCACATGTCTCTATCTGCAAAGAGGAGGCAGCATTACAGGCTTGTGGCCCTGTCCAGTTGGATGGCAATACATTTGTGAGTGCAAAGTACAGGGTTCACAGAGGGGAGAAACCCTCACAGTTCAATTTTCCAGTCAGTCTTTTGACTTTTGGAGTCAGTCTTGAACCCACATAGAGGGCAGTGATTCCAGTTCCTGATGGTACCCGGCTCTGAAAGGTCACACACAGTGACAGAGACGGAGGGCTGGTTTCTTCCAGTGTTCACAATGATCCAGGTGGTGATGGGTGACGGTGGCTATGACAGAGGTAATGTTGTGGGAGTTATGATGGTCACTGTGATGGGTAGCGTGATGAGTGTATTGGTGATGATGGTGGTGGAGGTGAGGATGGTGAACATGGTGATGATGTGAGTGATATCTAATGCTGGTGATACTGTTGATGGTGATGAGAATGATTGATGGTGGTGGTGATGATGATTTCAGTAATGAGGGTGGTGTGGTTATGGGGATGAGAGTGATGCCTATGATGGTCATGACGAAAATGACGATGGTGGTGATGGTGACCAAGAAGACAGTGTGGGGCCAGGTCTTGTCTGTCACCAAGTGACCTGACGGCTGGAGTGGTGAGCTCCAGAGATATGTCTCAGGATGGCAGAAACACTTGCAGATGTGGGCACTGGCCTTGTGGAGCACACCCGGGCACAGGCTAAGCGTATTCAGGTTGGCCTCAAGCCATGAGGACATGCCTTGTCTTCACCGGCCAACATGTTGGGAACTAGGTGTAGGCCAGGCCCATCAAATTTGGGCTGTTAACTCGAGAGTCATGCAAATATATACAATATTTATAAAATCTGTTACTATGTTAGGGTTTGGGAGTCATTCAGGCAGGAATGGCATTTGGTCTGTCCTGCAGGTTTTTTTTTTAATTTATTTTTGAATATGTGTGTATATATGTGAGTATATGCCTATGTGTGCATATGGGTGAGAGAATCCATGTGTGTACAGAGTCCAGAAGAGGGCATCAAGCCCCCTCTTCTCCTACCTCTACCAATTCCTTTGAGGCAGAAGAGCTCTCTGAACCCTGGGCTCAGATTTCCTCAGCTAGGCTGAATGCCAGCAAGTCCCAGAAATCTCCTGTCTCTGCACCAATCAGAGTTGGAGTTACAGGATGTATGGGGCACTGCCTCCTTATGTGAGTTTTAGGATCTGAATTCTAGAACTCCTGATGGCTCAACAAAAGCTCACAATGGCTGGGCCATCTCTCCAGCCCTGCCCTACAGATTAACATCAACAAAAACCTGACACCTGGCCTGGCAGGGGTGGTGCTCACCTTCAATCCCAGCACTTGGGAGGCAGAGGCAGGCGGCTGTCGGAGTTTGAGGCCAGCCTGATTTACAGAGCAAGTTCCAGGACAGCCTGGGGCTACACAGAGAAATCTGTTACAAAAACCAAAAAAACAAAACTCAGTCTGACACATGATAATCTTCTGTATTTATTTTTATGGGGACCAGAGTAATCCATCCATCAATCCTCCCTCCCTCCCTCCCTCCCTCCCTCCCTCCCTCCCTCCCTCCTTCCCTCCCTTTCCTGGAGACAGGGCCTCATGCTTTGTAGGCAAGCATGCTGCCACCTAGGCACACTCCAGCTCTGTGGTACAGAGTTCTATACACATCTACAGTGTATCATAGCAGGGTCATTAGTACACCGAACACCTCCATCCAGCATCCATCTCCTAGCTATTCTGAAGTAGGCAACTAATCATCAGCCACCCCAGTCCTATGATGTTATAGAACACTAAAAGTTATTCTTGTGTACCCAACACCTGCAATCAACCATATTCCTCTCTCTACCCCTTAACTCTAAGCCCTGGCAAGCCTCTGGTAACCCTGTTCAACTCTATTTTTAAGGCATTTACCTATCTATCATTTATTTGTGTCTGGTGCCTTCAGAGTCCAGAGGAGAGCTTCAGATACCCTGGGACTAGAGTTAGAAGCGGTTGGAAGCTGCCATGGGAGTGCTACATATCAAACCCATGTCCTCTGGAGAAGCAATCAGTGCTCTTAACCACCGAACCATCTCTTTAGTCCTATCAACTCTATTGATCGGTTAATTGGTTGGGCTTTTGTTTTGTTTTGTTTTGTTTGTTTTCTTTAGTTTTGTTAAGATGGCGTTGTCCTGGAACTCACTGTGTAAACCAGGCTGTCCTCAAACTCACAGAGATCCACCTGCTTCTACATCCCGACTGCTGGGATTAAAGGCATGTGCCACCACTGCCTGGCATCAACTCTATTTTTAAGAAATTATTTATTATTATTTTTATGTGTATGTGTGCATGCGTACCTATGTGACTTTTATGTGCACCGCTGTGTACAGGAGTTCCCAGGGGCCCGAGGAAGGCATCTGATCCCCTGGAACTGGAGTTAGAGATGACTGTGAACTGCCACGTAGAGGCTGGGAACTGAACCTGGGTCCTTTGCAAGAGCAGTGATCTTAACCATTGAGCCATCTCTCCACGACTATCACCTAGGATATTCAATCCTGGACGTTTTGACTCCAAAATCCAAGAGGGGAAAAGAATTACTGTGTTGTCTGGAGATAAAGTTGAAACAGCAAACCTTCAGCGTGGTTGTCATTGCCAAAAATACATCCAGGTGGCCCAGCCTGTAGGAGAGAGCACAAAGTGGGAGGCGTACAATGTACAATGTTTAGCTGGGCAAGGTACCTCAGGCGGGCCTATAATTGAAGCACGTGAGAAGCTGAGGCAGGAGGATGATTGTGAGTTTGAGGCCAACCTGGGCTACGGAGTGGGACCTGTTTTAAAATAAACCAAAGCAGCCAGGTGGTGGTGGTGCACACATTTACTCCCAGCACTCAGGAGGCAGAGGCAGGCAGATCTCTGTGAGTTCAAGGCCAGCCTTGTCTATGAAGTGAGCTAGGACTGTCAGGGCCGGCCGCTACACAGAGAAACTCTATCTCGAAAACCAATAGATAGATAGATAGGTAGATAGACAGATAGATAGATATGATAGATAGATGATAGATAGATGATAGATAGATGATAGATAGATAGATAGAGTAAACAAAGCATAGTAATGAACAAGCAGTAACCATCACATAATCACCGTGTCAAGCCACCAGTCTGTGTTCTCAGGCAAATATTTCCTCTCTCCAGGTGCACAAGATTGCACGGCCGGCCGTCTCCAAATAGGCGAGGAGCTGCATCCATATTTCACAGAGGCATGAAGCAAGCTGCTGAAGGCACGGTCGTAGGATCAACTTGGGTGGTGGGGTCTTCTTTCTGTCCCCCCCCTGCCACTTCCTCCTCTTGCCTCCCCCCTTCTCAACCCCTCCCCCTCCTCTTCATTACCCTCTCTCCTCCCCACTCTTTTTTCCCTCCTCCCCTCTTGTGCCCCCTTTCCTCCTCTGTCTCTCCTCCTGTCTTCACTTCCTCTCCCTCCCTCCTGCTATCACCTCCTCAGCCTTCTCCCCCTCTCCCACCTCTCCTCTTCTTCCTCTTCCAACTCCTCCTTTCCTCTTTTTCATTCCCTCCCTCCTATCCCTCCTCACTTCTTCAACCTCTCTTTCCTCCTCTTCTTTTCTTCCTACTTTCTTCCTCCCCCTGCCTCTCCTTCTTCTTCCCCCTCCTCCTCTTCCCCTCTCTCCTTCCTCCTGTCTTCTTTTGCTTGACTTCACAGATGGCTTCAGAGATAGAACAATGGGGAGGAATGGCATTACAGATGGTGGCAGCAAACAAGAGGACGGTTCCTGAGGTGGCAATGGGGCACTGATTCTGCATTGGGAGATCTCAAAGGAGGAGCCTCCTTAAAGCAAGTCGGTCCTGAGACATGGGGATTCTCACCCCTGTGCTGTGGTCCTCAGGGAACCTCTGGTTTTCATTTGTTTTCATGTACTTCAGGATTACCCGGAATTCCTTAACTTCCAACCTCACCTGTGCTGGAATTACCCAAGCTTGCCACCATGTCCCTCAAGAAGATGGGGAAGAACTCCTACGCTGGCCAGAATGTCTCTACCGTGGCAAGGAAGAACATTCTAGAAAGTCCCTTTTCCCCTTCTCTGGCTTTTAGAGTCCTCAAACGGTGGGCCCCAAAGAATGAAGGCCATGATTAAAGTCGGAGTGTGCCACTGCATTGGACTCCATGCACTATTTTTTTTTGTCTTGTTTGGTTTTTCATCTTTTCTTCAGTGTAACCCCCTCTTCTGGCTCAGGAGCAATTTGGTCCTTTTTAGTGAGGGTCACGTCCACGTGGCCGGAGGTGCTTATGATCCACGTGGCCTTCATCTTGGGTACCCTGGCCATGTTTGATGATCAGAGAATCTGCATCCAAACCCTTACGTTCAGCCGCACTCAGTGCTTTTCGCCATATGAAGCAAAACTTGAGCCCTCTTTGGACCAAGCATCCTCTGTCCAGCCCTACTGTTTGGCTTGGGCGTGTCTATTGACCCCATTACATCACTGAATAGCAGACACTGCCTCTTTCAGATGACATCTTTCAGATGTTTGGAGGCTTCTCAGGTAAGTGTTCCCTCAATGGCCTGGCCGTCACACCGTTGTCCAGAAAGTCAGCACAAAAATTTGAACCTCTTGTGTGATTTGACTGGCTGTCTGGGTCAAATGATTAGCAAACCATCTTCCTCAGGTCACCTCACAGAGAAAGATAACTGCCTAGTGTTAGTGTTGTTGGGAAACAAGATTTTTTTTTTTTCTGAAGACAACTACATCACCCAGTCTTCACACAAAGAAAAGCAAAATATCAGGTGTGGTAATTCATGCAGTCTTAAAACTGAAGCAGCAAGGCTGTTGGGAGTTTGAGGTGAGTCAAGGCTATACCATGAGTTATAGTCCAGCCTGGGCTACAGAATGGGACCCTGCCTCAAAACCAAAAAAGGTTGAAAAAAAATTCACTGGACATTTAATCAGGCATATGGTATTTGGTATATGATCGTATGTAGCGGCTGTCACTTTCCTGTGGTAAGAGGAATGAATGGTTGACCAGAGCTGGTAAAACGGCTCAGTAGGTAAGAGAGCTTGCCTTGCAAGCTTGAGGGGTGAGTTCAAATCCCCAGCACCCAAGTAAAAAACTGGGTGTGGCTTTGGGCGCCTATGACCCTAGTGCTGAGATCAGAGACAATCTGGCAAGGCAAGATTTTGGTTCAAGTTAAGAGACCCTGTCTCAAGGAAGCACTCTAGAGGAAGGTGTTTGACATTCCTGCCCTAGCCTCTTCACCTACATTCGTACACAAACATGTATGCACACACACTCACTTGTACACACACACACACACACACACACACACACTCAGTGCCAGCTTCCCTCTTCCTTGCCCCTCCCCTTCCCTCGGAATCCAGGGTCTGATGTAGAACTCTGCTTAGCTCTATAAGCTCTCTTAAACTTTGATTCTTGTGCCCTCAGCTCCCGAGTGCCAGGATTCCAGGTGTGCACCATAACCTTGTATGTGCACGAGGATGGGACACAGGGCCTTGGGCGCAAGACACAAACCTCAGCTTCCAGAGTGTTGGCATTACAGGCATGGGCTTTTGATCTGTTTTGTTTTGCTCTGATCCAGGATTAGGCTGACATGGAACCCATGATCTTCTTGCCTCAGCCTCCCGAGCTCCTGAGTGATGGGATTTCAAACATGAGCCCCACAGCTAGGTAAATCACCTATTCCTTTATGGGGTCCCAGTTCCTCGAGCAAAGGTAACATTCAGAAACCACGATTTGGGCATGAGGTTTCTGTGGTTCTTGGGTGATGCTCCTCCCCAGCTCCCATGGTGGACAAAATAGAAGGGTGTGTAAGCACATGTACATGCATGTGCTGTGTGTGTAGGCATGCCTTCACATCTGTAATTAATTCAGTATCACCGTGTTGAGCAGCACACAGTCACATAAAACCACCCTGCTCTGAAGAGTTACACTGTCTTCATTGTCTTGTTCCCCTCCATGCTTGGGTCTCCTTCATCCAATAGCAAGGAAGACGAGCCAGACATGGTGGTGTGCACTCCTGTAATCCAGACATTTGGAGGGTGGGGGCAGGGGAAGCAGGAGTTCAAAATCATCCTCTGCTACTCAACTGCATAGCGAGTCTGAGCCCAGCCTGGGTTATATTAAACAGTCTCTAGGGAGATAGAAAAAATACATTATTTTTAAAATGAAACAAGAAAAAGCTGCTGAGCGGTGGTGGCACACACCTTTAATCCCAGCACTCGGGAGGCAGAGGCTGGCGGATCTCTGTGAGTTCAAGGCCAGCCTGGTCTACAGAGTGAGTTCCAGGACAGGCTCTAAAGCTACAGAGAAACCCTGTCTTGGAAAAAAAAAAGTAAAGCAAAAATTAGCAATTAGCAAGGACAAAAAGGAAAATATTTTTAGTATGTGCGGCTGGATATAAAGTTTGAGGGTGTCACAAGCTATAGACTCTAATGTATAAAACAGACAGATTATCACCTGTAGGCAGAGGCTGCTCGTTTGTTTCCCGGCCACCCTGACCCAAAATAATTACACAGAAACTGTATTACAACATTGCTTGGCCTTTTAACTCACACTTCTTATTGACTAGCTCTTATATCTTAAGTTAATCTATTTCTATTCATCTGTGTATCACCATGTGATTGTGGCCTACTGGTAAGATTCCAGCCAGGCGGTGGTGGCGCACGCCTTTAATCCCAGCACTCGGGAGGCCGAGGCAGGCGGATCTCTGTGAGTTCGAGGCCAGCCTGGTCTACAGAGCTAGTTCCAGGACAGGAACCAAAAGCCACGGAGGAACCCAGTCTCGAAAAGTCAAAAAAAAAAAAAAAGATTCCATCCAGCGTCGGCATCTGTCTCCTGTGTGTGGCTACACGGCTTCTCTGGACTCCGCCTACTCTCTCCTCTGTCTGCTTGGAATTGGGCCTTGCTCTGCTCTGCAGTACAATAGACCAGAAGCAGCTTTATTCATTAACCAATGGTATTCACAGCATACAGAGGGGAGTCCCACATCAGTCACCTGAACTTGTGAGGCTGTGTTGCTAGTGGAGTGCTTGCCTCCCAAGCAGGGAGCCCTGGATTCGGTCCTAGGACAGTTTAAAACGGGTGTGGTGACAGACAGGATTTACTGTTGGTGATGAGGAGATAGCCCTTCCCCCAAAGAGTTTTGAGACCCAAAAGAAAGCACCTAGCCCCCTTCCCCTTCATAGCTCCTTCATTCCTGCCACACCCATGAATGGAAAGATTCCTGTCACCCCAACTCCGACTGAGTCCCAACTGCTTATGAAGGGATAGGAAAATAATTGAAGTAGTGTCTGTCCTGTCTATATGGCCTGGGACATTAGCTAGGGATGTTGGTGTGTAGCTTTGTTTTGTTTGCCTTGCAGAAGACGGAGGTCATGACTTTCAGCATGTGGGACGAACACTACCACTGAGTCCCACCCTGGAGGCGGCTGCAAAGTGTTGCTTTGAGTGACTTGTGGGGAGGAGAATCAGGCCCAGCTTCTCCTCTGGGTGATGCCTGCTCCTCCACCCCATCCTCTTCTCTCATCAGGCTGTCCCAGGTCTCCAGGGGCGGGGATTTTGCTTTCCGAGGGGAAGCTGGGGTATTTCCAGCGAGGGATGTCCCAACTTCTCTTCCCTGGGTGCACTGTCAAGTAGGTAGCATGGGTCTATCCTTCCCAACCCTGAGGCACTGCATAGAGAAGGCAGGTTCTCTGGTCCTCTGGCTCCTGAAGCAGGGTGTGGTCCAAAGCTGCTGAGGTGCCTTCAGGAGAGCAGGAAACGCCTGTGGTGTGTGTGTGTGTGTGTGTGTGTGTGTGTGTGTGTGTGTGTGTACTTGGCAAGCCTCTGCCACTGAGCCTTACCTTCAGCCCAGCATTGCCATTTTGTGCCTTTCTCTTCATGTTTTGAAACGTAAGGAGTGGAACTGCTCTGTGGGTGAAGGGTTTTTCACACAAGTGTGAGGACTGCCCTTGGATCCCAGCATCCATGGAAGGAGCTGGGTGGAATGGTGTGTGCCTGTGATCCCGGCACCCATGGAAGGAGCTGGGTGGGACATGGACACACACACGAGAGGTGGGGGGATAGCAATGAGTAAGTGTACTAGTGTGACCCCAGCCACAGAAAATACCTAAAGTCTTTATTTTGTTTATTAATCTTTGAGACAGGGTCTCTCTATGTAGTCCTGGCTGTCATGAAGCTTGTTATGTAGACCAAGCTGATCAAAAACTCACAGAGGTCCTCCTGCTTCTCTGCCTGGCCCATACCCAAAACTGTAGAGACTCTGAAGCTAGCCTCCCACTTACTCTCCCCAGAACACTTACTGTCTCCGCTCCCACTTTCTCGAGACAGGGCCCCACAGATTCCAGGATGGCCTCAAACTCTGTAAGTTCCTGTGAATGGCATTGAACTCCTGATCTGCCTGCCTCCACTTCCCAAGTGCTGGGGTTACAGCCATGTGTCACCACACCCGTTTTAAACTGTCCTAGGACCGAATCCAGGGCTCCCTGCTTGGGAGGCAAGCACTCCACTAGCAACAATCGAGTCCTGTGCCCAGCCCAACACTTTCTCCTCACAAGCCTCCAGAAGAGCTCAGGGCCTGTGTGGGGAGCACACACATCAGTGGTGATGAGCCTCTTGTCTGGGTCTAGTGGCGATGGTCAGCTCCCTTCTCTTCTTAACCTTACAGGGGTGTCCAGTCACGGCCCAAGGGTTGTGAGAACACACCTATATTTATTTTAGATGGCGTTCTGACACCGTGTTGTCATCTACATCTGTCATCTATAAAGTTCACACTTGAGTGCTAGGCAGAATCACAGTACAATAAAATAAAATCTCACCATGTTCTCCGATTTTGTGTTGGATCATGAAGCTCTCCTAGGTGATAAGTTGGACACCCCCCGCATCACGCTATCTGTAGATAGGGCTATTAGCAAGGCCTCTGGAAAGGTGAGATAGCATAGCTATAAAGTACATATTTTTGAGGCTTCTTCATGAGAATGAGCACTTTGTCAGATGTGGATGAAGGGCCGCGACCTCAGACATACAGTTTACGGCTGCCGCGCAAGGCTCCAGATAGCAGCGCGGTGTCCCGAGGCGAGGGCCCTCTTCCCTCAGCCTTCCAGTTTCCTCTTCTGCAAAGCCAGGGAGCATTGGGTAAAATCTTCGCCAGATGCCTGACATTCTACACACCTAGAGCATGCCTCGGAGCACAGGCTCCACTGAGGACCACAGCAGCAGCAGGAAGGAGCCTGCTGTGGGGGGAGGAATGACTTCTGGCCTCACTGGTTTCGTTCCTGAGCCCCGCTCTGGGTCACCCTGCGGCCTTACTCCCTCGCCTGGCCAGTCCCCACCTGGAGCTTGGAGCCCCAGGCTCTGCGTTCCAAACTCAGACCCCAGAACCATCTCTGTTTCTGCGTGCACATGCATGGACTGGAAGGACACAGGATGGTTAGCTCGGCCCTGAGCACTGATGGTATCATGACACCGGCAGCATTTTCTGTAAAGAAATCCATTGCTATCAATGCCAGTTAATTAAATAAATAAAATAAAAGTCGATTAAAAAATCTTGCCTGTTGCTTCCTTCACTCTTGCTTCTTCCACTTTGAAGGAAGGCCAAGGCTGGGAGTGTGAGGTCACAGTTCCACCACCACCCCACCGCCCCGCCGCCCCGCCGCCCCGCCGCCCCGCCGTCCCGCCGCGCCGCCGCCCCGCCGCCCCGCCGCCCCGCCGCCCCGCCGCCCCGCCGCCCCGCCGCCCCGCCGCCCCGCCGCGCCGCCGCCCCGCCGCCCCGCCCCCCCCGCCCCCCCCGCCGCCCCGCCGCCCCGCCGCCCCGCCGCCCCGCCTCCCCGCCCCGCCGCCCCGCCGCCCCACCTCACCACCACCCCACCACCCCACCACCCCACCTTGCCACCCCCGCCGCCCCGCCGCCCCACCACCCCAAAACCCCACCACCCCACCACCCCACCACCCCAAAACCCCACCACCCCACCACCCCACCACCCCACCACCCCACCACCCCACCACCCCAAAACCCCGCCGCCCCGCCGCGCCGCCGCCCCGCCGCCCCGCCGCCCCGCCCCCCCCCGCCCCCCCCGCCGCCCCGCCGCCCCGCCGCCCCGCCACCCCGCCACCCCGCCACCCCGCCCCACCGCCCCACCGCCCCACCGCCCCAAAACCCCACCACCCCACCACCCCACCACCCCACCACCCCACCACCCCACTACTCCAAAACCCCACCACCCCACCACCCCACCACCCCACCACCCCACCACCCCACCACCCCACCACCTCACCACCCCACCACCCCACCTCACAAATGCAAAGTAAGCCAAGGGTGGCAGCGTATAGTAGAGGCAGGAGGATCACTGTATGCTTGGGGCCAGTCAGGCCTATGTAGTGAAGCCAAGTAAATAAAACAGTCTTACCTAGAGATATCTCAAATCCCTTCTTGGCCTAGATGAAAATCCTTGGATATCTGTTTTTTTTGTTGTTGCTGTTGTTCTGAGAGGACATCGAAGAAAGATGTTCTAGGCTTCTCCGTGAAAAATAATCCCCACAAACCACACACACTTACCTGTACACAGACAGATATACACATACAGACACACACACAAATATACTTTCTCTAAATATGTACATATATGCACACATATACATGTACACACATATAAAGATCACACACAGGTTATTGAGACACAGTAATGTCTTCCAATTCTTTCCTCCTTGGGCCTTTACTCTGAGAAATGTGTCTTCAGCTATACGGCTGGGAGCTGTGGCTTGAGTTTGTGAGAACTAGGAATTGATGACAGGCCTTTACCCTTCAAGGGTCCTGGAGCCTTAAGGATAGGAAGGCTGCAATACCAGAGTTTTACCACAAGATGGCAAACTAACGCTAGGAGTTTGCTTGTAAGGCATTTCCATTAAATTGTGGGAGTCACAAGCATTCCTGCCCACATCGCCGCTCCCCTCCCCTCTTCCTTTCCCTTTTTTCTCTTTCAGCTTCTTCCTTCCTTCCTTCCTTCCTTCCTTCCTCCCATCCTTCCTTTCTTCCTTCCTTCCTTCTCTCCCTCCCTCCTTCCTTTCTTCTCTCTCTCTTTCCTTCCTTCCTTTTTCTTTTTTCTTTATTTCTGACATAGGGTCTCATTACATAAATAAGCTGACCTCCAGCTCACAGAGATCTGCTGCCTCTGCCTCCCCATTTTAGGGTTAAAGGTGTGTGCCACCTTGCCTGGCTCTTTCCTTTGGCACATTCGTTACATAGACTAGGTTGGCCTTGAGCATTAGACGATTCTCCTGCCTTTGTCCTGAGTGTGAGCACAGGAGCAGGTAGCCCTTGCCTGGGACCACACCATACCTCCTATCTTCAAACCTGGATCTGGTTTTGTAGACCTTTGCAATGATCTTAACACAATCAAACAAGGCGGCTGGCTGCCAGTGGTGGCACACGTCCTGAATCCCAGCACACCAGAGGCAGAGGCAGGGGGGATCTCTGTGAGCTCAAGGCCAGCCTGGTCTACAGGGAGTTCCAGGACAGCCAGAGCTGCACAGAGAAACCCTGTTTTGAAAAATAAAAACAACAACCAAACAAAAAGAAGCAGGGTGAAGTAATTGATACATTGAACCCAGGCTGGACTGTGAAGTCTGTGTTCTGCTAGCTCCTCCTCCAGTTCCTTTTTTCCTGCTGTGTGTGTGTGCGTGCGCGCGCGTGTCTGTGTGTGTGTGTGTGTGTGTGTGTGTGCGCGCGCGCGTGCGCTCCACCCCCAGCCCACACAATGATCCCTGTGGCTCTGCAATCTTAGCTGATCAGAGAGGGTGGCCACGGGCACTCCAGGGACCCTCCCGTCCTGTTCAGCTATGGCTCTGTGATTTCACAGGTGGGAGACTTGTCTCGTCTTGTACAGGGCGCTGAAATGAGCGACCGGTGAGGAAGACAGGTCTAGTAGAGCTCAGTGCAAGACTAATGTTCAGGATGAGCAAGGCCTTAAGAAAGAAAGAGAAGAGAGGAGAAAGAGATGAGGCGTGGGGAGTAAGCCTTGGAAGTTGAAAACCCAAGCCTTAGGAGTCTGGCTGGGAACAATTTCATTCCTTCACCCATCATTCCCACCTCCTCCCCATAGTCTGCTAAACACTTGGAGCGCAGTTAATTGTGATATAAAGTCAGCCTTACAGAGGCCCGAAGAAAGGCTCAGTGGTCAGAGTATTGGCTACTCTTCCACAGGACCGGGGTTCAATTCCCAGCACCCACATGGCGACTCTCAACTATCTGTAACTCCAGTTCAGAGAATCTGATGACCCTTTCCTGGTCTCTTCTGGCATTTCACATACATAGTGCACAGATATGCATCCAGACAAAACACTCATACATATAAAATAAATAATAAATAATTTAAAAAGACACCAAGTCAATGTTACCTGTGTCCTCAAGCCGTCTCAAATACCAGAAACGATCACACTAGTAAACAAGACTAGGCCTGGATGAACTTCAGACCCCAGGAAATGGCAGATAATACATAAAAGGCAAATCAGATTTTTACAATTCTGTCATTGAAAAAGCTGACCACGCACTGAGAAGATAGACAAACCCAGTGTCCATTAAACTTCATTTGAGATAGTTTTATGTGTGAACAAAGTGTTCACTGATTAATCTCTGAACTCCTCCCCCCCCAATTTTCTGAGGCATCATCAGGTAACTATATTTATATGTGTGTGTCCTCTTTGTCTCTACTCATCAGAAACAAAGAAGGGCCCAGGGAAGGCCGGATATTGTTATGCAAACCCAGCTTTCCAGACCCTTCCCGGGGATTAGGGTTGGATGACTCAGTCCTTCCCCTGACTTGGTTTTGATTTGAGATGTGTCAGGCGAGTCTGGAGGAAGTGACAGGTCAGGGACAGAAGACTAGAAGGGAATTAGCCAGAAGTGGAGAGCAGAGCCACCACGTTCCAGGCGGTAAGGGTCTGGGGCCAGTCCTGGGCAGGACGGAGTTGTAGGGAGTGAGCCTGGAGTCCAGAGAGACCCAGAGGGCAGAAGGGAGGTTATATAAACCAGCCGGAGGAGTAAGCCTTCCTAAGTAGTGTGAAATGGGTTTGAACAAGGGACACACCTGACCATTCTAGCAAGATTTCTGTGGCTTTACTGTGAGAAACCAGTTCTGGTGGGTGTCAGGGAGATAGTCACAGGCTCTCTGTGGGGTGTGAGGGTGGCCTGGCCCAGGGTACAAAGCGAGGAGGAAGACAGATGCGAGGATCTGTGAGGTGGAGAGGCTCCAAAATCACAGAGAAACTCTGTCTCAAAAGAACAAAAAACAAAAAAAAAAAACTGTTCTTTGACCTCCACAGTTGTACACACACACACAGACACACACTCAAACACACAGACACACACATGCATGCACACACATGCATGCACGTTCACATCAGTGAGATCACAGGAAGCAGGGCTTGAAGCACTGGTCATATCCACAGTCAAGGAGGAGAGGTTCAATGCACGCCCCCTGCTCAGCTCTCACTTCTCCTCTCCTATCCAGTCCAGAACCCCAAACCAGGGAATGACATCACCCACAGTGGACTGGACTTTCCTACATCAGTTAAGGCCACTGGGACCCCAAACACCCACAGGCTAACTGATCTAGACAACTCCTCGTTGCGATTCTAGTCCCAGGTGATTCTAGACTGGGTCAAATTGACTTTTAAACCTACCCAGCTCAAGGGGGGATGGACAGAAGCCAGCCTGGGGAGGAAGAAATAGTGCCGGGGTATAGAAGGGTTTGCGTCTAAAGGGAAGCAAAGAAATGGGGTGCAGAATGAGGAGCATAGAGCGCTGGACAGTTTGGTCTTTAGAACCATGATACAGGCTGAGGAGTCAGAGCAACAGACAACCAGGGTCCTGGAGAGGGCCAAAAAACGGGGGTCATGGGTTCTAGCACAGACCCAGCAGCTCACATAACATGGAGTGTGCTTTCCCATAAACCAGGAGAAGGACCACCCCGAAGGGCAAGGCTGGAGTGGTCACCTGACCTGGGGGTCAGAAACACCATGACGTGGCTCGCCTCTGGGACCTGCAACAGCTACCAAGAGATGGGTTGCATAGAGCCGCATCTCCCTGCCAAGACCATGCCCACTGGCTCAAAGGCTGGCAACTTAGGCTACTTCCTCGTGAAGGTACTTCCTGGGAGCTTCACCCAACAGTGGCTGAAGAAGGCCTGAAGAAACTGTGGTTTCCAAGAAATTCTTTAGCAACCCTTCAGGTTTTGTCTCCACCAAGGATGGGGGAAAAAAGAACCTAATGCTCCTTTAATCCTGAGCTCTGCCGCCCTTGAGCTTGCTGCCTGTCTTGTTTACTTCGCTACTTAAGAAATGGCAGCCACTCACTTGGGCATTTAAAGGAGGGAGGAGGAATAGGACCCGAGAATTCTCGATGTCCTGTTGTTTGCTGGAGCAGCTTCCGGCTTGCCATATTCATCCATCCAGTTTTAGCCGAGTTCTACTGGGCACCAAGCAGCGGCAGCTGCTGGTGACATTGCCACTGGGAGAAGTTACCCACAGGGTCCCCGAGACACACGGGGTGCTCACACCCGAAGTCATCCAGCAGTGAGAACCTGACATCCCCACGAGTGCCTCCTGCCACTTGCAATGAGAAGCCCTGCATGATGTTTCTGCCTACGCAAAAGGCTGGATCCGACCAGATTAGAAACAGATAAATGCAAGTTTATTGAACATAGCTCTCCCGCAAATCCATGGGTCCCAGAGAAGGGGCCAGAGAGGTCAAGAACCCAGGCTAAGGCAGGGGATTTTATGAACCTTAGGCCATGGATGATGATGAGGCAGTCAGAAGCTGAGACTGTGCGCAAGTATGGTCAAAATCTAGGTCTCTGGGCAGGCACTTGGGTGCCATTCCCTTGTTCAGAGTTTTCTCAGAGCGCTGCCAGGGTTGGGGGAAATAGGGCAGACAGGGTTTTTCAGCTTGGGCAAGGGGGAGCAGGGACTCCAACTGAACACTGCGCATCGATGTTTCCCCAGTCTGAGAAATGGGCCTACGGCAGGATTTGTTTATATTACATATAAGAGTCCTTGTCTAGCATGCGCAAGGCCGTGGGTTCAATCTCCCTCACCATATGAACCAGACATGGCGGCACATGCCTGTAATTCCACACTCTGAAGGTGGAGGCAGCAGGGTCAGACACCTAAGGCCATTCTCTGAGTTTGAGGTCCGTCTCAAAGAACAACCAAGCCATGAACAGAACCAGAAAACCTCCTGGGATTGTTGCTGCAGTTGAATTAGCTCACACTCCTGAAGTTCACAGAAAACATTCCAAGTGTTCTTATAATTATTGGCAAGCGATTTCCCTACCTGCCTCATCTCTGTAAACACCTCACACCAGAATAAGGCTCGACCTCAAAAGTCTATGTGCTGCAGACTTGATCCCCAAATTATATGTCAATGAGATCTCCAGGCGCAACTTTGGAAGGCAATTGGGGTCCCATGAAGTGAGGTTGAGGTCCCAGGGTAGCTTTAGTGGATTTATTTTATTTTACTTTTTGTTTTTCAAGACAGAGCTTCTCTGTGTAGCTTTGACTATCCTAGAACTTGTTCTGTAGACCAGGCTGGCCTCAGAATCACAGAGATCCACCTGCCCCTGCCTCCTGTTTGCAAGGATTAAAGGCGTGTGCCACCACGGCCCAGCCTTTGGTGACTTTATAAGATGAGAAAGAGAGACCAGCACTGGTTGGTGTGTTCACTCTGCCTCTCTGTGTTTCTGCCACCACGTCTCAGCACAGCAGAAAGGCCCCAGCCAGAACCAGGCAGAGGTGTAGGTGGATCTTTCTCTGTCCCACCTGCCAGTTCCCAAATCACAACACCGGGACTTATTAATTGTGAAAACTCGGCTGACTGCTTAGACTTGTTTCTAACTAGTTCTAACTTAAATTAACTCATATCGTTTCATCTATGATATTTTATGTGGCTCAGTTATCTTTACTTTGTAAAGCCCATTCTGCTTGCTCTGTGTCCCTGGTGTCTCCTCATGACTCCATCCTTCCTCTTCCCAGTGTCCTCTCTGCCCTGAAAATCCTGCCTAGCTACTGGTCATTGGGCTTTTTATTAAGTCAATCACAATGACCCATCTTTACACAGTGTAATCGAATATCTCACAACACAGAGATCAGCCTCGTGCTTGGGGGTTTGACGCTCAGCACCATCAAAAGAAATAACGAGTGAAGGTGCTTCCCATCAGGATGGTGTTTCTCCAGTCAGCGCCGTAAACGCCTGGGCCAGGCAGTGAACGATCTCTCAACAGACAGCGTCCTGTGCATGTGAGTTATTAGTGGGACTCCTGACCTGTACTCACCAGCCAGCAGCATCCTCCCTCTCCCAGTTTAACACCCAGATTCGTCCCTCTTGTGTTCTGCAACGGGGAAGCTGTTTCCACAGGCTCCTGTGTTAGAAGGGTGAAGTAACCTCCCCAGCATTTGAGGCAGGAGGATCAGGAGCTGCAGAGAACCTCATGATAGACCCCTGCGGTTGTTCTCTGATTTCCGTCCACACGCGAGAGTGACCAATAGCACCGAAATGGGGACGGAGCTCTGTGTGTGAATTCACACAAGCGTGACTGAAAACAGACCATCCCCAAAGCTTCCCAGAAGATGAACTCACAAGCAGGTGAGAACGTGGTGATGGCTGTTGTTCCAAAGATCAGAGAAAGGCAAAGGGGGCCTGAGCGACTTACCAGACCAGCTCACAGTGAGTGAGTTAGGCCCACGTTACCAAGCCGGTTTTCCCTAACTGCCCCTGGAACTCTGTAAAAAGAATATGAATTCCACAAAGGCTTGTATACCTACAGGACAGCCCAGTGGCCACACCACCTTCTCTGTGTGAAAACAAAGAGCAATTGCCTCTGCACCGGCCATTTGACCCCCTCCCTATATGACCCGGGCTCTAAGACCAGGACCAATCCCAAGGGGAAGAAGGCAGAGTCCCACGGTACTTTTATAATAGCACCTTGGAATCATTCGACAGTTAAGAGCAGTGACTGCTCTTCCAGAAGACCCAGGTTCTAATCCCAGCATCCATTTGGCAGCTACAATGATTAACTCTAGTTCCAGGGAATCTGGCCTCCTCAGGCACTGCATGCATATGGTATACAGTCATGTATGCAGGCAAAACAAGCACATAAAAATAAAAATAAAACACAGATGTTAAACCGAGTGTAGGTATACACCTGTAATTCTGGAACTCAGGAGATGGAGGCAGAAAGAACAGAAATTCAAGGTCATGCAGCCTGGGCTACATGAAACCATGGCCATAGATAAATAAGACACCAAAACAATACAAAATAGGATGGAATAAAAATAAATACATATTTTTTTCCTGTTGATGCTGTCCTGGGGGCCTCACTGCACAGTGTCAGAAGAAGGGGAAGTCACAGAAGTTTGGCTTTTCATTTTAGGACGGCCCTGTGGGGCGGGGACTGGAGGTGCACAACCTACCTGATCCAGTAGAATCAAGATAGAGGCACAGGGAGAGACATGGGTGCAAACGCACACGCAGCTTGCACACTCCACATGCACACACACACACACACACGTCCACACCTCTTGCACACTGTACTGCAGTCGCTCACACCATCCATCACTCCAGCCAAGCTCCCTCCCTCTAGACATAGACAGTCTCTGACTTCAAAGGGTGTGACCTGACCTTCTCATCTACAGCAGTGTGACAGTGTCCACACAATCACAGGTTTGCACTTCTGAGTAAATCTGATGAATGACTGGGTGGTAGCTGGAGGCTGCCATTCGATGGCTTGGCCCCTCTCTGTGGCTGGCTAAGCTGCGATGCTCCGTGGGCTCCTCATGTTCAAGGTGCTCGAGGAGGAACTCTGCTTGACATGACTCTGTCGGACAGAGCTAGAGGTTCCACGGATCAGAAAACTCAGTATGCACTGTAAAAATGAAAACAGGCAGAACAGAGACAAGTTCAGGGAGGCTTGAGGGGAGGTGACAAGGACCAGAGACATCAGCCTGATTGGAGGAGAAGAGGAAGTGAGTTGGGAGGGACCAAGGTGGAAGGACTGTTGGAGCGGCAGTGCTGGTGATGGAGGCCGAGAAGGTGAAGGGCTCTGCAGTTGCTCGGAGCACAGAGTTAAGGACAGGGAGCATCAACAGGAGCGTCTCTGCAGAGCCTACATACTGTCCTGAAATCCAAGAGTAAGCTGCCAGGACTTGGGAAGCAAAGACAGGCGGGTTTCCGTGAGTTCGGGACCAGCCTAGTCTACGTAGTGGGTTTCAGGGCAACCATGGATGCATAATAAGGCCCTGTCTCAAAACAAAACAAAGAATGAAAGAACAAAGCCCCCCACCTGCACCATTTCTATTTACTCTTTGAATCTCATCCAAAATCCTAAGTACATGTGTCCTGACTCTCCACAGAGAGGCAGACATTGTTTTGATTTCTTTTATTTAACCTTCTGGAGAGGATGCCATGGCTGTCCTATTACATACAGAACAGATAGACCTAAACCAATCTATCTATCTATCTATCTATCTATCTATTCATTCATTTATTATTTATTTATTTATTTGCTTGCTTGTTCATCAAAGTAGGGTCTCAAGTAGTCCAGGCTAGCCTCAAGCTGCTACAGGCCTCGAACTCCTGAACTTCTGCCTCTACTTCCCCAGTGCTAGCATTATAGGCGTGCCCCCACCACCTCTGGTTTGTACAGTGGTGGCGATCAAACCCAGGGCCTTCTGCATGCTAGGCAGGCATCCTTCCAATTGAGTTTACACCCTAGCCCAGGCCACTCTGATCTGTCCTGGTAACCACGTGTGCAGTGAATGTGAAAACCAGCCTTGCTCACAGTCAGGAGAGGGGGCAGCTCTTGCTGATCCCACTGGAAGGCATTCAGAGCCGACGGTTATGCTCTGAGAAGTTTGCAGCTGACCAGGGGAGAGGCTAAGCACGCTTGCCTGAACTACACCCCCAGCCTGATTTTGTGTTTAGACAGGGTCTCACTACATAGCCCAGACTAGCTTAGAACTTGGACCAGTCCTCCTGTCTCAACCTCCCAAGTACTGGGATTAGAAGTATGTGACACCATGCACGGCTGAGGTAAGGACCAGTCCCTGGGATTCCATGATCCTCTTGCTTCAGTTCTCTGGGTAGTGGAGACTCCATCCAGCTGTGTTCC
The DNA here is from genome assembly GCF_018167655.1 of Microtus oregoni. Lineage (NCBI taxonomy): Eukaryota > Metazoa > Chordata > Mammalia > Rodentia > Cricetidae > Microtus > Microtus oregoni. The sequence continues at coordinate 6,301,763 of NW_024543978.1, forward strand.
TGTACCTAGCTTGTCCAGCTTCCCCCCTTGTTCAATTTACGACTGGTTCCTGCTTCCCTCGTCCTGACACTCAGTCTCCGTTGCCTCCTGTCCCAGCTAAGCAGCTCTCTGGGGCTTCTGTCTGGGGATAGCTGTAGTACCCCCGACAATCCTGCCTGTAGTCCACAGTAGGTGTACTCCCAGCAGACTTGGTTGGTGGTCCCCAACAATATCACACACCGCACCGTCTCAAATTTGGAATTGAAAATAATAATCGTATCTTCATTCTCCAGTCGCGGCCCATGCATTTGAAAGCAAGCTGGAGGCGATGTTTGCCTTGGGGTGCCTCACTCTGGAAACTCTCATCGTAGGTCCTTCCGGGTCAGGGGAAGGCACTGGTGACAGTAGTGTTAAGATAACTTGGCAGAAGTCCAAGATGACGGCTGCAAAGCTTCTAATTCCTCTCTAGTAGAGAAAGAGAGGTCATACTTTCCAAAGACAGGCTTCTGCCTGGGCCCCAAGAGAGCCCCCTGCCACCTGCAAATCCCTACAGGGCTGCTACCTAAGAAAGTCAATCTGAAGCATCTGACAGAGCCCAGAACCAGAAAAACTGCTCTCCCACTCCGGGTTGGAGCTGCTTCCTGGATCTTGCCACCTGCGCCCCCCTCCCCTCCCCCAGCCCAGCTGGATCTATAATGCCCTCAGGCAGGGACAGGAATTCTTTACCCCCAGTAAACCTCTGGAAACTATAATTACGGGGGAGGGTTGGTTTCACGGAGTTCTTGGTGCACAGCTGCTCAGGGCTACAAGCCTTGTAAGCAGGGGACCCAGTGACTGGGAACAGGAGACCACCCTTCACTTTAATGTGGGGGCCAAGGGGGTGCACGTCCATTGAAGAACCGATGGACAGATTGCAATGCCTGTTTCCATGCCAGCTAGACATCAACGGCTGGGCTTGGCAGCCGGTCACACAGGGCTTGGAGTTACCCGCGAAGCTGCCATGGAAGGGAAGCAACATGCAGCCCTTAAAGTGTGCGTGTTGGGGGCGGGGTTATTTACAGATTTGAAAGATGTTCCTGAGTGGTGCCTGAGGCTCACTGGTGGGGCGCTTGCCTGGCACGCTCAAGGCCTTGGGTTCAGTCCTCAATACTGGGAAGAACAAACGTGTTTGGTGGCTGGCAGCGTTGGCAGACGGCCGCCGGGAAGAGCCAGGCAGCAAACTTGGGCTTTGCAGCCCAGATGGTTTCAAGAACAGTAACAAACAACGCGTAAGCGACACAGCAGACTGATGGAAACAGACGGGCGGCAAAGCCTAAAATATTTACTATTTCCGACAGGTTGGAGGCTAAGTGTGAGGAACTCTTACTGGTTCCAGGTGGATGACAAGCCACAGGAGGACTAGGCTCTGCCAGTGTCACCACAATGAAGGAATGACTGTCCCTGAAGGTGGTTCACAGGGACAGCCAATTCCAAAGATGGTTCCCCTGTGAAAATGAGCCGGCACCAGGGAAATGGTCCCTTTGTGGGAGGTACCTAGATTTGGGCCTGGGAGATCTTGAGTCTTGAGCCTGTGGCTTGCTCCATCTGGGGCTTTGGCTAAGTATTTGGCAACATCAGATGGTGGTCCCCACCTGCAGGCATCTGTGAGTGTGTATCCCCTGAGGGCCTAGGGAGGTGGCCAAGCTGTGCTGCTGCTCAGAGGGGACCAGTCCTGCTGCCCTGCCAAGCTCTTGCTCTCTGTTCCCTTAAGACAGTGCTTGGTGTCTGTCCCACTCCTCATCAGTCCCCCCTGAACTGGGGTCACAGATGCCAACGTGGGTGCTGGGAATTGAACCCAGGATCTTCTGCAAGGTCAGTCAGGGTTCTTAACCGCTAAACCATCTTTCCTGCTCCTTTGTGCCTCCAATACTAACTTTGCATGTCGTTCTGAAAAGCCATATGACAGACAGAAACGTCTTAGGGGGAAAAGTGCAATTGGGTGCCGGGTTTCAGAAAGACAGCTAGTGCTGAGAGCTCCTCATGGTCCACGAGGCAGGAAGCAGGGGGAGACATAGAAACCAGAGTGGCCCTAACCTTCAAAGGCTTGCCCCTAGAGCCTGCTTTCTTCAGTCAGGCCTCACCTCCTAAAATCTCCACATCCTTCAAAATACCTGGAAATGGAGCATTCCGAACTCGAAACGGGAGCCTAGGAGGGTCATTCTAGATTCAAACAAGAGGACGGGGTTGTACTTCAGGGGTAGAGCACGGTCCCGGCATGCATGGGTCTGTGCTCTAGGCATGTTGGATTGTGAGTCTGCCCCTATGTCACCCTGAGGGCGGGCAGACTCACAATCCAACTTGCCTGCCATTCTTACAAGGACAGACACAGACAGACCAACCCCACGAGGAGAGAGTGCTGTTGAGGAGAAGCCCACATGGCCAACAAAGCAGAGACTCTTGGTGTCCATCTTCCAGAGGGCACCAAAGATGGCCAGACCCTAAGAGAAGGCAGAGAATATCCTAGAACCTTCCGGGGCCAGGAATGTGGCTCAGGTGAGAGGATGGGTGCTCGTCTAGCATGCTCTTAGCCCTGACCCCCACCCTTGGTACTCAGCCAGATGCGGCAGCACAACCCTGTAATCCCAGGATTTGGGAGGTGGAGGCAGGAGGATCAAAAGTTCAAGCTATCCTCAGCTACATAGTGAGTTCAAGGCTAGCCTGGGCTACAGGAGACCCTGTTTCAATAAAAGTGCATGGAGTCTATCGCTGGATTCTATGTAAAACAATGAATCATTTTATACAAATGACTTAGGATATGTGAGGATCCTGGGTTTGAGATGTGGGGGGAGGGGCAACCATTCTCACCAAAAATGGGGGTTGACTCTACTTGGCAAATGCTCTCCAAAATGTAAAAATAAAGTAAGATGAAAATAAAGGAGCTGAGCATCTGGGTTCAACTTCCTCACACTTAGGCTTTGCACTGTTGCTCACTGGGGCTCAGTGGAATGAGCAGGGCTCCTGACAGAGGGTCACTGGCTTCTCCTTCAGCTACCCTCCCATGCAGCCACCGCCAGCCCTGGTCCCGGTGCCTCACTCCCCCTGCAGACTCAGAGGACAGTTGAGCTGTGGATCTGCCTCTCTGACGGAGACAGTCACGCTGGAGGATTCTCAGAGGCCTGAGTTGGTGGGTTGGTTGGGTTCTGGGCAGCCTATGCCGGACGGTGGCTGGGAGGGTGAGGCAGGGCTTTGGTGTCTACTGTACCGAGAGGAGGGGAGGGCAGCTTAGACCCGAGAAGAAGCTCAGAGTCATTGTATGACCTCTGCGGAGGAAGCAGGGTGATTGGGTCAAGAAAGAGTGCAACAGCTCAGCAGGGTAAGATGTCTGTGATGCTGGGGTTCAGGAGGCTGGCTTTACATGGTCATGATTTGGAAGCTGGCCAAAAGACCCACGTGACCACCAGTGAACACGGATAACTAAAAGGTAGTTTATCTGTACAGTAGAATATTACCCATCCCTGGAAGGGATGGGGCCTTCCTCCACACTAACATGCTATAGACATAAAGGGCCACGTCCTGTGAAAGTCCAGGTGTGACATTTCAGGAGGACAGTCCAACAGACAGGAAGCAGCCAGTGCCTGGGAGAGCCGGTGGAGGAGGGGCTGCTAAGCCAGAGCTTCTCTTTTTCCTCAGAATTCACATAAGGTCTTTCTTAAGACAGATGGTATCTCATGTAACACGCCTTGCGTGGGTCAGACAGGGAAGTCGAGAAAACAGGGACCAGCTGGGGGTAGGGGTTACGGGGGCAGGTGGGAGGGTGCAAACCTATGAATGCAGTGTCTTCCAGAGCAAGACACATGGTTATCACGGACAGGGCAGACAGGGGTCGCCCTTCTAGGAGGGGAGAGGATCCACCATCAGGTCTGTCTGTTTTATAAAATAAAAACAGGACCTGAAGCGCTGTTCCTACGTCAGGCAGCTCTCACTACCAACCACACATAACTCTAGGTTCAGGGGATCCAACCATTGCTTCTGGTCTCTTCAGGAGTGTAGGCACCCATACGCAGACATACACACACAAAGACACACACAGAAACCCAGAGAGACACACACACACACACACACACAAATAATAAAAATAGGCCAGCATGGTGGTGCAGACCTTTAACCCCAGCCCTTGGGAGGCAGAGGTAGGGCAATCTCTGTGAGTTCCAGGCCAGCCAGGGTTACAAAGAAAGACTGTCTCAATAATAAACTAACAGCAAACCTGACTTGGCGGGGCACACCTTCAGCCACATCACTTGGAACGCAGAGGCAGGCAGATCTCGACATTTGAGGCCGGCTTGGTCTACACAGTGAGTTCCAGGCCAGCCAGGGCTACACAGAGAAACCCTGTCTCAAACAACCATTTTTGTTCTCATGAGTCTGCCTGCCTGCACCTCCTCAGTGCCTGGTATTGAAGGTTCTGCTGCTAACTACCCTTCCTCCTCTAGTTGTGTCCTCCTCCAGTTCTGTGTCCTCCTCTAGTTGTGTGTCCTCCTCTAGTTGTGTGTCCTCCTCTAGTTGTGTCCTCCTCTAGTTGTGTGTCCTCCTCTAGTTGTGTGTCCTTCTCTAGTTGTGTGTCCTCCTCTAGTTGTGTGTCCTCCTCTAGTTGTGTCCTTCTGTAGTTGTGTGTCCTCCTCTAGTTGTGTGTCCTCCTCTAGTTGTGTCCTCCTCTAGTTGTGTGTCCTCCTCTAGTTGTGTGTCCTCCTCTAGTTGTGTGTCCTCCTCTAGTTGTGTCCTCCTCTAGTTGTGTGTCCTCCTCTAGTTGTGTGTCCTTCTCTAGTTGTGTGTCCTCCTCTAGTTGTGTGTCCTCCTCTAGTTGTGTCCTTCTGTAGTTGTGTGTCCTCCTCTAGTTGTGTGTCCTCCTCTAGTTGTGTGTCCTCCTCTAGTTGTGTGTCCTCCTCTAGTTGTGTCCTCCTCTAGTTGTGTGTCCTCCTCTAGTTGTGTGTCCTCCTCTAGTTGTGTGTCCTCCTCTAGTTGTGTGTCCTCCTCTAGTTGTGTCCTTCTGTAGTTGTGTGTCCGTCTCCCTCTTTTAAGTGCCCTTACCCCTCTCTAAAGGTCCCTTCTAACTTCCTGGCCTCAAGCATTCTACCACAGAACCACAGTCAGTTGAGAATTCGGTTACATGCATGCATACATGTGTGTGTGCGCGCATGCGCGCACATGTGTGTTTCTAAACTGATCTCAGGGTCTGAGCACTGCCAGGCAAGCGCTATCCACTCAGATTGGCCCCAGGGAGTGGCACCCAGGACCTCGTGACGCTTCAGTTCTTCTGTATTTGCTCACGGACTCTCTTCCCCAGGAGCAGGAGGCAAGTTTCCTGCAGCTGTTTTTCCTCACCCTTGTGTCCCCCACAGTTGCTGAGGGAATGAGCCAATGACCGTGGGCTGTGAATGAAGCTATCAAAGCCTGGCTGGCGAGATGCCCATCACTCCAGCACTTGGTAGCTGGAGGCGGGATGGTCAAGAGTTCAAGGCTTTCCTCAGCTACACAGCCAATTAGCTTGAAATCCTTCACCTCCAACAAATGTGAAAGCCAGGTGTGGTGACCCACACCTATAAGCCTATCATTCAAGAGGCTGAAGCAGGAGGGTCACAGGTCCAGGGGCAATCTGGGCTACAAAGTGAGTTTCAGTCCCGTCATCTCAGAACATAACAAAATTAAGTCAAGATTTCTATGCACTTTAAATACTGACAGTGAGCTTCAGTTTACATATTACGTGATTGTAGTTGTAAGGCCTCCCTCCCTGTAAAAGCCCCAGCACAGGCGTTGAAAACGGCTAAGTTTCAGTGGGCTTTGTCTGCCACCTAGTGGCTATAGAAGTAACTGCAAGTCACATGCTCTGGCTCTGAAATAATGGACTTTGCTGTGTGCCTTAGACACACACTGCCTACTTGATCAGACAACTGTTCCCATGCTCCTGGTGAGAACGCAGGTGAGTACACCCCCTTTAGAGCAGCGGTTCTGGTTCTCAATTTGTGGGTCGCACCCCCTCCCATTGGCAAACCTCTCTCTCCAAAATATTTACATTGTATTCATAAATGTAGCAAAATTACAGTTCTGAAGTAGCAACAGAAATAATTTTATGGTTGAGAGTCACCACAACACGAGGAACTGTATTAAAGGGTCGCAGTGTAGGGAGGCTGAGAACCTCCTCTCTAGAGGGAACTGTATTAAAGGGTCACAGAGTAGGGAGGCTGAGAACCTCCTCTCTAGAGGTGATGTGGAAATGTGTTCCCTCTCCCCTCAGCAACGCACCTGCAAGAGGCTGCCTGAGCATTGCATCCTCAACTGCTCCAGCTGTGTACAAGGTGCTTGTGATTACAAATGATTAGAAACTCCCTGGGATTCCCCATAGACGGGCATGGTGGGACATTCAGATGCAACCTGCACACACACACGCTGTCCCAAAGCTGGCTGGAAAAATGAGATGTGTTCTTAGAAAACTGAGAAGGGAAAGACACGGGCATCCAATGGAGGACCAAAGCATGTGAAAGACACACCGGTCAGAGCAAAAGAAAAAGACAAAGAATGGAAAATGGAAAATAAACCGCAGGGACTAGCTACCCTCCTCAGGGCTGTGCCTGGGAAGCCATGGGGGGGGAGAGAGGAGAGATTGGACCGAGGAAAGAGAGGCACCTTTGCCAAATCTTTGACTCCTGGAGCCTTGGTAACAGCCCTCATGACCTCACTCGACTAAGTACATAGACAGTCAGCAGAGCCAGATAGAAGTGGGGTCCAAGATGGAAGGGAGACACAGCCAGAGGGAGCCGCTGCACAGCGAACACACCCATAGGTTTTATGGTGGCTTCTCTCTAGCATGACCGTTGGCCATCTCCCCCCACCCAGAGCTCCCCTTTTCTTGAGAGAAAGTCATGGAGTTTCACCCTCAGTCTCAACGCTCCTGCTGAGCCATCCCAACCCACTCACAGACGATCCCTGGTCACTTTGGGAGTCCCAACCATCCCAACCCACCCACAGACGATCCCTGTCACTTTGGGAGTCCCAACCATCCCAACCCACCCACAGACAATCCCTGGTCACTTTGGGAGTCCCAACCATCCCAACCCACCCACAGACGATCGCTGGTCACTTTGGGAGTCCCAACCATCCCAACCCACCCACAGACGATCCCTGTCACTTTGGGAGTCCCAACCATCCCAACCCACCCACAGATGATCCCTGGTCACTTTGGGAGTTCCAACCATCCCAACCCACCCACAGACGATCCCTGTCACTTTTTCTGGAACTGGGTGCTAAGGGGAAGATGAGGACCTGAGACACAATCCCTGTTATGTGTCAGAGCATCGCCACGCTTGCCTGTAGAGGGAACGGGCAAACAAGAAGGGGTCCTGAGGAAGCGTCTGCAGAGCAGGCTGGTGTGCAGAGAGGCAGAGGGGCTTCTTCCCGGCACTCCAGGAGTGTTCATTGGGACTGGCAGCTGAGTGGAGCCCAGAATGGCAGCCAGGTCAGCTGTAGAAAAGCCTGGGGATGGGGAGATGATACAAAAGTCCTACAGCAGAAACGAGCTTGGCTGAGCATAGTCAGGAGGAGACTGGTCTCAGAGCTAGGAGACCAGAGTCCCTCGGGGCCTCTCAGGAGGGGACATGGGCCGCGATGATATCTGCAGCCAGTGAGAGAAAACTGAGAGTTAAATCCGGATGGGAAACCTCCCACACTAAAACAATTTGCATATTGTAATTTGAATATTATAGTTATTTATTGGTTTCTGTTGTTGTTGTTATTTTGGTTTTTTTTTTTTTTTTTTTTTTTGGTTTTTCGAGACAGGGTTTTTCTGTGGTTTTGGAGCCTGTCCTGGAACTAGCTCTTGTAGACCAGGCTGGTCTCGAACTCACAGAGATCCGCCTGCCTCTGCCTCCCGAGTGCTGGGATTAAAGGCGTGCGCCACCACCGCCCGGCTGGTTTTTTGAGACACAGTTTGTTTCTCTGTGTAACAGCCCTGGCTGTCCTGGAACTCACTTTGTAGACTAGGCTGGCCTTGAACTCACAGAGATTCACTTGCTTCTGCCTTCCAAATGCTGGGATTAAATGTGTGCACCTCCACCACCCGGCTTTGTTCGCTGTTTTGTTGTCTGCTTCCCTGAGAATACACTACAGCATAATGTGAAATTTATACTGGTATTTTATTTATGTTTTAATACATAAAGCTTGCCTGAAAATCAGAGAGCATAACTAAGCCACTAGAGGCCAGGCAGTGGTGGCACACACCTTTAACCCCAGGATTTGGGAGACAGAGGCAGGTGGATCTTTGTGAGCTCAAGGTCACCCTGGGCTACACAAAATCAGTGCAGAAACGTACTGGCTTTGTGGGAGCCTAGGCAGTTTGGAAGCTCACCTTACTAGACCTGGATGGAGGTGGGTGGTCCTTGGACTTCCCACAGGGCAGGGAACCCTGATTGCTCTTTGGGCTGACGAGGGAGGGGGACTTGACCGGGGGAGGGGGAGGGAAATGGGAGGCTGTGGCAGGGAGGAGGCAGAAATCTTTAATAAATAATTAAAAAAAAATTAAGAAGAAAAAAAAATCAGTGCAGAAATAAATCAAGGTGATTTTGGCTCATACCTTTAATCCCAGTACTAGGGAGTCACACACCTTTAATCCTAGCACTAGAGGGAATAGAAAATGGGAGGAGAGAGAGGCTTAGGCTGCGGTCGCCCAGCCTTGGCAGAGGGAAGACTTCTCTAGTTAGTGGCTGGCTTGCTTTGCTTATCTGGCTTTCAGGTTGAACCCCAGTATCTGACTCTGGGTTTTATTATTCGTGCTACAGAAACTGCTTCTAAAACGTTCACCATGAGCTCAAAGGTTTTAAAAAAATTATACTGGCCAGGTGTGGTTATGCACATCTTTAGTCCCATCACTTGGGGGGCAGGTAGGGAGATCACGGTGAGTTCAAGGCCAGCATGGCCTACAGAGTGAGCCCTTGTCTCAAAAACAGCAAAACGAATATACCAGACCAAAGGCTAGTCATGTGACTCAGCCGGTGCCCTTGAGCATCTCTGCCAAGGAATGAGAATGTGAGTCCACACAGAACCTGCCTGTGTGTAGCCCTCTGTGGCACCTGTCCGTATCAGAGCCCTGGGGATCAAGCCCCATTCACACATGCCAGGCAAACACTCAAGAGGCAGCCCAGCTCCAAGATCTGTAATATTTCAGAACAACGAGCAAACTGCAGTGGGTCGAGGACTTGTCTGAGCGGTTTGTGACCTTGGCTTCAAGGAATAGTTTCTCATACTTGGTCCTCAACTACTTATTTCTATGGCCCCATTTCTATGGCTTGAGGACCGGGAGAAAGGCGGGGTTAAATGTGCCATGCAATGTATCAGAAGCAGCCTGTTGCATGTACCCAGAGATCAGACTTGTTTTCTATTGTTATGTTATGGTTTCCAACGACAGTTCTCTCAGGGGGCAGGGGCTACCCACAAGTCAGAGGTTCCCTACGAAAGGTCCCCAAGTCTTCGGCAGGTACCAGCATCAGCACGTCACTCAAGGCTCTGCTCCTTCTTCCAGGTCCTGACTGGTGGATCCATCCCTGGTTGAGTGGTGAGAGCCCTGTTTTCTTTCTGTGAATTGGGGACCCCTCGGACCCTCGGGGCTGTCCGCCGCCCGCCACTTGACATGTCTCTCCACATTTGTTGCCTTCCCAAGGGCCACCAGGGCGTCTTTCCTGAACCCCTCTCGGGGAAGGCTGTAGATGGCATGTGTCGCCATCACCCACGGGGCACAGGTTGGAGCAAGCTCTCTCCGACAAGGGCTCCATTCTGCTGCCGTCGTTCTGCCTGCCCTGGTGGCACCGAAGCAGCCACCAGTGGCATTTCAGTTAGCCGGTGTGGCTGGGCTCTGGGGCTCTGGGGAAGGCTTGGACACTGGCATGTCATTTTCATGTCACAAGGGATTATTTATAGCTCTGATTTTTTTTCCAACCACTTAAAACTATAAAGGCAATGAATAGCTTCCAAAGCCACACACAAAACCAGACGGCAGGCCAGATTTGGCAGAGGAGTTGTGTACCTTGGCAGGTGTGGTGGCTGTGGCAATTGGCGGGAGGACATCTAAAGTCTGCCCGGAATGGGACATTCAAACCATTAGCCCTCTCAAGATTACCATTCCTTTGCCTGGATTCCTCACTGCTGGGTGGCATCCCGGAGGCTACAGTAAGCAAAAGCTGGCTCAGCTGGGCATTCACAAGGAGGCTCACATCCACCTGCCATTCCCAGGGATCTGGTGCCCTCTTCTGCCCTCTGAGGGCTCCTGCATGCCTATGGTATACATACTGACAAGCAGGTACAAATAGAAGTACATTTAAAAAAGACAAGCCTTGTTTAGTTTGTGTCTTAAACCCAAAGTCACAGATGGCAGCTCCTCGCATCCCTAAACCTACCCCGCTGAGCTTGAACTTGAGACCCTTGTTCAAGTGCTCGCCCCTAACCCAGCATTAGAACTAAAGACATAGGCTGTTACACCCAGCTGTTTCTCTACAAATCCAGCTATCACGTGAGCCATCACCAGTTTACTAGAAGAAGAAAAGAAGCTTGCAACACCTCAGGTCTGTGGGATGGAATTGAATAAAAAGATTATTCTGTCAGAATAGCAGATGATTCGAGAACTCTCTCCTGACTGAATCACCATCATTAAAAACCCATAATTAAAGTTAGAGTCCGTATTGGAATGAATCATGTGGAACCAGGTGTTTGCAGATAGTACAGAGAAACCAAGTGTGCACGGGAACAGGATGTCTGCACCTGCGCCAGAGCCTGGCCGACCCCAGGCCCAGAGACCTGCATTAGGAGGCCCTTGTGCAGGGACTGTGGAGGACTGGAGAAAGGGGAAACAGTAATGGCTCCCAGGGCTACTGGGACCTGCCATCCTAACAAAAGGGGAAGCCGGGCAGAGGTGGCACACGCCTTTAATCCCAGCCCTTGGGAGGCAGAGGCAGGCAGATCTCTGTAAATTCGACGTCAGCCTGGTCTACAGAGTGGGTTCCGAGACAGCCAGGACTGTTTTACAGAGTAAACCCTATCTCGAAAAATCAGTGAATCATCAAACCAAAAAACAAACCCCAAACCAAAATGGTGGTGGGGGGGGAGAAGGATCTCACGTGGGGGCTCTTTGTTCAGAATAGTCTTTATTATTTGGATACAGTGCCAACACTTGGCTTATCTCTCACACTTTGATAAAAGTCCCATTCACTCAGAGTCCTCCTCTCCCCATATCTCATATATCGTGACGTTATTGCGTGGGTCCATGGATATCTCTGCCTGCCTGGAGCTACTGCTGGCTGCCATGGAGACTTTAAGATTCCGCACCTTGGACACAAATTTCACCAGTTCTATCTCAAGCTGGGTTAAAGTATTGAAAGTAAAATCTTTGCTGGGGGAAATACTTTGATTTTTCTTCGGTGGAGAGCGAAATTGACAGCTTCGAAGGCCAGTAGGATTCTGTTCCTGTCGAGAGAGAAGTGGGAGAAGTGAGGGTGAATGATCCCAGTGGCCCCAATGGCTCCTACACCGCTCCAGAAGTTAGGCTCACCTAAGAGGAAACACAACGGCAAACCTAGTCTGGATGTTTGCAAACTCTGACCAAATTGGCCTGCCACTTGTTTGTGTAAATAAAGTTTTATTGGCACACAACCAAGCTCAGTTATTTGCACACCAGCTATGGTTGTTGTCAGGCTCAAGTGGCAGAGACAATATGGCTGCCACTGAGACAATGTGGCCTGCAGAGCTGAAAATGATTTCCAGCTGCCCCTGATAGGCAGCCTCTGCTCTAGCCAGAATGTCATGTGTTGTATATAGTAGACGTGTGTATGGGCATACATGTACACGGGTTCATGCGTGTGGAAGGTGCCGTCTTCCTCTACCACTTCTTTATTTCCTAAGACAAGGTCTCTCACTGAATCTGGAACTCCAGAATTCTGCTAGGCTTGCTGTCTAACAGGGTCCTTCTGTCCCTGCCTCCCTCCCCAGCTCTTGGTTTACAGATGTGTGCCCCCATGCCTGACTTTTATGTGGGTGCTGTGGATTGAACTCAGGTCCTCAAGGTTGCAGGGCAAGCTCTTTTCAGACTGAGCCATCTCCCAGCCCCTGGCCAGTGTCTTGAGATGTTGGCCTCATTTAGGGCTGAACCGGTCCCTCTGATCCCTGAAGAGCTGCTGAGATACTGTGGGAAACATGGGTCACTACTCTATCCTAGTACGGGCCTCAAATTTCCTTCACTTGAAATAAAATTTCCTTTGGGTCAGAAATTTGTGATGCATCAAAAGCAATGTGCATGAAACACGCAGGGCGTGTGTCTGGGAGTCGTCCGGCTCTGTAAGCAGGGCTGATGCAACACACACCATGAGAGAACAAATAAAACTTCACAGAAACCCTGTGAGCTGTGTAGTAGGCCGTCTCAGACTGTCCCATCCTCTGTGGATGTGGTGACTACTATCGTCATCGAGGGAGCAGATTCACCTAGCTGTCCCCAAGGGACAGAACCTGCGTTCCTGAGACCCATTTACCTTATCCTTCTCGCTGTCTCCTCGAAATTTCAGCACCACATATATCATAATGACGAAGAAAAGCCAGAGCCATTTGCTCCCAAGCCAGCTTTGGGAGTGCTCTGGAAGATTCTGTCTAACCCGGAAATGTCCTCCACAAGGCACCTTCCCTGGGCTTTCTTTGGCTTTCTCCCTCAGCGGAGAAAATATGAAGGCGCAGGTGCAAGAGATGCACAGAGGCAGAAACAGGAACCATCTCAGCGTCCGCATGGTGAGCAGAGGCTGGGCGGAAAACAGCTCATGGTGGGCCTGTCTGCTGTGGTGCCAGAGAGACTGGGCACCTAGTGTTGGGCCCTGGTGATGTCACAGAGCTGACCAACCCGGCCATTGTGATGAAGCCAACCCGGCTTCTCTTCAGCTTGAGAAGACTGAGGTTCATGGCAAGTAACCTGCCTGGCGGGACTTCCAGGGAGGAGAAACTTCTAGAAGACAAGGAAGCTGTCTCCTTGCCAGAATGTTTTTTTTTTCTTCCTGAGCTTGGCACACTGTTAGGAGAGACCATCATCTATTTTTTGTTACATTTGATCCAGATATTGTGGTGAGCAGCGGATACAATGTGCCCCATGGAGCTGGGTCCAGTAAGAAACAATAACTAGCCGCAACTGCTGGTTAGGGGTCATGGATTTTTCCTTTGGCCTGCACCATCGGCATTACGACTGTCACCCAAGGGGCTGGGAGATGGCTCAGTGGTTAAGTGTTTGCTACATCACCATAAGGGCCCAGTTTAGCACCCAGATAGGAAAGCTGGGTGCCGGGGTGCACTTACCATTGCAGGGCTGGGGAGGCAGGGACAGGCCAAGGTGGGCTTGCTGGCCACCCAGTCTAAGTGCTTGCGGAGTTCTGGGCCAGTGAGAGATGATCCAAGTGGACCACATCTGAGGGACAGTACCCAAGGCTGACCTCTGGCCTCCATGTACTCACATATGCGTCTGTGTGTGCGCATGTGCACGCATACACACACACACACACACACACACGGTGACTTTCTGCTCACACTCTCGCTGTCTCCAACCATGACACAGGTTCTATAGACTCATCTGTCAAGGGGCCAGTGGCTAAGTGAGCCACAGGGACATTCCCCTAGGGCCCAGCTTTGGCTTCTGTGGGGCTCCTACCAGTTCAGGTTTGGAGAGATGCAGGCCCTATTGCTGGGTTAGGAACTAGGCTGCATGCTCCCGGAGCTCCTATCGTTATAGCTACAAGAGTCTCCAGGAGTAGATGGCCCTGGCGCTTACGGCTGTGGGCCAGGGGTTCAGTGCTGCCTGTTTGGAGGCTCCGCCTTGGCAAGCCCTGAGCAAGCCCTGGAAAACTGCTGTGGTGAAGGTTTTGCAGGGGTGAGGTGTTCATGTCTGCAGGGCCTGCTTTCGAAGTCAGCTCTGGCATTTGGTAGCTGTTTGGTGATACCGTGTGGAAAGACAGGCTTGATTTGCACCAGATGTGCTCCATACGACACAGCTCACCACAGCTGGCACGATGGATTTCAGCTATCTGGAAACCTTGACGTGTACCTGAGGGGAGGAATCCCAGAATTCCCTTTCCCTCATTGTGTTCACAGGACCAGGGGTAGGCCAGGCAGGCAGCAAAGGTCCTGGACTCGGGTGGTGGGTGGAGCTGAGGGTGGAGCTCAGCTCCAGGGTCCCAGAGAGGGGCTGGCTCTTCAGTCTGGTGCAGCAGGGCTTCTCACACGGAAGCTCAACAAGCTGCTCATCTGCCCTCAGGGAGGCCATGTCTGTCCTAACCACACAGGTTGGGATAGGACCTCAAGGATCCCCTCTGGGGCAGGACAAGGGAGGAGCCATAGAACCCAGGAAGAAATCCGTGGAAAGTTCTGAGGCTAGAGGCCTGGAGACACCAAAGTTTCAAGGCTGAGAAATGTGAAAGTGGTTTTCAAAAGTCATCAAACAGCTTAAAGGCTGTAATTAATAAAACAGGCGTAAGGGGCTGTTTTCTTTGTAGAGATACAATAAGAGAAAATAAGAGAAAAATGTTACTTCAATGACACTGCTTCCTCTTTTTTATTAAAAGCCCACTTTTGATAAAAAACAAAAACAAAACAAAAAACCCTAGTCAAATGATGAGAATGTTATGAGAATTGTTTTAAAAAAGATTTATTAATTATGCATACAGTGTTCTGCCTGCATGTATGTCTGCAAGGCCAGAAAAGGGCACCAGATCTCATAGATGGTTATGAGCTATCATGTGGTTGTTGGGAATTGAACTCAGGACCACTGGGAGAGTGGCCAGTGCTCTTAACCTCCGAGCCATCTCTCCAGCCCTGTTATGAGAATTTAACAGAAAAAAACCCTCTAAAATAGTTTTTCACTGTACTACAAATAATTCAGAAAAATGAAACAGCTAATTCAGCTTTGTTTGGGAAAAGCACACAATAAAAATTCATTATTTTTTAAGACATGGTATCATGTATTCCAGGCTTGCATAAAACTTGCTAGGGATAGCCTCGAACTTCTTATCCACCTGCCTGTCAGACCTAGATTATGAGGTGCTGGGGATGGACCCCAGGGCTTTGCGTGTGCCCAGCAGACACTCATGAGCCACATGCTCAGTCCAGGTTAATTCTCAGTGAAAACCTCATGTTAGATATGTGCTGTAATCCAGCACTTGGAAAGCTGAGTCGGGAAGACCTTCAGTGTGAGGTCAGTCAGCTCAGATCTAAGGTGAGGCCCTCTCTCAAAAACAAAATCCAAAACCTCCCAAGTATTTCTACAATCTTTAGTTTGGTTTCTAAGTATGAAGGTCACACATCCCAGGTTCTCTTCGACAATGTCCATTTCACAGCCTATCCTGTTTGCCCACATTTACATCCTCCTAACACTGTCCCAGATTGAACCTCAAGTGTCCTCCCGGCCAGGGGGCAGTGGGGCAGGTAGGTGCTAATCTTTGTGTTGTTTCCTAAGGCAAGATCTTGCTAAGTAACCTAGGCCAGCTTTGACATTTCAGTGACCTTCCTGCCTCAGCCTGAGGGCTTCCATTACAGAGTGCTACCACACTTGGTTTGGGAGTAGGGGCTTTAGTGTTTCTGTAGTTTGCACGCCTGCAGGCATACAGGGAGAACCCCACATCATACGTGAGGCCCAAGGCTGACACTGGGCATTTTAGCTGCAATGCATTCTGGTTACCAAGACAGGTTCTCCCTCAACCTTGAGCCTGTGGGCACCTTGCCTGTGGGCCCATCTCTGCCATACAAGGGCTGGGACCACAGGCCACGGTGCTCACCTGCTTAAGGTTCTGGGGATCCAAATTTTGCCCAAGTGTGCGTGGCAAGTGCTTATCTTCTGAGTGAGCCATCTGCCCAGCACAGGCACAGTTCTGTCCTGCTCCCGTGAGCAGTCTATAAAGGCTCCAACTACAACTGTGAAGGTGGAAAAGGTGTCATTCCTGTCTGCCCCTGTCACTCTGATGCCTGTCATTTTCTTACCAAGATAGAAGAGGAAGAGAGAGGAGAAAGGAGACGAGAGGAAAGGGCTTTATTGTGTACCACTCAGTCAGGTGTCTGGATTCTTCTTTGATGTCCTCGTATCAGAAGAAGCCACCAGGAGCAAGGGCTGACAGCTGGAAGTCTGTCCTAAGCTAAACTCAGTGTCATTACTTCCTTGACCAATCACAATTTTAGAAAACGAGCCGACTTCAATGTAATGAGCAGAGTTGCCAGGCCAAGCAAGAGGTACAGCCTGTGGGGAGGCTGTAGTCACGCTGCAAGGCTCCTCGCCCTCCCTGGGACCCACACACCTCGTGGCGAGTGACCACACAGGTCGAAGATCGGAGAGGACAGCTTTATAACATGGCGCCACATCAGGCAGCGAGGCACAGGCCACAGGGGAGGAGCCCTGCGGGGAGGGGTTGCGGTCCTGCTTTAGAAGCAGTAGGATGTGTGGGTGACCCAGTGGGCAGACTCTTCCTTGGAGCGCTTGGCAGAGCTGTGGCTTGTGAAGATGGACTTGTAGGT
This sequence comes from Microtus oregoni, assembly GCF_018167655.1. NCBI lineage: Eukaryota > Metazoa > Chordata > Mammalia > Rodentia > Cricetidae > Microtus > Microtus oregoni. Next base: position 6,318,281 of record NW_024543978.1, read on the forward strand.
TTCAGATTCGTCACTGTTCGCGATGGACCTCTTCAGGGCCCCGCATGGGGCTTTCCCAGCTTTCCCGTTAGTTGCTAGAAAACAAAGACAAAATCTGTAAGGCTGGGACTAAAGATCACTCCAACATCAACTTTTTTGTTTTGTTTTTATTTTATGAGACACAGTTTCTCTGTAGAGCCCTGGCTGTCCTGGAACTCACTCTGTAGACCAGGTTGGCCTTGAACTCACAGAGATTCTCTGCCTCCAGATTAAAGGTGTGCACCACAACCACCGGGCCAAACATTGAACTTTTAAAGGGAACAAGTCATGCATCCCATTTCCCCAGTCTCCCAGCATTTTGCTGCTACACGGAAAGAAAAGCTGAAGCATAGGGACAGGGTCTCATGCAGCCCAGGACATCTTCAAACTCAATGCGAAGCCAAGACAGCCTTGAGTTCTTTCTGACCCTCTGGCCCCCATCTCCTGAGGGCGAGATTATGAGAATGAGCTGCCATGCCGTTTTACACAGTGCTGCTAAGAGAGCCCAGGGCTTTGTGCACATTCCACAAGCGCTCTACCAACTGAGCTACATTCCCTGCCCACAATAGAGTGTCGAAAGAAGGAGACACTTGTTCTTCCCAGCTGCCCAGACCTGAAATAATCACACAGAAACTGTATTAATTAAAACACTGCTTGGCCCATTAGCTCTAACTCTTTATTGACTAATTCTTAGATCTAACTTAACCCATTTTTAGTAATCTGTGCATCACCACGAGGTCATGGCCTACCAGTAAAGTTTGAGCATGTCTATCTCCTGCGGTGGATCGATGGCGTCTCTCTGACTCTGCCTTCTTCCTCCTAGCATTTTGTCTAGTTTTTCCCGCCTACCTAAGTTCTTCTCTATCAATAGGCCAAGGCAGTTTCTTTATTCATTAACCAATAAAAGCAACACACAGACAGAAGGACCTCCCACACCAATATAGTAAATAAACTTAATTATTTTAGAATCTCACTACATAGCCCTGGCTGACTCAGAATTCACTATGTAGACCAGTCTGGCCTTGAACTTGGGGTCATTCTCCCGACTCTGCCTCCCAAGCAGTCCCACGCTAACATGTCTGGCTTAAAGCACAGACTCTCGATAGTCTCTCCTGCAAGCTCGACAGAGCCCTAACCCTCAAGGCCTTGCTAACACTGTGTGCTGGCACCAAGCCGTCCCCAGCTCCTCAGCACTCAGGCTGAGTCCTCTCAGGTGGTACTGCACAAAGACAGAGGGGACCAGGAATGTCAGTGGCCTGTCCTGATAGAAGGCCAGGATGGGCCCCGCTGGCCACTGTTTATGTGGGACATCTCACTGCCTTTTACCTGACAACCCTGCGCTTTTCTTCTTGTAAAATAACTGTGATCTTAGTTTTCTTTGCAGTGCTGGGCAATGAACCCAGGACCTCATCCATCCTAAACAGGTTCTCCACCATTGAGCTCAGCATCCATCCTAAACAGGTTCTCCACCATTGAGCTCAGCATCCATCCTAAACAGGTTCTCCACCATTGAGCTCAGCATCCATCCTAAACAGGTTCTCCAACACTGAGCTCAGCATCCATGTGAAACAGGTTCTCCACCACTGAGCTCAGCATCCATCCTAAACAGGTTCTCCACCACTGAGCTCAGCATCCATGTGAAACAGGTTCTCCACTAGCATCCATCCTAAACAGGTTCTCCACCATTGAGCTCAGCATCCATCCTAAACAGGTTCTCCACCACTGAGCTCAGCATCCATGTGAAACAGGTTCTCCACCACTGAGCTCAGCATCCATCCTAAACAGGTTCTCCACCACTGAGCTCAGCATCCATGTGAAATAGGTTCTCCACTAGCATCCATCCTAAACAGGTTCTCCACCATTGAGCTCAGCATCCATCCTAAACACGTTCTCCACCACAGAGCTCAAACTTTTTATCTTCCTGCCTCAGCTCCTGAGTAGCTAGAACCACAGACCTGTGCCACCAGACACAGCATAAATATTTATTTTCCTTTTTTTGCTTTCCCTTTTTCACTTTATGTGTTTGTGTATGTGTACGTGTGAATCTATGCCATATACATACATGTGCCTGTGGAGACCAGGAGAGGGTGTCAGATCTGGAGATGGAGTGACAAGTGGTTGTTAGCTGTCAGATATGGGTGCTGGGAACAGAATTCGGGTCCTCCACAAGAACAGTACTGGCTCTTAACTGCTGAAACAGCTTTCCAGCCCTTTTTTCTTTTTGAGATAGTCTAGCTGGGCAGTGGTGGAGCACACCTATAATCCCAGCACTTGGGAGACAGAGGCAGGCAGATCTGAGTTTGAGGCCAGCCTGGTCTACAAAGGGAGTTCCAGGACAGCCAGGGATACACAGAAAAACCCTGTGTTGAAAAACCAGAAGAGAGAGAGAGAAGAGAGAGAGAGAGGAGACAGACAGACAGACAGACAGACAGACACACACACACACACACACACACAGAAAGAGATAGACTAAGTGCATAGCCCTGGCTGGCCTGGAACTCACCACATAACCTGGGCTGGGCTGGCCCTGGGGTTGACCCTGCCTCTGCTACCAGCCTGTTGTAAAGACACTGAGTTTTGGAGCAGCTCTTGCACTTGGCCATGAGGCAGGTGGAGAGAGGACATTTCTATGATGGAACACAGGGATGAGGGAGCCTAGGAAGATTCTGAGCGCCGGGAGCCCTCCACACAGCGTGTCTCTATGTGGCTGCCTGCTGTGGTACTATAACCTCGCTCAGCAGTAAGAAAAAGGATTTGTGTCCAGAATCTTTCGGGCCAGCAGGGCTCCAGACTGGAACGTGAGGCTACATTTTAATTCAGAGGACACAGGAAACCCCCTATAAATTACTGGGAAAAGCCCAAGTTTTCTCATCCCTTGGCTCTGGCTTCCCAACTTTCTCAGGTCTTTGCTGGCTCAGTAAGACCCACCTGTGTCCCTGGAAGCCAAGTTGTTTTTCTTCTCTCTATGATCGGGGTCCGCCTCTTCAGGCTTGCCAGCCTTCACTTTGGATGGTCCTGCAGAGTCTATAAAAGACAAAGTCAGCAAAACAAACCTTGAGTCAAAGCAGAACTAGGCCCTGGTGACATGGGACACAGCCCACACCCCAATCTCTTTGCATCTTACCATCTGCAACACCCGCCTTGGAGACACACTCGGCTGTCTTCGGTTTCTTTGTTCTCTGTAAGAAGAGAGAAGCTACTAAAGGCTGTGGTGGTTTCAATGAGGACACCCTCCAGAGGCTCGGGTTCTGAACACTTGTTCCTCGATACGAGATGTGTTTGGGAGTTTATGGAGCCTTCGGAAGTGGGGGTATATGAGTGGGGGTGAGCTCTGAGGGTATACAGCTTCACCCCACTTCCAGTTCACTCTGCTTCTGAGTACGAATGAAGGCTCAGCTTCCCGCTTTGCTGGCATGTCTGGAGCAAGCAGCCAAAGCTCCCACTAGGACGGACTCTCCCTCTGGAACTGTGAGCCACAATAAACCCTTCCTTCTGTAAGTTGCCTTTGGCCATGGTGTTTTAGCACAGCGATAGAACATGTCTAAGACAGAGGGTATGCTCAGATGGAGTGGACCACAGAGGCAGCGGGCCTGCCTAGGCCCAGGGTCCTTTCTGATGGCCTGACACATCTCTCTCAGGATTAGAGAGCTGCTGATCAGTTCCAGCTCTATTGACTCACACTTTTAAATGAAAACAATACATTTCAATGAGGAGTCAATGTCAGACATTGGGGATGGCACTCACTGGCACAGCACCAACCCGGTGCTCGTGAGGTCCTGAGTTTGATCCTCAACACCACACCACACACACAAAAGGTCGATATTTCCAGTGACCATCGTACACAAAGGGGCAGTTAAACAGCAACATAAACTCTACATGCATGAACATATACAGAATCCTATTTACTCTGGGAATGCAGTTTCAAAGCTGTGAAACTGTGATGTTTGTTTAGCTATGAGGCTTGGTGATGGAGGAAGGTCATTGGCTAATAAAGGAACTGCCTTGGCCCATTTTATTGGTTAGGACGTAGGTAGGTGGAGTAAACAGAACAGAATGCCGGGAGGAAGAGGAAGTGAGCTCAGAGACTCAACAGCTCTCCTCTCGGGAGCAGACGCCTGAGAGAGACGCCATGCCCCGCTCCCAGGATGAAGCTCTGACCCAGGATGGACATAGGCTAGAATCTTCCTGGTAAGCGCACCTTGGGGTGCCATACACAGATGATCAGAAATGGGCTAAATTAATATGTGAGAATTAGCCTAGAAGAGAATGGGCCAAGCAGTGTTTAAAAGAATACAGTGTCCATGTAATTATTTCGGGGCATAAGCTAGCCGGGCAGGCGGCTGGGGTGTTGGGGACGCAGCCCCACCGCCTTTATTACTACAGTTGGCGCCCCACGTGATGGACTAAACCCACTTAAAAAACCTGAGAAGGCTTAAAAATAAGGGAGAGAGAGTTTAACACAGATTTTTGCTGTTGGTGGGGTGCTGTAGAGAGATTTCCTGATTCGGCAACAGTAGCAGAAAAAACGCTGTGTCATTTTAAAGCGCGACTTCCTGGGGCTGTGCCGCCATTGCGATCTCTGTCTGGCTCCTGCGGGAGACAGAGCTTTTGAATAGAGCATTTGGAGTAAAGTGCTACAATTTGTTTGATGGCAACTAGACTCGCTGTGTTCTCGGGTCTGCTCTGCTTGTTAGAGGCAAGCATGCGCTTTCATCTAAGAGAGGCTTCCTGACTCAGCTTTAGCTGCAAAACCCTGCAGCTCATTAAGAGGTCCTGCCACGAAACACTTAAATGGTGTTGATGAAAAGCTGAACGCATGCTTTTTGGTTTTCAGCCGTAGCAGGAAAAAAGCTGCGCCGTTTAAAAACGCCGGCTTTCTGAGCTCTCCTGCCAGGGCAAACTCTGACTCTTTTACGTAGGCGGTTCGTGCGGTTTGCAAGCACAGGCTGCTGAAGCTCGCTTGCTGGCAGGGACCTTGAAATGCCATACAGTTGTTGCAGTAAACATGGCTACAGCCTGTATATCCGCCATGAGGCTGGAAAGCTAAGGAATGGACTGAATCTAGCTGGCAAAGCCACGCCTTTAGTCCTACTGAGATTGCTTGGTAAATTAAAGATTCATGTGGTCAGAAAAAGAGAGATATACAGTAAAGAGAGATTCAAAGACAGAGAAAATTTCTAAATGGTTTGAAGTGTGTTAAAAATATATGCAGACTAAAATTTAAAGTTCTTAAAGTAAAAAACAAAAAAAGGAAGAGAGTTGTTGTGTGTGGTAACACACGCCTTTAATCCCAGTGCCTAGAAGGCAGAGGCAAACAGATCTCTGTGAGTTCAAGGTGTAGTAGTGTACACCTTTAATCCCAATGCCTGGGAGGCAGAGACAGGCGGATCTCTGAGAGTTCAAAGACAGCCTGGTCTACAGAGTTACTTCAGGTCAAAGATACAGAGAACCTGTCTCAAAAAGCAAAGAGTTAAAAGTAAAAATAAACAAAATAGAGGTTAAAACAAAGCTGCACAAAGATGGAAAATACACAGAGAATCTTGATACTGTATGCTATTATGCTCTCTTTGAATTATTTGAATGCTGAGGAAGGAGCAACAGCTGCTAAAAGATATTTATTTATGAATACTGCTGAACTAATCCAACATAGATATTTTGAATTTGGATCTAAGGATATGATACTTTGGAAAGGAGTTTCTTATTTTGTTTTCACAGAGGATGAGACGCTATTCATTTCTTCTATTCCGATTTGGTATGATGGACCACATCCTCCTGAATGGTTCCTGTGCACGCCTTCAAAAAATTGCTTCGCTCAACTGCCAACTGAGATGAAACTAGCACACAGGTTATACCATGAAAGACCTAATTAACGACGCCCCCATTCAGCAGGAAGCAGTTTGGAGAGAAAAAACTGCGCCCATGTTCCCAAATATGGTTTATAAACGTTCTTTTATATTTAAAGGGGGATATGATATAGATATGAATAATTTACATTAGTATAGATTTTGCTTTATTGATAGAGATTTACGGTCAATTTTGTTATATATATAAGTGTTTCTGATTTTGATTAAGGTATTGTGATTGTATAGTTCATTTAAATATGTACTGTATAATTAAGAAATATAGGTTGTTAATGGATAATCATCAATAATAGTAAAGCTTGTAGTCATGTTAGTTAGATTTTCTAGATATATAGAGATATATTTTAGATAGACATTCTTCATGTCTTTCAAAGATTACAGAATAGGACATTTAATGTTTTAATAACTGAGGACTTTTCATGACAATGAGACACTCTGCTCCTGACAGCACCAATGTACTTCAAGAGGAAGATGGGCATCGAAGAGGCACCTTATGGAGTTTGATAGCCATTTGGGCAAGAAACTACTCTTGCCTGGACTATTGCATAAACTGGACACAGAGAACCCACAGAGAGAGGACTACTGAACTTGCCTAAGGTGAGATGATCTTTCGGGGTTCCTGATTCATGAAAGAGTCTGCGAGACATTCTGCAGGACACAACAGATAGTGACTGAACTTACTTTGAATTTTCCTGCTTTATGGAAATGTCTGCTGGATACCATGGGCCTGAAGGCTGAAGATGGATGCCCCAACGATACAGAGGAATTTTGGGTGACTGTCCAGGCAGCGAGATGTCTCTGTCATTTCTAGAGTTTTAAAAGTTGCTTTTTCTTGTTTGCTTAGGTAGTAGTGTATCTTTCTGGAGTCTTTGATGGAGTTAAGAATAGTTAGTTATAGTTATAGTTTTCCTTAGTTATGATAAAGATTATTGTAACTTTTACTTGATAATTGTTATATGTAATTTTGCTATGTTAAAGTTAAAGCCTTTTTTTTTGTTTAAACCGAAAAAGGGGAAATGATGGAGGAAGGTCATTGGCTAATAAAGGAACTGCCTTGGCCCATTTTATTGGTTAGGACGTAGGTAGGTGGAGTAAACAGAACAGAATGCCGGGAGGAAGAGGAAGTGAGCTCAGAGACTCAACAGCTCTCCTCTCGGGAGCAGACGCCTGAGAGAGACGCCATGCCCCGCTCCCGGGATGAAGCTCTGACCCAGGATGGACATAGGCTAGAATCTTCCTGGTAAGCGCACCTTGGGGTGCCATACACAGATGATTAGAAATGGGCTAAATTAATACGTGAGAATTAGCCTAGAAGAGAATGGGCCAAGCAGTGTTTAAAAGAATACAGTGTCCATGTAATTATTTCGGGGCATAAGCTAGCCGGGCAGGCGGCTGGGGTGTTGGGGACGCAGCCCCGCCGCCTTTATTACTACAGCTTGGGAGCTCATACAGAGGAATGTTAGCTGATTTAAACTAGATTACTCTCGTTAGATTTTTAGATGCTGGATTAGTACAATAGTTATTGGCCAATCCTCAAAAGGCTGACCATTGTGCAATGACACTCAATTGCACAAATGACTAGGACTGTTCATAATTTTCTTTAACATGTCATTTCCATAAAAACTCAAAAAGGGCTCCGAAGAGGCACAGCCAAGCCAGGCAGTACACCTGCTGTCTCAGCCACTGGGGAGGAGGAGATAAGAAAATCACGTGTTTAAGACCAGCAAGTCCAAGGCCAGCCTGGGCATCATGAGACGCTGTCTCTAAAATAAAAAGTAAAACAAAATAATTATTTTGGAAGGCCCTCATTTCTTACATACGCTGAACCAAAGATCTTTCTTGGCGGTGGCCTTCAATGTCTGACATATACACAATATGATTCAAAGCAGAAGCACCACGAGGAAAGTGTGAGGGCTGACACCTCAGCTCAGAAGCACCACGCGGAAAGCAACCGTGTGAGGGCTGACACCTCAGCGCAGAAGCACCACGCGGAAAGCTGGGCACGACTGCACACGGCCTATAAATCAGCACTGGCGGGTAGAGACTGGGATCCTGAGAATCTGCTAGTCAGCCAGCCCAGGTGAAACGGTGGTCTTCTGGCTTAGTGAGAGATGCTGTTAAGGTCACAGAGCAGAGTGACAGAGGGAGACACCTGACATTGGGCTCCTGCTTCCGAGTGTGTGCACACACTAAGTGTCTACACACCCCAAGCACACCAAACAGAACCAGAGGCAGATGCCCAGTTCTTAGCCCTCCATTTTGGCTGAGCTGTTTCAAAGCCAGAGGCATGCAGAAACGCTGAGCCCTGTCTGCAGGTAAGAATATTTGGGAAATATTTTGTATCTTGGTAGCAGTATCTAAGTGCGTTCGCAGAGGCTCTGCTGAGGAGGCTGCAGAGGGGATCTAGTCCCACTGGGCTTTGCAGGACTTGGCAGGAAGCCCTGACAGGACAGTCACCCAGGGCTCCCTGCAGCTCTCTAGCCGCTGTCTTTAGCACACAACACCCCTCTCTGCGTTTAAAGAAAGGAAAACAAAACAAAACAAAAAAAAAAACAACAAAAAAAACCCAAACAGATCAAGGACAGCAAAAATCAAGCAAGTCTGTCCTTATGCTGTTATCTCTTGTCTGATACTCTAGGCTTTTTTATGCTCCTATGATGGCAAATGCAGAGTAATTTAGAAAAGTAATTTACTAAATTTAAAAATTTAGTAATTTAGAATTCACACACACACACACACACACACACACACACACACAGACACAAATGTTTGTTTTTAACCTCCATACACAGCTTAAATGACCCAGAGACCTACAGTATTCTCAGGAAGGCTGCTACCATCTTGTAAACAGTTCCACAGAGCATTTCTGTGGCATCTAATTTCAGAGTTGCCCACAATGCCTAGTGTTATGGAACATTACATGCACCACTCTCTAAGATGATAAAGGAGGAAATGAGAATGGATTGGGCTTCTCCCGAGTCTGTGCCCTATGTGTGACCATCAGCCTTCTAAGCCTCACAACCGTGAAGTATCATCACATGTGAGTGATGTGATTCTGTTCTTTCTTCTACAACTAAAATGCACAAGCAAAGTTCTGCAGTCCCTTCTGTCCCCGCAGCTCTAGCCCCGTGGACAACACTGCTTTCCGTCCCCACAGCCCTAGCCCTGTGGACGACACTGCCTTCCGTCCCTGCAGCTCTAGCCCCGTGGATGACACTGCCTTCCGTCCCTGCAGCTCTAGCCCCGTGGATGACACTGCCTTCCGTCCCTGCAGTCCTAGCACTGTGGATGACACTGCCTTCCGTCCCTGCAGTCCTAGCCCTGTGGACGACACTGCCTTCCGTCCCTGCAGTCCTAGCCCTGTGGACGACACTGCCTTCCGTCCCTGCAGTCCTAGCACTGTGGATGACACTGCCTTCCGTCCCTGCAGTCCTAGCCCTGTGGACGACACTGCCTTCCGTCCCTGCATCTCTAGCCCCGTTGACGACACTGCCTTCCGTCCTTGCAGTCCTAACCCTGTGGATGACACTGCCTTCTATCCCTGCAGCCCTAGCCCCATGGACGACACTGCCTTCCGTCCCTGCAGTCCTAGCCCCATGGATGACACTGGCAGCTGTAGGCCAATTTAATGCCGGCTCCCCTCCCCACCATGTTCCCACTCTCCTTACTGCTATAGTTACAACACTTCTAGCATTTGACTTTGTAGCTTTTGCTTGTTTCAGTGCTGGGGTCAAACCCATGCCTCTGTGAAGGTGTTCTACCACTGAGCCACACTCTGGCCCCTGGGTCTCCAAACTGGCCTCCAACTTTCTCTCCTGACTCTACCTTAGGAGCCATAAAATTACAGGTGTGCCACATCCGGATCCACCTTAGTAAAAACAAAGGGTAGGCCCAAGTTTTCCTTGAGCCTAATCTATAAAAAACAACAACAACAACAACAACAAAAAAAAAACCAAAAAAACCCAAAAAACCCTACAGTCCCAATGAATTCAATTGCTTTGCATGCCAACTTAAACAACAACAACAAAAAATCCAGCACCTCCTCCCCCAAGCCTGCTAGGCTACACTGCAGGCAGAGTTCCTGGGAAGATGCTGACTTCTACTCTTGCCTTTATGATTATGAAAACAGAGTATGAGTCCCCCTATTTATTTCTTTGTACTGAGGACAGAACCTAGGGCTTCAGACTCTACTACTGAGATGCACCTGCTGTCCATGTGTGCTCCTTTAAATCAGTACAGCCTTGTCCTGAGGGTTCACTAATGTTACACTCAGTGCAAGTGCTTGATGGACAGGTGTCATTTAATATCTCCCTACACCATCATGCCCTGAGCAGATGAAGGCTAATGTAGCCAAGCCCTGAATCTGTTTCTAGAGACCAGACCTCCTGGGCTGACAAAACTCAGCTATATACCCCCCCCCGCCCCGCCCAGCCCCAGCATCTGCTAAGGCAGCAGAATAGCTTGCAGTGGACCCTGGAGCAGAAGTGAAGCCCCCTCGTTACCTTCTCCAGCTTGGCCCGCAGCCGCCTCTCCTCCATCCTCTTCTTCAGCAACTCCACATCCTCCTTGGTGCCATTGAGCACAATGATGTCATCCTCCTGGAAGGCAGCCCCACACTGGAGGGCAGAAAGCAAGGTCAGTTTCCACGGGAGGGGAGATATCAAGAGGCCTGCTCTTCGCTCAGCGCTGGCCTCCAGCCCTTGCTAGGTTCCTGCTGCATCTCTGTCTGCGCCTCAGATAAGCTGTTCTGTCTTGGCCCAGAGCAACATAGCCTGGTGGGTGCCCCACTCTGGAAGGTTCCGACATAGGTAACTGATTGGGCAGCTCATGGTGCCAGTACTGCCCACACTGGTCAGTGCTGGGCTCTGTAGCGGGCCTGAGAGAAGACCCTGAGTGTAGGACCACCTGAAGTTGCTGTGCTGTGTTGCTGGGACAGTGGTCACTCTCCTACCACGCTGCTCTGTACCAACAGTACACCATAACAACAGGCCCTAGCTGAGAGCATAAGTATCTGCTTACTTCCGATACTCTTTCCAGAAACTTCTAAGTATAAGGGTTGACTCTAGACACATCAGGGCAGAACTGTGTCCAAGTATCTAACGGTGTCCTGGAGATGGGAACAGATACTTGTTAGTGTCCATGCTCAAGAACTGTAACCAAGCAAGTCACCTCCTCAGAAAAGCCACCTGCCACCACACTAGTATGTCTCCTGAGAGTGGGGTCCTAGGCCCTGAGCACAGTGCCTAGCACACGGTGGGAAGAGGAACAGCGACAGAGAGCAAAGCTCTCCCACCTGAACTGAGGCTTTTGCTCCAGCGTCTCCAGGTCCCCTTGATTAGGCTCCACCTCTCTGTCACTCAGTCCTCCTCAGGGGTGGAGGTCTAACCCCAGGACAGAGACCCTCAGTTGGCTGCTCTGTTCCTCAGGGCCACCACACAGTATGGAGACAGTCTGGCTATAACATCTGGGAAGAGGTGTCATTGCCATCCTCTGTTAAAAAGCTAATAAACAGGGCCCTCTCCTTGAACACGACCCAAGGTCTTGGGCACCTCCCAGCACACAGGACGTGTGAGTGTGTGACCTCAGTCTCCTGCACCCACAGAGGTGAGGAATGACTGACTGCAAATCCACCTTTCAGGTCAGGTCAGCTCCCTTTACAGGGCTTCCCTGAGGACTCACAGAGCCTGAGTTTGGTGCCCTTCAGAGGAACGACCCGAGGGAGGGGAAGCAACCACTGAAGTGGAGGGCTGTGGTTCTCAGCCACCAGGACAGCAGCAGCGAGGTGGGGAGGAACAGTCTCTGGGCAAGTTGTCCCTTGGGAAGTCCTGGGCCAGAATCCCTTCGTGGGGGAGGGAGGCCTTTTCCTTGGAGAGGGAGTGGAAAGGGATCTTTCTGAACTGAGTGAGGTGGGAAGGAAGGCCCAAGGGGTGTGGAGGCACACTCTGGCGTAAATAGCCCTCCTGAGGGCAGCAGAGTGCAGGAGGCAGGACCCTACCTCCCTGCTGGGATTTCAGCTCAAGTTTCTTTCCAAGGGCACCCGACTTCCCTGCTTTGTTTTTTGTTTTGTTTTTGTTTTGAACACCACTGGAGAGGCTGCCAATGTTTTTCCACAATGGAAAAGCTTGACACAGAAACTTGTCAAGTAAAAAAAGACTGAACTCGAATTTCATGAGGATGCAGTTTGCAGTCAAAGAAGAAGACTGTCATGCCTTAGGGGTTCTATCGCTGTGGTAACAGCACGGAGAGTGCAACTTGTACACCCTGAGGGAAGTTAGGGCATGACCCCTAAAGGCAGGAACTGAAGCAGAGGTGGTGGAGGAGGAACCTGCTCACTGATGCTCAGACTACTTTCTTCTGACACCCAGGACCACCTGCAGGGGGGGCCACAAGACCCCAGTGAACTGGGCCCTTCCAAAGTAATCATCAATCAAGACAACGCCACACAGGCTTGCCTACGGGCCAGTTTACAGTGGCATCTTCTCAAATGAGGTGTCCTCCTCCAGGCTTGTGTCAAGGTGGCAACCCAATGGGCACAGGTGGCTTAGTATCCTGAGCAGCGGACCCCAGGATCCACCAGGGGTGACTATCACCACCAGGGGTCAGGGCAGTGTTCTTCTGACCACTCTGCATTCAGGAGGTGTAGAGAAAGAGCCCAGAACTGGAAAAGAGCTAAGCCTTAAAACCTGTTCAGCGTTTCTCTCTTTAACCAGGGTCTCACTAAGGAGCTCTGGCTACCCTTAGACTCTCTGTGTAGACCAGGCTTAGCCTCAAATTTGTGGCTATCCTCCTGGGAACTCAGGGTGACCTTCTTTGCCCATCCCTGCACCCCTGCTCTTTCTTCCATGGCGATGGCAGCAACATTCTTTGCCTAGAATCATGGCTGTGGCCTGACACTGTACATACACATACCCAACACTGATAGACTTTGATAACTAAGTCACCGACTGTTAGGAATTTGAGGCTGGAGAAATGGCTCAGAGGTTAAGGGTGCTCACTGCTCCTGCTAAAGACCCAGGCTCAGTTCCCAACACCCATAAGGTGGCTCATCACCTGTAACTTCAATTCCAGGGCACCTGACACTTTCTTCTGACCTGTGGGCACCTACATACAAGTGGTGCACATAAACTCATGCAGGCACACACATGCATAAATAATAACCCCCTTTTTTAAAAATGAGTTGTCTTAAGCCTATAATCCCAGCACTAAGGAGAGGGAGGCAGAACCACCATGAGTTCATGGCCAGTCTGAGACACAGTTTCTGGCCAATGCAGACCGAGCAAAACCTGCCTCAAGAGCAAAAACAAACACAAGGAAGCACCCTCTCCCTCTGAACACCTCACAAGAGCCATTCACTCACTGACGTCAGCCGCTCGGACCTCAGTTACGTAGGACTGTCCCACAGGACTATTCTGGTCTTGGTAGGGTATCTTTACACCTGACCTTGGGATGTGGGGGAGAGATTCATCCTAAGGGACAAATAAGACAAATGAAGGCAGCACCAACCATGGCAGCAGCCAGCTCTTCTCCATGGAGGAAGATCTAGGCTACCTGTGATGGGAAGGAAGGGCATGGCTGATGCGCAGGCAGCAGAGATGGCTTGTGGAATTGATCCATGTTTTGTTATTAACACCTTTCGTTTCCTTTCCTTTCATCCCGAGACAGGCTCTCACTCTAGCCCACGGTAGTCAAGAACTACATAATTTAAGCTGGCCTGGAACTCACAGTAATTCTCCTGCCTCAGCCTTCCAAGTGCTAGAATAATAAGGCAAGAACTACCATGCTCACATCTTTTTAAATCTTGAGGAAAGGTCTCACTTGTAGCCCAGGTTAGCCTCCACCGTTATGTTGTGTGCACCATGTCTGACTGCTCTTTCAAGATTCCTACTAGATAGAAGCAGAGCCTTAGCAGACGGGATCTGAGCCCCACACACAGGCACAGGCTCAGCAGATGGGATCCGAGCCCTGCACACAGCCATAGGCGGTACCTCAGCAGAGGGGATCTGAGCCCCGCACACAGACACAGGCTCAGCAGACAGGATCCAAGCCCGCACACAGGCACAGGCTCAGCAGACAGGATCCGAGTCCCGCAAGTCCTGCACACAGGCACAGGCGGTACCTGTTCCCCCTCCTCAGGGGTAGTAGGCCTGAAGTTCATAGAGACTCTGCTAGCTCCCCCACCAAGACCTCTTTCTATAGCAGTTACGACAGCTGTTCCACAAAACACACTTGCGCTTCAGGCTGCTCCACCAGTAGGTGAGGACACCACCCACTCACGTACCCTGCCATCCAGCTTTGGAATCTAGAAACATAGGTGGGGTCAAATCTTCGGTGCTGTTCCGTGGCTGGGTAGAAGCCTGCACCCGATGGAAGCTAGATGAACACTCTACCACTGAGCCGCAGCCCCAGGTACACAAGGAATTGACGACCCAAGTCCCTCCACTTATGTCAGGCCAGCAAGATGGCTCAGCAGGTAAGGACACCGGCTGCTGACCTCATGACCTGAGCATAATTCCCAGAACTCATGTAATGAAAGGAGAACTGACCTTTGCAAGTTGTCCCCTGAACTCCCCACTCAAACTTAGGGCCTATGTGCATGCGCGCGCGCACACACACACACACACACACGCACACGCACACGCACACACACAGTAATAAGTTAATTAATGAACATGAAAAAAAATAGATCTATCCAGAGTAAACCTAAATACAGACAAGTATCAGAAAAATTAGCCTCCTGTTTTAAAGAGACTGTTTTGTTGTTTGCTTCTAGTTTTGAGATAGGATCTCGCTATGTAACCTTGGCTAGCCTGGGAGAGTTCGTATGTAGCCTAGGTTAACTGGGAACTCAGAGATCCTCCTGCCTCAGTCTCCCAAGTGCAGAATGCTGGGATTAAAGTGTGTGCTACCATGCCTGGCCTTGAAGAGCATTTTAGGACCATGCCCCCAATCTTACAAAACATCAGTCCAGCTAGCAGCTTGCCGAGTCTGAGGGTTGAATGATCTCCCCAGTGTGATGTGTGATGCTGAGGGAGAGGGCCACTGCTTTCAGAGCACGGAGGTTGTACTCTCCTCATCTGGGCTGCAGCTCCGTCTGCAGCTTGTATTGTTGCTCTTTATTTTCCTGGCAGGTATACAATCCTGGATAATTCTCAGGGATCAGATGCAGTAGCTATCTCTTCTACCAACGTGTCAGAATCAACAAGAGTATATGTCCCGAGGGATGCAAAGGCAACCCGGCCTGCCAGGCAAATCTGAGTAGAAGGAGCCGCAGCCAGATGAGAGGTGGCTGGGCCATCACCTGCCCAGGTTCCCTCCAGGAACAGAACTGCACCTGGTGAGTGTGTCACTGACGGCGTGGGGAGGGGGCGGTGGGCAGCAGGGCAAGCAGGTGTAAGTTCTGAAGGAAGCGGGGCTTTCTAGCTGCCTAGGACTAGAAGCACAGGATCAGTGATGGATGACAGGCAGGCATCACTTCCCCTCAAAAACACTCCTATGGTTTCCGGCTGTAAGCCAAAGAGAAGCAGGTGAACTGTTTCCACAGCACGTGAGAGATGACACTTCACAGGTGTAAAAAGCCACAGCGTATTAACCCTGACAGTTGAGTCAGCCTGGAGGCCATGGCTAAAGCCTCAGTTTTTTATTGGTGGCAGTACTGAAAGTGAACTGGTAGCTGAGCCTGTTCTGAGCAGACACCCCAGGAGCAGACCTCTGCAGACACAGCTGAACCAGTACACAGGGCTCAGGCGTAAGCACACTGTGAACTAGACACCCATATTATTGGACAGTTGGACAGTCTGTGGGTTCAAATCAGCCCAATGAACACAATACGGCTAGTGGCTTATAACTGACGTTCAGAGTGCTGGGGACACTGTCCTGAGCCCAGGGACAATGAAGACGACAGAAGAGAACCTGCCCTGCTGTGGCTACGGGGACTTGAGTCACTATGCTCAGAAAGTAGCTCCGAGGGAACTCTGTCACACTGGGTCTGGGACCAACCAATACCAGCCTGGCATGGCAACCACCCAGTCTGCGGAGAAGGAGAAGGGACGCTCAGCTAGCCTGGCTCCCCAGTGCCTCCTCAGCCTTAAGGAGGAACACCTGGCACGCACTGTGAGCCGTGAAACAATGAGCTGGGCTTTGACAGTAAAGCTTGCGGAAACCCTCTGAGTGGATCACATGGATGCGACTAAATAGTAACAGTGAACAGGCTTGTGCTGAAACAGTGGCATCTGAACAGAGACACAGTCAGCCCCCGGGTCGGCTGGCTGAGGACAGGGGAAAGGTAGGAAGAAAAACTTAGCTTGCTCTTGTTCACCTATAAAAGGCCAGGGAGTACGCTGCTGTCTTCACTAATTATATAAATGGCTGAAGAACAGTCCCTGGGGCTTGACTACAGCTGAGGCTTATGGGGGCACACCTAGCCATGCAGGCAGCGGAGAACCAAGCAGTCCCTGAGCCTTCTCCCTGGCAAACCTACCACACCAGGAGGGGTGCACCAAACCATGGTGTACTGTGTACCTTGTTCAAAATTCCCAATCTTTAGCTGGGTATGGTGACACGTACCCTTAATCTCAGCAAGATCTCTCTGTGAGTTCAAGGCCAGTCTGGTGTACACAGTGAGTTCCAGGACAGTCAGGGCTGTTGGTTACATAGAGAAATCGTGTCTCAAAAAACCAAACCAAACAGAAAAATAAGTAAAAGCCTAAAATGACAAAACAAAGACTCATAAGTGTTTTGAGAGGCTTGCCCGGCATCTCCTTCAGCAAGGACCTCTGTCCAGGTGGATTTCTACGCTGGGGGTGGGGGACTGTTTATTGTGGGGACCAGACATGAAATGATGAGGCACCAGAATGCTATGCATATGAAGGGAGGCCTTGCATGCTTTATAAACTCTTGCTGAGGAGACCCTAAGGTTTGATACTTGTGGCGACTGACAGATGTTGACTGTATCTGTGACCCAGTGCCCAGGGCAGCGGCTATTTTGTATTTCAAAGCGTGTTAGGTGGTAAGAAACCACAATGAAAATCAATGTGCTATTTAAACCGCCCACAACAGACAGAGCTCTCAAGGCTGCTCTGCCTGTCCCCAAGTCACATCCAAGGAAAAGAGCTGTGCAGGTCCATTCGCCATGACTCACAAACAGCAAGACCTCCTGACAGCACAGCCTGACGTCTCTCCTGGACAGCTCTGCTCTCTGAATGCAGAAGGACAAACATGGTATGCAGCAGTTCTCCAGCATGCTCTCAGCAAGGCCTGCTGCAGCTGCAGCTGCCCATACATCTACTGCGGCTCTGGACAGGTCACCATGCTGGTATCAGGAGACATCATTACCTGCCTTGATTTTAATCCCTAGAAATAATTCCTCAGCTCATTTCAACAGGCTTTGCAACCACAAATGCCCTTTCAATTTGTTGTTCAAATCCTCTATGGAAAGATTCAGACTCAATGTAACAGAGAAAGGCGTAAATACAGGAGAATAACTCGCAAGTGTGCTCAGCACTGACAGTCATCAGGGACGACAGTGAAACCACAGGGAATTGCCCCTTGCAAGCCAATTAGGATGGTTACCATGGAAATGGAGTGCTGCCAACATGCAGTGTAGCGAACTGAACTCTCCTACCCGCTGCTTTTCACCTGGAAAAGCCCAGAGTGAAGCTACATGCCCAACACATAAGACAGCCGTTTCACTATTCAGCTATATGCCCAACACATGACACAGCTGCTTCACTAGCGCACGTTCACTTGAGACAAAGACATCTGTTTATACAAAGACTCATGCACAGCGCTCATGGCATCTTTGTAATAATGAAAAGTTGAAAATGACGTAAGAGTCCATCAACAGCTGAACAAATAAGTTGTGCACAACCACACTCAGCAGTGCAAAGGAACTAACGGAAACTCCAATAGGAGGCTGACTCTCAGAATCGTTATCCTAACTCAGAAAAGCCACGAATCTTCTGTATGATCCCACCTACATCACATTACAGAATCCAGGGACACAGAAAGACATAAATGGCTGCTGAAAGATGGGGTAGAAAGAAGATGGCTTTCTGGGGAGCATAAGGACACTTAGGGGTGAAAGTTGCCCTGATGTGGTGATAGTTTCAGAGTGTACATCCAGAAAAAGATGATCAGATTACACTCAGGAGTGCTGCATGCACCTGGAGGTCAGCAACTTGGGAGCCTGAGACAGGAAGACTGCTCAAATCCATGAGTTCAAGGTCAGCTTGTATAACACAACAACCTCCCCTCCCCAAAAGACAGAAAGAACCCAATAAACCAGTATCTGTTCAGATGGCATTTTCCCATCTGCCCATCTACTTTTCTAGCCATCCACTGATCAAATCTGAACTTCTGTGTAGCCAAGGATGACCTTAAACTTCTGCTCTTCAGTCCCGCCTCCCAGGGCAGAGGTAACAGCTGGGCAACACCACCCCTGGTTCACGCAGGGCTGGGGACGGAGCCCAGGGCCTCAGGCATGCCAGGCGGACACTCTCCAAGCTGAGCTGCATCCACACCCCAGGGATATTCTTAAGAACACACAGTTAACGTGCTTCAGGAGAGTTGGAGGGAGGTTACCTGACTCTAAATGCTCTCTGTTGCTCTTTTAGGACACTGGAAGGAGCCATTTAAAGCTATGGTGGTGAGAAGGCACTGAGCTCAAAGCATGAGCCAGTTCCGAACCACAAAGGCTGGACTTGTGGCATGTGGAGTGATCTGCGCCTTCATCTTTCTTTACTTCGGGAGCCCAGATCCTGAGGAGGCTGAGGAGGAGCCCGCCCACTTGGCTGTGGTGGAATGTGGCTTCTATCCAGATGAACTGTGCTCAGCTTTATTTGAAGGGAAAAAGGCAGCCCCACAAATCGCACAATTCTGCAAACCCCCTCACAATTCTGAAATACTTGCTCATTTGCGCACACCAGGAAACTGTTCCAGGATGGCCCGGGGGCTGCATTTCATAGCGAGACCCCTGTCTGCAGAAGAAAGGAACTTCTCTTTGGCATATATTATCAGTGTTCATAAGGAGCTGGCCATGTTTGTGCGGCTTCTCAGGGCAATTTATGCACCTCAGAATGTCTATTGTGTCCACATTGATGAAAAGGCCCCAAAGAAGGTCAAGAGTGCCGTGCAATCCTTTGTGAACTGCTTTGAAAATGTCTTCATTTCATCAAAGACACAGCAGGTGGCTCATGACGGCCCTAAGAGGCTGCAGGCAGAGATTAACTGCATGAAAGACCTTGTCCACTCCACATTCGACTGGCACTATGTCATGAATCTCTATGGACAGGAATTCCCAATCAAAACCAACAAAGAAATCATAAGCTATATCAGAACCAAGTGGAAGGGTAAAAACATCACTCCCAGGCTGATCCCACTTCCAAATACCAACCCAAAGCCAGTCCAGAGCCCCCCTGAGCCTCACCCCAAAGAAAACGCCCACACATCTCCAAAGACAAGGCTCAAACAAAAACCACCCCATAATCTGACAGTTTACTCTGGAAGTGCTTACTTCGCACTTACGAGAAAGTTTGTAGGGTTCATCCTGACTGACCCCCGTGCAAAACGCACGCTGCAGTGGTCCAAAGACGTCCAGAGCCCGGAGATGCACTACTGGGCGACCCTGAGCCAACTGAAAGGTAGGATCACTCCGCAGTGTGGGTGCCGCTCTGGGAAGTAGCTGTCAGGGGTGGGTTTTTTCCTGCTGTTCTGCTGTGGCTTTGTACAGGGCCTGCATCTCACAAGGCCTTCCACCTGCAGAACATGGGTGGCCTCTGGTTCTAGGGGTGTGCAGGTAGGGAGACAGTCTTGTCATGTTCCCATCTTAGGCTCATTCTGTGACTCCTCCAATAGAACCTTTAGGAAATCCTGGGCACAATGTTTGGAAAAAATCTGCATTTTTTTCATCCACTTGGTAAAGTTAATGGATAGTTACTATGGCCTGGCATTGTGCTAAGGGCTCACATCTGTCAGTCACAGTTCTGGGAATATACCCAGAATGAGTTCTTGATTAGAAAACAGAAAAAGAAAAAGACAAGACAAAACATAAAGCCCAAATATAAAAAAATAATGTCTGTGGCAACCCCACCACTTCTGAAAGAACTCTGGTGCCATCCTTTAAGTGGGTTTATTAAGTCATCCTAGAGGAAGGCCGGCTGGTTCCTTCGAAGAGTGCTGCTTCAAGCATGGCTGCCTATGTCCATCGACAGATAACACTCTTGCAAACAGGGACCCTGCAGAAATGGTCTCGGACCATTCTGTGGTTTCCTATACCCACTGCAAGTCCTGTTCCCACATCACCTACCAAGGCTGTTAGAGGGAAACGCAGCCCAGGGCTACAGCATGGTCCTCAGGACCCTTTACACACATCCAGTGAATTTCGAGAGACTCTATCAAAGCTTGCATCCCAGCAACCAGAATTGCACACCACAGTGTATCCTGATTTTGTCCCCCCACCCCTCAGATGCTCCAGGTGCCACATCAGGTGCTGGCTGGGAAGGAAACATCCAAGCAATTAAATGGAGAATGGAGGAAGGAGACGGTCACAAGGGGTGTACAGGTAAAGAATCAACAGCAGCCTGTCTCTGTGTGCAGAGTGCTGGCATTAAAGATGTGCGCCAGCCACCATGTCTGGTTCATGCAGTGCACAGGGCACCCAAGCAGCTCTCAGGGAGTTCTTGCTGCCGAGGTGCCTTTCTGGTTTGCTCTGGTGGATTCTCTCTCAGGAACCACAAATTCTCCACCTCTCTGGCATCCCAGAGGTTTGAGTCACAGAGGGAAAGGGGCAGTTGTGGGCCCAGTTATGAAATGTCTGCAGAGCCCTGGCTGACGGCAAGCCAGTCTGTACAAACAGCGCATATGAAGCTGTGGCGCTCTAGGAGGATAAGGTCCAGTCCTCGGTCACCCCAGCTCACTTTGGAGGAGTCTGGACAGCTTTGGGGGAATCATCATTTCACTGCACTATGCTAATGAGGGAACAGAGGGTCAGTGCTCTTCAGAGTTCAAGAGTGTGGGGGTGCACTCATGTTGGGGTACAAGTTGCAGGCCACACAGGCTGACTACAGAGAGAGCTGTAGCATGGCACAGCACCCCTTTTGGGGGCTGCCGTTTGTCCACAAGCAGCTTCCTAAGCACAGTACCAGCTACTACACAAGGGGCATCGTCCCACTTGACACTGCCCTTGAGTGCGGACCCTGGATTAGTACAGTAAACCAGACAAGCAGAGTAAGTCAGGCCCCCCATGCCCAACTATCTAAAAGACTGACATAAAATAAACAAGTTATGGGGGTGGGTGGATGTCAACTCTGATGCCAAAGTAGCTAAAGGGTGGGTAAACACAGTTGTCTTGACAGTGCCAGGTCAGGGGCTGGGCAAAGGTTTAGCTCACAGGGTTGTTTTTCTGGGAGGTGGGGAGAAAGACTCACTATATAGACCAGGCTAGTCCAGAGTTCAGAGATCTGCCTGTCTCTACCTCCTGGGATTAAAGGCACATGCCTGGTTAGAAGGTTGCTGCTTTTTTTTTTAAAGGTAGACAATTGTAATTCAATAGGGAGCTACAGTGAGTTACAACAGCACCTCTCTCTCTCTCTCTCTCTCTCTCTCTCTCTCACACACACACACACACACACACACACACACACACACACACACCCCTTACTGAGCTACACCACCAGACCCTTGTTCATCTTTGTTTTGAGACAGGGTTTTGCTATGTAGCTAAGGCTGGCCTTAAATCTATGATCCTTCTGCCTCAGCCCCCCAAGTGCTGCGATTATAGAAGTGGCTGCATTCTGCACAGCTGCCAGATCTGATTCCATGATCTTTCAGGCGTTTCCTTGGCTGTGGGCAGTTCATCAGAAAGGTCTGGGATAGAGAGTCATCAACTCTATTGGTTCTTCCGAGTGAAGCTTGGTCCAAGAGTAAGTAATTAAAATAGGAATTAGATAGATCCAGGGCTCATCAGGCCCAGACTGGCCTGGTATTAAGTCTGTCTCAAACTCATGGCAATCCTCATGCCTCAGCCTCCCAAGTGTGGTTTACAGGCAGGAGCCTTCAGCCGGTGCAGCAGCACTATCATGGCTCTTGACATTTAGAATGTTCTCCAAATACTAGCCCAAAGGTGAAATTCCCTTCATTATAAATTCAAAATCCAACCTCAGAGACGGACACTACAGTTACAGGATGCTACTTATTCTGAACTCTGCACAGGAGCCCTCCCAGCTGACACCCGAGGAAGTGTGCACCACTTACTTGGACCCTATTGAACCGGTGGGGAATGGGCAGTTAAATTTCTGTTTCTATCCGTAGGCCATGATGCCCAAGACACCTGTGTCTACGGCCTGGGAGACCTGCCTTGGCTCATCCAATCACCAGCTTTGTTTGCCAAGTTTGAGGCGTCCACAGACCCACTGGTGGTGGCATGCCTAGAGAGGTGGCACAGACTCAAAGCCCTGCGGCAGGCTGAGGTCCCTGCAGAGTCACACTGGCAGTTTCCCCAGGAAAGCCACTTCAACAGTCAACCCCACCACTAGGGACACTTTTGTCAGTGTCGCTGTTTCAATTCCTGCATGTGAATCAGTTAAAAACGGATGCAGAAACATGCTCCTGGCCAGACTTCCCTACTGACCATGGCCAGGAAGAGAGCACACGAGGAAAATAACGAGGCTGTGGCTGGGAGGACAGATCAGCACCAGAAGGCTGAGCGCTGCAGGGAGCAGCTGCTGAAGGTCGCATTTCTCCACCCGATGAGTCCAGTTCAGGTCTTGTTCTGAGGGCCTGGAGATGCTGTGTAAGAGGCACAAATACAGAACAATGCCCCGCCCAGAAGAAAACCATGCTTCTCTGGAGCTATCCCTGTTCGCTAAGAATAGTACACCTTTGTTCTAGTTCTAGAAAATTCCAGAAAACCATCTAGGGGACTCCTTCTCTGGGTAAAATGAATTATCCTACAGAGGGAAACACACCTTAAGAGCGCTGCCTGAAGTCTGTGTAGTCTTGGCCGGCCATCTACTCATTCTTCCTGCCATGATGGATGCCCACGATGGCACTGGCCAATGCCACCACCACAGGGGCTGCCGCAGAGAAGTGTGGAAGGAGACGGAGGAGCCACTCTTGACTTTTAATTAGTTTTTCAAGTCAGTTAATTCATGTGGCAAACAGTCAACACCCTGGGCGTACCAGCTGAAGGCATGAATGGCCTTAGCCATCCCGAGTCACAGATGCAGGTCCTTCCTTCCTAAGTCCCCGGCTCTTCTACTGCCACTGTTACCACTGTTACAGGACACTTTTATATGCACTCTTTCCCTAACAATGTCCTCCGTGACATAAAAACTGACATGTTCAACTGTTGTGGGAATTTGGTCTGACAGCCAATTGAACAGAGAGGCTTGGCCCAATGGGCGTGGTCTTCTCTGGAGATAGTGATCTGTTAAAACCCCAGGGGGAAGAGTCACAGAGGCTCTTAAGACTGTGGAGGGCTTGCTGGTGCAGGCAGCTGCAGCTTGGTAGCCTTCCCCAGACCTCCCTAGTTGTCCTTGGGAATGGGAGGATTAGCAGCTGCAGCAGCAGCAGGTTGCAGCCTCCTTCTGTATTGTGAGTGTACTCTGTATTTTGTACCTGTTTAATAAAACTGACTTAATCGCAGAGCTCCCTCCCTCATTACCCAGTCCCATACAATTGCCCCTGGGACCGAATTCCAACAACACTCAACTACTGTCCGTGTATGGATGTGCTGCCTGCAGGTATGTGTGTGTACCACATGCCCATGGCAGTCAGCAGTCCATGATGGCTCCCCTGGAACGGGAGTTACACCATGCGGTGCAGGGAATTGAACTCAGGACCTCTACAAGAACAACCAGAGCCTTCTCTCCAGCCTGGAAATACTTTCTTTTCTTTTTTTTAAAAAATTAAAGTAGTAAGGTGAGCATCCAAACTGCCTAGGCTCCTACAAAGCCAGTACGTGCAGTAGGATCAAAACCCAGTGTCATTGATCTTGACTTCTCAGCAGTCCTCATTGTCTGCTATGTTCAGCGAGTCCGGTTGGGAGGCGGTGGAGGGGAGGAGGCAGAAATCTTTAATAAATAAATAAATAAATAAATAATTCATTACCACGAAAAAAAAGAAAGAAAAAAAAATTAAAGTAGGAGCCCTAGAAAGGAAACTACCACACACTATAAAGACCTCTGTCACCTGAGGCTCTCCCACACAGAGATGAAGTCACATCCAGTCATGCGGCCTGGAAAGCCGAGCAGAGTGAAGAGATCTTAATGCAGACCCTAGGTCAACTTAAGCAAAATAAGACTGAAGCAGTGTGTTACAGCGAACATTTTTCCCTACTGTGCACTGAAAATGTTAAGATACCCTTGACCTCTTGAAAATGTTTCTTATTACAAGACACAGAGGAACTCACCTGGTATTTTGGCCAGTCACCTGATTATTGGAGAAACTAAACCACAGCACCTTCACCTCTCTGACAGCAAAGTGCACACCATGGTACACAGAGTGACCCAAGTGAGTTGGAGCCTCTGGCTGTTTGAATTGTTTTACTATTACTGTGTGTACCGTGTGTGTATTGTGTGTGTATGTGTGTGTATATGTGAGTCACAGCCAGTTGTGGAGACAAAAGGACAAATCTCAGGGCAGCCCCAGGCCAACAAGCAGGATCAAGCTGCCCTCCTGCCACAGAGGCCTTTATCCTTGCTCTTAGTTTAGTGACTTAGAGAGTTCAGACAGCGCCTAAAACCTGACAATCTTTTGGTCTTGACCCCGTGGCTTCATCTCCCCTCCCTCATCACGACACCTGTCACTGCAGATGCTGTGTCATCTCTGCACAGGGCAGATTTCTGCAGAAAGGGCCAGCACTGGCCAGTCATCCTACACACCCAGCCAGACTCCTTTTCCCAGGCTCCTTGAGGGGTGGTCACGTGACTGGGTCCTAGCCAGTGGAATATGAGCGGCTCCAGGTACAATCTGCAGGTCTGACCTGTAAACTTCCTGAGACCAGGGCAGTGGTGGTGGCGCCTTTAATCTCAGCACACGGCCAGAGGATCTATGCAAGTTTGAGGCCAGCCTGGTCTACAGAGCAAGTTCCAGGACAGGTTCCAAAGTTACACAGAGAAATCCCATCTCAAAACACCAAAATAAAAACAACAAGAACAAAAAACAAAACTTCCCAAGAGAGGCTCTCTCTCCTTCCCATCAAGTCATGGAATGGGAAGGAAGAAACTGTCTAGCCAGGATTCTCTGCTGGGCACCAGGCACCCAAGGATGGTTTCCACAGTGAGCCAAACCTTCTACCAATGTCCTCTTTACCAAACTTGAGAAACTTCACACTTGGAGTTGGAGTTCGATCCCTGATAACACCTGACTCTATTTATTGCCTTACTTAAAATGTTCTTATTTAGAATGTTTGGATCTAAAAGGAAAGACTCTAAGTCCTTATGATCCCTTCACTTTAAATACTGAAGTCTGGGGCCCAAACAGATGCTGTTCTCCCAGGCCAAACTGCTCCATGCCGGGCTCTCAACACTGAAACACCACAGGGATGTGTCCTCAAAGTTCCTGGGTGGCAGTGCTGGGATGTGGGTGCCTGGATCACACAGCCCCATGAAGTAATCAATGCTGATGTCACAAGGATGTCCTTATACAGGACAAGTTTTCTTACCACACTGGAGCATAACCACACTGGAGCATAACCACACTGGAATATAACCACACTGGAATATAACCACACTGGAATATAACCACACTGGAGCATAACCACACTGGAATATAACCACACTGGAATATAACCACACTGGAGCATAACCACACTGGAATGTAACCACACTGGAATATAACCACACTGGGGCATAACCACACTGGGGCATAATCACACTGGAGCATAACCACACTGGGGCATAACCACACTGGAATATAACCACACTGGAATATAACCACACTGAAATATAACCACACTGGGGCATAATCACACTGGGGCATAACCACACTGGACTATAACCACACTGGAGCATAACCACACTGGAATATAACCACACTGGGGCATAACCACACTGGGGCATAACCACACTGGAATATAACCACACTGGAGCATAACCACACTGGAGCATAACCACACTGGAATATAACTACACTTAATTCAGACAGTGGATCTGGCAGAGGGTAGCAGCGAGGGGACCGTGTTGAGAAGCACTGAGGGGGAGGGCGCTCCACAGACAGGCGACTCCTGTCAGCAGGAAGGGAGCTTTGTTTACACCTGATGCTCACCAACATTTGAGTCCAAGCTTGCTGATGATGGTCCACTGCCTGACCCTCACTGTCACGCACAGATCCAGGTCACCAGCCTCCAGTTTAAACCATGGAATATGGTGCCCTTGCCGGACACTGGCACCACCTTGCTTGGACTTCCCAGCCTCCAGAATGTCAGTAAATTTCTATTCTTTCTGAAGAGTCAGGTCTCAGCAGTCAGTTTCTAACAGCGAGAGGCAGACAAAGATGGGAGGGGGTAAACGAGATACCTGCCTCGCGTGCCATGGCCTGTCCAGTGCCCTGGATGCTCTAACTTCTACAGTCTTGCAGATTAAACTGTGCCCTGCCCCTCTGCTGAAGTCCCAGCCGGAAGCACATGATGCACCGTCTCCAGTCACGGTCATTCAGATCTTACTTCCCAGGCAGCACCTGTGTCATTGCCCTCAACAGGAGACTCATACATGCCATCAGCTACATTAGGCAGTTAACTTTTAAAAAGGGAAGCCCTATGTGACATTTGCACACGATATGGACAAGTCAGCCACAGTCCAGCACCCCCAACTTGGTCATCCATCAGCTTCAGGAACGCTGCAGAAGAGGAACCACTTGGGCTCTTTCGTGGAGCGTGCCCTGCCCAAGCTTTGCTAGTGCCGTTGTGCCCTTTAGCTGAATTCAAAGCTTCAGGACATCTCCACTGCCCACTGCTAAGGTCAACACTCTCCCCTGACTATGGAGCCTTCCGTGAGGGTCTCCCGGCAGGAGAGGGCTCCCTGGGAGCAGGACTTTGGTGGGTCTTTTCCTCAGGACACCCCACGAGTAAAGGGCTAGGACAGGAACTGCCATGACAATTGCTCACAAAAAGCCACCAACAGAGGGTGCAATCCATGACAGGCCTAAGCACACTACACTCACTGAACAGAGTCATGCGTGGCTTCTATCTACATTACACTAAATGTCACGCAGATAAACACCAGAGGAACCCAAAGAAGGCAAGGCTCGGGGCAGTACCACCTGCAAGGGCCACGTCATCACACTTTCCTTTGGATGGGCAAGGACTATCTGGAGGAACACTCCTTATGTGCTCACGTACTGGTGACATGGCCTGGAGATCAAGGGACAGCACACCTTGTCTCCTGCCCTCAAAAGCACACGGTCCAGCTGGGAGTCTGACACACACATGCACAATTCGGTGATGATGAGACCAAGGGGTAACACGGTACTCAGTGATGAGGACCCAGCAAGAAGGATCTGCAGAGCACATGGGGCGGAGACAGAACATGGCCCTCCAGGGGGCAGTCTGGAGAAGAACTGGGCTTGGAAGAGTGGCCAGGGTGTGAAGTGTGTGCGAGCCTGGACCTGCAACAGTGAAGAGCCGTGGAAGATGAGGAGACTCAGACGCATTAGATGCTTTGACAAAGATCTCAGGACTGAAATGACAGCGGGAGACACGCTGAAGCCACTCCCTCAGCCGCTGAGAAGGAACAAATGAAGTATGGTGGGAACTCACCGTGTGGCAAACTTCAGCTTTTATCTCTTTCAATGCGCGTTCAGAAAACACACAGCCGCAGCATCGAAGGAAGCAAAACCTGGAAAGAGACCAAGGAAGAGCAGCTTGAGCCAGCACTAAGACCAGTGGACATGCAGCACCCGACCAGGGCACAGAGTAGGGCCACAACACAGAACATGCCACAGCACAGAGCAGGGCCATGGAGCTGAGCCACAGCACAGAACAGGACCATGGAGCTGAGCAAGGCCACAGCACAGAGCAGGGCCAGGGAGCTGAACAGGGCCACAGCAGAGAGCAGGGTCGCGGAGCTGAGCAGAGCCATGGAGCTGAGCCACAGCACAGAACAGGACCATGGAGCTGAGCAAGGCCACAGCACAGAGCAGGGACACGGAGTTGAGCAAGGCCACAGCACAGAGCAGGGCCACGGAGTTGAGCAAGGCCACAGCACAGAGCAGGGCCACGGAGCTGAGCAAGGCCACAGCATAGAACAGGGCCACGGAGCTGAGCAGAGCCATAGTTCTGAATGAACTGAGCAGGGTGGGTAGCGTGCACAGATGGCCGCTGGGGAAGGAGCCCGCCGTGACTGGGCACTATTTCTCACAAGGCCCTACTCCAGCCCTAGGAGAGCACAGAGAAATCCCAACGAGACTAGAATCATTTCACCCATCCCGTCACTACTCACCTGTGCCGGCCATTCATCTCCAAGCCCACCACAGGGCAGATGAACCGTGCTCGCTGGAGGTCATCATGTTTGTCACCCTTGGTGTTTCCTTTATCCCCTTCCCAGGCAGGGTTGTCAGAAAGCCTGAGTTCTGTCACATTCTGTAGAGAACCATGAATAATGCTGATGAGATGAACTCAGTCAGTGCACCCGACCCACAGGGCTCTGCGGGTCAGCTGTACGGCTGCCCTGGCCCGGGAGGAGGAGTGTGCACCCAACCCACAGGGCTCTGCGGGTCAGCAACATGGCCGCCCTGGCCCGGGGGAAGTGACTTCTAAGGCATGCCCATCATTTTGGCAGCACCAGAAAGAAAAGAATTGTAAGCTGCAGGAGTCTAAGACAGAGACTATTTCATCATTAGGTATGTAATCTTTCCATGCTTATTTGTTATGTGTGGTGTATACACATGCATGTGCTCATGTGCATGTGTGTGTGAGGCTCTGGCCTGGTCACTGTCAGCTGTCTTCCTGGTGATCCTCCTGCCTCCACCTCTTCAGCATATCCTATTGGCATGAGTCACTGCACTCGGCTCAGGCGTCTACCTCTATCTCTCCAGCTCATTTTCTCAGAAAGTCTAAGTGAGCCTGGAGCTCAACAACACAGCCAGACCAACTGTCCAGTGAGCCTGAGAGCCTCCCAGCGTCAAGATCACAGACACACTCACCAAATCTCGCTTTTTATCTGAGCACTGGAGATTTGAACTCAAGTCCTCATGCTTGCCTGTCAAGCTTTTTACCAATTAGTCAATCTTCCCAGGTTCCAAATCCAGTTTTTAAAAAAGAATTTTACGTGCTTATTCATGTCTTTACTTTAGTGTGTGTGTGTATACAGGTGCTTACACACACCCATTACAGCACACCTGGAGAGGTCAGAGACCAACCTATGGGGTTGTTTCTCTCTTTCCACCATGTGGGTCCCAGGGACGGAACTCGGGTTCTAGGTTTGCACCGTCAGGCAGGTGGCAAGTGCTTCCCCGCACTGAGCCATCTCTATCATACACAAATCCTATAATAGTGACCTCACTCACCGAGGCCCTTGGAGCTCACCCATGTTCCTTGTCCTACCTTGATGCTTCGAATGTGTGATGCTGCCTTCCCCAGAGCCTTTCCAGCAGATTTGTCCAACAGGAACTCGATGACAGCATCTTTGTTATACAGTCTACAAGAGTAAGGATCAGTTTAGACAACAGCAGCGATTTCAGATAACCAAACGGAGAAGAAATCAACATGACTAAAGCCACCCACATTGCTAACAACATCCTGTGCTGCTAACGGCAGGTGTAACCCCACTTCAACTGCTGCAGAGCACACCGAGCAGGTGTGACCCGCTTCAACTGCTGCAGAGCACACCGAGCAGGTGTAACCCACTTCAACTGCTGCAGAACACACTGAGCAGGTGTAACCCACTTCAACTGCTGCAGAGCACACCGAGCAGGTGTAACCCCGCTTCAACTGCCGCAGAGCACACCGAGCAGGTGTAACCCACTTCAACTGCTGCAGAGCACACCGAGCAGGTGTAACCCACTTCAACTGCTGCAGAGCACACTGAGCAGGTGTGACCCGCTTCAACTGCCGCAGAGCAGACAACACGGAGCAGCAACTTTAAGTTAAGGAGGCAAACTGCCAGGCTCAACTACACCTAAACAAGGACTTCAAGACTTGGAAGAATCAGTGTGAAAGTCCTTACTTTCCCTGTTCTTCAAAAATAAATATCAGAGGATTTACGATTATAAGAACTGGCTAGAGTGAGTAGCAGCCCCATCCCCACCCCCTTTAGGCAGGTCATGCCCTCTCCAGTTCTCCGACTCCCTGCTGCTCTCTATGGCTGTCATGGCTGCTTCAGGTTTATATCTAAGCAGTTACTATGGCTCCTGAGTGTAAACCAAGTTGAGGAGGAAGGTGCAGAGCCATGTCCAGATGCAAGCCATCTTCCCCACATATCTGCTTAGGAGAGTTCCTAGCCCATCAATCAAGTGCCTCAACTTCTCATCAAAATCAACAGAGTCAATTCATCTTGACTAAGTAAAGGATCCATACCTGCCAAGTTCACAGGCAACAATTGGACGCCTCAGGATTTCCTGACTTAGAGTACAATAGTTCCACTGGGCCACCAGCTCAGCATCTTTGTCAACCTAGGAAAGAAAGCACACAGTCTTTCCGGTCCTTTCACATGTAAAATGTATCTAATGACACACGGTGGTGGTTTGAATGAGAAATGTCCCTCACAGGTGTAACCGGAGACTGCACGTTGGGTTTCCCGGTCACCTAGACCTGAATAATCACACAGAAACTATATTAATTACAACACTGTTTGACCTGTTAGCTCAGGTTTCTTATTAACTAACTCTTATATCTTAAATTAACCCATTTCTATTAATCTATGTATCACCAGGCTGTGGCTTACCAGTAAGGTTCCAGTGTCTTTCTCCTTGGGCAGCTATGTGGTGACTTCCTGATTCCACCTTTTCTCCCTGCATTCACTTTAGTTTTCCTGCCTAGCTCTACTCTGCCCTGCCATAGTACAAAGCAACGTCTTTATTAACCAATGCAATAAAACATATGCACAGTATACAGAAGGGAATCCCATATCACATGGGCTCATATACATGAACACTTGGTCCCCACTGGGTGGTGCTATTTGAGGAGTTAGGAAACCTTGGAGGTGTACCCTTGCTGGAGGAAGTACAGTCCTGAAGGTGGGCTTGCAGGGTTTATAACCTTGCCCCCCTTCTCGTTCACTCTTTCTGCTTCCTGTGTGTGGATGAAAATGTGACCATGTTCCTGCTCTGCCACTGGTTGCCATGGACCCTCCCTCAGGAAGTGTAAGTCAAAATAAACTTTATAAGCTGCCTTGGTTGTGGTGTTTATCACAGCAAAGGAAAGTGACTAAGACATACGCTGTGATGGTTCTAATCTTTAAATCAAGAACAATGACACACACCCAGGAGCAGTAGAGACTATAATCCTAGTACTTGAGAGACTGAGGCAAAAGGATAAAGTGTGAGGCCAGCCTGGATAACCCAACAAGATGCTGCTCCTAAAAGAAAACAGCAGAGCGACACACACACACACAGAGAGAGAGAGAGAGAGAGAGAGAGAGAGAGAGAGGGAGGGAGGGAGGGAGGGAGGAGAGAGAGAGAGAGAGAGAGAGAGAGATTGATTTTGTCCCTGGGACCCATATGGTAAAGGAGAGAACTTGTCCTCTGCCCTCCACATGTGACATTCATGTCCCATAGGCCCCAACCAAACAAGTAAATGTATTTTTAAAAATCATAAAAAGAGAGCTGGGCAGTGGTGGTGTACACCTTTAATCCTAGCACTGGGAAGGCAGAGGCAGGCAGATCTCTAAGTTAAAGGCTGGCCTGGTCTACAGAGCAAGTTCCAGAACATCCAAGTCTAGACAGAGAGACCCTGTCTCAAGAAAATAAAAACACAACAAAACCTCTGAACCAAACCCCTGCAAAATTACAAAAAGAAAACATGCATATGGACGTCATGTAGAGAATGCAGATGGTGGCAAGACATTTGCCTAACATACATAAGTTAATAATAAAAATAATAAATAAAAAGTGATATATGAAGTTTGGACTTTGAAAATTTTTTAAAAATTAGGGCAGGTAAGATGTCTCAGAGGTAAAAAAAAAACCCAAAAACAAACAAACAACAACAATAATGACAAAAACCCAAGTTCAATGTGATCCCTGAACCCACAGTGGAACAAGAGAACCAGCTTCCAAAAGTTGCTCTCTGACCTCCACATATGCGGCATGTAACACAAATTTTAAAAAGGTTTTAAATTAATGTTCAGTTAATAAAGATCCAACACCTGACACACACAAAGCAGGTTTATAACATATCATTAAACAGTGTGCGCAGGCATTATAAAAAGCAGAACCACTGTGCACATACCCAGAGGGGCTCTCCCTCTGACCTAGCTCCAGCTAATGTATCTTACAGTAAGTTAGCACACAACAGTTCCTCCTGGAATACGGAGGGTATAAAAGCGCCAAGTTGCAGGGCTGCAGAGATGACTCAATGTTTAAGAGCATTACTGCTCTTGCAGAAGACCCAGTTTTGGTTCCCAATAACCATGTTAGGCAGCTAATAGTTCTAGTTTCTGGGGACTCTAATTCCCTCTTCTGGCCTCCTTGGGTCTCTGCACATACGTGGTGCATGTAAACTCATGTGTATACAGGTAAAATAATAAACAAATATCAAAAGAGAAAAATAAGCGTAAAGCTTCTAAGCATGATTTTGTCATTCTGGTGACTAGTTCCCAGCTAGGAGTTCAAGTCATCAGGACTGGGTGTTATGATACACACCTTTAACCCTAGCATTTGTGGCAGAGGCAGGTGGATTTCTATTAGTGAGGCCAGTCTGATCTACATAGAGAGTTCCAGACCAGCCAGGACTACATAGCGAGATCTTATTTCAAATTTAAAAAAAAAAAGTCACCACACATCTCACTTAGAACAAGTGATATTTCCATAGGACAAAGAAGCTGTGTGTCAAGGCAGGGGCAGATCCCCCCACCTATATTATTACTTCATAATCGGCATTTGAAATAGAAGTTCTAGAAGGGACAGATCACTCTATTCTAAGCTTTGCCCTCAGGACCAGCAGCATACACAACAAGCATTTAGTAAGTACTTGTATGAATGGGGTTAATAAAAACCACCCTTCCTGATCATTCTTTCCTTTCTTTACCATCTGAGATTATTATTATTATTTTGGCCAACTTTCATCACACTACTTATCAGTCTTGGGCACAAGACAACAAAAGAGGATGAACACCTAATGCACACTTGAATGTGACCTGGTGGCATGGTCCGAGGGCACTCCAGCCTCACTTTTAACACACTCGTGAATGTCTATTATGTAAGGAAACATTATAGAGGCTACAGAGCTAAGACATGCAGGGCCCCCAGTTCACATAGGAGATATATACATATACATATATACATTATATACATACATATATATCTATATAGTCAATACCCACAAATACAGTGTCTCAAATACAATAGTGGATGGGATTCACCTCCAATCCAAAGTTCTTTGAATGCTGGATTAGAAAACATGACTCTCCCTGTGCTGGAAATTGTTATCAAGGGCCTTCCATGCCTTATATTACACAGTCACCACCAGCCCCAGCTCTGAAGCGCACCTAACTGGATGAGAATAACGGTTCACAACTACAGGCTGTATGACTTTGGTAGCATTAATTCACGTTTCTGGACTCAGTTTCCTTGCCATTAATGTAGAACTATACAGTTTGTTCAATGTCTTGTAAGGTTTAAAGACTGTTCACTCATTTATTCAAAAATATTCATTGTGCCGGATGCGAGTTTGGGTGGGGATCAACTGGGGTCAATCACCAATTCGATGAGCTCAGTGCTGAACCAGTTTAATACAGGGTTTGACCTTACAAAATAAGGGAATGGTCCGGGAAGACTTTTTTTTTCTTTTGTTTTTCAAGACAGAGTTTCTCTATGTAGCTTTGGTGCCTGTCCTGGAACTCACTCTGTAGACCAGTCTGGCCTCGAACTCACATATATCCGCCTGCCTCTGTCTCCCAAGTGCTGGGATTAAAGGCGTGAGCCACTACCACCCGGCCCGGGAAGACTTCTTTAATAGACACGATGCTCTGGCTGGAGAGACAAGCTCAGTGGTTAAGCCTTTGTACTGTTCCTCCAAAGGACCCGAGTTTGGTTGCTAACAGCCCAGTCTGATGGCTCACAAAAACTTGTAACTCCAGCCCTAAGAGGTCTGATTCCTTCTTCTGGCCTCCTTGGGTACCGCACTCACGTGTCCACACACAAACATAACTAAAAATAAAGGTATGTTTTAAAATACACAAAGTGCCAGGCATGGTGGCCCACACCTTTAATTCCAGCACTCAACTGACAGAGGCAGGAGTTCCAGACAGCCAGGGCCACCTAGTGAGAACCTCACTAGAAAACAAAGCAAAAACACACGAGCAACTGTCAATGCGATCGCCGCTAACCGGCTGGGCCACTCACTAGCCCTCCAGCCTCTGTCCTTTTGAGCGTTAATGTTTACTTATCATCAATACCGAGTCTGTTGGGAGGATTCCTCCGTCTAATCGTGCTGTCCAGTGACTGAAAACAGCAAACCCTCCTTAGGCGCCGGTGGATACTTTATCCCGAGCCCCGCCGCCCGCGGTCCCCGCTTACCTTCTCGACCTTCTTCGGCCCCTTCACCAGCTCGTGCCTCTTGGGGATTGTTCCTCCGTCGCAACCCATCCTAAGGCCGGAGTCAGAGCCTCGGCAAAAACCAAAACCAGAGACGGCCGCTTCCGGGGTCTCTGCCGAAATCGTAGACACTTCCGGTGCTCCTCGATGACGCATAAAGTCGTCGCGCCGCAACGGGGGCGGGGCCACTGCACGCATCCACTCCACCACCCAGGACTTCCTTGCTCAGCAGCGGTTGCTATGGGAACGTAGCCCGGAGTTGGGCGTGGCTTCAGGGCCGTACGCCGGCGCGTCCTCGGGAATGCGCCCACTTCCGGCTGTGGGCGGGCCTTTTGTCTTTCCTGCGGCTCCCGGGGCTTTTTCTGGGTCCCGGCAGCTGGGAGGCGCTAGGTGAGGCGGGAACGCCAAACAACACCTTTAGTGTTGGCTCCGAGGCCTGCGCC
Organism: Microtus oregoni; assembly: GCF_018167655.1. Taxonomy (NCBI): domain Eukaryota; kingdom Metazoa; phylum Chordata; class Mammalia; order Rodentia; family Cricetidae; genus Microtus; species Microtus oregoni. The sequence continues at coordinate 6,353,289 of NW_024543978.1, forward strand.
CCTGGACCCTGAGCATTTCGCAGACCAGGACGAGCTTTGCTGTGAGACTAAGGAGGAGATGGGCGGAATCCGTCACTTCAGTTAGCTTTCATGTATTTTAAGCTGTTTTTAAAGACCTATGTGGGTCTGCATGTGTGCTTGTGAACCACGTGAGTCCAGGTGCCCGTGGAGGCCAGAAAAAGTGCTGGATCTCTCTGGACTGGAGTTCCGGATGGTTGTGAGCTGCTGGGGTGCCGGGAACCAATCCACGTCCACTCACAGAACAGCAAGCCTTCTTAGCCACTGAACCAGCTCTGCATCCTGTATCCAGGTTTTTAAGGGCAAAGTCTGGGGCTCCAGTGTCACCAATAAGCTAAGCTTAGCTACCCATCCCATTGTTCCCGTGAAAGAGATTAGTGACGGTAAAGGCAGAGGAAGGGATATATTCAAGTTGGCCATATTGGGAAGAGGACAAATCAGGGGTTCAGCGACAACCCAGCCTGTATGCGGGGTGCGGGTATGAGCTGTAGGCCTAGAGGAACAACAGGGGCGAAAGGCACGTATAAGCCGTCCTGGGCAAGTGTGGTCCCCTTGATTTCTGCTGGCCAGTCTGAAGTCTCACTGCTTGAGGTGAACAGGTAGTCTCAGAAGAACCGTTTCTTCTGTGCTTCGCCCTCATTAGGGGAGTGGTCTGTCAGCTGGGGCTCTGCTGTTCCTGGCATCCTAGGTGGCTATAGGCCCAAAACGATGCCTTATGTCTGTGCCTTCAATCTTGTGAGTTGAATTCAAGGCTAGCCTGAGCCTCCATGGCATGTACTAGGACCAGCCTAGCCTACAGAGTGAGACCTTGTCTTGAAAAAAAATTTAAGGACTGTGGATATATCTCAGTGGTAGACTATGTTTTTCTAACATGTCATAAATACATATGTGTATGTATGTATACACACACACACACACACACACACACACACACTAGAAAGGGACAATACCAAACACCCAGGACTTGGGTATGGGCTTTTCAAGGTGGGGGAGTCACACTTAGGTGTCTAACCATAGCTACACATCTGATTTTGTGGCTTCTGAAGTTACATAACACAAAGGATGCAGCTTGCAGCAAAGTTCTGAGATCAAGTGAAGTCTACAGATTAGGTACAAAATAATGAGCGGGCTCACTCAGTTTCCCGTCATGGGGTGCATTGTCCAGGTTCAGGGATAGGAGTAGCGTACTAATACAGAGAGACCCAAGGCTCACAAGCATCCTGCCCTTGAGGAAGCAGAGTAGTGCTGGTGGTTGGAAGAAAGGTGGAACTCCCTACTGCCAAGGGTGACCTTGAACTTGTGACCCTCCAGCCTCCACCTCTTCGGTGCTGGGATTTTAGGTGTGCTCCACCACAGCCAGCTTGTGCAGCACTGGCATGGTGCCCCAGGCGCTGTGTGTGTTAGGGGGCACTCTACCCAATTCAGAATGTCCTCAGTATTTTTATTGTTTTTAACACTCCTAGTATTTTTTGTTGTTTGTTTGTTTGAGACAAGGTCTCCCTATGTGCCCTTGGCTGGCCTGGAACTCATGGAGATGCCTGCCTCTGCCCCCTAAGTCCTGGGATTTAAGGCGTGTACAGCTATGCCTGGCTAAATGTACTTATTTAACATATCTCTTTTAAAAGGAATGTAGTTTCTGTAGGCAATCTTTTTTCTTCCTTCCCTCCCTCCTCCTACCTCCTTTTCCTCCTCTCCCTTCTCCACCTCCCTCCTCTCTTCCTTCTCCCCTTTTTCTTCTTGAGACAGGGGCTGTGTAGCCGTGGCTGGTCTTGAACTCACAGAGATCTGTCTGCAAGCAGTCATGATTTAGTCAGTTATGTTGTGTTTCTCTCAGTCTGTGGAAAATGCGAATTGACCCTAGGTAAGAGTTTCCTCCGCTTCCTGTGTTTCTTTATATTTTCCTTTCTAGCCAGGCTGTGGTGGCACACTCCTTTAATCCCAGCCCTGCAGAAGGCAGAGGCAGGCAGATCTCTGAGTTTGACACTAGCCTGGTCTACAGAGCAAGTTCTAGGACAGCCAAAGCTACACAGAGAAACCCTGTCTCCAAACAAAAACAACAAAAAAAGTTTTTTCCTTTCTGTCCTGCCTAAAAAAATGATATATTAGAATTTTCAAAAGTTTTTTTTAAATATTTATTTATTTATTATGTATACAATATTCTGTCTGTGTGTGTGCCTGCAGGCCAGAAGAGGGCACCAGACCTCATTACAGATGGTTGTGAGCCACCATGTGGTTGCTGGGAATTGAACTCAGGGCTGCAAGCAATGCTCTTAACCACTGAGCCATCTCTCCAGCCCCTCAAAAGTTTTTAAAATTTCTTTTTACTTTATGTGTATGGATGTTTTGCCAGCATGTATGTGTGTGGGCTACAGCTCATGTGTGTAGGCCAGAGAACAATTTACAGGAGATGGTTCTATCCTCCCACCATACAGATCCTGTGAATTGAGCACAGGCTTGGCAAGAAGCACCTTATCCACTGATCCGTCTCAGCCACTGGCCCAAGAAGGTATTTTCTACATATTACCTGTTTGGGGAATGATCCATGCCTGCAATCCTAGGACTTGGGAAGATGGTGGTGTTGAAGCTAGTCTGGGCTCCGCAGCAAGACCCTCTCTCAGAAAAAGAACGTATTTACACCAAAGCGAATACACAACTCCCCAGTGCTTGTCACACTGGGCGATCTCTCAGGTGGGCCTCACCACTTCCATCCTCTTGGTGAACCGAACTCAATCGAGGCCAAGTTGCTCTCTCCACCGCCCACCGTTTCCTTTCCTTTTTTGTGGAGGAAATGCTGCAGAATGTTGGGTATTAGAAACACTTAGTTGTCAAGACGTTGCCAAAAGCCAACAAAGTGCGTCTGGTTCTAAAGCTCCTGGGCCGTCCTCTGAAGTCAACCTGGGGAGGCTCGCTCCCATGATGACCGCTGTCTGTGCTCAAAGGGAAAGGCACTCACGGCTGTGAGCAGTAGTTCTCATGAGTCTGTACACAAAGTGCTTGCTCTCTATGGATAAAGATTTTCTTTGCTTGCCTACTTGCTAGGATCTCATAGCCTAGGCCGGCCTCAAAGTCCGTAGTAGTATTTGGAGATGACCTTGAAATCCTGCCCTTGCCCCTCCCCACCTGAGTGTTGGGAGAACAGGAGTGTGCTAGCACTGTCTATGAGGTTCTGGGGCTGGTACTCAGGGCCTCCTTCCTGCATGCTAAGCACACACTCTACCAACTGACCCACATCCCTCGACAACAGTTCTTGGTTTGAACATAACTGAGAAATTTAAAAATATGAAAAGCAGCATCGGGCCACAAGCTGCTAGACTGTCTGTCACTGGGGAGGGGCTGGGTTCAAGTTTGTGAGGCGTTAGGGCAGCGCTGAGCCAAGGAAGCAGTGCAAATAGAAGCAGTCATATCAATGAGTAAAAACCAGTATTTCCGCAGCAAGAAGGGTTTTATACCCTTTGATTCCCTGCAGCATTTCCTGCCTCCAGCTGCATCCATCCCTGCATCTAGCTGCATCCCCGACCTCACTGGAAGATAACTCCTAATGGGTGTCTTCCATTTCTGCACATCTGAGCAGATCGCATGACATTTTATTCTGAATTATCTCAGCTGTGGCTGAGAACCTTGGAAGATAAAAATAAGATAAAGAGTATGGGACAGTTTTTTTTGGTCAAAAATGCATCTATCTATCTATCTATCTGTTTGTCTATCAGTAGTTAGATACCTATTATTATTTTTTGAGATGTGTTGCCCTGGCTGGCCTGTAACTTGCTATATTTACACTTGCTATTTATACTAGGCTGATGTCAAATTCACAGGAATATCTATCAGATATATCTATAAATGGATGTATCTGTACCTATCAATATCTATATCGATAGATATAGGTATACTTTTTAAAAATCGAGACAGTCTAAGTATATAGCCCTGGTTTTACTCAGCTTGCAGCAATGCTCATGTCTCTGCCTCCCAAATGCCAGCTGCTGAAAATCAGATAAATATGGTGACTTCAGAGACACAGCTCCACTGGATAGGTTAGGATCTGTTGTAAGAGTTGGGGGCATTCCTAAACTAAGAGCTCCTTGGTTTCACCTGAGCTCCCCTCTGCATTACCTCATGGGGCTGGACGGACATGCATCAGTCAGTCAACGGCGTGAAAATGAGTGCAGTTGCTTTGGTGCTGTGAGTCCTTGTCTCTGTGCATGTGTTTGCAGCATGCCTGACTGCCATGCTTAGGAGAGTCAGCTATTAAGAGTGACCATTAATTGGCACATGGGAACTTGGAATTGGGAAGGCTTTTCACCATGCTCAGAATGGCTAAACATAGCTTTCTGCACCTAAGCTATACTTACAGTGAGATTCAGGCTAACCATCTGCTTTCCCCTGGAAGCCTGGATATATGGAATATATATATATACCTCATGAGCCCCTCTGGTTGGCAACGCCCTATGTATGGTGCTACAGTTTGTGGCGTGATCTTGGCTTTTGGAAGCTTGTTCCTGGCTCCCATGCATCTGACCCCTACAGTCTCTTCCCTGTCACAGAAATGAATCACAGTGCTGGGCAGTGGTGGCACACACCTTAATCCAGCACTCGGGCAGAGGCAGGATGATTTCCATGAGTTTGAGGCCAGCCTGGCCTACAGAGTGAGTTCCAAGGTTGCACAGAGAAACCTTGTCTTGAAAACCATAAAAAAAAAGAAAAGACAAAAAAAGAAGTAAGAAATGAATCATAGCACCGAGTATGACTGTTCTGGGTCCTGGAAGTGTCCCAAGTGACTATTTATGCCAAAGGTTGCTTGGGCACACCCTCATAGCCTCTTCTCCCAGAACTTTGGTTCTTTTTCTGTGTTCATAGAACTGGCAGGAAGAATCTAGATGCATCACAGTGACACACAGAGCCAGTGGTAGGATTATTGGAGTGGGGGTATGTGTGGATGTCAGTGTGTGTGTGTGTGTGTGTGTGTGTGTGTGTGTAACAGAGTGGGAATGTGGAAATGAGTATGTGTGGGAGTGTGTGTGTGTTTGAGTATGTCTGTGAGTGAGTGTGGGGGATGTATTATGTGAGTAGGTACGGGTGTGTGGGAATGTAGAAGTGAGGTGTGTGTGCGTGTGTGTGTGTGTGTGTGTGTGTGTGTCGGACTGTCATGGCCAGGCACCCAATTTATGGTAGTATAAGCAAAACAAAGTCCCTTCTCTTCTGGTCATAAATCCCAAGGCAGTCACTTTGCCACCATAGTTGACTCAGAGTGTGGGACCCCGAAGCTGCTCCTTGACGCCCCTGGAGGCCCTCAAGTCAGCCAGCCATGTAACCAGTTGGCTGCAGGTTGTCTCGAGAGCCCAACATGTAAGACAGAGTGGTCACAACTTTCACACCCACAGCAGGATCCTAGCAGGTGAGACCCTGTTGTTCAGGGTGTGATGTGTGACCCTCCGGGCTGAGTCCAAGTCTCCCATGTTTTAGGATCATGAGACTAAGTGAAAACAGCAGCCACTCTAGGCAGTGGCTGTTAGCTTGCTTGAGTCCACCTGCTCTCTCCACTCTTTCTCCTGCTCCCATTTGCTCCCGTTACTTCTGTTTAGTTCTTTTTGTTTGTTTGTTTGTTTTTGTTTGTTTTGTTTTGTTTTTCGAGACATGGTTTCTCTGTGGCTTTGGAGCCTGTCTTGGAACTAGCTCTTGTAGACCATGCTGGCCTCGAACTACAGAAATCTTCCTGCCTCTGCCTCCTGAGTGCTGGGATTAAAGGCGTCTGCCACCACCACCCAGCTCCTGTTTTGTTCTCTTGAGAGAGGGGCTCATGTAGCCCAGGCTCGCCTTGAACTTCTGATCTTCCTACCTACTTTCCAAGTGTTTTGGAATTGCAGACATGTACTGCTACACCTGGCTCTACATGCAACATTTTTTTAAAACAAGATTTTATTATTTATGTTGATGTGTATGTGTGTGCTGCATGGGTGCTCTCAGAGGCTAGAGGACATTGGATCTCCTGAAGTTGTGGTTTCAGGCAGTTAATACCTGAGGGAGGTATTAAGATTTGAACTCTGGTCCTCTGGAAGAAAAGAAATTGCTCTCTGGCCACTACACTCAGTATTCTAAAAGGGATTTATTTTTATTCTATGTGTATGAGTGTTTGCATGTATGACAATGTAAGGACATGTTTATATGGACATGTATATATTATACCACTTTCATGCTTGCTGCCTGAGGAGGACAGACGAGGTTGTCAGATCCCTTGGAACTTGAGTTACAGATGGTTGTGAGCCACCAAGTGGATATTGGGAACCAAACCAGGGTCTTCTCTTAACCGCTGCGCCATCTCTCTAGTCCCTACCGTCTCTATGTTAAAAGTGCCCACCACATGTACAAATGATAGAAGTTGGCCTTGGCACCACTGCAGGAGACACAGCCTGAAGATGCTTTGTGAAGGTGTCATGTGACATGAGAGACAGGGATCTTCCCATGGAGTGAAGGATAAGGTAACCATGGTGACATGAACTGAAAGGTTGAGCTTCAAGGAAAGAAAGGAAGTGGTTTGCATGAGGGGCGCTTGGTAACACCTCCATGGCTGTGAACAGTGTGGGTGTCATCTTATGCCACATCTTCCTGCCCCCCCAGACACACAAATGATGGCTTTGCTTTCCAGTCCAGGCTGACATATACAGACTTGCACACACTCCTGCAGCTGCATTCAAAGAGGAGACATTTTCAATAAACTCTTCACTTTGATCCCGGTGCTCGGGAGACGTGGCTCAGAGACTTTTCCAAGGAAGGACTGCTGCCAGGGTGCTTCTGGGTTTTTATTTTTAAGTTACAGTTTAGTTTTTTGTGTGTGTGTGTGGATATTCAAAGACAATTATCAGGAGTCGGTTCTCTCCTTCCACCACGTGGGGCCCTGGAGTAGAACTCGGGCAATCAGGATTGGCGGTAGGTGCCTTTACTTCCTGAGTCATCTCCCAGCACTTTGAAAATGTGTTTAAACCCATGATTACAGATAAATAATATAAGACTTGAGACTAGTGAAATAAAAACTAATAATCTAACTGAGCTGTGGAACTGACTGACACATATATAACATACAAAATAAGTTAGTAGGGAACCCAACAGAACACATAACAGTCATCTTTGGGGTGAGGTAACATAGCCAAAATACATTTTGGGGGGACTAGGGGATCAATCTTAGTGGCAGAGTACATGCTTAGCATGCATGGAACCCTAGATTCTCTAGCAACACACGGACACGTGCACGCACGCACTGACACACACACGCACGCGCAATTTGTATTCATCTCACAGTATTAATTCAAAACTAACTGATAAAAAAGACAAACTATCATTACTTTTGGGAGGCTTTTAAAAAAAATAAACAGGTTCTCTCTATATAGCCCTCTTTGTCTTGGAACTTATGACTGGCCTGGCTTCTGTGGCTTCTGCCTCCCGAGTGCTGGACTTAAAGACAGGCACCAGCAATCCCTGCAGGTCACCACATTTTCTGATGAATGCAACAGAAATAAATCCATTAAAAATGAGTTCCTCTATCCCATTTCCCCAACTTTCCTCTCTCTTCAGCAGTGGACAGACTGAAGACATTTCTTTGTCTCTTCATCTGTCTTTCCGATCAGACTGACTCTGAGGGCAGAACCTCTGATAACCTGCTGTCACTTCAGTCCCCTTACCACGACCGTAGGTGCTGCCTAAATAAATAAGTGTAGAATGACTGTAAACCGCACACATATTTGACCGGCACAAAATATGGCTTCTACAATGCCACTCCCGCTGTTGGTGCTGCGCACCTTGGCACAGTGAGTTCAACATCACAAAGTTGTCACCTGACTTGTCACCTGCCTCTGCTTGACCTCCTTGTGGTCAACCGGTGTCCTCTGGAGACTCAGCCACTTACTAATACCAGCTCTGAGGGCTGTGGCTGTTTGAACCCATGTGACTGGCTTTTCCACAGGACAGAGACACCAGCTGTAGCTGCAGAGCTAGCCAGGAGTTGACCTCTCTAGGAGGTGTTAGAAAAGGCTTCATTCCAATGTCTCTCTGAATTTCCGAGTGTGATGCTCTAGTTTCTCCACCTCTGTCTGGAGGCAGCCCAGGGCACTGGGGCTCGGGTACTTAATCACCGCATTCTTGGTGGCCAGTGCCAGGTCCTTGAGCAGTCCACACAGGTGACTGCTGCCACGCAGGATCTCGTTGCGTTCATCCTTGTCCTGGGTCTCCTTGCACAGTGTGTCCACCAGCTTCTGCCCGACTGTAATGACCAGCTTACTCTGAGTGATGAAGACCTCAGGGGGCTGGCTGTTGCTCAGGCTGCTGGTAAAGACGCCAATGGCTTTAAAGAGTGCTCCAAAATAGAGCCTGCAGTGCTCGGACAGGTGGATCTTCCTGTCTGCATCCTGCCGATTGGGAGCGGGAGAGGGAAGAGAGCTTGGGCTCTAGAGGAGAGGAAGGAGAGAATACGTAAGGGCTAGGACCATCAGCAGGCTGCAGCTATCAATCTTCTCCTGTGTGGGTTCGATTTGCAAGAACCCTTGTAAGAAAAAGGTTTGCTAAGGAAATTCAGAGCTGGCCAATGCCAATGTTTTCAAAGCACTGTTCGGCATGCAACTGTGTATTCTTGTATTATAGGTGGTAGCACTGTTAGGCATGCAACTGTGTGTTCTTGTATTATAGGTGGTAGTACTGTTAGGCATGCAACTGTGTGTTCTTGTATTATAGGTGGTAGCACTGTTAGGCATGCAACTGTGTATTCTTGTGTATGCAACTGTGTATTCTTGTACTATAGGTGGTAGCACTGTTAGGCATGCAACTGTGTATTCTTGTACTATAGGTGGTAGCACTGTTAGGCATGCAACTGTGTGTTCTTGTACTATAGGTGGTAGCACTGTTAGGCATGCAACTGTGTATTCTTGTGTTACAGATCATAGTGCGTCTGTGCATGCTGTTTTATTCAACCAGCTCTGTAAACCGTAAGAAACACTTTCTAAGGAACACATTGATAAAGATAAATCTGCAACTTTCAAATGTTCAAGAAGTTGGGGAACTAGGTGTTTATCCCCACTCTCTGGAGGTGGAGACAGGAAGATTGCCAGCTCAAGACTCGCCTGACCGATGTGGTGAGGCAGACATTGTATCATGAGCATCTTGGCTTGAAAATATCAAGTGTAGGCAAACTTAAAACATAGTGATGCTTTACCTGGGGCAAGAATGGGGAGGAAGCTATCATTATTTCTTTCTTTCCTTTTTTTAAAAGGTTTATTTATTACGTATACAACATTCTGCCTCTATGTATGCCCGCACGCCAGAAGAGGGCACCAGATCTCTTTATAGATGGTTGTGAGCCACCATGTGGTTGCTGGGAATTGAACTCAGGACCTCTGGAAGAGCAGTCAGTGTTCTTAACCACTGAGCCATCTCTCCAGCCCCCTATTGATGGAGGAAGGTCATTGGCTAATAAAGGCACTGCCCTGGCCCATTTTATTGGTTAGAGGATAGGTGGGAGGAGTAAACAGAACAAAATGCTGGGAGGAAGAGGAAGTGAGCTCAGAGTCTCGACAGCTCTCCTCTCTGGAGCAGACGCCTGGGAGAGACGCCATGCCCCGCTCACGGCATGAAGCTCCAACCCAGTATGGACTAGGCTAGAATCTCCCCGGTAAGCGCACCTTGGGGTGCTACACACAGATGATTTGAAATGGGCTAAATTAAGATGTGAGAATTAGCCTGTAAGTGCTAGAGCTAAAGGGCCAAGCAGTGCTTAAAAGAATACAGTGTCTGTGTAATTATTTTGGGGCATAAGCTAGCCGAGCAGGCGGCCGGGGTGCTGGGAACGCAGCCCCGCCGCCCCTATTACTACACCCTATCATTATTTCTTAATGAGGAACCGCTTCAGGTAGTTAGTGGGCAGGAGTCCTGGGGTGCTGAGTGGGGCATCCCGTATATGGAGCCCTGTCCCCAGAGCCAACGAGGAAGCCCTGTTAGTGTGAAGCAGCCCTGTCAGATGTGGCTCCTGGACTTGACTTGCATCACTTTGCATCACTTGCCAGGGATGCAAAACCAAAGTCAAGTGCTAGGTGAGCTCTGAGAAGGCAGACACCCTGTCCAAGTCAGTGGACACCTCTGTCCTCCTTTGCTCTCTCCAATACCCCAGTTGTTGATCTGGTTTACTGCAACTCGACAGTTTCTATAACCTTCACTTCTCTTGCCTCTCAACATTGGCTGGCTTCTTACTTGGTTTTTAAATGGACTCGTTGCATGTGTGTGTGTGTTGAAATTATGCACATATACAGATATTCACTGTGCACATGCATTCAGAAGCCAAAACATGGTGTCCAGTTTCTTCCCCAGTCTTTCTTTGTCTTATTGCCTTGAGATAGGTCTCTCACAGAACCAGAAGGTCCCCATCTTGACTAGGCTGACTAGTTAGTGAGATCCCAGAATCTGCCTGTCTCTACCCACTGCCTCCCAATGATGGGGTTACAAGCACATGGTAGCCAGCCATGCCTGGCTTTTTTATATGGGTTCTGGGTTTTTTTTTTTTTTTTGGTTCTGGGGTTTTGAACTCAGGTCTACACAACAAGCACTCTTACCCACCGAGCCATCTCCCTAGCCCTGGACTCATTGTTCATACTTTATTTAATTTAGAGAAAACATTTAAAGTTGGTAAGTGGAAAACTGCTTTCTGCCACAAATAGAAGGCAGCCAAGAAGATCAAAGAATGATAAAATCTTTGGTTTAAAAGACACTGATCAGGTGTCAAAGATACTATGAAGAAGCATTAACACTCCCCCTCAAATGTTTTACTGTAATCATCAAAACATGAAAGGGTTGCCAGGCTGAGTGCGGCTCAGTGGACTTTACCTGTCTTGCACAGAGCCCTAGATTCAGTTCCAAAGATAAAGACAGGAGGGAAGGAAAGAGAAAATTCTTACAGGGCTTGTGACAGTGTCATTTAATGTCACGTGGTTGCAAGCCGTGACAACTCCGAGGAGCACCTAGAGTTCTTTCCCTGATGCTTAGGGGTGCGTGCTCCACCCGGGTGCCCAGGGTCCCTCCATTACCCACCCGGGTGCCCAGGGTCCCTCCATTACCCACCCGGGTGCTCAGGGTCCCTCCATTACCCCCCGGGTGCTCAGGGTCCCTCCATTACCCCCCGGGTGCTCAGGATCCCTCCATTACCCACCCGGGTGCTCAGGGTCCCTCCATCACCCCCCAGGTGCCCAGGGTCCCTCCATCACTAAGGAGAGCAGGAGGCAGATGGATGTCACTAGCATGGACTAGGCTATAACTCTGCATTTTCATAGACCAAGGAGAGTTCTCCAGGGCAAATCATATTCATCAGAGCCGTGGAGAGCATGAGGGCTTACCATGGCATGGAAATCTTTATTTTCATCTGACCTTTGTTCCAAGATAGGCTCTCCTTTCTCTTGTGGGTTAGGTGGCTTCTGAAAAAATTAAATCTTCAGATTACTAATTTGACTAGCTATGCCTGTTTAAGCTTACCTTTTTGTTTCATTGTTATGGTTGGTGGTTTTTATGCCCCATCCCCACTCTCAAGATCTTGCCATGTAGCCTAGATTGGCCTGGAACTCACCACCTCCTCCCCAGCTTCCTGAGTACAGAGGTTACAAGCATGCACCACTGTGCCCCACTTAAATTTACTCTTAAACGGGAGGTTCTGTTCATGCTTCTGCCTACGGATGCATTCATTGGCATTGGCAACAAAGGGCTGATAAAGTGGAAATTAAAAACAGCCAACTTTTTAGAATATGTCAACTCTCCTCTATCAGCCAGGCACTTCAGAAGAACCTGGGAAGTGACAACTGTCTGCTGTCACAGTGACTTGCTGGGTCTCTGCAGTCTGATAGTCCCTGAACTCAAGGGTCTCCTTGTGGGTCCAAAGGCAGTCAGCCAGAGAAGTGTTTCTTGGAGTCCCTGGAGCAGCAGGCTGGTCAGTCCAGCATCAGGGAGAATGTGTGTTTTCCTCCTGTGACTCTGAGAAACACATCAACAATGACAACCTAGAAATGCGGAGAAACCTGGCAGGTAGCAGCACAGGTCTGTGACTTCAGCATCATGGGAGATGTGCTGGATAGTTTTATGTCAACATAACACAAGCTAGTGTCATGGGACAGGAGGGAACCCAATTGAGAAAATGTCCTCATAAGATCAGGCTGTAGGCAAGCCTATAGGGTGTTTTCTTAACTAGTGATTGATGTGGAAGGGCCCTGTCCATTGTGGTGGGCCACCCCTGGGCTGAAGGTCCTGGGTTCTGTAAGAAAGCAGACTGAGCAAGCCATGTGGAGCAAGCCAGGTGCCTTCCCTGCTTGAGTTCCTGTCCTGACTTCCTTCAGTGATGGACTATGATGTGGAAGTGTAAGCCAAATAAAGTCCTCCCCAACTTGATTTTGGCCATGGTGTTTTATTATAACAGTAGCAAAAACCCTAACTAGGAAAGGAAGCTAAGGCAGGAGGGGCCCAAGTTCAACACCTGCTTGGGCAATTTAGGGCCATTCTTTCCAAAATAAAGAGTAGAAAATTTAATGATTTCAGTCATGGTGGCAAATGCCTTTAAACCCAGCCTTCAGGAGGCAGAGAGGGAGAGGTGGAGGTAGCTCTCTGAGTTCCAGACCAAGAGTACACAGTGAGACCCTGTCATAAACAAACAAACAAACAAACCAAAAGAACAACAATAAAAACAAGACAGAGAATGGCAGAGGCAGACAGCACACTACATGCACACACATACAGAGGGCCTGGGAGATAGTTCAATGAGGTGCTTTGCAAGGACAAGCACCTGGTTCAGCCACTGGAACCCATGGGAAAAGTTGGGTGTGGTGGCACAAGCTTGTCACTCCAGTGCTAGGGAGGCAGAGGAAGGCGGCTCCCTAGGCCCCACTTTCCAGCCATCCTAGCCTACTGGGCCACTTCCAGGTCAGCGGGAGACACTGAGGAAAAGCAGCCAGGGTTGTCCTCTGGCTTCCACACACACATACAGGTGCACACTTCCACGTGCACACATTCCAGGCATCTCCCTCTCTGGTGACCATTTCAGGAGACAAATGAGGCTCCCTGGTGTACTGTTTGTCACCCGAACTCACCTGTCCACAGACAGTCACTCTGCTTTTCTTTACCAGCTGAAGGCAGTGTTCATTTGACTGGGTTTCTCTTTGGGGGGGCTGGATGCATCTTTCGCACTTTGGCTCCGTCTCTCCTTTCTCACAGTTCTGTTTAAAAAGGAGCCTGCCGTTGGCAATGACAATGGAGGTAAATCTCTTGACATCTTCTGGAACCATCCTCGCCACCATGACAAACCTCTCCAGGTCATCCAGGTTGTTTTGGACTTTGTCTGTCACGAGAACATCAAGGGGCCAGTTGCAGCGGTCTAGGTTTCCCTTTGCATCCAGCAGAATCTGGTAGGAACCCGAGATTATTAGAAGCTGATCTCTAATCCTAGCCTGAAGCTGGCTGTCCGTGAGATTGCCAGCAGTCCCACCAACCCCTTGGGCAAAATCCAGAAACTCTCTTAAGGATTCTTCAATGTGGTCCGCGGCCCTTCGTATCATGCGAATGTTGGTCTCCAAGGAGTCTTTGAACCTCCAAGTCCTGCTTACGTAGAGCAGCAGGCCCGCTGCAGAACTGGCCACTTTGTGCTGCAGGGCCATTGCCGTCTCTTTGGCAAAATCCACGTCCATCCACAGCTCCTTCGCAGAGTCCTCAGAGGAGGTGCTGGGGGAGGAGTCCATGGACACGGAGGAGCACGAAGACACCATACTTGCTCTGCTGTCTGAGCTGGCAACCGACAATTGGTCTGAGTCAGGAGACAGGGAATTTGGCTGTCTGGAGATCCAGGGGATAGTCTCTGGAACCTCTTTGACTTCCTCCAGCTCCTTCCCAGCCTGAGACACACCGTGTGTGGCTTTCGGGGTGTCATAAATGTTGGGCTTGGTGTTCTGTTGCTCCACTCTGGGAATGAGAAACCTGGAAGGGACACTGTAGCTGCTGACCGCATCCGAAGGAAGTGAGTCTCTGGGTGCCGGGACAGCGTAGGAAGGCTCTTCTGGGGGGCTGCTTTTCTTCTGCACTCTGCTGTCCGGCTGTGGGGAGAGAGTCACAGCTCCAGTGCGCACAGCGGATGGGTATCCTGGATCGGCACTGGACCCCGACTCTCTGGTGAAGCTGGTCAGAGACGCATTTCTGACTTCGGCCTTTCCCAGCAACACTGGAGCGTTGTTCCTCCACTCTGATTGCTGAGGGGTGGATAACGTGTTGTAGCCACCACCTTGTCTGAAGGCAGCTGTTGGTGTCAGCACAACCCTCTGGCCCTGCGGGAAAACCACACGAAGCTGTCCGGGTGAGTAGCGATCGGAAGCGTTTGAAAGGGTCTTTACCTCTGAGTGGCACTCTTGCTCAGGTTCCTTCAGTGTCTCCCTGCTGCTCTTGTCACTCAAGGTCCCTCACAGCCTGACCTCACCTCCTTCTGAACCCCCTTTCTTTCCACAGCCCATCTTTGCCTGTCCCCACTCCTGCATGTCGGTGGAGGTCTGAATAAGAATGGCCTTCATAGGCTCCTATGTTAGAATGCTTGCTTCCCAGTTGGAGAACGTGTCTGAGAGTATTAGGCATGGCCTTGTCAAAAGAGATGAGTCACAAGGGTAGACTTTGCTTCAAAAGCCTCCCACCACCCCTGTGCTCTCTGCTAATTGTTCAAGATCTGAGCTTTCAGCTTTTCCCGCTGCCATGCCTTTATTCTTCCATCATGGAGTCTAACCTCTGGAGCCATAACCCCAATTAAATGCTCCATTTTATAAGTTACCTTGGTCACGGTGGTCTCATCACAGCAAAGGGAACTAATACAGCATCCCCCTTCCTACATTGGTTTTCTCTCCATAGTTCAGAACCCTCCCTCATACCCCCTTGTCTAACGTCCCAGTTGCTCCCTCTGCTCCTCATGGCCTCTGTAACCTTTTCTCTCACATCTCACGAACTTCTGCCTCACCCACTATGATGCTGAGATGCAGCAGTGTTGGAAGATCTCCCGAATCCCATACTCCCTCAATGGGACCATGCCTGTGGGACACATCTGGTCGAGTGCAATGACAAATGTCCCCCTCACGAGGGACCTCAAATGATGTTCCTCTGCACAAAGGTGACACGTGCTTTGAGACAACACGCCTATGTGATCCCTCACAAGACGCCATTCCCTAGCACCTGCTGAGCTTTCTCTCTGTGGCTTATACCAATTAGCTCACAGAATATTCCAGAATGTGCAGTAAGAATGGAGGCATGGGAAAGTTAAACAACCTAACCATTCTCCCTCTCTCTCTCTCTCTCTCTCTCTCTCTCTCTCTCTCTCTGCCCCCCCCCCCTCCATAGGTCAGAGATGTACACTGGGAATCTTCTTCTATTGTTCTTCCCCTTGTATTTTGAAACAGGGTGACTCAATGAACCTAAAACTCAATAGATTTGCTGGCCCATCATCTCTAGCAATCCTCCTGTCTCCACCTTCCCAACTCTGGGACTACTGGCTTGTGCTCAGCATTTGAAATATTGTATGTATATGGGTGTTCATCCCGCATGTATGTGTACCACGTGCACATCTGCCACTCGTGGAGGCTGGGAAAGAGCATCAGATTCCCTGGGACTGGAGTTATAGACTCCAGTGAGCCGTCGTGTCGATGCTGGGAACTTGGGACCTCAGGAAGAACAGCCAGTGCTCTTCACCAACTCTCCAACTCCCCTTTTTAGAAAGAATGTGAGCTAAGGAGAGCCAAACTCAGTTCCTCGCACTTGCAAGGCGAGCTCTTACCAACAGAGCCATTGCTACAGCCCACTGCCTTAGTCCTGGATAGCAGGGCAAGGAGAGGTTTCACCTTCAGGGCAGTGGAGCTTGTTACAGGACTCTGAACCTGCCTTTTAGTCAAGTGCTACAATGTGAATCTGGAATGTTCCTTGATACTGAGGGCTTGTCCTTAGCATGAGCTGCTGTTAGAAGGTGAACAGCTCCTTTGGAAGCTGGAGCCTAGCAGAAGGAAGTTGAGCCACTGGGGCTGTCACCATGAAGGAATACTAGAACTCCAACCCTCTCTTCTCTCTCTTTGTTCCCTTGCCTTCATAGAGCAAGCATCTCGTTTCTTCATGTGCTCTCGCAGAGGTGCACTGCACCACAGTTTTCAAAGCAACCAACAACCAATTGTGAGCTCTGAAACAGTGAACCAAAGTAAACCTTCCCTCTCCATAAGTTGCTTCTCTCAGGTATCTCGTCAGAGCAGCAGAAAGATGGCAATTCATCTAGCTAATAAAGTCGCCTAGCTCCGCATCCCCGTCTGTTCATACTCACACTGGCCTGGCTGGCAGAGGAGTGGAGCGCTGCCTTCTGGGAGCTGGTGGGTATGTCGTAGCACTGCTGTCTCTCCGGATTCTGGGGAAAGACCGCAAAGAAGGGCAACTTTTGAGTTCTCTTTTCGAAGGATTTCCCACACAAACTCCACAAGTTCAGTGTTTGTCAATGAAAGACACAAAACCCTGAACACTTTGGGGCCTAAAGTCACAGTTCTTTGTTATGTTATGATAGCTGTGCTCAACCACCAACTTGAACCCCCTCAGTTTTTTTAAACCAAAATCAATTCTGTCTCTCTGTCTCTATCGCTCTGTCTCTGTCTCTCTATGTCTCCCTCTCTCTTTTGCTGAGGAACCTGCCCTCAGCAGGTCAGGTACCGAAGAGGTGTGGAGTCAGCACAACTGCATGCACGGAGAGAAAACTTTTCTGAGGGTCAAAGCTTAATTTTTCATTTTATTTTTTTCTCTGTCTGCTCCTACTGTTTTTTTCTCTGTTCTCTTTTTTTACTCTGTTGCTTTCCTCTTCCTCCTTCTTCCCTGACATCCTCCTCCGTCCTCCCTGACGTCCTCCTCCGTCCTCCCTGACGTCCTCCTCCGTCCTCCCTGACGTCCTCCTCCTCCATCTTCCCTGATGTTCTCCTTCTTCTTCTTCTTCTTCTTCTTCTTCTTCTTCTTCTTCTTCTTCTCCTTCTCCTTCTCCTTCTCCTTCTTCTTCTTCTTCTTCTTTGTTTGTTTTTTGAGACAGGGTTTCTCTGTGGCTTTGAAGCCTGTCCTGGAACTAGCTGTGTAGACCAAGCTGGTCTCGAACTCACAGAGATTCGCCTGCCTTTGCCTCCCGAGTGCTGGGATTAAAGGTGTGCGCCACCATCGCCCAGCTGATGTTCTCCTTCTACCTCTCTTATTTTTCTCTTCTCTCTTCTATGCCTCCTAAGGCAAAGATTTCTATGCAAGAAAAGATAACCTTTACAACTAAAAGTTACATATTTTCCAAAAACAAATTAAAATCTTTGCAGAGGAAGAAATTATAATCACATGATTAAGTCACATGTTTTTCTTAGACGTCCACAAGTAAACATTTTCCTTTGTATTAATTTTCCCAACATAATATCGTCAGCCCAAAGCAATGATTCTTTTAAAATTAATTAACAAAGTTTTAAGCAAGCCAAGAATATTATAGTCAGTTCCTTTTGTACTGGCAGGCAGCTGTTTGCAATTACAAAGAAAAGATCAATTATTTTATGATTTATCTCAAAGGGTAATCTTATAAAAAACAATCTCAAATATAAATTTTATATATAAAAAAGTCATTTCTACTTTAAGTCCTCAAAGTGCACACCCATTCACCAATAATTTTTTTATTAAATCATACCAGAAAGCTGAGGACAAAAATGGGTACAAGAAATTAATTATTGCTTTTGGTCACCAACCCATCTTTAACAAGAGTCAGTCAGTAATAACAGGCTGCCTTTGTTCTTGCCCCTGACCTCAACGAGTCCTTTGCTCAACTATCAGAAGTGTGCCTTTCTAAACTATAAATTGTTCTTTGAAATTTTCTACCTCGAAGCCATTAACCAAAACATCTTAAACTAACTTTGCTAACGATCACATCTCTGAATTCTTTCTAAAGGTGGTGGCTGAATCATCAATCTGTTTCAGCAGCAATGCCTGGGGAAAAGCCAATCACTTTTATTGTAAGTGCCGTGGCACTGCCCGGTGAGGTGAGGGACTCAGAGATTATAAGGGACGTGGTGGCTGTGAGGGCAGTAAGCAGAGCCATGCTCAACAACAGCATGAAATGGAGTCCTGGAACTCTGCTTCTCCAAGACACCCCCATCGTGTTGATGCTGACCGGCCTGCTTGCTGCTCCTCTTCAATGGCTCCTGACTCTCTCCCTACCCCTGTGTGTGTGAGTGTGCGTGCACGTGTTTGTGCGTGTGTGTCTAAGCATGGGCACCTTCTCAGCTCAAGGTGTGGGGGTGGGGTGGAGGAGGCCTACAAGCACAGACATGTCCTAGCAGCCACCCAAATAAACCCTGGAAGCTCTTCTTAAGGGAGTCAGCACTGTGAATGAAGAAAACCACAATGGTAAATGACTTGGGGAACTCAGACGGGGCACCAAACCTTAGGGTGTGGAAGGGTGCAGAGAAGCTTACCTTCAGGGTTGCGGAGATCCGGCTCTGGACAGGAACGTCGTACACCTGGGAAGGCAGAGTCGGCAACGAGGCCCTTGCAGGTCTGGGAAGCATGTGGAGGGTCTTGGAGAGAAAAAGAGTGGAGTCAAGATTCCCAAGGTCATGGTCAAAGTCATCTTCTAAACAGTGAAGACAGCCAAGAGTGTTGGCTGTCACCAGCAGGCAGGTCCATCCTGAGACCCACGGGCTGAGGAGAGATGGGAATGTAGCCCAAAACTGAATCCTAACTTTATGTAAAATATTCTAAGATTTTTTTTTTTTTTTTGGCAAGCTTTAAAGACTTGATGGAACAGTTCCCGAGCATGAACTTTATAAATGGCGGTGTCATGTCACAATGTCAAAAGACCTGCAGTAGGCTACGAGGACAGGGACGTTGCAGGGAGGAACCATGGTTATGGGCATGTCTCCCGTACAAGGTGGGCCATCGTGCCTGCGTCAGAGTCCCCTGGGAAGTGGATTAGAATATGGATTCTTGGTGTGCATGTCTGATGAATGTGAGTGCCGGGGAGGGGGGTGGTGCGGGAGCCTGTAGCGGGGACAAGCTTGTCTCATGATTGGAGGCCAGCCTCGAATACCCTATGAAGGCAAAGATGACCTTAAATCCTTGATCTTCCTGTCTCTACAGCCCACGGACTAGGATTACAGGCACATACCACACTACACCCATCTTTATAGTATGCTGGGGACCAACTCTTGGGCTTACTCAGGACTTCATGTATGTTAGACAGGCACTCACTGACGGAGCAACACTTCCTGCCATGTTTTATTTTAATAGGATAAAGCATACTGGGTGCCATGACATACAGTACAACAGAAGAGGAAACAGGATTTGCCATATCAGGCCCATAGGTTGAGGACGAAGGCCAGGCAAGAGAGGACCAAATAAATTTGCTGAAAACCCAAAGGGAGATGAACCACCTAGCTAGGTCCTAAGGAACCCGGCACTGCGTAGAGTCCTTTCTGAGTTAGATCACTGCGGGTAGGGGGTTCAGGATTTAATGTGGAGATCAAGGGACAACCCAGGCTGAGGAGCAGCTTCTGAGAACCAGGCAAGGGTCTCTTTCTTCATCATTGTATTCGTCACCCAGCCTGGGGATGACACCGGTTAAGCTTTGCCTTGGGTTTGGTTCTGGTGAATGGAGGCACACAGCCCGAGACGGTATTAGACATGAACACTCTCCTGGCTGTCCCTCGGCTGCAGTCACAGCAGGGATAAAGCAGCTGTGAAGCCATACGGCATATGTCTCTCCAAAGACGCACTGCAGCTGTCGAGGATCAAACCTGCCCCTTTCTCTGTTTGAAAACTGCATTAAAATTGTGGGCCCTCAGGAGCAGGACTTCCTGAAGTACTATCCTAAAAAGGAAACACCCGTTGGTACCTGGAAACCGAAGTCACCCACATGGAGGGGCAGACTCCTCACAAGCTTGGATAAGAGGGTAGAGCCTCACATCCCACCTGTCTGCACTTTGTGGTTCTCAGGAATAGACCTTACAGCCCAGGCCTGGGCTGGCTCTTTGGGCTATCCAACACAGCTACTGTTGCCCCACCTAAAGCCCACCTTTCCCTCAGCTTGTACTTTAGAAACTGCTCGTGGGGGCGCCTCCAGCATCCCAGGTTCAGCAATCTTCTGTGCTCTAGCTGGGGAGGTGGCTCTGTCAGTAAAGTACTTTGCAAACATGAAGACCTGAGTTCAATCCCCTGAACCTGCATGAAAATAGCCGGGATGGTGGCACCCACTTGTGATCCTAGTACTGGGGAGCTGGGGATCCCTAGTCTCACTGCCTCCCCAGCTTAGCAGAATGGACAAGTTCCAAGCCAGTGAGAGACGTTGTCTCAAAAAACAAAACAAAATAAAGCAACAATAGAAAGGAGGCAGGCAGGGAAGGTGGCTCACCCATTGGGTAATGGCGCTAACAGCCAAGCCTGACGATTTGAGTTCAGTCCCTGGAACTCACACAGCGAGGGGAGAGAACTGACTCCAGTAAGTGGAATTCTAACCTTCATATATGTGCTGTGGCAAGCATGTGCCCCCAGTAAGCGTAGCTGTGGTTTTTATTTTGTTTCAAGAAAGGTTTATATTTTGTTTCTATATAGCCCCAGCTGGCCTGGAACTTGCTATGTAGACCAGGCTGGGTGGCCTCAAGCCCACAGGGTCTACTTGTATTTACCTCCCCATGGCTGGATTAATGACATGTTCTACCATGCTGTTTAAATGCTACCATAAAATAGCAAGGTGGACAACTTGAGGTTGACCTCTGACCACCGTATGTATATACACACATGTCCATCCATACATGTGTATGCACACCCATAAACACCCCCCACATGCACACATACACACACATACACAAACACATGTATACACATATTAGAAAAATCAAGTCTGGAGGTGGTGAGTTTGAATCCAGCCTGGTCTACTGAGTGAGTTCCAATTCAGCCAGGACTATACAGAGGAAAAGAGAGAGAGAGAGAGAGAGAGAGAGAGAGAGAGAGAGAGAGAAGAAGAAGAAGAAGAAGAAGAAGAAGAAGAAGAAGAAGAAGGAAGAAGAAGAAGACGAAGACGAAGACGAAGAAGAAGAAGAAGAAGAAGAAGAAGAGAAAAGAAAAGAAAAATCAAACCCTGGTTCTGTCCCTGGTCTTAGGCTGATTGGCCCAGGACCAAACTCATCAACAGTTTAATTGCACCCCCACCCAATTTTCCAAGCCCTTCCTTGCCTATTTTGTGCAAATGGTTGACTTTGTGGGTCACAAGTGACTGTGGGAGCCACCTACAGTTCACTCAGGGACTTTCCTGTATGTGCCACTTCAGAAATGTCCCCTTTCTTGGGAAAGTGTTAAGTTAGATGCAGTCAATTAAGGAACAAGCCAAGAACTGTGGTTTCCAAAGGCTCGCAGGGATGGGAAGTAATTCCAAGTGAGTATCGCAGAAAATCTGTCCCTTTACACTTGAAATACCAACGTGGCCGTTCTCAGAATGGAAGTCTGTTCTGCATGTGGTTTTGTGTGTGTTTCAAGCCAGGCTTCCACATTAAATAAAGGAAGCTGGAATGAAAAGTAAAACAAAAACTCAGAAGAGTGGTTTCCTGGGCGAAGCTGCAGGAGGAAGACATGCGGGCTTCTGGGAGCTGTTTTGGTTTCGCTAGTGTGCATACAAGTAACTGAGCTGCACCTCCAGGACCTGAAGGTGACAAAGGGACAAAAACTCAGCGGAAAGAGTCGCTTTGGGGTCAGCTCAATGGCTCTGTGGGTAAAGGTGCTTTGCTGCCAAATTTGATGACCTGAGTTCGATTTCTAGGATTCCCTGGATGAAGCGAGAGAACCAACTTCCACAAATTGTCCTCTGACCTCCACAAACATAAATAAATGTAATAAAAAAGAACTTTCCTATATAACTGACGAAATATGTTTAAAAAATAATTTCAGCCAGGCTCACATAAAGAGGGCCACACGGAGAGCAGAGACGCTGAGGATTAAGGTCAGGTGGACAGATGGACACAGACTGACTTGAAAACATCAGTTTCTGCCCTGGGCTCACATATGGCTCATCGGCATGGGCCATCTGACCTCGCTTGGAATCCTCTTGTGTAGGATGGAGGACCATTCTAATCCAAAGGCCCTCAGAGGCTTCGGATACACTGACTCTGGCACATAGAGGAAAGACTCACGACAACTTGAGAGGCGCGCTGTGTTGTGCTCCAGCCACCTTGGTGTCTAACGCCGGGCCACTCTGAATCCTGGAGCTGGCACTGGTACAAAGGAGCCGTGAAAGGCTTTGCTCCAGCTGTGGCTTGAGTCTGCAGACTGCAGTGGACACAGCTCAAAGGGCCGGGTTTCCCTAATCCTACCTGTGACTGTCCTTGGTTGGAAGATGTTTTCTGGGCAGCCTCAGACTCAGGGATAAATGGCAGATGCCTGAGCCCCAAAGACATCCATGCCTGCTTCCCTGTGGACCACACTATTCTTGGAGTGCCTGGCTCTTCCTTTTGGGGATAGAGGAAATTATATAGAATCTCCTAAGGGTACAGTTAGGGGCTCACCTTAGACGTCATCAGTCTGATGTTTCCCCAACACAGGGACAAGGGACAGAGAGTGCTGGAGACCTCCTACTGTTCTGGATTGATAGTAGCTGCCTTTGAAGTCAAAGGAGCCAGGACACCAGCCCCTTCAGAGGAGGAGAGGGAAGAGGAGGAAGAAAAGGAGGGAGAAGAGAAGGAGGAGGAAAAGGAGGAAGAGAAAGAAAAGGAGGAGGAGAAAGAAAAGGAGGAGGAAGCCAGAATATAGTTAGGACAAAGAGGGAACCTAAAGGAGAGAAGGCAGGGACATTCCTTGGGTTTTTTCTGTGGTCCCTGGAGAACTTGCCCAGGGACAGAGGACCCGAGTTCCCCTTCATTCACTGTGGTTTCTCATGGTCACCACAGGGGCCCTCCCGGAAGGATGTACACTGCCGACAGGCCTCAAGGACAGACCTTCCTTGCACACACAGCACCCATCCTCTGAGTTAAGTTGCAATGTGAACTTCGCGTTCCCTCACACTGTGTCAGTTTCCAGGGGGACAGTGGAGCCTGGACCTGTGCTAGGCACTGGGGAGGCTTGTCATCAGTGGGCATCAGTGGGCGTCAGTGGGTATCAGTGAGCATCAGTGGGCATCAGTGGGTATCAGTGAGCATCAGTGGGCAACAGTGGGCATCTGTGGGCATCAGTGGGCAACAGCGGGCATCTGTGGGCATCAGTGGGCATCACATATGCTATCCTTTTGAGGAGAGTCAGACAGACCTTTACCTTTTTTTAAAAAAAATTTTAGTAGTTTTGGAAGGAAATTCAAATTCAAACTGGCCGGCATGACTTCTTTTCCACATTTTAATGACTTACATCAGCGCACACACACATGGGTGTCATCGTGCACTTGTGGAGGTCAGGGGGCAATGTACCAAATCTTTCCCTCATGTGGGTTCTGGACACCAAACTCAGGTCACCAGGTTTCTTTTTGGTAGGAACCTTTACCTGATAGACCGCGTCTGTGTCCCTTATGACTTATTCTTAAAGAGACAGACAGAGCCCCTCCTGAGTCAGCCATCCAGACAGCAGCCGGGGCTGGGTGGAGACTGGGAAGGAGAGTCAGGGCCTGCCTTGTGGCCAGTGGTAGGAGGCTCACACTGTATCCCCTTGCTGTCTGCAGCCAGCCCAGTGTCTGTGTGTGACAACTGTTTGTGCTGCCTGGCAGCTTAGCGAGTTGAGGAATCTGAAGTATTCAAATTTTGAAAGGATTAGTGTCCTGTTCCAGGCACTGCTGGAAGCTGGAGAGGAGGGAGCTGAGGTGTGAGCGAGTTCTGGGGTCCTGCCCCACCCCCACATCAGAGGCATCGGTCTTTCTCTGCTCACTTCTCTGAGACAACTGTTGGCCACGTGGTCAAGGGCAGTGTGTCATGGGGTAGACTACCAAGTGAGCTTTTGTTTGTTTGTTGTTTGTGAGACAGGGCTTCAGGTAGCAAAAGCTGGTCTCAAACTCACTCTATAGCTGAGACTGGCCCTTAACTCCTGGTCCTCTTGCCTCCATCTCCTGAGTGCTGGGGTACAGTGGTGCTCCACTGGGCCTGGTTTGTGCAGTGTTTGGGATAGACCCAGGGCTTCAAGAATGCTAGGTAAGCACCACTCCAACCGAGCTTCAGCCCCAGGCCAGGGCTGTGGGGCTAACACCACGTCATCGTTCTCCTGTTTCCTTTTAATTCCTCTCCTTACTTAAGACCCCAATATTGTGACCACAGTTACCAAGCTCCTTCCACCACTTGCAGAATTCACAGGTGCCACATGTGTCCCATGGACA
Organism: Microtus oregoni; assembly: GCF_018167655.1. Classification (NCBI taxonomy): domain Eukaryota; kingdom Metazoa; phylum Chordata; class Mammalia; order Rodentia; family Cricetidae; genus Microtus; species Microtus oregoni. The sequence continues at coordinate 6,377,650 of NW_024543978.1, forward strand.
CCCATCAGTTCCTAATCTGTTTGCTCATGAAATATTGATTGCAGACTTGCCTCATGCTAGGTCTGGGATTCATGGGACAGAATAAAACAAAGGTCCCTGCTCATTACCTTGTTCAACTTTCTCCTTCCTCAATTCTGCTTCCTGAGGAGAACTACCTGTGTGGGTTCTAGGTCTTTCCCACCTATATGCATGCACACCATGCACGCGCATGCGCGCACACACACACACACTTGTATACAATAACACATACACATGTATACCTGCATATATGAACACATATACACTACACATCACACACATGTGTACCTGCACACACACGCGATACACTCACACGCCTGTATACAATAGCACATATACATGCATACCTGCATGCATGAACACATATACACTATATATAGACATTCATGTGCACCTGCATACACATACACACACATAAAACACACATACCAGTATACAATAACACACACGTATACCTGCATGCATGAACACATACACACTACACATATACACATGTGCACCTGCATACAATAACACATACACATGTATACCTGCATGCATGAACACATTCACACTACACATATACACACACGTGCACCTGCGTACACATATACACACAATACATACACACACCTGTATACAATAACATAAACATGTATCCCTGTATGCACAAACACATGCACACTATACAATACACACATGTGCACCTGCATACACATACACACACATGATACACACACAGACATACAGAACTTTTGGGTTTTTTGTTTCTTTGTTATCTTGCCTAGTCTTTGGCTAAAGGATTCTGTTTTCCTTTTTAGAACAACTGCATAGAAACAATCCATTTCTTATTTCTATGTAGTTGTTTGCCACTGTGGCAGGGACAAAACACGGTTTTCTTGGGCAGGGGATAGGGGTGGGGTATGAATGAATCAGTAGATAGACACACTTGCCACCAAGCCTGTGGACCTGAGTTTGAGCCCTGGGACCTGCACACAGAGGAAGGGAGAGGACCAGCTCCTGAAAGTGTCCTGTGGTTTGCACACATGGGCCGTGGCCCAGGCATGCTCTGCTCCCAAATAAATGAGTGAGAGTGGGAAAAAACTTCTAATAATGTTGTAACTGACCTCATCCATGCAAACACTTGGGGACCTCTGGGTTTTCCCTAGCACCAGAGTGACCACACCCGCTCCCCATCTCCTGGCAACAGAGCGACCACACACCCCCTCCTGATCTCCTGGCACCAGAGTGACCACACACCTCCCATCTCCTGGCACTGACCACACCCCCCTCCCGATCTCCTGGCACCAGAGTGACCACACCCCCTCCTGATCTCCTGGCACCAGAGTGACCACACCCCATCCCGATCTCCTGGCACCAGAGTGACCACACCCCCTCCCGATCTCCTGGCACCAGAGTGACCACACACCTCCCCATCTCCTGGCACTGACCACACCCCCCTCCCGATCTCCTGGCACCAGAGTGACCACACACCCCCTCCCGATCTCCTGGCACTGACCACACACCCCCTCCCGATCTCCTGGCACCAGTGTGACCACACCCCCTCCCGATCTCCTGGCACCAGTGTGACCACACCCCCTCCCGATCTCCTGGCACCAGAGTGACCACACCCCCTCCCGATCTCCTGGCACCAGAGTGACCACACCCCCTCCCGATCTCCTGGCACCAGAGTGACCACACCCCCTCCCGATCTCCTGGCACCAGAGTGACCACACCCCCTCCCGATCTCCTGGCACCAGAGTGACCACACCCCCTCCCGATCTCCTGGCACCAGAGTGACCACACACCTCCCCATCTCCTGGCACCAGAGTGACCACACCCCCTCCCGATCTCCTGGCACCAGAGTGACCACACCCCCTCCCGATCTCCTGGCACCAGAGTGACCACACACCCTCCTGATCTCCTGGCACCAGTGTGACCACACACCCCTTCCTGATCTCCTGGCACCAGTGTGACCACACACCCCTTCCTGATCTCCCAGAATCAGTGTGACCACACCCCCTCCCCATCTCCTGGCACCAGTGTGACCACACCTCCTCCCGATCTCCTGGCACCAGAGTGACCACACACCCCCTCCTGATCTCCTGGCACCAGTGTGACCACACCCCCTCCCGATCTCCCGGAAACAGTGTGACCACATCACCCCCATATCTATTTGTCTTCTTGTGTTGTTTCTACAGCAATTTTAGAAGTAAATTGTGGAGACTGATGCATGCCTTGAATGCAGTGAGAAGTGCTTTGCCTTTGACATGCTGTGAATTAACCCGTCACTTGTCTCTCTTATTCCTAGTGGTCTCTGTGGTGTGGGGTAGCCCACAGGCTCCTAAACACACCTCAGTGGGCCTTCAACTGACAGCACAGGGTGGCCAGTCTTGGTGAGCTGGGCAGGTGCAGGGATGCTGAGTGTGAATGAAATGGGTCGAGCCTTAGCCATGCTCGACAGGGCTCTGAGGTTCTGTCTTGCACATTTGATCTGATAAATGGCAATGACTGGGGTGTATCGACGCCCCTGGGTATCATGTACCCTTTACTGTGCTTTCCTTGGAGACAAACTCACCTGTTTGGGGAAGGTCAGAGTCTTTTCACAGATGATCCTGGCACTGGAAGGTGAGGCAGGCAATTCGTAGACTTGAGCAGTAGCTGGAGGCGGCCCCTCCACCCAGCTCTTCATCTGCTCATACACAGGCCCCGGGGGTGGTGGGCAGAACAAGCTGGGCACCTGATAGAGCGCCTCTGAGCTGGTGAGATCTGTGTCCAGACCTCTGAGGAGGCCTCTGTCTGCAGGGTTCTCTTTGAGGACTTGGAGGCGGTTGGCGGGAGCCAGGCCTTGCCTCCCGTGGAGCAGACACTTCCACCAGCCTTCACTTTCTGGCACGTTCTGCTCCACAATGGTCAGGATGTCCCCTCTGGAGAAAGCCAGCTCATCGGAGCAATCAGGATGGTTGTCGTAAAGCGCCCTGGCCAACAGGGTCTGGGGGGAGAGAATGAATGTGTTGTCACCGTAGCTGTCAGCGGCACCAGGGCACCAAGTCACTGCAGCACAAGCAAGCCTCCAGGCTGCTTTCATACCCCTCCTGAGAGGCGCTGGCCCTTATTCTTCCCCTCCTCAGGGTTTCTGGTGATGCCACAGCCTCTGGGATGCTTTGCCTGCATCCCCAAACCCAAGGTGAGCAGCCCTAATAAGCCCTTTCTGAAAACTGTACTTACATGCTGTATGATGACGCGCAACTGGGTCAAAGTCCCATGTCCGTGTGCCTGTGTGCCTATCATAGTAGCCACCCTCTCTGAAGCTCAGTTTTCTAATGGATAAAATGAGAATAACAACGACAGCTACCAATGGAACTATTGCTAGAATGAAATCTTTGTGCGTACATATGTATATATGCACATATATGAGACGAATACACTTGGTTTATCTATTACTCTGTCACCAGCATCAGCCTCAGGCTCAGTTATATAGAAGCTTAAAGGGTGTTTGTTAGCTGGGTTTGCTGGCTCACACCTGTGGTTCCAGCACTTGAGAGGCTGAGGCAGGAGGATTGAGAGTTCAATGTGTGTCTGGACAACTAAGTGAGCCCTTTTTCAAAAAACAATAAAGATGTGTTTCGGTGGTAGAGCACTTGCCTCATCCATGGGAGGCACATCCTGAGTACTGTCGGGGGCAGGGGACGGTTCTGCGGCAAAAGTTTTGATCAATCTGCACTGTCCCTGCCTGAAAGAGCCACCTAAGACTCTGTTTTTTTGATATGTCTGTGACACACGTTTAACACTCTTTGCCAAGAATGATAGAAATGCTTTTAAAAATATTTTTCACTCGTGTGTGTGCATGTGTGTGCATGTGTGTACACGCGTATGAAATGCCTGAGGTGCCCAAAGAGACCTAGGTGCTTGAAACCTAACTCGGATCCTCTGGAAGAGCAGCAAGCGCAGGTAATTGCTGAGCCATCTCTGCAACCCTTAAAGAGCTTCTTAACCCATTCTTGGAAGTACTCAGACTGCCCAAACTGCCCAGGGGGTGGGTGGCTTCCATTCATCCTGGGCAGTGGGTCACCTCCCCACTTACCCTACCTTGAATTCATTCTTCCAGACAGGTAATGGGCCCTGTGGAGCCATTGCGTGCCTGCGGATTTCCCCTGTCTCCCACGGTGACCCACAAGCTTAGGGCCTTTCCAATACTGAGTTGAAAAGCCGAGAACGGGCTTGGCACTCCTGTACTCTGGCTGCCTTCTCTTAAGGTAACAGATCTTCCTTCAGAAGCTCAGGGAACTTTTACCGAATGCTACTGTCATCTGGCACTGAGATTTAAGAAACATTCATTTCGGTCACGTCACTCCCCACTTACCAACCCTTAGTGCCCTGGTATCCTTGGGATCCAGAACCTTCCAGGCCCTTGGCGATTTTCTGTCCCCCACACTCCCCACCAGTCTCCCATGATCACCCCTGCTGAGGATTGCAATGCCGTCCATTTGCTTGTCCCTCTTTCCCCAAACATCCAAGTCACTCTTTACGCACTGAAATCCCACACAGGCTTCTGGATTCTCCTTGAATGTCACTTCCAGCGAAAGAGGAGTCTCAGATGTCACCCTGCAAACCAACCTGGTTCTTCCCGTCTGTTTGTGATCTTCCCGAGTTCATGTACATCTCTAACTCACAGAGGATAACCACCTCTCTGCCTGTGTCCCACAAGAGCAGGGTGCACACCCTCCTCACCCTCAGCTGTGTCCCCAGGGTCCACATTAACCTTTCGCTGGGATGATGACCAGGGTGGAGCCACGCTGCTGTAACTATCAAGTTTTTAGCAGGTAAAACGCTGGAGCATGGACACCTAGCTTTGTCTAGAGCGGAAGATGAGGGCATTTTCTGTGTTAACCGTGCCAACCCTTTTAATATTTAAAGAGAATGCTCAAAGAGAGGACCAGAAGATGCTGGTCCATGGTCCTGGAATGTGACATCATGGTTTCGCCTGGAGGCCTGCAGAAACCAGCTGGGATGATGTGCTGAAGGGAGTGGGGTAATAACATACACAAAAATAGGACTCCAACCAACAAGAACAACATTAAGCAAAAAACACATGCTAAATATCCAGCCTTACAGGTAAATGGCAAATAACAGATTATTCCAATAGAGTAGGGTTATGGACTCTCATGGAAAGTTGACTAAAGGCTCGGACTTAGTCAAATTTTTCTAAAATTTGTTTGTTTTGTAAACATGGTTCTCTATAACCCAGGCTGAGCTCCTGATCCTCCTGTCTCCACCGCTTGAATGCAGGCATTGTATGTGTGAGCCACAGCGCCTGGCAACTCACTAAATCTGTAGGAGATTCACAAATTTACCTCATTGAAAGCCACTTAGTGATTCCATCACTCAGGAGGCTGAGGCAGGATTACTGTCAGTAATCCTGACAGAACTACACGCTAAGTTCTAGGACATGGGCTATGAGGTAAGACCCTGTTTCAGGAGGCAGAGAGGGAAAGAGAGAGAGAGAGAGAGAGAGAGAGAGAGAGAGAGAGAGAGAGAATATTACAACTGAACCATCTATTTTAGGAAAATGGAAAACAAAAGCTGGCCTTCACCCTTCACAGTTCTTAGGAAATCTATCCAAAGCGCTTTGGCGGGGAGGCCTGTCACGGATTCGTGCAGGATCTATCTGGTTCACCATGGGTGTCACGGAACAGCTGTTGAAAGCAGCTGAGCCACACTGTCCAGACAGCAGTGGCTTCTTCTGGGACTGGACATTCAGAGAGGCGGGGGTGTTTCCAGAGAACAATGGGTTTTTAGGATCACTCAAGCCAGGAAGCATCTGCCCCATGGGCACCCACAGCTGTCCTGGATCGATAGCAGCTGCCTCATTCCTGACATATGGTTTCCTGCAGCTGACTGCTTGCTCCTGGCCACATCTTCAAAAGCAAAGTGACCTCTAACATGCCACAGCGCGCGTCCCTTCTGTATCGTGGTTCTTTATAAACAGCAGGCGATCGATGATTACGATTTCCCGATTAATTAATTAGTGGCAATGTTGGAGACGGAACCTAGGGCATCAAGTGTGCTAGGTAAGCAACAAAAATGCCCCGAGCCTCAGTCACCAAATTTTAATAACAGAGACCAAGTTTGCTGCACAAGAAGAAGGAAGCTAACAGGGCAAGGTGACACATGTCTGTCATCCCAGCTCGGGGAGGTAGGAGGGGGTGAATTGGGAGTTCAAGTTCATCCTGGCCTATAGAAAACCTTGTCTCGCCGGGCGGTGGTGGCGCACGCCTTTAATCCCAGCACTCGGGAGGCAGAGGCAGGTGGATCTCTGTGAGTTCGAGACCAGCCTGGTCTACAAGAGCTAGTTCCAGGACAGGCTCCAAAACCACAGAGAAACCCTGTCTCGAAAAACCAAAAAAAAAAAAAGAAAAAAGAAAAAAAGAAAACCTTGTCTCAAGAAGTCAAAGCTAAACAAAATGAAACACCAGCAACAAGAACACCAGAAGAGGAATGAAACACGTGTGGGGGGTCCTAGAAACACAGTGGATTATATGGAACAAGACCCTATTTTCTATTGAGTGCTCAGACATTTTATATCACAAATTCCGGAAGTCTCAGACACGGGCTGTCTTGTCTCCATTTTACAGGTAGGAAAATAGAGGGTCAGAGAGATCTAGTAACCTTTGGATTCAATTAATCTCTTCCTGTAATATTCTAGACACACACACATGCATGCACACACATACACACGGATGCACACACATGCACACAGATGCACACACACACTCACACATGTGAGCCTGTCTAAAAACTCAGATCACTCACAACTACTTTTTAGGATGCCAGCCAAGTTCCTGGGGGTGGCTTTGAGGCCCCCGTGGTCGTCCCTCAGGCCTGCCACTCCTGCCCTCATTGCTGCTCTTCTAACTATATTGTCTCTTGACTTTTCATAATGCTCCTAGTTTGGAACCATCCCCTGCCATTCCATTTGCCCAGGGCACTCGTTCACCAGCATCTTTCAAATGCATGACCAGTTTTCAGCTCAGGGGTCACCCTGTTGAGGCTGCCTTCCTCTATGCAGAATTGGGCTCCCACATGAAGGACCTATGGAACGCCCTATGAGCAAATCCATCAGGGCAAGTCATGGCCAGTCATCACGGAGGAAGAGGAGACACCACAGTAGCCCCTATGACAACAGCAGCAAGTCCTCACTGTGCACCCAGGCTCCTGGCACTGCCATACTCAGTCTTTTGAAACTAACATATGGAAGCTGTTGGCAGCCACAGCCATGGAACCTGGCAGCAGTCCAGTGGTATCAGAGGGTGACTCGCAAGCTGTTCTTTAATAGGGTGTTAATTTGGAAACATTGGCATGGATACTTACATGACAGTGTAGGACCCATGTTTATCTCTGTTTTTTATGATGTTCTTATTTTAAAACTTGAAAACCTTTTTTTGTGTGTGTGTGTGTGTGTGTGTGTGCGTGTTTGTGGTTGCATGTGTACATCAGCATGCCTGTGAAAGTCAGAGGACAATTTCCGGGAGTCAGTTCTTTCTACAGATTGGGTCTCTAAGGTATAACTCATGTCACCAGGCAAGGCAAGAGATCCCCTTACCACCTTTACCCACCACTGAGTCTTCTTACTGGCCTCAAGGTTTTCCTTTTCATTCTTGTTTTTATGAATTTTTTTTTTGATTTTTCGAGACAGTGTTTCTCTAATGTGTCTTTGACTATCCTGGAACTCACTCTGTAGACCAGGCTGGCTTCAAACTCGTAGAGATCTGCCTGTCTCTGCCTCCCAAGTGCTGAGATTAAAGGTGTGTGCCACCATGCCCTGTGAAAAAAATTTTTAAACAAGTGTCATGTCCATTCCTTTCTTGCTAGGTTGAGTTTTATGGTTTTATTTGTTTTAGAAAATTCTTAGTTTATTCTTTATTTTGATGGGTGTTTTTCCTGCATGTGTTTATCTGTGCACCATGTGTATGCCTGACATCTGAGGAAAACAGAAGAGGGTATTGTATCTTCCTGGAGCTGAAGTCACAGCTGTGAGCCACCTATGTGTTCTGGGAATCAAATCTGGACCTCTGGGAGAACAGCCATTGCTCCTAACCTCTGAGTCATCTCTACAGCCACTATGGTTCTGAGGCAGGATCTCACATGGCCCATGCTGGTCTATAGTCCCTAAAGAACTGAACTTCTGGTCCTGTTGTGACTGGATGTTTCTCTCCCGCCCATAGGATTACACTTCACCCTGTCTCTACCTCCTGAATTCTGGGGTTACAGATGTGTGCCACCACGCCCAGTGTGGGAGAAATGTGTGGCCATCTGGACAACTCGTCATTTTCCAGTTCCTCTAGCTCCCCTGTTCACATATCCTCAAGCCTTCCCGTGTGACCTCATACATGTCTCTCCCTTTGCCCACAGGCCCTCTCCCCACCTTCATTGACTAGGTCCTCCTCCTCAGACGGGTGTTTCCATGGCCACTTGCACATGCTCATCTCCAGTCAACAGTTAGGAAACAGAAGAGACATGAATTTGGAAGGCAGAAGCAGGAGAGGTTTAGGACCCTTTTGTCTTGAAGACAAAGAACAGAGGTGACCTCATTGGGCAGGGAGGAAGGACCTGAAAGAATCAGCTTACAAACTCTATTTAGCTGGAGGAGGAGATTGATCAGCTGGAGACCTGAGAAATTGTCCGTCCGTCCGTCCGTCCGTCCATCCATCCATCCATCCATCCACTCACTCACCAGGACATATGCAAATATGAATATACCCTTGCCAGAATCTCTCTGAAGGCACCGTGGTAAACGCGACAGTCCCTGATCTACTATTGTATCTTAAACGCGACAGTCCCTGATCTACTATTGTATCTTATGGATACGGCTTGTTTCTATTCAACTTCCACAGAAGTAAACGTCCGATCCATAGAAGTCAATGAGAGAGGCTTTATGAGTGTGATGGGGGGAAAAAGGGAAATTGGAAGAAGCCAGGCCTGCCTAGGGCAAGTTGTGGTAGGAAAGGTGGGGAAAGTTTTCTGGGACAGTGGCTTTCTGGGGGCGGGGCTTAGTCAGATGAAGGGTGAGTGGGAGGAAAAGAGACGTGAAGCCCCAAGCGAGGGTGTGTGTGTGGGCACTAATGGAGGAGTTAGAGGAACTGGAACAGCTGGAAGTCCGTACATAATCATCAGGGCTTTAATTTCTGTCAGGGCTACTATTTATACCTCGTGGCTAGGTGGGGTGTACGGAGTTCAAGGCAGATAGCCTAAAGGATGCCCAAAGTGGGTGGAGCCTGCTTTCCTGTGGCTACAGGGAAAGACTGGGGAAGCGCTAGGTCCACTGGGAGAGGGTATTGTCAGAAGGCTCGCGCTGGGAAAACTGACACGCCATATCTGTCCTACCTTCACCGAAGCCAGGGAAATGTGGAAGCATCCTTTCCTGGCTCCAACCACCCTGGCATCTTCATCTTCCCTGTACCTAACCCCGAATCCCCTCTGCAGGCTGGGCAGGTATGGTTCCTGCAGGACAGGAGCCTGCCCCTCAGCAATACCTTTGCTTTCCATCCTCCCAGTTTATGGAAGGGACAAAAATGCAGAAAGTCAAGGGTCAGACCTGGGGACGGGGTCTGGAAGTCTGCCTGGTTGGCCTCATTATGAGAGTTCTGAGGCACTTAAGACCAGGGGAGGTTAAGGGACTTCTGTACCCATGGTCACCTAACAGAGGCCGTCCATCGGGGTTCAGATCTGGGCCTGTCACCCTGGAAGCTGTCACTGTCACATCTCATAGCCTGCTCCCTCAACATAAGTCTAATTTGCCAAACAAGTTCAAATCTAGAATGAGCTAGTTTAAGAATGACCAGAGGCCGGGACTGTGCCTCTCTGGTAGGAGCTGCCTGGCACCCACAAGGCCCTGGGCTCCACGCTAGCACTGAAGTAAAACAAAGAGATGGCAGATAGGCTCTGGGAGGGAAATAGTTCTGTGAGCACCACAACTATAAGACACGTGGGCGAGGAGGGGGCTGTGGCATCACAGGCCGACTTTAAAGAGTCACTTTGCCCAGGCGGTGGTGGCGCACACCTTTAATCCCAGCACTCGGGAGGCAGAGGCAGGCGGATCTCTGTGAGTTCAAGGCCAGCCTGGTCTACAAGAGCTAGTTCCAGGACAGGAACCAAAAGCTACAGAGAAACCCTGTCTCGAAAATAAAAAAAAAAAAAAAAAAAAAAAAAAAAGTAAAGTCACTTTGCTTCTCAAAGGGCTGAGCCAGTGGAATGAGAAAAGCGAAGTAGCAGACTGTGGAGATGGCTGAGCAGGGAATGGCTGTGACCTTAGTGTGATCCCCGGAATGTAGCAGAAGGAGAGAACTGACTCCACAGAATTCTCTGACTCCACATGCATGCCACAGTATGTGCGCCCACATACATACATCATGCATATCATGCATACCTACATTCAGTAATAATAACAATGAATAGTTAGTAACATACCTCTGAGGGGATCAGGGGAAGCAGTGTGCTGCATAGCCCACCCATGGCTGGGCTTTAAGGCCTGCCCTGCTTCTCCTGGAGGTGAAAGTCAGTAGCCATGGGCTGTGACTACCCATGCCTAAGGCCAGACTCCGCAAAGTCCTTGATTGTCCCTCCATTTTGGAACCTTCTCTTCTTCCTTCTTTCCCTCTTTCCAAATTGGGGCTCAGCCAGCATGATGGGGCCCAATTCTGCTTCCTGTTTGTTTTATCCTTCACAAAATGTCCCTGTCCCCAGACTCCTCCTCTAAAATAAAAAAGGTCATAGCTGGGGACAGGAAAGTCATGCAATGGCTTCCACTGAAGCCATGGATACTGGAGGGATCTAGCACATGGTGAGCCCGCAGCAGGAGACAGCAAAGGAGAGAGTTGCTCAGACAACAGCAGTCCCTGCAGGATGGGAGGACCAGGGCAGCAGGGTGAGCACAGGCCTCTTTTGAACTACAGTTCTGACCCATGGCCACGCTGAGCATTTCCGCTTCTGTCTTGCAGGCGCCATGGCTCATTTTCAAGAATTCTTAGTTTTTAGGGAAGGTAAAGGGCTCACTCACACTTCCCTTTTTTGGACGATGAAAGGATAGTTAAATGAAACTACACCTTAAAAAGAAAAATAAACTACAGGGCTAGAGAGATGGCTCAGCGGTTTAGAGTAATTGCTGCTCTTCCAGAGGACCCAGGTTCAATCCCCAGCGCCCACTGGCAGCTCACAAACATTTGTAAGTCCAGCTCCAGGGGATCCAGTGCCCTCTTTTGACCTCCATTGGCAGCAGACACATATGTGGTGCACATACATACACACAGCCAAACACCTATATACATAAAATAAAATATAAAGCTAAGGTAGCATACACTGACCATCGAGATGGCTCAGGTAAAGGTGTTTCCTGTGTAAGCCTGATGATGTTAGTCTGACCCCTGAAACCCAGATAAAGGAGAGGACCCACTATACGAAGTTGTCATCTTCTCTCCACACCCAAATTATGGCACAGATAGACCCCCAACATCATATACACACCATAACATTAAATAAAAGAACATGTATACTGTGCACAGGTGAGAAATGGGAAGTCCCAGGAACGAGGTCTCCAAAGGGTCCACCAGATATCTTGACGAGAAAGCTAAGCTTGGGGACAGTTCACATCGTGGGGATGCAAAGTTCAGCTAGGAAGCATCAGAGCAAAGCAGACGGCCTTACCCAGGGGACCGAGAATGCTAATTTTCCATCATTAAGAAAGGTACATTATGTTTAGAAAAAAAGAAAGGAAACTTTCCAAGTCAAAACCCCTTCACCGCCTCCAAGCTCCCACCCACCTTCTCTGCAAAGGGAAGGCTGTGGAGGAGGAAGGACCTCGAGGAAGAAGCAGAGCATCCTTGGGGTACCACTTCTGATGTAAGGTGACATTCAGACAGGGGACAGGAGGAGGGTCGGGTGCTCTGAGGAGCTGTAGCAAAGCGATTCTGTGAAAGTCCCCTAATCCCACAGCCTCCCTGTAATTGTGAATGCCATCCAACGTCACTTGTTGTAATTGAGCAAAAAGAGAGAGAAAATCCTTGCATGTGTGGAGGAGCAGCCCACTTCAGGTATCTTCCTCAAAGGCACTCCGCCTTAGGTTTCAGACAGGGTCTGATTTCGCTAGACTGGCTAGCCAGCAAGCTCCAGGGATCCTCCTGTCTCTGCCCACTGACCCATGCTGGGATTATAGACATGCGCTGGCTTTTCAGTGGACTCTGGGAATCTGAACTGAGGCTCTCCTGCTACCCTGGAAAGCACACTACCACTGAGCTATGGCCTCAACCCTGAGAATCACTGGACTTTGAGACCCTTTACTCCCACAGACTAAACCTGCTGGTGCATGAATATTCAAGTTGTTTACACTGGAAGACTTGGCCAGTCTGGGAAGGATAGGTGAGGCTCTGGGCAGCCGAGGAGGCTGCGCTGTACACTCTCCCCTCCTGCAGCAGATGCATGATGCTTTGGGTCTTATGCACAAAGATCCAGCAGGGGAGGTAGCTCAGCTAGCAGGAGGGCCTGACACATGGGACACATGAGCTGGAGTGTAGTGGCAGGACATAGTGACATTCATGGCATGATTGAATGAGCCATGTGCCCACTTTCTCATCCTTGGTGCTATCCCATGAGGTTCGCAGTTATAAGGGGATAGCAGGCCAGCAGCCCCCCTCTTTCCACCTCTCTCTTCAACACCTGCCTTTCCCAGTCCTCTCTGACTCTGTCTTCCCATTGTCTCTCCTTCCTTCTTTGTATTTCATCACCATCCTATGGCGTAGAAAGGAGCTTACTCGCGCCTTCCCACAACCCTTCTCCCACGTTCTTTTTGTTTTTCTGTACTGAGATTCTGACCTGGGACCCAGAGCTTCCCAGGCTCCAGCCATCCTTTACTTTTTTATTCTGAGACAGAGTCTCCTTTAGTTGCTCAGGCTGGCCTTGAACTTGTGATATTTCTGCCCCCACCACCCAAGTAACTGGGTTACAAGCCGGTGCCACCAGGTCTAGCATCAAACAGCTTCTTTTCTTCTTCCTTTTTAGAGACAGCGTTTCTCTGAGTATCCCTGAGTGTTGGTTCTCTGTCCTGGAACTCGTTCTGTAGACCAGGTTAGCCTAGAGCTCACAGAGATCCACCTGCCTCTGCCTTCCATGTTCTGGGATTAAAGCTGTGTGCCACCACTGCTCACCCTGAAGCCACTTTTTCTCTGTTACTTTCCATTGAGAATCTTTCCCCAGCTGTATTTACACTAAAGTAAAATTCCATGCGTTATAGGGAACTGAGAGAGTCTCTTAAAATAGCCAGAAGAGCTTCCTATGCCGTGCCCAGAACTTGCCCTCTGAATCGGTGCTATATCCAGTTGTTTCACGTGGAGCAGCCTCTCCTCCCTTGTCCCAGTCAGCTGCGTTCCACCCTGTATCCCATCAGCAAGGGGACTGGGGATGTTTAGATGAGGTAACAGCCAAGTGGTCCCTGGCAGCATCCTAGATGTAGACACTGGAGGGAATTGCTGCCCTTGCTTTTCCAAAGCAGTGCAAAGAAGCTGGAGGTTAAAGAGGAGCAGCTGTCCAGAGGGAGCTAAGCGTCCCGGCGCAGTTTATCTGAAAGGATGCCCCCGGCCCCTCCCTCCCTGATTGCTTTTTATGCAGTATGACATTTAAGCTTTCAAAGCGAGAAAAATAGAAAGAAAGAAAAAACTGGGCAGAATGTCATCTTTTGTGTTGCCTTTGACCCAAGGTTTTGTTAGGTAGCTTAGGAGGCTTAGTACTTGCTGTGTACTTGTAGCAATCCTCCTTCTTTAGCCTGAAGTTTCAGACTTTCCCCATACTCCCCCGATACACAGAGAGTAACTTTTAAAATAAAATAGACTCTTTTGTTTCCAAATCTGTTTCCCAAGGTATCGTTCTTTTGGAAACCTCCCGGAGGTTCAGCAGACAGTCTGAAATGACCCCAGGCTCTTTGTGCAGGGCCCCTGGCAATCCGCCATAGAGGAAAAGGATGTCAGACAAGGAGGGCGGTTGTCACAACTCACCTTCATTTTGATCCTTTATAGACATGGGCACAACCCATGTCCACAACCTCCTCATGAGGCAGCACAGGCAAAGATGATTGCCCCAGGCCTCTGGCTCTCTACAGAGGCTGCAGGAATTCAGAGGCCATGTGCCTGACAGTGCTCTCCAACACCTGCTCTGGCCTGTCTCTCTGGACAGAAACCAAAAGCCCGATTCCCGCAGACCTTCCCCCGGGAATCCTGCAGTCTGGGTGCAGACAGCCTTGGTGGCTGCCTAGTCAGGAGACACCAAGGACAAAGAAGGGGGCAAACCCAGCGGACATGACTGAGAGGCAGCGTAGAGGAGAAAAAGGGAAACTCGGGAAGGGAGGGCTGCTTCCTCATCGTCCGCGTCCCTCTGAAAATGCCCCTAGTTTATAGCGTAACCCAGATGTAGACCGACATTTTCGTGGTGGGAGTGAACGCTGACCAGTCATTCTTTCCTGCTGGTTTGAATGAAAAGCCACACGTTTACAGAGACTTCGACAAGTGTGGAAGGCAATGCCTTCTTTGAGGAAGACTGTGGGCTAGAAAAATTCCAAGCCACCACCAGGAATTAAACATTTCCTTCTGGACAGCGGGGGTGGGTCTTGCCCACTCGCTCAAGCACACTTCTATTTATTTGGCCTGGGTGTGCCAGGAAACAGGTACTCGAAGTCCTTGGTCTAAGCTCAGAGTTTGAGGCAGGGTCTTATTGTGTAGCCCTGGCTAGCCTGGGACTCTGAAGCCCAGCCCAGCCTTGTCCTGATTCTGGTGGATCCCTCCTCACAGACAACGCCACCCCCACTTCTCGCTTGATGTATCCTGGTATTTGGTTGGAGCCAGGGGTGGCGGTGCACACCCAGGAAGTGGAGTCAGGGGAATCTCTGTGAGCCCCAGGTAAGCATCATCTACACAGCAAGTTGTAGGTCAGACAGAGCTACATGGTGAGACCCTCTGAAAAAAGATAATGAAAGGAAACGAAAAGAAAAAAAAAAGATACTTGGTTGGGAAAACTGACGAAACAAAACCAAAAAAGCCCCTAAGCTTCCTTAATCAATATCAACTCTTAAAAGTATGGATCTGATGAGCTAATTTTTTCTCATATGCATTAATGCAATGTAAATTATAAATAATTTGCAGCTGTTTGTCAAGTACTACCTGTGTGCCACACCTAAAAACCTCTGGTCTACCAGAGACAGGTCCCTGAGGGATGTGACTTTTCCACTGGGGTGACCAAGGAGAGCTCAAAGTTGGCGCTGTCATTCAACAACACATGTCAAGGCGAGCAAAGCTTCACACTCGCACACACACTGGCTTCGGAAGCTTCACACTCGCACACTGGCTTCGGAAGCTTCACACTCGCACACTGGCTTCGGAAGCTTCACACTCGCACACACACTGGCTTCGGAAGCTTCACACTTGCACACTGGCTTTGCATGTTTTCCAGGGTCACTTCAGGGATTCGAGGAGGCCTGTGGCACCCTATCGTGTCAACTTTCGGCTGGTGTGCGCTCACTCACGCGGGTTTACTGGGTTTATTATTTTGGAAGTGACAGGCCAATGGGTGGCTCACTCCACTGGCCCGGTCTTCTCTGGTCATTGTTCAGTGGCTTTTGATCCTGTCACCAGTGAAGCACTCACAGAATGGAGCCCCCCGGCAATATAAACATTGGGAACTGACCGATTTATTTATTTGTTTGTTAGTTTTTTGAGACAGGGTTTTTTTCTGTGTAATCCTGGCTGTCCTGGAACTTGCTCTGTAGACCAGGCTGGCCTTGATCTCATAGAGATCTGCTTGCCTCTGCCTCCGGAGTGCTGGGATTACAGGCATCCACCACTGCCGATGGCCCTGCTCTGTGTTTTTATACCTCTTTCAGTGGAGTTCAATTTAAATTCTGAACCTGAAGCAAACATTCCACAAAATCCTTTTCTTTCTTTTTTTGTCTTGTTGACCAGGTGACAAACATCTCATCTCTGGGGACAGAGACCCTATGCTTTCTTCTCCACATCTATTCCCCTAAGAGCAACCAACAAACATACTCCTGGGCCAGTGAGACGATGGAAGGGCACTTGTCAGACCAGACGCCCTGAGTTCAATCCTCAGGACCCAGGTGGTGGAAGCAGAGGACCTCCTCCTGAAAGTTGTCCTCCGAAGGCCACGCAGGCCATGGCACACACATGCACACATTCTCTCTCTCAATAAAGATGCAACAAAGGTAAAGAGCATAATAGTTTGCAATTACCACCTGTGAGCTCATGAACAAATGCTTCCTGAATGCCAAGAGCAGCTTTGGGGTTCACTCTGCTCCGACGGGGGTCTTACAGCCTCCTGCTTGGAACCAAGGCTGTTGTCCAGGAATGGGATCACACCTAGGCTTTGCCTTGCCACACTTCTGCTCTGGGCTGAGCGTACAGCCATCCTCTGAGCCAAGCAAACGTTTCATGAACAATACATGTTTGGAAACGGTTCTTGAAAAATGTAGTTCCCCTTTTTTGTGCAGCTCACGTTGGAGAGCTGTCTTCTCCTCAGAGGCAGCCTTCTTAGCAGTCCCCCCTTCCTCCTTTTCAGAGTGATTTCCCTCTAGGCCTCTGTCATTTCCTCCCTTAGTCATTGCAGCTCAAAGGGACTGCACTGCATTTCCAGGGCTGCTTCCCCATCTCGCTCTATTCCTGCGTCCTGTGTTCTCTTCCCTTTGGACTTTCTGATGCTGACCATTGTTTGAAGCTCCAGGATAGTGATATAGTGATGGCTTTCTTTCTTTCTTTCTTTCTTTCTTTCTCTTTCTTTCTTTCTTTCTTTCTTTCTCCTTTCTTTCCCTTTTCTTTCTTCCTTTTTTTCTTTTCTTTTTTTTTTTTTTAAATAAAATGCCTTCTATAGGAAAGAAAATGTCCAGAGGAAAGAGACCATTAAACAAGAGACAGTGAGTGTGCAGTTGATTTATAGATGGGTGGTAACAACTGGCTATGAAATAATGAGGAAGAGCTGGCTTGGTGATATGCACCTTTAATCCCAGCACTTAGGAGGCAGATGCTGTTGGACCTCCGAATTCAAGGCCAGTCTGGACACACAGTGAATTGCAGGCCTGCTGGGGCTACACAGTAAGACTCTGTCTCTGAATCAATAAATACAGGGTGTGAAAGAGCAGACACTCATTCCTCTGAAGCACTTAGACTAGTGACTGCCACACAGTAGGCCCTCAGTATGTACAGAATGGATGGAGGGACACTGGTCTTCTGCTCATGCTCCCCTCCAAAGTTCAGAGGAAATGAATCCTTCTCCATGCCAGTGGACATGGGATGATTTTCATCCGGAATGGAAGTGAAACCCCTGGCCTTGAGTTTTCTAGCTCAGCTCTAGGTTTCTGTCCTTTCTCACTCAGCTTCTGTTGCTTAGCAACCCAAGGAATGTTTTCAAACATCAATCAGGGGGTGGCATCCGCTTAAAGTAGGTGAGTAGTTTCCTTTGGAGCTTTGAAGTCCTGACACAGCAAACGAGGCTATGTTGCCTCACTGATCTCCCCTCTCCAGCCTCATTTCTGGACAGTCTCTTCATTTCTCTCCTCCGCTCTGAGCACCCAACCTTTCTGGGCACCCGTTCCCCATACAGGGCCTTTGGTCACGATCTGCACATGCCCCCTCTTTTGCCTGGAATGTGTCATTGCATCTCCACGGCGGCTTTCTGTGTCCACCACACCTGCCAGGTCACCTGGCTGCACCTGAAATCACTGTGTTCATTTGGTCTGCCTGTTGTTCTGACCCAGCTGCCACATCAGCTCGGTCTTCTTGCCTCAGAATTCCTGCAGCCCAAAGCCACTGCGTCGGGTCAAGGGTTAAGGCACGAAAATATCTCCTCGTGTTTCCTCGCTGGGTCTTGCACTTGGACTATTTCACCTCATGAGATGATGAGGGGAACTCGCTGCCAAGCTCAGAGGGAAGGTTCTTGTGACCATGACTTTAATCCTAACAATGCAAAGCTAAATGGCCACATGACCATAGAAGGGGGGTACATTTCTCAAGAATCCAGGTCAAGTGGCGCTCAGGCTGGGTTTAGGAGGGATTAAAGAGCTGAGAGTCCAGGGTGACTTCTGTTCCCAGATACCTGACAACCAGGAAGTGCTGCTCCTGTCTCTGTGGTGAGGCTGTGTTGCGTATGCTTCCCTATAACTGCCTGTTACACATGGCCAGGAGGCATTTACTGAGCACCTACTGTACACACACACACACACACACACACACACACACACGCACACACGCACGCACTGCTGAGGCCCCTTTAGCACCATAAGCAGCTTAGGGCCCGCCCAACCCCAGAATGTCTTTCCAGAGAGAAACAGACACCAACCATGAACCCAGCGGAGTCAAACAATGTCCAGTCATGCTGTGTGAAGACAAGATGGGAGAGAGAGTGATGGGAGTATGTGGGTAGGGAGCAGATTTAGATAGGTTCCAAAGAGGCTTTGTAGATGGGGCCTGAGAGAAGGGAGGAGGGAGCAGGGAAAGTTCTGAGGAGTGGGCTCAGCTGGGCCTGTGGCTCTTGCAGTTTCAGGCGCATGAACCTGCACGTGCGGCGCGCATGTATGCGTGCTCTCTGGCACTGAGTGTGGAATGCCCGGCTTACAGCCTCAGTGAAGACAGGCTGAGTTGAACTTGTTCCTCACAGACAAAGCCTCTGAAAGCACCCTTATCCCAGCCAGTGGCTGTCTGTCCCACTGGGTCACCTCCCACCCAGTCTCATGGGCATTGAAGGCTTTGCTGTTCATTCTAAGTCTTTTCCCAGATCTTTCTGAGGGTGGAGAGGGAAGACAGCTGCTGCCTCTGAGACAGAAGCCCCAACAGAAAGAAGTTAGATATTTCACTGTTATGATAAAGATGTGTTGAAAATCCCTCTGAGACCAGTGAGCACACAGCTGTCTTTGGGGATAGAGGAGACAGGGTCTCAGGTCGCCCACACTGGCTTTGAATTCCTGATTCTCTTGTTTCCACCTTCCTAGTTCTGGGATCACAGGCTATGCCATATACTGCCCAGACAATAGGGTAGTTTTAGAAACACCGAGAGGTCAAAATAAGAACTCACCCCCTTTGAAGCAAGGCTTTCCTCTGTAGCAGATGCTGGCCTCAAACATGATCCCCCTGCCTCTGACTCCCAAGTGCTGTGAATATAGGTATGCACCAAAACGGCAGCTCTTTCTGTCCTTTAGAACACGTTCCTAGCTCTTCTTTAAACAAGTTACCACCCATCTGTCCATCTGTCCTTCTGTCTGTGCGTTTATTATATGTGTGTTCGTGTGTGTGCACATGCATGGACATACATCACAGTGCACACGCGGAAGTCAGAGGATAACTCACAGGAGTGAGTTCTCTCCTTTTGTCATGTGTGTCCTGGGGATCCAACCCAGGTCGCCAGACTTGTTGACAAGCACCTTCTACCTGCCGAGCCATTTTCAGCACTTCTTGAGTGGCTGTGGACAACAGGTTCACCGCTGGGCTGTGCACGCGGGCACCTCCCTTCTGCATCTGTGCATGCTGAAGTCACCAGGCTCTCCTCTTGCTACTATCACACTGATTTTTACATGTTCCCTTGTCTCAGAAAACAACGAACAGTCACAGCGGCAGCGTACAAACAGCTCATTCGCCTCCTCCGGTAGGCAAATTTGAACTTGGGGTTTGATTGGGTAAGTGGTCTTGAATGATAGTGAGGGGTTTTGATGTCGCATGCATTAAAGAAGAGAACCACTTCCCTAGAAGAACCCTCTCAAGCACCACTCCTGTTTAGAAAGCAACCGAGTGCCAGTGAGATGGTTCAGTGGTTAAAGACTCCTGCTCCCAAGCCTCAGGACCCGAGTTCAATTCCTGGGACCCACATGGTGGAAGGACAGAACTGATTCTGTCCTCTGGTTACACACATGCTGTGACATTGACCCCCATCCTCCATACATGCACACACAAACAAGATAAATAAAATGTAATTTAAAAAACAAAACAATTAAACAACAATCAATGAGGCCAAAGCAACTTGCAGATCAATTAATTGTACCAATGTGATCTGGTTTTTAATGCACATTGTTGATTATATTATATTATATGCTAATTCTATTATATGTTGGTTATATTAGGTTATATGTTGCTTATATTACATTACATGATTATATTATAAATAGCAACAAGCTTCAAAGTTAATTCACTGCTCCTGCTCATTTCCATGGGAAAAGTATATGACATTGAGTGTGGCGGTGCATTTAATTCCAGCACTCTAGGGGCAGGAAGAGGCAGTGGATCTCTAGTTTGAGGTCAGCCAGGGCTAATTGGTGAGGGCCTATTGGGGGGGGGGACAGAGGAAGGGAGGGAAGAGAGAGAGAGGTGGAGGAGAGAGAGGAGAAGAGAAATACATGTGCTTATGTGCTTCTATGCTTCTACACAGATACCCCAGAAATGGAGTTTACAGTTTGCTGGAGGATCCTCTGGCCTAGGCGGTGAAGACCGGGCCCCCACTCGGCACCACCACACTGGAAAGAAAGGGTGCCTTAGATGAGCTGAGATTACAGCTCCAGTTTGGATAATCTCTCTGTGAGTTGAGAGTCAAGACATATTTCCTAGAGAGTTGTATGAATAGGACATAATGAAGCAGATATTACACGGGTCCTGCAAAGCGAGAAACACCCCTTTTGTCCGTTTCTTGAGTCAGGGTCAGTGTGGCTCAGGCTGGCCTTGAAATTGCAGTCCTCCCCCTTCAGTTTTTCCTAGAGCTGACAGTTCAGGCCACACCCCCTGCTCCCCAGCACTAGCTGGCTTATTTATAGACATAATTTACTGTCCTTGTCTAAGGTGAGACCGCGGTGAGCCGGCTGAAAGCTGGGTGCAGTCTGCCTGGTTGACTTGGTGGGCCGCTGATAACCCACTGGGTGTTTGGCAGCTTCCTTACGTGGAAGATGAGAGTGAGAATGGCAACAGCTAGTTACTGGGACCTGCATCAAGCTGACGGGTGGGCTGCACGCCACCGGTGCCCAGGATGTCAGTTGATTCACATGCACACATACACACAGCCCACAGATTGTGCAGTGATGTAGAAAAAGTGCAGGAAGAAATTGGTGCAAAAGTAAAATCAAGTTTCAGATCTTAAAAGCATCTCTGCGGTTCAGAAAAAAATAAAATAGAACTGACAAAGTCATGACAGAAAAGTAGGAAGTGGATCATTCTAGATTAATGACACGTAAAACCTGACAGAGAGTATAATGCGTGGCTCTGGAATGAAGGCTGGGTTGGACAAACAGACCAATGAATCACAGCCAAAATGGTGAAAAGCGTGTTCTTGGAGAAGGAGCATGCTACGGTCTGAAGCTCTAGTGGGCTCATAGAATCGGGGTGATGGGAGGGACACAGGGATGAAGCATCTCCTGTTGTTTCGCACCAGGGTCTCATGAAACCTGGGTAGCCATGGCTGAGGATAACTTTGAATCTCCCATCCTCTTGTCTCCAAGGGTTGGGATTACAGGTGTGTGCCTCCAGGGCTGAGGACAGAACCCGGGGCTCTGTGCCTGTGAGGCAGGCACCCGACCTGCTGCACTACAGCCCCAGCCTGGACAGAGGAGTGCAGGGTCTGCTGCTAATTTTCAGATGGCTGAACAACAGCGAGCAAAGCCTGTGCTGCCTCAACTTATCGACAAACGGACGCCCCGATGCCCTGTGAAGGGGAGAAACTCACGGGAACCGGTGGCTTTGGGTGAAAGACACGCGGGGCTTGGCTAAACCACTCATTCGAAAAATGTCAGAGTAAACCACAGGGCAAGATCCTCAGCTCGGATATTTACACATTATCTGAATAAGGATCTGTCACGGAACCCAGCCCCGGATCCCATAGCTGACACTTGTTACCATCACAATGTCAGCCGGTACTTAATTCCGGCTAGTAGCCTCCCCATTTAGTGACTGCCTCATCTCTCCTTTGTCTGTATCATTCTATTAAATTTTAGAAAGGATAGGACAGAACAGGAAAGCATCAACTGTGATTGTCATTTTCCTGTGGCTACCTCCACCAGTTGTGTGTGTGTGTGCAGTAAGGATGTGTGAGCAGGAGGTTGATGTAGCGACATTCTTCTCTATCATCCTGTGTGTGTGTAGTAAGGATGTGTGAACCAATTGTCATGACATCCTTCTCTATCACCCACCCACCTTACTTTGGAATCTGAAGCTGGAGTCGCTTGTCTCAGGGAAGCTGGCCAGAGAGCTCCAGGGACTTTCCTGTCTCCACTTTGCCATTTCTTGGGTTACAGAAGAATTCCTCCATGACTGGCTTTTTATGTGGGCGCTGGGTACAGAATTCAGGTCCCCATGCCCGTATAGCAAGTATTTTAGCTACTGAGCCGTGTCTCAAGCCCCAGTACCCTTCTCAGGATAGCAGTGTGCCAAGCTACATAGGAATGTCTCTTGCTTCGTGGCCCAGACTTGAAGCCTGTACCAAAGCTCGAGTTCCCAGCAGCCCGGGAAACACAAAGGCAGTCTATGAGCATCCTCGCTGGACTGAACAAGCATAGAGTCAAGGTCTAGGTGCTCTCTGTTCAAGGGAAATGTGTCCCAAACCCAATCAGCATCCCTAGACCACACTAAGCACACTCAGGATGCAGAAGAAGGAAGAGAAGAGATGGCGTGGACAGAGGCAGAGCTTTGCATCTTGCTAACAGAGTTTGCTGGGTCGTGAACAGACACATGGTGGATGTTTGAGCTGTCTGCCTCCAGCTGATTTCTCCTACTCATTTCCAGCCATCCCGAAGCCAACAACTGGTAAAGAGAAACATTCTCATTCCAAACCCACCTGCCCCCTATGCTTATCCTTCGCCTTATTAGAGACACAAAGACAAAAAGCGGTAGGGTCCGCTGCTGCCTCTCGCGTGCAGGGCCTCATCAGTCACTCACCTTGGGTGCAGCCTCTCTGATGCTGGTGCCTCTCATGTCGATGATGTGAGCAGGCTCCTCGGAGCTCTCCGCTAATATCTCTGGCTCCAGAGCCCGATGACGCAATGTCACTGCATGCTGGCCAGTTCTCAGCAGCTGGATTCTATGGAACTGTTTGCTAACACATGGAAACAGTCGAGAAGATCCTTTCAAGTGATGAGAGTCAAATGAGAGGGGTACGGGAGGTGGGGCCAGAAGCACATACAGGCCACCCTCACGCCTCCATGCCTGACGTTTCACTTCATCTGTAAGTGGATGCTGACACTCATTTGCTGTGTAAAACCACAAAAGAAGAAGAAGGAGGAAAAAAAAACACACATGAAAAAACCCCCCTTCTGCTTTACAAGGTGAAGTTCCTACTTTGAGCAGCCCAGCGTAGGCTCACACCACATTCTTGTCCTTGAAGACTATGAACAATTCCCAACCAGCAGGCCAAGGCAATTCCATGATGAGACTGACTGGCTGTGTTTCCGCTGTGGTCAGCATGTCTTCCTTCCTGCCTGTCCCTCGCCTTGTGACATCGAGGATAACAGCAGTAAGGGGCACGCTGTAGAAGGCAGTTCTGCTCTCATGTTCCTTTAAGGAAAGATCCTTGCTCTGAACCGCAGGCCCTCCTCCATCTTCACTCTAACCCTTGGTGGTGAGGGTTATCTTAGTGTGGGCTATGGAAAGAGCCCAGGGCCCGCCCCCACGCTCAGCTGTCTCTGTTCTGACAGTGGAGTCCTCACGACTTTCCGAGTTGACAGTTTTCCCCAAGCAGGACCCACTATCCAGAGAGCAGCCCCTCTGCAGAAGAGGCCAGAATAAGCTTGTGCTTCCATTTCACCTAAGCATGAGGGTTCCCATCTTCTAAGCAGCTCCTCCCAGCTGGACTAGAACTTTCTATGTAGATCAGGCAGGTTGTAAACTCACAAAGACCCACCTATTTCTGCTTCCCAAGTGTGGGATTAAAATGTGTGCCACTATGCCCAGCCTTCCTTTACAAACTTTCAGTTTCTTCTGGGTGCCCCACACCTCCCAGTCCCCACACCTGATTGCGAGTGCCTATCTGACAATTGAAGTAACTGGCTAGTTTCTAGATAGGGCTCTGCCTTTTCAAAAGCTTATCTTTAAAACGCGAGAAACTGCAAAGCCAGGGGTGGTGGCACACATCTTTAATCCTAGTACTCTGGAGGCAGAGATGGGCTGATCAACGATAGTCTGAGTCACAGCGCAAGTTCCAGGCCAGCCGGGGCTACTGAGTGAGACCTTGTCTCAAAGAAAAAAAAAGTAATTGAAAAACATTGAACAGGCAAGATAGTTCAATGGGTAAAGCTGCTTGCTGCCAACCTGAAAACTTGAGTTGCAATCCCTGCAACCATGTGCTAGCAGAAGAGAATCAATTCCTGCAAGCTGTCTGTTGACCAGGCATGCGTGTGCACCCCTCCCCAGATAAGATAAATAAACAAGATAAATCATAACAAGTAAGTAAATAAATATACTATCCTTGTTTGAAATTATCTTCGAGGAACAAGCAGTCAGCAGTGTGCACATGATGGCAGATAACAGGAAGGGACAAGGACTAGACAGAATGACAGGTTCATTCATCAGCGGACTCAGAACTGGGCACGCTAGCGCATGCTGCAGCCATTCCTGCATCTGTAGTGCCGAGCTAGGGGACCTGCTGCAATTTTAAGGCTAGCCTGGGCTACCTAGGAGTTCTAGGCCAGTCTGGGCTGCAGTGTGAATCTATGTCTTAACAAACTAATAGAAGAAACTGACTTAGCCACACGGTCCGTGGGAAGACCGAGTAGTTCCCATAAGGTTCACGAGGAAGACGAGATCTGAAGAGGGTGGGCGTGAGTCAGAACAGAGGCTGCAACGGAAGGGGGACATGCGTGCTCCCGTTAAGGAAACCCAGCACTAGCAGAGGAGTTCTGAGTCACAAGGCGGGGGACTGGGAGGAGGCTTCGGTGACAGCCTCAGCATACAGAAGAGCTTTTCCCACCGCTCTGCAGACAGTGACAAATCAAAAATCATGACTGTCATTTCTCACAGCAGGGGACGTTTGTGTCATTTATTTATTTTAGTACGAACCGTGTTTTGCCTGTATGGACATAAAATGCACCAGGTGCATGCAGTGCCCCCAGGGACCTGAAGAGGGCGTTAGATCCCCTGGAAATGCGGTTACAGCCGGTTTCCAGCCTCTTAACTGCGGAGCCGCCTTTCAGTCACTGCGCCATTGATTTAAGCCCAGATGGATTCTAAGAGCCCCTCACCTCCCACTTCTTTCCTTCCTTTATTTTGAGATAGGGTGTCTTACAGCCCAGGCTGGACTCACATTTCCTTTCCTTTCTTTCTTTCTTTCTTTCTTTCTTTCTTTCTTTCTTTCTTTCTTTCTTTTTTTTTTTTTCGAGACAGGGTTTCTCTCTAGCTTTGGAGCCTGTCCTGGTACTAGCTCTTGTAGACCAGGCTGGTCTCGAACTCACAGAGATCCGCCTGCCTCTGCCTCCCGAGTGCTGGGATTAAAGGCGTGCGCCACCACCGCCCGGCTAACATTTTCTTTGTAGCTGAGGAGGACCTTGAACTTGTTTTTTTTTTTTTTAAATATTTTATTTATTTATTATGTTTACAATATTCTGTCTGTGTGTGTCTGCAGGCCAGAAGAGGGCACCAGTTCTCATTACAGATGGTTGTGAGCCACCATGTGGTTGCTGGGAATTGAACTCAGGACCTTTGGAAGAGCAGGCAATGCTCTTAACCTCTGAGCCATCTCTCCAGCCCTGCCATCTCTCCAGACCTTGAACTTGTGATCCTCCTGCCTTTTCCTCCTAAGGGTTGAGACTACAGGTGTGTACCACCATACCCGGTGTGTGTGGTGCTGGGGATCGAGTCCAGGCAGGGCCTTCTTGAGCACGCTACACGAGTACTCTACCAACTGAGCTACAGCTCAAGCCCTGACACTGAGCTCAACTTAAAAGCATTTGTGGCTTATACTAATTTCTAAAACAAGAGTCACTGTCCCTAATACATGAGGGGGAGGGGGGGGGCTGAGAAATCTTCAGAGAGTGAGTAACATTCCTAGAAAAGCAGAGATCTGTAAAATTCCAAACCCACACCCAAATGTCATTGCTTGTTAGGGAAATAGGAGGAAGGGAGTGGAAAGAAGTGTTTGGCCCAATACACAATGCTAGCCAAATGAGAGAGACTGACAGGGACACACACTCTCTCTCATTCACGTAGAGGATCCGCAGAGCTTACCTTCAGCAGCCTCTGGTGCGGTGCTCACTAGCAGCAGAACTCTTGGTTTACTCCGTCAGCCCCTCCCCCCCTTTTTCTTTCTTGTGGTGGAGTAAGATTCTTAGCACCTGGAGAACCCGTGAAACCAGAACGGAGGGGAGCTTGCAGGCCAGCCCAGGAACCCATACCCCAGGTCTCCCTGTGGGTTTACATGTGGTGGGGACACCCGTCCTCCCTACCAGGGTATCTCTCCTGCTCCCTGCGATGGTCAGCATGAGGGATAGTGGTTGTAGGCTGGGTCCTGTCGGTGGACATTTGTGCCACGTGACCGCCACACACTGCCAGGCTGAGCAGAGCAGAGAAGAACCCGAGACTCCAGAGCACTGAGATTGTTGGGCCAGAGTCACTTGGAGCTTCTTTCGGACAGATTTGTATGCAAGTGCAGACACTGGCTGTGCGTGATTGACCTTGTTATTTTGACATTCCGTTTTCAGGTGTTGACTGTGCTTTTGAAAGACCATACTCTTCTAATGCCTATATTGAAATATTTATATATGAGTGCGTCTGAGATCTTGCTTCCGTCATTCAGGAAATGTGTGGATGTTTGGGTAAATCAAGATTAGTCATGATGGGCTGGGGTGTGGCTCATGGGTGATGTGTATGCCTAGCTTGTGAAAGACCCTGGGTTTGATCCCTGGGACCACAGAAAGACCACATGCCATGATGAAGGGTATCTGCATGGAAGATACACTGGGCCTCATTACACAGGAGACATAAATGTGTGTGTGTGTGTGTGTGTGTGTGTGTGTGGGTGTGTGTATGTGTGTGTTGTCCCTGCTGGTCTTATATCAACTTGACACACAAACTAGAGTTATCTGAAAGAAGTGAACCTCAATTGAGAAAAATGCTTCCATAATATCTGGCTGTAAGGCAGTTTCTTAAATAGGGATTGATGATGTAGGTGGGGCCGTTCATGGGCTGGTGCTCAAGAGGGTGAGCAAGCCAAGGGGAGCAAGCCAAGGGGAGCAGGCCAGTAAGCACCTGCCCTCCATTGCTTCTACATCAGATTATGGCCCTGTTTAAGCTCCTGTCCTGATTTTCTTCAATAATGAAGAGCACTGTGGAAGTGTAAACCCTTTCCTACCCAACTTGCTTTTTGGTTATGGTGTTTCATTGCAGCAACAGAAACCCTAAGTCTCTGTCTTTCTGTCTCTGTCATCCCCTGAGCCATCTCACAACCCCTGTAGACTTTAAATTTTTATATCTTTGTATTTTATATGTATGCTTTGTCTTCATGTATGTATTGTCCCACATGTGTGCCTATGCCATAGAGGTCAGAAGGGGGTGTCAGACCCCTGGAACTGGAGCTAGTTAGGAGTCAGCATGGGTCCTCTGAAAGGAAGTACGTGCTCGTAACTGCTAAGTCATCTCTAGCCCTAGACTTTGCAGTCATTTGGTGGGTGCTAGGAAGTGAACTCAGGTCCTCTGGAAGAGCAGCCTGTGCTCCTAACCGCGGAGCCATCTCTCCAGCCTCCAAATTCACTTTTTTTAGGGCGCAAAACAATCAAATTTTAAAAGCATAGTTAGAGATGTAAAACCACCACCCTTAGTGAGTTAATTTCATCTCCCTGAAGGGAAACTTCATCTCCAACAGCTGTCTTTCCTCACGCGTCCCTCCCAGATCCTGGCAACCACAGCTCTATTGTACTGTTGACTTTAGCATACACTTGAGATTTGCTATAAAAACCAGACGAAGGCTGGGCATGGCAGCATCTGTCTATAATCCCAGTACTTGAAAGGCTTGAGGGCAGCCCGGACTACTAGTGAGATCCTGTCTCTTCAGTCTACAGAAAGGGAGAAGAGCTAGGTGTGGTAATATATGCCTATAATCCTAGCACTCAGGAGACACAGACAGGCAAATCTCAAAAGACACAGACAGACAGACACACATGCACACACACAAACATGTGCACACGTGCACACACGGAGAAAAAAAAATCTCTGCTAGCTAAACATCTGACAGGCCGGGACTAGTATCTAGAACATATAAAGACCTCAACAACGAACAAGGAACCAAAGGATGAAACACAGATGGCCAATAAACACAAAAAACGTCCAATTTCACTAGCTAACCATCAGAGAAATGCAAATCAAAAGAACCCCAAATCCAATGTCACCCCAGTCAGGATGGCAGTCATCCAAACAAATGACAACAGATGTTAATGGCAGATGTGACAAAGGGAACACCTATACATGACTGAGAGAATGCCATGTCAGCCTCGTGGAAGTTAGGATGGAGGCTTCTCAAATAACAGAGACCTTTTAACATGACCCAGCCATGACACTCTTGGGTATCTACCCAAAGTTCTCTGCGTCAACCTGTCACAGAAGTGCTAGCATGCCCCTGTGTACTGTAGCACTGACCACGACAGCTCCATCATGGAACCAACCTACTCATCCAAGAACAAAGGGGGATGGGAAATTCTTTCCCGTCATTACGTGGAATGAAGCTATACCATTTGCAAGACAACGGATTCAATAGTCACACTGTGAATTGAGACAGTCTCAGAAAGAGAAATATTTTCTCTCATTTGTGGCTCCTCGATTTTATATAGATATATAAAATCATTTACGCATACAAGGAAAAAAGTAAAATAATCTATGTGGACAGAGGGAGCAAAGGAAGTGGGAGGGGATGAAAGGAAGGGCTGGGAGGTAAAGGGGGAGTATGTGCCACATCTGATACACACATGTGTGAAAACTTAGACATAGCATTAAAAGACCCTGTCTCAAAAACAAAAGGAAGGACAAACTTGCTGGAGGTCATAGTAAAGTAACTATGATAGGATTTGAAGTTGAGAAAGATGCCTTAGTAACTCACATTGAAAGTTGGTTCCCATCATCTTAGCAAGCTCCTGGCAACTCTCCTTTCCCACACTGAAGGATGTCTCAAGTTCATGGAATAACTATGATGCTGTAACTGGTATGTCATGTTCTTGAGAACTCAGCCTGGACCAAAATCAAAACTCATTTATACATTGGACAAACGGGATCTGGCCAAGAAATGGGTTGGGCTACCTCCTACTAGAGGCTAGGTCAGTAACTTGTAAACACATTTGACTTCTCAGTCCTGGTTTGACTCATCTATGAATGGAAGGTCTGAGATGGCACCTTAGCTACTTTGCCACAATCTGCCTGCATCTTAAGGCCAGCGAGTCTGACGAGCAAGTATTGCAACAACAGGCTATTCTGGGGAACTGGGTGCTTTCAAAATACCTGACGGTCTGCAGTTAACACAATGAGCCAAGAACCTCTGGTGTGTGTGTGTGTGTGAGGGGGGGAACGGACCTTGGGCTTCTGTTGTATTTATTTTTTTGAGATAAGATCTCCGATTGCCCAGGCTGGTCTTGACATTGCTCTGCCCCAGAGGGTAGTCCAGATCCTTTTGCCTCTATTATGCTGGGATTATGAGCATGCTGCCACACCCATCTTGTAGCCACATTCTTTTTTTTTTTTTTTTTTTTTTCGAGACAGGGTTTCTCTGTGGCTTTGGCTTTGGAGCCTGTCCTGGAACTAGCTCTGTAGACCAGGCTGGTCTCGAACTCACAGAGATCCTCCTGCCTCTGCCTCCTGAGTGCTGGGATTAAAGGCGTGCGCCACCATCACCCGGCTATTGTAGCCACATTCTTAATGTTCTCCATGAGCCAACACAGTACTTTTTTCTTTCTTCAGCCCCATACTAGCTCAGGCTAGCCTGGAATTAGGCTAGCTTGGTCCAGCATGGCCTCAGAATCATGGCAATGCTCCTGCCTCAGCCTCCTGAGGGCTGTGATTACAGGCTTGTGCCATTAGAGAACAGTACTTTGGACTCAATTTTCTTTCCTGGGCTTAGTGGATTTGCTCTCCTCATTTCTCCAGGGTCTAATAAGTATCTTAGGAAAACCAGCTGCCTTTGTGTTCCATGCCCATCAAGTTTCCACACCAGCTCTCAGCTGTGAAATTTTACTGGGTTTGGTGGTATTCCAACACTGTACCAGGGCTATAAAGACAGCTGAGTGGAACAGTGTACAGAGGGTTCACACCTTGAAGTTTTCAGACTGTATTGCTTCAAGATCTTGAATATCTGAGCTTGTATCCACTTTCCAAGTGCTGGGGCTGCAGTGTGTGCTACGTTTGGGACCCAGGTTAGGAACTCTGCTAGTTGGGCTACAACGCTAGCCCCCAATTTGCTTTGTTTTGGCTCTTTGGATGTAGTCTACATATGCATACATTTTGCGTGGATAATTCTAACTGTGGGTCTGTTTTCGCTAGTTGGCACCAGGATGGCTTGTATCCTGACTGTAAGCTCTCTTGACCCTGCTATCTAGGATACTGAGGACTGGGGTTTAGATAATGTTCTCAGAGACTTGGGCTGTTCTGTAAGGCACTTGTGGCTGCTTCCTCATTGGAGACGGCTTTAAATTTCCCAGGTGGTTTGGGTAGTGGTAACAGGTCCACATTGGCTGGAGGAACAGTTGGTGAACAGGCTGGCTCTCAAAGCCTTCCCCACTGCCCCGTCCTGTGTATCCGTCAACTCCCCAGCTAGTGCAGACAGAGTACATGGATCTTTGGAGTTCTCTTTTTACTCTGTGTGTGTGTGTACCTTGAAACTCAAATCTTACTTTCAGGGACTTAAAAAACAAAACAACACTCTTACTCTTTCCTTTACTATTTTCTCTTCTTGGTCTTGAAGCAAGTTCCCACCCCATGAAGCCAAGCTTCATTTCTGCCCAGAAACCATGACCTCACAAGGTCATCAGGCCGGCATAGCTGCTGGCTCCAACCCCGCTAACCTCTGCATGTTTTCTTGTTTCTCAGGACTTCTCTGGTGTTCTTGATAGCTCTATTAAGAGCTTAAGAATAAATTCTGCTCACATTTGAATGGCAAGGGTCTCAGGGTGGCTCACTTACTTTCACAAGTCGGAGCACAAATGCCTTCCCTGGCCCTGGAACCTGTTTACACCACAGCGCTATACCTCCACACGTTCAAGTGCTAGCTGCATGGAGCTGAATGAGGCCTCTGAGCACCCAAGGGACTCACAGCTCACAACAGTGACTACCTTCAGGGCTAGAGCTGAAACCAGGCTCCCCATACTGCTTTTCTAAAGAAAACTGAGATACAAAGCAGAGTTTTCTTGAACTGATCTGAAGGAAGGGGTCCATACCCAAGTCCTTTCTGTTCAGAGAAGAACAAAGCCCGCTGGAATGTACCTAGGCCTTCTAGAACAAGCTCCAGGCTGTGAAACACATGGCCCACCCTTATGGCTTAAGAACTGCCATTCAACTGGCAAAGGCTCATGGCAGTCTCCAAAAACACAAACTAGCTTACGTTACTGTTATGTAAAAAGTTTATTTTAGAAGTCACATCTTTAAAAAAATAACAGGTTGTTCTGAGCAGATAGAAAATCATCATTCAAAGGTCGGGGGTGTTGTGCACAATTATCAAGATGTGAACACCAAGTCCGTGCAATGTTCTTGACATCTACACAAGCTAAAAAACGTGAACGTGGCTTTTAAAAGGCAGGGGAGAGGAAGGGATAGAGGGAGGGGAGAAAACTATTTTGGAAACAGAGAAGAGAATTTTGATCTTGTAAATGTTAGTATTGATTCTCCAGTCTGAAACAGCCCTGAAAAACGTATAGACAAACAACATTATATAGATCCAACAGGTTACCTTTAGGAATATATATCTATACACATACACCTTTGTGCACACACACATACACTCATGCAGGTATGCAAGTGTGCATGCACGCGAACACACAATAACAATTAGGTAAATGGGAGGCCATGCATTTGAAAGAGAGCAGAGGGACATAGTGGAGAGTTTGTATGAAGGAAAGAGAGGGAGAAATGTTGTGATTAAATTATAATCTCAAAAATAAATTAAACACTGTTTTGAGTAAAAGATCAAGGCCAGCTAATGATCATACTTTTTACAATTTGACCTGTATCTTCTAAATGGAAATAAAGTTGCATCTTGTGTTTTTTTTTAAAAAAAAAAGAAACCACAGCCATTGAGACTAGCCCAGGGACTGTATGAAGTGGCATTATTATTTTAATTCTCAAGTGCCAGACAGCACGCCTGCTGGGAGTGCAGGCAGGGACAGAAGTGGCGAGCCTCTGCTCTGTGGTGTTGTTACGGCATGAACACAAGAGGGAAGTCACAGGAAGGAGTGGGGAGCCTACGGGCAGAGCGGCTGTTCTTGTCCCTAGCCAGTAACTTTCTTATACTCTTATGGGTAGTACCCCGAAGTGACCACGCTCCAATACTGGAGAACCAGAATACAAAATAAAAGTGTAAGCTCACACTTACTGTGGATACAAAAATACAGCTTTTCAGGATTGCGACCCCAATCCCCCACCCCAGTGGTGAGGCTGGAGCAGAATGTTTGTGTCAGCGTCCCCACAACACAGCAGTGACCTAGTGTCTATCAGTGATCTCACTGTTTCCAGGTACTTCTGTCCAGGTCCCCAGGGAGTCTTCTTTAGGAGGCTCCAGGGCTGCTTCACCTCCGTGCAGCTAGACAGAGATCCCATCAGCTTCCCAGACACTTCAAGTGAGACATACATCAGATAGCACGCCTCAGTAACCCCTCCCCCCCAAGAGCGTGCTCCCGTGTACCCCCATTAGAAGCTTCTGTCAGGCTGGGGGCAACAGCAGGCTCTTGTGGCTTAGACTGGATACAGTTTTGATTATGTATCCCATCAAATCATTACCATCCATTCTGTTTGTTTGTTGAGACAAGGGACTCACTATGTGGTTCTGGCTTCCCTGGAATTCATCATGTAGACCAGACTAGGATCTCATAGAGATCCACTTGCCTCTGCCTCCTGAGAGCAGGATTAAAGGCAGGCCTAGCC
Organism: Microtus oregoni; assembly: GCF_018167655.1. Taxonomy (NCBI): domain Eukaryota; kingdom Metazoa; phylum Chordata; class Mammalia; order Rodentia; family Cricetidae; genus Microtus; species Microtus oregoni. The sequence continues at coordinate 6,410,754 of NW_024543978.1, forward strand.
CAGGCTGGTCTCAAACTTGCTATTTAGCCAAGGCAGGCCCTATGCTCCCGATCACCCTACTTTACTGGGCTTATGGGCCGGTCACTGTTCGGAGCGGTGAGCGGTACTAAGAGGACGCTGCAGGAAATGGCAGATAGGGCGATGGAAACTCTTAGGTTACTGAAGTGAAGAAGAAGGTACAGTGAGGTTTTGGATCTGAGCTTTATTACCAGGGTGACGTCACCTCAGAATGGGACTGGGACCCTGCAAGGTGGTTCCACACGGCACCAAACCGAGGTCCTCAGAGCTGCAGACCGCCTCATGGGCCGAAACACAGCTGGAAAGGAAATACAAAGGGGGCAGGGCAGGCACAGAGGTCACAGAAGAGCCTGAGGGCACTCCTTGTGAGAGTCCTGGCTGGCCGCGTAGAACTTCCAGTGTTCTGTCCTTCTCCTGGACCAGTTGAAAGACACGGCAAGTCCTGCACTTACGGAGCCGGTGGGAAGCACACCGGAATCACGGCAGCAGACAAGTCCACAGGTCTGTTCCCAACTTCTCCCACAATTCTCCATCAAGGTCAAGAAAAGAGCTTCCGCGTTCAAACCCAAGGCAGGAGCCAGGCAGTGGCACACCCACCACAGATGGTACAAACTGCTCACTCCTGCGGCTGGTGGCAGGACACAGGGAGGGCAGAGTCCTGAGACAGGAACCCTAGGAGTGGGGCTGGCTCAGTCAGTGGTGGACCTCCGGTACCAGAACCGAGCTCGGAAGTCATCACTGCACGTCATGAAGCCAGGGTTGGTGGGCGAGTGCACAATACAGCGCACGATGTTGTTGTGGCCCAGGGAAAGCAGGTTTCTGCGCTCAGCTGTCCTAGAGTCCCAGCAGCAGAGGCTGATGGTCCTTTCGTCCGGCAGCAAAATATAGTCCTCAGTGTGGTTAAACACAGCCTGCGTCCGGTGCACCTGCCGTCCACTCAGACCTGCGCCTGTCACACAAACCAACATGTTAGCCTCTGGACCAAGGGGTAGCCTTAGACCCTCACAATGTTCTAACGCTGTGCCAATATTGTCACCTCCAGGCTGACCACCCAAGGTAACCAACCGCTTCCTCTGAGGCACTTGCAGGCAAACGCCCACCTTGTACTACGTCATTCATCTCCTAGTTTAAGCCTGTGGTGTTGGGCACTGCCTAGCATCACTAACGATGTCTTGCTGCTGGGCATTCAGCTTGCATCCACTGAACAGTTTGTAAAATACTGCACACAGCGTCCTATCCTCAGGATAAACTAACGGCACACCACATAAGTGCCCACCTTTCAAAGGGAAGCTTTATCACTTCATGACTATAAATAGCAGTCATTTATGCTGTAAATACCATGTAATATATAAATATTAAAATAGCCAGGGCAGGGCCGGGCGATGGTGGCGCATGCCTTTAATCCCAGCACTCGGGAGGCAGAGGCAGGCGGATCTCTGTGAGTTCGAGACCAGCCTGGTCTACAGAGCTAGTTCCAGGACAGGCTCCAAAGCCACAGAGAAACCCTGTCTCGAAAAAACAAACAAACAAAACAAACAAACAAAAAACCAGCCAGGGCAATCCACTACTTAATGAGGCTATATTTTAGTGGGCAGTCTCCCAAATACCCTTGCACTTCTAACCTCAGAAACCAGAGCTCATGTGCTACTTTCATTCAGAGTTCGCAGTGCAGATCTGTATGTAGGAGGGAGGAACACGGCCACAGAGGCAGTTAGTGGGGTGTGCACTCCTGAGGGGCCGTGCAGATCTGTATGAGGGAAGAACATGGCTATAGAGGTAGTTAGCGGGGTGTGCACTCCTAAGGGGCCGTGCAGATCTGTATGAGGGAAGAACATGGCTATAGAGGTAGTTAGTGGGGTGTGCACTCCTAAGGGGCCGTGACTTTGGGTAGATGCTTTCCTACTTCAAGTCTTTTTTTTTTTTCTCAACTCTCCAGCGCCTGCCCATGAGGGTGCTGAGGAGTAAAGCAAATGACTCACAAACCCCACCTTGCAAGTGCTCAGGAGACGCTGCCAGGAACATTTATCTGTAAGGTTTGCACAGTACCAGCTGCAAGGCAAATCTACTCAGTGCTGTGCAGCACTCTGGATTCTAATTTGCACCTGTGTCCGTTCCTAACTTCCACTGACTCCAAGTAATGGTGACAGACATCAGCCTGTGTGCAGTCCATGGACTTACTGAAGTAATGGTGACAGACATCAGCCTGTGTGCAGTCCATGGACTTACTGAAGTAATGGTGACAGACATCAGGCTGTGTGCAGTCCATGGACTTACTGAGTAATGGTGACAGACATCAGGCTGTGTGCAGTCCATGGACTTACTGAGTAATGGTGACAGACATCAGCCTGTGTGCAGTCCATGGACTTACTGAAGTAATGGCGACAGACATCAGGCTGTGTGCAGTCCATGGACTTACTGAGTAATGGTGACAGACATCAGCCTGTGCGCAGTCCATGGACTTACTGAGGAGTGCGACAAAACACCAACACGACACTCATCACCTTTCTGAAACATCCACCAAACGACCCGTCAGTCAGATGTCTCACCAACAACACAACATCCCTTTGAGTCACAGACGGTTCGATGAGTCAAAGATGGCCTCACTTCTACTACTTCTTGGGTTTACGGGAAGGCTGTGCATTTTATAACCAACTTTCCATTTAATTTCTCTTACAAAATACGGCAAATTTTAACTCTCTTCCTGTAAGTTTGGGCTCATCTTTTACCTATCTATCCATAGCCTAGCTATAGATTACAAATATTGACCCGTCTAGTACATATAAAAACACATGATGAATTTAATACATCCAATGTCCTCTTTGGGTTTCCCCTGTCTACCGCTATCTCAAAACCACTCTGCATTCTAAGTAAGTCTTCAAACCAGAATGGAAACCCTGGCATGCCAACTGTCAGGGTGCTGACTTGGGAATTAGGAAATCCACAATGTATACATTCCTTCAGAAAAAAAAAATTGCAACTCTCTACTAAATTAAGCCAATAAATCAGGTGTCTACAAAACTCCAAGCTCTTGGTAGCAGTCCAGTTCATGCCTGTCCCAGCGCATCATTCCCTGGAAAGCAAGGACTGTCACTTGTAAATGGAACATTTTCACGTTCACTCTGATGGCTTCTGCATACAAGGAGCACCTGGTTTTAAGAGATGTTTTCCAAAATGATACCATATAAAGTATCTAAGCTACCAAAGATAATGACAAAAGTGGCTCTTTAGGCAACTAGCTTGTGCCACAGACAGGACCAGTGCTGCACCCTAGTGGCTTGAATGTCACCAGCTCTTCTATGTCCCTCTCCAAGAGGCTCAGAGAGCTTCTTGACAATACTCTGCAAGCTACAACCTTGGCGTGCTTCTTGTAGTGAGACCCACACATCTCACAGGAGAGGAACTTCCCAGACGATCCTGTCAAACAACACTCTTAGCTGCTGTGGACCACAATAAGGCGCAGCAGCAAACTAACACTCTCTGTACCCAGAGCTGAACTGAGCATCATGCTGGGCAAATTCAAGACTTACCATAAAAGAAGCCCACGGGCACAGACGCTACAAACTGGAGACTAACAGTAACTAGTGGGGGAACTGAGCTGGCTTTCTTTTCTTCCTCTCTGCTGGGTCTACTTTATACGTGGACACCGGTGATCGCTTGCAGGGGTTTCCTATATTGGCCTAGGGGATGGGCCAAAGGCCTCTCTGAACTCCTTTTCTCCAGTATATCCAGTCCTCAGGAATCTGATCCCCAGGAAACCCCAGCATCCCTTCTCACGCACCTGTGTACCTCACCAGCGTCCGCCCTGTGGATATCTCCCAGAGCTTAGCTACAGAGTCTTTTCCACTAGAGAGGATGTACTTGGAATTCTTGGAGAAAATAGCAGAACAGACTTCTGCGCCATCGTGAGCTTTCTCAAAGGTTGTGATGCAGCGATTGGAAACGCCATCCCACAGCTTGATGCAGCCGTCCTTGCTGCCAGTGACGTACATGTTGGCACTAGGATTGTAGTTAACGGAACAGATGGCATCGGTGTGCTGGTCTTGGGGATTGCAAGAAACGAAACACTGGAAGGTGTTGATATCATAGAGGCGGAGTGTAGGATGCTGAGTCCCAACCAGGATAAAGTCCCCAGAAGGGTGGAAGGAGATGGAGCGCAGCATTTCAGCTTCCTGTGAGGACAGAGGCACAGTGTCAGTCACCAGACCTGACCAGCATGCCGAAGGAGGCAGGGGGACAAATGCACATCCCGGGATGCAGAAAACTTACTGGCCAGTTACTCCATAAACTAGACAGGAGGTCACTGGCGAATGAACATGGGGTGAAATCAGACAGACCCTTGCAAATGAAGAAAGGGAGCTGCCCTCATGAGCTCAGAGGTGAAAAAACCTGCTCCAGGGCAGTGATACTAAGGAAAACCAGCCAATGAATGACGGAAGCCGCTTCTGAAACATTCAACAGTTCCAACTGAGAACACTGGTGGCTTAAGTTATACCTTTAGGGAAGTTTTTGTTTTTTCCCAGTCCTGGAGCTTGAACCCGCAGTATAACAAAAGTGACCCATCCCTAACCCCGCTTCAGACAGGGTCTCACACTATAGTTCAAGTTGGCAAAGAATTGACTATGTGCAGGCTGGTCATGAATGAACTCGTGTCAATCCTCCTGGCCCAGCTCATCAGCAGTCCTATCTGGGCAGAGGACAGCCATGACCCACACATCAGTGGAGTCTGGTAAAGTGGCACCCAGGGCTTATCCTTTATAGGGTGATCACTGAGACCACCTGGAAAAAGTCACAAAATACCCGAAACTAAGAAAATAACCATAAAATACTGTGTCTAAATAAAAGTCAAGGCTCCTCTGATCTCTAACCTGAATGTACTTGAAGGCTCTTTTAGCAGACGGTTTGGAATAATCAAACAATTTTAGAGTATAATCCCTTGAGCCCGAGGCCAGGATCTGTTCTGTAGGGTGAAAAGCAAGACACGTGACTTCATCCACGTGGTCGTAAAGAGTTCGAATCACTGGGTGGTTCTCCATGTTCTGTTGTGCAGTCTCATTCATCATGACCTGGACCAACAAGAAAAGGAGAGATAGATGCTCAAGGTACAGAGGCACTTGGTCCAAGCCCACAGTCCCACGGGGTACACCAGAGCTGGTGAGCACACAGCTGCCTGTCTGGAGCAATGGTAGGCGGGAAGGGTACCTCAATTGGCATGGCACTTTTGGCCAACATTCTTTCCGTGTCCAGTATCTTTATGGAAGCATCAGCGGAGCCTGTGGCTATCAACTGCCCGTCTCTGCTATAGGTGGCCACGCGGCATGGGCCTTTGTGGGAAGTGACATAGCAGGTTTCATACTCGGAAGCCTCGGGCGACATTGTCTGGACATCTGCATCAAACTCCAGGTCAATCCCTGTGCCAGGGGCAACTGTATCGGAGCGACCAATTGCATACTGAACTGCAGAGTCATCGTTTTCCATCCCTGGAGAAACCAAAATTAAGAGCGTGAGAAAAGCTGTTAAGTGCAAAGACAAGCTCCGGGTCTAGGGTGGAAACGATGTCTGCCACCACCACCAAATGCTCGACCAGCCATGCACCCTGCCCATCCTGTGTGCGATGCACACTGCTGCAGGCAGAATTCATCTTTAACACCACAAAGCAACAGCACTGTAGTTAATTTATTTTCTCCATTTAGAATGGGGAAACAAAACTTAGATGCCTTTCTTTCTTTTTTTTTTTTTTTAAATTTCTTCATTTGCTATGTATACAGTGTTCTGCCTACATGTATGCCTACTTGCCAGAAAGAGGCACCAGATCTCATTACAGATGGTTGTGAGCCACCATGTGGTTGCTGGGAATTGAACTCAGGACCTCTGGAAGATGTTCTTAACTGCTGAGCCATCTCTCCAGTCCATCTTTGCTTATTTTATGGTGTTGGGGACAACCCATAGCCTCACACCTACCAGGGTCTACCCTATCACCGAGTTATATCTCCAGCACCGAATTCTAGTCTTTAGGGTTGTGATCAGTTAGTTGCAGCTTTGGGGTGAATTAGTGACATGCTTTTGAAAGAATGCCATACTTAAGTATACTGAAGTTTATAAAAAATATGTTCGTTGGGTGTTACAAAAGTTGCCTGTGACCCCAGAACTTAGGAGGAAGAGGCAAGAGAATCATGAGTTTAAGATCCACTTCACCTACATATTGAGCTCAAGGTAGCCTCGGAGATAAGAAATCCATTAGCAAGCAAATAAAAAGCTGGGAATAATGGAGCCCACTTACGGGAGGCAGAGGCAGGTAAGCCGAGGTCTGTCTGGTCTATATAATAAGTTCCAGGACAGCCAGGGCTACATAATGAAATCTTGTTTTAAAAACAAAACAAGGAGGCTGGAAAGATGGCTCAGTGGTTAAGAGTACTTGCCCTGAGACTCAGTTCTCATTACCCACATGGTAACTCAAAACCATCTATGATTCCAGTTCCAAGAGACTGGAGAACTTTTTTTGCCTATGTGGGCACCAGGCACTCACATGGTACATGCTCATACATGCAGGCTAAACACTCAAATACATAAAATAAAAACAAACCTAAACTAAAAAAAAAAATTTAAAATCAAAATAAAACACAGAGGTGGAGACGGCTCAGCTGTTAAGAGCACTGGTTGTTCTTCCAGAGGATTTGGGTTCAATTCTTAGCTAACAAATGTCTGTAATTCTTGTTCCAGGGAATCTGACACCCTCTTCTGGCCTCCAGGGACACTGCACACATACAGACCCAAACTAGCAAAACAGTAATAATAAAAATCACTCCTCAGTAATCCCCAGAACAAACAAGAAAGTGTTGGACTTAAAATAACCTCACCTATCACATAAACAGTAAATGTAACTGGTATAGGAGGACTCAAAACACGTGAAGAACTTTTATGGCCTCTTCCCAAACATACAACTCTTGCTTTTCAAAACAAACGCCGGCGTGTACTACTGGGACTTGCCTGGTTGTTTAAACACTCACAGTTCACCAGAACAAGTCTTCAACATTGTATTGCTTCCACATTATACATTTTTATGGATATCTAGAATTAAAATCTTAAATTTAAAGTTAAACATTCAAATTTTCTCTGTGGACCATTTTAATTTATCCCGCCCCCCCCCGGACAATTTCATAAGTGGCATTATCAAGTCAAAGGAATAAATCTGTTCCGTGTGCTGCTATCTTTTCTGTGAACACATCTCTTGTTATGTACGCTTTCATAATGACTCAGAATAATGTTAGAGTGTGTGTCTGTGTGTGAGCTGTGGAGACCACTTCCTGACTGAAAGCATGCTTAAATACAAACTTACCATCAACGTTGGCAGTGACGTGGACACAGCTGGGTACAGGGTAAGGTAGGTGCCAGGATATACCAATGGAAACACAAGGCCCTGATGGCTACAGAGATGGTGTGTGTGTGTGCCAGGATATACCAACGGCCAGCACAAGGCCCTGATGGCTACAGAGACGGTGTGTGTGTGTGTGTGTGCCAGGATATACCAACGGCCAACACAAGGCCCTGATAGCTACAGAGATGGTGTGTGTGTGCCAGGATATACCAACGGCCAACACAAGGCCCTGATGGCTACAGAGACGGTGTGTGTGTGTGTGTGTGTGCCAGGATATATCAACTGGCCAACACAAGGCCCTGATAGCTACAGAGACGGTGTGTGTGTGTGTGTGTGTGTGGAAATGATTCAAAGGACAAAGTCACTTTCAGATAGGATGTTAGGAGGGAAGCGGATCATGGTGGCAGAGTAACTGAGCAAAGGAGCATGGGGAGACAGGGGCAAAGGCAAGAGCAATCGGCCATGACATCTGAGCTGAGACCTGAGGGGAGTGTCCAGGTGATTTGTACAAATAGAACCAGCTTCATCACCTGGACTTCAGTGACCCTTTAAGTCCTCATCTCTGAACTTGGCACACACTGGACACTGAAACCACGCAGAATAACCTCAGAAACTGCCCTTGGCAGACATCTACAACGTCACTCTGGGATGTGGGAATCCGCACTCACAGTTTACCTAGTTTGATGAGGTGCAGGAGCTGCTCCGAGGGCGCGCACACCGACTGGGGCTTGATCTCATTGATGAGGCCATTGGCAATGCTGATGTAACCGTCATAGAGCAGCTGGCTAATGATCAGCTTGTAGAGCTGCTGCCGGTCCTTCAAGCCCACTTTGGTTCTGTACATTTTGCAGAAGAGGACAGTTTCCCTGACTGCTGCAAGAGTAAACAGGCACTGGTGAAAAGCAGAGGCACTCCTCAGCTACCAGCAACGCGGATCTCCTCGGCCAGGAGCAGCCAGCCTGACTAGCTGCATTATCTTTGGACGGTCACCCTGTTTTCCTTGGCTCAGGTTCTTCTGCTGTTACCTAAGTCACTGGAGGTTAATCAAGATGGTGCACAGAAATTGCAGAGGTGGGTGCTTGCATACAGAAACTATACAAGCCATGTCACCAATGGCTACAGTAGAACCCTTCACTATTTCTCTCCTCTGCTAAACTACCCACTTGCAGCCTTTCTCTGTTGCTATCCCTTCTGTTAGCACTGGTGCCCGCGATAGGCAGACAGCTAACACTCTGTAGACGCCTGGAGTACTTTACCTTTCCTTTCTCACCAGCAGGACTGTAAATCTCCGAGTGACATTTTATTATTTTAAAACCTATTTTCTCTGGGCGGTGGTGATGTACGCCTTTAATCCCAGCACTCGGGAGGCAGAGACTGGCAGATCCCTGTGATTTTGAGACCAGCCTGGTCGACAAGGAAGTCACAGGCCAGCCAGAGCTGCACAGTGAGACCCTGTCACAAACAAACTTAAAATGATACCACCAGAACAAACAGAAAATGTAAATCTGGACAGACTGTGCTCTCAGTTTCATCTGGAAGGGTCGAAGCTCTCCAGTCCGTGAAAACAACCCAAAACTAAAGGTGATGGCTTCCATATCAATTTGTGCAGGCAATTTGATAATTATCAGTATGTGGCTAGATGTTTGACTACAGGAATCGAGGAACAGCAAGCAAGAAGGTGGGACTGGTAATAAGGCCAAGGGTTAATGTTTGCTTAGCCTGCCAGATGCCCTAGACTCAGCAACAACAACAAAAAGCCCTGCACAACAGTAACAACGACAACAAAAAGCCCGCAGGGCCACACACAGCATCGTTCTGATGGGGTGTCCTCAACAGGTAACACCAATCAAGCACTTCGTACTGCCAGATACGATTCCAGGCACCTACTTGGCATTAGCTCACTAAACGAAAGTATTCAATATACTCGTGCACTTACGTAAGAAATGTACACAAATCTACTCTTGCATAAGACGCCGGGACACAACAGAGGAGGAAGTAAGTTCCAAGAATCTAGGAGACCGGTTCATCCAAACTAAAGTCAGCCTCCGATAGTTGAGGGCAAGCCTGCGCACTCCGGAGTCCACAACTTAAACTACTGAGCAACCATCTCTTCACTTTTGCCAGGGAACACCTGGGGCTGTGCCACGAGATTTAAGGGGCGGGGGAGTGGTTGAGCCTTCACTGAATGCCCCACGAAACTTCCAGTGGAGCACAGGTCTACTTAGAGGCTCTCCAGTTCGCCAAAAGGAACTCTCAGGCACGAGGCAGGAAGAGCCCGCCCCGGGGATGTAGGGGACCCAGGGACCGCTCAGGCGGGAAGCAGGGACCGAGGCCCTTGGAGGCTCGGGCTGCAGGCCTGGCCGGCCAACTCTGGCACACGGACTCGGGGCGTACGGCCTCTCGCCATCCTCTCCGCAAGTTGCAGATAGTTCACGCAATCAACCACAGACCCCAGCCAACCGCACCAACCCGATTCCCTATGGCCCCTCCTACCCACAACCCCGTACCCCCGATCAGGGTCTCGGTCTCCCGTTCTCTTCTAGAAAAATGGAGGCGCGAATCGTGCCTGATCGATCGCTCTGAGTGCGCACTTACTGCGCACGCGCGAAGGGCACGCAGCAGAGCGCCGAGCAACCTCCCGATCACTCGCCAGCCTGCCCTTCTCGCCATCTTACTCACTGGCACGTTCCGGACGCTCATTCACCGCCTCCGAGCCGATCACCTTCGCGACAACCCTGAACCCACACGGCTGTTGTGTGACCGGCAAACGCCTGATCCGGGGGAGCACGGCGAGCGACAGAACGGCCACAGATCGGACAGGCCGTTGGCTCACCACTTCCGGGCTCTGACGGCTCAGTGCGCTTGCGCTCCAGTTACGCAAGGACCGAGCTTCCCGTCGTCGCGTTCACGGTGAGCCAATCACAGGACGCTGTCGCTTTGCCTCGAGCCAATCAGCTTTCGGAGCAGAGGGTGCAACTCCTATTTTAAAAGGAGAACCTTTGAATTGTAACGGCTGAGCTCCCGGGATCGCTTGAGGCTTCGGTCGGAGTCAGGATCCTGCCCGTGGGTAGGAAGGGGACCAGGTGGGCGAGGGAGAGCCTGGGTGCTGCAAACCGAAGGGGAACGTTGAGTGGCATTGGGGCAGGGGGCTGTCTCAGTAGGTTTGCATTCGGTGTAAGAAAGATCCAGATAGCCTCTTCCCTCCTTGGGTTTCGGTTCCGGTGGGAATGAGACCCAGACCACCAGCCGACCGAGTAATTTGCAAACTGGCGGAGGTGGTATGGGTGCAGCAGCTGCGACCTACTGGGGACTGATTGTGGTGGAGAGGCGGGGGTCTAGATGGGATCGACTATGAGTGAGAGCCCCCTTGCAGAGACATACGCCCAGAACCGGTGCTGCCCTCACCTCAGCCTTTTGTGCAGTTGATGGCGGGACTACTTGAGGGTGTGGTTCAAAGTGTAGACCTGTTAAAGCTCAGTTTATAGAGTATCCTGGAAGCCCTGGGAGTCCACACTACTGCCTAAACCCTTCATGGTAGCCCCTGTCTTTAATACCAATAACGAGGAGGTGGAGGCAGGTGGATCAGAAGCTAAAGGCCGTTCTCAGAGACACAGTCCGTCAGAAGCCAGCCTGAACTATATGTCACCCTGAATCAACAAAAATAGTTAAAACAAAAAATTAGCCTCCCCACACGCCAGATGTGGTTGCTCACAGAGGCAGTCTGAGGCAAGAGAGTAGAGCCTTTCCCAAAAGTGGGGCCTGTCTGTAAATGTAGTTCAGTTAGCAGAGTGCTTGCCTGGATTCTTGGATTCCACGTCCTGGATTCGATTCCTTGCACTTCATACACTGGGCATGGTGAGCATGCTTGTAATCCCAGCACTGGGGAAGTGGAGGCAGGAGGATCAGAAGTTCAAAGTAATCCTCCGCTATAGCATGTTCAAGGCTAGCCTAGCCTGGGCTACATGAAGCCCTGTCTCAAAAACAAACATAAGGCAGTGTCTGGTCCCAAATTCCTTTAATCCCAGAACTTGGGAGCTGAGGAAGAAGAATCTCTGAGTTCAAGGCCAACTTGGTGTACACTGTTCCAGACCAGCTGGGGGCTACACAAAGACACCTTGTCTCAAAAAACCAAAACCAAACAAAATCCTGGCTTCACTTGCAGATGTAGGAAATAGAAATCTCTTAGGGTTAGGTCCCTGGTGTAGCTAATCATGGGAAAGTTAAAATGCAGGGTCCTTTATTAAAGCTAGCATCTGGGCCCAGGAGCTCCGTTCCCTAACAGGCATCTAGTGAAGTGGATACAGCTATCTTCCCTTCTGCTCCCAGCTCCTGCCTAGCCTCCCTAATCTTTGCATTATGGTCCCTTCAGTCACACACTTAGTTGTTTGTCCCTCTGCCAGCAAGCATATGTGTGGAAAGGGGAACCTGAGCCTGCTGTGCCATGAGCACTTTCTTACTGGGGGGTTGTAAACCCTTGAGCTGAATGGGGTCTGTAGTGATGTTTCATTTGTATTTTAATAAATAAAGCTTGCCTGAAGTTCAGAGAGAAAACAGCCCCACTGATCAGCCTTACAGACCAGGCAGTGGTGACACACCTTTAATCCCAGTAGCCACACTAGTTTGCTACAGAAATCGGGCATACTGGTGCACGCCTTTAATCCCAGCCCTAGAGAGGAATCTAATCCTCATTCTGAGGATTCCTGGAGGCAGGGTTGCCATTTCAGACCGAGGTAGGAGCCAGTGGCTGCTGCTTTGCTTTTCTGACCTTCAGGCTGAACCCCAGCATCTGTCTCCGGGTTTTTACTAATTGTGCTACAGGGATCTGTGAAGGTCATTTGATGAAGACGAGAAGGTGAAGGACTCGGTTTGGGGGGTAAAATGAGGCCAAACCATGAGGGTAGGGGAAAGGGGACAAGAGTGGTGAGTGGCCAAACCTGTTCTCTGGGAATAAAGTTAGTGCTGAGTTTGCCACAGTAGGGGAAGCTGAGAGACTGGCAATGCAGTGGAATTCAAAGGGCCCAATGGGAATGGGTTTGGAGGAAGAGAAGAATAGGTGAGCTTTGCGGCTCCAAGAGGGATGAGAGATGGGATCACGGCCCAAGGCAGTGGTGGGGCTAGTGGGAGGCTGTGTATGGTGGACATTAGGTATTAAAGCACAAAGAACGTGCCCTGGAGGGGAGAGCATGAGAGGATGTGACGAGATGCAGCGATTGTCAGTGGGAAGGGGCCTCATGCATGCCACATGCGTGTCAGCGTGTTTCACTTGTACCGAGGAAAGGGCGAGGTGCACACGTACAGAGGTCTGCCCGTACAGAGGTCTGGCACTTTAAAGCAGGTGGCTTCCTGTAAGTGAACGGCTCTTGTTTCTCTCTGCAGGTGACATGGACAGATGTAAAGAAAACTGCGGTTCCAGGCCTGCTAAGGTAAACAGAATTACCCGTGATCACGATTGTATTTTTTAGAAATAATTTTGAAGTGAAATGCATTGTTTGTGTGCACCCGTGCGTGTGCCATAGCGTAGGTCAGAGGGCAGCTTGCATGCATAGGTTCTTTCTACCACGTGGGTCAGGGAATCTAACTCAGGTTGTCAGGCTTAGCTTCTAGAGTCCTTATCCACTGAGCCAAGGGGGCTGCCCCTGTAGAAATGATTCTGGTATTGGAATTCTTCCCACCCTTGCTTTGGGTGGAAGCTTAAGTCCCTTCCTGACCCGGCCTGGAAGCTTCCATCGGTGGGCCTTTATTTCCTGACCCGGCCGGGAAGCTTCCTTCGGTGGGCCTTTATTTCTGCAGGAGATGGCTTTACACTTGAGACCGCCCATCTTCCGAGTGAGTGGATCCTGGGCCCCACCTTCCCTTCTACTGCTTGGTGTGGGCCTTAAGAGTTGTTTAGGAATTGGGACAGTACTTACATTTGTTTCTTTTTTGTCAGAGTCCTCCCTTTTTTCTTTTTGAAAACTCAACTTCTTCATAATTTCTTAGGCATTTTAGTTTTGGAGATTATACCCTACCCCCCCCCCACACACACACACAGGGTTTCTCTGTTAACAGCCTTGGCTGTGCTGGAACTGCCTGGAATTCACAGCTTTGGCAGCCTCTGCCTCCCTAGTGCTGGGATTATAGGTGTGCACCACTACCCTCAACCCCTGGGTGGAAGTTACATTCTTAAATATTTTGTTGGTAGGGTGTGATGGGCACACCTTTAATCTCATCCCTTGAGGGCAGAGGTGGGCCGACTGAGACAGGCTAGTCTGTTCTATGTAGAGATCCAGGCTGGCTAGGATTCATTGGGACCCTCTTGAATAAGTGCTCTGAAAGTAAAACCCAGGTATTAACAGAATACTAGTAACAAGCTTATTGGAAGCCTAGTATAACTTTAAACTGTTTTGCAAAATCGCTTGAGGTTGGTGCTGTTGAACAGTCAGATTTCGTTCAGTCTTTTTCCTAAACATAAAGTTGTTACAAGGTTTGGACATGAAGTTTTGGTAACGCTTGAGTCTGCTCCTGGCAGATGGTCTCACTGAGGTGCTGAGGCTGGCCTAGAACTCAGTGCTCCTCCTGCCTTAGCCCCCCAAGTACTGGGATTACAGGTGTGTGTGCACCAGTATCCCTGGCTTCGGAGCTTCAGTGTTTCCACCCTTGGCTGGAGGCTGAGTTCCTGAGTGGTTAATAGAGGGGACTTTTGGGGTGAGGGTGGGAGGTGCCCTCCATCTAGCCACATGCATATTAAAATAGCTTCATCTCCCCTCCTTTTAACTTTATTTTTTTTTTTAAATTTGTATTTTATGTGAATGAATCCTTGCCTGCATGTATTTCTGTGTACCGTGTGTATACCTCACACTTAAGGCCTGAAGAGGGCATCACATCCCCTGGATCTGGAGTTAAGGGTCCTCCGAAAGGGCAGCTAGTGCTCTTAACTGCTCAGTCATCTCTCCGGCCCCCATTTCCGTTTGTTAGCCATGATATTTATGAGTCTTAGATTAGAAGTGAAACTTGGTTGAGTTCTCAGGATACCAATAGCCATGATGTCTTTCTCTCCATCTCAGACCACAGTTCCCTTTGGTCCAAAACGAGTCTTGGTGACAGAGCAGATTCCTTCTCAGAACCTAGGATTGGCTAGCAGTGGCCAGGCCCAGCGGGTCTTGTGTCCTTCCAACTCCTCCCACCGTGTCCCTTCACAAGCACAGAAACTGGCCTCATGTCAAAAGCCAGTGCCAAAGCAGTTGCCAGCTGCCAACGTTCCTCGACCTGTCTCCCGGCTCAGCAACCCCCAGAAAAGTGAGCAGCCCCAGCCCACAGCCTCTGGTAAGCCAGTCTTTTACTGCCTTGCTTGGATGGTCATACTTTTTAGTTCTTCAAAAAGCAAATGCAGAGATTGGCATTTACTTTGAAGCCCTAGCTTGTATGCCATGTATGTCGAGAATAAAGAGAAGATGGGATGATTACAGACGTAATGGCTAGCCCTGCCAGGGGAAGCTACTGCAGGTTCTTTGGAGCAGAAGGAGATGTTGGCTGTAAGGGAGGGGCTGCTGCTGGTTGTGGGGCGCCTGGGAGGGAGGCTGAACTTAAACTGCAGTGGCTGGAGCAGGGTTAATGTTTGATTATTTAGCAGCTGGTAGTGCTTGCTGGCTCTGAGATGATAGCCAGCCTTGCTCAGCATCTCCAGCCCTTGTAGCCCCTTTATGTGGTCTCCAGTTATTGGCACACTTCTACAGAACGGGCTAAAAGTCAGCAGTTAACTTCTAAGACATCACCAGAAAGGAGAGGTGTCATGAATTTGCCACTTCATTTAGGAAGCAGACTCAAGACAACTGGGTGATAGATGCGACCTGGAGGATGAGTGGGGAAGAGGCAGCTGTGATGGTGAAGGAAGAGAGAAAACTTAAACTCCTCAGAAGGACATGGTGTCTGTAAAATAAGCCATGGCAGGCAGACAGTCTGGAAGAAACCCATTTAAATTATGTGTGTATATGCCGGTCCCCTAAAGGGTGACAGTGGAAGGGCCAGGTGGCTGGAGTATGTGCCTGGGTCATGGTCCTCAGGTCCCGCAGTGGTGATATTGAACACATGAATCGAGAGAATGGTTCATGAAGGAGAAATTAGTTTGGACCCATAGTCATGTGACCTGAGTGGAGCTGCTGTGCTGTTTGAGTCTCGGGTGACAAGGACATGTCTCACACATGCGCAGCTCTTGAAGTAGCACCCGTGGTCCCTAGATGTGCCACTGTCACATCTTCTAGGCTAGCGTGTCTTTGGAAGGAGGGTGACTGGCTTGTGCTCTCTTTCCATGATGATAATTTGTACGCAGCGCTGCCCCAGCAGGGGTGGAGAAGGTGGCGGGGGCAGCTTGTGAGTGGGATGCTCTGGTTTCTCTGGAATGTCTTCCTGGGGGAGGCTCCAGGATGAGGATGAACACGCTCGCTCTTGTTGGATGAGGGCCTGCTCATATTCGCTCTAGAAAGTGAGACCCTCACACGGCAGACCATGGTTTCTGGCTTAGTAGTCTCCCCAATGGAGAAATGAAAAGCCAGGGTTATCATGCTTGATGCAGCTCCAATATTTTGGTGATGATTTTTGTTGTTTGTTTTGTTTTGTTTGAGACAGGATTTTTCTGTGTAGCCCTGTCCTGGAACTTGCTCTGTAGACTGGGCTGGCAATGACTCACAGAGACCTGCCTGCCTCTGCCTGGCTATGGGACTATTCTTTGATTTATCTCTGTTCACGGATTTTTTTTTTTTTTAAAGAAGTATATAGTTGCTCTAAAAACAGTATTTTAACTTATTTCATATAGGAAATAATTCTGAAAAGGAACAGGCATCAAAACAGAAAACTGAAGACTCGAAAAAGTAAGCTTTCTTCCTCTTCTACCAGAACATCACCTGGCTGTGGCCCTGATCCTAACACATCCTCATTGCCAGAACACCACCCGGCTGCGCCCCCCACCCCCATCCTAACACACCCTCAGTATCAGAACACCACCAGCTGCGGCCACCGATCCTAACACATCCTCATTCAACCAATTGACCAGGGGATCAAAAGTCATTTTTCCTTCTTTAATTACCTTTTTCATAGAAAATTTTATTAAAACTTTATTTGTAAAAGTAGTAAATAGAAAAACATCACACGTTAATATACAACACAGACCTGAGGACTGTACAACTCAGTGAACTTGTACACAGTTTGTGAAGCCATTTGGATGGCCTGTTGGGTCTCTCCTGCTTCATCAATGGCAGTGCCTCTGTGTCTCCCACCAGAGTGACTCCCTGTAGCCTGTTGGATTCTCTGGGGCTATGCAGGGAGGAGGTCCCCACACCGTCCTGAAGGGTGTGCTGTCGTCCATACTGTTGCTGTCCTGTGGTGGTGAGGGTTGTCTGTCAGTCTGTATTCTGCAGTACAGTGCTGCTTTGGGCTGGGGACGTTGGGCTTTAAGGTTGTGACTCATTCTGGTGGTTCCGGGTTGGTGCTTGTTAGTGTCCGTACTAGGTGTCATCTGAGCGGATCAGGTCGGCTGTTTATTGGAAAGTGGTGGAGATTTTCTTCATATTTAAATACATTACTTTCTAGGAGGCAGTGGACTCTGGAGGACTTTGACATTGGCCGCCCCCTGGGTAAAGGAAAGTTTGGAAATGTTTACTTGGCAAGGGAGAAGCAAAGCAAGTTTATCCTGGCCCTGAAGGTGCTGTTTAAAACTCAGCTGGAGAAAGCAGGGGTGGAGCACCAGCTTCGAAGAGAAGTGGAGATACAGTCCCACTTGCGGTGAGTGGCCCTCCTGCCACAGGAGCAGGGGACCAGTGGGAATGATTAAAGCTGCTGTTTCCCGTAGATGCAGGGGATGTGGCCCTGAGGCTACATCACTCAGGTAGTTGACTTGGGATTTCTTTCCTCAGGAGGAGAGTTAGGGGAAGACTATGGTTCAATAGGTGTATTTTCTTTTGTTTTCCGTTTTGGATCTCTGTTGTAGGAGGAGCGGGCCATGTTCCCAGCACCAGGCTAGCTTAAACCCCAAAATAACCACATAGAAATTGTATTAATTAAATTATTGCCTGGCCTATTAGCTCTAGCCTCTTATTGGCTAACTCTCACATCTTGAGTAACCCATTTCTGTTAAATCTGTGTGTCACCACATGATTGTAGCTTACCGGCAAGAGTCTAACCTACATCAGTCTCAGGCAGGAGATTCATGGCATCTGCCACACTTCCCTTCTTCCCAGCATTCTGTTCTGTCTACTCTGCCCACCTAAGGGCTGCCCTATCAAAGGGCCAAGGCAGTTTCTTTATTCAACCAATGAAAGCAACGCAAATACAGAAGGACCTCCTACACCAGATCTCGGTGTTTTCCAAGTTTGACTCATGCCAGCCCTGAAGCTCTGCTGTCTGGCCTGCCATCACCTGGCAGGCTGTGAGTGGTGCTGTCACCTCTGGCAGGCTGTGCCCAGCCACCTGGCCCCTGCCCACAGCCAGCCCGTCTACCTTGGATGTGTCTTCTGTTGGCACATCCCACCCCTCAACACCTAGAGATTGGTGTTCAGCTGACAGTTCCCACTAAGAATAAAGATGTCTGGAAGGGAGCGGTGTGAACCACACCCAAATATGTTTGTGTGGGTATGGTTAAGGTGCTGTTTTCTTGGGTTGGCTCGGCATTCGGTACACCTGGACTCTGGAGCCAGGTGTCACGGTCTCCATTCTTTGTTGCAGGCACCCCAACATCCTCAGGCTGTATGGATATTTCCACGATGCCACCAGAGTTTATCTAATTCTCGAGTATGCACCCCTTGGGACAGTCTATAGAGAGCTCCAGAAGCACTCCAAGTTTGACGAGCAGAGAACGGCTACCGTAAGTGCTGTACTGTCTGGGCTCCCCCTCTTGTCTCCTAATGTCCCTTGCTTTATGGTTCCAGGGGACTGTCTTCATAAAAGGGCTCATGGGACTGAACATTTGGAAAAATCAAGGCTGCTTATACCTCATGTATAGAGTGGTTGGCTTTGTGTGTGTGTGTTTCTGTGGAAATGTAATCTAGTTCTGCTCTCCCTTGTCATCTCCCGTGTGTGTGTCTGTGTCTGTCTTTGTCTTAGGGTTTGTATGGCTGCGGAGAGACACCACGACCAGGGCAGCTGTTACAAAGGAAAACATATAATTGGGGTTAGTCCATTGTCATCATGGTGGGACATGGTGCTGTAGCTGAGAGTCCTACATGCTGCAGGCAACGGGAAGTCGATTGAGACACTGGGTATCTTGAGCATGGGAGACCTTAAAGCTGTTCCCCACAGTGACACACTTCCTCTAACAAGGCCACGCCTCCTAATAGTGCCACTCCCTTATGAGCTTATGGGGGACAATGGCATTCAAATTACCACAGTGTTTATTTTAGTATAGTTCTAGATACAGAAATCACAAGAGCACCGAGTTTCTGTGCGCCCCACACCTATTTCTCTCCTGCTAACAACTGTAGTGAGTGTCCTACTTTGGTTGTGACTGGATCAGTGCTGGTGATGACTGGCGTAGCGACGTCCACGCTTTCTTCAGAGCGCATTCATTTCCCTTGTGATTAGGAAGGGACACGTGTGGGTCCTGAGGAAGAGCCCGGCACCAAGCTCACTCTTGTCCCACATCCCTATGGCACATTTATAATGTGACAGCCTGCTAGGTGGTAAGCTCGGTGCCCTGTGCCTGGGTGAGCTTTGTCCTTTGCTTCTGCTTAAGTCAGTCTCTCCCTCCCCATGCTGAGCTCTCAGCCGCTAAGCACGGTCACCCTGAGGAGTGGAGAGTGGAGGAGGGCTGAGTGGAGTGGGAACTATTTGGAGTTTGGGCCACGAGGTTGCTCTTCCTGTCATGAGTTCTTTTTGGATTTATTTTTTGTATTTGAATAGTTTGCCTGCATGTTTATCTGTGTACCACATGCACAGAGGCCAGAAGAGGGAGCTGCACTTTCAGATGGTTGTGAACACCTGTGTGGTACTGGGAACTGTCTAGAACTTCTAGAAGAGGAGCCCCCCCCTCCCTCTCTCTCTCCTGTCTTTAACTTAAAATGCAGAGGGACTTGTTTTATTTTGTTCCATTGTTGGCTGCTGGGAGCTCTTCTTTCTTCTATGTAAACTGCCATTGTGGGGCATTGGGCTCCATGTACTTTCTCTGGTTCAGAGTGCTTAACTTTTCCTTCACTTCTGGGCCTGCCCCTAGAAGCAGCCATTCCTTCCGAGAATGTTCCTGGAAACTGAGTTCTGGAGACTAGGGCGGGAGCTCCTCCTGCTGAGCTGTCGATGCTTCTAGGTCCTTAGCGGCAGAGGAGAGCGTCTGTGTTTGCTGATCCTTTCACCTTAGCTGATGCAGCGAGCTGGACTGCTGCTTTCCCCATTCATGTGGGCCATTGTGGGCTCCCTCTCCCTGGGCCACACTGTACACTGCCCCCAGCGGTGAGAGCAACACCCACCGCCTCCTCACTAGTTATGTGTTCCTGTGTCTATGTCTTACATGGTATGCTTGGGTCAGCTGGTGACAGTTTTGTCATTGAATACCAGACCCCTCCTTGGGCATTTGCCATCGGGATTTTGGACGTCAGTGGTTCCGATAGGGTGTAGTGGTTGATCTGGGTTTCCTGGTATCACATGACACTGGCTGTTTGTCATATATATATATATGCCTGTGTCTTGTTTTTATAGTGCTTTTTTCCTGATTGTTGTATTTTATTTCCTCCCGGTCTGAGCTCCCCCCCCCCCCCCCCGTGCTCTTCTCCAGGCAGTCTGAGGTCTCGCGGTCCTTAAGGCATAGCTGCTTTTCTTTCGCAGCCTGCTTCCCGCCTGCTGGAATTACAGGCTGCTGTCATGCTCACTTGACGCTTACAGCAAGCAACCTGCACTAATCATTTTCTTTAATTGGCCATTAGTAAGAAATCATCAACCAGGCAGTTGTGGCATACACCTTTGATTCTAGCACTTGGGAGGAGAGAGGCAGGCAGATCTCTGAGTTTGAGGCCATTCTGGTCTACAGAGTGCGTTCCAGGACAGCCAGGGCTACACAAAAATTCTGTGTTGAAAAACAAACAATAAGAAATCTTCTGTTTGACCAACTTTCTTCTCAAAGGTAAATGACGAAATTGTCCATTGGTTTCTGATGTTACCCTGCTTCAGACTTTGTACGTGGACAAAACATCATCTATATATTTGCGCTTCTCCATTTAAGATTTCAGTTCAATTGTGTGCATTGAGATATAAGCCAAGAATATTTATTCCCTATTAATTAGCATAGCACCCCCCCGTTTACTCCTCATGTAATTTAAGAAACTGCAGAGCAATGTAAGGGGTGTAGTCCCAGTCCCACAGCCTGGGAGGTGAGGGGGACGCGGTGCCAGGGAGTACTGGCTGACCCTCACTCCTGCTGCCCATAGCTGCTGTTGCTCTGGCAGTGTGCAGTGGGTGCCAGCCTCATTGGTCTCTACTGTGAGCTACAAAAGAATGAGTTTACTTCAAAAGCTGAAAACCGTGTTAGTCTTCATTGGATCAACTTTCACAGTTGCCTGGCTGCTTTACATAAAGCTAACGCTGCCTTCAATGCTTTTTCCCCAACAGTACATCACCGAGTTGGCAAACGCTCTGTCTTACTGTCATTCAAAGAGAGTCATCCACAGAGACATTAAGCCAGAGAACCTGCTTCTTGGGCCAAATGGAGAGTTGAAGATTGCAGACTTTGGGTGGTCTGTACATGCTCCATCTTCCAGGTATGGGAGTCCAGAGGTGGAAGCCCTGAATGGGGGGTGGGGTGGGGACTGTTGAGTAAATGCTAGTTTACTCTGAAATAAGGGGCCTTGGCTGACCTAGGAATACTTGGGACCACTGTAGATTTGATAAAGCTTTTTTCTGTGACCATTTGGGCTCTGGCACTCTAGGCCTTAGCTTACAGGTTCTGAATATTCCGAGAGGCTAATGGAAGAGGGCGATGAACTTAGAGGTCTGGCTGATGTATGATCGATAAACAAAGATGCACTCTGGGGGGACTTGAACTGGGGTGGTGAACAGAGCGAAACCATGCAGTGTTGGTGCAGTGGGAATTAGACCTTTACTGTCTCCTCTCAAGCTGAGGCAGGGACGGCGTCTAATGCGACAGTTGAAAAGGAGGCAAACTTTGCAAATCAAAGTTGGGTTTGAGTAGCTTTGATTTTTCATGTGAATGGGGTGTCTTTAAATTTTAATCTACTTTATCTGTGTTGGTGTTTTGTCTGCATGTCTGTGTGAGGGTGTCAGTTCTTCTAGAACTGGAGCTACAAACAGTTGTGAAGTGCCACATACGGCTGGGAATTGAACCCAGGTCCTTTAGGAGAGAAGCCAGTGCTCTTAACTGCTGGGCCATCTCTCCAGCTTGTGAATGGGGTGTCTTCAAGCATGCTCCTGCTGTCAAGGTCTTGCCCACTTTGGGGATTGCTTTTTAAAATATTACTAAATGCCGCTTTTTAGGAAGCCTGTTAGAGGTTGGAGGAGAAAGCTCAATAAGTAAAGGTGCTTGTTGCTGAGCCAGTTTGGTCTTGGCTTCATTGGGTGGAAGGGAGAGGACTGAATTAGGCCAAATTGTCCTCCCACCTCTCGCTCTGTGATGTTCTCTTGACGTAAGCACGCAGTCAAAGCACACAAATAATGTAGTCTTGAAGATTAGTACCTGTTATAAGAGTTGGCACAGCCTTTAGTCCCAGCACTTAGGAGGCAGAGGCAGGTGGATCTCTGAGTTCGAGACCAGCCTGGAGCAAGCTCCAGGACAGGCTCCAAGCTACACAGAGAAACCCTGTCTTGGAAAAAAAAGAAAAAATGGTTAGTGCAGTTTAAGGTCACTTCTGTTTGTCTTCAGCTGCAGTGTGGCAGGTTTTTTTGAACTGATGACATCAGTGGGCACTTCTGCTACCCAGTGAAATCAACACCAGAGAGCTGTAGGTGCCGTGGAGCTGTGCGATCAGCCTGGACTGTGATCTGTCCAGTGGTGGCATCAGGATAGAGACGGCTTGCAGGGTTCAGGCGAGACGATAGGAGTGGGGATTGTCAGCTGCTCCAGCTGCCTCTCAAATTCAGTCCTCATCAGAGATGCTGAATTTTGGGGCCCATCTTTTGAGACTCCCACAGAGGGCTTGTGGGGCACCAGGCATGAATTGCTGAGTATGCCCCTGCAGTATCTCAGTAACATTTGCTTCCATTGTCTGCTCCTGGCTTGTTCCAGCTGTGGCTTTCAAAACACAAATGGATCAAAAATGCCGACTTGGTGATGGCAGCACAACAGCCCACAGCAACATTCCAGAGCCCTGGACACCGAGGCATCGGCTTTGTGGGTATTTAGTCAGCCACAGCATCGCGATGCCTCAGTACATTCCATAAGACAGGTGCCCTGCACAGTCACCGCCATTGTGACCACCATGGTTAGCTGAATTCTTAGTAGCTAGATTTCTCTAGCTGTCCATGATGTTTTATAGCTGTTTTTAAATCAGAACACCCCCAACCCCCACAGCCCTCCCTCTGTGGCAGGTGAGAGAGAAGCTAGCCAAGCCCAGTGTGATGGTCCATACTTTAATCCCAGGAATTGAGAGGAGGATCTCAAGTTTGAGGCTAGCCTGGTAAGACTAAAACAAACATCTCAGCCAGGTGTGGTGGCACATAGCTGTAGTCCCAGCAGCAGTTAGAAGGCTGAGGTCGGGAATTCCTCCTTGGAGACTAGTCTGGGCCACATAGTAAGGCACTTTAAAAAGAAGGTTTGGAGAGGGGTTTAGCTGTTGAGAGCACTGGCTGCTCTTGCAGAGGACCTGGGTTCAGTACCCAGCACCCATGTGGTGGCTCAGAACTCTCTGTAACTCCAGGTTTAGGAGACGCAGTACCCTTTCCTGGCCTCCTTGGACATAACATTCATGTGTACAGACATGCAGACAAAACACATGTAAAATAGAAAATTTCATTTCTAAGCCCCAAACCAAGAGCAGCCGGAGTGAACCTGGTGACAGACACTCCATGCAGTGCGTGGCTGCCTCTCCCATCTTGTAGACCCTTACATTTCCACGGCTTTGCTTTCCTCTCCCCCGCGTCACTAACACAGTCTCACTGTACAGTCTCACACTGTAGCCCAGGTGGGCCTTGGAATTGAACCTCTGTCAGTCCTGCCTCATCCCACCAGATGTTGGAATTACGGGGATCCGCCAACATTCCCAGCCTAGGATGATAGTGTTGCTTCTCTGAGAGCTCATGTAGAACTCCAACTATGGAGAACACTGCATAGCGCCTTTGTTTTCTGAGATGGGTTCTTGCTTCAAAGCCCAGACTGGCCTCCAAAGTTCTCCAGACTGTCCTGACAGGGTTACTGGGACGAGAGATTTCCAAGAGGTTCTGGAGCTGTTGCTGGGGAAGCACGATGGCTGGTGTGTGATCATACACACTCCCCGCCATCCATTTCGTAAAAGTGGGATATAGGTGAGCACCTGTCTGACAGCACTGAGCAGGGGGAGGGATGGGTGCTCATGCCACATTGCCGTGTAGGTCAGAGTGTCGACCCAGCTTCCTTCATTTTCAGGAGAACCACACTGTGTGGCACCCTGGACTACCTGCCCCCCGAGATGATTGAGGGCCGGATGCACGATGAGAAGGTGGACCTCTGGAGCCTGGGTGTCCTCTGCTATGAGTTCCTAGTTGGGATGCCCCCCTTTGAGGCACAAACCTACCAGGAGACCTACAGAAGGATATCACGGGTAGGGTGTTACTTTCAGTTCTTGCCAAGGGCTGCTGTTTATTCGTGTACACCTGACCCATGTCATTTTTATCATTTATATTTCAGGTTGAATTCACATTCCCCGACTTTGTGACTGAAGGAGCCAGGGATCTCATTTTAAGACTGTTAAAGCACAATGCAAGCCAGAGGCTAACACTAGCGGAAGTCCTTGAGCACCCCTGGATCACAGCTAATTCCTCAAAGTCTTCGACTGGCCAAAAAACCAAAGAGCTAACTAGCAAATCGTCTTAGAGAATTCGGAGCCATGGTCACTGTGCTGCTGTGAGAAATGCGCCATCAAGACCTGCAGGAGCATCATCACTGCCCCCGGTGCCCTGCTGAGCAGGCAGTCCCTGGCCTTGCATGCAGGAAGCCCCACCTGAGCAAGAACCATGCTGCTCTTCCTGGTTCAGTAATCTGGAGGAAGGTTCCACTGCAACAGTTCCCATGGCCTGTGACCCCCAAAGTGTCCTTGCTGGGGTCTCACTGTGGGAAAGTTCTCACTCTGGCCACCTTCCTAGTGATCACCTGTGTCCGTAGCCTTCAAGTGCCTGAGTGTGTGTGTAACTTATTGGGCCGCCAGGCCTGGGAAAGCTGTTGGAATGAATATGTAGTTTTCTTTTAAATGTTAAAATAAAGGTTTGTATCGCCTTTTCTTAAGTGGCAACCCTTCAGAACACTGGTTTTCAGCCTTAAGCCTGTATGGGATTCAGACCCTCAACCACCTCAATAGAGCCTGTGCTCTACCTGCTTTGGACTTGACTCAGGTGTTTCTAGATGTTATGGGCTGTTATGCTGGAGTTCTGTCAAGCACACAAACTTGTTAAATATATAAACATATGTATAACATCTACCTGGAGTACATGGAATCATTTGGTCACCTGGTCACTGTTGGCTAGAGTGAGCAGGTCTGCTTTTCTGCTCTTTTGGCTATGATCCTAACATGTCGAGTTTATAGCAGCCAATATTACCTGTCCATCAACCGGGGGTGGGGGGAGCTTAGAATTAGAGAAACAGGCTTTCACAGCAAACTCAGGACAGTAGATGTCAGGTGATGGAAAATGCAAGTGGTCAGTGTAAAACGTCAGCCAGACCATCCTCACACTTCACTACAAGCCTGAGTGGAACTGCATAGGGATAAATAAGCTTTTGGTCCCCAGTCTAAACTAACGTGGTTGAAACAGCACCATCCCAAGTCCTGTCCACCCAGCTGCAGTTAACTGTGATGGAACACTTGGTGCCTGCAGCTCACACCAGCAGCTGGTTGCTGCACATCGACAGGATGCTTCTAGCCTGCAGCAGCAACGGCTTAACAGATGACAGAACACATCATTTTACAAAAGTTTTTATTGGTTTCACAGAATCTAAGCTGGTCAGTGGGTCTGCTTAGAAAACTAGAGGCAGGCCAACGATGGCTTGCGTTTTAAGATTGTTTCCTTGCTCCAGTTCCACTGAAGGTAACAGGAGCAGATCTGCTTGTCTGGCTGGTTTATATGGTTCTTTAGTCTTCCAACCTCTCAACTCACCCCTGGTTCTGGTTCCTGGCTTGAAAGACACATGCTGTGGGTACAATTAGTTTTATTGCTACTTTCAGTGTATTTCTTTGCATAGGTGTTACTAAGGAACCTAAATGGGCAAGTAGGGTGGGTGGGGGTCCACGCTGGGCAAGATGGAGAGACTTCTCCCTTCCTCCATCTAGTCCACACAAGCCCCCGACATTGACCTGGGGCTTCTTGCTCAGCTATGTGGCTGTCTTTGGGATTAGTTTCTGTAATACATCCTGATCTTAGTAAAAGCTTCCAGCTGTGGGCTGCATTAAGAGGAAAAGACCGCAATCCCACTTTAAAGATCTCACGAGTGGAGAGTTTGTCTCACAAAACTTCTTTTAAATGTTAACCGAGACAAATGGTGTGGGTGACTGTGGGCTAAAAAACTGTCAGCCAGATCTCAGTAAGATGTGTTCCTGCTAGCTAGCAGTGCTTTCTTTGTGTTTTCCGATTGTCAACGGAATTGTGAGCAAGAAAAACGAATGCAACCCTTGTCACCATGCAGCTGAGCCAACTTCAAAGTCTGACTCATCAGGGAAGAACTGTATAAACTGATATGGTGCCTAAGGGGAGAGAACAGCCAGACTGGACCTAACCAGGGCTACCTGTGAGAGAGAACACAGTAGCAGGAGCAGAGGAGAGAGAGAGTAGCTGGGGAAGGGAAGCCTGTGAGTTCAAGGGAGTTTGGTACAAGAGGAGGTGCTAGCATGGACTTGGATGTGTGTCCGGTACTTGTGATGCCAGCATGAGCTTTGATATGCTGATAGCCACAGGTAGCCATAGCTCCCTTCTGTCAGAGGGAAGGGAAATGTCTCCTTTTGGTAGAGGGGAACCGGTTTCACAAGTTCTGAGGAATGCTGGCTTTTATGTAACCACCAGAAATCCTTTAGTCCAGGTTGACCCCATTCCTGGATCTTTGGACTGCCTTTGGGGCTTGGGCCTGGAGTTTCTTTTGGATATGACATAACAAGTGCCTGCCCAGAGGGGAGGGTTGAGCGATGGAGCCAATTCCTGCTCCTGGCTTCCTGGAGGAGGCTTGAGAGTTTGCTTTGGTTTCTACTCTAAACGCACCCTCTACACTTACCCTCCCGTGGCGGACTGTAGTTAAACCTGTCCCACTCTCTTGTGCTGCCTAGTTCTATGTCAACATGACAGAGTCATCAGATAGGAGGGGACCTCAATTGAGAAAATACCTCCATAAGAAAGGGCTGTAGACAAGCCTGTACAGCATTTTCTTAATTAGTGATTGATGGGGGAGGGTTTAGCCCATTCCTGGGCTTTTGGTCCTGAGTAAGAAAGGCTGAGCAAGCCTCGATGAGCAAGCCAGTAAGCAGCACCCTCCATGTCTTCTGCATCAGCTCCTGCCTCCTGCCCTCACTGCTTTTGATGATGAACTGTTACATGGACCTGTGAGTGAGATCAACCCCCCATCCCCAATTGCTTTTGGTTATGGTGTTTCATCACAGCAATAGAACCCTAAGGTCTCTCTTCCCCTCGGCTTGTAGTCCTACACGGTTGTCTTCTACTCGGAACAGACATTTTACATTTTTTTTTTTTTTTTGGAAAGTGGTAGAAATACTTCATGCATATGATTCAATTCAATTAAAAAACGTAAACAGTGGCACACTGTAAACATGGTGTCAGCTCTGGAATGTCTCAAGGTTTAGATAGCTAAGAGGATTGTCTGAGAAAGCTAGGATGTTTTTTTAGCTTCTATGGAAGGATCTGAGTTCCCCTGAATATGGGCATCAGGAGCCAAGTGACGCCGTTACACCTGGGCCGCATTTCCATACTTTACAAACAATACTGCCTCGTATCAGTGAGATTGCAGACAAACAGCCTCATCACACCCAGAACTAAGTCGCTCTGGAGTCAGTGAACACACCAGAAGCTCATGGCTGGTTTTCCCTGGCACAATTGTTACGAAGGTCAAGGGCTTGGATGTTAATGGAGACTGTGATTAGGGATTGTTAATTTTTCCTTGATTAACTGTGGTGCTGGCAGCTGTCTGCAGAATACTGTGTGTTAACTGCAGGCTGCTGCCAGTGATAAATCAGGCGAGAGGGTGTTCTCAAATTAACCACTGCTTTTCAGGAACCTGAGCCAAGGTTAGTCCTGTGGGGTGCTGCAGAGACTCCTGCCTAATGACCTAAGAGGCATTCTGTAGGCAGTCCCATTTTGTACTGGTATCAAATTTAGGTTCTTGCTGTGCTGGGCGAGGGCTCTGCTGCCAATGCCCTTTGCCCCTCCCTTCACTGTTGACCCTAATCGCAGTAGCTCAAGCAGGCTTTGAGTTTGAGATCCTCCTGCCTCAGCCTCCTCAGTAGCTGGCCTTACTGGCCTGGGCCACCATGAGTGGCTATCAACTCATTTTGAAGCCTTGGTGACATTTTAAGTCACGAACATGGCTCCTCGAGGAATATCATTTTTAAAAAAGTAAATTAACACACCAGATTATTGCTGGCAAAAGTAAAATAAACCCACAATGAACACAGTCATTAGCCTCTGCCACATACTCCCCCCAAAAAACCCCACCCTGAAACCAACCCAAATCCTGTAGTTCAGAAGAAACTGGC
This sequence comes from Microtus oregoni, assembly GCF_018167655.1. Taxonomy (NCBI): domain Eukaryota; kingdom Metazoa; phylum Chordata; class Mammalia; order Rodentia; family Cricetidae; genus Microtus; species Microtus oregoni. The sequence goes on from NW_024543978.1 coordinate 6,438,987, forward strand.
TTCCTCATGGCTTGGTGGCTGGAGGCTTAAAGAGTCCCACTCTGCGGAAGTATCTAACGACGAAGGGCACAGAGAACAAGGTGATGCTGATCCTCACGGGTGCAAAGAGCTTGTGGATGGCATAGGCCACCACGAATGTGCTGGTGCCGGCTGCCATTTTGGATTGCACCAGGGACTCTTTGAAGCCAAGCTTAAGCAGGATTGCAGACATGTCGATGCCACTGGGGGGAGAAAGAGGCAAAGAAAATGTCACAGACGGGGATTAAAGGAAGAAACTGAACTGCCTGGGAGGGTGACAGTATTTTTACTTTTTATTATTAAACAAACTCTTATGATTATTGTGTGTATGAATATGAGCAACGCACATGCCATGGCACGCATGCAGAGGTCAGAGGCAACTTCCAGGAGTTGGTTCTCTCTTTCCGCTGTGAGCTCCGGGGTAGAACTCAGATAGCTGGACTTTTCTGACAAGTACTTTTTACCTGCTAAGCCATCTTGCTGACCCAGATGAACTATACATACTTTGAAAGTATATAATACAGGGAATGGATGAGTACGTAGGTTTCAGCAAACGAACCTCCTCCCCCCGAAAAAAACCCCAAAATCAATAATAAAATTCATCCACATTTTTAGTTTACCTTACAGAGGAAGAACACAAAACTAAACAAAAAAATGCTTTTGGGATAGAGTCTCATGTAGCCCAAGCTGGCCTCAAATTCTATGTAGTTAAGGATGGATGACCTGGACCTGTGACCCACTTGCCTGCACCTTCTGAATGCTGGGATTACAGGTGTGGCTGGTGCTACCACATCCAGTCACACGGTGACCACTGTTGAAAATCGTACCTGGAAACAACTGTGTAGAACATCCCCAAGGAGACCAGCGAGATCCCAATGTGCAGCGACACGCCCACGGCCCCATATTCCTGGAAGACCTTCTTCAGCTGCTGTGATTTGCTTAGCTTTCCCTCTGTGCTCTTGGCACCGCTTCCTGGCTCAGTGATTCTGCTGGGCTCCTGTGCATAGAGCAAAGGGAGGGTAGGTTGGTGGCCGCCACAGATGTTCACCCTTACCTGAGTTTTATACCTCTTTCTACCCACTTATTATTATTATTATAGACACCAATTATCACGCTTATTCCCACTAAGCCAGGGCTAGGTCAGCCCCGATGGCCCCAGAGATGGCCAGGTCACCTCCTACTGCAGGACTTGGCAGATGGGATCTGGGCATGGAGCTTGAGATGGAAATGCTAACTTGGATTTTTCTGGGTGGGTCTTTATAAGGGAAAGGAGGAGGCAGGAGTTGGAGTCTGAGTAGAGGAGGTGATAGTGGGTGCAGAGGTTTGAAGATGCTCTTCTCCTGGTTTACTGGTATGTGGGTGTAGGTGGGGTGGGAGGCCTACAAGCTGCAGGAAGTGGATTCTTCCCTGGAACCTCGGGAAGAAACTGGCCCTGATGTCACCTTGCCTTTAGCCCAGCGAGGCAGATTTTGGACTCCTGACCTCTAGCACAGGAGCGAATGTGTCAAGTATTAGAGGAGCCCTGCAGGCTTGTTATAAAGGCCAGAGCTGCAACGCTCCATTGGAATGACTGTAGGAGACGCATGTGTGTAGGTCTGTGAGAGTTTCCACAGGAGCTAAGGAAGGGAAGACAACCCACCCTGCATGTAGGTGGCATCATTCCCTGGACAGGGCTCTCGTGCTGTGTAAGAAGAAAGTGCTCTGAGTGCCAGCGCTAATCTTGCTCTGCTTCCTGACTTCAGACACCTTCACCCTCCGGCCACCATGACTTTGCCACAATGGACTACAGTCTCAATGCATGGGCCAAAGTGAGTCCGTTCTTCCTGATGTTGCTTTTGTCAACTATGTGGTCACCGAAAGGAGAAAAGTGACCCCTGAGAGCTCAGACCATCCAAGTCTGTGGACTGAGCACACAACTTCATGTCTGCGCTACCCCAAGATGGGGTGGGTTGGAATAGGATGGGGCTCCAAAAGTCATGTGCCTTCGCTGAGACAGGAAACATGACAGGGAAGGCTGATTCCGGGACAAAATACTGACCAGAATGGGTATAGAAATTACCCGCGCTGTGTAGCAATCTTCTTTTTAAAAACACATTATTTGCGTGTGTGCACACATATATGTGCACAGGCACGCATGTCACAGTATGTACGTGGAGTTAAAGGACAACTTGGTGAGTCGATTCTTTTCAAGCACCTTTACATCTGTGCATCAGATACTTCTCTGTGGTAAAACACCACGATCAAAAGCAGCCGGTGAAAGAGTTCGTTCTGGCTCACAGTTCTAGAGGGAGAAGAGTCCATCACGCCTGAGAGGCGTGGCAGCAAGGGGCAGCTTGGTGGCCAGAGCGGGAAGCTGAGAGATCACATCAAGAAACGGAACAAGCTGGAAGTGGAGCAGGATTATACTGAAAGGCCACGCCTCCTCAAACAGAGCCACCAACTGGGGACCTGGTGCTCACATGCCTGAGCCTATGGGGACACGGTGGGGACCAGGAATTGAGCTCAGGGCTGTCAGGTGTACAAGGCAAGTGTTACCTACTGGAACATCTGGTTGGTTACATGGGGTGATCTTAACACAGGCTGGATTATCGTCTGAGTCTACCAGTTTGGGACAGACAACAGAGAACCCACCCACATCTGGATTAGACAAAATACACCTCTACAAGAGAGTGCTTTAAGCCAAAGGATTTATGAGTCTGGCTCTTGCCAGTCACCTCTGGTTACTGATCTTGCAGCTGGGCAGATTCCTTCCTGATTTTAACGTGTGCGTCTGCAAAGGCAAAGGGAATGAGCATGCCAGGATCCCCAGGAAATGAGCCAGGATCCCCCTAGTGAGAAGGAAACCCACCAACTGAATCTACACAGCCAGCTCTACCACATTGTAGGGGACCACCAGGTCTATCCTTGCTGTGGCAGCCACTTGCTGCAGCTCTGGGCCCTCACTTTGCACTTGTGGAATAAGGCTTGTGACCCTGCTGTGTCCCTCCCCAGCGCCTGGTGCACAAATTTTGCTGACCGTGGATGCTCATCAGTGGGCAGCTCGCGTGCTCTTCTGTTTGTACCTACTTGCGTGAGTCCAGCTTTGGCTTCTGCAGATCTGGGGAAAGGCCTGGGACTGGGCCTTGTCATCAGTTCCAGAGGTGACTGGAAAGTAATCCCTAAGCTTAGAGAGAAAGCCCTGCTCACCTGACCCTCTGTCCTGGCCCTGCTAGCTCAGGTTGTGAGGTGTGTGTGTGCGTGTCCATTCCACACGTCTGATACAAATGCAAATGCTACCTCATTTAAGAGTCCCTCCACTGTAGCTTGTAAGTCCTAATCAAACAGTACCATAAGGCTTTCCAAGGCTCCCACTTTAAGATTTGTTTATTTTATGTGTATGGGTGTTTGCCTGCATGTATGTACATCTTTGCACCAAGTACATGCCTAGTACATCCATGGAGGCCAGAAGGCCTCAGATCCCCTGGGACTGGAGTTACAGATGGTTGTGAGCCATCCTGTGGATGCTGGGAATTGAACCCAGGTCCTCTGCAAGAGTCGTCAGGGCTCTGAACCATCTCTTCAGCCTGCTCCCCTCTCTAAACAAAGTCTGGTCCTGATGTTTGCTGTGCCAGCCCTGCAGAAGCCTCTGTTTATTTTCTAGATGGAAGTCTGGCTGCCTTTCTAGTCTCCTTTCTGGGCCAGAAGGCCTTTTGCCAAACCTGAGGGTGTGAGACAAAGGGGCTTCATCAGGGACAGCTGTGGCAGCTCTGGGGCATGGAGAATGGGCCATAACTGAGATTGCCCGGGCCAAGCTTCAATGGGCTTTTGACTGACACTGGTCTAAGGGAGACAGAGGCACTGGGAGGGGCTGCAGACTATCCTATCAGCCCAGCTCAGAGGGAGAGGATTACATATCAGGGAGAACCAGGGCCTCTGTGAGCATTTCAGCAGGGGGTGCAGGACTCAAGGACAGGAGAGGGGCAAGTGCTGGCCAATAAAAGAAGGTGCTGGCAGCTTTTCCTCCTGTCCTCCAGATCCAGAACATCCTGGAAAAGTCTCTCCTATTAGGAATGGCCACTCTTGGAGGACATGAAGGACCATGCATTTTTCTTCCAAGTCCTTGAGGGGTTTAAAGAAGCCAAACCAAAGGGATTTATGAGCGTGACCTGCAAGCAATGGGGGCATTTGTAGACACTCATTGTCCACAGAGTATCACTGCTTACTGCCCCCAAGCGCTCTGGACTGCCCTGAGTGTGTGACATTGACTTCAAAGTGCTCAGGCGGGGATGTGGCTCCATGGCACATGGTCTAGCATGTGCAAAGCTTTTATTTCTCAGCACTGTATAAACCCAGCTTGGTGGGCTAAACCAATAATCCCAGCCCTTTGGAGGTGGGGGCAGAAGGACCAGAAGTTCAGGCTTATTGAACTGGAGGCCAGCCTGGTTGGAGTACACGAGACGGTGTTTCAAAACAGCCAGAGTAAAGCCTTATCAGAAAAGGGGCAGGAACTTGACCACAGTGCTGGGACACCTGCTTCCACTCATTTGATAAGCACCGCACGTGCTGACTTTGTACCAAGAGTGTTCTGAATGCCGGGAAAACTTTAGTCTTACAACACCCCCACGAATGGAAGAGGACCTGCAGAGCCCCGAGGGGTTGAGTGTGTAACCAAGGACAGCACAGGAGCTAACCGGATCCCAGTCCCAGCACTTGGCCTTCTGTCTCTTCTCTGGGTCACAGTGTTCCAGAGTAGAGGACAGTCCAATGAACAAAACAGACAGACCTCAGAGGAGTCTACCAGTCTCGGGAGCAGAGGACAACAGTGACATAGCAGGGTGGGGACACACCAAGACAGACCAGGAGAGGGAGTTCGAGGGGCTGGTGGGACGGGTGCTGCTAGTTAGATAAGGGACGCCAGTCGCATAACAGTGCCACCCCCCCCCCCCCATACCCCAAGCGGGCTCCACTCACTCTACATGACCCTGAATCATGTGACGGGAAAAGGCAGGCCTCTGGGGCACTGTATCTCCTCCTCTCCCTCTCTCTCACAGTGCACTCTCTCACAGTGCAGTCCTTGTTGTAGGCAGAGGTGGGCATGGCCCTCAGACACTTCATTTAATGTCTAGAACATTTGGAGACCCCAGCTGGCCTCCTAATGAAGGCAGCCAGAGTGGAAATGGAGTGGGATTGCTGGATTGAGGCCTAGGCAGGCCCTTCCCCCACAGCGAAGGTTTCGAACCTTCTGTTAGGTTCTGATTCCATCCATCTCTCAATCAGCAGAAGAGGCAAGCTTGGCCCCTGGGCTCTGGGGCCCTGCTGTGGTGTGTAATCACACCGAGGACAGCAAGTCTGGCATGATGTACCAGATGCCTGCTAGCATGCTCTCTCTTTTCACAGTCGCCTTCTGGGAAAAGACCTATTAGCATCTCATTCTAGAGACATGGAACCGTGAGAGCATTCGATCAAGGTTATTGACTTAGCAAGCAAAGACAGGGATCCTAGGAGCTGGAGACCACACTCATCCTTGCTGTGAACACACACCGATCGAGGCAGTCTGGGCTGCCAGCAGGGCTGAGGTGGTGGAACAAGGTGAGAGATTGTTCCAGATCACGGAGGCAGAGATTGGAACTTCAGAGAAGCGACTGTGTGTGCGTGGGTGGGTGGGGGGCACACCACTGGCAGTCAGGGAAGACTTCCTGGAGGAGAGGGAAGCAGAATCATCAGGAAGCAGGCGGTATGTTCTAAGCATCCTGCCCTGAGCTCGGGATTAGAGACGAGGAGCCAGTGTCCTGTCTGTCACCCAGGAGAGGAGAGGGAAAGGAAGGAAGCCCATCCATGTTTGTGTGAGGCACCCAAGTACAGGGACTAATCCCTTTGGCTACTTACTGAAAAGCAACAAGGGCAGACAGGGCTCAGACCTGCCTGAATCATAGCGGTGGTCCTCCAGAATCTTGGTGGCAAGGTGCCAGTTTCAGCCTTCTGAAAGGCCAGCTCAGGTCCAGACCTCCTGGGCTCTGGGTCTGAGGTCACACAGCCCAGGGATGGGTGGGTCCAGACTCAGGAGCTGGAAGCCCTCTCCTGCAGGGATCCAGGCTTGCAACACGACTTAACGCTTCCGATCTGGGTACTCCACTACTTTCTTCAGAGACCCTCTTGAGCTGCATTGCTGGCTGAACGGAAGCTAGTTTTCACTCTTAGCATTCAGGGAAGGCAACCGTAACGAAACAGGATGGACTGCTTGCCCTGAGAGCCTGCTCTTCCAGCTACATAAAAAGGGAGGAGCAACCGGCACAGGGAGGCGGTAGATACACCGGCACCCTGAGAAGACGCCTCCTGGGCCCAGTGCCCAGGCCTGAACTGAACTTCAGAATGGACAAAACTTCAAAGGCCGGCTTGGAAGTTCATAGTGAGTTCAGGCCCCTTGCAGTCCGCTCGGTAACGCCACTGTTCTGGCTTTAGAAACTGGGGCACGGCAGGAGACTCCATGACCTTGGGCCGAGCACCACACCATCCCAAGCCTCAGTTTCTCAGGTTGCTAACTGGAAGAGATGTTTTTCCGATTCTAGCGATCTGAGAACTCAGGGACCCCGGAGGTGACCCATTTTGGGCAGGTGCAATCCAAAGCTGTCCTTGGGACTGGCCCTGGCACGGCGCTTGGGTTACTTGGGGTTCAGGGTCCGAGTAAGTGTAGGGAGGCTTACCTGGCGGCTGAGGTAGTCCCTGCGGGCCGTGTGCAGCAGCCGGGAGTCCGGCCCGGGGCGGGACAAGGCCAAGGCCCAGAGCGGTGAAGCGCAGGAGGTGGCGGCTCCCAGGAGCCAAGGGGTCCGGGGCAGTATCCGGGCGCCCACTCTTCCCGCCGGGCTAAGCAGCACCAGCAGCCCAGCCATGGCGCGCCGCGAGCAAGCGTTGCTCCGGAGCTGCCCACTCGGGAACCAGCCCCAACACAGCGCGGTGGGCGGGGCCGTGGTCGTGAGCCCGCCCCACCGGGCCGTGCCTCACCCTCCCCAGGCCCCGCCCCCCGAGCGGAGCGGAGCTCGGTGGGCGGGGCTTCACAGCGGAGCTCACGCCTTGGGCTCCACCCACCAGCTCCGCCCTTGTCAGAAACAGCCTATCCCTGGGTAGGCGGAATCATCCGGAGCCGCGTGCTCTCATCCCTGCCCCTAGGCCCCGCCTCCCTAGCTAAGTCCCGCCTCCTGGAGCGGAGTGGGCGGGCCTGGGGTCCGGCCAAGATCTCTAGCCTGGCTCTAGGGAGCTCATGCTGGTCCTTTGTGGAATGGATATTTGCAGAGCTTTCCAGGAGTTTTGAATTTCCAGACTGTGGAGTGTGGCTGTTGTTTCACGCCGAGGGCTCATGCATCTTTTGTTCTTCCTCCCAGCAGAACGGGTGAAATCTGGAAGACTGGTTCTTACATGATCGCTTTGAAAAGAAAGGGACTGTAGAACTTAACACTCACTTGAAGAAGCCCTCTAAATGACCCTACTACATTGCTGATGTGAACATGAGCGCAGACACTGTGGAAAATAGTTTGGTACTTTCGCAGGTAGCTAAAAGTATACACACCAGGTTGCCCAGCAACTCCACTCCCATAGTGTCTCAAGAGAAGCAAAGACTCTCATTTCAATTCCTAACTAAACTGTGACAAGAACTCTCTCTCACCTGACTCTGCGCTATTGGGGATGTGACACCCCAGGAACGCCTTGCTGGCATAGTTGTGGTCCCTCTACCTTGGACCTCCAGAACCGTGAGCCAAAATTAACCCTTTTGTTTTTATAACTTAAGAAAGAAACGAAAGTAAACTATGATCTTGACCTGGAGGTGCAGTCTTATGATTCCAGTACTCGGAGTTCAAGGCCAGTCTTGACCACGCGAGAACTTGTCTGACACACATGCACAAAAGATTAAAATGAGAAGACGCAAATACTCATGCAGGACAATCCAGATGCCTGTCGCCTGTGAAATGTAACCACAGACTCTTCTGGAGTGGACCCCACTCATTAGGGATTATAGAGCAATCTGGGGCTGGGGCGATGGCTCGACAGGCAAAAAACTTGCTGTATAAGCCCAGGGTCTGAGTTCTAACCCTGGGACCCAGGTCAAGCGGGGGTGGGGGGGTGGGGGGGGTTGGGGGGGTGGGGGGGGGTTGGGGGGGTGGGGGGGTGGATGGAGAAAGAACCAGCTTTTTCACAAAGACTTCCTCTGACCTGCACATGTGCCTGATGGAGGAAGGTGATTGGCTAATAAAGAAACTGCTTGGCCCTGATAGGTTAAAACATAGGTGGATGGAGTAAACAGAACAGAATGCTGGGAGGAAGAGGAAGTGAGCTCAGACGCCGTGCTCCCCTCTCCTGGGCAGACACGATGAAGCAAGTTGCCAGGTCAGACATGCTGAATCTTTCCTGGTAAGACTGGTGCTACACAGATTATTAGAGATGGGTTGATCGGGATATCAGAATTAGCCAGTAAGGGCTAGAGCTAATGGGCCAAGCAGTGTTTATATGAATACAGTTTGTGTGTTGTTATTTTGGGGCATAAGCTAGCCAGGTGGCTGGGAGCCGGGCTGTGGGAAGAGGCCCGCAGCTCCTACTACATGTGCCCCCTCCCCATAATAATAAAATCGTTTTTAAACGGAACGAGTTGACCCCTCCATCCAGGACAAGTCTCAGGACTGCCATGCCAAAGGGAAAGTTCTAGCCACAGATACAATGTGCCTTAGGATTTCATTTTCACAGAAGGCCAAAACCAGGCAAAGTTCTGGAGAGCCACAACAGGTCAATGGCCATTTGGGGCTAAGAGTGGGAGGTGGGATGGGGTTCAAGGAACATGGGGATGATTGGGCAGTGAAGGGTCACTTCGGTACACTTAGAACAAGTCACTTTATGCTATGCATTTATACTTCAGGAAAACTATTCCAATAGTCTCAAGACAGGCATGATGGCTCAGGTCTATAGCCCCTGCACTTGGAAAGCAAAGGCAGGAGGATGGTGAGCTTCAGGGTAGTCCCCAGACTCAGTATCATTAAACAAAAAGAATAAAAATAATAAAGCTAAATTGTTATGATGTGTTAGCTGCATCTCGCAGAAAACACACTGGATGTGCGTGTAATCTGTTTACCATGGTCTGTAAAAGTGTCTGAAGGAGGCAAGGTGGTCCTGTGTGGAGTACTACTGCTTGGAGTATTCAAGGTATAAAGACCAATTAAGGGTAAATTCTTAGTCAAACTGGCCCTGCAAGTCCAGCTGTGTGATCTACGATCAGTGGCTCAACCTCTCTGAGCTGCCGTTTAGATGAAGATGCTAATAGCCCCCCTCTTAGAACTGTTGGCAGAAGCCTTTGATGCAGACCTTGAAAAGGGCCTTTACTTAGTGCCCAGTGCACAAAGAGAGCGGGTGTGTCATCTGGGATGTCTCCAAGGTCAGAGCGGCTTGATAGCACTTCATCTTGAGGGCCTCCTAGTTCCCAAAGTGCTCCTGTGGCTGGGTCTCTTTCACTCGCTTAGGCCTCCTCTTCTGGCTTCATAGGAACTGAGTTTGTGACTTTTGCTTTGTGGGTCTTGGGTAAGAGAACAATGCTATGGAATCATCTTTTTCTATACTGTGAAGGTGTGTCTTTGCCAAGGCGCCTTCTGATTTGATTAGCAAAGAGCCATCTGGCTGATAGCTAGGCAAAAGAGCTGAGTTGGGAAAACCAAGTTGAGAGGATGCTGGGAAGAAGAGGGCGGAGTCATGGGGAGTTGCCAGGAGGCATGGAGAGAAGCAAGCTGAACATGCCATGCTGAAAAAAGGTATTGCTACGTGGTAGAGTGTAGATAAGAAGTATGGGTTTATTTAAGTTGTAAGAGCTAGTTAGTAATAAGCCTAAGCTGTCGGCTGAGCATTTATAATCAATATTAAGTCTCTGTGTGGTTATTTGGGAGCCAGCAGTCCTGACAAAAAACTCCATCTACGCGTTTTACTTTTGCCCTTTAAATGTGACAGAGGATGAGCGGGAGTTGCTGTGAAATGCAGCCACCGTTAACCATGTGCTCATATTAAACAATTAATAACACGTGTGTACAGATGCTATTAATGTACACACTCAAGTACGGGTGTGTCTAGAATACAGCACATGAAAGTGCCCCTCTTCCCTTCTGTCCCCTATGGTCCCCCACTGCTAGTCATCTTCATCATTTATGCCCCAGCAATGCTTAAGCATCCATGGGCAGCCGGTTTAGGGCGGTTCTCCAGTTGTTCCTATTCTGGGCAGTCCTAGATGCTTGTGTTAATGTCAAGGTTCCACAGTCTTCCTTTATGCTATCTATCCAGTGTTTTTCAGGTCTTCCTCTTTGTCTTTTTTTTTTTTTTTTTGGTTTTTCAAGGCAGGATTTGTCTGTAACTTTGGAGCTTATCCTGTAACTAGCTCTTGTAGACCAGGTTGGCCTTGAACTCACAGAGATCCACCTGAATTGCCTTCTTTACAACTCTGAAACCTGGATAATGAAACGCTCCTCAGAATAGTGGCTGAATGTGTTTGAGATTGCATGTCTCAGGAGAATTCTAGGCATCACACAAAGAGATAGGCTGCACAATGATGACATTAAGAATCATCTCCGTTTACAGAAAGAAGTAAACTACAGGCTATGGCAATGGCACTTGAGATAATTCGGCAGATACCTGAGGATAGCTCTGCTTGGAGCAGTTCCCACTGCTAGTAGAAAGTCCGGTCTGTAAACTCAGTGCCACATGGGGGCTGACATCCCTCTGTGATGTACACATTTTACTGCCAGCAATGACTTCTCATCAGTAAGAGGCCTTTCCAGCACACAGGCGTGCACAACAGAGTGCACCAAACAGCTATGAATTAGTCTGGAAGTTTTCAAAATATTTCTGCATCTGAAACAAATATGAACAGACTGCCTGTAGGTTGGAAGGCAGTCAGGTAACCACATTGGGGAACTTCCCCTCTGGAGTTTTTTTTTTGGAGGGCCTGAGATGGGTCACTGAGCTTTTTTGTTCTTGCTTTTAAAACGGTCTGGCTAATAGCCTTAAATTTACAATCTTCCTTGCTTTGGTCTCCCAAGTATTGAGATTATTATAGGCAAGTTCCACTGAGCACAGCATGACTTCATTTTGATCTGACAACCCCCTCCTCCCCGCCGTTTGTATCTGAACAATATTCTCGGGAGACCTCTCTGATTAGCCATCTGGTGGTTTGGTCTCAATTGTCTCTCTTGACTGGGATAACATTTGTCCCAGTTCAGTTGGTTTGATCTGATCATACAGTGGTGGGTAGGGTGTCAAGCGACAGATGTTAAGGAGCTAGCGCCAATAAATCCCTTGATAAATAAATAGCTAAAAAGGTATACAGGGAGGAGATCTTAGGCTGAGCCCACCTGGGAGTTCATTGTTGAATTTAATTTTGTCTAAATTGTGGGTGATGCCCTCAAATCTTAAAAAATTCAGGCATTCTGCTTCGACAGAATGTCAGCAGATAATAGTTCAAAGTTTTGTACAAGTATGAACCAGCCACCAAGATCACACATTTTTTAGAGGGGAACCAGGGCTGTGGAGGACAAAAGACTCAGCTGGACCACCTGTGTGGTCTCTCTCTTTCCTTCTGTGCTGGGAGCTGAACCCAGAGCTTATTCATGAACTCATTTTCCACAAACCCTTATTTTACAGACGAGGAATCGAGGCTTGGAGGCTGCAGCCTCTTGACTGAGATCCCTTAGCAGGAGCAGCATCAGCAAGGGATTAGAAGTTGGGCCCAGTTCCTTCCATCTCTGAGGGGGAGCACAGGGGTGGGATGGGGTGGGGACTGTAGGGGGAGGGCTGGTGCGACATCTCAGTGCTATAATCGCTCTGAAATCGAGAAACCAGGAATCAGTGCTTTGAGGACTGGCTGTCAGGGACCCCCTGAAGAGCTGGGCCAAGTCCCTTCCAGACGGGTTTCCAGCTGCCTTTCTGTCTGGCTCGCTGTCCTCCAGCAGATTGATCAATGAACTGCTGCCAGCCACTATTAATACCCTGGGACCTCTGCCATCACCAGGCAGAAGTGGCACCAGCGGCTGGTGCCCATTAGGTGTCAACATGACAGCTGAGCTGGCTCCTCCTACCTGTATCTCAGAATCCGCCAGGAAATATGCGAAAGGAAGGAACCCTAAAATAAGCCAGGTGTGCTGTGGTACACCTGTAATCCTGACACTTGGGAAGTGGAGAAAGAAAGGTCGGAGGCTTAGGGTCTCCTTTAACTCTGCAGTGAGTTTGAGGTCAGCTTGGGCTACTTAAGATTCTATCTCAATAGACAGATAGATAAACAAATAGATAAATGAATAAATAAATAAAATTTCTGGCACCAAGTGAGAAGAGTCATGTGACAAAATCTCAGCGGCAAAGCCAGCTTCAAGTAGGACACAGTGCGGTAAGCTATAACAAGAACGCTCAGGACCCAGATGGGAATGCATACTGGGATGCTAGAGGACAGAACATCCTGGAAAGTAAGAGAGCAAATGAAGAAGAAACTCAGCTTGCATTGAAAATGAAAGGCCCCTCTTCCAGGGAAGATGACATGCGCAGATAGCTAGCCTGGCTTCATCTGTGAGCCCCAGGCCAGTGAGAGACCCTGCCTCAAAACAAAGTAGAAAATGATTCAAGAAGATGCTGGAGGCTGACCCCTCTCTCCTTTCTCTGACTCTGTCTTGACAAGCTTCATATCTCCCAGGCTGGCCTGAACTTGTTTTCAACGACCTCAAAACTTCCTGAACGTCCTGCTTCTTCCCCGAAGGGCTGAAATCACAGACATACATCACTAAACCCACTTTCCACGCTGTTTAAGAGACCGAGTCCTGGGCTTCCTTCATGTTAGGTATGCACTTTGCCCATTGAGATACACCCCAACCCCTGCACACTATGGTTTTCAGAAACCATAGCCACACTTGCACGACAGTGGGAGAATAATGTGAGGTCTGAGCCACCTGGATAATGGTTTCAGAAATACTAGCTGATTTCAACATTTTATCATCCAGCCTTCATAATATCTATCTCATGTACCTATTAAGAGAAATATCTCAAAATTACCCCTTGGTACTACACTGAAGATCTCAGGGTTCTTCCGGAATTTTCTATATATTACAGTTTCTATATCTTTTTCTCTCGCTGGGTGTTCAAGTAGATTATAGGGACTTTTGGGCATGGTGGACTAATGGGGGCATAGGTTATAATTTAATTTGTTTCAAGAAAAGACACAAACATGCAAAATAAGGACCTCCACAAGTGTATCGCTTTTCTCATGTATGAGTGTATACACACACACACACACACACAAACACACACACAAATATGTTTTTTAAAAAAGAGCCACCACTAGCTGAACATAGCGGACAATGAGGAATACTGAGAACTCAAGAACAATAGCAGTGGGTTTTTGATCCTACTGCACGTATTGGCTTTGGGGGAGCCTAGGCAGTTTGGATGCTCACCTTACTAGACCTGGATAGAGGTGGGCGGTCCTTGGGCTTCCCACAGGTCAGGGAACCCTGATTGCTCTTCGAGCAGATGAGGGAGGGGGACTTGATCGGGGGAGGGGGAGGGAAATGGGAGGCAGTGGCGGGGAGGAGGCAGAAATCCTTAATAAATAAATAAATTTAAAAATAAATAAATAAATACTTCTCGTCAAAAAAATAAATAAATAAAAGAGAGCCACTGAGTCAACATGGGTATAGACAGAACATGTGGTTCTCTCAGGAAGCCCTTAGGGCAGGGGCAATAGAAGCAGATGGAAACAAGCACCTTTGAACCTCAGGCTTCAGCTCACTTTTATTGGAATTTAAAACCCAAACACCATTGGTAGCATGCCCCTCTTCACACCCCTCTAATGGTCCAATTATGAGGTGACCGCTCTTTGCAGCTCAGACTCACACTTGCATGACACAGAGAGAAGACATTGGCGCCCAGAAAAATTGGCTGTGCACCTCAAAAGTAATGAGGCAGAGGCTGGGCTGATAACAAGCCTTCCTTCTTAGGGAGAGATGTAAAGACCTCATTATAGAAAATGATTTTCTTCTTGTGGCAAGTGGGGAGCGGAGCCTAGCTTGGTTTGGATTCTGAGCTTGTTCTCACTGCTTGGCAGAGCAAAGTATTGATTCTCATCCCATTGGAAGCTCCTCGAAAGCAGGTGCCCAGCACAGCTTCTGTGGCCGGCAGCCTCTGAGATGACTCTGAGCCTGTCTTTTGATTCTTATGCCCCCGTGTCATCTGTCAGCGGCCCTGCTTCTGGACGCTCATGTCCTTGTGTGATGTCAGTGGCCCTCCTCCTGGCACTCACGTCCCTGTGCCATCTGTCCGTGTCCCTTGGCTTCCGGTACCCATGCCGCTGTAAATCACGGATACCTGTACTCACGCCCCTGTGAAATCTATCATCTCAAAGCATTGCTGAGGCGGAAGGACCACAAGTCAGATTTATCTTACAATGAAATATGGAAGGCAAGTCACTTACGATGAGAAAAGGTCTATTTAGCCCCAGTTTGGGATAGCAGAAGCAAGGCAAAAATCTACAAATTCTTATGGGACTGGACCTAGTATAAGGGCAGGTGCCTTGACAACATAGCTGCCACTCACTCCTGCTTTGCTTTGCTTGCTGTTCCCTCCTCTAAGCAAGGCTGTTAATGCACCACTCTCTGGTCAGGAGTCTGGCACATGACCCAAGTTCTGCTGAAGGACTCTTCTTGGGAATGGATGAGCATGGGGTCAGTCTTTGTATATTCTGACGTGACTTTTCCCCTTAGTAGCTTGCTTGTGGTTTTACCCTTGAGAGTGACATGCTGGAGCAGTATTTTCAAAGCTGCAGGGCATTTTCTGGTGCAGCCTTAGTCAGTGTTCTATTGTGAAGACACACCACGACCATGGCAACTTAGAAAGCAGAACATTTCATTGGGGCTTGCTTACAGTTTCAGAGGTTTATAGTTCCTAGTCATTGTGACAGGGAGCATGGTGGTGTGCAGGCAGACATGGTTCTGGAGAAGGAGCTGAGAGTTCTACAGGCTCCACAGGCAGCAGAAGAGACTCTGGTCCCGGAATGGGCTTTTTGAAACCTCAAAGCCCATCCCCAGAGACACACTTTCTCCGACAAGGCCACACCTCCTGATCTTTTCAAACAATGCCACTCCTAGGTGATCAAGTATTCAAATCTATGAGCCTACGGAGGCCATTCTTATTTAAATCAGCACAGGTGCCATGATTGGGACCATCTCCTGACCATGCACACATAGATGATTTCCTTGTCATCATCTGATTTAGATAATTGGAACCGTTGGTCGTTTTCCAGTCCCCATTAATCATGATGTCATACAGTCTCAGATCCTGCCAGCAGCCTGCTCTTTGAGATGCTCTCATCTGCTGTGGGAAGTCCTTCTGTATATGTGTTGCTTCTATTGGTTAATGAATAAAGAAGTTGCTTTCAGCCAATGGCTTAACAGGCTGGAAAAGATATATATATATGTATATATATATATATATATATATATATATATATATATGTAGGTGCAGTCAGTGTAGGTGCAGGTCATGTAGTCTGCCAGAGACAGATGCTGGATGAAACTTTACCTAGTAAGCCACAGCCACATGGTGACACACAGATTAATAGAAATGGGTTAATTTAAGATATAAGAGCTAGCTAGCAACACACTTAAGTGATTGGCCAAGCAGTGATTTCAATAATAAAGTTTCTGTGTGATTGATTTGGGTCTAAGTGACTGGAAACGAATGAGCAGCCTCAGCCAACACTCATCCACTCATCTGTCTATTCATTCAGTACACATCACGTGCACCGGCAGACTCTTATCCTTAGTGAGGCAATATTATTCTTGGATGGCCACATGGCAAGATCTCTGGAGACAAACAGAGCAGAAGTGACTTCTGGACCTTGTGACTACCAGCTGTATGTCCTCAAGGATTTGGAGAAAACTTGAGGGGCTGGAGAGAAGCTCAGAGCTGGAGACTGCTTGCTGTTTTTGCAGAAGACCTGAGTTCAGTTCCCTCCCAGCATCCCCATCAGGCAGCTTGCCATCACTTGTAATTTGAGCTCTAAAGGACCCAATACCCTCTTTTAGCTTCTCTGGGCATTCTCACCCATATGCATCCCCCCATAATTAAAACAGTAATTCTTAAAACCCTTGAAGCCCAGCTCTCTTGCTGTAATGTGGGAATAAGCTCCCACACATCCTATGACTTCTGGAAAGCAGCTCCACTATGCACGACCAGAAAGAGAGCAGGACCTCATAAGACTTCCCACAGCCACAGCTGGGGCAGGCAGTGGGGGGAACTGGAGAGTCACGTCTGCAGGCCCTTCCTGCACTGGGAAGGGGGAAGGATTACACTGTGGGTGTCTTGCCAAGGGGGCCATAGATTCACCTGTTTATTCAGTAACCATTCCCCGAGCAACCACTGTGTGCCTGTGTTGTGCTAAGCATAAGCAGACAGGAAAACTATGGGCAGTTCTTGAGGCTGCAGCCCTCAAGTGCCAGCGTTCCCTGTGTATTGGCTATTTTTTCTTATTGCTGTGAGGCTGAAGAAAATTCAAGATTTATTTTGGCTCATGATACAATGGCATGGCCTGTCCGTCATGGTGGGGAGCATGGCAGGAGAGATCCCAGCTGTTGGCAGCAGGAGCTTGCTTACATCTGGAAGTAGAGGCAGGGCAGGAAGCAGGTCAAGGCTTGTCCCTCAGAGATCCACTTCCTGCAACTAGACCCCACTTTTACAACCTCCCCCAAATGTGGGATTCCCCACTGTATGCCGTGAATATGTTTTATTGCCATTGGTTAATAAAGAAGCTGCTTTCAGTTGATTACTTATTCCACCTTATTCAGCGAGGCAGGGGCTCTCAATCCAATCCAGACCTCATTGATACGGTTACTTTGGCGAGCCAGCCTGCTCCGGAGATCTCCTGCCTCTGCGTCATGAGGCTGGAGTTCCAGGTGGGACATCCTGCCCACCTGGGATCGAGTTCTGGGATCCTCACACTTAAGCATATCCATTGAGCCTCCTCCCCAATCCTGAATAAGGACTGGATTTCAGATGGTCTTCATTTTCCTCCGTTGCTTTTGGGGAAGGATTGTGGCTATAAACACAAGCTGGCCTGATTTTGACTTGACCAATGCTTGGTGTGGCACTGGGTTCGTGTCTGCCATTCTCTGCTCATAGTGAGTGTGGGTGAGGTCATAGTGGATATATGTGTGGGACACGGGGTAAGAACATGGACATTGTGAGGAATTCAGAAAGTTCTGGTCAGATGGGCATGATGGCACACACCTTAATCCTAGCACTTGGGAGGCAGAGGCAGGCAGATCTCTGTGAGTTTGAGGCCAGCCTGGTCTGCAGAGTGAGTTCCAGGACATCCAGGGCTGTTACATAGGGGAACCCTGTCTCACAGAAAAAACAAAACAGAACAACGCTCCAGTTTCTCCCCTTGTGGACTTTCTCTTTCCGTTTCCACAAAGCAGGCAGAAGACTGGCCCAGTGCTTTGGGGCAAAGGGCGTTTTTATGGCTTCAGGTTTTGGGATCTGATTGTCTAGGGGTCATGCCCTTTTACCTCACACCATGTAATCAGGCAAGTCTGTCCACACCTCTGAGGTTCAGCTTCCTCATCTGTAGACTGTGCATAAAGATGGTACCTGCTTCAGAGGGTTGGTGTGAGCACACACACACACACACACACACACACACACACACACCATACACAGACACACAGACAGACTGACAGACAGACAGACACACAAACACACACACATTGAGAGAGAGAACACTCAGAACTCAGCGTGTGGGCATGGAATTGGCTAGGATGCTATCTCCCTAAGTCCGGTCAGTACACATGGGATCCACTGTGGCTTCTCTCACTCATCCATCTGGGAAGAAGCTGATAAGGTGCGGGCTGATTTAAGCTGGAGGGTAGGCAGCTCCAGACACTGTAGCTGAGATGAGACACAGATTGTAAGCCCTTCGGGGAGAGGAAAGTAGTTGACAGGAGGACAGAATTACGCGACATTCTGAGAATCACACCACTTCTCAGAAAGAGCCCCTCATTTCCCAGGACTCGGGGGATCCAGAAGAACGGGCCGGTGATGCCTAAGGCTTGGCTTGTACGAAATGGTCACTAATGGCGATGTGGGAAGTCGTTACTAATAACGGCAGAGGAAACTCTGAGTCATGTTTGAGAAGTGCAGGTACGACAGGGGCTAAAATCAATAACTGCAGAGTCAACCAGAGCCCAGCAGTTTTGGAAGATTTAAAAAAATAAACTTTTTTTTAAATTATAACTAACTTTCTCATTAGAAGAAATAAAAATTCAACACAAACTTACTAGGACTCAGAACACCCCTTCTTCCCTGATCCCTCCAAAAGAGTGATTGCAGGAGGCTGACCAGATTGTGCCGCTTACTTCTTTGACCTGTTTCGAGCTGCTTATTTGGAGACACTGGAGACACACAGACAGCTCCGAAAAGGTGACCTTCTGTAAAAGTGATGTCCGTCTCTAACAGAAGCACATTAGGGCAGCGTCGGCAGGCAACGGCTGCTGTGATGAGGCCTGTCCCTAGAGACCAGGCCCAGCTGTGTCTTGGCACCATGTGTTTACCTAAGCGACTTGCTGATGACCCCCTCCACCTGAGCCTCCAGGCACCCACCCCTGTCTGTGCTCAGAGTGTTGTATGAGCTTCTGCCAGCTGGCTCGGCTTTGAGTTTCCAGTATGTGAGTCTTGTGTGCATAGACACGAAATGGGTTTTCTTTGGTTGATTTATCTATTTTCTGTCTATTTCATAGGCTCTATTATAAAACCTTTCAGGAGGTAGCACAGAGTTTTCCTTTAGGAGTGGAAGTGAGTTTATTTATTCGGTGACTGCATCTTCATTTATTTATATTTTTATTTATCCTTTTTCATAGATTACATCAGGACCAAAGTTTTCCCTCCCTCCACTCCTCCCAGTCCTTCCCCCACCTCCTCTCTCCCCCAGATCCACTCCTCCTCTGTTTTCCTTCAGAGAAGAGCAGGCCTCCCAGGGATATCAACTGAACATGCCAGAACAGGTTATAAGTCAAGGCACATACCCTCATAGCAAGACTGGTTGATGCAACCCAATAGGAGGAAAAAGGGTTTCAATAACAGGCAAAGAGTCAGAGACACCCCCTCTTCCACTGTTAGGGGTCCTACAAGAATACCAAGCTATACAACCATAACAAATATGCAGAGGACATAGCTTAAACCCGTACAAGCTCCATGATTGTTTCTTTGGCCTCTGTGAGCCCCTAAGGGTCCTGCTTAGTTGATTCTTTGGGCTGTGTTCTTGTGGTGTCCTTGCCTTCTCTGGCTCCTACAATCCTTCTTCCCTCTTTTCTACAGGGTTTCCTGATCTCTACTTAACGTTTGGCTGTGGGTCTCTGCACCTGTTCCCACCAGTTGCTAGATGAAGCCTCTCTGATGACAGTTGGGCTAGGTACCAATCTGTGAGTATAACAGAATATCATTAGGAGCCATTTCATTTTTTTTTTTTGGCTAGTCATGTTTGGTTTTATTCTAGGTCTCTGGGCCATCAAGCCTCTGGGTCCTGGCTCTTCAAGTAGTATTAGGCATAGTCTCCCTTTTGTGGTGTGGGCCTCAAGTTGGACCAGTCATTGGTTGGCCACTCCCACGAGTTCTGAGCCACCTGTACCACAGCACACCTTGTAAACAGGACAAATTGTAGGTCAAAGGTTTTGTTTCTGGGATGACATCCCAGTCTCAAAGCTAGAAGCCTTGCTTGGTTGCAGAAGATGGCCAGTTCAGGCTCCCTTTCCCCACTGCTAGGAGTCATCATCTTTAGACCTCAGCTTATTCCAAAAAGGAACAATGGGGGAATATTGAGGAGATACTGGACCAAATCAAGACCATCTCCAAATCCACGTCTGATGTCAGAGGACTTAGATGGTTCTGCTCTCCAAGCTTTGCTGACCACAACGTGCTTCTCTCTCAAGCTGGTTCCATGCTCTGCATGCAGCTCTCCTTGGCAGACATCTTGGAGAATTGGCACCTCCAACATCCTGGCACTGCTCCCTTGATTCTGCCTCTCATCACATCTCTCTTTCAGCACAAGCATGGGCTCCAGTGTTGAATTTCCTGGTGTGCCTCTTCTTGGCAGACTATACATTTCATATTTTCTTTTGCCCTGCTTGCTCTTTTCCACTATAAACATGCAATAGAGTGGTTATTAATAACAATGCAACAGAGTCAATATTAGTCTATCTTGAAATCTCTTCTGCCAGTGGAATTAGCCTCAAATGTTTTAGCTCACCTGCAAACAGAATTTTTTGTTCATATTTAGCTGTCACTCTGCATTCCTTCCCTCAATCCCACCTTCCCTCCTCCCTCCCTCTGATCCTCCTGTTTCTGTCCCCCTCATGCCCCAGTCCACCCATAAAATCTGTTCTCTTTCCCCCTCCCACAGAGATCCGTGCGTTCCCCTCCTCACAGTCCCTTCCTCTGTACCAGTGGTTCTCAGCCTGTGGATTGTGACCCCTTTGGCAAACTTCTCTCTCCAAAAGTATTTACTATTCATAACAATAGCAAAATTACAGTTATGAAGTAGCAGCAAAAATAAATTCATGTTTGGGAGTCACCAGAACATGAGGAACTGTATTAAAGGGTCTCAGAATTAGGAAGGTTGAGAACCAGCGCTCTATACTTTACTTCTCTGGGTTTATAGATTGTAGCTTAGTTATCATTTATTTAACAGCTAATATCCACATATAAGTGAATACATATCATATTTATCTTTTTGGGTCTGTGTTACCTCACTCAAGATGATTTTCTTTCTAATTCTATCCATTTGCCTGCAAATTTTATGTTGTCATTTTTAAACAGATAAGTAATCTCTGTTTTAATAGGAGCGGCGGGGCTGCGTCCCCGGCACCCAGCCGCCCGTATGGCTAGCTTTATCTGAAATAATTACACGGAAACTGTATTTTTTAAAACAGTTTGGCCCATTAGTTTTAGCCTCTTATTGGCTAGCTCTTACATATTGATCTAACCCATTTTTAATAATCTGTGTAGCCCACGAGGTGGTTTACCAGAGAAGATCTTAACCTGCCCTGCGGCTGTGTCGGGTGGGAGAAATTCCATTGTGTAAATGTACCATATTCATCCATTCTTGAAGACCACCTAGGTTGTTTCTAGGCTCTGGCTATTATGAATAAAACTGCTATGAACATGGTTGAGCAATTGTTCTTGTGGTATGACGGAACATCTTTGGAGTGTAAGCTCAGGAGGTATACAGGTGGGTCTTGAGGTAGAACGATTCCCACCTTTCTGAGAAACCACCATACTGATTTCCATGGTAGTTGTACAAGTTTACACTCCCACCAGCAATGGGAGGTATTCCCCTTGTTCTACATAAAGGGAAAAACCCAGAAATGCTCTTTGACAAAGAATATTGTTGGGGATCATCTCTGGATCTGCCTCTCCAGACCCAGCCCAAAGAAAGCCCACCAGGGGTCAGCTCCTCCCCCTGGGATGCTCGGGACCAGGCCCACAGACTATTTGAGGTATAGTCCCCCATCTGCCACATGCTCTCCCTTCTCCCTTCCTGAGAGTCACTCAGGAGTGCTCTGCTTTTCTTTGCTCTGCTCATTAAATCTGGTTTGATTTGACTTATTACATCAGAGGAGGAACTCAATAACCAGGAATCCAAATATCTAACAAATATACCACAAGAATGATCTCTAGCCCAGTTGCTAAACTGGTGCCCGCTGAAGCCTCTTGAACTGGGCCTCCATAGTCCGCATTGTTCTTAGCATATCACAGCCTTCCAAGCTCCTACCAGGATGATCTATTAAGCCTTGATCACAACAGTCAACTCTACAGCATTCACACTGCTTTCCTAGACCAAAGTCCCCAAATCTTCCACATACTCTTAAAGATAGCACGGCAGGCCCATCATAACAACACCCCACTCTTGGCACCAACTTCTGTCTTAGTTACTTTTATATTGCTGTGAAGAGACACCATTTGTAGAAGAGTTAATTTGAGGCTAACAATTTTAGAAGGATAGATAGAGTACATGTCTCACTAAGAAGCTGAGGATGGCCTTGAACTTTAGATCCTCCTTCCTCCACCTCCCAAGTGGGATGACAGGCCTGCATCCCCATGCCTGGTGTAGGATGGAACCCAAGACTGTATACACCAGGTGAGTACTCTGCCTCCTTCCTGGCCTTCAGTCTTCCTGAAATTTCATTCAACGGGGAAGACTGAGTTCAACCTGTGAGAAGGGAGCCTCAGAGTCCCAGGCCTTTGGCTCTTTTGTGCCCCACCCCCAAATCACCAAACCTCTAAAGATCACCAGCTTCCCGAGCCCCCACGAAGAGATACTTAAACTCCCGCCACCCGACTTTCTCCTTTGGGCCCCACACCTTGTATAGCTGCTATGCTCTGTGCAATAATAAACCCATGCATTCTCTCCTCTGTTAGCCTGCCTACTGTCTACTTATGGCTTGTACTAAACCATCAACATTGAACAAGATATTTAGTGGGTTTTCCCCCATCGGTGAATGAGGCTGAAATATCCCTACATTTATAGGATGCCAAGGTTTGCAAATATTCTTAGAGTCTGTGAGTTGCTGAATCCCGCGGAGCCCACTCTCTCCACTATAAGGAGTGCTGCTCCTGATCATAGTCGTTTTTGCAACATTGCTTAGAGGAAATCCAGGCTCACTGTTACCAGCTGTTGTTGTTATTGGGGCAACAGCCTCAGGAGTCTGGCCTCATTTAAGTTTTGCTAGTGAGGAAACTGAGGTCTCAGAAAGGGGAGGCAAAATGGGGGTGCTACCCCAGGTGACTGGCCAGCTCTTGGGAACCTGTCCTGTTCCTGCGCTTTTCAGACAAGCTTGTTGAAGGAGGGCCGCTCGCTCTGTTGCGAGGCACTGGGTCTGAGGTCTCAGGGGACTACACAGGCATGCCCTGCAAGAGGGAGAAGACTGTGGCTCCCTGGTTACCAGGTTCTGGCTGCCTGGGGCAGTGACCGTGAGAGGGGCTCCAAGTATTGGGTGCCTTTGTAATAGATATCCTTACCCAGAAGGTGGCGCTGCAGGCTCTCCCACGGCCGTGATCACAGCGGCCAGGATGGCCAGTGACTTTGGAAGCAGTTCTCTCAGAACTGTAATTTGCAAATGTAAGTACTTAAGACAGCTCTCCCGAGTTAAGTAGCCTTTCTACCTTTCAGCTAAACGCCTCTGTACGAGTCGCAAATTGCTTCTTGTGGGAAGCTGCCGTACCTCGATCACACTGGGGGACAGAGGGCTAAATGAAAAGTGAACCGTTGCTATTTTCTTTCCTTACTGAACATTGCCAGCACATCCGGAGCGAAGCTGCACTTGTACAAAATGTACAAATCAATGGACACATCTTCAGGGAGAAATACGAAAGCAGTAGGCACAGATCTGCAGTTGAGGACGCGGGGCCTGAGAGACCTGGAGTGAGTGGCGGGCTGAAGAACCAAGATGGCAGCCTATAAATCCTGTTCCAGAGCTATGCCTGGAACAGCCTGGGTTGTGGGTTATCAGCTGAGGCTCTTTAGCTATTGCCTGGAAAAGGAAACAGGGTGACTAGAAAGGAGAGCATTCTTGGGAAGACAAAGCACTTTCATGGTGCAGTTGTAGTTGGGTTGTGGCAGAGCTCCTGGCTCTTTGCAATTTATGGGGGTGCAGGTCACTCTGGGAGTTGGGATCTACTGGGGTGGGAGTCGTTCTGGAATTTGAGTTATCCTGGAGTGTGAGGTCACTCTGGGGGTTGAGATACACTGGGGTGGGAGGTCATTCTAGGATTTGGTATGAACAGGGGTAGGAGGTCATTCTGGAATTTGGGATGTACTAAGGTGGGAAGTCAGGCTGAGATCTGGGATATATTGGGTGGGAGGTTACCTTGGGATGGCGAGTGGCCAGTCTTTCCATGCCCACTGAACCGGGAGCTCATGTAAGTGAGAAAATCAGTATAGTTAGGAGGGGTCCGTATTGTCTGAGGCGGCTGTGCTTTCTCGCTCTATATCAGCCCTTCCTGGCTTGCATGTCTGAAGTGGCCCATCTTAGAGAAGGTTGGGAACCTGTAAAAATGGACAGACACCCCTCTTCCCACCCAGGGGTGAGGTTGTTATTCCATCCCCTGGCTTTGGTTTGCCATGTGACCTTTGATAAACAGAATTAAGTAGAAATCATGACACGTGTGCAAACCCAGCCCTCAAAAGGTCTCAGTGTTCCTGCTGTTGTTTCCAGAACTGTGACCACCTCACGCACAGCCCAGGCTAGCTTGCTGGAGCCTGCCGCCCTAGCCAAGGGCTCCTGGGAAGCTGATGTTGGCTGAGCAGAAGCCATCTTGGGCTGCAGACCATGAAGTGGTGTTTTGTCACACAGAAAGTGCTAATTGACTTGGGCATCTAGACTGCGCGCATGTGTGTATATATGTGTGTGTGTGTGCACATATGTGTGTGTGTATGTGTGGTGTGTGTGTATGTGCCCATATATGTGGTGTGTGTGTGCGTAGTGTGTGTATGAATATATAGTGTGTGTATGTATGTATTAGGTAGTATGTATGTATGTGTGGAGTGTGTGTGTGTATTTAAATGTGTGTACCTGTGGAAGCCAGAGATTAACCTTAGGTGTCACTCTGCAAGAGCAGTTCACCTTGTTATTTGTTTGTTTGTTCGTTCATTCATTCAGTCAGTCATTTATTTTGAGAGTCTCCCTTTGGCCAGAAGTTTGCCAAGAAGGCTAAGCTGTTTGGCAAGGAGTCCCCTGGATCCGCATGTCCCTGCCTCATTAACCTGAGATCACAGTCATGCCTCTCCGCACGGCTTCTTTTCCCTCCACACTGGCGTTGGGGATCTGAACTCGGGCCTTGTGCTTGCAGGTGAGGACGTCACTGACTGAGCTTTATCCCTGGCCACATGAGGATTTCTCAGTGTTGGCCATGAATTTAAGGACCCAACAGGTTTCTGCGCATATTTTTAAATTAATTTATTTATTCAAGCAATTCGGAATAGCTGCTTCCGCTGAGCACCGCGGCACCGTACTTAGGATTAAAGGATGGAGAACTTCTCAAGGAGAACCTGGCTAGAGATTTTGACTAGCCAGACAGTGCCAAGTGATATGCAGAGCTCAAGAAGGCAGGCTGTGAATTGAGAAGGATAAGGAATTGTGCCAGAAAAGTGTGGAAGCAACGCAAACTTTTGGACTTTTTGTTGTTACGGTGGTTTTACACACACTCTGTACTGATGCTCCCTTCCTCCCCTGCCCTCTTGCCCCAATCTTGCTGGGTTCTTGCCTCCCACTGGTGCCCCCTCCTCTTTTCTCATCACATGTACTCTATTAGCCTCACCTAAAAACTGACCCTGTTCCCCTCTCTTAAGGCCTCTTCTTCCCCTCCCACAGTTTCCTTTCTAGTTCCACTGTGCACACCCTAAATCAGCAGGTGCTTTACCTGCCGAGCCATCTGCCCAGCCCATACACTAGTTTTGGAGATGTTAAAAAGCTCTTAAATCCAACTTAGCCATAAACACCAACCATTATGAAATAGATGTAATTCTCTTAGAGTTGCCAAAGTAGAAAAGCATACAGGGATTTGGGAGCCGGGAGTGGCCTCTGCTCCTTAAGTTATTCCCTGGAGCGCTTTATGAGAGACAGAGAAATGCGGGCCCGCACACTGTCACCCGCAGTGGAGCACAGCTTGCCAACCTCCAGCTTCAGATCTGGAGAAGCCTCCCTTTGTGCTTGTAAAAGCTTTCAATGCTATTCCCATCCCACAAGCCAGCTCATTTGTGTGGGTAAATGCATTCAATGTTGTTCCCATTTCATGTGCTGCAATTGCTTGGGCAAATGACTTGGCAAGGCAGCGGCTGGGATGAGAGCAGCACTGGTTTTAAGAGCATTTTCTATTCAGGTGTGGTCAGCGGACCACTTGCCCAGCATCTCTTGGGACAAGGGACCACCTCCACAGCATCACCTGGGACAGGGGAGCACCTGCTCAGCATCACCCGGGACAGGGGACCACCTCCACAGCATCACCTGGGACAGGGGAGCACCTGCTCAGCATCACCTGGGATGGGGACCACCTGCTCAGCATCACCCGGGACAGGGGACCACCTCCACAGCATCACCTGGGACAGGGGAGCACCTCCACAGCATCACCTGGGACAGGGGAGCACCTGCTCAGCATCACCCGGGACAGGGGACCACCTCCACAACATCACTTGAGAAAGGATAGGATAAGGACTTCTTTTAACCACGCATTCCTGGGTTCTAGCTGAAGCCACAGATTTGGAGTCTGTGGCAAGCAATGTAAGCCAGTTATTAGGAAACTGTCTAGAGTCCTTTAGAGTGGGGAGGGAGGAGGCAGTGTGGTCCAGAGGTGAGCGCTTGGGAGGTTTCACCCTTGTTAAGTGTAGAATCTTAAAAGTCTGATCTAGAAAGTGTGGAAAACTGGCTTTGATTGGGCCTCCAGAATTGTGTGTGTGTTCATGTGTATGTATGTATATGTATTCATATGTGTGCATGTGTGTGTGTGTGCATGTGTGTATGTGTGTGCACATGTGCAGTGGGCCTTGTGCATGGCGAGCCAATGCTCTGACACCGAGTTACACTCTCAGCTCTCAGGAGAGAGTTGTCAGATGATGAAAACTCTGTCTTAGCACAGGTTGGAAGGACCATCTCCGACCGAGAGAGACGTGTCGCTATCTGATTTAGGATGCTGCCATTCGGAGGGAACTTTGTGTCATTGAATCATGACTGGCTCTCTGGTAAACTGTAGCCGTCATCAGTTTCTGTGTAATCAGTTACCCCGCCACTTAATAACCGAAAGCAACACTGACATTCTGTTACCAGTCACATTCTTCCTGGTCGGAAGTGCGGATGAAACGTGCTCATCTGTTTACTTTTATGTGCATGTGTGTATCTCTCTCTCTGTGTACATCATATGAGTATGGCTGTGGCAGAGGCCAAAAGCCGGCATGGTATTCCCTGGAGGATGTGCAGGTGGCTGGGAGCTACAGAAAGTGGGTGCTAGGAATAACATTTGGGTCCTTTGGAAGAGCAGCGAGTATTTCAAACCACAGCCACATCACTAATGCCTCAGAAAGAACTGGACTGGATGGGTCTGTATCACAGTTTATCCCATTTGTCAGTTTAACTGGATTTAGAATTGCCTAGGAGACATAGTTTAGAGGTTTAATGGAGGAAGAGGGACCATCCTAAGGGCGGACTGCACTCTTCTGTGGCCTAGGTTCCTGGACTGAACAGTCAGGGAGGAAAAGGAGGAGCCAGTTAAACACCCAGCACTCACCTCTCTCTGCTTTGACTACAGGCGCAAGGTGACCAGTGGCCTCATGTCTCATTCTGTCTCCCACCATGATGGACGGAGTTCCTTTTTAAACCATGGGCCAGAAGAATCTTTTCTTTTCTGTCTGGTATTTTGTCATGGCAGTGAGGAAGTTCGAGGATGCTCATGAGGCTGTCAGCACATGGGCCAGGCACTGGAGTTCACCAAGAAGCTGACTCTGGAAGCAGGGTTGCCTCCTTCCTCATTTCAGACCCAAGCATGTTTGTCTCAAAGTATCCTCCAGGCCCCTGCCTGGGGATGCACTGGTCCCCTTACCACTATCATAGGGGAAGGGAAGAGAATAGCAAAACAGCCCAAGAATAAAAGTATTGTACCCTGAGAACAGCTAAAAACACAAAACAAAACAGGCAAATCGTTTCTGACAGAGGTTACTACTGCTTATCCTGTGGTGTAAAAGTGTCTGTAATGGGAAACAAAAGAGAAGAGGGGAGCCCAACCATGTGATGCCTAGCCTTGGTGGGAGGAAGTTCAGCTGTGGGATGCCCAGTCATAGCAGAAAGCTCAGTTGAGAACTTCAGATTATAGCCTCTACTTCCTCAGTGGCTTTCTGCTGGATATGGTGAGCTCCTGACTTATATGTCTGTCTGTCTATCCATCTATCCATCTGTCTATCTATCTATCTATCTATCTATCTATCTATCTATCTATCATCTATCTATCTACCTATCTATCATCTATCTATCTATCTATCTATCTATCTATCTATCTATCTATCTATCATCTGTCTATCTTCATCATCATCTATTGATCTATGTACATATGTATCTATTATAGTCATCTGTCAATCTATGTATGTATACATCTATCTATCTATTTATCTATGCATCAATTTATGTATCAATGTGTCTTAGTTAGGGTTTCTATTGCTGTGAAGAGACACCATGACCACAGCGACTCTTATAAAGGAAAAGCATTTAAAAACACTCCCTGACCCCCATAAGTGTGTAACCATATCATAATGCAAAAATGCATTTAGTCCTACTTCAAAATTCCCCATAGTCTATCACTATGGTTGCCCCTCCTGTACTTCCTGCCTGGCTACTGGCCAATCAGTATTTTATTAAGCCAATATGATGACAAATCTTTACAGTGTACAAGAGGATTCTTCCCCAGCACACACCTCAAATAGTGCCACTCCCTATGAGCTTATAGAGGCCAATTACATTCAAACTACCATATTATGTATATATATGTATGTGTGTATGTACTTATGTATGTATGTATCTGTTTATGTGTCTTCTATCATCTATCTATCTATCTATCTATCTATCTATCTATCTATCTATCATCTACCTATTACTTGCTATTATACTTTTCACTTTTTTTTCCTATACACTTAATAAATTCACTCATTCAAAACTGAAAGCATGGCTACTACAGGAAATTCTCCAGACCATACAGAGTACCAGGTAATCCCTAAAGTACATAGCAGAGGCCAAGATGCTTTTAATAGCTTCACTTTGCAAGTCACGCACCACTGTGCCTGCAATATTCTATTGGTTAAACCCTGTTGCTCAATGCCGAGGACACACAAAGCTGTGGTTTCCAGGAGGTATGAATTTTTGGGAACCTCTTTGGAGGCTTGCTAACACCTGGCTGGTATTCAGTTCACCATAAAAATACTGGTAACCAACAATAATAGATACTTTCCCAGGTGCTAAAAGCAGTACCACCCCCACCATCTTCACACCATCTTCCAATAACATGGAAGGCATTTGTCAGTTTTAAGTGTTTAGAGGCAAACTGTAGAGCAAGCATGAAAGACAAAGACCATGAGTTCAGAAGGGATTATAGAAGCTGTTAAGAAGTCCAAAGCCGAGGGATTTTTTTTGGCAAGCTGGGAAATGGATGGGAAGGAGGGCAAAGAGAGAAAGGGGAACAGGAGTTAACAGGCGTTTTTGCAAAAGCAGAGGCCAAGGGATGCTGTGGAGAAGCGAGTCAGAGCTGAGCATGGTGGAGGATGCCTGTGACATAGCACTGTAGAGGCCAGTGTATGGTGACCCCAAGGTGAGGCTAGCCTGGGCTACATAGATTTGAGGGCAGCTTGAGATACATAATAAAACTGTCTCAAAACAAACCAACCAAACAAGGCAATAAGCTACAACATCAAGAAAAGTAGAAGAAGCACACCGAGAAGTTCTAGAATCTTTCCAGGTCTAAGGCCGGGGATCCAAGGTCAGCCAAGGTGAGCATCTCCCAGACAGACTCAAACAAATGCTGACGTACACAGGATGGCTGGTCATGATATAAGTAAAAAGCAGACAAGAGGGGCTTCAAGTGGCAGTTGTCATAAGATAGCCTGACCAAAAGCACTAGAGGGGAAGAAAGGGTTTATCTGGCTTACAATTTTAGGTTACAGGGTTCATCACTGAGGAGACATAGAGGCAGGAACTCAAGTGGCTAGTCACATTACATCCATGGTTGGAGTTGTACCAAAAAGTACCACAATAGCCCAGAATGGAGCATAACAAAGGTTTATTTATTTGGGGATAAACTCACAGTAAGGCCAGCGATCTGCACCCTTACTGCATGCACTGGGAACTGGAACAAAACCCAGCAGAAAGGAGGGCTGAGAACACTTTTCCTCTACACTTAGAGTACACGAGACCACACCTAAAGTGGGCTGGTATCTTAAAGGTTACTGGCTGAAGGAGTTCCTACAATTCACAGTCAAAGCAGATGGGGAATGCATGGATTCTCATATTCTTCTTATTCTTCTCTCAGCTGACTTTGCCACTCTCATAGAATTCAGCACCTCAAGCCATGGGATGGTGCAGCCCATGTTCGGTGGAGGTTTTAACACACGGAATAACTTGCTGGTTTCAGCACTAGGGCTGTGGACAGCTCCACATCTGTCCTGGTGCAGTGTTTCTGAGCACATGAGTCAAAAAACCATGTCTCGAAATGGGAAGCGGTTGCGGGGACGAGGCAGAAATCCTTAATAAATAAATAAATTTAAATAAAAAAAAGAAATTTCAACAGAGGTGCTCTGAAATGGAAAAAACAAACAAACAAACAAAAAAAAACCATGTCTCACCAACTAGGATGACTGTCATAAGGAAGGTCAGTGACTCATGTTGGCCAGGATATGGAGGAACTGGACCCTTATTGTGATGGTTAGTTTTAAATGTCAAAACGCAGCCTAGAATCACCTGGTCTCAGTGGAAAAAAGGACCGAGCTATTGACAAATGTTAGGCCTAGAGAGAGGAGGCATGCTTTATGTCAGCCTAATAAAAGATCCGCTTCTGGACTGGGGAGATGGCTCAGTGGCTAAAAGCAGCTGCTGTGCACACATGAGGGCCATGGGACACATGCTGAGCTCTAGTGTCTGTGATCCCAGAGCTCCTATGGGGAGGTGGGAGGTGGCAATGAGCGAATACCTGCAAGCTTCAGAGCTAGCCAGTCTGGTCTAAGAGGTAGAAAACAATAAAGCTATAGACTGTTTCAAACAAGGCAGAAGGCATGTGTGTGTGTGTGTGTGTGTGTGTATGTGTGTGTGTGCGCACATATACATACACACACACACACATACACACATACACACACCGGAAGACCCATGTCACTTTTTTCCTGCTTTCCTGCTACCATAAGTAATAATTCTACTCCCAGGTTAAACATTTTCTCTGCAGATACAGGGGAGGGAACCAAAGCTTGCATGTAGCTCACGTGTAACCCCCTGGGGTCAGGAGCCCGAGGCCAACTCATAAATCAAAGCTCACATGGCTGGGGGTTATGCGTGGATGTTGCCTGCTGCAGCAGAGCACAGCTTTGGGACCATGCAGGCCTGAGTTAAAGTTCTATTTTCCCATGTGCTTCCCATTAGTTCTCAGTTTCTTCTCTGGAACAGCGCTACTTGGGGTTTTGAGTGAATTGGAGACAGCTGAAGCACAGCTTGCACCAATGTGGTGCTTAGCTGATGGTGATCAGCCCTAATACGAAATACAAAGTCACAATGACCTTGTGGACCTGACGTGTTCAACCTTGGGATGGAACTACTTTGGAGATCGATATAAAGCAAGAGCTGATAGAAATGAACCCCAGCTTCTTCGTTTCCAAAGATGCTTGTAATGAAACGGAGTATCCTGCCCATGCGACTGTGAGATCTGTGAGATTTGGTGCAGGGTAAACTCTTTCGCCAAACAACATAGAAACCCTCTTAATATTGAAGCGGTACAAAGTAGTACGTTTTGTCTCCCAGGCAACCAACAAACTAGATTCTATCCCAGGTCGAAAAAAATATAAATGTTCTTCAGGGAAGGCTTGAACTTGCTGCACATACGCCAAATGTCACATTTTCCAACTCTGGCTCATGTGCATCACTCAGGCCTTGAGTTCGTCTGCCTTCAATGCATTGCCAGTGGAAGACGGGTTCTTGCACCCTCCAGAGCTCTTCCCAAGTCACCGCAGCTTGGGAAGAGGTGACCGCTGCCCTTGCCCCACTCCCCCCCACTTATCTTCCCTCTCAGGGTTTATTCTACATCTCCAGCAAGCTTATAAGTGTGCATGTGCCAACCTTGATGGATGGGCACAGCCAAGCTCTATCCAGATCCCATGAGAGAGCCAATTTTGGGTCTCCTTACCCACCCACATGGCATCTGATGCAGGGAAGAGATTCTTGCAGTGTTTGGAAGCAGGTGTGGGTAATTTGGCAGGAAATTCATACCCAAGCAACAAGAGAGGTACGGGGTGGGGGGAGGAATGGAACAGTTAGCTCTATGGAAGCCCACGGAGAGTCCACCCAGCCCCAAAGCCCGGTTACCCAGTCACTGTGTGAAATGTGTTGGAGCAGCCTCAGGCTGAGGGTGCCTAGGGGGGTTCTCAGAGCTCTCTCTTCTCTGCTAAGGCCTCTCCTCGCAGCATTATTTTATTGAATCTCTCTTTGACATTTTATCAGAAGAAAATGTCCAATGCATTGTAAACATTTAAAAAATTACCCACAAGAGTACTGCAGGTTTTCTGGCCTATAAATAACAGGTCACATTCAAGCAAAAGGCTCCGGGAACCCTGCCTGAACCGGACTGTCACATTCTTGTCTAGAACTTTCTCAAGCTTTTGATATTTTCGTGGATGTTTTGCCCAGCAGCCGAAGGAGCGACCCCATAGAGGGAGCCTGACATTTACCATTGCAACATTTTCCATTGTTGGGCAGGAAGGGGGACTCTGGACTCTAGTTGAGTCTATGCTGTTCCCGTTAGAGCATTAGGCATGAGGACTCAGGACTACTGAGAAGGCAATTTAAAGAGAAAATCCAAAGAAGAAACTCTTGGGGAGAATGAGGTTCTTGGTGGAAAGCAGTTTCACAGGGACACTCAGAAAATTCTGTGAAGTATACGTGCTCTCGGCAGGGCTTGATCCACAGATCATGTACACACACACACACACACACACGGGGAGAGAGGGTGTTGTGCCCAGACTTCTTGCCCCCCAAAGAGACCACCAGGAAACCAGGACTTGGGTGTGAAAGCAAGGTTTATTACAAAGCACAGTACAAGCCTAGGCATGGAACTCATCAAGGCAGGGAGGGTGGGAGGAGCTGCCTTCCAGAGACATAGGACTTTTTATAGACAATCTTGCAGGACCACCAGCTCTCACCTAATTTTTACAGCTGGACCTAATTGAGGACGGCAAATGATTACAAAAGGGCACAAAATTCAATAAGCATGATATCATTATGCAAATGAAGAATGGACATAAGTATGTTCTCAGCTGGCCAGTTCCTATCTGTCCTTGTGGTATGTAGATGAAACATACTATGGTCACATTAATTGACCAGTTCTTGGCTACTCTTGAGGCAATGCTCTCCCAGTTGTTATTGGCTCCTAGCCCTTGTCACATAACCTAAACAGTGTGATTTAGGTGGAATGCAATTAGGTCACTCTGACCAGCTTTTCATTTCTCTCAAGGGGAGTCATGTTTCTTTAAAAAATTCTTTTTTAGAAGCCTTATTTTATATGTGTGGGTGCTTTGTCTGCATGCATGTCTATAAACCACTTGTGAGGCCTGTATAGTGTATCAGATCTCCTGGAACTGGAGCTACAGATGGTTGTGAGCCACTGTATGGCTGCTGGGAATCCTACCCAGTTCCTTGGAAGAGCAACTAGTGCTCTTGATCAATGAGCCATCATCTCTCCAGCCTTGTCTCTATGCTTTTTCAATTGAGTACAGGTTATTTGTTTGAGGAAGATCCCCATTCTCTAGTTTAATCTGGCTTGGCCTTCACTCCATAGTCCAGCCTGGGCTCAAACACTCAACAGTCTTCCTGCCTCAACTTTCCAAGTACTGGGGTTCCAGGTATGAATCACCAGGTCTGGAGCAATTGAGCACTATTACTGATAGAGAAAGTGTGTCCTCAAGTGGTTCATAGCTTGGTTTTCTCCCTGTGTCCCAAGTGCTTTCATTTCAAGAGTTAGAGACTCCAATGGTTAGAGGCTGGTATTATATTTGCATCCTGTGTTGGTGGCACTTCACCTCTGTGGAATGCATGTGTTACCAAGCCATCCCCTTAGAAAATTACACATGGTAGTGTCTTCAGCTGGTGTGGAAGGTTCTTCTGTCTATGTGTTGCTTTTATTGGTTAATGAATAAAGAAACTGTCTTGGCCTGTGATAGGGCAAAAGAACAGAGCTAGGCAGGGAAAACTAAAGTGAATGCTGGGAGAGAGAAGGGAAGAGTCAAAGAGAAGCCATGGAGCTGCCTCTGGAGACAGACATATTGACACTTTGTTGGTAGGCCACAACCTCATGGAGATGCACAGATTAATAGAAATGGGTTAAATTAATATGCAAGAGTTAGCCAATAAAAAGCTAGAGCTAATGGGTCAAACAGTGACTTAATATAGTTTCTGTGTTTTATTTGGTTCTGGGCATCTGGGATGAACAAGCAGCCCCCTGCAACATTCAGCTTGAATTTCAGGCCTTCCCCCAGCTCCATGGGGGTCTGAAGTCATAATTGACTTATGGAGACCTGCTGTGTTCTCTTTCCTTCTCCACTTTATTTCTCCTGAAAAAGAGTTTATTGATTTATACAGGACAGGTACGCACACAGAGCCAATAAACATTGGTAGTTTATTTTCTCATTCCAGCTAAAAATCCCGAGACCCCGAGAATGTGTTTCATTAAGGGTTAGGCTCTGTCACACCATGGCATTAATTTGCCATCAAGTTGGCTGGATTTAGACGCCCCCAGCTAACAGCTCTGTGTGGGTCTGTGAGAGAGTGTGTGGAGAGGGTTAGCTGAGGATCTGTCCTCAATGTGGGTACCATTCTACAAACAAGCCTCATAGACTGGGTAAAAAGAATTCCAAACAGAAGAAGCAAGCTGAGCACCAGCGTTCATCTCTGTCCGTGTCCTGACTGTGGATGTCATGTGATCAGCTGTTGGCTGAGGCCGCCATGACTTTCCTGCCATGAGGGACAGTATCCCCTCAAACCGCAAACTCAAATTAATGCTTCCTTCCTTAGGTTGCTTTTGTAAAAAAATCTTGCCACAGAAATGAGAGAACATAATTAACAGAGAAGAAAACTTTTCAGGTTTCATGCAGTGAGAGGTGGGAGTGGAGAATGATTCTTGACTCTGTGTTGGACGTGTGTGACTGGCATATCTGGAGATGTAGTGGAGATGTCATACTGGCTTCTAGCAAGTACAAGGCAGGGTTACCAGGGACATCCTAAAATGTCCAGGAAGACTATTCCCACAACGAGGGACGAAGAAACCTAGTGTCAGCATGGCCCTGCAGCTTTTTACCTACCCAGTGTCATGTTAGAAGCAGTTGCTCATATACTGACGTTAAAATAATCTTTGAAATTAAAATATAAGTGCATTATTTTCTCCTTTCCCTTTTCTCCCCCCAACCCTTTCCATGTTAACCCCACCCCAACTATTTTTTTAATTATAAATGTGTATGTGGCTCTCCACTGGGACCTGGGGATGCAGAGATTCTCTATGGCGTCCAGGATCCTACTCAACCGACAAAGGTTCAGCATCAGTGAGTAAGCCAGTAAATGCACAATCTCATTGCGAATCGTGAGTTGTGTCTAAATGCGCAATCTCATTGTGAATCGTGAGTTGTGTGTAAATGCACGATCTCATTGCGAATCGTGAGTTGTGTGTAAATGCGCGATCTCATTGCGAATCGTGAGTTTTGTGAAGCAGGTATATCAGATGGGTGGAGAACTTTCTGAAAGCCTCTCTGTTAGTCTAAAGTAAATTCAGAAATGGTATTTTAGTGGGATTCGAAGAGGGAGCCAGCCAAGGCAAGGAACGGGGACATCAGTCAATGTCAATGAGGGTTTCTCACACTTAAAAATAAAAGTGCTTGGTGCGCAGGAAGTAGACGACGGTGGGACCCACTAAAGAGTGTGTCTTCCATCAGAAATAGCGCTGAATTAAGTTCAGTGTGGCTACTTGTGCCCTTCACAGTGCCACGTGGGTATATACCGCTAAAACCATTCGGTCTAGGGTGTACTTTACTCATGATTTCTTTGTTGATTAGATGGCCTGTCTAGATTTGAGAATGGGCCATTGATATCATCCATCACTATTCTACCGGAACCTTTCTGACCTCTTATGATTTTATTTGATAAAATTGGGAGGCTTAGTCTCTGGCGCATATTTGTTACTTCTTCTTGATGAATTCTACCCTTTATTACCATGTAGTGGTGTTCCACTCTCGTTTCTGTTGATGTGATAAAACACCCTGACGAAAACAGCTTAGAGATAAAGGGTCTATTTTAGCGCACAGTTCCGGGTTACAGCCTATTGTTTTGGGGAAGTCAGTGTGGCGGGAACTTGAAACAGCTGATCACACCCATCCCCAAAGCCAAGAGCAGAGAGAAATTCATGCATGCACGCTTGCACGCTCACTTGTCTTGATTACCAGTCAGTCTTGTTGGTGGATTTTATCTCTGAAACTCTTTGGACCCTTTCAGGGGGCACCACCTACCTCCCAAACAAATTACACACATGGAGTCTTTCTTTCTTATAAATGCCCAGCCTTAGCTTGGCTTATTTCTTACCAGTTTTTCATAAATTATCCCATCTACCTTTTGCCCCTGAGATTTTTCCTTTCTCTTACTTATGTGTATCTTACTCTGTGGCTGAATGGGTGGCTGGGTGGTTGGCCCCTGACATCCTCCTCTCTTTGTTCTCTTGCTCCTTCTTCCGACACCCAGATTTCCCCTTCTATTTATCCTCTCAGCCTGCCAGCCTTGCCTGTCCTTTCTCCTGCCTTGCTATTGGCTGTTCAGCTCTTTAGTAGACCATCAGGTGTTTTAGACAGGCAAAGAATTACAGCGTCACCGAGTTAAACAAATGCAGCCTAAACAAAAGCAACACATCTTTACGTCGTTAAACAAATGTTCCAGAGCATAAACAAATGTAACACACCTTAAAGTAATTTTCTACATAACTCATATTCAATTCAGGATCCCCTACTTAGGGAATGGTGTCACCCACAGTGAACTGGGCCTTCCTACATCAATTAACTCAACTAAAACAATCCCCTACTGTCATGACTAGGAGCCTACCCAATGCAGACAACCCCTCAGTAATGCCCTTCCAAGAGGACTCTGGTTGTGTCAAGTTGACAATTAGAGCTAACCATCACAACTGGCTTTATGTTTTTCTGACTAATTTTGGTTTGACGTCTACTTTGTCAAATATCAGATTCACTCTACCAACTTGTTCGTGGACTCTAGTTACTCGATCTTCCATCCTTTGAGTTTCAGTGTGTGGTGTTTGGCCAGGGAAGCATATTTCTAGAAACCACAAACCGTTTGATATTTTTTTTTTTTTGGTTTTTTCGAGACAGGGTTTCTCTGTGGTTTTGGAGCCTGTCCTGGAACTAGCTCTTGTAGACCAGGCTGGTCTCGAACTCACAGAGATCCGCCTGCCTCTGCCTCCCGAGTGCTGGGATTAAAAGGCGTGCGCCACCACCGCCCGGCTTTGATATTGGTTTTTAAATAAATAAAATAACCCCTCTCTCCTCTGTCTCTCTGTCTCTCTCTGTCTAGAGCTCTAATTACAGACAGCTGTGAGCCACCCTATGCGGGCATGGAGAACCAAACTCGAGTCCTCTGAAAGAGCGGCAAGCAAGCGTACTGATCTCCACATCTTGAGAATGTAATTCTTTGGTTTCTTTCCTGAGGATGCTAACATGAAGGAGAGAGCCATGAGCTATAGGGAGGTCATTTTGGAATGGTGATTACACAGGGCTGGAATCAAACTACTGATGAAATGATCGTTTCACTGGAAAGAACATTGGCCCCGCAAAGCCCGTGTAGTCCTCCACAATGCTCGGGCCCGATCTCTGCGGTTCACGTTTCTTTCCCTCTGCCCTACGCTGCCGTTCCAGTTATTGTTCATTCTGAGATGCGCTCGGTACCGTGTGTCCAATTTGGAAAGCATGGGGCGTTCTGCTCAGAGTGCCCGGAAAGCGGCAGTCATGGCCTCATCTCAATTTACCTTAATGAGCCATCGCTGCAGCAAATTGGAACCCCGGAGTTAGTATCTCTTCCCTGAAAGGAGCTGAAATGCGAGCGGGCTCTGGCCTTGACATTTTCCATTTTCCTGGGAATTTTGATCTTTGAAACTTGTGTTTGTTCTGGGCTGTTCATCTGAAGCTGCTCTGGGATTGAAGCAAACTTCGGTTCTGATAATATATAATATGAACGGGGAAGTGGGCGGAGTGGTCAAAGCGAAGCCAGAATCGCTCACTGACAGAGAGAGGGTCCTTCCCTCTGCGTCTGCCGTGTGTGAACATGGGGATTAAGGCGTTCATTTGTAGTTATAAGAATATTTTTGGCATGAACTTGAACTACCTGAGCCAGGAAGCACTTCATGATTATGGGTTTATGTTTTTAATAAAAAGAAAAATTAATAGTTCTGATTCTGGGAATAACACAGTGGTGTTATTAAAATATTTGGAGGTTTTATTGAAAGAAAATTAAACTGGTAAATCTCCTTTGAGGGCAATTTGGAAAATCTATTAAACATAAAAGGCATTTGGCCTTGCAGCCTGCAATCCCACTTCCGGGAGCTGTTGCTGGGGACAGACCAGTATTGCTCAAGGTTATGCAATACAGTATGTTCTCCATGGCATACAGATCCCTAAGCAGTCACTAATAAGGGCTAAGCGAGGAAGAACAGGAAGACGAAAGGGGCATCAGGAAGCACAGGCCAGCTCATTAAGCAGGACCTCCAGGATAATATGATGAGGTGGGAGCTAGGGGTGGAAGGAGGAGTGTGATGTGCTGCCTTCTCTGTGAGTGTGCACGCATGTGTGTGTGCGTGCACGCACACACACTCCCACATGCATGCATGCCCGCACACGCACATGCGTGTGCACACATGCATACACACACGCGCTCGCACACTCACACATGCACGTGCACACACGTGCACACACTCACACATGAACACACACATACACATGCATGCACACACACATGTGCACACACACAGAGCCTCTGGATGTTTACAGAAGGCTCTGTTAGGAGTAGATAAATCTAGGCAGTGAGCATGAGAAGCAGCCCACTCAACTCCCTTTTATTCTCTTCCCTCATTTTCTCTTCTCCTTTCTGCTGTTGTTTTAAGGCAGAATGTTACTCAGTAGCCCAGGCTAGCCTGGAGCCAAGGCTGGCCTTGAACACAGGGTGGTCCTCCAACTCTGCCTTCCACAGATGGGGATTATGCCTGACTCAGGTTTTAATTTCTTTTAAAAAGATGTTTGCTTTATTTCATGTGGGTTGGTGTATGCCCAACTGTATGTTCACCACGCGCATGCAGGTGCCCTTGGAGGTCACAAGAGGGCATTTGGTCCTCTGGAACTGGGGCTACTGGCAATTGTGAGCCACTCTATATGGGTGCTGGGAGTGAACATGGGTCTCCTGAGCGACCAGCCAGTGCTCTTAACCACGTAGCCATCTCTGTAGCCTGGATCGTCCCAATTTCCCTAATTCTGGCTTTGCCATCTGGGCTCAGAAATTCACACTAAGGGCATTCGTATATGTGGGCATGTCCTTGGTGTAGGCTGTTGTATTTGTGGGCACATTCTTGGTGCAGGCTGTTGTATTTGTGGGCATGTCCTTGGTGCAGGCTGCTGTATTTGTGGGCATGTCCTTGGTGCAGGCTGTTGTATTTGTGGGCACATTCTTGGTGCAGGCTGCTGTATATGTGGGCATGTCCTTGGTGCAGGCTGTTGTATTTGTGGGCACATTCTTAGTTCAGGCTGCTGTATTTGTGGGCGTGTCCTTGGTGAAGGCTATTGTATTTGTGGGCATGTTTTTGGTGTAGGCTGCTGTATTTGTGGGCATTTCCTTGGTGCAGGCTGTTGTATTTGTGGGCATGTACTTGGTGCAGGCTGTTGACTAACTTAGTGGCTGAGGCTGAGTCCTGGAGCCCTGTCAAACAATGAACGGGAACATGACGGAGAGGGCCAGAGCAAGCCTGCTCTGTCATTGCATGAGATCCCAGGTCAAGCCCTGGAAAACTTCACTGTGAAGTCGTTTAAAAGGATGGGCCAGCTGTCACGCTGACCCAGGCATGGGGGGAGGTCCATCCTTTATAACAAAGAAAAAAGACCCCAACTCTTCATCCCTTCACACTCCACATCCTCAAATCCTGCTGATTTGACTTTCAGGATATATAACGGTCTGCCATGTCTACCCCACTGGCTAGTCTTTTTTCCTCAAGAAGAAAGCGTGGCTCATTTTCCTTTTAATGTAAGGGAGCTGGAGTTACAGATCGTTGTGAGCTGCCTGACCCAGGTGCCAGGAACTGAACCAGGGTCCTCTGCAAGAGTGGCCAGGGCTCTTAACCGCTCAGCCATCTTCAGCCCCACACATGCTTTTATTATTGTCATCCCATAGACGAGGGAGCATGGGTCCAGAGTGAGTAGAGAATTTTCTCAGGGTTGTTTAGTTAACAGCTGTCAGACCTCTTCCATTCCCATCGCAGGCAGGGGTACCAGGAACCAGAAGCCTCAGCCCAGGGCAAGAAAGATAAGAAAGCTGCCCAAGTGAGGGGGTTATTTTGCCAGTTGTTCAAGCCCTGTCACCGGGGTTGTCAAAGGTAGATAGAAACGAGTGTCTGTGTCTGTCTGCAGCAAAATCACTGACCATGAGGTGGGAAAATGGCTCAATAAAAATGGTACCTTACATTTTGCATTTTGATTGTGGTGGTGATGTTGTGTGTGCTATTCATGTGTGCACATGTGCTATTCATGTGTGCATGTATGTTTGTCCGTGCCAGTACATGTAGAGGCTAGAGGTTGGTATCCATCCTGACAGCTTCCCTAATCATGTCTTCTCTCTCTTCTTTTTTTTTTTTTTGGCAAAAGGATCCTTCAGTGAGCCTGGAACCAGCTGTTCCAGCTAGGCTGGCCGGCCAGCAAGCCCTGTGCATCCACCTCTCTCTGCTTTCTCCATGCTGGGGCTGCAGAAGCACACTACCAAGCTCCACATTCCCGTGGGTCCTGTGAGCCAAACTCGTGTCCTCGTGCTTGAGAGGCAAGTGCGTCCTCCACCGAGTCATCACTTCTGTGAATAGTGATAACTTCGGATGAGTAGCTTGCTTTCCCAAACTCAACTTTTGCTTTGTGTCTGTGTGTTCATGTGTCTGTGTGTGTCTGAGAGAGAGGGGAGAGAGAGAGAGAGAGAGAGAGAGAGAACGCAGCTGGTGAAATTTTCCATGGAAACCCTTGATGTTGTGACACCGCTCAGACCATGACATTTCTCATACAGTAAATGAGCCTAAAATTTCTTCTTACACCAGATTATGACACAGAAATGGGGACAAATAATGAACCAGTTTCTGCAGGAAAATCACTTAGTGGATTTCTCACCACAAGGAAGCAATCAAGCAGTCAAAATAGTAATTGGATAAATAAGTTAAATCCCCAAGGCCCCCAGAGGTGGGTTCTCAGGAGGAACGGACTGCTTCAGGCTTTGACTGTATCGGTGTGTGTAGCTGGTACTTGAGAGGTAACATGACTTCAGAGTTTAATACATAATCTAGCAACAAGATGAGTGACAGTTTGGGGACTTGGAGTTTGTGATGACTGATCTTGGCATCAACTCGACACACCTGCAAAGAGGGACCCTCAGTTGAGGAATTGCCTTCGTCAGATTGGTCTGTGGGCATACATGTCTGTGGGGCATTTTCTTGGTTGTTAATTGATGCAGGGTGACCCAGCTCACTGTATGTGGTGCCCTCTCTGTGAAGGTGGTCTGGAGCATAAAGAGCAGGCTGAAGAGCCCGGAGGAAGCAAGCCAGGAAGCAGTGCTCCTCTAGGGTCTCTGTCTCAGTTCCTACCTCCAGGTTGCTGCCCGGAGTGCCTGCCCTGACTTCCATCAAGGATGGACTGGATCTGGTAAACTGAAACAAACCCTTTCCTCTCCAAGTCACTTTTGGTTAGAATGTTGCATTACACTAACAGAAAGCAAACCAGGGCAGCATTCAAGGAGCCGTTCGGGGATTGTGCTCAAGACGTGATTGAGTAGAAGGTGGCAGAGACAGTTCCTCATGCCATGAAACAGTGTCCGTCCAGTCTCCACTCCTCCAGCCTCAGGTCTGATCAGTTTCTAGAACCTGCTGCTTCCACTTGCCCTTCTGGTCTGGGTTTCTGTCGTTGCTGGCTTGAACCAATTGCCCATGCCTCTTCAGTCCCCTTAGTCATGCTCTCCCCTTTGCAAGTGGATCCTTGTTCAGTCCTCTCTCGAGTGGGTGTGTATCTCATGTCTGTGAGCCGAGGGAAACAGGGATTGAAGTCACCAAGGTTAGGGAAACTCAGATCGGGTAGAGGAGAGGCTTAGAAGTGAAAACTAAACCAGAACCAGAGGATGTTATGTTCTCCTGGGAGATTGTTGAAATTAACTGAAATAAAATACCCTTTACTTAAGGGGCTAAAGTTTAATAACAACATGATCACAGATCCTTTACCACTTCTTGTGTGTGTGCATACACCTGTGTGCATGCATATGTATGCGTGTATACCAGCATATATGGTGTATACATATACGTGTGTGCATATGTGTGTGCACCCTGTGTGTGAGGAGGCTAGAGGCTGATGTTAATGTCTCTCTCTATCATTCTCTACTTTATTTTGAGGCGGGATCTCTCACTGAACCTGGGCCCATCTGTTAGCTAGACTGGCTTCCCGGTCACGCATAGCTTTTTACACTAATTCCAGGTATCCAAACTCAAGTGCCCGTGCTCGTATGGCAAGCACTTTGCTCATGAGCCATCTCCCTAGTTCCATCCTTGTCTTAAAATAGTTGTACAGACCACAAGAGAAGAGGGAAAAGGGTAATGTCACAATCCCGCTCTTGAGGGGGAAGGTGCCACAAGAGGGCTCGGTATACGACTACTATCAGAGAGGGTTAGCCAGACTCTCTTCCTCTGGTTCTAAATCAAGTTCAGCCAAGCACCGTTTGAAATAATTGAAAAAGAATTTGCATGTGTATTGAATAGGTACTAAGTGTAATAGGTACTTGTAATCATGCCCGAATAATACAGTGTGATAATTATTTACATATCATTTACATATTAGGCATTATTCATAACCCAGGGATAGCTTAAAACATGTGGGAGGATGTGCACAGGTTATATGCTGCCGTTTACCATTTTGCATGAAGAACTTATTCATCTTTTGTGTTTTTTAAAATGAACACATGACTTTTTAAAGCAACCCCCCCCCCCGTGTATGTGTGTGTGGGGTTTCTGGGGAGCAAAATCAGGTCATGAGGCTGTATCTTTATCTACTGAACCATCTTGCCACCCCTGTTTGTTTTCAGGAGACAGAGTCTCCCATAGTTCAGGCAGTCCTGAAATCCACTGTGTTTATGAAGATATCTTGCACTCCTAATCCACCAGCCTCTACCTTCAAAGTGACGGGAGACAGGCATGTGCCACTGTGCCTGCTCATCTTGAGTTTTGGTATCCACAATGGTCCAGGGACCAATCCTCCAGGGGTACCGAGGAATGACTATATACTTACTTCAGCCATAATTATAGCCTTTTATTTATAAAAAGTTAAAATAGCAAAATACTCAGTTTATTATATTTGTGTGGTTGGTCATGTCTTAGGGTCACTAATGCTGTGACGAAACACCATGACCAAAGCCACTTGCAGAAGAACGGGTTGATTGGGTTCTACCGCATCATTCTCCACTTAAGAAAATGGCCCACAGGCTTCTCTGCAGCCTGATCTTCTGGAAGCATTTTCTCAATTGAGGCTCCCTCCACTCAGATGACCAAAGCTTATGTCAAGTTGACACAAAACTAACCAGTGCAGTGCATTAGTATCTACTATATTTTTTCCCTGCAGACAAAATTTATTTAATGGTTACAAGATGTTTTCAGTGAAACCTTTCCTAAAATCCAAGACTCTGGG
The DNA here is from genome assembly GCF_018167655.1 of Microtus oregoni. Taxonomy (NCBI): domain Eukaryota; kingdom Metazoa; phylum Chordata; class Mammalia; order Rodentia; family Cricetidae; genus Microtus; species Microtus oregoni. The sequence goes on from NW_024543978.1 coordinate 6,482,755, forward strand.
CAGGAGAATGTTGGCCACATCACTGTCCGCAGCTCTGTAATGGTCTTCTCTAGTTTCAAACATCCGGCATGCACTCACAGGGTCTTGGCTTTTGTTGTCTTTAATGGCTAGAACCAAGAGTGGCCCTGCTGTTCTGCAGCAATGCTGTTTGGAAGGCCATATACCGTCTATCACACGCACTGGCTTTGAACTAACGAGCATCTTTCCTGCTCTCAGCCTATTGACTGGGACTGATCACACAGATCTAGAATTCACTGTAATGAAATCTGAATAAAATTTATGCCCTGGCAAAGCTGAAGCATGCATGGGTAGCCCCTATATGGCGGTTCTGCTGAACTTGTTTATATTGTCTTCATTGTCGTCTAAGTTGATAAGGATGACTGATTAGGTCTCTTCCTCAAGAGGGCACCAGATCTCATTACAGATGGTTGTGCGCTAACTTGTGGTTGCTGGGAATTGAACTTGGGACTTTTGGAAGAGCAGGCAGTGCTCTTAACCACTGAACCATCTCTCCAGTCCAAATCACTGTAAGGAGACTCGGAAATACTAAGAAGTGAATTGGGTATTTGTTGAGCAATGAAGGTCTCTGCTACATCATGAAAGCTAAGAGGCTTGTTTTGTACTTTATACTTGCTCAGACACCAAACTTGTGATTTGAGTGTGAAATGTCCCCACATAGGCTCATGTGCTTCAAGGCTTGGTCTCCAGCTAGAGGTGCTGTTTGGGGGTGCTATGGAACCTTTAGGAGGTACAGCCTCCCTAGAGGAAGGATGTCACTGAGGGAGGTTTGAGGGTCTGTAACCTGGCCCCACTTCCTGTTCTCTTTTTGCTTCCTGTGCGCAGACAGTGTGATCCGCCAGCTTCCTGCTGCCGCCGCCATGTGTTTTCCACTATGATGGTTTCCGGTCTCCGTCCTTCTGGAAGTGATGAGCCAGAAGAAACCCTTTCTCTACTAAGTTGCTTTTCTCAGGGTGTTTTATTACAGCTACAGAGAGGAAATTAATTTGTATCCTGTCCTGTTTTAATTTTTTCTTTTGTATCTTGACATAGGGTCTCACTATGTGGCTGAAGCCGGCATCAAACTTGAGATGTTACCCATCTGGAGGGCTGCGGTCACCTTGCCTGACCCCTGTCTCTTTTGAAGATGCTCTTACTTTTATTTGTTTAGAGACTAGATTTTATTTTGTAGCCTATACCAGAATTTGCTATGTAGCCAAGGCTAGCTTTGGACTGGTGGCAATCCTCCCCTTAGTTTTCTGGGAGATTGGATTATAGGTGTGTGCCTCCGTGCTTTGAAGCAGGATGGAAAGTGTTTTTAAAGGAAGATTTTTGATTCAGTGTAATTAGGAAAAACTTTATCGTGGGGAAGTCAGGGACTATTACTGATGGTCTGTCTCACAGCTGACCATGACAAAGCAGTGTGCTACACATTAAGAACTAAGAACTATTAGGCTTCACAATATGCTAAAAGATCCTCATTTAGAATACAAAATACCAATACACTGGTCCTGGGATGTAAGTCTTTACTTTTATCCTTTACTCTGATCAACCATATATCTGACCACTTATCCATCAATCTATCATCCATTCATTATTTATCCACCCACCCACCCATCCATCCATCATTCCTCTATCATCCATCCATCATCCATCCATCCATTCATCCACCCATCTATCCATCCATCCATCACTCATCCACCCACCCAACCACCCATTCATCCATCCACCCACCATCCATCCACCCACCCAACCACCCATCCATCCATCCCAGAAACTGAGGCACAGAAAGACTAGAATGTGCCAAGCATTGTGTTAAGCCAAAGAGTTGTGAAACTTAAAGAGACAGACACTGTTCCTGCCCTCATGGAACCTAGTCCATTGAAATGAAGAATGATAATACTAATCCTCCACCCGTGTGTGTGTGTGTGTGTGTGTGTGTGTGTATACACACACACACACACACGACAAATATCGTACCAATTACCAAGGGAAAGGATTGTGAGCCAAGGAAGCATTTTGTCCAAGTAGCTGCTTCTGTCTTATCTACATTTGATATTTGTCCTATAATTTGATATAAACTGTGATCTGAGACTTTCTAGAAGCAGAGGCTACCTTATTTATGAAGAGCTTTCCCCTGGAGACTAGGGAAATGGTGACACTCAATATTTACACTGAAGTTATTACATTCAGCTATTTATTTCTGTGCTGCAAACATCGGCTAAGCGCTAGACCAGTCTGCACAGCTACCTGGTGTTGTGGGTGGTTCCTCTGAGTTGTCTCCTGGGCCGCCTGCAGTCCACCTCTCCACCCTCCGACTCCTGTGACTCAGTCACCATTGGAAGACCTGTGCCAGGCTCAGTTTATCCCCAAGTCATAAAGCAGAGCGCACAAACCTGGGCATAAGCCCTGTTCTGCTCCAGTGGCTTAGAACAGCTCCACCATTGACACTGTCACTACCCCATTTTTTCAGGTGGGGAAAGTGAGGCACAGAAAGACTAGAAGTTGTTTCTAGGGTTAAGTTGGACTTTCCTGAAACCTTTTCCACTTCCTTCCCCGAGTTACCATGTTGTCTCATGCGGTTCCTGTCCTCAGACAGAACGCGAGTAAGATTGGCAGAAGGAAGAAGAGACAAAGGGGCAAAGTGACTCTGACAGCAACAGCACAGACTTCTGTTTCAGGGGAGAGGGGACCCTCAACCCCGGAGAAACGGAGTGTCTGTAAGGATCAAAGCTTCCAGGCTGGGACCGCTAAAAGGCAGAAAGGGGTGAGGGTGGGAAGGAGGTTGAAGTTTCCTATTTTGGCCTTTAGTTGGCCGTTGCTAGGGGTAACCAGTGAGTAGTCAGCTAAAGAATGTCAGGTGATCAATAACCATCTCTCTTGGCTGCCATTACTGGGGGGTCGATGTTGGGAACTAGAGATCCCTGGCCCCTTGATTATTATTATTTATTTTTATTTTTTTAATTTTTTGCCTGCCTCAGACCCTTTTGCCTGCTGGGGTGAACTGAGCACGAGACCATGATGGCAGGCTGATGAGACCTACAGCTGAAAGATCCCGAGAGCTGGGCATGGCTAAGGATTCCTATATAAGCTGCCCCTAAGCACAATAAACTGGGCATTGGCATTCTTGTATCAAGGATGACCCATGTCCGTGTTCTCTGTCTGTCTGTGTGTCTGTCTCTGTGTTTTTTGTTTTTTATTGCTTTATAAATAATACCATTCAAATTTTCCATTTCTTCCCCTCCTCCCACTTCCCTCCCGCTCCCCCACTCACCCTCCCCGCTCCCCCTCCAGTCCTAAGAGAAGGCAGGATATGCTGCCCTGTGGGAAGTCCAAGGCCCTCCCCACTCCATCCAGACTTAGGTGGGTGTGCATCCAAATAGAGTAGGATCCCAAAAAGCCAGTACATGCAGGAGATTTAAGTCTCTCTCTAGCTTATTTCCCAGCTCACACAAGCAGCCTGATAGTGACAATGGAGCTACAGGACCGTTTCAGGTTTTTATAAATCAATAGGGCTGGGAGGGAAGAATCCAGAGAAACAAGCTGCTTTAGTTCTGAAAACCAAATTACTCTCACCTGTTTAACCAAAATGGGGGTACTTTAAAAATGGCATAGTCTTGACTAATGCTCGGAGCCCACTGTGATTTGGCACAGAGCCCCTGCCCTTTGAGGGACTATACTCAGCACACAGTAGGCACAGAGATAATGCTTCTCAGAATCTTCACTTTGGTCCTGGAGGGCTGTTTCCCACTGTGGATGAGGTGGTTTCAGTGAGTCATTTAAGTACGACTCAGGATCCCTGCTTGCCCAAAGGCTCTGCAATTGGCTCACCACCTACAGACCTTCTCTTTGTTCTGTGAGGCTAACCCAGGAAGCTGAGTTTTCTTCATGAGTGGGAAGAAATCCCTGGTGATCAGGAGATACAGTGAGAATCCCACAGTGGAGACATGGTGTCTCTGGGTATTGAAGGAGTCAGGCAGGAGGACTGAGGAACGCAGAGGAGCAGGAAGAAATCCCTGGTGATCAGGAGATATAGTGAGAATCCCACGGTGGAGTCATGGTGTCTCTGGGTATTGAGGGAGTCACACAGGAGGACTGAGGAATGCAGAGGGGAGGAGGTACAAGAGCCCCAGGCAACACCTCCTGTGCCTTACAGCACTTCTGAGGTTCACAGACCAAAAGACGCCCTTTCAGAGGCTCAACTGCTTGGTCCATTTAGCAAAATTCTCTCGGAGCCGAAGATTGTTGAAATTAATTGGCTAGGGTACTGTATATAAGTCTCATAGCAAAAAGTACACTGGATGTATAATTTAATAAAAGCCGCTTTCATTCAACGGCAGAGACCTCACAAACCAGCTGGGGTTCTGGTTTAACATTTGCATTTGAGCTTAATGGCTGTTGAATAAACCCCCTCTGCTCCTGGACTCCGATCTCTACCTAATCATGGTACTCGCAGGGCTGTTGGGAAAATGAACTGGCAGTTTTCCAGCAGAAAACCAGGGAAGAACTGGCAGGGAAAACACCCACCAAGGACTTTCAGCAGGCTGGCATTTGTTAGGACATGGTTTTCTGTTTGCTTAACCAAGGAGTGGTGAGGAGTGACTGTCTTGTTCACCTTTGTTTAGAGGTAGAGTTGGGTTTCTGCATAGAGATGTCATGTGTGTGGTGGGTGGGGGCTGGGGGTGGAGGGAGAGAGAAGTGGGGGGACAGAGAAAATGTGAGAACACTAAGATTACAAATGAAAGAAACCAATGACCAGAATGACTCTCCCCCTTCCCTGTCCCAATATGGAGCACCGTGTTCCCAAATTCGGGAGACGGTGGGAGCAGTGCGAATATGTTAAGAACTTCAGTCCTCCTGACTCAATGCCATTTTGAGCTCCTAACCTTTCGGAGGTCTCTGGTCCACTTCCACCCTAGTGAGTGTTCTCTTGAAGGAGGGAAAGGAGAACACACGCTGAGCATTTAGGATTTTAGCAGGCACCTAAGTTGAGCCAGCCTTGGCCCTGCACTCTGATTGCTGAATGACAGATGCCTGAACATCACAGTGCCGAGCAAACAGCATGGACTGAGAATTTACAGTTCTGTTTCTGCCTTGTTCTTCTCTTGAGAAAGCGCATGTTTGCAGAGCGAAGGCTCACACAGCTGAGCAGTTAAACAAGACAGAGCCTGCTAACTAAAGAATGGCCTGATGGCCACCCACGTATCCGTGCCGGTAAACTGCAAGAAAAACTTTCCTTCCACGGTTGTGGGACCCAGAGGCCACCCTCAGGTGGTCATGTAGACAGGGAATTCAGCACAGATGCTCGAACTATAAAAACTGTGAGAAACTGCAGGCTGGGGCCAGGCTCTTTTGAGTGTTGGTCTGGTCAGATGGCAACCAGTGGGATTTGAGATTCGGCTACAGCTGAATTCTCCAGCTGTCCTAATGCTGTCTGCTTTCCCAAGAGCCCGAGTTCTATGACTTCTTAGTAAACCATCTCTGATTCTACCGCTATCCTCACGTTCCTGGTCCAGCTCTTTGTTTCAGGACCATGGAAACCTGAACTCCTCAGTGGACCCCTCTGAACCCCATTCACACCTGTAATGGCTGGAGGATGGAAGAAAAAGACTTCAGGAGAAGGGACTGGGGTGGTCTTGAGCAATATTAGAAATGGGTCTGGGGTTCTGAGAAATGGCCACAAAGTCTTTTAGCGAGGCAAACAAGTTTACTTGTAGAGGGCTGGGTAGGCTTGTCAAATGGTGTTAGCAAGCATACCTGGCGGGGTCCTGATGGTTTACTCCTAATACAAAGGGGTCTTCTCTCTCTGTGTCTCCTTTCTGTCTCTGTCTTTGTCTCTCTCTCTGTCTTTGTCTCTCCCCCCCTGTCTCCTCCCCCCTCTCTGTCTGTCTCCTTTCTCTCTCTCTCTCTCTCTCTCTCTCTCTCTCTCTCTCTGCCTCCCCATCCCTCTGTCTCTGTCTCTGTCTCTCTTTCTCCTCGCCCTCTCTCAGGTGAGTGATGGCCCCACTCTCTTAAGCAGCTGGCTAACTCAAGACAGAGCCACCAGTAGCAAAGTTCAGCAGTTAGTGGTAGGATGCAGCCGAGTACATTCTCAGAAAATGCTGACTGGAGGAGGAATTTTTGTGAGCAGATGTCTTTCCTCGCGTTAGCTCTCACATCACACACTGTATTTTGTACCCTCTGTGTGTGTGTGTTAGAATGGCTACAGGAGGGTTAAAGAGCCTGCATGGTCCAGAGAAATTATCCTAAAGGCACAGGCAGAGTGCTGAGTCAGATGCAAAGATGTGTCTCCGTAGGAACCAGAGATGAAGTTCTACAGACTGTAGGTGCAGGGCTGTTTAATGGAGGTCCAAGTGTGCAGTTCTTAGTGTCAGTTTGAGGAGGCCGTGCGGCACTAGGGCAGAGGCAGAGGTCCTTCACTGTGGCAACATCCTTAGACAAGCCTTGCAATGAAATGATCAGGTCATTTTATGGGTCGTAATGGCTTAACACATCACAGTGCTAAGTCACCACACACACAAATCCATGCACACAATCTACAGTGCTAAGTTACCACACACACAAACCCATACACACACACCACAGTGCTAAGTCACCACACACACAAACACATGCACATACATCACAGTGCTAAGTCACCAACACACAAACCCATACACACACATCACAGTGCTAAGTCACCAACACACAAACCCATGCACATACATCACAGTGCTAAGTCACCACACACACACACACACACACACACACACACACCACATTTGATTATAGACACTGGAGAGATGGCTTAGCCCTCAAGAGCACTGGCCACTTTTCCAGAGGGCCAGAGTTCAATTCCCAACATCCTTGTGGTGTAGTAGCATTTCATTTGTATTTTAAAAAATAAAGCTTGCCTGAGGATCAGAAAAGTACAAAAGCCCCACTGGCCAGCCTTACAGACCAGGCAGTAATGACACACACCTTTAATCCTAGTAGCCACATGAGTTTGCCTTAGAGACCAGGCTGTAGTGGTGCACGCCTTTATTTATTAAGTATACAGTATTCTGCCAGAAGAGGGCACCAGATCCCATTACAGATGGTTGTGAATTACCATGTGGTTGCTGGGAATTGAACTCAGGACCTCTGGAAGAGCAGCCAGTGCTCTTAACCTCTGAACCATCTCTCCAGCTGGTGCACGCCTTTAATCCCAGAACTAGAGAGGAATAAAAGATGGGAGGAGACAGCTCTCAGACACAGTCTCATTCTGGGGCTTCTTGAAGGCAGGATCACCATTTTGGACTGAAGTAGAGGTAAGAGCCGGTGTGGTGTTTTACTTTTGACTCACAACCATCTGCAATTCTAGTTCAAGGGAATCCAACATCCCTTTCAGGCCTCTGTGGCACTGTATTCAGGCAAACACATGTACACATAAAATAAAACAATTTTAAAATTAAAAATTCAACCCGGACATGGTGGCACATATCTTTAATCCTGGCACTTGAGAGGCAGAGGCAGCTGGATCTCTATGAGTTCGAGGCCAGCCTGGGCTACATAGCGAGCTCTGAGACAGTTAGGACTGTAGAGAGACCCTGTCTCAAAAGCTAAAATAAATGATAAAAATTTAAAATGTATATCACATGTATGCACATAACCACAGATTAAGAGTGGAGTTCAGAGGATAACTTTTGGGAGTTTGGTCTCTCCTTCCATCAGTGGGTCCTGGGGGTTGACCTCAGGCTACCAGGCTTGGCAGCAAGTAGCTTTGCTTACTTGGCTATCATATGTATTGGTCCTGTTTGCTTGTGGTCCAGGTGAGGGGGCTGCATCTGGTGTTCCTGATGGATTGCGCTCACAGGGGCTGTAATTTATTGGAACAGATTATTCATTGGTCTGTGCCTCCTGCTGTGGGGGCAGAGCGGGCATCTACAGCATAATAAGACCCAGAGCCATTCTTCCTTGGTGCTTAGACCCAAGGGGAGCAACTCGGCTCAACACTGCTGCTTTGTGAGCCGGGAGGCTGAGATACCACCGCAAGCTGCTGTCCTGAGCGACAGTGACCCGGGTGTGGGACACTACTTCTGGGGAGATATAAACAAAGGCTTCTCATCCCACATGGGGAGCCAACATCAGATCAAGTTGCCAATGTCACCGATGGATTGTATTATTTACAGGAATGGCTGGGGGATCACTTACAGGAGCAGAAATGATTCAGACTGCTGCATCTCCAAGCCCACCCTAGCACGGGTGACAGCTCACAAACCCAGGAACTTGGGAACTATACCACACAGTTAACAGGCAGCTCAACAGCTAGGGAGTGTCCTTTCTCCATGGCTCAGTTGGTTTGAGGCTTTCTCAGCAGCTCGGCTGGGCTCGCTCTTCCAGGCAGCCTAGCCTGCCTGACACTGTCTCCTAGCAGTCCTTACTGTTTATATACCCTTGGAGACAGGGCACTTAGTGAATCTGGTCGATTTCAGGGACTTCCCGAAACCTTTGAGTTGTTTAGTTCCTGAGTTTAGGGGGCTGCCCTGAGGAATGGAATGTTCCATCTCCCCAGCCTGTGACTTAAAGAACTTCCCTTCAAGATAGATGGCTTAGGTTTTATCTCAAAGGAGACTGCTACCCAACACGCCCCACAGTGGCCCAGTCTTAGCCTACATTCCTGGAGGCTGGGCGACTGAGATGCAGCCAGCTGTTGGGTGCCTTCTCTGCCTGAAGCTGTCCTTCGAGGTTTCACTAGCTGTCCCCTCCTGATGTTCTTTAGGTGGCAGCTATGGCAATGCCTCCTGGAGCTGGGGCATTGCCTCATCCTGTGCTTTTCTTAACCTTAATCTCTCAGGAACTCAGCCTTAGCATGGCTCATATTATGATGACATAATACCCTCATTTTCAGACTCCATGACTCATCTTGAAAAGACCCTTGTAAATTTGCAAGTGGGCTGAGCTTCGTGTGTGGCTTTTCCATGTTTTAATTATTTTTCTGAGGAACTGCCCTTCTTAGAAGACAAGCATTATTTGATCAAATAATGGATTTCAGATGAAATATCTCTCTGGTGGCCACTTAATTAGAAAAAGTCCCATTCCTGCCCCAAATCTGGTCATCACTAGTGAAAATACTTTCCTGCTCTTTTCATGTATCTGAACTGACTAGCAGAGCTCTTGGGGGGACCAGCGAGTGTTGCTACCTTCCGTGACTAGGACATGGTCATCTTATCCACCAGATCAAAGCCGGGATTATTCACTGACATCCTGCATAGCCCTCACTGTGCTAAACCCTCAGAGCCGTCTCAACTACTCACTGACACACTGAGGGGCTGGTGAAATCCTCCATGCCACAGGCAGGGACGGTGACACCAGAGAAGTTAAGGGTCTTGCTGTCTCTCTCACAGATGAGAAGGGTGGCAGAAGAAGGGTCAGACTCAGGTCTGCCTGATGCACAACTGAGCTCTTCCCAATGGTTGATGCCTTTTTGGGGTGCAGAGAAGCAGCCAGCTCTGCAGCCCCTCCTCCCCCAGGGCAGGAGTCTGAAGGTTAAACACAGATGGAAAAGGAGAAGATGGTCCTAGAAAGGAGCCTGTGTCCTGTTACCGAGGACAAGCCTCTGTCCCTTGTGACTCAGTTTCTCCATCTGTAAAGAAAAGCACACAAAAGGGTGGAAATGTTAAATGTAAGGAATCTTCACATCTAGATTTCCAGTGCCATCAGGTTCTCACTGTAGATTATTGGAGGGGGCTGCTTGTTCATTCTGGCCACCCAGAACTGGAATAATCGCACAGAAACCGTATTACTTAAATCACTGCTTGGCCCATTAGCTCTAGCTTCTTATTGGCTAACTCTTACATATTAATTTAATCTATTTCTATTAATCTGTGTATTGCCACGTGGCTGTGGCTTATTCACTAAACTTCCAGTGTCCATCTCTGGCAGGGCTACATGGCTTCTCTCTGACTCTGCCTTCTTCCTCCCAGCATTCAGTTTAGTCTTCCTCGCCTTGACCTAAGTTCTGCCCTATCAACAGGCCAAGGCGTTTTCTTTATTAACCAGTGGTATTCACAGCATACAGAGGGGAATCCCACATCAGTAGACGACCTCTTGTGGAGTCATGGTCTGCCACAGTTGATGTCTCCTCCCTGCCTGCTTTGCCTTCAGCTCCTCTCTGTGCAAGTCTCCCCTCAGCTAGTCTGCAAGTACACGGTCATCTGAGAGTGTCTAGAAGGGAGGAAGCCATTTCCATTCACTTCTATGAGAAGAATACAGAATATGTTTAGTTAAGTTCAAAGGCAGAGAAGAAGCATCAGGGAGAAAGAAAATAGGGGTTCATCACACACAGGGTCCGTCTCAAGTGTTGGTATATTGCTTTCCAGTCACTTCTTTTTGCTGGGCCCAAGTCTCATAAAAGCCCATATCATAAATACAGTGGACTTAAGGCATTGATTCTGTTTCAAAGATGAGGCCGTTAATAATTTCATTGTGTCATTTGTGCCTGGTTCTGAGCATGTAGGTCAAGAGACGATGGCTCAGTTTAAGTCTTTCCTTGGAGGAAGGGACATGAAAACATGGGCCGCTTTTTGCTTCAAGTCTATGGAGAGATGAGGTGGGGGAGGGGATGACTGAAACACAGTAAAAGGAAAACAGATAATGAAGTCAGGGCCTGCCCCAAGTTGGTGACTGAGTGAATGGCCAGTCTCTTAGAATGATTTAAATTAATTTATTTTATGTGAGTGTGTGTTTTTGTGTGTGGTGGGGTGGGGCATAAGTTTCTAAGGTGCATGTGGCAGTCAGTGGACTACTTGTCAGAGCTGGTTTGATCCATCTACCATGTGGATCTCAGGGATTGAACTCAGAGTGCCAGGTTTGCATCAAGTGCCTTTACCCACTGAGCTACCTTGCCAGCCCACGGCGAAGTTTCTTGCTGGTATGCCGCCATAAAACTATTTAGAAAAACTGTGCCTTACGGAGGCTGTTAGAAAGAAGGGCCATAGACAGTGGTGTCTGAATATCAGGAATTGGTTTCTCCCAGGCCTGGAGGCTGGAGGCTGAGTTAAAGTTGCAGTGGTAATTGGGTCTAGTGAAAGTTTACTCCAGGCTTTTAAACTGACGTCTCTGTCAAATGGCAAAAGAAGACTAGCAAGCTTGCAGAGTTCCTTTTATTATGGATCATCCCATTGATGGTGCCTCCATCTCCAGGGCCTAATTATCTCCCAAGAGCATCTCTCTGCCCACCGCTATCAAAATGAGGGTTAGGATTTCAACATACACATTTGAGAAACACAAGCATTCAGTCTTTTTACATACGAATGACTTTTACACACCTTGAACTTGACATTCAGAACGTTTCTTTATACATTTAAATCCTTGCAAAGAATATTTTTATTGGCATATCATAAATAATGGCAACTTAAAATAAGAAGCCATATGTTTAATAGAAATAATCTCTGGTGAAATCCAAACTCACCATATTTCATTCAGAGATGCACAAAAAAAGCTGGTTCAATTTTTATTTTGTTTCTTTCCTTCTTGAATATACAGTTCTTTTGTTTTGCCTTTTGCATTTCTACACACAGTACTGCTAACAAAATGTGCGTTGTTTTTCTTAAAAAATCCTAGATTGAATCTGAAATCCAATTATTATTAATATAACTAAACTACATAATACAAACTCATTAAGAAATAGGAGAATAAATACTGAGTATAAAGGTAACAGCTTTTTGTCTTAATAGCACAAAAGGAAGAAGCTACTCCTGTTATAATGATAGAGGGTGTAGTGTTAATTCTCTTTTCAATTTTTGGTGATGTAAATGCCAAGGAGCCTTATTCACCCATGAATAAACTGACGGGAAGAAAGGGTGTCTGGAACAGTGACGCCATGCCATTGTCTAAGCTCCTTCTGAGTAAGATGCCAGCAAGCACATGGCGACTCATCACACGTTGTATTTTTAATGCTCTGTGAGCTGACAGCTCAGGTCTGGGTGCTGCACTGCAGGGTTGAAAGAATGGAGACCTCTGGATACGTGGGAGATTATCCCTCGGAGTTTAGTGTCCTTCATCTCCTCCAACATTGACTACAGGGTTTAGAATGATCCTCTGTGTGGAGCCTTTGCGGTTTGGGGACTTGGGAGTCCTTCCTCACAGTGCTGGGTGAAGGGAGGTAGCATTTCTCATAGACAGGAAGGAGGCTATGGGAGGGGGAGGCAGGAGGATGGGGAGGATGCATAGGAGCATCCTCGGTTGTTCTGAACACTTGGCAGTGCTTCGCTTCCTTTAACAGGATCCCCAGAGACTGACCCTGGCATAACATCACCAATGCCATGTTTTGAAGCCTGTCATTGGAGACAGCGTGAGGTCAGAGCTGGGCAGATCATGGAGGAGACTGTGAATGGAAAAGTGTGCTGAGGTAGTAGGGCAGCTGAGGACCCTCTAAAACGAGTCCGATTTCTCCAGCAGGGAGAGGGAGGAATGTATGAGCATCAGGTTTCAGTCCATCCTCTGTCCCTACAGGGCACAGAGTCTTAGGCAGTTGTTTGTATTTGACAACCTTGACTCTCAATTGAAAAATGGGCATAGAATGGTGTTTCCAACCTCAGGCTCTTGTGAGACCTGACAGAGACGAGAAAAGGTAGTAGGGCTTCAGGCTGGCATAGTTCTCAGAGCCTGGCAACGAGTGGTCCTTGCCACCCAAGGCAGGGAACATGCTCTTGTTCTCTTTTGGCTGCATGTGGCAAAGACCCATGGAGTCCAGGGTGCAGTCCCACCATGCCCTCTTCGACCCCACCTTTGGGCTCCAGGATTCTGGAGGGAACTCCGTGTTCATAGGTCCCAGACTGTCTATCTCCCAGGGCTGTGTGTGTATTCCTACTGGGCTGCTCTAGCAAGTCACCTTCCCTGACTGTCTCCATCAGCCTGGTGAGTGGCCAAGGCCATTCAGTGTTGCGGGATAGAGAGTGAGGAAGGAAGAGGATAAATTCAGCGTGTTGTCAATGGAGCCAGGAAGCGCCACAACTTGTGTGTAGAAGATTCTGGCTAGGATAGAAAAGGCGAGGAGAACCATCATGGTGAGTGTGCTGGGAGCTTAGTGGATGTCTGGACATTGAGGGTGGGGTAGAAGATTACACTAGCCTATAGGGGATGAGACCTTACCCTTTAATTTGATTTATTTAGATAGATTGAACTGTGTAATCCAGGCTGGCAGTTGAAGATGCCCTTGAACTTCTAATTCCTCAGCCTTCCTCTTCCTGATGCTGAGATTATAGGTACACTTCACCATCCTTGGGCTGTGTGATGTCAGGTATAGAGGTTAGGGATTTGAACCTGCGAGGCAAGTTCTCTAGTAACTGAGCTACACCCCCAAATCCCTGTATCTGCCTTTGTACAAACTCCTGTTGGTGACATCACCAGGTTTTCACCTTCTTCACGCCTCACTCTGTCGGTCTACACAATGGATGCCCACACTGTGCCTTGCCTGCAGGGACTATGACATAGGACTTGCCTAGGGACTATGGCAGAGATTTGTCAAGTGGTCAGAGCAGTGGCTGTCCATGTGTGAGGACACCTATGATCTTCATAAACATTTAGAGACCGGAGAGATGGCTCAATGGTTAAGAGCACTTGCTGCTCTTCCAGAGGACCTGACTGGATTCAGTTCCCAGCACCCACATGGCGACTCACAACTGCCTATAACTCCAGTTCCAGGGATCCAACACCTTCTTCTGACTTCCATGGGCTACTGTATGCATGCAATATACACACTCAGGCATGCACACGCACACACACACACACACACACACACACACACACACACACTAAAAAAGGAACCACAAAACAAATCCCAAATACTCTCTGTTCTAGGTAATGACCAGATTCGTTCCTCTGTGGAGCAGCGAGCAGCCACAGATCTCCAGGCCTTGATTCGTGGCCTGAGCTTCTCTTAGCAGAAGCGCATAAGGTGGTTTGGTGTGTTTCTGGACATCTACCAGGGGAAACACAGACAGACAGCACAGCTCAGTCTGTCCCAGTTTGATGATGCTGGCTATGAAAGTACCATTACGGAGCAGAACAAGATGCAACTAGGCAGACAAGCAACGTCGCTGGCTTTAGCCTCGGCTTTCACAGAGCTTTCTGTGTCTATTTTGGGTGGTAGCAATGAGACTGGAGTATCCAGAGGACAATGGAAAAAGTCTTTGTGACTACGTGGGGTGAATGGTCTTGTGTTCAGACTGTTCACCCGGCTTACAACGCTGCAGCGACCATTGACGTACACAGTGGTTTTTGTCTTTGAACTTGTGCTTTGTGATGCCTGGTGGGACATGGGTGTGTGAGGAGAAAGGCTGACGGGTGTCTCCAGTCTGTGATTGTAGGTCACACACAGCTGAGGATACCTTAGGATGTGGTCAGACACACTGGATACTTGTGTAAAACATGAGATTTCTTGTGACTTTTATTTCTTACTTTGTAATTCAATTATGTGGGTTTTTTTTTCGTGGTCTTTGTAGAGGACAGCATGGTCTTGCGATGTCCAAAGGTTGGGACCCGTGTGTGAGAGCGTTCTTGGCAGTCTCATATGGTTTTTGGATGACCCTACACCCAGAGTTCTCGCACTGCTTGAGACTCAGAGAGAAGAAAACAAGTCCTTACACTCACCAGCAGCTGAGCCAGGACCAAACACTTGTAGGCAGCCAGTTCGCCACCTCAACCAGGAGTTGTTGAAAAAGCACAAAGAAATCTTGAATGAGCAAAAGACTCTTACCTTTTTTTAAATTATTATTATTAATTGTTTCTTCTTGCTGGGCAGTGGTGGTACATGCCTTTAATCCTAGCAGAGGCAGGTGAATCTCTGTGAGTTTGAGGTCAGCCTGGTCTACAGAGTGAGTTCCAGGATAGCCAAGGCTACACAGAGAAGCCCTGTCTCAAAAAATCAAAACCAAAACTAAACAAAAATTTCTTCTGTGATGATTTCATACATATATAATGTGTATTCTGACCAGTCTTACCCCCACCCTCTTTTATCTGCCTTCCACCCATCATCTCCTTCCAAAGCCTTTTTCACATGTCTGTCTTTTTGTTCTGTTTTGTGACTTTCGGAGTCTAACTAGGGTCATCTGCACTAGCTGGGTGTGGAGCCTGGGCCTGGTGGGCTCGCCAGTGACCATAATGACTCCTTCATCTTCCATTAACGGGTAGTAAGTAGTTCTGCAGGTGGGGCAGGACCCCGTGCACCCTCTCCTACTCATGGCTGATTGTTGGCAGGCCCCGTCTATTACCTTTCCCTCTTCCTGGTATCAGCCAATTAGTTATTCTGAAAATAATGGCACAGATGGCTGAAGACAGGAGGGCCATGTTCCCTTCCTCTCCCCTCACTCACTGCAGGCTGGAGATGGCCAGGGTTAGCAGAACGCAGGCGGATCTAACAGTGACACGAGCTGGGCCTGGTGGTGTAGGATCACCGTCTTATCTTCTATGGAGGCTGAGGCAGGTGGATCACGAGTTCAAAAGCTTGGTTGGGTTACAGAGCGAGTCCTGGGCAAGCCTGGGCAGCAAGTGAGGCCTGTTTCAAAATAAGAGGAAATAAAAAAGAGCGGGTGCAGCTCAGTGGGGAAGGGGCCGTACTTATTTAACATATACAAAGACCAACACTAAAACAACAACAACAAAAAAGAGGTGTGTGTGTGTGTGTGTGTGTGTGTGTGTGTGTGTGTGTTGGGGGGGGGGTTGCCCGTGGCTATGTCAGAGGAGCAGCAGGTGGCACTTTGAATTCAGGAGCTGGGCCCACCAGAATGTGAGGCTCTGATGGGTAGATCTCAGATAGGCAAGGCCCTGAGGGCTTCCTCTCCAGAATGTCTCTTGCTACTGCTGTGCCTTTTGCTGCTGCCATCTTTCTCTGGTGTCCGGCATGGTGCGAATGGGTGTGGGGGATCCCCAGTGCCTGCAATGTAGTGTGATTATCTCAGGGAACTGTCCCCATCTGCTGCCATCTTTCTCTGGTGTCCGGCATGGTGCGAATGGGTGTGGGGGATCCCCAGTGCCTGCAATGTAGTGTGATTATCTCAGGGAACTGTCCCCATCTGCTGCCATCTTTAACCTGTGGATTATTATGAAGATGATTTCCTCTTAAGCTGTTGTTTAAAGTATTGCTTCCCCCCACCCCCCTGCCCTGATAAAGCAGGGGCTGTGGATGATAGAAATTAGGACCAAGAAAGTGTCGCGCAGCTAGGACATATGGGTTTCTCTTGAGGAATCTATGGACTGTGGTTTAGGTTAATTAAGGAAAACAATCGAGACCCAGGAGTCATCTCAAGTTCTTTCTGATGTTGGGAACTGTGATCTCGGGTTTCTGTGTGCATCACAGACAACACAAAGCTTTAAACAACCGACTCCATGGAACTAGGACAGGGCTCTAAGATACGGAAGTGATCCCAGGAACCCGCTATTCTGGCAGTTATAAAAACTGCTGCCCAATGAAGCGGTTATGACTGAGAGGCTCCTGGTCTATGAGACGTCTTGCTTTTCACGTGTAATATGTAAAATGTTTGATCAAGTTAGGGGTATGGAAAACGTGCTGTTTTCTCCTTGTATTCATTGTAATCATCCACTTAAAAAAACAGAATGTAGGGGGCTGGAGAGATGGCTCAGTGGTTAAGAGCATTGCCTGCTCTTCCAAAGGTCCTGAGTTCAATTCCCGGCAACCACAGGGTGGCTCACAACCATCTGTAATGAGGTCTGGTGCCCTCTTCTGGCCTGCAGACATACACACAAACAGAATATTGTATACATAACAAATAAATAAATATTTTTTTAAAAAACCAGAATGTAACCACATTGTAACTTTTATATTGCTTGAAAGATTCTGCTAGGGATATGAACTGTGAGAAAAAAATAAAGAAGAGAGAAGGAAAATACCAGGAGAAATGTAGAGGGAAGACACCAGGAGAGCAGAAAAGGGAAACACCAGGCTAGAAGAACAGAACAAAAAAGAAGAATGAAACAAAGACGCTTTTAACACTCAGGCTTCCCGGCAGAATGAAGCTTACAGCCAGGCTGGCTTTGCACACTCAGGAGCACTGAGGACGCAGAGACAGGAGGATCAGGAGGTCAAAGGATAGCTTCAGCTACGTACTGAGTTCTGGTCCCCATGTGGCTATGCCAAAAAATCGTTTTTAGTCACAGGCTACAAAACTTAGTGCACGCAATTTCAGTGCTTCTGCATGCGAGTCAGAGGCTTGCGTGGTCGCATGATCTAGGAATAAGGAGGCCTCTTGCAAAGGACCCGAGTTTGGTTCCTGTCAGGTCCCCCCTCCCCCACCCCATGACAATTTGGGCTCAGACCAGCAGATAAAAAAGTAATAGCTTTCTTATCACACACAGACTTTATTCTGAGGGATAAAATCTTCTTTGTTTTATTATTCTTTTTCTCCTTGTTTGGCTCCATTCGTTTTTGTTAGAATCATTTATTTGTGTTTGTGTGTGCATGTGTAAGCCTTGGCATGTGGACATTCTCAGGCGTCCACTTTGTGGGTCCTAGGGATAAAACTCAAATGCCAGGCATGGTGGTGTCTTCACCAGCTGAGCCATCTCGCTGGCCCCAAATATGGCATTTTCTGAGGATTCAGCTTGGTCTTGGTTTGGTAGGTACTGCTTGGTAACTGTTTGCTGTTGTGCTTCTCTGAGTCAGTGATGACAGATAATAATAGCAAATTCATGACTTCTTCCCCAGCCTCACGCATGGCACACACACTCTAAATACACTATCAAATTTTGCCTTTTCAAACCACATTGGTTGGCTTTCCTTGCATTGACATTTGGAGCTCCCATCTCTCATGTCAGTAGGAGTTATTCCCCTGAAATTTCTTTAGCTCTTCCTACTTCTGGCTCATTTTTCCTTGAAACCCAACACTATCTAGCTAGAGTTTAATAATGCTGCTTGCTTTAATGATATTTAGTTTTGGATTTACACTCCTCTTGTGATATGTGTGGATGGGTATGTCTGCTCATCTGTATCTGGCCTTCTTTTGACTCTGGGTACACAGAGGATTAGTGCTCTGTGCTCTTTGAGGTATGTGTGGTCACATGGCTTTCTTTGGCCAATGGGTCAGAAGTGACAGCCTCAGGTTTGCAGGAGAGACAGAGACGGTTGATCTCTGGTGATCAGCTTTCTCATTAGTGAGAGCAGTTACGTACTGACCAAGAGGCACCAGGTTGGCTCAGCCTGGAATTCTGAGTCCCTAGAAATACTGCTGAGGGTTGCCTGGACCATGGTGAACTTTGGATTATCATAGGATGAGATGGGAACTTGAGACCCTTTCTGTGTGATAAGACAACATACACTGACTAATGGAGGAAGCAACTCAGCTTTGCATTTTAAGACGTCCATGTCTATTTTTTTTTTAAAAAAAAGATCTAGTTTTTTTGGTTCATTTTGTTTTGTTCTTTTCAACAGAGTCTTGCTCTGTAACTCTAACTGGCCTTGTTCCCAGTATGCATCCAAGACTAGTCTTGAAGACATGGTGAGCCTCCTGCCTGAGTGTTGTGAAATGCTTTCATCTGGACGTAACGGCCATTAAGAAAAAGATTTATTTTTGTTTGAGTATTTTGCCGGCATGCATATGTGCACCACATTTGTGTACTGTTTCTGAAGGCCAGCAGAGGGCACCAGGCACCCTAAAATTGAAGTTATAAACAGTTGGCAGAAGCCTTTTGGATGCTGGGAAGTAAACCCAGGTCTCCTGGAAAAACAACCAGTGATATTAACTGCTGAGCTATCTCCCTAACTCACTATTACCATCTGTGCTGGCTTACTTTATATCAACTCGACACAGGCTGGAATTATCTGAGAGGGGACAATTAAGAAAATGCCTCCATAAGTCTGGGTCATATGCAAGCCTATATAGCATTTTCTTAATTAGTTATTGATATGGGAGGGCTTGGTTCTATCCCTGGGCTGGTGATCTGGGATGAACAAGCCATGAGGAGCAAGCCAGCAAGCAGCACCCCGCCATGGCCTCGCTCTGCTTGAGTTCTTGTCCTGACTTCTTTCTACAATGAACAGTGATGTGGAAGTGTAAGCCCAATGAACCCTTTCCACCAGTGTTGCCTTTGGTCATGGCGTTTCATCACAGCAGTAGTGACCCTGACTGAGACACCATCTTAATCAGAGCAAATGTGATTTTAAGATGGGCCTGATACTGCTCCCTCACAGAAAGAGGTCACTGGGCACTCACTAGAGATTCCGGCTTCCACCCACCCTCACCCCAAAACTGTGCATAACCCTGCCTCGGCTGCACATTCTTGGGAGGGTCTGCAACATACGGAGTAAGAAGGTTACGTGGGGGGAGCCCCTCCTGTGCAGCTGTGAGGACACCATCCCTGCTGGGGTGGGAGGCCCACCTGTGCAGCTATAAGGACCCATCCATCCCATCCATGCTGGGGGGGGGGAGAGACCCACCTGTGCAGCTATAAGGAGACATGCATGCTGGGTGGGGGAGACCCACCTGTGCAGCTGTGAGGAAATCATTCTGGGGTGAGAATTTTCAGGGAGGTGGCTATTTGGGGCCACTCATGCTTCTGGAAACAACCCCCACCTATGTGCCTGTGTGTTAAACAGGGTCATTGGTTCGCCCTGCTGGTCCTGGGTAGATCGTTCCTTTGGTCTATTGTTTGTGTCTTATCTAGAGTGGGTGGTATTTGCCCATATCATCCCAGGAAAAGGTCAGACATTCCTCAGGCTCCCAAACGCTGGGGTTACAGCCACGTGCTTCTACACCCAAACCATTGAAAACACCGATTTAAATTTAAACATATACAGCCGCCCCCACCCTACCCTTGCATTTTGAGTCAGGGTCACATATAGCCCAATCTTTCCTTGAATTTATGACCCTCCTGTGGAGCAGGCTATCTTTTTTTGGGGGGGAGGGGGCGCCAAGCAGTTCCCAAATCATGACATGGAGACTTATTAGTTTTGAATGTGCGGCCTTAACTTATGCTTGTCCCACTAGCTCTTATAGCTTAACCTGTTTCTCTTCATCTATGTTTGCCTCAGGGTTTTTTTTTTCCTTTCTTTCCTTCTGTATATACTACTTTCATTGCTTCTCTGTTTGTCTGTCTGTTGGCTGCCTGGCTTCCGACCCTCTATTCTCCCTCGTTCTCTCCTCCTATTCTCTCTGTCCGTCAGCCCCACCTATCCCTCTCCTGCCTAGATGGTGGCCATTCAGCGTTTTATTAGACTAATCAGGTGCCTTAGGCAGGCAAGGTGAAACAGATGCCACACAGACAAATGCAACACATCCTTACATTAGTAAACAAATTCAGCAGAAACAAATGTGACACACCTTTATACAGTTAAAGTATGCTCCTCAGCACAAACAGATGTAGCACATCTGTACATAGTTAAAATAACATTGCATAACACTCCTGTCTCTGCCTCCTAAGTGCAGAGATGTTGCTGAACTTGAGATGGTCAGAAATGCTCTCCTGGGGCCCAAACCCTGACCCCACGACTGTGGAGCCTTGCAGGAGTGAGAAAAAAGCTTGGGAGAAATGAAATGTCTTCTGGGGCAAACAAAACGTGGGCAGAAGGAAGGACTCAGACAAAGAGTCAGAGATACTGTTTGATCAAGTTCTGTTTGCAGCACTCTTTCTAGTATCTAGTTAAACAGTTTATAAAGAGCATTAGCAAAAACAATGTTTGTTCCGGAAGTGAACCCAGAGTCCCGTGTCTCTGCTGTTGCCCTCCTTCTCAGTTCCTGTGGTGCCCATGTCTGTGCTGGCTGCGGCAGGATGTGCCACCACATACCGACCTCTCAAAAATTTTAGGACAGGTTGTGCTCTGATGTGGTAGTTGCCATGGAGGCAGGAAAACTTTACGGATATTCTGGGAAGGTGGGTTTTTCTAAAGTCTCATCACAGATAGAGTCAGACATTGAGGAAGGCTGTAGGAAGCTGTGAGCTGTCTCCAGCTTGGTTTTGCTATTTTACTGAAGGTAGGTGGAATGGATGTTTGAGAGGCCGTGGGAGTTAACAATGTCAGTGGGACTTGCGGCCGTGGGAGTTAACAATGTCAGCGGGACTTGCAGCCAGGTCCGGTCTAATGCCAAAGGAAAGACCGAAGCTACAGGGGAGTCTGATGGAATGAGATGTTATTGAAAACACTAAGATGGATAGACACGGACATAAATACGACTTTCTTGGTTGTGACTTTCCAGGCAGTGGAGCATAAAATCCCCTGGACTTTCCCATCCTCCCTCTAGAACCACACACGATGCAGTTACTGTACAAAATCTGGGTGAGAGGGGCAGGGTCATTCTTCAACAATGGTGACTTTCCCCATGACAGGGTGGAGCAAGGGTCCACTGAGTCTGTGGGGACTCCTTGAATGGGTGTGACCGGAAAGGGAGGATGGATGTGTCCCGAGGTCCTGGGTGAGAACCGTGTGGGTAAATAGCAAACAGCATCCAGCCAAGGCTTTGTGTCCTTCACCTCCCTGCCTCCCCGGCTTGCTTCCAGTGAGTCATGCCCACTTGTGAGAGTTTAGCAGCTGCCTTAGGTAATTTCTTTTACATAATATTTATGAAACCTTCCTGTAACTGTGACTCACAGTCATGCTTCTACTCAGAATTTTGTTAAAGCCTTGCATCTCAGGGAGTGATGGCAAGGCCTTTCAGAGAACTCAATTAGGGAAGGCCAGTGGTCAGGGCTGAGCTTAGCGGTGACTGCCCTTAGCTGCTGAAAGCCAGCGATGGGTGCTAATCCGTCTCCGTCTCCTTTGCATTTCCCCCTTTGGAAATCAAAAAGAAATTCACATAACACCTGTCAGAATACTCCAAGATGGTATGAATGTATAAGGCCAAGCTACAAGTTTCCTGCCTCCTCCTTCACATCACTCTTGGCATACACGAGTCACCATGGTAACTGTTCAGTATATTCTTCTAGGGCTTTCCATATGACCATGGACATCTTAATTTATCTAGCAAATCCCAATCATGTATTCTCCATAGTAATACATGCCCAACATGGATGTTTAAGCTTAGAACTGTGGAATTAATAACTCATGTAATTTTTTGTTTATGTATATATCTATCATCTGTGTATACATATGTGTACATGTGCATGGGTACATATGTGCCACCATGTACATGTGAACATCATAGAATAACTTGCAGGGATCAATTCTGTCCTTCCACTGTGTAGGTTCCAGGGTTGGAATTTAGGTTATCAGACTTTAGCAGTAGATATCTTTCCTCACCTATCCATCTTGTTGGCCTCTCTGTGTATACTTCAGATGGTAAGTGGTATCATAAAATGATCTCAGGAGCAGTAAAATGTTGATCACATTTACAGTCCAAGATGGTTGGTCTTAGAGGAGAGAGGACTCTTCCAAGTTCACACAGCCTCCAAAACTCGTAGCTGGTTGCCTTTGGCCTTAACCCGGGCTCTTGCCCTTGACTCCACCTTGCCAGTCTACTCTGCAGAGCTCAAACTTGCCAAGCCTTCATGATTATACACTCTCTTTTTTATATCTATCTATCTATCTATCTATCTATCTATCTATCTATCTATTATGTATACAATATTCTGTCTGTGTGTATGTCTGCAGGCCAGAAGAGGGCACCAGATCTCATTCCAGATGGTTGTGAGCCACCATGTGGTTGCCGGGAATTTGGACCTTTGGAAGAGCAGGCAATGCTCTTAACCACCGAGCCATCTCTCCAGCCCAACTCTAACTCTTTAAAATGATCTTTCTCCATGCACATGTATGTATACATATGCGTGTCTTCTTTTTACATTTATGTACTGTGTACGTATGTGCACATGCACACGTGTGTGGCGGTCAGAGGCCAACCTGCTGGAGTTGGTTCTCTCCTTCCACCATGGGGACTGAACGCAGGTCACCAGGCTCAGTGGCACGAGTCTGTTGGTTCTAATCCCAGTGATCGGTCATTATGTTGATGATGTCATCTTAGCACAAGTCAGAGTCATCTGAGAGGAGGGAACCATGCCCATACCAGATTGGCTTGTGGGAACACTTGCACTATGTCTTCTTGATTGATGATTGATGTGGAAGGGCCCAGCTCACTGTGAGTGGTACCACCTCTGGTATGGTGGTCCTGGGCTCTAGAAGAGGGCAGGCTGAGCAAGCCACGAGAAGCAAGCCAGTAAGCTACATGGTCTCTGCCCCAGTTCCTGCCTTTAGGTTCTTGTCCTGTTTGATTTCCTCCAGTGCCAGACTGTAGTGTGGAACTATGAGCAGAAACAAACCCTTTCCTCTCCCAGTTTCTTTTGGAGTTTGCCCAGCTGGTTTTCAATCTTGCTTTGGTCCAGTGTTTCCTCACTATGCTCCCTTCCCTACCGTTTAGAACAGTAATGTATATCCTGTGCCATTATATATTGAAAGTATGCGATCTGATTTTTGATATTGATATTATAAGGGACTACAGTTAAGAGACTGTATAAATCTCAGAAGAGACTTTGAACTTTGGACTTGTAAACGTTGTTGAGACTGTGATAGACTATGGGGACATTTGAAGTAGGACTAAATGCATCTTGCATTATGATGTTGTTATAGGTTTGTGGAAGCCAGGGAGTGGAATGTGGTAGTTTGAATGTAATTGCTCAAGACACTCAGAGAGTGGTGCTATTAGGAGGTGTGATTTTGTTGGAGGAAGTATGCCACTGTGGAGGAGGGCTTTGGGGTCTTGTATGTTCTCAAGCTATGCCCAGTGTCTCAGACCACTTCCTGTTGCCTACGGATCAAGACATAGGGCTCTTAGCTCCTTTTACAGTACCATGTCTGCCGGCATGCCACCATGCCCTGCCATGATGATAACAGACTAAACCTCTGAAAATGTAAGCCAGCCCAGTGAAATGTTTTCCTTTATAAGGTGTTGTCATGGACATGGTGTCCCTTCCCAGCAACAGAAAAACCCTAAGACAGAAGTTTCTTCCTCCTAATCATCCAGTTGGAAGGTTGCCTGATTCCTACATTATGTAGGAATACCTAAAAAATTCAATTCATGTGGAGACATTTCAGGGTGGGCTAGGTACAAATAATAAGAGGCCATTGTTCTGGATAAAGTTTATGCTCTTGACCCTGTTGGACCAGGTTTAATTCACAGAGAAGTCACTCATAATAATCTTCCCACCACCAAGCTGACGCTAAACTTGTTTACCATTACAGAGCTCAGAATTAGAAGGATAACAGCCACATTTTCCAAACAGTCTCTAATGCAGCTTTCTCTCTGGCTTATCCTTACACAACAAAGCCAACTTGAAGTAACCCATGTTGACAGCTACTTTTCTATTATCTGTCTCTATTTCCATACTTACAGTGAAAGTAACTTTGAAATGATTAATCCAATTTTTTTGTTCTTGGTTTCAGTTTGCCTTCCTCCCTCCCTCCTTTCTTTCTTTCTTTCTTTCTTTCTTTCTTTCTTTCTTTCTTTCCTCCTCCCGTCCTCATGGGCATTTTGCCTGTGCGTGTCTGTGCATTGTCTATGTGCAATGCCTGTAGAGCCAAAAGAGGATACTACTGGACCACCCGGAACTGGAATTACAGACAATTGTGAGCTGCCATGTGGGTACTGGGACTCAAACCCAGATCCTCTGGAATATCAGCCAATGCTCTTAATCTTTGAGTCATCTCTCCTGCCCCAGTTTCTGTTTTCTTCAGCCTATAAAACCAACAACTGGTTCATCCTTGGTTCATTGAAAAACTTGATTCTATTGTTGTGGAATAAAACATAGCCCAAGCTTCGAGTCATGTATAAATCCAATAAAGCTCTTTAAATTTTTATAATTTTATCCTTTGATACATCACAGATATCCTTGCTCCTCATCAAAATCTCTGGCTAGACTTCAGGTCTTTGATGAATTTTTCCTACACTAGTGTTTAAGGGCTGCATGATGATTGTGTAAGCACAACAGAGCGCCTGCCTCCTTTTTACCAACTGTCCGTCAGCATTATTCCTATCATTTACCTTTTTAAAAATATTTATTTATTTATTATGTATACAATATTCTGTCTGTGTGTATGTCTGCAGGCCAGAAGAGGGCACCAGACCTCATTACAGATGGTTGTGAGCCACCATGTGGTTGCTGGGAATTGAACTCAGGACTTTTGGAAGAGCAGGCAATGCTCTTAACCACCGAGCCATCTCTCCAGCCCTGTCATTTACCTTTTTGTTGTATTACAAGTGTGATGTGACCTGCATGCCCGCTCACACCACACACCCAAGTAATAATTGAAACATGAAAATAGAATGCATCAATGCAGAACCTAACACAAGCATTCAGACCCTCATCTCTCGTGGACCAGAAACAGCCATCCCATGGAGACTGGACACAACACCTTAGCGTGGGACCCACTTTTCTTCTTGTTCTCACTGCCATTTGCCTTCCTTGGATTTCTGAACCCTTTCAAGCCCTCCCGGTGTTCTTAAGATCCTACTAAAATCTCTTCCTGCTATGTAGTCAGCTATGTGTTCTTTGCTTCTGCTTTATCTGGGGCCACCTCTGGACCCATCCTGAGGCCACATATACCCCAAGGCTATTTCATGGCTGACTCCTTCCTTTCTCTCTGGTCTGTCTGACCCAAAACATCGCCTTTAAGAGACTGTTCTGGAACCTTCATTCCGAGGCCTCTGCAGGGTTTTTACTTTTTTAAGAGTCAATGGTCACATTTCTTTCAATGTTGCAAGATGTTTGTGAAACAGTCATGATTTTAAAAAGCCTATGAATTTACCATTAAGTAAATTATATGGAAACTAAATGCTGGAGTCCAGCTCCAGCAGTCAGAAGCTGGAGAGGAGATGTGGAATCAGCAACTGAACACACAGAAGACTTCTCTGAGGAAGCTAAAGTTAATTAGTTTTTTAGAATTTTCTTTTATCCCTTTTTATACTACCAAAGATAAAAATTTCTGTGCAAGAGAAGATCAACTCACAATCACAAGTTATATATTTTTGAAGAACAAATGAAAATAATGATTCAAGAGGAAATCACATTATATTCACAAGTTACATATTTTTCTTAGAAGCCCACATGTAGTTAAACATTTTCCATTGCCTTGTTTTTTCCACCATAACATCTTCACCCCAAGCAATGATTCCTTTAGTTCCGATTAACTAAGTTCTAAGCAAGCCAAGTATATTTCCGTCAGGTCCTTTGTACTGGCAGACAGCTGTTTGCGGTTTCAATGTAGCAAATCCTGTACCTTCTGAAACCCTACTCAAGTGTCTAGCTAAACGTCTATTCTTACAATAGGATCATTTAATCTCCTTTAACAGCTTTGTTTCTTCAAGGTGCACAGGGAAACCTGTGATTAAATCTGTATACTACATGAGCAAGGCTCTCAGACCTAACCTGCACCTTCCTTCCTTGACTACCAGCCTGTTTTTTTCCATAGGCAGAATTCATGGGTCTGTAATGTATGGACCTTCCTCATTCTCATCTCATCCTCGGAAAGTCTCACATTGAGCAAAAAGGGAGGGTGTCTTCTATCCTTCTTTCTGTCTTCTTTGTATCTCCCATTGGGACAATTGTCAGAGCAACCTAAACCATTCCCCTAATCATCTTCACTGTCTTAACGACCTATATCTTCAAATCATCGATCCACATGGGAGCCACGGCTCTGTAAAAATAATCCTCACTATGATCTGCAAGTAAACTGCCCCGTGAGGAGTGGGATTTCCCCATGATCACACTCTAGCAGATACGGCGGGATTCAAATGCAGTAAGAACACGGTAGCAGCCAGCAGGAGAAGGCACAGCAGGAGCAAGGGGCATTCTGGAGACGACCCTCCCCCACTTGCCTCTCTGGGGTACATTCATCATCACAGCTGTGCTAACCATTGAGATGTACTACCTAAGTTCCATTGCCGACGGCAGCTCCTCTGGCATGGTCAAACAGAGACAATAAACTTCAGAGATATCACTTCCTAATCGCTTGACCAAGATTTATTTTTAAAACACCGATTTTTCTGTATATGTTTGTGTTCTGTGTATGCAGGTACACAGGTGTGGTGTAGGTATGTGTACACGTGTGTGCTGTGTGTGCAAAGGGCAGGGGACAGCTGGGGTGTCATTCTTTAAATGCTGTCCACCTTTGTTGTTTTTCGTATAAAAACTCTCACTAATATAGACTTTGCCAAATAGGTTACGCTGTTTGGCCAGCGAATCTCAAGTTCTCCTGTTCCCACCTCACTTGGGATTATGAGTGTGTGTGTGTGTGTGTGTGTGTGTGTGTGTGTACCACAGTGAGTGGTGGTCAGGCAATAACTGTTGGACATTAGTTTGTTCTTTCCATTGTGTGGGCCCAAGAGATTGAGCTCAAGTTATCAGGCTTGTGGGTGGAGTGGTATGAATGAGAATGTCTCCCATAGGCTCAGATATTTGGATAATTGGTTCCCAGTAGGTGGCGCTGTTTGGGGAGTTTCAGTTGGTGCAGACTTGTTGGAAGAAGTATGCTAATGAGGGTGGGCTTTGAGATAAAGCCTCCGCCATTTCCAGTTTGCTTTCTCTGCCTGAGCTTATGGTTGAGAATGTAAGGTCTCAGCATCCTGCGCTGGCTGCCGTGCCTGCTTCCCTGCCATGATGGACTCATTCCCTTGCAACTGTAGCTAAGATAAACCCTTTTTACTGCAAGTTGTCTTGATCACAATGTTTTGGAGCAAAAACAGAAAGGAACTAAGTCACCTGGAAAGTGCCTTTTGCATCAAACTATCTCATTGGCCCTGGGCCTGGCCTTTTCCATGGGGCCTGGGGCTAGAACTCATGTCCTCGTTCTTGGTGATTGAGCCATGCCCTAGGCCCCACCCTTGTTGACAGTATCTGTCCAGAGACAGTGTACGTCTGTGTACATCAGAAATATAGTAGGACGGTGTTGGCTCAATATTCTCCAGTCCATGTCAGCAGTACCGCAGTAGCAGTGGAGGGTTGGCCATAGGAGGAAGAGTTACACAGAAGACAGCGCATGCTTTGAATCAGGGCTCTCCCCCAAGAACACCCACCCCGGCATCACTGCCCCCCGGGTGGATCTGTCCCTTCCAGAGCACAGCAACTGATTTTCATCACAGCCCTTACCCCTCCATATCACTCGGCAACACTTTATACATTTGCTAGCACACAACCCATGGAGGCATCTCCCATCTTCCTGCTGTTATACACCCCACAGCCCGAATAGCAGTAGGTGTAAACTGAGTCCCACAAGATAGTCTGTTTAAAGCAAGAACCACACATGTTGAGTGAGACTACCACGGTTGCCCTTGGAGAGGCCGATGGCGTGCTTGCTGAAGCCAGCAGAGGCCTCCATGTGGAGAAGCTTCCAGCTGAAAAGAGAGTGATTAAGAAGGCAGAGAAGATCACAGCGTGGGAGGAACTGGGGCTCTAAGGTTTGGGGGGAACTGGGGCTCTAAGGTTTGGAGGGAGCTGAAGTTCTCCTGGGACCTCGGGCCATCTGAGAATGTCTGGTTATCAAGGGACGCTGAATTTTCTGCCCGCTTTCTCCTGAGAGGAAATTGGAGTGTTAAACAGTAGAATTTTTCACTTTCCCTTAGAGCACAAATGCCAATAATTATAAATAGAAACATATTTTAAAATGTCCCTTTTGTGTATCCCCTGAGCGGCCACTTTTCTCACAGCATGTGGAAGCACTTTGCCCGGGGTATTGGAAATGTTGAGGGCAGGAAGGGGTTACCAAGAAAGCTGTGCACGTGTCTGTCCAGGGTCTAGATGCAGGACCGGGGCACCTAATACTTGCTTCTGTCCGGGCTCATCCAGGCAAGCGTATTAAAGACTGCGTAGGAGTGGAAAGGTGCAGTCAGTCCCCTTCTTCACCTACCATGGAGTCAGGATCCCTGTTCCCAAACTAAAGGCGGGCCACAGACGGTCACAGAAAAGTGAGCTGCACTTTACCATGGCGTGGTTCCCTCACAGGTAACAACTTAGTCTCAGGGAACTCGGTGTGTTTCTGGGCTTGGGTTTGATGAAGAGATGACAAGAGCGCAAAGGGTCTGAGCAGACCCACCGGGGCCCATCTGTGTGGTAGCATTTTCTCTTCATGACCACCAGCCCGCAAATAATGCCATGGTGACTTATTATGAAAGCTTGGCCTTAGCTTAGGATTTTTTCTAACTAGATCCTTTATTGTCTTTCTTGCTTTTTTAAAAATTAAATTCTTTCATTTATTTTATACACCACCCACAGTTTCTCCTCCTTCCCTCACCTCCCATCTACAGAAACTCTGCAAGTGGAAGAGGGAAGAGGGTCTCCCAGGGAGACAGGAGAGAGGAGCCTCTAGGGATGTTATGGCTGGCTCTGAGGACAAAGGCTTTCTAGGACCTGCTTTGGGGACATGGGTTCTGGTTTCCTCTTCCCTCCCTTCTTTCCTTCTTTTCTTCTTTTCTTCCTTCCTTCCTTCTTTTCTTTCTTTCTTTCTTTCTTTCTTTTAAAAAGCAGTATGTGTGTGTTTGTGTGTGTGTGTGCTTGCGTGTGTGCTGCAGGTTGACATCAACTGTCTTGCTCTATTGCTTTTCATCTGTTTGTTTTTTTTTTTGAGGCGCCGTCTCACTATGTATCCCTGACTGTTCTGGAACTTACTATGTAAACCAGGCTGGTTTCCAACTCACGAGCTCCACCTGCCTCTGCTCCCTGAATGCTGGACTCAAAGGCATGCACCTCTATGACCAACTCTACCTTGTCTTTTCAGATAGTGCCTCCCACTGAGCCTTCAGCTCATAGATTCAGCTGGCTAGAGTAGTGGGCTAGGAAACCTCAGGGAGTCTTGTGTATCTGCTCCTCTAATGCTGGGATTATAGGCACACACTGTCATGCCTGCTTTTTTATGTAGGTGATGGTCACGCATATGCATCATTTTACTCATCAGCCCGTCTCTGTAGCCCAGGATTTGAACCCAGCCTCTGGTTCTAGGAGAGGGAGCAGCCGGGCCCTTCCTCCCACAGCATCCCAGTCGTCTCTAGCTCTGAACATGCCACATGCCAAGGTGACACACTTGAGGTGTTCTATTCTGACAAGTCATCAGAATCAAGTTGTACTCAGTTGTAATCACCGCTGCCTCTCTCCCTCAGAAGAAATTATATTATTTCCGAACTGTGGGAAAACACAGGCTTGGCATGAGAGAGGCTCAGATTCCAGTTCACGGCGTGGGAGACTCTCCCATCCTCTTGGGGTCTCAGTTTCCTCCATGCCTGGAGACAGGAAATAAGAGCTCGGCTGTTCCGCAGAGACCTGAGGAGAAAAAATATTTATTCTCTGCATTACGTCCTTTACATCCTCCCCTCTTCCCTTCAAGGTTACCAACTCCCGTTTCCCAGCTATATTTTTGTTCTGGAAATGTCAGCTGACCAGCCTCAGTGAATAGCAACAGCATTTTGTTCCTGTGTCCTCGGCTTCTCAAGGCCCCTGAAGAAGAATCAGTCCGAGTTCTCTCCTGTGGTCCAGGTTCTACCGCACACCATGTGGTGCAGAGGAGAGCGAGGCAGCTGGGTCTCTCCTGGGGTGGAAGGTGTCACTAGCTAGGCTTCTGCTTCCTGGACTGAGAGCTTCTGCTTGCCCTCCATACCCACCCTTCCCTCTCCCCATCTGCTCACTGTCTCAGGGGGCTGCTCGTACACAGTGCTTCTTGTCCCTGGCCTTTGCTTGATTCAGCAGGAGAGGGAGCGGGACACTTGGGTGAGGCGAGGATGTGCATTCTTCTGGCGGCCTCCCTGGGCCTGTCAGGAAGACCCATCTTTATTCAAAACAGCCTTCTCTGGGTCTCTCTCTCAACTCTTTCTCTCCTCTTTGTCTTCGGGTTTAGTTCCTATGTCCCTGGCCGCCTTCTATGCTCCCATCTTGTGAACAATACCTTTGTGCGCATGCACGCGCGCGCGCGCACACACACACACACACACACACACACATTCTTTTGAAATTGCGTCAGTCTGGAAAGGCCGTCTGTTTTCTGCTGGAGCACTGACATGGTCGCACCATGGCCCCTGTGTACAGCGAAGTGTGCAGCGCTCAGGCAGGGTTTTTCGCGTTTGGAAGCATTCAGATTTCTCCATGAAACCCATGGTGCCTAACGAAGAGCGAATTACAGCTTAAGATTTCTCCAGGTTGCTCATATCCATATCATATCCATAAGGATTCTCTTCAGTATAAACTTTTGCTATACAGTGTGCCATAAATTATTACTACAAAGGGGTTTCCACGGTGCATACTTTCACAAGGCTTCTCTGCATGAATTTCGTGATGCTTGACGAGATGGAAGCCTTGCCTACAGCTTTGCAACATTCCCCTCACAGGGCTTCTTGCTCAGGTCGAGTTTCCCTTCTTGAGTCAGAGAAGTGTATCGTTAACTTCACAGGCTCATTTCTTTCTTAGCACTTGTCTCTGCTCTGGATTCTCAAGTGGATGGTGAAATTTGACTTCAGGCTGAAGTTGTTGCTTGCCTGTGTTGATGGGACCTTTACTCCATTCTTCAGAGCTCAAGCAGGACAAATTTGCATCTCCACTGATGGGATGAGGTCATCTTTTTACAGGTCCCATAACCATTCACCAAGTCTAATTTATGCTTCAGATTTGCGCTGGGGGATGTGGCAGAGTGGGATTTTATGTCCTAGGGAAATGAGTTGACAGATTAGTGGAAGTGTCTGGCAACATTGTTACATTTGTTGTTGCTCCCTTGGCCTGGGTGGTTGATGTTGTTGTTGTTGTTACTGGATGTTGTTGGTGTGCAAAGTCTTCCTTATTTTTCTAGCTGTTTTATATCAGGCCCCCACTTTTTGCAGATCATAAAAAGTAAAATATAAATCAGAAATTTTTTTTGCAAATATTTCCACTTATGTAAGGAACAAACATCTTCAAAAACTTATTTCCTGGAATGGACTCCTTTACTTCAGTGTTACTGTAACCTCAAATGCAAGTATCCCTTGCCAAAGTCCATCTCTTTCTCTCTCTCCTCTCTCTCCTCTCTCTCCTCTCTCTCCCCTCTCCCCTCTCCCCTCTCCCCTCTCCCCCTCCCCTCTCCCCTCTCCCCTCTCCCCTCTCCCCTCTCCCCCCCCCCCTCCCTTTTTCCCTGGAGCTAAGGACTCAACCCAGAGCCTGGTGCTTGCTAGGCAAGTGCTCTACCACTGATCTAAATTCTCAACCCTTCATCTCTCCCTCTCAACATTTAAACTTTTTATTTTATTATTTTTTTTGTGTGTGTGATAAATACCATGACATGTATGTGGAGGTTAGAGGGGAACTATTATTTGTGTTGTATGGATCATACATACCATGACATGTATGAAGAGGTTAGAGGGGGAACTTTGTGTATTGGTTCTCTCCTTCCACCGGACATGGACTGAATTCAGGCGAAGCAGTGTGTGCATGAAGTGGTCAAACACATTAGAGGATCTGTGTAGTGGATGTCCCTTGCTATAATATCAAACAACTCCAATACTTCAGTGTCTTGTAAAATGTATATTATTTCCTGCTTATGGTGCAGGTGACCTCAATCCATGTGTGTCCCCTTCCTGGGAGCCAAGCTGAAGAAGTAGCCTCTACTTGGGAAGTCATAGGTTGTCAGAGACAGGAATCCAAAACGAAACGTTAAAGCTTCTTCATCTGACACGGAAATGTTATGTTTGTTTACATCCCATTGCCTAGAGCACATGCAAAGTCTAAGGAGTGGGTGGGGTTAGTTCTCTCTGGAGGGGTGGGGTCAATTTTCTCTGGGTAGGATACACAAATGAGCCATGTGCGATCAGGCAGATGGTATATGCTTCTAAATGAAAGAACCAACAATGGGGATCATGGGACTGAGTAACACATATCCTCGCCCCCACTCTTCCTTTTGCTAGACCTGTGTCATGCAAATCACCACTCTCTGGGTTGTCCTGATGGCAAGTCTGCAGTTCTTCTGCCTGGTGGGCACTGTAGGGATTCCATACCACCGTCCACGAGACTGTATTCAACTCTTTCTGTTGCATTCTGCTTCCTACTTCAATGTCAATTGTCCAGCTTTGTATTTCATTTTAATCACAATAGGAATAACCACATCAGTAATAAAGCAAGAAAATCTAACACAAATAAAAGTCCCCTGTGCCCAAAGCAAGGGTCATTGCAGTAATTAGCATATTGTATATCATTTGATATGCCGGTCTACTAATGTTTACTTTTCGTTTGTTTACATGTGTTTTGATGTAAGTGTGATAGAAACCACAGGTCTGATTCTGAAAAAAAAAATTCCTTGGCATTGATCTCAGTTGTCCTTTTACCTGTGACTTCGGGACATTTCAGGGCATTGCTATCTTCAGATTACTCCAGAACCTCCCTGGTGGCTCATGCCTGTTCCCAGATTCTTGTTCTGGGCATCACTAGAAGGCATTTCTTAACTATGTGTTTTCATCACATTCTCTAAGGTAGACACGCGATGCCGTATTATGCTGAAAACTAAATAGAGAGCCGAACTCTCTTCCAAGGGGATTTTACCATTCACTGCTGGATCTGAGGGACCAGGTGACTCTGTCTCTCGTGTGTGTCTATTCACACTTGCAGGGTCCGAGGGACCCGTGACCCTGACTCCTGTGTGTCTATTCACACTTGCAGGATCTAGGGACCCTGTCTCTTGTGTGTCTATTCACACCTGCAGGATTCGAGGGACCCCGTGACTCTGTCTCTCTTGTATCTGTTCACACCTGCAGGATCAGAGGGACCCATGACCCTGTATCTCATGT
Source organism: Microtus oregoni (assembly GCF_018167655.1). Classification (NCBI taxonomy): domain Eukaryota; kingdom Metazoa; phylum Chordata; class Mammalia; order Rodentia; family Cricetidae; genus Microtus; species Microtus oregoni. Next base: position 6,516,432 of record NW_024543978.1, read on the forward strand.
GTCTATTCACACTTGGAGGATCCAAGGGACCCGTGACCCTGACTCTGTGTGTCTATTCACACTTGGAGGATCCGAGGGACCCGTGACCCTGACTCCGTGTGTCTATTCACACTTGGAGGATCCGAGGGACCCGTGACCCTGACTCCCGTGTGTCTGTTCACACTTCCAGGATCCGAGGGACCCGTGACCCTGACTCCGTGTGTCTATTCACACAGGCAGGATCAGAGGGACCCGTGACCCTGTCTCTCATGTGTCTATTCACACTTGGAGGATCCGAGGGACCCATGACTCTGACTCTGTGTGTCTATTCACACAGGCAGGATCAGAGGGACCCGTGACCCTATCTCTCATGTGTCTATTCACACTTCCAGGATCCGAGGGACCCGTGACTCCGACTCCCGTGCGTTCGGTAGCACTGCCTGTTTCCCACCTTGTCAGCCGGATCGGTCTGCAGCAGACGGCTGTGCTTCTTTCCCATTTTCAGTCTGGACCTGTCTCGGCCGGTCTGAGGGCAGATAGTTACTCTTCCTTTAGTTGTTAAAGGCTTTCAAAAGCCAGACAGGAACTTTTCCTTTAGATGAAACATGATGTGTCCGGAGAGGTAGGGACATCGCCTGAGAGCCAAAGCCAATTAAGCGTCAACGCCGCTGCTCTTGTCCTCTTTGCGGCATTCACAGGCTCAGTAAACTCTTGTCACACAGAGACAGCCTGAAGGGTTAGCGGCTGGAATAGACCAACTGAAGTGTCTGGACAAGGCTGTCTTTGACCAGGAGGGTGTGCGCGAAGGAGCGGAAACAGACAGAAGAGCGTTTGGGTTTTATTCTAACTCAGGTGGTAGCTGCGGTAGACACCACAGTCTTATTCAGCTGGCGGTTCTGAAAAGATTTGGTGTGTAGGAAGAGAGGCGGGCGTGGGTGGGACGGGAGCAGGAGGGCGCAGGAAGGAGGGGCACCATTCTGAGGAGGAAAGGGTCCACAGCTCCAGGCATCAAATCCTGGGGATGCAGAAGTGGGCCTTTGTGTAAACAAAGGTTTGACCAGGTTGGGGGAGTGGGGCAAGCATTTGCCTAAAAGTCTTAATAGGTGGGGAGATAGAAAGGTTCCTTGTTCTAAACGTAGGTATTGTGGTATTTGATAGAAAATATTCGCACTTAATATTTCCTACAAGATCCTGGAGATATCCCTGGGGTGAGGCCTGGCATGATGTCAGTGCCATACAGGTGAATGAGGATGTTTTCATTCCTGCAGGTGAGATACGGAGGCAGATGGGGGACCCTTAAATAGTCTCACCTTTGTGTCCTGTGGGACCTCAGAGCTCAACTGGCTCGGTTAGAAAAGGACCTGCCGTACAAACACGAAGACTCAAGTAGACTCTCTCAGAACCCATGAAAAAGCAAGCACAGGTAATGCCAGTGCCAGGGGAATGGAGGGAGAGGAAGGGGGAGGGGGAGGAGTAGAAGGAGGAAGGAGGGAGAGAGAGAGAGAGAGAGAGAGAGAGAAAGAGAGAGAGAGAGAGAGAGATCCCAGGGATTTGCTAGCCAGCTGTAGCAGGTTTAGTCAGCGATCTTGTGTCAAAATGTAAGATGGGAAAGCAACTTAGGGAAATACTGGACAGGGATTTCTGGCCTCTGTATACGTGTGTACCCCATTCATGTGTGTATACGTGTAAGCCATATACCCAAAGAATTCATCTTCAAAGTTGCAGAAATCCCATTTCCCCTAAGTCCAGCACTCCAGAGACTGAAGCCAGAGGATTGTTGCAGATCTGAGGTTAGACTGGCTTATAGAGACCCTGTTTTCAAAATAAACATCAAGAAACAACCCCAAATCCCCAAAATGTGAGGAAGTTTTACTTTTCAGAAAAGGAAGCAGACCTGCTGAAGGTCATGAATGTATCCATCTGGCTGCTGCTGGCCTGGGGTTGGAACCCTGCCTCCTGGCTCTTTGTCTGTACATTGTACCCCTCGTTTCTGCGTAAGTTATCCTCATTGCTGCTGAGAAGGCACAATTTCTGTAAGAGACTTCAGAATAAACTCCAAAACTGGGAATGTGCAAAATGAGTCCCCAGAGATTCCCAAATTGCTTCCTATACAGCACAAGAGGATCCCTGGAGGAGCCTTGATTCTCTAGGGTCAATGTGACTTCCTTAGGGTGGATGTCATTGGGTATTTGACAGGATGATGAGACCATTGGAATTCAAATGACAAAGGACAGCACATGTCTCAGACTCTGTCCTTTGCTCCGGCAGAACTGCCCACCGTGTGTGCACCTATCAAACGCATGACAGGACTGTCCATCATGTGTGTGCACCTATCAAGTACATGACAGGCCTGCCTATCTTGTGTGCACCTATAAAGTGCATGGCAGGCCTGCCCATCATGTGTATGCACCTATCCAGTGCATGGTAGGCCTGCCCATCATGTGTGTGCACCTATCAAGTGCATGGTAGGCCTGCCCATCGTGTGTGTGCGCACCTATCAAGTGCATGGCAGGACTGTCTATCATGTGTGTGCACCTATCAAGTACATGACAGGCCTGCCTATCGTGTGTGCACCTATAAAGTGCATGGCAGGCCTGCCCATCATGTGTATGCACCTATCCAGTGCATGGTAGGCCTGCCCATCATATGTGTGCACCTATCAAGTGCATGGTAGGCCTGCCCATCGTGTGTGTGCGCACCTATCAAGTGCATGGCAGGACTGTCTATCATGTGTGTGCACCTATCAAGTACATGACAGGCCTGCCTATCGTGTGTGCACCTATCAAGTGCATGGCAGGCCTGTCCATCATGTGTGTGCACCTATTAAGTGCAGGTTTGTTCTCTTGCAGAGAACTCGGGACTCTGGAGGGGAAGGCACTGGAATTCAGAGAAGCTTTAGGAGTCAGTCAAAAATAGAACGCAAAACTCTTCTGTTTAAATGGTTAATGACTCGTGTGACAATCCTCCCAGCGTGGGACAGCCTGACCTTTCATTTTAGAGACTATATAATTATTAAGGTTTTTCTCCCAGGCAGCAACAATTACCTCCTGTTCCATTAAATTAAATTAATCTTTGGGGCGTGCTGAGCACAGGTCATTATCGACTCCCAGAGGTGCAGAGGCGGACAGCCCCTGATGTTAGGGTTTTCCCACTAAAGGGGTGTCTGTCTCAGCAGACATGGGGGATCAGGCAAACATCAGATTTTGAAAGCTGCTTCTTCTTGAATACAAGCTAGTTTTTCTTTCTGAACTGGTTTAAAGTTTTGATTTAGTCATTTTACTTGTTAGGATCTCATTATGTTGCCCTGGCTGGCTTACAACTTGCTATGTAGACCAGGCTGGCCAAAAATAACCGGATGTTCCCTTTGTGCTGGGATTAAAGGTGTGCATCACCTTACCTGGCAATTTGTTTATTAATTGTTGATAGGACAGCTTGGAAAGACGTTTTTATATTTATTTAGTTTTGTGTTTGGGTGTTTTGACTGCATGTATGTCTGTATACCATCTGCATGTCTGGTGCTCTTGGAAGGCAGAAGAGAGAGAGTTAGCTCCCTTGGAACAGGAATTATGGATGGTTGTGAACTACCATGTGGGTCCTGGGAAATGAAGCCACATCCTCTGCAAGAGCAACAAATGCTCTTAAGCGCTGAGCCCTCGGTCCAGCTCCATTTTGATTTTTTTTTGTTTTTTGAAAAAGGGTGTACTCTTCTTGTTACTTTGACAAAATTCTTGAGAAAAAGCAAGTTGTGGGAGGGAGAGTTTATTTTGGCTTCCGCTTTGAGAGGACATGGTCTGTCAGGACCCAGAAGGTGGGGAGGCGGGAGGATGAGGCAGCTGGCCATGTTGTATCCATAGTTGGGGGGCAGAGAGCAATGAACACTGATGCATAGCCCATTTTCTTCTTTTGTGTTCACACTGGGATCTCAGTCCAAGGAATTATGATGCCCACACTTGGGGTGGATTTTCCCAGTTAGCCTAATCTAGAGAATTTTTCATAGGCCAGCCTTGTCTCCTGGTGGTCACAGAATCTTTCAAATTGACGATATTCACCACCTGATGGTTTAAGTTTAGTCATGCTGGCCTGGAACTCACTCTGTAGCCCAGGCTAGTCTCCAACTCTCAGTGATTCTCCTGCCTCAGCCCTCTGAATCTGGGGATGACAGACATGAGCTACCACACCCATTGAAGAATTGGGCTTCAAAGATAAAGGGCAGGCTTCTTTCTTTCTACTGTTGTACCATGGTGGAAACTTCTCAGACTTCCAGCTCAGCCCCATGCGTCCCAGCTTTGCGTCCTTCTGGTGTGTGGCCCTGGACACCTCTGTCCTTCTGAGCCCCAGACTCAGCAGCGACATAACAAGCCTCATTTCCATGTTGTTGCGAAGAAAAGGAAGAGAGAAAGAAAGCTTCATGGCCCTTCTAAATCTCCTCATAGAGTGTCACGCATGCCTGAAACAGAGATAGTGCCCAGTGGGTGAGCCCTGGTCACTGTCACTGAGGGAGAAGGTGCTGGCTACAGGTGTCTGGAGAACTGCAGGCCTAGGTGCCACCTTAGTTATGTTTCTGGTCGCCATGACAAAATACCTGATGCTCATTTCTGAATGAAGGAAAGATTCGTTCTGGCTCAGCCCGAGAGAGAGGAATGCTGGTACTCAGCTCACTTTCTCCCCTTTAGTCCAGGATCTCAGTCCATTGAATGATGCCAGAAAGAGAGCAGAACTTCCAGTGTCAACTAACCCAGTCTGGAACATTCCCTGCAGGTGTGCCCAGAGGTTGAGAGAATTCATAGAATGAAAATCTCTCTCTCTCTCTCCCTCTCCTCTCCTCTCCTCTCCTCTCCTCTCCTCTCCTCTCTTCTCCTCTCCTCCTCTCTTTCTCTCTCTCTTTTTCCTCCTCCTCCTCCTCCTCCTCCTTCTTCTTCTTCTTCTTCTTCTTCTTCTTCTTCTTCTTCTCTCTCTCTCTCTCTCTCTCTCTCTCTCTCTCTCTCTCTCCCTCTCTCTCTCCCACCCCCAGTTTACTGGGATTACTTACAGGCTGCAGTCCAACAATGACTCGCTGTGGACTGGAAGTCCAAGAATCCAGTAGTTTCTCAGTCCCACAAGGCTGGGTGTCTCAGCTGGCCTGTAATGCTGGGATCCTAAAGAAGTAGACTCTAGTGCCACTGAAAAAACGGATGTGATGGCCAGGTGAGGGCAAGCAGGTGAAGAATGAATGAACCTTCCTTCTTCCATGGTCCTCATACAGGCTTCCAGCAGAAGGTGTGGCCCAGATGAAAGTTGTGCCTTCCTGCCTCAAGATCTGGATCCCAAGTGTGCCCTCCATTTCTGGGTTCTAGATCATTTTAGATATGGTCATGAGGACAACCAAGAATTGCCACCACGTTTGTATTGTCAGTTTGTTTCCCATCCTTTCCCTTCCCGCTTTGCCCCCTCTGCCTTGACCGCTAACTCTTCCTCTCTGCATCCTCCTCTTGGCCTAGACCTTGTCACGATGCACACCCTCCTCTAAGTCACACACATTGGTTTCGTGTGAACAAAGTCCCACAACAGATGACTCAAAGCAACAGGAATTTATTCTGCCACATATCAGGAGTCAGAAACTGGAGATCAAGGTGTGAATAGGACATCCTCCCTTGGAGGGGTCCAGGACAGGGACCCTCTCTCTTCTGGCCTCTGGTGTGATCAGCTGTGCTTGGCTTGTGAGTGTGCAGCTCTAACTTTTGCCCTCTGTCCACCTGGCCTCTTCTGAGGGATCCTATGTCCCTGTCTCCCCTGTGCCCTACCAAGGATGTCTCCTATAAGGAGTGAATTCCTCTTGAGCATCCTAACATAATCACATCTTCAAAGACTCTTCCAAACATAGAATGTTCTGGATGGACGTGAAGTTTTTGAGGTACCCTGTCACTAACTGAGCCACTTAAGGAAAGCAAAGGTGCCCCTGGGCTCCCAGACAGGGTCCAGGTGCTGTGGCCAGAGCTCATGCATGCCTTGTGTGACCCAAGGATGTGGTTGTTTCTCTGCTCCCTATTTCAGGTACATCAAAGCTGCTAGGGGATGAAGCCCATTTATTCCACACCTCCACAGTGTAACACACACACAATTGATGTGTTATCTCTAATGCACTCACTAAAGTAAGAATACTTTCACGGGGGAACCTGCATTAAGTTATTACCAAATGGTAAGATTTGGCTCCAAACCATCTGCCACCCAGAGCTGAAATCAGGGAGTGGGTTTGCAACTTCTTCAGAGTTATTTTGCAGTGAGTTTGGAAACATGAGGAGGGGGAGCAGGAGAGGGGGGATGCTGAGGGTAAGAACTGTGGGGAGGGCAGGCCAGGCAGGCTCTCTTATCACTGCCCTGCCACAATGCATCACGCCGGAGAGGCTCTGACTTAGCTTGGTCTCCTTACCTGAGTACTTCCTGTGTTTAACTGAAATGGAGCCTGGTATTCTCACTGTAAACCCACCTCTGGGTTACAGACCACGGAAAGCATCCGGTTCCATCCTATGTTTTGTAAGAGACGAAGCCCATTTGGCAAAACAACAGCGGCAAGTTCTCCACCAAACCAAACCAAACCAAAAAAACCAAACCAAACCAAACCAAACCAAACCAAACCAAAAAAACCAAACCAAACCAAACCAAACCAAAAAAAACTGATTTCAAAATCAAGCTTTGAATTAAAGCTGTTGAAAATACATGGTTTCCCTGTTGAAAACAACAGCACAGTTTACACTAAATCCGTGGGTGACTTCTAGAACCCCTGGCCCTTAAGAGCATCACACTGATTGGTTGCTTGGTTGGGGCAGGGACTCTTAGCCAGTTGGTGCCTCAGCTTTCCTGTTTGTAAAAGGACACAACAGACACTTTCAACCTTTGGGCGTGGGAAAGCGACTGAAGTAAGAACAGAATTTCATAGGCTAGTGCATCTAAAGGACATGGAGTGGGGCTCACTAAGGCCCTGTGAGGTATAAGTTTTCTCTCCATGGTCATGTCATCACAGTCTGTCACCATCCTGACCTCACCATAGTTAGGATCAATTCTGCTGTCTGTCATCACCAATTCCAATGAGCAGAGACAAGAACTGAATCTCCCCGCCCCCCCCCCCCCCCGGGAAGAAAATGTTTTATTTCGTCTTATATCTTGTAGTCAGTCACCATCTGTGAAAGTCAGGGCAGGAACTCAAGGCAGGAACCTGGAGGCAGGAACTGAAGCAGAGACCACGGAGGAATGATACGTACTGATTTGTGCTCCATGGCTCCGTCAGTTCGCTGTTTCTTTTTAAGCTCTGCATTTTTCTCTGCTCCCCTTCCTGCCTCTCCCCTCCCCTTCAACCCTATCCCATAGTTCTCCTGCTCCCAATTTACTCAGGAGATCTTGTCTTTTTCTACTTTCCATGTAGATTAGATCCATGTATGTCTCTCTTAGGGTCTTCATTATTGTCTAGGTTCTCTGGATTGTGATTTGTAGGCTGGTTTTCTTTGCTTTATGTTTTAAAACCACATATGAGTGAGTACATATGATAATTGACTTTCTGGGTCTGGGTTACCTCACTCAATATGATGTTTTCTAGTTCCATCCATTTGCCTACAAATTTCAAAATGTCATTATTTTTTTCTGCTGTGTAGTACTCCACTGTGTAAATGGACCACATTTTCCTTATCCATTCTTCGGTCGAGGGGCATTTAGGTTGTTTCTGGGTTCTGGCTATGACAAACAAAGCTGCTATGAGCATAGTTGAGCACATGTCCTTGTGGCAGTATTGAGCATCCTTTGAATGTATACCCAAAAGTGGTATTGCTGGATCTTGAGGAAGAACCGAATCTTTAAGTGTGTTTTATTCACAGGTCCTGTATCTGGGATGACATCATAGAAATTCCCTTTATGTCTCGTCTCCAGCCAGTTGGATATTCAAGGAGGGGAAGATAAAAGCAATCAGTCATTCCAGAGCGCGGTGTTGCCTCTCTGGTTAGGTGACCACCTCATTCCTAAAACCACTGTGTTAGTTCCTCTTGCCTCACCGTCTTTTGTGCATCTCCCTCATCGCTCTCTCTGTATGGCTGGTTTCACACTCCCAGGAGTCATGCCATAAATATGACCCTATTTGTGACGTTGGTTGATATCTGCTGATCTCAGTCCTGTGCTCCTCCAGGTGCCATCTGTACTGGGGAGTTAACTCGTTAGAGTCCTTCATTAGCAGTGTGTATGTGATGAGCTACTCATAATGTGTATGTGAGATCCCTTTCTAAAATATGGAGTACAAATGCTTCCTTATAATATAGAATACATTATGTCCTATACATAATATATCCTATATATAAAGCATATCGTATATATAATATGCCTTATGTATATGTCATATGTAATAAATTCCAGGTACCATATATAAATATTTCTCCACATAATATGTCCTATGTATACTATGTCCTATATATAACATACCCTGTAAATTATATCCTATGTGTAATATACCAGAGTAGCCTTTTAGAACACATTCACCTGAGTGTTCCGAGAGCTTTGACGAAAAGCCACATACTCAGCCCTGAGAGGTTCACGTGACTTTCTGAGCCTTGTTTTTCTTTGCCAAACAGGAAGATTAAATCCACCCTTATAAGGGTGCTGTTGGAAATACACGTAATACCACAAAAAGCCCAGCACATAGAAGCATCAGATGCCGTGAATAGCACTGCCAATAGGGATACTTCTTGAACAAAGGCTGCGCCAAGAGAAAAGAGAAACTTATAGCAAAATAAGAAAAAATGCCACACAGACTTTCTTCTTTGAAGTTCCTTTTAGTCTTCAGTGTGAGGGAAGAGGGCATACCGTGATGGGATGGCGGAGAGGGACCGCTTCTTGCTGGATTCCCCAAGGCTCTGCCAGCTTTTAGAATGCAGGGCAGTTGTGTAAGCCTGGCTAGCTAGGTTCAATCCTTGGATCTCAGGTAAGGTGGAAGGAGAAAAGCAACCTCAAAAGGTTGACCTTTGAGCCCCATGTGCATTTTTGATAAAAATATGTCCTATGTAAGTATGTGACATGTTTATGTAGAAAAATTAAAGGTTGCTAATCTGAAATTCAAAGTCAACTGGGTACCCTATTTTATCTGGTAATCTATAGAGGAGACCAATGACATATATCCTGGGATTGTGTCTGCTGTAGAAATGGAAACACACACACACACACACATGCAGACACTGAATGCACACACACACACACACACACACACACACACACACACCCCTCTCCAGCACTGCAGACTGAACCCAAGGCCTCATGCATGCTAGCCAAATGTCTTCCTATTGAGCTACATTTCTGGCTGTAGCACCCAGAACAGACTGAAGTGGGGGTGCTGAGTTGCTGAGCTGTGGTCTGGGCCCTGGAGTGCTGCAACTTGGCTAAGGTTTACACAGCCTAGCCCATGCTACAGTGGGGAGTTGGGGCCATTTTGATAAGTGTTGCTGTTGTCTCAGGGGTGTGCCCTTGCAGATGGGTATGTGCAGAACTGAAGTGTCCCCTCTTGCTACCAACAAATTCATCCAGCACTGCATGTCTGGGGCTTCCTGGGCTTCCTGATGGTTTGGGGAAGTGAGGCAGACTCTGTTGGCTCCTGGGACAGCAAGTATCTCATGTCTATTTATTGTAAACTTTTTCTTTTGTAAACAATGTAATTGATCTATATTACTATAAAATCCATGAATTTTAAGTGTATAAGTGATGATCTTTAATAACTTTATTTTGTTATGCTACTATTACCACAATCTAGTTTTAGGACGTTTCTATCGCATCTAAAAGGTCCCTTTTGCCTGCTTATCAATGACCCTCATCCCCACCCAGCTCCAGGCAACAACTGATCTCTTCTGTCTGTATCACTTTTTCTAGAAACTTCCAAGGAAGAGAATCACTTAGTGTATTTTACTTGGGTTCATCCACATTGGAAACCTATTTTTTAAGACTCAGTTTATTTAAAAGTTATGTGTTGTGTGTGTGGGTATGTGCACATGGCCTTAGGGGCCAGAAGAGGGCATCAGATCCTCTGCAACTGGAGTTACAGGGGCTGTGAGCTACCAGACAAGGGTATTGGGAACTGAGCTCGAATCTTTAATAAGAGCAGTAATCACTCATAGTCCTGAGGCATCCCTCCATCTTCTTGTGTTGTGGGGTAGAGGCCCAAAGACTACTTGGCATGACCAAGTCTGAACTGAAAGTCTGTATTAGTGGTCAGTGACTGCCTGGAGAGAAATACTTCTCACAGAGCAGACTGGAATGCGTTTTATAGGGAGCTTAAAAGCTTAAACAAGGCCAAGGCCAAGGCCATGGGAAAACTACATACATCCTGGTTAGCAGATGCAGGGGGAAGTAGAGCAAGCGAGAGGTTTAACAGAAGCTAAGAATCTGCAGCTAGTTGTTTTTTCTTTATCTTGTAGCTAAATCAAACTCCATTTATGGGTTTGAAAACTTTGTTTCCTCCGATGCCAATCAGTAGACAGCCTTTTGGCTCTTATGAACATGATGGAGTTTGCTAGAACATGTCATGGATATTAGGAAAGTCCTAATTTGTGTGAATAGTCTTAATGGCATGAGTTGGGATGTGGGAGAGAGTTTAACATAGAACTGATGGTTGATAACAGAGAGAACTGTTTTTACGGTACAGGATTGTTTTAAATGTTAGGATTCTGTTAACTTGTATTTTCTAGTCCGTGATCCCTTTGACTGTTTCTGAGCAGTGCTGGTGCCCAGGGAGCTGAAGCTTTTGTCAGTGTATTGTGAAATCAAGGAGTAGACTGGGGAGTAGAAACAGCCGCTTTGCAATCTATCTTATGCAAGTCCAAAATGTTGTTAAGAGTCAGAAACCAAAGTGTTCTGTGGTGATATTTTGTTTGTGATCTAGCAAACAAAGCTCACCTGAAGATCAGAGTGCAAAGCTAAGCCATTAGCCATAGAGGCCAGGTGTGGTGGCACATACCTTTAATCTTAGTGCTCGGGAGACAGAAGCAGACAGATCTCTGTGAGTTCCAGGCCAGCCTGGGCTACACAAAATTGATCCAATCTAAAAGAGAAACAGAGCCAGGCACTGGTGGCTCACACCTTTAATCCCAGCACTTGGGAGTCACAGGCCTTTAATCCTAGCACTAGGGAGGTGGAGACAAGAAGGGATAAGGCTGACTGGAGAGAGGAATATAAGGCGGGAGGAGACAGGAGCTCAGGGCATTCGGTCTGAGGACTTGGAGAGACAGGATATCCCATTTGGTCTGAGGATTTCTTAGAGGTAGGAACTAGTGGCTGCTGCTCTGCTTCTCTGATCGTTCAGCTTTTGCCCCCCTAACATCTGACTCTGGGCTTTTATTGTTAAGACCAAATAGAAATTACACGACAGTGTTCAAAAGCAAACACTGCTTCCTGCCATGGGCATTTGTGACTTTGCATAGAATCTCTCAAAGACTTTTCAGTCTTTTGAAATGGATTGTTGTTTTACCTTGGAGCCCTTCCTAACTCTCTGGAGTTCTTCAGTTTTCTTCAGTCAATCTACATTCTCTTTGCTTAAAACAATTAGAAGGCGAATAAATTGGATACACTTGTTAGCTGTCTAAAAACTACTGGCTGTATTTTTGGGAAGATGAAGGAATCCCGCAGCCTGCAAGAACGGATGTGTGGCTTGTGTGAACTGAGCCTACAAAAGAACCATGTGGGAAGTGTTTGGGAGGAGAGTGTAAAGTGGGAGAAAAGTGGGTCGTGGTCTGGGTGCCCAATTTATTTTGAAAGCATCCCCGGTTGTCTTTTGTAGGTCTTACTCTCCCTGTCTACTGGTCCATGTTTACCCAGGACTTAAAGCACATGCTGGCCACAGTGACTGGCTCAGAGAATGGAAGCTGATGCAGGCTGATGGTCCGGAAGACCTTTGCTTTCTATTTGATGTGCGTGTGCTTTTGGACTTGGATAGGGAGGTTTGGGATGGGGTCTCTGGTTTTCTGCTGAAGCCAGTGTTGGGACAGAATCTAGTGTCCTTGGGTACTTCCTCAGTTGTTTTTCTCCTTGATGGACCAAATTTCAGACAAGGAGCAACTTAGGGAAAGGTGCATTCTCTCCCAGACTTGGAGGCAGAGGGAATATAATGGTTTCTGTTCTCATCTGGGTGGATCAATCAAAAGAGAGAGGAAGAGAGAGGGCGATGGGTAGGAGGAGGGGGATGAAAGGGGAGGGAAAGAGGGAGAAGGAGCATCAGAAGTAGGGCAGGGCTATCCCTCCAGAAGGCTTCCTCTAGCCAGGCACCACAGCCTGGGGAACATCATCATCCAGGGTTGGGGACGTGGGTGGAGTGGGTGGGCGGGAGCGGCCACTGGGGAACAGATGGAACCAAGCACAGGGTTGGGGGCGTGGGTGGAGGATGGGAGGGGTGGCCACTGGGGAACCTGTCTCATTCACTGTTACCGGTTTTCCATGTGAGAGGGACCTGCTTCAGGAAAAAGCCAAAGACGAGAAAGGCATCCCAGGATCCAGAGAAAGTTTTGGGTGGCAGCACCCCAGTCCTTAGATGTAGACGGTTTAAATAATCTCACTGTCCAGCTGACAGGCCCTTGACTCACTCTCAAACAAATTGAAGCTGTCAGAATTTGACTGAAAGAAAAAAATGAACATGACAGGCTGTCTCTTACTCCTCAGCATGTGGCTCAAACTTTTTTTATTTTTATTTTTTACTGGATTTAGAACATAGCACATAATTTGCATAAATTTCTATTTTTTCAGATCTGCAAAAGGTCTCCTATAGCCCAGACTGCCCTTAAACTTGGCATGTGGTTGAAGATAACCTTGAGTTTGCTTCCCCGTCTCCACCTCCCAAGCATTAGAGTTTCAGTGATGCATCTCCACACTGAACTTTTTTGGCAAGGGTGGGGGTGGGTGAGTTGGGGGTTAATAAGAGAAAGATCATGGGCGTGGCTTCTCATGGGCTCAAACTGCCTCACCTCTGTTGACTTTTTCTTCTACACCTTCTGGAGTTTTCTGATAGTTTTTTATAACTGATGGAGTCATCTAGAGTGAGTGACTCAGAGGATGGCCTGTTTGCCAGTGATTCACATCCACGCTTTGAATGCCAGTAAATCATTGGCTTCACCTCACCTCAGACAAGCTGGTACCACACAGACAGGGGCTGCGGAAAGATGATGAAGATAATTCCCCCCAAAGGATAGCTCAAAATAGTTTCATTTAGTTATGACACTTTGGACTTCCCAGGGCATTTCCTTTGCGGGGGGGGGGGGAGAGAGAGATAGAGAGAGAGAGAGAGAGAGAGAGAGAGAGAGAGAGAGAAACGGGGAGGGGAGAAGGATAAGGGGAGAGGGAGAGAGAGAGAGAGACCAAGACCCAGTCAATACATTTGCTTCACTAGGAAAGTCGCCCTCACTGTGATTGATTTTTTTCAGCTGTGAGAAATTGTCCCATCTTGCCCTCATATCTCTGACGAGGGAGGCTTTGCTGGGCCAAGTACTGGACTCAGCCTAGAGCATCACCGCTAAGCTATTACTTGTTAGAAATGCAGAGCGCCAGGCCTGGCCCCAGTCCTGTGCTCTCCCTCTCTCTCTCTCTCTCTCTCTCTCTCTCTCTCTCTCTCCTTCCCTCCCTCTCTCTCTCTCTCTCTCTCTCTCTCTCTCTCTCTCTCTCTCTCTCTCTGTGTCTGTTAGCCTGGTTGGCCAGCAAACATGAGGCTCCACCATCCCCACCTCTCCAGCACCATGGTTATAAATGCGCACCACCATGCCCATGGCTCCAGGGAGCAAACTCAGGCCCTACTGCTTACAAAACAGGTGCTTTACTGACTGAGCTCTCTCTCCAGCTTGTGACTGGTGACTTTTAATGATGTTAGAAGTAAGGACTAGCTAAGAGAGTCAATGGGTGCTGGTTTGTAGTGCAACACCTGCTCTACGTGCTACAGTACCGTTCAAGTTCACGAGTTGAGCAAGGGAGATTGACACACACAGACAGACAGACAAAGACATGGGTGCCAAGAATGCCCCTTTATTGTGTTTCAGGGCAGCTAATATAGGGTCTCCTTGACTAATGGCCATGCCCTAACTCTCAGCTACAAGCCCACCAGAAACCACTCCCCTGCCATCAGGAACTCCTGAGGGTCTCATGCTCAGAGCAGCTGCAAGCATAGGAAAACAAGGTGTTTACTCTGGCAGGCAGGGGGGGTCACAGGAAATTCAGGGTCTGGGGGTCCACAGTGCCCAACCCTAGGCAATGTGCTAAGGGAGGAAATCTCCTGTGGACCATGTCGTTGAAACACCTCATCAAATGCTTGAGCCAGCTGCTAGGATTGTGCCAGGTTTTCTTGACGAAGAGACAGAAATTTCCTCATGCTGGGGAGATGCAGTGAGAGGCAGGGCCTGGTTTGAATTCTTTTTAAACCATACGGCAAGCCCTGCTCACCATTCTTAATCCATCTGAAGGAATTAAATAGGCAGTCTCAAGATCTCACCTGTTCACACACCTGGTCCTCAGATGTGCTCTGAGTCTTCAAAGTACCAGGCACATGCAAAGGGGCGACTTTAGAAGGAAGGGGATGGATCCACCTCCTCAGCACACTTCTAGTGTGGAGCGGTCCTAGGAAGGGGGAAGAGGCTGAAGAATACGGAACCTCTCCTACTCCACCGCGGTGGGAATGTGGTGAGAAGCTCTCTGTGGGTTTATTATGTTTAGACACTTGAGCCCCCACTGACAGTGCTGTCCTGGAAGGTTGTGGAACCTGTCGGAGGTGGGACCTCGCTGGAGGAAGTGAGTTGCTGGGGTGTGCGCCTGGTCCCATTTCCTGACCTCTCTGCTTCCTGATGGCTGCCATGTGAACAGGCAGCCCCACTCGCTTCCTGTCACAGAGCCACTGTTGCCACAACTTCCCGGCAAATACGGAGTTGTTCTAGTTTTGTTTCTGTTGCTATGATTTGGATTATAATTCTGGGTCACAGTCTCTCATCGTAGGGAAGCCAAGGCAGCAACAACTTGAGGCAGCGAGTCACATCCAATCAAAGGTAGAACGAGAACAGATGTATGCATGCATTTTGCATTCTCCCCTTCTGTACAGCACATTATCCATACCTAGAGAATGCTGCTGCCTGCTTTTAGGCTGGATACACCCACACAAATTTAGACAACCCAGAGACCCGCCCACAGACTGACCTGATTTGGACAGCCACTGAGGTTCTTCCTAGGAGATGCCAGATCATGTTAAGTGGCCACTCTCCCAAGTACTGTAGTTGGTGAGGGCAGGGGTCAGCTCTCCTGCTCCCGAGGCCAGCTCTCCCACCTGCCACAGGCTACAAGGGGCAGTGGGGAGAGAGATGGCATCTCTCCTTCACCCACTCCACTGGATGGCAGATGAGGGATGGGCCCAGATCTCCCATGCATGCTCACGGGGCCAGATCATCTGGGCCAGATCATCTGGGCCCTGTCAACAGGGTTAGGTCTACTGTGCTACCTGGGCAAGGTTCAGGGCCCACTCTTCTGAGGGCTGCAGTCAGTGGTAGGCAGTGTCGGCTCTCCCACTCTGTGACCCTGGGACCAGTTTTCCTGACTGCAGTTGGTGTTGTTATTTAGAAAAAGCTGCACACAAGAGAAAGACGCCATGTGGCAGAGCTCAGGTGGAGGGTTTCTTTATTGGTGGAAAGTGAATGAGGAAAGGAGGGGAGGGGAGACCAGCCTCTGGGGACAGGAGTGGCAGAAGAGAAGAGAGGAAGAGAGGGGAGGGAGAGAGAGAGAGAGAGAGAGAGAGAGAGAGAGAGAGAGAGGAAGAAGAAGAAGAAGAAGAAGAAGAAGAAGAAGAAGAAGAAGAGGTGGGAGGTGGGCAGAGCCCTTTAAGGGAGAACATAGTGAATGTGCACACGTGTTCTTAGTAGCTACAGTTGAGGATGCACACCCCAAGGTCTGGCCAGTACAGATGCTTGAATACTAACAGTAGGTGTTGAGGGGTGAGGGGTGAAGGGGTCATATCTCCCTTGATCTCCCCACAGCTGACAGACAGGTAGTGGGGCTAGCTCCCCTATTCTCACACCTTCATGGCTGGCTCACCTGCACCCCAGTCAACAGCTCCATTATGTTGCTCAGGTAAGGTGCAGGGCCTGCTTTCCTGAGTGCTGCAGTTGGTGAGGAGCAAGGCCAACTTTCCCTAGGGCTGCAGCCAGGGAGGGACAGAGCCATCTCTGTGTGGCCCCATTCTCGCTGCCTTCAGTGGTAACAGGAGCCACAGACCTCACCACAGAACGTGGCTGGGGCAAGGTCACGGACCCAGACATGGCCCTTGACAGCATTCCAGGCCCAGATGATACCAAGGGCTCACTCAGATCCGTATGGCCCCAGCAGTGGCACAATCCTCAGGCACTAATATGGCCCTAGGTGGTGGCCCAGACCCCTGATGTCTGCGTGGTCTTTGGTGGCAACACAGACCCTGGCTGCCTGAACCAACACAGACCCAGCAGCCTGGGCCTGGATGTCACCATCGATGACCATTTTCTTGATTGACTAGTTTTATCCATCCCATGTTGCTGTTTAGCGGAAGACCCTGGCAGGAATCAAATAAACAAAAATGTACACCAGTGATAAGACATCTAAGGAGACAGTGAGGATGGGAATGAGTACAGCAGCGATAAGGTGTGTGATAGAGCAAGGAGGTGGAAATGCTGGGTCTTACTTAGAGAGACTCAGCAGGGAGGGCGGGTGTCTCTGAGAGATGGTGAGGGCTGAATGAGAAGAAGGACCTAATTACAGGTGGGTCTGGAGGAGAGCGTTCAGGTGGAGGAAACCTCAGCAGCAAAGGCCTGGGGTGTGGAGGATTTGAGTCTAGGGAACAACGGGGGTGGGGGAGGAGGAATTCCCTAGAGGGCATGGGAGCCACAGAGATCACACTGTTCGGACTCCTAGTTCAGGGGAAGAGCTGAGATTTTCCTAAGATGCGATGGGAGACCCTACAGAGCTGAACAAGACCTTACTATGTTCTGCATTTTGCTTTCCAATCGCACAGCTACTGCGTGGAGAATAGATCTCAGAGGAGGCCAGAGCATGTGAAAATTGTCTTAGCCAAAGAGGCCGAAACCTCAAGATTTATAGAAAGGTATTAAATCTAACTGTAAAAGATCAGCTTAAATTTGAAAGATATCAGTTAATTAAAGGATTAAGATTATGGTACACTTTGATTTCTGGAAATTAAGGACTTCCATTGCCTTTTGTTGGAGGGAAGGAGGGAGGGGGAGGGGAGGTGGGGAAGAGGGAGAAGAGGAGGGAGAATATATATATATATATATATATATATATATATATATAAACATACACATATATGTACATACATATATACTCACACACATGCGCACACATGCACACACATACATATATATCCCTGGCACCAAAGGAAAGCCATTGTCTATTACCTCAGTTACCTGGACTAGGATGTGGCGGTCCTTACCTTCAGGGCTCCTCTTGGTTAGCATCCACTAAAAGTCATTTACTTTAACTTCAGTTCAACAGAAAAATGGAAAAGATTGTGTTGAAATTGCATGTTAAGAGGAAGGCCACAATCACCTTCAGTGTTTACTGTGTAGGTGGGTGGCCCCACACAGAAAATTACATACACCCACTTCCAATATACAAATTTAAAAATATATATGTGTGTATGTAAAGAGAGAAAGAAAGAGAGGGAAAGAGAGGGAGTGTGAGGGAAGGGAGGGAGGGAGGGAGGGAGGGAGAGAGAGAGAGAGAGAGAGAGAGAGAGAGCACCTTCCTTGGTTCAGGTAGAGTCCTGCCATGGGTACTCTAAACAGGGTGGGGTGGTGCATATTACTCCCCCAGTCCCAGCATTCCATGGGTCCCCTCATAAAGATCTGAGATAGATTGTAGAAGGAGACAGGGCCAGCAGCACCCCCAACTTCCATTGTTGTTTCCCCGAGGAGAGGAAGCCAGTGAAAGCCTGCCGAGACCCCAACTCACCTCTTTCGTGCTTCATGGGTCCACATACGATTTCGGAAAATTGTACTAAGTAAATAATTAATTGTATCCCTTTATCCTAACTAATGTTTCTGGAAACTCATCGAGCATTCAGGAAGTGGGGGGCTGTGTTAGAGCCTTCTTCTGCAAGAGCACAAACCTTTAATGCCATTCTGGTCTAATCCAGCCACCCCTCCAGCTTCCACGAAGAGGGTACTGTGGCTCACGCACTGGTTACTTTGCCCATTGCCGTGACCAAACACTTAACAAAAAGCAACATAAGGGATGGGGTTATTTTTCTCCCTAGGTAAAGGGTGCAGGCTCCATCATGGTGGGAGAGTCACTGTGGCAGGTGGCTGAGGTAGCTAGCCATGCGTCCTCCACAGTCAGGAAGGAACGGACAGGAATTGGGACTGGGCTTCCAAATTACTTCCTCCAATTAGGCCCTAATTTGAGACATCCAGTGTTAAGACAATCTTCCAAAATAGCACCTACCAACTGGGGATCAAGTGTATAAACACAGGAGCTGTGGGGGACATTTCACGTGGAACCACAGCAGGGTGTATGAAGTGACAGGGGCTGCAGAGCTGCAGGTAAGACTCTGTCTTCCCCTGTCTGCCAAGTTCTCCCGGAAATACCTTTAACCTGAATGGCAGAGATCTCAATGTAACCCACAGGCAGTCACAGCATTGTCTTGTAGGCTGTTGCAAGGGTCCGAGCAGTAGGTGCCTAGAAAGTTCTTTCTCAGCTCTTGGCACAGGTCAGCAGGTCCTGCGCCAGGCTTGTTTGAAAGTCTTCTGCACCCACTTTACTGAAATGTGGTCCTCCGACCAGCAGCCAAATCCCCGGGGGAGCCAGACACAGCAGAATACTCTCTCAGGACCCCACTTAGACTTACAAAACCAGTGTACACCTGAGGAAGAGGGGGACTCTTGGGGTGCTCTTGTCAGAGTATACTCCAAAACTGATGCTCACAGTGAGAACTAGGGCCCATTTGATTGTGGAAATCCATTGACAGCAACATGTTGGTGCCAAAAGATGTCAGCACGGGGACAGAGGACATGCCCCACATCCTCAGCATCCTTTAAACCCCACAGGACCACATGTGTTCACAGCCAAAATGACACCACTTAAAGGTTTTCTGACAGGCAAATATGAAACAATGCGAGAAATGATCCAAAAACAGAAGCAAGTGATCTTTATCTTTTTTATGTAGAGCAATGACATTGCAATTCCTATAGCTGGTCGTTATCGTTTCAATTTTCCGTTTTCCAGATTTGCTTCCTGAGTAGCAACCATTTTTTTTTTTTATTTAGTGAGTTAATTAAAATAGTGAGAACTGACAGTGGCTGAAGAGCCAGAGGCCTGGAGGTTTGGGAGACTAAAAAGGAGAGTTTTTAGTTTGGCTGAAGTGAATTGAACTTGGCAACACTGGCTTTCCCACTAATGTTACTTTTAAGATTTATTTATTTTTATTTATGTATATTGGTCTTTTGCCCGAATGCACGTCTGTGTACCACCTGCATGCCCTGTCCTTGGAGTCCAGAAGAGAGTGTCAGATCTGGAACTGGAGTTACAGATGTTTGTGAGCCACCATGGAGGTGCTCGGGCAAGAGCAGCCAGTGCTCTTAACTACCAATCTATCCACCCCAGCCCTAAACACACTTTTATTTTAATACCACACACTTAGATCCTGTACTGTGTCCATGTGCGGGAGGCACAGCATGACCCAGGGCCGCAGCACAGTATCACACGTGTTCAGTGGTCACAGAAGCTGAAGCCTTTATTATCTCTGAGCATCACAATCAAAGCGAGGAACAAACGATGCGTACTATCATGTTAGCAGGAGCAGTTCAAGCACATCCCTCCACCCTGTGTATTGGAGAGGAGGAAACCACAAACAGAGGGGGAGGCACTAGCTGAACTTATCGCGGGCAAAAAGGGATGAAACACAACCTCTCCCATGGATAGTTTAAATAACTACTTGATGGACGTATAGTTACCAGGAGGGGGAAACGAGCTTGGGAGGAAGGAAGGAAGGAAGGGATCTGGAAGCAGACCCAACTGCTCGAGCCATCATCAATGACAGCAAAGCGGTTTGTAATGAAATGCTCACCCTCCTGCAAGCAGACAAGCAATAGTAGAGATCCCCCCCTTTTTTTTCTGAGTAGCATCTACCTTGATATGATCAGGCAGCAAAGTCCAAGGATGCAGCAAGGACCTCTCACTGGCCATAGCACTTTGATTTACTAGGTTTTGAAACTCGGATTTAATGAATGAAACCCCAACAATAATCACAACCCTGACAATAGCGCAGAAAGAAGGGAGTCGTGTGTCCATGCTATTTTTGCAGGGGGAGGGGGAGGCTGGCATGAATGTGAGTCCTGGAAGGGAGAAATGAGCATCAGATCGTTTTTACAGTGGTAACTACATGAATGGAAACGCAGTCTCTCTCAGAATGCGTGCAAAGCTCTCCATGTAGCAGACAGCTGAAGGTGGTAGCTCTGAGCAGGTTTGCTTGCCAGAGATCTGAGCACGCGTTCTGGTCACAAGAGCCCTCTTGGATGGCTGGCTTGGAGCACAGTTACTGGCACAAAGCAGAGGAGCAGGCAGGAATCAAGAACCCTGGGTGCCCAGCAGTGAACACAGACGACACCCAGGGCAGCCTTCGCTGTTTCTTCCAGGGACCATGTGGGAGATCAGACCCTGACTTACCCATGCGTAGATCTTCACAGACAGCCTATACTCTGTCATCTTCCCTTTGCCAAGGGCCACCAGCTTACAGATGAAGCCAAACACAGTCACAGCTGTCGACATTCTGTATGTCCCTTCTGACTGTTGTTTTTTGTCTCTAAGCCCCTTGGCTAGACATGGAGCACCTCCGCTGGTACCCTAGCCCAAGTTCATGCCATTGCAGCCGCAGAGAATCTCCTTGAATGTTTTGCGCAGCTCCAGGCTGCGGAAGGCGTAGATGAGGGGGTCGATGACAGAGTTGCACATGATGAGGACCAGGTAGGTGTTGAAATGGGCCGTGTAGCAGATGCAGTAAGGGTTGGTGGGGCAGGTGATGATGAGAACCAGGTGGAGGAAGAAAGGTGCCCAGCAGAAGATGAACACCCCCAGCAGGATGGTGATGGTGACAGCCCCCTTCATGCACGAGTGCTGCTGCGGGGCCACCCCATGAGCTGGCGGCAGTGCAGCAATGCGCTGGACGTGGAGCCTGGCAAAGAGGAACATGTGGATGTACAGGGTGCCCATGAGGAGCACCATGGCGAAGAACATAGTAATGAGGCACACGATGACCATCTTGCTCTCGGAGTAGATGATGAACATCACACCGCAGATGCCACAGCAGACCCAGATGGCCACGATCAGGGTGAGGGCCTTCCTCACGGTCATGATGCTGTGGTAACGAAGGGCATAGAAGATGGTGACATACCTGTCCACGGCGATGGCCAGGAGGTTGCAGATGGAGGCCACCAGGGAGATGCAGATCATAGAGTCGAAGATGTTATCCATGTGCTGGATGAACTGGTCCTCCAAGGTCAGGGAGTCGCTGTTGATAATGGCGATCATGATGGTCTCCAGGGAGTTGGACACACTCACCAGCATGTCGGCTGCAGCCAGGCTGCAGAGAAAGAAGTACATGGGCGAGTGCAGGTTGCCATTCCTGACCACAGCCAGGATCACCAGGATGTTCTCCATCAGGCTGACAATGCCCAGTGCCAGGAAGACCTCTGGCTTGATGAAGACCTGCTCGCAGAACCCGCTACCGCTCCGGTTGCTGGCAGAAGGGGCTGCAGGGTGCTCTGAGAGGTTAGGCAGCATCGGATAAGCAGAGAACAGGCAACAGGAAGAGTTCATGGTTAACAGAGGCCTGAGTCCCAGCTGCGGCTCCTGAGGGTCCTGAGCAAGCTGCTGGGAAACACTCTCCTTCTAGGTGTTTCTCTTGTGGATGCTGCCCAGTCTAGCCTTTAGGAGAGAGAGAGAGAGAGAGAGAGAGAGAGAGAGAGAGAGAGAGAGAAAGAGAGAGAGGGGGGGGGGGGAGGACTTGGAGACATAGAAAGAACTTTCCTTGCGGCTCCAACAATCAGCGCAGATCTGCTCTGCCTGCCTCATCCCCTGTCGCTCTCACCCCCTCTCTCTCCTGGGCTCCTCTCAGAGCCCAACCTGACACCGGTTGCTACAGTTACAGCTCTACTCATAGCGAGGTAGGGGATGTGGGACTTGGCGCTAGATGTGAGAAGGAAGAAAGCCCTCGGATTTTATGCATCGGAACTCCTATTTCATCTCCAGCGCAGCAAAATGACCACTGAGCAGCTAGCACCCTCTGACTGACAGCAGCAGGTCCGGGCTCTGGGTTCCGTTCCACTGGGAAGATGTGGAAGCGGACTGGCGCCCTCTGCAGGCCGGACTGCTCCCCTGAGCTCGTGCAGGTAAAGAGGGATCGTATTCATTCCTGCGTGAATGCCTTTGTGGGTTGATTTGGGCTTTGAAAAACAAAACTGCTATGTGTCAGGTCTGCACTGGGTGTAAGGGATACAGAAGGCAGCAAGAGAGGGGCTGCTCCAGCCTCTGCCTCATAACCAGAACTGGTGTGGAGAACTGGAAATCAGAGAATTGTACACACCGGTTGGCAATATTTCAGGCTTCATTCAGAAACTCAACAGTTAAGCAAGTAACACGACACTTTGTGTTACATCATTTTTTTTTATTTTTAAGAACATATAAAAACCACACCTTCACTAATAGTTCATTAACTATGCAATGTAGTATGTCTAAGACACAATATGATGCCTTAATTTAAAAATAGCTTATTGCCAACCATTCCCTGGTTCTTCAAGGAGTCCCAATCTTTTTGCTATGGGAGAGGCATGTCCTGCTTCAATGTTGATGGCTCCTATTGGTCAGGGTATGATTTCTGAAGCTGGGGGGGGGGGGCATTGATCATTCTTACTTTCTAAGTTGCATCAGCATCCGGGCCTGGTAGTGTTGTAGGTTGGTGAGCAGATGTTTGTTTGTGGAGAGCTGGAAAGTGCAGATTCATGACCAAATTATCTTGGGTTACTATATTTTCTTGAATACAGGGTCTCAAATATATATATATATATATATATATATATATATATATATATATATATATACATACACCAGGCTGGCTTTGAACTCACTACATATCCGAGGCTAAGCTTAGACTTCTGATCCTCCTGCCTTTGTCTCCTGGCTGTAGGGATTATGGGCACATGTCACCACGCCTTGTGTATGTGGTGCTGGGGATTGAACCACGGGCATCATGTGTGCCAGGGAGGTACTCTACCAATCAAGCCACATCTCCTGGCCTGTCTTTGGCTCTGCTTAGACCATATATAGAGTCATGCCCGATTCTGTGTATGATGTAATGTTCTGTGGCTATCACATGGAACTTTGGAAATGCGTCCAATTAGCAGAGCACTAGCTTCTGCCAGCTCCAAAGTGAAGCATCTCATCACACAGCATTGGGAGCCCAGAGCAAGAAACCCCCCCCCCACTTTACTACAAGCCACCCCCACTAATTCTTGTCTGGATTTACTACTTTGTTTCATTTTGTATCGATAAAGCTTCAGGAAAACATTTAAACTCTGTAACCTGTTGCTTGGGCAAACTGAATTCATATCCACCAGCTGTGGTCACTCATATTTGGCTCCAGAATAAGCTACCTCTTGTCCCCTTTGAGGTGAGAGTTGTTTTGATTTGACACCAGGACACTGATGCAGGGGTGTTTTGAGTTCAGGTCTTACTTGAGCTACAGAGTGAATTCAAGACTAACCTGGGAAACTAGTGAGACCCTGCCTCAAAATTAAAAAAAAAATGAAATGAAGGCTGGGGATACAGCTCAGTGGTAGAGCACGTGTCTAATACATAAGAGCTCTGGGTTCAGTCTCCAGTGCTCCAAACCAAACACTGGACCCCAGTGATTCTTCCTCCCAGCAGGGACTTTTCTCTGTACTACCCCATGCTCTTCCATAGAATCTCACCTACAACAGAGCTTCTGTTCTTAGATGGGGGTTGTTCCTCTCAGCCCCTGCTGCTGGCTCACCAGCTGGGTCTGTGTGGTAGACACAGGAGAATGTGACGGACACGGGTCAGGGAAGTCTAAGAGCTGGTGGGGCAAAGGGGAGGGACTCTCATCTGGATGGTCGAAGAACCTTCCTAGACTGAGGAATATGTAGGTTTTGACTTCTCTGAAGAGGTGATACCCAGTGTGGGGTTGGTGAGGTGGAGGCTGGGGCTGAAAGATGTAGGAAGGGCCCAAGGGAGGAGTTTCATCTGGCAGAGTTAACAGAGAGGAGGGTTCTGGGCAGAGGTACTACCGTACTTGCAGTCTGGAGGGAATAGCCATCTGTAGCAGGTGGGCATGAGGACCCCATTAGATTTCTGAATCAGAGTCACTCGGGGTAGTATGAGCCAGGGATGCACCATTTTGTCAAACTCCTCCTTTTTTGTTGACCTGTGACAATTCTCAACTGTAGTAATTTGATTCCAGAACTTAAGTATCTCATTTCTCTACATTTTCCCTTCCCCGTGGGCTCCCAGTAATGGCCAGCCAGGAGAGATGGCTATCGATCACCTGACATTCTTTAACTGACTACTCACTGGTTACCCCTAGCAACAGCCGACTGTGGCCAAAATAAACTTTTCAGTTCAAGTAGAAGAAAATTTAGAATACTCATTAAAACTTTGGAATGAGGAATTTGTCTTAAGATGGACAACCTCTGGTTTACTATGCAGACGACCGTTACATGACATTAGGAGACAAGCCAGGATGGGTCCTGAATTTCTCTCGTAGACAAAGCATCCTTCTGCACTAGTAGAAAACAGAGAGTCTCTGACTGAAGAAGCTGGATAGAAGGAGTGAATTGGAATTCACCTAAAAGGAAATGTGATGAGAAGGGCATGAAAAGGTGCTAGACCATCGGGGGAGGCAGGGCAATGCAGATCACGGTGGGATTTCAGTACAGTTTCCCTTGGTGGATTGCCAGGAGTTATAATGCTGGCAAGCTCCAGACAGCATGTTAGAACTCTCTCACTGTCTTCCAGTGTTTGTAAACAGACCCACAAGCTGTTGGTATCTGCTAAAATAACACTGATTGGTGTTGGGAATCTCAGCCATGGCCTGAGGGGTGTGAAGAAGCTCTTGATTCATCTTCAGACTTTTGATGTCATTTCTGATCCTAAGCCACCTTTGTTCTAGTGTGCAGGAAAGCAATTTCAAACTTTTGGTGACTTCTTGTCCTCAGGGTTACAGCCAGAGATGTGTTCATACCGTCTAGGTCTGTGTGTTTAAGGGCACTGGTGTCATGGGCAAAGCTGGGTTATAAGGCAGGCACATTTGGTATCTGTGAGGTTTTCCTGTTCTGTGCTTGGCCTGAGAACACTTCCTGGTTTCCATCCTTTGGCATGCATGTCCTTTGGGGGAGAAAATGGGGACTTGACGTTTTCAACCTGCACCTTCATGTGATAGCTCTTTAAAGCTGTTTTTGCTTTTTATTTTTTAAGCCCCAAATAAACAAACAACAACTGAACATCCCAGCATTGAATCCTCACTTGGGCTCACAAGGTAACTAAAAGATAGATGAAGGCTAGGCATCTCTGATTTCATCTTGCATCTGCCTACCTAACCAATCATGGGCTGATGACATAATGGGCCGTCACCCCATTGTGCAATAGCGGCCACCTCAGACAACTTTTTATATTAATAAGAGTAAAGATGCAATAGAGTCGGATGAGGATAACTGTCCCCCAGAGTAAGACTGCATCCCGGAGCTGAAGCAACCATCTTGGAGACTGGTGACTTCCAGGGATAACATCACCCCACAGCTGAGACAACGATAGGCCAGTGGTGGGCAAGATGGCACCTTGGAAGAGGCTATTTAATTATGCATACCTCTAGCTTCTATTTAACTTAAAGTTCACTTCAATACTCAAAAGACATTGATTCAACCTCCTTTCTCTGCCGTTCACTATTACATGTCTATTTTCCTTTTTATGTGTGTTTGTCTATGTGCACGCATGCGTGTGCGTATAAATGCAAAGCAATGCGTATGTGCGTATGGAGGCCAGAGGTTAATCTTCAGTATTGTGTCTTAGGTGCTTTCCACCTTGCTTTGGAGGCAGGGTCTCTCACCCATCTCATAGTTTGTTCACTAGGCTAGGCTGGTTAGTCAGCAACCCCCAGAGACTGGATCTTTCAGCTTCTGCCTCCCCAGCACTGGGATTCCCAACAGAAACCATGCTGAGATTTGTATGTATTCACACGAGTTCAAAATCAGATCCCCAGACTTGTGCAGCAGACCCTTTACTGACAGAGCCATCTCCCCATCTCGATTACTCAGCTCTTTCATTGGTGTATTGGACGGGGTAGCTAACCCTGGACTGTTGCAGCTGCTGGCTGGGGCTTTTGCCCTAAAACCCTGGCTATATTTCAACTGCTAATGAACACTGTGGGTCTCTAAACACCGCGTCTCCTCCACTTTCTGAGAGAACCACACGGATGCAACTCTGCATTTTAATAGAATCTTCTATAAATGAATTGGCTTTTTAAAATAATCATAAAACGTGATGGGATCTGCTGGTGTGTGCCATGCAGTGTTGGCACATGTGAGGATTCTTGCTTGGAATCTGTGGTCATAAATCATCCTAAGACTGTAGAGTGGATCAGGAGAAAATCCACCCAGATGGTCTTTGTACTCCAAAAGCATCTTCAGTCCTGTAGCTGGTGTGTTCCTGTTATCTTTAAAGACCCAACCTGAATGTCAACTTTAAGAAAATGTTTTTCCTCATTTGTCATATGCTAGTTTAGCTTCTCTGCCACAAAAGTCTCCCAAACAAGGCCAACAGGGTTCTTTTCACCCCCTTTTTAGTTCTAAAAGGCACACAAAAGAAAAAAGTGCATGAGCTGGATTTCATCAAAATGAAGAATTGTGTATTTTAAAAACTACCACGAAAGTGAGAAAACACCCCACAAAATGGGAGAAAGGTATTGGAATCCAGGCAGCCTAATAAGTGATTTCTACTTAGAACACAAAGAAAATGTGTATAATCCAATCAGAAAGGCAGTATATTATCTTCATTGGATCATTTTGGATGGTACCCATGTATCACAAGATTCTTAAGTATGTCCAATTATTTGTGTGCTGATTAAATTATATCACAAATAAGTAGCAAAGAATTTGGACAGATCCTTCACCAAAAGCGATATCAGATGTCCAGCAAGGAGCTGGGCAGATGGTGCAGTGGTTAAGAACAGTTTGTTCTTTCAGAGGACCTCAGTTTAGTTCCTGGTACCGGTGTTGGAAGGTCACAGCTGCCTGTAGCTCCAGCTCTGGGGGATCCAACACCCTCTTCTGGCTTCTGTCGTTAGGTACCCGCACCAAACTGCACAACACACAAGCACACTCATATACATAGTTAAAAGTAATAAAATGAATCTTTAGAAATTTTCCCAACGGGCGTTCAACACTGTTTTCCATTACAGACGTACCAAAATCAATTAAAATTCATTGGATTGTAAGACTTACATAGGCAGACTTTATGATTCAGTATTTAAGGTCAATAAAGTTACCTTTAAAAATAGCACGAATCTTATATAATTAGAAGTCAAGTGTCATGGCAAAAAGGTGGCCTTGGCCAGTGGTCATGTTAGATAATAACGCTAGATTTTGTATGGGTCTGAACTTTGCCTCATAGGCAGATGGCTGCCTTCTCTGTGGTTTCAGCACTCCCTTGCTGGACAGTTCCCAGTTGTCATCTGCCTTCAAATCAGGTTTTGAGTCCACCTCAGGCATCTTTGCTGAAGCCGCCATCATGTTCAGCCTAGAGACCTCGCGCACATCTCCTTCAGCCCTTGATGCCTTTACTGTCTTCTGCAGTTATAGTTTAACCTGCTAACCACACTGCTCTGTTTTAAGCCCAACCCTGGTCTTGTTACCCTCTGGGTTAAAACTCCTCAATTTACTCCCTCTAGCTTTTTGTTGTTTGTTTGTTTTTGTCTTGTAAATTTGACATAAGCTAGAGTCATTTTGGAAGAGGGACCCTCAGAAAGGAAAATGCCTTCATTGTATTAGCCTGTAGCAAGTCTGTGTGTGTGTGGGGAGGGGGAGGTCATTTTCTTGGCTAACTATTGATGTGAAAGGTTCCAGCCTACTATGGGAAGTGTCACCCCTGGGCTGGTGGTCCTGGCTTGTATAAAAAGGCAAGCTGGGCAAGCCATGGGAAGTAAGGCAGGAAGCAATGGACTCTTCTTCAGCTCCTGCTTTGAGCTCCTGTTCTGGCTTCCCTTCATGATGGACTGCACCGTGTAAACCACATAAACCCTTTCCTCCCAAGGTTGGTGTTGGTCAGTGTTTTATCACAGCAACAGGAACCTACTGGGACAAACATTGGCACTAGGTTCACAGCTGTGGTACCACAGGGCAAGCTATGACAGTTGTTTGCACGGCGCTTCTCACCACCCCTTGTTGTGGAATATTTAACTACGTAAGGATGTGCTGTGGAATGTTACTTAACGGTGTAACGGTGTGCGAACATTTGTTTCTGCTGCATCTGTTTCATGATGTAAGGATGTGTTACTTTCGTTCATGCTGCACTGTTTCATTATGAAAAGATGTGTTGCTGCTTCACCTTGACGGCTTAAGGCACCTGATTAATTTAATAAAAAGCTAAATGACCAATAGCTATGTAGAAGAGAGACAGGTGGGGCTGGTGGGCAGGGAGAATAAGTAGGAGGAGAAATCTAGGCTTAAAAAGAGCAAGAGGAAGAAGAGAAGAGAGAATGAGAGGGAGAAGAAGAACAAAGAGAATGAGAGAAAGATGGTTATGCCCGGGGCCAGAAACCAGGCATCCACCAGGCAGCCAGACACTGGAGGAAGCAGGAAAGTAAGACATACAGAAAGAAAGGTAAAAAGCCCCAAAGGCAAGAAGTAGATAAAGAGAAACAAGTTAATTTAAGTTAAAAGAGCTAGCCAGAAATGAGCTTAAGTTAAACCAAACATTCATAACTAATAAGAAGTCTCCATGCCATGATTTGGGAGTGGGTTGGTGGCTCCCCAAAATTAAAGCTTGGTACAATCTCTAGTTCTCAGTCCTT
This sequence comes from Microtus oregoni, assembly GCF_018167655.1. Classification (NCBI taxonomy): domain Eukaryota; kingdom Metazoa; phylum Chordata; class Mammalia; order Rodentia; family Cricetidae; genus Microtus; species Microtus oregoni. The sequence goes on from NW_024543978.1 coordinate 6,545,485, forward strand.
TCCATAGAGATGGTTCTGTAAGTCAGGAGGTGGCCCAAGAGGGAACATAGGAAGGAAGAAGTAGTCTATCTGAGGTCCATAAATGGTTGGGAACTTAGATGCCCCCTTCAACCCCTTTCGTGTTTACCCAACTCCCAACTGAGGACCTTGGGCTCAGCGCAGAGATGTAGAGGCCATCTCTGGACCCAATTAGCTTCCACCCTGGAGAAAAATCAAATTAAACAAGCTGATGGACTCAGCACGTCTCAGAAGGAGTGTGCTGGCTCCCAGAGTCTGCATTCCCAGCAGCATTGCCCCTTCTGACATTAGTATGTCTGCACCCCACTTTCTTCCTCACCCTCTGTAGTTAGCCTGATCATAGCCTGACATGGACTCCATCATGTCAGGCCTGAACATCTTCCAGGTTGATCTATCCAGGCATAGTGGCTCGTAGCCACCTGGAGCAGTTTACATTTAAGTTAGTGCCAGGTCCAGCCTCCCGGTCTTCAGCTGCAGTAGCCACACCTTGACTGCTCACTGGTCACCGGTATCTAGTGGCATTTTTATATTGGATGAACCAAGCATAGGACAGTTCCATCAAAGCAGGCCTAAGGCAGCTTGATCCTTTAACCAAACATATAGGTGCCCATGCAAGGGTAAAAATTGGACTGCTGAAGGCCCTGCCCAGGCAGTCATGGTGACGTTAAGTGGCAGGAGCAAAGCCCAAACACCTGCTGATTATCTCTCTCTTTATTTCATTTATATCATGCCCAACCCTGACATCCATTTTGACGCCAAAAACTCCAGACTTTATTCATCTCGTGACTGAATAACATTTTATCATGTCTCTATAAGACTTTTCTTTACCTACTCATCCCGTGATGGGCCTCTAGGTTACCCACTATTTTAGACATTGTGATGAGGGCACAGGCATGAAGATTTTTCTCTGGTATGCTCTTTTCATTGCCTGTGTGTCTCTGCTCTGGAATGGGTAGCTGGATCATAGGGCAGACCTATATTTCCTGTTTTCGAGGAAGAGCCACAGTGTTCTAATGTATATCTCCATCAGTGTGTAATAAGAATCTTTCCCCCACATATATATTTTCCTGCATTTAAAAAAATTAGTGGGGCAGGAGAGATGGCACATTGGTTAAGAGCACTGACTGCTCTCCCAGGTCCGGAGTTCAGTTTTCCAGCACTCACGCGGTGGCTCACAACTACTGTAATTCCAGCTCCAGGGGATCCAGTGCGGTGCTCTCTTCTCACCTCCTCAGGCACACACACACACACACACACACACACACACACACACACACACACTGCATATATTTAGTGCACTTACATACACGAAGGCAAAACATTCACACACATAAAAATAAGTAAAAAATAATATGCCTTGTAGTTTTGATTTGCATTTCTTGGCTGGCTAATTACACATCATTTTTTCCACATTTTTTTTGGTACATGTAGTTTTGTTACCTTGTAAAGTATCTCTATTTTAGAATCATGTCCTTTGTTGTTTCATGAGTTCTTTGTATTCAGGATGAGTGGTGGCCAACCATTGTGCAGCTCTTCTCTTCCCTCTGTTGACCGTTTCTTTGGCAGTGCAGAAACTTTGAGTTTGATCTAACCCTGCTCATTTACTATTGCTTTGCTTTCCTGTGCTTTGGGGTCAGAACCAAAAGAGTCATCATCTCTACTAATGTCTTAAAGTATTTAGCTCACATTTACTTCCAGTAGTTTCAGAGTTTCAAGTTTGGGTCTTTGATCCATTTCAAATTAATTTTTGAGCAGGGTGTGAGGGCTCTAGGTTTAGTATTCTGAATGCAGCTAGTTGTTTCTTTGAGCAGCATTTGCTGAGAGGTTATACTTTCTGGGAGAGTCAGTTGACTGTAAATGTCTCTCCCATCTCAATGTGTGTGTGTGTGTGTGTGTGTGTGTGTGTGTGTGTGTGAGAGAGAGAGAGAGAGAGAGAGAGAGAGAGAGAGAGAGAGAGAGAGAGAGAGAAAGAGAGAGAGAGAGAGGAATTGAATGCTAGGGAGCAGGACCTCTGACAACCCGAGTTAGGTTCCGGAATCCACATCAAACAGTCAGAGGAGGCAGCCCACATCATCTGTAATTCCAGCACACCTGTGGTGAGATGGGAATGACAGAAAATCAGCCAAAGCCCCCAGGCCAGCTGGCCTGGAAAACTCAGTGAGGCTGCAGAAACAAGGGAGCCTGTCTCAAGGGGAAGGAGACTACAGACCCCTGAGAGTGTCCTCTGCCCTATACATGCATGCCTTGGTGCATACAAACCAATACAGTCACACCCATGCATGTACACACACATACACACCAATACGGTCACACCCATGCACATACATACACACATAGACACCAATATGATCACACTCTTGGAATACACACATACATACCAATACGATCACACCCATGCAATACGCACATACACCCACTTGCTTTCCCCCCTTTCTTAAGAGGATTTGAATTGCTTGCCTGACACTGGCAACTGATTAGCAAATTAATATGCTAGTAGTAGAAAGGAATTGTTGATTGTGAAAGTGGAAGCCCTCCCCATCATCCCGAGTGTGTAATCAGTGCACTGAGGAGAACAGAGCCCTTCCTACGCCTGCGGAATCAAGATCCTTTCTTTTTTCCCCCAGATCTTGTTTTTTTTTTTTTTTTTTGCATTCATAATTAAGATGGAGGCAGGAGAGAGGCGCTGAGAGATAAAGGATAAGGAAGGGGTGGCTTGGCATTGAGAGAGCAGCTGAAGCTCTTCATCCTGTTTCCCTCTGCAGACAATGAGTGAGCAGCCGGCCCGGAACCCTCCATCAGCAGGCCCTGGGCGTTCGCAGAGTTGATGCTGCTAATGGCGTTTTCATAAAGCTCTCATTAACAGTTGCTCAGGAGAGCACTCTTACTTCTAATGTGCACTGTTTTCTATGCTTACAATTCTGAAGAGACCGGGTTAACGGGGCTTGCTACCCGCCGAGGCACCCTGTGCCCAGAGGAAATCAAAGGACTTGTCATCCTTTGGCTCAGTTTCCAGACCCTTCTTTTTGTGTTGCAAACGCCTGTTGAGTCCAAAATTAGGCCATTGTCAAGGAAAACTGGGCCACACATGGGCCTGACAATTGCCAACAGGTTAAAGTCTGAACCACAGAGACCCTGATCTAGGGGACAGCAGCAGTCTTCATGAGGAGTGTGCCCTGGTGGTCAGCTCTGGCTTCCAGGGTCCTGTTTATTGTGATAGAAACAGATGGAAGGGCCGGGCGATGGTGGCGCACGCCTTTAATCCCAGCACTCGGGAGGCAGAGGCAGGCAGATCTCTGTGAGTTCGAGACCAGCCTGGTCTACAGAGCTAGTTCCAGGACAGGCTCCAAAGCCACAGCGAAACCCTGTCTCGAAAAACCAAAAAAAAAAAAAAAAAAAAAAAAGAAACAGATGGAAGGCACTGAGGAGCCTAAGCCAGCACTTAATATCTGGGAATAAATGGACAAGACAACCAGCTAACTAAACTGAGGATCCGCTGTGTGCTGGGCCTCATGTGAACTATATATAGCTAAGAGATAGGGTGAGCTATGGTTCCTGAAATAATGTTAGAAGTAAGATAGAACTTCAGGCCCACACAGGGCAAGTTAAGATGGTCATAGTCAGGAGAGGGTGTGCTAGTTAGTGTCAATCATTCTGTAATACGAGACCCGATAATAGAGAAAAAGCAAGAAATCTATCTACAAGTCATCTTTTCAAATTCTGTAATACAAGAAGCATACTTGGCCTAAATCTTTGCACAATATGACCAACCACTGTCTGTAAATATTTGTTATTACTATAGTAAAAACATCCCAAAAATATTTGAACAGGGTACATGGTTGTCTGGTCACTGTAATTTTCCAGCCTCCCTTGCAGCTAGGTAGCCATGTGACTAAGTTCTGACTTGTGGTTGGGAGCAGGTGGAAGGACACGATTTTTGCACTGTGCCATTCAGAGGGACCACCACCTCTGTCTTGCCATACTCACCTCCCCATTGACTGAGAGAAAGATTGCACGTCAGTGGAAGCCAGCTGCTGTGGACTTGGTTGAACAACTTTATTGGCCTTCATTATACAGTCATGTTCTGTGGGTGGGACGTGATGTGGGAGGCTCAAGACTTAGGAGCCTCCCCCTGAAGTTATGTCAGCCAACAGGAGACTCTTTGGTGGCACTGCCTTCCCATGCATAGGGCTCTACTGTCATTCCACTTCTGTGAGCTGTCTCTTACGTGACACTGGGGTTTTTTGGTCAGGCAGCTGCTTGAGCTCCTGTATGGAATCCCAACAAACTCATTATTGTGGGCTATTTGATCACCCTGTGTGAAGATGACTCTGTTTTACCTCACCTGCCTAGGACACCTTCTGATTGGTCTAATAAAAAGCTGAATGGCCAATAGCTGAGCAGGAGAGGATAGGCGGGACTTCTGGGGAGAGAAACTAGGGAAGGAATCTGTGAGGCAGGGTATTTGCCAGCTAGATGTGGAGGAAATTGGACATATGATACAGAGGAGTGTTACCAAGCCATGTGGCCAAATGTAGACTAATACAAATGGGTTAATTTAAGTTTGAAGAGCTAGTTGGGAACAAGCCTAAGCTAAGGCCAAGTTTTCATAATTAGTAAGAAGTCTCTGTGTCATTATTTGGGAGCTAGTAGTCCAAAGAAAGTCAAACTATAGTTCATTGAGCTGGACTTGGATGGAGTGGTGTTTTTGTCTATTCGTTTCTCCTTGCCCTCTCCATATGGGGTGAGGGAAAATAGCTTCCCCAGGAGCCTTGACGGCTTCACCCGATAGTGTAGTGTGAATGAGAAATGCTCTTCCCATTAGTCTGTTTAACCGCCAGGCTGTCACCTACCCAACACGCAGTCTACAACGGCATGATGTTACTTTCCCTATTGGAAAGGTGAGAGGTCAAGTCATTCTTGCACTTGTCTAGCAAGTAAACGGCTGCCAAGTGACCTCTGTGTGTTAGCCACCATGCCAGGCACAGGGGCCACAAGATGAACGGAGCCTGATCCTGTCCTCTTGGAACTCAGCCTCACTGCAAAGATGAGATGAGGGGGAGGACAGTGGTAGATATAAAGGGAGCACTAGGGAGCCTGGGAAAAGACACTTACAGAGAGCTGTGAAGAATGAACCCCCACCCCACACTATATAGACATTTCTCCCTTCCTCCAAAGAGCATTAAAGAGCGCTCTTTAAGTGCATATGTCCAATAAGCGTATTATTTGACGCCATTATAGTATAGAACTTCTTCATTGTGGAATCCAAATCTCTAAATATGCTGTATTTAGACAGCATATTTGTGTATTGTGTAGACAATGCATGAAAGTGCTATAAAAACCCATGCTTTGCTGCGAGGTCAAAGGAATTAATTTGGATGGTTTGACCTGGTTCCGAGTGTGCGTTTGGCTGTGTTTATTTCACTCTGTGGAAAGTGTCTGTGAATAGAAATCGCATGCGTCAGCTGAGAGAGAAAGATTAACACTCTGTGCCTGTCCTTCAGAGCCCCACGAATATGACCATGAAGGTTTTCTAATTTGACTGAATTCATAATTCAAAGGAACATTTGTTGACACAAAGAGCTATCGACATCGTATAAAGCTAGGTGGGCTGGGAGAGGATTAAGAGCTCCAAGGACAGGTGGGACACCCGCTTCCCCTCTGGAACCTCTCTCCCCAGCTCAGGAGGTGAGAATAGTTCTGTCCAGGAGAGCCATGGTAATACAATTGCTTCTGTGCTGGGAACAGAGTCTCAATTTCCTTCTTACTTTTTTTTTTCTAAAGTCAAGGATTTTATGGGAATTATCCCCTTTAAAGAAGCAGGGAGAAAGAGTGGGTTCTTGGTCGGTATGAATGGTTTCCATTTTGCCTGGAAGTGACCCACACATTTTTCACAGTTACGGTTTTCCCAGGAGTGAGTCCTGGCGGGGGGGGGGGGGGGGGGGGGCACTCTGTTAGTCTTGACAGAAAGGTGGGGTTGATGTCCGAAGCAGTACTGGGAACAGGCGAGATAGTGCTCGCTGTCTGTTTTTCGCGGAAGACTGCGCACTTGCCTCTCCTGAGCAGGACTGGGAACAGGCGCGGCAGTGCTCGCGGTTTGTTCTTCGCCGGAGACCGCTCACTCGCATCTCCACAGCATTTGTTTTGAGTCCTGCGGTCCCCCTGTACCCATTCGCTCTTGGGTGAAGTGTGAAGCGTTGAGCTGCAGATATGGTTGGGATTGTTTTGGATATTGGCAGCGCAGCGGGCACATTTGGTGCATGTGTACACTCGCGGGTCCTGAAGAGGACCTCCATTCTCTGCGGCTGGAGTCCTCTGCAAGAGCGATGCACACTCTCAACCACAGAGACGGTGCTCCCGTCTGTGTCTGAAGACCGGATCTCTCACCAGCCTGCATCTTGCCATTTCAGCGGGGCCAGCTGGGCACCATGACCAGAAGGCCACAACTCTCAAGATGCCCTTCATTCAAACCATGACTGTCTTGAACTAGAAATTCAAAGAAGAATGTAGTGGTGTGCACCTTTAATCCCAGCGCTCGCTCGAGGCAGAGGCAGGATGATGGGTGAATTTCTGTGAGTTCAAGGCCAGTCTGGTTTATCTACATAGTGAGTTCCAGGATAGCCATAGCTACACAGTGAGACCCTGCCTCAAAAACAAAAAGTTCAAAGAAGGTCTGAGACAGTAGTTCTGCCCAAGAATCGGTTTGCCCCAGGGTCATGTGAGATACCTAGCAGGTTCAGGGGTACCACTGAGCCTGCTACAGGAAGACTCCCTCAGTGGGGGTTAGTCATCCCCAAACATTGATATCATTGAGGCTGAGAAACCTGGCACTAGATGAAGAACTGATTTTGGATCCTGACTCTTTACAGTCATGGGGTCAGGTACTGGGTGGGTCTGTCTGATCCAGAAGCACCTGGTGATACCCGAAACTTCTCCATCCCAGAAGATGCCATCCTCTTCCTCAGTGTGCTCATTTCTGGATTCCCCAGTGATGACTGCTGGCTCACCTCCTCCTGACACACAGGGACAGTGAGCACGTTCCCTTTAAAGGAACTCCCGAGATGCAGGGCTCTTGCTTCCTGATCAGGCATCAGCCCGCTGTGAGTCTTTCCTCATGCCTTTGCTGGTTTTGCACATCCTTTTCTTCGTCCTCTGCTTTCCTGGCCCCGATTTCCCATTCTCTGCAGATTGCAGAGCAGCAGGAGGGGTGACTCAGAACCGGAGAGGCCTCGGGGCTGCAAGGAACATCAAGAGGCTGCCACTGCTGGGGTAGCGCTCAGAGACACCATCCCTCAGAAGTCCTTCCACCTGGGATGGGAGAGGAAGCAGGATGGGAAGAGCGGCCTTTAAATTTTAATGGTGCTCAGAATGAAGGGAAGAGGATGACGGGTAGGTTTTAATTCATCAAATGCTTTTCAGCATCACTCTAGAGCAAACCGGCCTTCAGGGGCCGACACTGTCAGCTCTCCATCCTCGGGGACAAAAGTCTTATTTCACGGCAGCAGCAAAATACATGTGGCTGCCAATAGCAAATGCTCTGGCCCCCCGCTTATGTCTCTGTTGGTGAATTCTAGCCCACAGGCTGGGAGTAGAAATCCTTTTATTACAGTTAATTATTTTGTATGGGGGGGGGCGGGGTTGGTGTCATGGTTCAAAGGATACCTTGCAGGAATCGATTAGCTCCTCCTACCATTGGGTTCCAGGATTCGAACTCGGTTGTTAGACTTCACAACAAGCTCATTAATCCTTTGAGACATCTCTCTGGGCCTAGGCGTGGAAGTTTGTGTGGAAGCTTCCAGAAGCATTCCACAGGGGCGAGTTGGTGATGCCTCGGCTCTGTACTTTGTTCTTTCTTCCCTCCTCTGACCGAGGAGAACCATGATGACTGCAGCTTCCACTCACACTTGGCGCTGTCAGGCCTGGGCTACATCCAGGAGTTTATGGGCACAGAATTACCTTTTCATTTTTTATCTCAAAACAAGGCAATTCTAATTTCCGGAAGTTACCATCTTCCTCGGCAAAATAATCTTCTTACCAGTGCTGCGAGGGGGAGACGGCAGCCACAGCACTCGTCTGGATTTCTGTGTTGGAGAGAGATTTCCCTCCATAAAGACTCTCTGAAGTGGACTTTTGCAATGCTTGCAGATGCCCAAGGCAACACTTTGGAAAGGACAGACAATGAGGAGATTCTTAGCTTTACCCAAAGAGGGCATCAAAAGCTGTGCAAATGGCTGAGGGCAGGAAAATAAATTCTGGATTGATAGCTTCTCCCACACATCTGGGTGGGAGAGAAGGGGCATGCTTAGAAGAACAGGCATGGTAGAATATTTTGAGAATGCAATCAGTCCTGCATCTCCTGCCTTCCAGACACTCCAAGTATTCACACAGCTGCAGCTCTTCCCCAGTGTTGCAGGAAAACCCAGCCCCACTGTGTGAGAATCAGCCCCCAAAGTGCCATGAGACCAAAGGATGAGGTGGACCGAGCTGCAAGTGCACAGGGGGCAATTTCTTGGGTGCTGTGGCTGTCAGTGTGGTAGGATTTAGAATTGCTAGCCTTTGCACATGTCTATAAGGGTGTTTCCAGAGAGGGTTAGCTGAGATGGGAAGGTCCACCCTGAAATTGCGCAGCGCCATCCCATGGGCTGGGGCGCAGCCTGGATTAAAAGGAGAAACTGATTCAATGTGACTAGAGGCCCCAAGCTCCCATGACTGTGACTTTCTCAGGGTGACAGACCAGAGACACATTGTGAGCCAGAGTAAACTGCTCCTCTTGTACGTTTTGTGTGTCAGGCATTTTGCTATAGCAACAAGAAAAAGAAGGGATGTAGGGACTTGCAGCCTTGTCTCCATGGTTCTGGTCAGAGGACGGGATGGAAGGAAGCTCAGGCCAAAAGTGACTTTGTCCGAACTGGAATGTATCTGCTTTATCCCAAACTGATTTCAAAGGCATTAGACACATACCTAGTGCTGATGGCACCAGGGCTGTGTCGTCAAGCTCCATATGTCACCCTATGTCACCTTTGCTTCCATTGTGCAGAGAAAACCAACCAGTGTCCCAGATGCAACCGTAGCACTTACAGCTCAGACAGTGCTGCTCAGGTCTCGCTAGCCAGCGGTTCTTTCCTCACAGAGCAGTGAACATTGCAGCTGGCTCCTTGCCTTCTCAGCTAGGGCTATCCCAGCCATCTTGGTCACATGTCACGTGACCATTCTATCCAATGGTATGAGGATGGAAGTGAGGAACCAGCTTCCATGTTGGACCTGTTTCCTCTTTCCGAGTAGTTGCATGAGGAAGTGATGGCAGGGTCCCTAGGAGCCACTGTGGATCACAGATTGGAAACAGTGGGCTGGAGTTGGCAGGGTGACAAGGCAGAACCATATGAACTTTGTTCTGATGTTAGAAGCTACCAGACCAGCCAGGGGCTGCCTGATTACATGCTTACACAGAGTTAATGAAATGTCTCTTGTTAAGTCCCAAAGAAATCACACAGAGGTCTACATTAATTATAAACTGATTGGCCTAGTATCTCGGGCTTCTTATTAACTCATAACTTTTATTAGTCCATAATACTTGTCTGTGCTAGCCACGTGGCTTGGTACCTTTTTCGGCAAGGCAGTCACATCTTGCTTTCTCTCTGTCTGGGTGACAACTGCAGACTGAAATTCTCTTTCTCCCGCCTCTACTTCCTGCCTGGTTGCCCTGCCTATACGTCCTGCCTGGCTACTGGCCAATCAGCCTTTATTTAAAATTTGAGTGACAGGATACAGACCATTGCCCCACAGCACACTTCCCTGAGCTCAGTTGAGGGACCCTACCTCTCTAGGGACGCCAAGGCCAGGTTTCAACTGTTGGATTCTGGGGGACCATCTCTGTCCCTCTGGGAGGAGCCAGGGGGAGGACGAGTTCCACTGTTTCACAGCTACAGTTGTCACACAGGGGCAGGTGGCACTGAGCAGGGAGTGGCATTGCCACTGGCTTCAATGGGTATTTGAAATTTGGATGGACTATGCCCCCATTAGCCCCAAGTGGGAGGAAGAATTTAGGGGCCTGCTGCAGGCATCATTTAGGGGGCAGGGAGAATTTGTCTGGAAAGAATGAGTACGCGGTGACAAAGAATACGTAAGCCTTGCAGCCTGCCCCCCATCGAGTTCAACTCATTTAATAAACTGGGTCAGGAAAAATCACAGGACTCTGAAATGGACCAAAAAAGAAAAAGAAAGACTAGTACGTTTTTTTTTTTTTTTAACACTCTTCAGCATTGTCTGAGCTTTTGGTCACTTTTGAGCTATTTTATAACTCAGGAAGTTGTGGAGAGCAGAGAGAGACAAATGCATTTTGTCCACTGAAATAGAATTCATTATTTTCTGGTGACAGAGACCATTTTTCTACTTGTGCTTTGTGTTTTGTGTGTTTCTCCAAGTCGCCTTTGAGACAATTGCAATATCTTATAAGTCCCTGCACTAACGAAAGCCTTACCTTGAATCTTTGATACTCATTTTTGTATGTATGCGAATCAAGACGTCATTGTAGACAAACCATTTTTTAATAGCTGCTGGTATTTTAATTATCCCTGGCTCTGGAGTTTCTGTCTCTCCATCTGCTTTCTTGGTCTGCAGTCTGAGGTCCCCACATGCCTCTATTGTAGATCACTCTGAACAACCATGTACATAGTGACGACCCATTGTTCTGGAGGAGAAGGGGCCTTCGTGAGGGTCTCTCAGACACTCACACTTGATATCCACACTGCAGATGTATGCAAGGATGAGCTGGCCACAGGGCACTGCTTTTATCCCTAGTTCACCCCTGGGGCAAACATGCTTGCTCACACCTCACTTCTCCTGTTGCTCTGACCTGGTAAGGGGAGCTTTCAGGAGGAAGGGTGAAGGTACAGTCAACATGGTGGAGAAGGCACGGCTGAGGGAGCGGCTTGCAGCTGTGGCAGCAGGAGCCTGGAGTCACTTGCTCATATCTCGGAGGACTAAGAAGCAGAGAAAGAGGAAGTAAGGATGGGCTATAAGCTTCAAGGTCTGATCCCCACCAGTGACACAGTTACTCCAGCAAGACCCTACTTTCTAAGGATTTCACAGCCCTTCTAAAATAGCACAATTGTAGCGCCTGCACTACGGGACGGTATGCGAGCCGGGAACTGGCCGAGACTTAAAAACACACGCGCACAGACAGACAAAGACACTTTATTGTGCTCAGGGGCAGCTTATATAGGGCTCTGGCCACGATCCAGCGCTAGGAATCTTTCAGCTGCAGTACCACCAACCTGCCATCAGGGTCTCGTGCTCAGGGCAGCTGCAGGCTGCTCAGAGCAGAGAAAAACAAGTTGTTCACAAGAAATTCAGGGCCTGGTGGTCCACAGTCCCCAACACACAATCATCTGGGGACCCAGTGTTCAAACATGTGAGCATTGAGAGCCTGTCACAGCCAATGGGGACCTAGTGTTCAAACACATGGACATGTAGGGCCTGTCACAGCCAAACACTGACACTTCTGTCATGATTTTTCTCTACAGTTTTTTTTTTTTTTTTTTTTTTTTTTTTCCAGGAGAGCATTCCACATGGAGGTAAGAGATGGGTCCCAGAAAATGGAGGCAGAGCCACCTTGGACACTTGACCTCTGGAACTTGTAACAGGGAGTAGGAAGACTCATCTGACTTCCTGCTTGTGCCTGTTTGACCTCAGTAAGATACCAGCCATGCGGGTGTTTTATGGATGCTCAAGAACTCGGTGGCTTGGGCTTCAGTTGCTGGTGGGGAGATTTGTTCTAGAGTTTTGTAACCAGTGATCTCGGCCATGCGTGCTAAGGTTCACCAAAAGGAAGGCCTCGGTTTTAGTGAAACAACCTGCAACCTGTGCATTGCTTTAAGAGGAGAGCCGTTTCCTTCCTTTTCAGTTACGACGTTAATTCTCCTTGAAAGTCCCAGTGCTCTAACAGGACCCAGGGCTAAGTGAAGAAATCCCAGAAACTGAAATGACACTCGATGGGTTTCCAGGCAGCTGGCCTAGCCTCTGTGGGGCTGCTGACTGGTGCCCACAGGCCAAGAAGTCCTTCTTTGCTCCCTCAGTGAGGCAGCTTCCGTCTCAGTTCCGAATTTAGTATCTCCCACATGTTTGAATGTTTCAAAAATGCTTATTTTTTTTTATAAACTGAAATTTTATTCATCATAGAAAAGATATGTACAGGTAAGTTTAGAGACTAAAAATAAGGAACAATAATGCTGTGTAAATTAAGAGATGATTTTTTTTTCCTCTTGATAAATTTTGTGGAGAAACAAAACAGGTTTGTGGCTAGAATTCATGTTTCTTTCTTGATTTTAAAAAAATTTTTTACTTTATTTTTAATTAATTAATTTAATTAATTGACTAGAGAGATGGCTCAGAGGTTAAGAGCACCTGTTGCTCTTCCAGAGGTCCTGAGTTCATTTCCCAGCAGCCACATGGTGGCTCACAACCATCTATAATGAGATCTGGTGCCCTCTTCTGGCCTGCAGGCATACACACAGACAGAATACTGTATACATGATTTTAAAAGTGATTTATTTTATTTTAAATTATGTGCATGCATGCGTGCCTGTGTTGGTCTGGACATGTGAGCACAGTGCCCACAGAGTGCAGAGGAGGGACCAGATCCCCTGGATCATTCAGTTTGGGTGCTGGGAACCAAACTCAGGTCCTCTGCAAGGGCAGCAAGCACCCTCAGCCCCAGAGCCATCTCTCCAGCCCTTTCCTTGACTGCTTTCTCATTAACACAGGTGCTGTGTTGTTCTCACCTCACTGATGGGGGTAGGGCAGCCTGTGGTGGGGAGAGGGCACAGGTTCAAGCTACATACAAGACCCATTTTTTTTGTGTGTCCATCGGGGGATGGAAAGAGAGGAGTTGTTTTGCAGACTAGGTGCCCACTCGTGAGTCAACCCAACATGGAAGTTGACTGAGAACCCATCCCTCAGAACCATGCTGTCAACAATGACACCAAGGACGTGTTTGCCTTTGTCGAGTTAACCTCTTGAAAAGAATCTGTCTAGAAGCGTGTTCCCTTTCCTTTAGGTCTCAGTGGACAGTTTTTTGTCTAGGGGCGGTGAGCCCTTCCTCCTGTGCTCAAACCAGTACTGTGTGGTTTTCATCCACTGTTCTGCCAACTTCACTGGCTTTTTTTTTTTTTTTTTGACAGATGAATCCAGCTCATCTTCCAGGTTCTTCTATGACAGCAGGGAGGGTTGCCTGCTAACACAGAAGGGCTTGGCATGAGCAGGCTCTCGGAGTCAGGGAAGATGTTCCTTGTGTGGTTTCTCCACCTAGTGGATCCTGAAGACAGTGCAATCACAGGGACCTGAATTCCAGAGTGCAGGCTATTACCCTGGTCTCTCTGGCCCAGATCTTCATCAGATGTTGGAACCAGCTTCCCATTCTTCTCCCTGCCTCTATCTGCTTGCTCCTTAATTCTGAGTATATTGTCCCCAGAGAGATTGCTTTAATGCAAATCTATATACCCTCTTCTGCTTAACACTGTCATTATTATTCTTGTAAATGCAGTTTGTTCTAGGGACAAGGCACCCAAGCCCACAGATTATCTAATCTCAAGTGATCAGCCTTAAACCTGTGAACAGGCAAACAACACTAAATAAACAGTAGTGTGTGTGCACGCATGTGTGCGTGTGTAACATCTTGTAATAACTATGGAGGAAGAGGTCTTGAATTTAACAGGGAGTAGGGGGAGAAGAGGGAGCGATGGAAATGTATTAATGTATGATGGAAATGTATTAATGTATGAAATCATCAAAACAAACAAAAACAACCAAACATGTCACTTCCTTATCCTTCTTGCAACATTCCTCTCAACCCGCTTTAAATTGTTACCTTGACTTACATGCCTACCTTGCTTCCTAGGGTGCAGTGCCAGGTCAGGGTGACCCAGGCTGAAGGGACGTCCAGTGTTATAATGAGACCTCCAACCCTTAGCTCTCTAGTGGGTCACAGGTGCCACCCATCCACTTCACAGTCTGGCACTGTCCTAGCCGCTTGGGAGTCACCAGGGAATGAAGCTAAGGTCCCTGTTCTCACAGGAACAAGAAGATAACAAACACTGTGAACAAGCCAACACGAGACGTGTCAGGAGGAGGTAAGTATCCTAGGGGGACTGAGGCAGAGACTGGCAGGGGTGAAGTGTTTCTGTAAAGTTATTTGGCAAGCAAGTGTAGGGACAGCTTAGCTACCTGGGACTCTGCTTGGTTTGGGCTATGCGCGCACCCCTTCTCCAACATTGACCTGGCTACTGAGGAACCTCACCTGTATGTCACACACACACACACACACACACACACACACACACACACACACCCCTCTTAACACTGCACTAGCAACCCAGTGCCCTCACCTGAATTGGGTTGCATACCACACTCTCCTGTAAACATCTTCCCCTGACGACCATCACACATGGACAGTTTCTGTTCAGCCTGCTCCTGAAGCCATCTGAAGTCCTCATGATGGTTCTCCACCTTGGGCCAGTGATGCTGTGTAAAGTTTTGGGTGTTTCAGGTGTTCCTGGATTCCCTGGGGGCTTCCGGCTTCCCTTAGGAGGAAGCTGCCTGCTCTGAAGATTGAGCCCGGCTGCTGGTTCTCCCTGTGTTAAATCTCCCAGATTTAATCACATCTCAAAGTCTCTCTTCTCTTGTGATGTGACAGTCATAGGCTCCAATGGTTGAGTGTGGGCGCATTTGAAGACATTATTCTGCTGACCTGCCACAGACCGGCTCAGGGGAGCCACTCAGACCGTGGGAGAAGCAGGGTCCTGGTAACAGGAAGGCACAAGTTCGGCGAATGACAGACAGACACAACACACAAGAGAGTGGTTGGAATCTGCTGCAATTTTACTGAATTCATGTTTTCATTATATAGTATTCAAACAAAGAACAAATCAGAAGGTCATGTATCATTAGTTGGCACAGTATGAAAGCTTCTTTTAGTCACATCAGCAATATTTAAGAAAAGTATATTGTCAGGAACAGGTGTTAGACATAAAGCATCCTTAGAAGAGGAAATCTTGTCCTTGGGAATGTAAACCTCAGGCAAGTGGTTTCTTCTTATGAATAGAAAGTTTCTGTCTCATTATTGCTATCATGGCCCTTCCTCTTCCTAACCCTTTATTTCATCTAGTGACCAAATATACCTAATAAGTTCTCTGCACCTGTTGAACTATACTTTTTAGTACCTTCTTATGCAGCAGACATCATGGGGATTGGGATCTAGCAAGCCTATCCATAAAGTTGAAAGTATAATATAACAGTCTTTGTCCATCAACATTAACCCATCTATTCCCTTGCTTATCATACACCCTGTGTATGACAAAGGTTCTGCTGTAGTCTTATACATTCCCATACTGTGCTTCCTTATCCCAGAGCTGTTCCTGAAGAGAATGATCCTTGTCTTGTGTATCTATCTATCTATCTATCTATCTATCTATCTATCTATTATCATTATTATAAAAGAGATTGTGCAAAGCTCATATCCCGCATAGCCAACTAATTGAGAAACCCGTCTACGCCTCAGCTGTGGCTAATACCAGGCTGTCTGCCATTGACCTCCAGGAAGCCTAGTCCCATGGGACACGTAGCTCCCGTCCGGCATAATGACATATGTCATGTCACACAGACGACACTGGAGTTGGTGTGGCACTGACCGTGGGAGCAGCGGGGTTCTTGAGACCTGCTCAATATTCCCCCCAAGGTGTGGATGCTGGCTAGGCCCTGCCTGCCTCTCCCAGAGTGTTTGTAGGCAGTTAATGGTTTGCTAGGGAGAGACGTTTTCTTCAGATGGGGTAGCCCCTGGTAAGTGGGTGCTGTTCTCTCTCTGAACACACCTGCCATGGGGGTGTTGTTTGGTGCTGAGATGTGTTTTATTATTGTCATTTTACAGGAGAAATGAAGAACTGTTCCACACCTTCTAAGTCCTGACTCATCAGCCAGTTCTTACTTTTCCTATTCTTCAAAACAGAATAGATCTGCATTCTGGAGAAAGCTGTGGAGGACGAGGTCAAGGCAACACCTCAGGGGCATCGATACTGAACCAGTGTCTCTGATGCCACAGCCTGTGCTTCTAACCAGCAACAAACCAACAACCAACCGGCCCCCAATACAAATCACCAAGGAACTGCTGGCGTGGAACACAGTGTAGTCACAGGGCTGAAGATTCAATTAGCTTCCTGTCACTCACCTGAAGGGGCCTTCAGTGAGTCCATTGTTTGCAGACAAGGTCAAGGTAGAGGGGAGGGTTACATTCCACAAACTGACTGCCACCTTTCAAAAGGAACACTAAGCTCACCCACGCAGGTTTAGCATCTATCTAGAGCCAGCAGGAGCATTCGCAAGGACAGCATCCGAGACACCGCCACAGCTCGAGTAGGAATAAGATGAGCTGGCCTTTACTAGAACAAACCACCCCATCCCGCCTCCACAGTCATGTCTGCTTAAGGTCGTCATGTAGCAAGTCTTCTTAGATGCTCAGAGTTAAAGGATGTTCCTCCAGAGACAACGTGTGAGGCTGGTGTCGAGGAGTGTGGGGACCAGTTGTTAGCATCTTCAGTGACATCTGGTGGCTCCTCCCCTTTGGTCTGGGCTGAAGGGAGAGTGAGATAGCTGCATTAAGGGAGGGGGGAAGGATAAGGGCTCGACAGTTTGCAGGATGTGAATTCTGTGTTTTCATCAGGAGAACCCAGGTTTGCTCTCTGAAGCCTGGTTGGGGGTCCTTGTTTGCAAGAACGTGCCTTCTGAGAGGTTCCAGAGGGTGGGGCCACTAGCTCTATCCTTCTAGCCTGCCAGTTGCAACTGTAAATCAGTATTACATCCCCAGCATTAGGCGAAGTGACCCACAGCTCCGGATTCTTGTGGAGCGGCGTGCTGGCTGCCTTTGCCAACTTGACACAAATCTGGAGCCTCACTGAGGGACTGTCTACATCAGGTTGGCCTGGTGTAGTGATATTTTATTTGTATTTTAATAAATAAAGCTTGCCTGAAGATCAGAGAGCAAAACAACCACCCTAGTCAGCCTTACAGGCCAGGCAGTGGGGACACACACCTTTAATCCCAGTAGCCACACTAGTTTGCCATAGAACCTGGGCGGTAGAGGTGCACACCTTTAATTCCAGCCCTAGAGAGGAATGTAAGACAGGAGGAGACAGCTCTCAGGCTCAGTCTCATTCTGAGATTTCTGGAGGCAACATTGCCATTATCAAACTGAGGTAGAGTAGAGGTAAGAGCCAGTGGCTGACTGCTTTGCCTTGTTGGTCTTCAGGTTGAACCCCAATATCTGCCTCTGGGTTTTTTTTTTAAATATTTATTTATTTATTTATTTATTTATTTATTATACAATATTATGTCAGTGTATATGCCTGCAGGCCAGAAGAGGGCACCAGATCCCATTACAGATGGTTGTGAGCCACCATGTGGTTGCTGGGAATTGAACTCAGGACCTTTGGAAGAGCAGACAATGCTCTTAACCTCTGAGCCATCTCTCCAGCCCTGCCTCTGGGTTTTTATTAATCATGCTACACCCTGGGGGTGGGAGGTGGGCATTGTCCTGATTGCCTTGATATGGGAAGACCCACCTTAATTCAGACAGCCCCTCTGGAGGCAGCCCAGATACAAGGGCAAGGAAGAGGGAAACTGTATTTTTTACTGCTCACATGGCCTTCAGGATCCCTGGTGAGTTCATCTGTTGCCACCCTTTCTGGTTGCTTCCCTGATGTTAGAACCAACTTCTTCAGGCTTTCAACATGGACGGAAGCCCAACAGCTCTCTAGGAATCCTCTAGGCATTTGGTGCCAAATTGGGAGCGTCAAGGCACCCAACCTCACAGACTGAGTCAGCCTCTCTGGTGTGAGTCGGTCATTGGTGGACATGTGAACTACCCAGACCATCGCATGTAAGCCAACCTCATCCCTTCTAATCAGTTCCCCTAGAGAATCTGGACTAACGCAGAAGGTTTGTTGGATGAGCACTACTGGATACAGGGCCTCTTGCTGTTGGTGTGTAGGGATGTCAGATGGCTTTACTCTGCTAAGCCATTGGCCAAAACAGCTTTATTCATCAACCAATAAAATCAACATATACAAAAGGACATCCTACATGGAAATGGCCTATTTAAAAAGTGAGATGGAGCATATAAGCCGTGGGGTGTTCATGTAAATCTGATCACTGTCAACACTGGATAAGCTGGGCTAGTGTGGCTAAGACTTCCTGGGGGGTCACTGTCCACCTTTTTTCCTAAGGTCCCAGTGGCAAACCAAGGCACAACCACCCAAGTTCACTCCCATGAGCCAATAGTTTATTGGGTTCCCTTTCAAAGCCTGCGTGAGGGGATCCCACAGGCCTATGAATGGTCCTTTCTGAACAGGCTATGCCTGAAAAGCCTTTACCTAGCTGGGATGCCGCCTTCCCCTGGCTGCACAGATGCGCCCCTGCCCTAGGTCTCCCCTCCTCGAGGCCACTGCACTTAAGGTTGAGTTGCAGACAACAAACCCAGCTGGGATGATTTTTTTGCGAGGGGGCGCTGCTGAGTTCGCCAAGATGGCTGTTACTTAATTTGGAGGACAGACCTACCACAGCTGGTAAATTTTCCACGCCTTCACCAATGCGGGTCTAATGAGGTCAGGGTAGGGATTCCAACCTTGTCCTGGTGTGGCGCTTCCCACCACTTGTAAAGGTCTGACTTTCTGTTGGAAAGAGGAATAATGGTCTCTTGTCACAAGGCGATTTGAATACCCACACCGCAGGGACTCTGAGTTCCAGGTCCTCTCTTTCCCTGCCAGGTAGCAACCCAACCCTTTTGCCAGTTGCTGTCAGGCGAATGCCCTAGCGGCTTCCCTTCAGCTGAATCAAGGCTCTCCCAGGGCCCAGGACTCCCTGCCCGGTGCTACACACCTCCAGCACTGCAGCAATGGGATACAGGAGGCACTGCGGGCTTGGTCCCTTGCTAGGGGTCTGAAACCTGAGATGTTCGTCCTTCCTACCTCAGTGAACTGTTCGGACCAAATTGAGAGAATAATACATTGCAGCTTCCAGAATGTTCCTTGCACAGTGAGATTTGTTTTACTGAACGGAGTCCAAACATTTCACCAATTATTTTTCTGTGCCTTGGGATGATGCTCTCGCAGAGATACATGCATAGCGAAGGGAATCTGTTTGAAGGGAAGCCAGATGCGCGGAAAATAGGGAAGTTTCAGGATTCCTCTGCAGCTGCACCATCAATCACTCTAGCCTGCTGATCCGAGCACCTCGGCTTTGCTGACTTTACGAGAGGACTTGGCGCCACCTTCCGGCCAGGCTGCGCATTGCTGCTCTAGGAAATTCTCTTGAGAGGATTTTGCTGGGGAGTTTTGGTGTCCTTGTTACCCCTGAACAGGCCAAGTCTTAAATGTGTTTAAATAATGCAGGCAAACTTCTTAATTGAGAAGGTATTTTGTCGGAGCGCGGTTGCGGAAAAGGGGGTGGCGATGGGGGATAGGGTGGGAAAAGGGTGGAGCTTCTTCTCATGATGCCCTTTCTGTCTTTAGTGCTGCACTGAATCTTTCCGGACCACTGGTTCTGCTGGGACCTCTAAAACCTTCCTACAAACAAAACAAAAATCAAGACAAAACAAGCGAAACCCCAAACAAAGTAGGTGCTTGTTGACCCTCTACAGGTAGTGTGTGGTGTCAAAGAAGGAAGACAGGAGACACAGGCAAGAAGCTAGGAGCCGGCAGCTGGGGGTTAGTGACAGTCTCTAAAATCCTTGTGAGGGACTCCCTGCAGATAAGGGCAGTAACAGAGAGTCAGAGAAAGGGGGTTTGGTACAGTGGAAAATTCCTCCTGTAAGCAAGAATGCCCATGTATTTCTAGAATGTGGGAGTATTCGGGAGACTTGGCATAGATAACCACCTTTGGGCTCTCAGCACCACAAAGAAAGCACAAAACAAAACAACAGCAATAAAACCCACTTCACCTGAGTCTCCCTTAATTCCAGGTGAGCTCATACTCTCACTAGACCTTTCCAATTCCTTTCTGATATAACTATAATATCAAACATAAATAGAAGCAACCACTCAGAGACTAGGGGGAAATTAACTGGCGAGCCATGTGGTGGAGGCTGGCGGGGAAAGCTGAGAGCGGGTGAATGAGGATCAGGTACTGGTGTGCAGGTTGTGCACCGCCCACCAGGGAGCACTCAGTTTTGTATTTAAGACTTTATTTTTTTTTCTGGCAAATGGATGAAGAGTCTATTCAGAAAAGGAACTGTTCCCTAACTGGCACAAATACGCATGGAGTGTGGTGGCCAGCAGTTAGGACCATAGAGGCTGTCTATCCGTGTCCCAAGATAGAATAAAGCGACCTTGCGTAAACTGTAAAGTATAAGCCTGGACTGAGTCAAAAACGAAGGTTGGAATTGTTTGCCAACATATAAAACATCAAATACATTTACATAAGAGCCAGCTTTCTGTCAGGGAAGGGATTTTGGGTGCTTGATTTTGTGTGTGTAATAATTTATACATTTGTCAGATTGATCCACTGTGCCCCCAGGGGTCCTTGACAGGGTGGCGATTGTCAGCTGCTATTTTACTATAACACTTGGGACTATCTATGTAAGAAGTCTTTCTATGTCCTGCCAGCTAGCTCCCAAATAATGACATGGAGACTAATTTATTATGAAAGCTTGGCCTTAGCTTAGGCTTAACCCACTAACTCTTTTTTTTTTTCCAGACAGGGTTTCTCTGTAGCTTTGGAGCCTGTCCTGGAACTAGTTCTTGTAGAACAGATTGGCCTTGAACTCACAGAAATCCACCTGCCTCTTCCTCCCAAGTGCTGGGATTAAAGGTGTGCGCCTGGTTTAACTCTTATAACTTAAATTAATCCATTTCTGTTCATCTACTTTCTGTCAGGTACCATCCATCCTGCTTCTTCCATGTCTCCGGGTGTCTCTCATGTGCCCAGATTCCTCTCCTACTTCCCCTCTCTCTGCCCAGAAGTCTTGCCGATACCTCCTGCCTAGCTATTGCCTGTTCAGCTTTTTATTAAACCAATCATAGCAACACATTTTCACACAGTGTGCAAACTCCCACAACATTTTCCTTCTTTTGCCTAAATAAAAAGGAAAGGCTTTAACTCTAGAATAGTAAAACTATATACAATAAGAACAATTATCAGGTAAGAATTACATTCACAATGTCCAGTCCATTAGCATTGGTAAATTCAGAGAAAATACTCCATTATCTATCCTGTCTTGGTAAGTTCAAAGTTTTGTAACTGATTTACTCTATCCTAACTTATATTACCAACCCAAACTGTCTTTTTAGATCTCAAGACATTTTCTTCGATGTACAATTTAAGTTTTTATGTCTCTCAACCTTTATAAACTTTATATCTCTTTTGTGAGTTTCTTTTTTGAATTTTGGTAACAAGAGAAACTGTAGCTATAACTATCTAGTCTTAACTCCATCAGAGACCCCAAAAGGATATCATATTACCTTATTATTAGAAGTGTAGTGCAAACAACTTCTAAAACTATAAAAATGAAAGAAACAGCTGCCTGCCTAGACAGTCACCCAAGGTTCCTCTGTAACACTGAGACATCCATCTTTGGCCTACAGGCCTAGAATATCTGACAGACTTATTTTGTGAAGCAGGAAATTTTTAAAGTACTGTCTGCAGCTAAGATCATCTGGATGTCTCCCCGAGTCAAATCTGATCTATTAATTTTGAAGAGAACCATAACTTTTTGTTTCCTGTAGAAACAAAGATAAAACCTTTTCCCACAATGCAATACATTGTTCAACCTCTATTCTGAAGCCAAGCCATCCCTAAAGTATGTATGCTGGTTTAGTCCAGCAGTCCCTTCCATAGTCTGTTGACTCTCTGTTCATTAGCATCAAAACGTTCAAAATTAGCAAAGCATCATATAAAACTCCCTGTGTTATAATATTTTCCATTCATATGTAGCTTTTGAAAAATATTACTCTCTTTTAAAGACTTTATTTTTTAAATTATCTTTTTCTGTGACTGTCTATACCCATTTTTTCTTTCTTTAGCATCTAAGCACATTTGAAAGCATACTGTACCTGTTCAGAAGTTTTCTCAGTCTGGACCTGATTTTTTGCCTGTCTGCAGCATTCTCTGACCAGGAGACCAATCTTATCCCACTAAGTGACCACTGCAAGGCTCTGGAGGCTGGTTCTGCCCCCACAGCTCCCTAGGGCCTAGACTCATGTCAGTAGTGCCCAGCCTGGGAATTTTCTGAGTCCGAGCATCAGGTGTTTTTACCAACTGCACCAGCTACTCACATGGTCTGCTGCATAGTTGAGCCTCTTAAAACAGCCTGTATGCCATGAACAGTGGGCTCTGTGTACACCACCACATGCTGGACACCATTTGTAACAAGTCTTTCCCTGCCCTACCAGCCCCCAAATAACGACACAGAGACTATTAACTATGAAAACTTGGCCTTAGCTTAGACTTATCCCACTAATTCATATGACTTAAATCCACCCATTTCTATTAATCTACGTGTGTCAGGTACCACACATCCTGCTATTTCCATGTTTCCTGGCATCTCTCAGGTGCCCAGATTCCTCTCCTACTTCCTCTCTCTCTGCCAAGAAGTCCCGCCTGTACCTATTACCTAGCTTTCACCTGTTCAGCTTTTTGCTACACTAATCATAGCAATGCATTTCACACAGCGTAAAATATCCCAGAGCAGGGTTTATTTCATTTTACTGTGTTCTTGTCTTCATAAAAAGATGGAAACTCAGGAGCAGATACCATTTTTCATTAAAAACAAGTTTTAGGATGCCATTTTAAAAACATGGCATACATTTATGTACAAAACCTTCATAGCGAGCCCGCTTTTCCCTGAGGGGGAAAAGAATTTCCTCTGTGTGTTTGATGTACAAAATTGTGTATATCAGATGACTAAAACATCTGGCCTGAGTAAGCATTTGAGTTTGAAACCTCTGTGGAGAGGAGAGCGGTAAGAAGGCTGTTTAAAGCCTTTGCTGGTGGTGTTTGTTTTGTTTCAAGAGAAGGTTTCACTTAAAGAGCCCAGACTGGTCTGAAACTCACCCTGTAGATCAAATTTGTGGTGATCCTCCCGCCTTTGCCTCCAGAATGTTGGGATAAGTTGCTAGGAGTTTAATGGCTCTTGATGGACATTCATGAGCAAAAGTAACACATTACCAGAGGGACACACACACACACACACACACACACACACACACACACACAGAGAGAGAGAGAGAGAGAGAGAGAGAGAGAGAGAGAGAGAGCTATACAGACAGTACTTCAGTCAAAAGCACTTTTAAAGCCAAATACTGTTTCTAACTGGAGATTCCAGCCACCAGAAAAGCCTGTAGTGAGGACTTCACTCCTGGGTCATGGTCAGGCATGTAGGCACCATCCTCCTGACATCAGAGACTGTTAATTTGGTCATTGCCAGCTCAGATGACGTAGGGCATTGGCAATGTTCACTATTGCTCACTACTTATTGATTGGTCCACCACCAAGAGGGTTTTACTTAAAACCACTCTCTGCTCTCCTGGGACACAGACTGTGTTGTTTGATTTTACCTATCAACCTGGCATAGCCTGGGAAGAGCCTCACTGAGGAATTATCTGGATTAACTTGGCCTGTGGGCATGCCCGTTGGTTGATTGTTAATTGATGGAGGATGACCCAGCCCACCATGGGTGGTGCCATTCTTTAGGCCGGAGGTATGAGAACGAAGAAGGCAGAGGAGCAAGTGTGCACTCGTGCATCTCCCTGCTCTTGGCTGTGAATGTGTTGCTTAGACTCTTGTATGAGAATCGTCAGTAAACAAATTCTGAGGCAAGCACTGTCTTCTTCCCTACTTTATTTTTCATCATAGCAACAAAAAGGGAAACAGGACGTCGAATCAGGAAGGAATGTTGGTGGCTGGACCACTGTGCAGAGGCAGCAGGAGCAGAGAACTGCATTACTCCTGTTATTAGCATGGGGACCCAATGTTGAGCAACCTGGGCATGAAAGGAATGTGTGGCAGTGGCCACGGGATGGGGCCGGGTGAGTTACAAGGATTATGTGGAAGCACTGAGGGACCTTTCCCTTGGGCAGGAGAGGCTCAACCAGCTCAGGGCCTCTGGCTACCATACACCAATTTTTTTTTGTCAACTTGAAATCAGCTAGATTTATCAGGAAAGAGGAGCCATAACTGAGAAAATTCCTCCATCAGATCGGCCTGCCTGCAAGTCTGTAGGGTAGGGTACTTTCTTGATTGATAACTGATGAGGGAAGGCCCAGCCACTGTGGATGGTGCCACCTCTGGACAGGTGGTCTTGGGCTGCATAAGAAAGCAGGTTGGATGGTATGTACTCACTCATCAGTGGGTATTAGATGTAAAGCAAAGGATAACCAGCCTAGAGTTTCCGACCCCAGAGACGCTATGTAACAAGGAGAACCCAAAGAGAGATATTTTAGGATCTCTCTGGGAAAGGGAAATAGATAAGATCTCTTGAGAAAATTGGGAGTGTGGTGGTGGGGAGAAGGGAGGGCAGAAGGGGAGGAGGAGGGGAAAAAGGGAGGGGGAGGAGAACATGAGGGAACTATATGGTCGAGATGGGGGAAGGACAGACAGGGAGAGCAAGCAAAGAGATATCTTGATTAAGGAAGCCATTATGGGCTAATGAGAAACCTGGCACTAGAGAAATTCCCAGAAATCTACAAGGATGACCCCAGCTAAAATCCTAAGCAATAGTGGAGAGGGTGCCTTCACTGCCCTTCCCCTGTAATTAGATTGATGACTACCTTAATTGTCATCATAGAGCCTTCATCCAGCAACTGATGGAAGCAGATGCAGAGATTCACAGCTAAGCACTGGGCTGAGCTCCCAAAGCCCAGTCGAAGAGAGGGAGGAGTGAGAATATGAGCAAAGGGGTCAAGACCATGATGGGGACACCCACTGAAACAGCTGACCTGAGCTAGTGGGAGCTCAATGACTCCAGACTGACATCAGGGAAACCTGCATAGGACCAAACTAGGCCCTCTGAGTGCGGGTGACAGTTGTGTGTCTTAGACAGTCTGTGGGGCCACTGGCAGTGAGATCAGGATTTATCCCTAGTGCTTGAACTGGCTTTTTGGAGCCTATTCTTTTTGGAGGGTTACCTTGCTCAGTTTAGATATAGGGGCGAGGACCTTGGTCCTGCCTCAAAGTGATATGTGTCAGGCTTTGTAGACTCCCCATGGAAAGCCTTACCCTCTCTGAGGAGTGGGTGGGGGTGGGATGGGAGAAGTGGGAGGAAGGGAGAAAGTGGGAACTGGGACTGGCATGTAAAGACGAGAAAAGATTGTTTATAAATAAATAAAAAATAATAAGTTGAGCTAGCCATGGGGAACAAGCTAGTAAGCAGCCCTCCTCCTTAGCCTTAGTCAGGTGATGCCTCCAGATTCCTGCCCTGGCTTTGCCTTCGGACGGACAGTGGACCTGTGAGTCAAGAAAACCCTTTATTCCTCAAGTTGGGTCATGGACTCTGACTGCTTCCTAACTTTGACTTGCTGAATGAAAGATCTAGGAGGCATAAATTCTGATTGGCTTTAGTTGGTGTCACTCATCTGCCTCTTGCCCATGGGGAGGGGCTGGCAAAGCTTGATTGACAGCCTCATACAGACTCTTTGGCAATAAGTTGGCTCTCATAGAGGAGTGGGAAGGCAGAATCTCACCAGGTGTGGGTCATCACACCTGGCCCGATCAGTTTTTTTCTGGATTTGGCAGCAGAATATGTGCTCTTCTCCCCTTTACACCCCAGGAAGTGCCCGGGACCCTAGTCAGGCTGGACACATCAGGCCGTCTGGGTGAGAAGGGTCTCCCACATTGCTGGGAAGAATCAGCTTCTGCTGGGCCCTTGACTGTCTCGACCAGGTCTCTGTTCCCTCATGGAGAAAGAGTTCTTGGCTTTGAGCGGAGGAGCACAAGTGTCATACAGGCTAGGATTTACTTATTAACACACACACACACACACACGCACGCACGCACGCACGCACACACACACACACACACACACCCGTTTTTTGCCAGCTTGTCAGAGATAGTGTTCCTTCATGATGATGTCCACTAGGTGGCACTGTTGATCTGCTCAGAGAACAGAGAAAAAGCCTAGTGAAAAAACAGAAGGCTGTGGTTAATTCCTTAAGTGGCCACCTGGCCTTCTTTCCAGGTAGCTGGCATAAAAGGACCAAGAGATGACGTCATCCTGTAAGCACGCCAATCTCTCTTACGCATAAATAGTTTTTTGCTTAGATTAAATCAAGTCAGTGGCAGTGTGCCGTCACTTTGGACCCCTTTGAGAACCCTGGAAAAGTACTTTCCATTTTAAAATTGTTTAAAAATAAGAACCCCACAAACCCTAGATTTACTTATTTTTTTGTTGCATGTGCTCCACCATGCGATGATGCTCACGCGGAGCTCAGAGAACAACTTGGGGAAGTCAGTTCCGCCCTTCTATCGAGTGTGACCCAGGCATGGATCTCAGGTTGTCAGACTCGGGGGGCAACCCCCCCCCCCAGAGATGGAGAGCCATCTCTCCAGCTCTGGTTTTACATTTCGGGTCTTCAAATTGACGTGTTTGGAGAGGACTGCTCTTTAGCCTTTGGGTAGTGAGCTGTTTCTCCTTGGAACAAAGTCCGTCTGTACCAAACATGTATGTGCCTCTTGTTGGTAAGATTGTGGTGTGATCTATCTGTTTTCCTCTTTTTACCTGCAAGCTATCTTTAGCCCACAGGTGTGTGCCTTTCCGTCTTTTAACAGTAATTGGTAAAAAAGAGTTACTAATGGAATCGTGTCTATTAAAAACCAAAGTCTTGATAGGAATCCCCACGGGTGTGTGTAAGCATGGGTGTTCATGCATATGTGTGTGTCCTGGTGGGAGGTCAGGGAACATTGGGTGTGTAAGCGTGTGTGTGGGTGTGCATGCTTACGTATGTGTGCTTGCAGAGATCAGAGGTGGCATTTTCTCTATCACTCTCTACCTTATTCATTGAGGTAGGGGCTTTCACTTGATTCCTCTTCTGATAGTCTCTCTAGCCAGCTTGCCCTCTGAGTCCCCGCCTATACCTCTTGTGTGCTGGATTACAGCGGGCCACCACGGCAGCTTGGCGTTCACATATGTGCTGGGGACCCAAACTCCAATATCAAGAAATGGAATTTGACCAGCCCTGCGATGTCCCCAAAGCTTCTCTCATGCTTCTTTGCAGTCAGTTCTTCCCTAATCCCCCTGTCTCCGGCTTTCTCCACACAGACAAGCTCACATGTATTTGCTTTCCGGAACTGCCGAGATTGAACCCAGGGCCTTCTACAGTGCTCTTCTGCTGAGCCCCAGCCATGGGTAACTTCTCTCTTTGCACAGTGAGTGTGCTCACCCAAGTCTGGTTCTTTCTCCCAATGTTATGTTTATGAGGTGTAGCTCATTGTTGGTCATAGATTTCTTAGCACTGCTGTGGGATATACTATCGCGTACCTAGGCAGTTATTCATTCTGTGGCAGGGTACATCCTTGAGAGGTGTATGTGGTATTCTGAGTCCCGGGGAGTGTGTTGGTTAGTGGTAATCATGAAGAGGATCTTGAGGGATCCTCTAGATCAGATGGGCCTGCGGCAGTGTCTGTGGGCTTGTCTATGGGCGTGTGTGTGTGTGTGTCCTTGATGATCTTAGTTGGTTTGAGAAGATCCCAGTGCGCTGGGGGTGGTATCATTCCTGGGTTTCAGGCCTTGGACTGTATGGAAGAGTAGAGAAAGCTAGCTGAGTTCAAGCATGCATGCGTTGCATTTCTTGCCTCTGCTGCCTCGGATTCTGCTTTGGCTTGCCCCCTGTGATGGACTGGGACCTGGAATTAGAAGATAAATAAACTGATTCTCTCCTAAATTGCTTTTTTGACAGGGTGTTCTTATCACAACACCAGAAATCAAAGTATAGCAGGAAGCAGACGCTGGCTGAGCTGTGGCAGGGGCCAGCCAGGGGGCAGATTCCAGTGTTGTGTGCTGGTGGACTCTCTCGGCTCTTAGCACCTGCGAGGACCCTCAGTCTCGCGACTCTTAGCACCTGCCCGGAGCAGCTCGTGGGGCGGTCTCTGTCCTCTCCCTTCGATCGTTCTGGAGGAAGTCAGGGAGTATGCTTCCCTCAGGGTCAGACTCTAGGGTGGGGACGCTGCGGTTTCATTTCTTTGCCCAAATGGGAACTCAAATGAGTTACAGCATTTGAAAGAGAAGTCAGGTGATGGAGGAATGACCAGACCTTAAACATTCCTTAGCATGGGCACCACGGTCAGGAGGACCGGTGACTGACTGTCCATTGTTAGAAGACCTGTTTGCGGGAAGTGGCCCTGGAGAGGTGGCTCAGTAGTTACGAGCGCTTGCTGCTCTTCCAGAGGACAAGAGACTGTTCTCAGGACCTGTGGCACCCACACCAGGCAGCTCACAACCACCGGCAATTCCTGCTCCACTGGCTCTGGCTCTGATGCCCCCTTCTGGACTCTGTAGATACCCCCCCCCCCCCCCCAGGATTAAAGAAGATTTATCCCTTTGAAGTTCTCACCTAGTAATGGGGAAGTAGAAATTTACTGTAGTTCTTTTAGCTTCCAAAAGTGTTTTATTTTGATGATTTAAAAAACAAAACGAAACACGGCTGTTACACAATTTCAAATAACACACTCCAATGGGTTCCTGATAATGCAGTACAAGGCTCCTCTGAGCATCATGGATGGCGGGAGACACAACGCCAGGGCTCTTAAAAGGAGGCTAAAGAGTGGATTTTTTTTTTTTTTTAAGGGGCGGATGGAAGGCTGCCTTTCCTTTCATAGGGCCCAGAGGAAAAAGCATCGTCTCAAGGTATTCCAGGCTGGGAAGAGGGAGGCAGAGGGAGAACCCCACGTTACGGGAATTCTTTTGGCTCTGTTTCCTGGATCAGACTGGCAAAATGCGTGCCAGCTTTAGGGAGACTCCTAGTTCCTGGCAGAAAGGAGCTCTGGGAATCCCTGGTGGATCTGGAATTATTTCAATCAGTTCTGGCTTTGGCCACTAGGCGGAGCCAGTGCTCCCTCGCTGTGGCCTTGGTAGTACTGCTGAGGTCCCTCCCTCATAATGCAGGGACAGGGCCTCGATCGTGCGATCCCACTGCCTATTTATATATATTTGCTACAAAGTGTCATCTTAAACCTTGTTGACCTTTAGGCTAACCCGAATACTTTAAGCTCTGCGGGTTCGGAGGGACCCTGCTTTCCTGGGGTTTACCTGATTTGGGAGTCTCATGCTGTAGTCTGAGAGAATTGGGGGTTTGGGAGGGAAGCAAGGAAGTTGGCTTCCACTCTCACTGAGATCTCAATAGAACGGAGCAGGGGTGAGTGTTGGGGTGAACACAGCATGTGTCAGACATGAACCTCAGGGGCTGGCATCTTCACTGGGGATGGAGGACATTAACAAGAAATGCCCAGGGCTCTCTCTGCCATTCCAGCGCTGGGAACATCAAGGGAGGCTCTTTGGCAAGGCCTGGGTGGGTAGGGAGGCTTCCTGGAGGAGGTAGAAAATGGGCTGTCATATCAGTTTTATGTGTTGCCTGGACAATGGACCACAAGGGGGCAGGGCAGAGAGTTAGGCCTAGAGTCCTGTGGATGGCTCTATTCTGTCACCTCTCACTAGGGAATTCCCAGGGCTTCCTACAGTCCTGAGTAGGCTCTGGCACTAAAAACATCCCAGTCTTGGGTCCCTCCGTGCCTGGATTTAAACAGGAATGGAATTCTGAAAACATTTCCCAGATCTAAACAAGCAGAGACTCTGGTACATATGTTTATTTCCAGGAAAGAAACACGATGGTTTTAGTTTATGGCTCACAGCAAGACTTCTAGAATGTTCTTTCTTTTCCCATGACCTTCCCTGTTCCCCTCAAAGCCCTTCTTCCCACAGCACTCTGTCCAGGCCTGGTGTTGTCTTCTCTCTGTGCCCCAGCTTTTCTCTGTCCTCTTCTCTTCATCCTGAGGTGAAGTCCTCACCCCATAACAGTGGCTCCCCCTGGGGCAGAAACAGAATGCAGGGAAGCCAAACCAGGGGTGCAGCCTTGAGGCACCCTCAGGTGATGCGGATGGGGGTGAAAAGCCAGCTGCTGTTTCTCTCTGCTGCGTTCAGATTCCAAGTTTGATCTCGCAGAGGTGGTGTCTTCAGAGGGTGAGGGTGTGTGGAGGATGGAGCAGAACGGTGAGGATTGATCTCAAGGGCTTTAGAAGGGACCTTCCACTGAAGCTAAGCCACTGGAGCACACCAGGCTCAACCTCACTCAGTTGCTGTGACTATTTACCTTTGAGCCACCAATCCTAGTTCTCCATGGATGGCGACATCTGGAGGCATCTCCTGCTTGTCTGTCTTCTGGTCCACACGGTGCTCTCTGGATAGGCCATGGACAGGTAGAGTGGAGACTCCCAAGTGAGGCCGAAGCCAGCCGCACTCCGTATCTTCAGCTTTCCCGCAGTCAGTGTTCCTGTTGCTGTGAAAAGCACCACGACCGGAAGTAGTGTGTGCAGGAAAGGGTTTATTCCAGTTTATGCTTCCAGGTCACAGTTCATCACAGAGGGAAGTCAGGACCCTGGAGGCGGGAGCTGATGCAGAGGCCGTGGAGGGGTGCTGCTTGCTGGCTTGCTCATCGTGACTTACACAGCAGGCTTTCTTATAGAACCCAGGACCACCAGCCCAGGGTGATGCCACCTACAGCGAGCTGGATCTTTCCCAAGACAGTGTACCACAGACTTGCCCACAGGCCAGTCTGATAGAGGCATATTCTCATTTGGGGTGCTCTCTTCTCTGATGTCTAAGTCTGTGTCCGTTAAACAACACAGTCTCTTCCTTTCCCAGTGCTTTCTGCTTGTCCCTCTCTACCTGTTTATTGCTGCTTGGTTTGAGGGCAAATGGTTGAATCAATTAATAGAGGATTTGCAGAATCACAAGAGCAGTTACTAAAGGATGATGTAATTAACTTATTCAGACTAATTGAAAATTTTCATTTAGAAGGAGCAGCCAAGTGCCTCCTGGCTTAACCGCCTTTCTCAAACAAAATGCCCTCATGAGAAGACTCTGTAATGCCTGTCCGTAAACCCGAGACCTCGGAGACTGCTACAAAACTTTGGGGAAAGAATTAAGTCATTTCTCTTTCTCATCACCCACTCCTCCCTGAAAGATCCTTGGAGTTATAAACTATTCTCATTGCTCTGTGACTCAGGCACCGGACAAGGTCAGGAGAGAGCTGGAGGAGAGAGGGTCCTACAGGAGGTGGCTCTGGATTGGGAGGGTGAAGAATGGGGATAGCATGGCTCTGGGGGCAGCAGAGGAAGAGTCCCATGCTGGGAACAGTGCACACTTCACACTGTCATCTCCGAGGTCCTTGGGCAGGACTTCCCCTTCTGGGATGCTCCCAGGACCCAGAGCTTGGTCACAGGGTTGTGGTAGGTTCCAAGCATGTGAGTCTCGAGCACCAAGGAGAGAGAATCTGAAATTGGTGCTGGAGTAACAGTAGAGAGACCAGTTTCACCGGGAAACTGACCTGCTAGAACTTGGCCCCGACCTGGTGATAGTTACGGAGTACTGGGGAAGAGAGGTCATTCCTGGGGGTAGTGTCAGCACCTAGGAAAGCAACCTAGGGTGATGTGGCAGGATCCCTCTACAGACTTGGATTTCTCTCCCTGAGCTTCCAGTTGCACATAGCAGTGTGTTTATAGCACCCCTTACCCAGACTTGACTACACTCTTGGTCTTCCCAACTGAAAGGGACAAACAGAGCCATAGAAGAATAAATGACTTCAAAGAACATCTGAGGTAGGGATTTGCTCGTCTTCAAAGAAAGACATGCTTGAGCCATACTCTTGGGCTGGAGGATGGCACATTCTAGAAGTTTAGAGGGCACAGGTCAGCAGAGGGGTTTTGCTCCCATTTTAGGGATTCAGTATGAATCTCACTGTGTGTGTGTGTGTGTGTGTGTTTGCGTGTGTGTGTTCATTTGTATATGAGTATTGTGTTAAGATGGAGGCCAGAGGTCAATGCCAGGCGTCTTTCTCAGTCAGGCTTCACCTTATTTTCTGAGACAGGGTCTCTCACAGAACCTGAAGCTCAGTGAGAGGTCAGGCTGACTGGTCAGCGAGCTTCAGGGCTCCCATTGTCTCTGCCTCCCAGCACTGGGGTTGCAGGCGTTTGGCACCAGGCTGAGCTTTTTTTGTATGTGTCGGGTTTGGAACTCAGGTCCTCACGCTTGCAGAGAAAACACTTCACCACTGGGTCATCTCGCCAGCCTCAAATCTCTCTTTGAAAGCATTTATTTTTAAAGCATTTGTATATGTCTGTTGGGATGTACGTTCCGCATATCATCCCTCGTGCTCCTCCCCTCCCTTCCATCTCGTGCTAGTTCCCTTTGTTTTCCTAGGCAATTTTACTTCCTTCATGCCATATATATGATTTTATATATCTACGAAAAGCCTAGGAACTATGGATGAGAGAGAACCTATGACATTCATCTCTCTGAGACTGTCTTGATTCACATATCTATTGAATCAATTTTCCTGAAAATGGCATAGTTTTTTTTTTCCACATTATGGCCTAGAAGAATCTCCATTGTGTGCACACATGCACCACTGTGTGCCCCCTTCTATTGTTGAGTACCTAGGTTGGTTCCATGAAGAAATCATCATGGACAGCGCTGCAGCATGCAGTGATGCCCAAGCATCCCTGTGACATGTCAGCCTGGAGAAAGCTCGGGTAAATACCCAGCGGTGTCATAGCTGGCTCATATGGAAGATCTATCTTTAGTTAGTTGAGAAGCCTCTGTACTGACTTCGGTGGCGGCTGGACTAGTTTGTGCTCCCTCAGAAGTACGTAAGGGTTCCCTTTGTCCATATTGCTGCTAGCATTTTTTCCCCCATTTGTTTCCCTGGCCACTGCCATTCTAACTGGGGTGAGATGGCATATTAATGTAGTCTTGCTTTTTATGAAGGAGAGTTGAAGGCAGGAGTCATGGACCATTCCTCTGGCCTCCTGTGGAATGCCTACTACCATGGGCTTTGCAGCCAGCAGACTTAAGTCTCAAGTCTGGTTCTAATACACCCAGGAGGGGAGGTGATATGGGTCTGTGAGCTCAGTGTCCTTACAGGGAGCATGAGACGGATAACCGTTTCCACTGCCAGGGGACTCCTGGTAGTTCCATGACTCATGGGTGTGGAGTTTGGTACTCGGCATTAGCTAGATGCTACAAATGCTGCCTCTGATTGTTGTAGGCAGGGTTTGCACTAACTGCTGAGTGTGATGGAGTGTTAGGATAGCCAGAAGAGACGCGACTTACAGAAGGGCTTAGCCCATCCGCGTGAGGAGTGTTCAGTTGGGAAAAGTCAGTCCCATTGTATGGCTCTATTAATCATGTGCTTTCTCCACTTCTAGCAGGGAAATCAGGTTGGATCTCATGACCATCATGGCATCTGCCCATGTTTACTGTGAGCTTCATGGGAGCCACCCCTCTGGGGACGGTGGGAGCAAATGGCTTTAGGTTTTACCAGAGGGTGCTGGCCACAACAGGCATGTCTTATTGGCTGGCCACTGGGCTTCAGAGATGCAAAAAACTCTAAGAACTCTTGACAGCTTGGAGGAGAATTAGCCTCTTCCAGGCATGAGCTTCCTTATGGGCTGTCCAATGCAGAGTGGTCAGCCTTGACACATATATACACAAACATCAAGAATGGACCCAGCAGGTTCTATTTCTATGTGTTAATGTACACATATACACATACGTAGCAAAAAGTTATCGATTTGAGAGGAATTTGAAGGAGGGGAACTTTGAGGGACTAGCAAGACGAAAGGGTCTCAATAACCAGGGAAGGAAGTGCCAAGTCCCTGTTAGCCACTTCTGTTGGTCCTTTTCCCAGAACCGTCCTGTTTTCCCCCTGGCGAGAGAGGCTCTGTGGTTCTTGCATGGAGGCCGGAGGCCAGAGAATGTTCTCAGTGGTCTTGGAACCCAGAAGAGGGCATTGTATCCCCTAGAGCTGTAGTTCTAGGTGATTGGGGGCTGCTTGACATGCGATCGATTGGGAACCAAAATTGAGTCCTCTGGAAGAAGAGTATAAAGTGTTCCTAACCAACAAGCTGTCTGCTACGTGGCTGAAGGAAGGTGACCTTGAACTTTCGATCCTCCCGAGTCTCTGTCTCCTGAGTGCTGGGATCGCGGGTATGTGCCACTGTGTCTATTTTATGGGAGGTTGGGCTGGAACTCAACAACTTTGTGCAGGCTAAGAGAACACTCTACCAACTAGGGCCAGACTTCCTGAATGCAGGCAGGTCCTGGCCTTTTGCTTTATACTTGGTAGGACTTTGTCCCCATCAGTGGCTTTCTCTCAGCCTCAGTTTCCTCATCTGTGAGACAGAGGTCCTAGAGACACCTGCATCCCCACAGAGGTGGGGACTGAATGAAACGCCACACTATGCCTGGAATGTACCAAGCACTCAGCGACTTTTAATCAGGTCTTAAGTCTATCACAGCTTCCTTTCTTTCTTTAAATTGTTATTGATTTATTTCTTAAATGTGCACGCGGATGTTAGAGACAACTCTGTGGAGCTGGTTCTCTCTTTCCACCTTTGTGCAGACCCCAGAGATTGAACGTAGGTCCCCAGGTCTAGTGTGAAAAGTGTGACAAGTACTTTTACCTGCTGAGCCACCTCCATCATTCTGAGTGGGTGGAAAGGACCCAGGTCCCTCCCCATTGTCTAGTCCCCTGTCACAATCATCCAATCACTTACTCCCATGAGCCTTTTCTTATCACCTGAGACATACAGGGAAATTGCGATTTAATTTTGAAATCAGGATTTATCTTTGCCTTGCTCTCTAGGCTCTGAGTCATGGCGGCTGTTTGGTTTCATCTGCCGGAGCTCTTCCGTTAATAATACCCTACTGGATTGCCGCTGAGCCCGATGGATGGTGAGGCAGGCAGGAAAACATCACTAAATAAACACAGCTCAACCCTCCCTTCCCTCTGCCTCCCATGCTGTCAGAAGGGAGCCTGCAGCTTCTCTCTTTGTGTTGCTAATTCATAAATGGAAGAAGCAGGTGATAAATATAGTGGGGATGATAGATTCCTAGGAAGCCTGAGGAATTGAAGACAAAGCTCCCGGGAAACCAGTGAGGAGTGTGGGTGAACCTTAGAAAGGGGCACCTGGCCTCTGCAGTCACAGAAGGCGCTGACTCCAGCCCTTGCTGACCAGGCCAGGCTCTGCTCTCATTCTGTGAGGGGTCATTTCCTACAGGGAGGCTGGCATGTCACGTGAGTGGGACATCCATAGGATCAGCAAGTGCTAGTTGGCCTCCCGGGCTGTTTCCACAATCCCCAGTGATGGCTGTGGTGTGAATTGAGATTGTCTGCAGAGTCCACAGGGCTTTGACAGGGACACTGGACAAGGGTTCAGGAAGTCAAGCCTTGGACCCAAGTCTTCACGGGTGTTTTGTACAAACTGGAGGAAGCCAGTTCCCTTTCTGGACCTCAGAGTCCCCCATCCACAAGTCGCTTGGTTTAGTTCTCAAAACAACAGCTGTCATTTCTAAAAAGCATGTTTTGAAGTCTTTATTAACTTTCTAGATTTCTCTAACAAACCAGCTCCCCCTTAGGAGATGGCGGGCATCCACCACAGAACGAGGGGGAGTGCCAGGACTATTGGCTCCAGGGACCCAAACAAAACCACAGTACTTCTGCCACCTCAGAGGGATTGCCACATCTGCACGGTGTCTGTGAGCCCTGTTCCTGTAAGATGCAGGGCATGCTGAGACTATCAGCTAAGTTGCTTATGTCTAGAGCATCTTGCCACAGTAACAGGAAGGCAGAGCACTCACAGACAGGGGGAACCTAAAGTGCTGGACCAATGTCCCCAGGAGTCGAGTCCAGCAGTGACTTGGCCAAGTCCAAGGGAATACTTCTGCTTGCTGTCAGATGCAGTCAGGTCAGTTTGCACGCGTGAATGAGGAACTGTAGCTCCCCGCTCTCCTAGCCTCACCTGCTGCCGTAGGGACACAGCATCAGCACCAAAGGAGGCTGCCTGGTGGTCTGCAGAGGAGACTGCTAAAGACAGAGCAGAGGGGTGGGGAGCTTCTGAATGAGAGCAAGCAGGGAGACCTTGGGACCATGGCTGCAAAGTGAAAGAGAGAGAGAGAGAGAGAGAGAGAGAGAGAGAGAGAGAACCAAAGTTTGGAAAACAAGTGATTAATGAAAAATGAATCATGATAGAAGCAAAACACTCAGCAGGTGGGGAGGCGCCTATTTTATTGGACTCCATCAGGTGAGCTCAGGCTCCTAAGAAGATGGGGTCGCCACAATGACCCTGGCCACACTTTGAGGCACAGGTGACAGGTACTGTGGAGAGTCAGCATCAGGAAAATTCCACAGTCTCCTCCACGCTCCTCCTCCATATTCTTTACTCCTCCCTCCTCCTCCTTCCCCTCCCATCTTTCCTTCTCTTCTCACTCTTCTCCTTTTCCTCCCTCCCTGCTTCCTTCCCTCCCTCCCTCTCTCTCTCCCTCCCTTCTTCCCTCCCTTTCTCCTCCTCTTCTTTCTCCTCTCCTCCTCCTCCTCTGGATACAGAATCCCTCGTATTCCAGGCTGGGACTGAGGTCTATAGGAACACCAAAGATGACCAAGAGCCTCTGATGCTTCTGCTTCCACCTCCTGAATTACAGACAAGCCACCATGCCTGGTTTCTGCAGTGCTGGGGATTGAACTCATGATTTATGCAAGCTAAGCAAGCCCTTTCCCCACTGAGCTACACTCTCTGGGGGCTTCTTACCGGCAGAGGTCTGCTAGTGCGTGTGAGTGAGCGCTAAGTACAAGGATATGAATAAAGATTTATAGCTGGCGGTCACACAGTACTTCATGAATGTCAGACACGGATGCTTGCACTTGCAGAAGCAAATAGCTCATCAGCCTCTGGAGCCCTTGCATGCCTTGGGATTCTGGGAGTTGCGGGAGTCTGAGAATGCTCTAGGCATGTAACTGAGGCTGTGTTGTTTACTAAAAGTGTTTCTATTTGAACACATTGTATGAATTTCCTAGAGACATCCGAGAAGAAAGGCTGTGTACTCCTGAGACATGGGCCATGTCCTGCTTGGTTACTTGTTTTAAAGAAGAGGCATTTCCAACCTCTGAGCCACATTCTCGTTCTTAAAGAGGGTCTCTGAAACTATGTTTGGTCCCATATGACTTAGACCTGCCTCGGAGGGTCACCATGATTAAGGACGAGGCACATACTGTAGAAGCTGACAGTCAGAGAAACTCCCAAGCTGGCTGGCATTCTTCCCTCCCTCACCACCTCTCCAGCTTCCATTAGGCTGCTGCTCTAAGTGTGGAAATGTTCATGCTACCACCTCGAATCTTGCATTGTACTTTAGGCAACTGAAAAGGAAGCAAAGCTTAGATAACGTGTCACGGCAGTGCATGCTGGGAAACACGTGGAAGAGAGCCTGCAAGTTAGGGGTGCAGTTGCCTCAGGTCCGGGGGTCCCTAAGAGATTTCAGAGTTGTGACACCTGACCCTGAGCTCTTATGAGTGGGAGTCACTCCTGGAGACTGAGGGGAACAAATACCTAGGAGAGAGACAAACAAGTGTGGAGGCCTGAGATGGGCTAGCCTGTGCTACGGAAGGCACAGTCAGCGGGGCGAAGGTCTAAGGTTCGAACACTGGGCTGTGGGTATTTAATGAGGTTTCCTTTATTATAAACGCCACGGGATATCTTCTAATGGTCTCGCAGTGGGATAGGTGTCAGAACAGAGTGGGGATGGCAAGAGGAAAGCCTCAGTCTCAGGACTTCTCTGTGTGTCCGCCCCCTGGATCAGCTGCGTCAAGTCGCTTACTTCTTTCCTGTGATCTTCGTTAATGTGAGAGATTGAAAGAATCCGCATAGACGTTCTGGGCTATGTTCAGATACTGAGACAGCTCGGGAGTGGCAAGTGTGGACGTATACCAGGAAGCAAATCTGCATCTGCTTTGGACAACAGACTGAGGCCAGGACCCAGTCTCCACCAGCTGGGTTCCCAGAGCATCTACTTGGCAGAGTTCTGGGTACCAGTTTGAGGACAAGCTCTATGACAGATGCAGTAAGTACCCTGGACCTGATGCCTCCAGGACAGGCGTTAGTAGAGCAATGCGTGTTCGCTGATGTTGTCTGATGTTGTGATGATGGACCCGCCTTTTCATTTAGTTGTTATAAAATGGTATCTAGATTAAAAAGTAAAAGTGGGAGCTAAGTGGGTTTACCACCGTCTTACAAAGGGGCTGTGCTGGGCAGATGGATCCTGTTGTGCAGGCTGGAGGACCTGAGTTCAGATCCCCCATGCCCATGCCAAAAGCTGGGTGCATTGGTACACATCTGTCGTTCCAGTTTGGGAAGTGGGTGGGAGGGGGCAGAGAGATGATCCTGGGAGTCCGTTGCCAGTCAGGCTCGCCAGTGAGCTCTGGTTTGGTTAGAAGACAAGGTGGAGGACGGTAGAGGAAGATGCCCCCCAAGTTGACCTTTGGGCCGCTACTTACATATGCACAGATGTACACACACATGCGCTTGTGCAACACACACACACACACACACACACACACACACACACACACACACACACACAGTGGGAGGTGGAGAGATCAAGCTAGAAACAGGGCTGAGCTATAGCCCCTAAATCCACCACCTCCATCTTTCAATCAGGCCTCACCTCATGAAGGCCTCCCAGTCTCCCATGTTAGTGTCACTGTCTGAAGATCAAGCCTTCCAATACATGAGCCTGCAGGACACATTTTGCACACACCACTGGGCCAGACTCCCAGGAGGCACCCAGGGAAGGTAGGTGCTTTCTTCCCCACAGGTGGAGTTTATGACATTGGTTACAAACAAGGGGAACTGGTTTGGTTGGTTTAGGAAAGGTGAGGCCTTGCTCAGAGGTTCACAGGTAGGACTGAGGGGCCTGATAGTCAGGCTTGGTGGATTCAGGAATTCAGCAGCTGCCAAGTCTTGGTCTTGCTTTGGGGTCTGTGAAGAGCCTTGGTGGGGGAGACTCTCCTTT
This sequence comes from Microtus oregoni, assembly GCF_018167655.1. Lineage (NCBI taxonomy): Eukaryota > Metazoa > Chordata > Mammalia > Rodentia > Cricetidae > Microtus > Microtus oregoni. Next base: position 6,584,588 of record NW_024543978.1, read on the forward strand.
TGGGGTTTCCCTAGCTGGCTGGAGGAGCCTGTCTTGGCCCTGATCTGCTGCAGGGCAGACATGGGCAGGGCACATTTGCAATGCAGACCCTCCAGACTGGACAAGCAAGGCAAGGTCTGCAAGGGAGGGCAGGATGGTTTTCCCAGATGACAGCATATGCGGTAGACAGCGAAGAGGTTCAGCATCAGCATCAGCATCAGCATCAACATCAGCATCAGCATCAGCGAGCCGCTTGAGCATGAAACCGGCTGCTAATTCTCCACTGCTTTCTCAATGTGTGCAGTGCATGCATGTATGTGTTCAGGGTGCATTTTAAGTCTTTCATGTATGCATGTGTGGTGTACATCCATATGTATTGTGTATGTGGGAGCCTGAGGTTGACATTGGGAACCTTTCTTAATCACTCTTTAACTTGTTCATTGAAACAGGGTTTTTCAATTGAGCCCAAAGATTGCCAATATTGGAAGCTGCTTGGGGAAAATCCCCTGTCCCCACCTTTTTGAGTGCTGGAATTATAAGTTGGCCACCATGTCCACATGGGTTTTGGGGATTTGAACTCTTGTTCCTTATGCTTGCATGGTGAGCACTTTAAGCACTGAGCCATCAGTGTGTCTCCTAGAGGCTAGTGCCCTTTTTTAACTGAAAGCCTGACAATGCTTGGCAGTTAAGAAAACTCATCTAAAAGGAAGGAGAAAGGATGCTTACTATAATCTTCACAGAGACCTCAACCCCAGTCTGACTCCAGGCGTCTGACACCCACATGCGCTCACACATACATATATGTAAAATAAAATAAAATAAAATAAAATGTACCTTTAAAAATTAGAAGACTCTTGACAAGTATCTTCCTTTGAAGTAAAATGTCCCATACTAGCTTTCCTGACCCTAACTTGGTACTGTTAAACCCCTCCAGACCAGGACAATGCCAGGAGGCCAGAGAGGGAATCAGATCCTTTGTAGTTAGCATTATAGGTGTCCCGTGGCAACCCCATGTGGACTGAGCTCCAAGCCTCATGATTGAACAGCGTTTTTAATCACTGAGCCATCTTTCCAGCCCCCATTTCTGTGTATTTGTATAGTGGTGCATGCCTGAAATCCCAGAAGGTTGAGGCAGGAGGACCGCCACAAGTTAGAAGGCAGCCGGGTATATGTAATGAGTTCCAGGACAGCTAGGGCTAAGGTAAGATGCAGTGGGGTTAAGAAAAAAAAAATAGCAGAAACAATAGAGAGAATTCCAAATTGCTCCTTTCCAGTTCTTTCTCCCAAGGGTGAACACAAAAAAGTGGGAGACTAAAGTCAGCCGGCCTTCAGGCTCTGCAGTCTGGAGGGTCTGCACCCCAATTGTGTTACTTTCCCCTTCCAACTTGAAGTCAGCCATAGACAGTATAGTCAAACAGGTGAGAATGGCTGTGTTCCAATAAAACTTTATTGACAAAGGCGGGCACTGGTCCAGTTTTGGCCCATAGCTTGTGTAGCAATCGCCAGAGTGCTTTGGTGCCTACTTGGGAAAAGTTTCTGGGAGAGTTTAGCATTTTAAAGATCAGCTTCCTTGATACATTATTCATGGAGCGACCACCCAGAGCTTCAAAGCCGGCTTCCCACAGGGAAAAACCTGGTCCTTCCAATCGAGCCTCATCAGCTTGTGGTGGTTCTAGTTTTAATCTGTTCTGGGGATCAAGTGGACCCGCCCCTTGTCTGTTCCCAGGCCAGTCCAGGTAACAAATTCATGGTGCGGTTTAGGGTCTTCCCAAGAGTCCCCTCTCCTCAGCTGCTCAGAACATGACCTGCCCCATGTTCTTGCATGCAGTCCTGTAATCCCACACTGGGGTGTTTTATCCTTTCTCTCATCTGTAAGTGCGGGGGGGGGGGGGGGGGACAAACCTGAGATGGTGGCTTTGAAGGCAGGGAGTTCTCAGAGCTTCCAGGGTCTGTCGGTCCCTTCAGAGCTTTAGGCCTGGGTTCTATTGTGTTTGCTTAACACTTGGGCTTCTGCCAGGTAATTTACCTATAAGCTATGCACAGAAGAGAAAAGAAGCCATCCATCTAAAGTATTCAGATTTTGGCCTTAATTAAAATGCAGAATAAATATGTGGGGCTAAAGAGCATGAATTATAGATACTGAGGTTTCTATATTAAAATCGCTTTTCATCTGTGCAGGCGCGCGTGTTTATGGCAGGGAGAAAGCGTGTGTATAAGTCCATAGAAAGAATATAGTTATGGCCGGGTGTGTGCTTAGCAAGATGGGAAATGGGTCTTTTGTAAGAGAAAAAAATCCCCTGCCTTTCTGACTCACTGCCTCTGGAGATTTTTTTTTTTCCACCTTGATTTTGTAAAGGGCTAATCCTGACCCTTGTTATTTAAATTGCTCCACCATCTCTCAAAAAGCAGCTTCTGGCTTCTCTCTCCGAAGCGCTGGCTCTCAGGCTCAGGGCAAAGCTGCTTCTATTCCTTAGTCTTCCCTGGAAGAGGCTTGCTAGCTGTGAGGACGGGGCGGGGGATGCTGAAAGGGTGAATGACAAATCTCAGGTCTTTAGCAAAGTCAGGTCAGGGCTCTTCCACCTTGAAGGCTGGAGGTGCTGGACTTTTCCCAGAAGATGCCAGAGAGGAGGCTTAGGACCCTAAAAGCTGAAATCAGCATCCACGCAGGCAGCAATCAGCCTGGGGATAGAGGTGGATAAAGGGCAGGATGACAATGGCCAAGGTCAGGGTGATGGTTTTGCATCAAAGCTCCAAGCTTACAAATTGCTATCAATTAGAGGTTACTTTAACTCATAGTTGGGGCGATTCATGCTGAGAGCTAATCTGCATTGCTCAGAACATTGAAAAACAAGCAAATTAGATGTGAAACCCAAAATTACCTCGTGCAATATGGGTAGATGGTGACTTTCTTTGGGGGAGTGCAATAGGCAGATGCAACTTTGCTAGAAAGTGTCGGCTTAGAGATCTTAGTTTCCTTTTTCTTTTTGAAGGATGCATTGGTGGCTCAATGGTTCAATGGAGATCTTAGTTTCAATGAAACCTGATGCTAAAGTGGAACAATACAGACCCTGCAAGATGAGACTATTGTATTATTGTATGCATCCTCCCCTATGTTGAATCCCCCTCCCCACACAGATACCCACCCACACCCACGGATACACTCCTGACACCCACCTGATAATAGAAGTGGCTGTTTGTTACTTCTTGTGACAAACACCCACAGAAGCAGCTTCATGAAGGAACGGTTCTTTTCGGCTCACAGTTCAAGAGTGCTGTCCGTCATGGTGGGAGTGGCGCAATAGCAAGAGCTAGGCAGCTGGTCACACTGCCTCTGCAGTCAAGAAGCAGAAAGCAATGGGTGCTGGTGCCCAGCTCAGTTCTGTTTATCCAGCCCAGGACCCCAGCCCTGAAAAGGCGGTGCTCATGTTAGGATGGGTCTTTCCACCTCAGTCTGATCGAGAGACTCCCTCATGGACAGGGCAAGAGGCATGGTTTGAGATCCTGTCAAGGTAACCATCCGTATTAACCATCACAGGGTCTGTGTGGGAAGAGGGAACAGAAAGTGGGGGCTCACTGGGCAGAAGAGGTAATGGGGGTGCCTATGGTCAAAGTACACGGTATACTTGAACGTTATGAAACCCTCCACTTTGCACACCGATTACATACTAATCAAAGCACCAAAGGCATGAAGGATGCTTCTCTCTGTACAGTGGACCCTGGTTCCTACTGGGCTGCCTGTGGAGCATGGGACACAAACTGGGCTGCGAGGTTTCATGCTGTTTTGGATCCACTGGACTGGAGGCAGAAGCCAGGCTGCTTCCTGGTTTGGACTCTGTTGTCCAGTCTGCATTTGGTCCATGTCTCAGATGAGCTTAGGCTGCAATAAAAGCCAGGGCTAGTATCTTCTTATTTTGGGGGGCACCTGTAACCCGAAGGTACCTGTTGCTGTTTCCAGCTGGCAATGGAGAAGATGGAATTGATGGGATAAAAAATAACCACACAGGTCCTGTTAGTGTGATGTTTCAGGATTTTTTTCGATCATGATTTTTTTATTGTCTTTCTAATATGGTCCAGAAGTTTCTGTTACATAGCAACACAGCATCTTCTAGAAGATGCTGGCTGGTGGTGAGGTTAGTTTGGGTGTTGTGGTGGTTTGATTAAAAATAGCCCCCATAGGTCCATACAGAAAGGCACTATTAAGAGATGTGGCCACGTTGGTGGAGCTATGATATCACTGAGAGCAGGCTTTGAGGTTTCAGAAGCTCAAGCCAGGCCTAGTAGCTCCCTTTCTCTTCCGGCTGTCTGCCAGTACAGATGTAGAACTCTCAGCTACCTCTCCAGCACCGTGTGCATTGCTATGCTCCCCACCATGATAATGGACTAAACCTCAGAACCTATCAGCAATGAAGTGCTTCGCTTTATAAGCGTTGCTGTGGTCATGGTGCCTCTTCACAGCAATAAAACCCTAACTAAGACGGGTGTGTCTGTCAGGTAGGACCCATGAGGGTGTAGAGTCCAATCACAGGAGATTTATCCTTTATAAGCAGTGAGAAGTCTGAATTGCTAAAGGAAAGCCTTAGGTAGCCTGTACCAGGTGGGGCGGGAAATGAGAGGTAGTGATAAGCCCACAAGGGTTCTCAAGGGGATTTGGTCTCCATAGAGGTTTGGTTGATGGTTCAGAACAAGAAGAAGGCCCAGCTAGACTGTTGTCTGCTATGACTGAGCGGTCATGAGGATATCTGCATGGATAACGTGGGCGTGGGGCTTCAGAGGGTTAAGCAGACCATCCTATAGGGAAGTGGATATCAGGAAGTGGTTGCATAAGATAGACCCCAGCAATGAGCTGGGAGCAGACAGAACTGGAAGCCATGTCAAGGGTGCTTTTGTTATGAGACAGTTAAACCTGTAATAGATGTCAGTACTGAGCTACCATGAAAGAATAAGCTGGCTTTGCAACTTTCTATTTTTTAGCCATAGTTTCACTAGTAACCCAGGCTGTCCTAGAACTCACTATGTAGCCCAGGCTAGTCTGGAATTCAGAAAGATCTACCTGCTTCTGTCTCCTTAGTGCTAGGATGAAAGGTGTGTGCCCCAAAGCCCAGCCCATGAGCTCAAGTCCTGGTGCAAAGTTTCATGACTGTCTGGCTTGTATGTTGTTCCCTAACTGGTGGCATCTCTGGAGCCTTGAAGGTATGTGGATCAGCTTTAGCAGGTGAGATGAGGCCAGGGAACCATGGTCATGGGGCACTGTCTTTGTGAGATGTGTTCATGAGCACAGTCAAGCTCAGTTACCGACAGCAACTCAAGGTTATTGCAACACACATTGCAGGGTTGGATTGGGTGACTGTCTGCTCTACAAGGCCTCCAATGCTCTATGATCCCTGCATTAGATGATAGTCCAAAAGTCAAATTCAATCTATATTTGAACTATCTGGAAATATAGTGGGGCTGGGAATGTAGCTGAGTTGGTAGAGTGCTTGCCCAGCATACGGGAGGCTCTGGGTTTGATACCCAGCACTCAATAGGGTGGGCTTGGTGGCAAGAGTTATGAAGATCAAGAGTTCAAGGTCATCCTTGGCTCTGTAGAATGTAGGGCTACACAAGACCCTGGCCATTTTGGTATTCACTGACCCAGGAAGAGTCTGCTGTCCCTCCAAGTCTCTGTGTGCTACCATCACTTTTGACGGCCAGATGGAGGCCAGCCTACAGGTTTGGATTATTTTAGCAGGAAAGTGGTGAATGTGTTGCTTTCCTTTTGTGCTCTCTCCTGCTTTTTGAAACCATATCAGATGCCACGTGGCAGTCCCTTGCTTTACTCCTTATTAGAAGATAAAGGTCAGAGGCTCAGTTCTGATTTGCAAGCTCAATTTGTGGCTAACTGAAACATGTCAGGGACTTCACACAGTTAGCAGGCTGGTGTGAATGTGTGTGTGTGTGCGTATGTGCGTGTGCACGTGTGTGCACATGTGTGTACATGTGTGTGTGAATGTGTGTGTGCGCACGTGTGTACACTGTGTGTACATGTGTGTGTGTGTGAATGTGTGTGTATGTGTGCGTGTGTTTGTGTGACAGGTCTCAAAGGCAAAAATATTTACTCTTTCCTTTCCATCTGGGGACAGCCCTTTCCTCTCAGTGCTTTCAACAGTTGTGGCCTCAAGAACGGAGACACTGAAAGCCTGTCATAAACTGTCACCTTTTCCCTTTCTTTCCCAGGAAAACAGAGAATGTCAGACTCTTGCAGGCAGTTACCACGGACCCAAGTGCCCCCTATTACCTGAGTTTAACACATCTACTTTAAAGCAGGGAAAATTGCCTCTAAATGAACCCTTGTCAACTTTCCTGGAGCAAATGGCCATAAGCCATCGCGATCCCAGAGCTGGCACTTTCCGCTCGCAATTTAGAATTATGTGTGCTTCCAAAGCCCTTCTGCTTGGTTAAAAGGCTGTGTGTGTGCGCGTGTGTGTGTGTGTGTGTGTGTGTGTGTGTGTGTGAAAATGTGTGTTTGTGTGTGTGCTTATGGAGGTCAGATGTCAGTATCTAGCATCTTTCTCGGTCACTCTCACTAATTCCTGAGACAGAGTCTCACTGAAAGCTAGACTTGCTGGTCGCCAGGCTCTAAAGGTCCACCTGTTTCTGCTTCTCCGGTGCTGGGGTCGCGCACACATGCTTGTTGTTCTCAGCTTTTTCTATGACCTCTGAAGATCCAAAGGTGGTGTTTATGCTGTGGAGCAAGCACTTCACTGATAGAGCATCTCCCCAGCCTTCCCCCACTTACTGATAGAGCATCTCCCCAGCCTTCCCCCACTTTATTTAATACTGGGGATTGAACTCAAGGCCTTGAACATACTAAATAATCATTCTACAACTGAGCTACCGCCCCATCCCCCTTCCTTATTTTAGAAAAACTTTGGAAAAAACAAAGCTGAGGTAGGGGGTTGGAGAGATGGTTCAGAGGTTAAGAGCACTAGCTGCTCTTCCAGAAAACAGGGACTCAGTTCCCAGCATCCACATGGCAACTCACAACTGTCTGTAACTGCAGTTCTTGGGGATCCAACACCATCTTTGGGCCTCTCCAGGCACCAGGCATGCAAGTGGCAGTCAGGCATACATGCAGGCAAAAAAATAGTCTTAAATGTAAGATGATGATGATTAATAATAATAATAATTTAATTTTAAGAAGCTGCAGTAGGATCAAAGTTGCCTAGCTGGCCTTGAATTCACCCTGGAGCTCGGGTAGCCCCTACACAGACAGCCACATACATTTGCCTTGATCTTGCCATCTTCTTACCTCAACCTCCTGAGCAGCTGAGACTATCAGCCTGTGCCACACTCGGTTGGAGATATTTTTAAGTAATCTGCAGCCTGTTGTAAACAGCAACCTGTAGAGGCGTGTGTCAGATACATTGTATCTTTAGCATCCAGGAAAACCCGCAGCTTTGATAACTTTAATTGGCTCCCTGAAGCAAAATTATTCCTGGAACAACTAGGGCATAATTCCTAAAACATGGCAGAATCTGGCCTTAGGAAATCTCTTTTAATTCTAATATATCAACATTACTAGCTGTTTACCTCAGGACTGTTCTGCAGAGGGCTGTCTGTTCAGGATGGAATGTGTACTGGGAATTGACTGCAGATGGAGAGCAAACTTGAAGTTCAGACACAGCGTTTAAGGCCATTTGAGCTTTCCAACACTTAATTCAGTTTTTATAGCTGTATTGGCTTCTTTATCTCCTTTCTTCCATGGTTGTTTGGTACTTGAGGGATGGAAGAACTGTTTGCTGGGACCCGAGTGGAAGTTTGTTTGTTTGCTTGCTTGTTTTTCCTTTTTTTTTTTTTAAAAAAATCATACTTTTAAAATAGTTATTTATTTATTTATTTATTATGTATACAATATTCTTTCTGTGTGTATGCCTGAAGGCCAGAAGAGAGCACTAGACCTCATTACAGATGGTTGTGAGCCACCATGTGGTTGCTGGGAATTGAACTCAGGACCTTTGGAAGAGCAGGCAATGCTCTTAACCCCTGAGCCATCTCTCCAGCCCTTGTTTTTTCCTTTTGAGATAAATACTTACTCTGCAGAGCCAGAACTGGTCCCAAATTCATGGCCTGTCTCATGTCATAGTCTACCTAGTGTTGGGATTGTAGGTGTGAGCCATGTCACACCCAGCTCGGTGGGAAATGTCTTTGAAAGATTAATTTTTTTAATTCTGTGTATTTGTCTGTCTGTGTGGGGGCATGTGTGTGACCAGAAGAGCGTGTCAACGTCTCTTGGAACAGGAGTCATACGTAGTTGTGAGCAGACTAATGTGGATGCTGGGAACCGAACCTGGGTCCTCTGCAAAAGCAGTGGACATAAAACCAGTCAACACAATTTATGACATTTGTTTGGCATGTGTGTGTATTTGGTATGCACATACACGTATGGGTTTAATTACATTTAAACTATCACAAACAGGAAAATTGAATTGTGCATTAGTTATTTTTTAGTTAGCATTTTTGTTTCATTTCATGTGACAATATTTCCAACCCAAGTGGCTCAAGAAAAGATAGGTTTCTTTGTTCATTATTTCAGTTGGCTCACTCTGTGTGGACACTGCTCTGTGGTTTTAGATGACTCCATGTTGGCATGGTTCTGTGGGTTTAGATGACTCACTCCATGTTGACAAAGCTCTGTGGTTTTGAATGGCTCCATGTTGGCACGGCTCTGTGGTTTTAGATGGCTCCATGTTGGCATGGCTCTGTGGACTCAGGCAGAGCATCCTGGGGTGGTGGCTGGTGGCAGAGTGGAATCTTTACTCCTGGCTGGACAAGGAGGCAGAGATCAAGGCAGGAAGCAGTCAGAGATGATATGCTGCTACTCATCTGCCTCCTTGGGGCCTCCAGTTAGATCTCCATGTGCTTAAGGTCCCAGAGTTCCACACATGGCTCTACTAGCTAGGGTCCAAGTGCTCACATCCTGAGCTTACGAGGGACATTGTGCATCCAAACCATAAAAAGTGTTGGTTCTTGCCTGGAGCTTGGACGTTACTGAGTGTGATGCGTACTAACTCCAGGTTTGAGAATTGGGATGTGAGGTTCCTACTCTGCAAACCCATCTCATTAAATGCATCAGTGCATTTCCTCTACACAGACATCTCCCAGGCCAGCTGACATAAACACCGAGCCTCAGAGAGGTCGAATAACTGATGTCTCCCAGTAGCTGAGAGAAGTGAAGATGGACCTGGGTCTGAAATGAGTGGGGGAGCAATGCTATTTAATAGTGGATGTCTAGAGGGATGGACCAGTTTCTGGTGAGGCAATCTGCCCAGACAGTGGCCTCAGCACCCTGCATGCAGGGCTGGATAAATGGCTGGGATCTGGGGCCAGGCTGGGGTTAGGGATTTCCTAATCAGTCATTGACTCCCGCAATTGTTGATTAGGAGCGGCAGGATGGGGCATTTGGCACAGAGCTCCTTACACAGAGCAGGTTTTCTATCCAGGCCTTGGAGATGGCTACTGTAGTCCCATGTTAGGATGACGGTGAGTGAGTTTGCTCTCTCCAGGTCTCCCCTCTTTTGCATTCTGTCGGGGAGACAGTGGTGGTATTGCTCTGTGAACTCCTCCACACCGTTTCAAACCTCTCAAAGAATGGGGTGAGGAGTGCTGCAGGCCATCCCCCCCCTTTTTTTTGGCGGTGTCTTGTTGTGAATCCTTCGCTGGCCTGGAACTCACAGAGATTCACCTGCCTCTCTCATCCCAGTGGTGCTGGGATTATAAGATGTCAACAACACATCTGTCAAGGACATATTTTGAGGAAGTGAATTTCTAGGCAGTGTTGAATGAATTAAGGAAACAGGTCCAAGAGTCACAAATCTGGGGAAACCCTTTTTGACTGTACTCACTGGTGTGTTTATCTGCTTACTGATGCCCGTGACTCAGTAGTATCCATTATAAGTAGGGTTTCTGTGCACATACCTGAGCAATGTGCGGGATCAAATTGATTTCTGATGAAATCAGACTGTGGCCTAATTTTCTTGCCGTCATAATGCTATATCCATACACTCTACTCGGCATATAGAACATGTTAAGTAAACATCCACTTACTAAATATGGCCCCTTATTGGAAGAGCCTCTCCTTTCTTTTGCATGTGTATATATGTATGGTATATATACAGGTGTGTATGCAGTATATGCATTGATATGAGTGTGTGTGTGTGTGTGTGTGTGTGTGTGTGTAGGCCAGAGACTAACATCCAGTGTCTTGATTACTCTTTATTTTATAGACCGTAACATGGTTTATTAGATCTCTTCTTGAACCTGGGGCTCTTGGATTCAGTTAATCTAGGCAGCTTGCTCTGGGGATTTCCTGTCTCTGCCCCCTGAGTACTGGCTTTACAGGCAGGCTTGCCATACATATTGGTGCTGGGGTTTTGAACTCAGACAGACATTCACACTGGCACATGGCACTTTACCCTTTGAGAACTGGCAGGCTTTTACTCTCTCACCCTATTCTTGCAGGATCTGTTCTGCAAACCTGCAGTGTTTTGGGTCTCAGAGCTTCTGGGTCTTGGAGGAGGGCACTCTGCAGTGGTGGATAACTGTACATCCTCAGTGGAGAGGGGGTAGGGGTGGAGTGGGGAGCAGAACAGGCTAGGACTGGGCAGAAGAAGGGTTAAAGATAAGTCACATGCGGACTGCACGACTTTTTCAGAGGTCAGAGACAGAAAAACTAGCTTGGGGTCTCCCCATCAGACCAGTAGATATGGAAATAAAGTGACCACCTTCCACCAGGACAGAAGCACTCCCTCCTGTCACCACCTACTCTCTCTGACTGTCTTTGTCAGAGTACCCGGCAGGAAGGGCCAGCTCTGAGTGAGTCTTCTCAACAGCTTTGTGGTATGTCAACACAGTGGCATTTTATACAGCCATGAAAAAGAATGGTACTATGTCAACATAGGTGGAGGGCAACATTGTCAAGAGAAACAACTCACTCTCAGAAAGACTTTCTATGTCTTCTCTGATACACAAATCCTAGGTTATAGCTGAAGGGTATGAAGGCAGAAATGGAAGAAGGTGGGAAAAGGAAGCAAGGTGTACATGCTATCATCCTGAGTTATCTTCGAGGGAGTCATATCCGATCGTCTTTTACCAATAAATGCTCAGTGAGTGTGAAAAGTTTGTGATCTAGTGCTTACAGTTTTATCACAGTGCTCATGTTACATTATTGAGACCTTTCTGAGGTTTGTATCTGTCCCTTGATGGTTCTTGTACTGGAATTCTGGTCTTCTTTGTGGCAGTGTTTGGCAGTGATGAAATCTTTAAGACGTGGGGCCTAGTCAAAGATGATTAGGTCATCGGGACATCACTGTCAGAAAGGGTTGATGTGGTTCCTTTCTTGATCGTGGTGATGACTTTTGCGTGACCATAGCAGGGCGAACTCTGCTACAGCAGTAGAGTTGTGACAGACACTGACCAGAAATACCAACTACCTAGTGTTAACAGGAAACACGTGTTGACCTGGGCACAGAACAAAGTCCCTGCCATGCCCCAGGGTGGGAATCCTACCAACAGACACTATGGCTGACTCATTAGTGGGGCTTTTAATGATGATGCTCCAGATTTGGGGGGCAGTTCTTGAGATGTTTTTTTTTTTTTTTTGATTTTTTTCTTCTTCAAGTAGGAAATCGTTGTTTGATGACTTAGGAAAGTTCATCAAACAGAGCCCTGAATTGATTCCCCTCCCCCCCCCCAGAAGTCCTACACACATCCCCAGCCTCCTTGCTGCTGTACATGTATTTTTCCTACTCTTCATTTTTCTTTAAACAGAAAGGAGAGAAATTCCTTCTTTGAGCTCTCGGAAGGCCATGTCAGATTCCTGAAGTGTGCTCACAAAAGCCCCTGACATCCAAATAAAGGAGGACCATGAAGGGGGAGAGAGGAGGGCTGTGGGGGAAGGGGGCAGCATCCCACACAGACCTTTAGTTCCATAGCTTCACCAGCTGTTCAAGCTTTGATCCGAATCAAAGCCAGGGCTATGAAGGGCTCTGATTTGGTAAATCTTCTTTAGGAGGGAAAAGGACATTTAAAACCTCAAATAGCATTTGAGATTAGAGTGGCAGTTGAGACTGGGGTTAGTATGACTCTCTCAGATGTAGAATGGAAAGCCATGGAGTCCAGACTAGGGCAGTTCCTGGGAGTTCACGTTCTTCCACGGTGTGACCTCTGCTGGGTTGTCTATAGTTCAGGGGATGATGCCACACCCATGTGTGCTTCTGTAAACAAAGGTTTCTCTGTCCTGTAGCCACTCCCAAATAATTACTCAGAGGCTTACATTAATTATTAATGCTCAACCAATAGCTCAGACTCTTTACTAGTTAACTCTTACACTTAAATTAGCCTGTATTTCTGTCTATGTTTTGATATGTGGCTCAAGGCTCTTTACCTCATTTTCAACACATCCTCTTTGTTTGGTGGCTGGCTGGCATCTCTTGAGTCTACCCTCTCTCTCCCTGTATTCAGTTTGGCTTTCCTGCCTAGCTCTATTTTGTCCTGCTATAGGCCAATCAACCAATGAGAGCACCACATATTAACAGCCTAAAGAAGGGTTATCCCACAACAGCTTAGACTGCACTAATTGGACTTAGTGAGTTATGAAAAAAGAGCAGACATAAAGGCGGGAGGGGAAAGAATCTGGGATCTAGGTAGGAATGAGGGGAGATTTGGGCTGGGAAATGACAAATATATTGTATATTTGTATGAAATCATCCAAGAACAAATAAAAATTGTGAAAAATAGTCTTGGAATTAGAATACAAAAGCCAACACCTATATAATCACCCTAAAAATAACTACTTCTTAAGACTGAGATTGGTGGGAAAGGATATTTAAGTAAGTTCCTGTTTATCAGAAGCATTTATTAATTCCAGGACTACTGACACCACAAATATGATATGCAAAGAGACTCCTTAATGAGTTTTAATGTTTTTTTTCCCCCAACTACAACCTTGACATCTGGCCACATTGTCCACAAGCCCTTGGAGCTTAAGACGCTGACTGATTATTACCGGACTCCTTCAGCACCTTGGACAGAGCTCAGGCTAGGTGGAGAGCCTTAGGAAGAAAACTCAGCCGTGACCAATGTGAATCCTTCTAATTTTAACAGAAGTTTATTTACTCCCTTCTGTTTCTTGCCCAACTAGTTGATAACTTCAGCATCAAAAATTGGAACTCAGTAATTTAGATATCCCCTGTGTGCCTCCTCTCCCTGCTAAACACACCCTCAAATCCTTCATCTTGAGGTTTTCTTTGACTCTGTTTTAAGTTGTTCCTGTGAGGTGATGGGGTATAACACGCAGCTGGAGAGCTCCTGGAATGAATGAGGTTAATAATTCTGAAGCCACTACAGATAATTTGCAAGGCAGAAAATCCAATTATAGATAATTAGGATTTAACCCAAGTTCTTTTGAAAGTGGCTTGGTATTGCCTTATGGATACAAACAACCAAAATTAATTAAAAAAAAACTAGCTACTAATTTCAATAATTATTTAGACGTTTCCCAGAACTTTCTTATCACCATGCCCTCACCTTCAGCACCCTTCAGTAGAGAGATGCAGATGCCAGAATGTGCCCTACAGGCGCAGGACCTTGGTAGGAGCATGCTGCCATCACTCCTGCATGCTCATGCAATGTCAAGGTTCATTACACTTTCATCAGGCTGCACAAGATGAATTAGCTCCACACAATGTGAGCAATCATTCACTATTCATCCTTCTTCCCGCTTATTTCCACACATGACAATTCTTCAAATATAGAAACGGCATTTGTTGTGAAACTATCCCATACACACAGACTTTATGAAATCACAGAAGGGAGACCTCACTGTTACTTGACCAGTGAGATGACCAGTTAATTTTTCTTGGTCAGTTTCTCTTCTCTGTGGATGGATCTGAGTTACAGTGGTCCTGGTCCTAGTTCCATTCTCTTCCTGCTTGGGGAGGAAAGGGTTTATTTGGCTTGTACTTCCAGGTCAGAGTTCATCATTGAGAGAAGTCAGGACAGGAAATTAAGTTGAAACTAAAGCAGAAACCATAGAAGAATGCAGCTTCCTGTCTTTATCTCTAGACTATGCTTACCTAGCTTTTCTATATAACCCAGGCGCACCTGACTAGGGATGACACTGCCCACAGTGGCTGGGCCCTCCCATATCAATCATCAATCACAACTATCCCTCAGTTGAGGCTCCATTAGATGATTCTAGGCTATGGCAAGATGACAGCTGAACCTAAATAGGACATTCCACACCTTGTCAGCTTTACACATAAACACATTACTTTAAGCTACAATCTTTCATTTCTTGTCCACAAGATCTCATGCTGACATCATAATATAACACACAGTACAACTTAAAAGTCCTACAATCTTTAGCCCAGCACTAAGGTGGCTTAGTGGTTAAGAACACTGGCTACTCTTCCAGAGAACCCAGGTTCAATTCCCAGCACCCACATGCCAGCTCACAACTATGTGTTCCAGAGTTCCAGTCTCTTAAACATTACAAAGTTCTGGGTGCCAGTTTGAGACGCAGTTTTAGCCTCCTTGGACCACAGCTTCTCTGTATTGATCCTACAGTCCCAATGAAGTACAGAAGATTCACTTCAGTGGTGCTTGTTAACCACAGTGGATTATTCAAGACCGTCTGACCAAACCACAGACTCTTAATCTAAAATATCACATAAAGAGCTTGGCTGCACTGCACCCTTTCATCATGCTGTCTCATGCTGCCTCAGATCCAGAAACAGTTTAGTCAGCTGAGCAGACTCTAACCTCCGATTCAGAGATCTTAGGTAACTCATTCCTTAAGTAGTTTGCTCTGTAATTTGTCACAGTCATGAAAGTTTGAAGCCCAAAGAAACCTTTTTTGGGGGGATAAGACTTTTCTATGTGGTAATTCTGGCGATAGCTATATGACCAAGTATTTGTACCAAAACCCATCACACTGTGTTATGCAGAGATCAAAAGCAATAAAGTCTTACACACATCAAGTCAAGGGTATGCTATGCTTTTTACTCATACAGCATCCAGGATCAGTGTTCTAGAATCATTCATTTCCTAAAAGTATCACTTTAGAAATCACACCTGTCTCATCCCGCCGGCAGGGTGCGCAGTCTCACCCCACTGACAGGGTGCGGAGTCACACCGCCTGCAGGGTGTGCAGTCACCCCACCTGCAGGGTGCGCAGTCTCACCCCGCCTGCAGGGTGCGCAGTCTCACCCCGCCTGCAGGGTGCGCAGTCACACACTGCCTGCAGGGTGCGCAGTCACCCCACCTGCAGGGTGAGCAGTCACACCCCGCCGGCACGGTGCACAGTAGCATTGGCAGCGTCTCTGGCTCTTATGTTAACTCATCCACCTGCTTCTCCAGAGGCCTCGCAAGGGCCCCTCTGTGTGAGTGAAAGTTGGTGGTAAGCTGTGCAGTGAAGAGGTCCACAAGGTTGTGTCTAGTTGGAAATCATGTCTACTCTCCTCAGAGGAGGAGTCTGCAGAGTTGAGAGTGAGCACTGGGTGTTTTCCCTTGACATGGGTCAGCATGGCTGACATCACCTTGCTAGTCCCGCCCCCTCCCACTGTGGATCTCACTTCATTTTCTTATCATTGCCTGTCGTGAAACTCAATTTAAATACTCAGATGTGTAGGTAACAATCTGAGATTGTTAGTGCTCTTGAACTGGGCTCTTACTGTCCCCTTTTAATGACTCAGTCTACCCTTTTGCATAGCTTAACACACTTCAGCGGTATTAAATAAATTAGATGCAATTAATACATATTTGGATCTTTCACTAGGTGTTTTTCCTTTCTGAGTTATAGTATGTACCCCACAATTTGAATACTTAAACGGCAAGTCAAAGAGGTGTTTCCAATTTCCTTTTTCATTTAATATATATTTAATATATTATATATAAATATAAGCATATGTATTTCTGCATTCTTAAATCTTATAATAAACTATTTCTTATCGTTCTGTTATCAATCCCAGAGCCTCTTGCATGCTAGGCAAGTGCTCTAATGTTAAGTTGCACCTCCAGCCTGTAGATTGTATTTTGACCTTGTCCCTGGCTCCTTAAGAATGACAAGACGAGGGCTGGCAAGATGGCTCCAGCAGGTGAGGGGGCTTGCTGCCATGCCCAGCAGAAGTGTGAGATCTCAGCGGATCAAGGGTCTGAAGATGCAGCTCAGGAAAACCACCGTTCAACACCCTTTCTAAGTTACATGCATGCGTGTGCTGGTTTGAATGTGACGTGACCCCCACTTGGTACACGTATGGGATCGTTTAGGAGTGGAGTTTGTCTGGAGGAAGAGGGTCGCTGGGTATGGGCTTTGAGGTTTTGTAGCCTGGGCCCACTTCCTGTTCATTTTCTGCTTCCTGACTGCGGATGCAGTGTGACCAACTGCCTCCCTTCCTGTGGCCATGCTTTCTCATTATCACGAGTTGAATTCCGTTGGACTGTATGAGAGAACAAACCATTCCTTAAACAGCTTCTTGTGAGGCACTATGGTTGCGGCAACACAAAAAGTAGCAAATACAATGTGTCTTTAAACATATGTAATATATAGTTGCTGTGGAAACATTTCTGAAACAAGCTCCAGGGAGCTTCACGAGATGCCTCCCACATCTTCCTGTGGATGGAAGGGGATTGTGTATCTATCTATTGAGGTTTCTCAGAATGGAAACATCTACTCGGTGCTTCTGATGCGCTTGCCAGACTATTCACACTTTACAGTACTCATGCAGTGTAAGAGGCAGGAGTAACTCTGCTCGGCAACAGTGCAACTGGGGCTCGGAGACTAACCACAGAGCCCAAGGATTCATGACTTAGCAGAGGAGGACCTAGCCAGGCCTGCCTGGCTGCACATCTGGGCTCCTAGCTATTGGTCCCTCCTCTTGCTGTCAGCTGGTCCTGTGGGAATCTGACACCTCTGTCCAACAGTTGGTTCTTGCCATTGGGGTTGGGGAAGAATTTTATTTCCAGAAGCAGAGTGGCAGTCAGATAATGAACTTGTCTCCCCTCGAGGAGCTTTGTTCATGGGACGGTCTTCAAATGGGGCATGAAAAGGCACTTGGCAAATTGCAAAAGGAAATAACGCTTCAAAATGAAAAATGGATGCACATTTATCAACCAGGGGTAGCAGAAGAACAGACATTATCCATTTGGGGCCATCGCTGAACTCCACTTCAGGGAGTTAGAGCCACAATGAATGCTGTACCTTCCTTGATTCTAATCTACCAAGGCTGATGCCATTTCCCCGATTCTGTGGTGCCCAGATCAGACAGGCTGTTTCTGTGGTTTAGCTTACTTATTTGTTTCTGGTTTTAATAACGGTGAAATACACCAGGGTGCCCTAGCAGGCGTTTCCAGTGTGCAATGACAAGCTTTGAAGATGATTTCTTTCAGATAGTTTTGAACACGAAATCCATTTAAAAATCATTTATTTATTTACTTAATTATTTTGTGTGTGTGTGTGTGTGTGTGTGTGAACACATACATGCCACACCACATATATGGAGGTCAGAGGACAATTTATAGGTGTCAGTTCTCTCTCCCTACCATATTGATCCTGGGAATGGGATGCAGCCATCGGGCATGGCAGTAAGCACCTTCGCTGGCCACTGAGAGGAGGATCATCAAACAGAGGTTTGGCCTCTCCCCCAAGTCGGATCTTCTGATGGTGGAGGTGGGGCAGGTTGTGGCATTAGTCTTTGCAGGTGCCAGGATCATGAAACGGAAGTGGCATTCCTGGAGGACAAACACAAAGAGGTTTATGGTGACCATGGTTTTCCTGTTTGTTTATCTGAGGACTGAGAAAGCAGAGTGATATTTTCTCACCTTACTCCACGCAGGCACCTGTGCTTGGGACCATCCACAGATAGGAGCACACCACTGGGTGTGGTTAGGTGTGAGTGTGCATCCCAGCTCAGCCTCACTAAAGAGACAGAAGGCTGGCTGTGAGAACTTTTGAATATTTAGGAAAAATTTCAGAGTGAGTCTCATGTAGCCTCAAACACTGCATGTGGACAAGGAATACCTCGGACTTCTGATGCCTCATCTCTTGGGTGCTGAGCTTACAGGAATGTGTCACCACAGCTAGTTTGTACAGTGCTGGGGCTTAAATCCAAGGTCCATGTAAGGAATGTACAGGTAAGGGTGCTACCAGCTTTGCTACATCCCCTGCCTAAAACTGGCCTCAAAAATAGTTAAACTCTTTTACTGTTAGTTAAATCCAACACCCAACAACCTAACTTAAAAAAAAAAAACAACCAATTTTTAGGAGCTTGTAAGAACCCAAGTTTCTTTTCTTTGCACCATCAAATTCTAGAAGGATTATTAAGTGTACTGCATGGCTCTCTCCCACTCTATGGTATTTTAAATTTCTACCTTGGCACCAAGAGGCTGATCTGAGGTCCCCACTTGATTGCAGGAGCTTATCAAAATCTCCAGTGGTAGCACTGAACGGGAAGGTGCTGTGAATGTCTGTGCTAGCTCTCGGCGTTGTGCTGGGTATAAACAGACTGCTTCTGCCGTGAGCAGCTGTGACCAAAACAGTAGCCGTTTCTTCAGTATAAAATACACAGTGAAAACTCATAAGCCTTTGTCTATAAGCGGGCTCAAAGAGACTGATCTGCAAGTTTTATGTTCCCACTCTTGCCCTATCCTTGAAGGGAAATGGGTTTTGCTTGGAGCATTTCCCCATTTGCCCTTTTAAACAGAATCCAAGTGCCATAGTTCAGCTGTTGAGTTGACACAAACCTAGGGTCACCTGAGAAGAGGGGACCCCTACAGGATTGTCTCCAATGGATTGGTTTGCAGCCATGTGGAATTATGCAGATTACACATCCTTCTGAAAGCAAGAGTCACATCACTCATTATTTTAATTTTTCTTCAGTGGGATGACATCACACAGGTTTCTGTAATCGGCTTTATTGATCTGCCCATTTATCAGGAGATCCTCCGAAGTCTTAGACTCTAGGGCACACTACACAGTGGAGAAGTGAGACAGGACAGGTGGGTTGTATTAGTTTCTTTCTGTCCATCTGGGTTGTCTTAGGTGTTGGGAGCAGCAAGAAAATTTCTAACCTCTTCACATCACTGAGGATGGGGCAGCTCCAAGATGAGCATAATTACCAAATTAGGGAGTTACAAGCAGCACCTCCCTCTCCCTCTCTTTTTCTCTTCCTGTTGTCTCCTCTCTAGTATTTTTTCTCCCCCTCTTCCACCCCTTCCCTTCCTCCCTCCTTCTACCCTCCCTTATTCCTTCTAGGATATATAAGTATATATGCTGGGATAGTCTCAAACTCTCTCTGTAGCCGAGGATGAACTTCTGAGTCTCTGGGTGTTGGGGTCACAGGTGCGCCATGCTCAGCTTATTCCCTGCTTTCTGGAACATTTGCTCTCACAATCCCCATTTGTAGCTTGGTCCACCCATCATGTGCCAACTGTCAGGTCCTTGCTCTGAAGGTGGAAGACTTTTCGTAGCATCCTGTAATTGCTCATGCACCTCTCTGTAGGGTGCCTTGCCCTCTGCTAGTTGCCTGGCTTACTCCTTTTCTCCTTCCCAACCAAGTGTAAGTCACACATATTCCTGGAAGCCTCAGCTGAATGACTTGGTCCTACCCAAGTTCCCTTTAGTTTACTGTTGCAAGGAGCCTTTATTACCAAAACTGCTCACATTTTTATGTGAAATCAGATATTGCAATGCAAACAGACCTAATATATTATATTTATGCTTTAAATGTTTATTTACCATCATCTACCTATCTATTATCTATCTATCTATCTATCTATCTATCTATCTATCTATCTATCATGTGTAGATGCATGTAGGCATGTGTGTATGTCATGGTATATATATAGAGATACGAGAACAAAGTTTGGGAGTTTGTTTTTTTCCTTTTACCCATTGTGTTCTGGGGCATAAATTAGCTCATCAGGCTTGGTGGCAAGTACCACTGCCCACTGAGCCACCTCACTGGCCTCAATTTTAAGTCCCCCAGCGATAAAATGCCACTTGCTACTTGTACTTTAGACACCGTCCTTCTGGTCCCCGCCCTGCCCCTCTGCAGCTGGTTACCAGTGTAAACACAGCAACTCTACATGTGTTTGTCTCATCCCTGCATCCATACCATTCTCCTCCTACTGAGCTGCACACTTAGCTCGCCATTGTCTCGACTGAGCCCCGCACACGGCTGGCCTCGTGGGAAGTCCTCCGTGAAACTTAATGAATAAATGAAGAGCCGAGAGAATAGATTACCTTTGTCACTTGAGAAATTACGCCGTGTAATTAGCTTCCTTGATTTGGAAACAGAGAATGTTTGAACACTCGGAGACAGTGAGAGGTTTGAGACCCACTCCCACTTTCTCCTGAATGGGAAATTAGAGTCTGGAGAGGAATTTGCAACCCCCTTCATCAATTGATGGCAAAATTCAGCTGCATAACCTTAAAACCCTGGCAATTAACTTGGTTTGAAAAGGTCAGGATTAGTTACATCCCGATCCCCTGACAGGCAGAGTCATCCAACAGAACTCACTGAAATTAGAAACACTCTTGGCAAAGTCAATCAGAGTCTTGTCTGTGACGTCATACCATGGGGAGGGGCAGGTCATGATTCCAACCTTCTCTGCACTGCAGGCTTCCTCTGCCATTCAACATGGCCAACTGGATGTGGTGCTGCATACCTGCAGTAATCACAGCATTCAAGGGGCAGAAGCAGGAAGATGGGTTGTTCAAGGCCAGTCTCTGCTATGTAGAGAGTTTGGGGCAAGCCTGGGCTACCCAACACATTGCTTCAAAGCAAAAACCTAGCCAACCAAAAATGAGTATAGTCTGTGGATCTTGCTACTGTTGTTTGAGAACCTGACAGACTAGCTGCTGGTTATCTGAACACCTGCTCTACAGACACTGTTGATGCCTTTACACAGAGCACACCCACACAAACACACACACATACACACGCACACACACATGGACGCACGCACACACACACACACAGACATACACATGCACACACGCATGCGCGCACACACACACACGCACACACGCATGCACGCACACACACACATACACATGCACACATGCATGCACGCACACACACACACACAGACACACACACACACACACACACACACACACACACCTGGGGCCCCGGGATTGCAAACAGTTGTCTGAAGTCAACCACAGGTTCTAGGAGGATCACACCAGGGCCACACCAGGTGTCACACTTGCTTCCTTGTTGGATGGCAAGCACTTGCTTTGATCGCAGACACTGTGAGTGCACAAAGCTTGCCCTGGGCTGTGCACGTGGATAAAGGGGCTGGGAGAGAAGATGGCCGTGTAGATGGAGACAAGTAAACCATATAAATAGTTACTGCTCCCCAGCTCCTCCTGCCAGTCTCGTTAGTATTTGCCTCCTAGGCTCCTGTGCACTTATGGTTTGAGGATAAGGTGGCCCCTGTACACCCAGTCTGAGCTAAGAAGACATTTGGAAGTGTAGACAGAGGCTGTTTGTTCATTTCCTGGCCAGATAGACCCGAAATAATCACACAGAAACTGTATTAATTGCGACACTGCTTGGTCAATAGCTTATGCATATTTATAGCTAACTCTTACATCTTAAATTAACCCATTTCTATTATTTTATAATTTACCATGAGTCTCATGGTTTACTGGTAAGGTTCCAGGGTGGGCGGTTGGCACCTTTCTTCTTCAGCAGCTGTATGGCCTCTCCCTGACTCCGCCTACTTTCTCCTAGCATTCAGTTCAATTTTTTGCCTGCCTCTATTCTGTCCTGCTATAGGCCAAAGCAGCTTTATTCATTAACCAATAAAAGCAACACATATACAGAAGTACTTCCCACACCAGGAAGGAGCCTTGGAGAGGTGAGGGGTAGAAAAGAAAGTTTTTCTCAAGTGTCCTCATCTTCCCATGTTGCTCTAACAAAAGTATTATAAACTGGTGTGTGTGCATGCATATGTGTGTGCATTCGTGTCTGTGTGTATGCGCACATGTACATATCTGTGATTTAACAGATATTTACCACTCAGCGTTCTGAGGCTTGAGAAATCCAAGATCAGAACTATGGGATTCTGTAACTGGTAAGGGCCGTGGATGGTCCCTCTGACTGTCCCCTGTGGTCAGATGGGGTGAGGAAGCTCCACAGTGCAGTCACCTCTCATGAGGGTCCTCCTTCACTTCACAATTACTTCCCATAGGTCGGTGACACCAGCCCTTTCTGTGGGAATCTTGTTAGGAAGGGATCTGACCTGCTGTCTAGCCTCTGGTCCTCCCCCAGCGTGGGTGATATTCCTTCAGTGTAAGGTGTGTAACAGGTACCATCTACTCAAGCCTGGTGGCTTACTATCCTCTTTAGAGTCAGGTCAACTTTCCATTCTTGCCATCCTTGCTGACCCGAGGACTATCTCTCCACACCTTCCCCTCTGATCTCCCTGGTGACATTAGCTTTTCCTCTATTTTTCAAAGGTACCCACCAGGTTTCTGCTGCAGCCTGGCCTCATTGATCTTGCTATCAGGAACATTTATCTTTCCAGATAGACAGATGGGCTCATCTCCACTTTATATAGATCTTTTCTCAAATGCCTACTCTGCCTAAAGACCCATCTGGACTTCCTGCACAGAATGGATCCCATGTGCCTATGCATTCTTCTTCTTTGTGACATTTAGGGACATCTGTCATGACCTGTCCAGACCATGGAGTACAGAGCTGTCTACACCATTCTCTCCTGTATCATCAGCCATACAATAGGACTCTTGGCCTGGAGTAGGACCTTATGAGGCAGGTGTACAAGGTACCTGTGAATGAGTTGTGTTACACCGACTGTTTCAGAAGATCTTGGATCAGATGGATTCTTGCTTGGATGGGTTGGATGGTTACCCTCCCATGCCAGCTCTGTGGACTCTACCATAACCACCTCATGATGAGAAGCCTGGTAAGGTGGATGATCATCTGAGCCACACCTATGCCATGCCCATCTCCCACATGATGGCTGAGTCCAAGTAGGGACATGGGACTAAGAAGATGCTGGTCTGTGTGAGGGAACATGGTGGGTATAGTTTCAATTTCTAGCTCTTCAGAGAGATGAGTTCCACAATATTCTAGCTTCCTTTTCCAGAGTTCTTGGAGAATGTCACACCAACATTGTTCCTGCCATAGGTATTCCCCTGCCACCAAGATAAGACAGTGACTTCCAGGTGCCCCTCATAGGTGGGAAGTCTTGTCCATCCTTGCAGCCCATAAATACCTTCTTCAAGGACATAATCCATGACCATATTTGAGGTGGTGCTTAGAATAGACTCAACACAATGTTCACTTATGGGCCTCAGCTCCATAAGGCATGACTATGGCTGTTTTTACTGAGGCAGAGATCAACAGGGCAGATGACCATCCTAGAGCTTGGTGGTGACCCAGGGTTGCATACAAACATGACTGCAGTTGCATTCTCAGGTCATTTTAGCCAGAATAACGGTGGCTAACACAACCAGAAAGCAGAAAGCTATTTTCCCTTATTGTTTTTGGTTCTAGGAGAAAAAGTCAATTGTGATTTAAAAACCACAGACTCTTAAAAACAGATTTATTTATTTTATTTTCTTTAATGTGTATGAGTGTTTGTTTGCAGTTCCTGCCAAAGCCAGAAGAAGGCACCAGATCTTCTGAAACTGGAGTCACGGATAGTTGAGAGCCACTTTATGGGTGCTGGGAACCAAACCTGGATCCTCTATATGAGTATACAGTGCTATTAACTGCCCAGTTACCTCTCCAGCCCCAATCGTCAATTAAAAATCATTTATTTAAATGCTCACAAGGCTAAAATTTAATAATGAATTGTATTAAGATGTGGTGTCTGCTAAATTATGATTGGTTAAAAATAAGTTGACTCCACTTCCTCTCCAGCATAAGTTGTCATCAGTGTTTTTGATCTTGGAAACTCTTACAGGTATAAGATAAAATTTCAGAGTTGTTTTGATCTGCATTTCTCTGATGACTAAGGATGTTGAGCATTTCTTTAAGTGTAAGTGTCTTTCACCCATTTTAGATTCCTCTGTTGAGAGTTCTCTGTTTAGGCTTGTACTCCATTTTTTAAAAATTGGATTATTTGTTCTTTTGATGGCCAATTTCTTGAGTTCTTTGTATATTTTGGAGATCAGACCTCTGTCTGATGTGGGGTTAGTGAAGATCTTCTCCCATTCTTTAGGCTGTTATTTTGTCTTCTTGACCATATCCTTTGCTTTATAGAAGTTTCTCAGTTTCAGGAGGTCCCATTTATTAATTGTTTCTCTCAGTGTCTGTGCTGCTGGGGTTATATTTAGGAAGTGGTTCCCTGTGCCAGTGTGTTCAAGTGTACTTCCCACTTTCTCCTCTATGAGGTTCAGTGTGATTGGCTTTATGTTGAGGTCTTTGATCCATTTGGACTTGAGTTTTGTGCATGGTGATAGATATGGATCTATTTTCATTCTTCTACATGTTGATAATCAGTTATGCCAGCACCATTAGTTAAATATGCTTTCTTTTTTCCATTTTATATATATTTTTGCTTCTTTGCCAAGTGTTTTTTATACATAAAGCAAAGAAAACCAGCCTACAATTCACAATCCCAGAGAACCTAGACAACAGTGAGGACCCTAAGAGAGACATACATGGATCTAATCTACATGGGAAGTAGAAAAAGACAAGATCTCCTGAGTAAATTGGGAGCATGGGGACCATGGGAGAGGGTAGAAGGGGAGGGGAGAGGCAGGGAGGGGAGCAGAGAAAAATGTAGAGCTCAATGTAATCAATAAAAATGGGAAAAAAGGAGTAAAGCAGCTGTGCTGATGGGAAAAAAAGTTGACTCAATTATCTGTCACCACCTGCCGAGCTACACTGCTGAGCTGCCTTTTAAAAAGTCAAAGTGACATGAGATACAGGTCAGATTGTCGCATAGGCAATGGCTCAGGTCTGGCAGTAGACTGTCCCACAGGCAATGGCTCAGGTCTGGCAGTAGTGCTCACTTCTATTGTACCTATTCCGACCTGGTGATAGTACTCATTTTCATTGTACATATTCAGTCATTGCTTGTGTTATTGGTGAGCGAGCCTGGTTTTCTACTGAGTGGTCATGACATAAAATTTCAACCCAAATCCATGCGTTTAATCAGGATATTGAGTTGTCTTACACAAAGCAGGTTAAACAAATAATGGAAAAGAGAATATCGATTGTGAACACACCACGATGGCGGAACATGAGGGACCAGCACTGGAGCACCCCGACTTGAGGGATTGCGGGGAGAGTGGGGACCAGTGCCGTCGGATTAGCTCTGGCTCCTGGTGATGTTGGCGGCTCACTGTCACCTTCCGGTGACTTTGAATTAGGTCCAGTGGTCGCTTTGATGTGAGTGACTTAGATATTGTAGCCTGCCCATGTCTTTGTGAAACCATGGTGACCCAGTTAGTCAGGCCCAAGTGGCCTTCCTGTCACTATTCAGGGACTCATTAAAACCGTTAGAGCAGCCACGAATGTGGCATACAGCACTGCCCTTTCTAAAACCAGCAATGTAGTCAAAACATGTTCCGGGTAATGTCACCAAGCACACATTCCTTCCCTTCCCACCCCAGTGCTTTTGTGCATTTAAGAAACTGTCTGGGCAGGAGAGGAGAAAACCCATGTGAAGGGAGCCCGTAACCAGCCTCCCTGTCTGACTCCACCGAGGTGCTGAACGAGATGTGGCACTCATCCCAGTGGCTCTGATAAAGACAAGGCTGTGTGATTTCTCTGGGGACAAAATCAAGTAACCTCTGGTTGACTTAGCAGAGCAGAGGTGGTGAACACTGCCTGGGCTCTGAGCAGACACTGTGTTTACAGACACTCCTGCATTGAGTTCTCAGGGCAAGCTGGTGGACGGTCTGCTGGGGCCTCCATTCTGCTGGTGGGTTAAGAGTCAAAATTTCTGTTTGTCTATAAGAAGCAGAGCAGGCTCTGGAAGCAGCCTTGGTATCTGGGTTTATGTTACCTGGAGGTGTGTGTGTGTGGTCATTTGTATGTTGGTGCAGGTGTGTGTTCATTCATGCAGAGGTCAGATGTCATTCCTGAGGTCTGGATGACAGCCCTGAATGCTACGCCTCAGGTGCTGATCACCTTTTAATCTTCAGTTAATTTTTTCATTCATTTATTATTTTTATGTGTGTACATGTGTGAGTGCATGTGTCAAAGCATGCCTGTGGAGGTCAGAGGTCAACTTGTGGGAGTCTGTTCTCTCCTTCTACCTACCATGTGGGTCCCAGATATTGGATTCTGGCCATCACACTTGGAGGAAATGCCTTTACCCACTAAAGCATCTTGCTAGTCCACAACTGTAGAGGCATTTTAATAAATAAAGCTTGCTTGGGGACGGGGAAAGTAAAACAGACACACTGGTCAGTCTTACAGCCAGGAAATGGAAACACACACTTTAATCCCAGTAGCCACACTAGTTGTCATAGAAACCAGGCAGTGCATGGCTTTAATCCCAGTGGTGCAGGCCTTTAATCCCAGCCCTAGAGAGGATTATAAAATGGGAGGAGACAGCTCTCAGACATAGTCTCATTCTAAGATTGCTGGAGTCAGGATCGCCATTTTCAGACTGAGGTCGAGGTAAAAGCCAGTGGCTGGTTGCTTTGCCTTTCGGGTCTTCAGCTTGAACCCCAATTTCTCTCCCTGAGTTTTTATTAATTGTGCTTCACACATCTTTTTGTTTTGAGTCAGTAACTGGCGAAGCTGACTGGTAGGCTCGCCAGCCTTGGGAGTCCACCTGTCTGCCTCACTCATGAGGCTACACGTGTGTACCTCCTTGCCTTCCTTTCTGTTGCTGTTGTTTTTAAGCTTGAGATCTGGGGAGTCTGTTTCCTGTTTTGGTTTTGAACATAGCTTCCAGAGTTTGAACTCAGGTAGTTTTGTTTCCAAGGCAAATGCTTTTACTGACTCAGCTGTATTCCCAGCCCCAGCTTTCTTTCATTTTAACAACAAAATAATTTTAAGATTTTGTAACTTAATGTCCAAGCTTTTACCCCCTCTAGTGGAAGGATCCATCACACTGGCTGGACTTAGGTGGAATTAGTGAAGTGTTTTCTAGAAGCTGGAGAGACCTGAAGCTATAAGATAGGGTTGCTCCAGGGAGCTGAGGGTTGGGTACAAGTACAGAGCAGGGTCAGCCTTTGTCACAGGGGACAGTCATGAACAAGCAGCCACCTTGACCCCTACTTTCTGCTGCCCTCTGTCTCTTGTTGGATGCTGCCCCTTTGGCCAAGCCCAGTCAGAAGTCAGAGAGTGAGGTCTTAGTGGGTGGAGCCCACGGAATTTACTTTCGAGGTGTAAAAGAGGGCAGAAAGGACTGAAGTTTGGGCCTGGTGGATCTGAGGGAATAGCCACCACAGACCCTCAGCCGCTCTGAAGCTCAGTGACCCGTCATCCCCTACAGCTTCACAGATGGCCACCTCTGTAGAGGCTCAAAACAATGGTGCACATTGTCATATTGTGGGGTGACTTGGGCCATGGGTTCCGTGGCTTCACTGTGTCTTCCAAGCTGCTGTGAGGCAGGCTGAGTCACAGTTAACCTCCGCACTGAGCAAGGGAAGGATGGGTGCCTATGCTCACACAGCTTCTCCTAGCACTCAGGACCTCCGGGCTGTCGGCCAGGAGCAGAACTCAGCTTAGAGATTCATGCTGCTACACCCTGCAACTTTAGCTGAGCATGCCTGGCTTTCTCTGTGGTTTTCTGTCTTCTTCTTGGTCCCTGCTGCAGCTTGTCATCTCTATTGTTACAGCCAGTGTTGTAGGGACCGGTTTGTTACCCTATGTCTTCCCTGACAGCTACAGTTTTCAAGCATCCATCCAATATTTCTCGTCCCTTGGACTTGGCTCTCAGACTCAACTGTGTGCTCACCGCCACCCCTTACATCTTGCATTGTCATGTCAACCTCAACTTGTTCCCAACTCACCTCTGACGTCTCTCTAGAAAACACTCTTCAGCGTTCCGGTTCTCCAGGCTTGCTGTCATTTCTTTTGTTATATAAGAGAGAAGCCGACAGAGGAATCTTCCACAATCCCATCTCTCCTTCACTGCCGATGTTCCTCTGTCCCCTGGGCTGCTGATTTCATTTCTGAGATGACTCAGAAGTGTTCACTTTCCCTCCATGTTTCCCCTTTTTATTTTGAAGTAACACGCACTGCAGAAGCAATGGCCTTGCCTTGCTCTCCCACACACCTAGCAGAGGCTTCTAGGGAACCCAAGCAGCCAATACAGCTACAGATCATGCTTAGAGTTGGTCCATTCTCTACGCACATCCTCCTCTTGTTCAGGATTCAATGTTGATGCCACATCTCCTCAGTCCATATTCTAATCTTCACAATGTGCTAGACTGATTTTGTGTAAAATAAACATTTTAAGGACTGAAGAGATGTCTCAGTGATCAAGAGAGCTTACTGCTCTTGCAGAGGACCCAGATCTGGCTCCCTGCACCCATATTGAATGGTTCACAACCCCACTAACTCCAGTTTGAGGGACTCTGATGCCCTCTGCTCACCTTTGTGGGCACCAGAATGCATTCTGTGCATACACATACATTTGAGAAAAACATGCATATTTATAAAATAAAATAAATCTAAACAATTATAAAAATAAGCCTTTATTCTCGGGGAACTCAGATTTACAAGAAAATTGTTAAGATAGCACAGAAATTCCCTACAGAGCACATCCACGCTTGGTTTTCTGTGTCAACGTTTTAGATGAGGATGGAGTGTTCGTTTGAAGGCTCCTCCAGCACCAAGACCTACCATGAACTACAGCCTACACTTTATCCAGGCATCCCAGCTTTACCTGATGTCTGTTTTTAGTTTTTAGATCACAGGCCATTCAGTGGCATGCCACCTTTGGCTCCCCCTGGTTGGGAGAGTGACTCTAATTTTCCTTTGTTTTGATGAACCTGACCGTGTTGAGACTTACTGGTCAGGTACTTTGGGAACGTCCCTCAGAGGAGGTTTGCAGGATATCTCCTCAAGGCTGGGGTTATGATATTTTGAGACATCTCAGAGGCAGAGTGTTGCTCTCATTCTCTGATATCAGAGGTGGCACTCTCGACACGCGACATGATTTATGGCTGTTGAGCTGATCTTGGCCACCTGCCTGAGGTCGAGTCTGTCAGTTAGTTTCCACTGTTGGGCTGTTCTTTTCCTCCTCACTCTGCACTCATGAGAGGGAGGTCACTGTGGGCGCCACACGCTTACACAGCACGAGGCACTGCCCTTCAGCCGTCTGAGCTCACGTTTGCATCAACATTTGGAATGCGTTCTGTCAGCCTTTGTTTACTGATTTTTATAGATTTATTTAGTTCATGGGTATTAGTATTTTGCCTGCATGAATACACGTGCGTTGTGTGTGCTCTCAGTGATAGCAGAGCCAGGAAAGGGCACTCAGGTGCCTTGGAGCTGTAGTTATGAACAGTTGTGAGCCAGTGGGTGCTGGGAACCAAACCCAAGTCCTCTGCAAGAGTATTCGTTGCTCTTTCTTTCTTTCATTTATTTTACATCCTGACCACAGTCCCTTCCCTCCTCTTCACCCAACCCCCACTCCCCCTCCTGTCTCTCTCCCTCCCCTAAGTCCACTCCTCCTCTGTTTCTGATCAGAAAGGGGCAGACCTCCCATGGGTGTCATATCAAGTTGAGGTCGGACTAAGCCCCTCCTTTGTGTTAAGCCTGGCCAAGGCAACCCAGTATGAGGAATAGGTTCCCTAGAGCCAGTCAGAGCATTGAGGACAGCCCTGCTCCCTCTCCTAGGAGCTCCACAAGGAGGCCAAGCTATACGACTGTCACTTTCATATGGAGAGGGTGTAGGTCAATCCCGTGCAGACTCTCTGGCTGTTGGGATTTATTTATTAGCTCCTATGAGCTCATATTTGTTGTTTCTGTTGGTTCTTTTGTCCTTGACTCTCCTGGCTCTTACAATCCTTTCCCCCTCTCTTCAGCAGGTTTCCCCAAACTTGGCCCAATGCTTGGCAGCTGCTGCTCTTAGCCACCGAGCAATCTCTCCATCCTGCTTCCTCTAATTATTTGGAGAATCATTTACTTATATTAGTTCGCACTCAGATATGTCTTTTCTACTTTTATAAGTTATCCTTATTTCTAACAGGATTTCATTCTATGGCTCCATGGCCCAGATTGGCCTTGAACTCCCTCCTAAGTACTGAGCTTACAGGTGTGAGTCAACAATGCCCCTGTGAGAGGTGGTCTCTGAGGGATGTTTCACTTGGTTCCTATGTCTATTATTTGGGCCTTACTAGTGACATGTTGGTGTGTGTGTATGTGTGTGTGTGTGTGTGTGTGTGTGTGTATGTGTGTGTGTGTGTGTGTGTGTGAGAGAGAGAGAGAGAGAGAGAGAGAGAGAGAGAGCGCACATGCATGAATGTATTTTGCCACCTAGTCAAATTTTTTGAACTGGACATTGAACCTATGTTGTCATATATCTAAGGCAAATGTTCCACCCCTAGGCTAGAGCCCCAAGCCTCCTTGTCTGTTTGTCTCTGCAAAATGTTGTTCCCTAGTCTTTTTTCTTTTTCTTTTCAGCTTAACCACAGGATTTTGTTGAATGAAATAATGTTTTGCTCTCTAGTCTTGGTCCAGTCCTAGAATTTCTTCTGTCTGCCCATACTAGCAGGGTGTGGCATTATTGTTACTCCAACAAGGTCAGAATGGGTTCCATAGTGGGTTTGAGGCCAGCCTGTGGTACATGAAACCATGTCTCAAAGAACTAAAAATCCAAACCAAATCAAAGGAATCCAGGTAACTGGTAGAGCCTTATGTCTGGGTTGGTCTGTGAGAATGTTTCCAGTCGAGACTTGCCTTTGAGCCAGTGGACTGAGACAGGAATATACCGCCTGGCGCAGTGGTGACAGGCTCCCTTAACTAGCTAGGAGCTCAGGTAAAGCAAACGATGCTTGGGCATATCCTCCTGTCTGTAGATTTCAGAACTCCATTTCTCTGGCCCTAGGACACCAGGGATGACACCAGCAACACCTCCATCCCTAGGTCCTTCGCTTTCAGGTTTGGATCAAGAGTTACAGTATTTGCTTTCATGAATCTGGTGACTCAGCATTGGACAGAGCCATGTTTCTGGTTCTCCATCTTGCTGATTGTCTAGCATTCTATCACAGGTTATCCCATATCCTATCATCCATCTATCTGTCTATCTGTCTGCCTGTCTCTGTGTGTGTGTGTCCATCTGTGTCTGTCTATCTATCTATCTATCTATCTATCTATCTATCTATCTATCTATCATCTATGTATGTATTATGTATTATGTATGTATGTATGTATCATCTTCTATGCGTCTGTTTATCTATCTATCTATCTATCTATCTATCTATCTATCTATCTACCTACTTACCTATCATCTATGTATTATTAACTTCTATGCGTCTGGTTATCTATCTATCTATCTATCTATCTATCTATCATCTATGTATGTATGTATCATCTTCTATGCATCTGTTTATCTGTCTATCTTCTTTGTTTCCACAATCACCATGATCATGACAATTGATCTGTCTCCCCAGAGAGTCTCTATCCCTTAATAGACTTCATTGTTCTTAGGAATCGCTAAATGTTTCTGGAAGTTTGGAGAGGTTGATTTGACCGAGAGCCACTTGTCTATGGAAGCATCATATCATGCTCTGAGGCCTGAATTTTATCCAAGTGCCAGGATTCGGGAAGCAGAGGAGGCCTCTGTGCTGAACCATGGTTCTCTTGGTAACAGGGATCTAGGGAAAAACACCAGCTAACGCATGGCACTGTGAGTTTTGATTTGCATCGAGATCAGAACTTCCTGAAATTTTCCAGCCGTCAGCTGCAAGAACAAGTCTGAATTTCTACTCTCTAAACTAGGAGCTAGTTCACTGCTAAATGGGTCCACTTGGACACATCCAGAGGAACACTGTGTGTAGAGGAGGTAGAGGAGGCTTTGTGCTCACATCTGTGCGGTGGCGAGTGATTCATCTGCCAGTTCCATGCTGGCCTCCTCCACATCCCCGGAAATCATTCATGAAGTTCTCAGAACAACAGTACCTTAAAGGGCCCCCGCTCCTGTAGGGCTGGTAAGTGGTTCTTCACTCAGCCCAGGCCTGGAGGAGGTGGCACTCAGGTGGCGTTCTGAAGGGAGTCAGGCCTCGGCGATGAACTGCTTGGAGCCAAGGCGGATATGGGGGTAACAATGGGCAGCCAGATGGGTCAGGGCCATCTCCATGCTGGTGGAGAGGAAAGGGTTGTTTGTATTCGAGAGCCCATAAACCCGTGAAGTGGGAGACAGGCTGAGTGACCTCCACTAAATAGGATGGCACAGCCATGCCCTGCCAACTCTGTGAGCAAGCAGCAACTTCCTGTTATGCCCAGAGAGGCTGCTGGGAAGGCTCGGATCATTTATGTTCTCAGCTGGCCTCGGAAAACAGACACTATAGCTGGAGCCTCTGACTGTTTAAAGACGGCTATCAGGAAAGACGTTTGGGTAGCTGGGCATCGATGTTGGCCTCCTGTCACCTTCATATATATTGATGGATGGTCATGTGGCCTTGAAGACCTTGTTGCCCTTTACTTGGAATTTCCATGTGGGAGGGGCCTAGGTGAGCCTTAAAGGGGCAATGTGGAGAAAGAAAAATGCCTCTGGCACTTTCTTCCCATTTTAGTGAGGACACAGGCTGTAAGGAAGAGAAACAGACTTGCGACACATTTAGAAAAAATGAAAGGGGGTAGGAAATGGTGGCTTTAATGCAGTGCCCAGCTGGAGAATCAGTTCTGCGGGAGAGCACAGGCTGGAGGCGGCAAAGCACCAGGAACCCTGGAACTTAGCCGGCCCCTCCCAGCTCTCTTGTCTCTATGTGCCCATCTCATCTCGCTCTTCCCTCTCTCCTGGCCAGCTTGCAAGTCATTCAATGCACCTGTCACAGAATACTGTTCCCATGTTTGCAGGTTTTTCTTTTTTTTCCCTTCCCACCTCGTTTTGAGCCACCCACATGCTCGGACTTGTAATGTCTGGATGACAGTCCCAGACTGCTGAGAGAATCTGGCCTGGAGACGTGGTGCTCACGGTCTTGGGAAGGAGAAGGAGGGTGGGCTCTTCTCAGAGAGAAGCAATGGCCTTCTGGGATGCAACACTGTCTAGGGAGCTAACTAGAAGGGGATGGATGAGAAAGAGGAGGGTATATAGAGGGGGAAATATAAACAATGTACAGTACACTTGTAGGAAAATGTAGGGTTCCCTGTGGGTGCCACCTACATGGGTGGATTATGTTATTCCTAGAAGTCATAGGTTTTTAAACAAAGCTTCCCATGTCATCTGTGAGATGCCTCCTTGTGAGTTGTTGACCAGAGAGGTACAAGAGGTTCCAAAATAATGCATGATGTTCCCATTGCTCTTGGTTGCTTGCCAGTACCAGACAATAAAATACTACTGCTTAGACCCACACTTTGGGTGCAGGACCCAGAGAAATCTGACTGTAACTGAGCTGGACTTTTCCCTTCTGGTTGGCATACACAGTGTCCAAAGGTGCTATGCAGCCTGCTGGAGGGGACAATCACCAATGTGCTGACTTATCTGTGGGCTCTCATTGCTGCAGCAGTGACCTGGCTGGCAAAGATACACCCACTAGTGCAACAGTGGCATGATTGTTTAGGCTGTAACCAATTACTTTCTTATTGGATGCGAGCCTGATACACAACTGTTTCTATAAAGGAAGTCAAAATGGTTCAGAAGCCACAGGCCACAGTTGATAGCCCAGCCCACTACTGTTGTTTTGTTAAATGGACACGTGATCAAAAGTACCCTCTAAATGTTTATCCCTCCACCCATAGATAGTGCTGCCTCAACAGTGGGAAGAGATGCTCCCTTTGGCAGTGGGTGGAAGTTGATATGGAGACTTATATCTGGCAAATGAGGCAAGAATAAGTGACTGTCCAGTGCTCAGCTGATTCATCACATTGAAGGCCAGTGAACCATTGTAGGAGAGAGAGCAGAAAGAGTGTAAGAGTTGGTGGAAGATACGTGTGTGTGTGTGGGGGGGGGGGGAGTGCTGCCAAACACTTGCATCCAGGTCAGATATGGCCATGGTAGTCATGCATACACAATAACTATGCATGCCTATACAAGTAACACACAAGCCTGGGCCTGTCAGCATTCCATCATGCATGGGGTAGGGACCCAGGAGGCTCCTTCCATTCCAGAGAGTTCTTCACAGTTAATGGTTGCTGGAAAAGGGGCTGACATTTTCTCCAGTGGTGTAATTCATGCTCCAGCAAATAGCTCCATACCCATGCTTTTCTATAAGCACCCTAATTAAACTCAAGGCATTTAAAGAAGTCAGAAAACAGAGTAAATAATGGGATCTGGCATCCTGACTTACAGAGAATTAAAGCATATTATGTGCAGAAGGAGAAGGAGAAGCAACAGCAGCAGCAGCAGCCAGGCTGCTGAAATGGCTCAGTAAGTAAAGGTACTGCCAAGCCCAATGACCTGAGTTCAATACCTGGAACCCCGTGAGAATTGTCTTATGGCGTCCATACACATGCTGTAGAGTGTAAAGGTGGAGACACACGGTAGATAAATAAGAAAATAAAAGGCTGCCTTATGTAGCAGTACCATGTACAATGCACACCACAATGAGACATTCAAAAAGAAGCATTTTAATCTACAAATAACCCCAAAGCTAAGGGAACAAATAAAAAACAAAACAAAACAAACCCAAACCCAAAGTGATATGTTCCTGAAACAGTTCTTCTAGTGGTCATCACACCTATCTCTGTAGATGGGCTGTGGAAACTGAGACTCACCAGCCTTTTCTACTCACACAAAGACCGTTAAGAGAAAACAGTTTTATTTTTCATAAGAATTAGTGATTTTCAAATTTTGAAAGAAATAGGGTTACCGTTCATTAACTGGAGCACGTTGCTTAACCAAAATCTCTTTACTGTGTAATCTCGTCAAAAGGAAACACCCTCAAAATAAAAGAGTGAGTGTAAGCGAGTGAAATTTCAGTTCCGGAAGCGAGGTTCCCAAAACAATCCAGGACGGTTATGTAAAGCTCTTGGGTATTTCTGCCAAAAAAAAAAAAAAAAAAACTGAATTCAAGAAATGAACAAGAAGGAAATAAAACTCCACAGGAAAGACAACGCCACCTGGATGGTCAGAGGTTCTTGGTGTCCTCAGACTTTTCATGAGCTTTTGACTGCTTAGCCTGTGGGAGAGGCCTCGGTAGAGCAAACCCCTGGTAAGATCCAGCTTGAGGGTAGGGAACCTTGTGGCCTCTGGTGGCCTTGATCTGTTGGCATTACTCTATTGAAATCAGACCAAGTATTCAAAAGCCACAGCTTTCTGTCTACTGTATGCAAAGTCCTAGATTCATTACTCAGGGCCAGAAAAATAACCAGAAAACTTAAGGCAGAGGGACTGGGAGACAGCTCAGCTGGTAGAGTGCTTGCCTTGTACGCCTGAGGACCTGAGTTTGATCCTTAGAACTCACGAGGAGCAACCCCAAATTTCCCCAAAGCTGGGTAGGGTAGGTAGCACCCACACCAGGGAGACATGGGAATCCTGGTGTCTAACCAGTCAAACCTGCTTGGTGAGTTCCAGACCAGTGAGAGACTGTCTCAGAACAGGGGAGATGGGATGTTGGCAGAGATGGAGTGGAGCTGAATTGCTTTCACCTGTGTGTGGAAAATGTTAATGATCAAACCAAGAAAAAGCATCCATTTCTTTTCCAGCAAAATTACGTAGGTAATTTGTATTAAAATCATGGTGTGCCGGTTTGAATAAAATGGCCCGCATAACACCTCGGGGCGTGGCACTATTAGGAGGTGTGGCCTTGTTGGAGTGGGCAAGGCCTTGCTAGAGGAACCGTGTACTGGGTTCTGTAACCTAAGTTAGATGTGCTTCCATCCGTCTGTCCGTCCATCCATCTGTCCACCCACCCACCCATCCATCTATCCACCCACCCACCCATCTATCCACCCACCCACCCGTCCGTCCCTCTGTCCGTCCATCCATCTACCCACCCACCTGTCCGTCCATCAGTCCACCCGTCTACCCACCCGTCCATCCATCCATCCATCCGTCCATCCATCCATCCATCCATCCATCCATCCACCTATCCTGTGATGGACGAACCCATCTGGGAAGCTTACCAAAAACGCCAGGCCTTAGTCACTGAATTTGAAAAAGTTCTTATTAGATGTGGCGGGCTACAGTTGCAATCCCAGAGCTCAGAAAACCAAGCCAGGAGGCCTGAGTATTCTAAAATACCCGGGGCTACAGATTTAGACACTGCTCTAAAGCAAAGAAAGAAACAAATGTTACTTTTTTCTTTTGATGGAAATGGAGATATAGTAGTCTCTCCAACTCAGACGGATACACTGTTTCTAAAGTTGACATAATTTGGAGCTTTTTTTTCTTACCCCCCCCCCCATTCTCTCTGCTCTCAACCTGTAGGATCCAGCAAATATGAGGACTTGATTAGTTAAGATATTAAGTACTAAGTAGTTAAAATCTACTGAGCTTAAAAAACAAAATAAAACAAAACACAACAACAAACCCTAGTATTAACTGAGATGTGGGCAACCTACCAGTGGTCACCCCACAGAGGAAAGCGACTTTCCCCTCCTCAGCAGCCATTAACTGCCACTAGCACCTCTGCTAGGGCTACTGGGAGCCCACCCCTTCCTTGCTGGCATTAACTGACTTGATCTTGTGTAGTGACCATAGCTGCTGTGAGTTCAAGTATGTGGCAGCCATGTCTTTTCCAGAGGCCAGCCTTTCCCAACATTTCTTCCCATCCTGTTTTCCAAACCTGTCTGTGTATGTATACACGCATGTGTGTGTGTGTGTGTGTGTGTGTGTGTGTGTGTGTGTGTGCGTGAATATATAATACAGATGTTTCATTTATGGATGACACTACACATGTGTACATCTGGATAGTTCTAAGTGGGTCATAGTACCAAAGACTTGGAGATGGGAGTTATGTTAGGGGGTGTTAGGGTGGGCGGCACCTGGAGGGAAGGAGTGGGGGTGGATAAGACCCAGAGACATTGTATACCTATTTAAAATTACAGAAGTATGCTTGCCAAAACAAAACCAACACCAAAAAACCCGTGCACAACAAGAAAATAAACATAAACTGTAAAACATAAAATAAATTTTGACTTGACCAGAGTAAGAAAAGGTGTCAGCATGGGTGATGGATTCCAGTTGGCTTCTGT
Organism: Microtus oregoni; assembly: GCF_018167655.1. NCBI lineage: Eukaryota > Metazoa > Chordata > Mammalia > Rodentia > Cricetidae > Microtus > Microtus oregoni. Next base: position 6,621,850 of record NW_024543978.1, read on the forward strand.
CTCACTTTAGTCCTTTTCCCGTGAGCAGATTTTTATCAGGTGAGTTATTGCTCATTGCTCCTTTTTCATACATTTCAACAACCCTACGGAGGTCATTTCTAATGAGCACACACTGACAGCATGTTTGGCGTAGCAGCCTGTCTCAATTTACCATAGGCTGCAAACCCTGCCTAAAATACCTTCTTTTGTGTGTGTGCGTGACTGATGAGGCTTCAGAGTCGATTAAAAATACTCACCACACAAATGCAGTAGAAGAATAACTTACTAACCTTGCTCAGACTTCAGGAAGTTTGCATGTGAATTTTTTGTTGTTGTTGTTTCTCTTGTAAGTTTAGCGAACAGAATAATCTGGGAGATGTTGAGAATGGCCAGCATATTGTGTTCAGTTATTAGCAGGGGTCAGAAAGCTTATTTTTCACTAACATTAAAAAACAGCGACATTTCTGTTTCACAAAATATCAAGTTTCTTCTTGGTCAGTGGTGGAAACTGTCACCCAATAAAGGATGGGAGAGAAAAGCTCTGGTTCATACAGCCGATGATCCACCTGCGGGTTGAGTTCAATTGCTTTGCTTCCTTCTTTCTCTCCAAGTAGGAAAAACTCTCATACGTGATTGCTGGGGGCTCAGTAATATTTTCCTTATGTGTTCCTGTCCTTGAAGAAATAACTGCCTTTACTTTTAATACCTGGAACTGCACATGTGGGAAATTATTTAGATATACTTGATTGTTTCATTTCTTTATATATTTTTGGTGGTGTATACATATATGTATACATGTTTCTTCATATATGTGTGCATGTGTATGTGTGTGTATGTGTGCAGGCATGTGGAGACCAGAAGTTGACATTGGATGTCCTCCTCAATCACTCTCCAAATATTTATTTTAGTTGTGTGTGCATGTGTGCGTGTGTGTGCGAGCGTGTACGCGCGCGTGTGTATGTGTGTGTGTGGCCATGGAGATGTGGATGCAGGCATCTGCAAAAGCCAGAGGCATCTGATCCCTTCTGGAGATGGAATTGCATGTGGTTGTGAGCTGTCTGAAGTGGGTGCTGGAGACCAAACACAGCTCCTCTGGAAGAGAAGTGTGAGTTCTTACCTGCTGAGACATCTCTCCAGTCCTACAACCTCATTTTTTAAGACAAGGTCTCCTTTCTGAATTTGGAGCTTATTATTTAGCTAGCCTGGCTACCTAGTGAACTTCAGGAATCCACCTGGTTCAGTCCCCAAGCACTGGGGCTTCTGGCACATTCCTCCACCACCCAAGGTTCTGGGGATTTGAGCTCAGGTTCTCATGGCTGTATAGTAAACACTTCTCTCACTGACACATCTTCCCAGCCTACACATTTACTCTTTGTTTATATGCTTTGAGATACAGCCTTATTCTCTAGTCTAGGCTGGCCTTGATCCCATAGCCAGCCTATTCCCTTGGCTTCATGAGTTTGGGATTACAGGGATGTGCCAACATATCTGGCTTCAACTTTATTCATGATGGAGCAGGCAATACCTTTGCAAATGTTTTTCCTTTACTCGTGAATGGTTTTGGGATATCCCCAGACTCAATGAATAATAACTTTCTGGGTTATTGGCTGCAGGTTGGGGATAGGTAGGAAAATGCCTCTGTTTTTATAGCGATGTATTCTCATGAAAAACAACTCCCTAGACCTATGCTGGGTTGAGTATAAGAGGTCTCATTTAAATTACCCACCCGCAGTAGGTTTACAGCGACTCAGATCTACAGAATCATGCAGGGTTCCAGGTTGATGGCTCACTGTGTAGCTGTGGCTAAAGCTTCTGGAATAGGTACTATCTCCGGTTGCCATGGAGAAGAGAAGGTGAGGTGCTGGAGAGATTGGTCTGGGGATTTCCCTGCTTCAGTGTGTAACAGCACGTTTCATGTTAACTCCCATGCCTTGGCCATACCCGGGTGTGTGCCTAATAGCCAGTGGGGTAGGTGCAGGGGGAGACAAGAAGACCAACCAGAAGGGCGTAGTCTGCCTTTTGTAGACAAATCTAGATTAGGCTTACACACCGTGGACCAGAGGAAGCTGTGGCGTGATCCATTGTGATATGAATGTGGACCCTCCCTTCATAATAAGAGCTCTGGAGACACAAATAGAGGAAGCTAGGCAGCTCATTTCATGACTCCACAAAGCTGGACGTCAGCCCAGAATGGCAGATGTGCTGATGGAGGCCAGAGAACAAGCTTTGTAACCCCACGCGGTACCCCAGCCTCTCCTTCCCGCTGAGCAACCAGGAGGGTCCTACACACCAGTTAGGTCTTCTCTTTTCCCTGTCACCCACCTTTGCCCTTCTCTCAACAAAGACCATGTGTTCATCTCTACTCTTTGCACACTGCTTATTTGAAAGCGCATCAGGAACGTGGGTTTTATAATTGCACCTGCAGGCGAGCTCAGCTCCTAAGGTTTGTTTTTTTTTTTTTAAACTTTTAGTTTTGGGGTAACTAATAGAATTCAGGTCAGGGTGATAGTTAGGCTGCCAGAAGGGCTCTAATGTCTTCTGCTTCTCTGTGTTTGGACCTAAGTTGACTTGTCTGCTTTTATTTTGAAATGAACTGTTGGAGTTTGCCTCTTACAGGCTCTTATTCAGGTATGCATGGCAGGTGAGAAGGAGCCAGACATGGGCCCTGGAGCACTGACTCCAATCTTCATGTTTCTCAATACTGGCAAACGATGATTAGAAACGTCTCTGGTGTTTTTGACCTTCTTAGTGAAGCATGCTTTCCTGGATAGACCCCTGAATGGAAGAGTTGCTACTTCCCAGAGAAGATGAGTCCCGGGAAAGCTTTCTCCTCGGCTCGAGCCAGCACCGTGCTTTCCCCCAGTTTGTGGGCCTCATGGTGGTAGTCTTGTGACTTCAGGTTCATCCGTAGGTGGATTCTGGTCTGGGAAGAACCTGAGCACATCTGTCACCTGCATCCTTCATTCTGACATAGGTTGTGTGCTCACAGCAGCCACTGGTCAGAGAGATATGATGTTCTGATTGGTTTGGGCTCTGATCACATCTGCTTCACCTTTGGTCTAGTGAATATGGGCACACACAAGTGTGTGGGTGTGCTTGCCTGTGTGCTCACATGCAGAGACCTGGGAGGACATTGGTGCCTTCTTCTATCACTCTCTCCACCGTATTGCCTCGAGTCAGGGTCCCTCACTGAACCCAAAGTTCACTATTTTGTCTGGAGGGCCAGCGTGCTCTCGGGATCTTCTGGTACCTGGACCTCAGTGCTGGATTACAGACATATACGGCTACACCCAGGTTTCAGAGTTCTTACCTGAAGATGTTTCTAAGCCTGTGTGCCCCAGACAGTGCTACACACTCAGATGCCTGTGGCTTGTAGTTTCTGTTGGTCTCTCCATTCAATCCAAGCACCTGATGTCTTTTTAGCACATATATTTCTGACATGCATGGACCATTTTATAAGAAGACAGAGGCTGGTGAGACTCCATTCTGCCTTCAGACAGTTTCACACCTAGTTATAAGGATATGTGGGGTGATTTTAAGGTATGCTGGGGGCCGGTTGTCACAGGAACTGTCTAGCACATCATTCAGTTCCAAATAGACTCATGTCTATTTGAGAGATTTTTCAAGATCACAGATGAAAGAAGAGGAGGGAGATTCTCCCTTCTGTTGTCTTCTGCCCTCCCTGTGAAGGTACCCTAGAATGACCTGGACAGTTGTTGGGTCAGATCTGAAATGGTGACCTCTTGACCCCTACATCTTGTGAAAAGCTGACTCTTTTCCCTTTTGGTTTGTGGTGATGAACAGACAGAGAAAGCACTTGGTTGCTTGTCTGAGGGTTGCATCAGGGGTCCAGGCTGATTTCAAATGAATAAAGTGTGATTTATTCATTAAAGATATGCGATATGAAGATGCTTTCCGTGAGAAATATCAGCATGTATAATGATACTGTTATGATTTTTGTTCATTCCAAGTGAAGGCTGATTATCTCAGGAATAATTGGTTCTCATATTAGCTGCAGTCTCAAGTTCTGGGCTCCATTCAGTCTGGTTTTTCTCTTCTTCCTGGGCAAGTGGAGAAAACTTGCCTTCCCAACTTCAGTTTGGCAGCATCACGAGACTGCTCTTAGTTAAAGAAATACAAGCAGAGTGGTAACTGGCTCACGTCTACACTGACCTGGATATGTGTCTATGTACATCTAAATGATTCTGCCACAATTATTTAAATGTTTTTTAAGGGCCGATAAATTAGCTCGGTGGGTAAAGGTGCTCACTTCTAAGTCTGATGACCTGAGGTTGAACCTCAGAACACCCATGGTGGAAGGACAGAACGGACCCCTACAGGTTATTCTCTGACCTCCATATGTGCTATGTGGCACTTGAAGCTACACATATAGATGCACATGTAAATAAACATAAACATATTTAAATAACACATAATATTTCATGTATCCTCAAATTTATTTGGTCATTTCTCTATTGATGTCAAATGAGATCACGGTTCTTTGGAAAGAAAGATAGGGTTGTTTTGAGTAGCTATTTACATTGGTCTTTTTCTGCTTTCTTTATTCATGTGTATAGACAAGACATTTTTCTTTCTTAGAATATTGCAAGGCCCAACAGTTTTTGGAAATAGGTGATGCTTTCTGAATAGTTCATTTTTCTTCCTCCCTCCCTCCTTCCCTCCCTCCCCCCTCTCTCCCCTCCCTCCCCCTCCCTCCTCCCTTCCCTCCCTCCCTCCTTCATCAGCTAACCCAGCAGCTTGCAGCATTTACTCTTTAATTGAAGTGGGCACTGTGTGACACATTCCTCTGCTTAATTACCTTGAGTCACTTGTCATGGAGCTGAGAAAAATGTACATCCAGGGCTCTGAAATGGAATCACACTATCTTGGTGGGGGCAACAGTGAAGTGGGGGTGTTGTCAAGAGGGGAAAGAGGACATGTGGTCTCTTGTCTTAGAGTGGTGATGAGCTGGCTGTGTTAGAGCCCCCTTGGCTGTGTCTGTGGGGTGTCTGAGTCTTGTGTGAGCATGTGGGAGATGAAGAGCAGAGGCTACAGGTGAGGGGGCGGGTTTTGAATTTTACAAGCTATAGCTCTGTCTGGCCTCTCTTAAGACAGCCTGGTGGTGTGAATTTCACCAAGGGTTGTTATATTAAGTTCTGTCATATTTCAGGCACACCCTTGGCACTGTGACTAAGTAATGATCCAGGCAGAAAAAGAACCAGTCTTCTGGGAGCTCAGCTGCTGTAGGTGGGAGCCAGGCTCATGATGCAGCAAATGATGCCAGAAGAAGTAGGGGGCAGAGAGGTTTCTGAGAAAGGAGCTCCCGCAGGGGCATTGTGAGGCATCGCTTTAACATTCACATTGACACAACCTGAAATCACACGGTAAGGGAATCTCAATGAGGCATTGCCTTTATTAGGTCAGCCTGTGGGTGTATGGTGGGGATCATCTTAACTGTGTTAACTGGTCTGGGAAGACCCAATCCACTGTGGGTGGTACCATTCCCTAGGCATGGGGTCCTGACTATGTAAGAACAGAGATACCAAGCTGAGCACAAGCAAGCATCCAATGAGTGATTCTTACTAGAGCTTTGCTATACAACATAACCAATGTCTGTGTGTATACCCCATGAGATGGCAAGAACATGGAATCCTTCTATCATTATGAAAAGGTCAGTTGTGCAATGTTATCCTGGGGGATTTTGAATAGTTACACGCACTATTACCCAAAACAATACAGACTATGGTGGTATGGTGGTACTGACTATGATCTTGATGATGGTATTAATAGCAGTGGTGACGATGGTGATGCTACCAACCATTTCCTGGGCATGTGTAGATACAGGGCACTTTATATTTAACGCCAGTCCTAAGTCGGTGTCATGTAAGTAGACAGGTCCAATCCTTGTGGTTCTCAGTGTGCCAAACAACTCACTCAAAGAAGAGATACTTTTAAATGATGGAATTGGGCCACAGTATTGGCTGAAATAAATAATGATGTTCAATTCTGTTATTCGACTGCTTCCATTTCCAAGAGTAGTAGTTCTTTCCAGAGACGAAGCAAGATTCCCAGAAGGTATGTTCCAGAAAGCCTTTGCTGGGAGCTGACTCTCAGTTCCATTAGAGAATTGCTGGCTTCCAAAGGCGAGTGTTTTCAGTCACCGTGGATGTCCTTGTATCCAAAGCAAGCCTTCTCCATGTTCCCCTGCTCCCTGTTTCAGACTGTAACATCTTTATAACTAACTGTGCAGCATGAGTGCCCTACTTATGTGCCGAGAACAACTTGAGCAATCCTAGGTGGTGACCCAGGTCTGTTTGACCTCTTCAATGTAGGAAGACGTGGAAGAAGCCTGTCTGAGAAAAACAAGATATTTAACAGGCACTTGTCAGCAAAGCCAGCAGAAACCACCCCCACACTCTGATATTTCAGGGCTGGTGCTCATCACCACTATGCAGGCTCTTGATGATGTGACTCAGCTGTTATGGGGCCCAAGACTTAAGGCATAATCTGTCCCAGTGGGACACAGTTGAGCAATATCAAGGCTGAGCAGATCCAGGGTAAGGACCATGGAGCCTGGGAAGAGGGACGGATGTGCCAGGACAGGAAGTTCAGTAGCAGTCACGTCTCTCACCGTTTATGGAGTCCCTGTTGTCTGTGTCACTCTCTCCATCTGTCGCAGCATCTCATCTCTGCGATAATCTCACGAGGCAGGCTTTAAAACTTCAGTTTGTAGGTGGGAAAATAAACTAATAGAATAGCCCACATAGCATCCACCATCTGTGACCCATCATGAGGACAGAGGCCGCAGAGATGGTAACTAGGCGATAGTATTCCTTTCAGTTAATATAGACTGATAGAAAGTGCTGGAAACTGAATAGCCAAAGCATAGTTTTCAACTGGTGGGCAAAGAGTAAGGACCCATGACTAACAACAAAAGCAGGACAGGAAGAAATCGATGTAGGGGACCTCACTTCTAGCTGAAACGACTCACCCACTCCCTGTCTGAGAAACCCCAAATAGGAAAATTACATTTTACTCTATGGCAAGAAGCAGCAGAGAGAAAGAAGATGAATGCCTGAGGTTCCACCACCTCCTAGGAGAGGGCTTTCTTCCAGGGTCGACAGAACCTGTACTAGACCCCACCTCTCCAAGGTTCTGGTATCTCACCATAGCACCACCGTGACGATCCATCCTTTGATGCTCAGAGGAATAGAGGACGAACTACAGAGATCTTCAGAGGGGTCCCCAAAGGTTCAGTTGTGCACTGATGGGCACGTAGGGTGATAAAATGACCCAAGGCCTGAGAAAGATCCACCAAAAATAAATGATGGGTACCCGTGTCCAGATAGGGTGGGGGATATTGTTTGCTTTCTTCTCTGCAGTCAGAAGACTCTGGACAGAGAGAGATCACAGAAGGGTTATGTCCAAGTAGCAGGGTGACCATCCTAAGACTTGCCACTGCTCTAGTCTAAAGAATCTCAAAATTTAGACCTGAAAGATTCCAACTCTTACCATGTCACTCACCACATTCTAGAAAAGACTTGAGACTATCACAAGGAATGGAAGAATATGGAATATTCAATGATGTGAAATTTGGAATATCTGCATTTATTTGAAAAGTTATCAGACAGGCAAAGAAATTGGAAATCACAACCAGGAATGAAAAAATAATAATCAAATGTCACCCAGAAGTGGAAGATGTTAGAATTGGCTGGGAATGACATATTAAGAGAGTTATCATAACTATAATGTATACATTTGAAAAGTTAAATAGTGGTAAAAAAGAATCAAATGTAACTTCAAAAAGTATAATTTTACTGTCGCATAGAATTAGTGAACTTGAATACATATGCATAGAAATCATATATGTTGTCTATGGTTTCTACTGCTGTGATAAATACTGTGACCGAAAGCAATCTGGGGAGGAAAGAGTTTATTTGATTTATATTTCTGCATCACCATTTATCATCAAAGGAAGTCAGGACAGGAGCCTGGAGGCAGAAGCTGATTCAGAGACCATGGAGGGATGCTTTTTTACTGGCTTGCTCTTCATGGCTTGCTCAACCTGCTTTCTTATGGAACCCAGGACCACCAGCCCAGGGTGAGCTAGGCCCTCCCTCATCAATCACTAATTAATAAAATGTCCTACAGGTTTGCCTACAGCCTGAATGTATAGAGACGTTTTCGTAACTGAGTTTTCCTCCTATCAGATGACTTTAGCTGGTGTCAAGCTGAGTCCACAAAGGTGGCAGGGGTGGACAGAAAACTGTATTAGCTTTCACATTGCCGGAGCTCTAGAAGCACAAATCCAAGAATTTCTGTAAACTTTCTACCACAGAACAATGGGGAGAGCTGTGGGAAAAATCAGTCATAGTTCCAAGAATTGGTGTTTAACAAAACCTTGAAAGTATCCAGAGGAAAGGAATACATATATAAAGGAGCACACACAATGACAGTGGATTTCCTGGTGAGTGATACAAATGCAGACGTTATGTTAAAGTCCTGAAGACAGAATCTGCCAATCTGAGAATTCTAGACCTGCAGAAAATACCTTTCAAGGAAAGTAAGAAAAAATAGGCTTTTCAGGCATACCAAACCTGAAAGGATTTGTTTTCAGTGGATGCTATGAAATGTAAAAGGACTAGCTAGGGCCTGAGGAAATGGCTCAGGGGTTAAGAGCTCTAGCTGTTCTTGAGAGGACTGGAGTTCAGTTGCCAGCAACATACATGGTGGTTCACAACCATCTCTAACTCCAGTTCCAGAGGATCCAATACCCTCACCTGGCCTCCCTGAGTACTAGGCCTGATTACATAGTAACACAGACATACATGTAGGAAAACTACTCATGTACATAAAATATAGTCTTAAAAATGTAAAAGGAAGGGTTAAAAAGACAGTTTAGTGGGAAAAGTGCTTGAGGGATAAGCATGGGAATCGGAGTTTGGATCCACAGCACCTAGGTAGGAACCAGGTAGATCTGGGGAAGAAGAGAGCCATCTGAGGATGGGAACAAGGGAGATGGAATTGTAACCTGAGAACACCCTGGGGCAGGTGGATTTGGTTCAAAGCCTGCTCCTGTGAGTGGGGCGGCACCAGGCAAATCCTGTAACACTTTGGAACCATGTTTGATTTTTTAAAATAGAAAAAATATGAAGTTTATAAGAAGAGTTGATTTTAATATTTTGAACTGAAATTTATATGACACACACATGCATATTAGGAGCAATAGCTCCCTATTTGTTAACTCAGTGGTCTCAGTGAGTTTGCAGGGCACAGCCACACCAGGTGAGACTCCAGGACTCTGCTAATGTCAATCCAAAGAAAGCTGGAGGAGCCCCAGTTATTCCAAGAAAGCAGATCTCTGTCGTAATGGTATTACCTTGAAGAGGGTAATCTCATAGACCATGGGACAGTCCTAAATACATGTATAGTTAGTAGCAAAACCTCAAAATACATGCATCAAAATGTCTACTACGCCAAGTAAATTTCTCAGAATTACCAGAATGAGTAGACAAAAATCAGTAAAGATGTGGATACTGGAAAATACTGTCGGCAACTTGACCTAACTGAAATTTATAAAGTATTCCTTTGAGTAAAGGACATTAATCAAATAGACGATTTTCTGGCCCACAAAACAAGTCTTAATACATTTGAAAAGATTTAAATCATTCCAAGTGTAAAGTTAATTTAGAAATCAATAAATGAAAGTATTTTGAACATTTTCCAAACTTAAATACACACTTTTCAACCACCCATGAGTCAAAGAAGATAATAAATGGAGACCAGAAAGTGTTCTGGCCTGAAAGAAGATGGAAATACAACATAAATTTATAACAGGCCAGGAAGCAAGCAACACTTCAGGTGGAATTTCGGAGCTAAATGGCTTTATTAGAAGAAAATAAATGTCTCAGAGAGTAAAGAAAAATTAAATGAATGAGTATCTACCACTAAGAAAACAGAAAAGAATCTAAGCCCCACAAAAGCAGACAAAGGAAATAATAGAGACTAGAGTCTAAACTAACAAGACAAAGTTGGAAAGAATTAGAAAGTTAATGATGTTAAAGTTAAGCCTCTTAGAAGAGGTCAACATCAGCTTGATATCAAAACCTAATCAAGATAGTACAAAATATGAAATTATGGATTAAAAACTTCATAAACATTAATTTTAGTTTGGGATGTAATAAAGTGGTACAGGGCTTGTGGAGGATGTGGAATGTCTTGGGTTCAATCTCCAATGTTGAAAAAAATCCCTCAAAACAGCCTCCCTCAAATATAGACAAAAGTGTACTAAATAGAATCTGAATCTGGATAATGCAAATTACAAACATACATGCATACAAGCACACATGCAAATATACATACACATGCACAAACACGTACACACAGCATTATCAGGATTAATTCTAGAAGTGCAGAGCTGTTTTAACATTTCAATTTGATATTGACTCTGTGTGTAATTTCAGGCATAAAATCTTGTTTTAACATGTGACAGGCCCCAGGTTTGAGCTTCACTGCCTCAAACAAACAAACAAACAAACAAACAACAGTGAAACATCACACAACAAGGAACCTTCATCACTGTAATTCAGTATAAATATAATATATATATATAAATATAAAAGGAAGAAATAAAGTCTATCTCAATAGGTGTAGAGAAAACCGACTGAAACATGCAGCCCCCATTTCTGACTCACACCCCTAGTGAACGGAGGGCAGAAGGAACTTCTTAGCCTATCAAAAGGCATCCACAAAGACAAGTGGACAGACAGACAGGCAGACACACAGTCCCTCTAAGGAATACCTTATTTGTTGGTGAAAGGAAATGGACATTTTCCCTTCACACCAGAAGAAATAGCATGATGTTATCCCATTGCACACTTACTTAACATGGTTCTAGAGTTTCTAGGTGGTAGAGAAAGAAAGAAGGAAATGAGGTGGAAGAGAAGAGTCTTCACAGACCATGTGAATGTTGGTACAGAATCTCACAGATCTTACGACCTACTACAATAGCTATAAAAATGTATTGACAGCACACAACAGAGCCCATAAATTGACCAAATGACTGATGTTGACAGAAGTCTCACAGTCGACTTGGAGGATAAGGGACAATCTTTTTGACAAAGGACGTGGTGTCTATTGGTTATCTGAATGTAGGAAAATGACTTTTGGCCCATGTCTCTTTTACTGACCGCATACCAAATTTAACTCAAACACCATCATAGGCCTAAATACTAAAACCTCAAAGTACAGATTTTGCAGACGAAAAGACAAAGAAGTGAAACCCTTTTAAGACCTGGTTTGGGCAAAGATTTCCTAAATGCTAGAACAGAAAGCATGGCCCATGAGAAGCAAATGGACAGAGTGTCATGGGAACTAGCAACTTTTCTTCCAGAGACACCCTCAAGAAAATAAAAGATGGAGGGGGTAGCCTGGAAGAAAATCATTGCAAATTTCTGTCTATTCATGCTTGATGAGTGGGATGTTCTTCATCTCTTTGCATCCCAGTCTCCCACTCCCACCCTCTGCATGTGGGGTTGGGAATGTCTTTATTCCTGGCCCTGAAACTCGCTAGAGAAACAATAGAGAAGCAAACCCCTCGAGCACAGACTTTGTCTCCCAACCATTTTCTTTCTATTTTACATGGATCCCACACCATGTGGTCAGCTCCGTGATAGGGCCACATTGCTTTTGTATATCTTTTGCTGATGATACCCCAGACTGCCTGGCTCTGGCATTGGATCCCCAGCAGCTGCCTGGAGTTATGTCTTCCTCATTACTACGTTCTCACAACAGGCACACACTACACACTCTATGCTTGCTTGTAATGCTAAGTCAGATCACCATTAGTGGGAGCCTACCAGCTTGTGTTGGTGTCTAGACACACAGTACCATTTAACCGAACAGAACACAGGATGCAGAAACAAAAAGACGAGAGAGACAAGGAAGTGAAGGATGGTTGGATTACACAGAAGGGCCAAGGCTCTGAGAGAATGACGAATCTTAGGCAGGAGATGTTTTTCTTTTACCCTTTGGTTCTCCGTCCTCTGAAAAGGGTCTCTATAGCTGAGAATAATTCATGCTTTATTTAAAGCCATTCCATGCCAGCTGGCTCTGATAGAAATTCTCTTAATACCTTCTGGGTTTCTTTTTAATCATCCAGGTGGATGAACAAAATTCTTCACTGGGGCCAAAGGTTGGACCCCTGTTTAATGACAAGGAGCTTTTCCATTCATGAGAAGGCTTCTCAGTTTGTAGGTGGCAGCTCTTCCTTTTTTTTTTCTTCTGTTTCCTGATAATTGAAATCCATCAATTAGACACTATTAAAGAGTTTTATACAAATTGTAAAAATTCTCTAAGACACGAGCCCTTCTCTGGGAGAAGAAGAAAAGCCTCTAGCTTTAATGCTGCGCCCTCTCCCTGCAATGATCCGGGCTTAGCTTTGATATGCCGCTGCTGCATTATTCAGAGGCCGTTTACCAAAGGATGGTGATGTCTGCCTTACAGAGGTAAAGCCCAGGGAATCCTAAGAAGCGGGGAAACTAACTAAGAGATGGCAGGGATCGGAAATACAGCCTCTCTTGCTTCCTGGGTTTTAATGTGCCTTGGGGTGGGGCTCATTCTTTTCTCACAGGACCTCAAATCGGGAGCCAAGAATCTGTCAGATGGATCACCATGTTCCTGCCCCTTCTGCTACCACTAGGCAGAATCCCCCAGCTCCACCCTACTTGGAGGGTTCATTCAATGCACATCCCTAAGATAGTGAATCATTGAGGAGGAGGCAGAGGAGGAGGAGGGAGAAATCCAACACACAGCTGGGGCAACTGGTCAACCAAACAAGAACAAGCAGTAGAAGCAGCAGACTTGTCTAAAGGCTTGAATGGAGCTGAACAGGCCCTACAATTAGCTTCCCACAATGCAGTTCAATGGCCCCACTCATCCTGGCTCTAGACACCAGCAGCACGGACTTGATCAGTTATGCAGGTGTGCTCACGCCACTAAGCCTCATTTACTTCTGTGCTTCACTTTTGTGCACTCAGACCTGAGGCTTTTTAAGCTTCCAAAAAGCATAGGATTATTTTAGATATTTATAATTTCCGTACGCGTCTCCTTGGAGAACATCATGAAACCCCAGGTATATAGAACTGTTTAAAAGCTGCTTGCTTATTTTAGCTGGGGAATTTTCTTCACAATTAAATGATTCATTTTATGCCTGGCTTAGGTCTGAGCATAACTAAGGTTTCTATGTTTTGGTGAAAGTAGAAAATTCAAGCATGCAAGCAGCAGAGCCGCAGCCCAGCAGCTGTGTGATAGAGTATCCCGTGGCTATCTGAAGCCGTCTGGATGAGAAGCTGGGGAAAGGCATCCAGAGAACTCAGATTATCTTCCCTGTGCAGAGGGAGGTGACATTCCTGCCTCTGCACCAGGGACTTGAGCGGCCTCCCAGAATGTAGCACCCTGCCATTCTGCTTTCTTTGTCTCTGCCTCTGATTTCATCGTAATCAGAGGAAACATCTGTTTTCAGAAGTGAGAAACTAAAGTCCTGTTATAAGCAAGGAGCAGACAGTCTCCAGACCTCCCTGGGACTCTTGAGACCTAGAGACAGCTTCCCAGACCCTCCCTGGAACTCTTGGTGCCTAGAGGTAGCAGCCACAGACAACTATTGATACATGGGGCTTGAGATTGGGCAGGACGGGGCTCTGGATCCAGGTCATGCTTTTTTTAAATTGGGTGAGGAACCTTTGAATATTGTTATGGACATTTCAAGGAAGACATTACATCCATTTTTCCTGCAAGTTTCATTTTCTTGAGGGATAAGTAAAATCCTAAGTAGATACTACACATTTTCATATTTATTTATTTGTTGGTGGACATCAGGCTGCTTCCATTTCCGACCTGCCATGAAGAGGTCATCAAAAGCAGAATCTCTGTGGTGGGATAGTCTTTGGGGGTGTGTCCAAGAGTGGTGTAACTGGGTTGAAGTCATAAGGAAAACTAGTACTTCCTAAGCTAACTAAAAAGAGAATCATTGCACCTTTTCTCTGTTGTGTGGCCCATTTAGGACTAAGATCCATGGACTGATGGGAAATTGTTGATGAGCCTGTGATTCAAATGATGCAGGGAAGTTCATATCATAGCTGATAGCTGACTAGTCCATTATAATAATCATCTTTAACTAACCAGAGAATGTGGGGGTAAAAAATCACACACACACACACACACACACACACACACACACACACACTTAACAACTCACATAGAACTCCATGGTACCAGCAGACTTTGTCACCTTGGGTGTCTCTGTGCTCACAGTCAGTGTCCACACATACACATTTGAGGCTCACGCTCAGTGCCCACAGATGGCTGCTTTGATTCAGGTGTACTCTCAAGCTAATGGAGATTTGCTCACTGATCAGCTTCCTTTGGATTTCATAACTGCGCTTGGATCTTACCAAATTTGTATTACAAAGCCTTAGCTCTGTCTGCCACCACTTTTACATGCCAACTCCTCCAACTGAGAAGGACCAAAGCACAGGAATGAGTCTATAATGTGGTATTTCATGGCGCCACAGAGCAAACTCAAAATACAGTTTACACTGGATCAAAAATCTCGGCTCTTTTATTCTCTAGACGTGGGACCTGGGACAACTTATGGAAAGGGTGTCTAGACTCATGTTTCCTTGGTGCAAATTATGCAAGATACCGCCCTACTTTAGAACTGTGTGAGGCAGCTGGGCCAGAGGCTTGTGCGGTTTCACTCTCCCCTCCCCTCTTCTCTGCACTTTCCCCTGTTGCTGTCCCTTATTTCCTTCAGGAAAGTTCTCTGCAACTTTTATGGCCAGGCTGGGCTCAGCCCTGGATCACCCTGTGATGCTCTCTCTTCTGACAAGAGTGGAAGAGGTCTGCTTGCAGCAGATGGTAACCACTGCTCTTGAGGAAAGTCAGTACAGTCCTTCGCAGGAGATCCTGACCCTGTGTGATAACCTGACCCTGTGTGATATCTTGACCCTGTGTGATAACCTGACCCTGTGTGATATCCTGACCCTGTGTGATAACCTGACCCTGTGTGATATCCTGACCCTGTGTGATAACCTGACCCTGTGTGATAACCTGACCCTGTGTGATAACCTGACCCTGTGTGATATCTTGACCCTGTGTGATAACCTGACCCTGTGTGATATCCTGACCCTGTGTGATAACCTGACCCTGTGTGATATCCTGACCCTGTGTGATATCCTGACCCTGTGTGATATCCTGACCCTGTGTAATATCCTGACCCTGTGTGATAACCTGACCCTGTGTGATATCCTGACCCTGTGTGATATCCTGACCCTGTGTGATAACCTGACCCTGTGTGATATCCTGACCCTGTGTGATATCCTGACCCTGTGTGATATCCTGACCCTGTGTGATATCCTGACCCTGTATGTTATCTCAACTCTGCAGGATAGTACAACTCTGTAGGATACCCCAAGTTCTTCAGAGAGGAAAATGAAGAATGCTCACATTCTTCTACTTAGACTCTTATTTTTGTTTGGGAATATGAAGGTTTTTAAAAAAATTTCTGCAAATAATTATATCTCAAGAAATGGACTAGAGGCTGGAATCAGAATTCATCGTGGGTCACAAATGATTCTAACAAGACCAATTAAAAAAGGTCAGATCACCTGTCTTAGGTGGAAAGTTTGCCTGGTTAATTGAAGACAGATGCTCTGTGTCTATGATGTAGATATGGGAGAATTTTATCTGTGCATGTTTGTGTGCATGTAGCTGTCTGTGTGTATGTGTATATGTCTGTACATGTCTTTTTGTGTCTGCATCTGTGTATGTGTATGTTAGTGTGCGTATGCATGTATCTGTGTGTATGTGTGTGTGTGCTGTTAGATGTTTGTTAGCATGCATGGACTGCCCACCAGATGCTTGTAGCTTGTCTTGCCCTGATGACCATGTACCTCTCCCTAGAGATGAAGCCTCTTAGCTGAAAGCCACAGGCTTCCAACACTGCTGGAGATAGTGTCCAAAGCCCTCAGGTCTTAGTCCTGCACCCTCACCAATGAGAGAGAACTCAGCTGCCCGAAGTTCTTTATCTAAACCTTGTGAGATGGCTGGTGTGGGAGCAATATCATAGCGGATGTTGATAGATTAGAAATAGTCGGCTTGGACTCCGCCTTTCCTCTTCTCTTTCTATTGTATTTAAATTATTCAAACATCAGTGTGGTCTAGAAAGATGGAGGTTATCCCTAGGTTTGGAGCAGCATCAGCACAGGTTGTTCTGGACCAGCTGAGGCTCTGGAACAAGGCTACACATTCAGGCTGCCTTCAGGCGCACGAAAGAGAGCATCTACATCCACCTACATGTGTAAAGTCGAATCAGCTTCCTTAGTGGCACTCAGTATCTCCCATTGAGTATAACTTGTTAATTCTTAATTAATTCCCCTCCTGGCTTAAGTTTGCAGATGGCAGTGGGCCTTGCTTTCCTTCACTGACTTGACTCAGAGCCGAGTCTTTCTTTCCCTTCATTTCAGAATTTATGGAAGGGAACGTTAACTCACTGTGTGGACATGTCCTCCCTGTTGCCGCAGTAATGGGATGTGATCCCCTGATCCGCACATAAGCACTGAATACAGATTCTCAAAGCTGCCTTGAACCTTTAGGAATAATGCGAAATTATACCTACTCTGTAAATAGGAGTTGAGGTTTTTTTCTCTTTTCTTCAGTTGCTTTCCAGACTTTAATATACGAGTGACTGATTTATAATACTTGTGACAAAGCCGCAACACAGCTTGAGATTTTTTATAACGGCTGTAATGCCACATCTATCATAATGAAAAATGTCTGCAAAATCGTTTTCTGCCAAAGAACATCTTCCCAGATTCTATTAAGAACTTGCTATCTACATGAACACCGCATCTTGCTGAAACACATTGCTTTCAAATGGTCCTTGTGGGCGGGGCCAACGTAGCTATTACAGTGACTGAAATGCCAATCTGCAGTAATCAACTAAATTGTTGGTGAGCAATTGCCAGAGAAGAAATCTCAGAGGGAGAAGACTTGGTGGCAAAACATACTCTTTTGTCAAAAAACACAAAACAAAAACTAATTTCACCAGGACATTTCAGAGTTTGTCATTTGAGTGGATCTAAGCTCCATTGCACTTATACTTCTTGTCACACTTACTTAGAAGCCACCAACTTCTCACTGCTCCCAAGTTTTTAAAGATACAATAGTTCTACCAGCCTATTATCACTTTATTCTCTTCATATTTGTCTCTGGTTAGAGGGGTGGCAAAGAATTTCACTTTGGTTTGTAGGACAAAAATGTTGTTACTGGCCAGATAAGCCTCAATTCCACCAGGTAATCATGCTACATACTAAGTGATGTCACTCTAAAGTGTTACTGTGACCACAAGTTTCTTCTGTTTGTGAGAACTCCCTGTGTTGTTGTAAAAAAACCTCAGGTCTGTCATGTCCTCTGCCTGTTGCCAGAGGATTCAAGTTAGTACTGAGCTGATGCAGGTTCTAAATAACACAACAAAAGAGCTCAGGGGTTGGCCATCATTTGAAATGAATCTTCCATCTCTCTTGTTGTATGAGGCCGAGCAGTTCAAAGACACTCATGTCAAGGTGTCTCTGTTGTTATTTTTACTCTGACACATTTGAAATAGCACATATTAAAATGATGCCACTAATATTACTTATCTTGAAAAAAATTGTGCCTCCAAAGTACACAGGAAGTAGTGTAAACATTGCCAGGGGAGCAGATTTCACCGCCAAGTGTTATCCTGCCGTCTCAGGAAGTATGAAGGCTGGGTTTGGGCTTAGCTTATTGTGCAACCGTTTTGCCAGGCTCCTGTCTTTACTACACCATTTTCTCATTTGTTAAATGAGATGCAGCTTCTCTTCCCCAAGGAAAACAAGTGAAGATTGGCTCTCTGTTCTCAAGCATCCTGCTGGTACTTTGGTCACTTGAGACAACAGTCTGCTGTCCTCATTGCTGACTAGCTCTGGTCCTTAAGACACCACATTTCCCAGTAATGCGTTTAACTGAACATCCTGCTGAGACTCTAACAATTAATCCCTGAGGTATCTGGTATGGGATTCCCTGTCTTCATTTCTTTGTTTGCATTTATTAAATAGAGTTTTGCAATAAGCAGAACCATGGCATGATGTAGGAGGCTGATTGTTTGTTTCCTGGCCTCCCAGACTCCCGGAATAATCACACAGAAGCTATATTATTTAAATCACTGCTTGTCCCATTAGCTCTAGCTTCTTATTGGCTAACTCTTACATCTTAATTTAACCCGTCTCCATTAATCTGTGTATTGCCATGTGGCAGTGCTTACCGGGTAAAATTACGTCCAGCTCTGGCAGTGCTCCAAGGCTTCTCTCCGACTCTGCCTTCTTCCTCCCAGGATTCAGTTTAGTTTTCCCCACCTAGCTCTGTTCTACCCTATCAGGCCAAGCCAGTTCTTTATAAACCAGTGGAATTCACAGCCTATAGAGGGGAATCCCACATCAATGGCATTGTTTACTGTTATGTATGTCTTATTTTTTGGAAGCTTTTGTCTGTTCTAATAGATTCCTTTATCTTTGGGAGACGGTTTGGGCACTGGGAGGTACATATGCCCCCCTCTCTCTTCATCCCTAGTTAGACACTGATTCCCATATGTGTCAAGGCTGTCATTCTGTGTTACAAATTAGGGAAATTCATGAGCTCCTAAGGCAACAGGGAGAGGGAGCATGCATCAGGTGTTTGGTATGTGCTTCAGACTGTTAAGAACAAGACACCTTCTATTCCGTTTATGTCATGACAACTCTTTGGGGAGGTCTTATCACCTTCATTCCAGAGTGATTAGAACCTGATCCCTGTGAAATTGCATAATGCATCATTTGTCACGTGGTCAATAATTAAACTCAGCGTGGCTTCAGACTGATCTCTCCAGCATACCAGCCTAGGAAGGTACTGTTTATGGCAGGGCCCTGGAAGCAGTCCATTTGCCTTTGCAGGCGAGTGAAAATTCTCTTAGCCACTGTCTGGGAACTCTGAGAGGCACGAATAGAGGGAAGTTTGCTCTTTGAGCTTAAAGATTTCTGATTTTTTTTTTTTTGCTTCGAAAGCATTTGACAGTAGATCAGAAATATTAGCAAGTTGCTGGTGACTGTTAATGACCTTAGAGACACATAATAGAATTGCTTCATTTCTAGTTTGTTATTATTAAATTGGAAATTAATTTTACATATGTTACATCCTTTGCTCTTTTTTTTTTGTAATTATTTGGTGAGTTAGGGAAGAGAGAGGGTGCAATGGTTACTGTTATAAACCTGACAACCTAGGACCACCTAATAGAGAGTCTCAGTTAGATGCTGTCTAGATCAGATTGGTGTGTGTATGCACGCGCATGTGTGTGTTGTAGGCAGAGACTGCTTTTTCATTTCCTGGCTGTCCAGATAATCACACATAAACCATATTAATTACTACAATATTTGGCCAATGGCTCAGGTATATTTCTAACTAGCTCTTATATCTTAAATTAACCCAATTTCTATTACTTTATATTTTACCATGAGGCTTGTGGTTTGTTACCTGTTGTTTCTTGGGCAGCTACATGACAGCTGCCTCCTTTGGTAGCTACAGGGCATCCCCCTGACTCTGCCTACTCTCTCTCTATCTCTGTTCAGATTTCCTGCCTGGCTTTACTCTGCTAAGCCATTGGCCAAAACAGCTTTATTTATCAACCAATAAAGCAACACATATACAGAAGGACATCCCATATCAGTGTGTGTGTGTGTGTGTGTGTGTGTGTGCGCATGTGTGTGTGTGCATGTGTGTGTGCATGTGTGTGTGTGTGCGTGTGTGTGTGCATGTGTGTGTGTGTGCATGTGTGTGTGTGTGCATGTGTGTGTATGTGTGCGTGTGTGCACATGTTTCTCTTGGTTTTGTTAATTGAAGGGGGCAAGACTGCCCATGGTATATGGCACCATAACCCTGGGTTTGGTTCATGAATGATATAAGAAAAGAAAAAAAATGAACTGATCACAAGCATGCATGTATTAATTCACTCCTCTGCTGTGGAGTGTGGATGGGATAGGACCAGTTGTTTGAAGATCCTCTTGTATTCACTTACCTGCTGCGATGGTTGGTACCCTGGAACCCTGAGCAACAATAAAATCTTTCTCCTGGAAGTTGCTTTTGCCAGGGCATTTTATCATATCAGCAGGAAATGAAACCAGGATGGGGAGCACTGTGCTCATTCTCTGGATGAGGAGGCTGAGAGCAGGCTAGCCACCACTGAAGGGGCTGCCTCTTTTCTCCACTCCTTCGCAAAAAAATAGGCCATCTCTTTACGCAAAGCTTGCTAGTGTCCCTACAGCACACTTTCCTACTGCTTATACTTTGTTTAGTCTCAATCACTGTCAAATTCATTGTACTGTATATTTTGTTGTGCTGCATAAGGGCTGAGTCTAAACTGAGTTCCATGGATGTGACTGCTCCCGAAACTGACTGCCAGACAATTGAACAAGCCACGTGGTACTGTGCAGATGCTTACCCAGTTAACATCACATTGCCTGGCTTCAGATGGTAGTTTCCCTTTAAATGCAAGTTTTAGAAAATTCTTTTACATTCTTTGCATTGTTTGGGAGATATTGTCCTGTTTAAAAACTAAAAAATTTCCCATAACCCTGTGCCTATATTTATACATACATTTTGAATACACAGAGAGTTTCTATGAATATAAAGTGTTCTCTTCTGCCTGTGTATTTTATAGTTGGTCATGAATATTTCTACATATGTAAATGTGGCTCTTATTGATTATGCTCATAATGTCTCATTAAAGGTACGCACCATCGTAGCTTTTCTCTGTGTTGTTAGATAGGCTGATTGTTCCCATTTTTTTAAAAAGTTTAATTATTTAACTTCAGCACTTAGTGAAATTTTAACTATTTCTTTAAATTCTTGGGAATTTAAGAAAAAGGGGATCAAAAGAAAAGACACTAAGTTGTTAATAGAAGGTGAGATCGTGAATGATTTACACCAGGAGGACCTCACCACAGACTGATTATATTACTTGTGGGTTCCCTTGGTGAGTGAATACGTGTGTGTGTGTGTGTGTGTGCGCGCCTGTGCAGATGCATGCATTCATAGGGTGCATCTGCACATGTTTTTGTGCACACAGAGGCAGGAACTCCCATGAGGTTTGTGCCACCAATCCCCAACCTTTTAACGTCAGTGGGTCACTGCTTGTGGGTTTTCAGGAGGGTCTTTTTTTCTGGGTGGGAGGAATTCCCATCTGCCACGGGTCCTATGCTAGCTTTGCTCCCAGATTCATGCTGGACACTCTCACTATGAACTGTTCCTCACTATTCTCTGTTCCGTTGCTATTGGCCGGTCTTTCTTTGGCCTTATGCAGTGATATAAATGTGCATATCAGTCTGGACTTGGAAAGGAGGTGAGCCTTCTGAGGATGTCTGGAGCTTTCTGTGCAGCACTTTCCACTGTGCCCCAGAACTTAAGAAATAAACATTTACCCTCCAAGCCACTCTCTGAAGTCCCTCTGTAGACACGTGCTCAGATCTGCATCGTCTAAGCTCTTAGCTCCTTCACTCGGTGGGCATTTCAGTTACAACACTTTGATCCACTGTGTCTTGTCCACACTTCCCGTTCGTCACCACATTCCAGGCTTTCTTCCACTCCGCTGGACATGGGCGGCATATTTAATAATTTAATAATTGCTGCTCTAGTTTCATTTTTACTAGTTCCATCATCTCTGTCATTTCTGATTCTGTTTCTATTGACTGGCATTTCAAATCATTTGAGGCCTTTCTTTTCCTTGCCTTGTAATTATTGATTAGATGCTGGACATTGTGAATTTTATGTCATTGTTGCTGGAGTTGATTTAATTATATTCCTTTAAATAGTGTCGGGTTTTATTCTGGAATGCTATTAGCTTATTTGGAGTCACTGGGGCCCTTCTGAGCCTCGCTTGAATCTTTAAGTCAGGACCAGGGAATCCACTAGTGTGGAGTAAATTTAGTCTCACTGTCAATGCGGGAATCTTCTGAGGATTCTGTGCAGCTCTCTCTGCATTGTGAAGTCTTTCTCTCTGATTTTTTTTCTCATCCCATATCAGTGGAAATTGTTCTCTCTTCATCAGCAAGTGGTTCTTTCTAGGGCTTTGTCTGAGTTAGAGTTTCTATTGCTGTGATGAAACACCATGAGCAAAAAGCAAGTTGAGGAGGAAGGGAGTATTTGGCTTACACTTCCACGCTGTGGTCCATCACTAAAGGAAGTCAGTACAGGGACTCCAGCAGGACAGGAGGCCATGGGGGGTGCTGATTACTTGATGTGCAAGTCCTCTCTGTATGCTGTGAATACCATTGGTTAATAAAGAAGCTATTTTGGGCCTGTGATAGGGTAGAGCAGAGCTAGGCAGGGAAAACTAAACTGAATGCTGGGAGAAAGAAGGAGGAGTCAGAGAGACTACACTTACTGGCATCCTCCCTCTGGCTTGCTCACCCTGTTTCATCATAGAAACCAAGACTACCAGCCCAGGGATGGCACCACCTACCGTGGGCTGGGCCCTCACACATCAATCACTAATTAAGAAAATGCCTTACAGCTGGATCTTATGGAGGCATTTTCTCACTTCCCTTCAGATAACTCTAGCTTGTGTCAAGCTGACATAAAACTATCCAGGACAGGCTTTAAGTACCAATGAACATGTGCATATCTGTGTTGAAGTTGGACTGGAGATAACCCTTCTGCAGATTTCTGGGACTTCCTGTGCACGTCCTCCCGCTGTAGTTGTCCAGTACCCGTGTTCTAGCTGCTTTAAGCTCCATGAGCATTGCCTTCTCTCTCATTTCTGCTTTTCAGGAGATCGCCAGGCTCCTTTCTAGCTCTCTCTGCATGCTCAGCTTCTTCCCAGACACACACACACACACACACACACACACACACACACACACACACCAATGCAATGATCTGGAGCTCGGCAGGGCTCACCTCATCTTGCCCCTTACTCTACGGTACCTGTCGTTTGGGGCCAGTCAACCATTCTGTCATACATTTTTTGCCTGGTTTCTTACATCTTTAATGTGGGTGGGTAAAATCCAGCCCTCTTCACACCATCATAGCTGGGGAGAGAGGTCCTTATTACTTTTTGTTTGTTAACAAGGAGTGCACCATCCTGTGCTCTGTGGCCTTTTTTGTATTACCAACTTCTCTGCTGTTAGTTCATCTGAGGGGACACTCAGAACCCAGGCCCAGGGACACGGAGAGCCCAGGCCCAGGGACATGCAGAGCCCATGTCCAGGAACTTAAGTTCCTCAGAGGTTTCAACCTAGAATTAAAATTCTGCCATGTTTGAAGGTGGGTCCTCTTTAGAGATAATGAAATCTGATTTCCTGGGCGTTTTCACCGTTTGTTTTGCCAAAGCCCCATGATTCCCTCTTGTGCCGCTGTGCTAGTGAGTTTTGTATTGCTGTGCCAACAGAGCTGACAGAAGGAGCCCACAGGCTGCAGGGTTCACTTTGGCTTCTGGTTTCTTGAGATCTAGAGTCTCATGTGTGATGAACGTCTGCGCATGCTCGATTACCCTGATAGGGTTAGCTGTGGGCGGCACCGTTCCGTGGACTGGAATCCTGGACTGAATAATTGGAAAAAAGCGAGCTGAACACCAGCACTTGCCACTTTCTATTTCCTTTTTATTATTATTAATTATTTTTTTTATTTTGACCGCGGTTTCCCCTCCCTCTTCCCCTACTGTTCCCCCACCCCGCAACTCGCCACCTCCCCATCTGTGCCTCCCACTAACTCTTCCTCTGTTTCTGTTCAGGAAGGGACAGGCCTCTCATGGGTATCAACAAAGCATGGCATATCAAGCTGACTAGGAAGGACTAAACTCCTCCCTTTGTATTAAGACTGAGCAAGGCAACCCAGAGTGGGGAATAGTTATCTCAAAGCCAGCCCAAGCATTAGAGACAGTCCCTAATCCCATTGCTAGGAGTCCCACAAATAGACTAAATAGTCACGCATATGTAGAGGGCCTACACCAGTCCCACAAGGCTCTCTAGCTGTCGTTCTGGAGTCTGTGGTCACAGGTTAGTTGTTTCATTGGGTTCTCTTGAGATCATCTTGACCCACCTGGCTTATAGAATCTTTCCTCCCTTTCTTCAACAGAGCTGGGCTCAGTGCTTGGCTGTGGATCTCTGCATCTGCTTCCATACTGGATGAAGGCTCTCTCATAACAATTATAATAGTCACCAGTCTAATTATAGGAGATGGCCAGGTCAGACACCCTCTCCACTATTGCTTCTGGGAGCCTAAGCTGGGATCATCTCTGTGGATTCCTGGGAGTTTTTCTGGTATCAGGTTTCTCCCTAATCCTGAAATGTCCCTTCCCCATCTCTTTCATTACTCTCCCCCCTCCATATTGCCACCAACCCCCCAACCTAATTCCTCATGTTCCCACTTGCCCTTTCCCATTCCCAGTTTACCCAAGAGATCTCTTCAATTTCCCCTTCCCAGGGAAATTCATGCATCGCTCTTTGGGCTCTCCTTGTTACCTAGCCTCTCCAGGGCTGTGGATTGTACCCTGGTTATCCTTTATTTTACAGCTAATAGCCACTTATGTGTGGGTACATACAAGTTTGCACTCCCACAGCAGTGAAAGAGTGTCCCCCTTAGTCTGCATCCTCTCCAGCATATGTTGTCATCAGTGTTTTTGATCTTGGCCATTCTGGCAGGTATAAGATGGAATCTCAGAGTTGTTTTGATTTGTATTTCCCTGATGGCTGAGGATGTTGAACAAATCTTTAACTTTCTTTTGGCCATTTGAGAGTCTTCTGTTGAGGCTTCTTTGTTTATATCTGTGTCCCATTTCCAAATTGAATTATTTGGTATTTTGATGTCTAGTTTCTTGAGTTTTTATATATTTTGGTGATGTGGGATTCCCTTCTGTATGCTGTGAATATCATTGGTTAATAAAGAAACTGCCTTGGCCTGTTGATAGGGCAAAACTTAGGGAGGTGGGGGAAACTAAACTGAATGCTGGGAGAAAGAAGGGCAGAGTCAGAGAGAAGCCATGGAGCCACTGCTGGAGACAGACATGCTGAAACTTTGCTGATAGGCCGCTTGTTGGTTCCTGGCCGCTTAGCCCTGAAATAATCACACAGAAACTGTATTAATTAAAATACTGTTTGGCCCATTAGCTCTAGCTTCTTATTGACTATCTCTTACATCTTAATTTAACCATCTCCATTAATCTGTGCATCACCACAAAGTTGTGGCCTATCAGCAAAGTGTCAGGTGTTAATTGGTGTGTGGATTTATGTCAGGGTCTTTAATTTGATTTCATTGATTCATCCATCTGTTTTCATGCCAATTCCACGGTGTTTTTATCACTCTAGCTCTATAGTAGAGCATGAAATCAGGAACGGTGATACCTTTAGAAATTCTTTTATTGTACAGAATTGTTTTAGGTATTCTAGGTTTTTTGTTTTCCCATATGAAGTTGAGTATTGTTCTTTGGAGGTCTGTGAAGAATTGTGTTGGGATTTTGATGGGGATTGCACTGAATCTGTAGATTGCTTTTGGTAGGATTGCCATTTTCACTATGTTAATCCTACTGATATACGAGCATGGGAGATCTTTCCATTTTCTGACACCATCTCTAATTTCTTTCTTCAAAGACTTAAAGTTCTTGTCATATAGGCCTTTCACTTATTTGATTAGATTTACCCCAAAATATTTTATATTATTTGTGGCTATTGTAAAGGATGTTGTTTTTCTGATTTCTTTCTCAGCCCATTTATCATTTGTATATAGGAGGGTTATTGATTTTTTTTTTTTAGTTAATCTTGTATCCAGTTACATCACTGAAGGTGATTATTTTCCACTATCTACTCCTCCTGGGTGAGCTAGCTTTCTTTCTTTCTTTCTTTCTTTCTTTCTTTCTTTCTTTCTTCTAGAGTTTCCAGGGGTGCTGTTAAGTTGCTAGTGCGGGATATCTCAGAATTCTTTATGTAAGCACTTAGTGCTATGAACTTTCCTCTTAGCACTGCTTTCATTAGGTCCCATGAGTTTGGGTATGTTATGCATTCATTTTCATTGAATTCAAGGAAGTCTTTGACTTCTTTCTTTATATGTTTCTTGACCCAGTAGTAATACAGTCAAGAGTTGTTCTTTTTCCATGAGTTTGCAGACATTCTGTAGTTTGTGTTATTGTTGAACTCTAACTTTTACCCATGGTAATCTGATATCAGGGGATATTCCAATTTTTTAAAAATCTGTTGAGATTTTCTTTGTGGCTGAGTATGTAGTCAGTTTTAGAGAAGGTTCCGTGAGGTGCTGAGAAGAAGGTATATTTTTGTCTTAGTGAAATGTTCTATAGATGTCTGTTAGGTCCATTTGAGTCATAACACCTGTTAGTTCCCTTACTTCTCTGTTTAATTTCTGTCTGGCAGACCTGTCCATTGAGGAGAGAGGGGTGGGTGTTGAAGTCTCCCACTATTAGTGTGTGGGGTTTGATGTGTGATTCAAGGTTTAGTAATGTTTCTTTCACAAACGTGGGTGCCCTTGTGTTTTGGGCATAGATGTTCAGAACTGAGACTTCATCTTGATGGATTTTTCCTGTGATGAGTATGAAATGTGCTTCTTCATTTCTTTTGATTGATTTTAGTTTGAAGTCTGTTTTGTTAGATATTAGGAGAGTTACACCAGCTTGCTTTTTAGGTCCATTTGATTAGACAATCTTTTCCCAGCCCTTTACTCAGAGGTAATGTCTGTCTGTGCAGTTGAGGTGTATTTCTTGTATGCAGCAGAAGGATGGATCCTGTTTTCATATTATTTCTGTTATCCTGTGTCTTTTTATAGGTGAACCAAGTCCATTGATATTACAAGATACTAATGACCAGTGATTGTTAATTTTTTTATTTTTTGATTTTGGCAGTGGTGGTAGTGTGTGTGTGTTTCCTTTTTTTTTTATTTTTCTGTGCGCAGTTTTTTATTGCCTGTGTTTTGTGGATGCAGCTAACTTATTTGGGTTGAAATTTTTCTTCTAGTGCTTTCTGTAGGGCTGGATTTGTGGAGAGATATTGTTTACATATGGTTTTGCCATGGAATGTCTTGTTTCTTCTGTCTATGGTGATTAAAAGTTTTGCTGGGTATGGTAGCCTGAATTGGCCTTTGTGGTCTCTTAGTGTCTGCAAATCTGTCCAGTACCTTCTGGCTTTTAGAGTCTTTATTGAGAAGTTGGGTGTAATTCTTATGTGTTACTTGGCCTTTTTCCTTTGCAGTTCTTAATATTCTTTTTATCCTGCATGTTTAGTGTTTTGATTAATATGTGGCAAGGGGACTTTTTTCTTTGGTCTAGTCTATTTGGTAGTCTGTAAACTTCTTGTACCTTTATAGGAATGTCCTTCTTTAGGTTCAGAAAGTTTTTGTCTATGATTTGCTTGAATATATATATTTGGTTTTTCGAGACAGGGTTTCTCTGTGGCTTTGGAGTCTGTCCTGGAACTAGCTCTGTAGACCAGGCTGGTCTCGAACTCACAGAGATCCACCTGCCTCTGCCTCCCGAGTGCTGGGATTAAAGGTGTGCGCCACCATCGCCCAGCTTGAATATATTTTCTGTGCCTTTAAGCTGGGATTCTTCTCCTTCTCCTATTCCTGTTTTTCTTAGGTATTGTCTTTTCATGGTGTCCCAGATTTTCTGGATGTTTTGTGTTAGAAATTTATTGGATTTAACCTTTTCTTTGATGAATTAATCTATTTTCTTTATTGTATCTTCAATGCCCGAGGTTCTCTCTTCTATTTCAAGTATTCTGTTGGTGATGTTTATATCTGTAGTTCCTGCTTGCTTACACAGATTTTCTATTTTCAGAATTCCCTGGGTTTGTGTTCTCTTTATTGATTGTATTTTAATTTTCGAGTCTTGAAAATTCCTTCACCTGTTTGATTATTTTTTCTTGACTTCCTTTAAGGGATGTGTTGATTCCCCCCCCCCCC
This sequence comes from Microtus oregoni, assembly GCF_018167655.1. Lineage (NCBI taxonomy): Eukaryota > Metazoa > Chordata > Mammalia > Rodentia > Cricetidae > Microtus > Microtus oregoni. The sequence continues at coordinate 6,649,834 of NW_024543978.1, forward strand.
CATTTTTTGTTTGTCTCTTCCTTGATTTTTTTAAAGGAATTTTTCATTTTCTCTTTAAGCTCCTTTACCATCTTCATGAAGTTCTTTTTCTTGTGTTTTATTTGCATTAGATGTTCAAGTCTTGCTGTTTTGCAATCACTGGATCTGGTGGCGCCATATTGCCCTTTCTGTTATGGACTGCCTATAGATCTGGGTGTTTATTCTTGCGTTGTTTTTGTTGGATGGGTATTTTGTTCCTTCATTATCTGTTTCCTATTTCCTGAATGGCCAAGGGTTTGGGTGATTGGCAGGTCTTCAGGTTCATTATCTCAGCCGAGGTTTGTGGGGGTTTGGGTGCCTAGATCCAGCATATCTTCCTGTTCTTCTGCCTGGTATGAGATGTACCTATGCCTATATAGTTTGTTCTTCCAACTTGTGTGGGCTGGACCTGTGACAATAGAATCTGTTGGAATTGTAGGGAAGGGCTGGTCATGGGGAGGATGATGAGGGGAGTAGGGTTGGGTAGTGCAGTGGGTCTTGGGGGTCAGAATCCAGTCGGGGGTGGTGGTGCAGCCTGCAGCCATGTCTCTCACCTCCACTACTTTCTGTTTCTTGACTGTAGATAGCATGTACCCTGCTGCCTCAAGCGCCTGCTGCTCTGACCTTCCCATTAGGATGGAATAGATTTGGAGCCAGAACAGATTCTCTTTGAGTTGACTCTGTCACAGCAACAGTAACAATGCAGCCCACGACTCCAGGGGAGTCACGGTGGTGCTTATGGCAGGGACCCATGTGGTGGGTTTGTTCACACAGTCACAGACCAGTAAGCAGCGTGTGCAGGATCAGAACATGGGGTAGGGAAAACCTTCAAAGTCTTGGTTCCTAATGGTTTTCTTCTTCAAGGCAAATTCTGTCTCCTAAAGGCACCAGAGCCTACAAAACTGGGGATCGATCCAAAAGCTGGAGCCTTTGGGGCACACCTTCCAGATGCAAACCACAAACCACGTCCCTCTCTGTCCTTCTCCAGCACCCTGCAGGCACCAGGCTGCTGTTTATACCTTGGCGGATAGCATGGCACATGAGGTCTTCATGCCCTGTACCTCCCTGTCCTCTGTGGCTGGAACTTCCACATACCTTACCTCAAACATGCTTTTCCCCCTCTGTTTATAGGTTTTGAAGTTTTTTCCCCCCATACTTTACGTGCAATCACAGCAACTCCGTGGACACCTGCTACAGTCTCAGGAATGGGAAGGACCCAGGGCATGAATGACTAGTACCAGATTTTAAAATTTTTATTTTATTTCCTTTAGAGACAGGATCTCATGTAGCCCAAGCTGACCCTGATCTTGCTATGAAACCAAAGGTGGACCATCTGAGCTCCTGATTCTGGAATTATAGTCGTGAGCCACCATATCCAGCCAGCCTAATAACAGAACCAATGTAACAATGCCAAATCTTTAAAATTTACACCCAAATAAGCTGAATGCCCTGACCAGTCTGTGCTCAGGCACTTTGGACTGCCATGGGATGACAGCATAGGCTTATTCCACCGTGAACTGATGCCATCAGGGAAGACTTCCTGGAGGGAAAGAAACAGCTTCCCTGGAGGATGGATAGGAGTTTGCCAGACAAAGAAGCACAGCCTCTGTTACAATTACTCAGAAAGCATCTGTTGACTTGTCTGACGCTGGTGTCATCTGCACTACTGGGCTGCCCGCTGCACTAGTGCCAATGCCTAGAGCTCCCTAGAACACGTTTCAGAGACATTTCCTTCCGCCTGCCTCCTCGGTCTTAAAGCTGTAGAATGTGTTAAGAGAAAGAACCCAGGGATTTTTTTTGTAAGTTGGAGGACATAAGGCATTATGAAGAGTGAGAGCTGCCCTGTAGGAGCTTGCTGGGTGTGAGATGTGGTGACGTTAGTCCCAACAGTGAGAAGAAGGACCACTACCACAATCTGAGCCAAATTTGAAGCAAGCGGCAAACCTACTAAAGGCAGATGAAGTATCATTCAATTCTTTTCGAATCCCTTGGGCACTATCAGCACCCACACCCAAACTCAATGTCTGTTGATATTACTGCTTAATTATAAGCTTCCTGCCAGTGTCTCTTGTAGGGTAATAAACCTGTCTGAGTTGGGTTCGCACATCTATTACTACTTCTAATGTGGAAGGGAGAGGGAGCCCTTTCTCAGCTGTCAGGGAGGCACGATGAAACGGAGGTCTTCTACAGTGACATTCTATTAAGGAGTGGATTTCAAAAAAATAATTCAAATCAATCTCACTTTAAGAAAATCTATATATTTAAACTTTCAAATTCTTGAAACAGTTGCAGTACGTTAGGCTCGTGTTCAAAATGCAGCTAGCGTTGGAGGGTTTCAGAGCAGATGAGAGTCCAGATCTCAATTTTTATTAAATGCACGGAGTGAAATGCTTTCAATTAGCACTTGGAGCTGTCTCATAAAGCGTTATGTAGAACAAATGGAGTTCAGAGACCTCTCCAGAGAAGAGAGCCCAAGTCTTTCCCGCTGGTTCAGGCCTGCGAAAATGGTTCCCTCTGAGAACTCGGAGCTTTCCCTGGCCGCAATCGAATCAGCTGAGGATTTGATGAGGTTGAGCTGACCCCAGACGACCTCTGTGGAAGCAAAAGCAGAAGATCAAAGGGGTCTGCAATCAGAGAAACGTAATAATGTTTGGCTAAAAATATTCATGTGGCACAGTAAGAAGAGCAGAGGTTGCCTGATGTCGCCGACTGATTAAAACAGCAGGGTTTAATCTAACCCAGGAATGAGCAACGGAACAACAAAGCTGGTTGGGGCAGTTTCCGGTGTTCCAGGCCGTGGTGTGTGGCGTTCACATCATCCTTATCCTTGCAGATCTCTGGGGCGACGGTTGCTTTGCAGAGACACCCGCAGTGGTGAAGATGCTGGGCCAGCATCTGCGGGATTACAGACAGCGGAACTGGGATCCGGAGGCAGGCTCATGGGATTCCACAACCCTTCCTGGAACCACTGTGCCCTTCTGTCCTCCCAGCTCACACTCCCCTAAGGTGGCAGTTCAGGTGACTGCTCTGGTTTCCTTTCTGTTGCTCTGATAAACACTACAACCTAAAGCAGCTTCCAGGGAGGAAAGGGTTTGTTTCTGCTTGGAGATCACACTCCCTTGCTGAGGGAAGTTGGGGCAGGAGCTCAAGTAGGGCCCTGGAGATGAAATTGAAGAAGGGACCGTGGAGGAAGGCTGCTTACTGGCTCCAGCTACCTTTTTATGTAGCTGAGGTCCCCCTGCCTAGGGAGTGGGCTGGACCCTCCTTCATCAACCACATCTATGTGTGTGTGGAGGTCGAAGGATAACTTATGGGAGTAGCCAGTTCCTTGCATTGCCCTCTGACCTCCACAGTTTTATCTGTTCCCTCCTTCCGCCATGTGGGTTCTGGGATAGTCTGATCCCAGGCCACCAGATTTGGTGGCCTGTGGATTTGTCCTCTGAGCTATCATGAACACAAACCTAGTTGATTCTTGTTTGGCTATAGCTATCTATACCCCCCCCCCCTCATTTGCATTTTATGAGCAGAGGCATCCTTGGCTTTTCTTCTGGAGTCTCTTCTAAGGCAGGCTGTCTGCTGCCAGCAGCACTGGAAGGTAAAATACCCCTCTCCAGGGCCTCGGGAAGCTGTGTTTCATAGATCATAAAGCTAGTGTCACTTTCCAGGGCAAAGCCTAGGCAGGGGCGTTTACTGTCTATGATAAAAAGCAGACCTTCCTTAGCGCTTGGTTTCTTACCTGAGAAACAAGGCTTCTGTGCAGACAGAGTCATCCGGAGGGTCCTCGTGTCCTTCACAGGAGCTGGGAAGCAAGGGATCCCAGCTGAGTCCGAAGCTCCAGCTGCCCACTGTGCTGGGAGTTATTTTTTTGCCCATGACGTACGAGTCTCATGGCTTTTGTTAGAATTCTTAAAATCGTGGCAGGTTCCATTGCTACCTTGCAAGGTGTGTGAAATACTGGCCCCTTCACAGTTCTTGAAAGTCGTTTTTTCTTCTCTCTCATATAAAAGAGGATTGTAGACACCAGATTTAGGCTCACATTGTGGTTTCAAAGAATCAGCATGCTCCCGGGTTCCTTCAGCTTTTGGCTTCACCAAGTTACATATTTCTTACCTGCCTGCTGCCAGCCACCATGTCCCTAATTCCAAGCAGGAAGCTGGGGAGGGCGACCGGATGGTTTTCGAGATGCCCCGCACAGTGACATCTGTTTGTAGTCCAGGGAACTTCCCCTGTGAAGCTCCAAGGTGAACCAGAAAGCGTGATCATTTGGTTGGACACAGTTTTGCTCAGAATATAATTGGTGCTCTGTTGCACAGAACAAAGGAGGACGGTTGCAAGGCAAGCAAGCAAGCAGCATGTCATCCCAACTGTGGTGATGGGGAGCCGTCCTCCGTAGAAGCTGAAAAGTTTGCTTCTTGTGAAGATTTCCAGCATAAATAAGCAATTGATTCCAATTGTGAGCCTCCTTCTCTTTGCTCGGAAGGATGGAAAGTGGCGTGTGTGCAGGAGACCCTGTTAATGCAGGCACATCCCATCTGCTAATGGGGACCCTCGTGATCAGAAAGCAGTTGGTAGCTCCAACTGTGTGCTTACAACCAGTCTGCAGAGAATAGTAGCTCCTGGAAGTGCCTGCGCACTGGTAATGACCCCGGTGATCCATTAATCTGCCAGCGATGCCCTCTCTCTAGGTCACTGCTTTGTAAACGGAATATCAGAAAGGGCATGCTAATGACATCTATGCACGAAACCATGGCATGTGTCTCTGTGCAGGATATTTTTGATGAGAAAAACGCACAGGTTGCTCGAGTCTGTGAGGAAGAACATTCCCTTACACTGGAGTTGCCAGCACCTCACTTAGACCCCAGTGAGGGACTCAGGGCCCTCAGCACTGTCACCTACCATGCTTCATGGAGTTCTTCTGTGGGGTGGCTGGGTGGGGGAGCTGGTTTGAGACTTGGGCCATGATTGGTTTTCTACGTGAGCATCTCAGAAGACTTCCGAATGATTATAAAACAAGAGACTGAAGCAGGCACTGTGTTATTGGATGTCTACTCTGTCACACGGGCTACTTAGCACAAATTATCCCCTTTCATTTTGAAGATGTTGTCCACGTTGGTACTCTGATCAGCCTGCTATATACCAGCTTGAGCCAGATGTAAGAAATTACCAAATGTTTCCAGTTGTCCAGACAGGAAATGGATGGGGTGGGAGCTGAGATTCAGATGAAAGTTCATGGGACTCTTGGCTTTTATTTGATTTTTATTAACTTTTCCATTTACATTTATTTTACTTGAGACATAGAAATGAAATTGTATGTACTATGTGATGTTTTGGTGTGTATATATAATATGCAATGTTTAACTTGGGGCAAGCATTTCAACCTCCTCAAATATTGTTCATTTCTTGCATGGTAAAAACAGCGTCGGCTTGTTCTGAATTTTGAATTGCCTATCGTCTCTAGCCACACCTTCCAGGTGTAATATTGTTATGTAGAATATTCACATAATGTCATTGCACACCAGTGCTTGTGTCTATGGACCAGGCTTTCCCTCTTTCCAGTCTCTTCTGATAGCCAATCTCATTCTCAGCTTCCATGACACCAACTTTTAAACAATCCACGTTTGAGTAAGTCTGGATTACTCTCCTTCCTCCTGATCATGGCTTTAGCATCTTGAACTCAGTGAACTTTGTTATGAAGGTAGTGCTGCCATCAGCATGAAGATGTTGATGTCTCTTTAATAGGCTTATTTCATCCCCGTTGACTGTATAACCAATAGTGGGATCTCTGGATACTGCAGTAGTTCCACATCCAACATTTTGAGGATGTTCCATACTGTTTCCACAATGGCTGTACTAGCTACCATCCCCACTAATGATGTGCAAGTGGTTTTTTTGTTTTTCCCTGTAAGTCTTCACTAATTTTGTATATAATATGTATGGTGTATGTGTGTTTATGGTGTGTGTGTGTGTGTGTGTGTGTGAGTGTGTGTGTGTGTTTGATCCATGCTGAAGCCAGAGTTGAGTACCTATCTAAATTGCTCTCTACTTTACATTTTGAGATAGGGTCTCTCACTGAATCTGGAGCTCATTTATTAGGCTCTAGATTGGATGGTCAGCAAGCCCCAGGGATCCTCCTGTCTCTGCCTCTCACCAGGGTGCTGGGGATCTGAACTCAGGTCCTCATATTTGCACAATAAGCACTTACTGGTTGAGCCATGTCCCCAGCCCCTCACCAACACTTCTGGTCCTTTTCTGGTAATGACCTGATTCTTGCTGTGAGAAATGACAGCTCATTATGGTTTTGATTGCATTCTTCTGATATTAGTGATGACAAGCATTCTTTCATATAGCCGTTGGCCATTTGCACGCCTTCTATCCAGACATATCTGATGCCTTGTTTTAAAATTGGGATGGTAGGATTCACTTTCACCTCATAATTGATTTCCCACAGTTCCTTTTAATTCTAGATATCTACTTGTGGTATCTACAGATATCAGGTATGTGGTTTGCAGATCATACCTCTCTCTGTGTATGTGGCCTTTCACTCTTTATAGTTTCCTTACTGTGAAGGTTTTGGTTAATGTCAACCTGTTTGTCTATCCTGTTTTGTTTCTTGGAATTTTAGGATATTGTTCAGGGTGGGATGTGAGGGAGAAAAAGAAAAGAAAAGGAAAGAAAAATAACCCCTTCTGTTTTGCAACGTCTGAAGTGTTTCCTGTTTTTTGTTTGTTTGTTTTGTTTGCTTTTTTTCCAAGCTGGTTTATAGTTTCAAACTCCATGCTTATGTCCGTAGTTCATTTTCAGTTGTTTTTGCAGCTGGTTAGGGTTAGGGTCAGGTTTCAATCTTCCTGAGTCCTGACGTCACATTTCTCAGTTTGCATGTGAGCCATCTTTGCATTCCTGCAATGAATCACCCCTGAGTACAGTGACTTTTTTGTTTTTTAAATCTGTCTACTGGATTGTATCTGCTAGCATGTTGCTGAGGCTTTTGTCACCTCCGTTAAGAATGTTGGTCTCTGCAGATGGGTCCTGTCTGGTTTTGCTTTCAGGTAGTGCTGGCTTCACAACTGAATTGGGAAGAGTTCTTTTAACTTTTTGTTTTTAAAAGAAGAACTTCAGTGGAAATAGTACTCCTTTTTTATTGTTTGGTAGTGTCCAGCGGTGAGGTCATCAGACTCTGGGCGTTTCTTTGACAGCAGGAATTTCTTTCATTATACATTGTTCTGCTCAGGCTTCCTTTCATCGTAATTAAATCTTGATGCTTGTGTCTGGGAATTTCTCTATACTTTACGCTTATAAAGCCCCTCGGTGTTTAGTTGTTCTTTTTTTTAAATATTTATTTATTTATTATGTATACAATATTCTGTCTGTGTGTGTATGCCTGCAGGCCAGATGGTTATGAGCCACCATGTGGTTGCTGGGAATTGAACTCAGGACCTTTGGAAGAGCATGCAATGCTCTTAACCTCTGAGCCATCTCTCCAGCCCCTGTTTAGTTGTTCTTAATAATCTCCAGTGATCTTTTGTATTTCTGTTGTGTCTGCTGTAATGTCTCCTTCTTCATTTCTGGTTTTATTTATTTATTTTGCATCTTCTCTCTTTTATTTCTTGATGTAGCCAAGGCTTGCCGATTAGTCTTTTCCAAGGACCAGTTGTTGGAAAATCTTTGTGGATTTTTTGGGAGTACATTTTAAAAACCTCTATTTTACTTGTTTATGCTCTGATCTGTATTTCCCTTTTATTAATTTTATCAGTAGCATTTAATATTCATTAATATTTGATTTTAAATTTAATATTAATTTAGTTAACAGTGTTTAGTTTAATAACATTTTAAACAATTATTGATATTAAATCATATTAATAAAATTTATTAGTTTACTAATTTGGTGATAGATTGTCTTTTGTGGATCTTTTTCTTTTTTATGACAATCAGGCATTGGTTGTCATGCTAACCCTGTTGTTACATCAATTTTGGTAGGTTTCTCTCCATCTTCACTTCTTTCAAAAATTAAAAAAAAATCCATTCTTGATTCCTTTCTTGATCAAATCAAGATCAAGCAATAGGAACTTTTCTACTCTTACCTGGTTGAGTTTTCCTCTCTGAGCCACCTGTCTGGTACTGAAACTGGAGTGTGGGAGTGTTCCCATCCATCACTGTATTATAGTTTACCTCTATTTCTAGGTCTGTGAATATTTATCTTATATTTGGTCTATATATTCTTAGGATTGCTATGTCTTCCAGGAAATTGGGAAACTGACATATTTATTATGTAATGACTTGTTTCCTATTGCTGATTTTGGTAGATAGTTTTTTTTTAAATCTGAGATAAATATGGATATTCCTATTTCATTTAGGATTTCAATGGCATAAAAATCTTTTTTTTTTTAAAAATACTTTACTATTTTCTGTGTATGGGTATTTTGCCTACATTTTGGCTGTGCACCATATGCATGCAGTGCCTATAGAAGCCAGAGGAGGGCACTGGATCCCCGGGAACTGAAGTTAGAGATGGCTGTGAGGTGCTGGGAATCCAAACTGGGCGCTTTCCAAGAGCAGCCAATGCTCTTAACTGCTGAGCCATCACTCCAGCTCCATGCACGAACTATTTGAAATATTTTTTATTTTTAATCACGTGTATATATGTGTCTGTCTCTGGGTGTGTATATGTGAGCACAGCTTCCCAGGGAGGCCTGAGGGTGGTGTCAGCTGTAAAACTAGAGTTACAGGAAGCTGTGAGCTGCCCAAGAGGAAGGCTAGGAACCAAATGCTGGTCTTCTTGAAAGATCAGTGCACATTCTTAATCATTGAGTCTTCTCTCCAGTCCCTGGGTGCCTGGAATCTTAGACCACACACTTTCATTTCTGATCTATTTGTGTCCTTAGACAATAAATGAGTTTTTTGTAAGCAAACACATTCTGGGCTCTTTTTTTTTCCAGTCTACTAAGTCACTTTTTGCCTTTTGATTGTAGACTTTAATCTAGTGGTTCTCGTCTTTCCTAATGCTGTGGCCCTTTAATACAGTTCCTCACGTTGTGGTGACCCCCAATCATAAGATTATTTTGTTGCTACTTAATAGCTGTAATTTTGCTACTGTCATGAATTGTAATGTAAATATTGGTATTTTTGGATGGTCTTAGGGTGACCCCCGTGAAAGGGTCATTTGGTCCCCAGGTTGAGAACTGTAGTTTTTCCCTTGGCACAATGGCTGCACCTGAACAATTACTGTTTCAGGCAGCAATTGTGGCTCTACAGTTACTGGCCCACTTCTTGGTGGCCTGGTGGGACTTTATGTCTTGCCTGATCCACCTCCTACTGCTGCCACCAAATGTAGTTTTAACTAAATATCATTCTATTTATCAATAAGAGCTAGTCTGGTCCAGAGAGGTTGAAAAGCAACTGACTGATGTTTTCTCTTCACCAGCATCTCAGAAAGAGAGCATCCTTCCACACCCTACCAAACCAGAAAAGACTGCAGCACTCAAAGTCCCTCCCTACTTTTTCCAGTGCATCTCTCTATCCATCTTCCAGACTCCCTCTGACTCTCTATGATTGTTTCTTGTTAACTAATTGCTTGCTCTACCTCCTGACCCAAGGTTGTTTTTATTTAATTAACACAAACACAAACTCAGGGTTTACAGTGCATTAGAATATCCTACAACAGAGAACCATTGCTCTAATCCATTTATATTTAAGGCAAGATATTATTACAGCTATGTGAAAAGCAATGCTTCCATCGTAACACCACAGGCAAGATCTTACTACAATGATTTTGCAGCTTGTTTTATCTCTTTCTCCGTTCTCTCTACTTCCTTCCTCCCCTCCCTCCCATCCTCTCTTGAAGTCTTTCTTTGTGGATAATTAATTTATTCTAATAGGATGTTTTGATTCTTTCCTTATTATTTCAGATTTTCCTGTGATCTATTTTTTCTCATAGTTGTTATAAGGCTTATAAAACCATCTTTGATTACAAAAAAACTGTTTAAAAATTATGTCATCTTGACATGACTGTTAAGGTGAACAAAAGAGAAAATACACTAATAAATTCTTGTACTCTAGTCTTCCCCACAGCTTGAATATTTTTGAATTTATTTTTTATTTTTTGACAGTTTATTCACATTAATATGTTGAAAATTTCATCATTTTTACCCCCATGCTCATTATCTTCATCATCTTCCTCCATCCCTGGGGAAGCTCCCTGCTATAGGATGACTTCCTTGTAGACTTCTTGAGTTTGTATAGGATTGTTCATCCTATTTTACCCATCTCTTGATATATTAATGTAATTATTATTATCTTAATAGCCACCCTAAGGATATGAAGGCATGACATAGTTCACAGTCCTGTAGCATTTGAATTTGTCTCCATAGTTACTCTTACCAGTGTGTTTTGCATCTTACGGTATTTTCACTTTGCTCATTAACTTCTTTCTAGAATTTTTAAGAACATTTTTCTTTCCTCTTTTTAAACTTATTTTTATTTATTACTGTGTGTTTATGATGTGTGTTTGTGTGTGTGTGTGTGTGTGTGCGTGCGCATACACACATGTGCTACAGTGAGTGCTCTTGTGTAGATCAGTGGGAAACTTTGAGTTAGTACTCTCCTTCTAGCATGTGGGTGCCAGGAATTGAACTCAGGTCCTCAGGCTTGTGTACCAAGTTCTGTAGCTGCTGGACATCTTGTCCGCCTTCCTCCAGTATTTCTATTAGGACACTAAGGTGAGACAGAGTCACTCAGCTTCTGTCTCTCCAGAAATGACTTCATCTCCTCTTCACTTCTAAAAAGCATGAGTTTCCTGGGCACATCATTCTTAGCTGGCATTTTTTTCTTGTGCTATAGTGAAAATTTCACATTTCTCTCTCCCAGCTCTATGTTTTCTGCTGAGAAATCTGCTGTCAGATGAATTGGGATACCTTGTCCATTCCTCTCTTCCCTGCCTTGAGTTTTCTCTCAGTGATGATGTCTGTGGCAGATGTGCTTACATCTGACTGCTGACCTTTGGGCTTGAGGGATTCCTGTATTGTTACCTTCCCGTTGGAATTCTTGTCTTTCAACCCCAGTTCCCAAGTGTGCCCTTTCCAGATGCTGCCCTAAAATTCTCATAAGCTTTCTTTATTTATCTTCATGTTTTTCTCCCAAGAGCCATGGGTTTTCAAATAGCTTGCCTTGGATTTTCCTTATGTTAGATTTGTAGTGCTTATCATGACATTTTTCTCAGTGCATTTCTCAGTTCAAGGATTTCTGTTTATTTTTAAATGCTTCTATCTCCACGTGAAGCTTCTCTGTGGAGTCTCATGATAATCTCTCTCTGTTGTCTTGAAGTGTAGAAGGAGACTGCTTGATCATTCCCCAGTCACCCAGACCCTAAACAATCATACAGAAACAGTATTAATTAAAACATTGCTCAACCTATTAGCTCAGGCTTCTTTATTAACTAACACTTACATTTTAAATTAACCCATTCCTATTATCTTGTATTTTACCATGAGGCTCATGGTTTCCCAGTAAGGTAAGGTTTGGTTCCGGAGTGTGTGTCTTTCTCCTTTGGCAGCTACACGGCATCTCCCTGACTCTGCCTTCTTTTCTCCTCTATCTCTGCTTGGAATTCCTGCCTTGCTCTATTCTGTGCTGCCAGAGGCCCAAAGCAGATTCTTTGTTAACCAATGGTAATAAAACATATTGACAGCATACAGAGGGGAATCTACATCATTGAAGCACATTGAGTTTCCCTCAAACAATTGCTTCAAATCCCCATTAGATTCACCTATACTGGTTGCTTTCTAGTTGCCTGAAGCCTAATTGTGACATTCAATGACTTCAGTGTTCCCCGAAAGCCTGCCTCTCTCTCTCTCTCTCTCTCTCTCTCTCTCTCTCTCTCATGTGTATGAGTGTGTGTGCACATGTATGTACTTTAAGGGGCATTTGGAAGCCAGGGATAAGCATTGGGTGCCTTTCTCCATCACTCTTTATTTATTCTTTACCTTTCAATGAAGAGACAGTATATCACTAGGTAGTTCTGACTGCCCTGGAACTTGTTATGAAGAACAGCTGGCCTTAATCACACAGTGATCTGTCCGCCTCTGACTCTCAAGTATTGATATTAAAGGTGTGTGTCACTATACCTGGCCCTCTATTTTGGTTTCCTTTGAGGTAGGGTCTCTTATTGAACCTGGGGCTCACCAAATCAGCAAGATGAGCTTGTCAGCGAGCTCCAGGAGTCCGCCTGTCTCCACCTCCTCAGCGCTCTCAGGGCTGGGATTGCAGGTGCACACTGTCTGCTGCACTAAGTTTTTATGTGGGGAGAGGTAGGGATCCAAACTCATACTCACACAGCAAGTACTCTGCTGAGTGAGCTTTCTTCCCTCCCTCACCCAAAGTCCTCAATGCTTATCGATATATGTCCTCATTCAGGCCTTGACCAGTTCAGCATCTCCATAGACTCGTTGTTTGCCTTCAAGAAATAGGCAGGGTGTTTATTTTGGTCAAACCGCAGTCATTTCTGTTATCTTAGCACTAGATGGTGTCTTAGGCCCAGGTTTGCCACACATTTGCTCTTGGCGTGCTGTTCTGGATCAGCACCAGAGAGAGATTGTGGCTCGTCTGTCCCAAATCTGCAGCTGGTTCCAGAAGAACTAGAGGATGCAAGAGCCATCCATCCCTACAAGCTTTGGTCAAGGGCTGGGGCAATTCTAGAAGTGCTGCACACAGTGACCAGCTTATGGGCGGATTCTCACTGATCTCAGGTCCCCCAGGGCAGCCCCAGGCTTCTGTGATACAGCTCCATGTAACCGCCCCCTCCCCCAACAAACAGTTATTCTAAGTTGAGTCACAAGGAGTTGGGGAGAATTGGGGCAGGTACTTCTGTAGTTACCAGAGATGTCTGCTGTGTCATACCCTGACCCCCACAGACACCAGTGTTCCTCCATGCTGGCCATGGTTTAGTTTCCATCCATGCTGGCCAGGGTTTAGATGTCCTGTTGAAGGCAAGCAGTCCTTGGGCTTTTAAAGCTAATGCTAAAGGTTGTCACCTCTTTTTCCACCCAGGCACCACTGCTCATGGTTCATAACAGAATGGGAGGCCATGCAGCTAGCATACAGGTTTCTGTCTGGTGCCTGGGTGGGGGTAAAGACTCAATGAGCCCTGACTTGGGCAGGATGAGATGATGGTAACAGCTTAGGATACTGTCTTCAAGTTTCCTGGTTCTGTGGCATTGAACCCCATGAACCCATCTGAGGCTTTTGGGTGTTGTTTGCAAAATGAGAATTTAAGTAGAACTTATCTTACATGTAGGTTGCTGTGGACATGAACTAAGATTGTCCATGGGAAGCGTTTGACAGATGTAGATCTTTTAGAAATTGTCATTTTTATCACTTGCCAAAAAAAGTGCAAGCTAGCCACCTCATATGTGGGCAAGCCTGGGCTGAGTGGCCAGAGCGATTTCCCTCGGGGCTTTGCGTGTTACTACGCCCACCTAAAATGATGAATATATCAATAAAGTTTGTAGTAGGCACTTTTCTTGCTGATGTGATCAAACACCAAGACAGGATCCTGAGGAAAGAAGGATTTATTTGCCTCAAGGGTAAAGCTTCTGGAAGGAGTGTGTTCTGGGTCCCACACACCCGGGAGGACAGTGGCAAGAGTGTGTGCTGAGGTTGCTTGACTTCTTGCCCTGGGCGTGTTCCTTGTTCTCTCCTCCTTCTTCTCATTCTTTCTCCTCGGAGTGTAGATTTCTCCTCCTATTTATTCTCTCTAGCTACCAGCCCCACCTCTCCTTTCTCCTGCCTAGCTATGGGCTGAACGGTCAGCTCTCCATTAGAACAATCAGGTGCCTTAGGCAGGCGAGGTAAAACAGATGCAACACAGCTTCGCATAATTAAACAAATGCAGCACAAACAAAAGCATCATAATCCAGACAGTTACAGTCATATTCTGCAGCATAAAGAGTGTAACACATCTTTGCCTGGTTAAAATAATATTCCAAATGACCAAGTGTTCAAACACATGAGGCTGCCGATGGTTCACATTCAGACCACAATGATGGAACTTTAATAATTTTCTCTCCCTCCCTCCCTCCCTCCCTCCCTCCCTCCCTCCCTCCGTCCCTCCCTCCCATCATGTATTCATATCCTAAGCTGCTATTGTACTCTAGCAACAAAACACCACACAAAGTTCTTTGCTGTCTGTGGGTCCCACATAGACACCAAGTTAACTAATTTTTTAAAATTGTATGTGTGGGTGGGTATGTGCGCATTAGTTCTGGAGGTGTTAGACATAATGACAGGCATTCAGATCCTTTGGAGTCATTGTGAGTTGCCTGCCATGGGTGCTGGGGAACTGAACTTGGGTCCTCAACAAGAACAGCAAGTGCTCACAACAGCTGAGCCATCCCTCCAGCCCCCTCAGGTGCTGCTTTGCAGAAGCCTTGGGCATGGCCTCTCTCTCTGCATCATTTGCATAAACAAATATCGATTGAACCAAGGGTCATCAGGATTGGTCCCTTCAGGCAGGCCTGGGTGATTAACTCTGGGGACCAGCTGGGGTCAGGCAGAGGTTTGGAGTCCTTCTGTCCTGAGGGTTCAGAATGTCTTGATTGGTACAGAAGTTTTCTTGGGATTGGACTAATTAAACACTTCTGCAAGCAAATAAGCAGGAGCCTTATGTGACCACAAAGCACAATGTTTTCTGCACTGGCCCTGCAAGCTGATGGTCTGTTTGGGACATGAAGCAGAGCACTTCCCTCTCATTCCTGTTGGAGGGAGCACTCTTGAGCAGTGAGCCCCAGTCAGAGGGCACCAAGTCTTTGCTTCTACTATTGTTAGCAGATTTGTCCTGACTGCTCAGCTTCTCAGAGAAGAGTCCCCAAGAGAATATTTTATTCTTCATGTTCTGCTGGAAGAGCAGGCACTTCAGAGCTCGGGGAAGAATATGCTATGTGTCTCAAAAAAAATCTAGATGCCAGAAAAATAACATAATAAAAATAGCACAATGGCTTTCCTTGTCTACTGTTCTTTGGAGCAGTCTGGACCACAGCCTGACCAGGACTCCTATGGGCTGTGTTGCTGGATTTCAGCTTTTATCTTTGAGTTCAGAGAATCCCAGGCAGGCACAGCCATGAGCTTGGAAATGCGACTTTCCGCTCTCCCTGCTATCTTGTGGGAATTGAGTAGTAGCTCAGTGTTCACGGAACATGCATGGCATCTTCTGTTATCCTAGGTGAGCTTTTGAAAGACCCATCAAGTGACATTGTTGTTATGTTCCTTGAATCATAGATGTGGCCATACAGACATTATAGGTCTCTCCCTCATTCTCTCTCTCTCTTTTTATTTTTGGTGGGGGGAGTACTTTGGGAACTTGGGTTCAAAAAGAATTTCCAAAGAAATATATTTGATACTTCCCTAGGGTGAAATTTAAACTGTGGTTTAAAATATTGCTGCCACACCTGGGTTTTTAATGTGAAATTTGAGGGTTGAACTCTGCTGAGTCCTGAATTTTTCAAGGTTAGCACTTCACTACTGAGCTGTCTCCTCAGCCTCTTGTAGGAATTAGTGCATGTGTGTGTGTTTGTGCAAGTGTGCATGTGTGTATGTGTATGTGTGCCTATGTGCATGTGTTTTTGTGTGCATATGCACATGTATGTTTGTGTGTGTCAGTCAGTGCATGTGCACACATGTGTTTTTGTATATGTGCATGCATGTGGGTGGTGTGTTTGTGCATGTGTGTGGCTATGTGTGTGAATGCGTGAGTGCATATGTGCCCGTGCACATGTGTTAGTGTGGGTATGTGTCTGTACATTTGTGTGCATGTGTGCATATGTGTGAACTGTGTGGTATATTTGTGCATGTGCGTGTGAATGTGTGTGTTTGTGTCACAGTGCATACACACGAGTGTGCTAAGGTACTTGCCTGTCTACATGCATTCAGAAGCCAGAACAGGACACTGATGTCTTCCCTCATCACTCCCCACCTTACCGCCCTTAGGCAGGGCCTCTCACTGCACCAGAAGCCCACCATTTCATTTAGGCTGCCTGCGTCATGAGGGCTTGGGATACATCCACCCCACCACTTGGGTTACAGGCATCTGCAGCCATGTTGGGCTTGCAATATGGGTGCCAAGAATTTGGACTCAAGTCCTCATGCTTGCATGCTAAGAACACCTACCCACTGAGCCCTCTTCTCAGCCCATCCCCACTATGAATTCTTACTCTTTCTTTTACATTTTACTTGTTTTGGGAATGGTGTCTAGTAGTTTTCTTAGTGACTAGTGTATTAGCTGTCTAGTAAAGGAGAAGGCAACAGATTGTTATCCAAGGTACAGAATGCTAACTATAAATATAAATATCATTAACCCACAACTTCTGCAGTAGGAGAGCGGAAGGACATTGGATGACGAGAGGTTAAATTGGGACTGACAGCGGCTTTGTTCTTCTGACGATCATCTTCCCAGGGTGAGCTAAGTAATTTCAGACGAATGAGGGTGCTCTTGTTTCCTTCTCTTCCAACAGCCTGGTGTGCTGAGATACTTCAGCTGTTAGACTGGCTAATGAGGCCAAGGTCGTGGGTTCAGTTCCTACCCAGGACAACTAGTTAATCTCAACGGAACCTCCTGACTCCACTTCCTACCTTAGGCATCCAGTTCATGGTTCCCATTTTCTTTCAGAGACAGTCCCTTCCCTGCCATGTGGAACTCTGCTCACTCTGAGGGTGGCCACCCAGAGGCTCAGACTCCTTGTGGCCATTATGATTGGCCAATCAGAAACTCAAACCCTCTGGGCATGCAGAATAATCTATGTTAGTCTATTTAGAGTGAATCTCAGGACATGTATGGGAAGGACAGGCAGACAGCTTTAAGAGTTACTTCTGAGTCTTTGTGCCAAAAATTTCTGACACAGAGAAGGTAAGGAAGGAGGGTTTCTAGCAGGACAGGCATGGCATGAGGTGGCTGCCTGTTCACATGATGGACAAGGTGCTGAACAAGCAGACCACCTTCAAACCGCCCCCCCCAGCGGTCAAATTCCACCACACAGACTCCATTTCTTAACGAGTTCAAAATAGCTTTAAAAGTTGGAGTCCAAGTGTGTGTGTGTGTGTGTGTGTGTGTGTGTGTGTGTGCATGTGTGTGTGTATGCATGCCTGTGTGTATCCCAGATTCAAAACATAAGAAGAGTCCATTTACTACTGTGTTATTGTGTCTCTGTAGCCATGGTAACGCAGCTTGAGATGTAAGGCTGAGACAATGCAGCAGGAGGCAGGTCCAGAAGAGAGGGAGAGCACGTCCTGGGGACATCGTCTGAGGCACCGTTGTGGATATGCCTGCGAGCCACCCTGGGCTCTTGCAGAAGCTGCCTTTTGTACTCATGCCACTTGGAACAATCGATAGGAAGTCTAAGTTGTGTAGGCAAGGAAGGACCACGTGGTTCAAGCTGCAGGAGAACAGGATCTAGGAAAGCATTTCCAGCATCATTCATCTCAGGTCTGCACTGTCTGCCGAGGTCTCAGGGTATTTTTTATTAAGTCCATCAGTCCTTTGGTGTCCCCGTGAAGAGATCAAACTGAAAAAGATGTGGAAATCCAATACACTAATCAACACTATAGTTTTTTAACTTGCTTGCAATTTTCTGTGGATCATTGAATTCCCGAATATGAAGCTTCTTCATTGATATGTGGGTCATGTAAAAGAGGCTTGCACAAATCACTGTTTCTCTGGTCTGTCCATCCCCGAGTCTCCAAACAGCATTTGTGCTGGTCGTGATAATTTTTCTCACCCTTCCTTTGGCTCAGCTCTCTGAGTGGTCTGCTACATGCAATGAAGTGGTGACTGCAAAACCTCGCATGTGCATGCAAGGGCGAAAACGTCTTTCATTTCCAGTCTGGCTTTCTTTAGCACACCCCACAGCAATCAGAAAGGTCCTGTCATGGTCGTCACGATCAGTCAGCTCCTCAGATTGCTACAGAGCAGACCTCATTCATAGGAGCCATTGTTGGGTGTGGTCTTAGGGGAATCCAAGAAACTGATGACAAAATGAATGACTTTGTAGCATCTTGGGAGGTTTTACTATCTCCCAGCACTTAAAGAGTCAGCGCAAAGACAGGCTGGTCCATGTCTATCTGAGGACAGGCTGCTCCATGTCTATGTGTCTCTATCTCTTAGAAGGGTCATGGGGTAGGTTCTTGAAGCACGGTCATATTTTTCTGAATCATGCTGGTTTCCTCTTGGACTCACTCCAGGTTCCTGGAGTCCTTGCTTGGAGCTACCACATGTCTCATAGGAAGCAGTTTATGTATGACAACTTTCACAACAATGAGAACTACCTGTTAATATCAAGTTAGACCCAATGCCGAGTCTATGGTCTGAAGCAGAATCAACAGAACTCTTAGAGACAGTGGAGAACGTGCGTTTGAATTGTGACAATGGTACCCTGGTACGTGCTTCAGTTAGTGTGTACTTAGTTCCAACCCCGTGACATATTGCCTGCAGAAGCACTCGGGGAGAATTTGTTTCAGTGGATGGCTTGAGGGTGCAGAGCATCCTGGCAGGGAAGGCCTGGTGACAGCGGTGTGATAGGGACACATTGAGTCCATAGCTCGAACACAGAGAGAGATGAACACTCATTGGAACCACGTCTTAATGCTGTCTTGAGTCTGCTCCATTCTAGACCAAGAGCTACAGGATCCTAAGAAAACCTCTCCCCACTCACCTCCTTTCGGTCTTCTTGGGGTTTCTTGAAAACACATGGCAGTATCATGACGATGCCCCATCAGTGTCAAGGTGGCTTTCTGATGGTTTTGTTCCTAACACTATCCTCCCCCCTGCCTTATATGGCATATCTCATCTGCTTGGCCATCAGAGAGTAATGTCCTATCATGCTGTAGGGGTGATCACATGATCAACTCTTAGCCACTGAGTCAAGGGATCTCCCGAAACCACTGAGAAGCAAGACTGGCATGGAGGGGCCAGCTCTCTCAGCAGCACTGGAGACTCCCGAGAATCGAGTCAACACAAGGGAAAGCAGAACCAAGAGGTGGAGAGACGAGGTCCTGACGATGGGGTGTGAAGCCCTGGTCCACCTGTTTCTGCAGCCACCTGTCACCCTAGACTTCTTAGGTAGGCAAGTCAGTACGTATCTGCTTTCCTCATAAGCTGGTCTGAATTGGATTTCTGTCACTTGTGGCAAAGGGAGCGCTGAGTTACACAAGCAATCAGAGCCCTGAGCTTTATTTGCCGAGGTCTCTCACCTGTACCCGGCATCAATAAGTCAGCAAATGAAAGACTCAGGCGCCCACAGGCGGGAATCAGAGGAAATGTAAAAAGCAATTTAACACAGAAGGAGTCCTCGGAGGTGGCTACACCCAGTGTATGGACAGTCAAGGAGGAAGATATGGCAGGGCTTACTTCTAGAACAGCCGGGACTCCAACAGAAAACCAGTGCTTGGCACATGGCACAGATGCAAATTCCACCCTGGACACCCAAGTGCTCAGGGTTTCACTGAAAATCTATGTTCAAAGATGTTTCATTGATGGGGTCTTCCAATTTTTGTAGAGTAATTGAAATGGATTTGTTTGTTGGGGGTAACTCAAATCATTATCAACTAGCCTCCCACGGGGAACCAGATAGTTTTCCAAGATGGGGCTCATACCATCCTCAGCATTGGCTACCAGGTGGCTACTTCAGGTCATTGTATAAGACTGCTTGAGACCCAGTAAGATCAAGCTCAAACTCTTGTTTTGTTTCTTGGGGACGTCATTCCATCTTCAATTTCACCTCTATTGTCTTTCCCACTTGTTTTCATTCTTTTTAGGTAATAACATTAACTATTATTATGGCTTCTACTTACTGAATCTCTGTTCTTTAGCAGACACAACACAGTGGTCACAATACACTCTTACCTTGACCTCCTAGGTTCCCTCTCACAAGACATCAGCAGACAGGTGAGAACACTGAACTGTAGAGAGGGTAGGTCAAGGTCAGAGAACAAGAAGCAGCAGCGTTGGGGTTCAGCTCCACACTTAGATGATTTCAGAGTGACTTCGTTATCTCCACTGTGGGTCCTTTGGGCCAATGTGCTGAAGAACTGACATCACCTGGGAATATTTAGGAGATCTGAGCCTGTCATCCAGACCTACTGCACCTGTCATCCAGACCTCCTGCATTGGAATATTTGCCGGAGCATCAGTTGCCCTGTCTATCTCCTGGTAGTTTTTCATTTGTTCTTATGTATATGGGTGCATAAGGATGCCAGAGACATCCTTGGGCATCATCCCTCAAGAGTTGTTTGTTTACTTTGTGTTTGGAGACAGTCTCACAGGCTTGAACTTTACCAAGTGGGCCAGGCTGGCTGACCAGTGGGGGGTTATCTATCACTTCATACCATTACAAGTTTGGGCTATCATGCCTGACTTTTAAAACACCCATGTCTTTTGGGGATAGAACTCAGGTTTCCAAGTTTACATAGCAAGCTCTTTACTGACCACATCTCCCTGGTCCTCGGCACGATTCTTACGTGTGTTTGCAAAGACCTTTGCCAGCTAGCCTTTCTGTAACAAGCAGACTCATTTTGTGTTGCTTTTAACCATGGCTTAGGACTTTCCTGTCAAATTCCAGTCTTTACACAATTGGGTCTTTGCTTGAAACAAGCTTAAAGATGCGGATCTGTAGCCAACACTTCTCGTTCCTCCATGACTCCTTTTCTAATTGTTTTGTCGATGAATTGAGTGGTTCTGCAGGTATCTGTCAATGATTGTCCAGTTGATGATGATGCATTTTGAAAAATGAGATTTGGGGCCATTCTGGGGCTGATCCAGCTTCAATGTATAAATGCGACTTGTGGGTCAGAACTTTCGACAGGTTCAGAATTACTTTAATAATATGAGATTGGAAGCTATTGATTGAATCCAAGTACCCCACAAATAAAAACACTTGTTCAGAAAATTCTGTACCAATTGGAAATGCCAATGTGAAGATGGGGAAGAAAAAGGCCGCCTTGATTTATAGGAACAAGTTCTCTTTGCTTTTTCTTTCTCACTATTTTAAGTTTAAAAAAAAAACATTTCTGGACTGAAGGCTCCAGAAATACCCTGTCCTTTGAGCTTCTTAGATGAGAAAGGAAAG
This sequence comes from Microtus oregoni, assembly GCF_018167655.1. Classification (NCBI taxonomy): domain Eukaryota; kingdom Metazoa; phylum Chordata; class Mammalia; order Rodentia; family Cricetidae; genus Microtus; species Microtus oregoni. The sequence continues at coordinate 6,670,953 of NW_024543978.1, forward strand.
ACTATACTACTCTGTGTGAAACCTTACTGGATTAAGAATTAAGATATTCTCTGGGAAAAGATCTTCATCAACTCCACATCAGAAAGAGGACTGATCTCCAAAATATACAAAGAACTCAAGAAATTGGTCATCAAAAGAACAAATAATCCAATAAAAAATGGGGTATAGACCTAAACAGAGAACTCTCAACAGAGGAATCTAAAATGGCTGGAAGACACTTAAGGAAATGATCAACATTCTTAGCCACGAGAGAAATGCAAATCAAAACAACTCTGAGATTATTTTAGGTCTGAGAAGATGGGAAACAAACAAGCATCCCCTCCCCTCACACACAACATGTGTCTTTGCTTACCTATATAAGGAAAGGAGTAACTGAAGAAGGAAGACCCACCCTACATATGGGTGGCACCATTCTACAGACTGGGGGTTTGGACTGAATGAACGAGAAGGAACAATCCAAGGGAGTGCCTGTAGTCCCCAGCATCCCCTCTCTCTGTTCTGGTCTGCAGGTATGTGTCATCCCAGTGTGTTCCTCTGAGCAGTGCCATGCCTTGCCCATCATGATGGACTGTACCCATTCAAACTGTGAGCCCCAAACAAGCCTCTCTTCCCTTAAGTGGCTCTGCCAGGTACTTTTTCATTGCAATGGAAAAAGAAATCAATGCATGTCTTAACAGGCAACTGAGGATCGTTGTGGGTGAGGACGCGAGTGAGCTTGACACAGGCTCTGTGGGTTAGACTCCCCACAGTCTTTCTTGTCCGCTGTGCAAGCTGGGAAGGGTGGCTTAACTTTTCTTTGCATTTGCCTCCCTAGTAGCAAAGAGGATATAACCTGGGCTAGGGAGATAGCTCAGTCTGTATAGGGCTAGCTACTGAAAGCATGAAGATACAGATTTGATCCTCATCCATGTAAAAGTCTGGCTGTGGGGGTGCCTGCTTGTAATCCCATCACTGGGAGGTGGAGGCCGGTGTCTGCTGGCCAGCCAGCTTCACCTAATTGGTGACTCAGTGAGAGACCACTCCTCAAAGGAGGTGGACAGCTGTCCTGAGGATGACCCAGAGGCTGACCTCTTGTCTGCACAAACGGGCATATATGTACCTACCCAGCATGCATAACTATTCACGTTTGCACTTTCACACTCATGTACACACGTAAGAATATAATTGTCTGCCCCTTTGGGGGATGGGGAGATCAAAAGACTTCACCAAGGGACTGAAATGATGGCTCAGGAGCTCCAGACTTATACATGGCACACATACATATATGTAGGTGATGGAAAGGATATGTAAAATAAAATAAATCTGTCAAATGTGTATATTTAGCACTGAATACATGCTTGATCTCACTGTTCCTGGCTACTCCAGGACACTTTTAACACTGACTCCTATTGCTTCAGGCTTCTGAGACTTTTGTCTTAGCTCTATTTACATTTAATAGTCCCAGAAGAATGACCACACTGAACCCAAGGCACAGAAACCTGGGAATGGGACCCAGGCACCCGGCCATGCTCAGTTATATGACAGTTCTGAGGGCACCTGTTAGGTCAGAATGCTCGGGTTCAAAATCTGCCTCTTCCATTTACTAACCAAAAAGCTGTAGCATGATTAATAAAAACCCAGAGACAGAAATTGGGGTTCAACCTGAAGGTGAGAACAGCAAAACAACCAGCTGCTGACTCTCACCTCTACCTCAGTTTAAAATGTTGATCCTGCCTCCATGAATTCTCAGAATGATACTGCATCTGAGAGCTGTCTCCTTCCATTGTATGATCATTCCTAGTGCTGGGATTAAAGCCATGTACTACCCGGTTTCTATGGCAACTAGTGTGGCTACTGGGATTAAAGGTGTGTGTCACCACTGCCTGGTCTGTAAGGCTGACCAATGGGACTGTTCTATTCAGGCAAGCTTTATTTATGAAATGCCCCTATAAAAAAGCCTCTGGCTGCTGGGCTTCAAACTCTTCTAGTTACATTACTGACAGTACCTCTGGGGTGGAGTTGTGGTTGGGCTCATGAGAAAGTGTGTGTGACACTCCTCCCCCCCGTCGAGTGTGGTGGGTATTCATGAGAAGCTAGCTACCATCATGGCTGCTGCTTTACCAACTGTGTCTCTGTGAAGCTGGACCAAAGCTACTCTCCTGCCCCATATTCCATTACTTCTTATTAAAGGCAAAGTTAAGACCAACGTCCAAAACATTATCCCCCAGACCTAAAGGGGATGGATGAGAACTGAACTGAGAAAACACATCACACTTAAAGACTTTTGTGGACTAATTTTTAGCTAATTTTGGGATGGAAAATGGAGCTTATCACCATAAAAGAAGTAGTAGAGGTTTCAATAGCCTGCCTGCAGCAAACAAGGTAGGCGCTTTGTTTACGAGCTACCCAACCAGCACGGAGATCTGATCTCAGCACCAGGAGAGCCATCATTGGGGTGAGATTCGGACCCGTGGCAGCAGCCTGGGTCAGGGAACTCAGACGTTCCTCATACTCCCTATACTTCCTGGGCTTCCTGCTGGGCATATACTCCCAGCATACTGCCTTTCTCTTCCTATCCCACCCAGCTTGCATCCAGAACCCTCCCACTTTCTGCCTCCCTTCCCTCTTTGGGGCGCTGGGGCTGAATCCCGAGGGCAACCTAGCAGGTAAGAGCTCCTTTGTTTCAATAGTCTGCCTGCAGTAAGCAAGGTAGGCGCTTTGTTTACGAGCTACCCAACCAGCATGGAGATCTGATCTCGGCACCAAGAGAGCTATCACTGGGGAGAGACATCACTAGAGCACCAGGAGAGCCATCACTGGGAGTGCTATCACTGGGAAGGTACATCAGTAGGCAAAGAGACCTGATCCTGTAAAAGAAGATCCATAGGGAAGCATTCAGAGGAAGAAATGGGCAGGCGCCAATGCAAGAATTCACCCAACAATCTGAAAAACAACATGAAACCACCAGAACCCAGCGACCTCACAACAGGAGGACATGTACACCTTAATCAAGAAGAAGTAGAAAAAATTGACTTTATGAAAGTGATTGACACCCTTAAACAGCATTTAAAAAATGCCCTTATAGAAATGAATGAGAAGTATAACAGAAAGTTTGAAGAATTGAATAAATCAGTGAATGATACCCTAGGAAACCAAGGAAAAACAATCAAACAGATAATGGAAACAGTTCAAGACTTGAAAACTTAAATGGAGGCAAAGAAGAAAACACAAACAGAGGGCCGGCTGGACATGGAAAATCCAGGTAAATGCATAGAGACTACAGAAACAAGCATAACCAGCAGAATATAAGAGATAGAAGAAAGAATCTCAGATTCTGAAGATAACAGAGGAAATAAATGCACTGATCAAAGAAAACAGCAAGTCCAACAAACTCTCATCACAAAACATTCAGGAAATATGGGACACAATAAAAAGACCAAACCTAAGAATAATAGGAGTAGAAGAAGGAGAAGAAGTGCAGCTCAATAGTCCAGAAAATATATTTAATAAAATTATAGAAGAAAACTTTCCCAACCTAAAGAAAGATGTATCTATGAAGGTTCAAGAAGCATACAGAACACCGAATAGGCTGGATCAAAAAAAAAATCCCCTCGCCATATAATAATCAAAACACAAAGCATACAGAATAAAGAAAGAATATTAAGAGCTGCAAAGGAAAAAGGCCAAGTTACTTATAAAGGTAAACCTATCAGACTTACACCTGACTTCTCTATGGAAACCATAAAAGCCAGAAGGTCCTGGATAGATGTACTGCAGAAACTAAGAGACCATGGATGCAAGCCCAGACTACTATACCCAGCCAAGCTTTCGTTCACTATAAATGGAGAAAACAAAATTTTCCAGGATAAAAACAAATTTAAACAATACATAGCCACAAATCCAGCCTTACAGAAAGTAATAGAAGGAAAATCACTAACCAAGGAGTCCAACAATGACCACAATAACTCAGACATCTAGAGACCCTTCACCAGCGCAACTCAAAGAAGGGAAACACACAAACTCTACTACTAAAAAAGTGACCGGAGTTAACAACCACTAGTCATTAATATCACTTAATGTCAATGGACTCAACTCACCTATAAAAAGGCACAGGCTAAGAGATTGGATACGAAAACAGGATCCAACATTCTGCTGTATACAAGAAATACACCTCAACCACAAAGACAGGCACCTACTCAGAGTAAAGGGCTGGGAAAAGTCTTATCAAGCAAATGGACCTAAGAAACAAGCAGGTGTGGCCATACTAATTTCTAACAAAGTTGACTTCAAACTTAATTCAATCAGAAGAGATGGAGAGGGACATTTTATACTCATAACAGGAACAATTCATCAGGATGAAGTCTCAATCCTGAATATCTATGCCTCTAATATAAAAGCACCCACGTACATAAAAGAAACATTACTAAAACTCAAGGCAGCCATCAAACCGCACATATCAATAGTAGGAGACTTCAAGACTCCTCTCTCACCAATGGACAGGTCAATCAGACAGAAATCTAACAGAGAAATTAGAGAATTAATGGAGGTAATGAATCAAATGGACTTAACAGATATCTAAAGAATATTCCACCCAAATAGGAAAGAATATACCTTCTTCTCTGCAGCTCATGGAACCTTCTCGAAAATTGACCACATACTCAGTAACAACGCAAACTTCCACAGTTACAAAAAATATTAGTAACCACCTGTGTCTTATCAGATCACCATGGATTAAAGTTAGAATTCAACAACAATGCTACCCCCAGAAATCCTACAAACTCATGGAAACTGAACAGTCAACTACTGAACCATACCTGGATTAAGGAAGAAATAAAGAAAGAAATTAAAGTCTTCCTTGAATTCAATGAAAATAAAGAAACAACATACTAAAACTTATGGGACACTATGAAAGCAGTCCTAATAGGAAAGTTCATAGCACTAAGTGCCCACTTAAAGAAAACAGAGAAAGCACACATCTGAGACTTAACAGCCCACCTGAAAGCTCTAGAAAAAAAAGAAGCAGACACGCCCAGGAGGAGTAGAAGACTGGAAATAATCAAACTGAGGGCTGAAATCAACAAAACAGAAACACAGAAAACAATCCAAAGAATCAATGAAACAAAAAGCTGGTTTCTGGAGAAAATCAACAAGATTGACAAACCCCTATCCAAACCAATCAAATGGCAGAGAGAGAATTTGCAAATTAATAAGATAAAAAATGAATAGGGGGACATAACCACAGACACAGAGGAAATTCAGAGAATCATTAGATCTTACTACAAAAGTCTGTATGCCACAAAACTGGAAAATGTAAAATAAATGGACACTTTTTTAGATAAATGCCATATACCAAAGTTAAACCAGGACCAGGTGAACAAACTAAATAGACCTACTAGTCGCAAAGAATTAGAAGCTGTTATCAAAAACCTCCCTACCAAAAAAAGCCCAGGACCATATGGTTTCAATGTGGAATTCTACCAGAACTTCCAAGAAGACCTAATACCTATACTCCTTAATGCATTTCACAATATAGAAACAGAAGAGTCATTACCAAATTCCTTTTATGAAGCTACAGTTACTCTGATACCAAAACCACACAAAGACTCAACCAAGAAAGAGAATTACAGGCCAATCTCACTCATGAACATCGACGCAAAAATCCTCAACAAAATACTTGCAAACCGAATCCAAGAACACATTAGAAAAATTATTCATTATGATCAAGTAGGCTTCATCCCAGAGATGCAGGGCTGGTCCAACATACAAAAATCTATCAATGTAATCCAGCATACAAATAAACTGAAAGAAAAAAACCATATGATCGTTTCATTAGATACTGAAAAAGCATTTGACAAAATTCAACATCCCTTTATGATAAAAGTCTTGCAGAGATTAAGGGATACAAGGGTCATACCTAAATATAATAAAAGCTATTTACAGCGAGCCGACAGCTAACATCAAATTAAATGGAGAGAAATTCAAAGCCATCCCACTAAAATCAGGAACACGACAAGGCTGTCCACCCTTTCCATACCTCTTCAATATAGTGCTTGAAGTTCTAGCAATAGCAATAAGACAACATAAGAGGATCAAGGGGATTCGAATTGGAAAGGAAGAAGTTAAGCTCTCGTTATTTGCAGATGATATGATACTGTACATAAGCGACCCCAAAAACTCCACCAAAGAACTTTTACAACTGATAAACACCTTTAGTAATTTGGCAGGATACAAGATCCACTCCAAAAAATCAGTCGCCCTCTTATACACAAAGGATATGGAAGCAGAGAGGGAAATCAGAGAAGCTTCACCTTTCACGATAGCCACAAACAGCATAAAATATCTTGGGGTAACTCTAACCAAGGAAGTGAAAGATCTATTTGACAAGAACTTTAAGGCATTGAAGAAAGAAATTGAAGAGGATACCAGAAAATGGAAGGACCTCTCTTGTTGTTGGATTGGGAGGTTCAACATAGTAAAAATTCTACCAAAGGCAATTTATAGATTCAATGCAATCCCCATCAAGGTCCCATCAAAATTCTTCACAGATCTTGAGAGGACAATAATCAACTTTATATGGAAAAACAAAAAACCCAGGATAGCCAAAACAATCTTATACAATAAAAGGATCATCTGGAGGCATTACCATCCCTGACTTCAAACTCTATTACAGAACTACAGTAATGAAAACAGTGTGGTACTGGCATAAAAACAGAGAAGTCGACCAATGGAATTGTATAGAAGACCCAGATTTTAACCCACAAACCAATGAACACCTGATTTTCGATAAAGGAGCTAAAAGTATACAATGGAAGAAAGAAAGCATCTTCAACAAATGGTGCTGGCACAACTGGATGTCAACCTGTAGAAGAATGAAAATAGACCCATATCTATCACCATGCACAAAACTCAAGTCCAAATGGATCAAAGACCTCAATATCAGTCCAAACACACTGAACCTGATAGAAGAGAAAGTGGGAAGTACCCTACAACAGATGGGCACAGGAGAGCTCAACAGAAGAAGTTCAAATGGCCAAAAGACACTTAAGGTCAAGCTCAACTTCCTTAGCGATCAGGAAAATGCAAATCAAAACAACTTTGAGATTTCATCTTACACCTGTCAGAATGGCTAAAATCAAAAACACCAATGATAGCATTTGCTGGAGAGGTTGTGGAGGAAGGGGTACCCTTATCCATTGCTGGTGGGAACGCAAACTTGTACAACCACTTTGGAAATCAGTGTGGTGGTTTCTCAGGAAATTCGGGATCAGCCTACCCCTGGACCCAGCAATACCACTCTTGGGAATATACCCAAGAGATGCCCTATCATATGACAAAAGAAGCTAAATAAGAATGTGAACCCAAAGAAAAACATATAGTTATCCTCCTGGCTATGGGAAGTAGACAAAATTGCCGGGGAAAAAATTGGTATCTTGGGGATGGTGTGGGATGGGGGTAAGGAGAGATGGGGAGAGAAAAGTGAGAAGGGGAGGATGGGGGGAACTTGGTTAAACAGGATGATTGGGATAAAGGAAGGTTGATAGGGGAGCAGGGAAGCACAAATCTTAGTTAAGGGAGCCAACTTAGGGTTGGCAAGAGACTTGAACCTAGAGTGGCTCCCAGGAGTCCAAGGCGATGTCCCCAGTTAGTTCCTTGGGCAGCTGAGGATAGGGAACCTGAAATGACTCTATCCTACAGCAATACTGACGAATATCTTGCATATCACCATAGAACCTTCATCTGGCGATGGATGGAGATAGAGACAGAGACCCACACGGGAGCACCGGACTGAGCTCCCAAGGTCCCAATGAGGAGCAAAAGGAGGAAGAACATGAGCAAGGAAGTCAGGACCACGAGGGGTGCACCCACCCACTGAGACAGTGGGGCTGATCTATTGGGAGCTCACCAAGGCCAGCTGGACTGTGACTGAAAAAGCATGGGATAAAACCGGACTCTCTGAACATGGTGAACAATCAGGACTGATGAGAAGCCAAGGACAATGGCACGGGGTTTCTGGCTTTGTGGGAGCCTAGCCAGTTTGGATGTTCACCTTCCTAGACATGGATGGAGGAGGGAGGACCTTGGACTTTCCACAGGGCAGGGAACCCTGACTGCTCTTTGGACTGGAGAGGGAGGGGGAGAGGAGTGGGAGGAAGAGGAGAAGGGTGGGAGAAGGGGGAGGGAAGTGGGAGGCTGGGAGGAGCTGGAAACTTTTTTTCTTTTTCTCAATAAAAAATTAAAAAATAAAAATAATAAAAAAAGAAAATCTGCATATATTGTACATCTGGAATGAACATCTGGATCACACATCTGAAAATGAACATCTGGATCGCACATCTGGAAGGATCATCTGGGGGGCACATCTGGAAACAAACATCTGGATCACACATCCGGGAATGAACATCTGGATTGCACATCTGGAACGAACATCTGGATTGCACATCTGGGACTGATGCATATTGCTCAGCATTATTGCTCAGCAATAAGCTGAGCGCATATTGTAAGAGTAGCACGCTGGTTAGACGGCGATGTGGCAGAGGGCAAATATGGTGGAGCCATAGGGAGTTACTGAAGGAAAGGGTCTCTGTGTAGTCCAGGCTGCTCTTGAACTTCTGACCCTTCTCCCCAGCCTCCCGAGTGCTGTAGTCACAGTGTTATTTTGAAGAGAGTGGCTAGAGACGTCTGAGAAAATAATTTTGAGATGTGTAGATGACAAGAGGGGGTGTTCTGTATGGATATCCAGACAGGACATCACTGAAGGCCCAAGGAATAACAAGTGTAAAAGCCCTGCGCAAGGATGATATTGGTGTGCGTGTGTGCACGTGTGCGTGTGTGTGTGCACGTGTGTGTGTGGGGGTGCATGTGAATGCTCATGTGTGATGAACTTTCTGGAGGCTAAGTTGGCATGAGCAGAGTGAACAAAGGAGTCGACATGGAGTGATGGAAATAGTGTGCACTTGGTGGTCACATGAGCTTGTTTGATTGCTTAGCACTCTGAACAAGTTGTTAAAGTCTCCAAAGTGTCTGCACCACCATCAGCAGCATGGGGACCACAGGACCAGCATGACTGTCACAAGCAATCAGTGAGGCTATGTGTGGAACATACTTGATAAAATACCTAGAGAGAGGGCTCAGCTGGTGAAGTGCTTGCTGTACAAGGACCCGAGTTCCATCCCCAGAACCCATGTACAAGGCCAGGCATGTAAAAAGCATCCACGTAAAAGTCAGGCATGGAAGTATACGCTTGGCATCCAGATGATGGGGAGGTAGAGACAGGAGGATTCTGGGGATTCACTGACCAGTCAGCCCAGCCTACCTGATGTAGGAGGTGATGTGTGCTGTGAGTATGTTTTATTGTCATTGGTTAATAAAAAAGCTGTTTTCAATCAATGACTTAACAGAATAAAGCCAGGCTGAAAGAGATATATAGAGAGAGTAGGCAGAGTCAGGGAGAAGTCATGAAGTTGCCGCTGGAGACTTGTGGTGATGCACAGATTAATGGAGACGGGTTAGTTTAGGTTATAAGAGCTAACTACCAATATGCTTAAGCTATTGGCCAAATAGTATTGCAAATAATATAGTTTCTGAGTGATTATTTCGGTTCTGGGCAGCCAGGAACAAATAATCAGCCTCCCCCAACATCTACCTGGTGAGCCTCAGATCAACTAGGTGAACGGTGCCTCACACTTGATGCCTGATAGTTGAGGTTGACCTCTGGCCTCCCTATGCATGTAAATTTATGAACACATGCACACACATAGTACCTATAGGGTAATACATTCTAAACATTGTAGCTGGAAAACATAACTTGAAAGATATGGATATTTATGAGTGCAGACCATGCTCCCTGTCGGGTTCCTCTGTGTTCGTTCCATACCTGCTGTGCGTGTGCAGTCACCGAGGTGGGCCTCTGTTCTCGGGGAGGTGGGTTTGGAGGGGGACACACAGGGAGGGTTTTGTCTAGGTAGTTTGGATTTGAGCTCCGTATGTTGACCTGGAGTTTTCCAGGCGTCTCTTTGTTTCATGGATCACATTAAATTCTAGGCAGCCAAATTTTGTAGAAACTGCTGCTATTCCTCCCCCTCCCCAAATTCAGTCTAATCTCTAACAGAATTTGTATGGATGGCTTAGTGGTTTAATAAATAACCTTTGGAGTTTTCTACCACCAAGTGGGGGGAGGAGAGTCTCCAGTACTTCTTATCTGCAGGTTTATCGTGGAATTAGGTGGAAAAGTCAGAGGCATTGTAATGAGACTCGGCGAATAAACAAGAGAATGTTTGAGTGACACGGATGGTGGGAACCAGTAAAAGACATTCTGCAGAGCAATATTTAGTATTCATGAATTTCTCCACCGATCGCCTGATGTGGTTTTTTTAAAGCACATTATTGAGGCTAGCAAGTACATTTGGTGCTTTAAGACACCATGGGAACACGCAAAGGATGGGAAATGTACTTTGAAACTAAACACCCTCAGAAGGCTTAAGCCTGGAAACTGTTGTCTCAAATGTCCCCCGATGTATTGCCATTGTGGCAATGAATTGCGATTATGAAGCAATATGAGTTTTAACAAACATTATAAAATTTATACATGAATGGAAATGCTGTGACTGTCAGGCTGGCCTGTTAAGATCTTCAGCTCAGTCTTTCGCCTGTCGGTGCGGTACCTGAATGGAGAACAGAGAGTCTCAGGGCTTAGCAGGAATTAAACTGTCAGGAGTAAGTTCATTGCCTGAGCAGATGAGTCTGTGGGTTTCCTAGATTATAAAGGATAATTAAAAACACTCACTAGAAGATGGATGTGGCCAGCCTGGGTTTTCCCTCATCTCTGAAAGCAAATTTGACATTTGGAAAGTTCTAGAAGCCATCTAGGATCTTGTCTATGGACCTGGTCCTAAACGTTGCACAGTGAGAACAGACTCTTGCTTTCCCAGCAGTCTTTGCTTCTCGTGTCCATAAACAGAGTTCTGACCTGCTTGGTGGTTAAAGCTCAAAGTTGCAAACTGGTAGATTCTGAGTGTGTGGGCACACGTGTGTATAGGTGTGAACATATACAACTCACATGTGAAAGTTAGGAAAAACTTCAGGTATCATCCCATTCTTTATTTGAGACAGGTCTCCCATTGGCCAGGAACTTCTCTGTGTAGACCAGGCTGGTCCATGTGCTTCCGGAATCCTTAGGTCCTGGCTTCCACGTCACTACACTGGGATACAGGTGTGTGCCATTATACCCCCTCACACACACTTCTACATGGTCCTGGGGTTCCAAACCCAGGTCCTCGTTCTTGTGAGGTAAAGTGCTTTGCTGAATGGGTCATCTTCTCAGCCCCAAGGGTGGGGTTTGAGGAATCTGATGCTTGGGCAATTTGAAGACCCTGACTTCCAAAAGTGCAGCCATTTCCTTGGCAGACATCAGGGAGCCTCATGAACCGAGGGTGAAGAGTCTCATCTAAGTTCTAGGCAGGGATTGCCTATGAGAGAAGGCTGCAAGTAGAAGCCCCACAGCTTCGTGGTGAGTCTGCCCCACCAACCCCTGACCCCCAGCTTCCAATCTTGCCCTTTTTTGTTTCAAAATGACCTCTCAACTGTATCTTTGTCAATGCCACTCCCAGGCATCTTTATCAGACCTTGGCCATTGTTCATGCTATGTTTCTTCTCACGGACACTTTGCCATTTGTTTCCTTCGGGCAACCCGAGGGGTTCAGACTGTAAATACGGGGTTGCCATTCCTCAGCTTGAACCCCTACAGCTGTTTCTCTGTGAGCAGGAGGTTGCATCCCCCTGCTCTCTAAACAGGGTGTTGCTAACAGTCGCTTCCTGTTAGCATGTCAGTGTCGTTACTTAGAGCAGTTGGCAAGGGTGGCTGCATGTGTGTGTCACCCTACTGTGTTGTAAGTATCAATGTCAGGACTGTATCTATTTTATCTGCATGTACTCACTTAAAGATAGCTTTTCATGTGTAATAAATATTCAATTGAATATCAAATGAGAAGAGATTTGACAAGCATAATGTGCCTGCCTATTTTGGTCAAAGCCAGAGATGCCTAAAAAAAAAAAAATTAGAGGTTTTCCTGGGGTAATGTTTGGGTTGAATGGAAGGCAATACCCAGAGTGAACCTTCTAGAATGATTTCCAAAATGGATTCATCCATTACTACATCATTTGGAGTAAGCGTAGAGCCTTCAAATGTTTCTCCACATGGGCAGACTAGTCTGTACATTTGTTTACACACACACATATACTATTGCCTATATTCTGCACTTGAGAAAGAACATGCAGTTTATTACTTTCTGAGATTGCATGACCTCACTTAATATTGTACATTCTAAGTCATTCTTTTCTCTGAAAATATCTTAACTTCATTTTTTATTTAGAGTAGAGTAGTATACACATATACATATAGGTATACCAAATTCTCATTATCCATTTATTCATTTGTAGAAGGGTAGCTAGGCTGATTCCAATTCTTTGCTATAGTAAATAAAGCAGTACTAAACATAGGGTTGCAAACGCCTCTGTGTTATGAGTGTTGAGTTCTTTGGGAACACGCTCAGGAGTGAAATGGTTGGGTCATACTATAGTTTTATTTTGAATTTTTTGAAAAATCTCCAAACTGATTTCCACAATGGCTGTATTAATTTGTAACCCCAACCAACAGCGAATAAGGGTTCCTTTCTCTCTCCATCTCCCCAACAGTTGTGGTTAGATTTGTTGAGGATGTCAGTTCTGAGTGGGGTGAGGTGGTATTCTCCAAAGTGTGACTAGGGATTTTTTTTAAGACTTTTAAAATTAGTTGTTTAATGTTTGTATTTATCCTTATGGAAACTGTTGGCTCAGGCCTTGTTTCCTTGTATTTAATGGCCGCAGTTATTTGTAGTTCTCCAGATTGACCCCTTTCCGAAGTGCACCTGGGGAAGACCTTCTCCCGCCCTGTGGCCATCCGTGTGCTCTGCTGATGGTTTCCATCGTTGTGCAGAAATCCCTTATCTCCACGAAGCCCCATCTGTTGATACATGGGGCATTTACTTGAGTAATTGATGGGGGAAAACCCAGCTCACTCAGGGCAGTGCCACCCCGGGCAGGGGCTCCCGGGTTGATAAGAAAGCAAGGTCAACAAGCTAAAGAGAACAAACCAGTAAGTATCTATCTCAGTGGCTCCTGCATCAGCTCCTGCCCTGGGAGACTTTCCTTCCTGATGGTCTGTAAGAGATGAGGGAAGTTGACTCTTCCCTCCCCAAGTTTCTTTTGCTCATTGCTGTTTTATCAGGGCAGCAGAAGCCTAAAACCACACATTTCTCTGGCTTCTAGAAGATGATCTAGAGTTTCACGGGTCTAAGGTAAACCACAGGGTTAGAATCTGACTGGAAACTTTCTGTTGGGTCCTTCGACGCCCTATGAGAAACACCATATCCATTTGGCTTGAAGTTCTGAGTGAGTAATGCGTGCAGTTTATTCGACTTCCTTCAGTTTTTTTGAAAATTTCAGGCAAGTCTTTCTCCCCAAGGCAACACAGTTCCCGTGGCTGATGAGCAAATCCCCACAGTCTGCAATTTTCCAGTTACCTGCCCGGCAACTTATTCCTTATACAAAAATATCATGCCCCACAAGGACTGTTCCTTTCTTCTCGGAGCCGTGAACAAGAAAAGTTGGTGCTATTTTAAGAATTCCCTTCTATTATTGACAATCTAGCTGTCTTGCCTTCAACACCTAATTTCCTCATTATAAACATCTTTTGATTTTTCTTTCTCTTTTAAATTTCCTTTTTTTTTGGTCTTGGAACAGCACATCTCCAGTGCTGATGCTAACTATACAGGCACAGTTACGTCATTGCTTTCAGAAAAGCCCGAAGAAGGCCAAACTCAAAATATGTGTATCTGGTTATATAAGGCAACCTTGTTGGTGTGGGAAGTCCTTCTGTATATGTGTTGCTTTAATGTTTGGTGGATAAAGCTGTCTTGGCCAATGGCTAAGAGCAAAATCACGTGGGAAATTTGACTAGAGAAAGAGAGAGTAGGAGGATTCAAGGAGAGGCCATGCAGCTGTCAAAGGAGACAGATCCCCTGGAACCTTACCACGAGCCTTGTGGTAAAATATGAAATAATAGGAATGGGTTAATTTAAGATGTAAGAGTTAATAAGAATCCTGAGCTAATAGGCCACGCAATGTTTTAATTAGTAAAGTTTCTGTGTTATTATTTAGGTCTGGGCAGCCAGAAAAAGAACAAGCAGTCTCTGCCCAAAGGATAAAAATTAGGGTCAGAGCCATAAACACCAAAAGCTAACCAGAAACAAAAACGTCCATTTATTGTGATGCAAAAGACAATGATCTAAACAGTTTGATAGAGGACTTGGAACAGCATCCAAGCCTATAAATCTCAATCTTTTGGAGGTTGTTGTACAGGAGTACTCTAGGACCACCTGCATGTCAGATGTTTGGATTGAGATTCACAACATAGGCAAAACTGCAGTTGTAAAATAGCATAAAAAATATGAACAGCTAAATATGATCAGATCATCCAAAGGAAGTTCTTTGCTTCCAACCATTATCACCTGCCAGAGTAGGACTCAGCCATTGATAAATTTAATGGAGGCTTGAGTCTCAGTAGTTTACCCTGAAACAATTCCTGGTTGCAGGAAGAACCACAAACTGAGATTATCCGAGCACCACCCAAGAACAGACCATCCAAAGGAAATGCCTAGTATTCCAACCACTGTAGATAGGATCACTTGCCAGCACACACTCACCAGGACACCCCTAGACAAATGTCAGCCAATCAGGGATCCTGAACCTCAGAAACCCCTCACCCCCACCTTACTACTATAAAAACCCTACTCTAACTGAGCTTGGGGCTCTCCGTCTATTCCAATACATTGGACATGTGGAGAGACTGAGTTTGCAAACTTGCATAAAATAAAGGCTCTTTGCTTTTATATATGGGACTCAGTCTCCTTGTTGGTTTTGGGGGGACTTCTCGGATTTGGGCAAAACATGTGCATTTGTGTGTGTGTGTGTATGAGAGCCAGAGAGACAGACACAGAGAGAGACAGAGAGAGTCAGAGAACATATGTCATGGCGTGTATGTAGTCAGAGGACAGCTTACAGAAGTCAGTTCTCTCCTTCCACCACGTGGATTCCAGGGACTGGACTCAGGGTGTCAGGCTTGGCAGCAAGCTCCTTTACCTGGGCCATCTCACTGGCCCTGAGTATTTTATGTGTGTTTTGACAATGTAAGTTGCTTTCTTACTCAGTGTTGTATTTTAAAAGTCCTGGCTGGGGATAAGAGGAAAAAGTGAGTGGGCAAACGGAGACCCCCTTTTGCTTTGAACTGTCTGCTGCCTGGATTTCCTCTATCAAATGACAGGACACATATGCTCTTTCTTAGCAGCAGGAGGCAAGGGGCACAGGCAGACTTGCAGACCACAGGCATACACGAGCTGCAGGCAGGCACACAAAGGCCAGAAGGCAAAACCAGGAGGCAAAGACAAAAGGTGAAGGCGAAGGCATGCGCATCTGACCTAAAGGCCAACATAAAAGCCATAAGAACATGGCATTCTGCCGGAAACAGTCCTCTAGCATAGCATCCCTGCTTCCCCTAGGGACCCTGGGTATCTGCTGTCAGCTACTTTCGCTGCCCCATATCCTCCTAATATCCAGCGTTGGCCATGTTTCAGCTGACTCATACTGGATACCCTCACCAACACTGTGTGATGGTGTTTTTGTCCCTCACAATGTGTTCTTCTGAGAGCTTTACACAATCTTGAATTGCCTAGAGAAGTACCCTCCTGGCAGATGGACTCCTCCCTCCCCTGAAGAGGTCCAGGTTCCAAATCCTGTGATTTGTGAAATGTTCTGCCATCTACACTTCTTAGGTGACACCATGTGCTAGGATCTTGAGACAAGAAGGTTGTCTCTGGTTGTCCGGGGACCTGCTGTCACTTCAAGAATTCTTGGAAAGCAGAGACAGGAGGACAGAAGTCATAGAAGAACCAGAATAATGTGGGGATTTCTTTTCTCCCTCTTTTATTCCCTGTCTACTTCCTCCACCCCATCCTTGCCCTCTCTCTTTTTAGATTAGCTCTCGCTGTATAGCCTTGACTGGTCTAGAGCTTGCTATGTAGATCAGGCTGATCTAAGCTTCAAACTCACAGAGATCTATTTGCCTCTACTTTCTGAGCGCTGGGATCAATGGCATGCATCACCACACTCAGCTGCACAGGGAAGAAAATAGCCTGGATCCCACAGGGGAGGCACAATCCTACTGACCTGTCTTTTAAAGACCAAACCAGTGGTTCTCACCCTGTGGGTCGCACCCCTTTTGGGGTCCTATACCAGATACCCTGCATATCAGATGTTTATATTGCAATTCATAACAGAAAAATTATAGTTACAAAGTAGCAATGAAGTAACCTTTTGGTTGGGGGTCACCACAGCATGAGGAACTGTTAAAGGGTCACAGGATTAGGAAGGCTGAGAACCACAGGACAAGATGTTTTCCAGAGAAGATACAGGGGGCTACTTGGCAAACAATGTGAACGTACTAGGGCTGTAAGGCCTTAGTGTGTGTTGCCTCAGTTAGGTAGGGTTCTAGTGACCCATGACAATGACCGGGACTTACAGCAGCACCCACCGTGATCAGTGAGCTGTTTATCCTTCCACACATTTGGCCCTTTGTCTCTGTGTGTGACGCCTGGGAAGCTTGTCTTTTACAATGCATAGATGAAATAATATCATGTGTACCACTTAAGCTGTTTTCCCCCTTAACAGCATCTTGGAGATATTTCTACACGAATGCCTGTGGGGTCATCTTATTCTCTTTAGATTTTATTATGTAGAGTGGAGATTCTATGATGCATTTTATCATGTCTCTGTAAATGGACTTTTTGATTGTTTCTAGTTTTTATTTCTATGATAAATGAAACAAAATTGAAAAATGCCTCTTTGGGTGTTTGTGTCTCTGGCACCTTTTAAGATCTTCTCTGTGTAGTGGGCTTTGTTCTTGGCTCCTCTGCCCCCTTTAGCTTGTCTGCCACCATGTACCTCTGCGTTGCTTTGCACGGTTTTTGTTTACTGTGCATGGGCTTAGCTGAGAACCTTTCAACAGTTTTGAAGCCCTTGTCTCTTCACAAATAGCTTTTGTTTTTGCTCACCCATCTTCTCCTCTATTTCTCATTATCCACTATTTCCTTTCAAATATTTTCCCTAGTTCCTTGAGAAGTTCTTGCAACATGTTTTGATCTATATCCACTAAAATCCCAAACTCTCTCCTTTCTCTACCTTCCCAACTTCGTGTTCTAGTTTTCAAAACCCACCAAGTCCAGTTTGTGCTGCCCAAATACTTGTGGGTGTGAGGTTCTCCACTGTGGTGTGCTTGTCTTACTAGGAGCTTTGCTCCTCCTCCCAGCACCCAACAATTGCCGGAACTCCACCGCTAGGACCGGGAGTGTGTGCCCAGCTCCCCTGTCTACCCTGGAAATCTGGCTTGAGCTCACATAAGCCTTGTGCCTGCAGTCAGAACCGCTATGACTTCATGGGTGCAGCTGCCCTGCTGTGTGTAGAGGACACTGTCGCCTTGTACTTTTCCAGCATCTGGGGACACTGTGTTCTTTCCACTCCCTTTTCTGTGATGATCCCTGAGTTTTAGAAAGAGGGTATGCAGTATAGAAGCTACATTTAGAGCTGAGAATCTAAAAGTCTTTTTCTCTGCACCTTTACCTGTTGTGGTCTCTGAGTTAACCACCATCTACTGCAGACGGAAGCTTCTCTGATGAGGTTGTAAGATACATCGATCTACAGATATAACAATAAGTAATTAAGAGTTGGCTTACTACTATGTCCACTTAGCAAGACAGTGGTAGTTCTTTCTCCTCCAGGGCCTATGATTTCTCTAGCCACAAAGTCTTAGCCCTACACTGGTACCAGGTGTGGGTTTCATCTTGTGGAGCAGGACTTGATAGGGAAGTAGTTGGTTACTTGATGGGGTTTGTGCCACTATTGCATCAGTGGGCATGTCTCACCAGACTAGTCATTATTACAGCTCACAGGCATCATAGCCAAGTGAGACTGATGATTCCATTTTTTTCTTTGGTAATATATATATAGAATATATATAGTCCCTTTGAGCACCTGGACAGCTAGTCCCTCGAAAAGGGACTCGTTCCTTCATGGTGAAATGTTGATGGGCCCGAGCTTATGAGAGCCTTGTGTAGGTAGCCTCAGAGGCAATGAGCTATTGGTAAATATAGTAGCCATGTTATGTTCAAAAGACATCTTTTTGGAACATACCTCTCCATCCCCCGGCTGGTCCATTCTTCCTGCGTCCTCTTCCTTGATTCAACTTCAATTACATCTTAGCCTCTTGGCTCTTGGCAGTTTTAGCCAGTTTTTGACTTCTCAACCTTACAAGATCTGGAAGCATTTCTTCCCAAGTTAAAATTTTAACCCATCAGTTTTCACTTCTTTCTAGAGATAGAAATGTACTTCTCCTGTTTATTGTGCCTTTTCTGGTCAATAGAGAGGAGCCACTGGCCTGTTACGATGTGCTGCAGCCTACACAGAAGGGAAAGTTCCCTATGACTTAATATTTTTCAGCGTAAATAATGAAATTGTTGGGCACTTAAACAATAGCATTTGTTGGTGAATTCTCGCCTCCAAGGAGAGTAAGTTTATGAGTCTTCCACCAGTGGACAGTGGGGTCTTGCTGATCCTGGGTGGTAGCACAGAGCTCTTGCTACCCTTGCAGGGGCCCATAGTACATTAATCTGGAATCCAGTTTACTTTATTTTGAGGTTCTTTCTATACATTGCTGAGTTTAACTTGCTTATATTTGGTAAGAGTTCTCTTTTTCTATGTGAATAAGAGATAATGGCCCACGTCTTCTTCTCTTATAATTTTTTTTTTTTGCTCAGTTTTGGGACTAGAGTACTGGCTGTCTTGTAGACTGAATGTTCCCATTGTTTCTACTTTCTTCAGTAAATAGTAGATATTTAGTTTAATTTTTCCTCGCATATTTGATAAAACTAACCAGTGAAATCATCTGGGCCAGGTGTATTCTGTTTTATTAACTTGTACATCAATTAATCTATACAGGCCTATTTTCAACTGATATATTATTATACTTTTTGTAGGTTTACTAAGTTTTATATTCCAAGGAATTGGTCCATCTTTATCCAGGTTGTCAAGAGTGTGGGCCGTCCAAAGCAGAAATCATATTTTTATTACATCTAAGTTGGAGTTAATATTTAAATGTGTTTCCTGAATTCATCTATTTTCTAGATTTTTCTGCATTTTCACCTTTTGCAACTAAATCTTTTGATTTAAAATTTTTTTATTTCTTTATTTAACCTGTCATGATGAAAAAAAGAACTTTTTTTTCTTATAAAAAATCAACAACAAACCACCACTGAGACAAGAGTGGAGCACAAGAAACGCCGTTCACTTAGAAGACATTTGGTAGCAAAGGCTGTAGAGAATGTGTTGTGTTCAAGACCTTGATGTCTTACAAGCTGTAAATCTTTCTTAGGTTAGTGCCTGTTCCCAAGCATTAGGACACCGATAACCTGAGGCAGAAGCTGAGCTGCTTTTCTCATCTCTTGGCAGCTTCTGATGTGACACCTCTGCGGCCACTCTGTGACTCTCTCTCGTTTCTCAAGTAACTGCGGAGCTTTCTAACAGCCTGGAAGAACTGGCTGGGTGGTGTGTGATAGAGGGACTATCCCCCCTGCCTCTGAGTCTACTGTCATCTCCCTTCATATGGAAATTAATTAAAAGTGGAAGCATGCATGAGCAGCCCGTAGATGGCAGTTCTTTTGAACTTGTCCATACTGGGTTTTATGGTCGAAGTTGATGAGGACGGCTGACCAAGTCTCTTCCTCAAGAGGGCGCCAGATCTCATTACAGATGGCTGTGATTACAATGTGGTTCCTGGAATTGAACTCGACTTTTAGAAGAGCAGGTAGTGCTCTTAATCCCTGAGTCATCTTTCCAGCCCCCTTCATAAGTACCCACTCTCAATTATGGATCTACGAGTTAGGTTTTAGTATGTGCAAGAGGCTCCATTGTGTGCTCTACAGGAATCAGAAGTGCTGGTGTGAGAACACACTGTAGTGCTGGTGTGAGCACACACTGTAGTGCTGGTGTGAGCACACACTGTAGTGGGGTGTGAGAACACACTGTAGTGCTGGTGTGAGAACACACTGTAGTGCTGGTGTGAACACACTGTAGTGCTGGTGTGAGAACATACTGTAGTGCTGGTGTGAGAACACACTGTAGTGCTGGTGTGAACACACTGTAGTGCTGGTGTGAACACACTGTAGTGCTGGTGTGAGAACACACTGTAGTGCTGGTGTGAACACACTGTAGTGCTGGTGTGAACACACTGTAGTGCTGGTGTGAGAACATACTGTAGTGCTGGTGTGAGAACACACTGTAGTGCTGGTGTGAGAACACACTGTAGTGCTGGTGTGAGAACATACTGTAGTGCTGGTGTGAGAACACACTGTAGTATTGAGAACACACTGTAGTGCTGGTGTGAGAACATACTGTAGTGCTGGTGTGAGAACACACTGTAGTATTGAGAACACACTGTAGTGCTGGTGTGAGAACATACTGTAGTGCTGGTGTGAGAACACACTGTAGTGCTGGTGTGAACACACTGTAGTGCTGGTGTGAGAACACACTGTAGTGCTGGTGTGAACACACTGTAGTGCTGGTGTGAGAACACACTGTAGTGCTGGTGTGAGAACACACTCTAGTGTTGAGAACACACTGTAGTGCTGGTGTGAGAACACTGTAGTGTTGAGAACACACTGTAGTGCTGGTGTGAGAACACACTGTAGTGCTGAGAACACACTGGTCACTATGGCAAGCACTTGTGTATTGTCTCATTCTATGCAGTGTTGATGTAGGCTGTGTGCTGTGGACTGTTAAAAATTGTGAAGCCAAGGGCCAGATGGTTTGGATTGTCTGTGGTCGCCTAGCTACAGGGCAGCTGAAGACGATGAATTCAGTGTTTGTGACTGCAGTAGGTGCGAAAACGACAGCCTCAGTCTCCCACCGTCCACAGTCCTTATATCGTGACTTTATCACGCCTTCCATGATGGACTCTCTTTCCCCCTCATTAGCTGAGGCTCCCTGGACCAGTTGTTTTGGTCTAACTATGAATACCTCTCAGGCTCTGCTGCAAAGGTTGTTTGCTGCTTCCACCTCATTCTCTTAGGGCCCTGTCTCTGCTGTGACATCAAGCCAAGGCTAGCCCACTAGATGGTAAATGTGTATATGGAGAGCAGTCATTCTACTTGAGGCCAGCCTAAGGCCTGTAAGAAAGACCCCTGTCAGGGTGTACTACCCACACAAACAACCTCAAGTCATCTCAGAAGTGTGACAAAGTACAGCACAGACTGAACAACTGCGCACACACCGGAAGTGGTTGTATTTGAAGACACTGAGATGTGGGGTGGTTTGTTACACAGCAGTGTCTAACTGATACAGTAAGTGTCTTCAGATAGTTAAAGGCAAATAATGAAATAGACTGGAAGCCTATTGTCTTTATGAAGGTAATTTCATAAATCATCACTGATAGTCCTATGGTGACCATACCTCTGACTTTGTTCTGTTAAAACCTCCCATGAATCTTGAATTATGTGGTCTTTAAAAATTAAATCATGTACGCTATTAGAGCCATGCTTTGAAAGAAATAGAGAAAGCCTTTAAGTTTCTCCACTCAGTTCTGAGTATTACTTCAATATTTAACTGGTCTCATACACCTTTTAAATTTTCTACCTGATATTACATTAAAATCAAAATAAAGCTAAAAGATACCTTCAAATTAACAAGAATGTTCCTTGCTCATCTTTGGACTACATTCCCACTCCACGGGATTTCTAAATCCTCCAATTTATCTCATTTTATCTACAGCCACTAGGAAGCAAATGACACACTGTGTCATTGCAAAGAACGGAAAGCCAGCCAGTCAGAGAGGGCACTTACAGAAACCATTTGGGGGATGAACTGGGGCACATCAGTCCACTTGTCTGTCTTCTGTCAAGTCTCCATGTCCCTCACTTGAGATAGGGAAGATGCTGTGGTTGCCATGGGTCCATTCCATTCTCTGGGATAGGGAAGATGCTGTGGTTGCCATGGGTCCATTTATTCTCTGTGCAAACTTCTTTCAGGTCTTTTAAGGGATGCTGTAGGGGGGCCAAGCTGCATCAGCCAGTCCCTCTCCAAGGACACAGATGTCATTCCTGTAGGTCCTGGAGTGTTGGTGGTTGGTCACTTCCAGGAGGCTTTTTAGTTGGGCATTTTCCTGGGCTGAAGAACTTCCTTGCCTTGGAAGTGGCCTGTATTCAATGATTGCTATTAAGGAGGTAGAAAGCCTTGACCCTCTTTGGTCAAGGTCACAAACTAAATGGACATTGTAACTTCTGAACATCTGGTGCTTAGGAAAATCGATGGCAGAAAAAGGATCTACAGAGGCCAGTGTGAGAGGTCCAATGCTTGGGCAGTGTGACCTGACCTGGAAGTCATCTGACACTGGGCACGCCAGGCAAGGGAAGAGGCAGTGCAGAGTTCACGGTGAATTGAAGTAAGGAGAACAAATGCAGAGTGTGTACTAGAATGCAGCCATGACGCCTAGATGTTACATGCTAGATGCTATATGCTAGCTGCTACATGCTATATTCTAGATGCTACATGCTAGTGCTATATGCTACATTCTAGATGTTAATGCTACATGCTAGTGCTAGATGCTACATACTACATGCTAGATGCTACATGCTAGTGCTAGATGCTACATACTACATGCTAGATGCTACATGCTAGATGCTATATACTAGATGCTACATGCTATATGCTATATACTAGTTGCTAGATGCTACATGCTATATGCTATATACTAGATGCTACATGCTAAATACTAGCTGCTAGATGCTACATGCTATATGCTATATACTAGATGCTACATGTTATATGCTACATGCTAGATGCTACATGCTAGATGCCAAATGCTACATGCTAGTGCTAGATGCTACATGCTATATGCTAGACGCTACATGCTATATGCAAGTCATCACCTGGAAGTCCCCTAACTCTGAGAAAGATGGACTCCCTTACCTTGAGCACCAAGTAACCATAGTCAGGGATACCATTGGGGTTTGCTGTTTTCTGGGCATGATGTGGATGATGTGGCCATTTCCCCTTTGAACGCTTTACACAATTACCCACGTGACTCCTGCATGAAATTGGGCTTATTAATATTCAATTATGCTCCTCCTGTCCCTGGGGACCGATAAGTAGCTAACTTGTTCCAGTGGGGAGAGAGACATTTCCTCCAGTAGCGTTGCTGCTCATGCCCCTGCAGACTGCTCCTAACTCACACTCCTGCAAGTGGCCTCAATTAAGCCCTTTACTTCACCAAGCTAGAAGTGAGTGGAGCCCTTTCTATGGTGCCCTATTTGGGAGCGAACAGATGCTTTTATATCTCCTTAGGAAAAATTCACACAGCTCCCCAGGGGCATGTGTTGGAAGATATGTGTCAAGACTTGGGTTGAGAAGGAGCAGAAAGCACAGGCAGGCTTAGTGAGCAGGCAGAGCCGCCGTCGAAGGCCTTCACCAAGGTTAAATCACTGATGGACTGTCAGTGTATAATCAGGCAGTGTGAAGGCTTCCTTACAAGCAGCTGACAAGGAAGGAAAGGGACCAAAGTTGTTTTGGGGATGGGCTGCCCCAACTGCTGGGGACAATAAAGCACCTAGCTGGGGGAGATCCTGGAAAGCAGTGGGCAGGGTGTCCTAGTCATCCGCGTGGAAACAGATCTGCCCTAAGCATAGACTATGGTTGCCTGGGCTTTAGACATTGGCTCAAATGTGGTTAGGAACCTGGAAGGAGGAGCTTGGAAGAATGGGATCAAGATGGTTTGGGGAGTGGTGTATGAGCGAATATCTGGATTTTAGTGTATGGTGTATCACTTCCTGCTAGAGCTCAACTATGGAAGAAGAAATACTAAACAATCAAGAAGACACAGCTTCTCAGCTGCTGAGGTTAGCCAGTGCCTCTCCTAAGCTGCCCAGTGCTTCATGGCGAAGTAACTGTGATGCCCACAAACAGAAGACGTGCAGTGGTCAGGGCTCTTGAATTAGCTGGGTTGATCCAGCTGATTCTGATGCTGGCTATGCAATCTGCCAGCCACAGAGTGTGTGGCTGATCCCCCAAAGTGCATTGCCTCTTGAGGAATCACTTGATATTTTAGTTTGCTTCTGCTGCTATAAAGAAAACATCCTTAAAAAGGGTGGGGGGGGGGTTGGGAGGGAAAAAGAAAGGGTTTATTTGGTTTACAATTCCAGGTTACCGTTCATTCTCTAGGGGAAGTAGAGGCAGAAACTTGAAGCAGCTAGTCACATCACACCCACAGTCAAGAGCAGACAGAGGGCTAATGCGTGCATGCCCACTTGCTTGCTTGTGCCCAGCTCAGTTTCTCTGCTTGCATGCAGTTCAGCCTAGCCAATGGTGCTGCTCTCTGCAGACTGAGGCTTCCTGTAACAGTTGACTTAATTGAACCAATCCTCCACAGCCTTGCCCATTAGCCAGTCTGATGAAGACAATCGCTCACGGGTTCAAGGGTGTGTCGAGCTGACAAAGCTAGCCACCACACTGGATTATTCCTCTTTATTCTCTACTTGGAAGATCCATCATTTCATCTTGGCCTGGGTGACTTAGCTTTCCCATGCCGCTCACCAGCACCCTTATCTAAGGCTCTATGGTATTTGATCCGTCATCTCTGAATCTGATATGAATAGAAGTATGTTGGGTCACTGCACAGTGAGGGAACACACACACACACACACACACACACACACACACACACACACACACACAGTGCCTACAGAGACCAGAAGAGAAGAGGGTGTCAGAACCCTAGAAATTAAAGACTGAAACTTGGGTCTTCAAGAAAAGCAGCGAACACTCTTAATTGAGCTAATCGTCTCTCCAGCCCCACTTGCTCATACCTCTATTGTTAGGGGATGGCTTTCCATTTCTAGCTTTTGGAGACAGTGGCAGCGATGAGGAGTTAGAGAAATCCGTGTAGGTCCCAGCATTTCCCCTTTCCACACAGTACTCTTGCCTTGTAGTTAGGGGAGGTTTACTGGGGAAATCAAATGAAGCAGTGCACACAATGACACACGCAGGGAGTTTATCACAGTGCCAGCATATGGGGTACCTGCAAATGGTTAGACCTTTCCTATTGTGCCGCAGCCTCACGGTTACTTCCAGCACCGGTGTGATGACTAGCCTGTGCCGGAGTTGCTGTGAGCACTGAACCAGATGCTGGTTATCTGCTGTAGAGCAGGTATTTGATTAGTGGGAATTATTGAATTGACTAAGGATGTCAACTTCCTGACATTTCACAGAGGTGGTGTGCACAGGATCTCGGGCAAAGTTCTGGATGCTCTCTGCTCTGGCTCTGTTCCCTTGTCGTACTATTCTTTCAGCACGTCGTGACAAAAAAACCATTACTCATGCGAGGCTTTGAGATGGGCATATTATCTTAGGGGTCAAGAGTGAGGTGTAAAGAAGATAGAGGGGCTGGAGAGACAGCTCAGTGGGTAAAATGGGTTGGGAAATAGGGGAGGAAGGGGATTTGGGGAGCTGGAAGGATGACGGTTTCTCTAAGCACAGACCCTTAACAAGTGATTAACATCATCTGTGAGACTGTGGCCAGTTTGCGGGGTTATAATCCATGCAGTCTCCATGTAAACGTCTATCTGTCTACTTTTTATGTGGCTCCCTCCACAAGCTGGTCAAGTGCAGCCTTCTACACTTTTCGTGTGGCTTACTTTGTTCTGACGGAAGGATGTGTGCCGAGAAAGCCACGGAAGTTATTACCCAAAGTAATAAGACGTAAAGGATAATTGCAAATTGATGATAAATCTCTCTGATCCATATTTTATTAGTTGCTCAGTCACATAAATCAGATGTGGCGTGATTACCAGAAGTGTCTCTCATATTTTTGAGCCTCAGCTTTCTACTTTGAGGGTGGAAATCTTTTCAGTGTTTGAAAACCTCAGATGGTCATCTTGATGAACTGTTTCGCTCAAGTTGGTTCTCTCAACTCTGTCTTAATGAAGTGGCTGAACTCTGTATCAATAATGTCTCATATCACATCGGATCTTACAGCCACAGAATGCTGCCATTTTCTTACATGATTTGGGGTAAGTCATTATGGGAACAAAATGGTCCCAGGTAATGTCTAGAACTTTCTACCTGGCTCTACCATCCGAGGGCTCCTGTTTGGAAAAGAATCCTACAAAATGCCCAAACTTGGAGGGACCCATGGGTGTTACTGATGAGGAAAAAGGCTCAGAAATGTTCAGGGGATCAGTCATTTATTCATTCACAGATATTATTATCTACCATACGCTAAGCCCACACACTACGTCTTAGAGATTGAGAGCAAATAAAACAATCCCGATGCCAGATTTCCTAACAGTTGCTGACTGTGGGAAAACTGAAGCTAGACGAGTAATGACAGCTTCAGCGTATAGGATTTATGTCCAAGTCCTATGATTTAAACATAAAGAGCTATGAGACTGTTTTTTTTTTTTGAAAATAGAGGATGGAGCAAGGCATTTGAACCAAATTCTAGAGTTGTGTCTTCCAACCTGGTAGTCAGGAGTCCCCTGAAATTATTAAGGAGAAATGAAGCGAAAATGCAGCTGCTTGGTTGCACTAGCAATATTTATTTTTTAAAATAATATTTTTATTCTTTGAAATTTCTGTGTACTAATGGAATATACTAATGTATACTGAATCATGTCCGGCTATCCCTACCTGCTCCCCACCTCATCTTCTGCCCACCTCTTTCATTATTATAACAATCCACTGAGCTCAATTATTGCTGCCCATACATGTATTATGTGTGGCCACTGGGGCATGAGCAACCTATTATTCATTGGTCACATCAGCAAAGGTAGGTGAGCAATTGCCATTAGCTCCACTGATCGGAGTGAGGCTCTGGGGACCACTCCTGTACCCATGCTGGAACCTTCACTTATGCTCCCCACATTTCAAGTGCTGAGTAGTCACCGGTGGACACCAGTTACACCTTGGATGAGGCTGATCTGGAGCATCCCTGTCTCCACAGGAAGTTCTGATAAACAGTAGCACTCTGAGGAATGGTGATGAAAAGATGCGGGGCAGGAGATCGAAACCCTAGGATGGGGCTGGTTCCACATTTTGCTCTTACAGTGTGAGGAGAAGATCCTTTTGGGCACCTCAGGGAAGGTCATGATGTGACAGCAGGTACATGTGATTACTGAGGGATGGAGAGGCAGGAGCTGGACCTGGGAATTCTTGTGAAAGAGGGGCCACGACTACCTTTTAAGGGCAGCAGGAACACATGGCTCCACACACTGTGGAAGCATGGCAGTGTTTGGATTACCTTTATTTCCAAGAAGAAGAATGTGTTGTAGAAGGCAGAGTATGTTACAGCATCCACAATTGCTAAATAAACACGGTGCAAATGGTGACTGAAAGGCTTGAATGCATGGGTGATCAATAAAGAAGCCTATGAACTACAAGCCAATAGTTTGGGCCAACTTTATTTCATTATTATTTATTCAGGGTTTTTTATGAGTACACCACAATTCACAATACAAAACATGGCATATAACAAAGTGCCTGGTAAATGAGGACTTCTTCATGAAGATGAAGAACCAACCACTAAAAAGTGAAAGATGCTTCGTATAGGGCAGAGGACAGGTTGGCTCTGATTTGGGCACTCATTTATATGTGAAAACAATAGAAGTTTGAGTTCTTTCATTACACAAACAGGCAATTGTATCAACTTAAAGCTCTACAAGGGTGTTTGAGCACAGGGTGTCCTAAGAGAATATTGACAGAGAAGTCTCTCATGCAATCCCTTTCCATGTGGTTGAGAATTATCGGACCATTTCCCATGACTGTGTGACTTTGACCAAGACTGAATGACAGGTTAGGACAAAGGTCCTCTTACATTAAATTCACACTGAAGACTGTATTTGTCATTTCTGTCCTTGCTCTGATAAAATACCTGACAAAGGGAACTTTATTTTGGTTTAGAGCTTGAGGGCTTATAATCCACCATGGTGGAGAAGACATAGTGTTTTGATGGAGAAATGACTGGCCATTTGTCAAGCAGAGATTGATGAATGATTTTCCTAGCTAGCTTATCCAGTCCAGCCCAGGACCCCAGCCCAAGGAATGCTGCCAACCAACGCCAAAGTGGGTCTCCCTCCCTCAACCAGAGATCTGTCTTCTAGGTGATTCTGGTCAACTGACAATCAATATTAACTTTCACGGGGAGGAGGGGCTTTGAACTGGCAACCTTTATAAATGGAGGTTTCTCTGTTCTGCTCCATTCCTGCTTCTAAATAATCACTCAGAGGCTTAATATTAATTGCAAACTGTTTGGCCTATAGCTCAGGCTTATTACTTACTAGCTTTTTTTAAACATAAATTAACCTGCTTCAATTAATCTGCATTTTAAAATGAGTCTCATAGCTTTACCTGTGCTCTAGCATGTTGCTTCCATGGTGGCTGCTTGCATCTTTTTGACCCCACCATTCTCTTCTCTGTATCTCCATTTGCTTTCCCACCTAGCTGCATTCTGCCTGGCTATAGGTCAATGCAGCTTTTATAATCAACCAATGAGAGCAACATATGTTCACAGCATGCAAAAAGGTTATCCCTCAGCAAACCTTGACATAACTCAGGGCTATGTCCCATCACAGAGCAGAGATCACTTTGGAGAAAATATGTGGATAATTCTGAAAGTCTTTCTTGCACCATGTATTGGAAGCAAAGGCAAACAGACAAAGAGATGCCAATGTTAGTCTAGGGAGCAAAGCCAAATTTGACAGGGTTATTTATGGCTGTTACAAACATATACCTACAAGAAAGAAGTCCCTTTCTTCATGCTCAGACCAACCACTGTGTGATCAATCAAAAGCAGTTACAAAATGAGTAAGCAGCCTGAGCGATGTCCACCAACACTGAGGCTTTAGGGTGGCAGTTGACAGAGGCCAGGGTGTTTGATGGTGTAGACTGTGCAGCTGTGAAAGTGTGTTGGTCAGCAAGCCTGCTGACAGAATGGGCATTGGGATTGGATACAACTGCCTAGGAATCTTGTATGCTTCCTCAATCGAGGTCTAAGTGAGAATGAGAAAGATCAGATTTCCGCTCAAGGAGGCCCAGGTGTTTAATATTCAATGATGTGCTCTCGTGCGTGTGGACACAGGGAATGTGGACACTTGAGGAACTGTGGGAATTGATGGATGTGTTTGTCTATCATTTATCTTATTTAATCCTTAAAGCAATTCCACAAAGTAAGTGGGGATTTAGAGTCCCGTTCTCCACAGGTCACACACTGGTACACTGGGCTTGTCCTTGTACTACTGAGGATGTGCCAAAGGTGGTAGCTGGATGCTCTTGAGCCACAGAGGATAAATCCAAGAGACGACATGGACCAAGTCAGAGTGCACAAAGAGCAGTGGCAGAGCTCCCCACACTGTCCCAGGTCTTTGGAGGAAAGGAGGTGGATTCCAGCTAAAGAATTCAAGGGACTCCGTGAGTGACATGGTGCATCCCTGCCAATGCTGTGTCTGAAAGTGTACCAGGAGAGCCCATGAGCACAGAGCCCTCGGTAGAATGCCTCCTTTGCTGAATTTGGCTTTGAACCACTTGCCACAAAACTCCTCTCTGCTCACAAATGACTCAGTTGCTCCCCGCTGTGTCACATGACTCCTGATCTTATATTAGTGCTGCCTGTGATTCTTGTGTTATTGACATCACGTCTTTTGCAAAGGTCAGGCTTGTCTGGCAGAAAAACCCTGGCAGAAGAAAAGATTTAGTTTTTTAAATGTGTATATTTGTCTGTATATATTTACAGTGCATGCATGCATGTGTATACGTGTGCGCGCGCGCGCGCGTGTGTGTGTGTGTGTGTACGTGTGTATACATGTGGAGGCCAGAAGGGGACACTAGACAGCTTGGAGCTGGAGCCACAGATAATTGTGAGTGATTAAAGTTGGCACAAAGAACCAAACTCCCCTGGAAGAGCAACAAGTTCTCCT
Source organism: Microtus oregoni (assembly GCF_018167655.1). NCBI lineage: Eukaryota > Metazoa > Chordata > Mammalia > Rodentia > Cricetidae > Microtus > Microtus oregoni. Next base: position 6,701,030 of record NW_024543978.1, read on the forward strand.
GGCCACTGAACATCTCTCCCAACTCTCTTGGCAGGATTCTGTTTCTATATTTTTATTAAGTTTTAAAAATTTATTTTACATTCCAACCACAGTTCTCCCTCCCACCACTCCTCCTCCCACCTCTTCTCACCTTCCTTCCAGCCCACCCCCTATCCACTCCTCCCAAAGGGTAAGGCTTCTCAACGAAGCCTGGCACATTAAGTTGAAGAAGGACCAAATGCATCCTCCCTGTATTAAGACTGAGCATGACATGCCACCATAGGGAATGGGCTCCAATAAGCTAGTTCACGAACTAGGAATAGATCTTGGTTTCACCACCAGGGGCATCTCAGATAGACCAATGAAAGAGTCTTAGCTGGAGTCATCCTTGTGGATTCTTGGGAATTTCCCTAGTAGCAGGTTTCTCCCTAACTTCCAAATGACTCCTTTTATCAAAATATCTCTTTCATTGCTCTTCCACTCCATCCCTCCCCTCCTCGACCATCGTATTCCCTCATGTGGTCATTCCCATCCTCTCCCATCTACCGCCCTCCTTCACCCCCCAGTTTACCCAGGAGATCTCATCAAATTCCCCTTCCCAGAGTGATCCATGTGTCCTTCTAATGGTCTTCCTTGATACTTAGCTTCTCTGGGGCTGTGGATCTGTGGATTGTTGTCCTTTCCCTTTCATCTACTATCCACGTATGAATGAGCACATGCCAGTTTGTCTTTCTGAGTTTGGATTACCTGACTCAATATGATGCTTTTCTAGATACATCATTTGCCTGCAAATTTCAAGCTGTCATTTTTTTTTTCTGTGTAGTACTCCATCGTGTAAATATACCACATTTTCCTTATCCATTCTTTGGTTGAGGGGCATTTAGGTTGTTTCCAAGTTCTGGCAATGATAAACAATGCTGCTATGAACATAGTTAAGGACATGTCCTTGTTGTATGATTGAGCATCTTTGGGGTATATACCCAAAAATGATATTGCTGAGTCTCGAGGGAGGTTGTTTCCTAATTTTCTGAGAAATCGCCACACTGATATCCAAAGTGGTTGATTGTAGCAGCTTGCACTCTCATCAGCAATGCAGGAGTGCTCTCTTTACCCCACATCCTCTCCAACATAAGATGTCAGTGTTTTTGATCTTGGTCATTCTTACAGATATAAGATGGGCTCTCAGAGTTGTTTTGATTTGCATTTCTCTGAGGGCTAAGGATGGTGAGCATTTCCTTAAGTGTCTTTCAGCCATTTTAGATTCCTCTGTTGAGAGTTCTCTGTTTAGGTCTATACCCCACTTTTTTATTGGATTATTTGTTCTTTTGATGACCAATTTCTTGAGTTCTTTGTGTATTTTGGAGATCAGACCTCTGTCTGATGTGGGGTTGGTGAAGATCTTTTCCCATTCTGTAGGCTGTCGTTTTGTCTTGTTGATCGTGTCCTTGTTTTACAGAAGCTTTTCAGTTTCAGGAGGTCCCATTTATTAATTGTTCCTCTCGGTTTCTGTGCTACCGGAGTTATATTTAGGAAGTGGTCTCCTGTGCCAATGCGTTCAAGTGTACTTCCCACACCATGGCAGGATTCTTAAGGCTGCCTTGCAGAACATCACTTCGGCTGAGGTTCTGGGCTATTTCATTCTCAGTTCTAAAGACATTCTCCCTAGCAAGGGGATTAGGAGGAGAGTTTGCACACCATTTAAACTAAGCCTTTGACATTTGCATCCTGAATAAGGAGCAGTCTGGTCAGGGCGCTTATTGTCATGCAGATTTAGACTTGTGCAGTGAGTTACACAACACAACAGGCTGAATAACACAGGAATTCCCCTTCAAAGAACCTGGGTGGCAGTTTCCAAAATCTATTAGTTAATTCATCCATCCATTCAATGAAAAATAATTGAATTTTTACAATGTACTAAGAACTGTGGCAAACAGAGAAATCACAGTTCTAAAGAGGATAGATGGGATTTTAGGTCTCAATGATGGAGAAAGACAATGCCCTGTGCAATGGTAATCATGACAGTTAACAGGGAGAGCAGCCCTAGATGATCTGGAGCTGAGGGCATCTCAGGGCAGGTGGAAGGGATGTTTAAGCAATCCGGATGAAGTGCAGGAGTGATCCAGGGGAAGGATGGAGGTGAGGCAGGGAGGAATCATTTCAGGCAGAGAGAGCACAGGTCCTCAGGTGGGAATGGTGTAGATGGAATAGAAAAGACCACGTTCAGGTTTGGCGGCCTCTCTATGAAGAGCCAGGAGGCCAAGGGGAGTGAGGAGTGAGTGACGTCTGGGAGGAGAGAGAGGAGGATTTGAGATCGCATATTACGGATAATTGGTGACTACTGTGACATTTCATCAGAGAAATAATATTGGCTTTGAGCTTTTGAAGGTATCCAGCACTGGCGAGAAGTGGGGAGGAAGATGACAAGATTCTTGAGGAAAAGACGGAAATGTTTCAGTTTTCCTGGAGGCCATCGAGTGGCTTAGACCGTAGACAGAGTGGTGAAGGAAACAGTGGAGGCAGAGGCATCAAACTTCTAGAGAAGTCCTAGGTCAGTGGTTCTCAAGCGTCCTGATGCTGCGACTCTGTATACAGTTCCTCCTGTGACCCCCCAAGCATAAAATTATTTCATTGTTACTTCATAACTGTGATTTTGCTATGGTTCTGAATCAGAATGTAAATATATGATATGCAGGATATCTGATATGCAACTCCCAAAGGGTCGCTACCCACAGGTTGAGAACCACTGCCCTAGAGGGTCACTAGGATAAAGTGTCCATTTCATCTCTAGTGAAGGCAAGCATTTTGTGGCTAGATACTTTCTACCAGTGTTGTAGAAATTTTATACAGCTGTTTTATTTACTCAGGACAGTTGAAATTTCACAAATTTCCTAGCAAAGCAAAGCAGTTGGGGCATTGAGCACTCACAAGGGAAGCAAAGAGTTAAGGCAGTGAAGTGAGTGTTGGAAACCCAGGAAAGGGTCCAGGAGGGGAATCTGAAAGAGTAAGAGGGCTTTAGGGTATTTTCCTCGTCTGCATTTCAGCTGTCAATCAAGGGCCTGGTACCTTGGCACCAAAGAAAAATGATTTCTGTAGATCCTCTTTATGAAGACACCTCTATCTGTTTCTCTTTGGAAAAACCCAGTTTATGCAAATCTGGAGCCAGGAGGACCAGCATCTGCTGGCTTGTCCCGGGATGTGTGTGTGTGTGTGTGTGTGTGTGTGTGTGTGCGCACAAGTGGATGCAGAGCCAACAGTCTGCATGGAACTTGAGAAGAATCGTTGTGATATTTTCCCTTCACTTATTCCTGTTTGACATGACAGTGTTTCCATAGCAATGGGAACTTGAGTTTTTGAATCTGGATACTTTTTGGCACTGGTTTTGTTAGGATGAAAACTCCAGGGAAACTGGATTGGTCGGGATTGGGGAAGGAATCTGTAGGTCCCTGTACATCTGTGGTCAGAACACACCCATGCTTATCGGCCATGTGGACAGTGCTATGGGCAGTAAAACCTGCTTTTTGTTTTGTTGCAAACATTAGTTACAACATGTCATTCAAATTGTTTTAGTTTATGGGCACTGGCTCCCAGCTGTCTCAGCTGACAGTCCCCACTCAGCTGCCAGGAAAAGTCCTGTTGAACTTTGATAGTTTTTTCATGCCACTACCTTGAGTCAGGCTGATTTCTATATTAGTCCTTTCTTGTAAGTTTAATCAAGACATTCTCGTGGTTAGAGCTGAGAATATTAAAATCTGCTTAAGCAAATGTCCGTTTCATACTGATTAACCTTTTTCCAAAATGGAAAATCCACTCACTCCTGCATTCTTTTCAAAGAAAAGGAGCTAATCAGAAGGCTGTCCTGCAGTGGTTGAATCCAGCATCCACTGCTTCACCCGTAAGTAGGATGTGTGGGCTCCATCATGGCCAAGTCAGGAACCAAGGAGGCTTCCTGTGGCTTCTAACACCCAGACAAGATGATTGGTCACCGCTCTCAGTTTCCACATTCCCAAGCCACCGAGTCTAAAACACAGGCAGACTGCTCTAGTCTTCGTCTCCAAGCAGAAAATCCTGGTGGAGCGAGTCTGATTTTTTTTTTTTTGAGTGACACATTCCTTTGGGATCAGTCGCCATAGCCAAGAGGATAGAGAATATGAATGACTAGACCATCTGCCCATCCCTGCAACTAGGAACACAATATTAGGATGATTATTCCTGCCAATCATGAGATTAAAATGGAGTTTAAGAAGCTTTTGGTGGGAGGAAAGGCACATTCTTGCTAGCAAACAACCCCAGCTTTACCCAAGGAGCCCTGCGCCATCTCCAGACTCGAAAGATACCCACAGAAGGCTAAGCATTCAAGTCTTGGAGGAAGTTTCAGAATGAAGATTTTTCAGGATTCTATCTCTATTTTATTCAGTGGATCTGGATCTTTCATGAAGTCTTCCATGCTACCTAACTGATCCCGATAAAGAACCTGTTTTGAGAACCACCAGTCAGGAAGACAAGGTGCAGAATCTTGGAAGAATAAGACATTGAGCTAAGCATACACTGACAATGCAATATTTAACTGGATTCTAATTCCTCAGGAATCACTATCTACCTTCGGCAAAGATCATCAGTTTGGGCCTATGTTGGTGGAGGAGCAGGAGGGAATGAGGCTTTGAATGAAGAACAGAACCTGTCTGAAGAAAGGTCCCAGACAGAAGTACTCTATGAATACATGGGAGGCTGGAGGGCTTCTCCTGGCCTTCAATGTCAAAATGTTGTCATTTCTCTGTGGGATGACACACTTCATAATTCTTAGTGAGAGGAATGCCCTCTCAATTTATAATCTGAATTTGTTAGCCAGGCACTGCCTTGCTGAGAGAGAACGTTGCTTTCCGTCCAGGCTGTTGGGTCTCCGTCAATTTTCTCATGAAACTGTGACGTGGCTGAATCATTGTAAAATGTAACACTCACATGAGACCTAACAAAATTACTATCACATAGACCCTGAAACCAATATGTCCCTATTTTCACAATATGTGCATATGAACACGTCTATGTGGGTTTGTCCACATGTGAGAGCAGGTGTTCCAGGAATCAAAAAGTGAGCATGGGATCCCTAGAGGTTGGGGTTTCAGTTTTCGGTAAGCTGTGGTTGTTGGGAACCTAACTCCAGTCTTCTGTAAGACCAATGCCTGCTCTTAAGAACTGTTTCTCAGTCCCCCAAACCAAAGCCTAGAGAAGTTGTGCAGGGCAGACTTGGAACTACATAGAGTTCACAGTCATATCTTGGGTGGCTCACAAGAACTTTCAAACTAGTTCCTAAACATCTAAAAGTGGGACCTTTTGCCAAAAGATTCTTGGACTTATCTTCCTTTTGGAAGTCAAATATCTGACATCACAAGGTTCACCTCACACACGGTTTAACAGCAAAGGCTTTGGGGAGGCAAGCCATGGCCGATGGGTCTCCAGCCATTTTCTGCAGGTGTCACCCATTTATGATACTTTCATGGCATCCCTGTCCTTATTTGCAGGAAATAAAACCTGATTCTGACAAAGTCTGGTGAAAAGAGAACTGTGTTAACATGTATTTTGTGGTTTACAGGGCATCTCAATGATCGGAGAGTGGAGTTGTAGGAAATGCAGTCAAGAATGCCCCCTGAGATGATTCTCTTGAGTGGGGACCACCGAGGTCAGGTGGTTGAGGGCCTGGGCACAGATTCTATGGCGGGAGGCACCTGCCTGGCCTGTTCTGAATCCTTGATGCTGGTTATTGCCCCAGATCGTTGACCCGACTTTGCCTTCTCTAAGAGGGGTTCTGGAAAGTTCCCGTGTTCTCCGAGCTTTCTAATTCCATGTCAGAGATGGAGATGCCTGATTTGCACAACTTTGCTCTGGTGCCTGTGCTCTAGCTGCAAGGGAAGCTGGAAAATGTGCATCTGCACTTTAGCCTCATCTGGGCTACAAAGAGGAAGGGTCCCTCGGGATAAGAAGGCCAGCTCCATTCTGTTTTTACACTGGGAATTGACAAGTCTCACTACAGTTCCTGAAACCGGTTGAGTTTGCTGCCCTCACCTGGTCCTCATTCAGCATTGACTGAATGATGTAAGGTCAAGGAGCTTTCAAAAGCAAAACCAACAGAAAGAGACAGAGGCTTGGAGAAGAATAAAGGGAACAAGATGAGAAAATGGAATGTAGCCACAGGGGTAGCAATGAAAGACACATGCCTGAAAACTTCTGGTCTCATGACAATCATATATTTCCTCCGTTATTTTTGTTTTCCTTGTGAAGACTCATAAACCCATGCAAAATTCCAAGAATTTCATTCTTTTTTTTTTCCAGTCAGGAAATATTGGCTCTAGACCAGAGTGGTTCAGCTCAGTCAGTCTCTCAAACAGCAGCTGCCTAAGTGATGAGCTGTCCTATCCAAGATGCGTTATTTAGCCAACAGACAGATGGCCAGGAAAGTCCATTTTGTTGGCACAGTGTTCATCATTTGGGAAGGCTCTTGGCCAAACAGCCAGAAGTCAATTGATTCGGAAGCCAGAGTCTGCCATCTTGGATCTGGCTTTGAAACCCTACAGGTACCCAGTTAGCAACAGAGGACAAAGCAGGGCAGACTTAGCTCCATGGAGCGCACAGCTGGGTGACGAGGGACTGTTCTCAGAGCCCCAGTGGCAGGCTCATAAGAAGCTGAGTGGTAGCTTTGACTGAAGCCTAGATACCCGTAAGCCAGCAGAAGGGGTGCGAAGACAGCGCAGTGTGCAAATAGGTTCCTAGGGAGGGAAAGGGGCCACTTCCAGCATTCTTTTCCAGAAGCACATTGAATTTCCACATAAAGAGGGATGGCTTACCACATCTCATAAATAATTGTGAGGATGTGAGAGAACATGAGTTAATTTCTAAAACGATCAAGACTATTCGGTGTTATAATTGGAAATACACCCAGAAAATGTAGCCCACATTAGAATCTGTGCCATGACTTTATTATTTACTTTAGCCATCATTTAAGGTGCCTGGACTGTGTGCCAGGGACTTTTTAGGGAGCTGACTTATGGTAAATGGAGGTTGGCTTACCTCTACCCTCATGGAGCCCACAAGGCACCGGAAAGATGTTTGCAGCCAAAGAACAACAAAGTGTAACATCTCAATGAGGGCAACATGGAGAACTAGATAAGGTCATAGGAGAGTCCAGCCACTTGTAATTTAATTATGTATTATTTATATTTATGTATTTAACACTATGCACATATATTTATTATATGTGTTTATTCCCTACCTTGGTTTAGGGCTAAGACTTTTAGTTTTTAAAAAAATTGTGAGCTGGGCTTGGTTGCACAAGCCTAAAATCTCAGCTATTTGGAAAGCTGAGGCAGGAGGATCAGAGGTTCAAAGCCTGCCTGAGCAACTTAATGGGATCGTGTCTCAAAGTAAAATGAGGGCTGGAGATAAGAGTATTTGTTCAGTATGCCGAGGGCTCTAATTCAGTCCTCAGTACTGGAAAACAAAGCAGAATGAAAAGAGCTACAAACTGAAAACTGACCACTCAGTCAAACAAACTAACACCCCCCAATCCCCAATCCCCACCACCAAACACAGCATCCTATGACTGGAAGCCCATCTCCTTCCTTTGCCAACCAGATCCAACTCTTGTATGTGATGGTATCAACTGATAAATACACATTCTGGACCACTGCCTCCCAGACTCCATCTGCTCATCCGTGACACCCTGAGAGTGACTTCTTATCACGGTGGCAGCCATTCTGTGGGGGTAGCTGTCAGCAACTGCAGTCCCTCTGGGCAACAGGAACTGGCACACCAACTTTTGGTCTATTCAGGATCAGATTCGGAAGTGAGAGTCACGGGCACAATCGCCCACAGCCCTGCTCTCCCTAGAACATTCCTGCGAGCTTTTCTCTGTGGAGGGTCACACTCAGCACTCTGTCCCAGCCAGCTCTTGTTGTGGAGTCTGAACAGGTCACTGGGTCCTCAGCTCAGTGCCAGGTTGTGCTGTTGGCTTGCCTTTTTGTGGCCATGTTGTAGGAAGATACTGCTCCTTAGAAAGCACAGGGAGGTGGCAGCTGCAGACTTTGGTGTTCCTTGTCACGTATGCGAGGAGACCAAATACTGGGTGGGAAGCTCTTTCTGTTTCTTCCCCCTAAACTCAACTCGTTCTGCTAAAGCCAGGAGGCTCACAGTTATTCACAGCCTTCCAGGAGTGTAGAAGCAAGTTGAAAGTTAGCTCCTAAGATGCCCCCACTTGCTCTGTGCACCCTGCCTGGTGCATTTGACCATTGGCACATGGTCTCCATGACCACACTCCTCTCTGGATTCCTCTGCTGGTCCAGTGAGGGCTACTGACCAGCTGGCTTCTCAGGACTCCTGGGTAGTTTCCTTTTTGGAAACTCTGTTTATCTCTGTTTAGTTCTCGTGGTGGTTTGAATGAGAATGGCCCTCATGGGCTGATGTAGGTGAATGCCTGGGCATCAGAGAGTGGTACTACTTGAGAAGGTCTAGGAGGTGGAGCCTTGTTGGAGGACGTGTGTTACTGGGGTGGCTTTACGGTTTCAAAAATGGAAGCCAGGCTCAGTGCCTCTCTCTCCCTGCTGTCTGCAGATCAGGATGTAGCATTCTCGGCTCCAGCTCCTTCTCAAGCACCGTATCTTTCTCCATGGAAGCCAGGCTCAGTGCCTCTCTCTCCCTGCTGTCTGCAGATCAGGATGCAGCATTCTCGGCTCCAGCTCCTTCTCAAGCACCGTATCTTTCTCCACGCTGCCATGTTTCCCAGCATGATGATAATGGACTAAACCTCTGGAACTGTAAGCAAGACCCAATTAGATGCTTCCCTTGTATGAGTTTCCATGGTCATGGTGTCTCTTCACAGCAATAGAACAGTGACTAAGACAATTCTTCTTTCAAATGAGACCCAGTAGTTAGGAGTTAGAGGGAGGAGGGCTGGGAGATAGCCTAAGTGGTAAAGTGCCTGATGTACAAGCATAAAAATCTGGGCTTGGATCTCCAAAACCTACACAAAAATCTGGGTCTGGGGGCATCTGTCTTTAAACCTTGTGCTGGGTGTAAGGGATGGAGACAGGTAGGCCCTAGGAGTTTTCTGTCTGGCCAGTTCCAGCCAGTTGGTGAGTTTTGGGTTCAGTGGGCTGTCTGTCTCAAAAAGAAAGTGGGGATAATAAAGACACTCAGCATTGCCTTCTGGGTTTCACACACAGACAAACACACATTCATATGTGCATGTCACATGCACATAACAAACATTAAAAAAAGGATGGGAGAAAGAAATAGAACATTAGACCCATCTTCCTTCCCTTTAAAACACCTTCCCAGGACTACAGCTTCATTCTAGAGCTTTCCCTCTGCAGAACGACAGGCCTTCATCTACTCAGCTTCGATTACCACCTGGTGGCTTTGATTCTCTCTCATCGGTGGGCGTGCCTTGCCCTTCCCCACTGCAGTGACTGAGTTGTGGTTGCTGCTTGCCAACAGTTAATGGCCTTTGCTATTGGGTACTGTGCATTGAGGATCACTTCTAGTCATTAGTAGATTCCATAAATTAATTATAATAATCATGGCACCTAGTTAGCACCTTCTGTATGCCAGGTACTGTCTTTAGTGCTCTACCACACTCTTCCACCTGATCTCCCCCACGTCATGCACTGAGTATAATTTTTATGAGAGCAATCTTGGCTCAAGGAAGGCTTGTAACTTGCTCCATGGTCATGGCCATAAAGCTAACAGTGGTAGAGCTGACCCTGAATACACTTAGAGCTAACAGCCTGGGTACTGATGGACTCTTGCTGGCTGCCTCGCATCACCGACGTCTACAAGGGCAGTGCTGCAGATTCATGTGGGCACCAGTTCATAAAACAGATCCTCTGTTCACGGACAAAGCCATCAACTCAGTGGAGGGTCAGTGAGTCTGCCTTGGAGACAAGCCTTCCTGGTAATTCTCACAAGTAGCAACCACTCATTGGGACCTCACATTCCTTTTCTCTCTAATTCTGTGCAGAACAGAAAAGAGGCGGGGCATATATCACGGTTTTCTGAGTGTTATACACGTTATGTAAAGAGCTGAGCTAGATCTGAAATACAACAAAGACTTTGATGTGACTTAGAAGTTTCACTGTTTCCAATTTTTCCTAAAATGTCTACTGTGAGTCTTTTTATGTCTGAGACTTTCCCAGAGCAGAGTGGGTAATCTTGTATTGATGAGTCAGATCAATAACCAAAGAAGGAACATTGCTGTTTCACTGAGATTGTGTATGAGAAAGAACCTTAGTTGTCTTTTCTTTGCAAACTTCACGGACTTTAGATTATGGGTAAGAAATGCTCCTGTAATAGATGGCTATTAGGATATCTTGCCCAGCAAATGTCTTTTTTCTTTTTTTTTTAAACAAACTTATTTAAAAATGTGTCTCACAGTATAATATATAATTACCGGGGCCATTAGAGTAGCAAACATCTGAAGAAAATTTAGTGGCTGCTTTCCCTTGTGTCCCTCTAAGTGGGCAAGTTACTGGCAAGCTCTTTCATAGTTCCCCTTTGTTATTAGGATGTAAGCATTTGTTTACACTTACATGGTGCTAGCACAGAATCACACTGGATAGATTAATCCATAGCTATTCTTTCCTACATCATTATATACTGTCTGCATAGGCCAGATTTCCCAGGCATAGGCCAGATTTCATATTCTATATAAATATGGAATAAGGAATCAAGGTTGTAGTGTGTGTTTGTGTGTGTTGTGTGTGTGTGTGTGTGTGTGTGTGTGTGTGTGTGTGTGTGTACTGATCCTGTCTTCAGCAGAGATCATTGATGCAGTTTGGGCATCTGACTCCATGAGTCCTGTCTTAGGATACTTGCACCACTTAGGGATGGATAGATGTCTTACATGTATAATTTAAGGGTGTTGCTATGTTCCAGCATGCGGGTGTCAAGGAAACAAATGTCAGTCACCAAAAGCATAATGCAGGTGTACTGAGGTGAGGAGGAGGGAGATGTGGGGAGGAGGCAGAGGTAGGGAGGAGACAGGTGAAGGGGAGAAAGAGGTGGGGAGGAGACAAAGGACGAGAAGAGTGGGGGGAGAGTGCGAGGTACTCAACTCTTCGGCTCTGCCCTTGGGTCTGTAGAATGTGTCTTTCCCACCTATATCACAGTCACCCCTCAATACTCAGGACCATGGGGGGGTGTGATTATAATAACCAGAAGCCATGGAGGATTGTACCAAACATTGTCTTCTGGATAAGACAGGACCATAGTACTCATGAACTCAGGAAAGCTGTGATTGCCTGCATAAGCCCCACATAAAAGCAAGCCTGTCAGTGTTTCAGTACTGAGGAGGGAGTTAATGAGCCCCAACCCCTAATTTAAAAGCTACAGGTAGATGATGGCTTCTGGGGGAGGGATACTCGGTTTTGTTTAAAGATATTGTTCCCGATAGGTTGATCCGACTCTACTTGTTGGCGTCATACCTAGAAGTCTACAGACATCACCAAGTGGACTCAGTGGGTTATTAGACACAGCAAATAGAAACAGCATACAAAAACATATTAATTATTTATAAATGAAAATGATGCAGTGCTGTCAAACAAGCAAGCAGGTGTGGTCCTTCCACTGAGTCTACTCTTCCTTCTTTGGCTTTCCCTTCTTAGGTAGCCTTTGAATGCATATAACCTCATCTCACTTCCGCTTCCTTTTCTCTGCTTCCTGTGTGGGTTTGAAGATGGGATCTATCAGCTTCCACATCCAACTTCCTGCTCTCATGTCTTCCTCACCACCACGAACTCTCCTTCTGGAACTATGAGCCCAAATCAACTCATCCATAAGTTGCTTGTGTTCGTAGTATTTTATCATAGCAACAGCAGCATAACCAATACAGTAGCTGAGGGCAGAAGATTTTCCTGTTTCCTCTTATTTTGGAAGTGGCTTAAGGAGATAATTTTTGCCCAGTGAGAAACCTGAGCAGTGATTGTTTTTCTTAGTAAACATCTATTTATTCATCTTCATTCTCCACTAAATCCCATGCTCCTGGGGAGTTCATAGCCCATGGAAAACATACCAAATAAGTCAATAACTCAAACTTGTAATGAATAGAGTGATCAGGGCAAGCGCAGAGCATATGGGAAAGCCAAAACGTAGGGAGTCAAAACTGTGACCACGATGGTGATGAAGGCATGTCACCACACACTGACACCTTAGATATGCATCTTGTGGGCTGATCTGTTGGGGTGAAAACACAGAGGAACATATCAAACAAAATTGAAATTGTAAAGGCTATGAAGTCATCCATCTAGCATTTCCTACAACAGTATCTTTGCACTGAACACACCTACCATTTCTCTGTCTCCAGAAGGCACTGCGAGGATGTGCCAGGCATAGCTCCATAACTTTATGGTCCTTGTACTTTTCTTTCTTCTCAAGACTTTGCTCCCCTTAATCCATTTACTTTTGCTCAGGCAGAAGGAGGGAGGATCCTCTTGGTCAGATAGCTATCATTGTAGAGGAAGGGTAATTAAATGATTCGGTGGAACTGTCTGCTGTGATGTGAACCCCTTACTCACATGCTCTCGACTGTCCACCGCTGCACGACTGGCCCGAGGCTGTCTATACCTGGTGCTCAGAGATTTCCTTCACTCAGGTTCAGGGGAGTCCTTCAGAGCTGAACACCCTGCCTGCCTACCTGTCTTCTCACAGACACCATCTTCCGAAGCAGAAGCTCACTCCTGGATCTTGTCTGTCTTGGCTTTCTTAACACTCCATTTTCTTAGGAGATGGCCAGACAAGCAGTCACTGGGGATGGACCGGCTTCCAGAGTACCATTTTCATGCAAGATCAGTTCTCATTTTCATTTGCTTTAAAGGTGAGAAGTTGAGCTCGACTACGGAGACGTGAAATAGCAGGATGCATTTCCACCCCACCTCCAAAAGTCTGGCAAAAAAAGAAAGGCATCAACTAATCAGATATAATCTGGGAATCTCAGGAAAGGGAAGCGTTCGAACCATACACAGACCACACTTTAAAATATTTTATTATATTTTGAGAAGTTCATACAATGTACTTTGAAAATATTCGCCCTCAGTTTCTCCCAGATCCAACCCCACTTCTCTATGCATCTATAGATAGAATAGAATAAAATAGACTAGGAATAAAAATAGAACTACGTATTCTATGTTGAATTAAAATTTCAAAACTCGTCAGGAACTCATTGAGTCTAATTTGTGTTTCTCAAATACTCTGGGGTGTGGGACCTGTCCTGGAGTAAGGCCCATCTATTGCAGGTCACCTCCTCAGAGAAAACTGATGGTGCCGCTCTCAGCAGGTATTAAATGCTAAATACACAAGGGCTTCATGCTCACCTCACCACTCCATGCTGGGTTCCGTTGGCCGATTTAACAACCAGTTTCAGCAAGGATGCTGAAACACGGAGCAGAATATAGGAAGGGCCCAGGAAGCCCCAGGTTGGAGGGCTACTCATCTCTCCCATAGGAAGCTGGAAACTATAGAGCTTATGCTTTTTTTTTAAAGCTTATTTAATATGTTTATAATATTTACAGCATGCAACTTTTTCCCCACAAGGTGTTGAAATTATTAGTCATGAATAAGATGTAAGTGCAGTTATGTTAATTACTACATGGCTTTAAGTATCTTTTTTGTGTGTTTACCTTTCTTTTTATTTATTCTTTGTGTCTTTTGCATCATGCATCTCCATCTCATTCATTTCCCTGTCTCTTTGTATCTGCCCCCTGCCCTTGCAATGTGCCCCTACAAATAAAATAAAATAAAATTTAAGAGAAAAAAAACAGAGAAGAAAAAATTAATCTTGTCATGGAAGCTGCAGTGTGATGCAGTAAGTCATGCAGTAAACCTTTCTGTTCATGTATCTTAAGCTGCAAGTGTTCATTGCAAAGAGTCATTGGTCTGGTTCGAGGCCTCTGGTTTCTACTACACTATTGATGCTGGGCCCTCACTGGGACTTCTCTTGGTCATCCTGCTGTTACCCTGTGCTGTGGAGATCCTGCAGCTTTGGATCTGCAGGACTGGTCTGCAGGGGTTCTGACCTGGCTGCTATAGCTCCCCAGAGCTGTCTCAGCTATGCAGTCTAGTACCAGACAAAGGAAGTCTGGGGTCTCTTCTAAGCTGTCTGTTTTGGGCCCGATATCCAATAGACTTCTGCTAGCAAATGGATTGTCACCCCTAGAACCATACGACTTACTGACTCACACTGCCATGTGACTCTCTTAGCAGGCAACCACAGGAAAATGCTCTGCTCCACACAGATAGGTCACCAGGAATAGTAGGGCTTCTTTTAATATGGAACCAAGACTGAAGATTCAGGATTGAATTCACATTTCACCGAAGGAACCTCACTCCAATTAGCTTGTGCTGTAGGATGAATGACCGATACTTTACACCCTACTTAGAAGTGTTCAGTCACTGTTCAGTTAGCCACTGGGTCCCTAATGCGGTCACCCTGTTAGATTTGGGGCCTACAAGATTACTGTCAGTGACAGAAGGAAGACATTGGTTTAAATATGAGCTCTTTTAGAAAAGAAATTCTAAGAGAAGAACAGAATACAGAATATGTTGGGGCTTGTGGGGAAGAGAAATACTGAATAGTTACCAACACTGTCAATAGAGTTCTTTCTCAAACTTCTCTCAGCCTGGAATTGAAAAAAACCCAAACGAACAAAACAAAACAAACAACAACAACAAAACCAAGGCTTAGCTGCTCTATCTCCAGCTTGGATGGGAAGGCAGTCTTTCCCCTACAGGAGAAAAGTGGAATCAAATCTCATCAGTATCTGGTCTCAAAAAGGAGCTCTGGCACTGGGGACACGGTTCAGTCAGTAAAAGCTCCAACATGAGGACCTGCCAGATTCCCAGAGCCTACATGCAAAGCCAAATATGGTCACACAGGCTTGTGACACCAATGCTGGGGGAGGGGGCAACAGGAGGGTCACTGGGGCTTGGTGGCTGACCTTGTCTTCTCAAGGTTGAGCAGGAAGGCGAGAGGAATAGAGTGAACTCATTCTCCAGCTTCTACACACACACACACACACACACACACACACACACTCCCAATGGAGGCACCTGCAGCTGCTGGTGATGGTGGTTAAATAAGGAAGTCTGAAAGGGTCAGGTGGGAAGCTGTGGGAAGTTAAAGGCTGCCCTCCCTTAAAGGGCCAGCTAGCTCTCTTGTTCCTTTACAGCTTAGATGAAGGGCAGCCATCATTGTAACAGAGAGCATCTCTCTAGGGCACCTACCACTTAGTGGTGGCACTGCCTACCTCCCTCAACTATGGTTCCAGGTACACATCTTTACTGGTGTCATTATAGGAAGCCGGCTAAGGATCAACCACGGTGTGTGTGGTGGGGGGTGGGGGCATCTTGTATCTTAACACTTGGAATTTCAGCGTAGGTTTACTGTGCAGGTTCCCCTAGAGAACTTTAGGAGGAGACCAGGTTAAAGATGAAGGTCTGGATTCTGCTGGGGAGGAGCTTGAAAGCCATTCCAAGAATGCTCATGGCCAGCTGGGAAGCTTGCTCTGTCCCAAGGACAGAGCTCAACCGCTAAACAATAAGCAATCAGTATATACTAATCAGCAGGTCCTAGTGGCTGCACCTTCCAAGGGGATGTTGTTTTGATTGGAGAGGTAGGTGTTGCAACCGCTCTCCTGTAGCCAGAAGTCAAGAAGGAATTTTGGAGTGTCCTGACCTCAAAGAATACAGAACCAGAAAACCAGGGCCATTCCTTAGGGGAGTGTGTCATCAAGGTCTGTGTCTTGACCAAGTTCCTGCAGTCAACTCCAGAGCCAAGCCCCGCTTCCCGCTTCCCTTTGGTGGCTGCGGAAGAGGAAAACAAATTGACAGTAAGAGGCCAAAATGGCAGTGGAGTGCACGGCAGAGGGGCAGTACTCCCAGGTGCTGTATTTTAACTGTTACATTTAAGGGGACCCCGTTCACTAAGACTTTTTCTGGCCTTGCTTGAGGTGAGTGCACTGTGTAAGTGCCAAGGCGCGTCCCTGTCGCTTCCGAGGCTCAACCTTCTGAGCGGAAGAAAGGAATCAGGCGCCTCCTCCGCACCCCTCCTCTCCCAGGGCTCAGGGCTGCCCCAAGGCTTTCCTGAGCTCCCCGGGCTGGAGACGAGCTCCGGACCAGGCGCAGTTGAGGACGCCGGTGGATCCGCTTTAGAGTCTAGGCAGCAAGCCCCGCAGAACCGCCACGGCCCTTCCAGAAATCTCTGCATCTGTGTGGGCAGCACCGGCCGCGTTCAGCTCAGAGTCCTACTCTGGGCAGGTCCAGGGGCCCTGCAACCCCCTTCGCGGGTACAGGTGAAGCAGGGGGCGAGCAGCCACAGAACCCTGGAAAGTGCGGGCCCGAGGGCTTCCTTCTCTGCCCACACCCCACGAGTTTTCAGGGCGGAGTGGCCTCGGACCTTGGCAGCCGGCAGTGCGGTGCGCCAGGCTCAGTCCGGGTGCGTTCAACGTCATACAGGCGCTGCTCTGCTGGGGTCACAGGACGCCTTTTTTGCTTTCCGGGGACCCACGGGCTGAGAGAGCGAGCCAAAGCCATCTGCACGCTGAGCTCCTATAAATAGCGCTCGGGTGCCCTCTCGGTGCTGTCTGTCCCTCCAGGCGGTTGCGCTGCGCGCCAAGACACAAAGTTGTACGCAGGGACACGGGAACCCAGGGCAGTAGGCGCCCTGCACCTTAGAACTGAACCGGAAATATCGTGCTTTCGGCGGGGGACTCAGTTGAGCCGCCTACCTGCGTTGTAGTGAATCTGGGCTTTAGGGAAATTTTTGACCAAGCGCAAGTGGGAGTCGCTAGCATTCTGACCATGAACACAACCTGGCGTTCTTCTCATCCCCGGAAACACCTCCTGCTTCTGTAATTTTTCCTGCGCCAGCCAGAGTACCTCGGACAGGACCGTCACCCACATCGCTTGGCACCCGCCACCCTGGCGTTTCCTCGCTGAGTCCTCTGTCTTCAGCTCTGTGCGCCATCGGGAAGTACTTGGGTTTGGGGGTGAGAATTTATTTTGTTCCTTTGAGGTGTGATCGAGAGGGTCTGGAGACTTTTTAGATGTCAATGTTACAAGTGTGACTTCAGGGGCCCCAGGCAAAACTGACTTTGGGGCGGAGGAGGTTAGGGTAGGGAGTTCTGCATGAGCTGCTTAAAGGACAAAGGTAGCAGAACCAACCAGACATCTCCAAGGGAGACTTCAGCCCGGAGAATTGGTGGAAGTGCGCGCGCCGCCGCCGCCGTCGCCGCCTTTCCTGCAGCGCTGTCGATCTAGCCACTGGCATCTTCCCGAGCTCCGGGATCCCGGGGTAGCAGGCGCCGCCCCGGAGCAGAAGCGCCAGGCTGCGGCTAGCGCACGCGGCACACCATGGGCTCCGCGCGCCGGGCGCTGTCCGTGGTACCGGCTGTTCTGCTGGTTCTCGCGCTGCCTGGGCTGCCTGTCTGGGCACAGAATGACACCGAACCGATCGTGCTGGAGGGCAAGTGTCTGGTGGTGTGCGACTCGAACCCAGCCACAGACTCCAAGGGATCATCATCTTCTCCGCTGGGGATATCGGTCCGAGCAGCAAACTCCAAGGTGGCCTTTTCGGCGGTTCGGAGCACCAACCATGAGCCATCCGAGATGAGCAACAAGACGCGCATCATTTACTTTGATCAGGTCAGACCCCCCACGGGATGCAGGGCGCCCAGCGGGTGGGTGGTCTCTGAGTACCGAGAGCTGCCTGCCCAGATTAAGCTAGTATGATTAGGATATGGCGAGATCATTTAAGCAGCTACCTCCCTGAAGGTATCAATCAGAAACTTGAACTGCTTCCTTTCCCCAACAACCGCAGCCCCCATACCCCTTGGTGTCTGGCGGAGGCCTGCGCGGTGGGGTGGCTTGGGAGCGCAGAGGCAGGCACCTGAAGATCAAAACAAGTTTAGCAGCAACAGGTCATGGGGGCCGAAGGGAATACTGTCCCTGGATGCTGAGCTCTATCGGTAGAGAACTTGGCCCTCTAGCTCAGACTTAGCAGCAGGTGCCCTGGAGGTGTTCGTGAGGGGCCCTAGAAGAGAGCTCATAAATGTTTGAGTTGTGTTTCCAGGTGGGAAACTCATCTCTCCGAGGAGCTCTGGGACTCCAGAAAGTGCAGAGACCCTACCAGGTGGACACAGAGGATTGAGGGTGGGGTTCTCCGGGCTAGAAGCTATGCAGGGTCCAGGGTGTCTGGATCAATACTACCCTGCCTGGTGTAGACCAAAAGCCCTTCTCACCACCACTTGACTTAGAAAAGTTGCCCAGGCAGAAAGAAAGGGGATTGAGTAATTGTGCAGAGGTTAGGTGGGTAAGCGCTGGGAAGCTGGGTTCCCCTTCCTGGGCTTGGTTTGCTTCCTCCAGGGCATTGCAAGGTGCTGAGGAGGCACAGATTTTGAGGTTGCAGTGAGGGGATGGGACTGTACTGATGGAAGCCGAAGGTTCTGTTGAGCGGCTCAGTGCTCTGTGGACTGGAGCGATGAGCAACCCCGGGATATCAGTTTAGCAAAACCCCCTAGGACAGAAGCCCAGCTCCAGCATATTGTGCCCAACCCCAACAGTACCTGGAGACTGTCTAATTCTCAAGTCACAGTTCACAGCTGTATGCAGAGCCCTGTGGGCAGGTCAAGTGGGGCTGCGGGATGTGCCAGAACAGACAGACTGGTTTTGTGCTCCTTAGTTCTAAGTGATGCGTTTGCCAGCCGGTCAGGGACAGAGATGTCTCCCTAGAGGTTTAGTATGGGATAGCTATACATTTTTTTTTTAAAAAATGAATTAAGTAGTCCTTTTGGAGATTTTGGTGCAGTATTTAGCAAAGTGACGGGAAGGGAGCGTGACACCGCCCCTGGTTGCTGTTTCAGTGCCCCATCTAAATGTTGGAACCCTGTGGACATTGTGCTATAGTGCTTTGGGACATTCTTTTCAATGACCTTCCCATCAATTAGAAGAGGAAAGGGATATTTCTTTTGCTCTGGGAGCCATGCATCTTAGAGACAACAAGACACATTCAGTTATAAATCTTGATGTGCCTGGATGCTTCAATTACCCTCTGGAGTCCGCTTCCGGCTTTGTGTTTACTAACCAACACTAATCAGACGCCTCTATTTTGTTAATGAAGGATGACTTTTGTATCTGAATCAGGACATTGGCTAAGTGCCTTACTTTATTTTCAATGTGCTGGGAAAATATGTTTTTGCCAATGTTTTGTCAGAGAATCTCACACAGCTGGTGTCTGATCTCAGGTCAGAGTACAGAGAGCTGGTGCTTCCGGGGAAGAGGCTTGGATCTCAGTCCAATCGCACACACATTCGTATTTCAAGCGGTGCTGAGGCTGGTGCATTTACCTAAACGTTCTAAGCGCTCTGACGTTCTGGTGTGCTGTGGAGAGGCAGTAGTGCACTTTGAGGAAGAATGCAGGAAGTGTGCGTGTATTCATTTCGGCGAGAAGGTGATGGTTAACACAGTTATCAACAGAGCAGTTCTGGCAAACAGAAAATATGTGTTTAGAGACACATCTGACTTTTATGGATTTACTCCTTGGCGAAACATGAAAGAAAGCCTCCTTGTCTATCTTCCTATCTCTCAGGAAGGGACTTACCTCTGAGACACTGAAATTTAGCTGAGGACTCTCTGAAATTCGGAGTTAATGTCTTAACCAGGCATTACAAGGTGTGTTATGGCTTTCTTAGAAACAGTGCTTAACTTCACTTTTCGCTTTTGACCCTTGGACACCAAATGATTTTAGGTGACTGATGGGATCAAACAGGACACTGAAGAACACAGAAAGGCCACTCAGTTTACTGTATGCCGCATCCATGCCCTTCTCTTGGCATCTAGCCAGGGCTGACTCATTGCCAGTGTATTATGTTAAGGCTTAGATGGTGCATAAACCAAACAAATGGCCATGGGCCTGAGGAGAGCCCTGGCAGAGCTGGGAAAGGACCTGGCTTTCCCATCTCTGTTACACCAACTGTTGGTGTCGAGGATGGCACCTCGTGGTGGAGGGGGTCTGCCTCTGTGAGGCATCCAGGGATGACTGCAGAGAGCCCATGGATGTCCATTGGCTGGCTGGGTAACGTCACTTCTGGACATTGGGAAGGCTTATAGACTGTGGAGATGTAACTGCATGGTAGATGCCTTCCATCTGATTCTCTGTGTAAAGCTAACACAAACCTTCATACGTTCCCTTGATGACCCTAGAGACATCTGGCCTGGAAATTGAGGCATAACTACAACACCGTTGCTTTGTTTTTATTTTTGCCTGTGCTCTTTATAAGGTAGAAGAACCTTTCATTATGCACATCCTTTTTCCAAGTCGCTCAAGAGGAAAGAAATAGGATTAGCTGTTTTATTCTCTATTATTTCTGAAGTTAGTAATTGAAAAAAGAAGAAAGGAAGGAGAGAAGAGAAGGAAGATATAAAGGAAAGAAAAGGGAGGGAGGGAGGAGGAAGGGGAGGAAGAAGGGAAGAAAAAGGGAGAGGAGAAAGAGGGGGAAGGAAGAGGCAGCAAAGGAAGAAGGAATTTACTCAGTCAAAAACTATAATAATTGATCTTTATTTGTTGTTTTTATCTTAGATCCTGGTTAACGTGGGCAATTTTTTCACACTGGAGTCTGTTTTTGTGGCACCTAGGAAAGGAATCTACAGTTTCACTTTTCATGTGATTAAAGTGTACCAGAGCCAAACAATCCAGGTATGTGCATCGACCTCCGTGCTCTCCGCTGCTGAGTTTAAGTCTTCATTCAGATATACGCTTGCATAGTAAAGATAGCTGTCCACCCCTCTAATGTATTTTAAAGGTTTAATTTGCATGTTTTCCTCATAACATCCATTGGAGTATGTGATAAGGCACCTAGAAAAAGAAGCAAATGAGGTATTACTCTGATTATAGCCCAATGTAAAACAAAACAAGCAAGCAAACAAACAAACAAAAAACCCAAACCAAACCAAAATAAAACACAGCTTGGCCAAACCTTGACACCAATCTCTGTAGAAGATCTTGATTTTATCTCATTCCTGAACAAAAGTTATTCAAACTTATAAGGAAAAAAAATCTTATAAAACTTTACAAATGGACATTAAATAAGCAAAACAAATTTACGATCATTTAAAAATTATGAGATGCAGTTTATCCATGGAAACCAAGCCACCAGGGAACGGCCATTAATAATTCTTTTGGGAAAGGATGTGCGTAGCACATCATGCTATGGTTTGTTTTTGATACCTCCATCTCAGTTGCAGTTCATTGTTAGTCATGTGTCTCGTCTGGTGCCTGCTCACACGAGCTTGGTTTTACACTAGAGCAGACATAGAGATATTATAGCATTAAAATATGTCAATAATAATATATAATAAATCAACAATATATAGCATACATAATAAACAATATAATAACCAATACAGTGCATACATAATAAACAATACAATAACAATATAATAAGCATTACAGTACATGTCTATGGAATTCTAAGATATGTTCTATTGAATGTTTAGCATCTATATTACATTTCATGTCTCTATGATTAATAGATGGCATGGTCGCCTGTCACTTTTTTATATTCTAGTGACTCAATAAATTGACCAGCCTTAGACTGAATCTTTTCCAGATTAATTCTAACCCAGGAAAAAGAGAGTATATACAGATCACATCTGCTTCCCTGGAAACTCTGGTGTTTCAGATGACTTCTGTTGCTGCTCAGATTTCAGAAAAGGAGACACCTACTCTGACGCTGGCAGCATCTGGCTGTGTCTGACTTTATTCCCTAAAGAGTTGATGTTGAGTATGTGGGGCCAGTAGAGTAGGTAGCTTTGTTTACACATCGAAGGAAAGCTGATTTTCACATGATCAGGTGGCTCTCTGGATGGCATTGTTTTGGTAGGTAGTTAAGGAGATTTCTATAGGAACAAACACATACATTAAATATACTCACAATATCCATACTGAGCCTCATTTGTCCAGTTGAAGGGAAGGAGGCTATTCCCCTGGAAGCAAGTTTGAGCAGCTCAGCTGTCTTGGACTATTTTCTAGCACATGTTTTGATTTTAAAGGGAGCTTTTCATTGGTCATCTCTTTCCTTTCAGGTTAACTTGATGTTGAATGGGAAACCAGTCATATCTGCTTTTGCTGGGGATAAAGACGTGACTCGGGAAGCCGCCACCAACGGAGTACTACTGTACCTGGACAAAGAAGATAAGGTTTACCTAAAACTGGAGAAAGGTAACTTACTTGGCGGCTGGCAGTATTCCACGTTTTCTGGCTTTCTGGTGTTCCCTCTATAGAACTTGACTTCTCCGTGATGCCCGTGCGTGAGGGCGCCCACCCCTGGGTTACCAGAAGACCACGTTTTACCCTTGGATCTATGTCCCTTTTGTTTCGCTCATGAGCGACTATGGATTCTCTTTAAGGATTCTAGACCCGTCTGGAGAAACATACATGTCACAGATTATCTTCACGTGTGTGCCAGTTTCCTTATGTGTCAGTCAGGACTCCAAAGCCGGAAATCCCTAAATCTGCTTACAGGTTAACGGTCAGAAGTTGTCTCAAGGTTTGTTCTATTTAGTTTCCTGCAGTTACTGCATTGAGGTTTTCAGTTCTTTGTTTTTGAAACGCCGGCAAGCTTGTCTGAAAGTTAGAAACCTTGGAAGTTCTGACTTCAGTGGTTATTATGGAACTGCCAAAGACTCGTATATCGTGTGGGTACATCGATTACACTTGTCTTCTTTTCCTTTGTTTGGAATTATAATTACTTTGGCATTGGTTTGTTTTGTTCTCTTAAGGTAACTGGAATTGTATTTTAGTGAGTGTGGTTGTGTTTTCTCTACCTGTAAGGTAACAAACAAATGGCTTGCCTCAAAATGTAACTTAACTCTGAGCTCACCCACATGACCTCCCTCTTGTTCCCTAAAATGAATGCTCCATAGTTGTATTTTAATTATATATGTGAAAGAGTCATATTTTCCCAAATTATATTTTCTAATAGGAAAAATAGATCATAATCTGACAAAGAAAAAGTTACTTACCCTAATTCTAAACGCTCAGTCCCCAAACCTTGGCAAAATAGCTCCCCTTGGTGAAAAATCTTATACTTTATTGCTCAGCTTTAATTAACGTGATTGATAATAACCACTTTATTAAAACCATAAGGGATTATTTTCCCCTTCAACATGATCATGTTATTAACTGGAGATGGTACGCCCTTGTTTTTAATTATATCTATTTTTCAAATCTCCTGTTGTGTTTGAAATATCATCTGGTTTTGCCTTAATTCCTTAACTTGTATATATATATATATATATTTATCTGTTCAGCTAATATTAAATCCAGATACTCCATAACAAAATTTAGTGCAATATCTTATTTTGTCTTTTGTATAGGTCATATGAATTCATAAAATTATTTATGTCTCTGTTGCAGAATAAAGATTATTATATGTTAGTGGGATGGTTGGTTTGGTCCTTTTGGTTTGACAATGTGTCTGTCTTCCATGTAGTTCGTACACCCTTCCACCATTCCTTCCATCCTGTATCCTTTCCTCTTTCTCCATTTCCTTCCTTCTTCCCTTTCTTCCCTTTTTCTAGTTTCTTCCTTGAGTTAAAAAAAAATCCCTTCCTGAGTTTTCAGGTAATGTTCTTTGAGTTGTTATAGGAAATCTTTACTGTATTTAATCTGTCCAAATCCAGGAGTGGCAAGCTTGCCAAAAGGGAATCAATGAACTTAGCAAACTCTTCCTTCATAAGGACTTGTGAGGAAAGTGAAGTTAAAAAGATCTCTTGAAATCTCACAAGGTTGCTCCATGTATGAGTGAATGGTGGCCAGTATCAGGCTGGTATCTCCAGAGGACTTTGACAAAGGTTCCATCCTTACAGCATCCCACCTTGAAGTTAAGACAATATTTCTATGACTCTGAGTGTTGGTGGTGGTGGCTCCATTTCCGGATCTGTGGCCTGCTGGTGGCAAGGGTCCTCTGGTAGCTGAGGCCACAGGAACATGTCTCAAAGAGACCCACACACATACAACTTCCAGAGTCTATGATTAATCTCCAAGTTCAGTCAGCTCTTGGGATGTTCAGTCAACTCTAAAAGACATCTCTGTTTCCTAGAAAGAACTCTCTGCAGGCACTGGCAACAGTCCCTACTGGCTTTCTGTTAACAGCCCTGATTTTATAATTTGAAGAAAATATAAAACAAACAAAACAAAACAGCATTTCATAGAGAGACGACAAAGGGGGCTTTAGTCCCCAGGCCGGTGCAAGCCTCTAACCAAGCAACAACTCTGCCTAGCAGATAATCCCACCCCATCTATGCATACTGAGTCTGCATCCGGGCATCTAGCAAGAGAATCATAAGTGAATAGATTGGTTAGTCATTATTTTGGCAACATGAGTCAAAAGTATTGAATGACCAATTGTCACCTATGGTAGGATGGAGAAAGTGAGGCTATTATCAAAATAGGTCAGTGCATCAATGTATTCACGAATGGACTTGTAGCCAACATTAGGGCTTGTCCTCATCTTTCTTGATTCTTATGAACATAAAGATCCATCGTGTACTGGGGGAAGATCTGAGACAGTGGCTATCGGATGTGGAGGTCTGTGATGCTAGAGCCGGAGTGAAGAGACGAGGCCAGGATGAGAGCCATGGAGGTCCCACTCAACGAGCCTCGAGGAGGTTGAGAGCTATCACAAATCCATGGCTCAGAACGTAAGAATGGCAAGAGAGAGCATAAGCAAGAGGTGGGATGACCTAGTCCTGTCATGATATTTCATTTGTATTTTAATAAATAAAGCCTGCCTGAAGATCAGAGAGTAAAAGAGCCCACTGATCAGCCATACAGACCAGGCAGTGGTAACACACACCTTTAATCCCAAGAGCCACACTACTTTGCCATAGAAACTGGGCTGTGCACGCCTTTAATCCCAGCCCTAGAAAAGATCATAAAATGGGAGGAGGCAGCTCTCAGACACAGTCTCATTCTGAGATTCCTGGATCACCATTTCAGACTGAGGTAGAGGTAGAACCAATGACTAGCTGGTTTACTTTTCTGACTTTCAGGTTGAACCCCAATTTCTGTCTCTGAGTTTTTATTAATATTGCTACATAGTCCAGAAAGCCCTGACTTTGGGTAGATACAGGATGTGGTCCTGTGGCCTCTGTTTGCTCTTCCTATCACTCCCACAGGTTCTTTGTCTTTCTGAGCTTGAGTTACTGCATTTGCAAAAAAAGTAGTGGACTGTGGAGGACTGTGTGCATTGCTGTAAGACACAGGAAGTGCTTGGGGCATGGTGGGAGCCGGACTCTCCAGTCTGACCACTGAATCTTGTGATCCTCAACATTGAAGGCCTTAAAATGGGCAGGGCAACAATGCTCTCTGTGGAGAGTACAGGGTCCTCACTAAGAGTGGAAGCTGAGCTGGGATGAGCAGGACAAAGAGCAGAAGTGATGTTGTCACAAATATTTCCTCAAATGGCACCAGGTACTCTCTGCATATTCTATAGCATGAAAAATTGTTTTCAGAAGCTAATGTGGCGAAAGATGCATGCTAGTAGAACCCTGCTTTGTCTTGGCCCCTCAACACTTGCAACAGGAGCTCCTCCCTCCTAGACACTTCCTAGCTCCTGTGCGCACCCCCCCCCCACATCCAATGCAAACCATCCTCTGCAGCCAGCAGTTTCCTCCTGAAAGAAACTCAAGGAAACTAAGCTGAAGGAACAAGCAGGGGTGCAGGGAACTGGCCTGATTCCAGGTGTTTTGGGGAAGCTGCCCCTGGTCCACCGATTGGATTACATTTAATTTTTTTTTGAATTATTATTGTTGTCTACTTAAGTTTGATCCCCTCTTCCTTTTGATTTTTTTAGTGATACTTTATTGTATTCTTTTAGCCCCTAGCCTCTACCTTTTAGCAAATAATTGCTTTAAATTGTATATGTGCATGTTTGTCATGTGTGTTCACCTGTGTGTGCATGTTTGTCATGTGTGTTCACCTATGTGTATGTTTGTCGTGTGTGTACACCTGGCCCACATGCTGGTGTGGTATGCACTTTACCCACTGAGCCATCTTCTCAGCCCCCATCGTTGTCAGCTAACATGGATCAAATTATCCTCATGATAGATTGTGGGCTGCAAGATCCCAAGGTTGTAGCATGAGTAATACCCCCTTTCCCTGCTTTTCTGTTATCCCTAAACACCAGCAAAAGCTAGACTTGTCACCTGAAGCCACAGTAATCTGTAGACGTGGTCCCACCCCACTGAGGGCCCTAGGCTTGATTGATCCGCCTGTACTGTATAAATCACCCGTCTCTTGAGCAGCAGCGTCCATTGGGCTTAGCAAGGCCCACATATCAGTTTGCCTGGTACTACCCAAAGTGTTGAGAACAGAGATGTGTGGCACCTTGGTCCTCACACAAAGCCTTGGTTCAGTTCTGGTCCCTAGTGACCAGCAGAGGAGGAGAGTGGAGGACTGAAGAGGTTGGTACCTCGCTGGGTGGGTTTTATTCTCTTTCTAATTAGTGTGGCTTCTGAGATTAAAATCACTCATGTGCATGCAGACATGTGTGCATGCACACATGCACACACACACAATCTTGCTACCCCCAAACTTTCTGAGAGGCAGTAACAGCCCTGTGACCTTGACCTTAAACTCTTTCATCCCCTTTTCAAGTTAACACATGTGAGAATCACCTGGTGACCTTGGTCAGATGTTGAGATGGATGGAGTAGATCTGGGAGGGGCTTGTGCCTCTACACTGGTAACAGCTGGGTCCTGTATCCTCAGCTGCTGCTGCTGACTTGGGTCCTTGCTACAGGAGAACAGACTTCCATCATTTCTACAGCGTACTTACTCATACATTCTACCTACTATAGCACCTACGGCTTCTGGGGTAGAAACCCTGGTAGTGGACCCAAGTCTCACCCCAGACCTACCCAGTTGCAATCTGTATTTTAAGAGATTTGTTTTCTTAGATTTATTCATTTTGTTTTATGTGCATGGGTGTCTGCACATATGTCTGTATACTGCGTGCATGCAGTGAACTCGGAGGTCAGAAGAGAGCGTCAGATCCCCTGGAACTGGATTTATGGACAGATGACGCTGGGAAGTGAACCTGGGTCCTCTAGAAGAGCAGCGAGTGCTCTTAACAGCTGATCTGCATCTACAAACCCACGTGAGGAGTTTTAAGTACTACCAGGTTCTAGAAGCCTTGTCTTTAAGGGAGATTGCCTGCTTTGGAATCACATGGGACAACAGGCTGCCTCAGCTTAACAAAGTCTTACAAGTTCATGCAGGTTCAGGGTATTTCCTTTGCAGTGACAGAGGGATGTGAGTCTATGTGTGACTTGATGTGTAGAGGCTGCTTTGCTCTCTGTGAGCAGTGACGCTCGCTCAGGTCCAGGCTTCGAGGAGGCTCAGTCTGGCACCTCCTTCTGTGAGGGAAGAGAACCAGGGACCATCTGGAATACAGCAAGCAATGGTTGGAGGATGGCTCCGAGTAGGGGGAAAGATGCTGGACCGCCGGCCTGAAGACACAGGTAAGTCATCCACACCACGCAGCGTCTGGGGAACCTCCCTCCCCAAACCAGCCTTTGTTCTGAAGCACAGGGAGCTACAGCTTGCTTTCCTCTGTAAACAAAGTGCTGCCCTCTGAGGTGGCGGTGCCTCTCTCTGAATAAGGATAGATTTTTCTCTCTCTCCAGCTTCTCTCGAACGCTCCTCTGTTTTTGTCGTGTTTAAGTTTTCCTGTCAAACCATAATCAATAACAGACAGAAAATATGTGGAAAATAAGAGCGGAGTGGCCAACTATTTCAACATTCTCTTTCCCTTATCTCCATGACTCTCTCTCTCTCTCTCTCTCTCTCTGTGTGTGTGTGTGTGTGTGTGTGTGTGTGTGTGTATGTGTGTGTGTAATGACTTGACTGACCTGCCCATCAGGGAGTCGTTTCCCAGTTTTCTTCCACAGCTTTCCAGAGAGAAAGACAAAGAAATGAAGGCCATGGTTGGGCCTGCCTTGAGGTGGGAGTACAGGGTGGCCATCACCCACCCACTGACAGACAAGCTGTACAGACTGTGGGAATGACTGCCCAGCTGCAGGACAGCGCTGGGCATTCCTGTACCACTGTATGGCCAGGAGGGCTGGTTGCTGCTGTCCAGGCCGTCGAAAGATCGCCTTTACAGTGGGCTAGCAGGTTAGAAAATGTGTCCAGGCTCTGAGTTCCACAAAACCCCTGTTCTCTGTGTGGATGGGATGACAGTGGTGGTGGAGGTGTATGTGTGGTGGATATGTGTGGATGTATGTGTGTCTGTGAGGGGGTAGTTGGTAGTGCATGTGTGTGATGGCGTATGTGGGTGCGTACGGACAGTGTATGTGTGTGACGGCGTATGTGGGTGCGTACTGACAGTGCATGTGTGTGTGTGTGTGTGTGTGTGCATTTGTATAAGTGGAGGCCAGAGATAAACTTCAGGCGTTTGTCCTCAGGAGCTGTCTGCTTGGTTTTCTGAGACAGGGTCTATCTATATAGCCCTCTGTGTCTTAGAACTTGCTATGTAGATCAGGTTGGACTCAAACTTACAGAGATCCTCCTGCATCTGCCTTCTGAGTACTGGCATTAAAGGCGCATGCCACTATCCCCAACAAAATGTATAACCCAGGCTGGCCTTGAACTTGTCATCCTGCTGTTGCTGCCTCCTTAGGCAAATCTTACTGCCGCGTGTCACCACAATCAGCCACATCGTTTTTGAGACAGAGTCTCTCTTTGGGATCTAGGGTCACTAATTCAGCTAGGCTTGTTGGTCAGTGAGCTCCAGGGATCCTGTATCCATCTCTCTGCAGGGCTGTGTTATAAGTATAGGCTGCCATGCCCAGCATTGATATAGGGGCTCTGGGGATCAAACTCAGACCCTCATGATTTTATGGCAAGCCAAGTGCCGAGATGACTGAACCATTTCTGCAGCTTCTAACAAAACATGGAGCATGCTTTATGCTCTGCAGCCCCCATCTCAAAGACCATCACATTAGTTCACGATCAGGATGTCCAGACTGAGTGATAGAACCCTTGGGATGGAGCTGGGGACTCTGTTTTTCTGTGTTCCTCTTTGTGAGTCGCAGGAGACTATTTTCTCCTAAGATCCTTCTCCTTTGCTGTTTAAAAATGCATAAACAGTCACACGTGCTTCTTCTAAAATATCTTAGCTTTTACTGTTAGCATTTTTAACACCACAGTCAAGCACTGTCAGGATTTTGCCCCACTGCAAAAGAAACAAAAACAAAAAAGAAAATGGAGGAAATGCTAACAAAGGGAGTGTTTGATCAAAATAGCAGCATGCAGAGAAAAAAAAATTAATCTCGAAAAAAATATAAGCAGGAAAACAACCATTAAATCTTTGCTAGTATCTGATTTGACAATTCAGTGGGAAAAATTTAGATTGAAATTTTGTTGCCAATAAGTTGTTATCATCCTATTTTGAGAGTTAAGGGCCTATACTCTGCAGATTCAGTGTTATTTTTCCCTCTTCTTTTCTAGAGAGGTGAGGTCAGTTCTCTGCAGGTGGATGGATGCTGTCCCTCCTGCGAGGCCTCAGCTCCTGCTACTTAGAGGTGACTTCTGAACCAAGGCCAAATCTCCTTCTACCCTTTCATTTTTGGGGCTGGGCCGACCAGAAGAAGTACGCTGCTGAGAGAGTCTGGTAATGTCTCTCGGGCAGAGGATCACCCCACAATTTAGCAATTCAAGGGGACTCTTTCAGAACTTGGCAGAAAGTTGGATTTTGCTCTCCCTGGCCTGGGAGCCAGTCTTAAACTAAGGTTTCCAAGGCTGCGGGATTTCAGATGACTGATGTCAGAAGCCTCTGTGCTGGCCTCCGGGGCCAGAGGATTTTACCCATTTTTTTTTTCCTCTTGGAAGACGGTAAGACAATATTTTATAAGCACCTGTAAAGGGACCATAGAATTCATAAGAACCATGAAAAAGTCCTGCTTTACAAGATTCCTTGTCTTCTGAACTGTTAAAAAGAAAAGAAAAAGATCCAAGTTCCCCCTTTATGATGCTCGTTGGCACAATGCTATGAGCTGAGGTGGCATTGAAACCACAAGGTTGTCCATGGCATTTGAGATTTCAAGACTAATATATGCTAGAAAGGAAGGAAGGAAGGAAGGAAGGAAGGAAAGAAAGAAGGAAGAAAAGAAAGAAGGAAGAAAGGAACTTTCTCTTGAGGTTTGGGGTGCTCATTTTGTTTTCTTTTAATCCCCCTCCCACCCTAGGCAGACTTTTAAGAAGTTATTTCTTCTACCCTAGATCTCTGGGCTATCCAGACTCTGGTACAACTAGCCAAAAAAAAAAAGAAAAAAAAGAAAAAAAAAGTCAATGAAATGATTCCTACTGATATTCTGCTACTTTCAGATTGGTGCCGTGTCTAGTCATCATCAGAGAGGCTTCCTCTGGCAGCAGATGGAGGCAGGTGCAGAGACAGACCGACATCATTCAAAGAGACTGTCTAAATTGCAAGTTTCTCTAGGGTCCCTCCCCTTGGAGCTTGGGGAACCCAGCAAAAGAGGGGTGGAAAGATCATAGGAGTCAGAGGGCATGGAGAACCCCAGGAGAACACAGATAAGCAGGGCTCACATGGAATCATGGACACTGTAGCAGCAACATGGGGCCGACATAGGTCTGCACCGGGTCCTCTGTGATGTCATGGCTGTTGACTTAGTGTTTTTGTGGGACTCCTAAGAGTGGGAACAGATCTATCTCTGACCCTTTTGCCTGCTCTTGGGACTCTTTCCCTCCTATTGGGTTGCCTTGTCCAGCCTCAATATGAGGGTTCTTTTCTTGTATTATTTATTGTATCTTGTTTTATCGTGTTAGTTGTTGTCTCTTGGAGGCCTGTTCTTTTTTGAATGGAAATGGAGAGGGAGTGGATCTGGGGAAGAGGGGAACTGGGATGGGGGTGGGGAGGAGTGGAGGGAGGAGAAACAGTGATTGGGATGTATTGTATCAGAGAAGAATCTATTTTTAAAAGCAAAATATTCTAATAAAGGAACTACTATTTGACTCTGCATATGTATGTGCCCATGATCATCTGTGTGCACCTGTGTGCACGCATGTGGAGGCCAGAGGCCAAGGTAGGGTGGCTTCATCAGTCATTCTCCATACTAGTTTTTGGAGACAGGGTTTCTCATTGAACTCAGAACTAAGTGATTTGGCTAGACTGACCATTATGAGAACTCCAGGACTTCCTGTCTTCCTCTCCCCAGCACTGAGACTAAGGTATGCTCTGCCACCCTGAGCTTTGCCCATGGGTTCTGGGGACAGATTACAGATCTTTACGTTTATAAGGCAAGCATTTTTTCAAGTGCTGGAGAAAGTGGAGAAACACCATACACCGTGTGCCTACTGTATGCTCTGTCTGCCTACTGTGTACCCCATATACACCGTGTGCCTACTGTATGCTCTGTCTCCCTACTGTGTACCCCATATACACCATGTGCCTACTGTATGCTCTGTCTGTCCACTGTGTATGCTGCACTCCGAACCAGCCCTCTCAGGCTTGGTACACATTGTCACACTCTTGGCAAATGCCTCTGCAGTTTGTGGGTGGGAGCTTTGCCATGTGAAGGCAGAGCGTCGTGTTAGCATAGGCTGAGCTCAAGGAGCTGAGGGTTGTAAAGTGGACACCGACTGAAAGCTGGCCCCTCACTGTTTTTACCACGTGTTCTTTCAGGGCTAAGCTTTGGGCAAAGGCTGGAGTGTGAGGCAAGGCCTCCTGGTACAGCGGTGGGGGTTGTGTCTCCTAGTACAGCGGTGGGGGTTGGGCTTCCTGGTACAGCGGTGGGGGTTGGGCTTCCTGGTACAGCGGTGGGGGTTGGGCTTCCTGGTACAGTAGTGGGGGTTGAGCACTTCAGAAGGGAAGCCCTTTGTTGCATGCTATTGTCTGATTTTTAAAGAGCATCTTTGGTTCTAGGAAGTGAGCATTGCAGACCTTCGCCTCATCCTGTCTTAGGTGATTCAAGGCCCTTTGAAGCTCACTTGGAGCCCTGTGGAGAGCAGGTCTCTGGAGGGTTATAGTCCTATGTTGGTACCTGTAACTTGGGGCAGGGGTTATCCCTTGTGAATCAGCCCATTCCTCTGAGCCAACACATGGCTTCCGTTAATGCATAGGAGAAGTGTGACTAGGTGAGGTGTGAATAGGGAAAGTGTGACTAGGTGCGGTGTGAATGGGGTGTGTGTGAATAGGTGAAGTGTGAACCTGTGCACTCAGGTTTGTGAGGAAAACAGCTCCTTAAGAATCTTGTGTGGCTGCACTTCCTTTTTGTCTCCGAGGCTCCCTTGCCCACATCATAGTTAGAACGGTTAATGAAAATTTCCTTCTCGTTTGTTTTCATGCCCAGCATCTCATTCCATGAGTTTTCCCAATAGAAATCGTGGCCGAGCATGAGGGGGTCATGGCTCTAGGTGAACTGTACCTGAGATGGCTGGAAATTTTCCAAACTATTTGCATTTTGCTACATTTTTTCCTCAAGAAGAAAGACAAGCCCACAGAGAGCTGCCGCTTGGGAAGGTGAAGGAGAGACAGGGGCGGATAGAAGGAATCTGCTGACTTCATCAAGCTCTCCTTCCACCTCGTGGTGTGACCACACTGCGGCGAATGTCCACAGTCCTGGCCATACTTGGCAAGACTGTGAGCCTGTCCCTGTAGCTGAGGACTGGCCCTGAGGAGCCCCAGACTGCCTCCTGCTAGAATTCAGGTATGAGCTGAGATGAATGAGATGAGCAAGGAGAGATGGGGAAGCCTGCATTCCAGTGGGTGCCGAGTGGATAGGATGGCTCTCTTAATGCCCAGGAGGGGTGTGGATTCTGGAGCAACCCGACTCTTGGTGAGTTCCTGAGACCTAGCTTCCTTCTCCCCTTCTACAAAGGATGTTACTTAGATGAAGTAGAGAGGGGTAGGAGTCCTTCCAGGACCTGCTCTCCAGTGCCCAGGGACTATGAAGGCTGTTGGAAAGCTACCAGGACTGAAAGTCCCCCAGTCAACCCCTAAATGACCTTGGGCAGGTAAATGGCACTGCTATTTTCTTCCTTGCTTCCCGAAGAGGGATTTAGACTCTCTAATTATTTTTAAACTTCCCTTCACCTAATTTCTGAATCCTAGGGTACATGCCAAAGCAGCTGCAGGTCCCCTTAGCATCGCAGGGAGGCTAGCCTCTAACTTATGGGCCGGCCACATGTGGGTGCTGGGACTATGGATGCCAACCAATGGGCCAGGCAAGGCTAATATCTGTTGCTCCTGGGCTACAGCATTGAAAATGAGTCTTTAAATAAAAATACATGCTGGGCTCTGCAAGCCACAGAGAGCCACCCTGGAGTGAAGACTGCTTTTAATATTATAATGAGGAATGATTGCGTCTTTATTGCCCATTGTTTCCTTTTAAAAATGTTTTTAATTAAACATTTTTTAAATTAATGAATTGTCTATAGATGTATGTGTACATGCATGTGTGTGCATGTATGTGTGTGTGTGTGTGTGTGTGTGTGTGTGTCCATGTGCCACAGCATATGTGAAGTCCTAAGCAGAGCATGCAGGAGACTGTTCTTTCCTTTGACCATTGTAGGTCTTGGGAACTGAACTCGGGTCCTCAGGCTTGAGGGTGAGCTCCTTTACCTGCCGAGCCACCTTGCCTGCTTGCCTATTATTTTTCTTAATGCAGCCATTAAGTTTGAGACAAGCAGAGGAGACTATAAGTGAGAAAGGGCTCTTTGAATTCTCTACTGCATAAATTACATCAGCTTGGACCATTCCCAGGTGGTTTATTTATTCCTCCTTATGTTTTCTGAGCAATCAAATTATCACTTCTTCACTTCAAACATAACAAATCATGTTGCCACATATGGGACAAACTCAAGAAAGATTAATCTCTTCTCCAGTCTCTCTTCAGGGGTCTATGACTTGTTAAGTTTGGAGTGGGGAAGGGGGTCACAGGTCCATCCTGAGTTTTCTACACATTCTTCAGATGACCCAAGTGACCAACTAAGAGACCTTTCAGGTACCACGTCATTCAATCTCAGGTAAGACCCAGACTGTGAGTGGCAATGAAGGTCACTGGTCGTACCTTTGCCAACCTAGTGTGTGCAAGGATCCTGGCTTAGAGCTGTACAGTTGTTGGAAAACGAAATTGAATTTAACCCATCTTTTCATATAAGATCCATATAAAAAAAATCTGTGTGAAATTCCCTAGATGACTCACGGGGAGTCTGCTGTAGTGAAGTCAACAAAAGCCATTCTGTTCTGATGGAGTCACAAGCAGGATGCTGTAGGCTTGTGCACATGTGAGTTCATTGGTACACACTTGTGTCAAGTTGGCAGCACAGGCCCCAGCCCCTTGCATCTATCCCAGCCCCCAGGCCCAGTCTGGACTCCAAATCCCAGCAGGCCAGGTCCTGACCCCTCCCTGGAGATGGGGTCAGGACCACTCCCCAGGGTACTTAAGTGATCTCCCAAAAGAGGAATACGTGGTCTCCCTTTCTTCCTTCTGGATGTCGCGTTCCTGCGACTTCTCAGTTCCCCCTCAGGGCCACCCGAGAGCGCAGATCTCTCATTAAACCTGAATATTTCTTAATTTGGCTTGTTTTGATTTGGCTTGATTGGAACTTTTGCATCAGCAGGGATCTCGGGCTAGGAAATATTCCTAACAACTTATGTGCACGAGCATGTCTTAAGGCATCTGTGTATGTACCTGTGTGTTCCATTTTAAAGAACAAAATTGAGTTCACACCACTTTGTAACTATCTTTTTCCTGTCAACCTACCATCAGTACATTTTCAGTGTAAGTTCTTTGTGTTATTTTGAAGTATTTAAGAAATGACCACAGAACCATGTTTTGCATGTGAACCCTCTGAAGACCCCTCGTCCCCAAATGCTTAAGTGTGTATTTCTAACAAACAAGGAAAATCTATAGTGTTATCCTGAGACCATCAATGTCAGGAAATTGATACCAATTCCTTGGTTCCCATACTCCAGTGGGTTTCGACAAATGTCTCAACAGTGTTCCCTGTAGCGAAATATTCTGCACTGGAATCATGTTCCTTGCTCTGGCACCATGTCACTCACACCAGAGGTTTCCATGGTCACCATCCACCTCCAGTGACCCTGACTCTTCCTGTGGATGTGTGGTCATATGTGTGCACATGGAGGGCATGCACATAAGGAGCTCAGAGCTGGTGTGGGGCATCTTCCTCTACCCCTCCACTGTAGCTTTTGAGGAAGGGTCCCTTCCTCACTGAACCTAGCTCACTGATTCATCTAGGGAGCCACTGCCCCTGTCCCCACTGCTAGCATGCAGGTGCCCACTGTTCTGCCTGACTCTGCATAGGTGCTGGGGATCTGACTGTAGGTTCCATGTTCATGTGGCAACCCTTTTACCAGCTGGGCATTTCCCCAGCGCTGGTCTTGGCTTCTCTGTGGATGACAGGCCAGGTGCTTATTTCGCGCTGTGCCCCTCACTTTGAATTTGTTTCCTGACTCCTCCTGATTGGATTCCAGCTAGGCGTCTTCACCAGGGACTTACAGAAATGCAGCTGTTTGCAGCCTTGTGGGTGACACAATTTAATCTTGTCCCCATTCCTTGTGATACACCTCTGATGGTCAAGGTGGAACCTCTGGACTTATATACTGCTGTTGGTCCCACTCCCCCTCCCCACCTGGAATTAGGATAAATCTGATGGCAGGTCTTTTTGGTTACACGAATGTCCCATTTCCCACCAAACCATGCCCTTACCTGCCTGCTTATATTTGTGGTCTTCTGGTGTCTGAGTTTATTATAATCCATTGCTACCATTGTTTGCTCAGAGTTTCAGATTGTTCCAGCTTGATCAGAGGAACCCTTCAGTTTAGTTTCAGCTCACCCAGCACGTTTCCATCCCTGAGCATGCTCTGTGCCCAGCTTGTACATCCTCTTTCTTAGCCCAGGAAGTGTTTCTCCAAAGCACTGGTCCAGTTTTGTGGGATGGGTAATCAGAAGCTAACACATGGAAGATAGGTGTGCTTCTTGCTACTGGTATTGGTGCCCATGAGAGCTCTGTGTGGGCAGTCTAGGGAGAATAATGATGCCCTTCTGCCCATCTCTCCATCCAAACTAAATTTATCCTGCTGTTCTCCAATTCCAGGCCATCATTGCTGCTTTTCTTTTGACATTTACACTCTATTTCTTGAAAATAAAGAAGTATGCCCAACTCTGTGGTCAGTCCCCTGTCTTTGTTACCACCAGGGGCTTCTGAACGCCTTCCTCACCTTCTGGATGCAACCTTGACCTTGGGTTTCTTCCCCTATGCAAACACCCTTCTCCCTGTTGGGCTTCAGCCTCCTGGGGTGTCATGCCTGGTGGATTCCTTGCTAACCTATGTTGGCACCAACAATGCAGTGGGCTATCTCACACACACAATGCACAAACACACGCACACACACCAACCCTGCACACCCGCCATGGATATGTGCTTCATACAGCTTTATTATCTGATTTATCTGTGAATATGTTTTTGTTGATGTATCTCCATCTTTTAAACATGGCCTCCATCATCAGGTGGCTTTTTTCTTTCTCTGTTAACACGAGCCTTGACAAAAAAAAGGGGTTATATTAATTAGGGCTCTCCAGAGGAACAGAACCAACAGGAGATGGACCTCTAACAGGATTAATTCTAGATCTTGGAGGACACCATTGTGGAAGCTGAAAAGTCTGATGATATGCCATCTGTGAGCTGGAGATTGGAAAACCACTGGGTAGGTAGAAGGAGACAAGATTAGGAGCTGATGGGCCAGAGTCTCATCTGAGTCTTCAGGCCTGAGGACCAGGATATGGAGGGCAGTGGGACACAGAGGGCAGTGGGACACGGAGGGTAGTGGGACACACAGGACATGGGGGGCAATGGGACACGGGGAACAGAAGGACACGGGGGACAGCAGGACATGGGGGACATCAGGGCATGGGGGCAGGAGAACATGGGGGCAGGAGGACATGGGGGCAGGAGGACATGGGGGCAGGAGAACATGGGGGCAGCAGGACATGGGGGACCGCACGACATGGGGGGCAGCAGGACATGGGGGGCAGCAGGACATGGGGGCAGGAGAACATGGGGGCAGCAGGACACAGGGCAGCAGGACATGGGGGGCAGCAGGACACAGGGCAGCAGGACACGGGGGACAGCAGGACACGGGGGACAGCAGGACACGGGGGGCAGCAGGACATGGGGGCAGGAGAACATGGGGGCAGCAGGACACAGGACAGCAGGACACGGGGGACAGCAGGACACGGGGGACAGCAGGACACGGGGGACAGCAGGACATGGGGGGCAGGAAGACATGGGGGGCAGGAAGACAGGGGGGCAGGAGGACACGGGGGGCAGCAGGACACAGAGGGCAGCAGGACGGGGGACAGCAGGACGTGGGGGACAGCAGGACATGGGGGGCAGGAGGACATGGGGGACAGCAGGCCATGGGGGGCAGCAGGACACAGGGCAGCAGGACAGGGGGACAGCAGGACATGGGGGACAGCAGGACACAGAGGGCAGCAGGACAGGGGGACAGCAGGCCATGGGGGGCAGCAGGACACAGGGCAGCAGGACAGGGGGACAGCAGGACATGGGGGACAGCAGGACACAGAGGGCAGCAGGACATGGCGGGCATCAGCGCATAGGGAGCAGCATAAGATCAGCCTTCTGTCTCAGCAACCAGGCAAGAGTGAAGCCAACCTTTCTCCATTCTATCTTCCTGTTCAGGTCCTCAAGGGCTTGGATACTGCCTGCCTGTCTCACTGGGAGGGGTCCTCTGCTTTACTCAGTCCAGGAATCCCGAGCCTCATCTGGCTAAGCCCGAGATCTGAGAACCCTGTGTCCTTCTCACATTCATTCAGAGGATGAAGCCCCATAGGGGTCAGTCAACAACCTCTGATTGAAGGAAGGTATGCTAAAGCCATTAGCTCAGGATACAGACTTCCGTTCTTATCAGTAGGGGCCCTTCGACAGTGATGTAGACCATTTGGTATCTGTTGTAGCATTTAGCACTTCTTGTGAAAATTATTCATGCTGTCCACCAATATATCAGACTCTCTCCCTGCCAGATACAAGTAGGACACAGGAGAAGAATACAGCCACATAGCAGGGCAGTAAAACAGGAGAAGTGATCTGTGCCACTTCCAGGAAAACATCGAAGGATCCATTTATGCTGTCTCATCAATTTTCTCTGAAGACCATGGTAAACATATTCTGAAATATCTGAGTGCTAATAAACATACCTGTTGTCAGAGGTTTCTGTCCCACTTGGTCCTACAGCCGTTCAGTCCCATACAAATACACAGATGTCTACATTAATCATAAACTGGTTGGCCTAATAACTCAGGCGTCTTATTAACTCTTTCTTACATCTTAAATTAGCCCATAATTCTTGTCTGTGTTGGCCACATGACTTGGTACCTTTATCAGCGAGGCAGTCACATCTTGCTTCCTCTGTATCTGGTTGACAACTGCAGACTGAGATTTTCTCTTCCCAGAATTCTCCTGTTCTCATTGTCCCACCTCTATTTCCTGCCTTGTCGCCCAGCCTAGACTTCATGCCTGGCTACTGGCCAATCAGCGTTTTATTAAAATACAAGTGACAAATTTTTACAAAGTATAAAAGGATTATCCCACAACACATACCCTCCTTGCTGACTTGTGTTGGGTGTCCTTTCTGTATAGCACGAGTTAAAAAAAAACAAAACCAGAGTTGTCTGGGTTTTTATTAATTGTGCTACAATTCTGAGCCAAAAATAAACACTTGATGCGATCAGCAGAGGGACCTCATTTTGTTACTGCTACTACTGGTGTTGTGTCCAAGCCCTAACTCATCCAGGTGACACACAACTTTGAATGGGGATGACATATTATTTCAGAGTAACACTTCATTCCCTTTGGGCACAGGAAACACCTTGCAGAGGAGCATGGTAACTCACACTGAGGTCTTTCTAGGAGAGAGGAACAAAGGACCAAGTGTGAATGGGTTGTGAATTTTCTTCAGACATATAAGGAATCCTTATATTGCACACTAAGACCCATGTTCCATACAGCCGGTGACAGGCTATATGTCTCGCCAAGCCTCAGTGCCTTCACTAATTTCTGTGATTACCAAAATGAGGAAGGATGTTCAGTTCATTAAAGTCCCTCTTTAAAAGGTGACCTGTGCTTCTTCAACAGCTTTGTCTCCATGCTGGGTCTTGGTGATTAATGCCTGAATCTTTGTTCATGTGACTTGGACAAGGCCAAAGGTCACACCTGTGGATACTCACTTACAGACCAGTTCCTTTGGGTAGGGAGATTCACTTATTTATCTATGGCTCAAGGTCTCACACTAGACTGTAGTCAAGTTGTCCACCCCACCAAGAAGGAATCATTTTTTAAACCTGTGTGGCTGTGGCCAAATCCACCCCCTTGATGTATACCTGTGAACCAGAAGCCTCAGTTCTTCCCCAATGGTTGACATAAAGTTGGTTCCTGTTACATGGAACTTCTCCATTATAGCCGCTTGCTTTGCCAATGTGTTCCAGCCACAGTGGATGTCCAGCAAGTAAAATGCTAGCTAAACATTACTTTTAAATCATATTCTAGTCATTAGGAGCAAGTCACTTGGTGCCGCTGTCACTGTAAGGATGCTATCACACAAGAAAGTGTAAGGAGTTGGGAGTCATGGTGGGGGGTTTAATAAAGGAAAACTCACTGGCGAATAAGGCAAAGGAAGAAAACAAACACTGTAAGAAAGTAGACTTCTAAGGTAAACTGTCACAAGAGACATCAGTCCAAGGGTGGTGACAACTGGATTAAAAAAATGTACACAGAGTTACCTAGTCTTAACACCAAGTCACTTGGGAAAATCAAAAATATCTTAGATGTTAGCAGGACAAGCTTGGATAATACAGCTTACATGTATTTATTACTAATGAAATCTCACTTACCAGGACTCTCACTCAGAAAGAGATCACAGAGATCAGGAGGAGAGGTTTTTATTAAGTATTTGGTGTGAAAGGGATCAGATTCATAGGTTGTGAATGGCCCATGAATTTCTAGTAGGTTCTTGCTAATTCAAGTCAATTCTGTCTTCCTTCCTTCCTTCCTTCCTTCCTTCCTTCCTTCCTTCCTTCCTTCCTTGAGACAGGTATTAAATTCTAGTTCAGGTTGGCCTGGAACTTGCTGTATAGCCCTGGACAGCCTCAACCTTGAACTTGCTATGTAGCCCTGGATAGCCTCAACTTTGGGGCAACCCTTGTGCCTCAGTCTTCTGCCTCCCGAGCACTGTGATCACAGGCCTGAGCCACCACACGGAATGGTCTTTTTGTTCTGATGGAAGCTAAAAACTCTGAGCTTCAAAGAAGGGGGACCCAGGAGATTCACTTTGCCTTAGGAGGCTTCACCTGATAAAATCACCAGGGAACTCTTGCATGGATCACTGGATGACTCGGTGGATATGGAATCTTCCAGTGGAGCTAAGGAGGAGGATGTGGAAGGAAGACTGTCAGCGTAGACATTCACAGGGAAGATATAATAGGAAACTGGGTATTGCTATTGTTATTACAGGTTCTTTCACTAAACAAACAGAGAGCTGGGGATACAGAGGAACATGAGCAGAGTGAACAAAGGCCCCAGGGACCAAAGGAGATGAAGAAAGTATTTCCACGGGCACTGACAATCCAAGACCCGGCAAAGAATTGGCAGAAGTGTTATTAAGGACTGTGCAAGTCTGTGTGCATGAGTGCATGCACACACAAACGTGTGTGTGCACATATTTGCATGTACATGTGTGTGTGCACATAAGTACTTGCATGCAAGCTACTGGAGGGACGATTTGGGTTATTTATTGAGCACCCCATGCAGCCCATTGGAATCACAGTGTGGGGTTCATGGCAGGGTCATCTGTAAGGACTGCCCAGTGTGACTTTGGATCCTCCCCCACGCTCCGCCCACCATTAGCGGTACTGTTTCCCAGACAGCAGGTGGCAAGTGAGGTAAGGAGAGTCCCTCTGTTTGCTTCTGCAGCCTCCAGTGTTTGCACAGTCCAGCGCTGACTTTTGTCCCCTCCTCCTCTGGAAGATGGAAGTCATACATTTTTAATTGGAGTTTTTCTGCCAAAGAGCAAACTGGCTTGCCGCCCAACTTATGGGTGAAGATGTCGAGAGAGAAACCCTTCACCTTCTGTCCTGCTGGCAGCTAATGAAAACAAACGGCTTTTCTCCCCTCGCAGCTGCTTTCTCTCCTCCACGGCCACTCTATTTAAAGCACCACTGGCTCCTTAACTCTCTTTAAACCAAGGGACCCAGATCTGGCTTAGCATTTTGTCTTCCTCTGGCTGGAGATCCTCAGACTGTCCAGTTTCTCGCCAGTCTGTTTCCCATCTCTGGTCTCCAGCAAGTTAAACTGAAAGAGGTGTGTATGTGTGTGTGTGTATGTGTGTATGTGTGTGTCTGTGTCTGTATAGGTGTGTGTGTATGTGTGTGTATGTATGTATGTGTGCGTGTATATGTGTGTATGTGTGTGTATATGTATGTGTGTGTGTCTCACATGCACACTGGGAACACACTGGGAGATGAAATGGTTTAGTTACCCCCAAACAGTACATTTGCATGTTAAAGGCTGTGGAGCTAGCTGAGTGGTAAGATTGCCTGCTCTGTAACCATAATCACCTGAGTTCAAAATCCAGGGGCAGCAATAGAGCTCAGCAACAAAAGGTGCTTGCTTCCAAAATCCCAACCACCTGAGTTCGAGCCCTAGTTTCCACATGCAGGAGGAAAGGAAGGGATTCTAAAAAGCCAGGCATAGGTATCCAGACCACAGCACTGTGACAGAGAGGGGACAGGAAGACTACTGTGGCTCTCTAAAAAGCCAGATATAGGCACCTGTAACCACAACCCTGACGGGGGGGGGGGGGGGCGGGGGGCAGACTGGAGGATTGTTGTGGCTCCTTGGCTGGCCATCAGGCAACCTCCAGGTTCAGTGAGAGACCCTGCCTCAAGGGAGTGAGGCAGAGAGTGCTGGAGCAGGACAGCTAACATCCTTTGTCCTCTGTGAGTGTAACTCCCGCATCTCACACACACACACAAGCACACACACACACACACAATCACACAATACACAAACAAACACACACAAACATAACACAATGTCACACACACACAATCACACATTACACATACAAACACATACAAACATAACACAATGTCACACACACACACACACACACACACACACACACACATTTGAGGACAGTGGAACAGCTCCGCCACAGTAGTAAGTCAGCATCATTTAAAGGCACAGCTCATAACATTTATTTCTAATTCTTTAAAGCCATCTTTAAAAGGAAATAGAGCCTGTAACCTGCGCAGCACCCCCACAGGGACAATCTCCCTTTGGCTCTGCTCAGTAATTCAATTGTGATGGGAAGGTTGTGCAGTCATAGCAAAAGAGAGATGAGAAGACAAAAAAAAAAAAATAAAACTGAAAAGAGAGAGAAAGCCTTCAGCAGCCGCCATCTATCTTGTGGAAAATGAAAAGTGCTTACCCGTGCCCAGATAGTAAATCCTGCCTGCTTTATTAAATAAATGTAGTATTTCACTCAAGAAAGGAGACCTTTGGAATGCTTGGGAAAGCTTGCTGGCTTTGAAATGGAATCAAGATTGATTTATGGGGAAGTTCTCCTGCGTGTCTGTTTTTCTTCTCTCTGACACAAGGAATGGTAACTGAGACACAGAATTCATTTT
Source organism: Microtus oregoni (assembly GCF_018167655.1). Taxonomy (NCBI): domain Eukaryota; kingdom Metazoa; phylum Chordata; class Mammalia; order Rodentia; family Cricetidae; genus Microtus; species Microtus oregoni. The sequence goes on from NW_024543978.1 coordinate 6,743,797, forward strand.
AAAAGACCAAGAGAAAGAGTTGGGTATTGGAAATCTGGGGCTTTATTTATCTTACTTAAAAAAAAAAACATAGAAGTTCTGAGCGGCGCCTGGATAGGCAGAGTGGTTATGCCAAGTTCACCACGAGGCACACACTGGTGTGTGCTGCAGCCTGGCCTGATGCTGGCCACACAGCTGGTGTTCTGGAACCCTGGTAACCCTTCCTATGTAATTTCTGGTTCACGCTTTTGACTTTTCTTTGTTTTATATTCTTGCCTGAAGCAAAGGCATGAGTTAGGGTCATTTCAAGTGCAGGGGGAGGGAACCTGCTTTATTGAAAAGAAGTTGGCTGAAGAATTGAAGAGTTCATGGGCCTGTCAGCTTCAGGTACAGCAGGGTCCAGGGGCTGAATGGCGGTGACAGGAGTTCAACGCCAACAATGTCTCCTGACTCTCATAGCATATTCCATAGCTTTGTTCCCCTTAACTGGAGTCTCTTGGGGTCTATCCTCGAATGATTTTAGGGTTCACCATCTCGGTTTACACTTTTCTAACAGCTCAGGAGTTTTAGGGAGCCATTGCAGTTGGGCTAACTTACCTCATTCGCAGGTAGCACTGGTTATTGTGACCAGTCCGTGATGAGTGGTTACAGTCTCAGCCCAACTCCAGCCTCCTGGACTGATGCTGGAGAGGCAGCCCTCCCTTAGGAACGTCAGTCAGTGGTGATCTGGGAAGAGGGTGTGATGCAGGAGAATGCTCTGGTAAACTGTAAAGATTTATCCCTCGTATTAGTTTAATAAAACACTGATTGGCTTGGCCAGTAGCCAGGCAGGAAGCATAGGTGGGGCAACCAGACTAGGAGAATTCTGGGAAGAGGAAAGGCAGAAAGACACAGTCACCAACCTGATGCAGAGGAAGCAAGTTTTTACTGAGAAAAGGTATCAAGCCACATGGCTAAACATAGATAAGAATTACGGGTGAATTTAAGTGGTAAAAGCTAGTTAATAATAAGCCTGAGCTAATAGGCCAAACATTTATAATTAATATAAGTCTCGGTGTGTTTCTTTGGGCCTGAATGGCTGTGGGACTGGGTGGGACAGAATTTTCCTTCTACAGGGGTGAAGATGATAGATATAAATTTTGGGCACTTTATTTCCATCCCTTTTATGTTCTTCATTTCTCTCTCTTAATCTGTTTAACAGTGACTGGCAGATTGCTGTGCGTGTGGCTCATTCCTGCAAGAAGTACAACATTTTAGAAGTGGGTAATTTAATGGTCAGATTTTTTTTACATTCATATTTATCTTGTGTGTGTGTACTCATGATTGTATGTGTGTGGTGTGTGTGGTCTGTGTATATGTGTGGTCTGTGTATGTGTGCTCATGATTGTGGTGTGTGTATGTGTACTTATGATTGTATATGTGTGGTGTGTGTGGTCTGTGTATATGGTGTATTTGTGGTTTGTGTGTACTCATGATTATATGTGTGGTGTGGTGTGTGTGTACACACGCATGCCACAGTGTATGGAGGTCAGAGGACAACCTTTCAGAGGTTGATCCTCTCTTTCCACTGTGATTTTTAAAGGTCAGACTCAGGTCATCCGATTTGGTAGCAAGTCCTCTTACCTGCTGAACCATCTTGCCGCAGGTCCTCACTCAGTGATTTGATATGTGAGAATTCAGTGGTGATGAGCAAACTTGGCGTTCACACTTCTGGGCTGAGACCCCTGTTTAATCCTGTTAGTAACTTCTTAGGGGAGGTGGGTCTATTTGGGCTCATGATTTCTGAGCACCGTGGGGAGTCACTGTGGTGTGTCTGTGCAGTCTTTGTCTGGCAGAGGCTTTTCTGCAACAGCTGTTCAAGTCACTGCAGAGCAGGAAGCAAGAGCAGGGGCAAGATAACCTTCAAAAGTCCCATCCCTTGTGACTTTCATCTGCCTGCCAGGCTATGCTTCCTAAAGGCTCCACAAATGTCAAAACAGTGCCAGAAGCTAGGGACCAGACCCTTGAAACCTGACCAAGTGAGGATGGGAGGATGGCGGGAGAATGCTCTGACTGTCAGTCCTGAGGAGGAAAGTCATGCTTGGCAAGTAGGCAGCCCAGAGGGATTGCCTTGTGACCATCTCTGACCTTGTCCTGAACTCTTGTGTGCAGTACCTGCAGTTATCATAAAGCCTTACGGGTATGCATCATTCTCATCTCCTCTCTCAGAAAACAGTACAGGGCTCTTGGGGCACAGATGAAGTTGGATTCACCCAGCCAGTTAAGGAATAAGCCATGGATTCTTACTAATTCTAAGTACTACTTTGTGGTTTCTCACAGGAATCAATCTTTTTTTTTTGACTTAATTTTTTGAAGACTTCATACATGTATACAATGTATGTTGGTCCTTTCCACTCTCTTCATCTCCCCTACCCCTCCCAACATACCTCTGATCTCTCTTTCAATTTCATGTCTTTAAAAGAAATAATCCACTGAGTTCAATTACCGCTGCTCATATCCACATGTATGTGGGATCACACACTGGGGCATGGGCAACCTCCCAGTGGCCACCCCCACCAAAAAAAGTGGCTCTCCCCCACTCAGGAGCCATTACAGCCCTTCTCATAGGGGATTTAAAAAATTCCTCTCTGCATTTGTAATTAAAAATTAGCAATATAAATAGAAGTTTATCCATCACAAATAGTCCAGCTCACACAGATGCATGCTCACACACAAAGCTGAGGATGGGCCACATGCATTTGTGTCCTGGCATCAGCTTAGAGAAGACACTGTCCAGTCTTGGCTTCTCCTTCTCCCCGAGGTACAGCAACACTCACGTGACCTGCCAGGGGTCAGGAGGGGCCTCTGGAATTTATTGTTGCTTTAGGAACCTAGTTGGGATTGGCCTGTGGCAGGCTCAGAAGCTGGTGCAAAGGCCAGACCTGTGTTTGGGAGCCTGGTTAGATAATTCATAGAGAACACACTCAGCAGTTAGAACAAATGCCACCTGGCGGCAGGCTGGGCCCTCACTTGGTGCTGGCTGTGATTGTGGCCAGCAGAAACTACCTCTCCCAGGTGGCTGGTCAGATACACATTGCTTCTCTGTACCATTTTCCCAGCATTCCCTGAGTTCTGCTCTAACTACCCGTCAACCTGGTATGCTGGTGTCTCTGAGTCTACTCAGTCTTTTCTTGTGTAGTTGGCTCACTGTCCTTCAAGGACTCCCCAGGTTGGTCAGTGGCCTTGGAGCAGCCTGTATTAGAGAGGTGTCCTCTGAAGGAAGCCCTCACCTCAACCAGCCTTTATGTTCGCCCCATGGCTACGTCATTGCCTCATTTGCTCACCAAGCACAGGTCCATGTGTCTTCCTCCTGCTCATCACTGTGCTGCACGGGTGATTGGAAAGGGTTTCGATTACCTATTAAACCTGACTTGGGATCATTAGCAACAAATAGTGTTTTCTCAGGGCAGACAGAGTTCAGAATTCAGAAGAAGCTGTGGCTTTCGTTCTGGCCCTAAGAAGGGGGAACACTGGGCACAGTTCTCTTAGTGCAACGAAAGAACAAACCAGGATTCCTCATGTCTCCACCTGTGGTCCCTTCTGCCTCAGTTCTCTATGAGCTGCTGGCAGGAAGCTAGAAGGGGGACGCCTCACTCTGGACTTGAACCCATACCTACCATTCAGTACCACACAGGTTCCTGGACCCTGGATGACCAGTTTCTCAGTGTGCTCAATGGCTCTGCCGTCTTCATAAAGTTGTGTGTTGGGGGAATCAAACGACATTAGGTATTTTGAGAAATCACTTCTGGTATTCCAGTGCTTCAGAGGGAAGCACCAATGAGTTGTCATCAGATATATGGTACGTGCTTTAGCCTGCTTCCTATTGCTGTGGTAAAATGCCACGACCAAAGTCAATGAGAGGAGGAAAGGAACTATTTCTTCATACAGCTCTCAGGTCTCCATCATGGAGGGAAGTGAGGGCAGCAACCGGGGGCAGGCAGTGAAGCAGAGACCATGGAGGAGTGCTGCTGACTGGCTTGCTCAGTCTTCTTTCTTATGCACGCAGGACCGCTTTCTCAGAGGTGGCGCCACCCACAGTGAGCAGGGTCCTCCCAATTCCGCAATCAATCTGGAAAATGCACCACAGCCTTGGCTGTGGGTCAGTCCTATGGGAGCATTTTCCCAACTGACGTTCCTCTTCTCAGATGATCCTGGCCTGTGTCAAACTGACAAAAACAAACAAACAAAACAAACTAACCAAAACAACATGTATTCATGTAGAATCTGGTTCATAGCAAGCTCAGAAGCATGAACTAATAATGCAGGTGACACAGATGCCCACAGAAGCCATTTGCAGCCTCTAGTGTGGAGGGGCAAAAAGGAGGTTTGCAGTTCAACTGTGCTGTGGGATAATGCTTTTGTACACTGTAAAAATTTGTCACTTTTATTGGTTTAATAAAACACTGATTGGTCAGTAGTCTGGCAGGAAATATAGGTGGGGCAACCAGACTAGGAGAATTCTGGGAAGAGGAAAGGTAGAGATGCAGCTACCAGAAAGATACAGAGGAAGCAAGATGAGAATGCCTTACTGAGAAAAGGTACCAAGACACATGGCTACCACAGACAATTATGGATTAATGTAAGATATAAGAGTTAGTTAGTAATAAGCCTGAGTGAATAGGCCAAACATTTTATAATTGATATAAGTCTCTGTGTGTTTCTTTGGGACTGAAGAGCTGTGGGACCTGGTGGGACAGAAACTTCCATCTCTAATAGCACCACCGTCTGGGGATGAAGAATGGGTTCAAATACATGAACCTATGAGGAACAGTCTCAGAAAATCAGAGGTGCCAACTTTTTGAAATTTTGTCATGATATTGCCACCTAATCTCTCTCTCTCTCTCTCTCTCTCTCTCTCTCTCTCTCTCTCTCTCTGTGTGTGTGTTTGTGTGTAGTTGTCTTGATTACTAACTAATATAGGAGGGTCCAGCCCACAGTGGGTGGCACCACCCCTAGGCAGGCAAGTCTGGGCTATGTGGGAACACTAGCTGAGCAGGGACCTGGAAGTGAGCCAGAGGGCAAACCAAAACGTTGCATTCTTCTATGGTTTCTGCTTTAAGTTCTAATTGGAGTTCCTGCCTTGACTTCTATCCACAAAGGACTGTGACACAGATGGTCAGATTAACCCTTTCCTAAGTCAGTGTGTTGTATCACAGCAGCAGAAAGTAACTTGGGTGACATCTAAGACAGACAGAGTTTGGAAAAGTTATTAACGAATCAGAGAGAAAATAAAAGGCATTCCTGAGAGGTTTCCCATTTTGGACCCTCATTTATGCTTGTGATATTTCAACCTTTCTATTCTATTTATTTTTAAAAATTAAATTTTTGACTGAATTCAGTGCTTCATAGTGGGGCCATGCACTGTGACTTACCCCCTGGAAGGATGCTACAGGATTTGATTTGCTCCTCATTCCCTGGAAGTTCCAATGATGATAAATACAGAGTTCCACTCTCTTCTGTAGGTTCCCCCAGATCTAGGCCATTGGCTCAGACACCCCCAGTGCAAACAGAGACATGCTATTTACCATCAGTGTGTCCCACCCAGTAGCTAGAATGGCAGAAGCCTTGCTTACTGACCATGATAAGCCAGGCTGGCTGAGGCAGAACTAATTAGTGGACGTCAGAGATTGTTTGAACCCCATACAAGGAGAACAGGAGGACAAGCCCTTTCTGGGATTCCTGGGAGGTGACAGCCCAGCTTAAAATTCAGAAAGCCAAATGTCCATCAATCTGATGCACCAGTAGAGGGATAAAGAGGCATGCCCACAGTTGCTCCCCACTCAACAGAGCAAAGAACTGGAGGAGAGTCAGTACACTGCCCCTTCAGGCACGTGTGTGTGTGTGTGTGTGTGTGTGTGTGTGTGTGGAGGGCTTATTCCCTGTAGAGCTAGGATGCAGAAATGATGAAAACTCTTCACGTGAAAAAGATAGGAACAAAAGAAAGAAGAAACTGGGGTTGCATGCTGTGGAAAATAGAGAGCAGGAAAACGCAGGCTGTACCAATCCCCTCACCTCCCTCTCTCTCTTATCCTCCCTCTCTGTCTCTGTCTCTGTATCTTTGGGTTAATATAGTAGAGAAAACATGAACAAAGGAAGGGAGGGGATGAAGTCCCCTGGATGTTTGGTAGAAGAGTTCCCTGATAAGGAAGAAGGGCTAAGGAGTGTGAAAAGGCCCTGAGGTAGGGGTGAGGTGATCTTGGATAGACTGGAGAACAGTAGAACCTGGGAGGGCCAGGCAGGAACCACCAGCAGATCAGAGAACTGCCTAAGATTGCAGGGAAGTAAATAGGGCCACACTCAACTGGCCACTGGGAAGACTTATCTGCCATTCAGAAGGAAGGGGAGTTACTGGTGGATTGTGGGCTCAGCGATGGTCAAGTTGGGAGTGAGTGTATGAGATGAATTCACCCTGAAGCTTCGTCTATTGTGGCTTCTTGCTGATTTGCTCTGGTGACTGACTCTTGTTCATTGGTTCATTGACCAAAATGTGCATAACATCTCTGTGTGAAAGCTGTGCTCATGGATGAGGCTACAGTAACGGAAGCACTCCAGTCCTAGGCTCCTTCAGTCTGCAATTAGGGGATGGGGCCGAGGAAAATAAGCATGCTGTACAAACAAACAGCAAACAAACCCTGGCGACATAACTGGTGATGAACCCTGGGAAAGGCTGAACCTTTGCATGTTGCTGGTGGGAATGCAAGTGGGAGAGTCACTGCTGTAGAGCTTGGTGTCACCTGCAAAGGCTAAGACACTCAGCACTGTCACTTAACTAACTCAGAAATTCACTCCTACGCACGTATGCCAGTAACGGCAAGCATCCATGTAAATTCGTGTATGAGGAAGCTCATAGCAACGCTCTTTGCAGTAGTCAGTGGGCAGGAACATCCCGGTTGTCAGTGTTGATGAATGGGGAAGGGCAATGTGGTCTATTCGCTCACTGTGATGGATATGATACACTGATGTGGACTGACCGGCAAAACCAGACACAAGGGCCGCATGTTGCATGACTACACTAATGGGAACTGGCCTGAAGAGGGAAGTCTACATGGACAGAACACAGCCCATTGCCTGGGGCTGGGCAAGAAGGGAATCAGTGAATCCGTGTGTCACTGATGGGTGCTTGATTACCTTTGGGGAAGTGCTTGGGATCTAGGTAGAAGTGAGGCTTTCACAGAATTGAGAATCTGCTTGCTGACACTATGTTATCTGCTTTCCATTTACTAGTTTTGCATCGTGTAAATTTGACTTCATTTAAAATACGAATGTCCAGCATTGTATAGGGAATAGACCAGGTATCATGATAGCAAGAAGAATGGGATGGGGCGGAGAGTTTCCCACATACGTAGGGGCTGGGAAGAAGCCTGGACTGTGCAGTTATATGAGGGCAGCTGGGTACATTCATTTATAAACAAATGGAAAAATTCTGGACCAATGTACTAGAAATTAATAGAGGTTGTTTCCCAGTGTGGGGAGGGACAGCAGAGATAAGGAACTGGTCTGGGGTCAGAGGAGAATAATGCAGATTTTAGTTGTTCAGTCTTTATTTTTAGAGGCTAGGTTATATGAAAAATATTAAGTACACATAATAATGGAAGTATTGTGAGTTCCCAAGCACAGTTGGAGCTAGCTTTAGCAGTAGAAACTCATAGCCAAGCCTGCATTCTGCTCGCCCTCACAAATATCCCCATTATGTTTTCCAGAGAATCCTATTTTGCTTACATGTATTCAAGCTTTGTCCCCCTCTATGAAATATAAATATTCTCTCCAAGGTATTTTAAAGATGATAATTGTATCTCTAACAATAATTTTTTTCTTACTGCACATGTACTTTTATTGTTGTTGCTTCAATACATTATTTTAATAATTAATTGAAAAGTAAGGTGGGTTGTCCGCAGCTTTTGACTCTTTGCAACAAGTGAAATTTCCTGAGGGCTGGACACAAACTTCTCTCATCCCTCGGTCCATCCTCCAGCTTCCATCAGTACTGAAGTCAAGGTCATAGGCTCCCTGCAGGGACCACAGAGAAGGGCAGGGGGAAGCAGGCTGCACCAACACGCCCTTGCCCCCGCTCTTCTCTCTCTCTTTCTCTCTCCAACCTCCCTGTTTGTGTGTGTGAGTGTGTAACTTTGGATAATACAGTGGAGAAAATATGCACTCAGGCTTGAAGGAGGGTAGATGAGGGAGTCCCTGGCTCTCCTGCCATTTCTTGTTCACGCTCCGACCCTGACCAGCATCCATCACCTGTTGGGATTCTACTTTCCCCACACCCTGTGGCCACAGTGAGTATCTAGCTCATGGGGTTTACGGTGAAGGTAAGTGAAATTTTGTAGGTGAGGTTACCAGCCTTCCGTGTGGTGACAAGTGACAATATATTCTTGATAAATCCCATTTTTGTTCTTATTTTCTTTGGTGGCGATGTACAGAAGAAATTGAACAGCCATCTCTCTGGCTTTACTTTATAAGTGTTCTGTATGTAACGGTGTGGTTGCAAATATGGATTTGGAGCCCGTGACCCTTCGCTAGCTGGGAAGCTGTTTTCCAAAAACCATTAAAAAGTTCATAGAATGTGCTCAGCTCACCAGCGGACCACCATTGCCATGACTATCTACTAGAGATCAGTTTTGTGTCTGGAAAGAACACACGCACTCTAGTTCAGGATGGAAGAGCATCTAGTTCCCCGGAGATGTCGAGGTTCACTTCCCACAAATAGCACTGTCAGAGTGAAAAATAGGGATGCACATTCTCTCTTGACTGGAATCTATGCTTGTACTCAAATCAACAAGAGAGAAGAGACTCACACAGCCTCTGCACCAGCTTCCTTGCAGAGAGGGTCAGCTTGGGCTGGAACTGAAGGAACTCTCCCCAAACCGTTCCTACACAAAAGAGTTTATGGTCTAAGGATGGAACTTCAGGAAACTGTCTGTATTTTCTCCTCTTTTCAAATATCATTCCTTTCATGTTACACCTTTGAGGGTGCCTCTGCATTGGGGAATGATAGCAGTATGGATGCCCAGAGATGTCCTCAAACAAAAAAGACAGAGAGAACACTAAAGACACTGGTGCTCTTCCTGGTGCAGCATATGCATGCAGGAACCGTGAATTGGGCTATTATGCCATTCTTGTAATTACTGTTAACGTCGTCACTGATACCTTGGTCACCAAGACACGTGGCTGAGACCAGGAGTGGGGTGTGGAGGGAGGGGGCTTGCTTTCAGCTGGAGTGCTCATGGCAAGGCTCCGGGACTGCAGTTGAGGAGTAGGATTTCACGTGGCTCTTGGGTCTATGCAATATTCAAACCTGTGATAAAGAGGACCAAAGAAGCCAGTCTGAGCACAGCCTTGTGGGTAGTGTGTCAGAAGTCTGTCTTGGCTGGAGTGCCGATTCCACAAGGCAGGTATTGAAGTGGGAGTTGTGGGTCATGGCTGAGCCACGGAGAATCTTGAATTCAAAATGGAGAAACACTGGGTTGAGTTCCTGGGTCAGTGGTTGATAATCTTTTTCTGTGATGACATGTCTGATGGATGGTATTCATATACACAGCTGTCTCTGTGGGGACAGCCAGCACTTGGCATGATCCTGTGAAATTCCATCCTTTCTGTTCTATAGAAGGATTCAGACTGGAAGACAAAGGATTGACGTGGCATTTCCATTGTGATGGATCTCACCTGGTTCTTTATGGGCATGTTCCTCCTCTCCAAACGTGGAGACCATAATCACCACATACAGATTATATTGTGGTTCTGGAGATGACCCCAGGGTTTGAGTCCTGACTCCTGATAACCTTGGACACATCATCAAATCCTTCTTTGGCTCCATGCCCTCACATTTCAAATAGGGAAGGTCATATTTCCTACATCAGAAAGGAACTAAGAGAGTAAAATCAGATATTGTATATTCCACACTTGGCATAAGTTATAAATGCACGAACTACCTAAGTTTGTAACTCATGAAGTTTTAGAACCCAATGCTCTCAGCAAGGGAGTCACTGAGCTTTGTGAGCAGGAAGATAGAAGGGGACAGTGTGGGCAGATAGCACAGGATGGATAAGAGAGAGGGAGTTAGAGTCAGCCTGGCCAGAATTCAGATGCTGCCACTTCCTGGCTGTGTGGCTGTGGGTAGGCAGACTGTATCATGAAGTCTCAAGTCCTAGTCTACAAAATGAATGAGAAAATAACAGTGCCTGCCTCCTGGGCTCATTGTGAGGGTGTTTGAGGATGCCTATTCCTGAGTGGCTGTGTTGGCTGAGCTACCGACTCACCTGTAACCAATTGTAGCAAGGCTTTCAGCTGAAAAGTGCATACAGCTACAACCTGATGCTTCCCTACAGGTTCTAGGTCCTCTGCAAACCCGACACTTCCTGTAGGTTCTAGATTCTCTGCAAACCTGACGTTTCCTGTAGGTTCTAGGTCCTCTGCAAACCTAATGCTTCCTGTAGGTTCTAGGTTCTCTGTAAACCTGACGTTTCCTGTAGGTTTGGGGTTCTTTGTGAAGACACGATTGAGGGTTGGGTTTTCACATGAAGGTTCGTTTGGGGAAGGACTTGCTCCCAGGCGCTGAGGTTGTTGGAAGATCTTGTACCTGTTGGCTGTAAACTGGTATGTACCCCCAACTCCTGCTTTACTGGTGACTGGACTCTGTCCTCAGTGCCCTCTTGAATAGGGCACTTGCTGTACAAGCCCAAGGACCCGAGTTTGAATCTTGGGAGCTCACGTAAACAACAGTGGCATAGCCCTGAAATCATAGCACTGCTATGGGGGATGGGAGGCAAAGGTGGGAGAACCGCTTGGAAGTTCACGGGCCAGGGAGTGTGGAGGACACAGCACGGCAGGGACAACTCGAGAGACTGCCTCAAAACAAGGGCAGACCGGGAGAACTGACTTCTGAAAACTGTCCTTCAGCCTCCACACGTGTACGCACACTCACGTTTATATCACACACGCTTTACACACACAACACATAGACACACACACACAATAAACTAAACCCTGTCTGACTCACGTAACTGGGGAGATTTACGTAATGTGGGTAGTCTGAGGTGTACCTTGATTCCAGGGTCATGAAGATCCTACCTACACATTTTCTCTTGGGCCCGCTGTCACTATCGGCCTGGCTCAGTTAAAACTGCATTTTGTGTGTGTGTGTGTGTGTGTGTGTGTGTGTGTGTGTGTAGATCAGAGGGACAACTTGTGGGAATTGGTTCTTTCCTTGTAATGTGTGGGTGACAGGAATCAAACTCCGGTCATCAGACTTGGTGGGAAGCCCCTTGTCCACCGAGCCATCATGCTGGCCTCGCTGGCTTTAACAGAGCTGTTTGGCACTAACCATCCCCATGCAAGTCTCATCACCTGATAAATACTTGTCACCTGCTCATCTTAGAACCTTCCAGAGAGGCCTAGGACAATGCTCAGAATACTCGTCATCCATAGGGTGGGGCTGACTTCTAACTCATGCCCCTCAGGTGGGTTTGTAGAGCGAAAGAAAGAGACAAGGAGGTGCAGAGCTAATAGGCGCTGGGCGTGTGAAGCAGTGGATGCTCACTAGAGCGGAATATATCGCAAATTTAATTAGGTGATGATTTATGAATCCCCCTTTATTATATTTGTCTTTGCCACCGAGACTCCTGGTTCCATAAAGGGCAGGATGTGTGCCTGTCTGCCTCACTTATAGATCCCCAGGATACTATGCAGGCTGGGCAGGAGCAGAGATCAATAAGCGGTTCTTGAATGAATAGATGAAGCTCATAGTTTGTCAGGGAAAGATGAAGGTAAGACGGGATGAAACTCCGTGAGTTAACTTGAACTGTAAAGGGCAAGGAAAGCAGAAACTCTGTCTATGATCATGGGAGCACTGTGTTGTTTACATACGAATCGGACTCTGGAAAGCCTGGCAGAGAGTATGTCAGGAGCTGAGAGATGGCTCAGTGGGTAAGAGCGCTTACATCATAGGCTTGAGGAGCAGAGCATTGATCCCACTGCTGTGTAACAGGAGGACATACGGCAAACACCTGTAAGACAAGCTTGCAGGAGGAGGTGAGAAAAGGAGATTGCTGCCTCTTGCTGACTTGCAGCACAGCCAAGAAAATGTGAGCCTGCATTCAGGGGAAACTCTGCTCCAAACAAATAGGTGGACAGAGAGAGTGAGGAGGACACCAACGCACACTTGTGCGCACATACTCGCTCACACTGTGTAAATGAATAAATATTTAAGTTTTTCAACACCAAAACCAAAAAATAGAATTTCTCACATCTTAGCTTCATCATGGTCTTTAAGATAAATGAAAGTTGTGACTATGATGAGGTTTGATTGTTTACAGATGCACACGAGCACACATAACACATAGACACTCACACAGACATACACATACACCCAGACATACATATGCCTACACTCTCACACACCTATACACACGTACACACATATACATACATACACACATAAATACACACATACATACACACTCTCACACACATGCACACACACACACACACACACACACAGAGTGTTATATGACAGATGATACAGAGCATACTGGAGAGCCACTGGGAGAAAACACGGACTTGACTTCTCACCTGCCCCTTTCTGCCTATTCTTGTTTATCATGTGATGTGCCAATATTAAACACTTTAAGAAGAACAAGTGAGAAGCCATTATCGCTGGCACAAGAGCTGAGCTGTCAGCAAAAATTCTACATATGGCAGCTTCAAGGACAGGGGGGCACAGAGGTGCAGGAAGAGCTAAGACTGGGAGGAAGATAGTCTGTCCTCAGCACTGGGAAGGTTACTGTATGCAGGAACCTGAGCTCTCTGGTCTTCAAAATCAGAGTGCCTGGACAGACCCTCCCACAGCTGGGAAATAAGGAAGAGAACCATGAAGCATCCACATGATGTCCTGTGTGCTCTCTGTACTTTCCCAATGTGATTGAGGCTCTCTTAGGATGGGACACAGGTCATTTTTAATAGAGGTTTTAGAAATAATCCCCAGAGAAATTATAGACAGTATTATACTCTTTGTAAAAGGATAGTCTACCTTACACACATATATGCACACACTCACACAGACATACATCTACACACATACATACACCTACATGTACACATACACTCACACAGACATACACACACTCATACATACACAGAGACATATATACACCTACACACACTTGTACCTACATATACACACACACACACATACACATACACTTTCACATACACACATACATGCATACTCACACATACACTGAGACATATACACCTACACATACATATATACACCTACATATACATACACACTCACACAGACATACACACACACTCACACATACACAGAGACATACATACACTTACACACAGGGTTTTATGCCCCCTTGAGGATGAGTGACATACATGTGGTCAATGCTAAACACTGTGTACTTAACCTGTTAATGTCGTAAGTGATAGAGGCACATGGCTACCAGAGCATGCTCTTTAAAAGCTAAATGATGCAAATAAGTATCTTAATTTTATTTTCTTCCTGGCACTTACTTATTATATAACCTAGCCATGCCTCAGATTGATAATCTTCCTACCTCAGCCTCTTGTGTGCTGGGATTGCAGGTGGGGACCACAGCCCGAGATTCCAGATGTTGTTAATTCTCGCCTAGGTTTCTTTGCCCAGAGGCCATTTCTACATGCCTTTATAATTTTCCTTATAATTTAAAATTCTGAATTTATGTAGAGTAACATGTCTCACTATGGCACTAACATTCATATACATTTTGTGCTCGGCCACTGCCTTCTGCACTTCTCCCTGTCACCTTCTTGCCCATCCCCTTCCTTTCCTCAAGTAGTCTCTCTTGATTTCATGTCAACTGTATTCCACTAACCTACCCTGATATCTTCCCCTCTCCCTGTTACTTTCTGCTTTCATGCCCTGCTCCTCGAGACACACATGTAAATCTAAATCTACACTCTACTGGGCAGTGTTTATCTTTCTGAGTCTTGTATGTTTCCACTCCACAGTGACTTCTTGTTCCATCCATTTTCCTGCAAATGATGTGACATGCTTCTCTTTGGGGATAAACTCCCATTGTGTCTATGGACCACATCTTCATCCATCGTTCTGTGGATGGATCCCTGGCTGGTTCCACCCTCTCCGTGGACCACATCTTCATCCATCCGTCTGTGGATGGATCCCTGACAGGCTCCACCCTCTCAGTGACAGATAAAGATGCTGTGGTCGAGTCACTCATTTTATTCAACCTTGTTTCTATGTCTAGAATCCAGATCTCATTCCTGGTCCAGTGCATGTTTCAATTTTCAACCTTGCATTTAGATTATGAAATCCTTCAGAAACCATTGAAGAAAGGCCTGGGGCACTCTGGGACAGAGTTCTGCTCAACTATGTGGTCATGGGGACACCGAGGATCCATGAAGCTTTCTGATCTTGCTTTTATACACTCTACAGGGGACTGCAATCAGCCAAGAGCTTTGGACAGAAACTCACAGCCCTAGGTGAGGGGATCCTAACAGATCTCAGCCCAGGCTCATAGATCCTGATGTTTCCCTCCAGATCCCCCATTGTTAGGAACCAGAAGAAATCCCAGCAAGTGGGAGTCACTGGTTGAGAATGACAATGGAAGGCAGACAGATCTGAGTCTCTGGCTCTGGGATCTGGCACCATTGTTTAACAGTGGGTTCTATACCACTGAATGCACACGCCAGTTCTCATGGAGCAAAGAAGAGCCCACGTGAGCTCTCAATCCTACAAGAATCGTATCCCTTTATTTTTTTGTCATCAAGTATTTTAAATTTTGAATTTTCATATTCAGTACACATTTTACATAGTCATTCATTCATTTTGGAGGAGAATCCTTGACTGAGATTTGCATAACATTTGCCTGGTCATTTCCACACCTGTCAATCACTGCAAAGGAATACTCACAAGTCAAGTCAATTTAATTCTCTGAACCTGGCGGAGTACTTCTTAGTTTTCTTTTAAACTCAAAAAAAAAAAAAAGAAGGTATGGCCAGCCTAATCTACACACAGAGCATACAGGGTCCAAACTATGAAAGTCCATCTCTGTTACTCTCTTCTGGAGCAGAATGTCAGGGGGCTACTTAGAAGATGATGAACTGACATTTTAACTTGGTAGTTGGGGAGGCAGGAAGTGTCAAGGCAAATTTCTGATTATACATTACTTTATTAAAATCTAAAGAACCGGGTTCAGAATCCTGCCCTCAGACATGCTCTTTATTGACTTAGCCAAGGTCTCCTGCAGGTGCTATGACAGTTATCCCTCGGCGTAGGCCTATGCTGTCAGTTTTGCCAACCTCACCCAAACTAGACATACCCGGGAAGGAGGGGCCTCATTTGAGGGATTGACTCTTTCAGGTTTGGCCTATGGGCATGTCTGTGGGGACATTTTATTGATTAATGATTGATGTGGGAGAACTCTGCCTATTCCGGGCAGGCTTTCCCTGTGTAGGTGGTCCTGGGCTGTATAAAAAGGCAGAATCAACAAGCCATAAAATCATGCCAGTAAAGCAACATTTCTCCATGGCGTCTGCTTCAGTCCCAGCTTCCTGGGGAGTGGGAATCCATGGATGATAAACTGGGACCTGAAATCAAAAAAACCCTTTCCTCTCCAAGTTACTTTTGGGCCATGGTGTTTATCGTTGCAACAGAAAACAACCACAATACCTATTTTACTTGCTATTCCTTCTTTCTCTCAGGTATCAACCAAGACCTGGCTTCTTCCCCAGAGCAGATCTGACACCCTCTCCCTGGCTGCCCCATGCTTTCCTGACTGGTGTAACCTCTGTGTAGTCAGGTATGATTATGCCAGCGCTGCCATCTGTGCAGGTGTCGGGGAGGGAGCTCAATGCCTCGGCTCCCTCTACCCTTCATGCTGCTTTGGTGAGGAGGTGAGGCTGGGAACCAATCTCTGATGGGTCCATATGGCAGAGAGAGGGGACCACACAGACCAGAGGTGCTCTCAGAACCTCTGCAGCCCATGACTTTATCTGCATACCGATCTGCGTCTGTGATCAGCATGTTACATTTCCTGCAGAGTGTCAGCTGGATGATAGCGACAGGATTTCTGCCCTTGTTGTTCTCTGCAGCACACAGAGTGGCTCCTGACACACAGTAGGTGCTTTCAAGTATTAGGGGCTGGGGAGATGGCTCAGTTTGTGATGTGCTCAGAGGGGGATCCTGAGTTTCATCTTCAAGTCAAAAGCTGAGTGTCCAGCACTCGCTGGGTAGGTGGGCGGGGCCAGGCAGATACCAGGGGCTCACTACATACCCAGCCTCGCCCAGTGCAAGTCTGTCTCATAACACGAGGTGGCCAGATCTTGGGAATGATACCTGAGGCTGACCTCTGGCCTCCTCGGGTGTGTGCTTGCATCTATACAATCCAACCACAAATCCAAAGCAGTGGCTCTTGACTTTTACAGCCTTTTTTTCCTCCTTATTTAGTTTAGTTTTTATTTGTAGCTTAGCTATTCAGCTCTTGAGATAAATTCACCAGGATCCCGGGATTTATTCGCTGCATCATGGTGTTCATACCACTTCACTTTCATTTAGAGATATGAAAATTGGCTGCGGCTTTTCTTCAATTCTTCTCTCAAGGCTGCTATCCTCTCCCTGCATCAGATTGAATGGAAACGCTAATAAAGGGATGAAAATATCTCCGGGTTATTTTATTAGGATAGAGGCAACATAAAAGCTCCACACCTCTATGTAACTTATATAAACCTGAAACTCTATATCAGAGCCTCATGTGGAAAATCATGTCTCCTGAGGGCATCCTCTTAAGTTTCAGTTTGAGGAGAACATCATTGCTTGGCAATAATTGTTTCCCAGTTTTTGATGCCTGGCCTGGTTTCCAAATATAAAGTATTTATTCATGGTATTTTATTTTTATTAGTTATTTTTAGACAGGGTCTTATTGTTTCAGGATAACCTATAACTCACTCTGCAGCCAATAATGACCTTAGACTTCTGATCCTCCTGCCTCCACCTTTCCAGTGCTGGGACTATAGGTGTGCACCACCACATCTGGCTTACACAGTGTTGGGGAACAAACTCAGGGTTTTGCGAGCATAGGGCAATCTCTTCACACATTGAGCCACGTGCTCACACCTCAACTACACTTTTTAAAAAGTTACTTTTAGAAACCAAATCTTCTGTTTCCTTCTCAGTTTGGCTTTGATGTTTTTGTGTCTGTGTAATTTAAAACGACTTACATACATGGACATGCCGTAGAATGTCTATTGGTGTATGTGTGTATGAGGGGGAAGGGGGAAGATGGGGAGGTCGTCGGTGTTCACCACTGGCTCCTCTGAGCTGCAGATCTCTAGACTGGAGTGTGGATGGAGCTGGTGGGGAATGATACTCCTAACATTAAAGATAATGTGCAGCCCTGCCAGCCTCACTGCCCGTTAAGTTGGCGTCTGAGGAAGGAGACTGTAATGCCAAAGCCCAGCTGCCTGGAGACTTGAGATTGCCTCCCAAAACCAGGCTCTGAGCCCATGTGATCTAAATCCCCCTAGACTGACTACTTTGGTGTCCTCTAAGATTTGGGACTAATTTAATTGACTGCTGTGTGGAACCCCAGGAAAGGCAGTGAGAAATCCATTGAAGTCCTCACTGTTAAATAAAATCCACTGACAAATGACTGGCTGCCGAGGGCTTAGACAAACCTGGGTCACCAGCCAAGACCCCCTGCTCACAGCAATCGTAACCCATGTCTAGCTGCAATAAGAACTTCCAATCTTCAATGTTGGGCATCTCCTCCCTATCTATGGCTCGAAGACACCCACATTGATTTTATTTTTAAGGTTTTATTTCCAAACAGTGTTTTGCAGCAGTCAGAACCGTCATGTGTTCATATGTGGCTGTTCTTATTTGATTCGATCAATGACATCGATTTCCCTTTAAATGCAAAGATTGCACAGTTCAGCTTTAATTGCGGATCGGGTTTCAAGGGCTGTCTCTTGGAGGCAGTTGTTTTAGTTTTCTTCTAATAAATCAGCCATTATTGGTGAGCATGGGCTGGGTTTGACCTTCCTTTGTTAGCATTTCCTCCCTTTATGTAGGGCACTGCAGCCTCTGACACCCCCCCCCCCCCCCCCACACACACACACTCCCAGCAGGCTGTGCACAGTCAGCAAAAGGAGGCATGTCAGCATTTAATATCCTGATTAGGTCTTTGATTGAGTCCTAACTGAGGAAGTGAACAGGGTAAGCTAATGTGGCCTGGGGAATATTTTCCAAAATGTGTGCCTTTGGAAAATTTGAGGTGTGTGTGTGTGTGTGTGTGTGTGTGTGTGTGTGTTTGTGCGCATGCATGTGTGAGCGTGTGTGTGATGTGGTGTACAAGACTATGCAGGGGCCAACCTCACATGTTACTCCTCAAGCTCTGTCTACCTTGGATTTTTAAGACAAATCCTCTCACTGGCCTGGCCTGGAGTTCATCTTGTAACGTAGGCTGGTTGACTATTAAGCTCCAAGTATCTGCCCATCTCCACTGTCCCTAGTGTTACATGAATTCTGGGAATCTCTCTGTATTTTACTGCTGTGTTGCTTAGCTGTGTGTTCTCTTACTTACAGATCTACTGATCTAACGTCAGACCCCAGTTAGGG
This sequence comes from Microtus oregoni, assembly GCF_018167655.1. NCBI lineage: Eukaryota > Metazoa > Chordata > Mammalia > Rodentia > Cricetidae > Microtus > Microtus oregoni. The sequence continues at coordinate 6,762,440 of NW_024543978.1, forward strand.
TAAACAGCAGCTTTGAGGCTCATTGGCTGTGTGGCTTCCGGCAAAGTGTTTTCATGTCTGTGACTTTTTTATCCCTGGGGAATCTTAGTACCTCCTGGGGCTCTGCCAAGATTAACCAGAATGACGGGCATAGAGCAGATAGCTCAAGATGAGTCCTGCTTTATAGGGAAGTAGGGACCCTAGCCAGCATCATCAGTGCTGACTCCAGAGGCTCCCGGGGAAGGTAAGGGGAGGGTCACTCTTACGCTTCTTTTCATGTTGTTCTATTCTTTTTTTTTGTTAATTTATTTATTTTTTAAAGATTTCTGCCTCCTCCCCGCCACCGCCTCCCATTTTCCTCCCCCTCCCCCAATCAAGTCCCCCTACCTCGTCAGCCCGAAGAGCAATCAGGGTTCCCTGTCCTGTGGGAAGTCCAAGGACCACCCACCTCCATCCAGGTCTAGTTAGGTGAGCATCCAAACTGCCTAGGCTCCCCCAAAGCCAGTATGTGCAGGAGGATCAAAACCCCATTGCCATTGTTCTTGAGTTCTCAGTAGTCCTCATTGTCCGATATGTTCAGCGAGTCTGGTTTTATCCCATGCTTTTTCAGTTGGCCTTGGTGAGTTCCCGATAGAACATCCCCATGTTGTTCTATTCTTATTCTTCCTAAATTCTGAACTCAGGAAAATATCGATAGTCTCTTCTCTCCCTCCCAGCCCCCTTCCTCCCTTCCTTCCTTTCTTACATCTAAAAGGTTTTTCTTCCTTACCGAATTCTTTTCCAGGCCTTAGGGATGTAGTTTGACCAAAACATTCCACTATGCTCTTGCCCATTTGAGGGTCTCAAAGGTTCACACTTCCTGCTGGGTGTCTGGGAAATAATTGTTGACACTGTAGCCTAGACTCTGCTGTGGGTCACATGGCAACTGGCTGCAGAACACGTGTGCATAGACAATAGGTAGACATATGTCGGGGGGAGGAGTGTCCCCAGTAAAAATAAGGCCATACTGGAAGCCAGAAAGGTTTGGGAAACTGCCTTTTTCATGGAGACCAGTCTGGAAAATCCCATTATGGAAGCAACATTTAAACAGGGCAAGGACTGTAGGGGGCCTAGGAGATGCTGTAGGTGGAAGGGGTGGGGGTCTAGGCAGTGATGCAGGCAGAAAAGGGAGGGGGTCTAGGCGATGCTGTAGGTGGAAGGGGTGGTTAACTGGAAGCCCTGATCTGGGAATGGACTTTGTTGTTCCACAGTGTCTGTGTGAGTGTCTGGAAGCCACAGGATACTCTTGCCAAGCTGCAGACAAACAACACATAAACAAATTGTGTAGCTGCCTTCCTGGAAGGGTTATGTAAAAGAGGGGCAGCCGGTGGGGGTGGGGTTCGGCTGGTGTGCTAGAGTTTGCTGGTCACTCCATTTCTTCCCACCCTCCTTCTCTTCTTCCTACTTCTTCTGCATCTTGTTTATGATTTTTTTTTGAGGAAAATGTGTAGATCTGGAAATTATTGTATTAAGTGAGGTAATCCAGACCAGAAAGATAAACCCTCTTGCACACCTGGATGCAGCTTTAATGTTGAGGCATGTAAGCCTGTGACTTTAAGTCATGGAACTAGAAAGTAATAGGAACCATACGTGAGGGGGATGAGGTGGGGAAGATAGGCTGAGCAAGTGAGAGAGGGTGGTGAATCCGTGTGCCAGGAGAGCAGAAGGGGTGGTGTGGGAGGGTGTACAGGTGCTAGGGGAAGGGTTTGGGAGGAGGAAGAGGGAGGAGGAGATCAAAGCCAATACAAACTGCCAGAGTGAAACCTAGTACTGTGTATAATAATTACAAAAAGTGAAAAAAACAAACATACATAGACCAAAAAGGAACTCCACCCTCCAGGGTTGTCTCCTCCTGGCTGGTTTCCTATGAGAGGCAGCTCAAAGAGCGCGCAGGCTGGTAGAGCTGTCAGCAGGGTCAAGACAGGTGACCCTGGAGCCCTCCGCCCTGTCCACACTCAAGTTCATTTTGCTTTACCCACGCTGCTTGCAGAGCCTCTGCCCACATGCTCTCACGGGTGGAATTCCTTTTATCCTGTGAAGGGCCATCTCAGGCTTGGAGAGAGACCTTTGCTGTAAGCACACTTGATAAAACATCCTCCCAAAACACACCCAGGAGTTCCAGCCAAGAATGAATCGTGTTTGTGTAACACCGACGTAAAATGTTTCAGGAAAATAACTTTCCTGTTCAGACCAGGGTGTCAAACTATTACCGCTTGGGAGCGTAGTGAGCTCCTGGGGCCTCTCAGGGGAAGTGGGTTGAGTACTGGTTTGTGGTCACCCAGACCTCTGTGGCTCAAGTGACAGGAGCTGCGCTCTCCTGTATGAAGCACAAACAAATCATGAGAACCATCCAGGAACTCACCCTCCGTTTTCTTTTGCTGAGATGCCGAGAGGATGCGCATCATGGGGCATTCTGAACTGAAATTTTAACAGGTGGGTGAGGTGATGGTTTGGGTTGTCCAAGGGCACCCAGGCGACTCAGTTTTACATCTCCCATGCTCCTGATTCAAGCACGCCTGTCAAATGGTATGGCGTAGGAACTTAATAAATGGTGACGAAGGAGAAGGGTGTTTGCTTGGTGAAATAAATTATTAAGCCTCTGCCAGATGTAAGCCATTAGGAAGCCTAAAGGACGTTCAGATGTGATACAGTGCAGAACCTCCCCGGGGAGGCGGTGACACAGGCCTAATTACCACACAAGCAATATGCTATCATGGCGGTTCATTAGTTGGATGGGTGACCCAGCAAACACAAATTATGTGCCTGGTAGGTAGAGCCGCTATGGCGCTAGAAAGCTACTGTGAGTTACAGAGTCATTGTGCACCAGTTTCTCAGCACTCAGCACAGTGCAGAGACAGAAGGCAGGCAGTGGCAGAGAGGGGTGGGTTTCTTCTAGCCCAGGTTAGCTCTTCTGAAGGAGTGGCTGAAGAACCAGGAAAGCTGAGCTTGAGAGTAGAAACTGAGCAGGAAGTTTCAGATTGCTAGATGACAAGGTAAGGATGATGTTGCTGGGGTAGATAAAGCAGGGAAGAATGACACAAAGCAAGGCAGGGACATTGGGAGTAGCCACATGGGTCTTTGGTCCCCGCTGGATGTGAGTATGGGAACAGAGAAAGCTGCTGGGGAGCTGAACTGGAGGTAGAGCCACTCTCTGTGCCTGGAAGGTAGCTTGGATGGGAGAGGGCTTGCCTAGCATGCCAGGGGCTGCTGGCTGTTGCCTAGAGGGATCTGCGTAGGGGGGTAGGCTTTGCTTTCATTGTATGAAGTGTAATGGTTACGCCTAATGTTTCTGGAAACTGTGGTAACTGCAGGACAGAATGACTCAGCCCTGCAAAGAGGAGAAGACAGGTAGAAACGGAGGCAGACAAGCTAACAAACGTCAGCCTCCTTTCAGTTATCCCCCCAGGCATCTGCTGCCGCTGCCACCAAAGTAAGCGCGGGTGTCTTTAGCCAAAGTAGCCTTGAAGTTCTTGCTACAGAAGACCCTGAGAGCTTCTGAGTGGCTGGGAGTCTCATGGAGTCCTTAGAACGGTGCTTAGAGTGGTGGGTGATGACGCTGGTTCCATTCAGATGTGTCAAGGAAGACTTTAGATGCCACTCCAAGGAGTTCACAATGGGCCATGGGAGCTCCTGGAAAACCCAGGTTTGGCTGCAGCTAAGCTTGAGCAACCTCAGCAGGCCCTGTGTCTGAAACCTGGCGCTGGGATGATGAGGCCTGGGAATGGCCTGGCACCGGAGATTCATGAGAATATGGATTTGGTTTCAGTTTTCTGCATTTGAAAACATGCCTCGAGGGGATTCCTCTCAGTTAGGGAGGGCTCTGGTGATGAGGAACACAGGAGGCCAAGACAAAGGATTTTGTATAAGTCAAATATTTATAAAAATGACCGGTGTCTACTGAGTGTGTGGGAGTCAGATCAGTTTATTATCTTTACCCCATGAGCTCTATTTTGTACCATTATTGTCTATTTATAATCAGTGATTCTATTTATGTTTACTTAAAGTAGCATTGCTTTGTGAGTTAAATTTGGGTTTACAGACTGCGGAGAAATGGACAGGCATACAGACTACTGTAGCCTCATGGATGTGGATTTAGTGGGGGGGGGGAATCAGAGAGGTGGGAAACAAGTGTCCAGTCTAAGCTGAACGGGAGAGTTTCATCACCAGCATTGCCAGCCCCACCCTGTCTCTCTGCATTTGTCTTCATTTGATAGGCACGGGAGCCTCTGAGTGCCAAACCTTTGGCCAGTTCCTTGCAAAGAAAGGAGAGAGAACAGTACATTTAGGAGGTGCCAGCATTTCAGGGAGGTCCCAGCCAAGGCTATTTTAACAGCCACTAGGCCCTCTCCTCTATTTGGACATGTTCCTACATCTCCAGTTCCCCAAGAAACAACTTAGGGGGAAGGGTTTCTTTTGGTTTACAGTTTGAGGTGACACTATTCATCATGGAAGACATGGTGGCTTTGATTAGGTGGCCATGGCGGTGGAGACAGAGGAAGTTGATTAGTCACATTGCCTCTATAGCCGGGGAAACAGAGAAGTAATAGGAAGTGGGGCTATACTCTAAAACTTCAAGACCCACCCCTACTGACCTACTTCCTCTAGTGGGGCTCCACCTCTTCCAGCTTCCACCAAACAGGACCACCAGCTGGTGCTCGAGTGTTCAAAGACAGAAGCCTATGGGGGAGACATTTCACACTGAGACCACAAGAAGAGTCAGCCTCACCCTTCAGCACACTGAGAATAAATACTGAGAACACACTGAGAATAAATAGTGTTTTCTCTCTGATCAAATTCACTTCCTTCTATGCATTTGGAATGTTCTGTTCATTCATCTGAGTTCTTATTAATTGAATGATGGTCTAGTTTGGAAAAAAATAGTCAGCTGTAAACGCAGAAGAGGTCAGGAATGTCAGAACATTGCTTCCTCCTTTACCTGTATGTAGAAACTGATTTAAAAATTTTTTTTGAGCAGCTAAATAGTTGCATTTGTGTTTTTTGCTTCTTCTGTGATCTGCTTCCCTCCCCTCCCCCGGTTAATTTGCATTAGGATGCATCTGTCAATCAAGCATGCCTGAAGTCTTGGGCCTTAGTAAAAAAGGTAGAAAGGCAAGCAACATTTGTTTGCCACTGGCTGGTAAGACTTCGGAGGTTTGGTGGGGAGTACCAGCTGTCTCCCAAAGTCTCAGTTTGTCATTACTTAGGGAAAGAATTTAATGATCTCAAATTGACCAAGGCTTGAAAGGACAAGCTGGAAGAAGAACCCTTTGGATAGGAGGTAGAGAGAGTTGCAGTCTTTTGGTCTGAGGAAAGAGTTTCCTTCCTTCTCTGCAGCCTTGAGAAGAGTCAAGTGAGCTATGTTTCAATCCAAGTTTAGGCTGACCTAGGAAGTGATCAGTGCTCTTAGGTAGCAAAGACACTAAAGATGGAATAAAATGCCTTGATTTTTGGTAGACAAGTAGACTCTTTCCTTTTCTTTTGTTTATTTAAAGTGATCTCATGCAGCCCAGGTCTCAGTTTCTTCATGCAGTCAAGGATGATCTTGAACTTATGACTCCCTTGTCTCCATCTGTCGAGTACTGGGATTATAGACATGGACCTCCACTCCTGGGGAGGGACTTTTCCTTTTTAACAATACTTCAGTGCCATAAACTCCACCGTGGAAGTGGTTTTGAGTAATTTTTACTGAATTCTGCTCTTAGTGTAGCAGATGTCCATGAAACTAGTCATAAACTTTCAAGAGCTTACTAAGTCTACTTCTGTAACTTAGGTCATGCCAGTGCTTTCAAACTCAGAGCACCAAGCCATTTGCTTGAATTAGTCATGAGAAGTCCATCTGGTCAACCCATCATAACTAAAGGACATGATTTAATACTTAAACCAGCCTGTAAATACCTTGGCTTATGGTATTTGCTTTTGTTTATTCTATTGATTTTTTTTCTCTTTCATAAAACAGCTTCTTCAAGGTCAAGTGAATGGTGTCCGAGGTCAAGCAGATGGTGTTTAACTCTGTGCCTTTTACAAAGCACTCCTCCCGTCCCATTAGAATGCTAAATGTCATCATGGAAATTCATAAATACATTTCTGATCTGTTCCACAATGTTCTTGAATCTTACCCGAGCATTAGGTAGTGAGATCATCTGGGTCAACAGCTATAACCAAGACCCAGAAGTTTCCATTCTCTTTTAATGCATAAGTCATGGATATTGTGCTTGTGATATGTCATACCAAGATAATGAAGCTTTTCTCTAGTGGAAGGAGCCTTATTAAGAGGGTGTGGCCAAGGCAGGCTGCACTCGGAGCTGATCCTGAAGTGAGGAATGGTATAAGATTGAAAGGGGCCAAATATACGAACACTCCAGGAGAATGAGACTCTGGCAGGAAAAGGGTGAAAAGCAGAAAACTCCTGTGATTGCCATATGCTGCTGAATGGTGCAGGGATTTGAACATGCTTTGTGGTTCCATTGGTCCCAATCTTACAAGGCCTGAGGGGATTTAACCTGAGCACAGCAAGATGCCATCAAAGGCTTAAATCTACAAGTGGCACTTTAGTGGGTAGGAGGCAAGAATGGAACGGGAAATTAATGAGGAGGTCCTACCCTGGACCAGGTGAGAGGTGATGGTGGCAGCTGGGGGACAGTGTAGATAAAAGAAGAGGTAGATTGGAGAAATGTTAAGGGTCATACCAGTAGGGTCTATGAGTACAGGAATTGTAGAGATAATAGGGAGACACCAGTCAGGAATAACTCTCACGCTGCCACCTTTAGGACATTGGTGTCATTTACTGAGCTTGGGGAAATGGAAGAGGAGGGTTGGGAGAGAGAGAGAAAAAAAAAACAAAAACAAAGATTCATGGGTACATTCTGAGATGGGCAGGCTTCACCACAGTGAGGAGGCTGCATGGGAGCACTCTGTGATGGGCAGGCTTGACCACAGTGAGGAGGCTGCATGGGAGCACTCTGAGATGGGCAGGCTTGACCACAGTGAGGAAGTGAATGGGAGCACTCTGAGATGGGCAGGCTTGACCACAGTGAGGAGGTTGCATGGGAGCACTCTGTGGTGGGAAGGCTTCATTACAGGGAGGATGCTGCATGTGCAGGTGTCACCGGAACCCATAAAAGAGGATCTGATCTAATGAGGGAGCTTTTGCTGTCAAGCTATGGCACCTAAGGGCATGAGCAGGGCAAGACCATCCAGGAGACAGAAGCCATTTCTACTGAGGGTCTGTGTATGTGGGTCCAAAGTCACCTATGTGGGTACAAGCTGACCTGTGCTTCATGGATCTGGAACCAGGGCTTGGAAGAGGGGTGAGGCCTCATGTGATTCCCACAAGGGATTAGGAGGAGATAATGGAACTGGAGAATATTAAGCTAAGAGAAATAAGCCAGCCTCAAAGGCACATATCACATTGCTTCCCTAAAGACTTGATTTAATATATGTTATTATATTAGATATATTATAAACATAGGGCATGAAGGTAGAAGGGGCAGCCACTGGGAAAGAATGGGAGCTAGGGGGATAAGTGAGGGTTTAATGGGGTGATCAGAGCAGAGTAGAAGGTCTGCATACACAAAGCTGAAATAAACGATTTTGCTTGCTTGTTCAAAACGAAAAGGAGAGTGGAGGAGATGGCTCATTGGCTAAAGCACTTTCTGAGTAAGCATGAGGACCCGAGTTCAGAGCTCTAGAACTCACATAAAACACCAGCTGTGGCAGTGGGTGTCTGTAACCCCACTAGTGGGTGGGTGGGTGATGGGGACAGATGGCTGCTGGGAGCTACTGGCCAGCCAATCTAGCCAAGACAGTGAGCTCCTTGCTTAGTGAGAGACCCCATCTAAAAAAAATATGGAGAGTAACAGAGCGAGCCACCTAAAGTTGACCTCTGACCTCCACACATGCACCAAGAGGCAAGCTTATGGGCACACACGTGTCAACACATGCTTGCACCACTCAGACAAATACACATTTTAAAAAACCTGAAAAAATAAAAAGTGAACTATACTTTGAAAAAAATAAAGGAGGCAACTTATGGGGGTGGAGCCAACACTAAGCACACACAAAATGGGTGATCTGGGGATGTACAGCTGTCTACATGGCATGAACCCAGAAAACTCCTGCGTTGGGTGTCATGCTGTCTCATTCAAGGTATTTCCAGCACGAAGGTCATGCTTCAAGGGTTTGATGTAGACGGTGGATTCCATCTGGGCGAAGGTGTTACACATAAAACAACGCACTCATCAGTGTCATTGTGAAGAGTTTTTTATAAAGAGAAAAGAAAGTTGATGATAATTTCTTCACAAGACAAAATAATTCCGGTGGGCATTATTTGTGCATGAGCAGATCATTCAGCAGAGTGATGGTGTTTTGAGGGAAAGATAATTGCACTGTGTGTGGGACACCACCAGCTAAATGCAGTAAGATAAAAAAAGTAAAAATTATATCAGCAAAAAAATAATTCAGTCTATCAACCTGTTTCTTCTCCTTTGTTTTATGCTGTGGGTAAATCTTGAGCTTCTTTTTCTCTTTACTGCTGTTTGCCTTAGCACAGTGCACAATGCACAGGCTACTCTTAGCTGCCTTCAGTGTTTCCCTGTTGTCAATGTTTAATTGCATAAGTAATTCATGACCAGCGCTTGGGTTTTATTGTTAAAAAATTAAAACAGAAGTGAGTGCAGCTCCTTTTTCTACTCCACACTCCATTTAGGGCTTAGACCATAGGTGGTGGTATGTGTCCCCACAATGCTTGTGTGTGTGTGTGTGTGTGTGTGTCATGTATGTTTCATGTTCCTCTGTGTCTGCAAGTGTACGGAGGTCAACCTTCAGTGTTTCCCTCAGTTGCTGTCTACCTCGTTTATTATTTCAGACGTCAAAAATTATTTTAAATTGTGCCTTGTACAGGTATGTCTAGGGGCCTGCAAAGGCCAGAGGCATTGGGGTGCTCTGATCTCGCCTCCTCAGCTCCTCGGCATGGTGATTATAGGCACATGCTACCATATCAGTGTTTTTATGTGGGTTCTGGGGACCAAACTCTGGTTATTGTGTTTGCAAGGCAAGTACTTTACCTACTAAGCCATCCACAGCTCTCACAAGACATTTTAAAAGTACATATTCTTGTAGCTTTTAGAAGGAGACAGAGAAATATATGGTATGTATTCTTTTACACATGTTACTGTCATTTGAGTTTTCTGCTTAAAGTGTGTCCCCCAGATCTTGCTGCATCAGAGCACACTGAGCTGCAGGACACTCTTTCCCTGTTCCTCACAGCAGTCTGTATTTTACAGAATTAAGTGACTTTGTCACCCTGTGTTGATGGGTTTCCTAGTCTTTAACCACTCTAGCCAGACTGCTGGACCATCTCTCAGCGTCTCCTCTCTCCCACACGCGCTTCCTAAGGGAATACTCTGCTCTGTTTTGTGTATTTTATTTTCCTCAGATGAGTTTTGTTTCTGTGCACTGATTCATTCTTTCTGCTTCTGCTTCTTCCAGTTATAGGATTTCAAACTATGTAGTTCTGGCTGCCCTCAGACCCATGGTCCTACTGCCCGAGTCTCCTTTGTGCTGGGATTATGGGTTCAATCCTAACAAGCATTTGCCAGACTTCACTATTGGCTCAGGCTATAGTGTCAGAAGTGCTTACATTTATTATGTCGTTGAATACACCTGTCATTTGTAAGGTGCAGTCTGTTGTCCTGGTAATGTCACAGAGAAAGAACAGATACTCCTCAAGGTCACACAGTTGTCTCAAGAATAAGTGGTAACACAGTGGTCAGGCAGGTGACCAGCACTGGCCCAGCACACTGTGCTGCCTCCACACGAGGTCCCGAGAGCACTGCCTAGAGCTATGGAGAGAGAGAACTCTGAACTCATGGGCCCTAGATTCTGTTTGAAGGGTTCTGTTCTTCTCCCTAGTGGCATGTAACTTCCCCTAAGTTTTTTAATTCCATCCAGCTGCAGCTGCCCCATTTGGAAAGTGAAGCCATGTACAGTATGTTAGTCAGAAGGCATATGACTTCTGTATTATTACAGGGTTCCAGCAACACAAGTGAGCTTTGAACGGGTGGAAACAGTCGACTCGGACACATCAGAGTACATCTCCTCACAGGGATTAGATTCATAGTGATGACTGAAAACAGAAACTGGGGACTGACCCACATCCCATACCTGGGCTTGAGCAGACACAGTGGGCCCCGGGTGGAAGCCGGCTGTGCTGAAACACCCTGACCCAATGGTGCCACTATGAGGTGATGGGTGATGGAGAGGTGGGACAGTGGCAGAGCAGAGCAGTGCGTGTCATGTGGAGAGAGGTGGACCTGGAGACCTGGTAAGTATGCTGGGTGTGAGAAAGGGCAGATGCCGATGGTGATCATGTGGATGTCCACGGGCCAGTGGGGTGGCGTGCAGCAGTCTGGAGCTTAACTGGATGCAGACTCAGTCCCTGAATAGGTGCCCAGCTGTTGGTCGCCCTAATTCAGTCAATGACAGAGGTCTGAGACAAGGGAAGGTCTATATTGGGCCTTCTGGAAGGACCACCATGGCCCGTGATGCTGTTGAGAGCCAAGTCTGTTTCAGTGGCCCTGATGTGATGTCCAAGGCTTGTGTTATCACATAACAACATGCAGATGTTGATGACATGTACCACGGCCTGAATCCACGTTGATGTCCATGGGTCCATGGGCTGTGCTGTCATTGGGAATCACACTGATGTGAGTGGGTTGGGCTGCCACCTGGGTCCACTGTGACATCTGGCCAGCGCTGTCATCAGGGGCTGTGTTTAGGGTCTTGTCTGGGTCCATGACCCTACTGCAACTTGGAGCCCTATTTGTGGTCTATGCTGTTGCAGAAATCATGTGGTAGTCCATAATCCATGTTCCCATTGACCATAAAGAGCAAAGAAGCTCCTTTGGTGGTGATATTGATGACAGCAGATGACAGTTGAGAAGAGGTACATGAAAGACTTCTGTGACAATCCTTATTTCTAGTCCAACCCCCCTTACCAAAAAAAAAAAAAAAAAAAAAAAAAAAAAAAAAAAAAAAAGGTAACAGCCTAAACAAGAAGCCGTGGAAGAGAACTCTTTAAAGCTGCTATAGGATTCTGGAGTGCTCCTCTCCACAGGAGATGGTGCCCAGCAAAAATGCAAGGGGGAAGGCTGATGGTAGGGGTATGGGAGGGAAGGACTCAGTTCTGTTTAAGGGGCAGGCCCCTGAGAGCTTGACTATGCCCCAGTAAGTAGACAGATAACACAAACTGGACTTGGATGTTGTCATTGTTGGGGGCAGGGATCACAAGTGTCGAGGGAAGACAGGGAAGGACTTGAAACTGAATGTTGAGGGTGTATGATGTGAAATCCCCAAAGAATCAATATTATGTTGAAAAATAAAAGACTAGAACTCGGAGAGACAGTCTTTTTGAGCCCCGATGCCTAGCCAGAAGGTCATGGTCCTCTGTATATACTCCCCCCTCCCCTGATCCCCCATTGCTGCTGCTACAGATAATTCTCCATTTTTTTTTTGAGACAGGGTTTCTCTGTAGCTTTGGAGCCTGTCCTGGAACTAGCTCTGTAGACCAGGCTGGCTTCGAACTCACAGAGATCCGCCTGCCTCTGCCTCCCAAGTGCTGGGATTAAAGGCGTGCGCAACCACCACCCGGCTAATTCTCCATTTTTATAGAATGCATTTTTATAGAGACATTCTAAATTAGAGACATCTGCATTATTTTGAATCTTTTCAGAAAATAGGAATTTGATCCCCTTTCAAAGATCTTGAAGTAATTTGCCCAGTTAAAAATGGGTTTTGGGGGCCAGAGGGATGGCTCAACAGTTAAGGCATGTGTTGAAGATCAGAATTCAGGGCCCAGCACCCAGGTAAGATGGCCTACACATGACTCCAGTTCCAGGAGATCTGACACCCTCTTCTGGCCTCTAAGTGCACTGAACACTCATACAGAGACATACACATAAATAATAATAAAAATAAGATACATCTTAAACGCAGTGCTTGAGTAGGGATGAGTTTGGAGTCTTTCATTATCACTAGTTAGTACCAATTAAAATAACCAATAGCTATTATTTAATGCTTCTATGTGTCATAAACCCTGTTAACGCTCTCTCTGTAAAGGGAAAGGTAGGATTCTGGGTTGCCAGGTTCGACAGCCCCACCTAAACTGCGGCAAGAATGAAAAGTAATCACTGGTTTTTCAGTGCCGTGACCAGACGCTCACACACTGTCTTATGGACTCAGTCTCAGCCTCTTCAGGGTTTGGTCTCAGCTCCTCTGCTTGGCCTCTCTCAGGAAGCACTTCCCTCCTGCGGTGGTATGGAAGCCACTCACTAGGAGCTGACGCTGGATGCTTTTGAGAATTTAAAGGGAGTAACTCGTTTTCCCTGAAAGTGAACACAATACCCGAGTTGAGCATTAGTCAACCAGTCTGATTGGCCTCGCTTGAGAAAACCGTCTGTCTTTAACCTCATCCCGTGCCCAGGGACAAGTTGCATTCCATGACCACGCCTGGACCCATCATTCATACTTGAAGCCAGAGATGGAAAACCCGACCCCACTGGAATCACACTGTGTCCAGATGTGAAGATAGCGCTGCCGAATGGAAGTTCTCAACCCTCCTCATGGTGCAGCCCTTTAACACAGCTATTAAAATGACTTCATTGCTATTTCATAAATCACAGTGATTTTCCTACTGTTAAGACCTGATATGGAGGATAGCTGATATATGACCCTCAAAGGGACCAAGACCCACAGGTTGAGAACCACCGCTGTAGGGACAAGCAGGGGAAATTGAAAATGCCCCCAGGTGAGGGAGGTTTTGGATTTGGTCCTCAGGGTAATTCCATAAAGCAGTACTGTTGCTGCAGGTTAGATGCAGGGTGGGTGCTTTGTGTGATTATTGCTCCTGGTGAGCCCCTGGATGATCTGAGCTTTGTGCCTGGATTTGGTCTCTTTTGTAAGCAGCTCTGCCTACTGTACCCCAGGTCCAGCATCCTATCCTGCAGGTACTCCTGAGGCTCCAAGCATGTTGGATGTTATGGACCCAGAGAGCTCTGGGACTGGGTAGACCCATCAGTGTCAATTGGATCACACAGGTCCTCTGAATGACACTCAGGGATGTGGAGAGGCAGGTCGGCTCATTAAGGGAAAATCTTTACTAAACCAATCCACAGGGACTGAAGAGCTGTTGGTCTTTCCAGGGCCCCATCAAGTGGCCTTCCGCTCACAGGGAAGGCGACAGGCTTTATACATCACAAGCGGCTGGCCTGACATGCTCTCACAGCTGGAATATGGACAAAGTGTTGTTTGCTTTGCTCAGTGCACAATTAGTGGGAATCAAAATGTCTCCAGATGCACTCAGTGTAGTAAATTATTAGGTAATTAACCTTAATGCTCCCTGCTCAGAAGCGCCAACTCACTTCGGCTTGGGAGCCTGTGAGAGCATTTTTAGTCAGGCATTGGAATATATGGCCATCCTGAAAGCAAATGCCATGCACAACCCTGGAGAAGGCGGAAGGGGCTTCGAAAGGACCCCATTCTGAGGGGGTGAGGGAAAAGCTGGACTCACTGTTGGAGGTAAAACACAGATTTACAGCATCAAGGGCTGGACTGAGAAAATGAGAGAAAGGGGCGCTTCCTTGAAGAATCTCAGACTCTGGCTTTCTCTCTCCAGAAGCGGGTCGGAGCCCTTATCGCGTCATGCTTGGGCTGTTTTAATAGAGAGCCGTGAAATGGTTTCTTTCTGTTTGTCCTCTCCCATCCTTTCTACCGCATTAATCTTTTGAAGCAGGAAACTCACAATGCCACCCAGCTCGTAAGTAACCAGCAGACCCACCCTGCTGACAGGCACCCGGCACCTCACATTTCGACTCTTCCAGCTTTCAGACCCTCGCCCCCACTGTGGATGCCGCTTGGAGCACCCACTTTCTGCCCTGTACATGTCTTGGCCCAGGGCCTAGAAGATGAACATGGTAAAGAACTGAGGGTGCGTGGCTTTTAAAGCTGATGGTGTTTATCAATTGAGAAGTGGCATTTGTGTAAGATTTTCATAACCAGAGCAAGTATTCGATATGGATCATAGAAAACAAAAGAGGTCCAATCCAGACATGGTAGATATTTCTGGATGGATCAAAGCTTTTATTCCAGGCATTCTGACCCTATGGTTTCAATTCACATAGTGTCAAGTCTGTCCGAGATAATATCGTCTATTTTCTGAAAAAATATGCCTCCCAGAGTTCCATTTCTATCTGTTCATCAGTTATTTGGGTAAAGGGAAGAGAAAGGTGTCATATGGAGACTTCCTCCCGGTTGGAATGCTCCTTCTGGGAAGGAAGGCAGAGGCTCTTGATTCAGGAAGGAAACAGACTTCCCTGTCTGGGCCTCTCCTCCAGGTTAAAGAAGCAGGAAACACCTGCTTGGGAGGAGACTGATTCCCCACACTATGGAGAGAGGTACAGAGAGCTCCAGGGTACAGAGTTCTAGTGCTCATGACCCATCACTTGTGTTGGGGTGGGCTTTCCAGTGATGTGTCTGATTTCCAGCCATCCCTGCTTATATTGGTTCCTTTTCTATTCCTATGATAAACACCATGTGATAAGACACCACAATCAAAGCAACTTTTAGAAGAAAATGTTCAATTGGGCTTGTGGTTTCAGAAGGTTAAAGTAAAGGCATGGCAGCTGGAGCAGCTAAGAGCTCACATCCTCATCCTCAGGCAGGTAGTAGAGAGGGATGCAGGACAGAGTATGAGGCTCTGAGACCTCAAAGCCCACCGCCAGTGGCACACCTCTTCCAACAAGGCCACACCTTCTAATTCTTCCCAAACAGTTCCATCAACTGGAGACCAAATATTCAAACATATGAGTCTGTGGGGCCGTTTTCATTCAAACTACCACACTGCTGTAAGTAATGCTTCACCCATCCTGACTTAAGCAACCCCAATAAACTCATTGGTTCACCTATTCAGACTTCAGGTCAATCATTTGTGGCTGGAATTTTCTTTGGGCCACCAACCAGCTCCCAAATAAAGACCCTTATTAATTATATGTTCAGCATTAGCTTAGGATTGTCCCACTAGCTCTTTTAACTTAAATTAACCTCTTTCTATTCATCTACATTTTTCCCTGGGATTTTTTTTTTTTTGCCTTTCTTTCCTTCTGTATGTCCTACTTTTCTGCTTCCTTCATGTCTGGCTGGCCCCTGGCATCTCTCTGGTCATGTCTTTTTCTTTCTTCTTCTCTCTTACTTTACTCTCCCTGCCTGGAAGTTCTATCTGTAGCTTCTCCCTTGCTATTGGTTGTTCAGCTTTTTATTAAATGATGTGGGATGTCCTTTTGTATATGTGTTGCTTTTATTGGTTAATGAAAAAAGCTGCTTTGGCTTATGGCAGGGCAGAATATAGCCAGGCCAGAATGGATACATATAGAGAGAGTAGGTGGAGTCAGAGAGACACTATGCAGCTGCTGAAGGAGAAAGATACCGGAAAACTTTACTGGTAGGCCACAGCCTTGTGGTGATACACAGATTAATAGAAATGGGTTAACTTAAGATAGAAGAGTTAGTTAGTAAGAAGCCTGAGCTAACAGGCCAAGCACTATTGTAATTAATATAGTTTCTGTCTGATTATTCAGGTCTGGGCAGCTGAGAAATGAAGAGCAGCCTTAGTCTACAATTAGACCAATCATGTGCCTTAGGCAGGCAAGGTAAAACAGCAACACATCTTTACATGGTTAAACAGATGAAGCACATCTTTATGTAGTTAAGCAAATATTCTGCAACATGTTTCCCTTTTGGTCTGAATAAAAAGGAAGGCTTTAACTTTAACATAATAAGAATATATGCAATAAGTGAGAATTATATTTACAACATTCAGTCCATTTGCATTTAGCAAATTCAGAGAAAATATTCCATCATTTAGCCTATCTTGGTGAGTCCAAAGTTGTGTACCTAACTTGCTTTTTATCAACCCCAAATTATCTTTTTAGACCTCAAAGCATTTTGTTAGATAAAAATTTTAAGCTTTTTTATTTCTCAAACTGATAAACTTTACATCGCTTGTAAATTTCTTTTCTGTATTTGGTAACAAGGAAAACCATAACTATACTACCTTGCATTCAACTCCATCAGAATTGAAGAATATAATATTAGCTGAATAAACGGAAAGTACAAAGCAAGCAACTTCCAAATTATAAAAATGACAGGAGCAGCTGGACAGTCACCCAAGGTTCATCTGCAACATTGGGACATCTATCTTTGGCCTATGGGCCTAGAATATCTGACAGACTTTTCTGTGAAGCAGGAAGTTGAAGGACTGTCACACTGTGTCTTGGCAAAGTTTAGCAGTCCTTTTCCTCTGTGTCCTGATTGTTCAGTTTGTCCAGCATACTGTCCACAGTGGAGACAAGGGAAGTTTCTTGCCCAAAATGGTTAGCTTTGCAACAATGAAAGCAAACTACAAATGGAGGTTATTTGATGCCCATGACCCTTTTATGAAGTAGATTGCCAGGAGCAGATGTATCTCACTGTCATGAAAAGCCTCAAGTTATTAAACATCTTAAATGCCATATTCTGTGATCTCTAAAACATTTGAAGATCATTTATCTATCTAAAATATGTTTAATCTTGAACACATACCTAACATGACTACAAGTTAGATTGTTATAGGTGACTACTAACCTGCATTTTAAAATTATCCTAAGCAGTTTGTAATAATAGAATAGATTTCCTTTTCCCACTCAAAAGTTGAGTTAAAAGAAGCAGACAACTTGCATCATTCGGGCTCTGGAACAAAGCTTCATTTTTGTGGTACATTAGTTTAAATGGTCAGTACATGTATTTACTTTTGTTTTGATCACCATGTTTCTTTTCTACAACCCTACTTAATATTTATTTACTCAAAAAAATGTTGGCTGAGTCTGGTTCCTTGTCACAAATTCTCGCTCTTACTTGTATGAGCCTCTCACTCTCTGTCACTCTGTGTGTGGGATGGGCAGATGTTAATATTGGGGTCACCATCAAGTGTGACATTTAGAAGTAGGGACTGTCATTGCACCTGAGTCCCTGACCTGGTTGGGCTGATTGGTTAGCAGGCACCAGGAACCCTCCTGTCTCTGCCTCCCCAGTTCTGGGATCACAGCTGCCACCCTGCCATGTCTAGCCTTTTATGTGGTTTTTGGGCATTTGAACTCAGATCTTCACATTTGCTGACAAGCACTGCTTACTGAGCCATCTTTCCAGCCCTTGTGCTTCATTCTTAGGGAATTCTGAGCACACTGAATTTTTCCTGCTTGTTTGGGGCACTTAGATGACAGACTAATCACACGTCTGAATGTAGATCAATCATTTTCTTGATAAAAATGGCAAGGAGGACCCAGGTTTGCTATCCATACTTGGTGGAGGACAGCACCTCACTTTTGGTCCTCGGGTAAACCTATGCCACAAATGTTGAATCCAATGAGTGAAGGCAGTGGTCTCATGCTAGCAGAATGACATCACTCACCCAGTACCCCCAGAGGTTAGAGTGTCCTAGAGCTGATTAAAAGCAATCTTCCCGAGTGTTCTTCAAAGTGAATGAATATTCCAATGAGAGCCGCTGTTTGATCCCAGCCATTTTCTTTAAGTGGTGGCTTGATTTGCTGTTTTGATAAGTCTGATGAAGTGTGTTTGAACATCAGCAGAGGTTTAGCAGTCATTCTGACTTGTTTGCACAACGTCCTGAAATTGCAGGAATTATCCTCTTGTTAATATGACAGTTGCTGCTTGGGCGAAGGCATGTTGTGAGTTTGTTTTAGTTAAGGACGAAGCCAGAAACCAACACCAGATTAATTAGTTGTTACAATTAAATCTCTTCTAGAGTCCTTTTCCATCAAATCAAGAGGCAGAGAAACCCGGTTCAAGGCAGCTAGTGCCACGCCTTTGATTAATCACACCTGCGTTCGGTAATTTACTGTGACAAATCTGTTGCTTTTTAATTAGTTTTTTTTGAGAATCTCATACAATGTATTTTCATCATTGTTCCCTCTCCAGTGACTCTTCCAAGATGCTCCCCACCCACCCAACTTTGTGTCCTTATTCTTTTTTTTAAACCTGTACACATACTCTTGGATGTGGAACCTTCTTTCTATTGGATTGTGCTGGACCTATCTGGGGCCACACCCTTAGAGAAAACTGACTTCTTCCTCAGCCAGAAGCACTCAGTGACCCAGGCCTCCTCAGCTAGGGGTGGGACTTTGTGATCCCCTGCTTCCATGCTGGGATGTTGTCTGACGTGAGTTCGTGCAAGTCCTGTGTGTGCTGTCATTGTGAGTTCATATGCACAGCTGCCTTATAGTGTAGCTCCAAAGCTGCACGTGGCTTCTTCATGCAGTCAAGAGATGTGACCAAGAAGATAAGATGCGCAAGGCTGCAGCCAGAGAGGCAGGGCCGGTCAGTCATTGTAAACATTCTTTACACACTAAAGTAACGGCAGTGGGGCTGGTGAGATGGCTGGGTAAAGGTGTCTGCTACCAAGTCTAATGACCTGAGTTGTTCTACATCAACACAAGATAGATATATAATAAGAATATAAGCCATGAATCATTCGTTAAATCTAATATATATTATGCACCACATTTACATTGAGTATATATACTCAATGGTATGTATTATATATAACTGTACATATAACTTCAAGTTTTTTATTAGCATATATTAATACAAAATGATGGGTTTCGTGATGACATGTGCATACATGTATATAATGTACTCTGAACATATTTGTTCATTAACTTTTTCCCCTTCTCCTCCCTCTTGCTAGAACCTCTTCATCTTCTAAATGATGCTGCTTTTTACCTTCATATTTTTCCTTTTTAAGACTAAAGTTTATGTATGAGAGAGAACAGAGTGTTTATCTTCTGTGCCTGTCTTATTTCCCTAAACATGAAAATCTCCAGCTCTGCCTTCTGGCAAATGATGTAGTTTTGCTTTTGTTCATGACCGAGTACTACTCCCTCGTGTAGAAATGGTACATTTTCCTGTCCGTTCACCCTTGGTGTATACCAAGGTAGGCTTGCTGACATTAGAGTCACGGAAACTGTGAACAGTGAACGGAGATGTGGCATTACAACAGCTGCAGTGTCACCAGGCAGTAGGACATTGTTAGCTCACTCTGGTCGCACAGGGCCACTGCCACGCCTGCCGCCAGTTGACTGCAATGTCTTTACCTGGCACATGGCTGTACTTCTCTTGGTGGAAAGAAATTGAATGTCCTTTCATTTCCAAGAGAGAAATGGAAAATAATTCCAGTTCAAACTTTCTCTTTAAAGCAAGGGGGAGACCATCTATTAAGGGGGCCACTCAAGAGTTTAATATTTGGGTGTCTAGGTTGCTATTTTATTTATTGAGAGATAGCATCTCCCTCTGTAGCCCAAGTTTGCCTGGAGCTTAGTATGTGCCCCCAGATGTCCCTCAAGCTCACACCAATCCTCTTGACTCAGTCTTCTGGGTGGTGGAGTCACAGGCATGGGACCCCACATCCAGCTGGGAGTCCCTATTTTTATAACTGGAAACTGATCATAAGGCCTTGTGATGGTGGGTGGGAGGGGGTTAGGCTTTAGCAGTTGAGGGATGTAGCATGGGACACAGTCTCTCTCATTTTTTATAGGTGTCACCTTGAGAGCCTGTCAGTAGGCTGGTGAACTTGTGGCCGTTTGTCTAGTTCTTTCCTGGTTTTAACATAGAAAATGTTATGTTTAGGGACTCTTCCTAGTTTCAGAAAGTGCCACACTGGGGACCCTGTCTGACATGAGGCTCAACCCCTAACTTATAGGACCCCAAAAGGACAGTGTATAATTTCCTGGCTGAGGATCATGGCTGCATAAGGTTAGTTAGCCAACCATCTACAGCATCATCCTCAGCATCTACTCTGTACTCCAACTGTGATACCTAAACACAGGGTACAGATGGAGAGTTGGGATACATAGCATCAAGACAACCTGTAGCTGCTCTTCTGTCAAGAGATGGTAAAAAGAACAGAGAAAGAAGATAAAATGGACTGAAGAGTGTGATGAAGGTACCTATTAATCTTTAAAAACGAAATCAATACTTTCCACAAACATGTACAGACCAGACACTGTGGCTTTCTTCTCCCGTTTTTAATAAAGATAGATTCTTTTCTCATGCAATATAACCTGATTACACTTTTCCCTCCCTCTGCTCCTCCAAGCTCCTCATCACCTTCCCTGCCATCCTTCTTTCATAAAAAATCTACTTCTTTTATGTCTCTCATTAGAAAACAATAGGTTCCAGAGAGATCACAACAAAACATAACAAAATAAAATACAATAGATAAAATAAAAAACCCATCACATTGAAGTTGGACATGGTGAACCAACAGAAGGAAAAGAGTCCCAAGAAAAGCCACAAGAATCAGAGGCCCACTTGTTCCCACACTCAGAAGTCCCATAAGAATACTAAACTGAAAGCTATATTATATACAAGAGGACCTGGTGCAGACCCGGGGAGGCCCCGTGCTTGCTGCTTCCGTCTTTGTGAGCTCATACACCCTTTGCTCAGTTGATATAGAGGATGTTGTTCTCCTGGTATCCTCAACCCTCTTGGGCTTTACACTCTTTCTGCCTGCTTTTTTTTTTTTTGTGGTTGTTCCCTGAGCTCTGAGGGGACGGATTTGATGCACACATCCTAGTAAGTGCTATATGTTCTAAGATCTCTTTCTCTCTCACACCGCGTAATGTCTGACTGTGAGTCTCTGTCTTTGTTTCTGTCTGCTTCAGGAGGAAGCTTCTCTGATGATGGCTCAATAAGGCACTGATCTATGAGTATCAGGGAAGTAATTTTATTGTTACTTATTTTTTTGATCAGTAGTATTTGATTTTAGCCTTGGTGTCTGGGCTATCTAGTCTCTGGTTCTAGGCCACCCAAGCAGTGCCGGGCATGGGTTCCATCTTGTGGAGTTAGCTTTAAGTCAAATCAGACTTAAGATTGCTCCCACAAGCTTTGTGCCACCATTGCCCTAGCACATTTTGCAGGCAGGGCAGATTGTAGATGGAAGGTTTTGTGCCTAGGTTGGTGTTTATGGCTCTCTTTTGGTAGCCTGAAGAGTATCTTCCTATACCAAAGACACTAGAACATGGCGGGGGGGGGGGGGGGGAGTGGTTGAAGGTTTTACGCAGGTACCAGAACAACCTCTCCATGTTCAATAAGTTGTATGGATGTTGCCTTCAGCAATGGGACCTTGCTGTAAGTTGTGGACAGCAACCTGTTGTCGTGGCAACAGGCTGGGTTGTTTGAGGATTTCTATGGGACTCCTTTGGCCAACAAATCAACTGGATATAAGCCAGTCCTGGTCACTGTGGCTTTCTTTACACATGAAGAAGTCTTGAGGGAGATGAGGGAGCCAGTCACAATAGATAATCACACAGACAGAAATGTGTGTTGGGGGCTAGAGAGATGGTTCAGTCAGTAAGAGAGTAGACGGCATGCTGCTCTTGAGGAGAGCCTGAGTTTTAGGCACAACTCCCACGTTGATTGGCTCACAACCTTCCTGTAACTCCGGCTCCAGAAGGTCAAATGCTTCCAATGCATGTAGGCACCCATATAGACACATATTAAAAAATAAAATATCAAAAAGAAAGCTACAACAGGGGCAAGGAGAATGGCTCAGTGGGTGATCTGGGCTGTCTGGGAGACTCAGGGTGAGCTCCAGAAGGTGGAAGCGGGCTCCTGGAGGAAGGTGATAGGAGGAGGTCCTTCTCAGGGAGACTATTTGATCCAGTCAGGAGCTAAGAGAAAGAAAGAATAAAACAGGCTGCTGGGGAATCATGGTAGAGAAACCCAGATGAGGGAATGGTAAGATGAAGGGTCAGGGGATGAAGTTAAGCTGACCTTAAGAGAGGGGATGGGGGATGACTCTTGGCAAACATCTGACTCTGATCTCCAGAACTCATGTATAAAGGCTGGAAGGGATGCTATGTGCTTGTAATCCCAATACTGGGAAGCAGATCCACGGGGAGCCAGGCTGATCTCGGTTGGATCCCTGAGACTCGCTGACCAGCCGGCCTGGCCTACTTGATGAGCTTCAGGCCAGTGAGAGAAGCTCCGTTTGCTATTTCTTCGATACTATGTGGGATTTGCATATTCTGTAGGTATAAATAATTTAGGTATAAATCTGTTGATACATGGTAGTAAATACATGTGTTTCTGGTACAGTTTGCAAGCATATGTTGAATGGAATAATGATTGACTAATGGGAAAAAGAGAGACAGTTTCTGAAGTAATAGGGGCGGCAGGGCTGCGTTCTCAGCACCCCCGGCCGCCTGCTTGGCTAGCTTATGCCCCGAAATAACAACACACAAACTGTATTCATTTAATCACTGCTTGGCCCTTTAGCCCTAAAAGCCCTTACTGGCTAATTCTCACATCCCAATCAACCCATCTCTAATAATCTGTGAGAACCGGTCTTACCGGGAAGATTCTAGCCTAGTCCATCCTGGGTCGGAGCTTCATGCCGGGAGCAGGGCATGGCGGCTCTCTCAGGCTTCTGCTCCTGAGAGGAAAGCTGTGGAGACTGAGCTCACTTCCTCTTCCTCCCAGCATTTTGTTCTGTTTACTCCTCCCACCTATCCTCTAACCAATAAAATGGGCCAGGGCAGTGCCTTTATTAGCCAATGACCTTCCTCCATCAAGTTTCTTTAGTGATGTGGTCCCTGATAGGTTTTTCATGCACCTGTAAATATGCCATCACATAAGCTCCTGTAAATGACCCCCATAAAATCCACTGGTTCATAAAACAAAATAAACAGAAAAGGAGATGTGGGGGTAATGGGGCTAGGGGGAGTGTGGGGAGCAATAGTGGGAAATGGGCATGAATATGATCAAAGTGAATTAAACTTTTGAAAATATTATGAAACTTATGTATGGTTGATACATGCCAATGAAGACTTGAAATATACACACGTGTAAATGAGGACAGCATTTATGAATTCTGAGACCGGATGGAGGGCAGCTGGAAGAGGAGAGGGAGCAGCGTGACCTGCCTGTTCATCCAGGGAAGGGTTTGTCGCTCAGGCATCTCTTCACGTCTCCAGAAGCAATATTAGCTGTATTTTAGAAATACACAGGTCTGCCCACGCCAACACAGTCAGTCCTTCATGCCTTCCACAAGGGGCCGCTGTAACTAGTAGCCAATCAGAGATTAGCATCAGACTGCTACCACAGACATTGGTTCAGAGAAGAAAACATATGATCTTATTCAACCAATGAGATTCTGACTTGAGAGACTTGCCAGCCATTGGTGGAATAAGGCACTGGGTTTCCTCCGCTTGGAGAACACAGGTTCTGTGAGAGGAAAAAGTGACCTCAGAGAAAAGCATGGTGGGTCTTGAATCTCAGTGATGCCATTTCAGGTCTGGGTCCAGTCATCCTTGAATCCATACATTTTCTTTAGGATTATGAATCAGTTAGTATCTCATTTTCCATTATACAGCAGAGACATGTCCCATCCCCTAAAAACTATTTGCATTATAACTAGAACAGAGTTATACCGCTGGCTGTATTTTTCCACATACATACTTAATAACTCTTTTTGAAACTTTCTCAGCCCTTGTCTGTAGTTTAATTTCTATTAGGTGATCATTCAATATTCTCTACAGTGTAAGTCTTCCAAACTTTCAAACTTATATGCTCACAAACTCATTTTTAATGGCAACCTGGCTCTCTATTTAAAATCATTGTATATGGTAATTAGTAATCGGAAAGATAATTTTAGTTAATTTTAAATTTAAGAATCCATCATGCAAAACGGATCAGATCAGAGCGGAGCCACCAACAAAGGAATGAATCCGAGTGTGAGAGGAGCGGCACACAAGGCTGGAAATGAGACTCGTGAGCTTCTCGGGGAATAATCATTGTGTAGACTTTTACTTGCAATTATAATTTAATTATGAACCCACTTTTGCAACATTTTTAAAAGTACATAGTTAGCATTTAAGTACTTTCTACATAATTATCTGTTATTGAACCTGCTCATTATGGGCTGGCTGCATAAATTACCATGCTTTGTGTAAAAATATTTTCCACTTCAGATTGACTTGAAATAAAAGAAACCCCATTATCTTGATGTTAATAGTGGATCCCCAATACTACAGACACTTTGAGCCCTGCCTTCCTGATAAAGTCTAGATGAAGTCAGGCTTATTTTGCTTGCTTTCTTCCCAGGAATCGACTTCTTTCTCTGTTGTTTTTCTTGAGCTAGTCCTAGGGAATACAGATAAATCCTGCCGCAGACACATCTAGACCCTTCAATAAGATGCTGAAAATCTACCGTGAGGCCGGGGATATGACTCAGGAGGTAAAATGCTTCATGTGCAGTTCTGAAGACCCAAGTCTCATCCCAAGAACCCATGTTTAAAAGCCAGAATTAGTAGCACACATTTGTTATCCCATATGGGTGGATTGTTGGGGCTCTGTGATCAGATATCCTACTGAAATCAGAAGTACCTAGCCAACGGGAGACAGTGCCTCACAAAAAAAGTCTTGTGCAATTGATTATTAAGTGAGAGAAGATGCAGTATTGATTACTGCAGGATGATCTTTAATATCTTTTCTCATTCAGTCCTGCTCACCAGCTGCACGTGAGTCCAGCTGAGTTGCCAGCAGTGCAACCACTTTACTGGTGATGAGACTGCAGACCATGCTGAGATTGACACCTTGCACGTGGTCGCAAGGCTGGGGGATGGTGAGGCAGGACTTAAAGCAGCGAGAGTCAGGAGGCTGCACACACACAGCTGAGGCCAGGGTGAGGATGCACACACACAGCTGAGGCCAGGGTGAGGCTGCACACACACAGCTGAGGCCAGGGTGGGGATGCTGGGCCCACTGTGGGGACTCAGCAGATGACCAAGTCACAGCGGTAGAATTCTCCAGTTTTTCACACGGCATTTTAGTTCTTGTGTCCAACAAAAGAATGATAAACCAGCGTTATAGGATACCTAGGGTATTATGCTTTTTGGATGGTGGCCAAATCAGCTTTGGTTCTTTTCTTTCTTTCTTTCTTTCTTTCTTTCTTTCTTTCTTTCATTTTGCATGTCAACAATGACATGTCACATTTGACTTGATGACTCTCTGCTTTTCAGGACAAACTAGGTAGTACCAAGGCCATTTCTGGCATGTTGGGCTGATGTTGGCACCTGTACCCATATGCACCGGGTGCCAGTTTAGGTAGAACATGTGGAGATGCATTCAGGTAGTGTTCATTGTTAAAGATCAGCTATAACCCAGTACTATCATCCCATCTGAATACCATGCTAGACATTTCAAATGCACGTTGAGTTTTAGAAGAAAGGGTTGGCACCTTTAGCACTGTTGAGGTTTGGGTGATCTGTGCTGTTTCTGAGTGCGAGTAGGGTCCCTGGGAAATGAAAGGAAACAAGCAGCAACATTTCTCAAGAGCACGCTTGTGCCAGGCTGCTACCGAATGTGATGTCACAGAGAGCAGATGCCCAAGGATTCAGTTTCTTCCTGTTTTGCAGGAGAGGACTCCTGCGCCCAGCTACCTCACCACACTCAGGAGTGGAGCTGCCATTTCACCTTGGGGGAGCCAGACGGGGCTGTGTGATCCCCCAACCTCCTCGCAATCAGTCCTACAGAGGAAGAGGAGAACATTAGGGATGTGGTGGATAGGAGGGTTGTCTGGGTCCTCTCTTGCCTCAGTCACGCTGACCTGAATTTCTTGTTTACAAAAGACTTGTGGGAATCTGAGGCTGGGAAGGATTCTAGCCTGTTCCTTGATGGGCTGCCCTGGGAGAAAGTGATCAAGGATGGGCACTAACCATAGGAGCTACGGCTGTATCAATGAGGGGATGGTTTTAACTCCACAGCGATTCTCATCAACACCTGCAGCAGTTGATCTTGTATCCATGGAGAAGTTCATGTCCACCTGGAGACATGACGTAACACTAAGCTGTCCTGTCAAGCTTCTAACTTTCTATCATGCCTGGCTCCTGTCCCCAACTCAGGCTCAGTTGTCCTGAACTGCGTGACTCTTTTGGGACAGGAAATTGGAAAGAGGGATAGCGACACAAACAGTCACAATCGCTCATGACTAGACTCACTCACTTCCTCGTCTTCAGACACAGCTAACGCAGCCACAAGCCATGTGCAAGTGATTCTGGCTACACCATCTCTCTAATGGCAACGGTTCCCAGTGAAGCCTTACAGCGTTACACCTGACTTATTAGACTTTTATGTATTTATTTTCAGTGTTCTGGGTATAAATATTCAAGTGCTGACATGGGCTGCATTTTTCAATTTTATGGCCAAGCGGCATCTGTAGCAGGCTGAGGAATTGGAGATGGGAAGAGTCAGGCTAAGATTTCTCTCTCTTTTCTCAATGACTCAAAGAAAGAAAAAAGTTTTAGACAGAGAGAACAGAAATTATCCAATGCCTTCAAATATACGACTCCCCAGCTCCTCTGTCTGGGCAAATCAGAGTGTCTCGTGACTGCAGATAAAGAGATAATTAAAATGTAGCAAATATCAGTGTGGACTGCTGCCGACCATTAAAGCGCAGAACGGGGCTTCTGATCCCGAGACACTGACTCTGGATTGTGAAATGTCATATCAATTACAAGAGACACTTTTACAGATCTCCCTAAGAAATATTTACATAAAACTATATTTCTATACACTACAGAAAATAACCCAAGAATAGATTTAATCAAAACTGTAAATAAGACTAAAGGTAAGCTGTAAGTGTGAAATATACAGCCATAAAAGTCTTAGCAAAACTTTAAATCAGTTTCATTGTGAATTATATTGGCCTTCCTATCTCTTACCTCTTCCTCAGCCCCCAGCCCTGAGCTTTCACCTACTTCTTAATCCTCTTTCACTGCAGATGAGACATTGGGGGGCGGGGGTATGTGTCACAGTGACTTTATGCTTCTGTTTTGGAGAAGGGCTTTAAATGTGTATTTCTTACTTGGCGTTGCACTTTCCAGGCTCCTCATACACCTATGGGTCCTGTGAGTAACGCGGTGGATTCAGGTTTTGCTGTGGGCTGCCTATGGGCTGTCTTCTGTTTGAGGCCGGCCTCTGGTGCCAGCCTTTTGCTCTGTGGGAACAGGCTGGAAGGCAGGGAGGAAGCTCACCTTTAGGCTGTGTGACAGAACGCTGAGTTGTAGGTAAGGGGTGGCTGCTGGGACCAGTAACAGAGCCACAACAGCCTGAGGTGGTGGGCTGTGGCGTCTCCATTGGAAGACTACTTGGGTTTTCTAGCATGTCATTCTACCCACACCCCGAGCTTTCCTTGCCCGAGTAATGATATGGTCTAATAAAATGGTGTTCTTTTAATGCCTTGAAGCCTTGAAACTCCAAGAGTTTTTACACAGAGAACAAGTATATATTAATAAAATATTACTTTAGTGCCTTAGAAATTTACATCAGCAAAACCCACACAAGGCCCTAAATATTCTCTGTCTAGCTTCTGATTTGACTGAAAACAAATTGGAGAGTAAATTCCAGGGTTAGGGTGCCTGCCACTTACAGTAGAATAAAGAAGCACTCAGAGCTGCCCTGTGTCTAATGCTCTCTGTTGTCTTTCCCAATGCCCTCGGGGCCAGCTGGAACTCTGACTTTTATACCCCATCCAGGAACTGGTCCTTCCAGACAAGACTGTGCTTCCGATTCTGGACAGTTTATTTGCTTTGAATGTTTTTAAATTGGGGCAAAGGAGAACTGGAGCACAAAAATACATTAACTTGTGATTTCCTTCACTTATTTCCCAGCTGCACTTCTTTTCCTCATCACCCTGATGTCAGTACCATGCAGCAATCTTTATTGTGACTGTTGTACCAACAAGGATCTACTCACCCCAGACATGGAACACACACATCAAACTAAGACTATCACATAGTCTAACATGCTGAACCAATGAGTTTTCCTTGGGTTATTTATGGGAGTGTGGATGAAGGGTCACTTACAGGAACAGAAATAGCTTAAAGACAGCTGCATCGCTAAAACCTGGGTAGCAGCTCACAAAACTGGAAACCTGGAGCACCCTGCACTGCCTGCAAGCAGCTCAACAGGCTGGAGAGCGTCCCTTCTAAGCAGCTCAGCTGTTCTCTGTCTCTTCTGGCTGGTTCAGCTTGTTGAAGAGTATCTCTCTGTAGTCCTTATATATGCTTGGGGGAAAAGGGTACCTAGTGGATCTCGTCAGTTTCAGGAACTTCCTGGGGCCTTAGAGTTGTTTACTTCCTGAGTTTTAATGGCTCCCTGGGAGACAGAGTGCTTTATGGAGGGGAAATTGCTGCACAACATACCCTACTATGTGACTGATTCATTCAGCAGCTGAGTGCCTACATGTTCTGGTGAGGAGAGGGTCAGAAGGGACAGTGACAGTGCTCAGTTTCATGGGTCTTTGGGTCAAACAGAGAACCATTAACAAAACAACTCCACAAATGCCTTTATAGTAATGCATATGCTTCATATTTGATAACTCTAGTGGAAGAAAGGCCATGCACCGGGAAAGATCGTGATCGTAATGAGGAATGATCATTTCATCACTGGGGTCTTTAAGGCACTGACATTCATGACAAGGGACAAATAAAGAGGTGAAAGGTCATGAGAAAAAGAAAAGCCCAGGCCAGTGTCATGGGAGGAGGGATGGGGGAAGCTGGTAGGGGGATGTATGGGATCTTGGGTGTGCCTGGAGTAGAGAGAGATAAATCTGGAGAGGACGAGGGAGGCCAGGAAACAGCAAGACAGAATGGATCCTGGAGAGCAGAGGAAGTCATATGTGAGAGTTTGGTTTGACTGTAGAGTGTTCACAGTGTACCAGTGAACTTTAGGAGGGTTATCCATCAGGAGAGGGAAGGGCTGGTTAAAGAGAAAGCAGGGACACAGGGAGGCAGGGGGATGGCTCAGTCGGTAAAGTGCTTGTAGATCTCAACTGAATCTCCAGTGTTCAGGTCACTCTGGTGCCAGAAGAGGTAAGAGGGTCCTTGGGGATTTCTGGCCAGCCAGCCTAGCCACACAGCTGATCTCTAGGTTCAGTGAGCATCTTCGCCTCAAAAAAATAAAGTGGAGAGAAACTAAGGAAGACCCCCACCTCAGTGTCTGGCCTCTTCATGCATACTTGCACACATGCACACGCACCTCCATCCATGTGTGCACGTGCACATGAACATATCCACACAGGGGGAATGGAACAGGCAGTTCACAGAGCAGGCTTTGTGAGCAGCCCACACATGGAGGCGGAGGCTTGAGCTGAGATCTAGTTAAAACCCCTGGCAATGGGGAAAGCATTTCATTTGAGGATGCCAGAAAGCCTCTGGACAGAACCTGCAGAGAGATCAACTGGCTTATAAACAGCCTCAGACAGTATGTTGGCAAAAAATTGGAGCAGATACGAGTGTTTTGTTGGGTTCAGCAATCAGTATGGGCTGCAAAAAATAGAGAAAGAAGGGAAATTCAGAGGCTTTTCGGCTTGATATACGGGAGGGAACAACAGAGCCTTAGAGAAGGCAGTCTGCACCTACAGGGAGAGGAAGAAGCCGCAGGAGAGCAGATATTGAGAGTAACACTATAGAGCCATCAGGATACTCTTCCCGGACTAATGAGTCATTAATCTCCTTATGTTGTAGACCAAACCATGCCCCCACACTCACACACATGCTTATACACACATGCATGAATGTACACACACAGAGAAATACACACACACACACACACACACACACACACACACACCAAATCAGCTAAAATTAGTTCAACATACAAAGTAAATCTAACTTATCATGTAAACGAAAATCACACATGTGAAATGATTAGGGCAAAGCTGGATCTAACAGCAAGCATGGCCAGACAGTCCCAGGATTCTTCCCGCTAGCTACACAGGCCTGGTGGTGGACCCTTCCTTTACCAACTATTTGTGCTTCAATTTGCCTGGTTAATCTCAAAGCCAGATATGGACCTGGAGCAGGGAGTGACTTTTCTCTACTAGGAAATAGAATTCGGTAGTTAGAAGAGAAAATGCTCACTAGGAAGATGAATTAGCAAACAGGCATAGAATATGACATACATTATATCACTCTATGCTAACTGGGCAACATGCTAAACTTAAATGGAGGCTAGCTTCCATTTTAAGAGAGCCTTTTATTCAAGGGGAAGGAACTGTGCTCACAGCCTGGGCTGTGTACTAATTGCTTTTTCTTTGCTGCAACCAAATGCTGAGCAGAAACATCTTATGGGGCTTATTTTGTGTCACAATTCAAGGGTCCGACCCATCGTGGTAGGTGGAGACATAGCAGCAGGAACATGAGGTGGCTGCTCATGCTGCATCCATAGCTGGGAAGCAGAGAGACGAACACTGGTGGGGAGCTCACTTTCTCCTAGTTCAGGACTCCAGCCTATGGATGGCACCACCGACATTTAAGGTAGATCGTCCTAGTTTAATGAAACTAGCCTTGAAATTCCCTCAGATGCACACCCAGAGGTCCTCTCCTAAGTGACCCCAGCTGCTGTCACGTTGACAGCCAATTGAAATCATCCCAGGGCATGCACTAGCTCATAAGTACTTCAAGGAGATGCTTGTTGATGGAGCTACCATCTGTTGTAGCCTGGGTGTGTGGAGCCTCTGCAAAGGAAGACCCTCCAAAGCCTACCTCTTCTTGGAGTTGGTCATGTTCTGGATCTGGGGTCATTTCATGTTCATAGCTGGTACTGATTTCTTATCTGTTGTCTCCTAAAATGTCATTGAGGCTGCCATGAAAATGGGAGTGAAATCTTGTCTGGGAAGAGTCATTTTCCCCACTCTTTAGAGATTGGTGTGGCCTCTTGATCATAATTCAAGTGAGAAGTATCTCTGACAAAGATTCAAGAGGGATGTCTAGCTCGGAGCCCTTCATCTCTCATAAGCTATTTTTTTCCCGTGTTCTTCTCTGAATCATTTCATCCTTCAAATTCTTTTTCAAATTTAATTTTATGTTCTTTTTATTTTATCTTGATTAAGCTTTGAAAGGACTTGCCCAGAAACTTCTCCTGCCTGGTAATTAATTTTAAGGTATTCTTTCCCAGTTCATAATAGCTTTTGTTATTGTATAATTAAAAACAAAATTAAAATATTTCTTCCCCCTCATTTCCCGAAGCCTGTAATCCAGCTCCTGGCGGTGACTGGGCCACTGCAATGAGATGAGCAGTTCAGAATCTTTCTCCTTGTTGCAACTAAATTAAAACTCCAATAAGAAGAAACAAAGTAAATATTCAATCATTTCACAGAAATGATGAAATCTTGTGACAAACGCATTCCTCCCACCCTTCAACACCCTTTAGTCTTTTCAGGGTTCCAGGACAAACTGTACCAGAATTAAACTGCTGTGGACCCTGGTGTGGGTGGCAGGTCCCCACTGAGGTGAATGACACGCCTCTTCATTCAGGAAAAGGACGATGTAACAGAGCTTTGGAGTCAGATCCTCTTGCCAGTTTACCCTGAGCTGTGCAGGAAGGCTTTGAAGGCAAAACTCTATAGGTGCCTCACCCAGGATTTTTCAAGTCCACATGGATTAATCAGCACTGACAGAAGTGCGGGAAAGGGGCTTTGCAGATGGGAATTCTTTTGCCCCTTTGGTTTATTGAGGCTCACGCTCAGAGTGTGCACTCTATCACGGCAGGGAAGGCATGGAGGCAGGAGTGAGAGGCAGCTGGCCATCTTGTATCAGCAGGCAGGAAGCAGAGAGAGATAAACGCTGGTCCTCAGCTCAGGGCCTCCTTTTTATTCAGACCAGGACTCCAAGATATGGAGATAAGAAGATCTTTGGGAGGGTGTGGTCAATCAGGTGATCCCTCAAAAAAAAAAAAAGACATTTTTCACTGAGTGATGGTGCAAGAGGAAGTGAGAGGTTGCCAGGGTTACCAGACATCTTTGTGAAGGACTGCAGTGTTGTTCTGAAGATGGCTTGAGCTAACCCACAGTTATCAGCTACTGCTTGGGAGATGAGAGAAGATCCCAGCAATAGCCAGCAAGGAAAGGAGACTGTAGAGTCCCACCTGTCTACCACGCAATGGTTCGCGAGTTGGACAAAGGGCTGGAAATTGAAACACACACACACACACACACACGAGAGAGAGAGAGAGAGAGAGAGAGAGAGAGAGAGAGAGAGAGAGAGATCATTCTTGAAACAAGAATGCCCATTTTATTGTATTCCAGGGCAGCTTATATAGGGCTCTCCTTGACTAATGGTCACACCCTAGCTCCTGGAACTTTTCAGCTGCAAGCCCATCAGAAACCACTCCCCTGCCATCAGGAACTCATGATGGTCTCGTGCTCAGAGCAGCTGCAAACATAGGAAAACAAGTTGTTTACTCCAGCAGGCAAGGGGCCATAGAAAATTCAGGGTCTGAGGGTCCGCAGTCTTTAACAGGAGACCACAGCCCTTAGCCCACTGAGGAATGGCTTGTGTTGCTGAATTGAACGTTGTGGGAGGAGATATTGCCTCATGTTCCATTCTTTCCACTCAGGACTAGAGCTGCACCAATATTTTGCTGTGAGAGCATGTGTGGAGGACCCCAGTCAGAGGCTGACCAGTTGCCCACTCTCTTGCTACCCAAGTAGTTTGGCATGTTGGCCAGTGGCTCTGGGTCTTGCTGGGCTGTTCTGGGTCCCTTCCAACCATCAGTCCCCTTTCCTTGGGGGCAGAGTGTCAGGGGAAAAGTAGTTACTGCTTTATAAGCAGGCAGACCTTCCTTCCTTCCATCCATTGGGTGGAATGCATTCACGTGATAATCCCTAACTATAAAGGAAGTTGAGAAATGCCATTCAGCTGTGTGCTACTAGGATAGAAAGGAAGGAGCCTTGTGGGCTGCCTGAAGTCTTTAGGAATGTATTTGCCTTCGCTCTTGTCTTCCTCTTACATGCTAGAGCTGTGTGCAGTGTCCCTGCGTCCTCAAAGGGTCTGTGGTCATTCACTTCCTGTGGGCGTACATAAAGAATTTGTTCTCCCAATCTAGTTACTTCTTGCTTTCTTTGGCTCTCAGCTCATGCATCCCTTCCCTAGTGTAGACATCATCATTCCCCCAGATCCACCCCATCCACCCAGTTCCTCCTTGTCACATGTTCTTACAGAATCTGCCAAGTTCCTCCACACAAGTCCATAATTAGAAACCCCATAAGGGGCTGGATAGCAGCAGGGGATAGCATTTGCTGCTCTTGTGAAGAACCCAAGTTTAGTTTCCAGCACTCACACTGGGCAGCTGACAACTCCCAAACTCGGGCTCCTGCACAACTGGAGTTCTCTTCTAGCCTCCATAAGCACTGCACACACACATAAAATAAAATAAAATAAAAACATGTTTGTGTGACAGTTTCATTACTTTTCTACTTGCCATCTAGACCATAAATGTCAGAACAGAAATGACCACCTTGCTTATGGTATATCTTCATCTTAAAGCACACAGTAAATACCCAACACATTGTAATTTGACATGCATATGGTACTTGACAAACATACAGCAACGGGGCAAATACACATACGTGTTTCCATCAACAGATTTAAACCATGATTTACCGATCATATTTTTGTTTTGTGACTGTTTTATAAGCTACATCACCGAGTTACTCAGGGACTTCATCACAATACACTGACTATTCTTGTAGTTCTGACTCCATTTCTGTTTGTTTATTCATCAAACATACACTGAATCTGTATTGGCCGCAATCCAGGGTCCCGAATATATGCAAAAGAAGCCACCTCCTTGCCTCCCATTCTGGGTAGCAAAGGAAATTGACTCGTATTCAGCATCCGAGATAGCACCATTATTCTTGTCACAATAGAAATATGAATGGAAGGTGTTGTTCAGAGTCTGCATAGTAGAACAATTACGCTGGTCGGACCAATTCTTCACATGGTCTTTGTTGGCAGGCTCTGAGGAAGAATGGTGTTAGTTATTTTATATTGGCCAAGAGGTTTCTATTCTGCAGACATATGTTATCTCCTTTGCCTGGGAAGACATAGTGCCAGGACAGCCAGATAATGCTGATTTTGTCTCTCTGGGGGCTAACAGGAAGCTCAGGACAGTGACTACACTTGCCTAGATGCTGTTGGGAAGAAGTGGCCTGAGGAAGGGCACCAAAGGTCAGGTTGATGAGGAGAGTTTCGTCTGTTTAGTTTCTTCAGCCAGGGTTTATTGCAGCCCATGCTGACTTTGATGTTCTTATGAACTGAGGATGACTCTGAACTTCTCTTCCTACCACCACTTCTCAGGTGTAGGGAGGGTAGGCGTGTCCTACTGCACCAGGTTTTTTGTGGTATGAGGGGTCAAACTCAGAGTGTTTGTTGTACATGGGAGCCAAGTACTCTCCCATGGAGTTGGGATGGTTTACATGACAAACATCCTCTGTAGGCTCATGAATTTGAAAACTTAGTGGCCAGCTGGTGGCTGCTTATGGAGGTAATGAAAATGTTGAGAGGGTCAGCCTTGTGGAAGAAGAAGCAGATCAGCAGAGACAGGCTTGGAGGGTTTGTAGCCCAACCCCATTTCCTGCACTCTCTGTTTCCTGTCTGCGGTTGAGATGTGAACTCTCAGCTGCTTCTGCTTTTATGCCTCCCCCACCATCGTGAACATCTAGCTGTCTGAAACCATACACCCAAACCCCTCTTCCTTATTTATTTTACCACATCAACAGCGAAGAAACTAATTCATATCTATACCCTTATCTTATTATGAACAGTTACTTTAGATCCATGTGCATTTTGATGCCTTAAAACCAGCACACTTCACCGACTGTCATAGCAACTGACTGCGGGGTGAGCAACCAAACAGTGCTGTGTCTCCTCACTCGGGCTTTCTCAGTCTATCCATTTTATTCATTTCCTTTATACACATTTTAGAGTTAAAATTATATATACACGGTAAGATGAAGGGCTAAAGAACAGTCTTAGTCACCACTCTATTGCTGTGAAGAGACGCCATGGCCAAGGCAACTCTTATAAAAGAAGACTTCTAATTGGGGACTTTCTTACAGTTTCAGAGGCTTAGTTCATTATCATCATTTCAAGGAGCATGAAGGCCTAGCAGACATGGTGCCGGAGAAGTAGTTGAGAGCTGCATTCTGATCTGCAGGCAGAAAGGGAGACACTGGGCTTGGTATGAGCTTTATAAAACCTCAAATCCCAGCCCAATGACACACTTTCTCCAACAAGGCCACACCCCATAATCCTTTCAAATAGTGCCACTCCCTGATGACGAAACGTTCAAATGTATGAGTTTCTGTGGGTTCACTCTCATTCAAACCACCATAAATATAAAAGGAATGGGAAATTTCTCTGGTGTTATCCCCAAGAGTCCCTGCTGTCCTTTTTAGGGGCAGGGACAAACTTCTCTACACCGTCTTCAAAATTGTTGCCTGGAACCTGTGTGATGCTAAGTCCAAGCAAGGGTTTCCCATTTTTACACATCTGGTGCCTGTGCTTTCTGATTAGCATATCTTGGAGGACTCCCGTGTCATAACATGTGGCTTATTCATTCTTTCTACAGCTGCAGAGAAGGAATCTGCAGGAGCCATTTATCGAATCTCATAGATATGTGCACATCTATAATTAAGCCATATGTGAAATATTTATATGTAGAGTGCATGAACAATCTGCCCATAATATCTGTAAACAAATACCGACTACTTATTATCCATAAATCACCTCATTAAATCAAGAATGGGAAAACTTCAGTCCAAGGGCCAAATTCAGCGTGGTTTTCTGAATACAGCTTCACTGGAACCCAGTAATTGTTGGTTTGTGGAGCAGCAGAGAGAGGAGGTGGAGTTGAAACTTGCATGCAGAAATGAGGCCACTTTCCATCTGACTCTAGTAGCAAGTGCTGCCTCATCCCCCTTCTCTTCTTCCTCTCCTTCCTTCCTTCCTTCCTTCCTCTCCTTCCTTCCTTCCTCTCCTTCCTTCTTCCTCTCCTTCCTTCCTTCCTCTCCTTCCTTCCTTCCTTCCTTCCTTCCTTCCTCTCCTTCCTTCCTTCCTTCCTTCCTCTCCTTCCTTCCTTCCTTCCTTCCTTCCTTCCTTCCTCTCCTTCCTTCCTCTCCTTCCTTCCTCTCCTTCCTTCCTCTCCTTCCTTCCTTCCTTCCTTCCTTCCTTCCTTCCTTCCTCTCCTTCCTTCCTCTCCTTCCTTCCTTCCTTCCTTCCTCTCCTTCCTTCCTCTCCTTCCTTCCTTCCTTCCTTCCTCTCCTTCCTCTCCTTCCTTCCTCTCCTTCCTTCCTTCCTCTCCTTCCTTCCTTCCTTCCTTCCTTCCTCTTCTTCTTGCCTTTGATCCCTCCTCTGTCTTCCACCTGATCTCTTCATCCTCCTCCTTTCTAATTCTCCTCATTCTCCCACCTCTTCCTTCTTTGTGGTACTTACAGGGAGGGATCCCAGGGCCTCATGTCTCCTAAGCAAGCACTCTATCACCAAGCTACACATTTTATTGAAAAGTTTTCCCATTGAGCAATTCGAAATACATTTAACTACTTTTCTTTCAACAAACCCTTTGTAGCAGCAGGCCGCTTGTTTGCCCTGGGTGCTTAGCCCCAAAATAATCACACAGAAACTGTATTAATTAAATCACTGCTTGGCCCATTAGCTCTAACTTCTTATTTAC
Source organism: Microtus oregoni (assembly GCF_018167655.1). Taxonomy (NCBI): domain Eukaryota; kingdom Metazoa; phylum Chordata; class Mammalia; order Rodentia; family Cricetidae; genus Microtus; species Microtus oregoni. The sequence goes on from NW_024543978.1 coordinate 6,799,076, forward strand.
TATTATATATTAATTTAACCCATTTCTATTAATCTGTGTATGGCCATATGACTGTGGCTTACTGGCTAAAGTTCTGGCATCTGTCTCCAGTGGGACTACCTGGCTTCACTCTGACTCCACCTCCTTTCTCCCAGCATTCAGCTTAGTTTTCCCAGCCTAGCTCTGTTCCTCTATAGCTCTGCTATAGGCCCAGAGCAGTTCCTTTATTTATCAGTGATAATCACAGCATACAGAGCGAAATCCCACATCAGCCTTTATTCTTTATATCAGTGATTATCACTGATACATGTCTACATAACTTTATTTTAATTGAAGCTGCTTTATAATATAAAAATATTTTTTGTAAAATTAAAGTTTTTGTGTTCAGAAAAAACTATATAAATATCTCTTCAGTTCCAAGTCCTCTGCCCTTTTCTGAATCACTTTGTTGTGGTTTGGAAAAAAATGGCCTCCATAGGGAGTAGCACTATGAGGAGGTGTGGCTTGTTGGAGTAGGTATGACTTTGTTGGAGGAAGTGTGTCAATGTGCAGGTAGGATTTGAGATCTCCTTTGCTGAAGCTATGCTCACTGTGGAATCCAGTTCACTTCCTATTGCCTGAAAAATCAAGATGTAGAACTCTCAACTCTTTCTCCAGCACTGTGTCTACCTTCATGCATCCTGCCATAACAATGAACTAAAACTCTAAAACTGTAAGCCAGCCCCAATTAAATATTTTCCTTTGTAAGAGTTGTCAAGGTGATAGCATCTCTTCACAGCAATAGAACCCCAACAAAGGCAACTGTCTTCTTTAGAAATGACTAGGAGGTTGTTACTGTGTGTGTAATAGCAATGCAGTTGTACCTTTGTTTATGTATTATTTCACTAATGATTTGCATACTTATTTTATGAGAGTTAGGAGGTCAATTCAAGTTATTTTGTTTATTGTTATTGGGTGTGGGAAATACATGTACATGTCATTGTGGCTGTTTAGCAGCTGTATAGTCATTTTCTTTTTTGATGTGAGATGGCCTTCTATATATGTGTTGCTCTTATTGGCTAATGAATAAAGCTGCTTTGGCTTATAGCAGGGCAGAATATAGCCAGGCTGGAAGAGATACAGAGAGAGTAGATGGAGTCAAAGAGATGACATGTAGCTGCTGAAGGAGACAGATGCCAGAACTTTACCCAGTAAGCCACAGCCTCATGGCGATATACAGAATAATAGAAATGGATTGATTTAAGATGTAAGAGTTAGCTAATAAGAAATATGAGCTTATAGGCCAAGTAGTATTGTAATTAATGTAGTTTCTATGTGATTATTTGGGTCTGGGTGGCCAGGAAATAAACGAGCAGTCTCTGCCTACAAATGGTGTGTTTATATGGGGGCAACTGCATCCACATAAAACCTGAGAGAGCTTGGGAAGGAGTTCTAGACACAAAAGACAGAGTTAAGCACAGCTTCTTGGTAGCGGCATTTTCTTGGGTGGACTCTGTTTGTAAGAGACAAGCAGAGCTGTGATTCCTTTAAGAGAAGGCTTTGTGACTCCGCATTAGCAATAAAAATTGCACAGTTCCTTTAAGAGCTGGCTTCCTGGTTCATGCTGGTGCACCTACAAAGCACCTAAATGGGCTTTGTGCAGCACTGTTCTAGTTGCTTAATGGTGACATAAACCTGTGCATTCCTGGAGTTGGGGCAGTGAACATGGTTCACAGAGCTGACAGTGAAGTTACCTTTGCCATGTTGGACTGGGCAGGGCCAAAAGACAAAGCAGCCTCAGTCCTAGTCACACCGCTTAGCATTTTCAGAAGTGCTCTTGGTCAGAAAATGATTATAGATATGCAATAAAGACAGATTCAGACAAAAATAAGCCTCTGAACAGGTCACAGTATATTTAAAAAATGTACATAGTCTTGGGAGAGTGGAAAAAGAATATAGAAAGAAAAAGAAGTACAGACAGTCATAGATTAAAGGAGTAAAGATAATAAGATAAATACTCAAAAGTAATAGAGTAAAAAAATAAGTCTCATAAAGATAGAAAATACACAGAGAATGTGGGTTATGTATATTATTGAATTTTTTGAACTGCAGAGAAATATTTGATTCTGGGTCCTGCTAAGTTAAACTAACATAAGGGCATCTTGACTTCAAAATTTGGATCTAAGGATATGTTACTTTGGAAAAGAGGTTCTGCTTTTGTTTCCACATGAAACGAGATTCTGTGCGTTTGTTCCAGGCTAATGTGGTTTGATGGAATAAGACCCTCCAAAAGGTCTTTGTAAACCTTAAGAATATTTCACCCAACAATCAACAGGAAGTAGTCTTGAAAACTATCCCCAAATTCCCAAAATGATTGTTCACAAAAGTTTGTTTTCATTTAAAGAGGGATATGATATAGAAATGAATATTTTATCTTGGTACAGACTTTTGTCTATTGATACAAATTTAAGGTCAATTTGTAACACTGTGTATATGTATTTCTTCTCTTGTTTGAAATATTATGTTTGTGCAGCTCATTTAAAAATGTAATATATAACTAAAATTACAAATTAATAGTTAGTCATTTGTAATAGGCAAACTTGTAGTCATGTTAGTTAGATTTTCTATGTACAGAGCTATATTTCAAATGTTCTTCAACCCTTTCAAAGACCTACATAAATGTTTAAAATGTTTTAAGAACTTAGACTTTTCTGTACAGTGAGGCATGTCTGCTTCTGGCAGCACCAATCTACTTCAAGAAGATGAAGGGCATTGAAGAAACTCGTTATGGAATTTGCCTTCAATGTGACAAGGCTAGACATTTGAGCAAGAAACTGCTCTTGCCTGGACTGTTTTATGGCTTGCTGTATGAACTGAATATGCAGGACTCACAGAAAAGCGACTGCCGAACTTTTCAAAAGACAGGATGGTCCTTGAAGATTCCTGTTTCACAGAAGAAACTGCCAGACATTCTGAAGGACACAAAAGAAAGCAACTGATAAACTTTCCCATTACAAGGCAGAATAGATCTTTAAATTTCCTGCTTCATGAAAATGTCTGCTGGATACTATGGGCCTGTAGACTGAAGATGGATGCTCCAATATTACAGAAGAATTTTGGGCTACTGTCTAGGCAGTGAGATGTCTGTCAATTCTAGAACTTTCAAGTTGCTTAGAATGCATTTCCTGTTTATTTAGGTAATATTATATTTTTCTGGAGTCTTTGATGTAGTTGAACATAGATAGTTACAGTTCTCCTTAGTTATGATAAAAGATAAATTAGATATAAAACTTTAGACTCACAAAGATAGGATAGATGACAGAGTATTTTCCTTAATTTGCCAAATGTAAATGAACTAAACATTGTAACTATAATTATTGCCTGATAAATGTTTTGTATATGTAATTTAATATGTTAAAGCTAAAACCTTCCTTTTTATTTAGACAGAAAAGGGGAGATGATGTGAGATGTCCTTCTGTTTATGTGTTGCTCTTATTGGTTGATGAATAAAGCTGCTTTGGTCTGTGGCAGGGCAAAATATAGCCAGGCTGGAAGAGATATGTAGAGAGTAGGTGGAGTCAAAGAGACACCATGTAGCTGTTGAAGGAGATAGACACAGGAACTTTACCAAGTGAGCTACATCCTCATGGCTATACCCAGAATAATAGAAGTGGGTTAATTTAAGATATAAGAGTTAGTAAATAAGAAGCCTGAGTTAATAAGTCAAGCAGTGTTGTAGTTAATATAGTTTCAGTGTGATTATTCAGGTCTGGGCAGCTGGGAAATGAGCAAGCAGTCTCTGCCTACATGTCTTCTAACTTTACCTGGGTTCCTGAGAACCTAGCTTATCTCATCAGGCTTGTACAGCAAGCACCTTTACCCATGACCCAAATTTCCAATTCCAGAAGTTGACTTTTGGGCAGAGTCATCAAGTTCTGTAAAGTGGACATTGATTATTCTCTTCCGATTGGAGGGATAAACATTTTGTCTTCAGCTCAGTCTACACATGGGAAGGATAAATCAGGAGTTGTGCATGAAAATATTATTGGCATCTAGGTTCTGTGGAGCTTGTGCTGTTCCAACCTGGGGTAAGAGGATGGGGATGGTGTTCAACATCAGATCTCCCCATTTTCGGTGCAACCACCTTCCATCTTCAGCGGAGCTCTGTGGTCTAGACTTACCCTCTCCTTCACCTTGCACCAATTCAGTAAGCACTGCCTGTGAGTAGTTTTCATGTTCTCTTGGTTACGATTTTGAAGAATGTCTTTGAAGCAGGCTGGGAATGTGGCTTACTTGGTCAAGTGCTTTGCCTAGCATGTTGAAAGCTCTGGGTTTGATCTCTAGCAAGATTAGAAGCTCAAAGTCATTCTTGACCATGACCATGAGCGTGAGGTCATCCTGGGCTACAGGAAGCCCCATCTCAAGGACAAACAAGCATCTTTGCCGTTGTTCCCGTGGCTGTCATTTGGGAACGCTCATGTGCTATCTTTTGGACTGGCTCCACATTTAATTGAGACGAGGTCTGTTGCACACAGACTTTGATGTCCAGTGTGTATGTGGGCAGCTCCCAGGGAACCCCTGCTCACTTATTACCTGTGCATTTGCTTGTGCCCCTCATTGTTTCGGAAGAGTTTAACCCTTTTAAATTTCTCTACTTGTATTTATCAAAGCTGTCAAGCATACATGGACAAATACTGGCCTATTTCCCCCCAAATAAAACATGGGAAAAGTAAATGCCTGCTCTAACTCAGGTATCTCAGTATTGTGCTGACACCACACAAACCTTAGAGTTTCAACTTCTTTTTTTTTTAAATTTGTTTTTAATTTTATGTGTACGGATATTTTGCCTGCATGTATGATTAGTGTCTTCAGATGACAGAGAAGGTACCAAATCCTCTGGAACTGAAGTCACAGATGGCTGTTAGACACCATGAAATACTGGGATTCGAACCTGAGTCTTTGGTACATAAGCCTTAACTCTTAACTGCTGAGCCATTGAAAGCCCTAGGGTCCAACTTCTTTAATAAAAAAAATTCATAACGAGAACTGGGAAGCCAGTGCCCCAAATTGTTCTGCCTTTTGGGTACATAGAAGAAGACATTGATTGAGAAACCGCTTATCTAAATGACAAATGAAAAGTCACCACCAATTGTAGGTCAGCCATTTACTAGATAAAACAAACAAGCAAGCAAACACAGCAAGACAAGCCTTTCAGCAGCTCTGCAGTCCAGTCAGACTCACCGTGTCATATTGCTGGGAATGGGGAAGGTAGGGATTGGCAGTTCCTTCCTTCCTTCTTCCTCCCTCCTTCCCTCCCTCCCTCCTTCCCTCCCTCCCTCCTTCTCTCCCTCCCTCCTTCCCTCCCTCCCTCCCTCCCTTTCTTCCTTCCTTCCTTTTCTTTCCATTTCTAGTCTTTAGGTGAACTCCTCTCAGTCAGGTGGCATGCCTATTGAAGCAGGGAATCGTCTGAAGGAACCAATACCCATGGTGCCCAGTCACAGTCTTTATTAATGATCATCTCCATGTCACATCCCTTTGAGGCCAAGGTCTTTGAAATGCATATTTTCCTCCAGTTTGGTAAATGTGTGTGCCATCCCTGGTGAGATGCCAACTGCCAGGATTCTTCTGCTGGTGCTTAGGGAGAGAGAATCCTAAGGGAAGCTCGGAGTAGGAGGAAACACTTCAGGGTCTCTGGATGCCAGAGAAGAGCCGGAGGCACCTCTGAGTAGTTGTGTGTCCTTTGGAGAGAGACCAGAAAGGCCAGAGGAGCGAGGCTGCTTCCTTCCCACAAAGGCTTCCCACAGAGCCAAGTGGCCTCGACTTGAATTACAATTGTGCATGGGTTTCTCCCCTGGCTTCTGAAGCGACTAGCGCATCTTCTGATGTGTGTGCATTTTCCCAGCTTGGATGTTTTGCTGGCAAATTGCACTGTTGGCAGTGGGCACAGTGCCGGCTTCAGCAGAGCTGGCAGGGAACAGGGTAATGTGCTCAGCACCCACAGAGCCCAAAGTCACTTGAAAGAGACAATGGCGATCTGTAGACATAGTTGGCAGACAGATAAAAGAGACCTCGGGCTTCCTTCTTGGCCACGTTGGTGAAGTTCATGGAGCTGTTTGTCTCAGCAAACATTGCATCCACTTCAGGCTTAAAGATGAAAATGACTTTTCAAACCATTCAGAAAAAGGCGAGAAAAGACATGAAGTAAGAGGAAGGGTGGAACAAAAGAGAGGTGTATGTATTTGGACTGTCAACAGCCTATTGGCAACCTCAGAAATTCCCATGGTATGATCCAGAAGCTCTGTGGCTTCTTCACGGCAGGGGACATAATGCTGGCTTTGAGAGCTTTTGCAAGGTTGCCCCCAGTTGTCGATCAAACCAGCAAGGTACTCAGCCAGTTTGCCCTTAGCTTCTCTCTTCTCATAAACATATGGGGTTGTTATCAGGTGTGGTAGCTCATGCATGACATCCCGTAGAGTGGGAGGCAGAGGCAGGAGGATTGCTAGAAGTTGAAGGCCAGCTTGGGCAGCCTAGTGGGTTCTAAATAGTGAGAATCTGCCTTAGGAACAAAACAACAAAGCAAGCATCATTTTCTCCAATCATCCACGGGTGTTGTGTATTAAGGTCCAGCTGTTGCTCTGTCTCCCAGAGGAGGATGCCACAGGCTAGTTAGCTTTTCATTTCTGGTATCCATTGTTTACTCGAGATTTCATTGGTTTCACTGTTGCTTTTAAAGGAGAGGACGGAGCTGGGGAAATGTGGTTTGAATGAGAAGTGTCCTCCATAGGCTCAGGTATTTGAACACTTTGTTCCCAGGTGGTGTCCTTGTTTAGGGAGGTTGTGGGACATTCAGGATATGGAACCTTTCTGGAGGAAGCACATGACTGGGGGCGGGCCTTGAGAGTGTATAGTCTTGCCCCACTTCCAGCCACCCTCTCTTCTTCATGTATGTAGTTGAGATGTAATCCCTCAGCTTCCTTTCCCAACCTCCTGATGCCATGCCCCAAACATTAGGTACCATCTACCACTCTGGAACCATGAGCCAGAACAAACCCTTTTCTCTTTAAGTTGCTTTATGATAGTGTTTTTCTCACAGCAACTGAGAAGCAGCCAATATAAGAGATGACTCAGTTGATAAACACATAACACATAAACACCCTGGCACACACTTGTAACCCCAGCACTGGGCAGGCAGCAACAGGAGGATCCTGGGAGCTCACTAGCCAGCAGCCTGGCCAAATCAGTGGTCTCCAGGTTCTAGTGATAGACCCTGGCTCAAAAGCAAGGTGGATGGCCCCTAAGGAATGACCCCTGAGGCTGATCTCTGGCCTTCTCATTCATGGGCATACATCAACATGCACTTACACATCCCTCTTCATGGTAGAAAGTGGCATCTGCCTTCATTCTGGATGACCGGGTTCACACTGACTCTACACTCACTGTTCAGTCTCATCTAAGGAATCAATCTTTATAAGCACGGATTGCTCATCATGAAGTGTGTACAGTTTCAGTTGTCCAACTTGAAGCAATCCAATGAGGTAGATATGATGATTCCCCCATTTCTACATGGGACACTGAGACACATAGAGATTAAGTAACGTGTTCAAGAGTAGACACATCCTATAATATATTTGTCCATACACAGATACATGTATAAGTAGAAGTTGTATGATTCTTTAGCTATTATAGCAAGATTTACTTGTGTAGTGACCTGGACCAGCAGATCGGTCTTCAAGGACAGTGTCCTAAATGGGAGGACCAGAACATGTGAAGATAAAGAAGACAGAAAACTGGGGTAGGAGATCTTTCTTACACAAGTCATCTCTTATGCCAAGCAAGCTTATTAAGAAGGACAGCATCTTACCCACTATTCCAGGGGAGAAATGGGACAGAGTCAGCAGAAACTATCATACAAGGAGACAAAGCTGGCAGGAGGCTAATCAAGCGATGTTGCATAAGGGGATCCAGGATATCTCAAGGGTGTCTAATAACTCCATACTCTTCACAGAGAAAGTCAAATTCCAGGAACTGAAACCTGAACTCCTTCAAAAACCTGCACCAGTCCCAGACTGGCCTTGCCATGTCTACCCTTGGGCAGGGACACAGGATCAGGTTCCCTTTATTCTATCATCAGGACCTTTTCATCAGGAAAGTCATGGACCAGTCTGGCTTATAACCCCAGCAGCACAGACACTGAGAGAAACAATTAATAAATGGGACCTCCTGAAACTAAAAAGCTTCTGTAAAACAAAGGACACGGTCAACAAGACAAAATGACATCCTACAGAATGGGAAAAGATCTTCACTAACTGCACATCAGACTGATCCCCAAAATATACAAAGAACTCAAGAAATTAGGAAACAACCTTCCTCAAGACCCAGTAATATCACTTTTAGGTATATATCCAAAGGATGCTCGATCGTGCCACAAAGACAAGTGCTCAACTATGTTCATAGCAGCTTTGTTTGTCATAGCCAGAACCTGGAAACAATCTAAATGCCCCTTAATCGAAGAATGGATAAGGAAAATGTGTTACATTTACATAATTTGAGTACTACACAGCAGAAAAAAATAACGACAGCTTGAATTTTGCAAGAAAATGGATGGAGCTAGAAAACATTATTGTGAGTGAGGTAACCCAGACCCAGAAAGACAATTATCACATGTACTCACTCATAGGTGGTTTTAAAACATAAAGCAAAGAAAGCCAGCCTACAAACCACAATCGCAGAGAATTTAGACAACAATGTGGACACTAAGAGAGACGTACACAGATCTAATCTACAAGGGAGGTAGACAGTAGAAAAAGACAAGATCTCCTGAGTATATTGGGAGCATAGGGACCTTAGGGTAGGATTGAAGAGGGGAGGGGAGAGGCAGAGAGGGGAACAGAGAAAAATGTAGAGCTCAATAAATATCAATAAAAAATGCAGTGTGTCTGTGATTTGCTCAGGGTGAAGCCATATCCGTGGCTCTTACACTTGATGTTGGCTATGCGATTAAGCGTTTTTCAAATGATTCACATTGAAAACATTTCAGACTTAGAAATAAAAAATGCCCAAAATGCCTTGTTCCATTTATCGAATTCCCCACATGCTCACGTTTTATGAAGTCTCACTCATCTCGTGAAAAACACCCTGCCGTTATTGGTATAATACTATTGTCTGATCCAAACTTTATTCAACTCTGACAGATTGCCCTCCGAATGTGCTTTTGTCTGAGTGCGATCCAGTTCCTGCTGCATCTGTCCTCATTAACTTCTCCTCTACAACTCTTTCCCACATCCTTTTCTACGTTCTGACTGCCTGGGTTTCACAGAACTAGTGTTAGTAATTCATCCAAATTTGACAGTTTCTAGCAACAGGAATTCCTTCTCTCACTATTCTGAACATCAGAGTTACAGGACCCAGGCATCACCGGCTGGGCTTGCTGAGATGCTCTGGGAAAACCCATTCTATGTCTGTCTTATATTTCATGGCAGCTGCTCAGATCCTCTGGTTGGGTTCATAGGTACAACCTCTGTCTCTGTCTTTACTTGTGGGTCTTTTATCTCAATCCTTTGTAGTAGGGAGGTTGCTTGTTTGTTCCCAGCCACTTAGCCCAGAAATATTCACACAGAAGCTATATTATTTAAAATACTGCTTGGCCCATTAGCTTTAGATTCTTATTGGCTAACTCTTACATATTAATTTAACCCATCTCCATTAATCTGTGTATCGCCATGTGGCTGCGGCTAAAGTTCCTGCGTCTGTCGCTGGCGGAAGCTCTATGACTTCTCTCTTTCTCTGCTTCCTTTCTCCCAGGATTCGGTTTAGTCTTCCCTGTCTAACTCTATTCCCTGTGCAGGCCCAAGAGAGTTTTCTTTATTAACCAGTGATATTCACAGAATGCAGAGGGAAATCCCACACCAATCCTTTTGTCCTCCATTTTTTTTCTTTCTTTTTCTAATTTTGACATAGGATCTTACTACAAAGCCCAGGCTGGCCTTAAGTCCTTATCTTCCTTACTCAGCCTTCAGGCTGCTTGGATTACAAGCATATACCAGCACGCTAGCTTTGTTGTTGTTCTTTGTTTTTGTTCCTGGCCTTTCATAATGAACACACGCTATTGGGTATCAGGTTCACCTCAGTCCAACACAACCTCATCTTGAGATCCTTACTTCAATAACAACCCATCATTCTAAATAATGTCTCCCACAGTTCAAGCCCACCTCAGTGATTTCAATGCTTTTGGGGGTTTACACCAGCTGTTTGTCAGAACACCAACTCTGGCTGAAATCATGTCTGCCTGATAGTTTCTCATCTCATCTGGGAATTCAAGTCCTACGTTTGGGAAAACACCACATGTGTGATCGTGTGCCTCGAATTAGGAGGCACACGGTCTCAGCTGGGTCTACTCCTAGGGTGTTCACTCTAACTACCTGGTAGTGACAATGATGTCGCATGACTTTCTGTGCAGCAACTCCTCATTATTCTTTGAGAGTCATGAGTACTTTTTGCCAGAGGTTTTGAGATGATGTAAATGTCTTGCTCCTCATTGCTCTCTGTTCTCTCAGTTTTATTAAGACTTTTTATTGGAATATAATCCATAAACCATAAAACCCACTCCCTAATGTGTACAAGTCAATGATATTAAAATTATATTCACTAAGTTTTGTGTGGTTCTGGTCACTATCTGAGTGCATAACATTTTCACGACTCGAAGAAGTAACCCGAACCATTAGCTATTATTGCCTATATACTCCCAGTGCTACCCAATACCCCCATCTCTTTTCTCTGGGTATCTGGTTCTGTTGCTCACTGATTTTAGAATCTATTGATCATCCTGCAACAGTATTACAGTGGTGTTTGCAAAATCAGGTATTTCTGAACCACACACTTTGAAAACAAGAAAACACAGTGATCTAAACAATGAGATCAAATTGCATCTGTTTTCAATGGCATCATTTGCATGCCTGGGACAGTCTCACAGATAACCAACATCTGTTTCTTGTTTGCATGCCTGGGACAGTCTCACGGATAACAGACATCTGTCACTTGTTTGAGACAAGGCATTCTCTTTGAATGATGAATGGGGTGGACCCCGTAGTTACCTGCCACTCTGACTGTTGTGGTTATCCGACATTGTTGGGCAGGGTAAGTTAACATTTCTGACCAGAAGTGGGCCTCTCACATACAAGGATTTGTAGGGCCTGTGTTCCTTTCCTACCTAGATCTGAGTGAAATGATTCCTGCCTTGCACATGTTTTCATATGGGGTGAGAAATCTGCACTGTACTTCGCATGTGATTTCATTTTTGATTTGTATAAGAGCATAGCTTGCCTATTTCCACTCTTAGCAAAGTCCACCCGAGTCTGCACCCTGTCAGATGAACCGCCTGTCTGGTGCCTACAGATTTCTTCATAGGGTGTGGATTTAAGTGGAGTCACAGTGGAGATATATTGTACACAGTGAGGACAGTCACAATCATTGCAATGCTTCATCTCTGGCAGGCTTGTCATCCTGAGATCTATGATAAGTGACACACCTGACTGCGTGTGTCTTCACCTCACAGCCTACCTTCCTCACAGCTTCACGGGGAATGTTTCAGCTGTGTTCTTATGAATCACCACTAAATATTCAGATTTTATGTCACTGCGTCTGAGTTTTTGAACACTATTTACATTTACTTATATAAATGTGTTCACTCTAGTTTAGGCCAATAATTACAGATATTAGAGATATATTTAGCTTGAGCTATTAACTTGGGATGGTCTATAAGTTTGTACATTCTGTAGGCTTACTGAATCAAGTGTCCTTGTATAATGTATGTTCATTAATCATTTACTATATTCCAGGAATTTCACATTATCTATGCTGCATGCATTATATTAACATAAATATATGCAAATATATGTTGTATATTCGTACAAATCTTCATTCCTCAGTGTGTCCATTGTACAGTGTGGCTAGATGGTGTTTCGTAGATGAGGAGACATCCTCCAGATGACTGTGGTTTTTATTAAGGCCTGTTGGTTGAGGCGAGGATCCCCAGAAAGTACTCTGGGAGATAACACTGAGACAAGGATGTTTGCTCTCCACAAAAGCTTAAGGACTAGGATGTAATTGAGTAGCTTTCCTGTGACCACACCTTGCTCCGCCTACACCTGGTGAAGAGCAGGCATCTGGAATTAGTCGGGGGGATCCTGAGCTACAAGGGGAGCAGTTCAATAAAAGAAGATAACAGAAGGTTCTGAAACACAGAGATTTTGAGCTGTGGTGTCATTGTTTCCACACATCACCGTTAGGACCGTCAGAGTCTTAGAGCCTGTAAGCGGTGTGATCAAAGCGTCCGACTTTAAACACGGCGTGGCTGGGACTCAACCTAGGGTTAAATATTTGAGCACTTTCAGTCCTTGACAAAATCTTACAATTTGTTTGCTCATGACTTTCCTGATATCAAACAAGACTTGCCATTTGTTTCCGATGAGATCACTTCATCTGGAAGGTGTGTGGGCACGAGGATTATCACAGTTGTCTCCAGCTATATAGCCCTTTCGTGTTTCTTGCTGCAAAGAAAAATGAGTAGTGAACTTACTAAGATCCATTTTGTCATGGTTGTTGGCCATATTCGATTATTCATTTATTAATTTTAATAAAAAATGTTAGCTCAGAGTGGCATCCAGATAAACAAACACGAAGGGTCTTGTGGCTGAGAAGGGGCTCAGGAGCGGTCGGGGTCAAGATCTCCAGGTGGTGCCATCGCTGAGTTCAGGTCAACAAAAGCATGAGCTTGAAGAGTGGCAGTGGCAAGGGGAGCATGGTCCTTACATCCCTGCTTGCCTTCACTAGGTACTGGGCAGGGATGGGACATAGGGAGCCTCTGGTAGCCTCGAGGTCAGCCATTGTTGAACGAGCATCATCAGAGGATAAGAATGAATGGTGCAGGACAAGCATGGATACTCAGGCAGAGCTGTTTCAAGGACTGGATCTTGGGATCTGAAGTTTATAATACGCTGTGTGCTTTCGAAGGTGGAGACAGCGGACTTTTGCAGTGATTAACCTTAGCTGTCTGTATATTATTTCATCCTAGCTATCTTGAGCTGCAGCACGCTTCACAGAGTCCCCTCTCAGAGATGCGTTAAGAGGTTTTTGTTGTTGCTTGTACTCTGTTTAAGCTCACAGCTGCACAGTTGGAGATCCTTGGTCGGACTATTGCTTCTAAGATGCCAAATTACATAGGACCTGGGGAGGCTGAGCCTGCTGCTGTCTTGGGAGCCGTGCCTGTTCAGTGTCAGCAGCAACCACTTGAAAAACGCAGAACTTCAAAACGCCCTGAAATGCCTCTGCTTGCTAATATCTGTGCCTGCTTACTCCAGTCCCAGTAGAGTGCAGAGACAACCCCAGCCCATCTGACAGACAGGCAGCAGAGAGAGCCAGAGGGGCCCAGACAGATTAGTTTAATTTATGCAACAAAACCTTTTAATGTTCTAAGATAGAATCATAAATCTCTTTCAGTTATTCATATGCAAATGCTGAGGGACTCACACGCTCCTGTAATGGATGACAGTTCATAATGATCCTGCCCTATTCAAGTTTAATGGAAGAGAGATAAACACACGTGTATGCACACTACGCAGGTTTCTATGGGTGATGATAATACACAGGCAAAAGGTGTTGCTGGAAGACATGCATGCCCCTTAGAGTACAGGTGCCGAACAGCTCACCGTAAAGGTGCAGTAACGGAGTAATCGCATACAGTCAGTAGCTCTCAATGATTTATGCCCTCGGCCTCCCTGGTTCCAACCATTCAGTGATTTCCCTGCTTGCCTTCATTAGATAGTGGACAGGGACAGGAGCCAACACTAACAGCTGTGTTTTACTCTTATTTTTCTTAACATCACATTACACATTTCAAACTACTCTCGCAGACTTTTATTCATTATTTCCTTCAACAGCCTTGATCATAAATTAGCTTTTATGTAATTGCCAAAACCGAACGGCTTGTTCTGCATCAGTGAGCTAGAGAAATACAACTCCAAAATGGCCATTTAGTTATTATTATTATTATTATTTTAAATGTTAGGACTGCAGTAGTTTAGAGCACTTACTGCTCTTGCAGAGAACCCAGCACCCCCACCAGGCAGCATAGAGCTGCATGTAACTGCAGCCCCCAAGGGACCTGATGCCTCCAGCCTGCATTGGCAGCTGCACTCACATGAACATACCTAAACACAGACATGCACACATATACATAATTCAAATATTACAAATATTTAAATTATTATTTATTTATCTGTATAAGGTCTTTGTCTGCGCCACGTGAGTGCAGGTGCTAGAAACCGACAGAAGCCAGATGAAGGTGTTGGATCCCTTGGGACTGGAGTTATAGACAGTTGTGAGCTACCATGTGGGTCCTGGAAACAGAATCTTGTTCTTTGGGAAGAGCAGTCAGTACTCTTAACCCCTGAGTCACCCTTCAGAGTCTAACTATTTAGATCTTGACTGCAGTTTTCCCTCCATGGTGTGAGAGCAGTTGAGAGAGCACAGCTCAGGCTGCGGGTCCAGCTCAAGGTCTAGCTCCCTGGATAGCTCCAGTTAGTCCTCAGGCTTTTGCTAAGGGAGACAAGGGTCAGCATCTCTAGGTGTGCCTACCTCTCAGAGTCTAGAGCTCCCAAAGCCATAGGTTCCTCTGGGTGGAGTCACGCACTCAGCTCTGAGGCAATCAGAGGGACTGAATGTGGCTCTCTGATTGGATGACTGCCACACGTACACACCAGTGGTAGGCGAGGAACAAAATTTATTCCTAACTGGTAAATTGGTATACATGGCTCCTGCAGGAATGTCAGGGACTGTCATTAAAGATGAGGAAGAGAATGCTGGTCTGGAAAACCAGTGTTGCCTGTTGTTCTATTGGGGGTGACCAGAGGGGGACCCAAATTCACCATCTTCACAGCACTGGACAGGATGCCATGGAAATTGCCTGATTCCAAACAAGCCACCCTCACACTTCCCAAATTTGCTTTCTTGCTCTCTGCTCATATCCTCCATTCTTCTCTCCACCCCCTCTATGGTTTTAAAGATTATTTTTCAAGCAAATTGCACTTCTTAAGTGATGATTGATTTTCTTGTTTTTATTAATTGTTTACTGACTAGGATAATTTGGACCACACAGAGGTACTCTAACTGAACACAAGCCCGACTGTGAATGTCTGAGTAGCAGTGTGAGCAACAACATCTAAAAAGAGTATTGAGCATTGAGAGGAGCTCAGAGCATCCCACAACCTCTTGCGTACCCAGGAACCTGAGCTGGGACTGGATACTGTGAGCCCGCTGGAATCACTGTGTTAGAGTTCCCAGCTCTCCATTTTCTCAATCTCTTGAAACTTCCTTCTTGCATAGTCCTGATAAAACGCAGAAGAAGCAGGCTGAATGTCGTTGTGTAGGTGTTATTTGAAAGCGAGCCCAACTTGATTGTAATTATCTCAGCCTTCTCTCTCGGTGTTCTGAATTATCTAGTAAATTGTTGAAATGGATCATGCAGGCAGAACTCTCATAGTGAAGATTTAAGCTGCTTGCAGCTTGTGACTGGAGAGGGAGCGCAAGGAGAGGCAACTGCTGTGGTATCTTGTCCCATGGAACTTGCATTCTTCCCAGACACCAGAAAATTCCTCCAGCTGTATCTCAGAAATAGATGCCAGCAACTAACCTCCCAGCTCTGAGGTCCAAGCACTTTAGATTTATTGCCCAAATTATTGCGGTAATTTCTCCACTATTCCACTGGGCTTTTTCTCCCCCGTTGCTACAATCTCCTTCAACCTCACAACTAGAATGTCGTGTACCCCAAGTGCCTGGAGAGCCGTTGCCTCTGCTGTCATCTCTACGTCATCATCACTCCCTGATGGACAGAGTGGCCTGCTAACTGGACTCGTAATTGTACTTTAGTCCTAGACAATCCAACCACAGCAGCAGCTGAGTGATGCCCCTTAGTCATTCCTCTTTTAGCCCATTTCTCTGTTGCAGTAACAGAATACCTGAAGGGATCAGTTTAGGAAGAAACAAGGTTTGCTTTGGTCTTCCATTTGGAGGTTTCCGTCTACAGTGGGTTGGCCTTGTTACTCTGGGGCCTGTGCGGAAGAGTTAGAACCTGGCGGGAGTGTGTGGACTGTAACCTCTGACCTCATTGCCAGGGGATAAAGAAAGGTAGGAGTGGGGTGGGTTGCGAGGTTGTGCTTGGCAGGTAAAGGGCTTGCTGCACAAACATAAGGATCGGAATGCAGATTTACAGCACCCTGAAAAGAGCTGGGCTGGGCAGAACATACCCCAAGAGTGGGTGACGAAGGTGGCAAAGACAGGAGGGTGTTGGGACTGTCTGGCCAGTAAGTCTGGCTGAAAGGGCATCGTTTTTGTGCTTGCCATGTCCTTTCCTCCAGTGCCCTCACCAAGACCTCCATGGCTTTCCCTTTCTTCCTGTTAGATCTTTACCCAGATGTCACTCCTTCTTCAGTGACAGCCATAGCTGACCACCATGCTATCTGCCTTTGACTACTGCTGGAAGTCAGCACAGTCCCAATTGATCGTCTTACAGTCCCAGAGGCCAGATTCAGAATGTCTGCCATTGGTTGACATCAAGGTGTGGGCACATCTGCATTGTTTGTGGGTTCTCCTAGGGAGAATCATTTGCTTCGGTTTTCCAAGATTTTTATTTGTCTGTATCTGTGTATATGTTGATGCATGTATGTCTGTATATGTGTTCACACGTATGTCTTCCTCTATAGCTCTCCGTCTTATTTTTTGAGACAGGGTCTCTCACTAAACCTGGAGCTCACCGATTTGACTAGACTGGCTGACCAGCAAGTCCCAGGGACCACCCTGTCCTTGCCTTCTAAGCTATGAGCCTACAAATGTATATTCCTACTTTTTAAAAAGTGAATTCTAGGGGATTTGAACACAGATCCTCATATTTGTGGAGCAAATACTTTACTGAGTGAGTGATCTCTCTAGCTCCTGTCTTCTCAGTTTCCATGGCTTGTTCACATTCTTCAACTCATGGACCCCTTTAGACCAAATAATCATAACTTTTCAACATAAGATTTTGATTTTAAACTCTGCTTTGCTTCCTCATTCAGGATCTTGTGTTTATACTGGATTTACCCATGTAACCCAGGCCACCTTTCTTCTTCCGATGTTACCTCTCTCATAACTCCAAGTCTCCTTGGTGATGTGGCATAACTTATTTAGACTTTTGAATCAGGACATGGTTATTTTAGGGGAGCCGGTGATCCCAGAAATCCTGTGTAATCAGCATGCCTCTGCCAACACATTCTATCTCCTCCATGATTTTCATGTTACTTCTTTGTTGACTGCATCAGAGAACTCAGAGCGTTAGGGGAAGGTCTTTATATACAGTACCCTTTCCAAACATGTGTCTGTAATCTCAGGACGTGTGTGGCAGCATGTATCTGTAATCTCAGTATGGCAGCATGTATCTGTAATCTCAGGGCATGCCTGGCAGCATATGTCTGTAATCTCAGGGCATGCCTGGCAGCATATGTCTGTAATCTCAGGGCATGTGTTTCAACCTGTGTCTGTAATCTCAGGACATGTATGGCAGCATATGTCTGTAATCTCAGGACATGCCTGGCAGCATGTATCTGTAATCTCAGGCCATGTATGGCAGCATATGTCTGTAATCTCAGGGCATGTGTTTCAACCTGTGTCTGTAATCTCAGTATATGTGGCAGCATGTATCTATAATCTCAGTGCACGTATGTGTCGGTAATCTCAGGGTATGTATAGTAACACGTGTCTATAATATGAGTGCATGTATGGTAAGATAGGAGACAGATACAGGAGAGCCCCTGGAGCTCATGGCTCAGCTCGTCTGGTTTGTGCAGGAACAAATGAGCGACTCTGTTCCAAGCATGGCAGAACGTGAGGACAGAGAGCCAAGGTTGTCTTCTGACCTCCACATGTGTGCCCTGAGGCATAGGCACACACACACACATACATACATGCACACGCACACACAGAGGGAGAAAGAGAGAGAGAAATAATAAATGATTCACATGTGTGCCATTCTCCATCCTAAGTACACAGCACAATGGGCCGTTTTACATGGTTTCTATTCTGAGCATCCAGAAATGCTGATGTGGTCCAGCACTTCAGTTGCCATTGCTCACCACAGATGCTGCCTTTTTGCTTAATACAGACAACAACAGGGAGGAGAGCAGGCATCATCTACCTGCAAGAGTCGCTGTGCAGACCTGCTGAGCACAGCTTGACTTGAGGCTCTGAACACACCAGCCGGTGCTTGTCTCATTAGGCTCTCCATCTGCGGGATGATTCCCACACCTAGGAGTGAAGATAAATTTTAAAAGAGCAATTTATTATTAGCCTTTGAAGCTAAACCCCGGCTTGGTACTTAATCATTTTAATTAAAATTCATCTTATATCACTTTACTTTTGTTTTTGAAAGTGGCAGCGTTGTGTATATTTAAGGTGTACATCTTGACACTTCAGTTACATTGTTCTCTCTTGGAGAGTTGTTTTTCATGTGTAAGTTTTTATTGACACTCGTTGGTTGTATAGAGTGATCGATGCCATAAAGGCTAACCCTGTAGACTTTACCAGAAAACCCTTAGAAGAAGGACATATAATCAACATATAAAAATTAATAGAATTCCTATATACCTATAACAAATATGTTGAGGAAGAGATCAGGTAGTGTTCCATTCATGATAACTTCAAAGAAAAACCTGACACAAACCTAACCAAGGGGGTGAAAGTCCTCTGCAATGAGAAATACAAAATACTGAAGAAGCTGAGGAAGATTGCAGAAGATGGAGAGGTCTCCCTTGCTTGTGGATTGACAGAGTTAATACTGGGAAGATGGTGATGGTGCCAGGTGTGATCTAAGGAGTCATCACGATCAAAACCCCAACAAAATTCTTCACAGAAATGGGAAAAAGAATCCTAAATTTCACATGGAATTTTAAAACATCCTGCAGAGCTAATGCAATCTGGAACAAATACCACTGTGTCGGCGGCATCAAAGTGCCTGGGTTCAAGACACGTTAGGGACAGAGAAACAAAAATGGCACACATAGCATATACTCAGACTTGTGTAGCTCACTGGGAGATAACTGGGAACCTAGGAACAAACCCACACAACTACAGCCACTTTATGCTTGGCACAGATGTGAAGAAGAACACCTTTTGAAGAAAACACAGCCTCTTCCACCAGAGGAGACGGTAAAACTGCATATATATGTATACAAGAGTGAAACTATATCCCCATCTTTTTTTTTTACAAAAGTAAACTCAGAATGCATAAAAGATCTCACTGTAAGACCCAGAAGTCTGAAACTTGTAGAAGAAAATATAGAAAAAGCTGCAGGATAGAGGCATGGGTGATACCTATTGAGAACAAACCTGGTAGCTCAGGAAACACAACTAAAAATTGAAAAACTGGATTGCATAAAATTAAGTCTTCAGCAGAGTGAAGGGTCCAATCCAGTGAAAAGACATCCTGAAGAATGGATGGAAGGAACACTAGCTGTACATTGGACAGAGGGCTAATATCTACCTCATACAAAGAGTTCAAAGGGCAATCCAAAACAACAAACGATTCAGTCAATAAATGGACAGATGAAATGGAAAGTTTTTTAGGGTGGAAGGCAAATGGCCAATACACATATGGAAACACATTTAATGATTCTTATCCGTCAAGGAAATAAAAAGTTAAAACACCATTGAGCTACCAATTCACTTCCAACAGAACGGCTACCATTAAAACAAATAATAGAAGATGGAAGTATGCGGAAGAGAGGGCACCTTAAACATGGCTGCTGGGAGCCTAATTAGTGTAGACACGATGGAAACCAGCATGGGGATTTCTCAAAAGTCTAAAGTAGACTATGACCTAGCTATACCACTTTTGGCATACACAAAAGACTCTAAAATCAGCATAGAGAAAACTACCTGTATGTCCGTGTTTACAATGCTCTTCACGATAGACAAGTTATAACTCAACCTAGGTCTTGATAACTAAGAGTGTGAAATAAGAAATCATGGTGAATATATAGGATGGAGTTTTATTCAGACATAAAGAACAAAACTGTGCCATTTGCAGTGATATGGATGCAGCTGGAAGTTGGATTAAACATAATAAGACTCAGAAAGTGAATTAACATGTTTCCTCTCATTGGCGGATCCTAAACTTTATATAGATAGACAGTTGTGTGTGTATTCAGGACTTGGAAATAGAAGCAAGACTTTCTGCAGTAATGAATGAGTAAGGAAGAAAGTTGGGGGATAGTTCATGATACACTTGTATGGAAAAATATCCATAAGATATATGTATGTGTCTATATTTTAAAAAGAACCAGACATTTAATTTCAAACCTCAGAATACAGTCACTGCTAACACTGCTCCTGCCCCTGAGAATCTTATTGGCCTTGTTATTCCTGCTTCTGGGCTGTGTGAATTTTCCCCTGGGTACTCTAACCAAGCACATACATGCACACATGTTTCCCCTGGTGTATTCTTGGGACTTGGAAACTAACATGTTTGAGTCTACTGGAACAGACCTTATCCTGCTGATGGCCATCAGCTCAGCTTCAGGAGGATCATGGGTATGGAGGCAAAGGTGTAAACCCCCAGCTGGCTGGGATAGAACACAAAACACTTTGTGGTCAGCCATCTCCCCCAAACCACCTATGCCGAAAAAGCCTCTAAGTAGACTCAAAAGCAGCAAGAGGTCTGGAGATGTCTCATTCTAGTTGCAATGGTAACTCTACTGCACACCAAAGAGTAGTTGAAGTGGTACCCTGGCTGTTTGCCCTCCACACCATGAATACATTGGTCAGGAGCAGGGTGCATTTGGTAGGAATCCAAGGAGAGCCAGCTACTTTCTCATTGTGTTTATAAGGCATGCTGAAGTTGTAGCTAGCAGAGGCACTCCAGGGAGCCATTGGACATGGGTAATAAGCTTGTTTCTATGACATGGCGTGTCTCATGGGCATTCATGAGAACATAGTGGTATGGCAGCCTGGAAACAAGGAGGAGCTTTTCTCCTGGGTCCTAATGAGTAGAGGAGCATGCCTTTGAAGCTGTTATCATGGGGAGAGATTTCTGCACATCTCTATGGATCTCTGTCCTACCCTTTCTACCTAATTTCTGTCCCGGGAAGTCCTTAGCTTACTGCTTGGCTAAATGTCAAAGCTTGTCTACTGATTATTGATTCTGCATTCACCTTTATGGCTTTTCTAAGATGACTCACAGAGAAAAATACAATGCAAAGAGCCACGAATGCTGGAAATTTCATGGTGGGGGAATCTTCTTCTAGCCGACTCCTGTGTGTCTGTATAGTAGAGATGAATGTAGGGGCTCCGATAAATGAAACTGTGGTCTCTCTGTGCATCTCCAAATTATATTGTTTTTATCATAGAAATGTCATGGCTATCCTGCCAAGTAACATTGTTATGATAAAAAAAAACAAGTATCTATTAAACATGTGCTTACCTGTTCGTCTAATTAAATGTTTTAATAAGAATTTTTGATGAGCATTTTAAATGCATTGAATGAGATTTGCTGCCAAACACTCATATATTTGAATGCTTGGTCCCTAGTTATAGTGGAACTGTTTAGAAAGGATTAGAAGGCGTGGCTTTGCTGGAAGAGATGTGTCAGTTGGGGGGGGGTGCCTTGAGGTTTCAAAAGCCCACACCATTCCCAGCTAGTTTCTCTCTCTCTCTCTCTCTCTCTCTCTCTCCCTCTCCGTGTGTGTGTGTGTGTGTGTGTGTGTGTGTGTGTTACGGTTGCTGTCTTAAATTGTGAGTGCTCAGATGCAGCTCCAGTGCTGTACTCTTCTGCCTGCCACCAAGCTCCCTGCCATGATGACCGTGGACTCACCTCTGAAGCTAAGCAAGCTCCCATTTAAATGTTTTTCCTTTATAGTTGCCTTGGCCGTGGTGTCTCTTCACATCTAAAGAACAGTGACTAAGACGTGCATTATCTTATTTTACTTAAATAATAGTTTACTTTTTAAAATTAAAAGTTGTGTGTGTGCATGTGGTGTATATGTGTGTGCACACATATGTAGGTATGTGTATGCATAGGGGTGTCTCTAGAGGCCAGTGGAGGAGGCTGGCAATCTCTACTACCTTCTGCCTTATTCTTTTGAGATAATGCCTCTCACTGAACTTGGGGTTGTTTTTTGACTAAGCTGACTAGTCAGTGAACCCCAGCATGGAGGTAACAACTCTATTGTGCTGGCTTTTTATGTGGGTGCTGGGTTTCAATCGAAGGGCTTCATGCCTGTGAAAGCTGATTCATCCACTGAGCCACTTTCCTGATGCCTGTTCAACAGCTCTGAGTCAGTTACCTTTGGTGGAATAGCTAATACAAGGCAATAAAACCAATAAATGGGGAGATGAAGTCTTGATTCTGGCTTACGTGACACCAATGCCCGTGACTTCAGACACCGTGTTATGCTATCCACATGCTGCATTTAATGACAGGTTGTCAATCTTATATTGGATCTCATAATTTACTTATGGTGGCTCAAAAATTCATTTTTTTAAACACTCAAATATCTAGCTCTAGAGATGAGTCACTACCCATTAAATTGACTGGCGTGTTCATGGGAATCCAAATTTTAGGCTTCGTCTCAGGGTTGTATAATTTTTAAACTTTTAACTTTTCCGTTGCAAAGAATTTTCTAGAAATAACCTTGTGATACTAAGAAAGACAACAGTGATCCTGAGCAAGAACAATATTTTCTATGCCTTTGACACCTGCTTCTTATACCTATGGAGATAAAATAAATAAATAAACAAACAAATAAATAAATAATGCCATCCTTAATAGAGTTACCCATAGTTCTCCACGGTTCCCCCTCTGAGTATTCAAAACCAGTTTCCAGAATAAAGAATTGCCAAGTCATCACGAACAGAGGAGAACAGCTTCGCCGGCTCTGGATGAAGCTGCTAATTTGTCCATTTTTCATCCCATGATAACCCCCAATTGTTTCATTAGCTCACAGGAGAAAATGCCAACTTGTTTCCTACTGAAACACAGGACCGGAATTAAATTATGTATTTTTATTCTGGGACCATATTAACCTCTTGTTTTAGGAATGTATTAGATGAAAAAAATCTTTTGCCCACTCCCTCTCTCTCTAATATTGGAAAATAACAGGAGAGAGAAGGAAAAAAAAAGAAAACAAGAAAAACCCCCCAAGCAACCATGTGACCTCTCTAGTGAGCAACTAAACATTCAAGGCTTTCGCTGGTTTGCAAGGAAAACTTTATGGGTACAATTACACCTGGAGCACTTTCAGTTGTCAAGATCTGTCCAAATGTTGTCATGAAGTAATTTCCCTTTCACCTGGATATTTTTATAATAATATCTAAAAATGCTTTGTGTGTATTTTCGCCTGGGCTTTGTGATGGAAGGACATGTTTATTGCATTTTGCATGAACTGAGCCCCAAATCTGCAGACCTTATGAGGAAATAAAGGGCAGATATGTCATTATAATTGAATTTCAAAGTAGGTCACACACTCCCATTGGCGAAACTTTAATACAATTCGAGTTCATAGGTGTGAGGAAGGGGAGTTGTTATTAGTGAGTGTGTATATGTGCCTTAGTTAGGACGTAAATCCTCCTCCTCATGTTTGCATGGGAGCCCTTTCATTCTCAAAACCATTTTAAGGCTGGCATCCACATACCAGGAAGTGGGGACAGAGTTCAGTTGGTAGAATGGTTGCCTGACATGCATGGAGCCCTAAGTCTCACCACTAGTTCCACATGAGTTGGACATGTTGGTACATGCCTGTAATCCAGTACTTAGGAGCAAAAGGAGGTCAGGGTTATCCTTAGCTATGTAATGAGTTTTAGACCAGCCTTGGCAACATGAAACTTTGTCTCTATAAACAAACAAACAATAAAAAATAAACAAAGTTCTCAGAGGTAGGATTTACATTCTTAATTACTGATAAAGCCCAGAGTTAAAATGTCCTCCTTCCTTCCACCAATGAAGACCTCAAGAGGTTTCATTCCAGACACTGTGTTGGCATTTGCTGGTGTCTATCTTGACAGCAACAGAACCGCCAAGTCTCATGACTAAATACATCCAGGACTTGAAAGCAACTTCCCCAGCTAGACTTAAACACTCATGACCTCTTTTTTCTCCCTTTTTCTCAGTTTATTCTCACAAATCTCTTTTCTGATGCCCCCGTTTTTCCTCCCTGGAGATGTGAAAACAAGCAAGTGACCCCAGAAACACAAAGGCGGGCTTCCCATGACTTTGTTTCCTTAATCAAAAGTTCTCTAGGGCTTTGAGATAACCCACTGCTTCGCTTCTTTGATAGCAAGAGCATAAAACAATCCCTTCTGGAAAGGCAGGCAGGTGACCAACATGGAGAAATTCTGGAACATTCTAAAGGAGGCAGTTTTGTTTGTTGACATGGTTGCTGCAGCTTCCTGTGTTGCTGTATTAACACCCAAATATACATTTTCTTTATTTCTAAGGTGCTCACACTTAAACGATCAGCTGGACTTGGACTTTAGCTCATCCCCATCATCATATCTATTTTGAATTTAGGACTTTATGTGAAGATGACAAGCAAGCATTGGATGACCCCAGGGCTGAGTTGATGTGAACAGTCTGCTTTGCTCTCTTCAGTACAGTGGTGCTCATATAAGTGCAGGTATGTATGGGACCAGACACACGAAGGTGCTCATGTTAGCGCAGGTAGATTTGGGTCCAGCCTCACAAAGGCCAGATTCTACAGATGCATCCCGATACTACAGAACAGATATGTTATGAAGAACAAAATTTAGCTCTTGGTCCTAGGGGCTGGGAGGTCTAAAAACATGGTGTTGGCATCTGTTCATCTTCTAGGGAGGAACTTCTGGCCATCTAGATGCCAGTCAGCACTGCGTGCTGGGCCGGAAACTCCCTTCTTCTCTTTATGAGACTACTAATGTCACCATGGGGCCATCCTTAGCACCTCATCAAATCCTAATTAACTACCAAGGGACCCACTTCCAAATACCATTAGCAGGTATTTAGGGACTGTTTCCAGTATACAAACTTTGATGTAACAAATTCAAACTGTAGCACATGTATGCTTTATCCAACTTGTGACAATTGCTAGCATATTAATATGCTAATGAGCTTTTCATAGCTGGTTAAATTTAAGGAGGGGTATAATGTATATCGATTCAATCCTGGAGCTTTATGTATACTTGTGGCTCATTACATCTCTCTCTGTCACCATCTATGGTATCCATATATTCATACATTTATCTATTGTCCTATCATCTATCATTTACTTTCCACCTAATAATTTATGCTCTGTCTAAATAGCATTTATCTGTCTGTCATCCATCTGTCCATTCATACTTCTACTTATTAACTATCATCTATCAATATATCTATCTGTTTGTTATTATCTATTGCTTTATATTGGCTACTCTATTGCTGTTACAAAACACCTAAACCAAAATCAATATAAGAAGAAACTAGTCATAAGTCATAAATCTTTTCACTTATGATTCTAGAGGATTCTATGATTCCTAGTAGATGCATAATGTCAGGGAGGATGGCAACAAGTGGCAGGGAGGTATGATGGCAGGAGCAGGAAGCTGAGAGATCACATCTTCAGCCACAGATATGAATCAGAGCGTGAACTGGAACTCTCAAAACCTACTTCAGTGACATAGTTATTTCAGCAAGGCTGTGCCACTTCTCCAAAAGTGCTAAATGGGGACCAAATATAAACCTCTATTCTCTCTCTTCTTTCTTTCCTCTTTTTACCCTCGGTGTGTATGTGATCTCTTCATCAACATTATCCATATATCCACTTAATCACCTATTTATTTATGTGCCCATCCTTTCAATCAATCACCTTTGTATGTATGTATGTATGTATGTATGTATGTATCTATCTATCTATCTATCTATCTCTATCATATCTATCTATCCATCCATCTATTATCTATCTATCTATCTATCTATCTATCTATCTATCTATCTATCTATCATATCCATCTATCTATCTATATCTATCTATCTATCTATCATATCTATCTATCCATCCATCTATTATCTATCTATCTATCTATCTATCTATCTATCTATCTATCATATCCATCTATCTATATCTATCTATTATCTATCTATTCTATCTATCTATCTATCTATCTATCTATCTATCTATCTATCTGTGTATCTTCTATCCATCCGTGCATACACCCACCCATCTCACTCACTTTTTCGACTCATAAACTAAAATCATGCCCAAGCTCTTGTTATGGCTTTGTCAGTAGAACCCAGAAGAGTGCCCAATATATCATAAATACAGCACAAATTCTTGGCAATTAAATACCCGCATGGCTATACAATTACTTCATTATACAATACTTAGTGTTTTCACTTAGATATTACCAAATTTTTTACTCATAAAAGGCTTTAAATTTCAGATTTTTAACAGTGCCAATGTAGGGATATTGAATAATTAGATCACAAAACAGCACCCTTACTCGGGGCCCCTTGTCTCCATCTCCCCATCTTTTGCATAGACTATGGCAGTAAGAGATTTTTAGCAAGTTTGTTACCTGAGAATGTCTATCTCAAGGACCTGAATTTCACTCTGAAACCTTCTTTTCTGCTTTGAAACCCTGTGTGTTTTTGGTGGTTCTTGGGTCTTTGTCCCACAGATGCTGGGAAATGTTGCCTCATGTCCCATCTGAGACTCTTTGCTGATTACATAAAGAGGGACTTCTCATTCTTGAAATATAAAGTCCTATCAGGTCATCTCTCATCTGCTGTCAAAGTTCTAGAATTTTCTGGAATTAACTGAAAATGAAAATAGTATCAACAATATGGAACAAGGGAGATGGCTCAGGGAGAAAGTGATTGATTGCTAGGCACAAGAATCTGAGTTCAGACCCCTAGGACACATGTAAAAGCTGGACAAAGGACAACAGGGACAGAAGGATCACTCACTTGCTGACCAATCCTGTCTAATCAATAAGTTCTAGATTCAATGAGAGACCTTTTTCAAAAGATCAGGTGGAGAAACACTGAGGGAGACAACCTGATGTTAACCTCTGGCCTCTGTGTACATCCACATAAGTGTTCACACACAGATAGGACCCACAAGACTCCCATCTCTCTCTTTCTCTCTCTCTCTCTCTCTCTCTCTCTCTCTCTCTCTCTCTCTCTCTCACACACACACACACACACACACACAAAGAGATAAAATATGAACAAGTATGGAACTCTGGAAGAGACCCTGCATGTGTTAAATACTTTGAATTTTTTTTTAATCAGGAAGAGTACAGCTGAGACTAGATTAAATCTTTTCATTATGTGTATGTATGTATGTATGTATGTATGTATGTATGTGTCTGTGTATGTGCCTCTGTGTGGGTGTACATGTGTCTGTCTGTGTGTGTATGTGCATATCATGTGTCTGAAGAGGCCAGACAGAGACTTGTCCCCTGGAGCTGGAGTTACAGGTAGCAATAAGCTACCCTATGGGTGCTGGGAAACAAATGAGTTCTCTTAGCACTGAGCTGTCGCTCCAGGTCCTACTGCAGTTTTAACTATTGAATGGTCCTGAAGAATCAGAAGACATGTTCTTTAAGAAATAACTCATTAGAAAAATGGGGAATGCCTGAATTAAAAAAAAAATGCTCACATTACCAAGATTTCCTTGAATAGCATATTCTAGAGTTAGGATGACTCTCCCTTGGGAGAGTCAGCCTGGTGTGTAGTAGGCACGAGTGGGTTGCCTAACTGCTGATTAAATAAATGAACGAGGTATGATAAGGCCTCTCTAAATAAGGAGAACCCAAAGAAAAACATATAGGCATCCTCCTGAATATTAACCTTCATCAGGCAATGAAAGGAGACAAAGACAGAGACCCACATTGGAGCACCGGACAGAAATCTCAAGGTCCAGTTCAGGAGCAGAAGGAGAGAGAGTACGAGCATGGAACTCAGAACCGCGAGGGGTGCACCCACACACTGAGACAATGGGGATGTTCTATCTGGAACTCACCAAGGTCAGCTGGCCTGGGTCTGAAAAAACCTGGGATAAAAGCTGATCATAGTGGACAATGAGGACTACTGAGAACTCAAGAACAATGGCAATGGGTTTTTGATCCTACTGCACGTACTGGCTTTGTGGGAGCCTAGGCAGTTTGGATGCTCACCTTACTAGACCTGGATGGAGGTGGGTGGTCCTTGGACTTCCCACAGGGCAGGGAACCCTGATAGCTCTATGGGCTGACAAGGGAGGGGAACTTGCTTGGGGGAGGGGGAGGGAAATGGGAGGCGGTAGAGGGGAAGAGACAGAAATCTTTAATAAATAAATAAACGGAGGGAAAAAAATGAACGAGGATAACAAACTTACGAGCTGGCAAAGGTTTTTCACTAAAGTGCACACTTTTGTTAGCAAATGTGTACTTACAAAAAGCTGAAAATTTCCGTTTCGAACACTAGCACTGGGATTTTAAAAAGTGATTGGACATTCATAGCATTGGGTTTCATTATCATTTTTAAGCAAAGTGGCTTTTTCAACTGATTGTGTATCTCCCTCTTCTCCCTGATCCCCCTTATCTTCCTGACCCCTTCTACTCAGCCTGTGTACCTCCTTTCTGCTTGCAAGTCTCATGTGTCCTATTGCACACCCCAACTCCTTAAGACCTTTAACTTCCTCTCTGTCTCCTCTAGTTCATAGCCCATTATATAATACCATCATTTATATGCATAATATAAACATTATAATCAGAATCCACAAATAACAGAGAATAAGTGGTTTCTGTCTTTCTGGGTCTGAGTGACCTTGCTTCATACAATGCTTTTGAGATTAATCCATTTTCCTGCAAATTTCATGATTTCACCTTTTGCTGTCTCTGAACATAATAGGGACAGAAATATAATGCAAAAGGGTCTCCCATCGCCAAACCAAAGAGGGTACTGATAAATAAGAGGGACCCCCTGTGTTTCCTCTGTCAATAGCATCAGGAAGTGGAATTATTAGTGAAGACATCCCTTGGGAAAATCCTGTGAATATAACTAAGGAGAGTTGGAAAGAGGGGAAGAAAGACTGAAATCCAACAGAAACGCAGAGTGTGAGATCACAGCCACTGGGAGGCTGTCCAAAGCTGTCCAGGAAGGTAAAGTCCCTGAGGCTGCAACAAACCTGTCTCTCACTCTCAGTGCAAACCACGGGTAAGATTTCTAGGTCCTTATTCAAGGCTTTGCTAGTTTGTGTCTATTTCTCCGCTTGGAAGCTTGAGTCCTCGTTTTAAACTCAGGATATAAAGCTGTTAACAGAAGGGAACTGGGACAATAGAGCCAAATCAGGAATTCCATCATGATCCCAAGACAAAGATAGGAAAATTAAAATGAAGAATAGAAGAAAAAGTGTGACAGGAGTTCATTTCCAGGAAATTTATGCAGTAAGAATTAGAGAATAAGAGAATGCTGGCGTAGTGAACCCAATATCAGATATGGTGTTTATAGGATGGGTTTTTATTGTATGTATCTATATACATATGTAAGAGAAACTTCACTAAGCTAAAAAATTTAAAAAATTTGCAAAGCAAAATGATCTCATGTTGAATTTAACGAGACCAATACTTAGACCAAGAAGAAAATATTTTAATTTTAAGGATTTAAAACTTTATCAAGATTTTAGAATTCTATATAAAGAGGTTGCTAGAACTAACCAATCAGCCCCTAGACACACCTCTCCTCCCTGAAATTACCCTAATCTTTCTTAAAAGGAGCCTGTAAGCTTCTCTTGGGTCGGTTGTCATTTTGCTACCCCTGCATGCAGGTATTTTTGCTCTCAAAATAAACACTCTTGATTGCATATGTGACTGGTGGTCTTTTTGTGGGACTTCTCATGAACCCTAAGAGGGGAGGCTTTAGTTGGGATGTAAAATAAATAGATGAATTAAAACACTAAAATTAAAAAAAATATCCTTTTTTATATTTTTAGTGATGAACCTTGACCTAGATTCCTAGGTTCCTAGGTGAAGGAATTCTATGGGTTTCCACAGATAGTGACACATTCTTCTGTGTAGGAAATTCTTTTGGCATCTCACCATCAGCTTTTAAAGTGACCAGATTTTAGCTCTTTCGCAAGTATGAATTCTAGAATGAATTCTAGAATGCTCGGATTTTTGCCTGATAACTGTGGTACATGATTCTATGGTATCTGAACCTGCTATCTTCTGCCTGTACAGTGTATGTGTGCTGTCAGGTGTGTGTAGTGGGATATCCTTCTGTATATGTGATGCTTTTATTGGGTAATGAATAAAGAAGCTACTTCAGCCTATGGCAGGGCAGAATAGAGCCAGGCAGGCAGGAAATACAAACAGATATGGAGAGAGAGCAGACAGAGTCAGACAGATGCCATGTAGCTGCCGAAGGACCCGACTCGCTAGGCCGAGTGACCAGGTGAGTGCTAAGGGTCTGCCAGACTTCACCTATCGACTGCCACAGTTCCTGGCAGGTAACCAACTTTTTATGTGGATGTTGCGATCTGAACTCAGGTCCTCAGACTTGTGCTCTACCATCACAAGTAGAACCATCATCCCCCAGTCCTCTGTCACCTACCTCTGTAAGGACCGTTTGTATTCTTTACACTGTCTGTTTCTGGGTATCTTGGCTCAGCCCCATGGAGTCACGTGAAGTGTGGTTGCAGCTGGTAAGCTTGTCTAGCTGGAATACTGAAGAGAATCATTTGAAAACTCATTAAAAGAAATAGAAGCAGTTGGCAAAAAAAATGATCATGTGCAAAGAGGCTGCACATGAATGGCTATCTTTCACATCCCAGTAATACAGGGACTTATAGTACATTTATTATGCTTGCATCATTGATAAAATCTCTCTACCAAAACTAAGAGGAATGTATCTTTAAAAATAGAGATAACGTGAAACTTTCTGAAGTCCAGGAATGTTAAATGGTGTCAGGGAAGGCATATTTCCAAATGGTAGATATTAGTAGTCAAAAGATAGGAAGGCTTCCTAAGTTAATGTGTAGCTTTAAAACAATTGCAAGCAAAATCTCAGGGGAATTCCCACTTCCCCAGTAGCTAGATGTGAAATCTAATATTCATTACAAAGAATAAATGACGCACAAGTTTGGTTAAAGCTTCAGAGAAATCCAAGGCAGTTAAATGAAACTTTGATATCAGTGACTTAAGGGTATATAAAGTTCTAACTGTTTTCGCAATGTGGTCATCCACCAAGAATAAGTAGGCAGGTCAGTGGAGGAGACGTCAGACAAACAGACCTGACCATGAGACATATCACATGATGTAAGAGCGAACTCCAGTCTGGGCCACAGTGGGGTTCACTTATTGGCTATTCCCTTTCAAGTGTAACTTGTTTCTCTAGACACTGAAGAAACACAATTGGGGAGACAGCTCAGTAAAGAGCTGAGCACAGAGGTGAACACTTGTGGTCCCGATGCTGGACCTGTGATCCCGACACTGGACCTGTGATCCCGGTGCTGGACCTGTGATCCCGGTGCTGGACCTGTGATCCCGGTGCTGGACCTGTGATCCTGGTGCTGGACCTGTGATCCCGGTGCTTTATCTGTGATCCCGGTGCTGGACCTGTGATCCTGACACTGGACCTGTGATTCCGGTACTGGTCTTGTTATCCTGATGCTGGCTTTGTAAACCCAGAGCTGACCTTGTGATCCTGGCGCTGCTGAGGAAGAGACAAGACCCTGGGAAGCCAGCCTAGTCTATTTTGTGAGTTCTCATTTGTGTAGAAATGACACCTGTGGTTGTCCTCTAACCAAGGTAGAAAACTACATCCCAAAACTTCCAGGGTCCAAGGATGAAGAAAGGAAGGGAGGCAGAAAGGGGACCAAGAAGAAGACTTCCACGTACTGTTCATTGTTCTGGTGAAAGAAAGCGTGAGTGAAGTGTGGCAGTCAGGGGTCTAGTCCGCAGAGACAGAAGGGCCCGGAAGGCACAGAAAGAAGAGAGTGTAACAACGGGCACGCTCACCCTCTGGGTGGCCAAGTTGGTATATTTGCACCCACACTCCACATCTTCTGGTTAAAATGAAAAGGGCAATAACAATGAGGAAACAAATCCTGCTGCTTTTGATGGCACCGTTATTCATTTACACCCCATCCATCCTAGGGAAATGTTACAGCATGGGTACATGATGTTTCATCAGGCTTTGGAGGTTGTGCACATAATGAATCCCAAGTGGGGCTGGAGAGATGGCTCAGTGGTTAAGAGCACTCGCTGCTCTTGCAGAAGATCCAGGTTCAATCTCCAACACCCACATGATGGCTCAAAACCATCCATAGCTCTGGTTCCAGGGGTATCTGAAGCCATTTTCTGGCCCTTCTTGGCATTGTACACACATGCTGTACATATGCACCTACTGGCAATATACTCATACACCTTTAGTGAGCAAACAACCTGCTAGACAGGTCATGGGCCCTGGGAGGTCACCCGTTATCTTTGCTAAGCTAAGTGGTCAATTCCTAATGACGTATTGGTATACCCACAGACAAATGCGTCTTTCAGCCCTAATCAGAGAAGCTTTTGTAACACAGAGACCCATGACTGGACAAGGTGGCCAAACTACTGAAGAATCCTAAGGCCTACATGGCCCATCTCTCACACCCCTCCCTCTGAGGATCAGAGATCATTGTGGAAGTGGACACTTGAGGAGTGTGGAAGTCAGAGGCAGTGGATGGCTGCACAGAAACAGTGTCTTCCGATTACAGCAGGGATGACCCACAGGAGTTCATAGCCATTGAGACAGCATTCACAAGATTTGCGCAAGCTCAAGCCAGACAAAATGCTGTCGTGGAGGGGGAGGAGGACACAAAGTCCCATCCCGAGTCAAGGAGCCATTGACAACTGCAAGCTGCTGGGACATGGAGAGTCACCTTTCTTTAAGAGTGCAGCTCCTGTTAAGGAAATCAGATGCGAGAGGAAGGCCATAAGTGCAGGAATATAAGGGCAGCACAAACTGGAATTGATGGGTGTGTGTGTGTGTTTAAAAAACAGAAAATAAGGTGGGAGAGGAGGCAATGCACATGATCAAAACACATTGTATGAAATTCTCAAAGAATTAAATAAAAATGCCACAAAACACAAAAATATATGACGCTATTAAAATATGATATAATTTATTATTTCAAAGGGCACAGCACTTTGCGTTTTGACCCAAGTTCCAAGTATGTGAATTTATAAAGAAAAGAGAATCAGCTGAGATATTCACATTGTATCAGATCAGTCTTTTGGAAGTTAATATTCTTATGCAATTTCTAATTTTCCTGTCTTGATAGATATAATTTTAAATATTAAATATCAGTTGGCATGTTTACAAATATTATTCAAGCATATTGGAGCCAACTTTCTGGAAGAGGGTGGTGTTGAGTCCTTTGGACTTGAAATTCCTGCAGTCTCCATGAACATCCGGGGTATAAGTCAGGCTTGCATGTGACTGATTTGCCCACACACTCTGCTCTCTTTAAGCGTATAATGGTAAGAATTATAATTACAGCATTAGTGCATTTGTAAATGTGTATGCTGATATGTGTGGCGGCTGCATTTTGATCTGCATCAAGCCCGTCTATCTGTTCTACATTCATCTCATAAGAAAGGCACACACTTGCACGCATGCCCCCTTTGTGAACTTAACCCATGTAGAGCCAAAATATATAGGTCAAGTTTGCTGGCAGGTGACCTTATTAAGGAATTCAGCCTGATGACAATGTCGCTGAGAGCAGCCCGTGTGCTCAGGGTCCTCTTGGCTCCGTTCTTACAGGGAGATTGGACATAATCAGCTTTCACTTCATGAGAGATTCACCTGGAACCATAGACAAATGTCTGGAGAACAGACTCTGGGGGAAACCTGTTGACAAGATGGAAGGATTAATGAATGAATAGGCGAATAAACTTTTAACTGTGGTAAGGATATTTTGGATGAGATTTGCACATAAAACAGTTTATGCGCATAGCACAAAACTGCTGATCACAGGCCTGGAGCTGTACAGGGCGATGCCTTTTGGGCAACCATACTTTCATGTTTCCTGAGCAGCTGCTCTATGTCTCCCCTCCTCATCTCTGGCCCCTGACAAATAGCATCTATGTTTCTAAAAGTTTCTAAAGAATACTGTTTGAACTCATTTTTGTGTGTTATGAGACAAAGGTGCAATCTCAACCTTTGATCTATTGTTCTCCAGGATATTTGATAGCAATATTTTTTCAAAAAAATGCTGAAGAACCCAGAACCTTTGTGTGCCTCATTGTGTTTTTTTTTTTACATGTGGTTGAAGATCTGATGGATACATATATGTGAAGAACTTAATTTATGAGATCTCTCTTTTTTTCTATTAACTATGTAACTAGGAATTTTTGTTAATTTTTTAAGATAAGGTCTATACACCCAAGACTGGTCATGAACACATGATTCTCCTATCTTATCCTCCCAAGTGCTAGAATTACAGGTACGGACCTCTAAGCACACACACAGACACACATACACACACACACACATGCACGTGCACTTACACAAATACCACTTTGATTAGTTATTTTAGTTCAGATCCTAAAATATTATAAAATCATATTATAAAAACACATTATAAAACATGTTTCTAGGCCTTTTGTTGTTTTATAGCAAATTGATGTATTTTTCTGTTTTTACAAAAGTGATAATAGGACTTTGGCAGTAATTATATGGAACCTGTAAAACATTTTCTGGGCTTTTTTAGGGTATTATGTTCATGAAAACAAAATACCTTCCCAGTCATTGTATCTTCTTCAATCCACTTCCCAGTTTCTGTCTAATGTTTAGTGAATGAGCGTTTACCTCCTTGGTTAAAGTTCCTTTCTAAGCACTGCACTCTTCCAGGACTGTTGCAACTGTGATTTTCTCCCGAATTTTATTCCCATTGTGTAGTTCTTCGGTAGGTTTTGTCATTGATCTTGTGTTTTGATTTCTTGGAGGGATTTATTTGGTAGCCAATGGTCAAGCACTGATAGCATGCTCGGATATAAACAAGTGGGAGAAAATCGCGTCGTGTGTATTTCCTTACAGCAGAGGAGAACCAGAGACTCACACCAGCAGCAACACAGACTTGAACCGTGTACTCAGCGCTGAAAAAAGTGAGACACGCAGACTAAACATGTGCAGGAGAGCTGGTTCCACGTTGAAGAGCACTCGCTGCTCTCGCAGAGGCCCTGGGGTTTACATCTAGCATGTGTGTTTGCAGTTCTCAGCTGCCTGTAACTCTTTCCAGGGACTCTGACTTCTTCTACCTCCACAGGCACCTGTGCACACGTGATGCACATACATATACCTATGTGAACACACGTTCACATAAAAATATAGAAAAAATAGAGAAAACGGGACAGAACCTCAAAATAAAAGGAACATATTTTCAGATGAGATACAAGTTAACCATGTTCCTCAATGAAAACCAAGAAACAAAACCACGGTTGGCAGGAGAGAAACAACTGGAGGGGACACAACTCAAACGGGGGAGTTTAAACAGAGTATAAAAAGAAACCAGACTCCGGCTCCTTCTTTGGGAACTATGGAGCAGGAGAGTGGACTCAAGAAAATAAAATCAGAAATGAGAAGACATTGAACTGATTCCACAGAAATAATAATAATAATAATAAAAAAAGCATGGCTGGCAAGATGGCTCAGGGGGAAGGGTGTTTGCTTGAACTTGAACCTCAGAACCCATACGGAGGGAGGACAATACTGAGCTCCGCCAGTGTCCTCTTACCCCTACAAGTTGCCCATAATAAACAAACAAACAAACAAATAAATAAGTTTTTTGATGTTGTTTTTATAATTGATTCTTTGGGAATTTCAAACACCGTGCACCCAAATCTACTCATTTCCCAATCCTTCCATGTCTGCCTTCTAGCCTTGGAGGTTCTCCAAAAATAAAAATGAAAAATAATTGAAAAGAAGGAAAACAACAACAACAAGCTCTTTATTCCTCCGTCTTTCCCACCTCCCCATCACATTCATTTGTCATAGTGGCCTTGGGAGCTGCGGTGTGACACGCACCGTACCCTCCCGTTCACGCAGCTTTACCTGCAGATGTTCACTGCAATGAGTTATTAGCCTGGTTCATGGCCTCTGGCTTCTGGAACGCCATCAATACTGGCCCCTCACTGAAATTCCTCTCAGATATTCTGCTATTGCTCTGCGTCATGGAGATTCTGTGGCAATGGCTCCACATATGGGCCTGAGTGGTAGCTGGGCTTGTTGGTCCTGGCCTCCACTGGGACCACCCCCTTCAGGAGAGGGTCAGAGCCAGCTCTCCCTGGCAGGCCATTGGGGCCAGCTCTTCCACAAGGTGGTGAGGGGTGGGGCCAGCTCTCCCATTGTGGTGGCCCTCGAGGGGGAGGGCAGTTTCCCAAGGCTATCAAGGGCCTTGGAGTCAGTTCTCTTGTTCCCTGGACTCCGAAGCCAGTTCTCTCAGGAGGGGCTAGCATAGCTTTCTGCTGCCCATGCCACCGGAGCTAGCTCTTCTATGTCCCCTGGTGGTAACACGGTCTGCAGACATCACACAGACCCCAGCTGCAGTAGGGCATGGATCCAGATGATGCCCTTAGCAGCGGCACAGACCTGGACATCGTATGGCCCCATGTGGCACTGTGGCCATCCTTATTAGCTCGCTGCTCCCTGATGTTACAGCTTCAGTTCTGCTTCTCTCTACAGCGCTCAAACCACTCAGCTTCCCTTCCTCTCTCATTTTGCCAGGCGGGCCCATTAATATACTTTTAAAGTTCTATAAGGAACTTCTATGAGCATCTATATCTTAACCAATCATACAACCTAGATTAAATGGATGAATTCCTGGGAACCTATAAGTTATCAAGACTAAACATGAAGAAATGAAAAATTAGAGCAAACCAAGAATGAATAAGGATACTGAATCAGTAATCAAAAATCTTCCAGCCAAGAGATGCCTACACAACTTCAAAGCTGAATACTACCTTCTAAAGGACAGTTGACACCAAAGCTTCCACAGAAATCTTCCTAAAATCCAAGAAGAGGAAATTCCAGACTTATTTTATGAGCCTAGGATGTCCCTAATCCAAAGACAGACAAAGATATTACATGGAAAGAAAACCCTAAACAAGAGCTCCCCTGATTCTTTCCAACAATCTCTCCCAAGAGTCCGCAGCCAAGGCTCAGATCCTTTCATTTGCTTAAATGTATTGATTGATGGCTTAGGATCTGAGGTTGGATAAACGGGTCTGATTAAGTGTCTGTTTACCGAGGATGGTAGAAAGTTAAATATTAGGTCAATGTAGAAAGCCCAGGACAAAGATTTCTGTGTTAGAATCTCTTCCTGGGCCTTGTGCTTAAGGACCAACTGTACAAAACTCTAGGGGGGAAGAAAGCATGTAGAAGGTGTGGCCAAAGAGGGTAGCGGGGACAGGTCCACGTGTGGAGTGTGTTTTGGCTCATGTCCAGATGGCGATGGAAAATTGTTGGAATGTTTTAACAAGAAAAGCCCAGGAAATGTAGTTTTTAAGATGGCACAAGTGGCCGTGGTGAGAGACTTGCTGGTGGGCAAGAAGAGACTCCCCACGCTCAGTTAGGAGAGGAGGGGACACAGCACGCGTCAGGAGTTGACTCTCATTACGGTAGTGACAGCTACGACAGAAGCTAGATGCGATTTGAGAATCGTTTCCCAAATGAGTTTTCAAATCAAGATCTGGACTTTTGAGATATTCGCTGCCTATCTAGGGGAAACAGGGACTCGAATAAGAATTTCCATTTGATAGCTGCATAACCCAAAACACAAGGGCAGGAGACTCCAGGCTCCCTGGCCAACTCAAGGTCACGGAGTGTGTGAGCAAAGGAAATGCAAACAGCTGACTGACAAAAGCCTAGCAAGCAGCCACCCCTCAGCGCCACCAACCAGCACCATAAACAAGCTGGCGTTGAAGTGCTTAATTCATTTTCCTTCACAACCTTAAAAGCTTTGAATTTAAAGCCCTGTCTCAAGCAAAATATATTCCTTCCCCATTTTCTCTGGAGCTCACACTGTACCTGAGTTGCTTGTTCTCTACCTCAGCCCCACAAGTTAACTCGGAAGGAAGTCCAGAGACAACTTACCTCACTGTTTACTTTTGGGGGAGAGTAATTAAAATATTCTAGCCCAGTTCTCTGATGGCTAACCTTGGTTGTTAACTGACACTCCTGGGAAGAGGGACCCTTAACTGAGGACTTGCTTCCCCGAGACTGACCCACGGGGATGGCCCATGGGGTATTTTCTTGATTGCTAATGAAGTAGGAAGGCCCACCTCATCATGGATGGTGCCCATCTTTGGGCAAGTGGGGCTGGGCTGTATAAAAAGGGCAGCTGACTTTGACCGAAGCAAGTAAGAGTGGCCCTCTGTGGTTTTTTGCCTCAATTTCCTTCCATAGCAGGCTGCAACCTATAAGGTAAAATAATCCCTGTTCTTTCCTAAATTGCTTTTGGTCATAAGATTTAACCATAGCAATGGTAACAGGAGCAATGATACATTTCTTTAATTTCCTTTGAATATTTTCAGATAATAGTATGGGAAAGTTTGTTGACCAGAAGTGTTATAGGAGTGTATATTGTTGGCATAAGAGGAGCTGATTTGTCAAGGTAAGGCCCAGGGCTAAAGGTGGTGACACCAAGCTTGGGCAAGTTGGGCCTGACTTTGGGCTGGAGTTTCTTCTGTAAGGTACCCTCCCGATGTGAAGACTACATCACAGGCATGTGTGACACTTTGTCCAATGCCAAGGCCATCATTGTTGTCCAACTGGAGGCAAATTATGCACACGGGTAGAGGTAGAAGGTGAAAGAGAGATGAGGTAGAAAAATGGCTTTTTGCACCTTTTTCTGAGAGGAGGACAATGAAGAGACCCATGTGCTGTGGGGGTGTTCCCTTCTGGATTAGACAGAGACCACACCCAAAAACCAATTTGCAACACTAAGAGATCTTTTATTAAGCAGCAAAGAGAACCTGAATTGGTCAGAAACAGCAGCAAGCAGCTTTGCAGGAGTGACTTTAAAAGAAAAAAAAAGGGGTGGGGGGGAGGTCTGTGTGAATGAGCTAGAGTCAGTTGGTATGTTCTGATTGGACAAGTTAGTCGGGCTATCCAAGTGAGGACTTTGATGGCTGAACCTTGATATTTTGATAGCTAGATCTAGGTGATCATCCTCTGGAATGATTCTAGCTTAAGTAATTGACCAAATAAGGGAATGGACCTTCGTGGCTAGCTTTAGGAATGTGGAAGTATCTAAGTTAGGGAATCAAATGGTTTAATGGGGAGAGCGAAACAGGGAGGGCAAGACCTGCTGGTGCCGTGTCTGCCATGCTTGGGTCTGTTAGAGAGCCCTTCAGACAACTTGGTCTGTAACATCTCCTCGGTGTGGAAGAACGCTTCCGTTTGTTTAAGCAATGTATTTGCTGTAGCATGCTTTAAGACAGGATTGACCGGAGAAGTCGGAATGAGTCATGCTTGGTGTCAGGCAGGCCCTGTGGTCCACTGGTCTTGCTGTGTCCTGACTTGATGGTGATGATATGTGTGTGGTTCATTTCCACAGTCAACGTGCCTGGATTTAGACTTTCCTAGGAGACACACTTTTGGGTATGTTGTGGGTGTTCCAAAGAGGAAGGCTCAGCCAGGATGTGGGTGTCAGGGTGTAGATGGCAGGATGAAGATAGCAGCATCCCACAGGCTGTGGTCCCTTGAATAAAAAGGAACAGTGGAGCAAGAGGGGTGATGAACAGAATTTCCTGCTCTCTGGACCCTGGGTAGCCCAGTTGAGGAAGTAGCGCATGCCTCTGGCTCCCTGAGCTCTGCCATGCTCTCCAGCTGTGATAGTATCCTCTGCAACCAGGAACCAAAAGAGACTCTCGCTTCCTTCAGCGATGTTGTGTCAGACACTAGAAAAGCCACTAACACAATGTGTGTGCCTCCTCGCTTGTCTCAGTTTCCCTGAATATGTAAGGAAGTATTTGTACATACCTAGGCTTCGGGGTTATTTGTGCGTTTTGGGGGGTAGAGTTGGTAGTAAGATGATTAATGGTCCCCCCCAAATATTCATGTTCTAATCTGTGGGACTTGGGAATGTATCCTGTTGAAATAAAGTGGAGAGGTAGGTAAGTTAAACAGAGGTGGGGGTAGAATGGGAGAGAGAGAGAGAGAGAGAGAGAGAGAGAGAGAGAGAGGTGGGTAGAGAGAGGAAACAGAGAGAGAAGTGGGTAGAGAGAGGAGAGAGAGAGAGACAGAGAGAGAGAGAGAGAGAGAGAGAGGTGGGTAGAGAGGGGAAAGAGAGAGAGAGAGAGAGAGAGAGAGAGAGAGAGAGAGAGAGAGCAAGTGAGCACTGATTTATCCAGTAGCCAGGTGGGTTCTACGTGAAGTTTATATGATTTGCACTGTGAGCTAATGAGTCTTTGTAAGAGAAGAAGAGGTATTAGGGGGAAATTTGGAGTATCTGCTACTATTAGCAATTAGCCACAAACCAAAGCTGCCCATGACTACACCTTGAGTTTAGTTCATCTCATTCAATTTGTATATTTGATCTCCTGAGCCATAAATTCAATCTTTGTCTGTCTCTCTCTCTCTCTCTCTCTCTCTCTCTCTCTCTCTCTCTCTCTCTCTCTCTGTGTGTGTGTGTGTGTGTGTGTGTGTGTAAGATATTTGAAACAGATTCTCAAGTCTGTAGCCCACGTATCCATCATATCTCCATACTGGAATCTGTAATCTTAGTATTCAGGAGGCTGCTTCCAGCGCCATCATTCCGGGCTCTGAAGGTAATACACTGGTGTGGTTCTGGTTCCAAGTTCCAAGTTCATGGTCATTGTTGTACCAGTTAGTAGGAAGCAAACACAAATGCTAGTGTGCCAGCATTACGAGTGCCACTAGCAATTGTGACTTCCACAGAGGCAAAGGCAGAGAGATAATGAGGAGGTCTGTGGAAAAAACCAGAATAGTCTCAAATAAAAATTGCTATGTAGGAAGCTAGTAGAATTTCTGCTATTTCAAGAAAACAAAACAAAACATAAATCTTCCTAATTTTATATATGTGTGGATAACTAGTTCAAAAATTAAAAATGAAAAGGATGTCGGCAGGCTACAGAGCACACATGGCAAGGATAGAGAGATCTCAGAACTCAGCAAGTTGTGTGAGAGCAGAGGGCTGTCCCAGCGTACGTATTTCTGTCGGCTGTTCTCACCCTGACGGTGACAAGCTCCTTCCTGAGCAGGGGTATGTGTCTCCTGAAGGCACAGTTGTCCTCTATTAGCAGACTCACTGGAGTTTTACCTGATGATAGAAAAGAGGAGGGGCTGCACGTGGATTTCATTTGGTGGAATGCTTTCCTAGAAGGCAGGAAGACCCGCCCTGCCCCTCCACCCCAGTGTACCCTCTCCCTCCACCCCCGTGTACCCTCTCCCTCCACCCCAGTGTACCCTGTCCCTCCACCCCAGTGTACCCTGTCCCTCCACCCCAAGGTACCCTGTTCCTCCACCCCAGTGTTCCCTGCCCCTCCACCCCAGGGTTCCCTGCCCCTCCACCCCAGTGCACCCTGTCCCTCCACCCCAGTGTACCCTCTCCCTCCACCCACGTGTACTCTGCCCCTCCTCCCAGTGTACCCTGCCCCTCCACCCCAGTTTACCCTGTCCCTCCACCCAGTGTACCCTGCTCCTCCATCCCAGTGTACCCTGTCCCTCTAACCCAGTGTACCCTGTCCCTCCACCCCAGTGTACCCTGCCCCTCCACCCCAGTGTACCCTGCCCCTCCACCCCAGTGTACCCTGTCCCTCCACCCACATGTACCCTGTCCCTCCACCCACGTGTACCCTGCCCCTCCACCCACGTGTACCCTGCTCCTCCATCCCAGTGTACCCTGTCCCTCTAACCCAGTGTACCCTGCCCCTCCACCCCAGTGTACCCTCTCCCTCCACCCACATGTACCCTGCCCCTCCACCCACGTGTACCCTGCCCCTCCACCCAGTGTACCCTGCTCCTCCATCCCAGTGTACCCTGTCCCTCTAACCCAGTGTACCCTGCCCCTCCACCCCAGTGTACCCTCTCCCTCCACCCACATGTACCCTGCCCCTCCACCCACGTGTACCCTGCCCCTCTACCCAGTGTACCTCCTAAACAGGCATGGGCATAGCCGAGCACAGTCATGATCCCAGCACTCGGAAGGTGGAGGCAGGAGGAGCAGGAGTTTAAGGTCATCTCTGGCTTCCTAGCAAGTTTGAAGCTAGCCTGGGCTACATGAGCCCCTGTCTCCAACAAAGAAAAACTGAAGGGATGTACGTGTGGATTGAATTTGCTTAGCCCGTGGTGCTCAGCATCTGCTTGCTTGGAAAGTGGAGGGAGAGCAGGGCTGGTCTGTGTTGTAACCAGCACACGCAGAGACCCAGCAGGGACGAGAGTGCAGTCACAGCTCTTCGCTCCTGAAGCTGACCCTGCACCCTTGCCCTGGTCTCTCCTACTCCTGTCACCTGTCCCCCCTCTCTGTTTCTGCTTTCGGGGTGTGTTTGTTGTTTCTCTCTCATTATGTTTGCTCCCCTCTGGCAGCTTTGCTGCTGCTCGGACATCTAACTGTGCTTAGTTTTTATTTCACACCAGCGTCTCAAGCTCTTGTTGGGAACTATTGAGTGGTCAGTAAAGCTTACCTTTCTTGGCGGTAGTAGGAATTTACTGCCGATTTATTGCAGAAAAATTTCACTTTATTAAGCTGATGACTTTCTGCTGGAAGGCTGGTTACTCTGTGAAATTCTGAGTTTGATTTAAAGGTCAAAGGAAAATCCTGGTTTCTGCAGTCTGATGGGATGGTTTCTGTAACACTAAGTAGGTTTGCCAAGGAGGGGAAGTTGAACCTGGTCAGCCGGAGGCACGCCACTGGACAGGGGTAGAGGGGTGGGTGTGGAAGTCAGCACGATCACGTCAGGCTCAACGAGGTGTGTCAATGGATGGACTCCTGAGTGGGCTGTGAGAGAAAGGTGTGGTGACTGCTGGGGGGGAAAATCCTTCATTGCCATCACCACCCATAAGGGTCTTCATTTGCATAAACATTCCTCAATACATTGCCCAATAAATACTGATTCAAAAGATCCATCTATTGTGAGTGAGTGTCATGTTTCTCTGGTTTCCGAGTTCCTAACATTTTCTGTTGGAACCAGTGAGAGGCCTTCAGAATTCTGTACTTACGAATGGTTCCTGCTACTACAGAGAGGATATGACCCTCTTAATTATAATTA
Source organism: Microtus oregoni (assembly GCF_018167655.1). Taxonomy (NCBI): domain Eukaryota; kingdom Metazoa; phylum Chordata; class Mammalia; order Rodentia; family Cricetidae; genus Microtus; species Microtus oregoni. The sequence continues at coordinate 6,842,318 of NW_024543978.1, forward strand.
TCTCGCACAACCATCCAATTATTCACGTTAGCAAGCAGGCAGTTTAGAGGGAATGCCAAATTTACTGTAGTCATTCTTAACGTGTGAGCACAAAGGGGGTGACAGAGAAAACAGACAGAGGAATTTAAGAGCTGCCAATATTGCAGTTGTCAAAACTCGGGAATAAATATCAGCTATCGCCATGAAGTCACGCAGTCACGCAGTGGTGTCTGCTGCTTAGAGAGGCTCCGCCCCACATCGCCTTGCACCTCTTTGTGAGGAGAGGTGACTTTTCTTTTTTTTTTTGTTTTTCAAGGCAGGGTTTCTCTGTGGTTTTGGAGCCTGTCCTGGAACTAGCTCTTGTAGACCAGGCTGGTCTCGAACTCACAGAGATCCGCCTGCCTCTGCCTCCCAAGTGCTGGGATTAAAGGCGTGCGCCACCACCGCCCAGCTAGAGAGAGAGAGGTGACTTTTCAAAGTCACTTTGAGGGAGAAATAATCACGTCTCAGTGGAAAGAGTTACAGAATGCTGACCGCATGGACAAGGCAGCAGTGTGTCAAAACCCATTTTTACCTAATTCTGATCTTCTGCCTGGTATTGGGCCCTGGCCAAAGGAAGTCAGAAGGTGAACCATCCTTGACAGTGGGACGCATGGACGTGCCGTATTTGGGCAGAACCCCCAGCTGCTGGTGGTCACATTTATGAGTTTCCTTCCTGATAACTGACTCCAGCTTCAGCTTCTTCTGCCTTGCTTTTAAAAACAGAGTTAGATATTTAGCTTTGATTTTAAGTGTATGCGTGTGTTGGTGTGAGCTTATGTGTACTTCCTGTGTGCGGGTTGCCTTTAGAAGCCAGGATAGGGCCAGGCTCATTGCTGAAAATTTGGGAAATTCGTATGACCTAAACGAAACTCACGCAGTTTCTCTTCGCTTAGAGAGAAGTAAGTATTCACTAATTAGAGTTGTGTAATAGTCATCCCTGTTTTGTCTTTCCTGGTGTGTGTTTCGGGACCTGTGTGCTAACTCCTGGCGCCTGTTTGCAGAAAATGCCCCCAAAGCGGGAGCACAAAGCAGGAAAGATTTCGCGTTCTCTCTTCACATTTCCCTCATGTGAACACTTGCTATATTTACAGTCTGTGCCGTTAGCGTTTGCCAGCTTGATACAATTCAGCCACAAAGGAAGACACAGCTTCAACAGAGGAGTTGCATCCTTCAGATCAGCCTGTGGGGCATTTTTTTGGGTGGTGATTAGAGTAGAAAGACCCACTTACTGTGAATAGGGATAGGTGATCCTGGACAGGGGTCTTGGGTGGTTGAGGACATCACTGGGCAGCTGGTCCTGGGTGGGGCAGCTGGTCCTGGGTGGGGCAACTGGTTCTAGGTGTGTGGGGACATCACTGGGCAACTGGTCCTTGTTGTTTAAGAAAGAAAGATGAGCAAGCCATGGTAGGCAATCAGTACGCTATGATTCTTCATGGCCTCTGCTGCAGTTTCTGCCTTGGGTTCTTACCCCTGCTTCCTTGTAGTAATAGGGGTGGCGGGGCTGTGTCCCCAGCACCCCAGCCGCCCGCACGGCTAGCTTATGCCCAAAATAACAACACACAAACTGTATTCATTTAAACACTGCTTGGCCCATTCTCTTCTAGGCTGATTCTCACATATTAATTTAGCCCATTTCTAATCATCTGTGTGTAGCACCCCAAGGTGCGCTTACCGGGAAGATTCTAGCCTATGTCCATCCTGGGTCCGAGCTTCATCCCGGGAGCAGGGCATGGCGTCTCTCTCAGGCGTCTGCTCCCGAGAGGAGAGCAGTCGAGTCTGAGGTCACTTCCTCTTCCTCCCAGCGTTCTGTTCTGTTTACTCCTCCCACCTATCCTCTAACCAATAAAATGGGCCAAGGCAGTTCCTTTATTAACCAATGACCTTCCTCCATCATTTCCCCTTTTTCGGTTTAAACAAAAAAAAAGGCTTTAACTTTAACATAGCAAAATTACATATAACAAAACAGTTATCAAGAAAAAGTTACAATAATCTTTATCATAACTAAGGAAAACTATAACTATAACTAACTATTCTCAACTCCATCAAGGACTCCAGAAAGATACAATACTACCTAAGCAAACAAGAAAAAAGCAACTTTTAAAACTCTAGAAATGACAGAGACATGTCGCTGCCTGGACAGTCACCCAAAGTTCCTCTGTACGTTGGGGCATCCATCTTCAGCCTTCAGGCCCATGGTATCCAGCAGACATTTTCATAAAGCAGGAAAATTCAAAGTCAGTTCAGTCACTATCTGTTGTGTCCTGCAGATGATGGAGGAAGGTCATTGGCTGATAAAGAAACTGCCTTGGCCCATTTTATTGGTTAGAGGATAGGTGGGAGGAGTAAACAGAACAGAACGCTGGGAGGAAGAGGAAGTGAGCTCAGACTCGACAGCTCTCCTCTCTGGAGCAGACGCCTGAGAGAGACGCCATGCCCTGCTCCCGGGATGAAGCTCCGACCCAGGATGGACATAGGCTAGAATCTTCCCGGTAAGCGCACCTTGGGGTGCTACACACAGATGATTAGAAATGGGCTAAATTAATATGTGAGAATCAGCCTAGAAGAGAATGGGCCAAGCAGTGTTTAAATGAATACAGTTTGTGTGTTGTTATTTCGGGCATAAGCTAGCCGTGTGGGCGGCCAGGGTGCTGGGGACGCAGCCCCGCCGCCCCTATTACTACACTTCCTTCAGTGTCGGATTTTAACCTGGAAATATAAGATGAAATAAACCCTTTCTTCCCCAAGTGGTTTTTGGTTAGTGTTTTATGGAAGCAGCAGAGAAACTAAGTAGGACATGCTCTCGCAAACTGGCTTTGTGACAGTTGGGTAGCGTGTTTTGTGGGCTTGTGTTGGGTAATAAGACTGTCCGTAGTATTTCACTCTGAGCTCTGGGGCAGGGTGGTGGTTGAGGAAACACCTTGGCACTGCCAGCCCTGTTTTTCCTTCAGTGTGTTTTCTGTGGTACCAGCTACAAAGGTTGCACAAAGGACCTTGGATTTCAGTCCCTGGGGCCAGAAGGTCACAGTGTCCACACCAGGACTTAGGCTTTGGGAGCTCCTTTTTCTTTCTTGGTGTGGGTCTTACTGCCTCAGGAGGAAGTGTCACTCGGGGCAGGCAGGGCCTCAGCATCCTCACAACAGGTGTCCTCAGTGTCTGTCCCACCCATCCCAGTTTGCTTACAAGACACATTTGGAGTTGTTTTCTTTCCCCAAAGCCAAACGAGAACTTGCTCTGACTCTAGAGTTTTACACACACTGGTGTTTGTGTGTGTGTGTGTGTGTTTGTGTGTGTGTGTGTGCTTCGTGTGTGTGTGTGTGTGTTTGTGTGTGTGTGTGTGCTTCGTGTGTGTGTGTGTTTGTGTGTGTGTGTGTGTGTGTGATGTGTGTGGGCATGTGCACACGCACACGTGCATGCACATTCATGCGCCTGTGTGTTCATATATTCGGTGTCAGTAAACCACTAGCATTTCACAGAAGGTTAAATCTCCTCCTGGTAACATGGTCATGACCCAGGAACAGCACACCAAGGCTGGATATCCAACTGGAAATTTCTAGACAAGTATGAAGATCATCCTAAGTACATCTAAATAACCCACCAATATATCTTAAATGTTATATAGAAATAATTAATATTATGAACGTAATCACTAAAAAACCAATGAAGCAAATATGCAGTAATTTGCAGTGTTGCACTGAATTTTCACAGCCACGCCTCCCACGGGAGGCCTCATCTTTATATGTGAAGATGTGAGATTTGGGGCTTTTAAGCAGTCTATCCGAGAAGTTACCAGGTAGCAAGGAGCACATCTGGAACTGGAAGCTGTGTGTTAGTGACCTTGAATCTGACCTTGGTTTTCAGCAGTGCTCTGCCCTGCCCCTTTCTCCTTTCGTAGTGTTGTTATCTGGGAACTTACCTACAGTGACATTTTCTTTGTTTTAAAGAATGTGTTTATTTATGTGCGTGTGTGCTTAAGTCTGTCTCAATGCTCACAGAGGTTGGAAGTTAAGACTGGATTTCTTGGGGGGCTATAGTTGTAGGCATTTGTGAGTCGTGGATGCTGGGACACACACCCCAATCCTCTGACAAAGCAGTAATGCTCTTACCCATGGAGCAATCTCCCAAGCTCCTCATTTTCAAAATGAATTTTCGAAGAAAGCCAAAGTGTGATTCTCAGACAGTATAATGAAGATGTGCTGGAAATTGTAGCTCAATCAACGAGAAAATCAGGTGGATCTTATCCAAAGTCTTAAAGGCTGTGTGCGCGAGGGAAGAATGCTGAAGAGCGGAGCAGTGGGCGCAGGGATAGAGTCTCCCACAGAGGTGGAAGGAAGTCTGTGGAGCTCCCGGAAGGACAGAGTGTCTTGGGGTAAGACTGACCCTGCCCATTATCCGATGTGCTTTGGAATTCTAACATAGATTCACAGAATAGAGAACCTTCTCACCTAAAGAGCATACAGGTTGTATTGCAGTGCAATGAACACATTTTTAAGTAAACTATGAAATAGCAGGTTTCCTTGTGTTATCTTCATACATGCTTGGCTTTGCTTGTGTCTCTTTTAATCGCTCTTTTCCTCACCCTGCCTTTTATCCCTGTTGAAATCATCTCGCGTTACCATTTCCCGTCCACTTTATAATAGCACATTTGTTTTAGTACAATTTCTTTTTCATTTTCTGCTTTTCTTTTTTTCATGTGTGTATGTAAGTGATCTGTATGTGAGCACATGCTCACCTGTGTAGGTGCATGGATGTGTGCTGGTCTGTGCACCCTTGTGTGCATGTACTTAGGGAAACCTTATGTTGGTGTCTGGAATTTTCCTTGATTTCTTTCTACCTTATCCACTGAAGCAAAGGCTCTCAACCACACCCACAGCTCACTGACCAGCTTGCTCCAGGGATCTATTTCCACCCTTGGAATTGTGGGGTTGGTTGAAGGGGTGCCACACCCACCTGACAGAAACAGAGGCTGTGAGAGTACTAACTCCTCTTCCTCTCCACTGTGTTGTAAGCACATTTACCAAGGAGCCCCCCACCCCCGCGGCCCTTCTAATGCAATTTAAAGTGCACTCCCAGAACATAGCAGCATGGGTTCTGGTCACAGAGGAAGGAAGTTCCACCTGCCCTGCAGATTCCTCTAACTGGTGTTTACATAACTGGTCTCAGAAGTCACAAACACTGTATTTGCGTTTAATTCTGGTGGGGGGAACTCGTCCAAATTTGTGTCATGCAATACTACCAAAAGTCATTTAAAGGAAGGAGATAAGCAGAAAAGTTTTGCACAAATCCTCTGACTTATACCCACAAATTTTCTTGGTTTAGGAAGTCACCAGATAATTTTTCTCAATGCCAGCTTTGCAAATTCAAGCTGTGAATAAAGCCGAGCTGGGTTTCTTCTGCGCCTTACAGTCCATCATCGCCAGTAATAAAGGGCCTGCGAATTTGTCAGTCACATTCTGACAGTAAAATCTTTATTCCTGGTGATGTAGGGCACAGAAGGAGCATGGCTTGAGCTTCAGGTCCCAGGTTGACTATGGAAAGCTGATGCTTAGAGCGAAAGAAGTCCTGTGCCAAACATATCTGATCATTAAGGGAAGACAAATATGAAAGCCAACAAGGCCAATTTTGCAGTCATGGAGCCAACCTTAACTGCGGCTCAATGTTAATCAAAAGGTGAAGACGTTTAATGTCTGGATTAACTAGCCAAACAGAAAGAAATGGGGGAAAAATAGAAAATTAATTTAAAGCAACAGCTAGAGATAAAAAGTAAGATTCAGTGTACGGCTGCAGGGAAAATTGATAAAGCAATTTCTCAGAAAATCTATAAAGTACTGCAGAATAGCCTTGCGATAAGGGTTGCAGAAGAAACAAACATTTACTCTGGCGAGAGGTAGAGGGTTGTTTAATTAAAATTAAGTCTGATCCACAGGGTAAGTTAATTACCATAGGTCATGATCAAGTGGCATTAATAAAAAGTTAGACCTAGTTGGAAACAAGATGATGTAATATAAAGCCCAGCTTACGTGCAAGCTCTTTAGCAGAAGGAGATGGAAGCTCGCTTCACCTGTGTTGCTCATTCAACATGTTTTCAACAGCCTGGGATGCTCTGAGACCCAGCCATTCTCAGCCAAGCTTTCTGAGACTACGCTTTATCCTGGCATTGATGCATCTGCAGCCTCAGTTTTAGGATGTTTTCAGTTCTCAAGGATGTAGCTCCTACTGGCCTGTTACAAGCCTACAAATGAGACAAAACTGATTGACAGCTATGTGAGAGAAATTATTTCTTTTAATGAAAATGTTAGGCTCGTGTGAGGAAATGAAAACTCGGGGCTGGGAAGACGCCTCGGTTATGAAAATGCTAAAAGTGTGGGGTCTTGAGTCCTGACCCCCAGCACGCACACACAAACTTGGTATGACATTCACCTGTCAGGCCAAGGCTAGGACAGAAGAGACAGACAGATCTCTGAGGCTAATTGACCAACAAGTCTAGCTGAATCAGTGCTCATTAGGTTCAGGGAGAAATCCTGTTTCAGACAATAAAGTCGGAGATGAAGGAAGACATCCATTATTATCCTCTGGTCCCCATACTGATGTCCACATACATACACATGCCCCTGAATACATATGTGTATGCACACACATGCATACTCACACAGAGTTACATACACCACACACAGTAGATTGTTAAAGCAGATGAAAGCTCTGCAAGGCTCATGGTTTACATGATCTTGAAGGCACTTTGGTGTTTCTAGCATATGTGCACACACATTCACACACACATTCACACATGCAGAAGTACACACCACACACTGTAGATTGTAAAGCAGATGAGAGGTCATCTTGAGCACATGGCTTTGCAAGGCTCATGCTTCACATGGTCTTGAAGACACTTTGGTGTTTCTAGCATCTACGTGAGCATATGAGAGCCATAAGCAAGAAGGGTGCATGAGTCTAGTGTCCATAAGCAGTAAAAGGGAACACAAGAGAGATTCTCAGATCTGTTGAATAGCAAAACCTGGAGAGTACCAGGCTCATTCTTCTCTTGCCCCATGCCTGTGTTCACATGGGCTGTTCTCAGGCTTTGCTAGAGAAGGGGACACCCAGTGCCTACTGAATTATTCACCAATTATTTGAGGATCCCAGGTAGCAATCCAGAGACAAACCCCAATGAAGCGTCAAACCGCAGATGCGGACAGCACTCTTTCAAAGGTCGCAGAACAGAAGCCGCTGTGGGTGGGGATAAAGCCATGCTGAGAAGTTCTGCCTGCCCACTGCACAGCACCATGCTCACAGCTGACAGAACAATAATGTGAACGGCAGGATTCAGGGAAGGCAGAATCAGCCTGTCAGCAGCTCTTCCCTGTGAAACAGAAGCAGAAGGATGCCAGGAACCACTGGGGACTGCTGGGGGTGTCTCCTGACCAGATGATGATAATGGCCTTGAAGCTGTTTGCAAACATCCAAACTCATGCAATTGTGCATGTTATGTATGTCAAGTGCTTTTGTATGTCACTCATAACTCACTAAGGCATCCAAAAAACACAAGCTGGGGATCTTTTAGAGGTGAAAACATTGGGGAGGGCACACTGTAATAGGTTTTTCTCTTGTTACCTGGGTAACTAATGGTGTGAATAGCATTTTGCCTTGCTCATTTGAAATCTTTGACCCTGGGCTGAAGAGGTGGTTTAGCAGTTAAGAGCACTGGCTGCTTTTGCAGAGGACCCGAGTTCAGTCCCCAGCACCAACATGGTGGCTTGCAACCATCTGCAACTTCAATTCCAGGACATCCCACTTTCTCTTCTGGTCTCTAGAGACACTAAGCACTCCTGTGGTGAACATACATACATGTGGGCAAATGCTCATCACATACAATAATTAAAAACGCCTTAAATCCTGACCCTATACGAAGCTTATGGTGGAGAACTGAAGGATAGGCCTGTGAGCAGTAACCAAAGTAGCAAGATAAGGGGGTTAAATAGAGATGCCCGTGACCAAGAGCAACACACAGGTTTAAAGGTTTGAGTCTGTTGAGGTTTGAAAATGAACTATCCCACATAGGCTCACACTTTGAATGCTGTTCCCCACTTGGTAGTACTTTGAGCAGCTTGGGAACGTTAGAAAGTGGGGCCTCACTGGTTTAAGTAGGTCCCTGGTGGTGGTGTTTGAAGGTTATAGCTTGATTCTTTTTTTTTTTTATTGAGAAAAGGAGAAAAAAAAAACAAGTTTCCACCTCCTCCCAGCCTCCCATTTCCCTCCCCCTCCTCCCCCCCTACGCCCCCTCCTCCCACCCTTCTCCCCCTCCCCCCACTCCTTTCCCCCTCCCTCTCCAGTCCAAAGAGCAGTCAGGGTTTTCTGCCCTGTGGTAAGACCTAGGACCTCCCACCTCCGTCCATATCTAGGAAGGTAAACATCCAAACTGGCTGGGCTCCCACAAAGCCATCACATTACGTAGGATCAAACCCCCGTGCCATTGTCCTTTGCGTCTCATCAGCCCTCATAGTTCGCCATGTTCAGAGAGTCCAGTTTTATCCCATGCTTATAGCTTGATTCTTGATTATGGCCAGATCTCTGTTTCCCGGTTCTCTGTGAGGTGAGAGGTCTCTACCAACCGTTCATACTCCTGTGCTTTCTCTGTCACGGTGGATTGAAATCTCTCTAAACTGAGAGTCAAAGGAAATTTTTGTCTTGTTGTTTCTGTTGATCTTGGTCTCAGTGACTCAGAAGTGACTCCAGAAGAGCTGCTGAAGAGCTCCTTCTGTGGTCTCAGCGGGATTGGGGGTTCTTCTTCCTTGAAGATATCGGTTCTGTGTGGCATCAGCGATAGTGTCTCAGGTCCAGGCTGAGTGCAAGTGAACAGAAGTGCAGTGCAAGCACAGCACTGAGGCCAGCCATCCATCTCTCCTTCTTGTGGGTGGGGCTTCTCCAGTCTTCGTGGAGATGTTGGTCACCGCAACTGTATCCTTCCTGGTTAGGAAACACAACAGGTGAAGCTGTGATTGTGAGAAGCCCTGCTCACACCTCAAGGGACAGGGTCCCAGGAGTCACTGGATGACTTCGCTCTTGCTGTTGTCACTCTTATTTTTAGTCTACGGCATGAACTCAGGTGGAAATGAGTACCCAGCCCTCTCCCTCAAACCCAGACGCTTTAAATTTCATCCCAATTGAAAGCTGAAGTGTTATTGTTACATATAAAACTGACTGAACGAGCACCTTGGGCCTCCTGGTAATTAGTTTAAGCTGGAGTAACCCTGGCCAAAAATAATAAAAAGAGAATCTCCTATCTCTTTATTAAGCTGGGTTATAGCAATTGGACACAGTTTATTTGAGTCTGCAGGGACAGAGAGTTCCCTGAAGGAAGAACACAAAGAAAGAAAAAGGCTCCTTACTAATCAGCCAGAAACCGCCTCTCCTATTGATCTCCTCTTCTTTTTCCTTCTCCTTACTCCAAATAATTCCCGTCTGTCCCTTTCCATCCAGTACAACATTTTGTCCTGTATCTAAAGGTTCAAAGAAAACACAGTGTATGTAATTAAGTCTGTTGCTTTCTATTGTGTGTGTGTGTGTGTGTGTGTGTGTGTGCGCGCACACACATGCACACACATGTCTACCATACCACAGTGTATGTGTGGAGTGTAGACGAACCTTTCTGTCCAGCTGCCAGCTCATAAAAAATGACATGAGACTTATTAATTAAGATCGGTCTTAGCTTAGGCTTGTTTCTCACTAGCTCTTATAACTTAAATTAACCCACATTTTTAAATCTGCATTCTTCTACCTGCTTGTGACCTCATCTCTGTTATGCCCATCGAGGTTGTTCTGCATCTGACTGGTGACTCTGCCTTCTTCTTCCCAAGCTCTCTCTGTCCAGAAGTCCCGCATCTACCTCCTGCCCAGCTATTGACTGTTTACCTTTAATTACACCAATCACAGTAACATATCTTCACACAGTGCAAAGGTCTGTTCCACAACAGTGGAGTTCTGAGGACAACCCCAAGTCCTGGTCCCTGCCTTCCACCTTGTTTGAGACAGGGTCTCTTTGTTGGTTGTCTGCTGTGTACATCATGCTAACTCACCTGCAAGCTTCAGAGGAGTCTCCCATCTCTCTGTAGGAGCACAGAGATTACAAATGCATGACTCCATGCCCAGCCTTACATTTGTTCTGGGTGTGCAGACTCATGCTCTCTCGCCTACGTGTCAAGAACTTCACCCAGAGAGTCAGCTCTGCAACCCTAAAGTGTGTATTTCTGAAAGTGACAATGACTGTATTATGGACAGGGAACTGTGTGATATTTCAGTGCTTGCATAGGTACATAAGGAGCAGAGCAGGGTGGTTAGGACTTGCTCCTCTTCAGATATTTAGTGTTTCTCTGTATGAGGAATCTTTTCATTCCTCTTCCTCTTGTGTTGGGTAATGTGTACATTTCATGAACTGTGGTCATTCCACTGTGCTGTAGAACAGCAGGGCTTAGCTCTCTCATCCATGGCTTTGTTCTCATTAGCTAATTTCACTTTGTCCTTCCACCCTTCCTCTTATCTTAGCTAATTTCACTTTGTCCTTCAACCCTTCCTCTTATCTTCTCGTCAGCCCTAGTCTGGTCTCTTACAACATCAACTATTCTAACTTAATAAGCACACGCAATGTTTCTCTTTCTCTGCCGGGTTTACTTTACTAACTACAATGTCCTTACTTCCATCCAGATGGTTGCTCATCACATGACTTCATTCTCTTTCTGCCTGAATAGTATTCCGTAGTGCATTTGTCGCACAATTTCTTTATCTGCCTGCCAATAGATGGCTTGGTTGATTCCACACTTTAGCTATTGTGGGTATTGTTGCTGTACACATAGACCTGAGGCCCAAGTTCATTTCCTTTGGATATATTGATAAATCGTTGCTTGATGTTTGAGCTCTCTGAGAAGCTGAGTCTAAAAAGTGAGTTGACCCTAGATTTCAGACCCAAGAATGTTGGTCCATAGATGTCCTCCAAAGCCCCTTGTCTGGGGCTGTGCTGGACCTCAAACTCTATGACAAGGGGGAAGAAAAGCACAAAACAGCCCTAAAGTAAAAGCTTCACGTCCTCGAGTACAGCAGAAATGTGAGTCCTTTCTAGCAGATGCCATCAGTTAGACTGTGCCATTAAAATGTCCAGAGTGGGAACAGGATGCCGGGTATTCAGCTGTGGCTAGGTCAGCCATGCACTGAGAGCTCCTGGCCAGGAACTCAGCTGGCTGCCCCAGCTTTGCCAGTTTCTGTGGAATGCTGTGACCCTGACTTGGTGATGTTACAGTCATCTGCTCTCCCAAGAGGTCCTTCCAGCGCTGCACACCCCTGACTTCCCTGTGTTGTTTGGCTGCTGCTTCTATCTGCGGCTTGCTATTTATTCTTTTACTTTTTGCTTGCTACCAACTTAATAAATTCACTCATTCCAAACAAGAAACACTGCTATTACAGATCACTTTTCCTGTCCACACAGAACACCCATTGATGTAAGATCTGGTACCCAACTTTCCTTATGAGACAGAATCTCAGTATGTGGCCTTCACTAGCCTGAATTTTGCTAGTGCTGTTGGAACTTGTAGTTCCAGTACAGGGCCATCTGCCTGCTCTTTTCTTCTAAGTGTTAGAACGACAGGTGTGAGTCACCACACCCAGTTTAGATTATATTCAGTTTTAAAGATAAGAAATGCCGTGTAGAAAAGGATAAAGAGGCTTCCTAGAATTCCTCACACCCCCAGACCTTTCTCTATCTACCCCCTCACCACGTGATCTACAGCTCTGTATAAGCATGTAAACTTTTAGGTATCACTAGAATTCACTCAGCACAAATCAAAGACCAGAAGTAGCTATTGTATGTGTGCATCTGTTTGTGTCGCTGAGGAATGCAAGATGAACCTTTAGGACAAACTAGGTGCTATTTGTTTTGGGGGCACATCTTCAACCTGAGAAGAATTGCTGACTGTATTTTTTCACGTTGTGGGAGGAGATGTTGAGGTTTGTAACCGGTAATAAAACACTGCGATTGTATCTACTGTGAAACAAGGCACGAGCCAGGAAACACACATCCCTGTTTAGATATTGACAGAAGGGGGCTGCGGCAAGGCTTCTGTTTCAGCCCAGTCTCATTAAGTCTGGAATGTGTGCAAAATCACTAACTACAGCTTTGCAAAGTGCTCTCTCAGACCGTGGCTGGGGGCTGAGCTTGGCAGCTTGTGCCACCCAAAGAAGATCCTGCCTTAGCTGTGCTCCCTCCAGCAGCATCTGCACAGCCAGGCAATAAATAGCTCGCGCCTTTTGCCGGAGGCGGCAAGCACCACTTTGCAGGGGTAGTAAAATCCCAAAAGTTGCGGGAACATCGGAAAACAACTTTCCTGGCGTCAGATGGAGGGGATTCACACCTGAATAAGCAATTAGCATCAAACTCATCCGAAGGGAGGTGGCACATGCATGCCGGTACATCATAATCAGGGCTTTTCTTAGCCTTTTGGAGGGTACTGAGTCTGCTGAAATGCTCCTAAATAAAGGACCCACCCCCAGGAGAGTCTCCAAGTGCATATGTGGCTGAGTGCGTTTTGGGTACCTTTTCCCCCCTCTTTTCAGCCCAGGTATTCTGACTGTCCTCTGATCATTCAGGCAGGGTATTGGTATCTGGTACTTCTCTGTGCAGTAAATAAGAGGCGTTATTTCACAAAAAGCTAGTTTCCCTGTTGCTGTGAAAAAATACCCTGACAGATGCAACTTAAGAGAGGAAGGTTTCAGTGTGGCTCACAGTTCAGGGTACAGTCACTATGGTGGGGAAGCCATGAGCTCCATGGAGCTGGCCACACTGCCTCCCTCTGCAGACATAGATTGGGAGGGATAAATGCTGGTGCTCTACCAGTCAGCTTCCTCCTTTCTATTCAGGCCAGGATCCATCCATGCTCAGGTAATGACATCACCCACATTGAGAGTTTGAGTCTTCCCTGCCCCCTAAATTAACCTTATTCAAGGTAATCCCTCACAGGCATGCTAGTGGCTAAATTATGTGCTAGCCCAGGTGTGCCTGTACCTCGTCTCCCAGGTGAGTCTAAATCCTCATTGCTAATACTAACCATTACAGTTTCCTGAAGCTTGTATGTAAGAAAAGCAGCAGATGCCACAACAGGTATCGTGGGTTCTGCCCATTCTCCTTGCACCACGTGATGTCTGGACAGATGTGCAAAGAGAATTCCAAGAACACAGATAGACAGAGAGTACTGAAGATGCCATACATGTGTGGAGGTTGAGACAGGGCAAAGCTCTGTGGAGTTTGAGCTGTCTTGTGGTCTATACATTTCTCACAGATCCAGATGGCTGGCATATTTATAGGAATGGTGGAGCATACACTGCCGTGTCCCTGGAGACCCCCAAGTCTGCCAGAACCAAGGGATCTGGACTAGGTGGAAGGCTCAACCAGATAGTGTTACTTCTGTGCTGTATACTAACAGTCAATCCCTAATTGCTTTCCCTTTTAAGGAGACCGAGGAGCCAGCTTATCTCTGATCTTTGCTCAGAATTTAAAATAAATAAATCAAAGATGATTTTTGGGCAGAAAGATTTTTGAATAGGTTTATTAGAAATGCCTTTTATAGTTCTGCTCTCCATAACCGGGGTTGCTCGCATACTTTGCTTTGGTCATGGTCCTTGATGTGGAATGTCCTTCTGTATATGTGTTGCTTTTATTGGATAATGAATAAAGCTATTTGGGCCAATGGCTTAGCAGAGTAAAGCCAGGCGGGAAATCCAAACAGAGATGTATAGAGAGAATAGGTAGAGTGAAGGAGATGACATGTAGCTGCTGAAGGAGACAGATGCCCTGGAACCTTATCTGGTAAGCCACAGCCTTGTCGTGATACACAGATTAATAGAAATTGGTTAATTTAAGATGTAAGAGTTACTCAGTAAGAAACCTGAGCTAATAGGCCAAGCAGTGTTGTAATTAGTATACTTTCTGTATGCTTATTCGGGTCTGGTCAGCTGGGAAATGAACGAGTAGTCTCTAATCACAAAATGGGGCCCAATGTGGGGCACGAACCCATGACCCCAAGATTAAGAGTCTCGTGCTTTACCGACTGCAGCTAAAAAACAAATGAACAGTCTCCGATTACATGTTATAGTCTATTCACCCTGTCTGCTTTACTCAGAAGAGGCTGAGAGTTGATTCTGTAGGAGGCTGTGGAGGGAGAGTTCCAGGATCTTCCCTGTATAAGGGAAGAAGTCAGGGGTTTGTTTAATGGTGAAGTTCATAGAAAGGAAGATGTGAGAGTTTTTCAGTAGGTGATGAGGACACACACTCATAATACATTTAGAGAGAGCGAGAGAGAGACAGAGACAGAGACAGAGAGAGAAGAGAGGATGAGAGAGAGAGACAGACAGACAGACAGAGAGAGGCAGAGACAGAGACAGAGACAGAGAGAGAGCTCCCTGAAAAGCTAGGTTGAATGAGCTTCCCAGCCACATCAGTTCAGGCTTTCACATTATTTCTCCCCTCTGTAAGATGTACTCCCAAACCCAGCCGCAACCTTGCTATCCACCTAATCCTCATTGCTCTTCAAATCTTAGCTCAGGCAGAAGCTATCAGGATTTCATCCTGTAGATCTGCACATAGGTAAGTCCCTTCAAACATCCAATAGTCCATGTGGGTAAGCCTCTTCCACTATCCAGTAGTCCACATGGGTAAACCTCCTTCATCATCCAGTAGTCCGTGTAGATAAGACTCTTCCACCATCCTGTGGTCCACATGGATAAGCCTCTTCCATCATCCAGTGGTCCACATGGGTAAACCTCCTCCACCATCCAGTGATTTATGTGGGTAAATTTTCCCCACCATCCAGTGGTCCACATAGGTAAGCCTCCACTATCCTGTGGTCCACATGGATAAGCATCTTACACCATCCTGTGGCTCACATGGGTAATCTTCCATGGTTCATGCCCTGACATTTCAGGCAGTGCTTTGCTCATGAGTTTGCCCATTATTTTCTTCTGAATCCCAGGTCTCTAAAGCTTTGCAGTGATCTGTATCTGCTTTGCTCTGCACTATAGCCACAGGCACTCATGGGGATGAGGAATGGGTGAAAGAAGAAATCCAGGCTGATAGATATTGAATGAAGAGTTTCCACGAAGCACAGTCATTCAGTAATACCTAGTGATTGAAGAAAGTATTCCACTGAAAACTGTGTGACCTATGGTAACAGCAGTGAGGGAAATAATATGTGAACCATAAGTTCATATCTGGCCTTGACAACAACAGATACAGGTTGCCAGTGGTTACCCGGATAGTGCGCATAATGGTTAGGGCCTTGGGATCCTGAAATAGACAACCAAGAAGTAAGTCCATCAAACCAGTCAATGATGCAGTTATTGAGCTCATCTCCACTTATATCTCCATATTTCTAAGTCCCTTCATCTTCATGTGTGTGGTCATGTGTGTACATGTGCATGTGTTCCATGTGGACCCCAGAGAATGACAAGAGGTGCCAGGCTTTAGGTAATATGCATCTTGATTTATGAGATAGAGTTTTTCACTGTCCTGAAACTCTCTGAGTAGGCTATGTTGACTGGCCAGTGGGCCCCAGGGACTCAACCCATCTTTGCCACGTAGGGTTGGGAGTGGAGTGAATTTCAGAATGCTCAGCTTTTGAATATGGGTTCTAGAAACCAAACAGATCCTCATGCTTACAAAGCAAGCTCTTTACCAACTGAACTATTTCCCCAACCCAGGCCCCATCTTCTGCTATGTACTGTGAATATTAAGTAGGAATAGTGCATGCACAGTGGTTAGGTCACAATATGTATGGCTTATTGTCAATACATGCTATAAGAACCAGATGGGAACTGCTATGGTCCATGTGAGCTCAGAACTGTGTTATGCTTAAAGCATGTTACATTTGTCTGAAACTTTCCCCAAGCTGAACTTTTAGAACATGCTCTAAGTATCAGTTTATGATAGGAAACTGCCATTCCATAGTTTGCTTAATAAATTAATTTTATGATCTCCATTTTGGGTAAATGCATGCGATTTCAGTCATCAGCATTCAGTAGCATTGTCCTCTGCTCTAACATTTCATAAACATCAAAGCATTTAATGTCCTAAAATGCCAATTTTACACAAGCGCATGCATACATACACACTTTCATAGTTATTACTAGCAAAATTTTCTACTTTGAATTTCTTTTCAGGGAGAGTAATCGGACTTGTTGTTTGTCTTTGAGAATTTATGACCAAAGTCGGGCTCCTAAGGCCTTCTTTATTTGCATATGTTAGGAGGTCTACATCATGCTAATTTACATCTTTTGCTAAAAATACATATTAAAAACTAAACTCTAGCAATGGCCATAGAACCATAGTATGGCACAGCAAGGAGATTAATGGGAATATTAAGGACTAGGTCAACTAGAGGTTGCTTGAGAAAGTTTTAGTAAAGGTATTCTGTTAGCCATTTGGGGAGACCAGAGAGGCCCAGTGGAGTCCAAAATTATTTAAAGATTATATTTATTTTTAGACAGGCAGTTGTAAGCCACCTGCTTTGGGTGCTGGAAATTGAACACTAATCCTCTGCAAGAGCAGCAGGCTCTCTTAACTGCTAAGCTACCTTTCCAACCTGGACCTTGTATTTTAAATGACAGAAGAGAGGCATTATCAGGATATCATGGCAGATGAATACAGAAGCCCTCAGGAGGCCCAGGTGAAGAAAAATGTAGAGACTCTGGATATCTGCACCCACTGGTTTGACTATGTAGTTTCCTCATTCATTCATTCAGAAAAATATTATTGATAATCTCCAAATTAATGAATATTATGAGGATATCTGAAAAACCTAAGGGAGTATTGGTGACAACATCTGACGTTAACATACGTACTTGATGTCATGTTATACTGAAAGGCAGGAGGCACGTAGCCCAGTCTATTCTATGCTTGCTGTCTACACTATAAGAAGAGGGAATACTCACAAAGGGAGCCAGTTTTGAAGGCTGGAGGAAAGCTTTAAGGAGGAGATGACAATTGAGCTGGGTTTAATAGTCACTGTTAACTACATGAGGTCTGTGCTCTCAGAGGAAGACTGAAATGAGCACACGAGAGACTCAGCAGGACAATGTGCTCCTTAATAAAGCGACAATTGTATGGGTTTAGATTATGGCTAAAGTCACTTTGAAATGATTAAAAACCATGTCTCAAAACAGTGGGACAGCAAAGGCATGTCCTCTCATCTCCCGGTGGCTTCAGATGTTTAGCACTCAGGTCTCTTGTCTTCTGGCCTGTGGGTAGCTTCCCAGGGAGTCACACTTGTCTCTCATGTCCCTCCTCCTGGTGGCTTCTGAAGGTTAGTCACCCACAGCCTATCTTGTATCCTTTTG
The DNA here is from genome assembly GCF_018167655.1 of Microtus oregoni. Lineage (NCBI taxonomy): Eukaryota > Metazoa > Chordata > Mammalia > Rodentia > Cricetidae > Microtus > Microtus oregoni. The sequence continues at coordinate 6,859,703 of NW_024543978.1, forward strand.
CTTCACAGAGTTAGTCACACAATTTGGCTTCATATTCATCTTCCGTCCTGGGCTCCTATCCATGCTGTTGTCAAGGTGTTGTCAAGGAAGTTTCCTGCTGTCCATTGAAAGAATTCTGTGTGGGGGAATGAAGATAAGTGCAGGTACTCTTGGAGGCCATAGAGGGTGCTAGACCCCCAGGAGCTTGAGTTCCAGGAGGTTGTGAGCTACCTAGGGGCTAGGACCCCAACTTGCAACTATTGCTAGAGAAGTACTTGCTCTTAACCACTGAATCATCATCTCTCTAGCCCAGTATCTCATATACTACGGGCAATATATGAGTCACACGGGCACTCCTAAGATAATCCCTTTTAAACTGGTACATCCATTGTGAAAGCTGAGTGGTATCATCTTCTTCCATGCACACAGGTAGGTCAGGGAAGAGACCAGTCATGAAGGCAGAAGGAATAGAAAGATACTTAGGAAACCCATTATGCTCACCCCAGGAGGGTGTAAAGGGCTATTGTTACCTTATTAGTACTGGTAGCATTAGTATCAGTAGCAGACAATACTGTCTTCCTCACTACCATGGCCTAGACTAGAACCCCGGGTGTGGGGAGCTGCCTAGGGCATCTGTCTGTATGCTTGTGTATATTTGATTCAAACATATTGATTCAAAAGAGTATTAACAGTATTCATGTTAAATACTATGCCTCAAAATACAGTTACCATCTTGGAGGGTCTTTGGGAGCCATTCAAATCAATCTCTCTTGAGACATTTTTAACATGGAATTCTCTAAGAACCATCAGTCCTTAAATCAGATGTGCTCAAAGGCCCATATGATGCTATGAAAAGTTAGGTTTGTAGAAACAGTAATTAGTAATGGTGGTGGTGGTGATAATGGTGGTGGTGGTGGTGACGGCAGTGATGATGATGATGATGATGGTAAGGGGGGTGGTGGTAGTGATGATGATTGATGGCAGTGATGGCAGTGATGATGATGATGATGGTAAGGGGGTGGTGGTGATGATGATAATGGTAGTAGTGTTGTGATAATGGTGGTGGTGGTGGTGGTAATCATGATGGTAAGTGTGACAATAATCTACAAATAGCTGCCAATTTGCCTTAATGAAAAACCTCAGAAGATGATGATCCAATTCAAATAGAGTTGTGATGTCTTCGTTGTACACAGAGAAGGAATAAACCCTAGGACATCAGTCTTTTGGTTTTCATATTGATTAACACTAATGGCTTAAAACTCTGATGAAAGCAATATTGTACTGATTTATGGTTTATGAAAGCTATTGACATGCGTGGAGACACAACAAGGGATCTATTTTAGGAATGATTACAATAGACGGCCACAGGGATTATCTAATTATTGAGTAAGTACCGGTGATGAACTCCCCTAATAAAAACACCGCATGCTTGCCAGGGACCAAGACACTGAAATAATGGCTGCTGCTGCCTAAATGGGCTGCACCTTTTCTTCAGCTTTGAATTGAAAGGCTCACTATGTTCTTTTAGAAACAGAGGATGGGTGAGTGGATCAACTGTTTCTTACTTTTACCTCAACTTCCTTCTTTTGATCATCAACTTCTCTGTTGAATTTATCTTGTTTCTCTTTTCTTATTTTGCTAAGAATTCACCTTTGTACATCTACCTATAAAAATAACAAAAACCCTTCAATTAAAGGAACAATATTGCCAACTCTTTTGTTCTTGTAATTTAAAGTTTTGGATGCCAGTGCCTTATATCAACAAAACCTATAGATCCTGAGTGGCATTAGTTCCCCGCAAGGAAGTTTTCATGATGAACCCCTGTAGTTGGAATATCTGTTATCATTTTCATTTTTTCTATGTTTTTCCTGATGATTTAATTAGTCGTTGTCATTCCATTTCGGATAGAAAAAACACTCTTGGAAAAGAAAATTAGAGCTATCTAGTGGAGATCATGTTTGAATGGCAGCAACTTGAACTCAGCGTCAACCTCCTGACCCTCATCGTTGCTCTTCTGTATTGTAAGGTTAGAGTGATGAGACACCATAGAAACACAGAATGTAACACTCTGTTGAAAAACTTGAAAACCTTTCCTGTAAGAGCAACAAGGAGGTGAAGATGTCCATGCTTGACACATTTATTCAATTTGTTAGTTTGAAATCTTAGCAATTATGTAAGAACAAGTGGCAAAGGACTTGTAGATCATAATGGAAGAGGCAATCTTGAGTATGGCTGTGAGTAACGCAATCTTACATGATGTCGTTACAAAAGAAAAGAAAAGAAAACTCCCCCACAAAAGAAAACTCCACATGATTACCTCGAAAGTAATTATTCAGAAAGTTTCAGGAAACAAAGTCAACCTAAAAATTTATATTATATTTCTATGTATCAACCATGAACAGTCTAGAAGGGAAGGAATAATCCTATTTGCAATAGTAACAGCTAATAGTACTTGCCTTGAGAATCTGTAAAATGGAAACTACACAACACAGCAAATAAAGACATACAGAAAAGTAGAACTCTGCTGATGTACACAGGAGGAAGACATCGGTGTTGTTAGAATGTCCAAAGCACCCCCAGATGAGTGGCTACAGACTCTTATCTCCATCAGAGTCAATCCTCACATACACACAAAACCACAAGAGCCTAAGTCCCAACAAAGCCGTGTTGAATGTGTCACTATATTGGACTTAAAAAGTATGACCGAATCACAGTACTTCAAACATTCTGTCACTTGTCTAAAGGTAGACACATAGATAACAGAACACAGTAAATCTCTCAGAGACAGGTATTCAGACCTTTTTGGTTGTCTGATCTTGGGCAAGAGTGCCAGGAATGATAGCCAGCACAGGGTTGACTGTCCATTGTGCCTGGCACTTGCAGTTGAGATGGTGGTGTTTAGGAACTAGGGTGACCAGAGTTGTACAGTGTCATGAATGAACCATGTACTATTGAGTTGTTCTTTGTGAATTTCAACTCGATAAAATTCAAAAGAAAGAAAAAGAAAGATGTGAAGGGATGTCAAGGTAGAGACCTGAAGGGCAAAGGGCTAGACCAGGGAAAGCAGGAAGAGTCGGTGAGTGAGGACTTCTCTAGACACAGATGGGAAATACAAGCAGTCTGATTTGGGGTGAGTCTGGGGAGACACAAGTTGCCTTCAGAAACTGGACCTGAAATGACCCTATCCGAGAGCAATACTGACGAATATCTTGCATATCATCATAGAACCTTCATCTGGTGATGGATGGAGACAGAGACAGAGACCCACACTGGAGCACTGGACTGAGCTCCCAAGGTCCCAATGAGGAGCAGAAGGAGGGAGAACATGAGCAAAGAAGTCGGGACCACGAGGCGTGCACCCACCCACTGAGACAGTGGAGCTGATCTACTGGGAGCTCACCAAGGCCAGCTGGACTGTGACTGAAAAAGCATGGGATAAAGCCAGACTCTCTGAACATGGCGAACAATGAGGGCTGATGAGACGCCAAGGACAATGGCACGGGGTTTTGATCCTACTTAATGTGCTGGCTTTGTGGAAGCCTAGCCAGTTTGGATGATCACCTTCCTAGATATGGACGGAGGGGGGAGGACCTAGGACTTGCCACAGGGCAGGGAACCTGGACTGCTCTGTGGACTGGAGAGGGAGGGGGAGAGGAGTGGGGGGAGGGGTAGAAGGGTGGGAGGAGGGGGAGAAGGGTGGGAGGAGGGGGAGGGAGATGGGAGGCTGGGAGGAGGTGGAAACTTGTTTTTTGTTTATGTTTTTTTTCTTCTTTTCTTAATAAAAAAATTATTAAAAAAAAAAAAAAAAAAAAAAAAAAAAAAAAAAGAAACTGGAGACCAAACAGCCAGAATGCAAAGAACAACATGGAAAAGGCAGGAAAACTACAGGTCACTGTGCTAAGTTCGCTGGGTCCACGTGTTGCTACTCCAGACACAGTGTGACTTTGCCAGGTAGTTACAAAGGAGACAGAGTGCAGCCAGCTAGTGATTGGGGATGGGGGAGGGAAGGAGCCAAACTAGACAAGAATGGGAGTGAGGATGGGGTCAGGCAGCTAGGAAGCCACAGAATGGATGGGTAGACCCAGTCAACAGCTGCACGGGGGAGACTACAGCGATGCTAACAAGGGAAAACCTCCAGTAGTGGTCAGAAGATGGAGGTGAAGAAAACAGGCTCCAATGGTGGTCAGAAGATGGGGCCGAAGTGCATGTTCCACTTTATATTACAAAGTTAAGAGTGCCTAGCTGAGGCTGGCTACGGGAAAGAGCTGTGGTATGTGGAAATTCAGATCATGGGGCAGAAAGGGAAGTAGTGAACACAGAATCCCACATGGTTGTTGAAGTCATCAAGAATATTGTTGAGAGGAGTAAAAATGAAAGCTAGAGAACACAGTCCTCCCTGAATGGCAAGGTGTGGCCTTTTCCTACGAGATGACAAGGACACTCAGTTGCATTTTTAATGACTTGAGAAAGAAAGAAGACAGACGGTCTTACAGTACCATAAGGAAGAGCACCTATCTTACCCAGCCCTGAGGACCAGGGGTTCCATGTACAGGGGCAACTGTATTCATCCTTTGACTTCGGCTAGAGCCAGAAGAAGGTAGCATTTAGGGAAAATAGATGAAGGGTGTAAGTGAATTTCTTGATGATAGATTGGGAATTTCAGTTGGGATTCTGAAGTTGGTAGTCTGAAGCTGAGCTTTGGCCAGATGAAGGAGGGGTGAGCTTCTGAGTCAGGTGCATGGCATTATGGTAATAAGTGGCTTAGAAAGCCCATCTCACTCAGTGTGATTGATTCTAAATCTCACCAAGGGGTCCAAGAAGCAAAAATTTGATAAATAAACTGTAGATGGAAGTTTCTGTCCTGCCTGGTCTCACAGCTGTTCAGTCCCAAATAAACACATAGAGGCTTATGTTAATTATACAGTTTGGCCTATTGCTGAAGCTTATTACTAACTAGCTCTTACAACTTAAATTAAGCCATAATTCTCCTCTATGTTTAGCCACGTGGCTTGGTATCTTTTCTCAGTAAGGCATTCTCACCTTGCTTCCTCTGTGTCTGGCTGGTGATTGTATCTTTCCTCTTCCCCAAATTCTCCTACTCTGAGCATCTTGCCTATACTCCCTGCCTGATTACTGGCCAATTAGCATTTTATTAAACCAATATGAGTGACAAATTGTTACAGTATACAAGAGGATTAACCCACAGCAATAAACTCCTTTCAAAATATTTGTAAATTTTATTATAAAAAAAAACACATGCTGAAATTAACCAGATCCAATGTCTATGAACTTCTAGAGTTAGAACAACCTTTCCAAAGATGGAGAGCTTCACAGTGGATTTTAACAAATACAGTTTTATGTATTTATCCACCACAAAAATCCATAAACGCTAGAACTAGAAAAAATGAACTTTGTATATTATTTAATAACTTGTATCTATTTCCCACATTCAGTTAGTAAATGTACATTTTTTGGTAGTATTAGAGTTTAAACTTAGAGCTTCACATATGTTAGGGACACTCTGTGCCATTGAGCTTTATCCTCAATGTACCCCAAGTGTTGTTGTGGGAAAACCTTTCTGTATTCTATGAATATATGTTGCTTTCATGAGTTGATTATAAAACCTGCTTTGGCCTGTAGCAATGCATAATATAGCTAAGCTGAAAAGCCAAACTCAATACAGGGAGAAAGAAGGACAGAGTCAGGAGAGGTGCAAGCCAGCTGCCCAAGAATTTAGCAGACTGGTAAAAGCCATGACCATGTGGCAATACATAAATTTATAGAAATGGGTTAATTTAAATGTAAGAGCTAGTTGGTAATAAGCCCGAACTATAGGCCAAGTAGTTTGTAATTAATATTAAGCCTCTGAGTGATTATTTAGAAGAACTTCCTGTACAGGGCATGACAGAGAAACCTCTATATACGAAGGGCTTTTTGAGACAGACTCAGTTGCACAAACTGGCCTTGAATTTACTCTGAGGCTCAATTCATTCTGTAGCTGAGGCTTGCCCTGAGCATGCAATCCTGCTGCCTCAGCCTGTGAAATGATTGGGACTACAATATTGCAACACCAGACTCAGCGATTGTTCTGTTTGCTAGAGGATAAATTGGTTTCTGGCAATTGTTTCTTGCTGTTGCATCCTTTAAGGGAGACAGGAATGGACCACGACCAAAAGATACTCATTAGACTCCACCCCTACCCTTTCCTTGTGTGTTGGAAATCATGGAGGGAGGGGGGGATTTCCCTTGGTTCACTTTGAACATGACACCTCTATAGCTGGAGATAAAGCAACTTCTCTCTCTCTCTCTCTCTCTCTCTCTCTCTTTCCTTCTTTCTTTCTTTTGGTTGTTGTTGCTGTTGGGCCGGCAGTCCATATGAGAACTTGGCTATGGAAGGGAACTAGTTTCCCTGGGGATCGTGGAATGGAGGTAGGTCCTCTTTCCTTGAGAATAGGGGTGTGCTGGAGAAACACAGACAATTCCTCTGCAGGTTATTATTGGAGATGATCATCCCCCAATTTGGCCACAGCGGAGGGAAAGGCTCAGAAGGCTAGAATGATTCAGTCCTTCAAACAGGAGATGAGCATAGCACAAGAACTCAGTCAGCAGACTTTATCCCCTGATGGGTATCGGCCTCAAAGGGCTCTGAAAACAGCTGCTAAACTCCCACTCATAAATTATCCATCTGTGTGTTCATATTTTCTCCTGATGCTCACACAAATTCATCTCATGAATTCACCCGCACGACTCAGTGGCCTGAATTACTTATGCGCAGGTCCCTATGTCTGCCCTGGCTGATGAGCTTGGAATCGGAACCCCTGGTGTGGAGTCACAGCGGTGGCAAGCTCTGGGGTTCTGGAGACAGATAGTAATTAGCCAGGGCTCACCATCTGCACGGTGCTTGGGGGAAATTTAAAAACCCGGAAAAGCTCCCTGACCTCTGTGCTCTGTTCAATTTGTCCCTTGTCTTGGCAGAGAGGAGACACTATCTTCAATAGTGCGCTGTTTATTTTCCCTGCTGCATGAGTTGGATGTTATGAAGGTTGATGTCTCGGGCATGTTTTAAAGAGGAAGAAATTGATGCTATTTACTTTACTGATATCACTGAATGCGTGCATGGTTGAGCTCAGACGCATTCTGGGCATTCAGGCTCACCATGATGCGTGCTTTGCTCTCCACTCACCTAAAATACATGTACAAATCAAGGGTGCTTATGTTTGCCCAGCCTTGGGCATCAAAGAGACAACAGACACTAATTTAAGATCTCTAAATGCCATCTTTTCAAGTGTGAGTCAGAGAAAGCCTGGTTTCCAAGTCAGCTGGGCAAACCCGAGATTGCACGGAAAATAGCCACCAGCCTGGCTATTGTTGTTTTCATTTCTTGTAAGCGTTACCTGTCAATGGGGGCTAGCCGCAATATCAAATAGCAGCTTATAGAGGCGTGTAAAAAAAATCCTCCCCTTGGGACGAAGGAAATAAATCATTGCACACTCACGGTGATATTTAGTGAGATTAATTGAAATCGCCTTCTCTTCTGGCTACATCGAAAACCACGAAGTATTTATCTTTTGAACAGGAGATGGATTAGGTAGAATTAGTTTCACAAGCGAGAGCGTAAAAAACAGAAATATAAATTGGAGCCTAACGACCTTTCTTTCAGTAGCTTCGTGTACAGGGCTCAAAGCACATTCTGATGCACGTTTTCCGTGTCAGAAAGGGCTGGACTCCAGTCCCTGAATGCTCTTTGGAGGCAAAGAGTCTGAGTCATTCCAGACGGTTGTGTCAAGTGTTGGTGTCTTAGCGAAACAATTATATCTGACAAAATAATTTCCCAATTTGAGGATCTCGTGTTTGATTTGGCAGGATTTAAAGGGGTTTGATTAAAAATTCACGGCACAGTTACAATCTTGGTGAAGTTCTACACCCCTGATGTTTAAGAAAAATACACTTCCATAATCATCTTTTATATTTTCATTCTGGAGAGATATTGGCTTCTTTGACATGTGAGAGTGTTTGAGGCCATAAAGATAAATGTTTCTAGAATGATATATAATGCTTTAATATCGTGACAGAAAGTCAGGATCCTCACACACACAGTGAGGAACCAGTCCTTAACTTGCTCCACCCTCCACCCCTCCTGTCCTGTATCTTCTCTCAAAATCAATTCCTTCTCTCTTCACCTGGGAAAGTCACCTGAGACAGAACCTGTGGGCTAAGAGTATATGCCTGCAGGTTCAGAGATGGTCTCAGGCAGGAAGTTGTAATTCAGATAGAAGTGATGGGAGGGGACAACTCCCTGGAGCCCCAGGAAGGGTGCTTTTCAGGAGGCCGATGGAACTAACATTGTCTGCCCAGCACGGGAGAGTCAGCAGGTGCCAACCCAGCCTCAAAAGGACCAGAAGTCTGGCAAAGAAAGTACAAAAAGCTGCAAAAAGAGCTGGCCTCAGATTAAGGGCCAAGGAAATACCTCAGCTACTGAAACAACAGAAGTGCTCCTGGGTGGCTGGGGTGTGGCTCAGTCATAGAGTGCTGGAGTGCTGGCCTGGTCCTGGGTTCCATCGGCAGGACCAGAGTTTAAAAAGGAATTTATGGGAACAGCCCAGAGTGCAGTTCTCTCACAGCAGTGACTGGTCTGCTCTGTTAATAGGTGAATATATCCTGTGTTAGTGAGACTGATAACCTGAAAATTCGCATTCAGGGCATAGCTGTTATCAGAAAAAGAGGGGTGGGGGGTTCGTTAATACTGTTTAAATGAGACATTCCCCAAAGATATGTTAAGCTTAAATATGATATAAGAATATTTTTCTAGATCCTGTCTATGTACTGATAACAGATCAATCTATTCTCTTCCAATGAATCCCCCACTTGTAAAGACACCCAATTTATCAAATGTTGAATGTTACTTGGAAACTGACTAGCATGATAATCATGGTACTTAGTTTCATGTGTCAAGTATATCCTACTGATCCATCTTGAGGGAACATGGCTTCACTCTCCCTGCCAGGCTGCTGATGAGTGACGGCTGTCCCTTCTCGAGTAAGAACTGAATTAGTAAGCAGAAGGCCTCAAGAGCTGTCTTTCCCTCAGGTCTGGAGATGCCCATTGTATGAGTCTGAGCAGATGTCAGCCATAGTATCCATGAGCAATTCTAAGCTTTGGAGAGGTGGGGTCAGTTTATTCCAACAACTTAAGCTATCCCACTTGGGCTGATCCAACACCATGAAAGAGACCCAAATGGAAGGCTTTGTAATCTATTGCTGAAACTGGCTCAGAATAATTTCAGGGGTTATTCATCGAAATGACTGACACATTCTGCTTGCTCTTCCTCCCCACCCTCCTATCCCCCTCCCATCCCTATGAACTCCCCCACCTTTCCTACCCATCCCTTTTCCAGATGCCTGGCTGTTGGCTCTGTTTTTCTGCCCATCTAGTTTAACCAGGGCTCTCAGTGTCACCATTGAACTAAAACAATCTGTTGGAGTCTTGAGGGTGTGGGGGGAGTGGGCACAACAGGAGGCTGTGATTGCCCCTTCCCCTGATTCTATCAGTAAGAAAATAATTCAGCGTTGAAGGATGGGGCCCCTGTGGCCGGCATACGCCCATGCCTAGTTGTTGAAGGGCACACTCTTGTGCAGACCCACTGGAAACATCCAGGGCTGCTGTGAGTTCATGAGTTCAACAGCTGTGTTTTGCCTACAATATGGTGTTTTGAAGCCCATCTTCATATTGTTTGGCCTTTCTCCTCTTCCACAATGTTCCCTGAGTGTTATTGGAGATCATATAAACGTCTCGTTTAGGGCTTTGTCCTCATCTCTCATTGTTTTCAGTGCCTTATGAAGACAATATGGCTTCTTTTAAAAAAAATATCAGAATTTGGGTGGGCGAGATAGCTCAGCTGATAGAAGCATGCTTTGCACCAAGCATAACGGCCCGTGTTCAATGCCATGTGTTCAATCCATGGAAGAAGGAGAGAACCAATTCCCACAGGTTTCCTCTGACCAGTTGTGGACTGTGGATGCATGCCCTTGCACTCACACATGACAAATAAGAAAGAAATTGTTAGAATTCACCGTGGATTCTATTGTTTGTTTTTACAAAGTGTAAAGAATTTATAAAAGGAATCTTGTGCAATGCCTGGCGTAAGATGAATACCTAAAATCTACATGTTGATGGAGTCAAACTTGTGTGTTGACTGGGGGACACAGAGGACCATCCTTGTGTATGGCTGACTCCTCAGACAGCTGGATACCTCAGCCAAGTTGGAGAGAAAGGCATGCAGGATGCCTGAATTTCCTCTTCCCGAAGCTTCTACATCTGCTCAGCCAACTGCAATCATCAGTTCAAAAACCCACATGATTACAGTGAACATATGCTGGTTTCTAGTCATAGCATCCATTACCTTTGTGTGGAGGCCATATTCACATGTATTTTTAAAGGGGCAACACTTTCCGTTCTTAGTGAATTTTATTTGAATGGTACCTCTGGTCTGTGGCATGGGCAGGTGGGTTAAATTGTGCCAGACATGAGTCCCCTTCCCCTGACCACTAAGGTTGATCTGGGACAGACAGTCCCTTGCTTGGGCTTTGAGATGGGTGCTGGACCCGAGTTCTCACTTCTCAAGGAGGAAGCTATCCTTCCTTCTGGATGCAGACCACTGGAAATCTATCTTTTAGAGTTCTTGGCAGGTTTATTTTATCACCAGGAATAGACAGAATGAAAAAAAGTCTACTTGCAGAAGAACATAGACTAAGAATGGAGATCTGCGGGGCCTGGAGGCAGCCATCCACGGCTGCTTTATAAATCAATGGCCACTCTTATCCTTCCTATTGTGTTTTAATCTGTGAAAATCAGAACCTTGAAACAGGGAGGCTGCCAACTTCCCACGAGAAGGAAAAGAGCCAGATTATAATTGTGGGCTCATCTCATTCTCCGATATGCTTATCAAACTGTTGGAGGAGCAGCTGATGGTCAATGCGAAATCCTTGTAACTTTGAGGCCACCGGGTTTACTAATGACGATGACACTAACAGTGGAGGCATAACTGGTGCTTACTAAGCCCAGGCAGTATTCTATTTAAAGTTCCCCACAAACAGGGACTGCAGAGTGCTCCCCCAATTCACTTCCTCATAACTGTGGTGGTTTGAAGGAGAATGGTCCCCATAGGCCCATAGATTGGGATGCGTCATCATAGAGGAGTGGCACTATTTGCAAGGATTAGAAGGATTCAGAGGTGTGGCCTTGTTGTAGGAGATGTCACTCGGTGTGGGCTTTGAGGTTTTGAAAGCCCACACCAGGCCCAGGGTTGTTCTCACAGCCCATGTATTAGGATGTTCCTCTCAGGTACTGTGATGGTACCATGTGTCCCAGCGTGGTGGTAATGGACTAAACCTCTGAAACTGTATGAAACACCTTGACCATGGTGTCTCTTGGAAGCAATAGAACCATGATTCCTACAATCATCATTGGCCACAGGTGACTTTACGTTACTTCATTCCCAGTTGGCCGAGGAAGCACCTGAGGTAGCTTGCTGCCCATCACAGCTCTTGTCTAGGGACCATGCAGGTTTCAGCTCTTAGTACACTTTGCTACTTCACCACAGTCTTATGAAGCAGTTACTCCTATTGCTTCCTGGGCAGGGGAGGGGACAGAGGAACCTGTCATAGTCACAGAGCCCACAGCCACTGTGCCAGCTTATAGTCAAGGTGCAGAGGACCAAATGCAGTCCATTTGACCCACACTGACTTGGTAGTTCCCTTGTGCCACAAATGCCAGCTGGGCTTTGGGGACAGGAATTTGATTTTGTGCTAGTTTTAGAGGAACAGCAAATTTTCAAAGGTGATACATAGAGAATTCCCATCTGCTTGTCCCCTAGTCTCCACCATGTGATGGCCCGCCACCATGGTTCATTGGTGAAACCAAGGCACAAATGTGGACATTTCGCGGTTCACTCAACTTGCTGCTCATTCTGATTCCTCTGGCTTCTCCATCGTCATCTTCCTCCAGGCTTGGCCCTCATCCAGGAGACCATGTCGTATTTAGTTTTTATGTCATTTGAAGAATTCATTTTATGTTGGACCCTTTGTCTGATATTAGTAAATGTCTCTGTTCTTGGTCTTCCTAGTTGGAAGGAAATAAAGGAGTTGTATTATTTGTTTGTGTGAGGGGATATTGCTGTTTTTCCAACGTCTGAGTGTTGATATGTTAACTACCAGAACATTCAAGTTAGCAATCAAAGACTTGGCGTCTGGGCTTTTATTGGACAAGGCAATTATGTGTCAGCAAATGTATTATTTAGCTCGTTGCTGAACCACCCACATTTGCTGGCTCCAGTGGTCATGTGGGTACCTGTTTGGTTTAATGTAGGTCCTGCTGAGTTCAGCAAGGGCTCGTTTCTCTGGTTTGACAGATGTGTGAGATTAGGCTGAGTAATGCTCTCAGTGTCCTCTAGGACTGGAGTGACCCTAAGCCAGTGTTTTCTAGTTGTCACCTATCACCCGAATCACGCACAGGGATAACCCAATGTGTCCTGAACGTATCTGTCACAGTGAGGCCCAGGAACCTGCATTTTACATAGGCTTCCCAGGTAGCTGGGTGTGCACGCCCATTAGAGAGGTCTGGTTCAGGGTTCCCATGCACAAGGGACAGATCTGAGAGGGGTCTCAAGACAAAGCATGGTGAGGTTCCATCCCAGGGTCACTACATCGGGACACTTTCCCCCACCTTTCTGGTAATACAGTTTGGATCAAGAATCCTATGTTCATTCAATCAAAACACACCTCAAGGAGACACCAAGAAAGCAATACTCTGGTTACGCTTGCTTGTCTGAAGAGACAGAAACTCTGAATCTGCCTTCCTCATATCATTTCATAGATGGCTCATGCTGCACCGAGCCGGAGGCACTCACCTCTCCGCTCTTCTGACACCTGTGAGCCCACAATCACCTTTGTGCTCCAACAACAAAACAATGGTTCCAACTTCTTGGAAGAAAGAACCAGTTGGTTCTGTTATCTGAAGAGATGCTTGAATTTGTGTGCAAAGGGTTTCTCAAGAGTTAATTATGATTGACCAAGACTTTAGAAACTGAATGTTGTAGGAGGAATTTCACTGAACTTGGATGAAATGTAAAGAATAAAAATGCATCTCATGAAAACATCTCTGTAAAAATACATGGCATGGCCGGGCGGTGGTGGCGCACGCCTTTAATCCCAGCACTCGGGAGGCAGAGGCAGGCGGATCTCTGGGAGTTCGAGGCCAGCCTGGTCTACAAGAGCTAGTTCCAGGACAGGCACCAAAGCTACAGAGAAACCCTGTCTCGAAAAACCAAAAAAAAAAAAAAAAAAAAAAAAATACAAAACAAAAATACATGGCATGGCTTGTAGAAGTCCCCCATCAATGGCTATGCATGTGTGTGTCCACATTGCTTGTATGTTAACCACACTATGCTCTTAAAAGTAAATTCCTAGTGACAGCCATTTGAGATGACTTCTTTTCTCTGCTCCCATTTTGTCAATGTGTGACCGAGGCTCAGAAGAGTACAGGCTACTCCATGGTCAGCGTGAAGGGTGTTCTGGCTCCAGGGTCTGCATCCACAACTTGTATTTTAAGCAGGTACCTGTCTGTCAGAATGTGGCAGTCAGTGGACTGGGAGCAGACAGGGGACACATCTTCAAAGCAGCTAGCTGGTGCTAGCATCGGGAGTGGCCACTGGTTCAAGGCACTAATGTGATGTAGGGCTTTCTAAACAGGGCCAGAGGAGCTGAATTCATGAATGACCCCTGCTGGTTACTGATAAGGAATATATGAGTTTAGGGTTGTTTCTGCGTGTCTGTCTGCAAATGAAAGCAGTCGTGGCAAGGGCAGAGCATTAAGAGAGACTAGTCAGGATCAATGAAACTAACCTCACCCTCAGCCCTCACTCTCCACCTTCCCAGCCCCAGAGCAGCTTCTTTACACACCCTGTAATCTCTGTCCACTGTCACTGAAGGGCACAGAGTACCAAGGGACTTGGCTTTTCTTCCTCTTGCCGAAGAGTGTCTTTTATAATGAGCTGCAAACGGGCCTCCTTTGTGGCTGAGATAATGTTCCTGCCTCCTTAAAGATAGGATAAGATATTGCCCGACACAAGGAATAAGTACCTGTGGCTGTATAAACAAACCCATAACAAGGTGTGGGTGGAGGTATGGCGTACACTACAGCAGAACGAGTACAGTGTCTCCCGGGTCTCGCTCGCTCCGTTGATTTATGTGGCCCACATGCCACATTTTATGCCGATGGCTGTTCACTCAGGTGCACGGACTGGGGAAGCTGTAGCAGAGGCAACCTACGTGTGCCAGCCTCCAAGGGCCGTGGCTGTACGGAAGCGCTTTCAGTCATTTCCTCTCAGGGCACTTGTCTGAAGGAAAAGAGTAATATTTTCTAATACATGGAGCTCGGCTTTGTGCGCCTCTTCTAGGGGGAATTTGCATCGGCACATCTGAATGGATTTATGAGCCGGAAAAATGTTTCAGCATCCCGATGAAAAATAAAAGCATGAACAATGTTTCATTACCAGCAAAAGGATATAAAACACCAAATGAGTGGGAATAATTATCATTAGGTTTGTAGGAGACATTTGAAGTCTTTTTTTATACCTATTTAAAAAAAAACTCAGCTACCTAATTATAATAAATATTCATTGTAGACAATTTAGAAATTGCAAAAAAAAGGGTAAAAATGAAAATATTTCACCAAATAGTTGGCCAGAGAGAAAACTGCTAATCTTTAGATATGTTTTGGTTCTTGGGAAAAGAATGCTTTTCTCTTGTTTAATTACAACGTTTAACCCTCTTCTTCGAAATATTTAATTGCCCAAATTAGGCTTCTCTCTCATCTCTTTCATACTGGGTGGCAGAGCTTGGCCCCTCCCCCACAACTGATCCAGATGGAAGCTTGGTATTCGTGCCTGGAGACTCAAATGGAGAGGAACCTCTAGGAAGCTCCCTGGTGAAGGGAGGTGATGGCAGTGTTGGCATCACCAGCAGCTGGAACAGATGAACGGTTTATGACCATGAGGTGTTTTCCAGTGGGGATGGTCCCATGGGGGCCCATCACCCAGCTGTCGCCATTTGTTAGACAGGTATCCTTTGGCCTCACTGATCATAGGCAGACATGGGAAATGGGCACATGATTGTGTTTTTAAAGGAATAGGTTTGGGTGCGGGGTAGACTAGAGGGGATTTCCTGGGGATTGCCCTTTATAGCCAGTCTGACTGGGTTTGGAATCACCCGGGAGACACACTTCTACGTGTTTCATTGAGGTTGTTTCTAGAGAGGTTTAACCGGGCCGGGAAGGCCTGACATGAATGTTGGCAGCACCGTCCCCAGGGGTAGGAGTCCTGAAGTGGATAAAAAAGGAAAAAAGAGGGAAAGTGAGCTGACCACTTGAGTTCATCCTGTTTTCTGATCGAGGACACAAGGTGGCTGTGACCTCTTCTTCCTACTGCCACCCCTTGTCTGTGGTTGCAGACTCTGTCCCCCACGCCCAAACTGTCAGCCTAAATGATGGTTCCCCCTCAAGTTATTTCTCTCACATATTTTGTCAGAATAATATCAAAATAAGTAATAGACATGGTTTTAGCTCTGGGATGCTGTCTATGAACTGCATCTGGATTTCAGCAACCATCCTGAGGGCTCACTGAGTTTCCCAGGGACCTTTCAGCAGGTTCTTTTTCTACTAATTTGGGCAGTGATGGTTTGTTGCCTGCAACCCTGGGACCTTGCTGATGATACGTGTCTGCTTTCTTATGTTAACATATGCCTGACATTTACAAAAGGACAAACCCTGAGTTTCTCCATATATGATCTTCCTACTTGGTGACTGAGCACTAGGTCAACACACTTTGTGATAGCTGCTTCTAGCTACATATACACTAGACATTGTGTGTGTGTGAGTGTGTATGTGTGCATGCATGCACAAGTTCTTGTGAATGTGGATGTGCACATGCACGAGTGTGCTCATATGTGTGTCTGTGTATTGTGTGCACACATGTGTATCCCGTCTGTGGAGGATGTCCTCCTCAGCCACCTCCACTTTATTTTTTGAGACAAGGCCTCTTGGTGAACCTGGGATCATCCATTCTGCCACTAAGCTCCAGCGAGAAACCTGTCTCCACTTCCCCAGGGCTGGAATTGCAGATGCATGTCACTCACACGGCATTTACATGAGTGCCAGGGATCTGAACTCAGGTCCTCATGCTTGTGCGGGAGGTGCTTGCTAACTGAGCCATCTCTCCAGCCAGAATGAAACATTCTGTAAAATCCACCTCACCTTCCATGGCATCAGAGGGTGGTCTCCTTCGGAGCTGGACTTCCTTTTTATAGGGTGACCCATTTTCTCCTGCGGGATCCTGGCTTGTAGCTGGCTAGGACCCAGAACCTTCCATTTCTGCTTCGGCAATATTCTGGTTTGGAGTTAGAAGGTTGAACCAACCACAATACAAAGTACTTAGGTAAACCTTAATGTCAGGTAAAAATTGAACCGTATATTTTTGGTGTAAATAGATACTGAATACCGTCTGGGATACACATAAGCACTTTTATACGACATCCCTGTGACCATCAGGCTCCTGATCCTGCTGCCCCTCCCTGGGGTGTCCTGAGCTGTGAGGGTGTGTAGATGAACAGCTCCCGCCATAGCACCATAACACAGGATTAAATCACCAGATGCCATTTGTGGGACAGACCTTGGCTAGAAATCCCTTGATGTCTCTGGTAAATGGATAAATATGGATAACTATATTTTCCTTTTTCTGTTTTTCCCTCCAGCAGTTTATTATTATTATTGTTGTGCGTGTGTTTGTGTGTGTGTGTGTGTGTACGCATGTGTGCACATGAGCATATGCAGGTGAATGTGCCATTGCACACGTATTGTACACTCTGAGGACAGAGCTCAATCAAGGCTCAATTACCTCCTTCTCCGATGTGGGTGTCAAGGATCAATTCAGGCCCTCGTGCCTTCACATAGTAAGCCTAGTGCCAGCCCCATACGCTCTCTAATTTTTTTAAGGCAAGTCTAAACTATTTTTTTTTGTTGAAATTTTTATTCTGTTACTCCTTTCCATAGCAGTGTGAGGAGACTGTTGATTTGTTCCATCCTTATCGACTGCATGGTATACATCCCCCCAAATGCATATGCACACACATATACACACACATTCCATCTGCAGTTGTGAGCCTGTGTCTGCTCTCCCTTACACACACACACACTTACACACATATTCACTCTGCAATTGTGAGCCTGTGTCTGCTCTGTCTCTTACACACACACACACACTAGCATGTGCACACATATATGTGCACACATGCACACATATGTTCACATACACAGAGACACACACATTCATGCACACACACAGCCCTGTCTGCTCTGTCTCTTACATGCACACACACACACACACACACACACACACACACACACCATGCACTAGATCTGCAGTTGTGAGCCCCTGTCTGCTCTGTCTCTTACATGCACACACACACCATGCACACACACACTAGATCTGCAGTTGTGAGCTCCTGTCTGTTCTGTCTCTTACATGCACACACACACCATGCACACATGCACTAGATCTGCAGTTGTGAGCTCCTGTCTGTTCTGTCTCTTACATGCACACACACACCATGCACACATGCACTAGATCTGCAGTTGTGAGCTCCTGTCTGTTCTGTCTCTTACATGCATGCACACATATACACACACCACGCAACACATACATGCACTAGATCTGCAGTTGTGAGCTCCTGTCTGCTCTGTCTCTTACATGCACACACACACCATGCACACATGCACTAGATCTGCAGTTGTGAGCTCCTGTCTGTTCTGTCTCTTACACACACACATGCACGCACCATGCACACACACACTAGATCTGCAGTTGTAAGCCCCTGCCTGCTCTGTCTCTTACA
This sequence comes from Microtus oregoni, assembly GCF_018167655.1. Taxonomy (NCBI): domain Eukaryota; kingdom Metazoa; phylum Chordata; class Mammalia; order Rodentia; family Cricetidae; genus Microtus; species Microtus oregoni. The sequence goes on from NW_024543978.1 coordinate 6,877,624, forward strand.
TGCGCGCACACACACACACACACACACACACACCATGCACACACACACACACACACATTCGATCTGCAGCAGTTGTGAGCCCCTGCCTGCTCTGTCTTACATGCACATACACTCATACACACACACGCACACACTACACACACACATACACACATTCAATCTGCAGTTGTGAGCCCCTGCCTGCTCTGTCTCTTACAGTCCTTATTATGCTGCCCCACACAGTGCATTTTTCTGCAAACCCTTCCTCATCCATCCACCTGATCTCTCTGTTCTCTTGAACTAAACACAGAAACAAGCCAAACCCCAGTCATTTTTTAAGAGCAATATTCCAGCAGGTGCAAAGAACAAAGGAGCATAGCAGGCATCCCACCTCAACTTGGAAACGCTTAGTGATTTTTCTTGATTTACAAAATTAAATGAAATGCATGTTCTTTGAAAGTTTCCCACTGATGTTTCGGTGGGGAGCGTACCGTACCCTTCCTTTGAGAAAGGAGCACAAAATGTAACAGAATATAATATTCTTTCTTCCAAGCACATGGAGTTGTCTCTTTGTTTACTGAAAAGGACAAGAAAATAATTCTCTAAGACTTTCCCTCCACAGATAGTCATTAGAGTCATTTGGATAACTTGCAGAAGCTGACAGAGATTCCAAAGGCTTCTCTGCAGAGACTGGGTGGCGTTGTGACCCAGGGGACACAACTGGCTTCTCTTTATTTCTCAGTATTCTTTAGAAGAGCTGCCTGAGGGCTTTCGAGGGGAAGTACTAGAGAATCTCAAGAGCTATTTGTATTTGATTATTTCTGAGAATTTTGGGTACCCATAGAAAGAAAATAGCCAAAGAGGGATAAATCATCATGTTTTTTTTTGTCATTAAAAAATAATAAGAAGTCCTGCATCCCCAGTGAAGAACTGCAGCTTAAAAGTTCCAAGGACTCTTGGAGAGTCCCCATGGAATGCTTGGCTCTAAAGTAAACGTTAAGAATGGCCATTTCAAAGACATCCATCAAAAGTAAGCTGCAAGACAAGCAGGAAGGATGAAGATGGGTGTGGCAGTGTGTCCCTGTGGGGAGGAACTGAGGCAGGAGGATTATGACCCAAGGGGAGCTAGGCTACGTAGTAAAACGTTGTCTCAAAAGACAAAACCAACCAAACAAAACCAACAAAAAGACTGAGATGGGATGGTCTGATCACTGCCCTCCTGTCCCTGAGACAGGGCTCACCATTGTCTGTAGTAGTAATGGGTGGCGGGGCTGTGTCCCTGGCACCCCAGCCGCCTGGCTAGCTTATGCCCCGAAATAACAACACACAAACTGTATTCATTTAAACACTGCTTGGCCCTTTAGCTCTAGCCCTTACTGGCTAATTCTGATATCCCGATCAACCCATCTCTAATAATCTGTGAGAACTGGTCTTACTGGGAAGATTCTAGCCTAGTTCATCCTGGGTCTGAGCTTCATGGCGTGTGTCTGCCCGGGAGCGGGGCATGGCGTCTCTCTGAGGCATCTGCTCCCGAGAGGAGAGATGTGGAGTCTGAGCTCACTTCCTCTTCCTCCCAGCATTCTGTTCTGTTTACTCCTCCCACCTATCTTCTAACCAATGAGAGCCAAGCAGTTTCTTTTTATTTAACCAATGACCTTCCTCCATCAATTGTTTGTCTAACACCCTCACTCTCCAAGGGCAGACCTTCTGATTCTCTTGTATCTGAGGTGAGTGTATAGGAGTAGGGATACAGGACAAGGAGTGGATGTTCCAGACTGGGGTCTTCCCTCTCGAAGGAAAGGTCAATTCACTAGGAAGGGTCACTTCCTTTCCCTCTGACCTCTGCCTAGGAAGTGAGATGTGAGGGATAGCGAGTAAGAGGACCTAAGAGTGAGGGAAGCCTGCCTCAGGTTCAAGACAGAGGTCCAGACAGGATCAGTCTCCAGCATGTGGTCTAAACCATCAGATCCCTGCTTCTTAAGGATACTTCTGCCAGGGCTTGGGCTCATTGGGAGCCTGTGATCTGCTTCAGTCCTCCTGACTTCTCCTGCTCCACATCTAGAAAAAACAGCATGCTTTTAAACGTCCCGTGTTTATTTCAGGCCGTGCGGACCTCTTCCTTTCTTTGCACTGTGTAACAGATCCATTTTCACAAGAGTGGCTGTTCCAGCTACTCTAGAGAAAGGAACTGTAGAAGAGAGTGTCCCTGGGAAGTCACTCTTAGAATGCTGCCTCTCACAGTCACCAAAGAAATATTCTGTGAGCATGACTGCCAGGTAATGCTCAGGACCAAGTGACTTTGGAAACACGAATTGTACGACAGCTGCCTGTTTCAGACAAAGTGTGTGTACACCTATCTGTCTGGCTGGCTATCATCTATTTATTTGCTTACTTGTGTTTGTATATGCATGTGTGTGTATGAATTCTCAAGAGCAAATAGGCCCAGACAACCCTCAAGAGTTAGTTCTCTCCTATTATGTGGGTGCTAAGGTTTGAACTCAGGTTCTTGGGCTTGACAATAAGCGTCCTCACCCACCGAGTCATCTCGCCTATTGTAAAGATGCATTTTAGAATTTGTGAGCTATGTCCCTCCAGTACGACCTGTCTACTGTCATGTGGTTAGCGGGGGAACTGGACTCAGACGTTAACTTACTCAAGGATACTGAGCTGAAGGTAGAGTTTTGCATTATGAAAGCGTGTGTGGACAACACTGTACAGTTTTTTCTTTTTGGTGTGCACATCTGTCTATGCCATGTCTCTGTAAGCTTCTAGTCCATCAGTCACGGTGTCCATTTTCCACTCTTGTAAGATGGGGTCAACTCGCTCAGTTTTGCTCTCTCTTCAGAGCTAACACCATTCCCTGACCTGAGGTATATAGCTTGGGCTTGTTGAACTGCACCAGGGAATCTGGTTCTGGTTGTTGCCTGGGATAGCTAATTTGATAAACTAATGGCTGTTAATGAGTGAAAATGGCTTAATGTGCTATTCTTCCTGGTTAGTATGTTTGTATTTATTCAGGAGTCTCCTAAGAAGAAGATCTTGGACAACTAAAGAAATTTGTATGTATGTGTGTGTGTGTAAAGTCTTAAGACCGATGAGAGTTTTTGATATTAGTGCAATGGTGACAGTAAATTATATCAGGTAAGCAAGTGTCTGATAACTCTTGCCCTGGACATGTGAAGGGGAAGTAGGGAAATCTTCCGGTTCGAGAGTGTTCACTGCGCGCCGGATCCTGGGCTAAGATTTCATGCCCTCTCACTCACAGGTCCCCACGATGTTCCCAGAAGTGTAGCATCTTTGCTCTCCTTATGACCGAGAAAGAAATAAAATCAGAGAACACAGCCATCGCACCAAGGTCAATCTGCTAACGAGAGACAGTCTGCATCGGAACTTGTTCTTCTGACCTCACATTCTTTGAAGTAGTACCCTGGACTCTTGGCCTCCCAGCAGATTGTAGGGTTGCCTGCTGGGTTCTCTGGTTGCATGGCTGAATGACAATAGTGCAGGGTTTGGGGAGGGAGGAGAGCAGGAGGACTTGATAAAGGTTGACACAGACAGAGCCTACCATATGCAAGCAGAATACTAATGCCTGACCCATGGGGACTCACTGGAGATCTGCCAGCATTGGCAGAAATGAAGCCAGATGAGGGGCACAAATGGTTTGTCACTGTAAGGGAACAAAGAAGGGATGGGTAGCTGGGGTGTCTGTGTTGATAGATGCAATGTCTGCTCCTTGGTTGGGTTGGAGACAAAGCGTCCCAACCCCTCTTCAATGAAGATAGCCACACATGGAGAAGGCGGGGGTGGTTTATAGAGATCTTTTTTCTATCTTATTCTGATTTTCATATTTATAAAACACTATTGAAAACCGTATCTGGCATTTCTTCTCCAGTTCCTAAAATCAAATAGTTAAAAGCACTACAGAATATCTGTCCTTGATGTTCAAGGGCTCCTATGAGGGGCTGAGCCTAGAAGTAAAGAAATGTCTCAAAACCTGAGTAGTTAAATATTCAATAAATCCAGGGAGATGGATTTTTTTTTGTTCTCAGAGTATTATGGTAAGTTAAAATAATTGTTGTTGTATTCCTAATTTAATTCACTATTTCAAGTATTTGGAGAATGGGATAGCATATCAACTTGCTGTGCTAAGAAATAACGGTGGTTTGGGACACGTGTTGACAAATGTTTGCCAGAGGCGACACAGGTCCTGGAGGAAAACTACTCTTTAATTAAAAGCTACACCTTTTATATCTCAGCATTTGATTGTTTGTCTTTCATGAAAGTTTAGATAACAGAGCCTGCTGATTACATGTTTCCCAGTGTGGTCTTTCTTCATTTGCTTTTGTTATCATGGTGTCTTGCAATTTCACTTAACTGATTAGGGCATAACAAATACTCTAGGTTATGATTGGCTCTCGCAACAAACCCTTAGTAATTGGCAAAGATACTTGACTAATGAATGGAGCTGTCTGACCTGAAAATTGAAGTGTTTCGAGGTTAGAGGGTCAGATGAGATATATGGAAAAGCGGAAAAACCACACAAGGCTGTTCAGTTTCATGAGCAATGTTCACTTTTATTTCAGCGACGTAGGATGAATACATCCACCGCTCAGATGAAGGTCAGGCAGGCACTGTCTGAGAGGTAAAATGTAGGTGCGCTGTGTCTGTAGAGGAACCACACATTTTAAATGCCTCATGGCTTTAAAAACAAAATGGAAATAGCTATAAGCAATGGGCAAGACATTAAAATTAATATGTATTAACACATTATTTAATGCATATATAATAAAATTCATCCATATGCCACATTCAGGTGGCAACTGCTTTTTAATATTTGTGTGATTTTTCCACTTATATAGATATATCTAGGTACACATGTACTTCAATGTTATCGGCTATATTTGTGGAAGTGATTATTTTTATACAGTTATGAGTACAATTTTATTAGAATTTAAAGGAAAAATATCTAACGGCAGGCAAGCTGTAAATCTTAGAAACTGCCAAGAGGAAGAAAATGCAGGAGGGAAGAAAAGAAAAGCCATGGTGTTTGGGTCAACACAGAGGTCAGACACATGCCGGGAGCTTTGGAGGGGAGGAAAGAAGCTGAAGAATCCAGAAGAGCACGCTAAGGCTCTGGGCAGCATCCAGAAGAAAGAAAAGGTTGAGTCTGTTGGACTCAGGTGTCAGAAAGAAAGACAGACGCCACTGAAGCCCATAGTGGCTCCTAGTGACCTTGTTTTGTATTCATCCATATAAATCTGTGTTTATATTTCAGCTTTGGATTCTGTTTGGACTCTCAGTGTTCTTATCTGTCCTATTAAATGTTTAGAAACAGTTCCACCTGGGAACATTTTCTTTTTAATATGAAGGCTACAGATCAGCTCCTGGATTAGATAAATTTGTAGACTGGGAAAGGGGTATGTCCCCAAAGTATCCCCTGTAGCTGTTCCTCCTAGAGAGGCAGTCTGCATCTTAGACCTTCCCAGTGTTTGAGAGAATCTAAATCCAGGTTCCTTGCCCTCTCTCAGTCTGTGAATACAGAGAGCAAATTAGAATTTCCATAGACTTCTGAAATAGCAGCGAAAGTATCCGTGTGAGCATTTCTGGTCTTCTCCAGTGGCTGGCTGTCTCCTATAGTCTGGAGACCCTTCTGTGTCAAAGGGAGAATGTGACTGTCATGTGGACCCAAGGGAAGCCTTTAGGAGTAAACTTGCTCTTGGTTCCTTTCTCTTGTTCTCCCCTCCACTCTTGAGGCAGAGCCTGTTTCCATATAGGAAATGGGCTTCTTGGCCCATACCACTCCTTATCAACTTTGCAGAGCCATCTATATCTCTGTCTGAGCCTGGTTCACAATGCCCATAGGTACACTGTGCTCAGTTGGCCCTTTCCTCCATGGTCCCTAAGCTGCTTGGAGTTGCATTGGGAGCGCCTGCTTGAAGAACATTCTATGGCCAGGAAAGAATCTTAGTTTGAGCTTGTCGTGGTGGCCCATGTCTAAATCCCAGAACTCAGGAGGCAGAGGTAAGGGAGCTCTGGGAGTTTGAGGCTAGCCTTGTTCACACAGTGAGTTCCAGGCCAGGCAGGACTGCACAGTAAGACCCTGTCTGAAATAATAAATGCCTTTCAACCTAATTGCAGCAGCGCCTTTGAGTGGCTCCTGAGCAAGGCTTGAGTCTCTGTTCACTTCTCACCATGTCTTCACGGCTGACTCTTAAGGGTTTTCGTGAAGGTCAAATCCAGCCAAGGTGTGGAGAGTACTTAGAACACACTCCCTGGTGCTGAGAACAGGTCAGCCATCACCATGGGGGGCCACTTCTTACTGGATACTTTCTTCTCTCCACCTACATTCATGTATGTCCAACCTGGGCTGTAAACTTACCTTTTCAGCCCTTATCATGTGTTCCCTTTCTTCCTGGTCATGGCCTGGCTTCTCTCAGCCCACATATCTTATGCACAGTTTTTAATCATAGCCAGACAACAACTTCTGGGTTTTTCTCCTGGGGAGTCCTTTCTCAACTCTCTTTGAAGACTCCGGAGAGGAGACCTGGCTTTTTACACTCAGTGTAGGCTGAGGAGTTGAGCTGACAGATCCTTTTCCATCCAGGCTCAGATAATAATGTGACCCTCGGGTTCCTGCTTTGGAAAAGGCCACAGGAGAGCTGACATCACCAAGGTTTACCCTGTGCTCAGTGTCACCACGCCTACTTCCTGTCTATTTTCCATCTTCCTTCCCTACTGTCTGCCCCATCCTAAGCTCAGTTTCCCATGGGACCCCCACAAAGGAATATGCGTTAGCTACTTTTGCACCAAGAATATCTGATTTCCCAACAAAATCCTGAAAGTCCCATCTAAATGGCCAGCACACAGTGGCTGCTGTGACCAGAGGACCAAAATGCATCTGTACATCCGCTGCCTGAGCTGGGTCTCCCGTTCTGTCCCCAGTAATTGGTAACACTGGAGACTTTGGAACCAGTGGCATCAGAGATGACCATGAGGAATAGCAGGAGGAGGAACAGAAGGTAAACTCTGGCACCCCGCCATGACCTTGAATCCTAATCACATAGCCCAGGGCTTGACAGAATGCAGCTTTCCTGATCACCTTTCAGTTTGCTGGCTCAGGAGACATCGGAAGTGGCCACTGGCTTTCATTTCCAGCGGTTCCCTGGTGATATGGGGCCACTCCAGAAACAACACCTGGAGGGCCACCCCAGTGGAATCAGAATAAGTTAAACCAACAAAAAACCCAGCATAACCGTCTCTCCCGTCATTTAGGGACGCCTGTGAGGCTCAGGATGGGCACCATGAGTTATAACTGTAAGTAACTGTAGGTCTGTTTGCCTCTTCCCTCCAAGACCTCAAGGCTTCTGTAGGAACACACCCACGAAGGCCATCACCAGTTCTTCTCAAGTTACTCTGTGGTTATGAGAAATGTGGGATACCCCCCCCCCCCGCTTCATAATAAGAGCCCTGAGCCTGAGCCTCCGAGTGAAAATGAGGCAGTTTATTGTAAAACTTTGCAGTATGCAGGCATGCCACATGAGCTCAGGGAGCGGTTTCTCTGACCCAGCCACAAGCCCCTTTGTTCCTTTTCCTCATTGGCTGAGTAACAAGGGGAGGGGGTTCAGTCCTACCACCGCTGTCTAGATACTATCTTTCCCTCTACCTCTTAATTTGCTTTATTTTAGAGCTCCTGGGGTCAGATGCGGGACCTCGCCACATCTTTGGTTGGTTAAGCAAGCTTGGCTGTTAGTAAATTTCCAGTTTGGAGGGGCAGGTAAGACAGGGAGAGCTTGGGGGGAAGGGTGGTAGTTTGATGAGCTGGGGCTGGCAGGGGCCTAGGGTTTTCTGTTCATCTCTAACTAGACTTAAGCCGACTGGAGATGCACTGGGAAACCGACTGCTACAGTGTTTCTCATAGTGATGACACTCAGAATTCTCTCCTTTCTCTGCCTCACGCAGTCTGCTGAATGGGCAAAAGGGAGCCATTCTGGGGGCGTTTTCAGAAGCATCCTGGTAGAATAGTGGCATTGTGGGAAAACAGCAGATGTTCAGCGGGTAAATGGGGCAGTTTAGGTGCCGGCTCCTACAGCCACACTTCTGATGGAAATGGGACGCATACAGCATCTCTGAGATGTGTCTTTCTTCCCCGGGGCAAAAAATACTCTCTGTCCTTAGGCTGCCTGGGAAATGCTCAGTTCCCATCCCAGGAAGGCAGCAGCAGACTGAACACAGGCTGTGGCCGCAAACAGGGTCCTTAGAGAGACTCAAAAGTAGTTCACCTTTCTCCAAGGTGAGTATTAGAATAATAATAATAAAAAAAGCCAAACCTGCCTGGCCATGCACCCTTTAATAAGGCATGCCATCTGGCTTCTTGATTTAAAAGATCTCTGCTCTGGGCTCCTGGGAAGGCATGTCTCTCACTTGCTCAGCTCCGGCATCCTGCAGTTTAGGAACTGCCCAGTGGAGAATTCTCCAGGACCGCTTTCCATACTCCCTCCAACACTTGACAGCGCATCGCTGCCTTGAATTAATACCTACCGCGGAGTCCTTACTGCTACAAGCCCAGTGGTGTAAGTTTTGTGGTTGTCCAGGCAAAGTTGCTGTCTGTCTGCCGATAAATTCTTTGATTCTCTCTTCTTCCCTCCCTCCTCCCTCCTCCCCCACTCCTTCTCTCTTTTCCCTCCCTTCCCCTCCCTCTCTCCTTTCTTCCTTCCATGTAGTAATTTATTACTTTTTCCTGAGCCATGAGTGCTACAGTGTGATAGATGAGGCAAAACCCCTAATGTCAAGGAGCTCTTGATCTGTTAGAGAGCAGTAAAATTGATCCTGACAGCTTAAAACACAGGCAGAGTGCTTAAGTAATTAAGTAAGACTTCTGGTGTTTGTGTGCTCTGACCTTCATATTTTGTAGAGTCCTGCAATTGCTCTTTTGTCATGGGAAGTCCTCCTGTATCTGTGTTGCTTTTATTGGTTAATGAATAAAGCTGTTTTGGCCAGTGGCTTAGTAGAATAGAGATAGGTGGGAAAACTAAACTGAATGCTGGGAGAAAGAAGGCGGAGTCGAGGAGAAGCCATGTAGCCACCACTGAAGACATACACCTCTGCTAGAGTCTGCCAAAACTTTGCAGGTAGGTCACAACTTTGTGGTGATGAACAGATGAATGGAGATTGGTTAGTTTAGAATATAAGAGCTAGCTAGAAAATATGCTTAAGTTACTGGCCAAACAGTATTGCAAATAATAGTTTTTGTTTGATTATTTCTAGTCAGGGCAGTCAAGAAATGAACTAACAGCCTCCAACTACACTCTTTCATTGTATTAATGTCTAGGTATCGAGTTCTATTTTAAATAATGCAGTAAACCGAGCTCCTCAAAGATGTACTATTGAGAGATGAGGAGAAAGTAAGCCTGTAGATGTGTAGCTCTGGTCATAATAGATTCTGAGGGAGAGATCGTCCAAGCAGAAGAGATTTTCTGAACTGAGACAAGAAAGCCAGGCACACACAGGCATCTTGCTATCAGGCTGTGTGGGACGAGAAAAGGCACAAGTCCCCCAAACAGACCTGATATCATGTTCCATGGGATCTGAGAAATCTCACATGGCAAAGGGGGGGGAGTGGGTGATGAAAGAGACTACAAGAAACAGAAGCCAGACTGGAGCTATTCCATGACATTATCCTAACTGTGAAGGGAAAGAAACCATTGAAAAATATTAAGCCTTAGAGGTGACACTGGCCAAATCGATTAACAGGGTCCAGGCAGCAGGGTCCCTTCCAAATCCCCTTTGTCAATACAGCCCACGTATGTGCTTAGTTAATACCAGATGAACCGACTGTCCCTTTAAATAAACAGACAGTGACCTGCTGTCTCCATTTTGGAGCCAGATCCACTTTAATTTCATTCTTTCCAAGAGAGGTTAGAGGACATCTGTCCCAGAAGAATTTTTAAGACAACAGATTTGGGCCACTGGCAGTTTTGTTTGAATGTTGAAGTTTAGGCCGTGTGACCTCTCCAGGTTTCAGACAACTGTGACGATTTTTTAAGAAAAAAAAATATCTTAAGTGGTTAATCTTGCTTTTCCACAATGGCATGTCCATACCCCTATTTTGCATGGGTGCATAGTGCATATAGATGTGTGTGTGTGTGTGTGTGTGTGTGCGCACACATGCACACATGCGCATGCATGTTTGTGTGTGCATGCATGTGCGTGCAGGACAGAGGACAACCTTGGATACCATCTCTCAGGTGACAATTACATTTAGTTTTTCTTTTCAAGACAGGATTTCTCACTGACCTGAACCCCACTGAAGAAGCTAGGCTGGTTTGTCAGTGAGCCCCAGGGGACCAGCCTGTCCTTACTTCTCCAATACTGGAATTAAGCCTTTTCCATCACATCCAGGCCTTGCACAGGGGTTTGGAGCTCAAACTTAGGTTCAGCATGGAAAGCCAAATCTCCTCAGTCCTCACACGCCCTTCTAGAATCTAGCACCTACTTGACACCATAGCCATTTCTTGGGCATTCCCGACAATGTCCTTAAGGTTCTCCAAATTTCCCTTCCCCAGCTAAGTTTTCTTTTCATAAATATTTTATTATCTTTGAGAATTTCAGACATGCATTTTGATCACACCCACTACCTCCCTCAGCTCCTCCAAGATCCACCCCTCTTTTCATATCTGTCTGTCTTGTGTCCTCTCTCTTTTTTCCCAACCCATTTCTTAGCTTCTGTTCTATTGCCATGAAGACATCATAACCAAAGAAACCCAATAAGAAAAACATTTAATTGGGGACTTGCTTACTCTTTCAGAGGGTGTGTCCATGATCATCCAGGACCAGATGTGTGACTGTAGGCAGGCAGAGATGGTGTTAGATTAGTATACATCCTGATCTGAAGGGGTCAAGTAAAGAGAGAGAGAGAGAGAGAGAGAGAGAGAGAGAGAGAGAGAGAGACCCTGACATGGGAGTTTGAAACTTCAAAGCCCAACCCTAGTTACAAACCTCCTCCAATAAGGCCATACCTCCTAATTCTTCCCAAATAATCCCACTAACTGGGGACCAAGCATTCAAATTTCTGCACCTATGGCAGCTATTCTCATTCAAATCACCTCACCATCCAATCCAATTAGTTCTGGCTATATATTGTTAGGCACACAGCTAAGAGCATTTGCTGGAGCCTGTTTGACCTACTAAGGGTCACACCCTTAAAGAAAACTAACTCCCTCTTTTTGGACAGCTACTCATTAAAAATACATCCCCAGCTAAGAATGGCACTCTGTGGCCACCTCCCTTCTTCCTTCTGGGACTTCAGAGGACTTGAGTTTGCACAGGTCTTGTGTATCTCGTTACAATAGCTCTGAATTCATATATGCAATCGCCATGTTGTACCCAGAAACCCTGTCTGTGTTGTCACCTGCTACCTCTGGCTCCTGCAGTCCCTCTCTCCACCCTTGGCCTATGGTGTACAAGCCCTGGAAAGGTGAGTGGAATATAGATGCCCCACTTAGGGTTGAGTGTTCCATAGTCTCTTGTTCTCTGTACGTTGAACAGTCATGGGCTTACATGTTAATCAACATCTACTACAGAAGAGTCTTCTCTGATCAATTCAGGATCACAGATTGTCTAAATCACTGTTCTATTGCTATGAAGATGCATCATGACCTAAGAAACTCCTATAACAGAAAGCATTTAGTTGAGGGCTTCCTTACTGTTTTAGAAGGTCAATCCATGACCATCATGGTGAGAAGCAGGCAGGCATGGTGGGAGAGCAGTAGCTGAGGGTGTTACATCCTGATCCACAGCAGCAACAGAGAGGAGGGCATGGGCTTTTAAACCTCAAAGCCCATCCCCAGAGACACACCTCCTCTCAACAGGGTAACTCCTCCAAGTCCTTCCCAAACTGTTCCATTACTGGGAACTAAGCATTCAAACACATGAGCCTATGGGGGCCATTCTCATCCAAACCACCACACAGTCCGAAACTGTCCCTCATCCTCATCATGATGTCGTTACTGTGTTTGAACTATTTGTTTTTTCAAATAAAGAAAGGATAGTGCATATAGATATAGTTTGAAGGAAAAACAAGCAGCATTCATTGCTCTTGATATATTCTCATAGCAAGCAGGAGAACAAGACAGTCAGAAACTCCCCAGCAAATGTCCAAGGTATTTCCTCTTTGCAGCCAATAGCTCTTTATTCATCTCCTCTATTTTTGCAAAGCTAGCAAAATAAATAAATAAACAAATAAGTAAAAGCTAGAGAACAGTTGATTCATGTTATGGGTGTATTTTCTGGGTGTATTTCCACGACGTGGAAAGACAGTTTCCAATGTCTACCAGTGTTGTTGGGAGTCTGTTTCCTAGAGAGCCCGAGAGTTTTCACTTCACTTTGCTCCTGAAACTTCCAAGTCTTGCCAAGCTGCAGGCTCCAGCTTCTATCCCTATCAAAATGACTGCAGAGCTAAAGTGGCGTTTGCACCGATCCCTGTGTGAGTGCAAACGAAATACAGTCTATAGAATTACACTGAAGTGTTGATTAAGAAATGACAGCAGAGGTTTTTGATAATGAAGGGAAGGGTGGTGGATGTTTGGAGACCTGCCAGGCTCCGGCAATTAATTCTGCTCAGGAGTCAGCAGGATGCCCTACTGTGGCTTACAGACTGAGTGGGCAGTTTGCTTCCCAGATTGGCTGGGACTTGATTTGAGTTTTGAATGTAGGGGATTTTTTTTTTTCTAGCCTTGTTTGTCCAGCCTTTCTAAGGCAATAGAAAGAATTCAGGCTGGATAATGAGTCTTTATGTTTGTGGAGTGACATACAGAGGGGTAATGGCTCACACCAGAGCCTTCTGTTGGATAAGGTGTGGTATCTGGGAGAAACATTGTCTGCTCATAAAGGACTGCCCCACTTAACTACCATCACCCCCCTCTAAAATAGTGAGTTCCATGTGGTTTTTTCAAACAACCTCAGCATCAGGGGTCCCTCACACAAGCCCTCCTCACTCTAGAAGAAGAACAGACGAATTATACTCAGCAGACATCCCTAGCTGAGGAACCATTGAGAGCTTATGGTTTTCTAGGGAAATGAGAGTCAGGTTTTTAATGGGTGCGATCCCCAATAGGTTGGCCACACTGCGGTGGATGCCCCACACCTCTGAGGACATGGTTAGCACAAATGAGACTCTGTGGATAAGTAAAAATTAAAAAGGGCATGAAATTGATGAAGTGTGGGAAGATGAACATGGATCTTGTAGGAGTTAGAGGAATACGATCAAATATATTGGATGCATCTATGAAACTCACAAAGGATTAGTAAAAGCATATTTTAAGAGCCAAGGTCAGGGAGGATTGCTGCAAATGTCGTTGCTTGCCCTTGACATGCGCAAAACCATCTATCCACCATTCCAGTAACACTGGGAACAGGGCTCCAAAGCCCCTCTTCTAGTTCAGGAGTGATTGGCAGTGGAAAGTTGCTGGGGTAAGGAGAGTGTCAGTTTTCTTCAGGGATGGACCCATGTTCTAGTGGATGATCCCGCACGCATACGCATACAGCAGCATTGATTGACTCATCAGGTGTCTCCGGATTTCGATTGTGATAAACACTATGGCCAAAAGCGGCATGGAAAGGAGAGGGTCTATTTCAGTTGACATCTCTCAGGTCCCACCCTACCGCTGAGGAAAATAGAGGCAGGAACTGCGGCAGAGACTGTGAAGGAATGCTGCTTGCTGCCTTGCTCCCCAGGGCTTGCTTCTTCAGAGTGCTTTCTTGGTACAAACCACAGTGAACTTGGCTTTCTCACATCTGTCAATAATAAATACCAATCTTATGGAGGCATTTGCTCAATTGAGGGTTCTCTTCCCAGGTGGTTCTAGCTGCTGTCAAGTTGACAACAAAACTATCCAGGACAGCAGGTGTTGGGGAGGCCCCTAGTTCTCTTCTGCCAACAGGCAGGTTATAAAGGAGGGAATGAAGTCTGAGTGGGCTGAGGTCACAGGGTTTTCAGGACAGAGTTAGGGGACAGGAAGGATGGTTATGATAAAAATACATTGTAACATGCACAATATTTTCAGTAACACTTGGAAAGAGATTGTGTAGCAAAAGGTTAGTGACTTCTTGTCTCATCCAGAGGCAGGGGGCAAAGTGTGAATGACGGTTGGGTTTCAAGCTGTATTATAGATGCATCCATTGGACCTGGGAACTATGGTTTTCATTATGTATGTTTCTGTATGTGGGTATGTCCATGTGAATGTAGGTGCTGGTGGGAACCAGAAAAGAGCATCTGGTCCCCTGGAGTTGTGGTTACAGGTAGTTGTAGTCATCTGATGTGAGCTCTGGGAACTGAGCTTGTGTCCTCCATCAGAGCAGTACACAACTGCTGAGCAATTTTTCCATCCACACAGGTTAATTTTGTGCAAGGTAAAACAAAACAAACCCTTTAAGGTAGAGAAGAGAAATCTCTGGAATTTCCTTACCTACAGAATTAAAGGTGGCATCACCTACACGACAAAGTGCTACCATCTTTTGTGGTGCTGGAAAAGGTAACGGCATTGGTATAGCTTCTTAATCAAGTTGTAGAGCCACAAGGAAGCAACCAGACGGACCCAACACGAGAAACAGTCCACATGACAGCAGTCCTGTGCCCTTCAAAAATTGTGCATGGCATGATGGGAGACTGGGCAGATTGCAGACACCAGTGGGAATAGCCAATGCCATACAGTACATGACCCTGGATTGGACCCTGCCCAGACCCAAGCATGGGGCAGAGTGTGACTGTGGTGTTTAGTGACATTTGAATGTGAGGTATGTGTGTTTATAGCAATGTCAGCTTGCTGCTGGATTCCTGAATTCAGTAACTCATGTGGGTTCTGTAAAAGGATATATTGCTCTGAAGAGAGAGGCGTTAATGTACTGGGGAAGAAGGATGAAGGAATTACACAAAATGACAATGGATGTGTCTACTGTGTATGTGTGTTGTATTCATATATACACATCGTGAGATGGCAAGGGAAACTAAGTGAAGTCTAGGCAAGGGACCCAGGGGGTTATTTCTAATACATTAGGTATGATTTGTAGACGTGAAGGGTTTGGAGGTAAAACTTTACAAAAGAAGCAGGGGAGGTGGAGGTGGGGGAGTGGAGAGATGGTGAAGACAGGACTTCTCAGAGGCATCTGGAGATCAGGCAGGGAAGCCTGCAGCCTCCACCCTGGCTGGTGGGACACCCTGGACCTTTGTTAGTTTATCTACACTTTTCTTCACATCCTGGAGAGTGGGCAGAAGGAAGTCCTGCTCAGCCTAGCCCCTGGGAGCTGGGGACCTTAGAGAAAGGGATCCAGGGCACCTCTGGAAGAAGTTTCTCTTTTCATTTAAAGCCTCCATTCATTATGGTCTTTCAGTTCCTTCTCAGCAGTGTGGATTCCCTGGAGATTAGCCACTGGCTAGTTCTTTGTTTAGTGTTGCCAGAGTCCAACCTAGCCATCCCAACAATGGTGGAGGTCTTCTCTTTTCATGACAAGCCCAGACCATCTTTCACCCTCCTAACCTAGTCTTTGATTTGTAAGAATATTCTACACACATATTCCCTCCCCATACAAGTAGCCGTGTAGAGAACAGTGATGGAGAATCACATTCATAGCTTAAAACACCTGAAAAACGCTTTTTCCAATTTTACAGTAGTTACCGTAATCAGGGAAGCTGGGTACGAGGTGGGGGCAGTAGAGAAAGCAGTTGTCTAAGAGATTGAGACAGCAATTTCTCTAAGCATTTTGCAACCCTGGGGACATTTGTAAGTCTGCAAAAGAATAGGATATAATTGATGAGTTACATTTTATTAAAAGCCAGCTAGGTTTAGCTACAGAGGCTTTCATTTGTGTGTGTGTGGATCTGAGGAGACAAATTCCTTAAGACCATGCTGGAAACGCCCTCAATCCATTTTGTGCTCAGAGGACCCCTGGGGTACCTCTCATTCACTGTCTTCCTGGTGATTAGCAGCATGATCTCGAAGTCCTAACAGCTATGACTCTTTAGATGTAGCGGCAGAGCTTGGGAGTTGACTAAGTTGCTGTTACTAAGGATCTATGCTGTTATTCACTCTCAAAACGCCAACCAGCATACTGGGGGTACAGGAAACAGCATAGATCGTCCAGAGGTGTACATCCTAAAATGTGACCCTGGAATATAAGCTGGGCACCTACATTCTACCACTTCCAAGGGGATGAGTGAATAGTAGGTGTTCAGAAAACTATTCAGTCATTTCTTAGACCGATTTTACCTAATTGTTAAAAATTGGACCTTATGTTTCTGGATAGCTTTTGCTTTGTTTGTTAGTAAGTTTTTGTTTTATCTGTTGTGTTGCTTTTCCTGGAGAGAGGCGAATCGATGCCCATTCACCCCAGACAGGGCACCAACAACAGGGCCAAAGAAAAATTCTGCCCAAGTCTAACTTGGTAAACCAATTAATTTATTGGGTTGTATTGCATGAGCACAGGTGAGGGAGTCTTTTCTACGGGGACATGGATGGTCCAAAAACAAGATGGATCACTGTGAAACCCCACCTATCATTGGTGATGACCTCATGGAAGCTGTGTAACAAAATACCAACTTCCATGAACCTTCTAGTTCCAATAAAATAATAGTTTCTCAACATCCCCAGCAACCACAGGGAACAATCAGGAAGGAGTAATGACTGGGAACTAAGGTTGACGCCTGGAGGAAAAAGTCACAATAAAATAATATTTTTCAAGAAAGGAAGTATTGGTTTGTGGTGGACTGGAGATGCACAGATCTTGTCTTTCCACTGCAGAGAGTTGCAGCGTGCCCCAAATATCTTCTTTGGAGAATGCCCTCTTCATTTCCCAATTGTTCTGTCTAGAAATGTTCACTTCATTCTTTGTTTCTTATAGGGGACTCACGTCTGCGTCCTACTTCCCTAAGCAGACAATGCTGACCTCATGACTGACTTACAACCCCTGTCTTGGGGTTAGGATGACTGTGACTGGTAGGAACATAGCACGATGGTCCTTATGCACACAGATTTCCAGAGACACCAGGACGTTAACATGTAGGATTGTCTTTTCAATGAGATAGATAAAAAAACAAACAAACAAACAAACCTGTTCTTCTACCCAGAAAGCTGGGATTTGGAAGGGATTAATATCCTGCTGATCTGTGTTATTTGTTGGATCAGGCTATATCAAGCTTCTAGAACCAGGACCAGGGGTAGTTAGTAATCTAATCAACCCTTACAGCCAAGGGATTCCCAAGCTCCCATGAAAGAATTTATTTGGTTCACACTTACTCAGTGTAGTCCATCACTGTAGGAAGTCAGGATGGGAACTCAAGCAGGGCTGGATCCTGGAGGCAGGAGCTGATGCAGAGGCCATGGAGGGGTGCTGCTTACTGGCTTGCTGTCCATGGCTTGCTGAGTCTGCATTCTTACAGAACCCAGAACCATCAGCCCAGAAATGGTACCAGCCACCATGGGCCTGGACCCTCCGCCATTGATTACCAATTGAGAAAATACCTTGGAGCTGATCTCATGGAGGCATTTTCTCAACTGAGGTTCTCTCCTTTCAAATTACTCTAGCCAATGCGATCCTGTCAAGACACGTTATTGATGCCTCCTGCTTCCCCATTCCCTGCACAGCACGACTTAAGTGGATATCCTACACCCGGTCGTTAGTGTACAATGTGTGCACAAAACTTATAGAGATTCGTGTTCAGTGTTGAGGTGACTTACCTCTTAGGACAGAACAATTTGTGTGGCCTTTATTGTCATGAGAATAGTATGTTAGAACATAGCAAAGACATTTTTACCTTCCCATGATGTCAAAATTTTCTGAATAATGAAAAATGCTCAATTCACAAGGTATGTTCATTTCATTAGCAGCAATTTGCTGAAGAGTTATGATTCCCTTGATAGTTGGCAGAAGCAAACAGGATATTTTATCAGAATATTTTTATTTTAATTTAAATATTTATTTTTTTGAGAATTTCTTTCACGAGTATGATATTTACATCATATTCACCTCCAACTTCTTCCATGTCCCTCCCCATTCTATCTCAAATTCATGACTTGTAGTCAGATTTTTCTTTGGGCTACCAGACAGCTCCCAAATAATAGAGACTTTTCTTAAAATTAGTTATGAAACCTTGCTTATAGTTTAGGCTTATTCCTAACTTTCTCTCATAACTTAAATTAACCTATTTCTGTGAATCTGTATGTGCCACACACTGCCCATCATGTTTTCTCCATGTCTCCTTGTGTCTCTTGCACACCTAGATTCCTCTTCCTCTTCCTCGCTGGAAATTCCACCTCTACCTCCTGCCTAACTCTTGGCTGTTCAGCTTTTTATCACGCTAATTACAGCAATACATCTTCATAAAGTGTACATATATCCCACAACAATGACTTCTTCTATTGTAGCATGATTAATAAAATTCCAGAGATAGAAATTGGGGTTCAACCTGAAGGTCAAAAAAGCAAAGCAGCCAGCCACTGGCTTTTATCTCTTCTTCAGTCTGAAATGGTGGTCCTGCCTCCAGGAATCTCAGAATTAGACTGTGTCTGAGAACGGTCTCCTCCTGTTTTATATTCCTCTCTAGTACTGGAATTAAAGGTGTGCACCTCTACCGCCTGGTTTCTATGGCAAACTAGTGTGGCTACTGGGATTAAAGGTGTGTGTCACCACTGCTTGGTCTGTCTGTCTGATCAGTGCGGCTGTTTTACTCTCTGAACTTCAGGCAAGTTTTATTTATTAAAATACAAATGAAACATCATTGCATTCTATAACTATTATTACACATATCACACACATATATACAAACTACTGAGTCCACTCATCTTTTTATATGTACATTTATTTAGGGCTGACCACTTGGGATTGTATAATACACCAGGGCTCTCATTCCCGGAGAATACTGATTTTCCTTCTCTAAGCACTATTGATTGCCTATAGCTCTTTATTTAGGAAGGGAGACTTGTGAATGTTCCCCCAGCATGCACATTGGCACGTGGACTTGTGTCTTTATGTAGGTTTTGTTTAGGTGACAATGTTTAGGGATGCTTCCCTGTCATATCTAGAAGATACTTTCTAGCAGCAGTAAGCATCCTGGTGTCTAGTTCTGACGATCTTCCCACCCCTCTTCTATGATTTTCTTTGAATCTTGCGTGTTGGCATTGCACTGTAGATGTACCAGTTTGGGTTGGGCACCCCATGGTCACTTGTTCTCTGCATTTTGTTCATCATTGGGTCTTTGTAATGGCTTTCATCTACTCCACAAAAGTAGCCTCTTTGATGAAGGGTGAGACTTAGTTGACTTACCATTCCTCTCATGTTACATATTACATATAATACACATCATACACCGTCTATCTATCTGTCTGCCTGTCTGTCTATATAATCTACCTACTTATTTCATCAGTCATCTGTCTATCTGTTTGTCTGTCTTACATAATGACTAGGAAGGGTAGATAGGCTACAGCAGAGTTCAAGGAGTTACATAGACTTCTAACCTAGAGGCAGAGGCAGGACGCTGGTAGGAAAGCAGCAGAATCTCTGAAGGAGTCAACTAGCCACCAGTGATGGAGGTCTGCCAGAGACACCTCAGCAGAGTTTTAAGCCTGAGGATCAGAGCTGAGCTGCAGAAGTGGCAGGTGGGATCATCTTGGCAGAGCAGAGAAGGGCAGGACCAGGTCCAGATGAAGACAGATGGAGTGAAACTTTAGAAGGCTGTGTCAATAGTGGCAGCCAGGCTGAACTAAAGCCTCTGGGATAGTTTAGAGTTCTCTATCAGTACCTTCATACACACACACACACACACACACACACACACACACGCACGCACGCACACACACACACGCACACGCGCGCGCACCACTGGGTGACCAGAGAAAAAATTGGTGGGAAGTTAAAAATGGTGCTGTTAGGTGCCCTCTCCTGTTTGAGGTTTGTTTACATTACTCTGTTGCATCCAAAAAATTTTTGGTGGTGTGGGAAGTCTTTTTGTTTATGTGTTGCTTTTATTGGTTAATGAATAAAGAAGCTGCTTTCGGCCAATGGCTTAACAGAATATAGCCAGGCTGGAAAAGATATACATGGAGAGTAGGCAGAGTCAGAGAGATGCCTGGGAGCCGCCAGAGGGGAAAGACACAAGCCGCCAGCTGGAACCTTGCCAGTAAGCCACAGCCACATGCCGATACCCAGATTAACAGAGATGGATTAATTTAAGATATGAGTTAGCCAGAAATATGCTATTGGTCCAATAGTATTGCAAATAACATAGTTTCTGTGTGGTCATTCCGGGGCTGAGCAGCCTCCTACTACAGTCTGGTCTCTCTGATATGATGTTGATATGCCCATGTATTCAGACAGTTTCAGTTTACATTCATACATTGCTAGAGTGGTCCCCTATTACTTTTAGGAACCTTTATCAGTCTGTGTCTCATGGGTAGTGCCAGATAAAAGTGCCATTTACTTATAAACCAAGGCATGGACAATTCCCCCATCCTCAAAATGGAGCAGAAAACTGCTTGTTAAATGGAGCCTCCTGAGGCACGACACAACCTGGAAAGCACCATGTTACACAGCATGGAGTAACTTAGAGCATGGCACAGCTGAGTCTCAGTGCAGCAACACTTCATTCCAACAAGGCCACGGGCAGTCTCACAGTTATACACAGGCGATGAATCCAAACCACCCAGCCTTTTGACCTCATGGCATCACATTTCCACCTAGGCAGTTTATATGAGAACCATGCACTTGAGTTACTAAAACAAAAACAAAACCCACCCCCATCCTTTATGTAAATTTACTTTTCTCTGTTGGGTTACAGTTGTAGCTACTCCCAATCACACAGCTTGTGGGTCATGGGTTGAACATGCCCAATAGGTAGATATCTGATACATGGGACCTAACTTGTTTAAATAGAAGGAAATACACAATAGGGCCAGGAACAAATACTTCCATGGTTTTTGCACTCTTTTTCCTTGTCAATATTCAAAAGATTAAATGGTGAATATGGAAATCAGTGGCTTAACTGCATCAGATGGGTGTCATCACGTCGATCACTGAGGAAGACCATCTGTCTGGTCTAGATGGTGTAATAGACTCCAGAATCTGATTCTAAGACATGCTACAGTGGAAGATGCTGATGACCTGACAGCAGTGGTCAGATGAGGGGATGAGGAAGTGCCTCTTAGCCCTCTGCTTCCCTTATGTTTCTCCATTCGGTTTCTAGAGGAATCTATGAGAGCGACTGCGAAGGAACGTGCAGTTTAGAAGCTGGTTGAGAGGGGGGTGAGATGACATGCTCAAGAAAGTAGATGGGTGTCCACTTAGGTCTGATAACAAGACACAGCATTTATCCTCCTGTGCAGTCCCGGGGGGTCAGAGGGACTGTAGATGAGGGGAGAGACATAGGAAAACGACATCTTTCTAGAGTTAAGCCCCACGGCCTCCACTCTAACTTCTGGGTATGCTTGAGATGTTTTGCAACCAAATTACTGTTTGAGTCCCACTTCAGGGGTGATGATTAGCATATTTATTGGGTAATGATGAGCTATCAAATTGTCAGACTCTGGTCAGAAACCTGTTCTTTGCTGATCCCATGGTGAATAGCCTACAGCCAAACAGATGGTTCTCAGTTCTGTAATGCCAAAGGCTTGTTGGAAGGCTCTATCTTTGCCCTTGACCCGAAACAGATGGAAATGAGGATTTATGGAGGAAAAACAGCCCGAGAATTGGAAAATCAATTCGCATAATCAAGATGGACTTCTTATTCGGGTTGGGGGCTGGTGAAACATCAAGACTGTTGCCCCAGTCGCTGAAATGAAAAGGCCCAGAATTCTGAGGTGGGGAAGCCATTTGCCATGTTTGGCATGACAAGACAAAACACAGCAATTAAACACACAGCATCTGCAATCTGGCTGTCCTGAATTTTAACCTTGTAATAGACCACCTTCCGATGTGGTGGCTAAGAACAAGGCAGGCGAGTCATTTCACACAAGTCTACAAGGTGCCTGGATGTTTATTCTGATCTGAGGAGAACCAGGCAAGGCCCTTGATTGATTTCCTCTACTTCTGTGTGCTATTAGCATGTTGGGTGGTGGTCTCTAGTGTACTATGGCTTCACTTGGACTCTTCTCTATACAGAATTGTTCTGGAGTGGGCTGGCCAAGGCTTGCCCACTTGGCGATCTCAGAGGTCCAAGAAACAAAAGACAAGCACCCAAAGGTCTCCTAGGACACTGATATTGTATATTCAAGGTATCAGTCACAGACCAACAATATAACAATATTCAAGCAACAAAGAAAGAAATAGACACTGCCTGTTGCTGGATCAGAAGGCCTACATGGTCACATTGCCAAACTGTGGTTTGAGGGAGAATTGTGCCATTTTTGCAAATAATCTACTATACTATTTTAATCAACTCTTGCAAGTAGATATTTAATTTTCAAAGTCTTCTGTATATAAAATTGAAATAATAATATCACTCTCTCTAAGGAATATTCTGCACATCAAGTGATAGGATTGCAAAGAGCTTAGCTCCCTGACTGGACATGCGGTGAACTCTTGCAAAGGCTTTATTAATGCTCTCTGTGGTTAATTTCTCTCTTCCAGAACACTAGATTGTTTAGGAAAGTTGACAACCCCTTGGCTTCAAGTTGCTCTTCACTCTATATGAGCTAAAGCAACTGACCATTTAGCTTACTTCTAGCATTTTCTAGATGTTTGGACTCCATCTTTATATTGGTCATATTGCTTCAGATGTGTTGGTATCATGTTTGTTCTTGTAACAGTTCTGACACACAGTAGGCTCCCAGTAACACTGGCTGAATGAAATTGTGTGTATGTGTGTGTGTGTGAGTGAGGATGTATGAGTGTGCATGTATGTGAGTACGTGTGTGTGAGTGAGTGTGTGTATGAGTGGTGTGTGTGTGTGAGTGAGGATGCGTGTGTGAGAGAATGTGTGTGCATGCGTGTATGTGTGTGAGTGAGTATATGTGTGTGTGTGCATGTGTGTATGTGAGTGAGTAGTGTATGGGTATGTGTGAGTGAGTGTGTGAGTGTATGTGAATGTGTGTGTGTGTGTGTATGTATGAGTGCGTGCATGTGAGTGCGTGTGTGTGAGTGTGTGTCTGAGTGAGTGTATGTGTGTGTGTGTGTGAGAGAGAGAGAGAGAGAGAGGGAGAGAGAGAGTGAGTGCGTGTGTATGTGTGACTGTGGATACATGCATGCCACAGCACATGTATGGAGGTCTGAGGATTATTTTTGAGAGTTGGTTCTTCTCTTCCTCTACAGGTTCCAGGCATCAAACTTAAGTTGTCAATCTTATATGGTAAGTGATTTACTCACCGAGCCATTCCTCTGGCTCTGTTTTGTTTTGAGAAACAGAGTCTCACATTTTCTCAAGTTGGCCTCAAACTCTGTATAGTTAGTGATGACCTCGAACTCCTAATCCACCTGCCTCTACTTTTCAAGCGCTAGGATGACAGGGTTATGCTAGCACGTCCAGTACATGCAGTACCGAGCATTGAGCCTAGAATTTTGTGTATACAGGGACCTGAATGTGTTGCTGGCCTTGGGCCTCTATGTCATGGAGTCTGCTGCTCATGTATTTGTCTTATGCCTATTGAATGACTTGTTTATTGGTGGCTTTACTTTGTCTAATTAAGGGGTTATTTTTACTTCATGGAATTTGACTCAGCCTTTCTTGTTCCACTCCTAGACTGAAGAATCTAACCATTAGATTGCCTTAGAATTCATGAGCATACTTAAAATTCGTCATAACTTTGGTGTTTAAACTGAATGAGATGCCCAGGCAAAATGAAGATTTTTTTTCTGTCTCTTTATATGTGCACACTCAAGTTCACACATATTCTGTGTGCACAAATACACACATAGGTGTAATTGTGTTTTATTATGTGTGCACTACTTTGTGTCATATTGTCTGTCTACCTCACTCTGAATAGATTGGATCTGTCCAGATGTTTACAGTAAAAAGAAACACTCAGTTTAACTGGTTGCCTTTGTAGAAGTGGGCAGAAGTTGCCAGGAGAGATACATAATAGGCCAAAGCACTGAGAATAGGAGACCAAGTGCTCAGCCCTAAACGGGACATCTGAATTCAGACCAACAAGCCCTAAGGAACAGTGGAAGAGGAGGTGGGGAGATTGTAAGAGCTGGAGGGTGGAGGAGCACTGGGGAGCACTGAGAAGATCAAGCCTGCCAACATCCCAGCACACATGAGTAGGCGATCTCCAGGCACCATGCTTTGAACACTAGGTTTAGTATGTGGATCTTCTTTTTAAGAAGACCCTTCAGGATAATACTAAAAGGACTTTTGTCACATAACTGAAACCATCCAAACAGAAAACAAAAGAACAAGCTGAAGGGACTGGGGTGTTCATCGGGAGGGTATAACAGACACTGGGAATATATAATTTGAGTTCTGCTTGAAGCAGGATGCTGTAAAGAAGGACCCCTGTTCTGTTCTGGGATCACTAGCTAAAGATTCTGGCCAGGACACCCTGAACAGCATCCAAGGGACACCCCTCCTTCTCTTTCTGTGACCGGAAATGCAGTCACATTGCTCTCAGAGAGACAAGAGGTCACCCTGGACCAGAGAGACTGAAGCCCAGAGGGGTAACAGCACAGCGCTCTGAGTTAGGGACTGGGTGATTCTCGGAGTTGACATGTGCTGCTGCTGAGTTCTCTTGCCACTGTGAAGTAGCTCACTGTGGAGAAAATATGAATGGGCCCAGCTCTTTCATAGCCTTGGTAATACTCAAATCATTCATTTTGACAATTTCCAAACAATGTCATATAATTTACGTAGGCAATTAGAATGAAAGGCTCCACTTGCCCGCATTCTCACTTTCCATACCCTCAAACAATTCACCCGATTTCCCTGTGATCGTCGAGTACAGACTGTTAGCTCGCTGTGCCAGACGGGCGCGACACAGAGACTTGATAATCTGCTCTGTGTTTATTCACTGTGGAAACGCATTCCCCCACCCCCTCCACCTCCGGTCCAAATTATCTTTTCAACAGAGAACTTGCATCCCATGAACCAATTTACCCAGAAGCGAGCTTGATCAAAGAGTTAGTGCCCAGAAGGTAAAATCAGAAGCGAAGCAAACTAGATAATGTGGCAATCCGGCAGCCGAAGGCAGCGTGTGCCTGACTTTAGATATGCTGAACGGAACAGGAGCAGATCACGCGCACAGCTACAAAATAATAGAAAAGCATATGTTAATGCAAAAGGTTCTAGCTTCAAAACGCTCTCTTCTTCTAGTTTTAATAGCTGAGTTTTGTGCCTGCGTGTTCATTTTCCTGAGTGCAGAAGTCTTTGAGGACTCTTTGGCTCCTGTGTTGTTTTAGATGAAAAATATTGTTCCTGTTCGGGTCCTGTTTATAACTTCCAAACTGAAAACAGGTCACCCTGTAATTTCCAGGAAACAAACCAGAACTTAATATAGTATAGTACCCGAGGAAAGAGTCTCTGGCCTGTAATTGCTGTCAATTGATGGTCTCGGTGTCTGGTTTCTGAAGTGGTGGCAGCCAGGACTGAGTGGGGCTGGTGGCAGAACTCTGAACCAACGAGAGGAGGGTGGAGGGCAAGCTCAAGGGACACCTTCTTGTCCTGAGACCTGCAGTTTTCATAGATTATCTTAAAGAACAATTAAAACCAGGAACGGGTTGGGGGAATACACTTTCAACTTGGGACATATTCTAATATCCCCCAATTCCTAATATTACAAGCAGAATATAAACTGTGAACTATGATGGATTGCTCTAAATTTCCATTTCACTCAAACGGTGTATCTAAAGCTCAGGTGACTTTAAAATATTAAACCTATGCTTAATTTTAGGTATAGCAATATAGTTTGCACATTAAACAGCCCTATAATAAAATGACGTGATGTAACTTAAACAATGGGAAAAGTGAGAAAATTTAGGTTATATTCATCTTTACTTTCCTAGGTGGGTCAATGCAAAAGACACGTCCAGTTCCTAGGGCACTAATGGTTGGTAAAATTACAAAGAAAGCCCGGCTTTCACAATCACTGCCTCTGAAGAATAATACACTTTGGAGCCTTTTGGAATACTACTTCAATACACAGGAAACTAAATCCACACACTCTCCATGGAAAACAGAAGACAGCAGAGCTGAAACTAGGAAAAAAGGCTTAATATCCTCCTTCGTGGGTCCCGTGACTCTGCTGCATGCTGTTCTCCCTTACCTGTGTTAGCTGTGGAATCCTTTGTACATCTTAGACTTTATCCACACTTATAACTGGTTAAATAAACCTACACACACACTCACGCACGCACACGCGCACACAGACAACACACTCATGCATGCACACACTATACATACACATGCACATGCCATATACTACATGCACACACACACACACACACACACACACACACACACACACACACACACACAGCTATGATCCTATGCTGACCAAATGACAGAGGAGGCAAAAACATCCAGTAGGTGAAAGCCTACTCCACAAATAATGCTGGCAAAACTCGGTACTCCCCTGCAGCAGAGCAAAATTAGTTCTGCATCTTTGACTTTGTACAAAAAAAATCAGCTCAAAGTGGACCAAGGACATTAATTTAAAACCTGAAACCATTAGAAGAAGACATTGGGATGTTTTTCAAGGTATCAAGACGAGCAAGATCTTTTTGAACAGATCCTGCATACCCCAGGGTCTAGCCCCTAGGATGAACAGATGGGACTAAGTGAAATGAAAATGTTTCTGCACAGCAGAGCAAACAGACAGCCCACACAACGGGCCAAAACCTTCAACAGCTACACTTACAGCAAGGGGTTAATTTCCGGAATCGTAGAAATTAAAACCAAGGGAAGGAAAACTGCCAAACAACAAATGGGCCAATGGAATGGATAGACAGTTCTTCAATGGAACCAAATGGCTGGTAACTATTTTTAAAAATATTCACCTCACATAGGGACTGGAGAGATGGCTTAGCGGTTAGTACTGCTTACCACTCCTCCAGAGGACCTGAGTTCAGTCCCCAGAACCCATTTCAGGCGGCTCACAACTCTTGACTTGAGTTGTAGAAATTCTGACCTCGCCTAGCATCTGTGGGCACCCATGTCCACGTGACCTGTACTCTCTCATGCACATGCGTGTACATAAAAATAAAAGTAAATCTTTTAAAAAAGCATTCATCATCCCTAGTCAGCAGAAAAATGCAAATGAGAACAACTTTGAGAAACCGGCTCACCCCAGTCAGAATGGCTGTCACCCAAAAATCTGATTACAAAAGCTGGAGACGATGCAGGGAAAAGAAAAGCTCTTCTCCCTTCTGACGGGTGGTACAATTAATATAGAGCTATTATGGAATTCAATTTCAAGATCCCCAAAAAGTCAAAACTAGAGCTCCTTCTTCCCTGGGCACACACCCAGAGAACTCTCTCTCACGTCACAGATTTATCTGTGTCTCTGTGCTTATTGCTGTTTTCTTCACTGTGAAAAGGGAACAAAACCAGCCTAGTGGCCTCTCATAGAAGAATGGATAAGGAAAATATACAAAACAACATGGAATATTAATTTTTGAGAACTATTTATTTTTTATTTTATGTGTATGGGTGTTTTTCCTTCATGTCTGTGTACCACATACATGCCTAGTCCCCATGGAGGCCAGAAAAGGCCATCAGATCCCTAGAACCAGAGTGACCGATGGTCATGAGGCACCATGTGGGTGCTGGAACGTGAATTCAGGTCCTCTGGAAGAGGCACCAGTGCTCTTAGCTGCTGAGCCGTCTTTCTAGCTCCCCAAATGGAATATTAATAGACTCTAAAGAAAAGTGAAAATAGGAAGTTTATAGGAAAATGGATTGTACTGAAAAGCATACTATTAAGTGACAAACTCTGAAAGGAAACTCTTTGTTTCCCTTACCTGCTAATTAAATGGCTTAGTGAACTCATGTGTGACTTGCTCCCAAATGCTAGAGTCTTGTTTATTCACTTCTAAACCTACAACGGGCTGCCATGTCTTCATTGTCAAGTTAGTTGGACCTTGAGCTTCATGAGGAAAACCTCAATTGTCTCTGTGAGATGTGGACACCTCAGGTGAGTGTGTGAGGTGAGGAAACCTCAGGTGAGTGTGTGAGGTGAGGACACGTCAGGTGAGTGTGTGAGGTGAGGACACCTCAGGTGAGTCTGTGATGTGAGAACATCTCAGGTGAGTGTGTAAGGTGAGGACACCTCAGGTGAGTGTGTGAGGTGAAGACATCTCAGGTGAGTCTCAGAGGTGTTTCCAGAGATGATTAACTAAAATGAGTGTCACCATACCATGTGTTGCTCATACTATGTGCTGACATAGTAGGTCGACACTTGAATCTCACCAGCAATTCCTACATTTTCTTCTAAAGAAAAATTAGATTTGGTTAAGCTGGAAGTTATTTTTTGACATCAACTTCATTCATTTTCCACTAAATGTTTCAGTTTTTTAATTTACACTCTTTCCTTGCATGCATACGTATTATCTCTATGCATGTAAAATTAGTTTTGTGGTTCTGTAGATCAAATAAAGCTGTGTTTTAATGCAGATGTGAGACTTTTTTGAAATTTATGTTATTAATATCAATGGATCTGAAGTTAACTGATTTACTTTAAGACCAGTCAGTTACGAACTCTCACACTGTATTTAATGCTGTCCTTACAAAGGTGCATGGCGCTTGCTTTCATTTTCACATTTTTGTGAAAGAATCCACTTTTTTTTAGGGTACATTTGATATTTCTTACCCTGGCTATAAAAGATGTTTTAAGACAAAATGTGCCATTTGAGCATATGACCATTTAACTTGTCTCCCAATTGGCTTTATCAACTGATGGTCATGGCATCGGTTTACAGACTCCACCAGTCCAGACACTTCCAATCACTGCTGTGCTTGAGGCATGGTTGTCTTACCTCTAAAAGGAGATGAGTTTTCGGAGACACCAGTTTCCTCTCTGAAGGAGTGCTGTGTGGAGAAGGCTTCTGTGGAGCCAATGCTAATGTCCCCTCTTCTTCTCCCTTCTTCCCTCCTTCCATCTCCTCCTCTCTTTTCTTGAACACTGTCATCCATACCTGTAGCTCCCATTACCGAGGACATAACAAGCCAGAATGCCTTGAGAGACACTGCTTCTGTGAGGAGGTATGGAGTTTTGATGCAGGATGACGGGGAACCGAGGTGGGTCAGTCCCCCATGAGCCGACTTGAACTCTCTTATAGTGGAGGCACAGTCTGGCAGCCTACAATCGATGAGTCACAGTAAGAGAGAATTAGAAGGTATGTTGTAAGACTCCACAGACTTTTAAGTTCTCAAGAAATGACCACAGGCCAAAGAGCATCAATGTGTTTGTAACTGAACTACTTTTTTAGAAAATTTTCCAAGCTTTTGGTCTCTAGGCAAAATTGGTAATGTTAAGGCATTTTCGTGGTTTTGTTTTCATTCAATGAAGATAGATGAAAATGTAATTTCCTTTGTATTAAAACTATAGGAGTGCTGGTCGACCTTACTTTTTAGAGCATTTGAAACTTTTATGACTTCAAATAGAAATATTCAACAAAGATAGTGTTTACAGTGAAATTAATTTAGGATAAAGTCATTTTTAAACTTTATAAGCATGACTCTGTGTTTATTATTATTCATTATATTATTTCTCAGTTAAACAACTTTTACTATTAATCTAAAAAAGAAAAGATACAAATTCCAGAAGACAACTGGGAGAGGAATACTATGGTTATTTTCAATCTTCATTGCAAACTTGACTGGATTGAGACTCACCTAGGACAGTGTTTCTCAACCTCTGGGTAGCAACCTCTTTGGGGGAGTCAAAGGACTTTTTCAAGACTGTAAGAGAACATAGTTGAAAATTACAGTTAGAAATAGCAATGAAAATAACTATAGGTGAGGGTCACCACATGAAGGGCAGCATAAAATATGAGACACTGTATTAAAGGGTTGCAGCATTAGGAAGGTTGAGAACCATTGGCCTAGGAGATTGATGAGATTTTCCTCTGAGTATGGCTAGAAGGCATTTACGGGAATGCATATGATGTGGAACCCCCACCCCAATGCAGTTGCCCCTATCTCCAGTCAGAATAAAAGGGGAAAAGAGAAAGACAGTCTAGTGCAGCTGTCCCATCCTCCATTTGTTGCTGACGTAATCTGAGCCATGTCTCTCACCCATGCCATCCCTGCTGTGATAGGCTGAGCCCTCCAAGGCCATGAGCCAAAACATGTGTTCTTTCTTTGCCTTGTTTTTGCCAGATATTTTAATCATAGTGATGTGAGAGAAACTCAATCGCCACACCACCAGCCCTCTGTGGTGAGTCATGCTGAGAGGGAGCAGAGGATGTGACTCATTATCCATGAAAAATAGGAAAGGTAGATAGTTTTCCCTCCAGAGAATAGTGTTACTATAGCAATGTGTTAGACAGTCTTTAATTGACTGAATAATTTATTGGTATTTCCTTGTCTGCCGTCAGGTATGGTTTGGATGTGAAATGGAAATGCTCCTATAGGCTCATGTGTTGAACCTTGGTCCCCAGTTGTTTGCACTGTCTGGGAAAGGTTATACCTATTAGGAGGTAGAGCCTCAGTGGGAGAAGTGGGTCACCAGAGTGCAGCCTTGAAGTACCACAGCCCTATCCACTTACTATTCATTCATTCAAATGCAGAAGCAATATGGCCTCACTTCCTGTTCACTTGCTCCTAAATGCAGAACCAATGTGACTTCACTTCCTGTTCACTCATTCTTTAATGCAGAACCAATGTGACCTCACTTCCTGTTCACATGTTCCTAAATGCAGAACCAATGTGACCTCACTTCCTGTTCACTCTTTCCTAAATGCAGAACCAGTGTGACCAGTCCATCTCCTGTTCTTTCCATCATTCTTCTCTCACCATGATCTGTAAACCAAAAAACTCTTCCTTCATTAAATGTCTTCTCTTTAGGGTGTTTGTGGCAGCAATGTGAAAGATGACTGACACTCAGATTGCCTAACTTGCCTAAGGCCCCTTTCTTCCAATAACAGCAAATTTCATGAAAGACATGTTTTTAAGTCAATGCAGTTTAATTAGGACTGGTTCCACTCCCAGATGCAGGGTAATTGTGCCTAGTGCTTCTTTGTCATAGAGGCTGGCTTGTAACAGGAAGGCTGCTTGTTTGTCCCAGCTGCCCAGAACCAAAATAACCACACAGAAACTTTATTAATTAAATCACTGCTTGGTCCATTAGCTCTAGCTTCTTATTGGCTAATTCTTACATCTTCATTTAACTCATTTCTATTTATCTGTGTAATGCCACATGGCAGTGGCTTACTGGCTAAGTTTCGGCAGCATGTCTTACTCTGGCAGGATCCATTGCATCTCTCTAACTCTGCTTTCTTCCTTCCAGAATTCAGTTACATCTTCCCCACCTACCTAAGTTCTGCCCTATCAATAGGCCAGGGAAGTTTCTTTATTCATTAACCAAGAAAAGCAATACACAGAGGGGACTCCCACATCACCTCCCCTTTTCTGTTTAAATAAAAAGAAAGGTTTTAATTTTAACATAGCAAAATTACATATAACAGTATCAAGCAAGAATTACAGTTACAATATTTCTATTTACTTTATCTTTTATCATAACTAAGGAAAACTATAACTATAATTAATCTATCTATTCTTCAACTCCATCAAAATCTCCAGAAGGATTTAATATTACCTATGTAAACTGGAAGTGCATTGCAAGCAACTTCCAAAACTCTAGAATTGACAGAGACATCTAGCTGCCCGGACAGTTACCCAAAGTTCTTCTGTACTGTTGGGGCATCCATCTTCAGCCTACAGGCCCATAGTATCTCACAGACTCTTTCATGAAGCAGGAACCCCAAAGGATCATCTTACCTTTAGGCAAGTTCATCAATCATTTCTCTGCAGGTCCTTCATGTCCAGTGAAGCAGTCCAGGAAAGAGCAGTTTCTTGCTCAAATGGGTAACAAACTCCATAAGGAGCCTCTTTGATGCCCCTCTTCCTCTTGAAGTAGCTGGGTGCTGCCAGGAGCAGACATGTCTCATTGTCATGAAGAACCCTAAATTCTTAAAACATTTTAGATGCTATATTTTGAAGGTCTCTGAAAGATTTGAAGAAAACCTAACTGAAGTATATGTCTATACATCTAGAAAACCTAACTAACATGACTACAAGCTTGACTATTACAGATGACTATCTATTAACCTATATTTCTTAATTATAAATGAACTACACAACCACAATACCTTAATCAATACTAGAAATGTACATATAACAAAATTGACCTCATATTTGTATCGATAAACCAAGATTCATACCAATGCAAATCTCTATAGCATATCCCCCTTTAAATGTAAACAAATAATTATAGTCAATATTTGGGAATATGGGCATAATTTTGTCCATACTACTTCCTGCTGTTTGGAGGTGCTGTTAATCAGGTCTTTTATGCTGTATCCTGTGTGCTAGGTTTCTCTCAGTCAGCAGTAGGGCAAAGTAATTTTTTGAGGGTATTCACAGCAATTTTTCAGGAGGGGCATGGTCTATCAAACCATATTTGTCTAGAAGCAATTTAGAGGTTCTCATCTTCTGTGATAACAAAAGAAGAAACTCTTTTCCAAAGCAACTTATCCTTAGACCCAAATTTTGAAGTCAAGATACCTTTATAATATACATGCAGGTTTAGCTTAGCAGCCCATACAACAAAATGTCTCTCTGTGCTTAGCTCCTTTACAGTCAAAAATTCAAAGAAAACACAATAATATACATAATCCAGACTCTCTGTGAATTTTCCATTTTAATCTGTACTCTGTCTCTTTAAAGACTTTACCCTTTTTTTCAAAGCATTAACTTTATTTTATGACTACCTATTCTCTTTTTCTTCTCTCTTCCAAGTCTATGTTCATTTTATCCAACACTGTGACCCATTTATAAGTCTTTTTCATCTGAATTTGTTTTTATTGCAGTATCTGAAATTCTTTTCTGACCAGAAGCATTTTTTAAAATGCTAAGCACTTAAGAATCTAAACTGCAATATTGCTAGGCCAAATAAAGTACTAGCTGCTAGTTCTGCCCAGCCCAGCATGGCGGAAGCCACTTGCCCTCTGAGAGCCAAGCACACGGCCCCACTTCCAGGCACACAAGTGTCCACGTCACCATCAAGCAAGCCATAGAATTCTGCTCACAAACCTCAGTCAAATGTTCTGTCTCCAAAAGGGCATCATTTCAGAATGGATAGTGAAAAGAGTTTCCTTCCCACTTCTCTAAAATCTGGGAATCTACACATCTGGGCCTGGGGGCAGCCATCTTCCTCTTAGAGAACTGGAAATTCAGCCAAGCTGGAGAAGGGATGTCAGAGTCTCAGTCTCAATGACATCATTTGTCCCGAATTATACCTCATGATGAGGCAAGTCTCATTCTGGGCTGTTTCAGCTGCATGGATAAAGAATTTCCTTTTTAGGTAAAACAAACTTGAGATGTGTTCCTTGTAACTTGAAGAGCTTCAAGTTCTAGTGGGAGATTGTATGTGTGTGTGCGTGCGTGCATGCATGCATGCACCTGTGCACACGTGCACACTTGTGTCCACTTTGCTTTTGGAAGCTCGTCTCAGGGACCAGGAGACCCACACACTTGTTTGGCTGGCTGGTCAGAGAGCCCATATGACCTGCCCTTTCACTGTCTCCTCAGTATTTCGATGACAAGGGTACACTGCCATGTCAAGCAGGTTTTTTGCTACAGGTTCTAGAAATGGATCTCAGGTCCCCATATTGACTGAGTTGATCTCCCCATGCCCTATTGTACGAAATTATGAGATTATAAGTGTGCTCTAATTTCATCCTCTAGCGAATCAAGAATCTAAAAAAAAAATCCAGAATCTAGACTCTGGAGTATTCTATTGTAAGGATCACACAGTTGTAGAGGGTTTAGAATTCACCTGCAGATGCAGTCCGAACTGACAGCTGTGCCTCAGTCTGAAGACTGAGGACCATGCTCATTTTTCTCTCAAAATAGCTGGAGAATGTGGGGGAAGGGTCATCCCTGTAACTGTCTTCTTTGTGAAGTTGTTCTCCACAAGGTAATTAGAGACTCTTCTCCTCTAGGTCTGGGAATTTAAGTTACAAGGGCAGATTCCAAGAAGACCTGCACAGCTCCTGAGAATTTAAATACATGATAAATAAGTCACCCTATTAATCAATAAGACGAGTAGAGATAGAACAGTCATAAAAATGTAAGCTATTTAGTGAAAGATATACTGTTAATAGGATGAGATTTGAAAAGCATTAAACACTGGATCATTTTCTTTACAAAAACATCCCGTCTCTATCTCTGTCTCCTTGCAACATTAAGCACAAATGAGTTCAGGCAAAATATTAAGTCTTTCAATGATTTATTGTTAATAGTAAATTCGGAGGGAAAACATCCCAATTTGAGGCATGATTGTTATTGAAGGACAGTCGGAGCTTTTATTCCGGGCACTCAGTATGTTAGCTCATCTTCTTTCTTTTGCATATTCATAGTCATGGTCATTTTAGAGGCACTGTACATAGCTAGATTTCTTTTTATTTCTTTACTGTGGTGTCCTCTGGTTGGAAAGATTCCACAATTTAATATTTCCCCCAGCAGACAAGTTTTAAAGACTTGATTTTACTTTCACAGAAAAGATATGAAAACAAGGTTCATGGAAAATGAGATGCAAGCCCAGGCCACTGTGTGATTGCAATCTGGCCCCACAAGACTTTGCTTTGACAATTTCCCCCTGTTCCATGTAACAATTGCATTTGTATTCTGCAGCTATTTTGTTGTGGGTTCCTTTGTTCATCCCATCCCTTATCAGATTGGAAACCCTTCCTTATCTCTGTGCCTTCCTGTGCCAGCAGAAACACAATTTTGAACCAAGTCAACAAAACCTTATTTATATACTTCCACAGGCCTGGAAACCCCTGAAGCTGAAATAACCGTGGGAGGTATTCTCTGACAAATTGAAGCATTTGAGGAAGACAGGGGACATGTCAGATTCCCCATTCCAGACACAAGATCTGAAATCAGCCTGCTGTTTGTTAAATGTCTGTCTGCACCGG
The DNA here is from genome assembly GCF_018167655.1 of Microtus oregoni. Taxonomy (NCBI): domain Eukaryota; kingdom Metazoa; phylum Chordata; class Mammalia; order Rodentia; family Cricetidae; genus Microtus; species Microtus oregoni. Next base: position 6,912,715 of record NW_024543978.1, read on the forward strand.
ACCCCAACGTAGAGCTATTGCACACCCCAAATGATCCTTGCTGCTTTTAGATCATCCAAAGTGAAGTAGAGAGTTTTTAAATGATCCGATGGGCATCCACCCCTAAGACAGACACTGTGAGTCTCACACAAGAGACAGATGATGCTGATCTAGAGGGGCTGTCATTTACCCATCAGAAAGTCACCCATCAACTCCAAAAGTCTTTTACTTACCCAAGACTGTATTTGAACAGAAAAGCGGTTTATATGATACGATTAGCCACCTTCTCCCCTGCCCTGAACAAACATCATCAGCTAGCTGACCTGGGCCCTAGGGTTCTGCCTGTTTCTGCCTCCCCATCTTTGGGGTTATGAATGTGCAGCAACCATAATATCTGAGTTTTTTTTAAATGTAGTTTCTGGGATTGAACTCAAGTCCTTGTGTTTGAAAGGCAAGCACTTTCTGACCGAGGATCTCCCAGGCCCATTGTATATAATTATAACATTGAAATACCAATGGAAGAAACTCAGGGGACAGGCTTCAACTACACAGAGCAGACCATGAGGTGAGTGAGTTATCACCCACTAAGCTGGGCACCCCACTCTCTAGGACCTCAGTACTGGGGAAAAACCCTGGATTACTCCCCCATCTACCTCAGCTTCAGTAGCTAGCCAGGAGGCCAGTTTCCTGCAAGTAGGCTTCTACAACACTCACACCTCATAGATTGGACCCTGTAAGCTACAAGTCTCACTTTGCCCCCAAATTCAGAGGAACTCTGAAGCGCAGGCTGCAATTGCACAGAGGGGACCAAAAGAGCAGACCAAGAGAAACCTCAGTGGCTCTCCGAGACACAGACAGTGACTGCACAGAGAAGACCAGCAGCAGCTCCCTAAGACATGGACAGCAACAGCAAGGATTGGACCAAGAGCTAAAGACACTGCTGGCATGAATTGAAGGAAGAGGTGGGTAGGTGCCAATGCAAGAATTCATTCAGCATCCTAAAAAGCAACATGATAACACCAGAACCCAGTGGCCATACAACAGGAAGATTTTTGATCATCCTAACCCAGAAGAAGCAGAGGAAAACAATTTTGCATATGACTTTATGAGAATGATAGAGACCCTTCAAGAGGAAATGAAAACATCCCTTAAAGAAATGGAGGAAAAGACAAATAAAAAGTTAGAAGAAATCAATAAATCTCTTAAAAAAATGCAAGAAAACCAAAAAACAACAATCAAACAGGTGAAGCAAGTAGTTCAAGACTTGAAAACTGAATTAGAAGCAATAAAGAAAACACAAGCCAAGGGAATTCTGGAAATGCAAAACCTGGGTGAATGAATGAGAACTACAGAGGCAAACATAACTGGTGTGGGAAGTACTTTATATCTGTGTTGCTTTTTTTGGTTAATAAAGAAACAACTTTTGGTCAATTACTTAACAGAATATATATATATATATATATATATATATATATATATATAGAGAGAGAGAGAGAGAGAGAGAGAGAGAGAGAGAGAGGCAGAGAGAGAGAGGCACACAGAGAGAGAGAGAGAGAGGCAGAGAGAGAGAGAGAGAGAGAGAGAGAGAGAGAGAGAGAGAGTAGGCAGAGTCAGAGAGAAGCCATGTAGCCGCCTGCAGGAGACAGACACCTCTGCTGGAACCCACCGGAACCTTGCTGGTAAGACACAGCCACGTGGCATGACACAGGTTAACAGAAATGGATTAATTTAAGATATAGGAGTTAGCCAGAAGTATGCTTGGGCTGTTGGCCAAACAGTGTTGCAATTAATACAGATTTCTGTGTGATTATTTCGGGAGTCAGGGTAGCCAGGAAATGAACAAGCAGCCTCCTCAACACATAACCAACAGAATACAAGAGATGGAAGAAAGAATCTCAGGTGTTGAAGATACTATAAAGGAAATAGGTTCATTGGTCCCAGAAAACATTAAGTCCTACAAATTCTTAACACTAAACATCCAAGAAATCTGGGACACCATAAAAAGACCAAACCCAAAAATATTAGAGATACAAGAAGGAGAAAAACTCCAGCTCAAAGGCACAGAAAATATATTTAACTAATAATAGAAAAAAAAAAACCCTTTTCCAACCTAAAGAAAGATGTGCCTATGAAGATACAAGAAGCTCACAGAATACCTAATGGACTGGATCAAAAAAAGTCCCCTCACCACATAAGAATCAAAACACTAAACATACAGAATAAAGAAAGACTATTAAAAGCAGCAAAGGAAAAAAGGCCAAGTAACATATAAAGGCAGACCTATCAAAATTACACCTGACTTCTCAGTAAAAACTATGAAAAGCCAGAAGGTCCTGGTCAAGTGTTATACAGATGAAAGCTCAGACTACTATACCCAGCAAAACTTTCAATCACTATCAAAGGATAAAACAAGATATTCCATGACAAAGCCAGATTTAATCAATACCTATCCACAAGTACAGCCTTACAGAAAGTAGTAGAAGGAAAAGTCCAACCCAAGGAAGCTATTACACACACCCCCCACCAAAAAAAAAACCCACAGGCAACAGATAACCTCACACCAGAAAACCCCAAAGAAAAGAAGCACACAAACACTACCATCCAAAATGACAGGAATCAGCAATCACTATCACTGGTCACTAATATCTCTTAATATCAATGAACTCTCTTCACCTATAAAAAGACACAGGCTAAGAAAATTGATATGAAAACAGGATTCATCCTTCTGCTGCATGCTAGAAACACACCTCAACCTCAAAAATGGACACTACCCCATAATAAAGGATTGGGAAAAGATTTCCCAATCAAATGGACCTAAGAAACAAGTGGGTGTATCTATCCTAATGTCTTTAAAAAAATAGACTTCAAACTAAAATCAATCAGATGAGATGGAGAAGTACACTTCATACTCATCATAGGAAAAATCCATCAAGATGAAGTTTCAATCCTGACATCTGTTGTCCAAATATAAGAGCACACACATATATAAAAGAAACATTACTAAAGCTTAAGTCACAATCAAACCCCAGACTTCAACACCCCACTCTCCCCAATGGACAGGTCAACCAGACAGAAACTTAGAGAAATAAGAGAACAAACAGATGTCATGACTCAAATGAACTTAGCAGACATCTAGACAACATTTCATGCACACACACACACACACACACACACACACACACACACACACACACACACAAAACCTTCTCAGCACCTCATGGAAACTTCTTTAAAATTGGCCACATTCTTGGTAACAAAGCAAACCTTAACAGATACAAAACATTGGAATAACCCCCTGTCTTATCAGATCACCATGACTTAAAGCTAGAATTCAACAACAACACTAATTGCAGAAAACCTACAAACTCATGGAAATTGAACAGTGCTCAACTGAATCACCCCTGAGTCAAGGAAGAAATAAACAAAGAAATTACAGACATCCTAGAATTAAATGAAGGTACAACATACTCAGACCTATGGGACACTATGAAAGCAGTGCTAAGAGGAAAGTTCATAGCACAAAGTGCCTACTTAAAGAAAGTAGATAAATCTCACTCTAGTGACTTAAGAGCACACCTGAAAGCTCTAGAACAAAAACAAGCAGACTCACCCAGGAGCAGTAGATTATAGGAAATAATCAAATTGAGGCCTGAAATCAATAAAATAGAAACAAAGAAAACAATACAAAGAATCAAAGAAATAAAGAGCTGGTTCTTTAAGAAAATCAACAAGATAGAAAAATCCTTAGCCAAACTAATCAAAAAGCCGAGAGAGAACATCTAAATTAACAAAATCAGAAATGAAAAAGGGGCTATAACTACAGACAAGGAGGAAATCCAGAGAATCATTAGGTCATACTAAAAAAAAAAAAAAAACAAACCTGTACTCCACAAAATTGGAAAATGTAGAAGTGGACAATTTTCTGGATAGTTACCATATACCAAAATTTAATTAAGACCAGGTGAACAATTTAAATATACCTATAACCTGCAAGGAAATAGAAGCGGTCATCAAAAGCCTCCCAACCAAAAAAAGCCCAGGGCCGGATGATTTCAGTGCAGAATTCTACCAGCCCTTCAAAGAAGAGATACTATTGTTCCACATAATAGGAACAGAAGGAACATCACCAAACTCTCTTATAAGGCTACTGTTACCCTGATACCAAAACCACACAAAGACTCAACCAAAAAAGAGAATTACAGACTAATCTCCTTCATGAACATTGATGTAAAAATAATAAAATACTGGCAAACTGAATCCAAGAACACATAAAAAGAATTATCCACGATGATCAAGTTGAAGGGATGCAGGGATGGTTCCATATATGAACATCTATCAATGTAATCCACCATATAAATAAATGGGAAAAAATCATATGATCATCTCATTAGTTGCTGAAAAAAGCATTTGACAAAATCCAGCTCCCCTTCATGATAAAGCTCTTGGAGAGATCAGAGATTCAAGGAACGTATCTCAACATAATAAAAGCAATATACAGCAAGCTGATAGTCAACATCAAATTAAATGGAGAGAGACTCAAAGGGATTCCTCTAAAATCATGAAGAAGACAAGGCTGTCCACTCTCTCCATATCTATTCAACATAGTTCTTAAAGTTCTAGCTAGAGTAATAATACATCAAAAGGAGATCATGGGGATACAAATGGGAAAGGAAGAAGTCAAACTTTGCTATTTGCAGAAGATATGATAGTATACAAAAATGACCCCAAAACTCTACCAGGGAACCCCTATAACTGGTATATATACCTCCAGTAATGTGGCAGGATACAAGATCATCTCATAAAAATCAGTAGCCCTCTTATATGCAAATCAAAACGACTCTGAGATACCGACTTTCACCAGTCAGAATGTGTAAGATGAAAAACATCAATGATAGCTTATGCTGGAAAGGATGCAGAGTAAGGGGAACACTCCTCCACTGCTGGTGGGAATGCAAACTTGTACAACTACTTTGGAAATCAATATGGCAGTTTCTCACAAAATTGGGAATCAGCCTACCTCTAGACCCAGCAAAATCCAAAGGATGCTCAATCACATTACAAGAACATTTGTTCAACTATGTTCGTAGCAGCATTATTTGTAATAGACATAACCCGGAACTAACCTAGTTGCCCCTCAGCAGAAGAATGGATAAAGAAAATGTGGTTCATTTTACACAATAGAGCACTACTCAGTGGTAAAAACAACGACATCTTGAAATTTGCATGCAAACGATGGAACTAGAAAAAACCATACTGATGAGGTAGCCCTGACCCAGAATGATGAGCATGGTATGTACTCACTCATAAGTGGATATTAGATGTAAAGCAAAGGATAACAGGCTTATAGCCCACAACCCCAGAGAAGGTACGTTACAAGGAGAACCCTAAGAGAAATATTATATAGATCCCCCTGGGAAGAGGAAATAGACAAGCTCTCCTGACAAAATTGGAAGCATAGGGGTGGAGAGAAAAGGGAGGGCAGAAGGAGAGGAGGAGGGGAGAAGCAGATGGGGTAGAATAACTTGACAGAACAGGATGGTAGAAACAGGGGAAGGACAGAGACAGAGAGCAAGGAAAGTGATATCTTGATTGAGGGAGCCATTGTGGGGCTAGTAAGAAACCTGGCACTAGAGAAATTGCCAGGAATCCACAGGATGACCCCAGCTAAGACCCTAAGCAATAGAGGAGAGGGTGCCTGAACTGGTTTTGCCCTGTAGTCAGATTGATGATTATCTTAAATGTCACCATATAACCCTCATTGAGCAACTGATGGAAGCAGAGGCAGAAATTCACAGAGGAACACTGTGCTGAACGACCAAATCCAGTCTAAGAGTGGGAGGAGTGAGAATATGAGCAAGAGTTCAAGACCATGATGGGGACACTCGCTGAAACAGCTTAGCTGAGTTAATGGGAGCACACAACACTGGCTTGACAGCAAGAGAACCAGCATAGGACCAAACTAGGCCCTCTGAATATGGGTGACAGTTGTTTGGCTGGGGCAGACTGTGGGACCACTGACAATGAGACTATGTACTGACTTTTTGGAATCCATTCTCTTTGGAAGGATACCTTGCTCAGTCTAGATACAGTGGCGAGGGCCTTGGTCCTGCCTCAAAGCAATGTGCTAGACTTTGTTGACTCCCTATGGGTAGCTTTACCCTCTCTGAGGAGTGGATGGAGGTGGGGAAGGGGGTAAAGAAGATGGAAGGAGGGGAGGGAGTAGGAACTTGGACTGGTATGTAAAATGAGAAAAAGATAGTTTTTCAAAAATAAATAATTAAATTAAAAAAGGAATGACAAAAAGGAAGAAATGGCCAAAAGAAAAAAGAAATGAGAAAAAGAAACTCAGAGGAGCAAAAAGCTTCATTTTTTTCCTCAGAGAAATTATTCCCAGTTTGCCACCCAAGGAGTTTGTTTCTCATTTTCTGACTCAATCATTTATTAAAAGCAACTTTCAAGGTTGATATTTTAAATGCATTTCTATAAATCTTCAAGGGCAGCCCTGCATAATTATTTGCTCACCGTTGAGTTCCCAGAAACAAATGCTTGGCACACAATAGGCGTGTAAGTGCTTGAAAAGGAATGATGTGCTTCTTTGCCGGTTGTAGAAATGTTTTCTGTGATGCTGGGAGGGGCCGTAGGTGTGAAGCAACAATGGAGGAGTGGTGTGAAATTCACAGAACTGAAACGTAAAACAAATGTCTAAGGGTCTGGAGAGACAGTTCAGCAGTTATGAGGACCTGTTCTGACTGAGGATCCGAGTTTGGTTGCCAGCACCCAATGGTGCCTCATGACCATCTGTAACTCCAGTTCCAGGGGATCTCATGCCCTCTTCTGACCTGTGAGGGTACCGGGCATGCACATGGGACACGGACATGTATTCATGCAAAACACTCACACATATAAAGGAAAATAAATAAATACATAAATATAAAAGAATTGAAAAAACTTTAATAAGACTATTAATTGAGCATGTTGCTAGTATAGAAAGGCCCGGTAGAGGCTTGAACATCTTTTCAACACCCTTCTGGGACATACATTCAATAATTTCCATACTGTTTGTCTCTTTCCTGTTGCTCTAATCATTGCTTTGGAATAATTTTCAGGTCCACATTCCTCATATAGGGGTCACTTATGGATATATAAAAGTAGAGCTTAAAACCATTAGACATGGTCCTCTTCTTAAGAGCTGGCCTTGAGTGTGACTGGACTCCCTTTGTGTCAAATATCACACAAGCAAATGAGTCCTTTGAGATTCTTCTAGACAGTCAGTTTCCAGGTAAGATGTCACAGTTAACAACTTGCAAGAAGGGGATTCTGTTCTTTGGGAGCACAGATAGAATAACAACAGCTCATGTGCTCGCTCACAGGCATACTCCACAGTTAGTGAACCTACATTAAGTCCTAACTGGGACTGAGGCAGGGATAGCTGATATAGACACACTTTATTCTAGTGCTTCTCCAGCCATGGTCCAGGAAACAGGAACTCACAGATGTTCTTATCTGGAGGCAAAGGAAGGAGGGGCTTTTTGCTAAGCTAAAGTTAAAAACTCCTGTCTCCTAAAGCTCTTTCTTTGAAACACACAAATTATTTTTCACATTAAATGTTCCCCTCAGCTTATAAAAAAGTTGATAATCTCATTCACAATTAAACAAGTAACTCTATTTGTAGCAAATAATGCTTTCTGGGTGTATCCAGATAACTGACTGCGTATCCAACTAACAATCATTTTTGCAAGGTATCCAAGTCGCCAGGAGACCACAGCACATCTACCTGTCTTTCCAAGCTAGAATCCCCAGTCATCTTTGAAGTTTCCAGATTCTTAAATGGCATTATAACATGGTTTTTAGTAATAAAATATAGTACTATACAGTTTTGTAAGCATGATGTCTATGCATTGAGTACAGAACAAGCTAGAACTGGCTCCTTAGCTTACATTTATTGAGTTTGCTCATTTTCCAATGCACTTGAATTCTCTCTATTATAGTGTCAGAGATCATACACATCAACTTAACAAAAGAGCAACTGTTTATCTATCTATCTGTCTATCTATCGTCTATCTACCATCTATCTATCTACCTACTATCTGTCTGTCTGTTTATCTATCTTGCAGGTACTTTGAGCCATTCTTGAAGAAGTGATTTAATTCTGCAGCTCCCATAGTATCTATGGGATTAGGTAATATGTCAATTAGTTTTTCTGAATTGCATTTATCACCTCCAGTCCTGTTGTGTACGATTATCACACTTATCACACTGCATAGTTTAATAACTATTAGAAAAACATTCAACCAGTATACCAGAATTGAGATTATTTTTTTTAACCCAAACACTATTGCTTAGAATGAAGCTTAAAGGGGTTTCAAGATTTAGAAAAGAACTTGATTTACAAAAAGTAAATAAAGAAAAATGTTTGAAGCATTAAGAGCATGGCAAATATGTGGAAAATGTCTCTAAGGACTTATATGAATTTTTAAAGTTTGACAAACACTGGGCTTATTAATGCAAGAGAATGGTCTTCATGGTCACTCTTCTGCCTCGAATCATGTGCTTTGACTAGAGGTAACCAAACCTGACATTGTAATTACAATCTCTTGAGAAACCATTGCTCACTTTAACACAGTTTTTTTCTGTAGACCAATTAAATACTAACCTCTGGACATGAAATTTGATAATCAATAACTGATGGGTTTTTTTTCTTTTCTTTTTTTTCAGGGGAAGAGAGTGGAGATGGTGGAGACATTATTTTTATCCTATATAGCTTTGGCTGGCCTGGAGTTTAGGAATTTGCTGTGTATTCTAGGCTGGCTTTGAACTTTGGTCTTCATTTCATAGCTTCCCAAGTGCTGGGATCACAGGGAAATCTGGTCTGCTAGGAGCTGATAATTCTTTAGCATTCCCTGTGACTCCCTTGTACAGCCAAGGTTGAAACCTATGGGTGAAAGATTCATTTGCATTTATGGGTTATGGTTTCTTCTCCCCAAGAGTTTCTGAATTCTCCATACTTTGACCTCATGTTTACACTTTATGCCTTTATGGTTGGATGTCAGTGTCCCCCCAATTTAAATACTTTCTTCCAAGTTAATGATTCTTTAGGAAGCTGTGAAACTGGGGAAGTATGGTCCAGCTGGCAGGAAGTAGGTCACCAGTAAAGGGCCTGCAGTGTTATAACTCATCTTCGTTCTGATCTGGTCCACAGGGATATAAACACACATATGGCCAGTTTCAATGCCTGATACATGAGGATGTGAACACACATACACCCAGTTCCCACCACCTGATCCACCGGGACAGGATGTAAACACACATGCAATCAGTTCCCACCACCTGATCCACCAGGTCAGGATGTAAACACACATACAGCCAGTTCCCACCACCTGATCCACCGGGACAGGATGTAAACACACATGCAATCAGTTCCCACCACCTGATTCACCAGGACAGGATGTAAACACACATACAGCCAGTTCCCACCACCTGATCCACCAGGTCAGGATGTAAACACACATACAGCCAGTTCCCACCACCTGATTCACCAGGACAGGATGTAAACACACATGCAATCAGTTCCCACCACCTGATTCACCAGGACAGGATGTAAACACACATACAGCCAGTTCCCACCATATGATCCACCAGGATGTAGACACACATACAGCCAGTTTCCACTATCATAGACCAAGTTGTCCCAGCCACCCTTTCTTTCCCATCGTGGTGGACTTATAAGTCCCTGAACTGTGTGCACAGATAAAGCCTTTTCCCCTTAACTTGCTTGTATGACAGAGGCAAGAAAAACAAAGCAAAGCAAAAGAAAACAAAACAAAATAAAACAAAGCAAACAGTAATACCCAAGTCAATCTGATTAGCCTGCTCCTGTCTGCTTGTCTGGTCTTGTCTTGCTATTTTGCCTTTCTTGACTAAGAACTAAAAACTAACCCACCAGGGAGCGCATAGGCCCGTCAACAGGATGTATCTCTACTAACTTCCTGCCTCAACCATTTTTTTTAACGCCAGTTTTTGCTGCCTGGCTATTTTTAGCCTATGCGATCCTGGGCAAATCCTAGCCAGAACCTGAAGATGAAATGTTTTCTAGTGGAAGCAGAGTCTGAGACAAATCCTAGCAAACGTCGGAGGATGTTTTCAATGATGAGTTTCCCTTGCAAGGCTGCGTGCTTCTGCAGTGAGCCGTGGGTTAACTCCCCCTGGTATAGGACCTAAAGAAAACTTTTCTTGAGTTAGAGGGTAATTACCACAACATTTAAAAGTCAGATTCTGCTTCCTTACTGTCTGCATTTGCATCCCACCCTGGACTCTGTCCTTGCTTCCTTGTCAAATCTCTCAACTGGAGCAGGTGTGGTAGAAGATAATCTGCTTGCATGGGCATTTATTTTGTTTTTGATTCTTATTACCAAGTGACTATTTGATGCATCCAATGTGTTGGGGGATGTGGAGGGACTACACCTGCAAAAATAGATTTCATGTGATCTTTCCAGACTGAGTGTCCAGATGCTTAGGTTTATGATTGAGGTACTGAGTACGGAGCATCGATGCTCCAAAACACAGAAGCCCAAAGAGAAAGGAAGTTATTCCCCTGCCTCAACATCGACCTATTTATTCTCTTACATCTGCAGCTCATTTGCTCTTTTCTAAGATGCATACAAATGTAAAACCCGACTTGAATCTTGTCTTCGCTACACACAGCGTTTCAACCACAGCCTGTTAGTTTTTCCTGTCTCCCTTCTATGCCTTCCTCTATTAACTCCTTCCGGCAGTGACCTTCCATGTCTGCAGTTGGCTTTTGGTATCTCTCAAGGGCGACTGTGAGCTCCAAGCTGGTACACTACTGAACTGAAGAGCATCTCTATGCCAAGTGGCAGCGAACTTGTCTGCAAAGGATCAGAGAGCAGACATTGCCAGTTCTGTGACGCATCTATTGTCTTCTGCAACACCCCATCCAGTCTCTGCGGCTTGAGAGTCGCCATCTGCAGCCAGCAAGGGGACAAGCCTGGCCGTGTGCCTGTCCAGCCATATTTGTAGTTAGCTGGCCAGCATTTGCCTTCTCACCCTTGTTCCGGAGCACTCAGTTTCTCCGAACTGAACATTTAATATCTTCTTCATGCCTTTACAACTACATTAAAGAAAACTAAAGTCACTTGTAAGACTATTAAAGTAGAAACTGGCCTCAAAATGAACTCCTTGCCAGTGTACATTGGGCCACCATTATTTGAATATTGGGCAGGAACGTCTCTGGGTCTGAAAGGTCTTATCTCTTCCCCACAATTACAAAACAGAGTGCTGAGCAGAGAGTGGTGTGGGGTGCTGACACACAGGGTCAGGTGATGGGCCAGGCAACCGCTCTAGTGGGTCGTGCCCACACACCAGCCTTTTGAAGAGCCAGTGACACTGTCTTTCAGCATGCTGATGAGAACTAGGAGGTACGTTTGCTCCTGACCAAGCTCTTGTGTATCAGAAAACTTACTCACCTCTAAATACATGGTCTTACGCCCCTAACGATTCTGAGTGGGCCATCAAATCACATTAATACTCTACCCAGGGTATTGCTATACCTCTCTCTTTCATGTAGGTCCCAACATGCAGCAGACGCCAAACTAAAGGCCAGGAAATTGGTATATCTAATACAAGTGCTGGGTTTAGCTCTTATCCTCATTCTAAATGCATGCATAGATGAACACATTCTGATTACATGACTGAGTCATGCAAAGCCAGTACTATGTGAACTAAGCAGGGAATGGAATGACTATGAAGCACACTTGTCACTGGATCTTAAATGTCTCCTGATGCTTTCCACACTTTATAGGTTGTTGTGGTACAATGTTTGACAGGGACTTACGGAAGAAAGGAAGAAGAAATGATAGGTTTGTGGCTTATGAGGTGATTCAGTTTCTTATGATGGGGAATTCCCAGTAGAAATGGTGGCCCCTGTGTGTTCAGGGGGAAGGGAAAGAGGGCACAGTCAGGGCGGAGAACAACAAACGCTTGTGCTCAGCCCCATTTTCTCTTAGTCACTCTGGAATCCCAGCCTGGAGAGTTGTGCCATTCTATCCCCATTCAAGCTAGGTCTTCCCACCTTAGTTTGTGCCCTCTGGAAACGCCCTCAGAATACACCCAGGGGTGTGTCCCCAGGGTGACAATCACACTTGGTTAAACACAAAGTGGAACTGTTGGGGTGGTGGTAGAACCTCTAAGGGGTAGAGCCTTGTGTGAGTGGAAGGTCCCTGAAGGAGGTGGTGGTACCTTGGTCCCTTCTTCCTACCTTCTGCTTCTTGGGTATGGGGACAAGTGGTTTTACTCAGCTGTCCATGTTTGCTATGATGCGCTTGCTGTCTCTCAATTACAGATCAATGAGACTGATTGTTCATGGACCAGCCCCCTCAAAACCTTGAGTTGCACTGAGATCTTCTCTTTGTGAGTGGATTGTCCCAGATATTTTTATAGAGACAGAGAGCTGACTGACTCATTTGTATGGTAAAGACAGTATGATTTTGATACTGTCGGCTTGATAGGATCTAGGAATACTTAGTAGATTTCTAGACACTTCTGTGAGGGAGGTTCTAGACTGACTTAATCTAGGTGGGAAAAAGCTCCCTATTATGGGGTGGCAACATCTTGTGGCTTTGAGGTCCTTGTCAGAGCTAAAAGGAACAGAGCACAGGTCTCCATCACTTTCTGCTTTCTGACGGCCGATGTAATGGGACCAACCCCCTCTCACCTCTGTTGCCAACCCCCTCTCGCCTCTGTTGCCACTACTCTTCTGCCATGATGAACTCTGCCCGCTAACTTTGAGCCAAAGTGAACCCGTCCATCCTCACGCACCTTGTTTCAGCTGTGCGTTTCACAGCGGCAAGAGAAGGAAGTAGGATAGTCACCGCAATGTCCTGAGTTTTGTGTTATCATTATTTGCTGACCTCCTGAAGCCTGGCAGGAGACCCTTCCTTGCTCCCTCCTTTCCCTTTCCACGCAAGTCAAACAGCCACTGTATCACTTTACACACTCCTGAGCATTATCTGATGAGACGATTGGAATCTTGTATCTGTTATCAACATTGCCCCAGTCTCCTCTCTCTGGAACTTCTCGAAAACACCCTTCTTCCTTGTTTACATTCATTCCAAATTCTTCAGTGCATTGTGTAAGTGAGGCCTTGAGCTATTTGACTTTCTGTACTTGCTTATTTCTCTTAATGCCGCATCTTGCCTCGTCAAGTTGTTACAAACGACAGGATCCTCTTCCCCTTGAGGTGGAGTCTTATCTCCTTGTGTACTTACTGCACAGTTTCTTAGTTCACTCATCAAAGGACGGATGCTGATTTCATTCATAAACAGTGCCACTATTCTTTGAAGGACTAGGAAGTCACAATTACCTATTTAATTAATTATACATAGCAACTGCTTACTAGCTTGTGGGCATTTCCTGTGTTCTAGGTCTGTATGAAGTGTTGAAATTCCAGGACCCAAAGTGCAGCATCTTCTAGATCAAAGGGAGAGATGGACACCCCAACAGGCAGGGGGAACCTGATACTTCATTTAGAAAAATAGGATCACTGAGAAGAAAGTAATATCTGGAATGCTCTCTAGAGGGAGTGGTGGAGGATAAGGACAGGCAGGTACAGGCTCTGTGTGAGAAGATCAAAACCTTGGATGAAGGTTCCCCATGTGCCCAGTGAGAAAGCTGGTCTACAAGGACCTGGAGTCAGGCTACATGCTCCCAACAGCAGTAGGGAAATATAGTCTCTGACTTAGTTCTGAGTGTGTGGATTTGGGGGGTAGCTTTCTAAACCTGAAGCACCTTGAGAGAGTGGGAGGCCTAGAGTCTTGTTCAATGTGTGGTTGGCTTAATGAACATCATCAGATATTTAGGAAATAGGGGTAAGTACTTTAGGAACAGTGTTCCCAAGGAAACATCTGTGCCGTGTCTTCCTTTGATGTCTGTTAGGATATGATAGATGGTAATGGAGCCTAGAGTGTTCCTAACTACATAATTCTTTCTGTCAACAATGAGTGGCCTCATTCAGACACAGAAATGAGGCAAGCATCAAAGCACAGTCTATCCCTGCATCTGCTTCACCTCTGGGTTCACATTGCACATTTGCTGATTAACCCAATATCTTCTGCAGCCCCCATCTCCACCTTTGCTCTGAATTCCCCCTCCTCTACATATCTGTCATAGAAAAGCCCTATTGCAGGGAAGCCTTCCTTTGGGAGGTCTGTCCTTGTTGTTTCTCCTTCATTCTCACATTGCAATGCCTGCCCTGTTTGTTTTGGTAGCATGCATAGGAGTGAGGATACATATAATATGCACACCCTCACGCATACGCACACTTACCCATGAACACACACACACATGTTCCTATTTATACACCTGAATTAAAACATGTGCTGCTTAGCATATGTTTAAAGGCAATGGCGGTGAAAGTGCTATACAGAAATATGCATAAACAAAATGATTGATGGTCGGGGGATAGTCAATAACCCAGACCATGGGTTTCTGGATGCTGCACAAGGTTTGAATCTCATGTTTAACATCTTGAGAGAGCCATTCAGTATCACCAACTAGTGTCTTGATCTGTGAAGTGGTTACACATGCAGCATGTAGGTTTGGGGAACAGTAATTTAGGCCCTCCGTAGAGAACACATAGCAGGGTCTGTGGGGGCCACCATGAACTGCTTTCTCTACTCTCCCCATTCTCGCTACCCTGGGATGTCCTGCTTGTCCCCACAGTCCGTGCCCAAAGGCATACTACTTTTCACCTGACCTTACCCAGGGAATCTTTCCAAGTTCAGGCCCCCACCCTTTTCTTTCCCTTTCAGAATGGTTAAGCTTTGGCTCAGTAATTAGGCAAACCACTTTATCTTTTAGTTCTGTTTCTGGCACGCAGTCAGAACCCAGTGAAGGAGATCACCATGCCGTGTCTTCCTTCTTCAATCGCAGTGTTTGCTGTAATGGTGCTGAAATATTTTTATTGCTGGCTTGGTGTGAAATTAAAGCAGGCAGGGTAACACTTGTTGGCAGTGGAGTGTGAACCTTGCATCATATTTCCTAGAAGTTATGAGATTTTAGTTAATAGAAAAAGAGCCAGTCTCCTGCTTACAAGCCCATTTGTAGAAACATTTTGTAGTCTCCAGGCTTTATTTATATTTTGCCCTTTAAAAAGTTATTACTGATGCCCTCTCTCTGTTCAAGGACCCAATCCAGGGTGCCAACTTGAGTGATCATGTTCACTGTTGTCTCTCTGTCCTGAGAGGTGACCATAGGGGTCTGGAGAGATGACAGCTCTAGGCCTTACAGAATGTTCCTAGTTGGGTCAAGTCATAATTAGACAGGAATTTGTGGATACTAAGAAAGGCATACATACAGTTGAAGTGTCTAATGGCAGTCATGTGACTTTCGTGCCGTGACTTATCCCCTGGTGAGGGTTGTACCTCTGAGGCATCTCCCCATCCTGTTACCTACCAACTGCTCCATACTCCATATTTTTTTTGGGGGGGAGAGATCACTAATTCTGACTCATCTCTAGTGGGGAGGGATAGAGAACTCACCTTCAATACCTGAGCGTGAAAATAATGGAACTATCTGCAGGTATTAAGGAAAATATTCATAAGAAATATTGGTCTCCATATGCCTATTAAAATCAATTTGGGGTACTTTTCTCTCATAACAATACCCTTAATATAATAAAGCCAACATCTAGAGTATCCTTTCTATTCCCTCTGGTCCTTATGATTTGAAGTGTTTATATAATAAATTATTGTTGAAATGTATTCCCGATTTTCGTTGTGAAATAGGAAGTCTAGTCTCATACACAAGTCTTTCTGTTTTCTTTTGAAAAAAAAAGAAAAAGAAATCATTTTATTAGAAAGTTGCAAGATACACAGTCCCAGAGGAATTTTTCAAAGAGAACCAGTGATAAATTCCTGGCAAGTACAGGAAGCATTTCTGCCAATATTCACGGGGCATTTTCAAAATCCAAAACTTACATATCTGGAGTGGAGAAATCCCTTCCATGCTGTTCACGGGTAACCCAGATAGGTGGCAGCATTCCCTGCTGCCCTAGTTCCAGAAGACTGCAGAACACTTCCATTTTAACTGACTGAATTCACTTTGAAAACCTCGGTCAATCAGGAAAAACAAAACCCCCCAAAACTTACTATTTCCACTGTGCCCGGGCTAGGGACACACTGAAATATGAACTTTCCCCCATGACTGGAAGCCAGAAGTTCATAGTTCCAAAAACATTCCTTTGTAAATAGCGCTCTGAAATTATCTATAGCATTTCCAGCTTTGACCTCTTATTTAGAGAAACTGCAGTGGTCAAAAGTGTGTGTCTGAATTTAATTTGGTGATTTGTTTTGACAAAAAAAAAAATGAGGAAACAAATACAATGATGTGTAAGCTCATTCATTGAGGAGCAAGCCCATTCATTGAGGAACAAGCCTATACATTGAGGAGTAAGCCCATACATTGAAGAGTAAGCCTATACATCGAGGAGTAAGCCCATTCATTGAGGAGTAAGCGCATACTTTGAGTAGATGCATTCATTGAAAAGAAAACCCATTCATTGAACAAGCCCATTGTTCTGAATGCTTTTGTGGGGTGTGTAGATTAAAGACAGTATGCTACTTCTGGCCAGGGCCTGAGGTAAACATGTGGTGGCCTTAGGGTTCTGGCAGTACCCAGTACAGGAGAGGACAGTAAACTAAAGATATTAGATTTTAAATAAAAGGAAGAGTGAATCAAATACATCTTTATTGTAAACAGAGACTACACCTTCATTTCCTGTTCTCCAAGACCTGAATAATCACATAGAAACTATATTAATTACGACAGTGGTTGACCAATGGCTTAGGAGTATTTCTGCCTAGCTCTTATATTTTACATTAACCCATTTCTAGTAAATCTATGTATTGCCACGAGACTGTGGCTTACCAGTAAGGTTCTGGAGTTGATGTGGGATTTCCCTCTGTATGCTATAAATATGTTTTGTTACCATTGGTTACTAAAGAAGCTGTTTTGGCCAATGGCTTATTGGAGTAAAGTCAGGTAGAAAATCCAAAAGGAGATATAAAGGGAAAGTAGGTGGAGTAAGAGAGATGTCATGTAGCTGCTGAAGGAGAAAGATGCCTACCAGAAACTTACCAGTAGTCCACAGCCTCATGCAGATACACAGATTAATAGAAATGGGTTAATTCAAGAAGTAAGAGTTAGTTAATAAGAAGACTGAGCTAATAGGCGAAGCAATGTTGTAATTAAGATCGCTCCTGTGTGTTTATTCAGGTCTGGGCAGCCGGGAAACATGAGCAGCCTCTGTCTACATGGTGTCTTTCTCCTTCGGCAGCTATATGGCATCTCCCTCCCAGAGGTGCATCCCACATCACTTCATTGTTCTGTTCTAAAAGTATCAAAAATTATGTCCAAAACAAATGATAAGAATACACAAATTACAAAAATCAACCAGGCAGCCAAACAAGACTATCAAACTCAAAGAATATGCTCACCATGAACTTAAGGGTTGTATAATTAAATTCAAATTATTACTCCTTAACAGACACCACTAAGAAAGCTCAAATATAGATGAGGAACTCAGGGGCCCTACCCTTCACTGTTAATTGTTTGCTACAGATAGATCCAGGGAGAGGGGCAGTCTTTGCCTTCAGCTGTGCACCCCACTAGTGACCCCACCAGGCTCCCATAGGTAGTTCCAATTTACTGTTCACACAGATAGCCCTGCTTAAAGCAAACCAGACACATGGTCTTGTGAAAGGGTTGGTAGGACTGAAGGGCAATTGATAGGGCTGGAAGGAACTGAAAGGAGGCTGTGAGGCAGGAGAGTAACCAGAATATATTATATACATGCATGATACTGACAGGTAGCCAATTCCTCAATAAAAAAAGAACATTAAAAACAAATCAAACCTCAACAAAAGAAACCATGTGCCACAAACAACACTGACAATAGAAGAAGACAGGCAACCGGAATCATGGGGTGAAGGCTGGGAACAGACGCCTCACAGAGTACCACGCGTGCTTGGTCAGTAAGCAAGAGGGAGACCGTTCATCACCAAAAGCCACCGGGGAAACACAAAACACAGTGGGACAGCAAGAAACCTAGGTTCAACAAGGGAAAAAAGGTCCATGCAAGCCTCCTGGCTCTGCCAAGTCCTGGCGAGCACCTGGAGAAGCTGAAGACTTACAGGCTGCCCAGTGGGAGCATCAGATGTTGTTATTGGCACGATGGGAGATTGTTTCACAGTTTCAAAGATGTTAAACATGTAATTACTGTAAGGCTCAGCCAGGACTAGGGTTCTGCTCAGTGGTAGGGCATCCGCCTGGTATGTGTAAGGTTCCAGGTTTGATACCCAGCCCTGAAGGAAAAACCATGGGGGTGTGTGGAGATGACTAAGATGTGTAATATGTAGATAGGAAATTTTCAATGATAATTATGTTTTAAGAAACACAGATGCCAGAGGGGGCTGTAGGAATGTCTGATGCTCTGACCTGTCTAGTGTGGGAGGTCACGGTAGGCTGGCTGGACAGTGAAGTCACCAGAGTGAAGGACAGGGGAGAGTATGGAGCTGCAGTGGCCTCCATTAGGCTAAAGTTCTCAAGATAAAGGAAACAGGGAAGGTCCTTGTTCCTTATGCTCACTTTATTTGGGGGGACTGTCGCGCCTCAGGGAGGAACCAAGTGATTTACACAAAAGAGTTCAAACATGTTATTCTGTCTCCAGAGTCTTGAGCCACTTTTATCTTTATCTCGGATGGACTAATTTGCAGATCTGTTTGTTTGATGTATGTGTATTCAACTGTCTAAATATTAAGTTTTAGGGTACAATACAGTTTAATATGTACAGTGTACAACTGTGACTGGTTTTACAAAGTGCCTTTATTTGGATGGCTAGATAGCTCAGTGGTGAAGACACTGGCTCTTCAGAAGACTCAGGTTTGGTTTGCAGCTCACACCTGTTTGTAACTCCTGTTCTAGGGGAGATTCGACACCGTCTTCTAACCTCCTCAGGCACTGCACACATGTAGTAAATGTACATACTTGCAGGCAAAACACGTATAAAATAAAAATAAGTAAAATTAGAAAAAGAGAAGTGCCTTTATTATTAGGGACTAGATGCCCAGAAGGGAAAGTCAGATCCTCTCAGACACAGAATAATAAATAAATCCTTTAACCACACACAGACTTGATGAACATTGAGTATAGAAGTTCCTTTGAAGTCTAGTCTTCCCAGAAGCCACAACAAGATGCCGAGGGAAGACACGTTTTTTAACCCCTTATACCCCACTATATTCCACTATAAAACTAAAGCATGTTTTGTCACTTCCACTAACACGATTTCTCTCCTCCAATGTGTCATTCATTGCACAAAGAATCTTTAAGGATTTGTTCATTTCATGGGAGGGCAGGAGGCTGCAGAGGTCCACATTAGCTACAGACATTTATTGCTACGTGCAATATATTCTGGGAAAGATTTTGAGCTTAAATTTCAGAGAGGAAAGTAGTTTTTAAAAGGAAAAACCACGCCAAGAATAAGCCATATATTTTATTTATTGTGTGTAGGCATCTCAGCACACGTGTGAGGCGAGGCAAGGCTAGAGGTCAAACCATGAGTGCTTTCTCTTCCGGTGAGCTACCCGTTTCCTTTGAGACCAGACCCCTTGTTGGCCTTAAACCAGCAGCTGGGCTGACTGGCCAGTGAACCCCAAGGATCCTCCTGTCTTCTCCTCCTTGGCTCTGGGATTACAAGTGCAAGTCACAATGCTTGGCTTTTTTGTGGGTACAAGGAATTGAACTCAGGTCCTCATGCTTGTGAACCTGCCTGAGCCCAGTCCCCAGAACAGAGCATTTAAAGCTTCTAACTGCTCAGTGTTATGCTCAGTTCTCCAGTCCATCTGCAGGTTACCTCCAGGTAGCCTGGTCCTGTTGCTAGCCCTGCTGTGCAGACAATCAAGCATGGGTTTGATGCTGCCGGGCAGCCAAGTCCAGGTGAGAAGAGCTGATGTACATTAAGTTTTCTTTACCATGTTTCAGAGAAAGCATACAGAATAAACACAGGGGCCCTGCCCCTGCCTCCATGTAGAAATTTGCAAAGGAGTTGCCTCCCAGCGAGTAAGTCTCTTCAATGGCAAACAGTATCCCTAAGAGATGAACCTGAAAGATGAAAACTGAGAACTTGCCATCTGCTGTCCTGATGTGGGATTCCCCTCGATATGCTGTGAATATGCTTTATTATCATGACTTATTAAATAAACTGTTTTAGCCAATGGCTTAGTAGAGTAAAGCCAGGCAGGGAATCTAAACAGAGATAGAGAAAATAGGTGGAGTCAAAGAGACACCATGTAGCTGTTGAAAGAGAAAGACGTTAGCTACTAGCCAGAACCTTGCCGGTAGGTTCATAATGATTCACAAATTAATAGAAATGGGTTAATTTAAGATGTAAGAGTTGACTAGAAATATGCCTAAGCTATTGACCAAACTGTTGTAATTTATATATAGTTCTGTGTGATTATTCGCGTCCAGATGGCTGGGAAACAAACGAGCAGTCTCAGTCTGCACTGTCCCTCCACAAAGCGCAGTTCCAATGGAAGCTTCCTGTGTTCTAGTCCCAGCTCCCTGAGCTGAAAGATTCCATGAAATGCTAACAGGAGCAGTTCCTCTCTTTAAAGCAGGGGCGGCTGCAGAGCTCCAGTTCATGAGAACCCGCCAAGAGGGAGGAAATACATGTGGTTGATTTCTGCAATTTCATGGTGTTTGGAAACACTAGTAGCTTTGTACAAATTAGATGGAAGTAAAACCAAAGACCCCTAGTTACTGGGATCAGAATAGTAGAGGTAGGGAGAGAGAGAGGAGGATGGGGAGAGATGGCAGAGGAGATTGCTGGGGGGAGGGGAGAGAGAACCAGTGGAGGGAGAGGCGGGGAGAAAGAATAAGAGGGAAAGAAATGTTTTGCTTTGTTTTTGGTTTAATCTTAAATGCAGCCTCCAGTAGATGCCTCGAATTAAAGCTGAAGAAAAAAAAACGGTTGCATACTTATTTTGAATATGCAAAGAGTAACATTCAAGTAATGATTGCATTTGAATATATTCAGATCATACAAGTGGTCATGATGAGCCCTTTCTTGCCTCTCGCGAGGAAAGAAACCATCAGTTCCTACCCCAGCTGCCAGAAGAAGCTAGGAATACACATTAATGAAATGCTGCTTGCTGGGGAGGGGGAATCTATGTCTCCCCTCAGGACAGAATGGCCCCTGGCCTGACTGCTTCATCGTTCAGTTCCCACATCTCCACATATTTCTGCTGCAGAGACTCTGAGCTTTACATAACGTCTGCAAATTCTGGGTAGTGATTCTGGTTGTCGGGGAAGAACCTAAACCTGGGTGGCTAGTAAGGGCGCTAAAATGGACCACGGCCTCCTGCTTCCACAACTGACATTCAGCATATAACTGGTATGATTGGGCATCTTACTGGTGCTGAGTCAAGGAGTCCTATAAAGTCTCGGTGTTGATTTTCCTTTCTGCTCTGGGACATGGCATCTTTGGTAAATCCTGGTGCAGTGAATTAGGAAATGTGTGTTTGGAGACACGTTGCATAAGCCAAGCTGCTTTTGAAATGAAGATTGGCTCCAGTAGCTTGGTTCTTGGTTAAGGAAAAACCTGTTTTCATTTGTTAGTTTTTGTTTTGTTTTTTTTTATAGTGTGTCATGTAGGATGTCTTTGAACTCCCTGTGCATATGGGATGGCCTTTAACGTTTGATCCTCAGGCCTTCACCTCTTTAATGCTGGGATCATAGGCATGCTGTCATCCACGTTGTTTTAGGCACTGCTGGGAATGGAACCCAGGACAATGGATGTTAGGTAGGCACTGTAGGTAGTACTGTACCAACTGGGCTCCATCCTCACCACTGTAGATCGTACTACACTAACTGGGCTCCATCCTCACCACTGTAGATAGTACTACACTAACTGGGCTCCATCCTCACCACTGTAGATAGTACTACACTGAATGGGCTCCATCCTCACCACTGTAGATAGTACTACACTAACTGGGCTCCATCTTCACCACTGTAGATAGTACTACACTGAATGGGCTCCATCTTCACCACTGTAGATAGTACTACACTGAATGAGCTCCATCCTCACCACTGTAGATAGTACTACACTGAATGGGCTACATCCTAACTACAGAAAGTGTCAACAGATTTTAATTATTCTGATGCCTTCCTTCATCATTCCTCTTCTATCCCCTCCTTTTTCCTCTTCTTCATCCTCTTCTCTTCCCTCTTCTTCTTCCCTCTCCTCTCTTCCTTCTTCCTCTCTCCCCTCCTCCTCCTCATACTTCCTCCTTTTTTCCTCTCTTCTTCATTCCTCCTTCTCTTCCCTTTCCAATGCGCTTTCATCCAAGGCTGGTGACACAGTGTCAGAAATGATGCATATTTTTACGACGTCAATAAGGCCATGGTTTCAAACCAGAGAGCTATAGGGGGTGTTTAGGAACTCCCCAAAGCTCCCCTGAATTATCATCCAAAGAAGGTTAGAATTTGGTTTCACTATTAAATGATTTTCTTTCCTCTCTTCCCTGTGCCCATTTTTCCTTTTCATCCTCATTCTCTCTTCCTTTCCTATTTTAAACACTACATTATTTCTCTGTGTAAATAATCTAAGGGACACATTTGATTATTTTTGTAACTGATGACCTAACATGGTCCTAGAATGTGACTTTATCACCACACTACCCTGAACACGGCCAGTCTCTGAAATGCAATTTTAAGCTAAGCTCTTGTGAATCAAACTTGTATTGATAAACTATTATTTTTATGTCTGGAGATGTTCAGAAAGAGAACATTATCACAAAAATAGATCAAAGGCAAATAAAGAAAGCACAGATAGATTAGGATAGCTTTAAATCCTTGTGCCTCAGTTTATCAGTGGAGAAAATGGAGAAAATAATAATTATCTCTTGAGGGTTTGTTTAGAAATAATTTAGTTAATGCTTGCAAAGAATTAACAAGAGTGCTTGGGACATAAGAGCCCAAAGTGTTCGCTATGATTGCATTGCCTATTAATAGGTGCCATGTGGAAGCCAACTGGAGACATTCCTGAGAGGGGAGGAGTTGGTACAAGGAGAAGATCCAGGTGAGCCATAAACGAGGGTGTGTGCGCGCTTGGTTGCATCTGTCTTAAATAATGGTACAGCGGTGTTTCAATCAGAGCTTGTATCTTCACTGGCTAGGATCAAGTCATCTTCAAGAGCAACTCTGAGAAGAGCTGCTCACACATGGTGACAGAGTGTCTCTCTGTCATTGTAGCCCATAGCTGGCGTCCAGGCGCCTGCTGTGTTGCTGCCTAGTCTGTGACTTCCATTTGCACGGCATCTTGGAGTTCCAACAGCTTTGTCTAGATTCCAACCCCAGATGTAGGAAGGAGAAAGTGGGGCTGAGGGTTCCGCATGAGGCTATAATTCTGCAACCTTGCCTGCTGAGCTTTGTCCCACCCACTCAGAAACATGGTCATGTGGGCAGAAGGGAGGCTTGGTGTACTTGGAGGTGACTATGGAGGAGACCACTGTGTTCTGATTTCAGGAAGACAGCCCCACCCACACAGACAGCTTGGTGTATGGAAGAATGGATCAGAGCACACCTAGAAATTTCCACCAAGGCCTCGCTGTTCAGAAAACAGACAAAGCCAGCAGCATTGAGGATGAATTGGCATTGGTTCCAACTGATAATACAATGAGTTACCAAAATCACGGGGGATTTAACAAATATAAAGAATTTCTTTTCAGTTTTAGAGGTCAGATGCCCCACCTAATTCTCAGAGGGATCCAACCAAGGCTGCTGCATTATCGTCTGTGGAATGTGACAGCTGTGTCTCAGGGTGCTGCATCCTTCCCCTTCTGGGCTTGAGTTCAGAGCCTGTTCATTGCCTATGTTCTCCACCTTCTGGGACTGCCTGCATCCTCTGCCCCGTGGGTCCTCCCCCATCTCCACACAGTGTAGCACTGCCAGGCTCTGTCTCTGCCCCTCATGCCTCCTTCTTGAAGGGACCCTCATGATATCAGGACCACCTGAGTAACCCAAACTCATCTTTTGCTTACTAGATCTCCACTGAGTCCATTTGGGGAAAAAAAATCCGCAAAAACAAAAACAAAACACCTTTTGTCAAGTAAATGGCACATTTGTGTATTTTCTGGTAGACATTTGGGAAGACTTTGTCGTGTCTATATAATGTGTAATGACTCAAAATTCTTTAAAATTCTAACCCCTTTTCTTAAAATGTCATTATTAATTTTACATAGGCCAACCACTGAAATGGGTTAGTAGGTCACCCGTGAGAAACGAATAGTCTTCAGAATTAATTTCTTAGTGATTTAGGCCTGAGTTTCACTAACCAGAATTTCTAACCTTTTGTGTTTTACATTGGTGTTTGTCAAGGTTCCCCCAGGTTCTCCTGCTGTGGGTCATCATTTTCTGTGTGGTTAAGGAAACAAGCCTCCTTTTCCGTGCTAAGGACTTCCGCCTTCAGGTTCTTAATGCCCCGCACTTGATGTGATGAGGTAGGTTGCTTTGAAAACACCATGGTTTGGCTAAACAACATAGCAAGTTGGGGCACTGCTTGTGGCTCCCTCCGCCACTATGCATGTGTGCAGTGTTTAGGACGGATGGCTCTTTGTGGACCGTCTTAACAGAGCACCTGGCCTTACATCAATCACAGCTCTCACGGATGGCTGGGAATGTGATTTTTGCCCATTTCTGTTGTGTGTCATTTCTGTCTATTTGAGGAGTAGAGCTTTATAGTTTGGTTTCTTTCAAATAAAAGGCTTTCTAGTGATGTGGCAATGCATCCCCCTCGATGGAAAAGTTCGATTGTTGCTGTTTTTCACTCAATGAGTAACTCTAGACTTTGCCTTCTGGAAAGCCATCGCTGCACCTTAGGGACCATGGCGTATCTCCCTGGGTACACTTATAGTGATGGTAGGTGGTTTTCTTCACTCTCTATCGACTTTACAGTATCTTATACAGTGTTTGAGATCGTTAATATCACTGTCAATTTGGCAGGCTCTAGAATCGCTTCTGCGCTTTTCTGGGAGGGAGTTTCTACATTGAGCTGATTGAGTTAAGGAAGCTTACCCTAAGTATGAATGGTATCTCTTCAGTGGGCTAAGATCCTGGTAAACACCAAAAGGAGATAGTTCACTAACCATCAGTGTTTCTCTCTCTCTACTTCTGGACTATGAATGCAGTGGGGCCAGACAGCTTCTGTGTAGTTTTTTATTTTTCTGGCAGGTAATTTTGATCATGGATATGTAATGAATTTGATAATCGTCCCTTTTTAAAAATAACTTGCTCAATGCCTAGTGAAGTGATCACCTGCAAACTTCTAGCTTAGACACATAGAAACTAGTGGCCATATGTGAGAGAAATTATGTTCAAGGAAGTGTTTCTTTTTCTGTTTAAGATATTAGCTAAATCAAGGGGCAATGCCTATAAATAAATCTCCATGCTAGTTAATTCTTAATTAAATTCCTGAAGTATCTTTGCAAATAAATGGAATATAAACCATTCATATAAAAAGAATTCTAATTATCTACCATGGTTAAAAATGAAGCATTCTGTTTTCCTATTTAATATTATTATTAAGTTAGCTTTTTCATTAATAGAGAGTTTTGTATTTCATGTAATATTTTCAGGTTTTTATTTGATAATTTTCTTTTTTTAATTTTTTTTGAGAGAGGGTTTTTCTGTGTAGCCCTGGCTGTCTTGGAACTAGTTCTTGTAGACCAGGCTGGCCTTGAACTCACAGAAATCTGCCTGTCTCTGCTTCCCAAGTGCTGAGATTAAAGGCATGTGCCACTACCACCCCGCTCTATTTGATAATTTTCAGCTTTGGCTTTGATTACACAGACACACAGAAACACAGACACACAGACACACATACACACAGACACACACACACCACCACCACCACCACCAATTATAGGAAATGATGGGAAAAAGTAAGAGATCAATATGTGAGAAAAATGCCTAAACTACCCAGATATTGTATACTGCTATTAGTTCTGTGGTGACCTTTCCATAGTTACACACGCTCATTTTGGTATTTTATATTGTTGAGATGTGATTCTGTTTGGGGCCTATTTCTATTTTAATCAGTACTATATAGGAATTCTTTTTCTATGCCTTTAATTACTTCTGGAAAAGATGCCCTCCCGTGGTCATTCAATGTGACATACCACGGGTACAGCACTGGCTAGGCATTCCCATCTTCCCTGGCTTCTAGGCTGTGTATGTGCCCATGGGAGAGGGTCTTTATTTTCTGAGTCTAACATGTGTAAATTCCTACATGCTGAGTAATCAGTTAAGGGCGGAGACTGTCTGGAGGCATTTGATAAACATCATTAGCACATTTTTATAAAGCATCACGATGTGAGTTTTCCACAAGGGTTATCTAGATATGGGAGTTCCTACAACTGTAGTATTCTGTTTTTGCTTTTGCTAAATGCTACCATATTTTTAAAGGGTGGGGCAATGTGATAGAATAATGCTTTAAACTTTGAATGGCTTTAAAGAGAATACCACTTGAAGTAGTAAGGGCGGCGGCGGGGCTGCGTCCCCAACACCCCAGCCGCCTGCCCGGCTAGCTTATGCCTCGAAATAATTACACAGACACTGTATTCTTTTAAGCACTGCTTGGCCCTTTAGCTCTAGCACTTACAGGCTAATTCTCACATCCCGATCAACCCATCTCTAATAATCTGTGAGAACCGGTCTTACCGGGAAGATTCTAGCCTAGTCCATCCTGGGTTGGAGCTTCATGCCGTGTGTCTGCCCAGGAGCAGGGCATGGCATCTCTCTCAGGCGTCTGCTCCCGAGAGGAGAGATGTCGAGACTCTGAGCTCACTTCCTCTTCCTCCCAGCGTCCTGTTCTGCCTACTCCTCCCACCTATCTTCCAACCAATAAAATGGGCCAAGGCAGTTCCTTTATTAGCCAATGACCTTCCTCCATCAACCACTTAAAATTATGTTGGCCATGAAACATGTTCAAATTTAGGAGCCTGACAACTGCAGATTTTATCTAACAGAATGGTAGGTGTATCCCATAGATTTCAATTCACTGTGTCGAAATACCTGGCAAAGGCAACTTAAAGGGGGAAGGGGTTACTGGCTCAGAGTTTGAAGGTACTGTCCATCCTGGTGTTGATAGCATGGTGACTGGCGCTTCAGGCAACAGGTCACGTGGCATCTACAGTCAGGAAAATAGACAGTGATGAATGCTGGAGACATGGCTTGGTGGGTAAAAATGCTCGTTATCTGAGAACAAAGGCCTGAGTTAGGATCTTTAGCTTTCGCATGAAAAGACAGGTATAGAGTGTTGTGCCTGTAACCCCAGCCCGGGACATGGAGACAGGCAGATCCCAGGGACTCAGTGGCCAGCCAGTCTAACTTAGTTGTGGAGCTCCATGAGAGAGGCTGTCTCACAACATAAGGTAGAGAGCACTTGAGGAAGACAGAGGATGCTGACTTCTAGTCTACTTGTGCAAGCACGTGTGCAAGCATACACACGTGCAAAAACACATACCTAAAAGAGCAAGCAGACAAGCTGGTGTTCATCTTATTGTCTCCTTATTATTTATTCCTGTGCCCTATCTCATAGGATGGTGTCACCCATATTTAGGGAAGACATTCCTTTTTTTGGTGAAGTCTTTCTGGCAACCCCCACAAGGATACACCCAGCAGGGTTTCCATGGCGCTAAAGTTAATCAAGGTGACAGGGCATATTCTCCCTTGTCGTAGGTGTAGATGCTATGAGAGGCTGGAAGCAATAGCTGGTTATTGCTTAATAACATTTTGATTATTTTTTGCGAAAGATTCTTTATCCTTGCTTTTTGGTTAATTCATTAGAGACATAGCACAGAATAATTTTCTGTGTGTGTGGCCCTCCCAACTCGTTCATCCTCTCTGTAGTTATCTAGCATCTGCCTTTGGAACCTTGTGGAGAAATGCTGAAGATCATATTTTTCCTATTAAAATTTACATGGAGTGTCTATATCTACTCAAAATACAGAATATAGGTTATCTAGATTTTATTATGGCTTCAGGCACCTGTCTAATAAAGCTGAACACCAGTAGACGAGAGTTTTCACTCACTTATTTGTGAAAAAAGTCATGTTTCTCAAATCAATTTGTGTGTTACTCCTCAAGGTAAGGCATTGATCGTCCATAAAACCTCTACCACAGAGGCTGCTCATCATACACCCGATGTACACATGGGAATTCGAAATCCTTTGCCATGACTCACAAAACATATGCCAGAGGCTTAGATTCTCAAGAATAATTTTCAAAGCTATATTACACATAAGGGATAATGAATAAACAGACAGGAAGAGACTCCAAGTGCAGGCCTGCTTAAAAGAACTACTTTTCAACAATAGACTTGATGCATCTCCTCTCTGCCCACTCACCGGTTTTCTCTCAAGCACAGTCTCATGGGAACCTCATTGGCTGTCACAGATGGCTGCATAGCTTGTGTTGTGACACAGCCTTGGGCTTGAGTTCTTTCTTGTCCTGGCCCACTCTTTGTAGAACATCCCTGCTTCTCTGAATTCGCTCAAAACGCCACTGAAAAGATGTACTCTTGACATTTTCATTTTCTCCCCCTCTCGCTCATGTCCCTATTCTCTTTAGTGTCACTTAAAATACTTAAATTACTCAGCAGATATTCTTTGAATGCTCGTTATTGCTTTGGCATGTCGTCTGAGCACCATTAATGAGCAAGGCATGGGCAAAAAACCACCCGGTTTATACAATCCTCAAACTAATCCTTATACAGTGACTACCATTGTGGATGCCTTGAGGGTGATGGAGAAAGGCTTATGGGATGCTTTCATGAGAGTTTTGTCTTTATAGGAAGACTCTTCTGGCAAAACACTTCTAGTTCTCAAGGCCTCAAGACTCTGGAGGGAGGGCGGGCCTTTGAGATGAAGCTCAGGGACAAGGGAAGTAGGGTCTCCTGGAGTTGTACGGTAAGCAAGGGCTTCACTGACAGTCAGAGTTTTCTATTTTATCCTATAAGCAGTAGAATATTGCTGTCTTAAGAAGGTGGTGACATGATTTTCATTTGGGGCTAGAGAGATGGTTCAGTGGTTAAGCGCACTTGATATTGTTGCCGAGGACCTGGGTGTGGTTCCCAGCAAACCCAGTGGAAACCAACTTTATTCTTCCTACCTACCATACTTAGTTGAAGCAAGCTCCTTCCATATACATATACATACACATATCTACGTATACACACATGCACACACACATATATTAGGAAGGACATTTCTAGAGGTGAAAGACTATGATAAAGTGAGGTGGAGTATCTGACCATCACATGAACAGTGCCAATTTTCTCAATTGTGTTAGGTAATTGTGGAAGTGCTGCTCCTGGTGGTGGTGGTGATGGTGTGTGAGTGTGTGTGTGTGAGTGTGTGAGTGTGTGTATGTGCACGTGTTTGGGAGGATCATACTTCATTTGTGGGCCACTTTGGATAATGTGAAGTACTAATACTTTTAGTTCTTCAAGTCTGTGAACATCGAGTGCCTTTTCAATTTCTTTTAAAATGTTTAAATATTTGATAATTTTGATGATGCCAATATTTTGCTTTTTGATTAAATTTATTCTTGATTATTTCATATTTTTGTAGCTTCTGTAAATGAGATAACTTTTTAGAATTTCTGTGTCACAGTACTTTTAATTCTTGTGTGCTGTAGCCTGAAACTGTTCTGTATGCATTTCTCAGTTCAATGGGCTCTCTCATCTTTTATTTCCAAGATAGACATATTATCATGTTGTCTGCAAATAAGGCAATTAGAATTCTTTTTTCAGATTCCCAAGTACTGAATTTCCTTTTCTTGACTGATGCTTCTATTGAGTATTTCTTGTCCAATGACGAATAGGTGAAAATAAATATTCTTGATGTACACTACATCTTTGAGAAAATTCAGTTACCTTTACTCCATTTTGTGTGATGCTGGCTATGGGTTTGTCAAATCTGGCATTTATTACACTGAGACACATTCTTGATCCAGTTTTTTTGAGAGTTTTTTCTTATTTAATATTTCATGGATGTTGGATTTTATGAAATGCCTTTGCTGTGTTTATTGAGTTGGTTGTTCAGCTTTGTCCTTCGTTCTATGGATGTCATGAATTATGAAAACTGATTTGTATGTAGCAAACCATCCTTGCATTCCTGGAATTGGTCTTACTTGATCGTGTGTCCTAATGTTTTTGATAGACTGTTGGATTCAGTTTGTGAGTATTCATGAAAACTTTTGCATCTTTGTTCATCGGGGACACAGATCTGCATTCTTCCTCTTGTGTCCCTGTCTATTTTGTTTTTAGGATGGTTGGGGCCTCAGATCATGAATTTGGAGACATTCATTAAGGGTTTAGAAGAGCTCAAGGAGACCGCTTAGGATTGTCGTTCCCCATTTTCCTTCTCTTCCCTCCATGCTTTGCTTGTTTCTTTGTTTGTGAGTCACGCTTTTGCTGTGTAGCCCACTTGACCTTCAGTCTGTGATCCTCCAGCCCTCACCCCTCAAGCACCCAGCTCCTCATTAAGTATGATAAAATTCATCCATGAACCATCTGGTCTAGAATTTCCTGCATAAATGGGCTTTTCTTTTCAGTCTCTTATTCAGTATTAATCTGCATTGGTTTTCTGTTCATTCATAAAAGGTCTTGCCTGTTTAGGCAGAGCCCTCCCAGTTTCTGGTTAACTCAGAGGAATTGGTTGGAATGTTCAATGAGAGCTGTGAAGACTTTCCAGGTTTCCCCATGCTATAGCCAAGGGAGCTCTGTAGTCCCTCAGGACACTGACTGATCCAGCTGTCCCACCTCCTGCATGTTGTTCTCAGAGCAGCTATGTGCCTGAAGCACCATGGAAAATGAAGGTGTCAGGACTCCCCAGTCGGAGTTTCCATCCTTTGCTGAACTCCCCAGGCCAGGTTCCTACTCTGCTGTTCCAGGGAGCTGCTTGGTGTTTGGACTCAATGAGTCAAACTGCAGGGTACTGGAGCATGCCCAGAGGAGACCGATGGCCCACATCAACTTTTCTGAGACTCGAATGACTATCCTCTCATGGACCCTAAACTTTGGTTCATCTTCATTCTCTCTGCTTCTAAAACTTCTGCTTTTGCCTAACTTCCTGTCTGACTGTTCGCTCTCACTGGACTAGAACTGAAGAATATTTTCACTGTCTCCTCATTTTCAAGGGGAGAGAGTATACAAAAGGACCACTCCCTAACAGTCCTCATCAGTGTGCCTGCCTCAGACACTTGCAACTTGGTCATTTTGCTGGATTTGAAACACAGTCCATTTTAAGGCACAGTTTACTTGCTTATACCATGGAACTCCCAAACTAAGTTCTTCCGAAAGCCTCCCCGAGTTGTCTAGGAGTTTCCCAATGCACTGTAGTCATTGAATCCCACTACTGAGCCTGAGATTGAGAGCAGCTTTAGGTTAGAACAGAGTGGAGCATCCAGCATCCCTCGCACCCCTTAGCCTCCTATCTGTAAGGCTTCCCCACTAGCATTCCCACACCAAAGCAGTTCACATGTCACTACTGATGAGGCCCCACTGAGACCTCATTGCTACCCAGAGCCCAGCACTTAGATGTGGGATCATGCCTGATTTATTTTCTCCTTTTCCTGTTTTGCTGAGGGATGACTAGCACATAGAAGCTTCACTTGTTTAAGGCTGGCCATATGATTCAGTAAAAGTTGGTCTTATTGCTTGACACCAAGGCATCCACACCAAAGAAGGAAGAGGAGCAGAAGTCCCCAGATTTGCTGTCACAAGGACCAGACATGCGGCCGGCTCAGTGTGTGGTTGCTTCTCAGCTCTCCCATCAGCCAATGTGTTTAAGGCCAGATTTACCAAAGCTGCAAGTTTGCCTTGCCAGGACAAACACGTTTTTCAGGGGAGCATGTTCATGCGTTCCCTCTGTTGCTCAGTGTACTCTAAAAGTAAAAGCATGTGAACAAGCCTTGGCGTTGTTCCTCGGGAGCCGGAACAGCTGCTGCAGTGAGTAATGTTTAATAGGAACAACAGCATAATTAGTAGAAACCCCAGTTGATAAAATATCTGTTTAATTTAAGCATTTGGTAGGTTGCTTTCAACATAATCAGATTAAAGTTAAGTACAGTTCATGGAATTATTTTTATGTGTAATTCAGGGCTCTATATAATGCAATAATATAATATGTAAGCAGTTGCCAAAGACTCCTGGGGAGCCTGTTCTAATCATGTAGCTCCATGACACAGTATCTCTCCCGGCTCCTGTCTCCCTACTCCAAACTTCTGCCTTTATCCGTTTGAAGTAACCGTGATGGAAATGAGGCCATGGCACGGTGCAGGTGGGTCGTAATGAACTGTGCCAGTCGGTAGGAAGAAATAAGTGAACGTTTAAGAAAAGAGACTTGTGGTTGGGGAGATGTTTCAGCAGCATGCAAGCATACAGACCTAAGTTCAGATTCTCAGGACCCACATAAAGCTGCAAACAGTGAGGTGGGAGACAGAGACAGTGTCTCGTTTCCCCAGTAGTCTTCACTGGGAGAAACTGGTATTTAAATGGAAGTTATAGTTAGAGAACAAAATTGTAAATGAGGTGAGGCAGAGTTGGGTCTGGCGAGACAGCTCAATGGGTAGAGGTGACTGTGCCAGCAAATTTGATGATCTGAGTTCAGTTCCCACGATCTGCAGTAGAAGGAGGCAACTGAATCATGCATTCAAAGTGAGGATCCTCATCTTGTTCCCAGTTTCTTTGTGGGTATGGAGATTGTTATGGCTTGTCCTATCTTGGATGCATTAACAGAGCAAGTGGATAAGTAAGACAAGCTATTGGATATTTGTTCCAAACTGAATCCCAAGTTATCTATAATTATTTCAGTTGAACAATGTCATCCTCCCACCCCCCAGACTCACATTGAATTCTGTGGAGAATAAACTTGAATTTGGAGAGCATGTGATGCCCTGGGATGGTGTGAACCTAGGCTCTGGGGAGCATGTGATGCCCTGGGATGGTGTGAACCTAGGCTCTGGGGAGCATGTGATGCCCTGGGATGGTGTGAACCTAGGCTCTGGGGAGCATGTGATACACTGGGACGGTGTGAACAGAGGCTCTAGGGAGCATGTGATGTCCTGGGATGGTGTGAACAGAGGCTCTGGGGAGCATGTGATCACTGGGATGGTGTGAACCTAGGTTCTAGGGAGCATGTGATGCCCTGGGATGGTGTGAACAGAGGCTCTGGGGAGCATGCGATGCACTGGGACGGGGTGAACAGAGGCTCTGGGGAGCTTGTGATGCACTGGGACAGTGTGAACAGAGGCTCTGGGGAGCATGTGATGCCCTGGAATGGTGTGAACAGAGGCTCTGGGGAGCATGTGATGCACTGGGATGGTGTGAATCCAGGCTCTAGGGAGTATGTGATGCCCTGGGATGGTATGAACTCACCTTGACCCTGCAGCACACCAAGGACTGAAGTCTATTCCTGAGAAAATGCCATGCATTTATACCAGTTAAGATATTAGCCCTGTCCTCACCAGAACACAAAGCTACACTGATACTCACCGACTATCTCACTCGTGGACGTGTGACTTTGAAGACCTCAATGTGCTTTATTTAGGTCCCTGCTACATATCTCAAAGAAGAGCTGAGATCAAACACAGGACTAGAGAGGCAGCATCCTTCTTTCCCAGGTGCCTCAGCCTGGTCCTGCTCCTTCCAGCGAATGATGATTGAACACTTAGTCCCCAGGACCAAGGGTTTTCTATGCTTCCTGCGAGTCACTTGATCTTTGCAGTGACTTGATAGCACTTTTATGATGGTTGGCACTGTTGGTCTTTGGCTGAAACAGCCTCAAACTTAGAGATTGTAGGCAACATGTCTAAAGCCACAAGGTCAGGAAGTGGTTGACCAATGTTTAGGACCTACAAACCCCAGCAGCAGGGAACATGTTAGGGTAACAGTGTCTGACTCCAATTACAGAGGATGTGAAAGCATTTGTGTAGGCCTGAGGGAGACAGCCATAGAATTTGTATGCAATCTCTGTCTCATAGCCTCCTGCCCTCCCTCCCTCCGCTCTCTCTCTCCAGAGTCTCACACAACCCAGGGTCACTTCTAAGTCACTCCTTAGCAATGATAACCTTGAACCTCTACTCTTCCTGCCCTCACCTCTTGGGTACTGGGATTGCAGGGGCTTGCCACCGTATCTAGTTCTTCCACCGTATCTAGTTCTAGCAGGGCTTCACACATGCTAAGCAAACATGCTACCAACTGTGTTCCATCCTCTGATCTTATTTTACACATCCAAGAATTGTGTTTCTGTGACGTTTTGGGCATCAGTTTGGTGTCCTTTGACAAGGGCACACAGCAGCACAAACACCACTGTATCAAGACAGGAGTTATAGACATCACCCTAGAGATTTTCCTAGGCAGGATTCTTCTTGCCCACTCCCTGCTCCCTCAACGAGACAGCTGCAGCTCTGGTTTCTAGCACAAAAGGCCAGCTCTTCCCGTTCAAAGTCTTCTTATTAATAGATTCGTGTGGCAAGTACTCCATTGTGTCAAACTTCCACCAGCAGGACGTTTTTTGAACTCCACCAATGACATTTTGTGTATCAGCGACTCGTTTCTTTTTTTTTCTCTTGCTGAGCCCACACTGTCCTCTTCCTTACTTTTTCACAAATACCCAACAGGTTTTATGTAAAGCCTGTGACATTTCATGCACTGTGCTCAGCAGAAGGAAGTCTGCAACTCTTCATGACAGCCGTGTGCTCCAGGTGCCCTTTGACTGGCCTGATGTGATCCCCTTCGCATGTGTTCCCGATGAGATCTGATCACAAAATACAATTGTTGGGCGCAGCACCTTAGCAGGTGGAAGGCTGATGTATAAGCTGCTCATCTGAGAAGCTCTATAACTAGGAAACACTACGTCTGATGTTCCTGAACTCTAACTCGTGGCTAATAAGTGAGTTCCCTGTCTTACTCTGAATGCCTTAATCCATTGGGTCTTTCACTTTGGGAAACGTTAGGCAGTTATGTCCAAGGCAGACACAGGATCAAAATGATGGTGGGCTGTGGTGCAGTCTCTCTCAGATGCAGAACGACCACATTGTGCATCCTCCATTCTGTCATTCCCTTCAACCAGAGAGGACCAAGGAGTGAGATTCCAGGAGAATGAAAAGGCTTTGGGGTGGGGGAAGGTGTGGGCATCAGCAGAAGCTGTGAGATGGGAAACTGCTG
The DNA here is from genome assembly GCF_018167655.1 of Microtus oregoni. Taxonomy (NCBI): domain Eukaryota; kingdom Metazoa; phylum Chordata; class Mammalia; order Rodentia; family Cricetidae; genus Microtus; species Microtus oregoni. The sequence continues at coordinate 6,947,996 of NW_024543978.1, forward strand.
TAGAGTCCCAGGCACAATATTTAAACAACTTTAATTAAGCTAAGGATGGGGCCGTGGGGTAGCATGCCAGGCTACCATGCCGATAAATTGGGACCAAATTAGAAAATTCTTAAAAGCCACGGCAAGGAGCTCATGTTTAATTTCAGAGGCCCTGGGGAGCCGTTTTCGGCAGAGCTGGGAGCTGAGCAGCTCTTAAGGACAAATGATTTGGGAGAAGGTAGCACAAGGAGAGAGGAGGGTAAGATGATGGTTAGATCCCAGCCACAGCTGTGCAGACTGGGAAAAGAAGGTGGGAATTCACTGCTTTTCTGAAGGATTCTGGTAGGGTTTTTTTTTTTTTCTTGCTGGTTGAGTGTGTGTGTGTGTGTGTGTGTGTGTGTGTGTGTGTGTGTGTGTAATGGACCCCAAACTAACTGCCTTGCAGGTTTCAAGCATAATTAACCGCACTGTGTGCTCAGACCTTTACGTTTATTATATTCTAGACCCTAAGCCAAAGCACAAGTAACCCAATTAGGCCGGTAATGGCTCTGGATTACATTCTATTAACTATGAAAAGAACAGGATTTATCCATAGTCAGCATGTTTAACTCTTGATATAGAAAAACAGAACCACAATCAAACAAGCAAAAAGCCCAAATGCTAAGTCGATCTTAAGACCCAAGAGAAAGGCAATGTGCAGAGTATAATCACATCACCTCTGTGTTGAGCAGAGGGTGAATTTCAGCCAGTGGGATTATTGTCAAAACTACCGAGCTGTTTGCAGTCACCAGAGGGGATGGGAAATGGCCTCCAGAGGCCTCAGCTGTGTTTGGTCTTAAACGGTGAATAAAACGGGGATCTAATGCCCGTGCTCCTCGACTTGAGGTTGGATGCCACAGCCATAAAGTTCACCTCAGACCGAATGTTCTAAGTCCAAACTACATGTAAATCCCCTCAGCTACAAACAGCATGGTTAGCAAGACTGAGCAGTGTCGAGGACCTGCATTCTCCTTCTGCTTAGCTGTCAGGAACCTGAGATTTGGTGACTCTTCCAAGCTTCCTCCAAGAGTGTCAGGCTTCATGAAAAGGACCAAGGAAAATCAAATGGCAAGCAGCATGTCACCAATGGCTAGATATTCTCCTTTATTAGATGATGGTAACAAGGTTGTGGTGAGAAACTCACCTGTGTTCCATTAGATGGGACATCATAGTAGTATTTGTCTGATACATCCCACCTCAGACCAGACCGGAATTATCACTTATCTCTGAAGTCTGAGCAATATGCAGGTTTTTTAAGGGGTCCAGAGAGATGGCTCAGCAGGTAAAGGTGCTTGCTGCCAATCTTGATGGCTTGAGTCCAAGCCCTGAAATCTCCATAGTGGAAGAAGAGAACTGACTGGCAAAAGTGTGCCATGGCGTGTCACTGGCCCCAGCACACATAAAACAAAAGAAATGTGTGCTTGTATGTATGTATGTATGTATGCATGTAAAATGATACTTCTACTCAAAAGATAATTATGGGTGTATAGGAAAATAATTTACCATTTTTGATGATGACTATGGTTTCTAGGTGAAATACAACTTCTTGTTAACTGAGTTTAATTGCACTAAAAAAGCCTCAGAATCCTGGTGGAGATTTTCTTTCAGTTTATTTTTGATAAGGCAAGGTTAGTCTTATGCCTATCTCACAGTGGGAGCTCAGTAGGAGACAGCATATTGTTCCTATATGAATTCTTTCCATATGTGAAAATCAAATGAATATTTAAATAACATTTATGAAGGAGGCTGTTTATGCAGAGTGGAATCAAGTGGAAGAAAAATGTGTATTACTTTTGCAGACGGCCTGTAGTAACATCTACGAGGTTTTTGTGTGCACTCACGCACAGCCTAGACAAGTAGATAAGCTGCCTACTCATATCTACCGCCCTACGGCATGACATCTTCAGAACCGCTTCAATCTCTGTGACTATATGGCAGCTTGTTTGAATAGCTACCTGTTGTTTTACAGAACCGACATGCTTTGCATTTTTGGCGTGTTATAAGACTGTCAAGCACAGGGCTGCAGAGATGGCTCAGTGGTTAAGAAAAGTTGTTGCTATTGACTCTGGGTGTCTTCACACCCATATTCGTTCCCCTCCTTTTGACAAAGCCCTCATGGCTGCATTGCTTCTTGGGAGCCCTCCCTGAAAGCTAATATTGAATTAATATTTCCCAGAGTGGCTTGCTGTTGCTAGCAGGTTTCTGATGCACACTTAGATTCTCCATGTGGCCAGACTAGAAATCCCGAGTAAGAGATCTGTGGCTGCCAGTGACACGCGGAGCAGCTTTATCCTCCACCTAGCTCTGAACGTACAGAACTCGGGCAAAGCACAACCCTTGTTTGGCCCTTGGCGTATCTGTTAGCAGTGGCCGCAGGCAAGTTTGGCCCAGGGGGGATTTCTGTGGAGTAAAACACACTTGCAATTTGAGACTCATTGTCAGAGTCAGGCGACTCATTTAGCACCTTCAGTGGAGCTTAGGAGCAATGGGGAAATAGAAAACAGTGGGCTCCCTGTTTTCCATGCACTGCACCAGCCCCGGTTGTAAGCCAGACTCACTACGAGGATGATGACTGGGATTTGATTGATGGTGAGTTTTTACATCTTCTTTTTCAATCCCCTCCTTGCTTTGCCTGTCAAGGAAAAATTGCACCGAATGGAACTAAATGAGCAACTCTACTCGTCATCTTCTCAAGAGTTCACTGGAGAAAACAGAAGACTGGGCAGGAACAGGGCTGTGAGATGGGGCCGTCGGAATTTGAAACTTGGTGCTTGGCTGCAATAAGCTTCCTGCCTCCCGTGGTCACTGCAGTTCAAAGGGGTCTCCCAGGTTCTAGAGAAAGACACTGAAGGTTTGAGCATCCGATGGGAAGCCCAGAGAAGACTGACAACACAAGGAGGCAAAGGAATAATCTAGAATCACAAATTTTCTGAAGGCTTTCCAAGGAAAGTAAGAATCCCCTCTGAAACTCAGTCAGGCTGAGCAGTACTGAGATTGCTTTTCTGTGTCTCTTTCTCTTCACCCTCCTCCTTTCTTCCCCCAGTCCCTGTGTGTGGATGTGTTCAAACATACGTGTGCATGTGTGGAGACCAGAGGTCGACTTTGGGCATCTCATGGGAACTGAAGCTCACTGACATGGCTCGGCTGGCTGGGCTGGGGGCTCCTGCGATCCTGTGTTGGCCTCCACAGTCCAGGGATTACAGAGATCCTCCACCATGTCTGGCTCTTAAGTAGATGCAGGGGATCTGAACCCAGGTCCTCATGCTGTACAGCAAGGATTTAGCCAACTGGGCCATCTTCCTAGTCCCCCTTCTTTCTTATTTAACAATGCTGTGCTTTTAGAACAGTATATTGTTAAGGGATAATTTTTGAAAGGTAAAATCATAGTTCTTAAGCAGATATAAAAATATATCTTAAGCTGAGCGGTAGTGGCGCACACCTTTCATCCCAGCACTCGGGAGGCAGATGTAATCCTTGCTGATTGACAGAGAGGCAGGAGTGGCCTAACTATCCAGATTATCTTAGCATCTCTACAAGTAGAGAATTTCTTCTTTCTTCCAGCATTTGGGGTGGAATTCTTTCTGGATATGGCTATGCTAGTCAGGATTATTAGCACCAAGATAAAATGCCTGCCAAAGCAACTGAAAGGAATAAAGAATTTGTTCTGGCTCACAGGCTCAGAAGTTTGAGCCACAGTTGGCTGTAGGCAGGCTTTTCTGTCCTGCCAGTCACTCCTCAAATAACCACACAGAAACTTAACATTAATTATAAATGCTCTGTTGATAGCCTAGGCTGTTTCCAGCCAGCTTTTACAACTTAAAGTAACCTATTTCTGTTCATCTAGGTGTTGTCCTGAGGTTTGTTTACTTCATCTATGAACTTCCCATGTTGCTCCTTCTTGACTCTCGACCCTTGAGACTCCACCCTTCTTCTTCCCAGCATTCCTCTGCCCTTCAAATCCTGCCTAGCTAATGTCAAGTCAGCTCTTTATTTGCCCATGAGAGTAATACATATTCATATTGTACAAAAGGATTGTTCCACAGCAGTTGGCTGACCCCATTACTTTGGGTTCAAGAAGAAGCTGTGAGGCACAGCACTGGGAGTGTGCGGAGGAGACACAGCTCACCCTCACAGTAGACAGGAACAGAGAGGCTCATAGGGACTTTGACTTCAGAAACGCTTCTAATAACCCTTAACCCCGTTTTTCCAGTGAGGCTTCACATCCCCAAACAGCAACACTTGCTGGGTGGGAGCCAAGGGTTCAACACAGAAGGGCAAAGCCCAGAGAACAGAGTTTAGGATTTTTTTTTCCAGTTATAGAATCCATTTTATAGAGAAGGGTTTCTAAGTCCTGTGATCTTTGGGGGATGAACTTTCAGTGTCTGAGATGCACCTTGGGGGAGAAAGGTGAACAACAAGCAGTGACAGATGATCAGAAAGGAATTTCTGAGACTTTCATTTGGGGATGTCACTTTTCAAGCCCCTACAATGCCATGCTATTGATGTCCTAAAAGTATTGATTATGTAAAGAGTGAATTCTTTATTCTATGTGTATGTGTGTGGGTCTGAGTGTGTGTTCCTATTCTACATGCATGCAGTGCCCACAGGGGTCAGAAAAGGGCGCTGGAGTCCCGGGAACTGGAGTTAGAGGCAGCCATGATGTGGGTGCTGGGAACCCAAAGTAGGTCTTCTTCAGGAGCAGCAAGCACCCTTAACTGCTAGAGTCATTGCTCCAGTCTTGATCCTTTTAAACTAGAAGCTCACACATTCCCGTATTACGTTGAGCCCTGAAAACTCTCTAGGTGATTCTCTGACTGGGTTTTGCATCCCTAATATTGTTATGTAATTATGGTTATAGAGATGGAGACAGGTCTATTAGTTTTGTCTGGGATAACGATAGAGTTGGTTAGGTGCATTTAAGATCAGATGTGGAAGGTCGGAATTCAGAAGGCAGAGGAAAGAGTCCTATTGCAGAGGGCTATGGGAACAAAGACCAAGATTACCTGCTAGGCTCGGAAATGATGGGACCTTGGTATAATTTCTGTCCATCACCGGTGAGGACTTTCATAGCATAAAGAAAATCAGATGCCAGGAGGCTCTGAATACATCCAGCAAGCTGTTTGGAACCTGCTCCTTGGGCAGCAGGAAAACCATGGCTGTCATTTGGGAAAAGCAGTGACAGACTCCAATTTTGGGCAGCCACTCAAAATTAGTTGAATTGGGATTTTGAAGGGTGATATTTTAGTCCAAGCCTGGCAGATGAATGAGTGTGCGAATTCCACTCAATCCTGCCATTTTTATGCAAAATGCACATAAGTGCCTTTCAGCTTTCCTCCCTGGGAAAAATGCTAAGGCGGACTGCCGAGGGAGGACTCCGTAGATGTGGGGAGGGCTGTGCTCTGTATTTAAAGTAGCAAAATTCTTCCAGAGACTCAGAAAGAAAAATCCAGAATCAAGGCCAGAGAATGGAAGCGTACAGGAAGAAAGTGCTGTGGCAGACAGGACCATTGTCTCTATGATGTAACTGGACCCAGAGGTGGATAAGAAGCCATAGTGATGCAATGCCTCATTGAATCCTTGTATCAGTCTTCCCTTTGTCTTCCTGTGTCTGCTTGCTGACTTGTTTCAAACAAGAATGCATGGCATTAAATGGTAATTTTCTCCAAAAAAAAAAAAAAGGGGGGGCAAATGTTTGCTTTTCATACAGAGAGGTTTTGCTTAACTCATGAATGAGGGAAACAGTAAAGGCTTCTTTCCGACAGCTTTTTGAAGGAAAATTTGAGGTATAATTCTTTTATAGATTAAGGATGCTGATACAGATTTACAAATAGGCCCATTCTGGATATTTCTACAGTGAGGAAGAAAAAACAATCAATTTTCACAGCTCTGAGCAGATTTTGTGTGGATCTAGAGAGGGGACGCCGCTCGAGCCCACAGTTGTAAAAGAGTCACAACAATGCTGCATGTCTCTGCAGCATGAAGCAGTTCTATTCCATTGGCAGGGTGTCTTGTCATTTCTCTTCAACATTTCAAAGCCTTAAAATTTTCTTTCTGGGGACCCTTCTGTGCCATTTGCCCCTAAGAATGTTTGTTTCACAGGCTCCAAGCCAACCTTCATCTGTCATGTTCTTCCTTTCTTCTTAGGATGAAAGAAATTAACCCTTAGAAGAGGCCATTCATCCAGGCTAGGATTGGAGGAGAGCAAGGAAGAACTTTTGAAGGTAGCCAAGAAAACTCTCTGTATCCCAGTGTCAGAGGTGTGTGAGGACTGTCAAGCCTGTGAGTGATTGCTTCTCCCAAGCTTGAGTTTCCATGCCGGGAAGTTTAAGGAAGATGGGCAAGCAAGTCTTTTAGACTTAACTGGTAGGGGTGGGGACCACGATGATGATGAGATTCATCATCTGCACCAGTGTGTGCTTGAAGATGAAAGGGATTACTGTGTCAGCTCACCAGCATGAAGTGGATGAGCCCAGCTAACAATGATACTGAGGTTTAGCTTACCAAAGGTCCCAGGGGAGCTACAGTTAAGTCTCATTTAAATGAATTTCGGGGGGACAGTCCTGGACAGCCTTCTGTCCTTGAGAGGGAATTTTATTTTGCGACCCATCGGTGGAAAGCAGTAGAAGACGATCAGCAGACTGATAATCTTAAACCATTGGTTGCAGAGGGAACTTTGGGGCTTTATAATGAGAGTTTGGACACTTAAGAGAAATGTGTTAAACTGACGCTAAGTGAGAGGTTTCCAGCAATGCAATTATGACAGAAGAGGGAGGCTGTGCAGTTTGAAGTGGGCTTGAAGAACTTTTTAAATGGCTGAAGTGTCTGAGTTGCCTTGGTAGAGAAGGTGTACATTTAAAAGGGTTCCCTCTGACCCTAGCAGCAGTGCCTGTCACTAAGGAAGGTCTCAGGTGATGATCAAAGTCCAAATTACAAACAACCACAGATCAGGACAGCCCCTGAAGCATCATGCAATGGCTGCTTCCTTGATACCACGCTTCTGAGAGATATTGCTTTCTGAGCTCTTTGGAGATGGAGACAAGTTTATTTTCTTCGATGCTCAGCTTGTAATTATTCTCTTGCAATCACTCTCCACACACCCCCAGGAAAAATATCAAAACCTAGAGCAATTAAGACTGAACCATGCTTAGGTAGAACTCCATTGCCAGACACGGCAATTCCTTATCCCACCTCTAGTGCATTGTGGGAAACTCTGAGGGAGGGGAATTTAAAAAGCCCATCTATAGACTCAGACTGCCACACAGCCAACCCTAACATTGGATTCAAATGCAGTGGGTAATTCTTGGTCTATATTGTGGACTGAGAACAGTGCCTGCTACTAAGGGAAGATGTTGGGGTGAATGCCTAGATCAGGGGCATCAATACAGAGTCTTGTCAGTTTGTACCCCCAAGGAAACTTTGGCCATCTTGTGAAATCAATAGAAACCCTTTCAGGAACACCATAAACACTTTACTTGGGCAATGGGATAGATGCTATAAAAGCCTTTCAAGAATCACCAAGGACTCATGTGACATAGCACGCTAGTTGTAAAACTTGGAAGCCATTCGAAAGATTTTTCCTTGATAAGGGCCTTTTCTTTTCTGTTGCTGTGATAAAGCCCTCGACCAAGGAAGCTTACAGAAGGAAGGGTTGGTTTGGACTTCCGGTGTCAGAGGCACAGGAATTCCTCACCATCATCCCAGGGAAGGGTGGCAGCAGGCAGGCACAACCCATTGGAACAGGCAAAATCTCAGATTAAGATTACAAGAAAGAAGAAAAAAGATTAAACTCAACATAGCATGCGCCCTTAAACTCTTAAAGTCAACCCCACACAGTGACAAACTCTCCCCCAACAAGGCCACACCTCCTAAACCTCCCCCAAAGATGCCACCAACTGGGAACCAGGTATTCAAATGTTTGAGACTATGGGGGAACATCTCATGCAATCCAGCACAATTGTAGAGTTGTTGATTTCACAGGGCTGTCCAGGGAAGTGCTTTTCCATGCTCAGCTGCCTGGGGACTCAGAGGCCACAGAAGCCATGACTTGAGAGTGTCTGTGTATCAATTACACTGGTGTTAGTACTTGGTATTGTCCACGTGGTACAGGTTGTAGAGGGACACAGAATACAAGAGTTACAGGGTCATGGAGGTGTGCATCAATATGCCAAAGGTGTGAGTCCAGACAGTGAGGAGCAGGGCTGTGCTCCCTACAAGAAGTCCCAGTGTGGCGGTTTCTCAGGAAATTCGGGATCAACCTACCCCTGGACCCAGCAATACCACTCTTGGGAATATACCCAAGAGAAGCCCTATCATACAACAAAAGTATATGCTCAACTATGTTCATAGCAGCATTGTTTGTAATAGTCAGAACCTGGAAACAACCTAGATGCCCTTCAATGGAAGAATGGATGAAGAAAGTATGGAATGTATACATATTAGAGTACTACTCAGCAGTAAAAAACAAGGACTTCTTGAATTTTGCATACAAATGGATGGAAATAGAAAACACTATCCTGAGTGAGGTAAGTCAGACCCAAAAAGAGGAACATGGGATGTACTCACTCATATTTGGTTTCTAGCCATAAATAAAGGACATTGAGCTTATAATTCGCGATCCTAGGGAAGCTAAATAAGAAGGTGAATCCAAAGAAAAACATATAGGCATCCTCCTGAATATTAACCTTCATCAGGCGATGAAAGGAGACAGAGACAGAGACCCACATTGGAGCACCGGACAGAAATCTCAAGGTCCAAATCAGGAGCAGAAGGAGAGGGAGCACGAACAAGGCACTCAGGACCGCGAGGGGTGCACCCACACACTGAGACAATGGGGATGTTCTATTGGGAACTCACCAAGGCCAGCTGGCCTGGGTCTGAAAAAGCATGGGATAAAACCGGACTTGCTGAACATAGCGGACAATGAGGACTACTGAGAACTCAAGAACAATGGCAATGGGTTTTTGATCCTACTGCACATACTGGCTTTGTGGGAGCCTAGGCAGTTTGGATGCTCACCTTACTAGACCTGGATGGAGGTGGGCGGTCCTTGGACTTCCCACAGGTCAGGGAACCCTGATTGCTCTTTGAGCTGATGAGGGAGGAGGACTTGATCGGGGGAGGGGGAGGGAAATGGGAGGCGGTGGCGGGGAGGAGGCAGAAATCCTTAATAAATAAATAAATTTAAAAAAGTCCCGGAGGGAGCAATACAAGAATCTATAAGGCTGAACCCTAAGCTGCAGTGGAAGCCCCGGGATGATGATGGGGCAGCAGAAATATTAACTGAACTCTGATGAAAGGAAAGTCCAAGAGAGGCACCTCTCTCTCTCTCTCTTTCTCTCTCTCTCTCTCTCTCTCTCTCTCTCTCCTTCATTTAAGCTTGCAAGGCTCTTTGGATTTTTACCTATGCCCATGCAATCCAGGAGTCAGAATCAGTGATTAAAAGCTCTTCTTGCAGGGAACTCTTCCCCTCTCTCTTCTCATCAGTTGCTCAATACCATCTCTGCAGTAACAGGCAGCTTTGGGGGAAGTTTGACATACTGTTTTCAAATCCACGCCTTCTCCAGCCTAAATTCTGTCCTGGCGTACTTATTCTGAGCCTTTGTGGGCCTGCCCTCTTCTGTCCCTCCATCCTTTGAGTCCTTCTCCCAATTCTCACCCTCTGCCCCCTTGCCTTGCTCTCAGCTTCCTCCTGGGATTTTAAAGCCTTTATTCACTTTCCTTGCTTGGAGCCTGGGTATATGTAATTTTAACATTTTTGCTGATATGGAACTGTTTCCATTTCATCTCTAAATCAGGTTAGTGCTTGCGAAATCCACTGCAGTATTGATATTCAATATGAGAGGCTTCAAGGCAGTGGGAGGCTGATGAAGAGGGATGCTCAGGAGGGCCCTGGGACAGAGCAGCCAGAACAGTGAGCTGGCTGCAGGGTGACGTTTCCACGGGAAATGCTTCTTCTTAGAGGGCTCTCTTGGCGGAGTAGAGCAGGGCTTTTATACGTGTGGTGAGGTCCAGGAGAGCACATGTCCACTAAGTACCCTCACCTTCTATAGTACTTCCTTGGCAACCCAGACCCTGTACTACAGCGTGGCTGCAGGGAATTAGCTACACTTACTTTAGTTAGTCTTGGACACTTTAGGTTACTTATTATTAGGAATGCCCTTCAATTTCTTTTGTGTGTGCATGCACATATGTGTATGTATGGGCGCATATGTGTATGCAAATGTGAATGCCCGTGTGTGTGTGTGTGTGTGTGTGTGTGTGTGTGTGTAGGTCAAGGGTCAATCTTTAGAGTCGTAGCTCAAGAGCTGTCTGTCTTGATTTTTGAGACAAGGTCTCTCACTGGCCTGTAACTCACCATGAAGTTCAGGCTAGACTGGGTGGCAAACAAACCCTAAAAATCTACCTATCTTTGCCTACCCAGCACTGGGATTACAAATGTGTGCCACCATGCCTTACTATTCCAGAACTGTGGGTTCTGAGGTGAGACTCAGGTTCCTCAGGTTTTTGTGATTAGCAAAGCAAGCACTTTAGCAGCTGAGCTATACTACCAGTCCCGTGTCTTTTATTTTCAAATGCATTCTAGTTTTATTGATAAAATGTGTGTGTGTGTGTGTGCGTGTGTGTGTAAGAGAGAGAGAGAGAAAGAGAGAGAGAGAGAGAGAGAGAGAGAGAGAGAGAGAGGGCAAGAGAGAGCAAGAGAGAGCATGTGCACACAATTCCTTTTCCCAGGTGCAGGGAGTAGGGGTGGCTAAGGACATGTGGCAGGGTGGCAGGATGTCTTGCTGGAAATTGTCTGTGAAAAGAACCATTTTATATTTGTTCTTGTCCACTCCTCTCAGGTAGCTGGTCAGTATGGCGTTCAGAGAGACAGAGGCACAAGGATAAGGTCTCAAAACCCAGGGCTGCTCAGCTCTTCTGGCTGCTCTTTGCGCAGGGCAGCTCCTGAGAGTCCCCTGCAGCCTTTGCTACAACTTCTTTGCAACTAATGCTCTCCTTCTGCTCAAGCCCCTTCCCTCACTTCCGTCCTTGCTGTGAAGGACTTCCTGTAAACTCTTCTGTTCCAGTTGGCGCCCCAGCCTGCTGCTTGTTACTCTACTTCTCCTCCAGGTTCCTCTTCAGACTCACCTCTTCCCCTGAGTCCGTCCAAATGGTTACTTGGCAGCAGCTTTCCCCCGGTTGCCCTCTTTCCCTCCATGTTCTCATCACTGAGTACAGTGATCTTGTTCATTTTTGTGTTTACTTTCTTACCAGCTTTCTCCTCCTCCAGAATGTGGAGTGAACTCTGGTCTTATGAATTCCCGAATCTCAGTTGTCCAGAAGATGATGTGCCATGTAGCAAGCACAAATTATATTGGTCCAAAAAATAAAATAAGAAAAAATAAAGAAGTCGAAGAATATACAGACTTATTTGCAGTCTTTATCTTATTGAAATGGTTTGGGGTAGGGGCTGCCAAGCTGGTTAAAGGGGATTGCAGTCAAGGATAGGAGTACAGTGCTCTTGCAGAGGACCTGAATTCAGCTCCCAGCTCTCACACACTCTCACATTAGGTGATTCACACCTGCCTGTCACTCCAGCTCCAAGAGGATCTTACACCTCTTCTGGCTTCCAGAGGCCAGAAGTACTCATGCATGTACATATACACAAAGAGATACACATAATTTAAAATAAAAGAAATCTTTTTAGAAATGAGTTGGTACAATAAAGAAATGACATATAGCCTCTTTGATTCTTAGCACAGGATTCTACTCCTGGCAACCCATCTATCACCATTAACATTGACCCTCAGCAAGAAGAGCAGTTATGACTCCTGATTTTTGCTCAAAGTAGAAACTGTTTTTTAATTGGGCTTCTTGTCAGTGCAAACAAAGAGCCATGGCTGCACAGTGAGGGAGAAGGAACATGTGAACACAATGAAGACAGGCCCAGTGATGGACTCCAGTCCATTCCTGTCTCCTACTTAGCAGCCACTGCTGAGAGGAGCATCTGGTCTACCTAGAGGCACAGTCAATAAGTACCATATACTAATTCAGCCCAAGGGCTCAGCTCCATGCAGTCCGTAAAGTGGTATATTTTGAGGTCCTGCTCCTGTTATGATTTGATGTTCTTAGGAGAAGTTCCAGGGCAAAACCAAAACAGGGATTGCCCCTTGAGGAGCCCATACCTAGTCTAGGTAAGTCTGCCTTCCTTGTACGAGGCTCTTCTCCTTACACTTATACTTAAGCTTGAATTAAAATCCTTTAGTAGACTTCCCAATATCCTCAATAGCAACAACCTGACAAAAATCCCACAGTTGAGCCTGGAGCTAAGGTAAATTTGAGGACCTCCTATTTATCTCAAGTATACTTGTGATAGTTGCATGTCCTACACTCATAACTATGGCACCTTCTTACCCCAGTGAAATTAATCTTACTCTTATTAGGGGGCTACCCCACATAGGCATCTACTTCTGCCTGGATCAAGTTGGTGTGTAGGTCGAATACACTGATGAGGGATCTTAGTGTAGTAGTCTGTTTTAATAGTAAATAAAAACATGAACAGTCTTAGATTTCTATACTTCTATAGTTAAGAGTATTCGGTAGGATGCTTTTTTTGCTTGTAGAGAGTGTTTAACTCCAAAACATAAGGTTCACATATTTCTTCTCATACCTATCTACCTAGGCTCTTGCCCATGAATAGGTAGGGAACACTGAAGAAAAAAAAAGTGCTATTCAAGTCTTTTAAAGTTTATTTATTTATTTTTAATAAGTTTTATGTCCTTGTTTTTAGACAACTTCACACATATGTGTAATGCATATTAACCAGTTTCCACACCCCCATCTTTCTTGCCACCTCTGTCACTCCTCCCTTCATCCCCACAAATCTTTCCCTCGTGTTTATGTGGATTCCTTTTATTTTGTGACCCTCTGGGACTCACTAGCACATGACTCTGACTTTGGAACTGGCGATTGGAGCCTGGAGTCTCAACAGAGACTGTACAACTTAAGACACTTGTTGGTACTGTATTAGTCAGTGTCTCTTGAGGCGTGCATTTCCAGAAGAGACTTCCTACCTCTAGAATTTAGATGTGACATTATAAAGAATATCTCATCAAGTTTTCTCCAGTCTCGGAGGAAAGGAGCTGACTGAGATATGGGAGCGATTCTTTCCCACATTTGCCTCAGCTTAAACGACCATTGCATCTTCCCTTTATCTGGGAAAGAGCCTCGGATGGAGTCCTCCTCTGCTGGAAGAAATCTTGCTGACACACTCAGAAGGGCCAGGCAAGCAACTTTACTGGCATAATTGGCAAAGACCTTGTATTGCCTTCCACTTAGCATAATTAAATCTGATTATACATAATTACTTCTTTCTACACGGACACTTCTTTGAAAGGTTAAATAATTGACTGCCGAGGGCAGGGACTGCAAATATTTCACATATTGGCTGCTTGTGGAAGTAATAAAAGCACCTTTCTCTAAACCATCTTCTCCCAACTTGCCTGCATGCCCTTCCCCTACAAACAGGACCGCATGGTCAGGTGAAAGTAGTTGATGCTCTTTCTGTGTTACCAGTGTTTCCCCCACCCCCACCATCTCTTTTCACCTGACCATGAGGATGTGATTAGATCCGCTGAAAATGTTAGCTGTTGAATGTCCACTGGGCAAAAGAAGACCTGGGTGGATGAATGGTTTTCCTCTATCCTGTTCCCTGCTGGTTCCTCCCCTTTGGACTTTCCTCAAGGGTGACTTTGCTTCCCAGACTTTCCAGCTGAAGGGACAGACAAACTGAAGTCTGCACGCAACAGCTTTTCACTGGGGAGGAAAATCTGAGATCCTTAGCGTTGCAATCACCTCTTTCCAACCCATTTTCTGCTTTTCCTTTTGTTTGCCATTTTCCCATCAACCAGCCTTCCAAGCCCTAACTCTTATTTTAACTTCAGCCACATCTGCCTTGAGTTGTTCCTACCATAAACTGATCAGGTTCCTTCCCAAAGCCATTGCCTTATTTTTCCTAGAATGCTCTGTCCATCTGGTGTATTTTATTCCGATTTCCCGCCTAAGCTAATTCTTTCGTGCTAGGCTCAGAAGACAAAGAGAACAGATGGGCCATTGCCTTCTCATGTCTGCCGTTGTGCTACTGGCAAACCCAGATTGTCTCCTACTCCCAAACCATCTTTTAAAAAGCTGTGTAGGTAGAAGAAGTTTGGCATTTAGATTTGTTGGTGGTCACCCCCTGTTATCAAGACCACAGAGTTAATTTTTTAACTTCATAGTGAGAACCAGATCCAGTGGGATAAGCTTGTAATCCTTGTTATTTTGGAGGCTGATATTGGAGTTCCTTAAGTTCAAGGTTTGTTTGGGAGACAGAGCAATTTAAAGGCTTGCCTGAGCAAATTAATGAGACCTTGTCTAAAAAGTAGAAAGCAAACCTAAGGCAAGTCTGCGTACCATGGATGAGATCCTGTCATCAATCTCCAGTACTGAAACAGAAGCTTAAAATGAGCCAGGAGAATAGTAAAAATAGATGATTGGGAAGAACATTGGGTTATAAAACAGGCCACTTTCTGGGGACGGCCTGATCCTATTCCAAACATACATTCTAAAATTTAATCATGTTGGGGTCATCTTCCTGACCTTTTTAGCTTGCAGCAAAAACCTTCTACCTGGCTCGTGGGAAGCAGATGAAGTCCTGAGTGAATGTATGTTCTTGACATGGCCTCGGATGTGCCAGAGTTGCCAATGCCTCAGTCCCCTGGAAATGGCAAAACCATCCTTGGGTGATCCTGAAAAAGCCTTCCTCTGGTCCATGCACAAGTGTTTATGAATGACAGAGAAGTGTTTAAAAAACTAGCAAACACCCCTCGCTTGTCCTGGATGATTGCAACTGGAGACTTCCCCTACAGAGACTTCCTACTGAGACCACTAACTCCTCCTCTGGGTTCTGTAGCAGGTGCCCTCCATCAGGGTGAATGCAGCCCTACTGATCATAGCTTTTCTGTCTGTTCATCTCCTGTTTCCTCAGGGTCGGCAGTCTATTCATTCTTCTGCTGCCCCAGTCAGGTTTCAGGACCAAGATGCACAGAATTCTGGGCTGGCCCATTCCAGAATTTAATTTATAACTTTATCAAAGATTACTAAAAAGGCAAGGGCCATGAGATTCATGTCTTCCATCATTGCCCTCCTCCATACCCACCAACCCCCAACACTTATCAATTTATTGTCTACCAATTTATTGTCATGTCCTCTTTTTTCTCCTTCTAATTTGTTTTATTTTATAAGGTTTGACATTATTCAAACAATCAAATTTTTAAAACATTACTGTGTTTCTGGTATTTTGTTATGTGCTGGATACACTAAGAAAATAGGGCATTGTCAATAACCACCCCCACCCCCATCGGGAGTATGTGGCACTCTTGGTTTTGTTGGGGGAATTTTAATTCAATGTAAACTGAAATCCAGATGCTAAATCCAGGAGAGTGAAGCAAGCCACTGAAATGTTTAAGTTAACAGTAATTGAATATTTTCAACTTCATATGATTCAATCTAACAGGGTAGCTCAGATTCATCCCAAGCCTTACACGCAGCCGTATTTCACCTGATCCTGTCAGTCAGCTTTCCCTCACTGCAATCCCGGAGGTCACTCATTTATTAGTTTTAAACGATTTATGATATTTCTCTTTGTGTCTGTGTCTCTCTGTCTCTCTCTTTGTGTGTGTGTGAATGTCTGTGTGTCATGTGAACAGATGTGCACACGTATACAAGTGTTCACTGATGTCAGAAGTGAACACTGAGTCCCCTGAAGCTGGAGTTTAGGTGGTTATGAGCTGTGCAACGTGGGTTCTGGGAACCAAACTCTTATCTTCTGTAGAGGCAGCCAATGCTGCTGTGGCATCTCTTGAGCCCTGCAACTAACTTAGGAAGATAAAAGATAGACTGATTTTGGCTTACAGTTTTAAATTGAAACCATTGCTTTTGGCCTCTGGTAGATCGGGATTTGTGGGAGAGTAAAACACCCAAAGAGACAGGAAAGAGAGAGGGTAGAGGAGGAAAAGAGAGACAGAGAGACCGCGGTCCTAATCTCTTTTAAGGACAATCTGCAATGACCTAAAGATGCGGGCCTGCACTAGGCCTGGCATATCCCTGAAGGTTCCAGCACCTTTCTCCCAATCAGAGCTTTCACAAGTGGTACCTTTAAGGGATACTTGCTTTGTTCCTTAGGTTTTGTCAACTTGGCATAAGCTAGAGTTGTTTGAGATGAGGGAACCTCAGTGGAGACAATGCCTCCATCAGATTGGCCTGTAGGCGAGCCTGTGGGCCATGGTCTTAACTGATCACTGGATTGTTGTGGACCGGTGCAGTCCACTGTGGGTGGCCCCACTCCTAGGCAGGTGGTCCTGGGTGGTAAAATAAATCAGGCTGATCAAATCAGGGGAAGCAAGCAAACAACAAACATTCCTCCTTGGCCTCTGTTTTCAGGTTGTGACTTCAATTTCCTGCCTCCAGTTCCAGGCCTGACTTCCCTCAGTGGGACAGTGGGTTTTGAGTGTCGTAGATGAAGTAAGCCCTTTTCTCCTGATGTTGCTTTCAGTTGTGGTGTTTTATGCCAGGAACAGAAAGCAGTCTAAACACTCAGTTATTGTAGTATACATCCCCAAAACCGTTCATACATAGTGACCAGGCTGGCTGGGGATAGACTCACAAGTCTCTGACTCTGACCAGGACAGCTGGGGGTGGACTCACAGGTCTCTGACTCTGTAACCAGGACTAGCTGGGGTGGGCTCACAGGTCTCTGATCTGACCAGCACTGGCTGGGGTGGGCTCACAGGTGTCTAACTCTGTGACCAGTGCTGGCTGGGGTGGGCTCACAGGTGTCTAACTCTGTGACCAGGGCTGGCTGGGGTGGGCTCACAGGTCTCTGACTCTGTGACCAGGGCTGGCTGGGGTAGGCTCACAGGTCTCTGACTCTGTGACCAGGACTAGCTGGGGTAGGCTCACAGGTCTCTGACTCTGGTGTTTATTATGCATTCCATATCTGTTCAAATGATAACACAACCCTACCTGCTAGTTCTACTACTTGAGTTTAGGGCCCTTGTTCCAGAGCTCTAACTGTCTAGGCCTGTCAGCCCATTCCAAATGCTAAGTAAGGACATGGTTGATAGTAGCAGACAAAGAAAGGGAATTTAATAGCCATGTGAGGGAACGCACAGTGACTCCTGGGTCTATCTCTGAGGCACTGACATGGTTTTGAATTTTTTAAAAGAAAGAACCTGGCAGGAGGCTGGAGGCATGTGTATTAGCACATCTGGTCAGACATGGAGTGGGCTGCTTTACAAGGTGTTTGGAGGAAATTGTCTTATTGATGTCCCCTCTTGAGGGGATCAGTAGCTGCCTCCCATGAGTTGAGGGGATCCTACTCCAGGAGCACCTTGGCCATCATGCGGGCCTGCTTTGCTCCAGGTTCCCCCTTGACTTGGTAGCCATTTTCATCCTCTTTGAGAAAGATGTTTCTTGATCAGTCCTTTCCTCCAGGGAATCTAAGGGGACTGTGGATTTAAGAAAAAATGGCTAGAAACCTTCAGGTGCCTTTTGGTGACACAGAAGTGTGTTAATGTCTCCCTCAGTGCTGTGATAAAACACGTGATCAAAGTATCCCAGTGGAGGAGGGTGCATGTTAGCTCAGAGTTTACAAGCAGAGAAGTCATGGCAGAGAAATCAGGTCTACCTGGGGTATCAGGAGCAGGTGGTAGTTGGTCACATGACCTTCCCCCTTTCTATTGAAGCCAGGACCCAGGACATGGGAAGCTGCTAACCATATTCAGGATGGGTCTTCCCTCCTTAGTTCAACCCCTCTGGAAATGCCCCCACCCCGGACATGCATAGAGCTGTGTCTCCTAGGTGACTCCAAATCTCACTGAGAGAAAAGGAATTCAGATCAAATCACCCCAATCACTGTGGAAGATAAAAAGATGACACCAAGTACTGGAGGAAGAGTCGCTTGTTCGTTCCTGGCCACCCGGCTAGCTTAGACCAGAAATTGTATTAATTAAATCACTGTTAATTTAGTTCTAGCCTCTTATTGGCTAGCTCTTATATTTTAATATAACCTATCTCCATTAATCTGTGTATCATCACGTGGCAATGGCTTACCAGCAAAGTTTTGGCATGTCTGACTCCGGCAGCATCTCCATGGCATCTCTCTGACTCCGCCCTTCTTTCTCCCATCATTCAGCCCAGCCTTCCCTGCCTACCTAAGTTCCACCCTGCTATAAGTCCAAAGAAGTTCTTTATTCATTAACCAATAAAAGCAACAAAGAGACAGAAGGACCTCCCACACTGAGATGTCTGAAAGGAGACAGACACAAAATGTAGGCTTCCATTCTCTCTGTGTGTCTGTCTGTCTGTCTGTCTCTCTGTCTCCATCTCTCTCTCTCTCACTCACAGAGTGCCCTTATATTTCCAACATGCTGTCTAGAAGATGCTGTTGTCTCCACTGAATGCCTCTGTTTGGGAGGAGTTTGGTTGGATTATCCTTTTCTTTGATTTAGGGACAGAGGTTCATTCTGGGCAAAAGCATGCCGGCTACTAATCATTTATGTGCTTTCTTCCAGTGCTTCAGGTGGTAGCCCGGAGGCTAAGTTCCTGCCCTCCGTAATGGACCCAGCTTGGGATGAATGCCTCCTTATCTGAGGACACATTAACCCAGTCACCTAAGCTTTGTCTAATGTTCTCTTGAACTTCAAATGTGTAATAACCACATGGAATTTACTGAGAGAAAAAAGGAGAGAAGCCAATTTTCTTTAACCATAAATGTCCTAGTCTCATGATTATACAATGTGTGAAAATAGGAAATTTACTGGAAGGGTCTAAGTAACACTAAACAGGTGAGTGAATTGGCTTCTGACAAGATATTATCTCCCCAAGAGGAACTTTCAAGGAAATATATTGTGCTGTCCATTTGGGTTGCTCTGCTGTTCTGGGAACCCATGGACGATTGGAGGTCAAATGCTCACCTGAAAAGCACACATAGCTGCACAGAAGTATCTAGGGCACAGTATGCTGCATTTACTCAGAAGGCCTTAATCATTTTCCAGTTTTAAGCTCCTGGTCATAAACAGGTTTTTCTCTCAATGACGGAATTCTTCCTCGGTCTTTTCTGTTTTTTAATTAATCAAGAAACTGTCCTGGCCACTGGATCCTCATTCCTTTTTAAGCAAGTAGCAGATTAATGATTCTCAATGATGCTGCCAAGCTATAACCTCTGTACCCCAAACCCTTCGGCTGTGAAATGAAGGCAACGGGTAGAACCAGATATGCTAATAGCCTGTCTATGTTAAGAGTTTAGGATTCTGGAGCGTAATTGCAGTTGAATGACCCTGGATTTAATAGGCAGGGAATCCTTCTGATAAATGGATAAAGTCACTCTGTAGACGGCCTGTAGGAAGCTAGGAGAGACTGCAAATTCACACGGCTCTCTGCTGTGTCCTGTTTAGCTGAGAGTTGTGTCTCTGCAGCACAAGGTGAGGGCTGGAATTGCAGGCATATCACTCATTAGCTTTATGACCTGTGACCTTGGGTTTCTTCAGATCTCATGGCTTGGGTTTTCTTCCTGTATCCCAGTGGAGCTGTGTGATGTTAGCTAAGGCTGTATGCAGTTCCTATGTGTCGTGAATTAACCCACACATGCTCTGTGCTTAGAATGTGTGTCCCAGCATCCGGTAGATGCTTGACTCTGCTTAACTCAGAATTTCATTCTGGGCTCCCAGGGCATGCTGGGAATGTTGTCAGTAGGCACTGAACTGGATGAGATTTTGTCTTCAGATTCACTTTTCCTGTTTCTGAGACTTTTGGTAGAAAGAGTTGTATTCAGGGATCCACAGATTTGGAGTCTGCCATAAATTTTTGAAATCATAGAATGTGGTAGTTGATGGCCTCCCACAAATACCTGGGGGGCATTTCTCCAGACCGTCATTTGTGGTCTTGTAGTAGCTTTGCTGACTCACACGTTCCAGGAGTTACCCTCTTGTGGCAGGTTTATGGCATATTCCTTTGCCTGTAACATTGAGAAAGGTGTGTTGGGTTCCTATTATAATGTAACAAATGAAGCTGGAGTCTTTCCATCCATGTCAAATGTGTATATTTTTAATCCTGGGAGAATTTCACTTTTCTGTTATGAAAACGCCAAGCATTATAGGGCTTTGGTTGCCATAAACTGCAAGACTTCTGCGGAAATCTGAATGCTACGGACTGCTGTCTTTGCTCACTGCACATCTGAAGTTCATACATTCTTTTTCAAAATACTATTATTTATTATTATTTTATGAGACCCATTCTGATGTATCATCCCAGGGTGGCCTGGAACTTACTATGCAGTTGTAGGTGACTGTTCCAGGCTGCTTCCCTCACAATTTAAAGGCAATTATTCTTTGTAAATTCCATGTCTATAGAATGTATTTTGATCACACATACCCTCTCCCACTCCCAGTGAGGCCCTTGTCCCTCCTGACAAGTCCTCCTCTTAGCCCCATGCCTCTTTTCTTCACCTAATGATTCTGACTAGGATTGCTTTTATGAGCATGAGACGGAGGCTATCTGCAGGGGTATGTGCAACGTATTTGTGTCTACACCACTGAAGAAAATGCCTCTTACTCCCCCAGCAACCATTAACTGCTTGTTGCTTCTCAAGGAGGCATGGGGGCTCATGAGAGCCTCCTTCATCCATGATGGGAGGTTAGAACCCCCAATCTCCCATGCTCTTAAAGTGCTGGCAAACAAACCCAGGATTGAGCATTCTAGACAAGCATTCTGCACTAAATTACATCTCCAGCCACTTCATTTCTTCAGTCTTAAGGCAACTTCAGACATAGGTCAGAGATGGCAGGGCCCAGGATAAGACACAGACATGGGGATACTTCAGATATGATACTTTAGGGGTTCTTGTCATAGTTAGCTTCACAGGCCTACTTGACACACCTTAATAGACCTTCATTGTATTGGCCTGTATGTCCATCTGTGAAGCATTTTGCTTGATTGCTAGTTTGTGGGGCGTGAAGAGCAGCAGACAGGGAAGGGAATGTGTGGCGAATTCTGCTTCTGGGAGGTTGTATGTTGTTTGGGGAAGTCTAGAATTTCGAGTGCTTCAGGTCCAACTAGTTACAGGAGTGGTGTGCCACAGAGGTATTCCTCTCTGGGAACTAGAAAATAAAGGTGGTAGTTATAGAGAAATGACCCTTGAGGGCACATGGGGACAGTATTGGGAGACTAAGTGTCCTCATTTTTTATGAAAAGCTCACCAATCAATATGTCCTCCAAACCAGGGGTTGGCAATAGTTTTGAGGACAGGACCAGATTTTAATTTTTCAGGATGTTCTGGATTTGAACCCAGGGCTTCATATGCACATGGAAAATGCTCTACAGCTGAGCTGCGTCCCAGCCCACTTTTATTTTTGGCTTAAAAATGTTATTGAGCTTTTCACTTGTATCAGCGTAAATGAATGTAGACAGAAATTGTAATAATATCTACAGCTTTAATTGGGAAATAGACTTACAGAACCAGAGGTTTCAGCGGAGAACAGGAAAGCAGAAGAGAAGGTGGGGAGCAAGCCCACAATCTTTATAAGTAAAAAATATCCTCGGGGGACACCGCCCCCTGCAAGCAAGATGATTGGCTGAGTCTTCCCTACATTCACTGACAATTTCAGACATCTGTAGAGTGTGCTTTCATTGTTTGACCCCTCCAACCTCTCTTCCACCTCTGTACCTCCCTCCTCCCTGCCAACCTCCTTCCCACAGACATGAGGTTTGCCATTGTGGCCTTTGCATTACTGTTTTATTTTGAGACAAGTTGCCCTTGCTGGACTTGAATTCCTCTGCAGTTTAGGCAAGTGTTGAACCTTTTTTGATTCTCCTGCCTCAGCTTCCTGAGGAACTGAGAAGGCAGGCCTACACCACCAGGTCTGGCTCAGAGTGTGGCTGTCACAGGCCTGCAGCTCCTGTGGTCAGTCTGTGTCACAGGGCTTTGCAGTACCATGCTGTGGAAGGGCACTCCGAGGGTGGGAGTGTATGCGGAGCCTTTCTGTAGGACAGACCGAGAGCTCTGAGATCTGGACTCCCTGCCATCCTCCTGTTTGAGGCACTGTCTTGCTTTTAGTCAGTCAAGGTAACTCTCAAACCTGTAGAAACAACACTTAGCTATTAGCAAATGGAATCAGCATTTGACCTGTGGAACATGGCAGTTGCTGTCTCTTTGCTCTGGACCAAAATGGAAAAACCTACTGCTCTCGGTGCAGAGACAATCCATTGGTACCTTTCACCAAAGTGTTTTAAAGGTTTACATGGAATATAAAATTTAAAAGCATGCACTTTCTAAGACAGTGTTCACAACTTTTATAGGTTCATTGAGTAAAACTGCTAAACATACTTTGTGTTTAGGGGGTTCGTGACCTGAAGAACTGTTCCTAATACTGCATGCTTCTTTGTTATAGAGATATATTTAAGTTAGATAGGCATTCTTCATATCTTTCAAAGACTGCAGAATATGGCATTTAAAATACTTTAATAACTTGGGGCTTTTCATGACAATGGGACACTTCTGCTCCTGACAGCACCAATCTACTTTGAGAGGAAGATGGGCATCGAAGAGGATTCTTATGAAATTTGATAGCCATTTGGGCAAGAAACTGCTCTTGCCTGGACTGTTGCATAAACTGGACACAAAGTACCCACAGAGAGAGGACTGCTGAACTTGCCTAAAGGTGAGATGATCTTTCGGGGTTCCTGATTCATGAAAGAGTCTGCGAGACATTCTGCAGGATACAACAGATAGTGACTGAACGGACTTTAAAATTTCCTGCTTCATGGATACTATGGGCCTGTAGGCTAAAAATGGATGCCCCAATGGTACAGAGGAACTTTGGGTGACTGTCCAGGCAACGAGATGTCTCTGTCATTTCTATAGTTTTGGACTTCTTTTTTGCTTAGGTAATATTATATCCTTCTGGAGTCTTTGATGGAATTGAAGAATGGATAGTTATAGTTTTCCTTAGTTATGATAAAGGATAACATAGATATAAATATTGTAACTGTAATTCTTACTTGATAACTGTTTTGTTATATGTAATTTTACTATGTTAAAATTAAAGCCTTTCTTTTTTGTTTAAACAGAAAAAGGTTCATCTTTCTATCTGTTGTTTCATTGGTTAAGTAATAAAGAAACTGCTTGGCCTCTGATAGGACAGAAAATTAGGTAGGCGGAGTAGACAAAACAGAATGCTGGGAGAAAGAAGCTGAGTCAGGAGTTGCCACAATTCTCCCAACAGACACAGACGCAGGTTAAGATCTTTCCTGGTAAGCCACCTCGTGGGCTATATAAACTATTAGAAATGGGTTAGATCAATATGTAAGAACTAGCCAATAAGAGGCTGGAACTAATGGGCCAAACAGTGTTTAAAAGAATACAGTTTCTGTGTAATTATTTCGGGGTATAAGCTACCTGTGCGGGCGGCCGGGTGTCAGGAACATAGCCTGCTGCTCATATTACAACACTTTGTGGGAGAGTTTTCTGCAGTTATCTGTGTTTTCCTGCTTATTGATGTGAGGGTGGAGGTTCTTTCTGTTTTGTGCCTTTGGCTTCTAGGATAGGTTAGGCACATAATAGGATCTCAACAAGTATCTCAGGATCGCATGAGCTTGTTTCTCTTCTAGAGAAAAGAGCAACATGTCACAGTACTTCTGTCTGCAAACAGAAAGGCTAGTTTTGTGCATATTCTAAAAGATATTAATTCCCTAGAAAAGGAACCTAAATGCCTTCTTCAGAGGCAAGGCCCCTCTAGTGTCCGAAGAGAGTGAAAAACTGCTCAGTTGTCTGAGGTACATTATTAACAACCTCACATAAAATAAGATTGAGAAAAGGAATAAACAATGGCTCCTAGTTTTCAATGAATATGAAAAACTCTTTCTTTACTTCAAGGTAAACCAGGAATCCCAGAGTATTTGATATAGCAATGGCCTGGCTTTCTATGGGAATCAGTCAGTCTTTGTTAACATGAAGAGATTGTCCCGGGTCTGGTAATTCAGTTTTAAGATCGATGCTGTTCAATTATTTAGTAATAAATCCCCTTAGAACAGCATTATATAAGCACTGTGCTGTTTTTAGTAGAGGTTGAGGGGGGATGAGAAGGCAATTTATTGATCAGGTGAGACTAGGGGTGACTGATAAATTTCTGAGAATGCTGGAGTGTGCCCGACGCTGAGCAGGGCTTAGAGATTCTCCTAGCATCTCACCCATAGATTCAGAGCTCAGCTGCAAAACCCTGGCATCTTTTAGATGCAAAGTCCATTTCAATATATTAGTACTCTTCCTGGTCAAGTGCCGAGGTCAGTACCAAGGGCCAAAATCATCTTCAGGGAACACTGTTTTTGGAAATCTGCTAGGAAAACATCTTGTTGGGAAAGGCCTCACTGTAGGCCAGGGGTTTCTAGGTGGGATGCTGTCCCTTTTCTGGGTGAGCATCAGGTGAAACAGCGAGTTTGTGGTTTGATAGGATGCTATTGGAAAAGTGACTTCCGTGTCTTCAAGTCCCCATGGAAGTGAGAAGAGGCTCAATAGGGAAAATACCACATTCATGTTTCTTACACCCTGCTCACCATGGAACCATTTGTTGGATGGCTGGAGACCATTGCTGCTCTGGGGCTGGAAATCATCGTTAGTTGGAGACCGAGATTTGTGGGGAACTGTAATGATATTTTGTTTGTGTTTTAATGAATGAAACCTGTCTGAAGATCAGAGTGCAGAGCTAAGCCATTAGAGACCAGGCAATGATGACATACACCTTTAATCCCAGGACTGGGGAGACAAAGACAGATGGATCTCTGTTAGTTCAAGGCCACCATGGGCTACACAAAATTGATCCAGTCTCAAAGAGAAACAGAGCAAACACAAAGGTGATCCCAGCACTTGGGGTCCCATGCTTTAAATCCCAGGACTAGGAAGGCAGAGACAGGAGTGACGTGACTGGGAGCAGAAAGGAATATAAGGCGGGGGGAGACAGGAGCTCAGTGCTGTCTGAGGATGCAGTCTGAAGATTCCTAGAGACAGGACTGCCCTTTCGGTTTGAGGATTCAACAGAGGTGAAAGGTCTCTCTCGTGGCTGGCTGCACTGCTTCTCTGATCTCTCGGCTTCCACCTTCTAATATCTAGCTCTGAGTTATATTTACTAAGAACAATTAGAATTTGTGCTACAGGGAACATTGCTGCTTTGGAGTTGTGGCAGGGAATACTCAAATATAAAAGGCACAGCAGATTCTAATTAATTCATTCATTCACTGTCAACCAGTCTGCTGCATTAATGCTTTGCCTAATTTCTCGATAAAACATCCTAATTCCTTCCGCCTCCGCACTAGACACACTTGGCACGAAAATTGCATGCTAGTCCCGCCCACATCTTTTAGGCTCTGCACTTACCACATGCTAGATTTGCTGTGCTTAAAAATCTCAATGGTTATTTTGCTTGCTATTGTAATTACGTAATTTAATTAAGTATTATATAAACGTTATGAAAAGAGAATGATTTTTTTTCTGAGAATAAAGTCTAGTGCTTTGAGAGGGGGAAAATGTATTAGGAAGCAGACTGGTCAAAAATTGCAGCCAAGTTACTTGTGAGAGACGTTAAGATGCTGAAAATAAATACAAAGGCCTGGGGTTCTCAGATCATATTACATTAGAGGTTTTAAAGTCTTACGGCATTGTCAAAGAGTTGGAGGTGGATGGATTTTGGGCGGTGTTTTGTGTAAGCAAAATTTGGATCTCTAGTTGGCAGACCTCACTCTGGGCTCGTATTCTGCACCCAAACAGGAGGAAGCTGTAGCTTTGCAAGCTGGATAACCAAGCTGGATAACTTTGGAAAATTTCAAACTTCCTTAGGGAAAGTGCACTGTTCATACAGTGTGTGTGGGTTGTGGGTTTGTATGTGAGTGCAGCTGGAGGCCAAAGAGCAAGCTTGGCTGTGGCTCCCCAGGACTCATCACCGTTTTTTCTTTTTTTTTTTTTCTTTTTTCTTTTTTGAGATGTGGTCTCTTACTGGCCTGGAACTCATCAAGTTGTCTAGGGTGGCTAGGCAGGAAGCTCCAGGGATCTGCCTCCTCTGCTTCTTCACTGCTTGGTTTATTTATTTATTCTTTTAAATACAGGTTTTGTGGGTCAAACTCATGAAAAATGACAAAGGAAAAGTGAAATAAGAAAATGTAAGAAAATGGCAATGAAATCACAACTGTATAAAAAATATGTGTCTTATGCAGGTCAGATGGCTCAGTGGTTACGGAGCTTGCTGCCATGCCTTAAGGCCTCTATTCAATTCCTAGGACCCACATGGCAGAGAGAACCAACTCTTGCAAGTTGTCCTTCCTCCTCTGCATGGTTGCCTTGTGGCATGTGCTCATGTGCGCTCACACACATGAGTATATTTTACTCATACGTGATATAAATTTGAAAACTTCATATTTATATGTGTGTGCACATGTGAGAGAGACTGTAGTTGTTCTGAGGACATTTAGAGACACATGCGCTAATATATAGAGCAGAGCACGCTCTGACGATTTAGCAAGACTGTCATGACAGTGTGCTGGAGGCATGGAGAGTAAGCTGGGTGAAGTTTTCATCGTTACATCCTCCAGACTGGGGTGTGTTCTCTTGCTACCTCTGTGTTTAGAAAGCAGTTCAAAACAAGCAATAATCAACTTCCTTGAAGCCAATGCATGAACAGGGAAATGGAGAAAGGTTCACGCACCTGGGACTGTCATTTGCCTGGCCTTTTTAGAAACAGACCACTAGCCCTTAAAAGCATGTAACATGTTCAACTTTGTGACAATCATTTCATGTCCAGGGGTTTAGCTCAGAGATGTAACCCATGATGTTCAAAAGAAATTTCATTAGGAGCATGTTCATTTGAGATGTGCTTATGATAGTCTGAAAAATGATTTCTGATGATAGGGAAATTACTAGATAAATTCCAGAAATTCTGCAGCATGATGAAGTACCAGGCAACCATTAGAAATCTTGTTTTAAAGACTAGGAAGATATAGAAATGTCCACAGCATAGCAACCCATGAAAAACAAGTGGAAAAACGCTCCCCTGATAGTATGATATAATATTCCAATAAAAGTAATAAATGCATTATCCATCACCTTATCTATCTCCCATCTCTCTGTCCCATCTATCTGTCCTCTATTTGCCTATTATCTAACAAAGTACTGGATGAAAAAAATTAGTATCATTGATGTACAATTGTGCTTATTTTAAAATTAATTTTCCAAGATGTCTCAGGTTTGCTGCAATCACATTTTGTGAAAACACATGTATAGCGATGAAACCATCTCTACACTAAGAAGAAACACAGATCGACCCTGTGTGTGACAACAGTTACCCTTCTCTCATCTCCTTTGTGGGGTATCAACTCACACCCATAGTTAACCCCCAGAAGAAAATGAACTTACAGGGCAATTCTCAGAGTCAGTGTGAACCCTGTGGCCTTACTGTTTTTATGGACCATACTGATTTCTTTTTTGCACGCTCATATCACATGGCTCATTTTTAGCATGCTGTCTTGAGGAGCCTCAAGACTGAAGATAGTCTGGATGGCTTTCGACCAACAGTCTCTCCCATTCCCTCACAGTCAGTCCCTGAAATCTGCAGTTGCTCTTGAAGTTAGTGCCCAATGATTTCAAGTGAGCACATAAAGATGGTATTTTTGGAAATCCTAAGGGAGCATTCAGATAAAATTGCCCTCATTTTCTAAGTCATAAACCTAGGCCCAATAAACACTACCCTTTGTGTCATTGGGGAAACCTCAAGGGAGGTGTTAGGAGGCCGTGTGTAGGAGGCAATGGAAGGCACCTCTTGATTCTTCTAAACAGGAAAGGGAATGGAATGAGGTTGTGTCAATCCTTAGGGGCTGGATATGCACACAGAGCTCTCACTAGGGTGTTCATAAGCTTCTCATGGGCCCACCATGAAGAAAGAGTCTTCAGTTGGATTGAAATGGGTAGAAACAGAACAGGTCTCACTCATGTGACTGCGCCCAGTACCACAACCGTCATGCTTGTCAGGTGGAATTCTTGCCTTGTTACAGTTGTGCCCTCGACCAGAGGCCTTCAACTCTATGTCCACTCACTTCTAGAAAGAGAGCTGCAGGTAACGGAGAGGCGAGGGCCATGCAGAGGGAGGGAACGTACTTCATTTGTCAATCCATGCCCCAAACACCTAGGCAATAGACACTGAGCTTCACCCAGCATCCTTTGGAGGGCCCATAGGAAAAGGCCCATAGTCCTTGTCTCCCTAAACAATAAAATTCCTTAAATGAATACATTTAGATTGTGCACAGCAACCTCTACGACACGTTGGTGTTATGCAGTGAATCTTTGTATCTTTCTTATTGCTTACTCTACTCAAGTGTAGTCTGTGGTTCAATGAATTCATGTGTGGAAATTACTTTTGAAATATTTGAGTCCTTTATATGCCTAAAATGTACCTCAAGTAAGTAATTACTTATTATAAGAGAGGGAACACTTATTTTAAAATTGCATAAAATCATCTTAAAAACTGGCACTCGAAACTGGAGCAGTGCTTAGCAGTCTTGAGAGTCATGTGAAATACCATTTCCCCATGAGAAATCTTACTCATAAAAAGTTGTTAAAAACACATGGCATGGTTATGCTTCAAAGCATTTATCTGGTTATATTTGGCTAGCAGAGTCACACTGAATTAATGATGGAGGAAGGTCATTGGTTAAATAAAAAGAAACTGCTTGGCCCTCATTGGTTAGAAGATAGGTGGGAGGAGTAAACAGAACAGAACGCTGGGAGGAAGAGGAAGTGAGCTCAGACTCCACAGCTCTCCTCTCGGGAGCAGACGCCTCAGAGAGACGCCATGCTCCCAGCTCCCAGGCAGATGCACACGATGAAGCTCCGACCCAGGATGGACATAGGCTAAAATCTTCCTGGTAAGCGCACCTAGGGGCGCTACACAGATGATTAGAAATGGGCTAAATTAATATGTAAGAATTAGCCTAGAAGAGGCTAGATAGAAATGGGCCAAGCAGTGATTAAATGAATACAATTTCTGTGTTGTTATTTCGGGCATAAGCTAGCAGGCGGCCGGGGTGCTGGGGACGCAGCCCCGCCAAAATAATATAGCCCATAGGTCTCAAGATGAGCTAACTGTATGAATCCATGCTGACCGAAGCAAACTTTCTTTTGGGAATGATGTGAGGAAACAGATGTAAGAAGGATGTAGACTCCAAGTAAGGCAATGGTTGTCCAGGAGAGATCATCCACTTGTGAGTGGGCAAGAGGGTGATACCTGGGCTCATCATCCACTTGTATGCGGGTAAGAGAGGAGTATGCCATTGTAAGGAGCAAGGCATTGACAGAAAGACTTTCAGGAATGGCTGGGTCAGTCACCACGTGAAAAACCCATCCAATGACTTCAGGGTCTCTTAGCTTCTCTGTGAGGATCTGGATGAACGCAAAGACAGTGAGTTAGCAGAGCTAAGGCAGAGCTTGCGGGGACCAGAGGAAACTCTCTCTATGACCACAGCAGCAGGAGGAGAGTCACATCAGAAGAACCTGCTTGTGAATGTTATCCTTTTCCTTCTTTACAACATGTGACAGCTCTCAGATTCATTTATTCACCCAATAACTATTTCACAAGTATGGTTTATTCACCAAGCACCCTGCTAACTGCTGTCTATATACAATGTCAAACATGACAGCTCTCTGTTCTCAAGAGATGGTGTTCTGTCCTGAAGGAACTCCCCAGCCAGTGCAAGTGGACTTCAGTAGACAAAAATGATAGCATTATAGCGGGGTGCTATTTTTCTGGATAGAAATATAATACCATTAGCGTGAATAGTTCCAGGAAGAATTTTGAATTTTGTTCGTTTAGCAAATAAGTTTGTCTTCTATGAGAGCTTGGGTAGAGGGTGATGGATGGCTCTGATTTGATTTCTTCAAAAAATTGGTTTTGAAACTTGGGAGAGGACCTTTAATTTCTCTCTTACAGCCTTGAAGTGAGCAATTCTTAGGCTGTGTGGAGAGATCTTTGTTGAAGTCAGGCTTTGAGTTGTGTAACCAATAGCTAATAAGTGATACAGAGTACCAAGGTTATTTATTGCTTACTTTAAAAAGGAGAATCATACTCTTTCTCCAAGTTACATAATATATATTATGATCCCTTGGAGAGAAAAGATTGGATTTACCACTGTGCCATCATGGGTTGTAATAAAATTTATAACTAGTTTCATTTCTGTTTTCAATCACAATGGGCTTATTGATATGTTGTGTTGTCTGCTTTTTTAAAATAAAGCTTTATTGCCAAATAGTCATTGTATATAGAGGTGCATATGCATATGAACACACACACCAAAATACATGATTGTCTCTCTATAATCACCCATAATCATTGTAGATGCTTTGTGGTGATTTGAATGTCCTTGGTCCCCATAAGCACATGGGGAGAATTATTAGGAGATGTGACTCTGTTGGAGTAGATATGTCTTTGTTGGAGGAAGTGTGCCATTGTGGAGGTGAGCTTTGAGATTTCCTATGGTCAAGATATGGCCCAATGTCACAGACCTTTTCCTATTGCCTTCTGATCAAGATGATCATCATGCTCACTGCCATGATTATAATAGGCTAAACCTCTAAACTGTAAGCAAGCCACCACAATTAAATGTTTTCCTTTATAGGGGTTGCAGTGGTCATAGTGTCTCATCATAGCAATAGATACTTTAAGACAGTTCTCATACAAACATATATTTGAATGCTTATTTCTCAGTTGGTGGAACTGTTTGGGAAGGACTTAGGAGGTGTGGCCTTGTTGGAGGAGGTGTGTCACTGGGGAGGTTTAAGAGGTCATGTCCTTCCCAGTTAGCTTTCTCTGTCTCATGCTGATGGGTTAGGATATAAGCTCTCAACTACTGATCCAGTATCATTCCTCCATGCTACCATGCTACCTACTATGAAGGTCATGGGTTCTAACCATAAGAAACTCTAAATCTCCAGTAAAGTATTTCTTGTAAAAGTTGCCTTGGTTATGGTGTCATGGTGTTTTATCACAGCTAGACATGTATTAGCTATACTTTGCGACAAACTTGAGGATATTGGCAGAATTTTCTAGAAGAGACATGGGGTGCCTAAGATCAACAAAGTTTTAATCAGTCTATTCCTAGAAGTATAGGGAGCCATTGTAACCTGGCTAGGTAACTCTATTGCTTAAATGCTAGTATTATGTTATAGGTGGATGCTTGTTGTTTCCTGGCTGCTCAGCCCTGAAATAAATACAGAGAAACTATATTAATCAAATCACTGCTTGGCCCATTAGCTCTAGCTTCTTACTGGATAACTCTTATATCTTAATTTAACCCATTTCTGGTAATCTGTGTATTGCCACATAGCTTACCAGGTAAAAGTTCTGTCTGGCTCCATTGGGGCTACATGGCTTCTCTCTGAGTAGGCCTCCTTTCCTCCAGCATTCAACTTAGTTTTCCTTGCCTAGCTCTATTGTACCCTATCACAGGCCTAAGACAGTTTCTTTATTAACCAATGGTAATCACAACATACAGAAGGGAAACCTATATCACCTCCCTTTTTCTGTTTAAATAAAAAGGAAGGTTTTTAACATAGTAAATTTATATATAACAAATCAGGTATAAAGCAAGAATTACAGTTACAATATTTATATCTACTTATCACAACTAAGGAAAACTATAACTATAAATTCTTCAACTCCATCAAAGACTCTAGAAGGATATAATATTACCTAAGAAAACAGGAAGTGCATTGTAAGCTACTTCCAGAACTCTAGAATTGGCAGAGACATCTTGCTGCCTGGACAGTTCTTTTGTACCATTGGGGCATCCATCTTCAGTCTACAGGCCTATAATATCCAGTAGACTTTTCCATGAAGCAGGAAATTTCAAAGATAGTTCTCCCTATATTGTGAGTTTGTCAGTCACTTTCTTCTGTGTCCTGCAGAATGTCTCATAGACTCTTTCATGAAGCAGGAACCCTGAAGGACCGTCTCATTTTTTGGCAATTTCAGCAATCATCCCTCTGTGGGTCCTGCATGTCCAGTCCACACAGCACAATATCAAGCAGTCCAGGCATGAGCAGTTTTTCGCCAAAATGGTTGGAAATCTCCATAAAGAACCTCTTTAATGCCCATCATCCTCTTGAAGTAATTGGTGCTTCCAGGAGCAGGTGTGTCTCTTGTCATGAAAAGTCCTTAATTCCTAAAACATTTTAAATGCCATATTCTGAAAGTCTTTGAAAGATTTGAAGAATAGCTATCTAACTAAAATATATCATTATATATCTAGAAAACCAAACATGACTACAAGCTTAACTATTATAGATGATTATCTATTAACCTATATTTCTTAATTATAAATTACATTTTTAAATGAGCTACACAAACACAATACCTTAATTAAGAACAGAAATGTACATATAACAAAATTGACCTTAAATTTGTTTAATCTTAATAGACTAAGATCCATACTAATGCAAATATCTATAGCATATCCCCCTTTAAATATAAACAAACATTTATAAACAGTATTTGGGAATATGGGTATAGTTCTCTCCAAACTGCTTCCTGAGTTTTCTTGGGCAAAGTAATTTTTTGGGAGTGTTCATGATAATCTTTTGGGGGATCTTGGTTCACCAAACCATATTACTCTGAAAGGATTCCACAGGTTCTCATCCTCTGTGGAAACAAAAGAAGAACCTATTTTCCAAAGCAACACATCCTTAGATCTAAATTCTAAAATTGTGATACTTTTAAAATATCTATGCTGGTTTTGCTTAGCAGTCCATACAATAAAATGTCTCTCTTTACTTAGCTCCTTCACAGTCAAAAATTCAAATAAAACACAATAATATACATAATCCAAACTATATGTTTATGTTTCATCTCTACGTGGTTTATTTTTCTTAATCTATTACTTTTCCTACAAGTTTAATATTTATTTTGTTATCTTTACTTTCTTAATCTATGACTGTACTCTTTTATATTATATTTATTGTTTCCTTACTCTTTTTCTTCTCTCTTCCAAGCCTATGTACATTTATCTAATACGGTGACCAATTTAGAGGTCTTTTCCATCTGAATTTATCTTTATTTTGTATCTGTAATTATCTTTTGACCAGGAACACTATTTTTTTTTTAACGCTAAGTGGGCATGGCTAAGACCAACTTCACAGTCCTGCCTGCTTGCTCTGCGCAGTCCAACATGGCGGAGACAGGTTCACTGCCTCTGAAAGCCATGTACATTGCCCCATTTTCCGGCACACAGAGGGTCAATATTGACCTTGTAGCACTCTGCTCAGAAACCCAATTTAAATGCTCGGTCTCCTGAAAGAGCCAGAGGTCACACTGGCAGCACAGCCCAGAAAGCCAGCATTCCAAAACCATGAGGCTTTTGTTCTGCTACCAATGAACCAGGAAAACCTCTCTTAAAGAAGCTGCGGCATGCCACCAGCAAGCAGAGCCCATCTGAAAAAAAAACATGTGACTAAACTTTGTTTTTTAGTGTCTAGAATTCCTTTCCAAGCCCTCTTGGGTTTTATGCAGATTTAGTCAGCCCCATGTTGGTACGCTAATTTGTTGTATGGGCCCACTTGTTTCCAACCTCCTGACTGCCCAAACTTCCAAAATAACCACACAGAAACTGTATTAATTAAATCACTGCTTGGCCCATTAGCTCTAGCTTCTTATTAGCTAAATCTTAAATCTTAATTTAACCCATTTCTAATAATCTATGCATCACCACAAGGTCATGGCCTACCAGTAAAGTTTCGGTGTGTCTTTCTCCAGCGGCGGCTCCATGGCTTCTCTATGACTTTGCCTCCTTTCTTCCAGCATTCAGTTTAGTTTTCCCTGCCTAGTTCTACTCTACCCTATCACAGGCCTAAGACAGTTTCTTCATTAACCAATGGTAGTCACAGCATACAGAGGGGAATCCCACATCGGTATTACATCAAATAATTGGTAATTTTCAGGAAGTGAGCCTGATGTCTCTCCAAGGTATAACTTTTGGTTGAGGGGTTTGGAGGTCCTATTCATAGCAACTTAAGCAGAAAGAAATAAATAAGTGAGAATCTGGTTGATGGTTTGTTCGCTGAGACTTCCTGGGTGGGAGCTGGTTTTCGGGGTTCTCTGATCCAAGGGATTAGGACATTATCAAGGGCCCAGGTTCATTCATTTTCCTTGGTTTTTCTTGCTTGCATGACTTTGTTGTTCTCCTTCCTGTGTTGCATATAGTGGAAAGAGGGACATCCTAAGACACATACTCCACAATCCAGACCTAAGTCCAAGTAAGAAGAGTGTGTGCTCGTGTTTCAGTAAGCTGATCCCTGCACTGTCCACCCAAAATCCTTGCTTCATTTCTGTTGTGATACAATGCCCAGGATGTGGGGATTGAACTCGGGTACTTGTGGGTGAAAGTCAGACACTTTACTGACTCCCCAGCTTTCCCCTCCCCTCTTCTTAATGCAGAGTAAATATAAAACACATGCTATGATGGTGACTCTTGGCTGTTAACAGGCAGACAAGCTGCTGGGTTCACCTGTGAGCCACTTTCTCCATCCGTGTACTGGAAGTGGGAAAGGCCACCCTTACTATGAATGCTGCCTTCTGGAGGCAGCCTAGCTAAGAGGAGACCTGAGAAAGAAAAGTTTTCTCTTTCTGTTGCTTTCCTTCAAGTTTCACTGGCAAGTTAGTCTACCCTGGTGGTATCTCGCTGCAACAGCAGCGTCTATCCGGGTGGTATCTCACTGCCACAGCTGCCACTGTTGCCTTCATTCCATGTGAGATCAGAATCCAGCTTCTCGCGCCTTCCAGTGTGGACTGTAGACCAATGTTTTTCTAAGAATCCCCCAGGCTTTCAGGGGAAGACTGGGCACTACTGAGGGAAAAGGCAAAATTAAAGCCACAGCATAAGCTCGATTGATTGCAAATAAAAATACACTGCCATCAGAAATCGATACATTACTTTCTCAAGCTTGTCTGGAGAGAAGCATGCTAGCTTCACAGATAAGGGGAATGTTGGCAGGATTTACAGCTCTTTTCTAGGGGTTTCTCCAGCATTCTATTTCTACTGGCCTCTACAAGGAAGGGGAGCTTGCCTGTTCAGCAATCTGCATTATGAACAAATGGCTGAGCAGACGCAGCTTTGAGGGTCAGGAGAGAGTAACCTTCCCCTGTCCAATTAACTGGTCAATCAGAGATGAGTCCTGGTGTGGTTTATTCGTTGTTCCTTTGTTTCTGCTCAGGTTGGCAATTGGAAGCCCAAATTTGGTGAAATTGTTTTATTTATACTGATGTTATAAAAACCTAAAGAATTATAATATATAATGCCCCCTTCATAACTATAAAGGAAAAAATAGAATATATGCAAAAATTAAAATAGTGTAAATACATGAACAGAACCCACAGAATATCCCAAACCCCGAGTTTGGTGAGAGGTAGTGAAAAAGCAGAAACCAAGGCTTTGAACTGTAGTGTAGAAGTGTTTGAAGGAAAAGCATGATAAACATTGATCCAGCCCCCCATGAGCCTTACTTAATGTTATGGGAAACTTTAAATGCAGAGTAAATCAGACATGACCATAAGTCACTAATGGGGGCTCATCAGGCTCTGACCTTGGGTAGACTGGCAGCTGTCTCCTCAGAGAGAGCCGGTGATGCTGCCTGAGCTGTGCTAGGGAACCTCTTACCTGCTTATTACAGTACTGGAGAGTCAAGGACCTGAATGCCATGGGGTTTCAGTTGGCCTACACTTAAATTACTTCAGAATGGTGATATCTTACTACATTATAATTTATGCCATATGATCACCTTGTTTAAATTCTAAATATCCTAGGAAAGTATTATAGAACTAGACGTTGTCTTTTCTATTTTGGTGGGGTGCTTCCTTCATTTGTATTCTGTAAACTACAATGGAATGCCCATTTTGTAACAACACATTTGCTTTTCTTGATAAGCCTCCCTGCACTTATTATTTGTGCTCTGAAATAGAATTATTTAATTAATTGAAACTGTAAACTGTCTCATCTTTAGGCATAAATCAAGCAGAGGCAAACATAAGGCTAGCTGATTATATTTGCTATTGTTTTAAAGGACATTAAATATTTCTAAAGCTTTACATGAGGCAAACCAATCAACTGCTCATGGCCATGTGTCAGTTGAATATGTAGCAAGGATGATTTCTCTTTCTGCCTATCTCTGGAGGGTAGGTGGAGATAAGATGTGTGTGGACCAGGCTGGTTTTGAACTCACCACGTAGCTGAGGATGAGCTTCCATTCTGATCTTCCTGTCTCTGCCTCCCGAGCACTGGGATTTCTGGCATGTGTCTTGCCTGGCTACCAAAGGGGATTTCTGATGAAGACTTTAATATGAACAAAAACATTGCAAACACAACTCTCTTTAGGAAACCATGTCTCTATCCTAGTGTGTTTATAACTCTATACAGAGGAGAGAATCTCATCCTTAGACAGCATCAGAGAAAAAAACATCTTTCCTGGTTCTCCCAGGGAATGTCCTCCTGCCTCATCTCCTCATAGTGAGTGATCAAGGAATATCTTCTGTTTGGGATGCTCAGCTCCTGAGATGTTTACTTCCCGAAATATGATGGAGCGGAATTTAGAATCTTCCCATAGCTAAGCAGTCATGAGTAGGGAAAGCACGCATTTTTTTTTTATCATCATCTTCTCTAGCCTGAAGCTGATGAGAACCCCAATGTCTTCCCCAGTCTAGAAGCTTCTATTGGGTGCTGTACAACCTATGGCTGCCATTTATGAAGTAGTGCTCCAGATTCTCATTTTTTTTGACTTTTTTTTAATTAATGAAACTACCCTTAACTTAAAACTATGACCTACCTGACAGACAGACATTTGTTGATTTTTTTAACCAAATAAATACTTAATCATTCTTTATCAGAAACTATGGATATATGAAGTAATACCGTAGACAAAATTTTCAGTGTTGGTCATTTAGCTGTGGGTGAGAACCCCAGGGGATAAGCCCAGATCCTTAACATCAAAATTGAGAATTCAAAGTACTATTGCACAGGCTGGGGACTACCTGCCCCCCACCCCACCCCTCCTGCCCAGTCGAGCATTATCTAGCATGCACAAGGACCTAGGTCCAATCTCTCAATCTGTAGTCCTAGAAGACAAATGCTGTTGCAGACAAAGGGTGAGATGGTTCCACAGTAAGGTTGAGGGTTGGTGTTTTAATGGGGATTTATTGTTTAGTGTCTTATATACACTTAATAGCTTTCTGAGATGTGTTGTTAAAAGCCCGGAAAAGATGGGTCAGTTAGTAAAGTGCTTGCCGTGCAAGCTTGAGGACCTGAGTTCAAACCTTAGAACCCACTTACCAAGGGGGCACTTCGTGGGGCTTGGTTAAGTTGTCTCTCTGTTGTTGTGATACAGAACGTGACCAGAAATAACTCAGGGAGGAAAGGCTTTATTTTATCCTGCAGATTACAGTCCATCACTGACAGAAGACTGAGCAGGAAAGCAATGCAAGGACCTGGAGGCGGGGACTGATGTAGTAGCCCCCACGGGTGCTGCTCATGGACTTACTCCTCCTGGCTTGCTCAGTCTGCTTCCTTAGACTATCCAGGTCCATCTTCACAGAGAGGCACCTCTCACAGTGGGCTGAGCCCTCTCACATCATTCAATAATCAAGATAATGCCCTACAGGCTTGCCAACTAGCCAATCTGGTGGGGGAATTTTCTCAAAGGAGGTTTGTCTTCTCAGATAATGCTAGCCTATGTCAAGTATACAAAAAGCTAACCATGATAGTGATGCATGCCTGTGAATTCTGCTCTGGGGATGCAGAAAGAGGAGAATCCCTGGAACTTGCTTCAGGTTCAGCAGGAGATCTGATCTCAAAAAAGAGAAAAGATTGAGGAAGAAATCCTGTTTCGACCTGTGGCCTCCATGTGCACACACAAAGGAAGATACATTTTATTTCAAGGCAATATTGCAGGGGATTGCTTTCTACCTGTTAATCATACTGACATCTTGCTTGTTTGTGGATAACAATTGGGTACTTATGGCAAGTGTATTTTTTGAAGGCCCATGTTCCTGAAGCTGATATTTCTACACTTTTTCCATTTTTACTGAAGAAAAAAAAAAGATGTGTCTCACGAGTTAAATGCTAGACTGGGAAGGCAAAACCAGCTGACTGTAGTCAGTTGGGGTGACAGTGGCGTGGAATCCCTCTGTGACATGCAGGAGCTGGCATTACACGCATTACTATTGGAAGCATGCACCTCTCTCTCTGAATGATAGAATTCCTGTTGATTTCAAAGAGAGCTTTATAAAGATAAGGTTGCACACTGACTGATAGGTCAGGACCAGAGAGACTCCACATCCAGTGTTTCTCCTTAAATATGCACTTTTAACTTGCAAGTCTTTCGAACAATAGAGTTGTCAATAATTTACTAAATAATCTCTAAGGTCTTGAAACTTTTATAGGACCTTGGGTTTGCATTCCAGTAATGTTCTGCATGCTAGAGGCTACCATAAATCAAAACTGTAGATCACTATATTCTAAGGCCTGACACAAACAGAACAATCCTAGAGTGTTGTAGGAGGAGCGGGCTGTGTCCTGCTGCCCGGCTAGCTTAACCCCTGTAATAATCACACAGAAATTGTATTAATTAAATTACTGCCTGGCCCATTAGCTCTACCCTCTTATTGGCTAACTCTCACTTGATTAACCCATTTCTATTAAATCTGTGTATCACCACATGACTGTGGCTTACCAGCAAGATTCTAACCTATGTATGTCTGTCTCAGGCCGGAGATTCATGGCGTCTGCCTGACTCTGCTCTTCTTCCCAGCATTCAGTTCTGTCTTCCCTGCCTATCTGAGTTCCACCCTATCAACTAGGCCAAGGCAGTTTCTTTAATAACCAATGAAAGCAACACAAATATAGAAGGACCTTCTACACCACTAGAGAGAGGGATAGAAGAGGGGAAAGAAAGTATTTATGAAATTAAGAATATTTTAACAATATTTAATTCAAGTGTGAACTAGTGTCTAGTTTGAAATGTCCAGTGCCCTTGTCCCACTAGCCAGGTTTGTGGAGAGATCTGTGAAGGCAAATTTGACCACAGTCAGACAGAATCTGAAGGTGAGGGTAGGCATTCATTATAGTGCTCATAATGGTACCCAGTCCTTAGTGCTTGCTGGATGTTCATAGTGATGTTCCCGGATTTACACAACAACATGGTGTAATCCTGAAAATGAGTTTATTTATCAAGTCAGTAGTGACTCAAAAATTGAGTGTGCATATATGTGTGTCCAGGAGTACATGCACATCTATGCACATGGAAGATGAAGGCCAGGGTCAATCTCCAGCGATGTCCCTCAGGAGCTGTCTACCTTGTCACTGTTTGTTTTGGGACAGCTTCTGTCGTTGGCATTTAGCTCATTGATTAGGCATGGTTGGCTGACTGTTGAGACTCAGAGATCCATCTACCTCCACCTCCCCAGTGCTGAGATTACAGGCTTAGGCCACTGCTCCCAGATTTAAGTATGTGGGTTCCAGAGACCAAGTGCAGCCTCATGTTTATTCAGGAGCCATCTCCCAGGTTCCAGACTTTTAATCAGGTGTGTCAGGGATTATTAGAGAAGAAACAGGGAAAGGTATGGGATAGTGTGACATTCATTGATACTTGCTATCAGTTTTACTACATTGACAATTCTACCTAAAGGAATGTTGATTTTTATAACAAGTATTTCAGGGTATTTTTTCTCTTATGATATGGAATTCATGGGTACTATAACCTATAAATAGCATAATTCAAAATTATGAAGTCTTTATAATAATTTGAACCAGAAATAAGGTTTAATACAGTCACTTCACAATGCCATGCTAGAAGGCATCCAATAATAGTAAAATGTTTGCACTGATGAACAGAATTACATATTTTGTGTGATAATTTTGCAGTGGTGTTACCAAGCATCCAACAGAAACAACTTGAAGAAAGAAAGATTTCTTTGGTTCCTGGTTTCAGAGGGATCCTGATGTAGAAGGTCCTTCTGTCTATGTGTTGCTTTCATTGGTTAATAAAGGAACTGCTTTGGGCCTATAGCAGAGCTACGGGGGAACAGAGCTAGGCGGGGAAAACTAAATGGAATGCTGGGAGGAAGAAGGCAGAGTCAGAGGGAGACACTGGAGCCACCACCAGAGTCAGACATGTCAAAACTTTGCTGGTAAGCCGCTGCCATGTGGCAATACACAGGTTACTAGAAATGGGATAAATTTAGATGTAAGAGTTAGCTAATAAGAAGCTAGAGTAATGGGCCAAGCGTTGATTTAATTAGTGCAGTTTCTGTGTGGTTATTTCCATTCTGGGTGGCTGGGATGAACAAGCGGTTTCTTGCAACAGGATTCCAGTACACCACAATGGGAAAGGCTTAGAGACAGCCCAGTCTGTGGTAGTAGGAGCATGTGGTGGATGCTATTCACAT
The DNA here is from genome assembly GCF_018167655.1 of Microtus oregoni. Classification (NCBI taxonomy): domain Eukaryota; kingdom Metazoa; phylum Chordata; class Mammalia; order Rodentia; family Cricetidae; genus Microtus; species Microtus oregoni. The sequence continues at coordinate 6,988,540 of NW_024543978.1, forward strand.
TATGACTGCCTGGGAAGCAGAGAGAGGCCAGAACCGGGGTCTGTGCTATAGCTGTTAAACACCTACCTACTCCTTATAAATTACTTCTGCAACTAAGACTTACTCCATCAGATTTCACAGCTTTCCCCAACAGCAGTGGCTGCTGGGGACCAGGTGCTGCAAATAAGAACCCGTTGGGTACATTGTGGGTTTTAGCTGTAACACCCATTCAGATGAATCTGTACAATTCAAACACAGGTGTATGGTACTGGCTACATTGCTTGAAAAGTCCTGGGATTTTGCCAAAATGATTGATGAAAATTCAAAGCCAGAGTCAAGGTATTTGTAAAGGCATTCTGTTGCAGGTCCTGGAAATCTGAGAGCTGAAGGCTGCTCAGGACACTGCACGTTCATACAGAATATGTACTTGGGTTCCAGACACAAAAGATTATGAACAATTCGTCATCTGGTTGGATGTCTTTGGGGCCATTTCAATTATGAATACAGGAGGGGCTGGAGAGAGAGCTAAGCAAGTGAAATGCTTTGTCTGCTTGTCCTGCACACATGAATCCTGAGTTCAGGCTCCAGTACTCACTTAAAGTGGGGCACTGGGGTGAGTTCTCATAATCCCAGCTGAAGATGAGAGGACTCGGGGACTTGGTGGCCAGTCAGCCTCCTCTTTGGTGAATCTGGGGAGACACAGATGGGAAGATTCAGGGACTTCCTGGCCAGTCAACCTCTTCATTGGTGAATCACAGCCCCAGGGAGAGACTACCTTACCAAAACAAGCTATTCAGTTTTTCAGGAGCAACACTCTGAAGGTTGACCCCCTAGCCTTTACACACATGTGTACATACATACTCATGTCCCCCCCCTACAAATACATCTGTCAATACACATGCATACTCCACACAACCCCCCCCCCCAAAAGAATATCAGCGCTTCCTTTCCTGTTGGAAACTGAAATGTCAAATTTCAAATTACTGCAAGGTCTGTCACATTTTCCAGTCTCCATGATAACCAAAAGAAATGAGCTTTTATATTCCAGATTACTTCCTCTGAGAATGAACTGTGTCTGCTGAGAGTTGAGGCATCATGTCACACAAACCAGACAGGGACTGTGAGTCTCTTGTCTGGCTTATTCTGTGACTTTTTTTTAACCATTGTTTTCTAAGTTCCTGCGATGTGTTAAACAGCTAGGTCTCCAAGCAACACCCACTATCACATTCCGACAAGTGATTAGGCATGGTGTTTGGCTTTAATTGTCAGTTTAACACAATCAGGCTTCACCTGGGAAAGGCATTTCAAATGACTGTCACAAACCAGCCTGTGGGTGGGTTTGTAGGAGATTATCTTGATCGTCCTTATTGAGGTGGGAAGCACATTTCCTAGGCAGGGAGTCCTACAAGTTCATACAAGAATGGGGGCTAACATGCATTCGTTAATTCATTGCTCCCTGCTCTTGACTACATAATTTACTAGAGACATCAAGTTCCTGCTGCTGCGGCCTCCTGAAACAGACTTCACCTTTGTTTCCTGGACACCCAGGCCCGAATAATAACACAAAAACTATATTAATTATAATGTTGTTTGACCAACAGCTCAGGCATATTTTTAGCTAGCTCTTACATCTTAAATTAATCCATTTTTATTAGTCCATGTATTACCACATGGCTGTGGCATTACCTCATTTTCTATATGCCTTGTTTCCTCAGTGACTGGCCAGCATCTGCTTGACTCTGCCTACTTTCTCTATATACCTCTGTTCAGATTTCCCATTTGGCTTTATTGTGCTAAGCCATTGGCTAAGACAGCTTTATTTATCAACCAATAAAAGCAACACATATACAGATGGACATCCCACGTCAGCCTCCCTGTGATGATGAACATGGAATTGTAAGTCAGATGAATTCTTTCTTGTTTTTGTCTGGGTATTTTTTATTTTATTATTATTTTTTTCATTTATTTTATATACTGACCACAGTTTCCCCTCCCTCCTCTCCTCCCATTCCCTCCTTCCACCTTGCTCCCACCCCCACACTCATCTACTCCTCCTCCATCTGCATTCAGAGAGAGGCATGGAGTCATGCCCATGGGAGTCAACAAAGTATGGCACATCAAGTTGAGGCAGGACCAAACTCCTCCCCCTGCACCAAGGTGGGGAATGGATTCCCAAATATAAGCTCAAGTGCCAGGGACAGGTCCTGATCCCATTCCTTGGAACCCCACAAACAGTCCAAGCTATACAACTGTCACACAAATGCAGAGGGCCTAGGTCGGTCTCATGCAGGTTCCCGAGCTGTCAGTCCAGAGTTGGTAGAGCTCAGGTCAGCTATCTCTGTGGGTTCTTCTGGGTATTTTTTAAATCACAGCAACAGGAAAAGAAAGCAGGATAACAGATGGCTTGTTTTTATTTTTCTGTCATTAGTGAATGAAAATAGAAATGGAAGGGGGAAAACCCCTACATGTTTATATGTAGTTTTGGTTTACATAGCTACAGAACTAGATAGGAAAAAATTGGCATTATATGGAGGGAATAATCCATTAAACAACAGTACAAGATGAACAAAGACAAGGATTTTTCATCTTCAAATAGGAATATTGTGTGACAGTAATGGAATTATGTAGACAAAGAATGAAAACGACTTCAATAGAAATAGACTCAGCATGCCGTGTTTATACACTAGTGCATATAACAACAATAATAATAATAAGAGGCTGTCAACTTGAGAGTGGGAAGCATAGCAGGGACTGGGAAGAGGGAAGGGTAAAATGATGCAATCGCATTCTAATTAAAAATTGTCTTTAAGAAAAGAAAAGGGCTTCATGGATAGTTGATGTTAGGACTCCTTGAACCTCAAAGCATCAATAAATGGGTGAATAAATTCAGTTTGAATGATTGTAACACTCCAGGTTTTAAGCAAAGCTCAGGAAACCAGTCTGGCATGGTAAATTATTCTTACCTTGGGTGTTTTGTGTTGAGATGCTAAGTGGTCCATAGCAGCTATCTGTTAAATTCCAGTTGACTAAAATGAGGTCTTCTGGGGGTGGGCTTTTAATTAACAGAGCAATTCATTTTACTTTAATGGCTACTTAGTAAGGACCAAGTACCTGGCCAGCACTAGGAGGGCTGTGGTAGGAATGGATAGTCGAACTCTGAAGAGAAGGTGTGAAGTTAATAAAGCATTGTGTAATCTATCTCTGGGTTCTTTATTACCCCTTTCTGCTTATGAAGCATATCTTTTAAAGTATGATTACATTTTTTCTGTAATGACTTGTCCTGTATGATTGCATGATATACCTGTAATACATTTTATATGGTAATATGCAAAAAATCAATTTCATTTTACTAGAGACATGTGCTGGAGCATAGTCAATCTTAATTTGCACAGGTATTACCATGATGGTCACAGCTTCTAATACATGTATGATTCCAGAATCAGCCTTTCACAATTTAGAACAGTTGCCCATTGAAATACTGAATATGTATCTATGGTAGGGTGCATATACTTTACTTTTCCAAACTCTGAAAAACAAAATACGTTCATTTCTCAAATTTCATTTCTTTGAATACCCTTAGGATTATTTGCTGCAGGTAATAAAGTTTGTTTGTACAAAAAACAAAACAAAACAACAACAACAAAAAGTAGGACATTTCCTTATTTCCTCGGCTTGTTGACAAGTGATAGAAAAGTCTTTCTTCAAACTCTTGATATTAACATGGTGTTTCTTATGACATTCTGAAGCTTCTAGCACAATTCCTGGCTGTATGGACATTTCCTGGCTGCACCAAGGAGACTGGTTATTGCTGTGATAGGCCTGAACATGTTTTTGGTTGGAGGAATTTGGATTTTGGAACTTTGAGTTAGGAAAGCAGTGGAATACTTTATGCACTGCTTAATGGGCCACACTAGTGTATGCACAGAAGACAGTGGTGCTAAGAGTTGATGCGGGATTCCCCTCTGTATGCCGTGATTACCATTGATGAATAAAGAAACTGCCTTGGGCCTGTGCAGGGCAGAATAGAGGTAAGCAGGGAAAACTAAATGCTGGGAGAAATAAGGCAAAGTCAAGAGAAGCCATGTAGCCCCACCAGAGATGGACACTGGACAAAACCTTGCCAGTAAGCCACAGCCACGTGACGATACACAGATTAATGGAGATGGGTTAAATTAAGATGTAAGAGTTAGCTAGAGCTAATAGGTCAAGCAGTAATTTAATTAATACAGTTTCTGTGTGGTTATTTCAGGGCTGAGCAGCACGGAACAAGCAAGTGACCTCCACGACAATGAATGATTTAAACTGCAGGGCTGCCTCAAGAGGTTTCAGGGGAGAATTGTGGCCTAGAGATTGTTCTTGGAATATTTTGGTGAAGAATGTGGTTGCTTTTTGCCCTTGCCCACAGTCTGCCAAAGGCTAAAGTGAAGTGTTTTGAATTAATTCTGTGGACAGAAGAAATCGCAAAATAGCCTAATATTGACCCTGCTGTATGGTTATTGGGGGTCACTCTTACAAAGACTTATAATGCAAAGGAGCAAGCTGAGCAAGAGAAAGAAGTACAAAATGTATAATCTGTAGAGAAAAGGAGCATGGGAAAGCAGAATGGAGCTAAGTACTGTGCTCAAGGAGATAAACAGATTGAGAAATGGAATCAAGTTTCCAACCTGTGAAATGAAATTAAAGGAAAGCTTAGAACCGGTGTGTTGGTGCACACCTTTCATCCCAGCACTTGGAAGGGACTCTGGCTGCTCTCTGAGTTTAAGGCCAGCCTGGTCTATGTTACGGTCTATGGTCTATATGGATTCCAGAACCTCTAAGCTTAGGAAGTAAAGGTAACCATCAAAAACAGAAAGGTGATGAAGATCTAATAAGGTCATGGTGTCTCTTCACAGCAATGCTTATGGAAACGAAGGTTCTTGGATTCATGGTCTTGTATTATTTGTGGGTTAGTGAGTTGGAGCTATAATCTAATCAATACTATCAAATATTATGCAAAACATTAACTTTTCTATCTCTCTTAAAGAGGAGAAGCAAGGATCTTTATCTTACAATTATCTAAAATGTTTTTCCTTTGAGTCTATCTTTGATCGAAGGCCAATTCTATTAACTGTATTTTCTCATTGTCTTACTCTACTACTCTGACAGCCCATCAATTCAGACTCAAAGAGCTAAGTGTTGGTACTTTTCTAATTTAAAAGCTAATTTTATTCCAAAAAGTTAATTAACTTGGGTGAGGTCACATCAACAACAGATGGTCTAAGCAGTTTTTAACTGGAGCTGATATGATTTCAGTGGATATAGTCTCTCCATCATGGCCACCAAGGGTTAACAGCACCCTCTCTTGTTTGGGCAGTTCTTCTTGTGGGACTGCACTCCCAGGAGTCACTAACTCCTCAGGGTAGTAACACCAGCCAGGTGGGAAAGGCATGGCAAGGCAGCCCGGTTCATAGTAGTGGAATGTGCTGAGTGAAACGTCTTTGCTTCTGAGGGCACCTGGACACAGAGATGAAGACAAAAATGAGGCCCTGGGAGTCACCATCAAAGGCCTGACACTGAACTTAGATGAGCCTGCTGGACCCTACCTCCTCAAGTGTTCCTAGTTTCTGACTGTAGTGCCTCCAGCTGACAGATGTGTCTTTAACACGTGAGTCTGCAAAGGACATTTCACACTCAGACCATAACAAATGTCAAGGTGTCCGCCCAGCTCAGACGGGTCAGGAAACTGATGAGCACTAAGACAGCTTACCCTCAAACTGCAAGTGTATTTCCTTAGGCTTGGCTAGAGTCTTCGGTTTGAAATGGATGGATACAAAGACAGGTTCCTCAGACTCTTTAGCCAAAGTAACCCTTTTCAATTCTTCCCTGGAATTCCTTTTGTCCTTTATTGTATGACTTTTTAATGACCCTTAAGACTTCTGCCCCAAGCTATCATTGTTAGAAGTCTTAAGCTTATTTACTTTTTTGGTAATAATAGTTCCACACAGTGCAGGTCCAGCCTTATTTCTAAACCAGTGGCTACCTCCCTGACACGGAGGTGTTCAGTAGGTGTCTGGCTTTGGTCACACACTCTTTGCTGTGCTATAAAAAGTGGGAGAAAGAAATGTGATTTCACTTTACAACTGTGCTAATTCATTCTAGAACTTTCTATTTTGGTCATACAATGTACAGGCAAGGAACATGATAGATGGGACAGACTGATTGTGGAGCCAGTTTCTCTGACATGTGTCATGTAACTGTGTCGTCATAGCTGAGTTCTTAGCTTATCTATTTCTGCATGTATGCCATACTGTCTCTAGCCAACTGTTGGGAGACTTCAGTGGGCTACTCATGTAACTCCAGAGGCATGTTCAGTAGACGGCAAAACTCAGATGTCATCAGGAAGATGTCTCTTACTCTATATCCCAGGCTGGGCTGGAACTCTCCATAAAGCCCAGGCTGGCCTCAAAGCCTCCCAAGTGGTGGGATAACAGGTGTGACCCACAATACTTGGGTAGGAAGATTAATAGAAAATCACACCTTGAGGAGCAAATGATAACTTCATAAATAAGTTACACAGAGGGAGAAGTAAGGGTTAGCATGCTGTACAACATATGTGCAGTGCACATACAACATACACAACAACCAACAAGATGGACACCAAGAAACATGAATGTTGTGTGATATTTTGTTTGTGTTCTGACAAATAAACATTGCTGGGAGATCAGAGGTCCAAGCTAGTCACCAGTTAACCATAGAGGTCTGGAGGTCTGTACAGACAGGAGACAGGAAGTGATAAGGCGGGGCATTGGCCCTTTTTGATCGGAGAATTGGGGGAGGTAAGAGGTGACAATGAAGGAAGCGACCTGGCCGGTTGTCCTCATCAACTTAGACCATGAAACCCAAAAGGGGCCAGTTCAACAGAACTGCTATATAAGGGCTGCCCATGCATGCTTCAGCATTGCCAGGGCATTAAAACAAAACAAACAAACAAAAAGAGACTACGGCTGTTCCTTGTTTCTCTGATCATTTAGCATTTATCCTGACATCTGACCCTGGGTTTTTTATTGATAAGAATATTTAGGATTGCACGTCACATGAACTTGAGATTATTCACCTGAGAAACAAGATGACTATTGTCTCAGGCAGCTTCATGGTGGTGTTTTACTGACCTCAATCACAATCCCCATTGACCTCATTCACATGGGGTCCCATCCTGAGAACCTGTTACATCTTCACACAGTGACATTGCAGGGGCTGTGATCTTTCATATTCAGTTCATGCTCTTTTGCAAGTTTCTTCAAGGATTTTGTTGCCTTCTCCTGGCCTGCATCTGTATCCATCCTGCAGCTTCCTCTGTCGCTGTCTCAGCTGAGGTCACTGTCCCACCCCTTAGTATACACTCCAAGTCCCAGGCTCTCTTAGTTTCCCACGCTGGCCACATTCAGTCCAGTCAAACCTTGCAATGAGACATTTTATCCAAAGCAACTCTGATAACAGCACAAATGGCTGGTGAACACGGTTGCTTGAGACCAGACCATCCATGTGCGGGCATCCAGTGAAGAGGTACAGTTCCAGCCCTTCCTGACCTACACCCAACCCAGGATGACGAATGTTATCAGATAATTCAGTGATCTGTTGTGAGTTTGTTCTTTAGAACCCAGAGCAAGAAGCAGGGGCCAACAGGTAATGTTGCAGCACGCTGCCTCGCTCTGTGAGTTGAAAGCCACATAATGAAAACTGTTTAATACATATTTGAAAAGATGTGTAGGAAACATCTACGGTGTGCTGCCATAATTGTTTGATTGTGATGGTAATGCCTGCGATTAAGGCTTGTGGAAGGTGTTCAGTATTTCAAACCTCTGGCGGGTGTTTTCACAGTCTAGTCAACATTCATTTGTGAGTATTCAGAAATTGGGTGTATGGATAGGCAGGGTGCAAGGATATGCATGAGAAAAAAATGATGCCCAAATTGGGATGAATGCTCAATTTGAGAGAGCAATGTGCGTCCTTTATTGTCGGATAGAAGCCCAGGCCTGGCATTCATTTTGCTAAACAAAACTACGGGAGAGGGAGGACTACCATATTTATTATTTCATTTTGCCCCGAGGATGGATTCAAATGATGTAAATCTGAGGAAATGTCTTCACTAGGGTGACATTAAAGTCCTTTAGCTCACACATGCAAATAGGAAATCTGTGAAACTCCCTGTTCTGGGCACTTATCCTTGATTCCCCCCCTTCTTCCTTAGCCTAGACTTGCTCACCCTCTCAAGCTCCAGCGTAGGCTGAATTTTCCTCCATCACTGGAGAGCTGTACTTAGCAGATTTCACCTTGAAGAAGTTCACCAACAAAAGGGACTTCAGAAGTTCCTGATAGCCCTCCTCGAAAGCGAAGCTCCTGGAGAGGGGCTGATGGGAAGATGGCAGCTGCTGATTTAACACAGGGGAGTGGATTCTTGTTTGTGTGCTTAAACTGTGTTATAGATCAGTTACAGATAAAGTGAGCTTCTCGTGCATAGTGCAATAGCTTGAAATGTATGCGCACAGGCATAACAAAGTCTAGTTGATTGGTGGATGCCTTGCTTAGCTTCGGTGATGAGAACACTTAGCATACATTCTTGGGCTATTTTAAGAGTTTAGTATCCAGCAGCTGAAGACATGACTCAGCAGTTGAAAGTGGGTGCCAATCTTGCAGAGGATCCGGGTTTGGTTCCCAGCACAGCATCTATAATTCCAGTTCCAGGGTATCTGATGCTGTCTTCAGGCATCCAATGGCACTGCACTTGTGAGCGCGCACACACACACTTGCATGTGCATACACACACCTAAATTAAAAAAAATATTTTTTGAAAAGGATCTGAAGCCTAGTATTAAGAAAATACTGTGTGGGGCTGGGAATATCACTTAGTTGCCAAAGTGCTTGCCATGCGTGCATGCGTGAGAACTGAGTTTGATCCCTGGAACACTCACATGAAAGCTGGGAATGATGTTGTGTGCTTCTAATCCCAGTGCTGGGGGAGTAAGACAGATTCCTGCGGTTCTCTAGCCGGCCAGCCTCGCTGAACCACAAAGTTCCATGTCCCTGTTTCAACACTCAAGGTGACAGTGTCCTGAGGAATGATACTTCAGGCTGGTCTCCAGTTTCCATATGCGAGTACACACAGATGCACAGGCACGTGTGCCCACACAAACGTGCACATATGTTGAAATACGAGCAGTGGGCTGTGTCCCGCCACCCGGCTAGCTTTACCTGAAATAATTACACGGAAACTGTATTCTTTTAAACACTGCCTGACCCATTAGTTTCAGTTTCTTATTGGCTAGCTTTTACATATTGATCTAACCCATTTCTATTAATCTGTGTAGCCCACGAGCTGGCTTACCAGGAATGATCTTAACCTGCGTCTGTCTGGAGTGGGAGAACCATGGCGACTCCCTGACTCAGCTTCTTTCTCCCAGCATTCCGTTCTGTTTACTCCGCCTCCCTAAGGGTTGGCCTATCAAATGGGTCTAGGCAGTTTCTTTATTAATAAGAAATCACTCCCACATCATTTCCCCTTTTTCTGTTTAAACAAAAAAGAAAGGCTTTAACTTTAACATAGTAAAATTACATATAGCAAAACAGTTATCAAGCAAGAATTACAGTTACAATATTTATGTCTATTTTATCTTTTATCATAACTAAGGAAAACTATAACTATCTATTCATTCTTCAACTCCATCAAAGACTCCAGAAGGATATAATACTACCTAAGTAAACAAGAAATAAGAAAACTCTAGAAATGACAGAGACATCTCGCTGCCTGGACAGTCACCCAAAGTTCTTTTGTACGGTTGGGGTATCCATCTTCAGCCTTCAGGCCCATAGTATCCAGCAGACATTTCCATGAAGCAGGAAATTTCAAAGACAGTTCAGTCACTATCTGTTGTGTCCTGCAGAATGTCTCGCAGACTCTTTCATGAATCAGGAACCCCAAAAGACCGTATCACCTTTAGGCAAGTTCAGCAGTCCTCTCTCTGCGGGTTCTCTGTGTCCATTTTATGCAACAGTCCAGGCAAGAGCAGTTTCTTGCCCAAATGGCTATCCAACTCCATAAGGATCCTCTTCGATGCCCATCTTCCTCTTGAAGTAGATTGGTGCCGCCAGGAGCAGATATGTCTGATTGTCATGAAAAGTCCTAAGTTATTAAAATATTTTAAATGCCATATTCTGCAGCCTTTGAGAGATATGAAGAATGCCTATCTGAAATATATCTCTATATATCTAGAAAATCTAAGTGACATGACTACAAACTTGACTATTATTTATGACTATCCATCAACAACCTATATTTCCTAATTATGCATTACATTTTAAAAATAAACTACACAATCACAATACCTTAATCAAGATCAGAAATACATATACATATAACAAAATTGACCTTAAAATCCATACCAATGCAAATTATTCATACCTATATCATTTCCCCCTTTAAATGTAAAAGAACATTTATAAACAATATTTTGGGAACATGGGCGCAGTTTTTTTCTCTCCAAACTGCTTCCTGCTGAATGGGGGCGCTGTTAATCAGATCATTTAGGGTGTAACCTGTGTGCCAGGTTTATCTCAGTTGGCAGTTGAGTGAAGTAATTTCTTGAGGGTGTTCACAGGAACTTTTCAGGAGGTCGTGGTCTATCATACCATATCGGGATAGATGCAATCCATAGGGTCTGGTCCTCTGTGAAAACAAAAGAAGACCCTTTCCAAAGCATCATATCCTTAGACCCAAATTCTGAAGTCATACCCTCATGATATCCATTTTGGTTTAGCTTGGCAGCCCATGTAATGAAATGTCTCTCTGTACGTAGCTCCTTTACAGTCAAAAATTTTAAAGAAAACACAATGTACATAATCCAGACTCTCTGTGAATTTTTCATTTTTACGTGGCTTATTTTTACTTTATTTCTCTTAATCTATAATTATCTGTACTCTGTCTCTTTAAAGACTTTACCTTTTTTTTAACCATTAATTTTATTCTCTATATTCTTTTTCTTGTCTCTCTCAAGCCTACGTACATTCATCCAACAGTGTGGTCTTTTATGTCTGAATCTGTTTTATTGTGAATCTGTAACATTTTTTTACTATCCAGGAGCATTTCTTAAAATCTTAAGCAGTTCTTAAAAACTTAAGTTGCGCCATGTACAGGTAATACGGTACCGCCTGTGTCCTGCCCAGTTGAAACCTTAACTGCGCTGTTTTTATGGTAATTACGGTAGTTCCTGACTGAGACCAGCACAGTTCAGCATGGCAGAGCTGAGCCAAGCCATTCCTGCCTCAGAGCCATTTGGTGCCCCTGAGCCACACACAGTTCCAGGCACACAGCAGTCCACATTGCCATCAAGCAAGCCGTAGAGCTTTAGTCCAAATGTTCCATTTAAAAGCTTTGTCTCCCACAGGAGCCAGACAGAGATCGCAAAGGCGGCACAGCCCAGAAAGCCAGCATTTTAAAACAGCCAGTTTTTTCCTGCTGCTGAGTCAGAACAATTTCTTTGCAGCCCGCAACCCACAAACAGCAAAAAGCTGTCTTAAATTTTCTCTCTCTCCTTTTTAAGCCCTCTCAGGTTTTACGTGGAGTTCATTAGCACGTTGGGTGCCACTCTGTTGAAATATGAGCGGTGGGCTGTGTCCCACCACCCGGCTAGCTTTACCCAAAATAATTACACAGAAACTGTATTCTTTTAAACACTGCCTGACCCATTAGTTTCAGTTTCTTATTGGCTAGCTTTTACATATTGATCTAACCCATTTCTATTAATCTGTGTAGCCCACGAGCTGGCTTACCAGGAATGATCTTAACCTGCGTCTGTCTGGAGTGGGAGAACCATGGCGGCTCCCTGACTCAGCTTCTTTCTCCCAGCATTCCGTTCTGTTTACTCCGCCTCCCTAAGGGTTGGCCTATCAAATGGGTCTAGGCAGTTTCTTTATTAATAAGAAATCACTCCCACATCACACATATATCTATCCACACATACAGACACCCTCCCAAAAGAGAAAAGTATGTAAAAATGACACAGTGTTGTACATTAGATCCCCCAAACTTGTTCCTGTCACCTCTCTGAAATCTCGTGTGCTGTTACCACCATCTTCACATCTTCTCTCACACAGGACAGAGCTCTGGTAAATACTCCACTCTCTCCTTCAGTGGAGATGACCTCCGCACCACACAGGGAAACCACAGTGAAAACAGAAAACAGAACCTTAACTACACCACGCCACTTGAGAGTGGGGTGATTTATGGGTAAACACAAAGTGAGGAACCCAAGAGTTTACATTTGGGAAGCAATTACTTGGGATAAGAGAGATGGAAGAATCTGAACACTCATCTACATTGATGGAAGGGGTTCTGCTACCTCGGCATTGGGAGAAGCCCAGGGTTATTTTACACTTATTCTATTTCTTGTTTGTGCCTGTGTGTGCACACAGGCTTGCCACAGCACTCGTGTGGAAATCAGCTTCTAGGAATGTGATTCCCCTCCACCTTGAGTTACAAGGATTGAGCTCTGGTTGTCAGGCTCGGTGGCAAGAATCTTTGCCTGCTGAGCCGTCTTGCTGGCCTTCATGTGGAATTTTTGTTAAAAACAGTTCAATCTTCTTACATTAATTAAGTGATCATATTTTAATTAATTAGCCCATGGTAGGTGGGCAGGGAGATAGCTGTCATCGGAGCGATGAGGGACGGAGGACGCTTGCAGAGTTGGTTCTCTCCTTCTGTCAGGTGTGTTCTGGAACTGAACTCAGATTGTCAGGCTTGGTGGCAATTGCCTTTACCAAGGGAGCCATGTCGCCAACCCTCAACCCTTAATAACATATCCTCCTACACCTAGTCTGTGAGGGTTAGGATTTTCTCAACTTGACACAGACGCGTGTCATCTGGGAAGAGGAAACCTCAACCGAGAAAGTGCCTCCGTCAGACTGGCTGGTGGCAAAGCTGTGGGAGACACACTTCTTAAACTGCTTTATGATGTAGGAGGGCCCAGCAGTGCTGTCCCTAGGCAAGCGGGCCTAGGCTGTGTAAGTAAACCAATTAGAGGAAGCAGGGCATTAAACATGACCTCTGCTTCAATGCCTGCCTCCAATTTCGTGCCCCGACTGCCCTTCATGAGTGATTTTAAACTGTAAATCCAACCAAGCCTTTCCCACTTTCAGTTGCTTTTAGTTGGGTCGCTTATCACAGCAACAGAAAAGGAAGTAGGACACAATCTATGCAGGAGATGTGTGTTAAGAATGAGGGTGACTTTTACTAAGTTCTCCGGGAATTAAGATGCTCCTCATGATGTCATGTGTATAGACCATCACAGGGTTTTGCTTAGAAGCAAACCTTTGTCTGTAGCTCTGTCTTCACATTTCTACCCTATTGTTCAACTTCAGAGAAGCATCTGTGGAACTGGTTACAGCGTGGAAAAAGAGCCTGGGTCTTCTAATGAAACCCAAGGGCCATGCGTTGGGGAGAGCAGGAGTGGCCTGGGGAGACCGTGAGAAAGGCAAATGTTTACATCCACTGCTGGAAACACAGAGGGGAAACTCCAGGAAAGCAAATGTCTTGTCTCTCAGGAATGCTAACAGGGACTGCCATGATGCGCTGAGGAGGCCCCATGAGGATCACAAAGCCCCCAGGCTGGAGTTCACATGAAGCTAGGAGCTGGCTTACAAAGAACTTTGAAAACAAACTGTTTCCCTGTATAATCGATTTCACAGTTTCTCTTTCATCTGCTCTGTTGTCCTCATGGAAAGAAAAGTTTCAAATCTTTTGGCCAAGAGGCGATCTTTCCCTCTTAGATTTCAGAGTGACTCTTTAGGTCTGGGCTGTGAATGATAAATAAACTGGCATATGGAAACCCGAGTGCACTGTCACTCCCTGGGAAACCCTGTACCGTGGGTACTGAGTGCAGCCTTGTGTATTTGCTTGGTGCGTGGTAAATGTTAAAGTTTAATAAAAATGAATTCCATGCTATTCAACTTTAGGGAAGGATTGCGTTCAGAGCAGCTTGTATGCATGCGTGTATGAGTGCAGGCTCATGCGTGTGCATGTACACATGTATGTGTGTGTGAAGAGGCCAAGGACAACCTGGAATATTGTTTCCTTTGTCCCTTTCCACCTTGTTTTTGAGTCAGAGTCTCTTTCTGGCACCTGGAGGCTTAGCAGGCTCGGCTGAGTGACCGTGAGTTTCATGGGTCCTCCTGTCTCAGCCTCCCTAATGGTGAGATTATAAACATGTTTCCATGCCCATCTTTTAGTGTGGGTTCTAAGAAAATCAAACTCCAGAGTTACTGATTAAACCAACTCCCCAACTTTAGGCAAGTTTTGCTTTGTTTTGAACCTTTAACTCAAAATCGGTGCTTGGAAAAGTACCACTTAGAAGGGAAGAGGTGGGAATTTAAATTCTGTGTCTTTATATACGGCTGCTTGGGGAGAGGAGGCTAAGATAAGATTGGTAGGCACGTTCTGAGGGTGTTTAAATGCCCTATTACAAATGACTAATATATTCAGTTTTGTAAGAAGGCTTGGGAGATCCAAAGGAATAAGCCGAAGCACGGATAAAAAGGAATTTAAAGTCGAGGAGGCGCTTTAGAGGCTCCAGTGATTAAAAGGTACACTTCACAGCTGTAACAACACCAGGCAAATAGCTTCCGCTCGCTGTGTGCGGGCTCGTCCACAGTAGGCTCAGTATCTCCCACTCCTTTAAAGGGTGTAAGGAAGTCAGTTCATTGGCGTTGAGTGAGTGGCACCATGCTCCGGAATGAAGCTCTCAAGACTTCAGCTCTTCGGAGGGAGGGCCCTCTGTCCCTGTGACGCTTTCTTTAAATCTGTCTTCTCTACCTGTGCCTACATGCCAGCACCGTGTGGGGAGAACCCTGAGGTTTCTGTTTGGGGCTCTTCATACTGTATGATGTGAACAGAAGCACATAGAGACGTGGCTTAAAGAAGTCCGTGATGCTGCTGGTGATTTTGATGGGAGGAGGTACAGAGAGGAGTGCAAAACACTCAGTCACTTGCAGGTTCTATCCACATGGAGGGAGTCCGGGGGTGTCTGCTTACAGACTCCAGCTCTGGGCTAGGCATGACTGTCTGTAATGAGTTTGCTGTGCAAGCATGAAGATCAGTGTTTGGATTCCCATGTAAAAGCTGGTGCACAGCAGCACAAGTCTGTAATCCCAGCTCTGGGAAGGAAGCGAGACAGGCAGGTCCCTAGAGCTTATTCAATGAGTGAGTTCTTGTCCAAACCATAAGCTCCAAGTTCACAGTCTCAAAAATGAGGTAGAAAGATGCTGAGGAAGATCCCCAGAATTGATCTTGGCTTCCACATGCACAAGCATCTCCATGTGGACATGCATGAGCATGTACACATATGAGCAAATACACACATATGCAATACGCACACATTCCTACATGGAGGGCAGTCAGAGCAAGAACTCTATGAGAAACTAGACTAAATCACAAAACGCCACCAAGGAGAAAGAGATTATCATGTCATCATGTGGAGGTTGATTGACAGGGCTTCTACTATAACGACAGCCAATGCTGTTACTTGCTTCTTTCAAAATGGGCACTATGTGCTATACTTACATACACTATATCCTTTAATTAGTATTATAGCCCTGCAAGAAAAGTAGACTTGATGGGAGAGCTAATTTTTCCAAAGCCAGGTAGTGCAAATGCAGCAGAGTTGGGATGCAAATCTGCACAGTGCAACAGTCAATTAGCATTGTCAACGTGAATGCATGTGGAGTCTCTTCTGGGGCTAGTGAAGCACACCCCCAGGCATGAAGGTGTTTGTACGGAGGATTAATAGAAGAAGGGGGACCCAGGCTTGAATGGAGGGTGTCACCTTCCTAAGCACTGAAAGCCTGGATGGAATACAGATTCAGAGAGCACCGGAATGTCCTTTGCTCGGGAGCAGCAGGAGATGAAACAGCTGTCCTCTCCCGCAGATCCCCATTGTCACATAGTCCCAGCAAGTGGGCTGTGCTCTGAACCTCTAAAACCATAAATCAGTGTAAATCCTTCCTCATGTAAGCTGTTTCTGTCGGGCATCTTGTTACTGTGAGGGGCAAAGGAATCACACACACACATAGCCTGACTGTGATCACTAACGGAATGCTCTTTTGATGGAATGGTCTCTTAATTTTTTAAATATTTTAGAATTTATTGCTTAAGAATATATGTTTACCATCTATCATGGCCATATCCATCCCCCATTACCTTCTCCACCTCCCGTTTAACCCCGGACCTGCCCAACATGCCACTCTCCCAACTTCATCCTCCATCCCTCCCCTCCAGGTACTGTTCCTTCCTTCCTTTCTCTTTTCCCTTGTCCTTAAAAGCAATGACTCTCCTTCCCAGAGCCTGAGTCAACTGCCTATAGCAGCTCAGAAGGGGTGGAGCCCAGTGAGCCCCTGCTGCTCATGCTGAAATTTTGATTGGTTTGAGCTTGTATACTGATCATGTGATCCTTTGAGCCTCAGACCAAGGAGGGCCTGGCTCTCTCTTGTTCTCTCTCTCTCTCTCTCTCTCTCTCTCTCTCTCTCTCTCATCTAAACTCCCATTGGCAGGACTGTCTACATCTAGTACTTTGGCCCCATTCCTGGAATTCCATCAATTCCATCTGGGTTTGATGTTTATTCCTAGATTTCAGAGAATGTGGAGGAAATAAAACCATATAAATTCATGAACTAACAATTACAGGTGAACAGAAGAATTGACAAAGGGATCAAACTGAGGCAAGGAATGTCTGTGTCTGTATTCTACCGGGATAACATGTAGTGGCATCTGTGGGTGGAGAGAGATCACCACACGTTGACTGGATCAATTTCACAGTCAACACCATGTTGGCTTCAGCCTGTCATTGGTTAGATCCAACTTGAAAAGGACTCTGTAGTTTCTAGCACAGCAGAGCTGAGAATTTTCTAGTCTCTGACGTGAAGGGGTAGAGTCAGTATCTACTCCTGGTAAAGTTTTAGTGATGGGATTTTGGGCAAATCACTTAAGCCTGTCTACGTAATGAGGTTCAGAATGTTTTTGATTCCCACCGTGGAACCAGGAAGCTATGACTACTTTTTGAGAAGATCAAGGTGAAATAGGTCTCAATTTCTATCAAGGGTGGGCTCTATCCACTTATCTCTTCTCGCTCAGCATTGATGAAAGGAATCCTAAGTTAGGTGAGGCATTTTGCAAAGAGAGTAAGCAATCCTATGGACCTAAATTTTCTTTTATATTCAGGCGCTTGGAGGTGCAGCATCTCTCTCCACCAGCGATGAAGAGAAGGATGCAGAGCTTCTACGGCTCTGAATGAAATGAAAGGTTCCAGGTGAGATGAAACCTGATCACGCTCAGTTTTTTTTATATGTGTTTGATCACCTCCTCATGGTTTCCCATATTCAATAGACAGAAGATGAACCTGTTCGCAGCTACTGCTCTGCGTCTATGTAGACTTGCTTAGTCTTAATTTAGGACTCCAATCTTTATCCCCAAGACTCGTGTTCACTTCAGAATTACAAAACATGGTTTTGAAAATACACACCATAAAACCTCTGCGTGGAAGCAACATTCAGAAAATTTATCTTATTGCTGGTACTTACGGAAAATGCACTCACATGCTCCTCTTCTCCGTCATCAATTTTCTGCGAGGGCTATAGTAAGAGTCAGACAGAGCACGCAGATCTGCTTAGATGTAAACAAGGACTCCAACATGTTTCCAGCAATCAAATCATGGCTGGTGCGTCTCAGTCTAGGTCACTTTCTGGTTTGTTGTAGCTGTCAAACGAAGTGCTGTCCCTCCAGCCCCTTTTAAGACTATAAGATGAACACGGCTTGGGAGGTGTTGGTTGTGATAGCTCTGGGCTGAAGAGGATACCAAGGACTGAAGCACTAGCATTTATCAGCTGTGACCTTTAGGGACAATCAAAGCATTGCCCCACAAGTCACTGATGCTTTTCTGCCACCTTGAGAAATCCAATCTTTAGAGGCCCTTGATATCGGGGAGATGATGGGGTTCACAAGAATCACCAAATAATACAAACATAAGTGACTATCCAACAATTTTGTTTTCCCCAGAATTTTATTTATACTTTAAAAAAAATATCAAACAACTTACTTCTTCCAAAAAAGAATACCTGCGTGTGCTTCCGCTGTTGCCTCCCCCATCTGTTTGATTTTCCTGCCATAGCCTCCCCAGTGTTGATGGAATCTTCCAGAGGCTGTGAATTCAGCAGCAGGACCCATCCCGGAATCATTTGCATCTAACCACCTTAACTCGAAAATTAGTTTCAAAAGAGCTTGAGCGTCTTTGGAGATTGATTTCTTTTTCCAGACCCAAGTATGACTAAGTGAACCATTAAACAGGGGGAACAAATGGAGGCACATAACAAATGAAGAAGTGCCTCAGGCAGTTCCCACTCTCCTTTCAAATTCCCATCTGCCAGTGCAGGTTCTGGGGGCCAAGGCAGGAGGGGCTGAGGAGAGTTACTCTTACTGTTTCTTCTTTTTCTTTTTCAAAAATCCATGTCTTTCCTGACGAAGGTGTGACACACAATTAGGGCCTGCTGCCTTAATGCAGCCGGAAGGTGTTCGCCCTTCTGATGCCCAGGTCCCCAGTGCACAGACCTCATGTGGAGAGGGCATTTCCCTTATGCTTTTTATTTTTTTTTTTCCTTCACCTGCCCTCCAGTGGATCCCAGCACCCAACCTGGCTATGCCAAGCCCACTTGTGTTGACGATGGGGACTGAAGAACGTTCTCTGAATGACATGCGGTGGAGCCCGTCAGTGCCTTTGGATATAAGAAGCCTTGCAAGGGTTGGGTTTCTGGAGCACAGGTGCAGCCACGGGGGCTCTTGGCAGCTTTAGTCAGCACCTGCATTTACACAGCGATTCCCATTGCTCTCAGGTCTAGGCTTGAAGTACTGGGAGGTCATGTCCTGCCTTCTCCCTTTACAAAATGAGAGGGTTGGCTTCTTCCTCTGGATGCATCCTCTATCTCCAACCCCTGTGAGAACCACATTCTCCACAAAGTCCTCAAACGTCCCTCTTCTGTGTCTGGGGGAAGATACTTATCTCTGTTGAGCTGGGTTATTCCCACCTTAAGGTGGGAATAAATGTGGTCTTTTCCAAGTCCATATCCTTGTGGTCTAGAAGCCAATGTCTCTTTACTCCTCATGAGCTGGCCTGGTCCCTGATCCTCTCTGGGACTTCATTTCCCTCAGTTTGGCGACCTGTCCTCTCTATGAACTCAGTTACCACAGGGAGAGGTAACTATTTTGCTGAGGTCTGTGCATATACTTTCTTCCTGTTTGGGTATTCCTCCACATTCCTATTTCATGGAGAGGACTTCCTCCGGTTTCCTGACCTCAAGGGGGCCAAAACTCTCTCCAAACTTCAAGAACTGTCTTTACTGTTACTAAAGAAAGACAAAATGATATTTTATTTAATGCTGGGTTTTATCACCATGGGCTGCTCAAGTTACTTTATTATAGACACCAGAGCTATCAGCCAAGGGGTGACAGCATCCCCATTGGCCTGGGCCTCCCATATCAATCACTAATCAAGAAAATGCCCTACAGACTTGCCTAAAGGCCTTTTAAAAATTATTTATTTTTTTAAAAAATGATCTTTTCCCACACAGGAGCACTGGACTGAGCTCCCAAGGTCCCAAGGAGGAGCAGAAGGAGGGAGAACATGAGCAAAGAATTCGGGACCACGAGGCGTGCATCCACCCACTGAGATAGTGGAGCTGATCTACGGGGAGCTCACCAAGGCCAGCTGGACTGTGACCGAAAAAGCATGGGATAAAACCGGACTCTCTGAACATGGCGAACAATGAGGGCTGATGAGACACCGAGGACAATGGCAGGGGGTTTTGATCCTACTTAATGTGCTGGCTTTGTGGGAGCCTAGCCAGTTTGGATGTTCACCTTCCTAGATATGGACGGAGGGGGGAGGACCTAGGACTTACCACAGGGCAGGGAACCCGGACTGTTCTGTGGACTGGAGAGGGGGGGGGGAGAGGAGTGAGGGGAGGGGGAGAAGGGTGGGAGGAGGGGGAGAAGGGTGGGAGGAGGGGAAGGGAAATGGGAGGCTGGGAGGAGGTGGAAACTTGTTTTTTTTGTTTATGTTTTTTTTTCTTCTTTTCGCAATAAAAAAAAATGATCTTTTCTCATTTTACATACCTATCCTAGTTCCCACTCCCTCTCCTCCTCCCGCTCCCCTACCATCCCCCCACCCCATCCCCCATCCACTCATAGGAGGTGTGTAAGTCCCATGGGGAGTCAGCAAATTTTTCATATCACTTTGAGGCAGGACTGAGGCCATTCCCACTATATTTAGATTGAATAAGATATTCCTTCAAAATGAATGGTCTCCTAAAAGCTAGTTCAAGCACTAGGGATAAACCCTGGTCCTACTGTCAGTGGCTCCACAGACTCCCCAAGCCACACAACTGTCCCCCACATTCAGAGGGCTTAGTTCAGTCTTATGCAGGTTTCCCAGCTGTCAGTCCAGAGTCAGTGAGCTCCCACTAGCTCAGGTCAGCTGTTTCTGTGGGTATCCCCATCGTGGTCTTGACCCCTTTGCTCATGTTATCGCTCCTCCATCCCTACAACTGGACTCTAGGAGCTCAGCCCAATGCTTAGCTATGGATCTCTGCATCCACTTCCATCAGTTGCTGGATGAAGGCTCTATAGTGACAGTTAAGGCAGTTATCAATCAGCTTACAGTGGAAGGCCAATTTGGGCACCCTCTCCACTATTGCCTAGGGTCTTAGCTGGGGTCATCCTTATGGATTTCTGGGAATTTCTCTAGTGCCAGATTTCGTGATAGCCCCATAATGGCTCCCTCAATCAAGATATCTCTTTCCTTGCTCTCTGTCTCTGTCCTTCCCCCATCTCAACCATCAGTTCCCTCAAGTTCTCCTTCTCCCTCCCCTTCTTCCCTCCTCCTCCCGTTCCTCCCTCCCTTCCCCCTCCCCTATGCTCCCAATTTTCTCAGGAGTTCTTATCTATTTCCCCTTTCCAGAGGGAGCCATGAATGTCCCTTTTAGGGTTCTCCTTGTTACCTAGCTTCTCTGGGGTCATGAACTCTAGGCTGGTTATCCTTTGCTTTACGTCTAATATCCACTTCTGAGTGAGTACACACTAAACACAAACTTACTTTTCTGATAACCTGGCTTGTATCAAGTCGATAAAAAGCAAACAAAAACAAATGAAACCCAAAAAGAGCTAGGACAGTGTGTGTGTGTGTGTGTGTGTGTGTGTGTGTGTGTGTGTGGTGTGTGTGTGTATGAGTGTGTATGAGAGTGTGTGTGTGTGTGTTGTGCATACCTGTGGAGGTGGGAGTACAACTTTCGGAAGATGGACTTATCCTTCTTCCATAAGGGTTGTAGGGCATCAAACTCAGGTCGCCAGGCTTAGCAGCCCACACCTTCACCCACTGAGCAGTTGCCCAGGCTCAACACTGTCCTTTTCATCCCTGACCCATTTTAATTAGGAGAGTAGTGTCCAGACTCAGTAGAGATGTGTTCATGAGCGCACAGCACCGACCCAGCTGTGTCCAAGAGCAGAGACCTTCCTTTGTGTTAGCTGCTGTTCGAAGCGTTCTTCACTGTAGTAATATGGGGCAGCGGGGCTGCGTCCCCAGCACCCCAGCCACCCGCACGGCTAGCTTTACCCGAAATAACAACACGGAAACTGTATTCTTTTAAACACTGCTTGGCCCTTTAGCTCCAGCCCTTACAGCCTAATTCTGACATCCCGATCAACCCATCTCTAATAATCTGTGAGCACCGGTCTTACCGGGAAAGATTCAGCATGTCTAACCTGGCGGCTTGCTTCATCGCGTGCGTCTGCCCGGGAGAGTGGAGCATGGCATCTCTCTGAGGCGTCTGCTCCCGAGAGGAGAGCTGTGGAGTCTGAGCTCACTTCCTCTTCCTCCCAGCGTTCTGTTCTGTTTACTCCTCCCACCTATCTCTAACCAATGAGAGCCAAGCAGTTTCTTTTTATTTAACCAATGACCTTCCTCCATCACTTCACATAGGAGCTGGACTCTTCACAGCCTTATAAAATGGTCAGAACTAAAGATCCCATTAACTGGCCCAAGAATTGGAGGACACAGAGCAGAGTGTGAGATATTTCCATGCTGTGACTGGGATGTACACCTCCACAGCTCTGGCCTCTAGCTGAAACTTAGGCAAACACCTAGGAACTGCTTTAGAGAACTGGATTTGGAAGCTTGGAGCTGTTACTGAGTAATGAATGTCTCCAGAAAACTGAGGAGTTCCCACTTTCTTTGTCAGATAATCAAGAGAATCTGCTTGGAAAGGTAATTTCCCTCCCTTTTCTCTACCTCCTTCCTCCCTCCTCCTCCTCCTTTCTGTCTCTCACTTCCACCTTCTACCTCCCTCCTCCTCCCACCTCTGACCTCTCTCCCTCCCTCCTTCCCTCCCTCCCTCCCTCTCTACCTCCCTCCATCCTTTCCTTTCTTTTTTTCTGTCCTTCCTCCCTCCTTGGCCACTTCTTTCTCTTCTCTGGAGAATCACCGCACTGCTTATGCAGGGATGCCAACCCTTGTCATGGGATTAGCCCCAAATACTATTAGGGATTTAGAGAGCTTTTAGTTTGTTTTTTTTTTTTCTCCTTAAACTACAATCTTAAACCCTGGTCAATTAAAAAATGCCCATCATATGTTAAGATTAATAAATTAAATATTTTACAAGCTGGTTTTCTTTCTTGAGCATGAGAATGAGTGATCCAGAGCAACACAAATCCTCCTGGCTTTATTGAAATATTAAAATGTATAAATAATTCAGACGGAGACAGACTCACGAGAGATATGAAATCTTCAGAACATTACATATAAATTATATACACTATCTGAACCCAAAGTTTAATGTGTTAGAAAATATCCATTTTGCCCTTCCATGTTCAGCAGACCCTTAATAGGATTTGGTGGAGGGAGGTTAAAATGAATATAAGGAAAGAAAATTAGGATTTCAAACTGTCACTTTTAACAAAGAGCAAACCCAACAATCGTCCTCCAATCAGCCAGATGAGTCACTCAGGGAAACAGATGTGTTTTTATGACAGGCCATAGTAGAGTGTTATTGCCGTCATAAGATTTTTCAAGCTAGACTGGCCATTATTGCCACCCTCCCACAGATCCATGGGCTTCTTTCTCACAGTCTTTGGATAAGGCTTGTGTCTCACATGGACCTGGAGCATGAAGGGGACAGGGATGCTGCTGTGGGAACTATTCCCATCACTCGACCTCTCTGGGCCTGAGGTTCTCACCTGTAAACTGGAGACTGGTACAGTAGTTAGCGCATGGGAGTGTGACGAAGAGGATGTGTTCATGACCATACGCATGCAGACCAGCCCAGGACCCCCTTGTAGAATTCAGACCCATGCCTGTGTCTTCATGATAATGGGAGCTACATGAGACAGACTTTGCCAGTTCTGCTTAATGATGGCTCCCAGGCACACGCAACAAGGCCTTGGACATTGTTTTGTAGTTAATAATTCTTGAATAAATTAGTTCTTAAATTAGTATTTCAGACCTTTAATTAGATTTTGATGCTTGCTTGGACTTTGATGACTGGAACTTAGGTGCATGTGTGTGCATACACAGGCACGTATATTATTATTTTCAGATTGTCAGGAAACCCTTGATTAATAACATTGGCCAGGGATTATGAGGGCAAGCAGACAGCAGCAGGGCTTTCTCCCAACAAGAGACACCTGGGAAGGTGGGTCATTTTCTCTCAGCTCCCGGCTGCCTTTGAACTCTGCTGCTGGCTGGTTCCCCAGATGTTTCTTTAGGCTCTGGATCGAAGCTGTGGCTTGTTTTCATTTTGCTAGGGGCCAGTGCCACTTACCACTGCAAGGATGGCAAACAAGGAAGTAAATAGCCCCTCACCTCAAATGCCGATTTATTGTCCCCACTCTGTTACACGATTAAAATACAGAGTTTGCCTCCAGGGCTGAAATTAGCTTCTCATTTTGACTGACTGCCATCCAGGTCTGAAAAATGGCAGCTCGTTTGTTTCAATATTTACCACATCCATTCAGGAGAGGTTTACATTATTGCCAATTAGGACTTAATTGTTATCCATAACTCAAACATTTGCTGGCTGCTCGCAGAGGAAAAGCCATTATTCTCTTTTTAGCCTCCCCAGTTCCACCACCTTGGGCCCTTGTGCTCTGAACGAGGGCTTGCGTTGTCTTTAGATGAATTGGGTTGAGAAGGCAGCATCCTGCCTCTCTTGGTTGGGGATGAGAGTAGAAGCTAGCATTCGCTGCCTGGTTTAATGGAAGCAGTTATGTTTTAGGCTTGTGTTGGGCATCTGCCACTCTTGCTTGTCTAGTCTGCATGTCTCAGGATTTTGCCAGCAGATGTTTCTTTGACTCAGAGGTACGCCAGCTCACTTGGATTCCTGCCTGTCTTCCCAGGTTTTACCACTACCCGCCTACAGTACATTGTCATCCTAGAGGTTCTCAGTGTAGAGTGATCCTTTAATAAGAGGCCATGACACGTGATCTTCATTCCCAAGGTCCCAGTGCCTGCCCGACTCACTCAGGATGGAGGGCAGCATCTGCGCACGACCCGCAAAGAATTCTGACATCTCTGTCTGCACTCACCATCTGACTTGACATCTGTGAGGGTTCTCGTTGCCTGGCAGTTTGGTAGGATCTAGACCTAGTAGGACCTGATAGGCAAATCTTTGGGAACATCTGTGAGGGAGTCTATAGATTGGGTGGGGTAGGGAGATGCATTCTAACTGTGGGCAACTGATGTCGGAGGTAATGCGTGCTGCAAATATGTTTTATTGACATTGCGTAATAAAGAAGCTGATTTTGGCCAATGGTTTAACAGAGTAAAGCCAGGCTGAAAGAGATATATAGAGAGAATAGGTGGAGTCAGGGAGAAGCCATGTAGCTACCCTCTTCTCTTCCATGCCCGTCCCCACATGCCCACAGCAACTTCCTCTTTCTTGTGCCACTTCAGATGTTAGCACAGCCCATCCACATTTCTGGTTAAACACACGGCCTTTTTGTTCTCAGTGCTTACCACATCAAACAGTTCCAGTCCAGGGTAGATGGGGCTGCTCACGCTAAAGGCTTCTGCTATACCTTGGTGCATATCTCATCAGAAGCTTGGGTGACTCCTTAGAGTTTTATGTGTACTGTAGATTCTGCGGAAATCAAGATATTTCATGGAGAAATCTGTTTTGGAGCTTGCAGTGAAAGTTGCTACTGGAGTTGTTACTCATCAACCCATAGGCAGAACAGGGTTTCGCCATGCTTCCAAGCAGGACCTCTTCATACATCTTGGTGTTGCCGTGGTTCGAAGCAGGACATATTTATATCTCTATCTGTTGCCATGGTTTCAAGCAGTACATCTTCATACATCTGTGTGTTGCTGTGGTTCTGAGCAGCACCTCTTCATATATCTATGTGTTGCTATGGTTCCGAGCAGGACATCTTCATACATCAGTGTGTTACTATGCTTCTGAGGAGGACATCTTCATACGTATATGTGTTTTGGTGGCCATTTGAGTCTTCCACGCTTGGATAAATGTGTGTGTGTGTGTGCCCATGTGTGGTCTTTGGAGGCCTAGAAAGTTTTCTTTCCTGTCTTCTTGGCTGTTTTGCCCATCCAGGCCAGCACAGCCCATGCCTTCCCTTCAGCATGCATAGCAGGTGTATCTCAGCACAAACCTGTGAGGATTTACATGTTCTTATGCTGATAATCAGGAGACTACTTGCTGTGTGGTACTTAAAAATATTCTGATGCATCACCCTACCCAGATTAACTAAGCAGAGAGCCCTGTTGTCTGGGCCTAACACTGGCAATTCCTTTAGGTTGTCCTGACGTTCTAAATGGCTAGTGGGTTTGAAGGTTACTGTAAAACATATTTTCTGCTGATTCTTTCTGCAGGGAATGTCATTTAATTAGGGTGACCTGAAGGTAGCCTTAGCCCAAGGAAAAGGTCAAATAGGATTCCTATCGCCAGAGAGGTTACATCTCCAACCTTTCTGTCTCCCAGCTATTATAATACTGGGATCCTAACCATCTACAGCTGAGGGTGGTGGAGTTCCTCTTGGGATCCTTTTGTCCTAACTGGAAGAATACATTGGTGTAAAACAGAAGAGTGGAGAAAGAACCTAAGTAGTATAGATAGCCTATTTCTGACCCAAAGACCCCCTACTGCCTGCTGGGACCCTCAGAGGATACAGCACTGGGGATTTGGTATCAGGTTTTACAATTTCCATTCAAGGGCCCAAAGAGATGGCTCAGTCAGTAGAAAGCTCACCATGTAAACATAAGAACCTGCCTTTGTATTTCTAGCACTCCTACAAAAAGCTAGGCACTATGGTAAATGTTTAGAATCTTGGCCCTGGGGAGGTACAGATAGGATCCAGAGAGTTTGTTTTCTAGTGAGTCTTCCTGAACTAGTAAACTTCAGGGTCAGTGTGTGTGATAGTTTGAATAGGTATGGCCCTTATAGACTCATGAGTTTTAATGCTTGGCCCATAGGGAAAGGCACTATTACGAGGAGGTGTGGCCTTGTAGGAGGAAGTGACACTGTAGAGGTGGGCTTTGAGGTCCTATAGTCTCAAGTCTGACCAATGTGGCCGAATTTTTCCTTCTGATGCCTGAGGATCAAGAAGTGGGCATCTCAGCTTCTTCTCCAAAACCATTTCTGCCTGCACACCACATCTCTCCAGCAGGAAAATGGACTAAACCTCTGAAACTATAAACCAGTCCCAATTAAATGCTTTCCTTTATAAGAGTTGCCATGGTCAATATGTCTCTACACAACATTAGAAACCTTAACTAAGACGATGACCTAATAGAAGTAAATAAGAGATTGGCATACACACATGTGTATACACATGCACACATACACACATGTCTAGACACACATACCACACACTACAGAAACCACACAGAACACACACAGAAGTCTAAAGTGGAAGCAAGTTTTCTCCCAAGCTGGGGAGTCAAGTTGGAAAAGTTTACTTTGCTGTCGACGGCTGGACTTTCCGCAGTAATTGAACACTGATTCTTTTGTCTCCAGTTTAAAATTTATAGCCCTCTCTTAAAATGATCACTGCCTGACAGATATATTTTGGAAAGTGTAGTTAATGACAAGTCCCAACTGCCCCGGGCCTAGGAGAGAGATCACTAATCTTCAGGGACCTGGAAGGTGGTGTGGGTGTGTGGAAGTCATGCCCACCTAGCCTCCTGTCTTAGGCAGAAAGTTTATTGTGGGAGATTCCAGCAAATGACCCATTCTGAGATACTTGTCTTTGCTCTGAGATGCTTCAACCTGCTCTAAGGGCATGGACGGAAACACTTTCAAATATCGTTGTGTTAACGGATTTTTGCAGGAGCCCACAATTCACAGGAAAACTCACTTCCAGCCAGAGCCCAGCCAGCAGTCGATAAAACAAAGGGAGAAGTTACCCCGGTTTAATTAGCTGGGGCTTGGAGACAGATGGGTAGGGCAGGGGCGAGCAGGAAGACTGCTTAGCTGCAGAGCCCAGTATGCTGGAGCATCAGTCCTCTCCCCAAAACTTTGTCATGGTAACTTGACCAAGAGAACTTGCTAGAAAGCCCCTTTTTGGAGGAAAAGGGAAGGAAGGCAGAGAATATATTCCACCAGGCAGTAAAGCAACCACTTAGAGACACAGCACTCTGATTGTACTCTCGGAAAGAGAGAGCGAATTGGATTTTAACTACCATGCCGAGTCCCTCACCTACAGGGCAGAATTATAACAGCTCTCTGCATCATCCCGTTATTACTACATATTCAGACAAGGGCAAAACTAAAAATAGGGTTATTCGTCAAAAGCGGCTTGTGACTTTCATTGGGCTGTTTAATACGTGGTCTGGTAACTAGCATGAGTTGGGGTGTAGTGGGTATGTTTACTGGATTTGACCAGAGGGCTTTTCCTAATGGTTTGGCCCACGAGTGATTATGTCTAGATGTTTTGCTTTCTTCTCCTAACCTCAAATAAAGCCAGTGAGTTTTACAAGAAAGTTTTCCAATGAGGCCTCTCTGTCCCTGAGGAACTGATTTTGTCTCCCACCAAGTTATTACCACTGAAGAGCTCTTTGGTCAGTGGAGAGAGTCTTGCAACCATTGGCTGCAGTTTGTGTTTGTGCTCCAGTAGCCCGGAATCCTAGTGATAAGCAATGGTTACACTGTTTTATGTTGTGCATGTGTGTGCGTGTGTATGCATGTATTCATGTGTGTGTGTGTGCCAATGTATACGCACTGACTGTGTGTGCGTGTGGAATGCAGAGATCAACTTGCGTGTGCATTTATTCATGGGTGCATATGTCCTTAATGTGTGTGCATGTATAATGCAAGATCAACTTCAGGCATTATCCTCAAATGTGCTCCACCTTAGTGTTTGAGACAAATTCCCTCATGGAACCTGGGTCTCATGCAAACAGTTAGGTTGACTGCTCAGTGAGCTTCAGGGATCTACCTGTTTCCTGCCACCTCTACCTACAACACATACATACCAGTCAGATCTGGGGCTATAGACTCACGTTATCACAACAGGCTCTGTGCTGGTATTCCAAAGTCAGGCCTCATGCTGCACTAACTTAGCCAAGTTCCCAGATCTTATATTTGCATTAGGGTCTAAGTTCATAATACTGCTTTCATGAAAGTATGGTTCTAGGTGGAGGGGTCGGTCACAAAGCTAAGGACACATCTCACCCTCGGGAAGAGCCTTGTCCCGCACAGGGAGGAGACCAGCGTGGCAAACATGTTGGCTCTTTAGCATTTTGTTCCCACAGGACATTTCTGGAAATGCAGCTTTGCCCATACTTGCAGAGTCCTTTCTGTGCCCCCCACCGAGGTCTGTAGCTGCTATTATCTTTAGGCAGAGTCACCTTATTCTAGTTGGTGGAATGATCGTCCCATGATTTCAGAGTTTGGGGAAAAGAATCACTTGTAAAGGAGTAAAAGTTGTGTGTGTTCATCCCACAGACCGCCATTGACCACCTAGGACCTATCAGGACAGGCGACAAGAGGGTTTCATCTTGAAGAAGCCAGTGAGACAATGGGACAAGGGACAGAAGATGTGTCTTAAATGTTCTTCCTTCTATCACTGGCCACCTTCATGGCACAGCTATTTCTGTTAGGATAAATTTCAAGTTGGAACTCTGTTAATTATCTTATAAAATTCTCGTATATGCAATGACCTGTTTCCCTGAGACTATGTGTTCAGACCCCAGCCCACCTCTGCAACGAGCTTCCATTCCAGTGGGAGAAAACAGATGTTTGAAGGCAAACTTACAGACAGTATTCCTTCAGAGTGCAGTAGATGCTGTGCAGTGAGCCAGCCATAGGACAGGGGACCAGGAACTAAGGAGAAGCAAGCAGTCAGTATCCCGTGAGCCCCATCCTAGTGGTACACACCGCAGAAGGAAGCCATCTCTCAGGAGCTGTGGCTGGAACTTAGCTACACTTGATGGGGAAAGTCGCTGTTCTACAAAATGTGTGCCAGGCAGAGGGCATAGAAAATGCAGCGGCCTTGTGGCATGGGGGAGTCTAATATACTTTGAAGATGTCAGTTGGTGAGGGGGTGAAGTAAATGCTTGGGAGGTCTCCCCACTGCCTCACTTTGGGAGGGCAGAGCAGGAGAGGGACAAGCTGGCCCTTAGAGAAAGACTCAGTCACATGGGTCAGAGGAATTGTTTCAACATTTGGGTCATTCCTTCTTGGTGTCTCTGATTTCTGCTAAGTTTCTAGCTTCAGGTCCATGAGTACACAGTATATCATAGGAAATACCACTCTTGCTAGTTGCGCTGACTTGTTATCGGTGTTATAATACAGAATGTGTATACACACAGAAAGAGGGACAGACAGACGCAGTCATACAGAGACATGCACACATAGAGAGAGAGAAATAAAGAGAGAGAGATAGAGAGAGACACAGAGAGGAAGAGAGGGAGAGAGAGGGGGATAGAGAGAGACAGGGAGAGAGAGAGAGAGACAGAGATTCAAAAAAAGATTCAGAGGAAGAGAGACAGGGACAGAAACAGACAGACAGACAGAGATACAGAGTGAGAGAGATAGACAGAGAAACCCAGAGACAGGGAGTGACACACAAAGCGATGGAGTCAGAGAATAAGCCAGAGAGAGCTACACACACATATACAGACACACAGACACACAGACACACACACATACACACACACACACAGAATATACTTAATTTTTCTTCTTCTTTTTTTTTTTTCAATCATAGCAGTCCCATCGGGAGTTGATGTAACTGCTGAACCCAGCAGACATTCCAGTGGTACCCAGAATGAGATCTTACATATATCTGCGTCAACCACAGTGCTTAGCAGTGCTTAGCTTCCACCGTGGACACAGAATATGGTCAATAGAGGAATGAATGACAGACTCAATTACGCTCAGGGCAGGGGTGATCGAGTCTGAGTATGTATCAGAAATTGCCTTGTTAAAAATGCAGGCAGAAGGACTTTGTCTCCCAAGATTCTGTACCTTCAGTGAGCAGCCCAGGGGAGCCCCCGGTTTCAATAAGTGAAATTAGCAGAAGAACTGACTAGAAAGGCAGAAATGGAAAATGGGACTTGCCCTTCATGTTACTGGGAAGGCAGGATGCTCGGCAGAAAGGAAGTCTGTGGCTCCAGCTTCGCATTCTGAGCCGTGTTTGATTCTGGTTTCTTACAGGGAGGACCACAGATTGCAGGCAATTTTAGATGGCAAGGGTAATAAACTTGAGTTGTATACAAGAATGTTGGTAATTTTAACATGTCCTCAGTCTCATTTAAATAAACTGAGATAAAAGTCTCACTGTGATCACGATGGCTACAAGCAGTCTTTACTGCTTGTTTTAATGACTCTTTAGAGAGAATGAAGTTTAAACTTGAATTTGTGGTTACATATGCTCAATTAGTTCTTTTTTTTGGTTTCTGTGACAAATATCTGATGAAAGCATCTTGGGGAAGAAGAATTTATTATGTAGGCTCACAGTTTGAAAGGATACAGTCCACCGTGATGGAAGCAGGGATGAGTAAGCTGGGCACATAGCATTCTCTGAGAGGAAGGTGAGGGAGGTGACTGCTGGTGCTCATATTGCCTGCTCTCTGTCTCTGTCTCTCTCTGTCTCTCTTTCTGTCTCTCCCTCTTATTTAAGCTGGTGCCACCTTCTTTTGCTGAACCCAGATGTGTGTCTCCTAGGTGATTTTAACCCAGTTGACATTAACCCACAACCATCACAAGTGTCTGGATTCTCAAATACCTGAGCTCTTTCAGTGATTAGCCACCACCGGTTCTAGCCATTCTGTGTGGAAACCTTATATGTAGGAAGTTACTGGAGTCTTCAAAAGAAAGTGTGTTTGGGATGGAGAGTTAGGCACAAGTAAATTCTATAGGGCATCCTTGGCTGGAAACAAAAACAAAACAAAACAAAACAAAAAAAAACACGTGGGGATATGACAGTGAAGAACCCAAGTTGTCCCTTCATTGACTTAGAAGGTAGTTCAACATCAAGAAAGGCATTGTCACTGAATTTCCTGAATTCAGTTGACCAGATTAAAAAAAAATAACTCCCTAGGGAGAGAATCATGTCTTTACTGGAGATATGAAGTTTTGATAAGTGAGTTCTAGTTTTGGATGTTAGAGAGGCAATATCAATACTAAGTGAATTAGTTGTGAGAAGAAAAGTTTCATTTGGACATACTTTTTTTTAAACTCCAATCTAATTTGAAATCATTGTTAAAGTCAGTCTCTACCTTTCCTGAGTCAGTCAACCTAGAGTGAACATTTGTAGTGATAGTACATAAAAATATAATATTCCTGAATAAATTTGAATTTAGGATAGCTGATAATTAATAATTAAATTTAAGTGTGTAATTCATCCATGCCCTACTTCATCATGAACAGGATGGATCCAGGCTAACAGGGGACCCACTGTGTATTAGTTAGGGTTGTTTTTATTATTATTATTGCTGGGAAGAGACACCATGACCATGGCAACATTTATAAATAAAAACATTTAATTGAGATGGCTCATTTAGAGTTTCAGAGGTTCGGTCATCGGGATTGGTAGCATGGTGGCACGCAGGCATATGGGGTGCTGGAGTTGACAGCTGTACATCTTCACTCAGAGGCAACAGGAATTCTAATGGCTGTCACACTGAGGAAAGGTTGAGAGAAAAGAGACCTCAAAGCCCTCCCCCATAGTGACACACTTCCTCTGATAATGGGACATCTCCTAATGGTGTCATTCCCTTTGGGGAACATTTTATTTTTTTTCAAATCACTACACACTGCTTGTATAATAACCAAGTTGAACTTAGCATCTTGAGTTTTATCTGGTGGCTCTACCCACAGTTTCTGTAACAACTAAAGAAATAGTTATCATGAGCAGATGGGGCAGGTCATTGTCATCATTGGGGATGCCAAATGGAACAAGCTATTCCTTCTCATTGCTGACAGAGCCATGTGCATCAGTCCCTAAAGTCAGCCCATATGTGGAGCACAATTTGTGTTCTTCACAACCCAATAACAAAATGACTAGGAGATGTTTTATAATACCAAATTACTTATTTTTCAATAATGGTAATTTGCTTTAAGAGTTTTTATCTTTTTTGTAAAAATTCATAAAATTGTGCTCTACAGCACAGTTTCATTGTTAGGTCGTAGGCTTTCAGATTCTTATTGAGTGGAAAGAAAGCTAGCAGCCTCCTGATGGTTTCAAACCCACATTTTAAGTCAGTCTACAATCCAGGACCATTCTACTAGATCAATAAATTCTCATGAAGAAATGGTGACATGGTTTTATTAAATAGGTTCCAGTCAAAAACATTGTTTACTAAGTACATATGCGTTACTTAGAGGAAGCTGCAATGAAATGAATGGGTTCTATATTGTAATTTCAGGTGAAAGCTAGAAGTCATGTGACAGAGCAAAAAGTAGGTATGCTCTTTTTCCTCGATAATCTTCTTCTTCCCCTCACTCACAATGCCGTCCCCTGAGTTTGAGCACCTTTTGGCTTCACTTGATTCAAGCTCTCTTGTCTAGTCACGCCACAAGGACAGCTTACCTTGTGCAATCTCCATTGCTTTGTTTTAATAAATAAGAATAGATTTTTTCCAAGGGGTTCAGTGAAATGCCACTCTCTGGGCTGGTCTTCTGTCACTGCTTAACAAGTAGCCTTGACACATGGTGGTTTTTAATGAAGCACACATTTATCATCTCCATTTCAGTGGGTCAGGCAAAGTTGATTCAATTCTGGGAGTCAGAATTTCTCACAGAGCGTCAATCAAGGTTTTATCTGAGGCTGCAATCACAAGACCCACCAGGGATGGGATCACTTTCAAACTTTCTCAGAGGTTGTGTGTATTACTCAGTTCCCTAGGAGCAGATGGATAGAAGTCTCCATGTCATTTTTGGCTTTTGCCTGCATGCAACCATTAATTCTTGGTCTCAACAAGCTTTTCCAATATGGCAGCTTGCTTCATTAGAATTAGTAATACAATCTGTAAGCAGCACGACACTCATTGTTATGTCAATGTGATCACACAAATGAATACTTATCATATGTACAATATTCTACTGGTTAAAAACAAGTTGTATGTTCTATATACTCAAGGGAAGGCAATGAGACAGGGCCCGACCATGAGGGTGCAGGGTCTTTTGGCTTCTGTCTAGCACACTCTCAAACTCCAGTGTCAATTTTCTTACAACATCACCCCCTTCTCCCTACATCATAGGAGGATGTGTAGCTGATAGTTCCAACAAGGCCAACTCATCCATAACAGCACCACAGTATCCTAACAAAGCCATACTGTTTGTTGAACAGAAAACAACTTTAAGACTGTGAAGTGGAATTAGTGGAATTTCAAAAGTCTTCACTGAAGCAGATCAATGGTGGAAGAGTATAGATGATTTGGCATGCCCTCCACAACCACACTCTTCCCACCAGCAGACGTTTAGCAGAGACTTTCTATATAATAAGAAGTCTTTAGGGACTTTTATGCACCCATCATTTTTTTTAATAAGCATACACTGTAGAATCCTGCCTTTCTCTTCTCCACTCACTGATAGGCAAAGTAAAGGGCCATCCAGGGAGTGACAAGCAAAGAAGCCCCACACCAATTTGCTGTAAGTTATTGGGATGGTATGTCAACTCCTGGGATCACAGGGCTTTGAATGTAGTCGCATAATTGCATGCACGTTGCTTCTGTGGGGTGGAAGAGCTTTGGAATTTTAATGCACGTGGTTAACCATGGACTTGGAAGGCACACACTGTCACTCAGGGATAATTAATTAAGTTTTTACATGAATGGAAGTTTAGAGAAACTAAACACAGCTCTGAGCTGTAATTTGTGGCTTCTGGGCTTTGATAATTACACAATTATAATGCAAGCCTTCCTGTCAGAAAATATTTTCTTTCATTTTTGCCCTGTTCTTCAAACTTTCTTTTAGAGATTTATTGGGGAACGGAGGATGCTGCATGGGTTGAAAATACAGAGACTGCTGTTCAATAATCAGATATTTGACTTACCATTCCTTTCTTGGCAGAATATATGAAGTTTACTTTGCCCATGTATGGGATTCATTTGATTTAACAGCACAATAAGCTTTTATAAAAACATTAATATTTTATTACTAAGTTATATTATTATTATATTATTTCTTTTCAGAATATATGGTCCTTTATGGCTCACAAAATTACAATTCTGGGGACGAAGGCAGAAGTAAATTTTGAGCAAACATCCTCATTTAGAAAACAAATCTCAGTTATTTTGTAGACTATTGAATTCAAGCTAAAAAGAAAAAAATTAAAAAGAAAATAATCAAAATCCTTGCCATCAGTTAAAACTTTGGAACAATTAATGTACTTTTGTAATGAAATAAATGTGTTATGCCTTGATTATGTTGGGTATTGATTTCAGCCACTGAATCCCAGTCACTCAAACCATTGCTTTCCTGAATTATAATGACCTGAACTGAGGTAACTCCCAACACAGACCTAGATCTGTGTTACGAGCTTTGTTGAATTTTGGAAGTCAAGTTGATTTTTCTACATACGGTATCTTGGTTTTGCCCAATGGCTTATAAACTCCTCATGTAAAAAGAGAAGCCCAAGTGAGTCAGAATTCTTCGGAAAGTTGGCCTTCATAACAGAAATATCTACTTAGCTTTTGTATTCAGCAGGGAAGGTGACTCTTTGGTTGTTCAATTCCTATCATGGAAAACAGTACTCCAGTTCATTTATTCAAACCATATCCACACTTAGCATCTAGTATATTCCAGGCATAGCTTCAGGTATTTAGGAGACACTGGAAAACAAGTGACTGTAGACCTTATTCTTAGACATCAAGAAGACACATGATACATATACAAATTAGTAAGTTGCACAATGCTCAATAAGATGATACGGACTAGGACAAAAAGAAAGAGGGATCAGGCACAGTTGAGAGATACCACCCTTTGGTGGGATGTTGAGGGCTGGTCAGGACAGGGAAGGGAGTCACCTGAACAAAGTTCTGATAAAGGGAAACTCCTGGAGCTCTGCAGATAAGAAGAACATTCTAGCAAAGAGACCTCACCTCCAAACAGCTGGGTAGGTCACAGCACCAGGCGTGAATTCCCTTCCACTGGTCAGGCCTTGAGACCAAGTAGACAGTTATTTGTTATTCCTGAGATTTAAGTGCCGTGGTTGTACCACTGGGGCTGTCCTGCTGGGCCGTCATTGCTATGGTTCTTAGGTTTTATATCTGGGGAGGACTTTTAGCTGCTTTCTCCCCTCAGAGCTTGCATGGTGAGGCAAGAGCTGCTGCTGTCCACCAAGCCACAGTGGCAGCCACTGTCTGTGGAGAACTGTGTTACCCCAATGCAGACAACCGAGAGAATCTGAATTCTGCTGGCACCCACCTAGCATCCAATCAAACGTCTTTGTGCAGTGTGCCCAGAAGGTAGAGTTTGGCTAAATATTTTGACAGTTTTTTTTCCTCTCTCCCATTTCTAGGTACAATGACATTTAAAGTGTGATGTCAGGGGATAGGCACAAAATTCTTTTTTTCTCACAATGACAGGACAGAAAAGAAAAAGAAGCACAAAGCTTGGAGTCACCGAAATGGGTTATTTTCACGGGAAACGCCAGCTGGGCAGAAGGGAACATACGCTGCATTCAGGAAGAGTTTCACAGGATGCAGAGGGAAACCATCTGCTTTGCTTTTTTGTTCTTGTTTAAAAGCAGCTTGTGTTTGCAGCTCACAATTTAAAACATGGCAATAACCGGCAGGGTTTTGCGAAGCATAAATTGCCTTGCTTCTTTCTCACTTCTCCTATTTATTATTATTCTATTTTCACTCCGTGCCTGCAGAAAGTCAAATGCCAAGAAGGCATTTGCATGTCACAACCTGGATAGCAATGTTCTTCTGATCCTGGCCCAAGATGAATCTGTGTGTGTGTGTGTGTGTGTGTGTGTGTGTTTTGTTTTGTGGGCATCCCAGGATGCTGCACAGAAACCCAGCCAGCACAAATCACAGGTCATGTTCAGCCCAGCTGTGAGAATCCCTCTAGGTTGAGACTGTGCCTCTGTGCACCCGGTGTCATCCTATACAGGGTATCATTCCTGAGACCCTGATTTATCTGCAGCTGCACCTGGTAGAACCTTGGAAATTGTTTGTTGAGAGGGAAAAATGTGGTTTTATATATTTACTCTTCTCATCGGCATTCATTGCAGCTGCTTTGATGCGAGCCCCTTCTACCTGATGAAGTTTCTTCACCATGAGAGTTTACTGTTTCTGGCGAGTGCATGAACTTACTCCGGTAAAGACACCTGCAAGGAAATAGATGTTCCAGAGAAAACAACCTCAGAGCCCTCCTCCCAAGGTCAGCCACCAGAGGAAACTGGAGCTGTTCATGCTAACTAGCCCGGGTGAGAATCCAGATCATCCGATGACTGTTAGCTCTGTGATGTCAAGAGATTAATAGGGCATAGGCTTGTCTCATCTGAATCATGGGATAATGGTGAGAACTGCCTGGATGCAGGAATCAGTGAGCTATTTAGAAAGCAGTCAGAACTGTATTTTATTTAATGTATAATCGAGTATAGCATTCAAGAACCTGGACCTCTACCTTCTAGAGGCAGGAGATATATGCTTCCCATGTCAAGATAACCAAACATCCCCATGTGTTGAGTACTTTCCGAGAACTCAAATTTCCTTCATTGCTTCTAACCTAATTGATTTTTTCCCCTTTGTTTATGTGGTTTGTTCATTTTTTTGAGACAGGGTCTCACCATTGTGGAGCCCAGGTTAGCTTGGAACTTATAGTGTAGCCCAGGCTAGTCTTGATCTCATGGTTATTTTCCTTCCTCAGCCCATGCAGTGATGTTCACTGATATGAATTAGCATGACCATGCTTGCATTCTAGGACATTTGAGATCCTGTGCTCTGCTAAAGAAGTAAGCTGAAGACACAGGCGTCCCTGGTCAGTTCAGTGTAGAAATGTCTGTTTCTCCCATGTGTCCATAGGCTTTGAGGACCTAATTCCGACTTGGATCTTGGTATAGATGCTGGGTAATGCAGATGGGGTCATCTCAATTGAAAGGAATCATTACAAACTCATTAGGCACTCAATTTTCTGTCTCTTTGTATGAACCACCTTTAAATTAAGATATTATCTTCTTAATAAGTGGTGGATGGAGAAGCTCAGGTGTATACCTTGGAGTATTGTGCTGATTTTAGAATGGGAAGGTTCTATAAAGAATGCAAGGTTAACACTATTTTGGGAGTGATGTCAGAGTCCCAAAAGTAGTACATCTTAGAAGTGGCTATAGGTTCCTTTTTAGTTTGTAGCTATTATTAGTGAAATATTCATTAGCTATTCTAAAAGTTATTTTAAAAATTAATTACGCACGTATTTCTCAGATATTTTGAATCATTTCTATCTGTATCTGAAGATTTTCCTGTCACATTCAGTAGACATTGATGCAACCTTTAATTCTCTTTGGATTTTAACATTAAAATGAATTGTGGTTCTGTAGTATGAACAATAGACTCAATTGTGATGGAGATAGAATTGAATCTTCATGGTTTGATTCAGTCCTTCAGCTCCAAAAGCAACAGCAGATAGAAAACGAAGTGGGAAGTGCCATACAAGGTAGATATCTTCTTAAGCCAGTTCCTGGTCTGGTTGCTGGCAGGTATCGCCAGCAGATAGATGGTTGTATAAGCTAGGGGGCCAGTAGGTAGGGACACACTGTTGATTACTGCAGGGCCTGAAGTCCTAGCAGGTACGATAACAAAATCTAGTCTTTGGAACAAGAATTGAAATCTTCCCAGCTCAGAGGCTGCATATGGCATACCCTTTTGATCTACACAGACCTTGAGCCGTGTATTTCTTCTAAAATTGTAATGCTAATATAGGCACTCAGGTTTGGTGGAGACATAGAGAAAATTTGTGTGTGTGTGTGTGTGTGTGTGTGTTTTAGAGGAAAATATCAAATAAAAGTAGCTCACTTTGCTAGTACATAAAACAGTAATATAACATTACAACATATGTTAAATCAGTGGCCCAAACCAACTCCAGAAATTATGTAGTGCCAACGAAGCTGCAGAATAAACAATTACAACAGTTAGACTCCTGGGCAAAGCAGGATCACAGGCAGACCCTATCCCCGAGACTCATCCTGTTCTCAGTGCCTTTCTCTTGAGAGCTCATCTTCTCATGCTGTATACAAGAAACTCAAACAGTTGAGCCATGGGAAGTAGACGCCAAGTAGAAACCTATAAAGGAGAAACACAAGCCACTTTTCTGTTGCTGTTTCAAAACACCCCGACCAAAACAACTCATAGAATACAAGATTTCTTCTGACTTATTGTTCCAGGGAATAAGAGTCTATCATGGAGGGGAAGCATGGCCTCAAGAACAGGAAACAGAAAGAGAACTAGAAGTGGGGTGAGACTGTACACTCTCAAATCCCACTCCCTAGTGATGTTCCTTTAACAAGGGGCTGCCTAAGCTTCCCCAAACAGCAGTGCCGACTAGGGAGCAAGTGTCTAAGCCTGTGGGGTTTATTCTCATTCAAATGATCAGTAAATGGTTGAAGTGTATGTTGAACACTGCTTAAAAGAGAGTGGTCATTCCCAGAAGGCTGGGAAGTCACCACAGTTAGGACAAAGGCGTTTAAGACTATGAATGACCAATGAGGGGCAATGAGGACTGAAAATGCCCAGCATAGGAACGTTAAGGTCAATGGCAATTTAAAAAGGCAATCATACAGATTGCCATATAGAAAACTTATACAGAGATGAAACGAACACATGCTAATGATTTGCTTTGACTCATCATCAATGAGGGAAGTGTAAAATGTTTCCATTTGAAGAAATGAACAGAAAGACCAACTTATATAGAGAAACATAGGAAATGGATGCTGTAACTGACAAAGAGATCATACAACATAAATTTTTCTATGAAGAGTCAGAAAGCAAGCTAGCCAAGAATCTATGGATAAGAATATTTGTCTATGGACATAGGTTCATTTGCATTGCTGTCAATATTTAAGTCTCAGAAGTAATCATCTTCAAGTCAATGAAGCTCTAGAGTCAGGCAGCACAGAAGATCTTGGTCAAAGGTATTTCATCCTCGTGCAAACCATAGTATTGTCCAAATGCAATCTGCTGCTGGTTTTGATGAGCAGTGCCACTGGAACACAGCCACACCCACTTTCTCATGGACCTTGTGGTGGTTTGATTAAAAATGTCCCTCCTCCCAGGCTCATACCTGAGTGTTTGGTCATCAGGAAGTGGCACAATTAGGAGGTATGACTATGTTGGAGTTGGTGTGACCTTGTTGGAGAATAAAGTACTCGCTAACTGATCTCTACAGAAGAAAATAATAACTCCTGCTATAAATAGGTATTTACTAAGGGTCAATGTCTCATCTACATGAATAATAACAGCTTATAAGAAATGACAAAGAGGCAGTATTGAAATATAAAATTGACATTTTTATCTTGATTAAAGCAAGGCATGGATCTCTAAGTTGACCATTCCTTCTGAGAACCAGCAGACATGTAAAATTGGGTTTAGCATCAAATAATTATAGAAAACTGACAGAAGGAAAAAAGAGGAAGCAAAGAAAAAACATTTAACTATAGAGAATAAACTTGATGATAAAAATACAGAAAATGTTTTGTGTGCATCGTAGTCCCTGATAATCATTATGCAATGAGTAGATATCATTTTCTTACCTGCCTTTACCAGTGAAAAGTTGAGATCAAATACAGAGAGCTAGTTAAAGTTCCAACCTCGGCCACTGGGGAGTCACCTGTGTGGCTGTCTTTACACCCACACCTGTGTTGAAGCTCTGGTTAAATTCATTGGGTCACAACACAAAAAGACACGGTAGTGGGAAGGGGAATTGCAGAGCAGAGGAAAGATCGGTAGGGACTGGAGTGAAAGGTGATAAGAGCCTGGTGAATATGTCCAGAATGTGTTATTTTGAAAATAAAAATGATGTTTAGATACAGGGCTAGAATCAGAGATGCAGATATTCTATGTACTTCCTTGTTATAAAAAAGTATCTGATTTTTGTTTTCAGAAACATATTTTAAAGGTGAGTAACCCAGGATCCTCCCTTGTAATGTGCAAGGTGAGATTTTAGCATAAGGG
This sequence comes from Microtus oregoni, assembly GCF_018167655.1. NCBI lineage: Eukaryota > Metazoa > Chordata > Mammalia > Rodentia > Cricetidae > Microtus > Microtus oregoni. The sequence goes on from NW_024543978.1 coordinate 7,029,210, forward strand.
GTAATGTGGAGACTTTGGCAGTGAAGACACAGTGCTCCAGGGGAGTTCAACTGTCAGAAGCTGGCTTAACCTATGAAGGAGTGCCAATAAGGTGTGGCTTTATTGGAGTGGGTATGGCTTTGTTGGAGGAAGTGTGTCACTGGGGGGGGGGGTGATGATCTTTGGGGGTTTCCTATACTCAGAATACCATCCAATGTCTCAGTTAACTTTCTGTTGCCTGAAAGATGTAGAACTCTCAGCTACTCCTCCAGCACCATGTCTATCTGCATGCCACTATGCTCCCCACCATGACTGATAATGGTCTGAACTTCTGAAACCATAAGCAAGCCACCCCAATTAAATATTTTCTTTATAATAGTGTCCATGGTGATGGTGTCTCTTCACAGCAATAGAAACCCCAACTAAGACACCTGTGTAGGTCCTAGGACCGGACAAATGTCTCAACAGCAGGAACGTGGAAGCAGTGAGGGATGCTAGAAAGTAGGCTGAACATTAGAACAAAGCAGCTTTACAGGTTGTTTAAAGGGCTCCATACATTTTTTAATGAGCAATAAGAAGACATAGATCTCCCAACAAAAAGAGATGGGGCAATGGTCTGATTTATATTTTGGAAAAGGCCTTTGGACTGCAGCATGATTAATGGATCCAAGTTAGGCCAGGATACATGAAGGGAGACCAATTAGAGGACGGTTGATATATCGCAGCCAAGGTTATTGCTTACCCAAAGGGAACTACTTGCTAAATAATGACATAAGCTTGCAGGATTCAGACTAGAAGGGTAGGGCCTTAGGACATAGATGAGATAGTTTCTGTCTTGCTTTGGAAGAAAATTGTCCCCCACAGGCTCATGAATTTGAACATTCTGTCTCCAGCTAGTGGCACTGTTTGGGGAGGCTATGGATCCTCTGGGATGTGGGCCATCTGGAGGAAGTGGGTCACCAACGGTGAGAGGAAGGGTTGAGGTTTATAATTCCATCCTGCCCTCCTGCTTCCTGATCTGTGGATAGGGTCATACTGAATGCCTTATTCTTTATTCTTTCATTTATATCACTGGGCATTTGTCCCTTGTAGCAAGAGGATAAAAGTTCTGTTGTTCTAGGTGCCTGAATCCCTAAGGTAGTAATATAGTTGGTTCTTCTTGGTCTTTCTACGCGGAACATTAAGCTTCTTATTACCATGGTAACACTTTCCAATCCTGGATTTCCAGATAAAGGGAGTGGAGCCCATGAGACTGAAGACCTTGTCAAATTTACCCTTGCATCCTTGATGCCTACAAGCGCTGACCAATATAGGCCCTCAATGCAAGTGGTCCGTTAAATAAGTAGGGTTCAATTAGGTGGAATAGACCATTTTCTTCAGGCAGTTTAAAGAGCTTTCTCCATTTTCATGTTTCTAGGCTCACTCTAATTCCCAAGTGCCCGAGGAATTAAAAGTCTTTGTAATAATCCTTTTGTTCATTTAAGCCAATAATACCCCTTACATAGACTATAGAGTCCATTAGGACTCTTTTGAATAATACAAGTGCCCTTGGACTGTGTTATTAATAGTACCTCCATACCTCAAAGATGAATGAGTGATGATTCTCATGAACAGTCTCGCATTGTGGTTATGTGTCAACAAATGACTCCATCAGCAACCTTTTCCAGTGTATCCTGGTCAACACCTCTCTGAGTCTTAATTTCTTCATGTGACAGTGATCTCTACTCTGACTCTGAGCAGACTTATTAGTGCGATACCATGATGTAGACATGGCATAAGCATTCATACCCCTTCTATTAATTGCATATTTCTACCTAATATGTCTTTGAGTGCTGTATGGTGGTTATGTGTATGAATGTGTGGGTTGTCATGCCCATTTGTGTACTTCTGGAGGCCAGTGTTCTGCACATCAATTTTTATTCATCTCTACCTACGTTTTGAGACAGGGTCTGTGATCAACTGACCTGGAGCTTGCTGATTGACTAGACTGGCCAGGTGGCAAGTGAGTGCCCAGGATCTTCTTTTCTCCACTTCCCTGTGCTGGGATTATAGGCATACATTGTCCCCACACCCAACTTCTGCATGGGAGCTAGGGACTCACAAACATGCATTGTCCCCACACCCAAATTCTGCATGGGTTCTAGGGATCCACAGGCATGCATTGTCTCCACACCAACTTCTGCATGGGTACTAGGGACCCACAGGCATGCATTGTCTCTGCACCGGTTTCTGCATAGGTGCTGAGGATCCACAGGCACACCTCGTCCCCACACCAGGGAGCCACAGACATACATTGTCCCCACACCCAGATTCTGCATGGATGGTAAGGATCTTAGATGAGATCCTCATGATTGTGTAGCAGCTTTGGACTGTCTGAGCCATTTCTCCATCCACATCACAGTTTCCAGTGCTGTTTTGTTTTGGATTTTCAAAGTAGCTGGATCTTCTTTTTAATTTTCTTGCATCATCAACTCTTTTCCTGACATCTGCTCACCATTTTGCCTTTTCTGCATCCAGCTAAAGTGGAATCAGAAGACTTCTACCCTTAAGTCTCGGGTATTTTATTTCAGTTATGCCCCCCCCCCAACAAAAATTCTTATGGGGAACCATTCAGGTTTTGTTGATTTTCCCAATTCACTCTTTGCTTACCGCTTTTTTACACTGTATGAAAAACTACAAATGGCATGGGCCCCTCCCCCACATCTGTCAGATGTGCTGTTGTCCTGGAAGCTGGACAGTGCCAGCTTGGTGATGAGCCGGAAACAATAAAGCCTTCTATTGCAGGCTTTGCTTTGTAGGATTGGCATTTCGGAATTTAGGATGAGCAGATGTATTCATTTGTCCTTCTTCATCTTGTCTCCTCACTACTGGCTCTGGATTTTCTTTAATTACTTTGCATCATTCCAATTTCCCAGTTTTATCAGGCCTAATTTGAGTCTTAGGTGAGGATTTCTTGCATTCAAATTCCCAGTGAACATTTCTTGTTCCTTTGTTAGGAATCATCATCATCTATCTTTCTTTCCTTCTTTCTTTCTTTCTTTCTTTCTTTCTTTCTTTCTTTCTTTCTGATAGTGTTTCTCTGTATTGTAACTCTGGGTGTCTTGGAACTTGCTCTGTAAACTAGGCTGGTCTCAAACTCACAGAGATCCACCTACTTCTTCCTCCCGAGTGCTGAGTGCTATGATTAAAAGTGTGTCCCACTCCCACCTGGTGACATCCTTTATCTCTAATTCTAGAAAGAAAAGTCATTGGTTTTTCTTTTAAATAGAACTATTAATGAAGAATGAGGATGTCCTTGATATTAGTGTCCTGTAGTTGTCTATGGAAGAGAATGCCCCGTGATTGTCTGCAGCGGTGGCTGTAGGGAATAAAACAATGTTAAAACAAGTGTTAGAGTCAAGGGATGAAGCAAGAGAATGGAGTAAAACCAAAATCCAAGCGCGTAGAAGGAAAGACAACCCTAAAGAAACTGCAACGGGCCTCTACCCTGCTGTCTACTGGAGTCTTTTTCAACATCCTCTGATTCTGTGGGCATATGGGTCGTGCAGGGTCTTTTCAGTGGTAGGAAAGATTTAGTAACTCTGGGCTGGGGCCAAGCTGGAATACGCCTGATGAGCTACCCCAGAGAGTGGCAACACTGCCTGTCCATGGGCCAGAGTGTGAATAGCAAGGGCTTTGTTTGGTGTGGATAATGAGCAAACTTAAGAGGGCTCTGTCTGGCTTAGGTGTGCATTGCTAGGGAGCTAGACCATCTGCCTGCAAGGAACTGCAGAGTTTGTGTTTTCTTCTCCAGCTTCACTTAAGAATTCAAGTTGAGTTTTCCAGTCTTCCGACTTTTCAAAAATCTGTATTTTATGTAATCTTTATACTTATCAGCACTAGCAATCAAATTCTAAAATTGGGAAGCAACTGGGTGGGTCAATTGAATATGTATATACAAGTGTGTGTATGTGTGTATTTGCTTAACCTTGATGAGTGGATAATTTATGAACATTTATACCTTGAACACATCTGTTACTTCCTGCATTTAAAACAATAATTATGGAATTACTAACAGTGATAAACTGGGGGAGGAAAGGAGGCAAGAAGAATATGCTGGCGAGAAACTGCTTGTATTTTGTTTTTTGCAGAACTCCACATGGGTAGCTATACAGAGCACACCACGTCAGGAAGGAAATGAGACATTCCAAGGGCTATTAACTACTCCACCAGAGATCCCAGAAGATCACTGCCATGTTAGTGTCGATATTTATCTAATTCCCGTGCATGAGGGCAAATTTAACATGCTCAATGGCCCTCACACACTTACCCTGGCTTGCAAGAGTGTGGTTTAATGATCCATTGACAGTGGACTAGGGTGTTATCTTATAAAACAAATGATGGCAGGTGAACAGCAGAGAGTGGTTATTTTTTTTAAATATATTTTTCTTTTAGGAATTTATTTGCAAGTAGAACTCAGAGCGACTGCGCTGTTATCAGGGTGTTTGATAATGTGGAGTTAGGCTGTTCGTGGTAATTAGCAAGACTTCATCATCTGTCGGTGGTCATAATCTGTGAGTTTAGATCAACACACACTATTCTGCTGACACCTCTGATCAAAGCTAGTGACCCATAAACGGCTACACGTCAGAGCATGCCCATCTTGAAAGAATCTTGCCTTCTCTGCAAGGTCACATGATCTTTATTTTGAGTTAACAAAAGCACTCCCCTCCACATTGTTGCAAGAAAGAAAAAGGGAAATTAGAAGACCCAGTGTCCATGTTCAATCTGCAAACATACATGTTTCAAAATATGTAAATATTAATACAAGCTTTTAAAAATGATTTTGCTTTTTATTGAGACAGGGCCTCATTATATAGCCCTGGCTGCCTTGGAACTCTCCATGTAGACCAGCCTAGATTATCAGTGTCTGCCTGGGTCATAGGAAGGGAGTAGAGTCAGTCTGTGTATCATACATTGCATGGGGGCTTTGTATTCATGCCTAACGGGATTCTCTTATCCAAACCTTACTAACTATATGACTTCTCTTACCTTAAACTTTATAAGGAAAGCTATAAAGCTGATAGAAGATTTCTGAGACCCCTCTCTGAAGGAGAACTAAATGTAATGTGTTAAATAAATGGTGATTATTATGATAAAGTCAGATAGGCCTAGTGAAAAATTAGAGGAAGGACCAACGCTAGGGATGAATAAGTCAGATCTTGTGAATCCCTAAACATGAAATTGCATTAGTACAGCCAGTGAAAGGCAGTAATACAGCAGCAACACAAACAGTGCTGGGTGGCTTGGACATGGAGGCCAAGTGAGACTGCACCGTCCCAGGGATGCTCTTACGTCCTGGTGATGAAGGCTCAAACAGGAGCCTCTGGAAGCTTCCAGCTTTTCATCAGTTATGATCCTTCAGTGTCCACTGTGGTAGACAGAATGACCCCAAACTGCTTATGCATTGAACCTTGAAGCCTTTGAGCATTAAGACTATGTGTCTTTTTTTTTTTTTTTGTAGAGAAACAAGTTAAATTAAGTTATAAGAGCTGATGAGACTATGTGTCTTAAAGGTGTAAGATCATCTTGGGTTATGTGAATGAGCCCACTGATCACACAGGCCCTTCAAATCAGCTAACTTTCTCCACTTAGACGCAGAGATACAGAAAAAGGAATGGTCAGGACAGTGAGAAGAGCTTTCTGTCAGGCAGGAGCTTTGAAACCCAGGACTGTTTGGGCAGACATCACTTTATCTGACATCATATCTGCTGGAGCCTTAGTCACATGGCCTAACCCAACTATACAGGATGCTAGGACATTTAACTATTGTGTGTGTGTGTCCAAAGAGAAGAAATATGATCACAGGGCATTAACCAACTCCTACTGTGAATACATTGTTTGTTGTCTGTTCCATTGTGGATTTGGGGAGAGGACCGCTGTCCTCTGATTAGTTGGGAGTCTTATTCATCTCTCATTCTGATCGTTTGTAAATTCCTGAAAACATTGAAGGACTTCTGCCCTCTTTGCTTTCTGTGTCTGGGTTTCTGCTGTGTTTCCTCAGAGTTCTGTTCTGACTAGAGATTACTGCTAGTTCCTTTACACACACACACACACACACACACACACACACACGGCTCCAGCATAACCTTTCAAATGAGGGTAAGGTTTCCTCTTTTCCTTCTGTCTCTCCTCTTGTTCTTGTGTGACTTTGACAAAAGAAAATGATGGGGAAAGCCATTCATTCTGTACCTCCTTCTTTCTCTGCTTTGAAGGTGTAGAGAAAACTTTCCAGAGTCTTGTGATAGGAAACAGCCTTCAACACTGCCAGTGAGTGAGCTCTTCTGTAGTGAGTGACCCTTCTGCAGCCAGGCTCCTCCGTCTCCTTCCTCCTGCTCCAGCTGTGTTTGTCTGGGTTCTGTGCCTCTAACGTAGTCTGAAGAAATAGCAGAGGGCCAGTTGGTCTGATAATGCCTTCCCTGAGGTTTTAATAATTGAGTAGATTTAGCCAATACACTGTCGAGGGTCAGGTTTCTTCGTCTCAGCGTTAATGCTTTGGGGGCTGAATACATAGTTGATGTATATGGGAGAGGGAAAGCAAGGACACTCCAGAGTGTTTTGTGGTACTCTTAGAGTCTGCATACTGCAGAGTGTCAGTCCTGGCTGACAACAGGGCAAATAATTAGGGAACATCTGTTCTATGGACAAGCCCTGAAATTTCATTCACCTGTTTAGTGGTCTATGGGGTTCAAATATAACTCAACCTCCCAAGTTACAGTATGTCTATCATTGCCAAGAATTTCCTGGGGGATCAAAATAGCCCCGGGTTGAGAACCACTCAGCTGCTGGAAACCTGCTTAGCCTGTTGGCCTCATCACACTTGTCTGTGGTCACTGGTCCATCCTTGAAGTGAACCTGTGGGAAGTGAAAAACTCTGCAGCATGAACCCGCTGCAGGATGGAGGAGAACTATTTCTATGCCCTGTGGTGAGGTCATACATGAAGGTAGCACACACTGGAACCCTGTGAAGCCCTTTCTCCAAAAAAAAGTTCATTAGTGAACTCCTCCAACTGCTGCACTCCCAGCTGAGAAGGATGCAGCAAACACTGCCTTCTCTGGCCCACAGGACTGAATGCTGGATGGGGCACACACCGCATTGGCTGTCTGTGGTTCTCAGAGAACATGGTCCTCACACCCCTCAGCCCACACATGATCTCAGGTGCTACACAAGTGAGTCCACAAATTTCACTGTTTTAGTGGTATGTGGAACAGCAATACAACTCCAACTCCTAAAGCATATCCTCTTTGAGACAGACATTTACCGAAAAGAATATCAGTGAAAATACCAACACAATACCATATGTATTATTAACTACTATAGATATGGTATTATGTATCAATAAGGTTAATAGGGCAGATGCAGTGTACATACTAATTGCCTGCGATCCCAGTGCTCTGGAGGGTGAGGCAGGCAAATACCCAGTTTGGTGTCAGCCTGGAATATATGGTGACATTTTGTCTCAAAAGGGGAGTTGTTGGAGCTCCGTTGGTACAGTTCTTGCATGAGGTTAGCAGTCTGGGTATGGAGTGTGCGATTATCATACCAGTGTGCCCATATCAGTGCGGGCAGTCAGCGGCACGGGTCTCCCTGGAGCTCACTGCTCAGCAAGCCTAGACTGCATGGAAAGCTCCGGGTCAATGAATCTGCCTCTTAAAAGTAGATGAAACAACATAGATGTTGACTCTACATGTGAGCAGGCGTGTGCACACACATCGCGCACACAAAACTTATTATTATTGTGCAATTGTAGGAGTCAAAAGTAAGTAGCAAAACTGCCTTAGGAGCTAAGGAAGGCTGGGTGTCAGCAGATCCACTCTCCTCCTGGAGGCTCTGAGGCCATCTAGCTACTCAGGCCCCGCCCATCCTCCTACATGCTGCATCTTTTGCCTCTTGTCTCCATTCTCCTCTTTGTGCGTGCACTCCATGTTCTGTGTTGGTTCTCACCTCTGCTTTCCCTGCTTTTCTCTAGCAGTTTTAGGGCTCCACGGTCTCTGATGTGAGCACGCACGTGTGAGAATCCCCATTTTCCATGTTTCTCCCTCTTTTGGTCATGGCTTGGTCATTCTTCAGTCCTTGTTTCAGAATTTCTCACAGGCAAACTCACCAAATCTTTAAAAAGCATTTTAAAAAATTCCATTTTTAAATATTGTATGTTCATATATGTATTTATGTGCATATTTACATGGGCTTGTAGGCCAGCTTCAGTTCTCTCCTTCCAACATGTGGGTTCTGTGGATCAAACCCAGGTCTTCAGGCTATCTGCCCATCATCAGAACTTTAAATCCTTCATTTATTTTTAAATTCATAAATGCTATACATTGTTTCAAAATCTCCAGCTACAGGAAAATTATTTAATGTATCGATTTAGTTTAATTAAATCCCAATTTCCTCCTTGTATTGAGATATTCAATCCCCAGATGTTTGGGGGGGGGCAGGGTAGTTCAATCTCTAATCAATCAGAAATTTCAGTACTACATAATCTCTGTCTCTTCCCCTCCCTCCTTCACTTCTTTACTCCCTCCCTCCCTCCCTCCCTCCCTCCCTCAGTCTCTCTCTCTCTCTCTCTCTCTCTCTCTCTCTGTCTCTGTAACTCTCTCTGCGCGTCTTTCTCTGTATATCTTTCTTTGTGTGTCCCCCCCCCACACACACATATCTTTTCCCTCAACCTTTTCCATAACTCGTTCTTCCTTTGATAATAAGGGTTTGAGGCAATATATGTTTCACAACTGGCTAATTTACGTTCCAATTTGTGTGGATTCTAAAGTAGTCAAAGAACTCTGACTCTTTATGGAGCAGATGGCGCGGAGGATCGGAGGGAACACCCAGCAAAGTGTGCAGGTCAGTGAAGTCTTCCCACGTTGCAAGGCCCTGGAGACGACCCTCATAAATTTCATCCCATGACCTTTTGCAGCTGTCGGGTCTCAATAATTTTTACCTTTTTAAATATTTTCTAAAACTGCTGAGAACACCGCAACATAAGAGGCAGAGAAGATGCATAAGCTCAGACTCTCGATTAGTGATGCTTGAGGGTGGTGCCCTGTGAGAGGTGGCTCAGGTCCTGTGGTACCTGAAGGACTGCAGTCTTGGAAGAGAATGTAGACCGAAAGCAAACAATGTCATCTCCCTTTGCATGGATTCATATTTAATAAAAAAAAATCTAAATTCTTAAAAGACAGGCATACTTCCTTTCCTTTTTGCCATAGTGTGTGGGGAAGGGTGGGTTTACGTCATTAGGAACCTTTCTACTCACCAGCTAGCTTTTTGATACTAGGTCTATATCAAGGCTTTATATCTTGAAGGAAAAGAGACAAAACAAAACAACGAACTAAAAAGGGCAAAGCCATCTCCAAGTCCAGGTCTTGCTTTGTGGCTTATCTTCCCCTTGTGGATGGTTTCATGCAGTAAACATACTGGATTTTTTTTTTAATATATAAAAGTAAATGGATGAGGAAGGCAACAAAAACATTACATTTTATTGCACTCTAAATATTTTACATTTTTTATATCCTTGCAGAATGGCTCCATAGATCATTTTATAAAAATGGCTTTCCCAGCAGATTTACATCAAGACAGGAAAAGTATCTTATCTTCAACGTGGCCATTTGTATCTACAGCACTGTACTTTGTTAAACAGACTTAATAAAAATGAGATTATCCTTTTATACTTGCACATATTGTCTTTACTTGAGTAGAACATTAAAAAGGAATGGAGAGGGAAAAAAAACCTTTGGTGGAGTGAGAACATCATTTTCCTCCAAATAAGAGGAAAAATAACATCCAAGATGTTATTTTTTATACCTACATTCCTCGCCAGCTCTTCATGAATAATGATCATCTTGAATTTCTTCATCATTTAGGCCAAGAGACCAAACTTAAGCCACCCTTTCCTCTCAATGCGAATCACTTTAGAAAATAGAAAGATTTGTAGAGCTCAATAAAAATCAAAATAAATAAATAAATAAATAATAAATAAAGGAAAGAAATAGAGAGTTCAGCTGTGCTCTGCCCCGGAACCCTTCTCTCTCTTGGAAATCAGTGTGCTCAGGTCCCCTGCAGCCACGTGATCTCAACCTCATTGACAGCCACAGCATTCCAGGATGGGTAACACTTCCTTGTGCAGGAACTGTGAGCAAATACGTTAGCTCCTTCAGAGACTTCTAATCCTCGAAAGTTCCCAGACATTCCTTGAATATGCTCAAATATGCTCAGGCTCTCCCTGCTACTTGCTTTATCTTTTCTTTCTATGCATCCCTTCCTCCATCATCACCCCAGAGAAGCACAGATGTCGGCTACTCCACATCCCAACAGGGCGGTAGGCATAGTCTTTAGAAATTGCCACCCTGTGGCTTTTGGAAGATTGTCAGACAAGAAGGAACAGATCAGGAATGACTCTCAACCCTAAAACACCCCATGAACACGGAACCGGGATCTGAATCCGTACCCACAAAAGCTGCCCGTGTTTAACGGACTCACATGCTCTTCCCTTGCTCTTGCAGGTTCAGTCTCTGAGTGAATCTCGGGACTTCCTAATGAACCCCTTAACACCACATTGGGTGCTTATTATTCTCCCTTTTTATGTCCTGGTCTTTGTTTATAAATTGGTTACCCTTTAATTTCTCCATCAGCCTAGAAGTAAAAAACCCAGTAAGACAATAAAACATCCCCCTTCAAATATAATTTAGTCCAATCTATTGATTTCCTTATTCATTTAAACCTTGACTCCTGAACATAACATTCCATCCTTCACCTTAATGTCTAATTTATAGCCGACTGTGTGGTGTGCCTTCCTGAGGCATCCAACGCGTCTGCTCCCAAGTCTTCTGTAGATTAGGCCTCACTCATGCTTCTGCCCGTTTTCACCTAGCTGCTGTGTGCAGCAAGTGCTGGGCTCGTGCGGTGACTCACTGAGTAACGGTGCCCGTGGCTCAGCCCCATGACGTGAGTTCAGTGTCTGGAACACATGTGGTGGAAGGAGAGACCCGGCTCTTGTACGTTGTCATGGTGTCCTCTGACTCACACATGCCCTCGGTGGCATATGCATGAATGTGCCTAGTCACAGCACACAGGCAAACACAATAAATACAAAAACATAACAAAACAAACTGGGATTAGCCTTCCGTATCCATCACAAATCCAACTCACATTTTAGATCTCACTAAGAACATCTGACTTCAAATATTGCAATTCATATATTTAACTATTATGTTTCCTTTCCTATTGAAATTTGAGTTTGGGAGGGAAGATGTTTCATTAGCTGCTCTTATTATTGCTATAGCAAACTTCCCAAAAAAGCAATTTAAGGGAGAAAAATCTTTATTTTATGTCACAGTTGGAGGCCCAGTGGTCTTGATGGAGAACCGTGGTGGTGGGAGCCCGAGACAGCTGCTTGCACTACATCCACAGTCAGGAACCGGAGAAAGGAAGGCTGGTTCTCATCTCCTTCCCCTTCGTGCAGCCTGGGACTCCAGCCCATGGAACAGTGCCCATAACTAGGGTAGGTCTTTTATTTCAATTAACATGATATGACAGCATTGGTCACCAGCTGTAGTATTTACTTTTGCACCTTCATCATTTAGAGAATTTCTTAAGTGAAAGTCTGAGGAATGACCGAAAACGAACAAGAAAATTTCTTGCAGGGATTTCCTGCTGACAGACTAAACTTTTTTTAAAAAATAATATTTATCCCGAGCTTCCTGGGTGCCAGGTACATTTCAAAGTGCTTACTCTGGACATGAGTCCATACATTTGTCTTCCAGTAAATTCCCCGGGTAGATCTGGTCATTGCTGAATGCTGATGTGCAGGCCACAGCTGGTTAGTGGCACAGATGGGACTGCTTGGAACCTTGACTCTTGTGCTGTATACGGTTTGTGTTTTTAAATGGAGTCGGAACTGTGTTTTTTGCATCCTCTGGGTCAAAGGTGTCACTTCCTCAGGGGAAATTTGCCCCAAGTATTCATTCAAACACTTGACTTTCTGCTCCCTTTCCAAGTTCCAGGAGTATCATGAGTTTTCTCATTGATAACAGAGAGAAACCACACAGAGAATATTGCATCTGCTGGTCTTCTTATGTGCACATTCAGGAAATACACACCTTGGATGTGGAGTGAGTCCCTCAGCACAAGGTTCCTGAGATGCACATAAGGTCATTTATGTCTGTAACTTCTATGTGGTTTGCAGTCAGGGAGCAGCTTGAGACAATGCTAATTCTTTTCTCTGGTAACTTTTCTCCTGTGAAAGAGTGTGAAATAGTTGTCTGTTTACCCATAGGCCTCTCTTTCAACATTGTAACCTCTTAACAATGTAACAACTTAAATAGCATTGTGTCTTAAGCAGAGCACAGTGAAGCTGAAGCAGATGTGAGAGGTTGAGGGATTCAGGTAGTGGTTCTCACCCTTCCTGGCACTGTGACCCTTTAATACAGTCTCTCATATTGTGGTGACCCCCAATCATAAAATTATTTCATTGCTACTTTATAACTGTAGTATTGCTACCGATATGACTTGTAATATAACTATATGGTATGCAGGCTCTCTGACATGAGTGTCCCCCATAGGCCCAGGTGACACTACTGGGAGTTAGTGAACACTAACTATGAGGTATGACCTAGAAGGAAGTCTTTGGGTCACTTGATATACCTTTTTAAGGGAGCAGTGGGACCTCAGGTCTTTTCTCTTCCTTTGCTTCCTCATGGTAAAGGTGGTAGCTTCCTCCACCACATGGTCCTGCCATGGCATGATGTCTAACACAGACCCCAAATAGTGATGGAGTTCAGCCTCTCAAACAGAGCAGAACCTTTGCTTTTCATAAACCACTTAGCAGGGATACTCCATTGTAGCATGGGGAAACTTAGAAGCCTGTGTCTGTACACAGTATGTCTTCAGCACCTGCTGCACGCCTGCCCGGCACTCTTCTGGTTCTCAGGGTATGGCTGTGCACAGAACAAAGCCCTAGCTTTCTGTTGCTCACCGTGCAATGGAGGATCACACAGAATGAGCACTGTGAATAGTGCCTGGCACGTGCTAAGAACTAACTGCCTTCTAGCACTTACTGTTGAAACATCTTTGGCCATGGACCATCTCTGACCATGACCGTGATTAGACCTTCAGAACTCCTGCCTCCTCATCTGGGTCTTTTGGATGGCTGCCAAATCTAGATCCTAGAGCTTTGTGGGAAGCTGGGTTGCAGATTGAGTAGAAAGGCTTCCCTCTATCATCTGAAATACCTTCCCTATGACATCATTCAAACCTGTAGTACTACACATCCGTTCACTTCAATATTCCTAACCTCTTTCTAGCTGCAACTCAGGTGCAAGGGAAGAGCAAGGGAATTTTGGGAAGCGTAAAAATATTAGTAAATTTTGGTTTATGCTCTCTAGGTTAAAGGTGTTTATTGAAGGGGGTTCAATGAGAGATGCTAAAGATAGAATTCTAGATTTTTTTCAGTATAGGGATTGCAGCTAGGGCCGACAAATGCCCCTCCACTGAGATGCATCCCAGCTTCTTTCTATTTCATCCTCAAATAGACGGCTGTTAGTATGACCAGGTAGGCCTTGAACTTCCTGTATAGCCCAAGCTGACCTCCGACTTGCTATCCCCCTGCCTTGGCCTCTTAAGTACTCGGATTATATAGGTTTGTGGTGTTGCTGAGTTTTACTGAAAGGCATTGAAAAAATAAAGACAGCACCAGACATGAGTGTGTGCTGATCTCCTGTGCCTCAAAGTGGAAAGCAAACTAAAACTGAAGGGCCCTTAATCAGGACCCTACCAGCATTTGTAATGTTTTCAAGATATGTCAAAATGTTTTCCTTTCAAATATTTTTTTTCTGAGCTGATGAATACATTTTTCTTATGAGATAGAGCACTAAAATCGTTAAATGTCTTAAATAGCTGCATGTCATAGAAAAATAGCCTGGGTCCTTAGGCACAAACAGTTTTCAACTCTATGTGCAGAGTGTTTCACATCCTGACAACCCAGAAAAATGAATGAATCCAAAAGCACACAGAATCATGCTGTAGGGTATCTTGGGGTTGCATGGAACTTGTATCCAACCAAAAACATTTTTATCAGCCAGAAAACAGTACATAAGTCTGTGATAAAGGTGGCTTGGTGGCCAATCCCAAGCTAAATGACCTTGGCCGTAGAAACAAACAGCCCTATCAAAGTGACATTGCTGCCCCATTGAAACAATAAATATCAGCTTTGTTTCCGTTTAACTGCCTCAGAGTGCTGCCTACTCTCTGATTGCCACCTCAGGAAACCTCTGAGGGACAGCGAGAAACTCAATGGATTCCACATGGCTTGCAGTCGGGACAGAGGTGGTCTTGATTGAAGGAGTCTGGGCTGTCCCAATGATGTGGGATTCCCCTCTGTATGCTGTGACTATTATTGGTTAATAAAAGATGCCATTTTGGGTCTGTGATAAGGTAGAGCAGAGCTCGGTGGGGAAAACTAGACTGAATGCTGGGAGAAAGGAGGAGGAGTCAGGGAGAAGCCATGTAGCCCCACCAGAGACAGACACAGGACAAAATGTTGCCAGTAAGCCACAGCCACGTGGCAATACATGGATTAATAGAAATGGGTTAAATTAAGGTGTAAGAACTAGCCAATAAGTAGCTAGAACTAATAGGCCAAGCAGTGATTTAATTAATACAGTTTCCGTCTGGTTATTTTGGGGCTGAGCAGTAGGGAATAAGCAAGTAGCTCCTACAACATCCCAAGATGACAGAGAGATTTCTCACTCCTCTGCTCCACCACCCTGGCTCTCTTTCTCTATGAACTGATGGGGCAACGCATGCCCTGCAAGCACTTTGGTTATTCCTGTAACCCGGATGGATTTCCAGCCTCCAGCTTTGGGGAGATGAATGTCCCTCTTCTCTTTCATTCAGTAAGATCACTTGGAAACACATGAGCAACATTTAACTTCTGTGGTTTGGTTTACTGATGAGACTGTAGCCCTTTTAAGATTTCTTAAGTTTATCATTAACAATCATAGTGGAAGTGACTCATCTATGTATTATTATTTCTTACTTATATCAACAAAGTACAGAACAATGGTTTTTAACCTGTTGGTCATGACCTCTTTGGAGATTGAATGACCCTTGCTCAGGGGTCACATATCAGATAGCCTGCATATCAGATATTTATGTTACAGTTCATAACAGTAGCAAAATTATAGTTATGAAGTAGCGTTGAAATAGTTTTATGGTTTGGAGTCAGCACAACACGAGGAACTGTGTGAAAAGGTCGCAGCATTAGGAAGGTTGAGAACCACTGTAGTGTAGTTTCCAAACAGCGCTTTTAGCTGGAAAGACTACATCCGCTGCAGCTCTGATGCCCTCAGTGCTTTCTATTCACCCACCCCAGTCATCCATTTATCTTCTTTAGGATCTCTCCTGGAGGGGATTTTCATTTCTAAGGATGGAGAAGTGTCTGAATGCCGTGTCCTTCTTATTGTTAGGTTATGAGAGGAGCCAAGCATGTAACCTGGTTATAGGATCATCATTCAAAAGAAATTCTCCAAAGAACATCAGCAGCCACATACACTGTTGAGAAAGCAGAAGCTAATTTTGATAATTTTCCTCGTAGGGGAAGGAATTACCATATCCAGCAATTTAACTCAATAGTGGTGGTAGGTTTTTTTTTTTTTTCTCTCCTCCATCTAGAAGTGGCTTCCACTCTCCTGGCAACTGCTCCTGTGAGTGGTTGTCTCCTATGGAGAGAGAATTCAATTTCTCTGACCTCTTCTCTTTCTTAACAACAAAAATGAAAACAGAGCCTGGCCCGAGCCAAGTGTCTGCTTGATTCTGGATTTCCTAAATTCTTTGAAAACCAGAGTCGTGAGCAAAAAACACGGCAATGTGCATTTCTCAAGTAAACGGAATGGACGGAGGACCCCACAACTGTGTGGCTTCAAGGAGGTACTCCAAAACCACACAGGTGCTGACTGGTGTCCCCTCATAGGACATCACCTTCCAGCCCCACACAGCTGCTCCTGCGTGGACCTCACTCACTCACTGCACTTGTTATGCAACGAATCCCACTGCTAGAAAACTCGTTGAAATTCTGTTCTGACAACTGACTTTTATGAGGCAAGGCAGAGAAATTGTCATTGACCTAGGATCTGAAGAAGGAACGCATAGTAGTGTGCCCATGTTGGCATTCATCCTCTCTCTTCCTCCAGCCTTCTTGATCCCTCCTGTTTTCCTTGTGTGCTTTCAAGATGCATAGGCAGCCTCTCTTTAAACAACGTGTTGCAATGAGGGTTGACTTTAGGCTGTTCTGAGGGGAAAACATTCTCCACCACGTGTAGAGTAGGACTGAATAATAATGTTGATTTCCACCTTAAGTAGAGGAAAGCGCCTTGGGGTGTGCAGCATGCAAGCTGATATGTAATATTAATGTAAATCACAGAGCCGAAGCTGCTGCTTTGGATAAATCCTCTCTCTGTTCTCATGGATGCTCAGCCATCTTATAGAGAGCTCAGCAGTGACAGAAGCTGAGGCGCCCGTGTCCCAAACCAGCTGTTACTGCATCTAAAGTATTTCCAGTGACACATGACCCCAAAGGTCTTTAGAACTCCTGAGCCTGTTTAGTTTAAGAAATACACTAACTGGCAATGGTTGGAGCTGGGATTTTTTTTTTCTAGATAGAAATAGTGGACATAAAGGATGAGAGTTTAGTTCAACTTGGTCACTCAAGGGGATGAATGTGATCCTGAGACTGAAAGTGATATACATGTGTGTTGGCAGGCCCATGGCACAAAGGCACGAAGAGTCATTTGCAATGAGTTAAACCCAGTCCAATCTGCAGGAGACTCTGCCCCTGCCCTGGAGCCAGCAAAGGTAAAATGAAAATTCAAGAGGTACGTAAGTTGCAGAAGGAAGTTTCATGTTGATAAAATCAAGTTGAACATACAGACTGCTTAAAAGAAAATTATGGAAAACAGGAAGGCCAAGGGAGATGGAGGGAGAGTCAGAATGGAGTGTCTCCACAGTCCTAACCCTCCTAATGTCAATTTTCCTTTGCTTGGGTGCGCAACTAGTTTGAAAGCCTGGTTTGACCAGAATGGTATTCACAGTTAGCAATTGGAGAGTGTACTGCTAATTAAAGCCTTGTGTTATCTGCTCTCACACAAACCAATGATGCAACGCTGTTCTCCTGCCTAAAAGCGAAGGAAGGGAGGGTTGGATGTTGTTCATTAAGTTACATAAGAATAATGGGTAAAGAGCAAAAGTCCAACCTAGACCTTTCTGACTCTCCACTTCTTGTCTGAATGGTGAGACGCACCTGCTATGACCTTGGAAGAGCTGTGGGTAGTTCTGCCAAGGCAGTTCCTCGGGATAAACGGAACCATCTCAGTTTCAATTCTCTCTAATGCCAGTGACCAGCAAGTTTAAACAGATTGTGGAGAGTGTGAAAACAGTTTGTTATTAGTGTATTACTGGCCGAAGCCCTTGACGTCAGCTGTAGGCCTCCTCCTCAACATGGCGTTTACTAAGTGGAGTGGTAAGAAAGTCTTAACTGTAAATATTTGGAGAGTTGGAAGCTGTGATGGGTTCCTGGATAATAAAATAGCAGAACTTCATGAGCCATCCCTAAGAATACTCAGATATCCATGGTTCTAAAGAACTCAGCCTCAAGTTCCATTCCTCATTCCCCATTTGTTCATGGGCCAACTTAAGAGTGGGTTTCCTTTTGGTAAAATAATCAGTGGAATTTGCAATTCAGATATTGTTATTTTTCTTGGATAAGTAGAGACCCAAGGCCTATGTTTAGGCTCTCAGACTCCTTTCCGCTCACTATTGAGTCTCGAATGGACCCTATTAAGGGTGGTAGAAACTGATGCTGGGAAAATTCCTCCCAGGGGTCCTGTCAAACTGTCATGACCCATTAGAATCTGCTGCCTAGACTACCCGATGCTCTAGCCTGTTCCCATTTCCAGCCAGCATCCAAACCTCTTCAGTGACTTTAGTCATATCCTCCAGTCATAATCTTTCTATTAATCCACAGTTCCTGATAGAGGTGCCCATGCACACTTCAGCCCACACAGGAGCCAACCTCAGCTGTCCCCTCTGGTGGAGCTTGCTCATTCCCATCAGTCCACTCTATCCCACTGGTGATATCTTCTTCAAAAGTCTTTACAGCATGGAAGGATCTGTTTGCTTTAAAGTTTCTTAGTATGTCTGAGCAGGTTTTCATGTGGAGTTTCATGACAGTCATGCAGAAGAGGAGGACTATTCCTAGTACGCACAGGAAGAGCACAAATACTTTGCCTTAAAGATAGCCAGAAAGTGTGAATGAAGAGCCCTACAGCCAGGCAGAGAACTGGCAACTGAGTTCCTGTGAATAGCATCAAGGGTATCTATAGACAATCAGGACACCCCCAACATATACAGATTCAATCACACAGAGACACACATCCATGCACACACAAACACATACACACAAATGCATACAGATGCAACTATATATGAACATATAAATATACCCATTCATACACATGGATATAGTCATAACATGTATATACAAACATATAAACATACATATAATATGCATAATCACACCACACACATGCAAACATGCAAACACACAAACACCCACAGATACATACCCAAACACACACACATACAGAGATACAAACCAATACCCCTATAATACACATAGACACATTGGCATGAATACACACACCCAAGCATTACACACAAACATGCATACACACACAAACACACACATCACACATGCATAACTCCCCACACAAATATACACACAAACACACACCATATATAGTCATAGCACATAGGTACACATATCCCCCCCCACACATATAACTGCTCCACAAACACACCACAGGCATATAACCCCCCACCTCACACCCAAACACAGCACATAGTGCACCACATATGCACACAAATACACATGCATCCCCCCACACATTAGGCTGCAACAGTATCCTTACCTCAGCATCACACTGCTTGTCACTTCCTACAACCAAGAAAACACCCTGAGCGAAGGATGCTCAGGCACTTCCTCAGGTCTGTACTGAGATTTGTAGATGTTCAGCAGGGTCACGTGTTCCTCAAACAGCACAGTAATAAAAAGTGATAAACGACTTTCTGCCAATGCTACCCCCAGAGATAACCACTAGCAATATTCCTAAGCCTGCCAGCAGACAGAGATGGTGATGGAGGGGCTACGAGAGCTGTACAGGGTCATGTGCAGGACATTACCATACAGAGCCACCTCAGCGCAAATGGGACTGATGCCCTGTACACTGTTGTGTAGAATCGTAGACACTGGGTACTAGTTCTCTGGAACATTGGAAAATGAAGCCTGTCAATCACTAACAGGTTGACAGCTGACAATGTCAGTTAGGTATAACATGTATTTTCTTTTTCCATAAAAGAATGAGTGATAAACTCAAAGTCAAATTGCTTCCTACAGGCAAGGTGCCAAAGATAGAGCATTATTCTCATGTGACTCAGTTTCTTCATGAAGCAACTGGGCTTCTATTGGTTCCTGAGAAATCAAAGACACTGAGTACATGATAATAGGACTGAAAATTATTTATTAAGCACTAATTCTTAGGTCTTTGTAGCTAGTGGGCACTAAGCCAGAGTGAGAGTTAAAAACTCCCAATATTTTTTCTTGAATACCCTTTATGTGAAGAGCAAGAAAAATCATTTCACTGTTATTGCTTTTTTTTTTGTCTGAAAAATCTATCACCTGAAATAATCTAAAGTCAGGTGTTCCCTGGGAGATACACAGAATGCAGTTAAAAGTTTCCCAACCCTTTCCCAGTTGCTGGAGCCCCAGGGAAGCTCCAGAAAACAGCAGAGGTGATAATGGAACTATCCAGTGTTTATTAGCCCAGAACCTTGGGATTGTTTTGCCCATGACCAAGTGCAGATGACTTAAGCTTTTTGAAATATTGAGATTTAAAAGAAAAGAGATGATAGTCTTCTTTCTTCCTTCCTTCCTTCCTTCCTTCCTTCCTTCCTTCCTTCCATCTTTCTATCTATTATGTATCTATTTACCTATTTCACTGGTGCTGAAGATTAAGCCCAGGGCCTTGCAAATGCTAAGCAAGCACACTGAGTTTCACCCCTGGTCCCAGGGATATATTCACTTGAGTGACAGCTACATTTCAGAGGTCGGGTGAGAGGTCCACTCCAACTTACTTGATATGGCTGCTGACTTGGTGATTTTTCTGCTCATTGTGACATATTGGACAACAGTGACTGGGGGCTAAAGGGTTTAAGTTGGCTCACAGTTCAGGAGATGTTATTCTCATGGTAGGGAAAACATTGCAGCTGAGTGGTTCTGGCCAGAGATGCAGGAGCTTGTCATGTTGCCTGATAGCATTTTGGTAGATTGAGAGATAAAGAGTGTGAGCCACAGGTGGGGTTATTCCTTCTGCCCAAGCACCCCATTTCTGCCGGGCAGGCCACAGTCTCCACATGCTGTGACCCATCTGCTCTAGTTTCCTTCACATCCTTGTCACAGATCCCTAACATTGCAGTTGAAGAAGGAAGAGTTCATTTTGGCTCAGGGTTTGAGGGCACCTTGCATTGGTCCAGGGAAGACATGACGGTTGGAGCTCAGCTAGTTACTTCACATCCACATCCCTGGCCAGGAAGCAGAGAAAGAGATGCTGGTGCTCAGAGCTCAGTTCATTTCCCTCCACTTTCCAGGTCTGGGACTCCAGCCAATTGAACCACATCAATTAATCTAATCTAGAAAACATTTCATAGATATGCCCAGAGGTTTCTTTTCTTGGGTGATTCTAGAGATTCTATGACAGTGACAGTCAGGATGATCAAGCACACTCACTAAATAGCAAAAGTGAAGGACCAAAGTGTTCAAGCATGTGATTCCATGAAGGATGTTTCACATTCAGGCCATATCAGATATACTATAAACCACCATTTCATAGCAAATATGTATAATATATGCATATAAATACATGTTTTATTTTTAATGAGGTGTATACTACACAAGTAATACTATTTATGTAGTAGTCTAAAAACTTTTTCTCTGTATGTGGTCGGAAAAATCAATATTAATTTTTGTTTTTGCAATTAGACAACTTCCTAAAGACCTAGATGTTGCATAGCTGATTCAGCATGTAGAAAAATGTACATCAAAGCAACATGGGAGAAGCTGAAATTACGTATTTTCTATTTTGTTATTTGCAGGAAACTAACCCCATGGAAGTTTTGCGTTGTTCTCCACAATCTAAAGGGATAGAAAGCATCCATGCCAATCCCTCGGGGGTGCCAGGAGGGAGTGGATGGAAAGGGACGACGGTTGCTGAGATGACATATCCCATAAAGACTGATGACATCACACGAGACAAGACTGAACTCACTACTGACCTCATCTTATTTGTGACCAGAGGAAGGGAGTGTGGGGTGATGCTTGGGTGGAGATGCCCCTCCATTCGGAGCAGAGACATAGGGATAGCTATAGGAGGGGTGACATTCTAAAAGACTGAGTGTGCCCTGGAACATTGGCAGAATGATCTGGGTGGAGCCCAGTGTCATGGAGGTTTTCCCAGAGCCCCAAGCCTTTGATAGAGAGGTTGAGTTTAAAGCTCTCACGAAGAACTTACTCTTTACAGTTTCCTCCTGAAGCAGAAAGAAGTGAGATTTCTATCCAGCTTCCAGGGAAGCCTTTCCAGTTGACCTACAAGGAACACAGCATGATGGGGAGTCCACACAAAATGGTTACCATAAAGACATGTCAAGAATGGTTTGGATGAGGTCAGGCTCCTGCTTTAGATGTCTACCTTTTGCCCGATTTTAAGCCCCAGCCTCTGATTGTCCCTATACCTCATTTTCACTGCTCACTAGGAAACTTGGCTGTGCTGTTGACTTTATCAGGACTTTAGAACCATGCCAAACCTCACTGTCAGCCTCTTACACCATCCTCACCTTAGTCACAAGGGAAACTGAGGCTCTTCAACCTCTCCCGAATTGAGACACCGAATTCTTAATTTCAGAAACTCAATTCCATATAAAACTTTCCCATGTCTTCCTGCTGGCGTATAATGCCATGAGCTTTTAAATCTGAGCCAAATCATGTGCAAGACAGTCTCAATTTTGCAAGGTGTCTATGACATGCTCATTATTGTTAGGGATGTTCTGGTGAACTGGATTGACAAATCTTTGAGAATTTTATACAATGTATTTTGTATGTTCCTGCCTTTCTCCACCCCTTCATTGCTATCTTCTCCATGCCCCCAATCCTGCCCACCTGAATGTGAGGCTTTTCCTTTTCTCCTGTCGAGTCCCATCTGTGTTACCCAATTAGTCTTGGGAGTAGGGTTGCTCTGGAGTGCAGTCAACCTACTAGGGTCACTTAATTAAAGAAAAGCGACTAGCTTCCAGCAGCTGTCATATGGCAGTAGCTGCTTAGCAAGGGGTGGGGCATTGTGTTTCCTCTCCTCTCCCTGCTGTTATTTTGTTTGGATGGTGCTTGCATTTTCTGTACCTTGTCACAACTACCATGGCTTCATGTGTGCCTTGCTGTGTCCAGAGCACAAAATACTGTTTATGTGAAAGAGGAGAAAATATTCCTCCAAGTTTTAAAGATGCATCTTAATGAGATATTAATAGGCTCTTGGGGAGTGGGTAATGATAAAAGAAGCAATTAAGTTTGTGGTTTAAATGAGTATGGGGCAGGAAGTTTGAGAAAAGTGGGAGAAAAGAAGAGATTGATTTCAGAGGTTTATGATGTGGCGGTTATTGACATGCAGGTCTTGGGAAGGTAGCCCGAGAATGACTACAGTGAAGGAAGTTGATGGGGGTATCAAGCCCAGTTCCTTTCTGGACATCATTTGTTTCTCACTTAAAGAAATATGCCTCAGTGTGTATCAGAAGCCTATTGTTTGACCCCAAAGCACAGGACATACTATGAACGACATGTCCCTATAGAACTTCTGCAGGGATAACTGAAACATCCCCAAGGACCACCAAATGCGTAACATGTCACTGTAGAACCTCTGCAGGGTTAGCTGGCCCATCCCCAAGGACCACCAAATACACAACGTGTCACTATCGAACCTCTGCAGGCATAGCTGGAGCATCCCCAAGGACCACCAAATACACAACGTGTCACTATCGAACCTCTGCAGGCATAGCTGGAGCATCTCCAAGGACCACCAAATACACAACGTGTCACTTTAGAGCCTCTGCAGGGGTAGCTGGGACATCTCCAAGGACCACCAAATACACAATGTGTTGCTGAGGAACAGATTCACGAATCACCAGATGGGCTCCCCTGAACAAGGGCAGTGCAGAGCCCACACCATGGCTAGTGCCACATACAAATCGTCGAAGCCTTTCATGAGACACTGGTACTCTGAGTAGAGACAAAAATAACTAGAGAGAAGTGACAGTTCATCTGGAAAGGGAGTTTCATGATAGCTTTGATAAACAGCATGAGAAGTATCATCGAAGAATAAGACGAGGATTTCAGAGGAGGCTTCCTCCTTAGCAAAGGTAGAGGGCTAGAATGTGCTAGAGAAAGGATAATAATAAATTCTATCTGGGAAATATGAAGAAGGATAAAGAGAGAATTATTGGGAAAAGAGAGTAGCGGCCAAGAAACCAAGACAAGGAAGATGGATTGAGCACGCCTCTCCAGAGGGAGGCCTAATAGCTAACTCTCACTATTAGTGTGTCCTCGTAGAGTATACACCATTGCTTGAGGGTCTCAGACCCTCTGTGTATTACATCGGCAAAAGGGATTTTTTTGGGGGAGGGACTTGAAATCTGGAATGGTGACGCCTTCTGCAGTTCTTCTGTTATTCAGGATTATTTTAGCTATCCTGGGATTTTGGGGTTTCTATATGAAGCTTAACATTTTTTTTTTTACAATTACTGTGGAGAATTGTGTTGGAATTTTGATAGGGACTGCATTGAATCTGTAGATTGATTTTGGAAGGACAGCCATTTTCACCATATTAATCCTACCAATCCATGAGCACGGAAGATCTTTCCATCTTCCGATGTCTTCTTCAGTGTCTTAAGTTTTGATTTTACCAGCCTTTCACTCACTTGCCTAGCATTATTTCAAGGTACTAATGGCTTCTTGGTTCATTTTCATACTGATGAGAATTTTCTTGAATTAAATTGTGGGGATGTAACTGGATAATGTGCAAAGGTCAGAGGCTTTGGGGCACTCAGTACTAAGTGAGGTGTCTTCGTCTAACTCCTCCCCTTAGGACTCTGGGATCTGTGTGGAAGAGGAGGCGAAAAGATTGTAAGGGTCAGAGGTGATAGGTGACTCCAAGACTTGTGTCTTGGACACAGCAGGACTGATGCGCATGTGAACTCACAGAGACTGGTGAGCACACCCAGAGCCTGTACTGGTTCAAGCCAGATGGGGTCCCAGCACTAGAAGGACAAAGTAGACATGGGTTCCACCCCTAACCAGAAGTTGTCTGCAATTGATGCCTGCTGACAAAAGAGAGAAAAGGCAGTTTTCTCCAGTGGAATCCCGCTGGGTGGATTATGCACACTCCTGGGCAGCACCCGTGTCCAGGAGTAGATGGCCAACACAAAACAAATTCAATAGCATTTTTGTAAATGTTTTTGCCTTTGTTTGTGATTTTTGTCTTATTAGTCTTTTGCTTGTATATTTTGCTTTCCATTTTTGTGGAGTATTTTTTGCTTGTGTTTCTTGTTGATTTGTTGTTGCTTGTCTTGGTTTTGTTTGTGTTTTAAAGAAGGCAAGGAAGGGCATGGGGTTGCGTGGGGAGATAGGGAGGATATGGGAGGAGTTGGGGGAGGGGAAAGAGTAATTTAGAATATATTGTAAGATCAGTTTTTTTTCAATAAAAATGGTAAGATAAAACCTATGTGGATATATTTTCACAATTAAATGTGAATCGTGTTTCAACAGCAACAACAAGAAGGGGAAGGAAGAAGGGAAGGAAGGAGGGATAAAGGGAGGGAAAGGGAGGAAAGGAAGAAGTAAAGGAAGGGAGGAGAGAGGGAAGGAAGATTCCAATGAGACTGCTACTGAAATGCATAGGAAAGGAAGAAGTTGATAAAATGTGAGTCTGAATAGCCATAGCCCTGAAATGAGAGGTAAGAAAAACTACTGGGTAATGTGGTTGCAGGAGGGATGAGTAACCACAAGGAAGGTGGCGTTCACAGGGAGGCTGAGATGGTGCTCAGCTTGTATGAGCTCTGTCTTGTCTAGGTTCACTCTTCTCTTTCCATACAAAGATGTGATGTGCTAACCTTGCTAACTAGACTACAGATGACTGAAGACCACCTCTGTGTTATCCTGCTCTTAGTCTCCTAGGACAAAGCAGGGGTGTGTTGGACCTTTCTAGAGACAATTTGGAATCAACCAGGTGTTTCTTGGGGGATTAGTTTTACAGTTTCCTTTCTTGTCTCTGTTCTTGGAGTGGTTCAGTCCCTTTATATGGTAACCAGAAGAGAGAATTGGGGGCAGTTGAGGAGTTCACAAGTTGAGGTTTTATCCTGGGATGGCCAAGTTTAGAGGAAAGGAAAAAACCCTCTTCCTAAGGCTGGGCGTCAGTTTCTATTGAGAGATGATAGATCCCAGTGATCCAGACACACAGCTTGTATGTTATAAATGCTTGTCTTTTGTTTTCCCCCAAATAATTCAGAGAGCATGGGGAATGTTTTACATTATTTCTTAATATATTTTGTTTACATTTCCTAAGTACAAGATATATTCTGATTTTATGTGCATATGTACATCTATTATGCTTATAGGCTAATATTTCATGGTATCATATGCATGTGAGGCATGCTTTATTGCTTAAAAGGAAAGGGACATTTCAATCATCTCATTTTGGAAAATTTTGGCTTGCTGCTGGTTAGCTCTTATATTATTAACCCTTTCACCTTGTCAGGTAACAGATCAAGCTGCTGCCATGGTTACAAGCCACACCTTTCTTTGCTTTGTGTGTGTGTGTACCCTAAGCATTACTTTCAATTTACAGTCTCTTTATAGAAATCTTTTAAAACCTCTTTTCCATTTGAATAATAATGAGTTTAATTAAAACTATAAAATATATCCCATAAACTCACTCAACCAGGCATTCATGATTTTCAGTCAATTACATTATGAGTCTAGCCACCCCGGCACCTCCCTGCTGGTCTGGGACCTGCCATCTTTTTTTGGATATCTAGGAAATTGTAATAGAAACAGCTTCATAGGATTTGTGGACCCAGTGAGGATGCGATGTCTCTCCCATTATTGAATGGTACTAACTTACTTCTTGGAAATCTTTATCCTAAGTAAACATTTATATACACCAAGACCCGCAATGTATAATTCATCCCCACAACCCAATCTGGAGGCCAGAAGTTCATCAATGCTGTCAGAGACAGTGCAGGTGTGCAGTATAGCATTCAGTCATGATAAACAACACCTGACGACCTTCAAACTGTGACTAGAGGCATGTGTTCAAATTTGGGTCAAAATATTTGCCTGTGAGTGTGGTTTAGTTGGATGGGCACTTGCTTAGCATGTGGTAAACTGAGGGTTCAATCCTCAGCACCTCAAAAGATGTGGTGGTGCCCATCTGTGATCCCAGCAGGCAAGAAGATCAGAAGTTCAAGGTCAGCTACATAGAGAGTTCTGGGCTATCCTGGGTTAAAGTGCTTGCCAATAAATAATGACTAAGCAAATAAATGTGTTGGAAGAAGGAGGTTCCCGGCCGCCCATCTAGCTTAGACCCAAAATAATCACACAAAAACTGTATTAATTAAATCACCGCTTGGCCCATTAGCTCTAGCTTCTTATTGGCTAATCTCTTACATATTAATTTAACCCATTTCTACTAATCTGTGTATTGCCACGTGATAGTGACTTACTGGCTAAAGTTCTTAGCGTTTTTCTCCGGTGACTCCATCACTTTTCTCTAACTCCACCTTCCTCCTCCCATGCTATAGGCCAATTCATTTTCTTTATTCATTAACCAATAAAAGTAACACATAGACAGAAGGACCTCCCACACCATAAATGAATATTAGAAATTGACTGAGTCAAAATCTTACAAATATTTATGTAAAATCTGGCCCTTTGACCTACAGATCTAAGCAGCAACTATTGGCCTGAACTGAATTATAGTAATATAGTTATAATAAGGGCCATGCCCCAGATTTTGAAGAAGATAATCGACACAAGATGCAGGCTCACTGTGGTAGTTTGAATGAGAGTGGCTCCATAGGCTCCATAGGTTCATATAGTTGAATGTCATTAGTAGAACTGCTTGGGAAGGATTAGGAGGTGGGATCTTATTGGGGTAGGTGTGTCACTAGGGATAGACTCAGAGGTTTCAAAAGCCTAAACCAGGCCCAATGTGTGCTCGCTCTTCCTGTTGCCTTTGGATTAAGATGTAAAGTTCTCAACTACTGCTCCAGCACCATGCCTGTATGCTCCCACCATGTTGATCATGAACTAACCCTCTAAAACTCTAAGCATACCTCAAATGCATACGATCCTGTCTAGTTTTCTTCAGCTGCTCTCATATTTGAAGAATGTGTGTGCAGAAGTCAGCAGAATAATTAGAGAAATGCTTTGTGGTGTCTAGTAAGCCATACCCTTTCATCTATTAAAGGCAAGGATTTGCCTCTTCCTAAGTCAGGCACCATAATAGTATCTGTATTTTAAGATTTTCAGGTTTATTTCAGGTAAGGCTGCACCCATGTTCACAAAGGTCTATGCATTTTATGGGCTTTACCATCTCTATTGCAATTGCAGTATCACAGATGACACATTACATAACATAGGAAATACTGGGCACGCTTGTCTTGAGAAAACATTGTCTACAAATACAAGAAGTGAGCTGAAGTTTCTCACAAGGATTAGTTTGTTGACCCTTCATTTAGGACATCTCAACCAGCAATGAATTTAGCTCAGTGCTTGTTGTCAGGGGTGAGAGGTGCCATCAGAAGTTAGATATTCACAGAGATAACTCCAAATCCTCCTCATCCTCTTTCTTCTTCTTCTTCTTCTTCTTCTTCTTCTTCTTCTTCTTCTTCTTCTCCTCCTCCTCCTCCTCCTCCTCCTCCTCCTTCTCCTCCTTACTCTCCTTTCCCTCCTCCTCCTCCTCCTCCTCCTCCTCCTCCTCCTCCTCCTTCTTTCCATTCCCCTCATTCCCCTTCCTCTTCTCCTCCTCCTCTTCCTTCTCCTGCTTCTCCTCCTTCTTCCTCTCTCTCTCTCTCTGAATATTGAAAAAAAGTTTGGGTTGGTAAATGATAAGACATACTTCAACTATGTTTTTTTTGTTTGATTGATTCAACATTTCTTGACACATACTATGCCTCTGACTGCAAATGTGGGTATGCAGTAAACCTACTTTCTAAGCCCATGTCTCAGTTTCCTTGCATGAAAATGGTTTTAATTTTGTTACTTTGACAAAACACCTCACAAAGCATCTTAATAATTTATTTGACTTGCTGTCTAAATATACTCTGTCCATCACTGAGGGGAAGACATGTCAGAGTCTGTGACAGCAGGGGCATGAGCCTGGGACTCCCAGCATTTTGGCAGACAAGGGTCAGACAGCATGGTACACTGGGGTTCCACTCATTTTCCTTATTTCCCCCTTTTATAAATTCCAGAGCCCCAGACACTAGAATATGGACACCCACATACAGAGTGGGTCTTTTCTGCTCAGATAATTCTTGTGAATACTCTCACATACATGCCCAGAGGTGTGTCTCCTAGGTGATTCCAAATCCAGTCACGTGGATGATGAAGACAACCATCACAACAGTTGAATTCAATGAGGATAGGATTCAAATACCCCTAGACAGTCTCACAATGTTTGACACATAGGGGTCCCAAATACAAATCAAATGCAAGTATTATATTTCACATGCTATTGTCAAGATTTGGTAAAATTCCAGGTGGTTGTGGTGCACACCTTTAATCCCACCACTTGGGAGGCAGAGGCAGGCAGATCTTTGTGAGTTTCAGGCCAGTCTGGTCTACAGAGCAAGTTTCAGGACAGGTTCCAAAGGTACACGGAAAAATCCTGTCTTGAAAAACAAACAAACAAAAACAATTTTGGCAAAATAACCTATTCGGAATTTGCCATAGCAAATAGATGCTGAAAAAAAAAAAAGCCAAAAAGGCCATGCAGTCTAAGGAATTTGCCTAGCATTCTTTTTCAATTTCCCATTTCCCCCTAACAGATAAACAAACAAAAATAGATAAACAATTGTCTTTTAGGTATAGTCATATAGATACAGTTGATCTGTTTAGAGAAAATTGTATTTATTAAGAGATCTGAACAAAGTGATCAACATCCACAGGGTCACCTTTCTGGAGCCAATGCTAAAAAAATCTGTAATCTGCTTTTAAAGGATCGCCTCTCTCACAGAAAGGGTGAGAGAGGGTACAACCAGGGCTACTCCGCCATCTCTGAAGAGAGACCTGTCAGCCTGAGGTATCAGCTCATCTGTGGAGAATAATTTAATCATACTTGTAAATGACATTCCAACAAAAGGTCATCGGATCTATCAGGCCCTCATCAGCGTAGGAAAATTAGACCTGCTTTATTGATGTTGGAAAGTGACACAGTGCCTGGCTCTGCCCTAGCAGGGAGCTGGGGAATTGAGAGGAGGAGGTTGAAGTAAGCAGCTGAACCACTGGCATCCAGGCAGGCACGTGCATTCTCCAGTTGCAAATCCCCACGCCAGCTGTGGGTCTTGTCTCCTGTCCCCATCCCTTTTCTCTTCCTGTTAACTGTGTAAACACGTTATAAAGTGATCACATAAGCAGAACCATTTATAGCCAGAGACTAGGAGGTCTACTCCCGGAGAAAACACCCAAGGATTGCTGACATCTGTTGTGCAGACAGGCAAAAGGCATTTTGTGGGATAGGGTATTTACTTCACAGTCTAGGAGGCTGCTTTTAGGAAGGCCTATGTCCAAGTCTTTGTTGTTGTTTTTATTATTTTTTTTTATTTTGTATATGGGTGTTTCGTCTGCATGTATATCTGTGTACCATGTGTGTGTCTGGTGCCCCTAGGGAACAGACAGAGGCATCAGATTACCCGGAAATGGAATGACAGTTGTGAGCTGTTGTGTGGGTGCTGGGAATTAAATCTAGGTCTCTGATTAAGCAACCAATACTTTTAGCTGGTGAGCCATCTCTGTAGCTCCCCAGGCCTATGCTTTATAAACAGCTGAGATAAGAGGTGGCAGGATGTGTTATTCAGTATTCTGTTGTCATGAAAGGACACCAAGACCACAGCAGCTCCTATAAAGGAAAGCATTTAGTTGGCAGAAGCATGGTGTCACACAGGCAGACATGGTGCTGGAGAAGTGGCTGAAAGTTCTGCATTTGGATCAGCAGTGTCCAGAGAGACACTGGAACAGGCTTAGAAAACCTGGTTTTGAAACCCCAAAGCCCACCCCGAGTGATGCTCTTCCTCCATGGCCACAGCTACTAACGGATTTCAAGTAGTCCCACTCCCTGGTGCTAAAGCACTCACATATACCATCCTGTAGGGGCATTCTTATTCACACCACCACCCAAGACAAAAGACAAAACAGGCTTTAGATCTGTACCACATCTTTTTTCTTTCTTTCTTTCTTTCTTTCTTTCTTTTCTTTTTCTTTTTTGCCTTTTTGAGACAGGGTTTTTCTGTTGTTTAGAGTCTCTCCTGGAATTAGCTTTTGTAGACCAGGCAGGCCTCGAACTCACAGAGATCCACCTGCCTCTGCCTCCTGTGTTTTAAAGGCGTGTCCCACCACCACACATCTTTAACAACAGCATCCCTTGTCACAGGACATTTCTCTAAATTTCTGTTTCCCCATCCATGATTATGAACCTGCAGTCTCTCCCGATTTGTACAATTGGTGAAAAGGTTAGTTTCAAACAAAGTGGAGATCAAAGCATAATGTTAATTGTTTGCAAAGAGTTAGGAAAACACATAACCTGAGTTATCAGTGTAGAGTTTGTTATTTAGATAGCTTAGTTGTGTGATCTAGCTTCAGCAAATCTTAATAGCCTTGGTTGTGAGATTGTGTCCTAAAGAAATTATCTACTTTATTTTCCTTCCCCCTTTCCTTCCTTCCTTCCTTCCTTCCTTCCTTTTCTTTCTTCTTTTAAGTGCCAGAACTAGAACCCAGGCTCTAAGTGTGTGAGGCAGCACTATGTCACTAAATAGCATCTTCAGGATCTTTAATATGTAGAGATTGCTAATGGGGAATGATTGTTTTATATAAATAGTTTTACTATTTAGAATTATGTATAGATGTTATATTATATATAAATGGTGTGTGTGTGTATGTGTGTGTGTGTGCACATGAATGAAATGTATGTGGAGGCCAGAAGAGGCCGTTAGATACCCTGGAGCTAGAATTATAGACACCTGTGAGCTGCCCAGCATGAGTGCTGTAAGCTGAACGT
This sequence comes from Microtus oregoni, assembly GCF_018167655.1. Lineage (NCBI taxonomy): Eukaryota > Metazoa > Chordata > Mammalia > Rodentia > Cricetidae > Microtus > Microtus oregoni. The sequence continues at coordinate 7,060,644 of NW_024543978.1, forward strand.
GGGTCCTCTGGAAGAGCAGTGTCCGTTCTTTACCACTGAGCCACGACTGCACGCCCAGTTCCTGCACGGATGCTGACCTCACGTCTGCCATCTTTGAAGACAGCATAGTTAGAATAGTGACCATGGCTAAAGAATTAGTCCCCTAACTGAACTGAGAAAACAGAGGAGAATAGGGAGAGGCCTTAAGTTTTCCCTATTATGTAACAAATCCTCACAACTCTCACTTATGGCGACTTTTCCCTGGTGGAGAATGTGGAATGGTTTAATTATGCCCTGGCCAGGGTTTCCTAGGACTGCTGCCACTGTCAGCTCAGCCTCTGACTTCCCATGAGACACAGAAGCTTCCTCCCAGCTCATTGGCTGCTGGTAGAATCCAATAATTGTTTTTATAGGACTGATGTTCTCTGCTCTTGATGTTCAATGTTCTCGTCTATGCCGTCTACTCCAGATAAAGCATTTTTTTTTCATTACCATCAAGATGCCATGTTCCTCATGACATGTCACCCTGATTTCCTCACTCCTGACCCTAGAGCCTCCTTTGAGGTGGCTGTCCACACTCTAGGAGAAGGTCATACATCCTGAGGACCTTAGAGGAAAATGGATAATTTCACCTAAGGAGTTTCTTAGTTATTAATTTGACCATGGGTAGCTGGGTATTTTCTGGTAAAATGTCATAGTTTGTCTATCAATTTATTAGTCTTTTCTCCTTATAGAATAGGGGATAGTATCTCAAATGTATGTGTGGATATGTGTGGTCACAATCGCCATGGGGGTGAAGCAAAGAAATTCTGGAATGCCTCTCTCAATACCTGCTTTTCACATTATCTATTGGCCTTCAGATGTTTTTACTTGCGTCTGTCTGTTGTATGTAAATGACAGGGGCTGCCGAGATGGCTCAGTGGTTAAAAGCACTTGCTGGTGAGCTAGACGACCCATGTTTGATTCCCAGCACCCGAATGATGTCTCCAAACTGTTCTCTAACTCCTGTTTCAGGGGATCTGCTGTCCTCTTCTGGCTTCCCAGGGTACTGTGCGCACATGATGCACACATGGACACGTGCGTGATCATACACACACAGGCAAAACAATCAAATGCATTAAATAACTCAGCGAATAAATAAATAAAGCTATTGGTGACATTTTCAAACATGCATATAATGTGTTTTGATCCCACTGATTCCCCCCACTCCCATCTCCACAAATCCAAAAGGAGCGTCATTGACTTTAGAGAGAAAGAAACGACAGCCAGTTGTGTTGTCTGATGCCTCCCAGCAGAGTTCAAAGCTCCTCTTCTCCTCTCATGGTTCCTACCATTGGAAAGAAAGCTGTGTGCCCGCGCAGCAGCTTCATCTCAACCCGTCTGAGTTATCACCACGCTTCAAGCCTGACATGTTGATCTATCCGGACTCTTTGCAGAGGCTGCCTAATAGGATCGCCACGATAGCCGAGCATAAGTCACGTCCACCCCTCCACACCCGGGATCGGCCGAGTCCTAGCCCGTGTTTATCCTGAGCGTCTCAGATTTATCTCCCAGCTTCCGGGGGTAAAAGGCATGAATGATATGAACACATTGGAAAACTCTAGAAAACTCCAAATGTCTGACTGTGCCATTGAGAGCTCCAGACAATTACCCAGGATTCATTTGCAGTGCTTTAAATTTGTTCGATATTTCTTTCAGAATGCTTGGGCACTCTTGGGACTTTTTTAGGTATTTTTCTCCTGGAATTTCATCCGCTTTCGTGTAGAAGATACCTTGAGATTCAAGCCTCATGGCTGTATGCAGCACACAGTGCATATGCCACACACACACCACACAGACAACTATTGAGGGTTTTAGTTACACCATGAGAAGTCATCTAAATATTGATAAGTTCATTGTTCTGTGCTTCCCTCCAAGATCTTATCATAGATTGTAATCGCCTATACTATACAGTTATTTATTTGTTAAATAATTTTCTCTCTCAGCCGGAGCCAGGGTCTGTTTTCACTAGGATCTTATTTTGATTGCCTAAGAAGACAGTGACAAGTAGCAGGATAGAACTCAAGTTTTGATTGTAAATAAATGATTAGAGACGTCAATGGGTTGCCCCTTCACAAAGTCTTTGTTTTCCTTTATCTTTATTCCTGAATAGTCCAATAGACCCTAATTTTAGTTTCCTGATCTTAAAATCAAGGCATGGTTGTTGTAGCTACTGGAAATGACTGAAAATTTACAAATAAAAGCTTACTACTGTGTTATTATCTATTAATAATTACATTTATAGTTTGACATATATGCTTCCATGAGTTTTATTTATTATTGTGCCAAACTGAATGGGTGTGTTATTAACTAGCCCCATCACCTGATATATTGAGAACATTTTCAAACAGAGTGAAATATTATCATTTAATTCTATGTGTACCTGATGCTTGCCTACAATTCTGTGTAGGGGTGGATAACAATGTGTTTTCTAGCACATGGTATTTCTATCTAAAGTACTCAGGTTCCCATCAGAGGTTGTGGCAGGATATCAGGAACAAGAGGGAGTCCAGCTGCTGATCCCACGCTATGTCTTCTGCCAAGCCATCTTATTAGCCTAATGGTCATGACGCTTTGCTTCATTTAGTGGAAGCACAATACCTGTTAGTTTAAGGTCCCTTTGCTAGACTATGTGCTTAAAGATTGTGGAAGTTCACTGCGATGTCAGTGCAATGAAACACCGGCCACCGTTTAAAAAAAAATGGTTTAGGATGGTTGTGACCATGCACTATAAACTATAAATGTGACAAAGAAGTCTATAGTCCACTGGCTTAAAGAAAGAGACAGGATCCTAATACCTGGGTGGGCCAGGTATTTAGTCCAGAAAGGGACTTAGTCAGAGCTTTATCATGTAGTCAGAGCGTTCACCCACAGCTTGGAGTTCTAGCTCATCTTGCCAGCTGCTCCACTGTGTTTTGAGCTCACCCAACCAGATGCGTAATCACCTAAACCAATTCCTTGAAATGAGCCTCCAGAGCTCTCTCTCTCTCTCCCTCTCCCTCCCTTTCCCTCTCTCTCTCTCTCTCTCTCTCTCTCTGATCTGCTTTTCTAATCAGATATTGGCTAATATGAACATGCTTTCCAAGTTTATCCCAGATAAATTATTTGTGATGGTTGATCTTGGTTGTCAACTTGACATAATCCCAGGTCACCTGGGCAGGGGAACCTCAACAGAACTGCCTTGGTCGAATTGGCTCATGAACCCGTCTGTGGAGCTTTTTCATAAGTGTGAATTGATGTTGGAGGGCCCCGCCACTGTTGGTGGTGTCTTCCCTGGGCAGCTGTGCTTGAGCTGTGTGAGAAAGGAAGCTCACTCTGAGCCTGAGAGCGGGTCAGTGAGCAGCACTACTCCATGGCCTCTCCATCAGTCCTACCCCTGAGGCCGTGCCTTCAGCCTTGGCATCCCCTGATGAGAATGAGTAATGAGTAACATGAAATCAACCCTTTCCTCCCCCAGGTTGCTTTTAGTCAGGTTTCTCACAGCAGCAGAACGCTAACCAGCACACTGTCCGCGTCACTTGGCTGTTTCTGATGGAGCATGCTCCTGTACCTCGTGTTGGAGGTTGTTAGTTAGATAGACTCTGGCTCTTGCCAGGACAGTATCAACCTAGTGACATCACTCCACTTAAAATGCAGCCGAATGGAGTTCTATCTGCCATCAGTCGCTAAGAAGTTAACCCAGGCAGGATGTTACATTACTCAAACTCAAATCCTGTAACAGGAAAGTGGTTTTTTCAAGAGAATTATCTGACATGTATATTTCCTTATAGGCATATTTATATGCTCATGTAATCTTTATTATTGCCCAGGGGATAATGCTTACTCTTTATACTTTTTTTCTGCTCTAATGTGTATTTTTCTATAGCTGAAAAATCTTTCATAGATGCTTAATAAATGAAATTATCACTGCATTAATAAAATATTTATGCAAGTTTATTTTTTAATAATGGTGTTAATATCCATAGGTTATATGCATTCATCTTTTATCATTTAGGTTTGAAGGGGCATATGTAAAGAATTCATTATATGAATCTTGTTTGTCCATCCCTTTACTATATGCTAGAGGTTTTGACTTTCATAAGCACTTGGGAAAACTTTACTCCTATCATTTCTATTTTTTAAAAATAAGGTATGTTTAAAGTATAACTACCCTCTATCCAATGTAAGTTTGTAAAAGGAAAATGATAGATAGTCACTCTGAACATATGCAGAGAATCATTTGAGTAAACACTCAGAGAAAAGGTTTTGAAATATTCTTCTGTTGCCAAATGAGGGTCTGCTGGTGTAGAACAACGAGAAAACAGAAGAGAGAATGAGAACAACAGAGAAAATGGAATGGTGAGAAAGAATGAAGAGAGAAAGGAGAAGGACAAAGAAAAGGAGGTGAGGAGGTGGCGAAGGAGGAGGAGGCAGAGGAAGAGGAGAAAGATGAGGAGAAAGAGGGGAGGAGAAAATAGATGGAAGGAGAAAGGAAATAAAACAGCGAAATCATGAAGAAGAATGTGGGAGAGAGAAGCACGGAGGAAAGGAGGGAGAGAGAACACAGAGGGATGGAGGTGGCAGCAAGGGGATCGGAATACATGGGAGAGGGTGTAAGGAGAGGAGGAAAGGATGAAGAAGTTGACTCTTGGTCTGGAGACAGAGCTGTGAAGATTGCTATGCACACCCAAACTCCCCTTGGTAATCTACCTTCAATCACATTTAAAAGCCCATTTTCTAAACCAAATCCATGATGTCTCATAAACTGAAATTACTTGAAATAATTGCAGTCATAGCAAAGGATAATTCTGTTCCTTTAATTTTGTTGTTATTTATTTTATTTTTCACAAGCATCACGTAGAGTATTTAACAGTCCCTTCAATCTCTCAACCTCAAAGCCGGGCACATCTTTCTCTGAATTAGTCCATTCGTTCATCTATAATTTGCAGTGTGTTCTGTCGTCTCCCTGCAAGTGCTGGGAGAAGACAAAGCCTCACGGTAAACAGGCTTTGTGATGTCCAGGCAGAAATCTGTGCTGCCCTGGACCCTTTTCATGAAAAGCATTTTGAACATTCTTGGAATTATTTAGACTTAGCTAGTTATGGTGCACACTTTCAGAAAGATTATCTGTAAGAATGAAAACCCCAAGCTCGTGTCTCCTGCTGTGATAATGGGAAAACGAAACGGATTTGGTCAAAGTTTCCAAGATGTATTTCCTCCCCTTCAGCTTTACAATAAGTGATTAGACAAAAACTAAACAGGGCAATCTCCATTCTGCCCGAGCTGCAGCTCCAAGGGAAACTGGGAAGAACACTTGTCTTATTTCTGCAGCCAATGTCGGCCCACACCAATAAAGATTGTCTGGGCTTGTGTATTTATAGACTGTGCAGAGAGAGAGAGGGGATATAAATATTTGAGTACCTTTTATTTAGTAGTGATGTCTGCTCTAATGTTGGTTTTGTCTTTTCCAGTAATTGGTGCGGATGCCCAGAAGAACTAAATTAATTGCATGAGCAAACTTATTGTATCGTTTAGTGTAGTTCTAGCCCAAGTAGTGAAAATGTAATTGGACGAGTACATAAAGAAGTTACTTTTCATCTCACTGTTTTGTTTGGTTTTGTTAATGCCTCACACCCAACAGCTATTTTTGTTCATCAAAAAAAAATGTTTTTTTTTGTTTCATCTCAAGCATCACTTTAGGCCCCAAGTTTAAGGTCTTTAAGTATAATAGTGAATCTGTTGCCCATTGATGAAATACTTCTGTGAATTATCATCAAAATACTAAAGCTATGTGGGAAAGCGGGCATTGATTGTGGCTGTGCATTTGTGGGCCACCTGGGCTGCCTGCTGCTTCCATCTGGGCTCTTCCAGAACTCACAATCAGCTGCAAAGGGGGTAGGCACTCAGCGAGGCTTGCACAGGATTGGTTGCCTGTCAGTCTGCTGATCTGGGCTCTCTGACCCTTCTTCTCTGTGTTCCTTACTTTTCCTCTACCTGAGGTTTTTTATCTTTGTAAAGACAGAGTTCCAAGGCAGGGGATGGTGACATGTCTTTAACTTTCCCTTCAGTATTGACCCACCGTGGCTTCTGCATTCTTTGCTAAGACAAACAGAAGGTATGGAGGCCAGAACTACATCTGGGCTGAAATACAAAACCACATTGCCAGGTCCATGAATGTGAAATGAGGAATACTTGGGCCTTTATTCTGTCAACACTTCCTTCATAATGGATCACTGAAAGTTAATAGTGTTGGAAGGGAAAAGATAAGTGAGTAATATTAATCTTATCAATTAACTTAAACTACTGATTAGTACTCTGAAAAAGACCATGACATTCTGACTGGGAGTAATTCTTGAGACTGGATGGTCTGTGAAGACATCATTTAAAAGAAGAAAAGAAACTAGACATCATTGACAATGGCTTTCCAGACAGTGGAAGCAGCAGGCTCAGGGGTTTTGATGTAGAAATGAGTTGAAGAAGAGAAACGTGAACAGGGCATTTGTTCCAGCTGGCAAAATTCATCTAGGATCCAATGGAAAACAAACAGCCATGAGAGACAGGGACAAGAGCAGTCACAGAAGGTGTGGAGGTAGTCATAGTCACCAAATCTTCTCCAAAGGTCAGGCATATTCAGCAAAGATTGCAAGAGGGAATTTTTCTATTAAGCACGTTTTTTCACTTGGTGATAATAGAGAGGAACCTAAAATTACGATGAAGCAGATGCATCTGAAGAACCAGAGGTTTGTATGGAATACCAACCACCGCTTTGCATTGATAGACAAACATATGTTGATCTTCATAAATGTATGTTGATCTCCATTGTGTGTACTTATTTTAAAGTAAAGGTTCTTGGCTTTTCGATTCTCATTAGGGAAATACAACTTGCATCTGAAATGCACATAAAAGATGCAAATATCCAGTGGTAACCATCTCAATATTCAGTTCTCTTCCCCACTAAAATTCCCAACCATCTGTGATTAGACCCCATGCTGGAGCCAACGCGGAGCTGCTAGCCTCCAGTGATGTCACTGACAACCAGACACATCCTCCTTAAGGATTCCAACATCCGTGTCAGGAAGCAGATATGAGGACTGGCTATGTACCTGATAACATCACACCTGTGTGTTGATTTCACCAGCTGCTGGCTGTGAGAGCAGAGAGGGGAAGGACTTAGCAGATACTGGTCCAGTTTGATTCCACCTGACTGTGGCTACTGTATTGACCCTTTTGCTTTTGTACCATCGATGAAAGCATGGGTGGTATGAACAACACATTTGCCTTTTAGGAATGTAAAAACATGCTTTCAAGCTCATTGGTTATCTGAAAGAGTCTCATTTTGGACCATCCACAGGCCACGCTTGAGCTCCCTGAAAGAACCTCGTTTCCTATCATCCACAGACCACACTCCAAGACCAGCTGCTTTACTTCCTTTATAGCCTCCTTCTCTTGAAAACTTTGACAGACCCTTGTTCTGTTTTAGAAGAGATAGATTCTTCCAAACAGGTCAACTTGATGAGTGATGTTAAATGGAGAGCCTGCATCCTGGTGCCATGGACACATCTGTAGAGAGGACCTCAAGAGGACTCTCGAGGGATGGAAAACTCAGGGCACTTGCTTGAGATGGTGCAGAAGCATCGCAGGTCTTGGGAGGCAGCTCTGTGTAGCCTTTTCTGAGCTCATGGAGATAGATTCTTTCTGTTGTTTCCACGTCAGTGTTCAGGAGCACCCCATTGCACCCTTTTATGAAGTGAATGGCTCTAACTTCACAGAAGCATCTTTTGCCTCTTTTTCTGTCTTGATAATCCTAATTCCTTCCTGGAATCAGAAAGGTAGGAGCTTATCAGTCAGGGTCCCTAGAAAACGGTTAGTTAGACTCACTGACTGGCCTGGTCATAATTTCCTCTTGTCCTACTTAGGTTTATTGTCAACTTTATACAACTTCAAGGCACATTGTAGGTGGGAACCTCAGTTGAGGTATGTCCTGGATCAGACTGGTGTATGGCAATGTCCTTGAGAGACTGTTTGGGTTGCTGTTAAATGTGAGAGGGTTCATCCCATGGTGGGCAGCACCATTCCTAGGCAAGTGGGCCTGGGCTGTATAAGCAAGTAAGCTGAGCACAAACCAGTGAGCAAGCCAGCGAGTGAGTCAGAAAACAGTATTCCTCTATGGTTCTTAGTAGGTTCCTGTCTTCTTGTGACATCACTCACACATCCATCCATCCGTCCATCCATCCATCCATCCATCCATCCATCATCTATCCATTCATCCATCCATCCATCCATCATCTATCGATCATCCATCCATCCTCCATCACCCATCCATCCATCCATCATCCATCCATCCATCCATCCATCCATCCATCCATCCATCCTCCATATCCATCCATCATCCATCCATCCATCCCCATCCATCCATCATCCATTGATCCATCGATCCATCCATCGATCCATCCATCCATCCATCCATCCATCCATCCATCCATCCATCCATTATCTTGCTCTGCTTTCTGACAATAGACATAATTTGACCCACTCTCTCATGCCCCTACCACCACGACTTGTCTACCCTGAGAGGACTTTTTACCCTTCAATACTGAGCCAAAATAAGCATTTCCTTCCTTGTTTTCTCTCAGACACTTTGTCACAGCAGTGAGAAAAGCAACTCAGTCAGGTTTAAAATGTGTGTGAAAAAAAAAGATAACCCGTGCCTGGTAAGTCTGAGTTAGGGTCCACAATGCATGGGTGATGTCTTTGTCAATCACATTTAATATTTTTCCTGTGCTTTGACAGTGTAATTGACTTACAATTAAAACAAAGTTTATGGGACCTTTTCATGCTTCTGTAGCTGAAAGGGAGTGCAATTAGATTTAATTGAGGTCGATTCTCCAAATGACACCCTGAGTACAGCGGGCGGCATACACGTGTCTTATTCGTCTCGTACGGAGCACATGCATATTAAGTTATTTGATAAAAGTAGCCACACAGCAAAGTTAGGGAAACAGGATGTGACAGACTCCTTAATTTATTTGTTAAGGCTCCTGCAATTATGTTTGATTGTTCAGGACATGACCTAGTACATGCTTATTTTTCGAATGAGGATAAGAGGTTGGACAGAAGGAAGAAAACAAAGCTTACCACTTAAAACTTTCCCGGCAGTTCTTTCCGAGGTAAAGACACTGGGCTCCAGGAGAAGTCTCACACCTTGAATGCATAAGGTTTGTGTAAAGATTGATCTGAAGTGGCCTCAGACGCTACCAATTACACTGGTTATTAGAGAAATAATGAAAGACCAAGAGGAGAATGACGCTTCTAAAATGACCTGTTCTGGGTTAAATGTGTTTCCTAAATTAGCTTGGAAGAAAGAATTTGCAAGTACCCTCAGAACATATTAACAGAAGGAAATTGGGTAGCCAAACAAGGATGGTAATGGGTTTTTAGACAATAACCTGTGTTTAATTGCAGCCAGCGTCACCCATGAGCAGCTCTGAGAACTTAAATTGGCATAAGCTTCACTGGGGTCGTGGGGGAACCACCGTTTTCATGAGCTTGGTGGAAACTGGCATTCTGAAAGTTGTGTGATTGCCACACTGGTGAGTTTAAGTCTTGATCCAACCAGACAGTGCCAGGTTCGAGTGAGACAACAGCTTTCATTGTTGTTACCCATCACTGAAGAACCTCAAAGTACTGTTAGCTCGCTTACCTTGGTGAGAGTAACAGGACCATTTTTCAACATTCCACTCCACTCCTTGTGATATAGCCAAATTAGTAGACATGCCCCCCGCAGGTATCAGCTACATCTGTCAACATGTGGTCATTCTTATTGGACAATATCTAGGACAGCCAGAAGCATTCGGCTTATTGACTTAGCCATGGGCACAGGAGGAAGGGTTGATTGACTCTTATAGTCTCCTGAACCACTTCCACGCTGGGCCAACAGCTCATCTCTATAAATTCTGAGAAGATGTAGACACAGTCAGTATGAACATCCACACACCTTTTTCACTGAAGATCCCAGACATCTGTTTGCATAATTTGTCTCAAGGTTACAGCTAAAAAGCTTGATCCTATGCACAGAAGGACATTTGTCAGAGAGACCAATAGCACCGTATGTCCTGTATTATGTGGTTTTGTTTTTGTTTTTCTAAATAAGAGTAATTTTACAATGGAAAACTATTTTCAACTTACAATGTTTTCTTCAAAAATAGAAATATTAGACATAAATAGGCAAAGTAGGTCGAGGTCTTTTGCAGACGCACGTCTGTTAACTCAGACTCAAACACAATGGCACAAATTATTCCACCAAAACTAGCAGCAAGGACACGGAAGGCAGTATCTTTTGAGTGCCCGCTGAAACTGAGATTCTGCAGTGATTGTTTATAACCATTAAGATAACGTCTAAAGCTGCACTTTATCTCCCTCACATTTCTCTAGCAAAGCTATGAGAATGATAGAGATTCTGTTATTGGTCAGGGTCACATGGTTGATGTCTAACTAAGCGCTGCTCTTTCATGTCTGCATAGCTCAGAATCTCACGCTATTTGTTCAGACTTTTGTTTTCTGTCTTCGAGAAAGTACTTTCTTCTTGTTCTTCTCCTTCTCCTTCCTCTTCCTTTTCTTCCTCTTTTTTGATCAAATTAAAAGCTCATGACACAGAAACAAAGCATCACGATTTAGTTGTTTAGTGGTTGATAATTGTGCTTGTGTGTACCCTTTTACATTGTTGATACCAAGAACTACTTTATAATGAATCATATCATTTATCCACAGAATACCAGCATTTTATTACTTCATTTTCTGATAACTTATATGCTGAATTAAAGTGATATTTTCCTATATTGAATTGTTCTGGAATCTGAACTAACACCCACTTAGTCTTGTGAATTATTTTTTTCAACGCAGTGTGGATTCTATTTGCTGATAATTTGTGATTTCTAAATCACGAGTCATAGATTAACTTATAGCCCCTGGCTTCAATGTTCCCCACATCTACCCTATGTATTTGGCTACTGGGTTTTTTTTTTTAAAGAATTAGGAAGCATTCATTCTAACTTCATGCTTTAGGGCAATTTAAAAAGCTCATGAATTATCTGTTTCTAGAAGTTCTGAATGAATTCATGCATGAAATTATCTGGGACTCTATTGAGAAATATATCTTTGACAACTTTCTCAATTTCTTTCTTGGTTTGGGGTCTATTTAAGAATTCTATCTTTTGTGGAGTCAGTTTGCAGTCCATTGCTTTGTGCTTACACAAAATGCTCTATTCTAGTCTAAGACTGATTAGCATGCATTTGAGCAAATATTCTTTTGAGAATTTAACCAGATATTTTTTTACATTCATAAGTTAGTATACTAATTAATTCTTCTTTTTCATTAATAACATAGTTTTATTCAAAGTGCCAATTATTGTATGCATTTATCAATTATGTTTCTTAGCATATTAATTATGCTTCCATATGCATTAATTGTTTTTATTTTCTTAATTATCATGTGTATTTATCAATTTTACCTTTTGGTAAATTAATTTATACCTCTATGTTTATTAATTCTCTCCTTCTGCTTCCCTTGGCTCATGTTGGACTTCTCTCTTTTTTATTTATTTATTTTTATGTGGGATGGCCTATTTATCCCCTTTTTATCTTTCTTTTTGGGGTAAGGAAATATTTATGATTTTGACTTTTCCTTGAACCAAGCCTGAGGCATTACATGACCTGTCAGACACAAAAGCTCCCAGTCTCACTGAGCAGTAATGACTCAGCAAAAGCCTGTCTCATTTTCTCTGTGGTTCACGTTATACACTAGAAAATATTTTTTTCTAAATCCCAACAGTTGGAAGATTAGATTTCTCTATTTGTTACGTGCTTTGGAATATACTGCCTTGCTGTCAGGAACTATGTGGCAATGGTGTGTGATTTAGTTCTAGTCTGCAGCATTTTGAATTTCTTCTGGGCATGACTTATGATCAGTATTTGCAAATAACCCATGGACATGAAAGAAAAAGTTGAATTCTGTATCCATCTATAAAAAACATTTACATCCTACATGAATGGACTAAATTATTAAAATTCATCCATATTTAACTTTTATATCTTTGTGGTTTATGTAAGATGAAGGCTATTATGATGTTTGGAATGAATAGTGTATTAGTAAGATTTTTGTGGCCTTGTTGCATCTAGATAGTTTTGTGACATGACCCCTATTACAGACTCTCCTGTAAAGATGGCATGATGGCTTCAGGGGTACACAGGGAAAGAATGAGACTCACTGAGAGCCCTGGAAGGAAGCTATCGCCCCTACACTGTCCATTCCAACTTCTTTATGACTGAAGAACTTCACAGTTGATGGAGATAGTTGGTTGGAAGTGTCAGCTTGACAGATTCTGGAACCTCCTTGGAGATGCACCTTTGGACATACCCATGAGAGCACCATCCTGGCCACGCTAATTAAAGTGGGAAGACCCACTCACTGTGCGTGGTGCCATTCCCTGGCTGGGATCATGGACCGTGTTAGTGGAGGGACGAAGCTGAGTGCCACGTGTGCTCGCTTCTCTGCTCATTGACTGAGGGTAATGACTAACTCCCTCAGGACCCAGCAGTTGGGTTTTCCCTGATAAGCTGGAACCTATCATTGCTAGCAACGCCAAACCTGTTCTTCCTTAATTTGCTTTTGTCATAGCAACAGGAAAACAACCATATGAGAGACTCTGTAAGACTCTACAGATAATTGTAGAATTGTTGAAGAATCGTCTACCCCCCCCTTCTCTCTGCTCTGTGTCCCGAGAACACTGATGATGTTGTTCTAAATAATCAGGGCTATTCATAGTTGCTGTTGGATGCCACCAGTAAAGGTAAGACAGGAGGCCTGAGAATCAGGAAGTAGGGTCTTCATGTCCCTTTGGATATTTTCAGGTTGAAGTCCTATTCTTGGCCGTCCTCGAACACCTGTACATTTTAGGTCTTGTTTCACTCCCAGCTCATTGGTCCCCACTGTTCATCTCTCCAGGGTTCTGCACCAGTTTCTGTCCATTTCTTTCTAGTTGAGCCCATTGGCTCAAGCCTTTCAGGAGGACTTGGCTATATTTGTTCTTAGCCTCTGGGAACAGAAATTTACTAATTATCTTAGGTCTGATACTTACCTTCTATTTTTGCCATCAAGGTTGGGTCTGTGTTTTTATAATGGTAGATGTGCTATTTAAAATCCATTTAAATCTCTAATTATGGGGCTAGAGTCATAGATCAGTGATAAGAGCACCTGAGGGGCAATATAAAGACCTGACCTTGGGTCCTAGCACCCACTTAAATGCTCAACATGATTCCATGTGTTAATCACCCAAGCACTTTTGGGAGTTGAGACAGGAAGATCACAGTGAAAAGTTGACAAGCTTAAGGACCCGGGTTTGGGTCCTAGCACCCCATCACTGTTGGGAGTTGAGACAGAAGGATGACTGTGAAAAGCTGACAAGCAAGTTAGTTCTAGTTTTGGGGAAAGTCCCTATAGGAAAGGAGGCAGAATGACAGGTAAGATAAAGAACCGAATGTCCTCCTCTAGCTTCTGTGTGTGCCCCTGCCTTCATGGCATGCATTCTTCACCCCCCACACACACACACTCAAATTAAAATAGAGCCATGAACCTTTGATTATGCCTCCCCCATGCACAAGGACCTCTCCATTCCATGTTCTTTCATCATACTTTCGGGAAAATTCTACTTGCCTAAAATGTGTTAAAACACCACGCTTCATCTCTGACATTTCATAGGAGCCATTCAGATGTAATCCCAGTAAATGGCCTGCCAGTTGCAGCCCAGAGGACATTTGAGTGACATCCTGTTGACATGTTAGTCCGAGCTAACTATGTCCTACTCACAGTCATGAGGGCACGGGTCGTTTCAGACCCTGGCATGCATCATCTCAAGCTTCTTTCTTTACTATTTTTCCTTCTGTCAGACAGGAAATTCCATGCATATAACATAGCCATTGGGATAACAACAACACTTACAAATCTCAGTCAGTCTCAGTTTGTTAAAATTCACATTTCCGGAAGACAAGGCAATGGCTTTATTTGAAACTTAGATCAAATCAGAGTGCAAACAGGTGGCATGCTCTTTTATTTATCTTAAGGTAAAACTACTTTGAAATAAAAACAATTTGGTCATGTGGGATTCCCCTCTGTATGCTACGAATATATTTTATTACCATTGGTTGTTAAAGAAGCTGTTTTGGCCAATGACTTAGTAGAGTATAATCAGACTGGAAATCAGAACAGAGATACAGAGAGAAAGTAGGCAGAGTCAGGGAGATGCTATGTAGCTGCCAAAGGAGAAAGATGCCAGCCACCAGCCAGAACCTTACCAGTAGGCCACAGCCTCATGGTGATTCACAGATTAATAAAAATGGGTTAATTTAAGATATAAGAGTTATCTAGAAATGTGCACAAGCTATTGGCCAAACAGTGTTATAATTAATAAAGACTCTGCCTGGTTATTCACATCTGCGTGACTGTGATATGAATCAGCAGTCTCTGCCTACACTTTAGTTAAATTAAACGAAAATAAGCCAGCATACAAACATGTCCGTGTCTAAATGAGACCTGTGTGCATATTTACTAAATCAATTTTGTGGCAAAGTGTGCCCTCTACGAGGTGTCAAACCACACTAACTGAAGTTCTATGCGTTTCTAGGGTCAAACTCAGCGCTCCCTGTGCTGGCAGGCTGATGCATACATTATATAATCAGTGAATTCCCAAGAACAGTCAGGGGATGCTTGATCTTACAGACTCTGCAGCTGAGCTTGGTTCCTACAGTTCCCCTGCAACTCGGTAGAAACATTGGGGAAATTTACATAGGTGCTAGGTAAAGTTTATACTGAGACATTAGCCAAATATGTGTTTCTAGCACACATGCACAAACCTGCATACTCAGACACATGTGGGCACACATGTGTGATGTTTACCTGATGGAGGAAGGTCATTGGCTAATAAAGGCACTGCCCTGGCCCATTTTATTGGTTAGAGGATAGGTGGGAGGAGAAAACAGGACAGAACACTGGGAGGAAGAGGAAGTGAGGTTGGAGTCTCCACAGCTTTCCTCTCAGGAGCAGACGCCTGAGAGAGACGCCATGCCCCGCTCCCGGCATGAAGACCCAGGATGGACTAGGCTAGAATCTTCCCGGTAAGACCGGTTCTCACAGATTATTAGAGATGGGTTGATCGGGATGTGAGAATTAGCCAGTAAGGGCTAGGGCTAAAGGGCCAAGCAGTGATTAAAAGAATACAGTGTCTGTGTAATTATTTTGGGCATAAGCTAGCCGGGCAGGCGGCCGGGGGTGCTGAGAACGCAGCCACCGCTGCCCTAATTATTACATTTACCCCTATCGGTCTGACTCTATTTCTACCATTTAAACCATTCTACCATGGCGTATATTGTTACCCATCCTTTTTATCCAATCACCTTTCTTGGGGCAGTGGCTTGTCTCCGATATGTGGTTACCTTAAGTACTCTATTGAACATACGATTCCTTGAGATCCTATATGACCAACGAAGTAATGGGGGCCCTGGAGGAACTAATGAGCTGGTCAGAGGAGGTGAAGCTGGTCAAAGTTAAGATTTGCTTTTGACCTACTTCTAACAATGTATGCACTGTCTGCCTCTTTCACCCAGAAAAGACATTAGCAAGTTCCCTTCTGCCCAGAAAGTCGGCCCTCCCCACAGCTACTGAAGTTCTTAGTCTTCTTAATTAGGCCGAGTTCGAGGGATGGCTTGGAATTTAACACCCGATGGGGCTGAATCTGTGGGCAAGTTCTCTGGAATTCCAATAAACCAACATCAGAAATAGAGCTTCATCCAAGGCTGGCTTCTGCTTGTTCTTAAAGAATTGGGCAGGGATCCTAAGCCTTTTCATCAGCAGCTCATTGCTTCTCTCTGTTCCTGCCCCTATAAATCTATTTTTAACTCTATATCTTTTTGGTGTGTATGTCCTAGTGGTTCTGAAAAGCTGAAAAGGATATATATCAATTATGTGGTTTGGGGAAGAAGTTGGGGAGACTGCCTTTGCCTCTGCCGCAGTAAATTTCAGCTGGGTTTTTAGCAAGCTTGTCTATTACTGAATGCCTACTATGTACCTGGGCTGGATGGCTATCTACACGCATGGGTCTCTATTCTCAACACAGAAAAATGCAAAGCCATGTGGACCAGTCAGTGTGGAAGAGCCAATGAGGAGCTGAGTCATCAGCAGAGCCTCAGAAAAATGACCCTGAACTAAGGCCAGCTAGGAATTCTCACGGAAGACACAGGATGGGGGCAGCGTGTGCATGTGGAGAATCTGAAACGAGGGGAGGAGGAGGCTGGTGTGGCCAGAGCAATGGTCAGCAAGTTTCACGTTATCCCTGAAAGACAGGCTGCTGCTGTGTGCCGTGAGCCCTCGGTACAAACTACCCAGTTCTGATGTTGCAGAACATAAGAACCTCAGACAACAGTTAAATGACTGTAGCGTGGTGGGTCTGGTAGAGTGATTGCCATGTACATATGGGGATGCGAGTTTGATCCCCAGAACCTACAAGGAAAAAAAATTGGGAGTGGTGACATACACAAGCTAGTAATACTGGTGTTGGGAAAGCAGAGAGAGGCAGAACTTCAGGGCTGTCTGGCCAGGTAGCTTACTATCATTAGAGTTTCCCCATCAGTGAGAGACCCTGATCACAAAACAATGTGGATTGCACTAGATTGACAGATGAGTTTGTACACACACACACACACACACACACACAATTTTGTTTACAAGAACAGGCTGTGGGCTGGTTTAGGCCAGAGTCAGCCAATGCATAGACAAACAAAAGGAATAAATGCCAGTGAGGTTCAGCTTGAGGACGCAGGGAAGGGCATGGTCTTGCAGTTGTTAGCTCCACGGTGAAGTGACAGGGTGGATTCCAGGACAGGCCAATCTGTCACAAGCTCAGTTTTCCTACTGTCCACCCGACAGGATCGTTTGATGAGCTGAATGGCTCCCAGGTGCATGACTGTGCCCCGGCAGACACTGTCAATCCCTTAAAATAATCTCAGCTCTTCCCCACTACCTGCGATGCCAGCTGAAGTGTGGGCTGAGCTGGCAGAGTCTGTAAGGTGTGCCAGAGTGTTCCTGCCACTCACCTTTGGAGTGTGTCTGTGTTACACACACAGGGCCTTCTGGCCTCTCTTTGGATGCGAGGGGGCCCTGCTTGCATATTTACCCTTTATTAATTCTTTTCTTAAATCACAGTACAGGTTTAATTATTATCTCTATATGTTAACTCAGCATCTTGAAAGAATTGGTGGATTTGGGGTTTTTAATTAATCGAGAGTAAAGGGCACTTCATATTCTGTCAGGAGGAGCAACTGCTACTGTTTGTCATGGGCAGGAATGCAGAACGGCCTCCTACCTGTTAATGTCATTACAGACTCTCTGTTCCTGCCCATGGACCCTACACAGAACAGCTGAATAAAATCGGAAGGAATTTAAAAACCAGGCAGAGGAACTTTTTTTACACACAAAGACACAGAGACACACAGTGCCTGTATATAGATTTATGATTGGATATCTCAGGTGTGTATTTCTGTGTTATGTGTGTATGTGTCTGTATTCTGTGTTTGTGTGTTTGTATGTTGTGTCTTGTCTATTCCCGTGTGTGTTTCTGTATTGTGTTTGTCTGTATCTGTGTGTTTATATGTGTGTCTTTGCTGGCTAGTTTTTATGTCAGTTTAACCAGGGTAGAATCATTTGGGAAGAGGAAACCGCGATTGAGAAAATGCCCTTACCAGACTGTCCTATGTCCTATGGCCAGGTCTGCAGTGCAGTGGGTTTTCTTGGTTAGTGATTGATGTGGAAGTGTCCAGCTCACCATGGGTGGTTCCACTTCTGGGCTGCTTGTCCCAGGTTCTATAAGTAAGCAGACGGAGCAAGCCATGAGGAGCAAGCCAATAAGAAGCACCCCTCCATGGCCTCTGTATCAACTCCTGCCTCCAAGTGCCTGCCCTGTTTGAGCTCCTGTCCTGACTTCCCTTAGTGATCGACTATGATGTGGAAGTGAAAAGCTAAAATAAGCCATCCCATCCTCAAATTGCTTTTGGTCATGGTGAGTCTTCACAGCAAAAGACGCTGTCTGTGTGTGTGTGTGGCTATGTGTGCCCGTGTCTATGTTTCTATGTGTGTCCGTGTCTGTGTCTCTGTGTGTGCTCTGCATGTCCAAGTGTCTCCGTTTCTGCAAAGGACTTTTAATCGTACTTGTTAATAACTTAATTGGATAACTGAAGCTGACTCCGGAGTTTTATTTTCAGTATATTTTGGCAAGGATCTCACTATGCAGCCTGCAGCAGCCTTGAGTTCATGCTCCTTCCGCCTTACTTTTGTGTGCTCTCATGCTTTGCCTGGAATTCTATTTCCAATCCCATTCCCTAGATGGTGGAATGTTCTGAAGACAATGTATGCATACATAAAGAGTGAGAAGAGAGAGTTCCACTGAAGAGAAGATGATACTGTCAATCAAGGTGTCAGCAGCCAGAGATACCTGACTGTCTTGGTCTCCATATTGAATGCCCAGTGGGATCCAGAGCTTGTTTTCCTTTTAATGTTCTCGGCAGAATGAACCCTAAGGCTTCGTGTGTAAGATGAGCACTGCTGAACAGAATTGAGTTACTTAGGGTTTTCCTGCCTAGCAATGACCTAATATTTTAAATGTGGGTGCATGCGTGCTTGTCTGTCTGTCTGTCTAACTTTCTGTGTCCACGTGAATATCAGAAGCTAGCTTGTGAGAATCATCCTCTTCTCCCATTGGGCCCCTGGGATTGAAATCATGGCACCAGTGTTTGGACCCACTAAGCTGTCTGGCAGGCATCTGACTTAACTTGTGATTGGCTGATCAGAGATGGTTTGTGATACATGAAGCCACCTTCAACCCAGTCCTGCTGAACATCTACCCTCCATGCTGCACTCAAACACAGTGACAGATTTCCCTGTGGACAAGTGTGACCTGGGATGCTTCCAGAGAATGAAGATTGCTGTGGCTTCAATTTGGTACCTAGGAATATAAACCTATGCTAAATGCTAGGTCCCAAAAAGGCCTGTGTGTCATGCTATGGAGAATCCTGGAAGGAGTTAATTAATACTTGAAAATGTCAGCTCTGGGGAGTTGGAGAGATGGCTCAGTGGTTGAGAGTGCTTGCTGCCATTGCTGCCATGGCAGAGAACCTAAGTTGTCAACTCCCATGATGCTTAGCTGAGCACCACCTGTGACTCCATCTGTAGGTGGTCCAACACCTCTTTGGCCGCTGCAGGTACCTGCATTCAGGTGCATGGACTAATAATCAATCTCTCTCTCTCTTTCCCTCCCCCTTTTCTCTCTCACACACACACAGTGGATAATAGAAAACAAAGTTTTGAAATAAAAAGGCTAGTTCTGGCTGGTGAGAGGGCTTAGTGGGTAAAGCACTCACTACTCAAGGATAAGGACCTCAGTCTGGACTCCAGTAACTCACATAATGCACAGCCATGTTCATCTGTAAAGTCAGTGTTCCTAGGTCCTCGAGGAGCAGAGACACCCAAGGTTTTCCTCTGAGTGTCCATGAATGCCAGGACACACACATGCCCACACTCACACATATGAACAAACACATACACACACACTCTTAAAGAAGCTGCTGTAAGTCCACCGTGTACATCAGCCTGTGGGCCTTCAGCTTCAGGAGTTAGGCCCGAGCCATGTTTCCCCAAACTCAAAGGTGCTCCTTTTTAGCATTAATTGGCCAAGAAGGAGGGAGTCCACATGGCTGCTGGGTGTGTTTCCACCCACTGCCTTCTCCCTCAGAACAGGTGGAGGAACCATGACTCACGCTTCTTGGTTCCTTTTGGCATTTGCAGCTGATTGTCTCAGAAGCTGAACTATTTTGTGGGAAAAGAGATGAGCTTGTCATTTTGTCAGAAAGCTTTTAGGGAGATATTTGACATTTAAAAAGGGTTTTTAGACATTCGTAATCTGGGAGTCTGGTGTGTCGTCCCCTGGCTATTTTAAACATGCCTGTCCTGAAAAGAAAGAACTTCCAGCAGAGATGAAGCCAATGCCTGCTTACAGCATCTCCGAATGCCTGGATTCCAACTCAGAGGACGAGTGCTGGAGACGGTGTCCATCATGGTCTAGCTTGAGAGACTGGAGTTGGCTGGAAAAGTAAATCAGAACACGTGATTTTAAAATGCTCAGGTTTCTGGAGAGCTGGTTCAGGGTTAAGAGAGCTTCCTACTCTTGCAGAGGACCCAAATTCTGTTCCCAGCACCCAACCAGATGACGCACCACTGCCTTTAACTCCAGCCCCTGAGAACCTGATGCTTTCTTCTAACTACAACAGGCACCTGTACCCACGGGAACAAACCAACATATATAATTAAAACTAATAAAGGTAAATCCCAAAATATAAACAAAAATTGGCACATTAGTTGGCACAGCATCGTAATAATTAACATAAATTATATTAAACTACAGTGGGCTCACAGAAGACTGGCCCTGTCATCAGTCCGTTATGGATGGGGAGGCCTCTTGGGGCCCTACCACTTGCTCTTGAAATATTCATTGGCAATTGATACATTCTGGGAGAGAAGACATTGCCTTCCATTGTATATTTGCCACTACACACAGGGGTCAGTGGATAGCTGCACACCCGTGGTCACACAGATGACCCTGGTTAGGCGCACAGTGTCAAACAAATTAACTAGGCATGAGTGAGAGAAGGAGACTTTATGGGAGGTGTAAAGCAGATGGGGGAGGGGCTCTTAGGGAGATGGGCAGAGCATGAGACTACTTAGCAGGCATTGTATACACGGGCAAAACCGTCAAAAGACAAACTAGTTACTAGCAACAATGATCACTGAGAATGTCAAAATGTATAGAGACATCACACATAGTTGGCTTTCTCACAGAACATTTGGAGAAATGTACCCAAGTATATGGGGATGAATCACTTGATACAGATGTGAGCAGCTGTTAACGTCCATATGTGGAACAGTACATGGATGTTCCTGGCGGCAGTATAGGGATGTTCCTGGCGACAGGGCAGATAGATGCCTGAGCCCTGATGTTGACAGCGGTAGAGGACACGGGATACATCTTGGCTACAGTAACGTTTATTATCACACATTTATTGATAACTTGCTAACTACCAGTGGCCACCTTCATGGTGAGTGAGCCTGTTATCACCAGGCTGTGTGTACAATTGTATTCAGTTTCTGGCACGTTGTCATCGTTTGTGGACAGGGAAACTGAATCTTGGGACGCTAAATAACATTCTTTATAACATGAGTGGAACTGACTTTCCCAGCACCCCCTTGTTAGTTCTGATGGGCAGCGAATTTGGTGTTTACCTCTTATTGGCTTTTTTTCTTGCTCGGGAGCCTGTGAATTCACACAATTGAGACTCACAGACCTACAAAGATTTCCATCTTGTAAGACACTAAACAAACCAGTTTCACAGGCTAAAGAGTGAATGCTCCTGGTTCCAGGTTCTTTATGAAGTTAAGTTGTGTGTGTATATGAAGCATTAGGAGCAAGAGTAACAGAGCTGCTGTGTTAATACAGGTCCGTCTAACATCCATTCCTGCTCTGAGTCTGTTTATTCTCTTGACATTCAGCGCAAACCTGGCTTAATTGGAGGTGTCTGATGGCACAGGCAACGGGAATTTTTCAAAGGTCAATGAGTTCATCCCGAGCTGGTCACCAATATGACTTACTTAGACAGCTGGAGCCAACGTCCCTTGTCTCGTCTTCTTCTCCCCTGGGGTGTTTATTTAATGTCTGTTTGCCTGTATTCACAACCAAATCCCCAGTTGCAGATATGAGCAGGGTCAAGGGCCATACGCGGAGAGTGGTCTGGAAACTTCTCTCTGAGTAGAGCTCACCTCTGTCAGGAGAACAAAGAACACAGAGCCGATCTTTAGAGTCGAAGAGAGATTAAATTAAAAAGAGTCTCTGCTCCTGATTTCCCAGAGGTGATGAATCGACAGCTCTACGCAGGTTCTTGCCTCGTCTGTAGCTGCTGTTTGCGTGCTATTTCCCGTCCAGCATTATTCTATATGTTAGGGAGAGCTCAGTTAGTCAGAATCCAGGATTGATTTCTCTTTCTGCCAAGTGAAAAGTTTCTTGGCAAGAAAGTGATTGTTTTTCAGCAGTAGTATAGCCAGTAATTAGAACCGGTGTGGCTTCATCTGCGACTTATTGATAAGAATGAAATGCAGAAGAGAGCATGAGTCCCTCTTTTTCTGACCTTGGAGGATGTCCAAATACCTGAGTGGAGGGAAAGACGCAAAGACAAACATATTGATAGATATTGATAACTTGCTAACGACGGGTAGTCATCCCAATAAGGCAGACATATTTAACTATTGATAAAAATCACACAAAATCAACAACTACTTTAACTCTTTGTTGAGCAGCTGGCTACCTATGCCAAGGCATCCTAGGCATTGGTGTTATTTCTCTTGTTATTTATCTGTTCTGTATACGTGGCTAAAGGGGGATGACTTTAGAGAGCTGCAATCTCAGCGCCCGAGCTTTGACTTAAACCCATACCTGCCTGTTCCCGAGGCTGTTCAACACTTATCCTGTAAACCCAGGGTGCAGAAGGACACAGTAAAGCAGTGTAGTTCAAAAGACATGCGACAAACAACAGCCAACTTGGATCAATCTACTATGGATTTTTTACTGCAATTTTGAGATATTGTTTAGTTCTATAACTTAGTTTACAAAAGGTAAAAGAACATAAAAGACTGATCTTCTAGAGATGTCAGAGACTGTCAGGTCAAGTTCTCTCCCCGTCACCTCTGTAACAGACATGGGTCTGAGCGTGTGCTGGCCATCGTCCTCTTTCTAGCGTCACCCAGAAATGTCTGAAGCCACTGAAGCCACTCCTTCACTTTTGTTCCTTAACATTAACATGTAAGAGTTGTTCATATTTGTGGAGTTCAATGTGATGCTTCAGCCAGCCATCAAAAAGATCAAATCTGGGACCGGAGAGACGTTCTGTGGTTAAGAATGTTTGCCATGCGTTCTGAGGACTGGACTTCAGTTCCTAGCACCCACTTCCGTCTGCCTGCAATCTCAGCTGCCAGGTATGGGAGGCTCTCTTCTGGCCTCTGCATATCTGAATACACACAGACATAACACACACACACACACAGATATATACATACACACTCTCACACATACACAGACACACATACAGATACACACACTCACACACTCTCACACAAACAGACACATACACACACTCTCTAACACATACACAGATACATAAACACAGATACACACACTCACACACTCTCTCACACAGACACATTCACACACAGCACATACCCTCTCACACATACACACACGCACATTTACACACACACTCTCTCTCACACACACACAATACTCTCTCACACACAGACACATTCACACCCACACCCATACTCACACACTCTCTCTCACAGACACACAAATACTCTTTCACACATACACAGACACACACATTTACACACACTCTCTCTCACACATATACAATACACTCTTACACACAGAGACACATTCACACCCACACCCATACACACTCTCTCACACAGATACGTTCACACACACACACACACACACACACACTCTCTCTCACACACACACACACACATGCACACTAAAATAATAAATTAGTCTATCGTTTGCAGCTGTGGGATAACACAGGTGGCGCTGGAGGGCATGGCATTAAGTGACAAACGCCAGGCAGAGACAGATAGAAACTCCTGTGTGTAAAATTGTCACTGTTCTCCAGCCGCATTGTGTGATGGAGACCTGTACTTGGTTAGTCAGAATAAAGTCACCTGAATAATCTGATTGGTCCAGGGAGGCCATGTGGTCTAAGGAATTTGGTCCCAGTAAATTCTGGGATTTCTGTTGTTTCTACTACAATCCTCCCTTCTTAATTTTTTAAATTTTCTGCCCTGGAATGGCTGGATGCTTCTATGTGGAGCCTGAAATTAAAGTCAGCAAAGTAGAGGACAGACCTGAGAGAGAGATTAGAGACGACAGCGTCTCCATTCATCGGTCTTCTCCCTCCCTTTAATGATCTCAGCCGTGGACTCCTAAGTGACATAGTCCTGGTCTGATAGTTGTGGCTTATGCCAGATTGGGATGGAGTTTTCTGCTACTTGTAACTGGAAGATTCTTGTTAATTGCCATATCCATTTCAATCAAAGTAGGAGGAGCAGTAAGGGCACAAATGAGCTACTCGATTTTATCTGCATCCTTAGGTCTGTACTGGCCTGTCATTTATTAGCCATGAGACCTGGGGCTGCTTCCTTTGTCAGTCATGTGCTCAGTTCCATTGTAGGAAACAGGGTTTTTGTTTGTTTTTGTAGAGCAC
Source organism: Microtus oregoni (assembly GCF_018167655.1). Classification (NCBI taxonomy): domain Eukaryota; kingdom Metazoa; phylum Chordata; class Mammalia; order Rodentia; family Cricetidae; genus Microtus; species Microtus oregoni. The sequence goes on from NW_024543978.1 coordinate 7,085,040, forward strand.
ATGTTCTACATTTAAAGAGTATTTTTTCCATTGAGATAGAATTATAACACTTCCCCCTCTCTGCCCTCCCCCATCCCCTTCCATTCTCCTCATGCTGGTAGTTTCTTTTTATTTATTACTGTTATATACATACATATATGTGCACAAATACATCAACCTGCTGAGTGCATTTCTGTTGTTTGTGTTTATACAGTGAAACATAGTTTTAGAAGCTTTTCTTCTACCATGCCGAATTTGTTGGAAACCAAGTTATTCCAGGCGAGGCAGTCAAGAATACCAAAGAGCAATGTGGTGACAAGGACCCAGTTTCATCGTCAGGGAGAAGTGTGGTGATGCCCATGTGATTTCCCAACCCAAGGGAGGAGAGGGGAGACAAGTAGAAATTAAAGTACTCCTGGGACTACAGGTGGGGATCCAGGTCTATACCTTACAGGGAAATCAAAGAATACCAATGAGAATTTTCCCAGCCTGCCATACAGCAGCATTTCCTGCCTCGTGTTTTTAAAAAGTTTCAGGAAGCCTAACATTTATTCGCAAATGAAATCAGGAAGTTTAAAAGTTTCCAAGCTGGGTTCTACCCAAGATGAACATGAGCCTTTGTACAGAGAAAGGAAGAAAGGCTCGGTGGCGCTGTCTTAGTCATGCATGAACAACCAACAGTGTCCCACTGTTTTGAGAAGCAACACCTGTGTGGCTCCCAGACAACACAAAAATAACACATGGTCTCCATCCTGTTGAAGGATGCCAATTTGACTTAAATAGTTTTCAAGCCCAAACCAATCCACGACCTCTCATGAAGCTGGTGTCCTCTGAAGAGAAAGCAGGGGCATGTTTCTGAGAGGGGCTTTCACACAGTTTGCTAATGAGAGAGATACTGTGAGCATGCTCATCCATGCGCTGCTAGCATTCCACACACACTCTCTGCCTTTCGGCATAATTGCTCATGAAATGAGGGTTTAGAGCACTTAGATATATGTAGTTAGCTACTTCCCTCCCTTCCCCTGCTTTCCCTTCCTCCTCTCTCCTTTCCCCCTTCCTTCTGTTCCCCTCTGGTCCCTTTCCCTGCCCTTTCCCTCGTCTCCTTTCTTGCTTTTTCTTCTTTTTTGGTTTTCCAAGATTTTTTTGCAGAAGGTAGTTCCATCCACTCATGCATTTGTTGTAGAACTGTGTAGTGGGTTCTCAATAAACATTTGTTGAATAAATGAAGATAATAAATGTTATAAACGATGTCATTTGAGTTCTCCTTGGTCAAAAGCCAGTTAATTAAGAAGGGTAATTTAAATACAAACATCAGCAGGAATGTATTATAGCATAATGAGTAAGGACGTTTGTTTTTAAATAGATCTGGGTCAACATTCTGCCTACTCTGTAATCTAGAAGCTGAGTGGTTTTGAGCAAAACTACCAAACAATCTCAGCCTTAGTTAACACAGTATAAAGTGTGGCTGTGGAGTTGAACTCATGGCAGCCTTAAAAGGGATGAGTTATGACAGCATTTGGGGCAGGGCCCTGGAAAATAATGCATGCACACACAAACGCAAGCACACACAGTATTGCTGGTTTTCCTATTACTGATTCTGTAGAATCATACAACTATAAAAGATATAAGGAAGAAATGAAAATCTAGCTGGAATCCATATGCAGTGCTTTTCCATACATAATTTGCATTTACTACTATTTAAAATAGTATTTTAATTTAAAAAGATTCATTTATATTTTTATTTGTGTTTATATGTATGTCTGTGCAAAGGTCTATGCATGTGTGCTCAGTGATCTTAGAGATCAGAAGATGGCATCCAATCTCCTGAATCTGGAGTTACACGTAATTGTAAGCTACCTGAAATGGGTGCTGAGAACCAAATTCAGCTTGTCTTGAAGAACAGCAAGTACTCTTAACTGCTGAGCTACTTCTCCAGTCCAATATTTTACTTATTAAAAAAACAGAGCAGATGTCATAATAAAGAGTGTGTTAAAAGTGTGAATATTTGATGAGAAAAGCTTTTCCAATTTATGAATCAAAGCAGGTTTCTAAGTGACCGTATGCATTTCTGTGCAAGTGGTATACAGATGTTAAGAGGCTTAAAGGGGAAACAGTGCAAAAACCAAAAAACAGAAAAGCAGGCAGGAATTTTTGTATGTCACGTCTGCTGGCTTTCCAAAAGTAAACAGTTTTCCTAGAGGTGAAGAACACCCCTTACCTGTCATGGGGAGTTGGTCTTCATTTGCTTCTAAACAGCATTTACCTTCAGAGGACACAGATGCACATCATTTTAAGGAAATTCTTATCACAGTTTATATCTTTTCTTGTAGCCTGATTTTCTCCCAAAGATTATAGTTCTCCTCACGTATAATCATACCTCTGTAGCATCCCCTCTTATGGGTCTAAAATGCTCCCCTGTGTAGATTAACTATAATTTACTTTTCAAGAAATACATGTTATTGAAAACTTAGGATCTTGAAACATAACAATTAAAATTAGAGTTTTGAAATTAGAGAATGTACTCTTCCATTCCCGGACCCACTATTTTCATTTTGATAGCTACTAGAGGTTCTCCTCCCCTTAAATATATCCTTGCCTCTATCATATATAAAAAAGCTGGAATTTGATTACTTTCATGCCATAGATTCTTTTTTATTATGAGAGAAAAAGTATTTTTTTTTTTAAAAAAATGGTAGCTTTAACAGCACAGGGACTGTAGCCCTCATGTGGTTGTTATTACTTAATGCTTAGCGTTGTTGACAGTGTCATTATACATGCTTAAAATGTGTAAGAGAAAATGAAGAGCACAGCATTTATGGCAGTGAAATGCTTCCCCACTGGGAGGAGAATGTCTAATATGATACAGCATCTACTGTTTGAAGCTCTAGAAACAAGCAGCCAGGAAAGACATTCCTTCAATGTTCTAGATTCTTGTATCCTCCATGTTTCCCTCTTGGTCCCTGAGCTCAGATATACTGGCAGCATGTCTAGCTTTCTAGGAATGTCCTCACTGCTCCTATGTCGTTTCTTCTCTTTGGAGACATCCAGTCTGCCAACACCCTTCACGTTAATTCTTTACATTTGTTTCTCTCTATTGAAATGCTTTGTGCATCTCATGTGTCCCTCATTGCATCCTGACAAATGTACTTTTCCCTCAAAGGGGCCAATCTATGTCCACCTACAAGGTCACCCCTGAAACCATAACATAATCTACTGGCAATGTCGAAAGTTGTATCCTTCTCATGTAATTTTCTGTGGACCTTTGTCCAGGCTTTCTTTTGTCATATCAATATCCAAATATTCTTCACTTAGGACTTTATCAATTACCATGCTTATGTGCATAATGTGTGGTGGGGTGGGGGAATGTATATTTGTGAGGGTCAGAGAACAACTTTGTGGAGTTGTTTCTGCCCTCCATTTTTACATGGCTTCTACAGATTGAGCTCAGGTCAGGTTTTGGCAGCAAGTACTTCTATCCATTGAGTCATCTTGTTGGCCCTCAGTACTTTTAATCCAATTCATTTCAGCAGCATGCACTTATTTGATAAGGTAGCTTCATGCCGCCTATGCAAACGAATGGAAGATGTTTGGTAGCATGTATCAAGTTATTTACATTGCACTGAAGTAACACTTGGAGTCATGGGAGTTCTTGAATGACTCCTCGGCTAAAAGGGAAAAGTGAGCTGGAATCTACTGAAAGATTTTGTTTGGAGACCCAGGGAATCCTTCCTATTGAACCAATGACATCATCCTCGGCAAAGTATAGATTGTATTATCCCCTTTTGAAAGTACCTGTTTGGTTGTAGTGATGAAATCAAGAAAATAAAGTACTGTTTATATGAGGTCAACCTTAGAAAAGGAGAGCAAATCAATACCAGTATAAAATATGATGCGTTAATATAAGATAAATGACCTGGGTGCTCTCCCTTAGCTAAAGTCTCTCTCTGTTTCAACTGGACAACTGATCTTTGTCATAGAAAGCCAACAGAATGAATTTGAAACAAATTTCCTCCCAAGAGAGTTCCAAGCATTCCACTTAGATCCCACCCTGGATTTTCCTATTTTAACTAGTCTTATTTGCGAAATAGATTTCTTTTTCCTTTCCTATTAATTGCTTTTGAAAGTTTTTGAGATGAATAAGGATCCAAGTTAGTTTTAGCTGTCAACTTATTGGAGCCTAGAATTGTTTAAGAGGAGAGCCCCAACAGAGGCCTTGATTGGATCAGGTTGGCCATGGGCATGTCTGTGGAGTATTGTCTTAGTTATTAATTGATATAGGAGGACTTAGCCCATGGTGGGCAGCACCATTTCCTGGGCAAGTGGTCCTAGGCTGTATTCAAGAAAGAGCTGAGTGTCTGTCTGAGAATGAGAAAGCCCTATCCTCCATGGTTCCTGCTGAACTTCTCTGCTTATGAAGTGATATCCTCAGTAGAGGGGATGCTTTGTGGAATAGCATGCTGGCCTGCCTTCAGGTTCCTGCTTGAGTTTCTTGCCTCAGCCATGGACTGCGATCTGGAAATTGAAATGAACCCTTTCCTTCCCTAACTTGTTTTTGGTTGAAGTAATTTATCACAGCCACAGAAATGGAGCTAGAACAAGATTCCATAAATATTTCCCAGAAGACCTCTGGAAAGGACATAATTCACACTGAATGATAGTAGATCAGTGTGCATACAGAATGATTTTTTCAATTCTAAATATGGTATTTCAAAATTAAGCCAAATTAAGTTAGGCTGAGAGGAACTGAAAGTTCCAGGAAATGAATGTATAATGAGTCAAATATGGTGGTTCTCTAGGTTCATAATCTCAACATTTGAGAGACTGAGGCAGGAAGATCAGAAGTTTGAGACCAGGACTACCTAGTGAGACCTTGTCTTAAAAAATAATAGGGGAAATGAGTCTAGCTCCTTGAGCTAAGGAAAGAAGGAAAGAGTTGGAGGCTAAAGGGTGGAGAAATCGGCCCCAGAAGCTGCCTGTGGAACTACCGAAGTTAACCACGATGACATAGGCTGTACGGACTCTGAAAACATGCAAGCTCTGCTCAACCATTCGAAGGCCAGACTGTTTTCCTGCCTCTGTGATGAAACACCCGACAAAAGCAAGCTAAGGGAGAAATGGGTTATCAGACTCACGGCTCCTGGTCACAATCTGTCACGATGGAGAAGTCCAAGTGGCAGGGTTCCGAATCCGGGAGTCACACACATCCACAATCAAGAACAGAGATCAATAATGTAGATCATGCAAGTTAGTTCAGCTTACTTACCCTTTCCCAGCATGAGCTGAACCTGGGAAATGGTGCTATCTACATTCAGTGTGGGTCTTTCCACTTGAGTTAATCACAGGGACACCCCCAGGCCTAGTTGATCTACATGGTTCCTCACTGAGAATTTTTCCTTGAGGGATTCTATACTGTGTCAAGTCTGCAATTAAAACTAACCCTCACATATGTCATGCAGGGACTCTCCACTTCTTGTTTCTTTATTTTTTTAAGGATCAGCATCAGAGAAGATCCCACATGCTATCAGATGTACAAGCTACACACGGCAGTTCTCACGGGAGAGGTGTCAGGAATGTTGCCCACCTCTCTGGCTTGTTTCTTCACTTAGACCGTTATAAAGGGGGGCAAGGTGATAGTTTAGAAATGGTGGCGATGCCGGGCGATGGTGGCACACGCCTTTAATCCCAGCACTCGGGAGGCAGAGGCAGGCGGATCTCTGTGAGTTTGAGACCAGTCTGGTCTACAAGAGCTAGTTCCAGGACAGGCTCCAAAGCCACAGAGAAACCCTGTCTTGAAAAAAACCAAAAAAAAAAAAAAAAAAAAGAAAGAAATGGTGGCAATGCCCATGTCTCCTATACACAGTCCCGTTAAAATGAGCCATGTACCATGGGAATGGCTTCCCCACAGCTAGGAGACAGGGCAGTGTTGTGTAATGTTTCTACCTGCTTTCCTTTCTCTCTCTCCATCCAAATTTATCTGATCATCTCAGAAGTGGGGGATGACTTCTGTCTTACTAATGAGAAGGGGAGGATAAGTCTGATGAGTTAATTTTCAAGGAACAAGATGTAAAAACGAGGTCAGGTTTAGAATATCACTTTGTCTCCTCCTGTTCAACACATTGTTATATGTGTGAGCGAGTTTGTTCCTCATAAGCATCAGACAAAAGTTTTGACTCTACTTCCAAGATGGAGAAACCATGGGTTAGTGATAGTGACTTTTCCCACCTTAGCACAGTCAGTGTGATTGGAGCCATGATCAGAACCAAAACAATGTGGCAGAATCTGGCCCTCCCATACATCAGCTTATAGCACATTGTAGTTGTTGGATAGGTTCAGCTGGAATGTGAATAGGAATGCCTGCTAGAGAGTAATGACATCTTTCTCTACAATTGGTGATTAATCACATGGCCAAGGGGCTTTCTGAGCTGGCTGCGGTGACTTTAGAGACAAGGTGGTGACATGTGGCTAGCTGTCATTATTTATGCAAAGGAATTTTTTAGGGGGGGTTGTCATAATGTTTAAAACACGGGTGTAAGAATAAAGAGAGTAGGCAGTCTCAGCTGGCAGCTCGTGTTAGGGGAGCTTTGCTGGGTATCGCTGCTCACAGACGCTATTTACAGAATTTAATATGCTGTGTACCAAGTATATTAGCTTTATTTTAGGAAGTGAGAACAAAGCTGTAAACCCAAAGACAAGGGCTGATGCCGGAGGCTGCCAGGTCTGCACAAACGAGCTGACATGCCAGGGAGGACAGGGCCTTCTTGTCTGGCTTTTACATTCTTCCTTCTTGTCAGATTCTACTGCTGTGGCTCCATATCACACACAACCAGGAGAACTGAGAGAAATGAACCCAGAAACATTTGTTTTATAGCCTGAATTTCAAAAGACGTGAGAACCCCTCCTTGTGCTGCTCACCCAACGGGGTCTGCAGGACATGTTCATCAGCAAGTTGTCAGTACATCATTTGGTGTTTAATGTCACCGCCGAAGAAGACTCTCGTTTGAGAAGCAAGGCAGTCCTGCACTCAAAAACATGTTTTATGAATTATTTTCAGACACCATCAAAACACAAAGGCACCCCGGTAAGTTTTCCTGGCACTATTTTATTTTTAATAGACCCCTAGAATTCTAAACCCACACCAAATTGGTGGGTTTTTCATGTCAGAAATGTATAGCGTGTCTCTCAATGGAGTACTGCTAACACAGAGTGGATTTATGAGAAAACGGGGCAAGTCATTGGAAGGTCACACCCATCAATTTGAATTCTTCTGCAGAAAGCGGCATATTCCATCCACACGGGCAATTGGGAGAATTGATTTGTGCTGTTTCTAAGGGTGTGCAGTCTGAAATGAGTCACATGCCCCCTTTCACGTGCCTTAGTAGCCTAGTGGGCTACGTAGATGTTTCTTCTGCTGTTGCAGATGACAGGAAGCTGCTGCCCTGGTGCCTGGAGTTGCTTAAACATACGCCTAGAGCATGCAGGTGGAATCCCTGGAAAACCGAGCAAGAGAAGATTTATCAGCCACTCTCGTGATGTTTTGGAGTCAGGAGCTATTTTGAGAGAGAGGAGAGAAATGGATTTTGCAATGATAGAGGAGTCTAGCCACAGAAGGTGGCCTTCCATGGATATCTGAGGAGGCTGAATCACCCCAGCATCTTTTGGTCTACAATTCAGGGAGCATGGAACACTACTTTTGGTTTCTATAGCAGAATAGACGGAAAGAATAGGAAGTGGTGGCTATGGCAGCCGACTGAACAGCCTCCACCTGATACCCTTCCATGCAGCCACTCCGTAGCTAGTGTTTGTTTCTCGCCTGTGTTAGGAGCTGGACTTGGTTTGGCCAGCAACCCCGAGGAAGTGGCAGCATGGCCCTGCTGAGCAGCACATGCTTCTCTTTGGTCCTTGTACCTCTGCCTCAATAGGCTCATACCCTGGCTAGCCCACTCCCTAGAAGTGTAGAGACGTGGATAAAAGGGACCAAGATGTGAATATACCTTGGTCTGGCAGATTGAAGCAAAGAGGTCAAGTGCAGACAGCAGTAGCTATGGCCCAGCGGCTTCAAGGCTCATGCATGACGATGTGTATTTTTCTGCTAAGCCGGTGAATTTGGGTGTGTGTGTGTGGTTGGATGGATGGGTATGGCTGGTGTCATTCCGCCAATAACTGACACACACTCTTGTAGCTCATAATTATTTTCATTTATATTTCCACTTGGGCTCCGGAGAGAAATATCCCTGCTCTGTGGAGACTGAGGGAGTAGTCTCCTTTTGGATGATGAAGCAAGCGCCTTTCCAAACTTTGCAAGGCAGCTATGACAGACGTGGGCCTCAATAACAGCAACCAGCTTCATCAGGCCTCCATCTTGGAGAGAAGAACATCAACTCTCCAAGAATACCCCAGGACCAGATTAAAACTGCCGAGCCATCCAGCCTCATGGACCAAGCCACTCTGAGTTCTCAGCTCCTTCAGGGTGCAGACGGCTACCATTGGATCACTAGTCCCTATCACATAAGTCAATAAATAAATCCATTTCATACTATGTATTCGTTCTACCTGTTCTATGCCTCCAGAAAACCTTGGCTGATACAGATGGTAAAGCTCATGTGTGTTTTACCACAACACACAGTTCTTTATAGTGAGTTTGGTCTTGTTCTCATGACCGGATGAGCAAAAACTGGTACTGCCCGGTGATGTAGCCAGACTTTTTTTTTTTTTTTTGGCTCATTATTTGTTTTAAAACTACTGCCAGAAATTCACAGGCCATTGTCCTGTTCATTTTCCAAATTAATTTTGGGACCTCTGACACGTGCTTAAGGTGCCACAGTGGAACTCCGATGGCTTGAAGGGTTCTCGGCTTTTTTGCTTTTGGCAGCTGAATGAAGAGTGAGATACCGGGTTGCATGTTTTATGAGGGGGGCGCCGCAACTGTGGAACACCAATCGCTGCTTGATTTTTCCTGCATGGAGCTCTGTAATGTCAGCCCCTGTCACTTTGCTTCAGCGGACACATCCAAAACTGTTGGGGGGAATGGGTTCGACCATCTGGAAGGGAAGGGGAGTGTAAAGGCAGGAGGCGGGTGCAGCGCTGAGGCAGGTTAAGGATTTGGGGAAAGCATTAAAAGCTGATTAAGAAAAGGCAGTAGAAAGCATGTAATTCCTTACCAAGCTTGTGCCCGACGGCACTGCCTTAGTTTGTATGACAAGCTTCAGGTTCCCTCTGGACTAACTCCCCTCTCAGTCAGTAGAAGGGAAACCATGGTTTGGAGCATACATGAATTATGGTCATAGGAATTGTGTCTAGGGTTACTTTTTATCAAAGTTTTTTTTTGTTGTTTGTTTGTTTGTTTTTGTTTTCCTGATCCAGCATGATGGAAAAGCCGAGGCATCCAGGGATGTCTGCAGACACATTATGGAGCACTATTTCGCATCTTAACAATTATGAAATGAATGAGCACTCTATAGGAAGGATGCAGGTTTTCCCAGAGTGTAAGTATCCAGGATCTGCTCCACTCTCCCTGATTTGCTTCTCCTTTTGGATGTCTTCGGGTGAGGGTCTCACAGGCTTGTGTCCTCTTTCCGTAACTTTGCTCTTTAGAGCAGCCACTGAGCACTCCTCAGGAGCCGGACAGAAGCCGAGAGTCACAGCCCTTCCCCAACTGTCTGGCCCAGAATTTATGCTGTAGGTGTCTCTTCGGATGAACTGAACTTTTGTGGATGGCAGTGGCCTCGAATTTCTTTCATTTTTTAATGACCTTCATGGTCTGTTAAGGTAGTCATATCGAATTAGTGCATCAATGCCCTCTTCATTTCATCAACTCATTTTAATGCAAAGTCATGTCTAGAACTAACTAGAAGTCTTAGAGGCCAAGTACAGAACATGGTAGCCCAAAATTTACTGAGGAATAAAGTAGTGACTGAGATAGGAAGTCCTTCTGTATATGTGTTGTTTTTATTGGTTAGTGAAGAAAAAAGCTGCTTTTGGCCGATGGCTTAACAGAAAATAGCCAGGCTGGAAGATATATACATATATATATATATATATATATATATATATATATATAGAGAGAGAGAGAGAGAGAGAGAGAGAGAGTAAGCAGAGTCAAGGAGAAGCCATGTAGTCCTACTGGAGACAGATGCCGGACAGACAAATTTTACCTGGTAAGCCACAGCCATGTGGCGATACACAGATGAATAGAAATGGGTTAACCAAAGATATAAGAGCTAGCTAGGGATATGCTTAAGTGATAGGCCAAGCAGTGATTTAAATAATTTCTGAGTGGTTATTTCAAGTCTGGGACAGCCAGGAACAAACAAGCGGCCTTCTACTACAAGTGACCTGTAGTTCTGCCGTGGCTGAGGTTTCCCTGGGGGACTGTTGATGGTAGCACTTGTGGTTATAGGTTAAAGGTGTCTGTGGACTTTCTTATGGTCCTGACTCCTGAGAGGATCAGGTGGCACTTGCCCTCAAACATCAAATGCCTCCCAGGCCACACAAATGCACTGGAAGGAAATACAGACTTGCAGCAAATTGTACCAGGAACATGCAGACAGGGAAGGCTTATGGGGTTGTCTTGAGAAGACCCAGCCTGTCCCAACTATTAATAAACTGGTCAACCCCAGGCGAATCAGGTGGCCTTTATCAGGCTTGAAGTAAGAAGGGAATAATCTCAACGGTCAGATTTCTCTCAGCGTAAGATGAACAAAACCAGAAGTTGTGTGAAAATGGGATAAACACCCAAGGAGGAAGTGAAGTGAGTCCCATTTAGTATTCGCTGCAAACCCACAGGTGAGCTTGGGGCAATGAGCCTAAGGAAGGATCCACCTGTGACTTTCTTTCCACCTCCCAGCCTCCGCATCCAGGAACTAGGAAAGACATGGAGCCCTACTTCATAATAAGAGCATGGGATCACCACTTTGTCAAGCCAGGCATCACAGTGGCACAGAATGGTGGGCACACTGAGCTCAGAGAGCAGATTTTATGAGCCTAGTGCTGGCCCCTCCCCTTTCTTCATTGACTGAATAAGGTCCCCGCCTCTCACACCACCTGGGTCTTATTCTTCCCTCTGTGGTGTATGTGTTTTCCCCACAGAGATCCTGTGCTCATTTCTACCAGGAGCGTGACCTCAAAGGCAAGCTTAGCTGCCTGTAATTTTGTGCCCTAAACTTCTGTTTCTTGTGGGAAGTTAAAACTAGGAGGCATTGGCAAAGGCCCAGGGATTTCAGTTTATCTCTGACTTGACCTATGCTGACTTGTGGCATCTTGACAAATGGGCCATTGCTCTATCTCTTACGGGGACCGTCAACATTCGCAGCTCTACAGCTCTTGCGGCTGATGGATACTTGCTATGGAATGCTAATATTCCCACAGCTGAAGACCTAATTAGTCTGCGAGGGAGACGCATATCCTAGTTCAATTAAATTATACAGTGCGACAGAAGAACAATTACTTATTTGGTAATAGGTTCAAAATTATGTCTGCAAACCGTATTAATTGAGGGATGGAGACAAAGATGGGCAAAGGTAGTGCTCTCGGTGTGCTGTCTCATGATGGATGATGAGGTTACTGAACATGCTTATATGGGTTGAAGATCTCCTCATCCACCTCTAACGCTGCATGCATAATTGATAAACACACATAAATGCAAGGGGGAAGATTTATGATCTCGGTTCTCAGTCTGGATAAAGTTGAAACCGTACAAAGCCTTATTTTCAGTAGTTCGGAGAGGTCATGGTGACGGACAGAACACGCTACATTCAGCAGTGCTCTTGGAGAGAGTGTGTTTAGTAATTTTCAGGCAGCAGCTGGGGTTTTCAGGCTTGAGTTTGGCAGACCCCTACAGAGCAGTTGTATTGCCAGAGAAAGTGACTTTTCTGACCAAGACTGTGTTCCATGTCTTTGAGAAGGAGAGATGTCAGCCTTTTAAGACTCCCCAAAAGCTTATGCAATGCCGGTCATTTAAGCTCTTATTGACTGGGAAGATAGCACAGAGGGTAAGAAGCTTTGCTGCAGGAACATGAAGACCTGAGTCTAAATCCCTAACACCCACCTGGGAAGCCAAGTGTGAGAACATTTGCCTATAATCTCAGCACCGTATGGGTGGAGACAATTAGTCCTGATGACCAGAAGTAGCTCCAGGTGCAGTGAAAGAGACTGATTCAAAGGAACTAGGTGGAGCCTGATAGACCAGGTTCTCCTCTGGCCCCTGTGTGCGCACATGAACACCTATACTCCCTTGCACAAATGCATGCGTGCACACACCCACTCACCCACCGACACCACACGCACACACTACACACCCCTGCACACCTTTGTAGATATATCTGCTCCTCAGTAAGGTTGGCAGTATCAGTCTCTAATGACTACTAGGTAGTTGTTTATGGCACATATACGTTGAAGTCAGCTTTCAAACCCTCTGTGGATCCAGTAATTTCACTACACATTGACCAAAGCCAACTGGAAGGGTATGTCTCCAGTTACACAACTTCCCTCCATCCTTTATTTAAACAAATTTGAAGCTCTTGATCTTCTAATCTCTGCTCTAAGCAAAGCACCCACTAAGATCAGCAGGACAGCCAGTCATACATTAATAATATAAATATGACAGAAGGTAGTCCTGTGTGATTTCAGAGCATAAATAGTAGCTCATTCTCTTAATATGACATACAGCTCCTTGGCCAAACTAAAGAAAAGTGGGACCTCCAAAGTTCAAACAAAAAAGAAAAATAAATGAACTGCTTTCAACTCTACTGCTTAAATTCACAAAGTTGTTTTTGGTACATAAGTTGTTCATTTTCTTATCCAGAAAGTAAAATTAAATACATTCTTCTTTAACAGAGAAGCTATGGAACTGTTCTAAATGATGTTGGGGTGTGATGTGGGATTCCCCTCTGTATGCTGTGAACACTATGGGTTAATAAAGAAATTGACTTGGGCCTACACAGGGAATAGAGGTAAGCTGGGAAATCTAAACTGAATGCTGGGAGAAAGAAGGAGGAGTTAGGGAGAAGCCATGTAGCTCCACCTGAGACAGATGCCCAGTAAGCCACTACTACATGGAAATACACAGATTAAAGGAGATGGGTTAAATTAAGATGTAAGAGTTAGCAAATAAGAAACTAGAACTAATGGGCCAAGCAGTGGTTTAATTAATACAGTTTCTGGAGCTGAGCAGCTGGGAACCAACAAGCCGCCTCCTCCAACGGGGTGAAAGCCTGCTAGCTCAGAGAAAGCACCTGACTGACCTTTCTCCCAGAAAGAGAGCTTTCTCCTACACCATCTCAAACAAAACTCCTCAAACTGAGTGTCCCTCTCTTCTACTTCTTGTTCATCTCTCTATATGTCCTCCTGACTCCTTCTTGCTGTCTATAGATTTTTCCTGTCAACTGGTTGTTTGCTCCATCTCTTAATGTATGAGTAACTTTATTTAATCCTTTTTATAATATTTAAGAAGTTTCTTGGATTACAGGTGTGTTAGGACTGAGCCACACCACAACTAAGAACAGGTTTTCCAGTAAATAATGCTGTATTAGTGTTCACAGTGTAATCAAATATCTCACAATAGCTGGAGAAACTGTTGCAGAGAATGCTCTGCTTAGGGGAGTTGGTAAGTGATCTCTTTCTATGGAGACCAAGGAAGGTAAAAATCTTCATGCCTCATTACCACTAAGTCAGTGGTGTCAATAAATGCTTTTGAATGAACTAATGAAAAGGAAGTCTAACTTGGTAGGGGGTGGTTAACTAAACTAAAGGTATATAGAGAAGCCTCACAAAACACCACTAGTATGGAAGTTAATTTTTTAAAGAAGATTTTAGTCAGAGATATTTCTCGTGTCTGCATGATGCTCTTCCCCAAAGTCTATTATAAAAGGAAAATTTCAGTACCAGGCACACATTACCTACCTAGGAATTATTGGTCAAGGAGGACCTAGAAAAATCAAAATTAAAATGGGAGATTGTCACAGCTCCTGGCTGCTCTTCAGCACTAGGTAGTAAGACTCTGTTGCCTGAGATACCTACCACACACTTTGGTCTGGGATATACGAATACTAAAAAAATAAATCTTGAACTAACTAGGAAGTTCTTTCCTTGCTGGCTAGCTTCTGGAATACTGCAAGGTGCTTTGCAGGGTGGTGTGGAGAAAATGCATCATTGGTCTTATCTACACTGAAGCCACTGTGAAATCCTGGCCTGCAAGGCAAGGTATGCCCACTGGTGCAATAGTGGCAAGACCATTTGTGGGGTAACCAATTGTTTTCTCGATTGTATTTGAGACCTGGTCTGAAGAGAGAATCCAGGGCTGGTGCTGTAAAACATGGCCCAAATTTGGGAAAGCTATAGGCTCTAGGAGAAAAATCTTTTATATTGCTTTGTTAATTGGTCATAACATCAAGATGCCTTCTAAATATTTATGCTTACATTCGTGGGTTTATGCTACCCTTATCCTTTGTTGGAGAAGTTAGTTTCTTATCACAGAGGGTAGCAGGCAATGCAGAGATTTGCAGCTGTGCACAATGAGCAAATAAGGGAGCGTGAGTGCTCAACTTTAGAAGGGGAATTGATCATGACCTTCACTGCTAAGGCTCCAGAGACTGCTAGGAAGAGGGATCAGAGCCGCAGAAGGGGAGGGGTGTTGGGAAACGCTGACCTTGGGGTATTCATGATGCAGCTGTGGTACACATGAACACTGGTAGCTCTGGTTATCTGCACAAAAACATCACCAGATCAAGTCAGCTGAAAATCCATCTCAGAGTGGAGAGGGGCTTGCAATGCCCGTATGTGACTGAGGTGCTAATGGGAACTGAGAGACACTGAGAAGAGACTGAGTTTTCTCGGTGGGGCTTTGGCTATTTGTAGGTCGCCCATTCCCCTACTGAATGGCCCCTCAACCATGAGCACATTGCCAGTACAGTGGGATTCAGTGGGTTCTAAAATAAAGAAACAGATCAATAAACAAAAAGGAGATGAAGCTGAGAGAGAGAGACATGTTTAGGGATTCTAGGAAAAGATGGAGAGAGGGAGGGGAGTGAGCCTGAGAAGACAGACTGCATGCAAAAAGAAACTTTTCAACCAAAAACATTTTTCTTTTACCTTTTTTTTTTTAAAAAGAAGTTTGTAGCCTCTTATTATCTTATGAGTTTCTGGAAAAAAATAAAACTTGGTACTCAGGATTCGTTCCAATTTATTCCTAAATTTTACTTTTTTCTCTTTCTCAAGATAAGGTCCTCACCCTTAACTTGTATGACCATTTTTTTTTAATTTAAAACTTCCTGTGGATGAAAAAGTTAAAAGCAATAGCATGGTTTATTCAGGCAGGTATGTCCTTTGCTGAGAAATAGGTGGATAAAATTTATTGATTTGCAATAAAAGTCATACATTTATAAAGCACCCGGCATTTGAGAAAATGGCCATAAAAACCTGAATCCCAGCCGCAACACAATGAACAAGTAATAAGGTTTGAGCTGTGTGATAACGGGGAGTGAAATACGCTGCTGGAATTTGGATTAACCATTTGCTCTGCAGAGCTGTTGAGGCTGCGTGGGCAGATGAAAAGACGGTAAAATTCTAGCTGGCCAGCGGTAAAAATAGTTGTACTCCTCAGTGGCTCACGCTTCTTTCTATTTAATCCTCTTTCCCCATGGGACCTGCAGGCAGAGTCGCGTGCTTAATGTGTTCTGTGCTTTGGCATGGCCATCCTTCAAGGAGTGTGGCAGAGGGCTCCGGCACTTTCTGCTCAGAGTCAGAAACCCAGAAAACAATAAACATTTATGGAAGGCAGTAAAGTTTTAGGGCTCAATTCACAACTAATGTTAAACACATGTAGCTCTTCTGCAAACTCGGGAGTTCGCTAGAATTCTGGGCTTGGTGGAAGAGACGTGGGTCTGTGCCTTCTTGACGGAACCAAGGTGAGGAGTAGCAGGAATTCCCTCTGTTGACAGCCTGACAGCTCCGTTGTCAGGCCTGGTTCCTGTTGAAGGACGCCAAGTGAGTCTGAATGCTTTACAGCTCTTCCTAATTTTTGTTCGCCTTAGAAATTCTATTCAGGGCTTCTGCGATTTCCCGACCCTCCTGACAACTCCCACAGTGCTGTCTGAGGTCGGGAACACTCCGAGGATATCTAGAATTTGACAGTTAATCATCTCCACAGCCAATCTACTAGGGCACCTTTAGGGATTTTTCTCAGGATGAGTGAGTCCAACACTGGACAGAAGTTGGTTTCTTTTTGGTATTTCTATTGTTCAGTCAATACACGGGATGAGTCACATGACACAGGCCTGCCATTTCAGATAATCCAGTGACTGAGGCAGGGGGATTGCCAGTTCAAGGCTTGTATGAGCTGCAGAGTGAGCTTGAGGGGAGCCATAGAAATTTAGTGAGAGCTTTTCTGCAGGTAAAATAAGAAGAAAGGCCTGGAGGTGTAACTCAGTGGTGGAGTGGTTGCCTAGGGTGTCAAAGACGCTAGGTTCAACATCCAAGACTACAAAAGAAAAAAAAAAAAGCAGTATCAGACAAGCTGTTGATTCCGTTCTGTTTCTTGATATTACTGCTCTAAACTGTACCATCTCCAGACATCCTTGCTCCAGGAACGAGCCAATGGTCCTCCTGTGCCTCCTCATTGCTCTGGTCACCTCCCTCACTGAGGCCAGCCTCATGTCCCACATGATAATGCCTGCCTTGTCTGCTCCAATCCCTGCCTTAGATAGTCTTTTATCTCTACAGCATAGGGGAACTAGCCAGGGCACAAATGGGGCAGAGCAGACCAGAGTCAGATGGCCACATTCTCTGTCTTCAGAAGAATTCAGTTTTTCCTAGAATAAAAACCCAACTGCTGCTGTGGTCTGGCTTCCAGACTCAGCACCCGCTTACTCCCCTACATTCGTCTCCTAACAGCCTCCTCTTGCCCAGGCCTCCCTTGTCTCAGATTCTTTCTACTCTTCTTAGTGTTTGAGGATTTGGTGCCATCTCAGAGCTTGAGTTCTTCTTCTCTGCCTGAAATAACCTCCAAGGTGAAGGCATTAGTAAGCCTCTTGCAGGAGTGTGCTCCATCTCCAAGGTGCTCCTGGAGCATCTTCCTCCCTTCCCTGATAAAGCAGTAGCGTATCTTCTCCAGTTGTTGCTTGTTACATCTACTGCTTGCTGTTGTTAGTTAGAAAACTGTCGAAGTGTGGAGCCAGGCCTTGTGGGACAGCCTCTATTCCCAGCTTCTGAGCAGGAGGCTCAATGCAGGAGATAGCCTGGATTTGATAGGATGTTCAAGGCTAGACCAGGAGACTAAAGACATAGGTGTCTCAGAATAAGAAATTAAAAAGTGTTGTGCTTTTAGTTAGTGGTTTGTGGTAGAGTACTTGTGTGGCCTATATAAGGCCACTGAACTGTAAGTTCAGTCCTCGGTACAAGGTGAGAGGAAGGGGAGGGGTTGGGAGGAGGGGGAGGAGGAAAGGAGGACATGAAAGGGAAGCTGGAATTATACTCCAGAGAATGGTGGTGGTAGGTGGCCTGCCCGGGAGAGCTGAGCATGAATGCCGGGGAGACTGGAAGAATTACCAGCGGCTAGGGTTTGGGGCTTGTGTTGCCAGGTTCTTGACTTCCAATTCAAGGATGGAATAAAACCCTTCACATAGTTGAGGATTGCAGTAATATTTCATTTGTGTTTTAATAAATAAAGCTTGCGTGAAATCAGAGAGTAAAAACAGCCCCACTGGTCAGCCTTACAGACCAGGCAGTGGTGACACACACCTTTAATCCCAGTAGCCACACTAGTTGCCATAGAAACTGGGCAGTGCATGCCTTTAATCCCAGTGGTGCACACCTTTAATGCCAGCCCTAGAGAGGAATATAAGACAGGAGGAGACAGCTCTCACACAGTCTCATTCTGAGATTCAGAGAGGCAAGATCACCATTTCAGACTGATGTAGAGGTAAGAGACAGTGGCTGCTGTTTTGCTTTTCTGACCTTCAGGTTGAACCCCAATTTCTGCCTCTGGGTTTTTATAATTTGTGCTACAGAGAATATCAAGGAATTTTATGCAAAGCTAACAGGTTGCTGGGTACATTGCTGGGAAAGGGGTTGTATGCCCAGCCCAAGACAAGTGTAGCCCCAGTTTAATAAGCTGTTCCTTATGTTTGTTGGCCACAGGAGCACTCTGCCTTGAACCTGGTACATTGTCTCAGCCAAATTCAGCATCAGGTAAGACTTCCGTCCAGTGTTCTTCTAAAGAGATGAGAAGGTGGCTTCTGCTCCCTCACGTGAGAATCTATCAGCCTCAGCCCTACTGACATTTTGAGTCAATGGTTCTTTGTTAGGAGCCTGAGGTGGGTACAGGAGTGGGCCATCCTGTGAACTCTGTGGTGGTTGGTAGCATCTTTCGACTCTGCACACTAGATGCAGGAGCATCCTCCATCCAGGTTACCGTCATCAGAAATGTCCCCGACATTGCCATTTGCTCCCTTGTGTGGGGAATCCTCTTGTTGAGAAGAACTTTTTAAAATCAGCTGACATTAGTCACAGGAAACAGAAACATCAAGAATATGTCACCATTCACTAACGCTCCTGACGAGGCTTGCGTTAGGGGCCGGACGATATTGTCTTTCTTTTCTGCTATGAACAAGATTCCAGGGTAGAAAGAAAGAACTGGCTTCTGTCAGAGTTTTAAATCTTACAGAGGAAACAAATCAACTTAGCATGCACAAATGGAATACTTTAAAAAGGAAAAAAAATAGTTTGAATCCTCCCAATTTCCATCAATTACCCTGTAATAGTGTGACTGACCTTCTAGTAGCTTCCAAGGGAGATAATAACTAGCAGGTAAATTTAGTTTGTTTTGGGAAATTCTCAAAAGACATGTTTAGCCACAGTAGTCAGTCCAAATGACTGTATCGTTCTTCGTATAAAGAGCAAAGTAGAAAAATTCGAGCTATTACTTAATGCCCATGCTGACCAGATTTCTTGCATGAGAAAAAGGTCTAGTATTTGCAGAAGGAAACCAACTGTCCCCTGATTGGGTGTGGGGGTAAAAAGGTACTCTGTCTGTAGAATAGGTTTCTTTAGACAAAATGGTGAACTAGACCCAGGTGTACCAGCCTAGTTAGCTGTGGTAGGCAGAATGTTCACTGAAGGCGGCCTAGGAAAGGGTATTTTACAAGAATATTGTGGTGGAGATGGTTCAGCAAACACACAAAGCGAAACAGGATATTCTGTGTGGATACGCTCATATGTAATAGACATAACAAGGCATGAGGTGGAGTGGAAATGAGAGCCACTGTGATGAGAGGAGGAAAAGGTGAAGTTACATAAAAGGGAACCTATCTGTGCATAGGTAATGCTATCTAGAGATGGAGGGAGGATGATAAAGGGGAAAGGTGCGGGTGGGGAAAAGGGAGGGAAGGAGTGAGGGAGGAAGGGACAAAGAGGAGGGAAAGAGAGAGAAGTTAGCATCCACTTAACTATAACTTATTTTCCATTTATTTTTGTTAAATTTTACTGAAACTAGTAAGATTGCATTCTAGAGAGTACAAATAGCAGTTGGCTATGACTTTTGCTCCTGCAAATCCAGCAAATCTTGGGGATAAGCAGGGCTCTGTAACGCCTTTAGCTGTTTGGTCAAGTGGCCTGGCCAGACAGCCAGTCAGTCTGTGGGACTTGGAGATGGAGATTAGAGGAGGTAGATGTAGCATGGTCAGAAATCTAAGACTCTGCTGCAAGGAGAGGAGACCACACATGCTGAGCGCTAGGTCTGAAGCAAGGACAGTCCCTCTGCGCTAGAGGCTGGTCCTGCCCTGTCTCCCTGTCCCCTTTGTGCTGAAGGCTGAGTTCTCAGGCCACTGTCACTGGTGGTGGTGGAAACTCTTAAAGGTGCTACCTGGGGAACGGTTTATGTTTCAGGATCATGTCCTGAAGCAGCTTGCAGGACCTGGGCCTCCTCCCACCTCTATCTTTACTCCTTCACCATGAGGAGAGATGCTCCCTCAGCCATGGCCTCCAGCTTGATGCACTGCCTCACACAGGGCCCCCCAACACTGGGCCTACTGACTGTGGCCTCCAGAACCGTAAGCCAAAATAAACTCTCATCTTTTTCAGTTATTGTCTTGGTGTGACACTTCTTGTGTATATCATACTGTCCTTTTTTAATTTTTGAGTTTACAATATAATTATGTAATTTTCCCCTTCTCTTTCCTACCTCCAAATCCTTCCATAGACTCCTTTCTACTCTCTTTCAAATCTGGATGCTCTTTTTTCATTAAATTTTGTGACACACACACACACATGCACACTTTATTCATATGCACTACCCTCATCCACCAAACACAAAACTACAAACATACCCATATAATTAAAAATTTAAAATATTTATAATTAATTACTTTTTAAAATTATAATACAATAACATAATTTCTCCTTTCCATTTCCTCCCTTTACTATCAAATGTCCAGCGCTTAAAACGTATACAAGTAATATTATACAGATTAAATGGGTTACATTTAGAAACCTGATGGGAAAGACAGTAGTCCAGGCTGTCCCAGACAGGGTGGTGATGGGAAAGACAGTAGTCCAGGCTGTCCCAGGAAATGATGGCCTTTTCTTTCACGCTAGCTCTTCTGTTAGGTTCTTTTTTTCATTCTTAATTATTATTAAATTGAAATTTTACAGTTCCCACTCTGTCCCTTCCCCCTGCTCCCTCCACCTTTCCCTCACCCCCACCTCCTATTCACTCCTCAGAGAGGGTAAGGCTTCCCATGGAGAGTCAAAATTGCTTTCAGGTAGGACCAAGGACCTCCCCACTATATCTAGGCTGAACAAGGTATCCCTCCAAAGAGAGTGGGTTCCAAAAAGCCAGTTCAGGCAGTAGGGATCAATTCTGGTCTCCATGCCAGTGGCCCCACAGACCGTCCCAGCTATACAACTGTCATCCACATTCAGAGGGCCTAGTTTGGTCCTATGCTGGTTCTTAAAGAAAATCTCAGGAAGCAGCCCTTTACACCATCTCAGCCAGAAGATGGTGTCCTTCACATCATCTCAGCAGAAGATGGTGTCCTTTGGTCACAGCTCTGCTCTGCATGTGGTTTCCCCAAGTCTTTTTTTTTAAAAAAAAAAAAAAGATTTATTTATTTATTATGTATACAACATTCTGCCTCGATGTATGCCCGCACGCCAGAAGAGGGCGCCAGATCTCAGTATAGATGGTTGTGAGCCACCATGTGGTTGCTGGGAATTGAACTCAGAACCTCTGGAAGAGCAGCCAGTGCTCTTAACCTCTGAGCCATCTCTCCAGCCCCCCGAGTATTCTTTTACAAGACTTATTTTTATTGTTTTAAAGATGTATTTTATTATTTTTAATTATGTGTATGCATGTGCTTGTGTTTGATTTTATATATATATATGTGTGTGTGTGTTTGTATTTATATATATTTATATATAAATATATAATAAATATGTGTGTGTGTACAGTTGCCTGAGGAGTCCAGAAAAAGGCCTTGCATCCTGGAAATAGAATTACAGGTGGCTGTGGGCCCTTAAATGTGGGTTCTGGGTGCAGAACTCAGGTCCCCTTGGAATTACAACAACTGCTCTTAACTACCGAGCCATATTTTAGCCCCCATATCAACAGTTTTTGATATATTAGGAGTGAAGTAAAACTTCATTAATTTTTACCGTTTTAATGCCAACCAAGCTTCTTATGAACGCGTGATTCTTAGCGGACTGAAGAACATATTTAAGGTTTCTTGCTGTTTTTGTTTTGTTGGTGTGTGTGTGTGTGTGTATGTGTTTAAAGAAAGCAGCATACATGCTAGGACCCAAGTTTTGCTTAACCGAGAATTTCCAATTTTACAAAAACATCAAACTTGCTGTTCCTACTTAAATCACCCACAGGATGCGACTGGCTCCAATGTCCTCGGCTTAAATAACCAACAGGGTACAAATGCACAGACAGTCTCACACGGTCTGGGTGCTCTGAGTTGATGAGCATTATTGCTTTGGAAGACCAGCGCTCTCTCTGCTCCGTGCTTGTCTTGTTCTCCAAGACAGTCAGCTCTTTCTATGCATAGTAGGTATATTATTGATTTATGTCAAAAATAATCTTAGAAAATGTTGTGTAAATACTTCTGACATTGATTTTCAGTATTGAGTCAATCGTGCCTGCATACAGGACAAAGGAAAATCCACTCAGCGCCTTTGTCCATCCTGAGTCTAGTCTCTATGGTGTGGGTATATGATCTCTCTGAAATTCCCTGCTCCCAGATCTTCACTCATGATTTCATAACAAGTCTTAAGTCACTGTTGACTCTGGTTTGGCTATCTATATGTTAGGAACACTTATTAATTGGATAAGTCAGCTATTGCTGTGTAACAACTATGAAGTCTCAGAAACACAACAAAGTAATGTATTTAGTTCCTGAACCTGTTGGTCGGGCTTGGTCGGGATTGGTGAGGAAGAGGGTTGGGGGTGGGGAATCCATGATGTCATATCACATATGGTGCCTCCTGGTCAGGGGTGGAGGTTTGCAGAAAAACTGCAAACCAGGCCTCTGTAGGTAGGGATGGAGAGGATTGAAGGTGTTTTGGTGAGTGTCTATGAAATCCAGTAGAAAAGGAAATTCTAATACTAGGAAGAGGAAAAAGTAGCCTGGGTCAGCAAATCTAAGACAGATGCTTCCTTTCTTCACTGCTCCTCATGAGCATAATTCACAGCACATGGGCTCTGGGAGCTACTTCAGTACAGTGTGCGCTGATTACACCCAGTGCAACCAGCCTTCCTCCACCTCCCCCACTCCTTCCCCTTAGGACTGTTCCTTCATCTTTAGACCTTTTAGAGGAGAAGCAGGCAGGAAGTCCAGACCTGTTTTCAACCCCATCTGTTTCTCAGAACCCCCGACATGTTTGCACCGAATCCCTCTTTCCAGACAACCCCTTTCCAGCTCAATCATGATAGCTTTGGCTTCCTAATACTTTGTCCTTGTCCCTCATTGCCAAAGTCTGTGTCCTCTCTCTGGTTGAGTTAAAACAGGCTTGGCCTGCCTCTTTCCTCCCAAGCCTTTCCTGGGGCTTTCAACTTGCCTTTGAACTCCCTTGATCATACAAAATTATCTAAGACTTTGCACCTCTTTCCTGTCTAGATCTGACTGCCTGCATGGCGCATATAGACATTCAAATAGGATCTGAGATCCACATCAGAGGAAGGGAATTGTAAATCACTGACTCCAGTGATGGATTTTAGATGTGGAATAAATGTGGGGGATGGGCATAAAGAATAAAATTAAAAGCAACTGCCCATGCTATTCTTGCTGCTTCTGTTTGATGCCTTTGGTTTTTGCTACAACTTGACCCCCTGAGAGTTGAATATGGAAGAAAAGTGTAGGAATTGATACTGAGTGTGGAAATAAACCAGCTATCTAGAGATTTTATGTTTACTGTGACATACATCCAGCTAAGTAGAAACTTCTGCTTTTCCCTCCCCAGATGCAGGCTGCAGGGAACAGGGCCTTCTTAGTTCCTTAAAATGCTGACCTGGGCCAGTAGCCATGCAAGACAAGCATTCTCACCTTGTATTAAGACTGGATGAGGCAACCTAGTAGGAGAAGTAGGGCCCCAAAAGCCAGTAAAAGGGTCAGAGACAGCCCCTGGTCCCACTGTTAGGAGTCCCACAAGAAGGGCAAGTCACACAACTGTCTCATATATGCAGAGGGCCTAGGTCAGTCCCATGCAGGCTTCCTGGTTGTCGGTTCAGTCTCTGTGAGCCCCTATGAGCCCAGATCCCTTGATTCTGTGGTTTCCTTGTGATGTCCTTGACTAGACTATCCTATCATCTGTGAATAATGGTACTTTGACTCCTTCCTTTCTGATTTGTATCCTCTTGATATTCTTTTGTTGTTTTATTGTTCTACCTAGAACTTTGAGTACTATATTGAATAGGTATGGATTTTAGTGGAATTGCTTTGAGTTTCTCTCCTTTTAATTTGATGTTGGCTGTCAGCTTGCTATACATTGCTTTTTATTATATTTAGGAATGTTCCTTCTATTCCTGATTTCTCTCTAAGACTTTTATCATAAAGGGGTGTTGGAATTTTCAAAGGCTTTTTCAGCATCTAATGAGATGCTCATATGGGTGTTTGGTGTTTTTTTAGTTCTTTCAGTTTGCTAAAATGGTGGATTACTTTGACATTTTCGTATGTTGAATCACCATGCATCTCTGGGATTAAGCCCACTTGATTGTGGCAAATGATCTTTTTGATGTGTTCTTGGATTTGGTTTGTGAGTATTTTATTGAGTATTTTTGCATTTATATTCATGAGGGAGACTGGTCTGTAATTCTCTCTCTCTCTTTTTTGTTGAGTCTTTGTGTGGTTTGGGTATTAAGGGGATTGTGGCCTCATTAAATGAATTGGCAATGATAATTACATTTCTTTTGTTTGTATATTTTCTTCTTCGATACAGGATTTCTCTGTGTAACAGCCCTAGCTGTCCTGAAACTAGCGCTGTGGACCAGGCTGGCTTCAAACTCAGAGATCCACCTGCCTCTGCCTCCTGAGTGCTGGGATTAAAGGCGTGTGCCCATCCCTTGATGGTGATTATAGTTCTCGAAGGTGATTGTTTCCGTAAAAAGTGTTTATTATCCCCCCGAGGGAAAATAATTTAGTTTTTTTATGGTTGTGCGCATATGTGTGTGTGCATGTGTGTGCACGTGCGTGCATATGTGTGTGTACACATGTATGTACAGGTGCCTGTGGAGGCCAAAGGTTGATGTCTAGAATCTCCCTCTGATTTCTTTACATTTTTCCCCTTTAAGGTAGTGTTTCTTAGGCCCAGAGTTGGCAGACATGGCTAGTCTGCCTGGTGAATTCATGCCCTATGTTTTTTTCCAAGACTGGAAATTCCCATGTGCATCTGAAAGTGTTCCGGGGATCTGAACTCTGGTCTCTGCACTTGAGCAGCAATTGATCTAACCACTGAGCCATCTCCAAGACCCCACATATTTAGAGTCTGCAACTCTCCTTCTCCACTCTGAATGTGTTATCCCACCGTGGGCCATGGGACCCACTGCTTAACTCATGCTTCCTCATAGAGTCCTAAGAGCAGAATTAGCTCCCTCTTCCCAATATTTGAGACTTTAGAGATAATTTGGAGTAACAGCATCCATGCAACATGCGCAGAAATGACAATTTGTGAAAATCATGAGCAACTCCAGGAGACAGACGGGAAACAAGGGGGCAGAAGACATATGGAGGCACTGGAGGGGAACCAGGCATCCTCTGGAGTGTGATTCACTCAAAATGAACTCATCTTCCACAGATCTGGTGTGATTCCCTCGACACTGAGGCACAAGGCCCTCTGTGACCACAACGTGCTCCTTTTAATGCCTTCATTAATCATATTAATTGAGTAATTGCTGAGTTCTGGGTCCATAGACCCATGAGCCTGAGCTGTCTGATCCATGACACAAGCCGCACCCATAATTCAGCTAATAAAATCACAGAGCAAAGAGAAATGGTTTTTCTAATTTGTCTCCGTGAGCTCTGGGCCTTGGCTTCAATTTGCATCCTATTGAGCAGTGGTTTTCAAATGCAAGCACACTTCCTCCAGGGGTTGTGTGAAGAGAAAATGAGAAGCCAAAGGATAAACACGGCATATTAATTACTTAATTCTTTCATTCATTCAACAAACATTTATCAAGTATTTACCCTGTGGCAGGTACTGATGAGGCCCCGGGGACTCTCAATAAAGACATGAGTCACGGCGCCAGTTCCTGAGTGGCTTGCCGAACAGTTTTCGGAAGCATTAGTTGCACAAGGCCAGCCACAGCACGGATATTTACTCAAATGTTCGCAGCTGCTGAGTAGCACACTCGCTTTGCTTTGCTTTGCTTTGCTTTGCTTTGCAAGCACAAACCCCCGAGTTCCGATCTCCAGCATCCATGTAACAAAAACTGCATGTGATGGCGGGCATCTGTTCCTACAGCACCGGGAAGGTGACCGTGCGCTGATCCCTTCATGTGCTGATCCCCTGGGTCTTACTGGACAGCCGGTCTAGCTGACCGGTGAACGCCAGTTTCCCTGACAGATTCTGTCTCAGAAAATGAAGGTGAAGAGCATTTCAGGAGAAGACCTGATGGCAATCTCTGGCTTCCGTACACACACAGGTACACTCATGCGCCCATACATGAACACACACAAGTGTAAAACATTTCAATGGGAATGAACCCAAATTGATACTTTTACATTATATGTTACATTAAAGTGACTACTCGTACTGTATTGTAACCAAAGCCCAAATGGAAATTGGTTCTTTAGGAAAGCAGGGTGAGGAATAAGGTGTCCATCTGAAGGTGGGATTTTTCTTTTCAATGTTCTAGGCATTTTAATGAAAGTGTTTTGGTTTAGAAAGAGACAGAGGTGGAGGATATTTGGGGAAAGGTGCAGTTAAGATTGGCTGGATTAATAACCCGGTGAGCCTTCCCCTGGGAGGGAGACTGTCCCGGTGTGCTACCATGTTGATGACAGTCTTGGCAATGACTTCCCAACCACTACTTCTTCCAGTCTTTCAGTTGGCAGCTGCTGCTTCTGGAACTCATATGTGACAGTCTCTCCTCAAAGACCTTGGAGACTCCAGTGATGGTAAATCTGGATGGTTAACTTGACGGATGTGCTGGCTAGCTCCATGTCAACTTGACACAAGCTAGAGCCATCTGAAAGGAGGGAAGCTCAGCTGAGAAAAAGACTCCCTAATGCTGCAGGGCATTTTCTTAATAAGTGATTGATGGGGTGGGGAGCCAAGGCCACTGTGTATTTTGCTGTCCATGGGCTTTGTAAGAGTTTGAACAAGCCATGATGAACAAGCCTGCACTCCTCCGTGGCCTCTGCATCAGCTCCTACTTCTGAGTTGCTGTTTAAGTTCCTGCCCCGATTTGCTTCTACAACAAAGATTAATTTGGAATCATGATCCAATGAACTCTTGCCTCCTCAAGCTGCTTTGGTCATGGATTCTCCTCATAGCAATAGTAACTCTAACTAGGGGGATTTAGAATCACCATGGAAACAAACCTAGGTGTCTGTATGAGGGAGAGTTTAGGGATTGGGTTAATCAAGGTTGTAAATGCAGTGGCACCATTCAGTGGGCTGGAGTCCTAGACTATATGATACACAACCCCTCCTCTTCCAATCTCTGATATTTTATACCTGCGCGCTGCAGGGTTAGGATTTGGTGTTGTACTGATCTGAATATGTTCTAGTTTCTGCCTGTTTAACACCAGCCTGATCTATGTTTTTAGGCAGACCCTCACTGATAGAGAGTTGATGTCATTCAGCATTCAATTAAGATGCGCTGAGTATTAGGACCTCATCTTTTGCCTGTGAACCAAAGAAATGCCACGCATGAAGAAATTCAATGTCAACCTGATGGTTGAAGGATTATCTGTGTTTACTGGCCCCGTCTTTCTCCTCAAACAACGCTAGAAGTATTGCCAGTAGGTGGCTTATCAGGATGCACATGCTCATCGCTTTTATCTCACAGAGGTTGTTTGTGATTGCAGAGCACAGTTGAGCTCACACCACCGGAGAGGCTTCGGAGACATACAGAAGCCAGAAAGCAACAGATTTAATGTGTATTCAGTTTTTATATTATACACACAAATGGCAACTCTACCACAATGTTATCTCTAAGTCCTCCTGAGCCTGAGGTAAACAGAAAGATAGAAAGAATAAAATATTATTTGTCTATGGGCATAAAAGAAATTTCTTTTGTGCATGCCCTTTGTACTTCTTCCTAGTGAGAAAATTACCAGTCTATTCCTAACATTGAAATGGTACATGTTTCAGTAAAAAAAAAAAAATGTCTCGAATAGGGAATTTCCTTCAATAATGACTTTCATTTTATTTCATAAACATAGCCACCCTGATATTGTATTGCAATTTATTGGATATGCTTAAGTTATAATCAGCAGGTATTAAATGATGTTATTAATCACATAAAGATAAATATATTTTAATACTAAAATATTCATGCACAACTAAATTAGATTTAAACAATAATTCTGCTACTATTAGAATAGTATTTTAGCGGAGCATATCTTTAACTTTTTCAAACCCAATACCTAGACTTATGTAAATTATGTATGTGCCCTCCATCCTTTCTTCCCCAAATCCTTATGTTGTTATCCCCAGTTTTCGAGAGAAGAAATAGGGGTCTGTGAAGCAATTGCTCCCAGGGTCAATCAGCTGGTCTGTTGTGATTCCCAAACTGGAAAACAGTTCTGTTGGATAGAAGAACCGTCTCAGCCATCTCCGAGTATGCTGGCCAACATCCCCCCAATGCACTACCTATCCAACATGTATCGTTTAATTTTATTTGTTTATTTTGTTTGCATGGACGTGAATTGAGGGTTGTTGTAGTAATAGGGGCGGCGGGGCTGCGTTCCCAGCACCCCGGCCGCCTGCTCTGCTAGCTTATGCCCCGAAATAATTACACGGACACTGTATTCTTTTAATCACTGCTTGGCCCATTCTCTTCTAGGCTAATTCTCACATATTAATTTAGCCCATTCTAATCATCTGTGTGTAGCACCCCGAGGTGCGCTTACCGGGAAGATTCTAGCCTATGTCCATCCTGGGTCAGAGCTTCTTCCCTGGAGCGGGGCATGGCGTTTCTCTCTGAGGCGTCTGCTCCCGAGAGAGCTGTGGAGTCTCTGACCTCACTTCCTCTTCCTCCCAGCGTTCTGTTCTGTTTACTCCTCCCACCTATCCTCTAACCAATAAAATGGGCCAGGGCAGTGCCTTTATTAGCCAATGACCTTCCTCCATCAGGTTGTGGCATGCGTAGGTCGTGACGCTTGTGTGGAGACCAGAGGATATCCCAAGGGAACTGTTCCCCTCCTTCTCTGAGTCCTGGGGATTGCACTCAGACAAGTACAGTGATCACCAAGCTGTCTCTGCTGCTCTCTCCAGAGAGTGTTCTCATCGCTGTGTATGTTATAACCACCTCTTGCTTCCAGGAAGGAGTGAGGAGGGCAGTCGGGGCCATTACTGGAAAGCCAACAGAGTCCTTTCAGGTAATGGACAACTGAAGTTATCTTCCCACACCCAAAGCATATTCCTCTTCCTTCTAGGGAACGAACTCTCGCCCCACCCTGGGAGACACTTACCTCCTCACTCTGTGTGGGTCTGGTGGAGTCACTCAGTGTTGCGTTCTGTGTTACAACGAGCAGTTTATGGAGGAGACTGCAGCCCAAACTGAGACGGTGACCACCCTGCTTGCTGAATGGATTGGGAATGATATGCCATGTGGTTGGTTGCTCAGAGGATAGCATGCAAGTTGGTATTCATCAGTGAGACCATTCGGTCATGTGCGGAGATGGAGTAGATCCAACATGGATGAAAACAATTTAAGGTGAAGAGTTTAAAAAACAAAACAATACAAAAAATCTCTTTTCAATGGAACACCCAAATTTAGCATTACCAGAAGTAAGATCTTACCCCGGTCATACCATGTAATTCAGCAAGTTTAGATTTTGAGTCATTAGACTTCAACATTTTCACCTGAAGTTGTACATCATGGTCCTGTGGAAAGTGAATTGTAGTGTACAGTATAGAATAAATTCGATTAGCATAAAAGGGGATGAATCCTCCCTCCGATGGGAAAAGTGAGTCAGGTATATGATGATAATGTCTCAGTTGTGATGATGAGGTTCTTCATCACAAACCATCAGACTTGAATAGCATACAGTTATGCCAGGGATTTGAAGGTTGACTTCAAAATTTATTTTAAAAGACATATTTAAAAAACTTAAATACAAACACTTTTTAGAAATATTTAATAGTGGGGTAGGGAGGTGGCTCTGTGATTAAAAGCACTTGCTGCTTTGCCAGAGAACCATGGCTGTAACTCCAACTCCAGAGGATCCGATGCCCCCTTCTGGCTTCTGTAGGCACTACACTTATGTGCATTTACACATAAGTAAAAATTTAAAAACCTGTTGTAAACACTTCAATTATATATATTAAAGGTGTCAGGTGGTAGGTTCTGTAATAGATAATTATTTTCCCTCTATTTCATCTTCCACTTGCCTAGCTGATTCTTACCGAGAAGGACTTAAAATGTGAGCGTATTTGTTTACACGGGGAAGTTCTGCTGCAAATGGCGCATCGCTCATTCTGCTAACGCTGATGTCTCCCTCGTGGAGTCTGCTAGACAGATCCTGGAAATGATTTTAACAGTGGCTTCAAACAGAAAACAACGAAACCCACTGCCAGCTTCCTGCAGAGGCTGATTCATGTATCCTGCCACGCTGGGAGATTAATACATCTGAGTGCAATTTATTCAAAATATCCATCTGAACCCACTGGATTAAAAAAGGTAATTCCCAGGTTGTTCTTTGAGTCTCGCTGTGGTCATGAAAATTGCATTCCAAGAAAAAGAAAACATAATGAAGGATTTGCATGCAAGGGGATAAAAGACACCAACACACAAAAACATAAATAAAACATGCTTCAAGGTAATTTACCTATGAGAGAGATCCAAGATGTTAAGTCCACTTTTTGAGGGTTTTATAAATTCAGAATGTGATTGCCATCCTTTGAGTCAGCAGCACCCATCCCGCTGATGAAGACAGCCTTGCTGCAGGAATCCTAACATCTGCCCTGGGTCAGTCAGGCGGACCTGGAAAAGAAAGACCACACTGCATATTTGTTAAAGGTCCAAGTTTAGGTTTCTGATTTTGGGTAAGTATTAGCATATTTATACATTTAATTACAGAGCAATACTGACGGGATTGGAAAGAGACAGAACTCAGCTTCAAGCCTGACTGAAGACATGGGCGGAACATTGAGTTTGCCTCTTTTTTCGGACCCACAATCTCATGGATAACACACTTAACATTACACTGTCTAGTTGCTGTCAAGGCCCTGGTTTGTTTAAAGAGAACGGTAGACAGTATTGCTGTTTTTGGACTTCTGACAGGCTGTGCTGTGCTGTTAAAAACACTGCAATATTCAAAAGATGGAAATGACCAAGGCATTGACCACGCTGGCATTTGACGGTGTCTCCAGAAGGTCTGAATTCTGCTTACCTCTCTGACTCTCTTTTCTTCAAAGACCTCACTTCTTGCTTTGTGATTCTGGCCTTCATTTCCCATCCTGGCTCCGTTATGACCTGGGGCTTTTGTGCCTTCCTTGGGGTCAAGACCCTGGTTTTCCTTTGTACTTTCTGCTGTTTCTCCACATTGCCCTTTCTGTTTATCTAAGGCATGAACTCCTACTCCATAGCTAAAGTCTCACTGAACCCACTTTCTGTTCTGAAAAAGGAGTCAAGCATATTCATCTGTGAAGGTACGTCCTGCATCAAACTCATTTCACAACAAATACCTAATTCTATACCACTTCTTGAATTTCTATGGGGTTTTAAATTTAAGTCTCTCACTGAGACTATAAAAAGTAGCTTTGTATTTTTTGTCCCTAGACACTAGTATGTCAGATCCCTTTTGAAGATGCTACTGAGTTAAAATGACAACAAAAACAAAACAAAACAAAATAAAAAAGATTTTTGATACAAGTCAGACAAAAGGAGTGATTTTATTTACTGCTTTGAAGATTAAAAGTTGCTAATTAATAGGAAAAATACCTTATTTTCTGTAGTAACAAGACCAACTGGTGGCCTTTAGGGCCTGCCTTGAGTCCCTTACGATGGTTATAGAAAGACAGACGTGATTCCATTTTATATTCATTCCAGCATCTTGAAATCATTTCCAAGGAAAATTTTGTGATTTATTTTATTTAATTTTTTTTTCATAGAGAGATTTGGAGTAAGGCTCCAGGCAAATTGAAACATGAAAAAGGAATAGAATTGCATGAGACAAACGAACATACAAAGACACAACTCCGGGGGAAATCGCGTATCAGAGATGAGCTGGGGATGTAAATCAACCTTTTCAGAGAAAGCCCTAGGACTGCAAGTCAGTAGGTGGCCAGGACTGTTGTTGGACAGTGTCATCACAGAGGAGGAGGGATAAGTAAGAAGGAAGGAGGTGAATGGAGGAAGAAGATTGCAGACAAAGCCAAGAAGTAGCTCCAGAAAGAGGAAATGCCAGGAATGTAGGAGAAAATGTTCCAGAACTAACTAGTGGCCCCTTTAAATATTCTTGGCACTTGATGGAAAGGGAATTCACATTGGGACTGGAAAGAGCTCAGTCTATAAGGCCACCTATTACTCTTGTGGAGTGCTCCAGTTAGGTTCCCAGAACTCAGGTCAGGCAACTCACAACCACCTGCACCTCCAGTTCTGAAGGATCTGTTGTCCTGCTCGGTCACCAGCATTCACATGCCATACTACCCCACACAGATCTGAAGATTCCAGAGCAGCGGAGAAGCAGCAACAGGGTCACAACTGTGACTAGGTAAGAGGGAGCTCCAGAGCAAGGGTGAGGGAGATAGAAGATGCCGCAGTGTAGATGTGCCATAGGAAACAAGCCGAGGGAGGCTACAAGCTCTCTAGAAGCTTGTGAAAGCAAGGGAACAGATGGAGGACCTGGAGGAGGAAATGCCAAATCCAGCTGATTGTTTTGCTTGATGTCAGAAACCAGACACCTCCTTAACCAGGATGGCGTTAGATATGGTCTTCTGCAGCCGCTCTGTTCTTTACTAACCCTTACCATCCAACCATACACAGCTTCAGCAAGAACTCAAAAGTCCCACCCAGGGAGCTGTTTTCTGGAGCATGGGTAAACATGAGTTATTATGGGAGAACAAGGAGGTTAGGAGTGGTATAGCCGCTGTGGGAAACATCTCTCCCTCTCTCTCTTGGCAAGCATTCATTCACTGTTATGGATCCTCGGGGAAAGGCAGGGCTTCCTGAGCTCTTCCCCGCTGGATGATAGGATGCCCTCAAGCCCATTCCTATGCAGGTAATCAATCCCAGCTGGTGTGAATTCAGGAGCGCAATGGCCTCGATGTGCCAGGAAGACGAAGATTTACGGCACTCCACACCTTCCTTCCACTCTGTGCTCTTTCTACTCCACATTCTGGAATGGTCCTGAGCAATGGAAGAGCTGGTGTAGATGTCTGTTTCAGGCTCTGCTTCTGTAAATAATTCCTTTTGCATGCCACGCTAAACAACCTCAATTAAATTCAAGAACCTTGATTAAACTTCGCTGGTTAATTTAAAGAATAAAAGAGGAAAGAAAAGAAAGAAAGGAAGGAAGGAGGGAGGGAGGGAAGAAAGGAAGGAGGGAATGAAGGGATAGAAAGAAAAGAAGTGAAAATGGAAGAGAAAGGGGGGCAAGAGAGGATGATGGGGATGGTTGTGACCAAAATACAGCATATACATGTCTGAAATGTCATAGTGAAACCTATTATCATGTGTGATTAATACATGTTAGTGAGAATTAAAAAGGATAAAAAGAGGAGAAACAGGCAGAATGCTGACATCCTGTCTTTGCTCCATGCAAGTTGGGACAGGCAAGTTTGACTTCTTTTACAACTGCTATGTTCATCTAGCCAACTCTCTCCCATCAGGTAGCTCTTCCCAACCTCCAGAGACCTGGCCTCCTTCCCATCATCTCTGTCTAGTCCCAGGTCACTGTTACTCACCAAGGGCTTCCAATTGTCTGTTGGTTCTTTGAGTTTATTGTTGTGCTGGTGTTTCCTTCAGGCTTCATTGCATGAATTTGTTATAGGAAAGAGAAAGGGCCAATATGAATTCTTGTAGGATCTACAGCCAGGAAGAAAATGAATTCATACTTTCTCCGCTATATTGGACTGTATATAAGCTGACGGAGAGCTTGCCTATGGGCTCCTGAGACGTTCAGAGTCTGTGTCCTAATAAAGCAGAGCATACATGGGCACGAGCAGCAAGCGACTGCCTATCTTCCACACAGGAGTCAAATGCCAGCCATGTGGCTGGGCCCCCCATCCCAGAAGCAGAGCCCTGGGATGGTAACCCACAGGTCACCTGGGCTGATGTTAAGCAGTATTCTTGCAAAGCTCGGCCTCTGTAGGCAGAAGAAATGAGATTATTAACATCTGAAAGGGACCTGGACCAAATACCAAAAGGCACAGTTGTTCCCTAAGGTTCTCAACATGGGGAACGTGTGTTCTGACATGGCTTTTATAGGCAGCCTATAAGATCTCCATTACTGCAAATGATTAGAGTCAAGTAGAAATTATGGGATGGTGGAAGGGGTCTTAGCAATAGAGAAATGAGAGAGAAATGTGATGATGTTTTGAAACTGAAGAATGAGCTGCCAAGGATGAGCCCACGTCCACTGAGTATGCTTCCATGCACTTGGCCTTTATATTTCCGGGCACATTTAAATAAGTACACATATACATCCTTTTTTTTCCTAAAAAGTCATACATTTATTCATTTGTTTAAATATTTATTGAGCATCAATTCTGTATGAAGTATCCCGCTCCATTTACTGGTACAAACAAGACAGGCACCCTCCTGGCACATGCCAGCTGCTTAATAAACAGCAGTTTCTTTTATGCCTCATTTGCATTTTGCCCAGGCGACTTTGAGCCAGTGTGTTGACCATGGCAGAAACTTGAGATCTCCGAGACCTCATCTGTCCTCCCTATCTTCTCATCCATCCAAGTGTGTGGAGTCTGGGGAGAGAGAAAAGAAGGCAAAATAGAGGGGTCACGGCTACTGCTCACAATCCCACTGTTCCAACCCAGAGCTCAGGGCTTGGAGTGTTCTCTGTCCAGACGACCCGGGCTAAATTAAAGAACACCCAGGCCAAGCACTGACCTAAGAACTGTATACAGTGTGGTGTCATCTGCTTATTTGGGATGCAATCTGGAAGTAGGATAATGAACCAGTCTCGGAATCATCATGATTATATGCTTCATTAATTCAGAGTGGCATTTATCCTGTGTTGTCTAATATGCAATAATAAGCTAAATTATCTCTCTTCTACCTCTAGTCTTGAGCTCCACCACCACTCTTAATCCGTGGACACAAACTCCTTGGTGGGATGTTTAATATGAATTTTTTATTCAGTAGAACTCCAAGTGTCTGACAGTCCCTAAATGTCAGAACTTTGTGGAAAGTGGCATGTCTGAGGAGCTGTAAGGCTAATTAATGCTTCAGTCACAGTGTTCTCTGAGAGAAGGCACAGGAAGTCTTAATAAGAGATGAAGAGAGTACCAGAAATGATCACAGTGGAGCACAGAATGGTTCTTCAAGGTCCTTGTTTTAAATAAAGTGAAACTCCAGGCTTAGAAACTAGGGCATTTCTCAGCTTGGGGGAACACAGCCGTATGAAATTTATTGTCTCTTGACAAATGTGTTGTTATAAACAAGATGGTCACACATGCCACATATGGGTCCTAAGTGTGGGGTGGCCAGGAAGCTTCCCCCCATTGTGAGGGATTTCCCACTTCAAGAACTTCTAAAACCAAGTGAAAGCCTGTAAGTCGCTTGAAGATTGCTTCATTGCTTGAAGATGATGAATCTCTAAGGAAGACCCAAGGGAAATCAGTAAAGAAGCCAACTTTATCTTCGATGGCTGTTGGGGCAAGCATCCAAAGCAAGAAAGGCACATGTGCCGTGGATAACTGGGCTTTTGTTCTGTAGAGAAAGAGAACTGATAGAATAAATGTATCTAAGATAGAGATCTGTCAGCATGGTCTGCAGGTTGTGTAGGTTATGGTCTAATTATTTCAACAATGGCTATCATTGATGAAAAGTCTAAGGGCCCAGTACTTGTTCAGTCCATGAGACTGGATGTTTCAACTGTTCTTCAGTATGTCCTGGAGTCCCAAAGAAGTAGGCTTCAATGCCAGTGAAGGAATGGACTTGTCAGTGAGAGCAAGTACGCAGACAGCAAATGCTTCCTTCTTCTGTGTCATTTATACAAGCTGCCAGC
The DNA here is from genome assembly GCF_018167655.1 of Microtus oregoni. Taxonomy (NCBI): domain Eukaryota; kingdom Metazoa; phylum Chordata; class Mammalia; order Rodentia; family Cricetidae; genus Microtus; species Microtus oregoni. The sequence continues at coordinate 7,120,861 of NW_024543978.1, forward strand.
AGAAGTTGTGGCCCGGATTAAGGTGGGTCTTCCTATTCGAAAGATCTGGATTTAGGGTGTGCCTTCCCGCCTCAAATGATTCAATCAAGAAAATACTCAGACAGGGGTACCCAACCACTTAGTTTTTAGTTAATCCTTCATGTAGTCAAAGTGACAGTCAAGAATGGCCATCACACCTTTCTTTCATGAGAGAGGCTGTCTGTCAACTAGATGAACATACTATAGGATACAAGGCCTTGTTACACATCTTACTTTCTTAGAACATTCTGTTAGTCAACATGTAAGTCCACAATTTGTTACTCTGAAGTAGTTTTAGTTTAGCTCATTACAATAAAAGAAGGTTCTGTTGTGTTCCATATTTTCAGTTAAGTGGCACGGTTGCCAGGGCTAAGGAAGGGCCGAGTAACCCTGCTACAGCTTTAAAGTTGGCGATTGCAGAACACACGCAGGTCTTATCTGTGTGTCTGTCAGGATTAAGAGAGTCAGGCAGACTCAGAGAGTGGTGCCTTCACTTCTGTGTATGGAATGACTTTGCTCCTTCTGAGAAACTGGGCTGTGTGCTAGAGAGAGACAGAATGTCAGTGTTGCCATGGAAGATCTGGAAAGCTGGTGCTGCCTTCTCTGTCTAAGATCTGCAACAAGAAATTCTGAAGCTACAATCCTCAAAAAAATTAGAAATAATGACCAGTTGCATATGCATTCGGGGAGGCATTTTCTTCTTCACCTCACTTAACAAGAGTGTTCCTTATGGAAGAAACTTCCAGTAGCCTGATGAGATGAGTGATTCCCCTCCAGGCTTTTGTCATCCCAGCCTTCTTCCCTCCCTTATAGTGTCCTCGCATGCTGTCATCTTTTGTATTGTACCTGCATTTGGCACAAAATATTTCATCAACCCACCGAGGCTAGGGATCAAAGTCCACTGTCCTGTGTCCATCGTCATATGAAAGTATTTCCAAAACCCTTGTTTGACTCATGAATGAATGTGTGCCAGAGCATGTAGGATTAAGTGTCTCTGTTTCAATATTTTCTTGTGCTCTTGACTATAGGTTTTGAAACTGGGAGATACATTTCAATTTTACTCTATTTTTTTTTTACAGTGACTAAAGTCAATATTGCTGTTAAAGTCTGATATCTGCCCTGTATCAGGGAATACTAGTACTGCTCAATAAATGATCCTGTGGGCCGTGCACTGTGTTGTCACTTGAATCCTTTACCCTCTGCTAACATTACATTCTGCTTGGGGCTGGAAAGATGGCTCAGGGGTTAAGAGTGTCTGCTCCTCTTGTAGACAGCTGAAGTGTGCTTCCAATGCCCGTGTTGGGCAGCTCAAGACGTACATATAACTCCAGCTCTAGGGATCTGACCCTGTCTTCTGGCCTTCAAGGCCTGCATGTAAATACACACATACACATGTAGACACCCACGAATACACACACATAAAGGTAAGAACTTCCTCTCCATTGGATTGTTCATCAAATTTCCACTTCTTTGTTACGTTATTTGGATCACTTTGGTGTCACTCAATTGTCTTTTGTAAAGATCTCATAACTGATGCACTTTTATTAAATATACTTCATCTTTGTCAGAGAGCTCACTTGTGCTGGGGTTTGTAGTTGAGTTTTACATTTTTCTTCTTTTTGCATTTGTGGGTTTATTGTATGTGTATTGATGTGTGACTGAGTGTACGTGTGTGTACCACGTGTAGGAACACACAGAGGTTAAGAAGAAAGCATGGATCCCCTGGAACTGGCAGTTGTGTGTAGTCACAGAAACCAAACCTGGAGGCTCTGCAGCCACAGGGCACACTTCCTTGCACACGAGCCATCTCTCCAGCCCCAGCTATATATTTCCTTCCTTCTTCCTTTCCTCTAATTTCTACATGTGAATCATGGCGGCTGGTTATTTATAATGACTAGATCTATTACGAGGATGTACTAGTTATTCTATTTCTGTGATCAAATAGCTGACAAGAATCAGCTGATGGGAAGCAGCTTGTTTGAGTTTACAGGGGAGAAGGAATGCGGTCCATCCTGAAGGGAAGGCCTGGCCACAGGAGCTTTAGGCCGCTGGTCAGGTTGCATCTGCAGTTAGTACGGAGTGAAGGATGAACGTTGGTGCTTGGCTCCATTTTTCTTTATATTCAGTTTATGATGTGGCACTTCCTATATTTAGGATGGGTCTTCTCAGGAGAATTAACCCATCATATAAACTTCTCTCTGACATGCCCAGCCATTTGACTTCTGGATTCTAGATCTCAGCAAGCTGACAGTATTAACCATCACACTGCTTGCATTTTTAGTGTTTAGTGCGTCATTGGTAAGAGCAAGTCTTTAATACCCTACATTTAGGTTGGCCCTTTTAGTCGAAGGGTTTATTACATAATTATCTCCTTCTGGTAGATGCTATTCTTAGCATGGACTGTTAGCTTCTGTTTTCTCTTTTTTATACCTCCCCATCATACCTCGCCCTTCAAGGTCATTTTTGATCTATGCCCTTTGTCCTGTGTCTTGATTGATGAAATCATGTGGTCACAATGTCACCCCTGACTGGCTTCTGTGTTTGCCTCTAATCCTTTTACGTTAGCATGCCCCTGCTTCCAAGCACCTAACATCACATCATCATTCACAGAGTGAACTGTGTTCACCTGTTACCATTCGCTAAGATTATTAGGTTCCCTAAATCCCTGATTGCTGGAAATCACCTTCACTGGTGAGTACTGATAGGGCATGTGCTAATACTTAGGTTAACCACACAGCCTTTCAAATTCAGCAGCGTACTTTGACACAAAATTCTGAGTGTTGTAATAATTCTAAAACTGCCTACCTTGTCTATTTTATTAACTGTTTCTTTTCCTTCATTAGAAGTTCCGAGATATGCTACCTCTTCTGTATAATTGAAACATAACACCCTATATCCTTGGTCATAATTCTCTGCTCTCTACTTTCTCTGAACACACAGTACCCTCACTGCCTCCTGACTGCATATTCCCCTAAAGCCAGCGAGACACCACCACCATCTCATGAGTCAGATGCGGGAGTCTATACTTAGGTGAATTCTGGTCTCCGAGCTAAGGATTCTGGTTCCAGCTCTTCTGCCATCTCAGAGCCCCGTCTACTGCCACATTAATGCTTTCTTTCCTGCGATCTTTGAGAACATTTCTCAGATTTGTCCTTTGCACCAAGGATGAGACTTTGCTGCAGAGAGGAATTTAAATTTACTGGATTTAAAATCCAGTATGGAATTTCATTCTGGCTTTCCAGCTGCGCTGTCTCAAGCCACCCCTGATCTTGCATGGTCTTCAAGCACCTGCCTTGCTTGCTCCATTTTGCTTCACTGGATAACCTTTTCTTTCCTCCCCAGAGTTCTTGAATGACTTTCTATCTCTGCTTTTAGAGAATGTGGTTTTGAATTTTATGGAGGAGAAGGAATGCATTCATGTAAATTTATGTGGCTTCCTGCACACATAATTTCCAGAGCCCAGTCTTTCTCTGGCACTTCAGGGTCATTCCTTCTTTGTAGAGTTTATGCAGGTTACTCTTCCTACAAAACATGTGGCCTAGAAAACATGTTTCCTCTTTACTCAATTTCAGTGAATTAAGGTCTCTCAGAAATAACAGATCCTCTTGTTATCTCTTTGAGAACTTCAGAACAGTTCCAACCCAGTCTTTGAGAGGTCATGACCACTTCCATGCTAGAGGTCTGCGGGACTTAAGAGTGGAGCGTTTCTATGGTATTATATATGCTGCATGTGTAAATGTTTAAATTTAATAAGTCATTATTCTTTGATATACACACAAATAACTCCATGTGAAGACTTAGTTAGAAAAATGTGTGACTTCGGCTGAATTTTATGTAAATGTCTTCTTCACGTCTTTCTGTGGTCTTTTCTTGGCCAGGCTCTGTCAGGTACACATCACAGGTTAATGTATGCGGCTCTCCATCCAGCAATATCTCTTTTCAGTCTTCTTCGCCTAAGTGCATCCTGTACCCTCTGAAATACAGAAATATCTGCCCTCTCTCTGCAAGCTCTGAACCATGAAGGAAAGGAGGCCCTGGTGGCCATCCACTCGGCTATTTGCCTCTTCCAAAGGCATCTTACAAATAGAAAAACAGGGAAAGTGGCCCCCCTTGAGTCCAGAATCTTCCTCTCCTCACAGGTTAAAATTTCTGATTATCCTGTGAATGAATCTCTCAAGGAAAAACAAAGACAAAAACAATGCCACCGCCCAAGCCAGATCGCTTTGCTGCTAGCTTTGCCTGACTGTTTTCTGTTGTTAAGGCATGCCCATTGGGAGAGCATTCTCCTTTCCAGCACCAGCAAGCCGGAGAGTCTGACACCAACCAAACACACAGACTGTGCAAGCACACACACATACACACGCTTCCTTTCTAGTGTTTCCTGTGAGTTTTGCCTCTCAAAAGGCATGGAGAAGGGAGGGAGAAAAGCTATAAAATTCCTTCTTTCTGCATGCACAGACTTAAGCCAGGTCCCAGAATTTAAATGCATGATACAAGGAAAAGACTTCATAGGTCCCCTTTCCTCCCCAAGCCCTGCATATTACTATCTATGGCCGACTGTTTTGTGTATCTTGGTGATTACTATTTTGGATATATACCTTAATAATTACTATTTTGGACATATATCTCCTATATTTGTGGGTATCCTAACTGTATCTTGTATCCTTTGATATGTGTGTAAATAGTTTTTACTTTTATTATATATGTATATTGTATATATATAAATAGAAATATACTTATTTTTGTTTATCTATCATATATATATATATACGTATATATATATATATATATATATATATATATATATATATATATATATCTTTAGCTTTTACTTATCTTATTCATTTGGTGACAATGTAGAGAGAATGTCATAATGTGCACCTGGTCAGAGAATGACTTGTCGAGGTTGGGTTTGTCCTTCCATCACGTGATTCCCTGTGGTCAAACTTAGGTTATAAGGTCTGGCTACAATCACCTGTACCTGATGAGCCATTTTGTCTGCTCTTCATCAGTATCTTGATAGAGATGAGGCTAACAGGTGATTTCTTTTTATTGAGAAAAGGAAAAAACAAGTTTCTGCCTCCTCCCAGCCTCCCATTTCCCTCCCCCTCCTCCCACCCTTCTCCCCTCCCCCTACTCCTCTCCCCCTCCCTCTCCAGTCCAAAGAGCAGTCAGGGTTCCCTGCCCTGTGGAAAGTCCAAGGTCCTCCCCCCTCCTAACAGGTGATTTTTGAGGAAAACTTGAGAGATGATGAATGACCACTTTCAAAATGGCACAAAGGAGTTACTTTCCACTTTTGGGGTACTGTAGTGTTTACAGTTCTTTGAGGGGCTCATTTAAACAGACCATACTCCTCTGAACATGTATAATGGTTTGTGTGTGTGTGTGTGTGTGTGTGTGTTTGGAGGCAGACCTTGATTTTAGATTGTATGTGTTCCCTCATCTCCAGTTTCCAGAAACCAAAGGCATTGGAATCCATCAGTTTTCTGACACTCCTCATAGCTAATTAGATGGGGAGGGGGGTTGGGAAACATTGATTGCAATTTGAAAGCCTGCCCACACATGGACAGACTCATGGCCATGTCTTCATTCATGCAGGGACAATGAGGGACAAGGCCAGGGCACACAGCTGCCATCTGCAGACCAGGTCGCACTGGCACTAATGTCATATTTCATCAGCTAATTGGAGAGAGCAATAGCATGCTATTTAAGATATGCCATCAGAAGGAGAACCAAAGAGGTCTGAGAATGTGATCCAGGGATATATAGGTCATTGTTTGTTGAAGGTCGTGTTTCAGCATTAAAATAAAAATAGGAGCTGGGGAGATGCTTCAGTCTATAAAGTATGAGAACTTGAGTTTGAACCCCCAGCATCCATGTAAAAATCTGGTACAGTGCCCCACGCCTGTAATTTTGGCATTGAGGAAACATAGATAAACAGATTCATGGGACTTGCTGGCAAGGCAGTGTAGCCAAATTAGTATAAGCTTCAGGATCAGTGAAATATTATATTTTAAAAAATAAAGTGGAAATCAAGCAATTAAGATACTCAATGTTTATTTCTGAACTCCATGTGGACATGTGCACACATACATGCATATATATGGGGACATATAACCATACTCACATGTACCCATGTGTGCAATAACTGTAACATGTCTAAGTTAGCACTTCTGAATATTCTGAAGAAGACAGTCAGGTGTATAATATGCATTTTGAGGAGGCTCAATTCCATATTTTTGCCAAGCTCACAGGAGAAATTCACAGGGCCTGCTCACAGTCCAGACTTGGAAAGTTGTGGGGCTAAGACATTGTCTATTCTGTGAGTATAAATGTGAATGCATGCCCTACATACACACACACATGTAAATATGACTTGGAAAGCCTTAGGTAGCAACCCATCTGTTCAATAGCCTTCTTCCTCAATGCATTGAAAATTCAAAGACGCCAGCTTAGTTAAAGCATTTAATAAAGGGTAATGGCCCCTTTGGTCATATTGCTATCAAAAATGTCCAAGGCAGGAAAAGTTACCAACATGTAGAACTGGGTCAGAGACACGGGTGATAAACTAGTGCCTCATGAGGAGGAAATGCTTTAGAAAGCCAACTGGGACACTAAAGGAACTATCAGGTTCAAATCCCCATCAATCATGCACTGAACTCTGGCTTTAGTTTTCCGCTGAAAAAGGAGGGAAATGTTGGACAACACACCTACGAAAAAGAACTTGGCTATAAGTCAGGACATCTCCAATCCTGTATATTGATGACATGCTTCAATAAAGAAGTCACATCTGGTTGGGATATATATTTACATCAGGAAATCTGCAGGTAACTCGACATTCTTTCTTTCTTATAAATTGTCTCCTTTCTTGGCCTCTGTTCTCAGGATCAAGTTAAATGGAGCTGCTAACTTCTCCGAGGAAAGCACGTTGGAGAATTTCCTGGACAAAGTGATATTGAACGGTATTGATAAGAAAGACACCATGCATTATGGAAGAAACCATCTCCCCTGACATCTGCCCTGGCTGGTTTAGTAATTGAGAGAGGGAGGGAGGGACAAGCTGGCTAGGTGCTCTGAGCTGGAATGCATCCACACCCACCTAATTTTAACGTTGAGATTTGATTTGATTGGAGCTTTCTAGGATTTGTGAGAAACCAGAAGGGAGCTTATCCATGGAACTGAGGAAGCAGGAAAAGCAAATCTCTAAAATAAAACACAAAATCTATTTAAAAGTATGTCATTATACAAGAGAGCTGGGGAGATGGCTCAGCAGGTAAAATGCTTCTCATGCAAGCATGGGGACTTCAGTTCTGTCTCTAGAACCCACTCACACAAGAAAGCTACATGTGGTGGTCTGTGCTTGGAATCCTCGCACTGGGAATATAGGCATAGGCAGATTCTCCTAGGCTAGATGACTGGTCAGTTTAGACAGTTTGGCAAGTTTTTTTTTGCTAAACACCAGAGACCCCATCTCAAACTCCAAGGTGAAAAGCAACCCAGGGAGACTTCATACAAGAGCCTGTGTTGGGTCTCTTTCTCCAGAGCACACAGAATGGCCACTCATACTCCAATCCTAAGGTTTAAAGGCCTGCTGGAAAGCACAGTGCATCTGTTTTGAGTCTGCCCGACATCCATCTGAGGTGAGAATGGTCCCCACAAACTCCCCAGGAAAGAGGGAAAGCTTACATCCTGCCCTTCTCAGGTTGTACGTCATCAGAGCATTTATCACAATGACAGGAAAGAAACATGAACAGGAGCCTTTAAAGACCCTTCGCATAAATAACCTATGTGATAAAACTGTGAGGTCTGTGGGTGTCCCAAAGACTTTTCTTAATTCCCATTTCCTGGCGAATTTCCATGTTTTAGAAATAAACACAGCTGAGCATATTAGAAAGTGGCCGGGACCGTTTGGATCCTCATTTGTATTGTGAGAACCCTAATTTCTGACTCCATTAAAGATTTGCCTTTTCATATTCTTTATTGCTTATTTGTTTATTAAAATATAATTGCAACAATTCCCCTTCCCTTCTTCCCTTTTTCTGCTCCCATGTACTCTCCCTCTCTTTTCCATCCTCCCCACTTTCTCTCAAATTGTTGGCTTCTCTTTCTTTAATTATTATTGTTTCATATATATGTATGAGTATATAAATATCACCTGGTGAGTGTGGTTTTTGTTGTCTCTGTGTAAATGGTATTGAGGGTTAACTACTTTTATTGGGTAAACAAATAGAAGCCCCATTTTTGGGAAATAATAATTTTCCCTCTTAAGTAGTCATTAGTTGTAGTTTTGTCTAGTGGTTGGGACCTTACGGGATTACCCCCTTCTGGGTTAACATGTTAAAGTGACAATAGTAGGTGTTAGGAATATTCCTAAAAACAAGTCTCTCCATCGACCCAAATAATCGCAATCAGACCAAATCAGACTAAATTAAAAGATATCCAGGTTTAATTAGATGCCTGCACTCTTGGGTGTTTCGAGGTGGGAAATGGAAAGCTGATATGACCATCAAAGAGGAAGAGGAAAGACTACATATCTTTTTAGATCTTAAAACATTTTCTTAGATTAAACAACTTAAGCTTTTATGTCTCTCAATCTTATGTACGATACACCTCTTTTGTGAGTTTCTTTTTGGAATTTGGTAACAAGGAAAATGTAACTCTAATTGTTATAGAAGCATCACACTTCCTGATTCCCATTCACACTGAAGGGAACTGCGTCAAGCAGCACTCAACTTGATAGGAACTAAGACCCCATAAGAGAATATACGAATCAATTAGTGGTGGAAATGCGCTAGTGAACACATCAACTGGTGAGCAGTGGGGCCAAGTGGGTCCTCAGGACCTAAGTGAGTCGTGTGCTTACCCTCTCTTTTTCTCGCCCTTAACTGTGTGTGTGTGTGTGTGTGTGTGTGTGTGTGTGTGTGTGTGTGTGTTTGCAAGTGTGTTTTATTCATGTTAATTCATTTTTCTTGGTAGAATAGAGAATCCTTTGAGGTTTTGATGACCCTGAACTCCCTGTGAATGCAGATATATGCATAGAAGCAAGTAGTTCTCCCTTGGGTTTAGGTTATCTGAGCAGAGAATCCATTTCACTCTTAGTTCTTCAATGGATTGTGGAGATGAATCCCTCATTTCTCCCCCAATGAATGCGTGCAACTAGTGGAGTACACAATGATATTTCAGGGAAGAAAGGAGGAGTCATTTTCATTACAGCAGCTACGTATTATTTTTTAATCTGCTAGAAAAAAAGACTCAGTGTTTACTGGGATTTCTGATAACTCTTTTTTAGAATGAGGCTTTATTGCAAAATTGACTTAACCTAAAGTCAATTAAAAATACATGATAGTGGATTAGGGAGATGGCTCAGTGGGTAAAGAGCTTGCCATGCAAATCTGAGGATATGTGCTTTGACTCCCAGCACTCACAGGAAAATCTGGGCCTGCTCTTGATGTCTCAATACTAGGAGCAGATTCCAGACGATTGCTGGGGCTCACTGGTCTCCCACTCTAGCCTACCAGTGAGCTCTATGATCAGGAAGAGGCACACCTCCTCAATAACTAAAGAGGAACATGATAGAGGAAGACACCCAGCATCGACATCTGGCTGTAGTAATATGGGCGGCGGGGCTGCATCCCCAGCACCCCAGCTGCCTGGTCGACTAGCTTATGCCCCGAAATAACAACACACAAACTGTATTCATTTAAACACTGCTTGGCCCATTCTCTTCTAGGCTAATTCTCACATATTAATTTAGCCCATTTCTAATCATCTGTGTGTAGCACCCCAAGGTGCGCTTACCGGGGAGATTCTAGCCTAGTCCATCCTGGGTCGGAGCTTCATCCTGGGAGCAGGGCATGGCGTCTCTCTCAGGCGTCTGCTCCCGAGAGGAGAGCTGTTGAGACTGACCTCACTTCCTCTTCCTCCCAGCATTCTGTTCTGTTTACTCCTCCCACCTATCCTCTAACCAATAAAATGGGCCAAGGCAGTTCCTTTATTAGCCAATGACCTTCCTCCATCATCTGGCCTTACTACAAAAGCATGCACATGGGCATATACAGATCAACATGTACACACTCAGTTCTTAAAATGCAAGTTTATTTAGCACGTGAAAATGGCGAACATTCATCGGGTGCCGTGACAACAGTTTAATGGGTAAAGGACAACAGTCCTAGGGGTTGAAGTGATGGAATCATCAGTGCTTGGTAACTGTACAGCAGATTCCCAAACTCACATCTATTGACAGCTGCAGGTTTAACTCATCCATCCATCCATCCATCCATCCATCCATCCATCCAAAAACACATACATATGTCTTTTTCTTTTCCTGAAGAGGCTGACCCTTGTAGACAATTTGCCAATAAAAGATGTCCTTTATGTGAATGGTACTGTGCAGATGCTTGACCACTGGACCACTGGAATGCTGGGATGTATCCCCAGCTGTATTCTGATTAGAGCTTGTTGAATCTGTGGCCTTACACTGTTTGCAGCAGCCTCATGGACTGTGCACAGTACTAAGTTACCTTTGTTCTGTGCCCCACCGTGCTGCAGCTCCCAGATCCACAGCTGCAGCCTCAACTAGGGTCAATGAAAATGCAGAATCCCAGGCCAGTACCCAGCCTCCTGAGAAGAAACCACTTTTATGGAAGATGCAGGGTGGGTGTGTGTGAACAGCAAATGTAAGAAGCCCTGGTTCACTTTGTGGAAACTGAGACTCAAGACTCACATGGTAAGAGTGCCTGCGTAGTAAGAGTTGGGAAGGGGGAAGTGTAGCTGCTCGCCCCATGGAAAGGCTAGCCAAGAACCTTGCATGTAGCATGAAGTCAGTTTCCATAACTAAGCTACATATGGTGACTCCATGCCATTTTGCACTTTACTGCACTTTTGTGGATTCCTTTTTTTTTTTTTTAGTATAACAGAGACGGGTATCTTTATTGAACTCTGAAGTCAGATTTCAACTGCAATTAATTTTTAAGCTAACTACTTCTTACATACCCATTGTTTCAAATAACATCCATAATTTTATGAAGGGACAATAAAATACTTTTCCTAACCGCACATACATGGGTGTAGATTTCCTTTACAGTCTTTAATCAAACAACATATCACAGCAGGTGAATGTAATAATCCAGACATTAAAGAGAACTGCAGACATTAAAATAATGCTACTCTTCTTGCTCAATCGTTTTGTTCTGGGAAATTTAATATTTGCATCTAATACTTCAAATGCATTTATGTTTAATACATTAAAAATAACTTTTTAATGTATTAAAAATGCATTTCCCGGATTCCTTTTTTTTTTAGACAAGGTTTATGATGTAGTAAGAACTGGGCTGGAACTAGCGAGAGGTTATCCGGCACCAGCCCTCTGAATGTTGATCATTGATAGCCACCATCATCCTGATCCTGAACTCCTGACTACCTCCGGAGGAAGCAGTACAGCTTCTGTGTCCATCTTACTTCAGGTGGTTCCACAGGGACAGGACCATGACCACAGCCCTGGGTGGCTCAGGGCTGACCATTGGGTGAAGCTATGCATACCTCACATGGAGAATGAGTTCTGCTGTGCCATGATATTCGCTGGGTCATTCCCAATGACCTACAGCCTGCACTAATGGAGTGATTAAGAATTTCACTGCTGGTAACCTGTACTGTGGGAGGTCAGGAGGCCATGTGCCTGAGGTGAGGATTCTGGAGGCCCAACTACTTCAGCTGTTGAGAAGTGGGCTTTCCTGGCTGTGAAGCAGGTTGAATTTCAGGACAGGGAAGATAGGAAGAGTGATGAAAGAATCATTCTTGGGGAATTGTGCTTCTTGGATAAACTCCTGCTGTTATTGGTAATTTGATTTTACTATTCCCATTTTTCAATATTTTTGAAAGCTTTTCCTCGTCTTTACAAGTATGAGAAAGTTAAATAAAGCCAAGTGGAAGCCTTCCAATTGACCATTAACATTAAAATATGATTAAAATATGATCATTATAATAACAAACCTTGGGCTTATTTGATCCATGCATTAAGTGCTAGACAATTTACATACATTAGTAACTAATTTACTCTCTGACATGCAAGGAGATAGACAATGTTTAACATCAAAGCAATGATGTATTGAGATGTGGAATTATCCCATAGCCTGTTCATGGCTACACACACTCTAGTGGGAGACCTAAGATCTTAAATCACTACAGAACATGCTCCTGGGATGTGAACACTGCCCCTCTACTGTCTTCTGCCTCCTTTTTTTCTGGTGTATGTGGATTGATGAGTCATTGCCCCGTGCCTGCCATGCATCATTCTCTCTGACTACTTTCAAAGATCACTTTTTCTTCTTGGTTTTCATCAGTTTGGCTCTGACGCCTACATACTATTTATATCTGTTAACCTCTCTCAATGTGGATCATTTTTCTTTCCACACTTGAAAATATTTGATTATCTCTCTTTCTTCTGTGTTTCTTGCTTTTGATTTTGGGTCTATTGTTTTCCTATTTTACAAACTCCAGTTGCATAGAAATGAGACATCTTGATATTTTCTCACAAGGTTTTGAAGATATTTTAAAGGCTTTTTTTCTTTCTCTTGTCATTCATATTTGGAAATTTTATTGATTTGCATTCAAGTTCCACATTTTTTTCTTTCCCAAGTCACTTAGGCCTGTGATTTCCTTAGACCTATGCTATATACTTATTTCTGATGGTAAATTTTAAAGTTTTATAGCTTTTTGATAATGTTTATCTGATGAGATTTCCATTGTTTTCACTTATTCTTGTTATTAGCTTTGTTATTACATTTATTTATAATCTTCCTTTGCTTATACCAATATTTTAAGCAACTCCCAACTAGCCTCATATATTTTGTCTTCTTTTGAGTGTGAAATAGTGAACAATTATTGAAATACTGAACAACGATGAGGGTAGAAAGAGGGGAGGTGGGAGAAGGGGAGGGAGGGAGGACTACAGTTGACATGTAAAATAAAAAAATGTTTAAATAAAAAGTAAATAAATCCTTTTGTCATTGTAAACTGTGCTGTATGAACTATAAATTCTCTTACATCCCTACGAAACGAATTGGGTTTCTTTCCTAGAAGCTCTGTTTTCCTGATGTGAGAGGCAGCTTGCATTTCAGGTCAGTATTCCAGGCTCCAGCTGCCAGGACGCCACTCACACACATTTATGGCTCAGCTGGTGATTTGGGTGGGTTGGCTAGGACTCAGTATTCCCTTCTCTGTCTTTTCCTTTCCAGCCTTTCCTCTATGACCGCATTCCCTATCCTCTGGTGTCTACAGCAGAATGACTGCAGATTTATCACCATTTTTGTTGTGTTTCCTTGTTTTTGAGGCTACATCTTTCTCTACAATATGGCTGTCCTGGAATTCGCTCTGTAGACCAGAGTGACCTCCAACTCCCAGAGATCTAGCTGTCTATTGCTCCCCAGTGCTGGGATGGAAGCCATGTCCTACAATGTCCGGTTGTAAGGGTTTCCAACTGCCCTGCCTAGGGTAGGCAAGTAGCTCGAACACTGACAGCCCTTGCTTGAATGACGGCATTCTCATCCAGGCTCCTGTGACTCCAACTCCAGACTGTCTACTTCTTCACTCCCCAGTGTCTTTAGGTAACTGTTCTGGTATTTTCCAGAACATGCTGTCATCAGAAGAGAACACTGAAATGAGAATCTCAGTCATGGCAGAGGAAGGAACGTGACACTCATTTCTCAGCTGCTGCTTCTCTCCAAGTGCTGTGGAAATTATTCCATCTGAAAATACAGGAAAAAAAATGGTTCCTAATGCTCTTATATAAATGGAAATATGGGAAAAATGGGTCTTAATGCTCTTATAAATGCTCTCTGTGTGTCCTGTCCTTTGATTTAAAGTTGGGATATATTCATCTTGTCAATTTGATAATCCATCCATTTTTGCTGTCTTCTCAGCTCTGAGTCATATGTGGCACAACAAGAAGGAATCTAATGTTTGTATATAGGATTTTTCCATGATGCCATCACTATGAAATAGACTTTGTGTTCACATTTCCTAGTTAGGAAAGTGCACTCAAACATCCCCTCTGGTAAATGACATCTCAACACCTGGGGATATGCCTTGGGCAGTGCGAATATGTCACAGACACTCAAGATGGCATCTTGGGTGGCTTACAGCCACCTGGGTATGAGTACCAGGATTAGACATTTCTTCCCATGCTTCACTGGGAGGTTTCCCTCTAAAGAGCTCAGGAGGTTCAAACTGCAGTCAACAGACTCGATTTTTGCTTTATAAATAAAGTTTTATTGTTTATTCACTTACATGATAGTGTCTATTGATTAGTGCTATAGTATCGTAGCCTGATGACCTCGAGGATTCACTGACGCTGAAAGGAAAGTTTCCCAATGCTCTAAGGCCAGTTAATAGAAGGACTGGTAAGGACTATCTGAACATTTAAATTAAACAAACAGACCACAAAACTCCCACCATTTCAATCATTCAAGAGAAACTAAAATTTTGCCATTTCACTTTAATATTGAAAGCACTGATTTTAGTAGGTGTACATCTAAATATATGCACACCCAAAACTTATTTTTATCAGGACTTCTACTGAATTTGGGCTTTTGTGCGAAGAAAAAAAAAGTGATGTCTTCACCTATGTATTCTAAGCAACAGATCTCCATACAGAAACAAGAATATAGATTTATTTTTAAAGCCAAACTTGATAGTTTCTGTTTTTTTTTTTTGAAACAATATCAAGGGAAGGTGTAACACACGTTTCATGAAGCAGTGCATGAATGATCACCACACAGCCTCAGACAGAGGCTGGGAGAAATCACCATGACATCATTATACAATAGTACTTGGATTAGCTACAGGAGCAGCAACTGGGGAGTGTCAGCAGAAGTTACAAACTCTCCGCACTCCAGGTTTCAAAAGCTAATAGGGAGAGAGAGAGTCAAAAATATCTTTGTTTAGTTTTGAGACAGTCTCACTCAGCAGTCTTGGCTGTCCTGGAAGTCACAGAGATCCACCTACCTCTGCCTCCTGAGCACTGGGATTAAAGGTGTGTGCACCACCCCAGCCAACTCCAAAAATGCCTTAATAAGATTTACAGTACTTCTGATACATATGCAATTTGAGAATGAGTTTCTCTCTCTCTCTCTCTCTCTCTCTCTCTCTCTCTCTCTCTCTCTCTCTGTGTGTGTGTGGGGGGGGTGTCCCCATCTTGTTTTATGAGACAGGGTCTCTCACTGGGATGTGTTACTTGATGAGTAGGTGAGGTTGGTTCAGCAGCAAAAGTCACAAGATCACCCTACTTTCTTCCTCCTCAGAGCTCAAATTACAAACATGGGGCACCGTATATTTGCCTTTTAATATGGATTCCGGGTATTAATGTCAGACCCTCAGGTTGGCAGGTCAAGGCCTATACTAACTGAACTCTCTTGATCCTAGACTCTTTCACTAGGAAAATTAGCTCCAATAACTATTTGCAATTATCTGCTTGAAATGATTAATTGCTATACATCCATACATCAATTATGAGGAAAAATCCCACACTAACATATGCTACATATTCCTGTTTGTTCCGGAGTTTTCCAAATGGTAATAGTAATTAGAAAAGAAGTTTAATAAAATCTACCAAGTTCAATAAAAACAGGAGTATACACAGCAACAAACCAAAACCGTGCACAGGAAAGGTTGACTAGAATCTGCTTGTGTTTCATGATCCAATTTCTGTTCTATTCACTTTGATTACATGATGCCATAATTGCAAAATTATTAAGCCCTAAAGTTAATTGTGAATGAACATTTGAGCTAAGCAACAATCTGATCAATAAAAGCCTGGAAGGATGTAATTGTGTATGGGTTTCTCAGCTGTGGTGTTCATTTCGCAGACAGTAGAAAAGCCTTTGCTGGGTAATTGGTGAATGGCAGACAGGTTAGAAGGAAGGCGATGGCGGACAGGTTAGAAGGAGGCCTGCATGGACTGGCTCTGCTCTTGCCCAGTTTCTTCCAGCCTCAGAATTGCCAAGTCTCCCTTTACAGCCAGTGTATGTCTACACGGGGGTTAAGACATCTGCTTGATTTGACTTAGATAAGGACAAGATGGAGCAAAGCACACAGAGGGAATAGAAAGCACAACCAACCAAAGCCAGTGATTTGGCATTGTGTAGCACAGGATAATAGCAAGCTGATTGCTTCAGTCACTCTCAGCTGTCACAACATACGATGGCGTCAGCTGTCTGAAAGGGCGGCTCTGGTTTGCATTTCCCTGACCACATGTGCTGAAGCACGTCTCATGTTTCTCTTGGCCACATTATCTCTCTGAAGAAATGCCTATGCAAGTTCTTTTATTTCTAAATTGTTTGCTTTTTTTTCTCCTGTTGATTTATACTCATTGCTAGTAAGTTTTGGAAATTAACCTTTTACTAGAAGTATTGTCTCCCATTCTTTAGGTTTCTTTCAGACTCTATTAACTGTCCAACTCATTGATTTAGACCTTTGTTCTCCCTCCCTTTCGTGTCAGATCCAGGAAGTCACTATCATGGCCAAGAGCATGATAGCTTAATGCTATCCCATATTTAAATCAAGGGTTTTGCTCTTACGGTTTAGGTTGAGACATTTACGTCTAACATATTTCGTGCTGATTTTTTTTTGTGCTAGATGCATGATAAAGAGCCAGAATTAACTAACAAATTAACTAGTTAGTTAAAAACCAATTAATTGATAGATTGGTGGTTGAGGAATTCTGCATGCGGACTTCCAGTTTTTCCAGCATCACTTGTTGAAGAATTGTCTTTTCCCAAGCTGTGTGTGCTCCATTAATTGTGTGTTTGTGTCTTTCTTCTGCATCACCGGTCTGTCCGCCTGCCTTCACATTGGTAAATTGTCTTACAGGTCCTGTACATTAGGCACTCTACATTGTAAATATATTTACAGAGAAGGAGACACAATGTATTCAATCCCATTCCTCTTTTTCAAATTGTTCTGGCTTTCCTGGATATTTTGTTACTCCATATAAATTTTGGTATTGTTTTCTATTTTTAATAAAGATGCCAGTATGATATTAATGAAAATAGCATTGACTTTGCAGATCTCTCTAGGCAGTGTGGGCCTGGTGAAGATATTAATACTTTCAACTTGCAGACATGAGATATCTTTCTTTTTGTATCTTTGTAGTTTTTAGTGCCCGAGGCTTTTACATTTTTGATTAAGTTTATTCCTGAGTATTTTATTCTCGTTTTGTCTATGTACGTTGTTTTTTTTTTTCTGCTCAAATCCCCCGAAGTGAGGCTTTATTCATTCTTGTTGATCTATTGGTGTATACTCATTGTACACAAGACAGGGTTACATAAGGATATTTTCACATCAGTGTAGAGTGTATTCTGGCCATATTTCCATCTGCACCTTTATACCTTCATTCCCCCCACTTCTCACCCTCTTCAGTCCCTCATGTCCCTGTGTATATTCTAAATACACAAATGGAGCATGTTGCAGGATGGATGTGGTATGGATGTGTGTCTGAAAGTGAGGAACTTCCACCAAACCAACCATCTGTGACTAACTATTCAGTGTGTGTTCTTAGAGACCCCCTTGGTCAATTTCTGGAAATCCTGATGGGCAGCTCTGTTTTCTACCCTTGCTTTCCACTTCCCCTCCTTTCCTTTTGAAAAAGATGTGCTGGTACATTAAAACTAGCAGGATGGAGCATGTCAGACTAGCAAGGGAGCGTGTTATCAGACCGCCCAGATGTTCGATGCAGCTCTGCAGGGCTCTGCATCTCAGTGGGTTGGAATCTCCCACAAGCCTTGTGATATTTTGGCCCCTGTTCTGATCATTTCAAATTCTAGAATTTTCCTCTGTCGCCTCATTCAAAGCTATTGTTTTAGTTTGGCGGGTAATATACTCAATACAAAGAGATGATAATAATAACCCCACAGATGTTTTCCAGAGTTAAAGTATTTCTTCTGCTGTCTGTTTAACTTTGCTCTGGCCAGAATGCTCAGAACCATGGCCGCATCCGGTAGGCTGAGATGTTTCTCCTTTGTGTTCTTGCCTTGGACTTCTTCTCCTCTAGCCTTCCAAACATCTTACAATGGTATGGGATAAAGAAGAGAGTGTCTTCCATAGGTCCCTTGAAAGATCTCAGTTGCCTTCTGCATAACCACATTTACACAATAGAACAAAGTGTTGCGACTTTGATTGGAGAATCTGCTTCTTTTTGCAGTTATCAGTAATGGCGAGAAGATTCATAACTGGTCAAGGTACAGGGAAGAAATGACCAATCAATGCTCAGCCATAAATGGGACATGTATAACACTCACTCCAAGGCTCAGGGAAGGTCTCAGAAGAGAGTGGGAAGAATGAAAGAATAGGAATGAGGGGGAGCAGTGAATACTATCTTCTAGGAATGACTTGGCTGACACTCACACCAACAGCAGCTAAGATAACCTGCATAAGATCTCCACAAGACTGGGCTTTTGAAGTAAGAAGGACTCAAGGGGCCCCAGCACTTATGGATGACTTGTGCATAGGGAAAGTTTGATGGACAAGGAAGAGAGACTTTTTCTTTAGTCATACAGTTATTGTTGAGGTACCCATGGTTCTGTGAAAAGAAGAGAAGAAAGCAGAAGTTGATGAGGTCAGATGAGAAAGTTGACTAAAGGGAGGTGTAGAGATCAAGAGAGAGTAATAGGGGGTAGATATGAACCAAATATATCATGCAAACATATGAAGTGTCATAATGAAACCAATTTATGTATAATTACTATTAATATATGCTAATAAAATACAAACAAAAAGGGCTTGATTATACTACTTGATTATAATACTATTCATTCTCTTTGGGATTTGCAGAGTTGGGGAAATCTCTTGTGTGGTTCTGAACACATCACGCTTGTATCTATGGTTAACTCAGGATGTCTTCATCAGCCTCTAGACCCCTGCCCTTTCTCTCCATCACAATCACCTGCTACTGGGAGGAAATAAGGCAGCCAAAGCATGGTCCCTCTTTCCTCTGGGATGGTGCTGTGTTGACCATGAGAAATTCTTGGATCATATGCTGTCACAAGGCTGGGGATCAGTGACCCTTCTCTAACAACAGACTCCTCCCTTAGACCATGTGGTCAGCTCCCCACAGACACTGTCAGTTTTCCTTTCTCTGATGAAGTACAACTCCTTTCTCTATAGACCTAGGAAAACACACAGATTCCTGTTTCACTAGCATTAGGGTGACAATTATAGACCCCCCCTCCCCACGGAGCTTTCTTGTTTTAGGTAGAGGACACCTAAAACTCCTTTGTGTCTCTTAACCTTCTGCCTTAGACACTCAGCATTTCTTTCTGACTTAGTCACAAAAGTGGACTCCCTTCTAAATTTCACTTTGGAATTTCAAATGAGGTTCTCAATGGTCTTTTTTCTTCCACCCAGCTAGAGGTAGCAAGAAACCAATTTTGATGTGTTGTTCTTGTCTTTTATATTTTTTCTTTCTTACCCCTATTTTTCCTTTGAGAAAGTCTCTGTAAATATCCCAGGCTAGCCTTTAACTCTTGGTCATCTTACCTCAACCACCCCATGTGGAGATTACAGACATGCAAATTCACATTCAACTCAATATATTTTTGATATATTTTCATAATTTACCCAAAGCCTCTCACTAAATTCACCTCTTTAACCCAACGTTTCTTCCCAAAGATAGTATCTTTTTTGGAAATTTAGCACTGAAGTTTCCCTGCAGGGCTTGATGCTTCCTCTTTTCTCCTTCAGGGACTCGAACATTTCTTTAATCTCTGCAAACTTCGCTTTCTCTTTAAGTTATTACTAATAATGACCATTTGGAAATGTTCTGAGAAGTTGCCATGACAGTTTCAAATAACCCAGCCAATGCCTTGTATGATCATGCAGCTTCTGACAGTTTGAGGAAACATATTTACTTATTTATTAAACACATTAGAGTTTGTGCCTCAGACCTCATGCACAATAGGCAAGTATTTTGCCATTGAGTTACACAGAATCATCACTATCCTTTTCTTTTCAATTTATATTTTGAGACAAGGCCTTGAACTTGCCTTGTAGCCCAGGGAAGTCTTGAACTTATGACTCTCATCCCTTGTTCCCATCATCTCTGCAAGCAACCGAGTTTACAGATCTCTACCACAATGTTGAGGGTTGCATATACTTTCTTCTATTCCTATTTCTCCTATTCCTCCTTGATCATCTCTCAGCTTCTTTACTGTCGTTATTGGGCCTGGATGATTCTTTGTTTGGGTGGGGGTAGAGACCGTCTTGTTCAGGGCAAGGTGTTTGATGATGTCTTGACCCTCGGCCAGCTACATGCCAATTGAACCTCTCCACAGTAGCATATGCGACAATCCAAACTGTCTACAGACATTGTCAAGTTTCCACTAGGAGGAAACACATTCTGATTGAGACTCTCACTGCTCCAACCCTTTCTGTTGCACATCTGTGCATGTTCACTTGTGCCCATAGATAGAAGTCAAAGCAGACAATGAGTACATGATTTGTTTCTCACATTCCTTTCAACAATGCATTAACATCCGAGCTTGTAGTCTCTCCTTCAATTGCACTTGAACGCATTGTTGTATATATGTGACTGCAGATGCAGCCACAGAACTTACATGCAAGTCAGCAGACAAAGCCTGCTGTAGGCTCTCACCTTTCTCCTTGTTTGAGGTAGGGTCTCTTGTGTGCCACTGCCTACATCCAGCAGGAGTTCCAGCTTTGGGGTTCTCCAGTATCTGTGTCCTGTCTCACTGAAGGAAGGCTAGGAGCACAGACCTGTGCTATTAAACTATCTTGATTTCTGCAGATTTTAACTCAGGGCCTCATGTTTTATCCACTGAGCCATTGTTCCAGCCTTATTTCACATTTCGATGAAAGGTGTACGGACATTGTGGGGTTCTTAACCTCAGACAGTGCCATCGCTCCAGAGACACTGCTGGCATGCCTCCTCTTCATCAGAAGGTGTCATGTTTCAGCAGGCTCTCTTCCCATTGCTAGCTCCATTCATCTGCTCTTGATTTCCAACATTATTAATCAGATGATGGGGTAAAAAGTCTTCAGGGTGATTTAAATACGAGTTTCTAGGATCCAGATTGCTCCCTGCCCATCAATCCATCCATCATCCAAAAGTCACTCGAATCACAAAGAAATCTGGACACATCTCAAATTCTATAACCCAAGACCATATGGTGGACTGCTACAGTGTTTCCCGATTCCAAAACTCTGAGATTTTATGATTTCAGTATTCATATTCATTATAAAAACATTTCTGTCCATTCCCATCTCCCTTAGCACCTTCCTTTTGGGCCCCAGGATACCCCAGGTACCTCCAGATTGACATCGTATCAAGCAGGAATAAGCAGTGATTGATAATGAAATCTTAGTTAAACGTCAGCTCTGCTTGGATAATAAAGTTCTTCACATCTGCTTCCAGTTTTTTGCTGCCCTTGGGTGCCTCAAATACTTTTATTTTTCAGGTTCTCTAGGCTAGATCTCCCCCTGACCCTTTCTTGCCATTCCTCTCCTTTCCTTCTTCCCTTGCCACCCTTTCCTTGGTTAATCTCTTTTTCTTTTAAAGTCCAAATAGGATTCATAACCCTCCTCTTGCTATTTACCCTTGTAACCCAAGGCAAGTGCTGGAGACTGCCACCAAATTCGATGGGGTGCTGCAGCTGTCGAAGCTTACTAGATTTAGGGCTATCATTTATCTCCCCCCTCCCATGTAGTCACTACTGCCCTCCAACTTTCTACCTTTCCAAACTCAGGGCCCAGAGGAGGAACATCTGCTTTTCCTGCCACTCTGAATAATTCATGCCAGTTGGCTCCAGCCTGGCCGTCTCACTGGCCCGCTCCATACCAGGGGAGAGAGGACCTTTCAGAATTTCTCAGACATGGGTTTAAAAAGAATAATATTTTAAACCTTTAGACTCTTCAACTGTCTTCTCCAAAACTGAGTTCAATGCAGTTCCAAATTCTTCCCGGGAAGTGCAACCAAGGGAGCACGTGACCTACACAGAGTTTGGGGACTGTGTTATCCAAGTGTGTATTTGGCTATCTCTGGTGTGATTGGAGCTCAGCAGGGCTCAGGGTTCGCAGGAAAGACAAGGGAGTCCCACCCACCAGAAGTTTGCTCATGAGGCAGGAGAGGGCTTAAATGGAGGAACCACTCCATACCAGCTGAAAAGACACCTGGGCTCACAGTGGAAATGCTTGTAAGCAGTGTGAGCAGCAGGGCTGCTGCTTTTGTTTCTTTTCCTGTTGCTGGGATACCATTCTCTGACAAAGGCAACTTACATACAGTTGGTGCTGTACACGACGTGTGGATATGCTGCTTTCTGTCGAAATGCGGTAGGCTTCCCAGGGGCCACATTGTTTGGACTTGGTGAGCCGGGTAGGGAAGTATGGTGGACTGGGAGAGGTAGATGAGTATGATCTGAACATACTTTATAACATTCCCAAACAACTAATAAAAAGCAAGAGAGAAAGACAATTTAAGGGAAAGGGGGTTTATTCTGGCTCTCAGCTCAGGGGTACAGGGTACTCAAGGGAGCAGGAGGTTGAGGCAGCTGGTCACATCCAATCCACCATGAGAAAGCAGAAAGTGATGAACGCATACTCCTGCTAGGCTCACTTTCCTCTCTGTTTTACACAGTCCAAGATCCCAGTCAGGGAATGGTTCCCACACCCAGTATTAACTGATATCCCACATCAATGAACACAGTCAAGACAATTCCCTATAGGTGCGTCCAACACACAGAGACCCATCTCCTAGGCAAGATAGGATTCTGTGAAGTTGACAGCACTGATCACCACTGCATCATCAGACATCACTAGATGCTGAGAATCAGCAGGGGAGACCTTATCTGCCCTTATGTAAGATTCACCTTCAAGGTCAGGGTCTAGATAGTAACTGCTATTCACTTGCTTGCAAAGCCATCACCTGTGATGAGGGCAGCGTTCCAGTGATCTGGTACCTTCCTGAGTGTTCATCTATACAAGCACTCACAGTGACAGCATTTACCCAGGCCCCTCCCTGCGCCCCACTCTTGGATTTCTAAATCAGCTGAGCCCATCCTGCTCCCAGCTTCAAAGAACAACATTCCACATGGAGAAGCAATTAAAATGGTAGCCCTCCTGCATTTAAAACTGTAGTATGTTCTGGATGAAGGTTACAAGTAGACAGTGCTGTAAGCCCTTCACATGAGCTAAAGTCACATGAGCTAATGCCCCTGGCTTTCTGGAATTGTTCCTCTCCTCTTCCACAAGCAAGACTTGAGCCTGGCCATTTGAGAAGGCACAGACACACTTGGATTGAATCACACTTCAGCTAGCACAGCTTTTCCATGCTGAGGATCAAGCTCACTCAGCTCTCACCCCCACCATTCACCTGGAATGACTCACTCCCTGTTAAGAGCCTCACAGAAAGAGGGAGGGAGGGAAGGATGGCTGGCCAAGCACATGAACTAGGACCAGCTGCAAAGACTGGTTTTGTGATGTTAAATTGGCTCCTTGACCCACATAATGCTGTGTCTGTAAAGAGCTGATTCAGCTTCAGAAGCCCACAGAGCTTAATTGGAGTTTACTGCTGCTTAATGCACTTTTTCCTATTTGTGTCCTTTGCTTAGATTTCCTCATTTTATCTTTGGTTTAGCAACACAGGTTCCTGAACAGCTGCCAGATGTGGCTCCCAGCTTTGGCCAGATTTCCCTCTGAGTAGTATGGATACTAAAAATAGAAAAGCCAGAAGTTGGGATTTCCTGTCCTTCCAAGAATATCTAGAAGAAGTTTTTTTTCCTTGTTTGTTTGTCACCATGAAACATTGTAGACTTATTTATTCCCTGCTTTCTCCATGCTCATAAAGCAGTTATTTGGTATCAGTGTTGGGTCTTCATAGGGCAAAAGTCAAAATAGAAGGTGTACTTTCAGACCAGAAGTGCCAAATGTCACCTTGTTGATGAAAACATCCAGAGAATGGTGGTAGAAAATGTGGCACCTTGATATGTTGACTGTTATAGAGGATCCTTGGGAACCAACTGAGGCTAGAAGAGACTCATGATGCCGAGTCTTGATGGGATTTAGATTCACACTTCTGGACACGTATGTAAGGAATTGTCTAGATTAGGATAATTTTAGTAGGAATACCCATCCTAAATGACAATGGCACCATGCCATGAGATAGTATACCAGACTGAATAAATAGGGGAAGAGATCTTAAATAGTGGGAGGCTGTTTATTGGTTCCTGACCACATGGCTAGCTTAGACCCAAAATAATCACACAGAAACTGTATTAATTAAATAACTGTTTGGCCCATTAGTTCTAGCTTCTTATTGGCTAACTCTTACATATTAATTTAACCCATTTCTATTAATCGGTGTATCGCCACATGGCAGTGGTTTACTGGCAAAATTTCAGCATGTCTATCTACGGTGGCAGCTCCACGGCCTTTCTCCAACTCTGCCCTTCTTTCTTCCAGCATTCACTTTAGTTTTCCCTGCCTAGCTCTGTTCTTTTGCCCTATTACAGGCCAAGATGGTTTATTTATTAACCAATAAAAGCAACACATAGACAGAAGGACCTCCCACACCAAGATGAGTACCAGTATTTACATCTTTCTGTTTCTTGAATGTGGATACAAGCTGCTTCAAGATCCTATTGTCTTGACTAGCCTGCTGTGATGGACTATGAACCCTAAAACTATGAGCTAAGCTCCTGCTGTTTTGACTAGTCTGTTGTGAGAGACTGTGGATCTTCTAACTGTGAACCAAAATAAACCTTCCTTCCTTAAGTTGCTTTTGCCACATACTTTGTCTCAATAACAATTAACTAATCAAATTATTTCTTTCTTCAATCTGTTTATCAGCCTAAAGACCAGATCTACAAAGAGGGACACAATTTCCTTCCACTTCTTTCCTGTTATTTCATTAATTAAAGATTTCACTCCAAGGTCATCAATTGACTCAGCATATAAAAATGTTGCCATCTATCTGAGAGTCGTTTTCATCTTTACAGAAATCACTCACATACCCTGTGTCAACTGCACCCCTATTCCTGTTCTACTAGGCAGCAGGCCTATAAGTTCTATGTTGAACCAGATAAGTGGGCTATATTCTTATGTATGATGCAATCATCTTGCCTTTCTTTCCTCCTGCACATCTGCCTAGTGCCAGTTCATTTTTATTGACTCAGATGATTGACTGTTCAGCAGAATGGGGATGATTCTTTTTGGCCCAACAAAGATAAAGACAGGCTTAACTTGGCCACTTATGAAAGCCCAACATGACTGAAACTAGTATAACCCAGGGCTATCTCGTGTCTGAAGATGCATAAACAATTTCTCCTACCAGATCCATTTTCTCTCCAACGCTTTTTCTCTTTATACTCTATTAGAGTATTTGATGGTAATGTTTCATGTCTGTCTCACACCATTAGTATTAGAGAAGCTGACATAAAACATAACAACGAGGTTCGGGACCCAGCAGCTCTTCTGAAGTGTGACCTGCTTACCTCATTGCTGTCTGGGACATGACTTGCTGTGTTGATACATCTGACAGTATTTTTAAATGTGTTGCTCACATGAACTCAAGGCAGCTGTCCTGTGGTGACTGCATGCACCATACCTGCACAAAATCAAACCAGTGGAAGTGAAACAAGAATGAGGGAAGGGCTCATGAAGTCCCAGTCGTCTCTGAGGAGCTATTGACTGACAACTAATGGCTGCAGGGGAGGAAGAGTTAGGTGCCTTTAGAACTGTGGTTCTAAGAGTCTATGCATGCTCTGGTGAATAATGCTACATCTATGACCATAGGAGGCAGCACTAAATGCACTCAGTGGGTTTAAAAATAAATTACATCAAAATGGGAAGGAAAAGAGATAGGGGATAGAGGGAAGATTGGGGAGGTAGCTTTGATCAAAATACAAACATAAAATTTTCTCAAAAATAATTTCTTTTGATGTGTCCTTAAATGTGCTCATTGGCTACCATTTTATTTATTACATATTTAAGAAATAATGCGAAAATTCTTTTAAAGTTATCATGGTTTAGTGAGAAAAAAGTTAAGTGGACAATTAAAATCCAGTAAGATGACATGTTTGGGATTTTAAATGAGTAAACTATTTTATTGTTAAAAATCATCATAAGAGAAAAACAAAATTGATATGCCAGAACTTAAAATACATTAGCCTTAATGGTTTTTCTCATTAAAACAATTGTTTTTAGGATTTTGTTAATTCATTGAGAATTCCATACAATGTATTTCAATTGTATACACTGCCCACTCTTTCTCTTGTCTCCTTCCACAGCTACCCTCACTTCTCCATCACTCTCAGCCTCTTTTCTTCTCTTGTTGCTGTTGTAATCCCGGTTCCATTTGTTCTGCCCATATAGTCGGGGGTATAGAGTCATCCACTAGAGTGTGGTCTCCTTTATGAAGGGTCATACCCTTAAAACAAACCAATTCTCTCTTCCTACAAGCTGGCAACTATCAATAGCTCCTCAGTTAGACATGAGGGCCACTCAGCCCCTTGCCGCTCCATGTTGGAATGTCGGCTGACTTGATCTTGTACAGGTCTTACGTAGGTAACCATAGCTCTGAGTTCATAGACAGAGGGCATTTAACATATTTAGTTACAATAGTACAAGTTAATTGCTCTAGTCCTCCTGACCCTTGGCTCTTACTTTTTTTCTGACCCTTTCTCCACAATGGCTCCTGAGACCTGGAGGTGAGTTGAGGGGTGACATAGGTGTGATTATTTGTAGTACTCTTTTTGGACGGTGTAGCTTTCATTTTAGGCTGTCCAAAGTGCCTAATTACAAAGATGGATTCAGGGACTGTTGCTTAGCCTCAGCTGTATTTTTACCTTCTTCTACCTGAAAGGCTTTGGAAGATTATTCAACAGTTTTGTGCCTTGGTTTCTTCATGAGTAAAATGAGGTCATAATAGTAGGCTGAGCCAAAGGTACGGTGAGTGAGCAATGAAACTGTTTTTGTTTGGGTCACTCTTACTGTGATGAAACACCATGGCCAAAGCAACTTGAGGGGGAAAGGGTTCATTTGGCTTATATACCCTGGATCACAGTTCATTGAGAGAAGCCAAAGAAAGAACTCAAACTAGGTGAGAACCTGAAGGCAGGACCTGATGCAGAGGCCATGAAAGGGTGCTTTTACTGACTTGCTCCCCATGGCTTACTTAGCCTGTTTTGCTATAGCACCCAGGGCCATTAGCCCTGAGGTACTGACACCCACAATTTACTGACCCCTCCCACATTAATCACTAATTAAGAAAATGCCTTACAGGCTTGCCTACTGCTTGGTCTTTGGAAACATTTTCTCAGTTGAGGTTCATCCTCTCAGATGACTCTGGCCTGTGTCAAGTTGACATAAAACTAGCCAGCACAAGAGCATATATACAAGGGAAGTTCCCAAACATTCAATAAGGTCATCTGCCTTTTCAGTATTGGTAACACTGCGTTGTAGCATGGCACACCATGATGTATTTAATTTCAGCTTAACGTGACATGATGCTTTTGCAGTCATTGGCCAGTTTGATAATGAAATCATTTTGCAGAATAAGGGAGAGAACATTGCTTGGTGCATATGAGGAGTTTGCATGTGAAACTTAAGGCCATCTAGGACTTGTACTATTGTAACTAAATATGTTAAATGCCTAAGTAAGTAGGTAATAAAATATTCCTTATCCTTTTCCTTGTGGATAAATCTGGTGAGATGGCACCACGTCATCCAGATGAACATTTTTTCCATTTAATAGTAAAACATATCTGTGTAAAATCAATCTTTCCCTCACTTGATTTGTGATCTAGACACACGCTAATATTTGGACACATGGGGAAGCTGGCTCATCGTTCTGTCATTCACATTACCTACCAGCAGAATCAGAAAGTTCTTTAGGGTAAAGAGTCATGTAACCACACTGAGACACACTCTTTTTGTCCATTGTTAACTGTAAGGACATGAATTGATAAATGGCCAGATAATTTTAATGGAATTAAATATGAAGGTTATCATGCCAGATCTTGAGAACAGCAAATACTAGATGCAAAACACATTTGAAATAACACAGCGGCTTCCTGCATCTGGCCAATGTAATAGCAGAGGCTGTCCATCCCCCACGAAACAAGCCAAACAAGGAGACAGATGCAATCCTTAAAATAATGTTTTACAAATTGGGCAGTGGAAAACACTGGTGATGACAGACAGTGGCCCAGGAGAAATGAGAATAGCAGAAAATATCAGAAAAAAGGGATAAACATGCCATCATTGAAATTAAAACTTCTCTCAAAAGACACCATAAAAAGAGCAAAAAGACTAGGAGAAAAGCTTTACAATGTGCATGTCTATTAAAGTTCAGCACCCAGAATATATAAAGGAAGCTCAAAACCCAATAATAAGAAAATGGTAACACAATAGAAACAAATAATTGACTTAAAGAGACACACCAAAGAGAACCACAGATGGCAAATTAGCACCACAAAAGACGCTCAGATTTATTAACTACTGGTGAAATGGAAAGAAAAGCTCCCAGTGAAATCCTGCCATGGCCATTAAAATGACTTACACTTACAGGGCTGGAAAAACCAAAGATGGTATTTGAAGAAATCACATCACTAATAAGCTGATGATTGGAAGGTCAAGGGTCAAAACCACCTCAGAGACAACACAGATGCATACTTGCCATATGTTTCACCTGCTCCGTCCTTTTACAGTTACTCAAGAGAGAGGAAACTGTGTTGTGTTCATATAGAGGCTTGGGCACAAGTATTCACCCCTTCGTAGCCTCTAGGAAGTATATATAACACAAATACCTATCAACTGGTATGGAAAACCCACCCACATGATAGGATACTACTTAGGGAAAGTATTGATGTCTGTGTCAAGTTTTACTGTTAATTGGATACAACCTAGCATGACCTGGGAAGAGATGAAGAATTGATTAAGTCTGGTTTGTTTGCAGTCATGTCTGTGAGTGAGTGTCTTGGCAATGATTGGTATTGGGGTGCAGTCACTGTGAGCTGTGCCATTCCTAGGCAGGAAGGTCTCACATGTCTAAGAGAGCTAGCCAATCATGAGTCAGAGTGGAAGACAGAGAGCAAGCCAGCAAGAAGCATTCCTCTGTGGCTCTTGCCTCCAGGCTCCTGCCAGGACTTTCCACAGTGATGGATTGTGATCAAGCATAAGCCAATTAAATCCTTTTCTCTCCAAGTTGCTTTTGATCATTATGCTTTATTTATTATCATAACAAAAATCAAACTGGGACAACCTGTTACAGCAAGAAAGTGTTCAGATCACTACGTTCTCTGAACAAACGGAAGGTGTTTGCTATAATTAACTTTCTATAAAATTCCAGAAAATGCCGAAGAATCTTGAGTGACAAGAAGCAGGGTGGAGTTTTATGTAAAAAGCAGAGCAGAGAAGGTTCAGAGAGAAAGAACACTGTGGGAAAGGAGATGTATGGAGGCGGGGAGTTTACACGGTGGAAAGGGATATGTGTAGGAAGAGAGAGGGTATTCTGTGGAGGTGGGTGCATGGGGGAGAGGGTAAACCGTGGAAATGGGGTACACAGGGAGAGACAGATTTGTCCACTGTCTCGGTGGTGGCAGATGTCCCTTTAAAACATGTCTAGCACTGAATATATGTATACTGTGTTTGGTGGTGTATGTGTGGGGTATATGTATGTGCAGTGCACACACACTTGTGTGCTGGTGGCTGCCTGCAGAGGACAAATAGAGTGCCGGTGTCCTACTCTACCGCTCTCTCTTCCTCATTCCCTTAGACAGGGTCTTTCCTAGAACCCGAAACTCCCCATTCTCTGGCTACACTGGCTGGACTCCCCAAACTCAGCGATTATTTACTTTCCCGCCCCGCACTGGGACCACAGGAGCACATGCCCTGCCATGCATGGCTTTAGCATGGGTACCAGGGATCTGAACTCATGTCCTCATGCTTGCATAGCTAGTGCTCTTACTGACTGAGCAATCTTCCCAGTCTAAGGATTAATTATACTTCAATAAAACGGTAGGAACAAGAGAACATCAGAAGGGTCAAAAACAAGCAGAAAGGCAACAGATGTCCCCCTGCTCGGAAACAGAGTAACTCCCGACTTGTGCCTTCAACCCCTGACCTTTACATTTCTATGTGGGACTTGTCTTATAGGAAACACTCACAGATCTTGAGTACATAAATGAAAATACAAGAAGAAAGCTGGCTAATATAAAAGGACCATCTCTAACATTTTCATGGCATAAGCCCTGGCTCCTCTTTCTGGGGGACTTGAAGGCCTCTTTTTAAGCCCCATGATTAAAGTCCTGGAGCTCTCTCTTAATAGCAGATGATAGCATGCAAAGTAGAGCGAGCTTTCCTTTTGATGTTCACACACAATTCCTATTGAGAACGCCAGGAACCGTGGCTTTAATAGCCTCTGCCCTCTGCAGGTGCAGCCCTTTCCCTGACACTACTTCCTCTCCTAGACAGAAGCAGGAGACAGGGTGCCATTGTTCACCAGATGAGCTCACAGGATTCCTCCTGTATGTATTCAAGACGCTGTAAAGAAATTATGGTTTGCTCACCAGTTTTTATGAGATTTAAAATAGCATTAGTAAGTTTAGTGGAAGTGTTAATGCAGGGCCTATGGATTGGACAGACGGGGCTCTGTAGAAAGTGAACAAAACCTAATTGTGTTTTCTCCCTCTCTGATCCTTAAAACTTTCTTTTCTATACTGGACGAAGTCTTTGATATGCATTTCTGTGCCCTTTTAATCAGGAGAAAAGTCATTTTGGAAACTCAAAGTTCCTTTTGTGCTTTGTAAACCCACACTCCTTCAACACTGAAACCTCTGGATTTGTCTCCACTGTTTATGTCTCTCTGTATCCTGTTATCCCCAGCAGATGTTGCAGAAGATTGCTCTGGGATTGTGTACAGTGGGGAAGAGGAACCCCAAGGACAGAAGTGTTTCTAGATTGAACCAGTTATAATTTGGCGTTGGTCTTAGCATAGGGCAGGACACTTCTTGAGTTGTTGTCTCCCAGGAATCATCTTATTGTTGGGTGTGGTCATGAAACAGAACAAAGCCACTGCTGACCCTAGAGAGCCCCCATCTACTAGCCTTTCAAGCAGCTGACTCACTGAGTATCGATGGAGCCTGCAGGGCACAGTATCTCTGTGCTCCGCACATCACTTCCTACTTGTGAACTGAAGCTCCAGAAGAGGCCATACTGATGAAGTCTCATGAATTAACTGGAGAAACAGTGCTGTGGGTTGAGAGCCTAGATATCCTGTCCGTGATATCCCTGAATTTCCCCAACTTATTCCCTACCTCTGCACCTGACCTAACATCTCAACCCTGAAGCTAAACTGTAGAATTGATTATTGTCACAGGCCACTAGATTCCACCAGTCCAAAAGCTAAGAAAGACATTAGATTGCATCTGAAATTTGTAGCAGAGGATAACTCACCTCTCCAATGTCCTCACCAGTATATATTTGGTGAATACATCACCTTATAACTTTCCTTTGTTTTGTGGATATGCAAGCTCTTCTATAGTAGGGCATGCCATTCCTGACAACCCAAGCCTCTGTTCTCAGGCCAAGACCACTAATGTTTGGCTCACAAATTATCTCACTCTCCTCCTGTGAAAATCTAGTTGGGGGTAATACACGGATGCTTTATCATGTTGCCATCAATGCATGCATAAACATATGAAATCATGGCCTGTGTCAGCTCAAACATAGTATTTCAATACATACAATCTTGATTAAAATTGTCTTCAAAATGTAAGTTAAGCACTTAAGCCTTCCAGAATTATCTTTGCTTAAACACCGAAAGGTTTAAAGGTGAAAGCAGACTGTTGGCATTGTGCTGTTTTTGTTTTTATTTTATCTGTACAATAACTGGCCATATTTTGCTTATGTTTGTAACTTTGGGGACTGTGAGTTCAATTTTTACTGACCAATCAGCAGGGGAGGTGGTGTGGGACAATGGTCTGTATGCTGTCAATTATATTTTAAATAAACTCTGATTTTGGCTAGTAGCCAGGCAGGAAGTATATGCAGAACAACTAGACAGGAAGTAGAGGCAGGTCAATGAAAACAGAACAATTCTGGGAAGAAGGAAGCCCATACCTTTGCAGTCCTGGCCCAACCACACAAGAAGCAAGATGTGAGTGCCTTGCTGAAAAAGGTACTGAGCCATGTGGCTAACATATACTAGAATAATGGGCTAATCTAAATTATTAGAGTTAATAAGAAGCCTGAGATAATGGGCCAATCAGTTTACAGCTAATGTAGACCTCTGTGTGATTTCTTTGGGACTTAATGACTGTGGGAACTGGGCAGGACAGAAAACCTCATTCAACAGGGGGGTAGGAAGCAGCGGGGTGGGGATGGAGACAAGGACTTTGTGGGCATATGCATGGATATATGCTCATAACATTCAGTAGTCAAGGTATGGAAACAAAAAGAGGCATACATACTAACTGACAATTCCATGTTTAAAAAGATCACTGCAGTTAGTTTTCTGGGTTTTAATGTAGATTGTTTTAATTCTATAAGCTTCAGTAAATCATTGCTGTTTGTCCTGGGTTGGGGTGGCAGCTAATGTGTGTAACCTTTGTCTCGCGTGGGCTTGGCTCTATGTTAAATCCCAAGCACCACACATACACACACACCACATACACATAGACATACACACGCACATCATAGCCCTCTTTTGAGTAGATATATGCAGTCCATACTTTTTTTTAAATATGGCCAGTATAAACTATATTCATCAGGTTCATTTATTTAACTATTCTGTTTTTGCTAGTTTGGGTCATATTTTTATGCTTACCCTAATTTTGCAATACACGTGAGCATTAAAATGGAAAGACACGCATGTACCATTTCTCGGTTAGGGTCCCATTGTCCTTTCAGTTCATTGCTTTAAAAACATGAAAATCTATGACATAGCTGGCATTACTTTTGCATTCCTAAAGAAGTAGCATATGTTACTCTGTTGAGTCAGTGATTATGAAATCTGGGCTTCCTGTTTAATTCTGTTGACCATTGGTGCTGGGAAGTGTGATTGTTCAACGAACACATTTTCTATATTGACCTGATTAGAGAAAATAATTAAAAAAATAAATCTGTTCCTTGGGGGAGGAACTTTGTAAGTTGATATTTTTTTCTTTCTTTCCTTCTGTGTAAAACTATATAAAATTATTTGGTATGGTCTTCCTTAGCATATAAACTGAATTGCTACACATAAAGTACGTTTTTAATTAAAAATAAAATAGATATTAATGAAGTGATGAAGTCAACAGAAAAAGGGAGCTATGTGGAAGTGGAAAAAATTTCTGTTTTCTTTGGTTGGGTTCAGATGAGCGAAATAGAATGAGTTTAGCGGCAACCCTTTCCCACTGGGGATGATAGGTCTGCCCTTTGCTCAGACTTATCTGTAGACATTGTGTTGTTAGTACCAGATGGTCTATGATGTTTCGGATTTAGTCTAGATTTTCAAAGGTTAGAAAGAAGCAGACAAACAGGCTGTTCCTTTGCTGGACATGAAGGATGTTGTAAACTTTTCATGGTTCAATGTGGGCCATCTGACCTTTGGGCCTCCTGAAAGTCCTACTGGGATTCATTTTGTCCTTGGGAGAGAGAGTTGTATGCTCATTTTGGAAGCCAAGCTTTATTAATCCAGATGCAGTGCTGAGGCAAATGGAACGAGCCAAAAGGGCTCAACAGCTTGATGCTAATAAGAATCGTCTGTGTATGTAGATGAGATAAAAGGAATTACATTGTGTGTGTGCATCAAGGGTTGATTTTTCATGCAAATAGCCTCATTTAATAAGTAATGGCACTGTAGCCCGTTATGCTTTGTGTCTAATATATTCCATCCTCCTTGTGACTCTTGTTTAAAGAAAAACATTTGCTTGGGTAATGTGTAAGATGTACCTTAGGGTAGCAATTTATGCTACTCTCTTATCAGAAATTACTTCCAAATGCCTCATATTCATTCTTGAAATTCTGCAGGAGACAATTTTTCTAAATCTCACTCATGGTACTCCGTAGCAGATGACTTCAGTAGACTCTATGGGGCATCAGGTAAAGAATACGTTGAAAAGATGGCAAAAGCCTAACAGAAGCAATAACAAGACTGCATTGTATGATAGTGCTCATTACACAAAATTAGAAATTTTAATTAAGCTTCTCTAAACCACATCAATTTTATTAATATAGATTATCCACTGGGCAGGCTACAGTCATCATTGTAAAGATAACTTAAGCACACGTGGTATATAGATATTTAGAGATAGCTTAAGCACACATGGTATGTAGATAGATGCTTTGAGATAACAAGTTTCATTCCCCCTTCAGTATCTCAAATGTTCATTTTATGTGTTTGGGTTTGGCTCAAATTTTAACTGTTAGACAAACCTTCCTCAAGTTATGAAGATAGTTTTTTAGTCAATTGGTAAATGTGATTCTATTTTAAGATTATAGTTTTGAGTCTGTGTTAAATGTATTCAATATATCATGCTAAAATGATGTTCATAATGGAATTGAGTTTGGGATGTATTCACTAAAGTGTTTGCTTGAAATTAAAGATTTATGATGCTTTTAACCCCTCCTTGCCACACACATGCATATACCGTGCGCGCGTGTGTGTTGATACTCTTATTCCACCAGGTTCACCCCATTTGCAGATGTTTCTGACAAGCACCTTTATTCATTTAGCCATGTCACCAACCCAATATTTATAACTCTGCTCTGAGCCTTAACAACAGAAAAGATAGAAGCATTTAATCCAAGGCAATGTTAGCAGTTAGCATTGATTAAGCAAAGTGAAGGGCATGCCGTGTTCACTGAACTATATTCACAAATTTCTATAGACTTGATGCATTCAAAAAGAAAGAAAGGGAACCATGAGAGAAGGAAACAGGCTTTTGGGGTGAGGAGGCTCCAACACATGTGTTGTGACCATGGAAATACAGGTGTCGGGTGGAAGGCTTCGAGAAGTAATCAGGGTAGGGTTATAGGGTTGAGCACAGAGTTAGCCAAAGCTAAATGTGTGTAAAACTATAACAGGGAAATAAATCCTTCTACTATGTAAGTCAGGTTTAAAGTTTTTCCGAGGATGTCTCACTGTGGAGTGCATTGGCCACCTCGCCTGCTCTGTCCTACAGAACCTTACTTCCTGCAAGGAACCTTACCATGTCTCCAGTGTTCTCACTCAGAAGCTTTTCAGTTGATGCTTCTGAGTATAAGGCCAGTGCAGTGTCTGGGAAGCAAGTGTGGAGGGGCCCCCGCAGCACACGTGTTTGAACATTGGGTCCCTTGCTGGTATTTTGGCAGTGTGTAGAACCTTTCAGACATGGGATATACCTGGTAGATAGAGACAGCTAAGGTCTTTGAAGAGGATAATCCAGTTCCATTTTTACACTGGATTTCTTGTTCCTTGATCCTGTATCATAACCTCTTAAGACTATGGATGAAATGGATCCAGCCACTGTGCTGTCCTTGCACCCTCTGGATGGATGAAGTGGATCTGGTCACTATGCCATTCCTGCCTTGATGAATGGTACCCTCTGGATGGATGAAGTGGATCCAGTCTCTATACATCCTTGCCTTGATGAAGGGCATCCTCTGGATCTGAGCCAAAATAAATGTCTTCCTTCAGTTGTTTGTGTCAAGTATTTCTTTTCATATTAGTGAGAAAATTAATCAGTAAACAGGGTCTTTAATATGATTCTCAATGCATTCTGTTAGCTTAGAATGATGTATATGCAGAGTGAACACTAAGAGCTTTTCTAAAAAAAAATCTATCTTTGCTTTAATTCACGTGTCTCTGTGTGACTGTGCACATGTGTTTATGGGTGCCTGCAGAATCTAGAAGAGGGAATCAGAATCTCTGGAGCTGAAGTTATAGCTAGTTATGAGATACCTAGTATGGCTGCTGTGACTAAACTCTGATCTTCTACAAGAGCAGGAAGAGTTTTTAATGGCATCTTCATCTGTCCAGTCCCTGAAAACCGAAAAACTTAGTCTGTGGAAAATCATTCATATCACCCAACAGGTTCTGTTCTCTCTCTCTCTCTCTCTCTCTCTCTCTCTCCCTCCCTCCCTCCTCCCCGTTCCTCCCTCCCTCCCCCGTTCCTCCCTCCCTCCCCCCATTCCTCCCTCCCTCCCTCCCTCCCTCCCTCCCTTCCTTCCTTCCTTTTCTTCCCTCCCTCCATCTTTCCCTTTTTCTCTCCCTCCCTCCCTCTCTCCTTCCCTTTCACTCCCTCTGTCTCCCCCTCATGTCTTCCCCCCCTCTCTTGTATTAGGTCTTTCTTTGAACCACCAGCTCCCAAATAATGACATAGAGACTTCCTATTAATTACAAAAACTTGAACTTAGCTTAGGCTTGTTCCCAACTAGCTCTTACAACTTAAATTAACCTGTTTATATAAATCTATATTCTGCTATGTGACTTGTTTACTCTCCTCCATACTGTACATCTGTCTTCCTCTTATCTGGCTGGCAAATTCACCCTCTCTTCTTCTCCGAGTTCTTCTCTCCCCAGAAGTACCGCCTATCCTCTCCTGCTGACCTATTGGCCATTGAGCTTATTATTAAACCAATCAGAAGATGCCTTGGCAGAGACGTATCTTCACCGTGCGCAGAAAAAAAAAAATCCCACAACACAATTCTCTCTCATCCATTTCCCCTAGATCTTGTTAGATTTCCCAGGCAGGACTCAACTTTTGGATTCTCCTTTCTCTAACTCCCAAGTAGTTAAGGTTAGAGGAATTTGACACCATATCTGGAACAACATGTTTAAGTTTTTGTCCTCAGAATAGTTTCTGAATTCTTAGGAAATTAAAAAACGCCAATGTAGACAAGTTATTTAATGACAACAAATTGGTCACCCTCATCCTGTGCACATGACCAAGACCACACAACACTGCTGCTGAACTTGACTCCACGAGGTACAGTGACCACTCATGTCCGTCCTCCCACTGTAGCCACATTAAACAAATCTCCAGCTTCTGCTTGTTGCTACTAATTTGGCTCTTTTAATTGGCTTTTTGAAGATGAGTAATCAAGCTTGACTTCTTGGTTACGGCCTATAAGTGGACTACAGCACAGAATGCCACTATCATAAATTCATCCACTATGTTGCATTATCTATGCAATAGATTCCAGCCATTTGCTCCCCACTGACAAAAACAACCACTGACTACCTAAATTACCTTTTATGGGGTACATTAGAATCATCACTAATGGTGCCACTGAGAATCAGCAGGAGTCCAAGATAGAGTTGTGAGATATTTATGTATTGTATTGTATAAGAAGTTTCAGACAAAATGCATGTTCCCAAATATTTCTTCTCAAAGGAAACAAGTCCAAAACTCACTTCCCTTTGTCTTGTACAGGTGGCTCATGGTTTGCCATGGCCTTTTAATATGGAGCCTATGGACAATAACCAGCCTCTTCCTGCCTAAGTGGATTTTCTAACATGTATTTCATTGTTCAAGCCCATTTCCATTTGTTTAGTTATTTTGGATAATAATTTTTCCACTAAGAAAAACAGATGCGGAGACTGTCGAGTATTAGTTACCAAGTGTAGCCTGCCTGACACATGGGGAGCATGCTCTCGTGTTTTGGATGTGTTCATGTTTCTGGCTGGAAAAAGGCATCTGGCACATCAAAGGAAACACTTCCAGTAAATAGAAAAGATCTCAGGACCTAAAAGTAATGAGCTTCATGTATGGAGCTCATTTTTTAGCTAATTGCCCTTAATTTATTCAGCTGAGATACCTTACAGCATGCCATGATTAAAGGGCACTGTGCTTCACTTGTCAGTGAATTAGTTTGATATTGATATAAATGAGCCATAAACTATCTCCATGATGGCTTCCTGAATAATAAGAATGCATTTTCTTTGGTTCCTTGCTCAATAAAGAATGAAATATACCTGATGCTCGGGCTCTGAAGCAAATCTTTCACAGTTTAAAAAAATGAAGGAAAGATGGAATTAATCACCAAGGAATGTATTTCCTCCAAGAAATTAAAACTTTACTGGATATGAAGCTTATTTATAGTAGGGCTGAGTGAGTAATAGTGGAAGCTGCCACTTTCATCTTAACTCTGATGGGAATCAATCTCCGTGGTGATTGGTCTGGAAACCACTTAGACAACCCAACAGTAAGAGAGACCAGATCAACAGCATACCGTGCACCAAGTCTTAGACAACTCAACAGTAAGAGAGACCAGATCAACAGCATACCGTGCACCAAGTCTTGGAGCACTTGTGACAAAAGTGGATGCTGCAAACATACAAAAAGTCCATCCTGCTCTTCAATAATTTAAGAAAACTTAAAAATAAAAGTACAGTTCCAACTAGAATTTTATAGCAAAATAACGTTCTCAAACTTTTGTCTGTATAATTGCCATTGTTGTACTGAAATAAATGTGTGAAACTAGCCTCCGTGCTTGAACAAGGTTGGCTCAAATAAAGCCTCTGTGCATAGTGAAGTGAACTCTCGCTTGACATGTAACTAAATTAAAACCCACACTAAGGGTATATCCTTGAAACCAAACAGCCAGATCATAGCCAATCTAACCAAGCAACCCAATCTTAGCCATTCTTAGTAGATGAAACTCCAGCCAATCAGATGTGAGGACCTGCTGAAACATGACCACATAAGCCAGACACTGACTGTAGCAATCAGATTGTTTCAATATATCACTTCCCTTTTCTGTCAATAGCTCTAACTTCACCATGTGGTAAGTTGGTGGTCTGTGTTGAATCAGTCTTTGCATTTGTATAAAATATGTATGAATATATAGTAACATTGCCTCAGAACTCTGCAAGACATATTGTATACTGGCTTTTACATATTTGTGTGAAATATAAGTTGCATTGTTTCTTCATTGATTTTTGCCAGTGGATAGAGATGAATGGGATGGGTAGCACAGGCAAGCCAGCAGAGTGGAGAATTTGTATTAGTGCTCTGGGTGATCCATGATCTCAGCCATGTGTATAGGATTAGTGTTGATTGGGTCTGAAATCCTGCCAGGTTCTATTCCCCTTCCTTCTTCAAGGAAACATTCTCAAATTTGACTATTCTCAGCTTTTTTTTTACACAAGTTACTTTACAACCTAATCATCAATGGTTGTAAGAGGCTTGTAATTCAAAGGCTGTAACTGATGCACCTTCTCTCCTACAGATGCTGTGATAACAGAACAACAGCTGTCACCTTGCATTTCTGACATGTTTGTGCCTTAAATCTACATCCCAGACCTTCCTCTTGCCCTCATGGAGTAAAATTTGATTTATAAGAAGAAAGTCTGGCTACGATCCATACCTAATTGCACCAGTTTGAACTCCTAGCCCATCACCATTTGCTCCCTTGATTTCTGACCTTTGAAATAATTGTGAATCTTGTAAATTAGTTTCTGGTTCCTTTACCTCTCCTTAGCACAGAGAATCTGGGTCAGCACTGTCCAATGGAAACAAAGTTTTAGCTAGGGGTACAATTTTACACTTTATGCAAGTTACATTTTAATAGATAAAAGAAAGAAAATCACGTATTCAATTCAATGTTTTATGTCACCCGATGCACCCTGAATATTATCATTTCAATGTATGGTTTGTATAAGACCCAATGGGACAACACTTTCTCTGTTGTCTTTGAATGTGTATGACATAGAGCATATTCCAACACAACCTAGCTACACTTCGAGAGTGAAAACAGTGTGAGCTTTGGGCTATCAAGTTTCCTAGCAGGATTCCAGTAGGAAAGGTTGGTCAGGAAATTGACCTTAGCAGACATAGGGTTTTATAATTGCTCCCTGTTCTTCATCAAGACCCCACAATATGTTAACCAAAGTGCTTAAACTCCAAGCAATGAATTTCAGATTTCTAAAGGCGCCCTTCAGGGACAGATGGTGGGCTTTATTTTTGCTCCATAATTCTATGGTTGCAGGGAAGAAGCTTCTGTTCTTGTTTTTTCTGGGTCTGACTAGAACCCTTGTCATGTGGCTGACACTCTACTGTGACTCCGTGAAGCAGCCACAGAAATTCACTCTGCAAAGGATATCTGGCTTGCGACTTAAATCCGGTAGTGAGGTGGAACCCCTCAGAGGACCTTTTCCCATTGGAGGTTCACATTTGAAATCACTATTTAAACTTGGTTTTTATGTTTTAGTTTCACCCTCATAGAGGTAACTCTCACCTCCCTCATGCAGGAACCAAGGTTTCTCACACTTCTCTTTTACGTGTCCAGGTTGTTACTCTCTTAAATTATCCCCTTGACTAAAAGAAAAAAGTCGTTTGGTTATCTCATTACACACAATTTAAGCAGATATAGACCCAGGACTTATCTTCTAAAGAATATAATTAATTCAGTCATTTTGCACAATTGTGTTTGGTACAGATGCTGAAGCAAACTCATAAAAATCTTAATTATACTGCATATTCTTAATAATTGGAGGCTGTGCTAACTGCCTGTAGTGACTAGGGATTAAGCCCTGTTTCTGCAGTTCATGAATGTATTTTAGTACCTGCCAATCTACGATTTCATTTAATTCCCAATGAAGAAACAGAGCTTAGAAAGTTTCCATAGTTTCCTAAAGCTTGCCAGTTCATGCGCTGGCTCATGTAAGACTGGAGACCTACTTTCTGATGACGTAAGGGAGTCTTAGGCGCTGCATTGTTCTACTGGACTGCACTGTTGGTAGTTCAGAAATATGGCTGGCTGCCATGCTCAGTCCATTGCATCAGGGGTCCTTCGTGTTGTCTGTGCAATAATCATTTGGGGAGAGCTCTTAAGGGCACAGAACCCTGGCACTACCCAGGCAATAAGATGTGATTTCTGGGGTTTACTTGATCAAGGGTGAGGTTTGGAGCTGGGTACTGTTTCAAAACACACCCTGGATACTTTCTTGATGTAAACCCACTACTGGAGCCACAGTTTCATTTCAAGGAAAAAGTGCAATCTTAGTTTAAGGAATGAAAATTTCTATCCTGCTCATTACATGTACAGCTCCGCACACATTAAAGCAAGTAGATTACTAAGATTGTTATGAATACAGTGTGTATCCTTAATTTTGTTCAATTTTAATTAAAAATCTAAAAGTGTTGGAACTGGAGAAACAGCTCAGCCTTTAACAGTTAATACTACTCTGGCATATGACCTGAGTTTATTCCCCAGCACCCATGTGGGGTGGCTTTAGACCTACTGTAAAAGAAATTCCAAGGACCTTTCCTGTCCCAACTGGCAACTACATTTCTGTACAAATGCACATACATACATACATACATACACACACACACACACACACACACACACACACGCTGTGGGATGATCTTTCTGTGCACTGTGAATTTGTATTCCTCTCATTGGTTAATAATAAAAGCTGTTTGACCAATAGCCAGTCAGGATAAGGTTAGGTGGAACAATCAAACTGAGAACTCAGATGAGGAGGGGCAAGTCAAGAGAGATACCAGCCAGCTGCCAAACAAGCAGCACATGTTAAAAATGAGGCAAAAATCCTTGAGCTACATGGCAAAATGTAGACAGTAATATGATTTAATTTAATAGTTAACTAGTAGCCACATAGTGGTGGTTCATACCTTTATAATCTCAGCATATAGAAGGCAGAGGAAGGTGGATCTCTGTGAGTTTTAGGCCAGCCTGGACTACAGAGCAAGTTCCAGGACAGGCTCCACAGCTACAGATAAACCCTGTCTTGAAAAACCAAACAAAACAACACAAAACAACAACAAAAACACAAAAATAAAAAAGAGTTAGCTAGTAATAAGTCTGAGCTATTGGTCTAGCACTAATAATTAATTTAAGCCTCTAAGTGATTATTTGGAAGCAATGTGGGGTAGGGTGGGAAAGAGAAACCTTCAATCACACACACACACACACACACACAATTAAAAATAAAATAAATCTTTAAAAATTCCAAGGGTTACACGTATGTGTGTTGATTTCAGTTCATTTTTAAAACATTTACTTTGCTATCTAGACATGACCAAATCACTTCAGAGGTCTGCTAGTACTATATTCTTACATCTATACCAGTTTCCCCCTTCTTTTCCTGAATTTGTTTTTACAGCCTCTGCCCTTCGTGAAGAATCGCACTTGTGCATGAGTTCCTGAAGGTACAGTTAATATGCACAGAACTGGAAGCTCTAGTTTGGAAACCACATTTTTATCTTATTCTCCCTGATTGGTCAGTGTGGAGGTCCTCTTTTCCTCTCAGCCTGTCGGCTACCAGGTCAAGAGGGGAAAGGGACAGAAGGGGCAGCCCAGTCCATGAGCCCGGGTGGACAGAGGCCTCCTGGAGACAGACCATGTATCAGCTCAACTTTATTCCAGAGTGGAAGAATATATAGGATTGGGGAACCTGGGGACAAACCCTAATTTGCACTAAGTGGTACGCTCCTATCACAAGACTTCCTATGTGGTTGTCAGGTCCTATAGCAGAGGTCCTAACAAAATAATAGAAGACACAGTATTTTCTTGATATGTAGATCTGTTCTGCTCCATTTAGCTAATAAATTTTTTAAAAAAATATTTGAGATTATGATAAAATCACGTAACTTCTCCCCTCCTTTTTCTTCTTCCAAAATCTGCCATATATCCCTCCTTGCTCTCTTTCAAATTTATGGCTTCTTTTTTCATTAATTATTGTGACATGCATATATCTAAACTTCTACATCTATGTTCCTAAATAAAATCTGTTCAGTCTGTATAGTGTTACTTTTAAGAGCTGATTATTTTAAGATCAAAATCTCTGTAGTAATTTTAATGCTACCAGACCAGTATTTAAGGAGTGTGTTTGTTGTGCTTTCTTTCAATATAAATTTTGGAGTAATTCATCATCCGTCACCTCCAGAGAAGATCAAATAGACTTTGTAAAATAAATTAGATAAAGGGCTCTTTTCAGAGTTAGTGTACAATTCAGAGCATTAAATTAAGAATTCCACAACACAGCACAAACGTTAATGAAATATTGAAAGCATAGGCTCTCTAATAACACAGAAGCGCAGTTTACCCAAACCAGGAAGAAGTCAGTCAGACTTTAAAAATATTGACTGAGCTGTCTCTGAAAACCAGCAGTTGTTCATCGTGCTTTATAACTTGATTACACAGAGCAAAACTCCCGAGAAAGCGTATGCACAGCCAGGTTGTTGTTGAGTCGGGCTGTCTAAAACCAGCTGAGTTGACTCGGCTTTACACTCTGCCCTACATTCCTCTGGCTTTAATCTCCCTCGTGACCTTTTCCCCATATTGCAGACCGTGAGCTGACATGGGAGACAGTGTCATGCCTGGTAAATGTGCGCTCAGCAAAGACACCAACCAAAGGCAGATGGGAAAACAATCCGGAAATCTGTTACCCCTGGTTCTTTGAAGAGTGAGGGATAGCTTGCTTTGCAGCATTCAAAAGTCTCCCCCGCACATTGTGCCCCTCAGTAGCAATTATTGAAAGATACCATCCCCCCTTCCATCAATTATTAAACAAAAAGGGCTCCAACTGAGAGGCAGCTTATGCTTGCTCTCCGTTCTGTAAAATCCTCAACGTATCCTTCCTCACACAGTCTCTCAGAGCAGGCAGACATCCCCAGAACACCAGTCACACTTCTGTAAGAGGCAGTGTTCAAGCTTTGACTTCAGGTCTGTAGTGACAGTTACAGGAGATAGCAGAGGAGAAATGCATGTATCGATTGCAGAATAGTCACTCTTGATAAGG
Organism: Microtus oregoni; assembly: GCF_018167655.1. Taxonomy (NCBI): domain Eukaryota; kingdom Metazoa; phylum Chordata; class Mammalia; order Rodentia; family Cricetidae; genus Microtus; species Microtus oregoni. The sequence continues at coordinate 7,164,611 of NW_024543978.1, forward strand.
GGACCACGTCACCTCCCTGTCGAATTCCCACAGGCTCCCATTGCTCACAGAATGTTGTCTGTCTGTCCTTGGATCCCAACACTCTTGCGTGTGCCCTGTTTACCCCAGAACTCTCATCTCTTCATTCTAAGAAGCTCATCTCTGTCCAGGCCTTTCTCCCGTGTCAAATTCTTTCTTATCAGAACTTCCTCACCCAGAAAGTATTTTCCCAGACAATCTTTGATGACCTTCAGTAAATGGATTGGCTATGTAACCTTCTGCTAAGATGTTCTCTGGTCAGCCTCTCTGTTTGTGGGCAGCGTGGTGCTGTGTGGACTAATTCCATATGCCATATGGTAGGTTTGGCTTAAAAATTTCTGGTACCTAAGAGCCACCAAGACAGAAAGATTGTCTGCTTGGCACAGGGCACTGCACATAGCGGATGAGAACCTGGAGTTAAATGAAGCAATGGCTGGTTACCACTCAACATATTCCTCCCATCCCTTGCTTCTCTACCTGATCACTCTCATGACTTGTCTGGTAGTTTCAAAATGCACTTCCCATGTGTTTTGGCCATTCCACCCCCATTCCGTCTGCTCCAATTCCTCCTTGTTACCCGTAATAGCTTCCTTCCCTAACTTCACGTGTTCTCGGTTTGTTCCTTAACCCACCAGGTCCCCTTAGTACTGAAGTGGGTGCATCTGCATAGGACCAGGAGCGTGGCTCGCCTCTAGGAGCTGAATCATTGGAAAGACTGATCCCTCCTCTCTCCGCAGCTTTCAGTTTTCAACAGCTCCTCAGCTGGAGATGAGACTCCATAGCTCCCTGCACTCTCCAAGCTGGGACTTTGTCTGGCTTGATCTTGCACAGGTCTTGTGTGTGCTGTCACAACCACTGTGAGTTCTTATGTGCAAATGCCCTACTGGGTGCTGCAAACAGGTGCTTTGAACCAACTGATCTAGTTAAAACAGCGAACTAAGTCAGGCGGTGGTGGCATACACCTTTAATGCCAGCACTCAGGAGGCAGAGTCAGGCAAATCTCTGTGAGTTCAAGGACAGTACAGCCTACAAGAACTATTTTCAGGACTGGCTCCAAAGCTACAGAAAAAATCTGCCTTGAAAAATTTAAAAAATTGATTAATTAATTAAAGAAAAACAGTGAACTCCAGGTTCAGTGAGACACCTTGCCTCAAAAAACAAGGTGAACATAGTGTTTCTGAGACCAGGTCTATTGATGAAGCTGGAGGTCACAGTTGTGGGTGGAGACTGCAGATGTACACCTCCATGCCTGGCTTTTATGTGGGTGCTGGGGATCCAAACTCAGGCCCTCATGTTTTCATAGCCGCCATTTTTACTCATTAAGTCATCTTACTATCTCAAATAAACAGTCACTTAATACACAGAAGTTTTCACAGACCCAACCTATTGATGAGTAAGACAGACTTACTCAGGGTAGAATTGGGATGGGTGGAAGAGGAGCTTAGAAACAAACATGGTTCTTAGAATAAGGTCATCTTCCCTGCCATCCTAGCCCCTTTAGAGGAACCTCCCCATCATGCCTCAAGGAAGGTCGTAGCATCACCCTTTGTGGCTCAACATCTTTTAATGGCAAATGCTATTTCACCCAATATTCAATGTGACTTTTAAAATATTTTTTTTCCAAGGGAAGTAACAGCCCTCAGATGTGCACAGTGCCCACAGTCACCCGGTGACTCCTGAACAAACTGCTAGGGAAATGAATATTGACTAAAATTCAGAGGGCAATGGAGGATGTGCCATCTGCCCAATGAGAATTCTTTACACTGATAAAAAACTGTTAAACAAGATAGAGACAACGTGGGTGCATGTCATGGCCAAGAACCTGAATACACTCTTTACACAAGTGAACCTATTTAATATGCTTCTCATCACCGAAGATTCCACATTGTTATGACCAGGACCGCGGACTTGATTTCGGGTGACCAGAGGAACTACTCTCACTTTAATGAGCTGGACTTGTACCTGTGAGCACAGCGTCTCTTGTGAAGAAAGTGGAGAAGTCTGGGTGCAGTCTGTGGGAGACAGGTCAAGTCACCTCGTGCCCATTAGAATCAGGAGCTGATGTTTTTCAGGGCAGACTCCACTAAGCTCTTTAGAGTTTAACCACACTGGCTTCCCAGTGAAGCTCTAAGGCAAACCATTTAATTGGAAGGAACATTATCTGTGGATCCATCCTCATTAAACAGTGCTCTTAGCACTGAATTTCAGAGTGTTCTCAGAGATACAGACGCACAGAGACCAGACATGACTGGCTGTGACTTTACCCTTTGCTGGAGATTTTCAAACACTGCAGAGTCTTAGAGGGTTGAAGACATCCTTCTTGCAAAATAAGTGTTGTAAATACCTTCTCTCTTTAGAGGCTTGCTATCAGTAATCTACTCTGTGAATTTATTCATATGTGCTAAAGATAATTTTGGAGGTCTTTCAGTATACCTGAGTTCAGATATATTTCTTATATTCATCTTTTCTAAGGATGCTTTTATAGGTTAGCCAGCCACAGTGTCAATATAATTAAGAAAAAGTGGAGGATTACCCGCTGAAAGATGCAAGGTATCAATGTTCTTGCTGATGGGTCATTAGAAGCTCTTTCCCATGGTTTCTTGAGAGATGTTTTGTAGTGTAGGTGATTCTCCCAAGACTTAAAGTCACAGATTCAATGGCAAACCCAGGTAGTATGGGGCACATGTAAGTGTTTGCTGTTGGCTTGTTGTACATGAAATATTTTTAGAATATTGAGTCTGAGGAGTGAAGTGAGGGGCAAATCTGGCCCCAAAACATGTAGGCATGTTGTTGGTTGATTTTTTACTCTTTGCTCTTTTGAAGCACTCCAACCAGCTCCCAAATAAATACCAAAGATTTATTATCACTTATAAATGCCTGGCTTTGGCTTGACTTTTTCTAGCCAGAATTTCTTAACTTAAATTATCCCATCTACCTTATGCCTCCAGGCTCTTACCTTTCTCTAATTCTGCATGATTTATTCCCGGGATTTCCAAGCTGCAACATTTGCCTGGTTCTGTTTGCAAAGTCACTTAACATTTGTCTACAGACGTTCACCCATGTTCATAGTCACTAAGAAGGCATTTGGTTGATAATCTAAACTAAGGCTGTATAGAACAGTCTAGTCTCTATTGCTGTTTGCCCGTCACTTCCTACTCCACCCATGAGAAACCTGGGTGCTCACCTGTCACCCATCCATGTGCTCATTCAGATGTGCACAGTGGTTCTAAGAGTGTTTTGTCCGCTCCCTGTGGGAAGTGGGTGATGTGGTGCTTATGTGCAGCGTCTTTGCCTTTTATCTTACAGACTCTACTCATTCCCAAAGGTGTTTAAGTCAGCACTTTTAATCCCAACCCCTCTCACCAGTTTGTTTCATATATTTTTAATATACTCAGATTCTTTCATTACAGTCAACACTCAACCCTGAGATCCCATGAGATCTTACATGCTTTATTTTCAAATTTCATCACCTTAGGTTTGTTCTGTGTGCTGTAAAGGCCTTGAATCTACCACTATAACGTCATACAGAAAAATTTTGCTTTCTAAAAAGGAAATCCAACTGTGTTTTACCTATTTCATCCATGCTCCCTTTAATACAAGGCAACCATTTTTCTACCCCCCTGAATAGTTTTGCCTATTCCAGGGTATCATACAAATGGATAATACAGTTCATAGCTTTTCCAAGTTTCCTGGTTTATGAATTCTGAAAGCAAAACTTAAGGAATCAGAAATGGATCTCTCTCCCTCTCCCTCTCTCTCTCTCTCTCTCTCTCTCTATATATATATATATATATATATATATATATATGTGTGTGTGTGTGTATAATGTATACATATATATTATATGTATGTATTCAGTAAAAATTATGGAAAATAGGGATTCAAGAATAGTGACATTACATCCATATATATATATATATATATGCACAAAAGTGTCATATAATAAAGGAACTGGGTCTAGCATTGGAAAACAGACAGATCGATAAGAAAGATTGGAAAGCCCAGAAATAGATCAACGTGTTAAGGTGGATTGATTTTTCAAAAGACTCCATGGCAATTAGATGAAGGCAGTATTGTCTGTTAAAAAAGTGTGGAATATATAAAATGAACTGATTCTCTACTGCATCCGATATTCTACACAAACATTAGCTCCAAGTACATTATCGGCTTGAATATAAAAACCCAAATCAAACCACTTCTAGGGGAAAAAAGAACAAGAAACCATGGCTACATTTTCTAGACCTTGAGTTAAGTACAGATTTCTGGGCTATAACTCAGAAGCACAACCCATAATATAATTTAGAAACTGGGTAGAGTTCACCAGAATTAAAACATTTTCTTCTTTTCAGAAGACAAGTCAATCAATGAAGAGTCAAGACGCACATCACAAGATGTATCTGGAGGACCCACAACTGAGAAGGACTTTATGCAGAATATATGAAGGACTCTCAAAAGTCCAATAACAAAAGAGTGAACTTCTCAACTGGAGAACAGACCAAGTGCTCGAATAGACATTTCATGGAAGAAGATGTGAGGATACTGAGCTTGGTGAGCTCCTTGGCATTGTCAGCAATCAGCACGAAGCAAATTAAATCCGCAGTGAGATGTCACTCCACACTTAATGGTGCAGGAGAAAAGAAAAACAGAAAACAACAATCCCAAACCTTGCCTAGCTTCCAAGGTGTGGAGCCGCTAGATACTCAATTCATTGCTCATGGGGATATTAGGCAGCAAAGCAGCATCTGCTCTGGATGGTATTTCGCCAGGTTTTCAGATGCTGAATGTGTGCTTCCCTTTGCCCCAGTCATTCCTTTCCTAGGGCTTTCCTGTAGTGAAATAAAAACAATTGCAGCCACCTGTTCAGAACTATTGATACCCGTGGAAGCTTTATTTGTATGCTTTAGAGGGCTCACCATTGACCCTCGGAGTGTGTGCGAGACTGAGGTCCTCCAAGCAACGCAGCGGCTCAGTAACCAGGAGAGTTCTTGCTGACACAAGCAGCAGCTTGGGCATGCAGAAAACGCATTGTCTGCTGAGTACGGAGAAGGAAGCCAGGCACAAAGGTTGCGCTGAATGATTCTAACTTAAGTAGAGTTCTACACAGGGAAGAACTACAGGAGTGGAAAGCAGGCAAGGGGGCGTGACTGCTGACTGAGGCCTTGGTGACTGCGAAGGAACAAATGTGAGCCAGGAAGCATGAGGTGATGGCGAATTGCTTGTTTTTCTGGTCTCTCTCTCTCTCTCTCTCTCTCTCTCTCTCTCTCTTTCTTTTCTTCTCTCTCTCTCTCTCTCTCTCTTTTTTCTTCTCTCTCTCTCTCTCTCTCTCTTTTCTTCTCTCTCTCTCTCTCTTCTCTCTCTCTCTCTCTCTCTCTCTCTCTTCTCTCTCTCTGTGTATGTATGGTTATGTGTGTGTGTGTGCGCACACACGCGCATGCAGGTGGAGACCCAAGGCTATTATCAAGAATCATCATCTCAATCTTGCTTCCACCTTATTCATTGAGACAGTATCAGTCAAACCCAGAGTTTCCCCACATGGATAGTTTTATGGGCCAGCTTGCCTTGAGGATCCTTTCTCTGTTTTCCTAGGCTGGAGCTACAGACAGGGCACCACAATCACACGGCATTATGAGTTTATGTGGATCTGAACTCTGGTTTTTATGCTTTCAGGACGAGTGCTGTCCTCAGATTTTTCTCGTTGACCTGCCACAGCATATATTATCGGTATAGTGTAGAGTCACCCAGGAGGAAGGAGCCTTAACTGAGGAAGTATCTGGATCAGGTCGGCCTGCAGCCATGTGTAGGGAGTGACTGATTGTTGACCAGTGATTGATATGAGAGGGCCAAGCCCTCTGTATGCAGTGATGTGGGAGTGATTTCTTATTAATAAAGAAACTGCCTAGACCCATTTGATAGGCCAACCCTTAGGTAGGCGGAGTAAACAGAACGGAATGCTGGGAGAAAGAAGCTGAGTGAGGGAGTCGCCATGATTCTCCCACTCCAGACAGACGCAGGTTAAGATCATTCCTGGTAAGCCAGCTCGTGGGCTACACAGATTAATAGAAATGGGTTAGATCAATATGTAAAAGCTAGCCAATAAAAAACTGAAACTAATGGGTCAGGCAGTGTTTAAAAGAATACAGTTTCCGTGTAATTATTTCGGGTAAAGCTAGCTGGGTGGCGGGACACAGCCCGCCGCTCCGTAACACAACAATGCAGCATCTTTCCTGGGCAAGGGAACCTGAGATGTGTAAGAAAGCTAGAAGAGTGTAAATCAATAATCATTCTTCTCCATCCATGGCTTCTGCTCCAGTTCCTGCTTGCGGACCCCCCCTGACCCCCCCCCCCTATAGTCTATGTCATGCAACTGTAAGCCAAATAAACTTCCCTCCTCAAGTTGCTTTCGGTCCTACTGTTTGTCACAGCAACAGAGAACAAGCTGGAAGCTTCAACAACTGATGAACCGCCATCCCCCGAAGGGAGTTTACTGGGTTGAGACTAATGGTGGCCCTGTGGTCAAAATGTAGACACTACACCTCACAACCCTCTCTCTTTACGTCCAGCTGCAAAGTCAACCAACAGACGCTGGAAAGATCACTTCCTGGTTTTGTGTAGGACAGGGCTTCAGTTCCCAGTTCCCACAGGCTGTCTCACAACCACCTGCGCCTCAGTTCCAGGGACCCCATTGCCCTCTTCTGGCCTTCACTGGCACTATAGATGTGGGTGCACATATATACACATCTGCATGCAATAAAATAGAGAAATATGGAAAGAAACCTGACAATAAAGTGCCAGGGACGCTCTGTATGACGTCATCAGGACCTTACATGTCTCTAGTCACCGGCTTTCAGGTCTAAGAACTTTGTTAACTAGATTTCTAGACTTCATCTTGTGAGGTTGGCCTGTGATGCTCTAAGTCTCTTGGGGAAAAGACAACACATAGGTGGGTGTTCCTAGAAGCACAGATATTTTGCAAGTCACCCCAAATCCCTTCTTCCTGTAATTATCGATTTAACTTGTGGCCCTTCAGATCAGAAATCTTTTCTCTAGCTTTCCACTATTGTGACCATGTCCTACCTTCACCTTTGAGGCTGGGCTTTCCCGTAAGGAGCCCTGGCAAAAGATGGCTGACACTTCTAGCTATAGCTACAGCTCATGAAGTGTTTGGTATTCAAAAATACCAAATCCCCTTAAAATTCTTAGAGGCCTTTCCTGTGGCAGTTGTCCCTCAGCTATTGGTGTGTGTGTGTGTGTGTGTGTGTGTGTGTGTGTGTGTGGAAGTGTGTGAACAAGTGAGTGTGTGTGTATGTGTGTGTGAGCAAGTGCATGTGTGTGCATGTGTGTGTGCGTGTGTGTGTGCATGTGTGTGTGCATGTGTGTGTGCATGTGTGCACATAACATGTGGTAGCTGTAGATAAGGTGATGACACATAGGCCAGCAGCTGCCAGTTGGGGGGTAAAAGGCATTTTAGCAGCCCCCTGCCTCTGGCTTCTTTTGTGCCAGTGATCTTTGTATATTTGCCAGACACAAATTTTCCCTCCAGCTTTGCCTCAGAGCTAGGATCTTGGTGACATTTTATCAGAGAGGGTTTCTTGGATACCCGGAACCCTGAGACTGTGTGCCTTTGAGATAAGCACTCAGGAAGGTGCTAACCCTTCTCCCAGATGCCACTTTTGACCCAAACAGGTAAATGGATGGATATCACAGTAGGTACTCATGTTCTCGTCTGTACTCATTCCCACCCCGACACTCCTAGGAACTGGTTAAAGACAGAAACTCCATCAGAGACCTAAGGAAGAGAGCAGGCTTCCCTCCCTACCTACCAAAATGGCATGTACGCAGGTATCAGGAATTAGACTTTACTAATGCCTGCCTTCTAACACTGAATTCAAAGAATTAATTTTAAACAGTTCTCCTTTATTTTCAGGGAACTTAAAACAGCTTCTAGTATCCGTTCATTGAACATTGGTCCACCCCATCATTGAAGCTTGTTCCCCCATGCATGGAAGGGAAATTCTTAGGTTCTCATATCTTAAGCAAGGTCAGTGTGTCAAAGACACTGTACAACTGGGTCCAGGCTTCCCTGTGACAGTGTACCACGGGGATGGGATGAACAACATAGCACAAACAAAGCCAGAAAGTCCTTTGAAGTGGGGGCAGCAGAACCTAGAAACACAGAGAGGCATCTACCATTCTCCAATTGTGTCCAGGCTGCGTCTTTTACTCCACCTCCCAGGGGTCCCCACACTGAGACCAGCACTGTATGATCAATGAGGACACAAGTGTGTGTATTTCTTCTGCCGTCAGTGTCGCGGATCTATGCAACAAACTCACAGCTGGGTGACACAGTCCGAAGGTGATCTGGCAGTGACACCCAGCCTTCCTCTGAAGCTTGTTATCCAGGAAGATGATTGAGATGAGAGCGGAAAAAAATCAAGTGGTTTGTAGTTGAAAGAAGCTGAACAATAGGTGTGTGTTTTCTCAGACGGATGGGGAGGGCAGGAAAAGAGAGCAGGTGTTCTCCCTGTCTCCTGTCTTGCCTCTCTTACCGAATAGCCCCGAGAACTTGAACAAGTTGTGTAACTTCAAGAACTTCCACATTGGAATCACTGTCTTGACTTACTGAATGTGTTATCAGTGAGCATCTGGGCTAAAGGCAACACGAGCATTTGTTTCTTGGATGGCAAGTGGTGATTTCCCTTCCTAATATCAACCTGATTTTCTTTGAGAGCAAACATGTTTCCTTTTCTTCAGAGAGAGGGCAGGCGTATGCAGATGACCGGGTAATTCTAGCCTAGCCAAAGAGACCCTTGAAGTTCTTTGTGCTCCACATCTCCTGTTTCTACCGACAATCTGCCATTGGGGGTGGGGTCAAACAAGCAGCCTGAAGGCACCTGCAGTCTTGAAGCAGAGTGAGATAAATGTGTGCTCAGCTCACTTCCTCCTTTGTATGAGTTCAGAACCCAAGCTCAGGGAATGACGCTGCCTGTTTTCGGTATAGCTCCCTCCACCTCAGCTAACCTAATTGGCATTATGCTTTGCAGCTTTGCCCTGAGTGTCTCCTAAGTGATTGCAACGTCCTGTCAATTTGACCATCAGCACCAACCATGACACCTTCCTGTATCTTTCCCAGGTCACAGGCAGCCTGGCTTTATTTATTTCTTGTGCATTGTATCTTTATTGGTTTTCTTACACTATTATACATATTTCATAATAATTATGAATAGACAGTTTCTATCAACTCATCTTGATTCAGTCTCAGCTCAGCCATGGCCACTTAATAGCAGTAGTAGGATTGTAGGCAACCTGTCCCACTTGAGTCAGCCTGTGTGTGAGATGGAATAGCAATACAGTCTGCATGTAATGTTGTATTAAATGCGAGTGCACATACAAACCGCTTAGCAGCCTGCCCAGACACAGGATCACTATGTCCTTGGCGAAGGAGAGGCAGTGCCGGGTCCTAGCAGGCACATAAGAACCAGCATTGCCCATGGAGCCACCGATGCACAGGTTTCTATGTGCAGCCTGAGCTTTGATGTGCTTGTTAAAAAAACAAAAAAAAACAAAAAAAACAGTATTCCATTTGACTTATTTTCCTTGAGAAGTTAACTATGACTCAGATTTGTGGTTTAGACAAGGTTATATTTAATGAAATTTGAAACAGGGAGATATTTTCTTCTTTAAAAGAGAATTCAAATAAAGAGAAAGGGAAGTCACAACAAATTACAAATTAATTAGTCTTCATTTGACAACTGACTCTTGCAAAAAACATTTCCCCAAAGCCAGAAAGTAAAATAATTTTGAAGAAAAAAGTGATTATAGAAAAAATATTAAAGAGGTGAAGCTTATATAGAAACACATCTTTAGAAATTATTCCCTCCTTCTCTCCTCTTCCTTCTTGGAGGTTTTTTTGTTCTGTTTTCTCTTTGGGGGAGTATCATCCCAAATAACAAATAAATACACAGAGCTCCCAAATAAATACATGAAATCTTATTCCTACTTACTAATTTTCCACCTTAGCTTGTCTTATTTCTAGCTAGCTTTTATTAACTTAATGATTTTTATTATCTTAATAAAAACTAAATAATTTTATTAACTTAAATTATTCCATATGCCTTTCACCTCCTCTGGAAATGAATCTATCTATCTATCTATCTATCTATCTATCTATCTATCTTTCCCTTTCTTCTTACTCCATAGCTTTCTGTATACCTGGGTGGCTGGCCCCTGCTTTTCTTCTCTCCTCCTTTTCTGTCTCTTTGATCTTCTCTTTCCAGATTTCTCCTCCTATTTATTCTCCCTACCTGACAGTGCTGCCTATCCTTTCCTGCCTAGCTATTGGTTATTCAGCTCTTCATTAGACCAATCAGGTGTTTTAGACAGACAAAGTAATACAGCTTCACAGAGTTAAAAAGATGCAACATAAAAGAATACAGCACACCTTTGCATAATTAAACAAATGTTCCACAGCATAAACAAATGTAACACATCTTAAAATAATATTCCACAACATCCTCCTTCTCTTTATCGCCCTTCCTCCCTCTCTGCCTCTCTTCTCCTTCATTTCCTACTTTTCTTCTTCCTTATTTCTGTCTTCTTTTCTTTTCTTTCCTTCTTTGTTCTTACCCTCTCTCCATCCTTCCCTGTCCCTTCCTCCATCCCTTCTGCCTTTCCTTCCCTACTTTCCTGTTTCCTTCTTTCCCTCTCCCCATCTCTCATCTCTCCCTTCTTATCTTCCCTTCATCTTTCCCTTTCCTTTCTGCTCTCTCTCCCTCCCTGCCCCTTCCCCTTCTTTCTTTCCTTTGATGTCTGAAAAGAGAGTTGCTGATTTCATGTCAATGCAGCAATAACGATGGGACATGGCTGGTGTAGGCTGATGGGCTAAGAACTCGGCAGAACATGTGCATCATAAGAGGTTAGAACTGGAGAGGTTACAAACAGTAGCTTCTGACAGGTGTGATTCATGTGCTATTCGAGGCTCCTCATTATATCTGCACAGAGATTTCCCCTTTCTCCTACCCAGGGTGCTCTGTGTTGCTGGTCAGTGCTTGAACCTCTACCTCATCTTGCTCATAGTCATCCTCTACTTTCCAGAGGATCCATTAGATTGTATCGTCCTATGAAACAACTCCACCGTCTCAGTTGCTTTACCTGAGGGAATTGAGTTCTTGGTCATCATTTCAAGCTCAGATGGAAAGTTCCCTATCTGATCAATGAATTACCCCAATCCTAGACTGTTCGTGTTCAGTCTCACAGGGAAAGGGAGACATTCGCAAATCACACACGGCACTCCATTTCTCTATGGAGAATGCAAGTTTCATTGCATAGAAGAGTCAGGTACCCTGGTCTTACTACCAGAGAACCAGGAGATGTGTTCCTTCTAGGTGCCAGGAAAAATGGAGAAGGGAGTCCAGGTGAGAGCCCCATCCGCTATATGCTCCCACCCTGTGAATGTCTTTCTATCTTACAACAGTCATAACTCTGTCTTGGGAACTCAGTGCTGTTCTTTAGTACAAAGAATTGAGAGTATCCCATGCACAAAGAGCATGCCTGGGAAGGCTCCAATCGGGGAATAAGGATGCTCGACTCCACTGGCAATGCCTCAATCTGGGAAGAAGGATGCTCACATCCATGTTTTTTACAGAGGTGGCTTATCACTCTTGGTAAAGGCCAGCTCCTCAGAGGGATCTCCCCCATTAGAACCCCATTAGTCATCTTACCCTTTAATTTGAAGCAGAGCGTTTGCTACTACATTTTTTTTACAGTTTGCATTTTATCTTAACTTTCATCTTTTATCTTTTCCTCCTCCATGTAACAAAAATGACGAAATCAAAATTTTATCATTATTTTTTGTTTCTTTTTCCCCTGGTACTCCAGCACCAAGGACGGTTCTGGACAGAATTCACAGTCAATTAATCTTAATGAACAAACCAGAAGATATGCAAATGCATGTCATTTCATGCAGAATGGTGCAATTGTGCATGGGAGAACAGAAACATCTGACCTTTTATTCAACATGTGAGCCCTGCCCCCAGTACTGTTTATGGCTTACGACCATCCAGAGCACAACTGGAAACCTCTGTGGGGTGGGACGCTCCCCACACCACACCATTCCTTCAGGAGTCCATAGCTGAATGTGTGCCTTGCTACAGCCATCTGCTACAATTTATCAGTGTAACAATGTGAGTTATGGGTTACTATTATTACTACTTGGAGAATAAAGAGCTGATGACTCAGGCAGATTTGTCCCTGGTCACATTGTGAGTGACTCAAATCTCAGTACCATGCTTTAAACTGAAACAATTTAACAGATCCAAAAGAAAGCCCAGTCTTTCCCGAGCTTTGGCTCCCAGGACTTTCCTTCCTTTGCGTCATGACCCGGAGCCTCTTTTAATCATACTCCCCTGCATATGAGAGCCTCTTCTTCTGTGTATGACTCCTAAAAATAAAATTCTATATGATGACAATATCTCCATACTGTTCTATAGAAAATGCCTTTCTGATGTAGAGAGGGTTGGATATAGTTTCTTTAAGTATGATACTGGATTGTGCATAAAGGCTTCCTCTCCATGAGCTGCCCAGTGTGGCAGATGAGAATACTGTAGTGTTACTGACTGGTACATGCCAGGCTCCACCTTTGCAGCCTGTTTGAGCTAGCTCATTTAGCAGCTGAGTATTCCTAACCAGTCCTGTTGAGCTTCATCTAAAATCCTAGAGTTGATTAAAAAGCAATTTGTTTTCGCATCCAGGGCTGTTTTGCTTAAAAGATCTTATGCACTCATTGTTATTAGTAACAAAAGAGGAGGCTGCAAACCAGGCTCCATGGCTCAAAGCACTTTCTGCTTTGCTTAAGACCAAGGCTCAGTTTCTAGCTCTCTCTTACTGGCTCACTCTCTGTAACATCAGTTCTAGGAGATCTGATGCCCTCTTGTGGCTTTTTCGGGTCATGCATGCATGTGATGCTCAGACACACATGTAGACAAATACCCACACACATGAAAAATATTAAAATGAAAATTTAGCACACAGGAAGAAAGAACATAGGCAGAAACAGAAATTTTCCTAGCTGACTCTCAGGGAATACGGGCCCCTAATGGTAAAAAGATCCAATCCCAGTAGGAATAAAAGGCATGTCTCCTTGACGTAGCAAAAGAAAGGGACATTATCCCTTCTCTTGTATTTGCTAGTACTAGTGACTAGGGGAAGAAAGAAGTGAATACTTCCATATGCTACTGACAACAAAACCGGTTCAGTCCTGATTGTGTAATAGGCACTGTCCTTTGAAAGGCCGTAATGTATATGTTCCCATTCAGCCTGCAATTCCACTTCTGGGACAGCAGACTAAGAAATCACAGGACAGCAGTGGACTTGTTTCCAGGATGCGTGTCCAGGCTGGGGTGTTTATAACCAACAGTGATAATTTAAATACACAAAACAATGGCATAGCTCAGTATGCAATCCACTTACAGAATGCTCAGTGAAGCCATTGCAGTTTGTTTACTTCCTCTGCCTTTTTTGTGCCTTCTAAATTCCCATAATATTTTTAAATAGCAAGAAACAGTAGATTCCATTTTTATTTTCTGTGGGTTCTTTGGGAAATTCATAAAGTGCATTTTGTTCATCTCCACCCAACTCCTCCCAAATCCACCCCTTTTCCTACTTACTCAGCTTTGTGTCATATGTATTTTTAACCTATTGGTTCTAGCTTGTGCTTCCTCTACTGTACTCTTGAATGTGAAGCCATCTATGGGAGCATGATCAATCTACTGAGCGCTGAGCCAAGAGAACTGACTGTCTCTAAGCAACAGCTATTATTGTTAGTATTTTTCGGTTGCATTGTGTTTCTAAATGAATGTGATCAAAGTATGCACTAGAAGATTTTGCTTCAAGGGGAAAGCACAATGTATTCTTTCCATTGTAAAAAGATAATTTAAAATATATTATCTTGTTCGAAAGATAGAGGGCTGCATTTAACAGTCTTTCCTAGTGTCTTGTTGACCTCTTGACTTGGCAAGATGCATACACAACTGGATTTAAGGTCTGGAGTGAGTTCGTCTGGGTCAAGATAGTGCCCCCTCGTGTTTGCAGCTGTGTTTTCTTCTATGCTATGTTTTTAGCATGGGGGCGGGGGTAATCAGGAAATAGACAATTCAATCCCAGTTAGCCACTGTAAACCCCTGGCACCTTTCCTTTTCCTGGCCTCTGCTATAAGTTTCTCAATGGGCCGTGCCACCATTGCTGTTGTAGATTCTGTCGGTTCACTATCCTAAGTTCACTATCCTAAGTTCACTATCCTAAGTTCACTATCCTAAGTTCTTCATCCATGGTTTTCATTGGAATACAAACACCTGGTAATAACATGTATGTTTTTTTCCTTCTTCATCTATGACCACCCAACCCCTTCATACCACAGAATAAGTGCTCAAGAAAGACAGGTTGCATATGGGAGTTAAGGACTGAACAGTGGGCTGAAGCCAAGGCAGAAAGCAGGCTGAAGGCAACACTGGGACTTTGCTCAGTTAATGGCTTCAGGAGAGGAATACTTTGAGTCCTCAGTGTCCAGTTCAGGGCCAACAGAGCAGGGGATAATAGGAAGAGAATATGATGGGGGGATGTAGACCGAGTAGCTGGGGCATCATTGCTGCTCCAGAAAACCCTTTTGGACACTGACAAAGAACAAGACGGAACTCAGATGCCCAAATCACAGCCCCCATCTCTAAGAGAGGCTAGGAATAGATTCTTCCTAACTCTCCTCAGGGTATTGAGCTTCTCTTAGGAGTTAAGCTGGGCAGCGTGATGGGCAGACCCTGGAAACACACTAAGACTATGTCTCCATCCCCAGAAGAAATGGAAGACTGTGTCTGTGTCTTCAGGAGGCAGAGCTCGCAAAGCACACTTCTTTCATGTCGCTTCAAATCTGTCACTGTTATTTCAAATGTCAAAAGGGGTAATAATATTGATGGATATAGTGAAAGCTTGGAAAACTAAGTAAGTTTATGCAAATTAAGATGGGTTTGTACTCACGAGTGTCCCTTACTTTAATCAAAGGGCTTACCCTGACAAAGGAACAATAAATGGAACACTAATTAAGAAAATTTCCAATTACTTTCTCTTTGTGGAGGATACAAACAACCGAAAGGTTCTAGCCCTGACAAGATCAATTGTACTCCAAACAAAGCTGATTACTCCAGAGATATCAGCTCAGCTTCCTGTTTGGTAATTTAAAGCATTCCTGACTTTCTCCCAGTGGCTGTGTTTGTGTTCTTTCCTGCCTCTTTCTCTGTGATTATCAGTCGTGTGGGAAATAAACCATTCCAGTCATCAAATAGCTCAGTCCCTATCTGCTTTAGGACTATCAACGAGATTAATGGACTTTTATTCATGGGCATAGAACCTATCTTACTGACTAGTCTTCTAACAGAGCAGAGGAAAACTGTAGCGAATACAAAGAAACTCACAACTATTCTAAAAGTGTGTTCAGTGTGTGTGCCTACATCACATGGATGCAGGCACACATTCTTTAGACCAGTGCAGCTCATTTGTATGTGATTCGCACTAATTGAAAACTAACGGAGTGAGACAAGGTCGAATTTGAATAGCACTGACTTTCTCACCTGTGCTGACTAGTTTATGTCAACTTGGCATGAGTTAGAGTCACTGGAGAGGAGGGAACAGGAGGAAACCTCAACTGAGAAAATGCCTCTAACATCTGGGGCTGTAGTCGATCCTGTGGGGATCCTTAACAAGTGATTGATATGAGAGGGGCCAGGCCATGGTGGGTGGTGCCCCGCCTAGGATGGGGGTCCTGGTTCTATAAAAAAGAGAAAGCCATGAGGACAAGCTGGTAAGTAGCACCCCTCCATGGTCTCTGACGCAGGTCCTGCCTCCTTTGACGATAAACTGTGATGTGGAAGTTTAAGCCAAATAAACTCATTCCTCCCCAAATTTCTTTGGCCATGGTGTTCCATTATAAGAGTAGCAGCTGGTTGTAACTAAGCCACCATCTTGTCTTCCCAAGGTAGCAGGAAAGGGATGGATTACGGCTCTTGTTTGACTCTTCCCACACTGCTCTCAATCTCGCTTCTCTCTTGTGGTGTGCATACAATGATCCTAAAGTCTTAAATGTAGCTAAACCTAGTTTGTTTCTTCTAAATTCTTTTGTTTATTTTGTGTACCTGTGTGTGTGAGAGAGAGTCAGGGGTGGCATGAGGTGTGCACATGACACACAGTGATTAAGTTGGAAGACAAGGCGATCTCTCCTTTCATCATGTGGGGCCTAAGGGCTCAAGCTCAGGTCATGAGGCTTGTTGGCAAGCACCTTTTCCTACTGACCTGTCTCACTGGGCCTTAGAGACATGGAGTCTAATGTTTAAGAGTAAGTTGTTTGATTCCTTCCCTAAATACAAGTTGGCTATTTTGCATGGTGCCCCCTACTTCAGGGTATTGCCAATTGAATTTTGATTGTATCTGTTGCTTTGTCATGGGGTAAATAGAACTTAGGTCTCCCCTTCCCCCAAAACACACACACACACACACACACACACACACACACACACACATATGCATACACACACATGATTCAACATCAATTGTGCTTTTCAGTACCAATTTCCAAGGAAAAACCATTTTCCTTCTTTTAAAATAATATCCAAAGGTGTATTGCTTATTGTAAGCACAACTGGGAAGCTGGAGGAAAGCTCTGCCTTAAGATGCTATAAATATGCAGAAAGGAGTTGAGTAGACACCAGCCAGAAAAGATAATGAATGGAAAAGTAACAAGGAGCCTTACTTATTGTCACTAAGCTTTGCCATCCCCAGCTCCAGCCATCTACCAAGATCTAGAATCTGACTGTGCCATAAGCCAGTTTTACTTCCCAAACTGGAGACATTCCAGGGTGCAGGCATCTTAGACTTATTTATTGCGAGACAAGGAAGCAAAGAAAAAAAAAAAGAAACAAAACAAAGAAACAAAGAAACAACCAAACCCTTTGCAGCTTCTGAGAGAGGGCTTTGTGAGCTCCTCTCTCTAAGCCATCACTGAGAGGCAGTTCTCTGACCTCCTGGGGATTATTATTCAGAAAAGACTCCTGTGTTTAGGAGGCTGGGGAGATGGGTCAGCAGTTGAGGGACTCCTTACTTTTCCAGGGGACCTGGGTTTGGGTCCGGCCCCGACACCGTGGCTTATAACCTCTGTAACTCCAGTTGGCAGAGAATCTGATGCTCTCATCTGACCTCCGGTGGCCCTGCAGAATTGCGGCACGCAGTCATACCTGAAGTCAAACACGCATGCAACTAAAGTGAAGACAAATAATCTTTCAAGAAACCCTGTTTGGCTTCTGAGCAGAACTCTGCGCTTTTCCAATTATGGTCATTAATCAAAAATGCACCATGGACACATCTTGACCTTTTCTTTCAGGAAAAGAAACTTTTAGTAGACTTTTAGGGCATTAGAGCTCTAATACAACTCAAGAGCAAAAGCCATCTTTTAAGTAAGTGCTCAGTTTGTTAATAGAAAACAAGAGACTGGGACAAAATTATTTTAGATTATTCCAATTTGCCTGCTAAATGCCTTGGTAAATGAGATGTAATTCTGACGAAAGGCTCCGGGTATTCAGACCCACTCCAAGGCCACTCTGCCTCCCAACTGTCGAGAGCACAGCAGAAGAGGACAGTTTGCTGTGATGTGCTAGCGGCCACCCCTTCTGTGGCAGAGCCGGAGCTGGCCACACAGTGAGAGTCTCTAAGAGTGTCAAACCAGCCTGAGCCTTGATTCCCACCGACAGAAGGAAGTCAGCAAGGCTTCTTTCCAGGTTGATTTTATGAATTGAGAACTTTCAGCTGTTTCCTTGTTTCTGACACTAACCATTCTCACAGACTCACCTCTCAAGTCAGCTGAGCTTGCTGACTAAAGGCTATAGCTTCATCTCCCGGGAAGTTTTCTCTATGTATTCCTGATTCCTTCAGTTAGGGACTGACCTTCAGGGGAAACAGGATGTGTTTAAAGGGGAGCAGGAAGCCATCATCACAGCACTTTGAGGATCTGAAATGATCAAAGCAAGCACATTGCTGGAAACAGATTCCTAATCTGGGCAGCAGCAGCTGGTTTTCAGGTTTTTAACTTGGTGGGAAGGTGATTTGGCCATGGCATCTGCCACTCTACTGATTTTGTCAGGGTTGATTTGTGTGGAGCCCAAACCAACCCGAGACCTACTCAGAAGCCCTGATCAAAGGATGTACAAGGGGAACTTAAGGTCTGTGTCTTACCCAGGAATGAACTTGGCAAGGCCCATCTAGGGCTGGAGCCAGTTCCTCCTCGAAGGAGACAAGGTTGCAGTTTCTAGGAACACGACTCTTCTCCCTGGGCTTTGGGTATCAATCCTTAGACAGCTGTGTCTGAGGCATCCCTTGCTTTCTGTGCCAACATTACCTGACTTAGCTCTCTGCTAACTTTGGCCATTCCCCTCTCCCTGTAAATACATGGTACATAAGATGCTGTAATTATTAATGAACTTGCTTGGCATAAAGTAAAGCTTGTGCAAGACCTGTCAACCCCGATTTCTATCTCTATCTTCTTTCTTTTCTGTCTTTCTCATGCCCCGGAACAGCCCCATCAGTGAAGTAATAGGGGCAGCGGGGCTGTGTCCGCAACACCCCAGCCGCCTGCCCGGCTAGCTTATGCCCCGAAATAATTACACGGACACTGTATTCTTTTAAACACCGCTTGGCCCATTTCTATCTAACCTCTTCTAGGCTAATTCTCACATATTAATTTAGCCCATTTCTAATCATCTGTGTTGCACCCCTAGGTGCGCTTACCGGGAAGATTCTAGCCTATGTCCATCCTGGGTCGGAGCTTCTTAGCATGCGTCTGCCCAGGAGCCAGGAGCATGGCGTCTCTGCTGAGGCGTCTGCTCCGGAGAGCAGAGCTGTCGAGACTCTGACCTCACTTCCTCTTCCTCCCAGCATTTTGTTCTGTTTACTCCACCCACAGGGCCAAGCAGTTTCTTTATTGGCCAATGACCTTCCTCCATCACATCAGGATCCTCCCACTGAAGAATGGCCTGCTGGTCCAGGTCCGGTTTTACTGACCTGGCTAGCTAGGTGGGGAACCCTTCTCCCTCATGGTTCTATGTGCATTCCTCCTTAAGCAGCATGGTCAGTTGCAGAAGGTGTCCTTGCCTGATAAAGACGGATCAGTCCTTGGCCAAAGGTGTATAATAGCTGTGCTCCCTACAAGAATCTCCAAACAAACTCTCTGAAGATTTTAATTTATTTTTTAAGAATATAAGGCAGTTCATGGAAACTACCATCAAGTTTCCTTCTTTGGCACTGAGGATCTGATGCATCTATAGTCTCACGAGCATCCTGCATCCATAGTCTCATGTGCATGATACATCCTTAGCCTCCTGCTTCATAGCCTCCTATGTCTGCTGTATCCATAGCCTCTTGTTTGTGCTGTATCCAGAGCCTCCTGTGTGTGCTGTAAAAATGATCTACCACTAGCCCTTAACCCCCTTTTGATTTATTTTAAAAATCTGAGGAAGGTTCTCACTGAATTTCCCAAGTTGATCCTGATCGTACTTTGAAACATTGACTTGGTTTGAATTTGTGATCCTCCTACCTCAGCCTCCAGAATAGCTGGAATTGTAGGTTGGTACCATCACAATCAGTGTGGTCATGGATTTTACAAGAAGTCTATGAAAACTAAGTCATGGGCTGCAAAGATGTCAGTCAATCTGATGCTCAAAGAAGAACTTTTGAGATGGAGAAATAAATGCTCACAACTGTTCGAGTGCTGTAGGTAAGACCATGGTCACAGGACTCAGTGGTATGAGTTTAGGAAAACTCGATGAATTCTGGGCAAAAAGGAATAGGGATAGATGGTGTACCAGCCCTGCCCATGTTACCCAGTGAGGTGTCATGAAGGCTTTGCTAGACTGAGCTAGGATGGAGAGGTTTTCGACTGATGGTGTCTCTGCCCCGGTTAAATGGACTCACTTGATAGTGAGTGTGGACCCAGGCTTGTCATTACCATCATCCCTGTCGGAAGATATTGTCCTACTGGGAACAGTGAATGGATCCACGTTAAGGTTGCAGGATTAGGGCAGGATGGTCCAGGTGAAGACAGAATACATTCTTTCAAGCCCAGAGACAACCCAAGTCAGTCACATGCTCCTAGTTGGGCCTTGAGGTACAAAGCTGCACGTATGAGCTGTGAATGGACCCAGTGGAGACAGAAGCAGAAATCTTCTGAAGATAGACTGCATGTTTCTCCCATTTGCAGGAAAAACAGAAGCCTGACTTAGACCTGGGTCCATTCATTGCATGAAACTAACCTGGCAAGACCCATAGTGAGCCTTAGAGAGTTAGGGAAAGAGAGAGAATGGAGAGAATGAGACAAGAGATAGCAATAGCCATACACCAAAGATCAAGTGTTCAGATTCACCCAGGTATAGTATGACAGAAAGAGAAAGAAAGATAGGTAGATAGATAGATAGGTAGATAGATAGATAGATAGATAGATAGATAGATAGATAGAGATAGATAGAGTGAAGGAGGAGGGAGAGAGAACAAAATTTATTCCTAGGCCTACCCTGGCACTGGTGGCATATTCTCCAAGGGTATATTTTAAGATAGTAATCTGAAGAAATCTGGAGTGAAAGGTTGAGCGGTCAGGGATCTGACAGATGCTATCCAATCCCAAGTCCTTTGGTACAGAGCATCTGGTGTGAAGACCAGGATTCCACTCTCTAAGGAGAGGCCAGGGCCTGGAAGGAAGCGATCACTGTATGATGATGGCTGTTAGCTACTCAAGGTTCTCTATGGCTACTTACTTGAGCAAACCTGCTCTGGAGAGTCATGGAATACCCAAATATTTAAAGGCTGTTGGATTTACCTCAGCTGAAATGTGTAGGATGAATTCCAAGTGGTCCTAATGAATAAAACCCGGAGTCAGATATTAGGGGTTGAAAGCTTGAGGATCAGAGAAGCAGAGCAGCTGCCACCAGGGAGTTCTTTCAGCTCTACCAGTGCTCAGACCTATCCTGTCCTCACACTGTACTGCTCCTCAGACTGCTTCAGACGGCATCTCTCTCCAGCAAACCTCAGACTGCTTCAGACGGCATCTCTCTCCAGCAAACCTCAGACTGCTTCAGACGGCATCTCTCTCCAGCAAACCTCAGAGTGCTTCAGACGGCATCTCTCTCCGGCAAACCTCAGACTGCTTCAGACAGCATCTCTCTCCACCAAACCTCAGAGTGCTTCAGACGGCATCTCTCTCCAGCAAACCTCAGACTGCAATGAGTTCCTGTCTCCTACCGCCTTATATTCCTCTTTCTGCTCATCCATATCACTTCTGGCTCCACCCTAGTGCTGGGATCAAAGGCGTGCACCACCATTCTGGGCTCCCAAGTGTTGGAATTAAAGGTGTATGCCACCACTACCTGGTCTCTAGTAGCTTAGCTCTGTACTCTGATCTTGAGGCAAGCTTTATTTGTTAAAACATAAAATATCACTACAGAAATTTCTGTTTTCAAAGGCCGTTCACCATTCTCTTGGAAGCCTAGATACAATGACTGCTTGACAAGGAAGTATTAAACGCCTAGGCTCGTAACTCCAAGGACAGCACTCCTCAAGAGCCTCCAGCAGCCTCACAGCTCCTTGGGGGTCAGCGGGGTCCCTCCTGGTCCACATGATGGCCATTTGTACCCTTGGTCTATTCCAATTTCCCTTCCCTTCTTCCTTAGGATACACCGTACAGATTTCCTACATGTAAGTTTTCATCGCAGGACTTGTCTGCCTGGGAACCCACACCCAGACAATGGACTGAAAGCGCTTGGTGAACTGTTCACTGTGGACTGTAAATTACTGTTTCCAACCCAAGTGCTTTACACTGTTTACCCAGCCACCCATTGAACAACAACAACAAAAATCTGTCGTGAACATGCAATCAATTGTCATGAATACTCTGGGATTCCATGATACAGGAGACGCTTCTTAGGGCAAGTGCAAATCAAGGCAAGGCTATCTTTTAAGATCTAGGAAGGAAAGAGTACTCCTCAATTTTGCATCTTAATGTTGTATGGGCAAAGTCAGTGTTCAAATGTCCCCTGGTCTCTCCTGTGACTGTAAAGCAAGCTGCTTCGACCTCCCGCTGCTTTCTCTTGGTGAGATCTGAGTACTTACTTGCCTCTTGCTAATCATCCACTCTTGCACAGAGCAACACCCAAGGCTTCCTTTCTTTTATCATTTTAGTAGGAAAAAAACCTATATAAAATCAAGTGAAACAAGGCAGGGTGTCATTGACATATTCATGTTAAATAAGTCAGTGATTAGACAAACTAGAACCAGCCAGTATTCTGCTCCCCCGAGAATTACAATGAGTACGGCCGAAACCATACCTTTGACAAGAGCAAAGACGAGAGATTCACCGCATCGCTGAAATCCTAGATTCATGCATGTATATTTAAACAAGTAAGGTATTAATTCTTTGGTAATCTCGTAAGTTGTATTCTGGTCATATTCAGCCTTCCCTCAAGACCTCTCAGATCCACCCCACTCCTATCTCGCCAACTACATGTCCTTTTTTATTTTTTATCTTTGCTGTTTGTGCAGATTTTTTTTTAAGTGGGCCACATAACAAAAGGTTTCCATGCACTGTTCTCTAGAGGATCATCAAATTGGATTCTACATCTGCAAGTGAAAATGGTGCCACTTTTCATACAGGGGATGTAGGGAATAAACTTTCAATGATATCAAATTATCCATAAAGTGTCTACTAGAGTATGTAATATCTGCCGAATAAATTAACTGTCTGGATACCGGTCAGGAGCAGTCAGTTTCCCTGTGTGCTGTGGATATGGGAAATAAGTAAAGGCTATCATGTTGGGTCTTATTTTTAGTGTCTACTAAATTTTGAACTATAACTCAAGTTGCCACAGGACAACTTGAGGACATGAGGACATAAAAATTGAGCACCAACAATATGCATCAGGGTTTTCATGAGAAATGAGAGTTGGTTAATATTTAGCTCTTAATTATTCAGCTATCATAAAGATATAAAATCAAAACAGTGAGAACCATAAGATCAGGACAATCAGATAGCAGCCCACTATTTTATTCATTTCTTTTCAAATATATTCCAAATATTTGTATTTATCTCAAAATTAGAACTCTTCAGACAATGGCTATAACCAACACATAATTAAAAATATGCTTTTTTTAATTTTGTTTGAAGCTGGCCTCAAGTTTGCTACACAGCAGATGACCTTGAACTTATGATCTCCCCACTGCTACCTTCTACATTCTGGGATTTTAGGTGTGGGTCAGCTTGCACAGTTAGTTCTGTGGGGTTCTAGGAATCAACCCTAGGGCTCTGTAAATTCTGTGTAACAATCTACAAACTGAGATGCATTCCCAGGTCTCTCATAATCCATCAACATCTATTTCAAAGCCCAATCTATTCCCCTTGGCTCAAAAACACTTATTTCCACAACAGCTGGACATCGTATGGAACATTTAGTCTTATTCAGACTCTTGGCTGAACCTTTCCCCAAAGAAGCATATTTAATTCTATATTTGGGCCTTTTAACATTCCAGTTTCTTATTCTTCCAATGTGTGAGGATGTAAGTTTGTTTTTCTGCCTGATCTACAGGAAAATCTTCCGTATAGAACATTCTCCGAGCCTGATTCTGACTCTAAGGTTTCTTCCTCCACAGTTCCACTTTCTGTCCCCCCCCGCCAGGTCATCTTCAAGTCAAGTTACTAAAGTTATGTTTGCCTTTTCTTGATTGAGCTTTTCGTTCTATGAATTGTTCCTCCTAACGCCTCCCAGTGGCCACTGCATACCTTCCATACTCCCCATAGGCTGCCTGAATTATCTTTTCAGGTTTAACCATTTGGGAGGCAAGCAAGCCTATCATGGAAAAGAGCCACACGTTAGCAGCAGAAACAGCAACAATTCTTCCCATCAGGTTGTGAGGACCCTCATGAGGTGGTGAGCGTGCCCAATGGCCTTGCAGCAAGTGGAATTATAGTTTGTGTTTAACTAAATTCACTGAGTTTCCGCAGCCGCTGCAGCTCATGACTGTAATTTCCCCTGTACATGACTGTGTTCCTCAGCACTGCTTGCCCGTTTAGCACGGCTTGGTAGTGGCCAGTGCCAGCCCTCAGCCTCCATGGGGCCAGAAGTAATAGCTTCTAGAGCAGGGCACCAGCACTGTGCTATTACATCTAATCTTCCCTCTGTGCGTTGTCATTCAGTGTGACCACCCTTCTGGACGGCAGACAATTAGGTAGCAAATCATACTGCTTCCATATTGTGCCTCCTCCCTGTATCTGCTGCTTGCTTGCCAAGAACCAGCCGCTGTGTACACCCAAGGCAAACCCTTCACTATTGTCCCGGTGCCTGATTGCTGCTCCAGACTTGGCTAGGATGTGGGACTACCATTGTGCCCGTTTCCCAGCCTCCCTACAATGCCTCAGTGAGGTTTTCAGTGAGAAACACCATCTAGAGAACAGATTCCAAACAATCTGATTCTGATTTTCTCGGGAACAATGGGTATTTGTTTTTTTATTTTTAGCTCCCCATGTAGAAGAAAGCCAGGGAGGGCCTGTGCATGCTGAGCCCAACATGCTGG
This sequence comes from Microtus oregoni, assembly GCF_018167655.1. Lineage (NCBI taxonomy): Eukaryota > Metazoa > Chordata > Mammalia > Rodentia > Cricetidae > Microtus > Microtus oregoni. The sequence continues at coordinate 7,189,265 of NW_024543978.1, forward strand.
TGGTTCTGCAATGAAATCCCAGGCAGATGAATTGGGGCTGCTGAACTCAAAAAGGCTACTCGCGATAGCAGGGAGACACAGAGAAATAGGGATCTATAGGTAGCAAACAAAGCCCAGTTGCTTGCTCTAGAGTCTGTGTTTTCCAACTTGTAATTCAGGTATTGGATAGACTCTTGATTTACTGAAAATTTGTTTTCTTGGGCATCTATCTCAGAGCCTGTAAGTTGAGTCCTCGCTTACTTAATATTCTGTCAATAAATATTTATGCAGTTTTCATTTTAGAATTTTAAAAGAGCCTGTTGTGGTATTTTTTATCCACACGGTCTCAGTGGAAGACAAAGTTCATAGGTGTGTTGAAAAGGAGTTATTCCATGGAAAGTAAGGGCCGCAGGAGAAGAAAAACAAAGCCGTTAAAGACACAAGCGAAAGGCTAGATTAAAAATGAGGGCATTCGTTATTACTAGTTATCATTCTTACCATCAGGATCATTGTTATTCGTGTGTTTTGGGACCCGTACACAGCCTAGTAGAATTGTGGTGGTCAGAAGGCAATTTTGAGGAATTGATTCTGTCTTTCCACATTTGTGTGGGTTCTAGGGATCGAGCTCAGGTCACCAGGCTTGCATGGCGAGCACCTTTGCCAACTTGAGATGTCTTCCTGTCCTTTGGATGACATTGTTTTGCCGAGGTAACAATGAGCTAAGTAGATGAAAAATGTCTGAGTAGAGAATTTTAGGCATGGCTTCATTAAAGTTTTGGTTAAAGGTGTAGTAGTAAGGGCGGCGGGGCTGCGTTCCCAGCACCCCAGCCACCTGCTCAGCTAGCTTATGCCCGAAATAACAACACACAAACTGTATTCATTTAAACACTGCTTGGCCCATTCTCTTCTAGGCTAATTCTCACATATTAATTTAGCCCATTTCTAATCATCTGTGTAGCGCCCCTAGGTGCGCTTACCGGGAAGATTCTAGCCTATGTCCATCCTGGGTTGGAGTTTCATGGCGTGTGTCTGCCCAGGAGCGGGGCATGGCGTCTCTCTCAGGCGTCTGCTCCCAAGAGAAGAGCTGTCGAGTCTGACCTCACTTCCTCTTCCTCCCAGCATTTTGTTCTGTTTACTCCACCCACAGGGCCAAGCAGTTTCTTTATTGCTTAACCAATGAAATCAACAGATTGATATATGACACTCCCACATCATAAAGGGATGATGCTCTCCTGCTTTTCCTGTAGTGTGCCTCCCAGCAAGTGTGGCTCGGACTCTACTACGCCGAACTTTTCCCGTCCTGCTCATGGATAGGCAGGAGTCTGTGACCAGCTTTGATTCACGGTCTTAAGCAAGCAGAAACAGAACAGAAGAGGCACAGATTCTGCACACTCTCTCCCACACAGTCATGGAAGGTGCATGGTGAAAAGCTGGGGTCTAAACACGAATAGTCTAGATCTCCAAACCACCACATGACTTTCACTTTGAAAAGAACAGAGCAACGCAGACCATGCAAGAGTAAACATTGAGCTCGTAAACAAACATCGCTGGAATGTTGTATTGCTGTAGCATAGCATGGTCCCCTTTGCTTGCTAGATCCACAATAAAACCATCATGGCTCTTGCTCTTTAGCTATGGCTTGGGTTACATCTGTGTCTACTACTGATCGTGATTACCATGCTAGCTATCTCTCAGGCTAACTTGACACAGGCTGCCATCATTTAGGAGGAAGGAACCTCAGCTGAGAAAATGCTCCCACCAGATTGGCCTGTGAATGGATGTGGGAGGACCCGTCTCACAGAGGGTGGTGCCACCCCTGGGTGGGTGGTATAAGAAACCATGCTGAACAGCCTTTGAGGAACAATCCAGTAAGCTGAGTCCTCTCTTATTAGAGGGCCGGTCTCTCACTGAACCTGGAGAACATATGACAAACTGCTGATTCTTTGATCTCTGCTTCCCAGAGCCAGGATTGCAGGTGTGTGCTGACACACCTGGCTTTCTTAAAATGTGGGTTCTGGGGAATTTAAATCAAGTCCTCATGGTCAAGATGCAAACATTTGACCCACTGAGCCATCTCCTTGGTTCTTGTAAGTACTTTTTAAAAAACAAATACCATAGTGTGCTTGAACCGTTATCAGCTCAAGTTAGGTTTCTTACTGAAAGGTTTCCAGGAAGTGACACATAAGGTAGAGAAATGTGATACAAACTGAGAGAACCCTTTCTTCAACAAAGGAAATTTTTACTTAATTTATGGTACTGAATAAAAATGTTAATTTCCTTACCTTCAAGGGAAGGCTTTACTGCTGCATGGCTCTCCTGAAGAAAGAAGCCATCCTCAGCAACCAAAATGTACTCCTGACTACAAGTATTATGTCCAGTGATTGCCAGTGTGACCTTCCAAGCTTAATCCGTGCCGGCAGCCCCCAATACCCCTTTCCAAGTGCACAGGGCACGCAGGATGAAGGACCAAGGCACCTGCATGTTCAAAGACAGGGTTGTGCATTGTTTCCAGCAAAGCTGTGACCATTGTGCCCTCTTGCTTGCACTCCAGAAAGCTAACTGGGATGCAAATTAGCAAGAAAAAAAACCCTCAACTGGTAGCCTTGAACATGAACTACTTCTTTCTTCTTTCTTTCCTGTTTTTTTAAAACATAATTCTTTATTGATTCTTTGTGAATTTAAGATTATACACCCCAGTTCCACTCATCTCCCAGCCCCTCCATATCTGACCCTCACCCCTATAGTATGTCCCTCCAAAATTAATTAAAAACAAAACAAAAAACAAATGAAAAAACAAAAATGCCACCTCTCTCTTCTGTCTCTCCAGCACCTCGTCCGTTCTTCCTAGTCGCATTGAAAGCTGCAGTGTATCACACAGAAGACATTTTGTCCACTCAGCCACACCTACAGAAGGTCCATTGTTCATTGCAGCGAGTCTTTTGTATGGTTCAAGGCCTCTGGCAAACCATTACTACTGAACCCTTGCCAACACTCCTCTCAGATATCCCGCTGCTGCCCCAAGACATGGAGATTCTTCAGCTACCATTCTGAAGCACCAACCCCTTCACACCTTCTAGCAGATCATAGATGGGGTAGATGATAGGGTGGGCCAACCCAATGCCCAGGATGTGTTAGCTGGTCTTGTTGGTCTGACCACTGGGACCCCTCCCGCAAGCAAGGGACAGAGCTAGCTCTCCTAGGCCCATGGCATCTGGACCAGCTCTCCCACGACAAGGGGTGGGACCATCTCTCTTAAGTACAGGGTGGATTCAGCTCTCCCACAAGGGGTGGGTGGGGGCAGCTCTCCTGTTGCAGTGTCCAGAGAGGGGCATGGCAAGTATGTCCCACTTCTGAAAGGGACACTATTTCCTTGGTATTCTAATTTTATGTCAAAATTTTACAAGACAAAAATTCCTTAGAGGAGGGGCTGTAGAGAGGATTTAGTGGGGAAGAACATTTGTTACTGTTCCAGAGGCCCCCGTCCTCACATCAAACACCTCACATCGTCTTGTAACTACAAGTCCAGGGATATCAATCAGATGCCCTCTTTTTTGCGTCTATGAGAAACAATGCTTCTGTATTTCTGGAAGAAGTACAAAGAGTGATCAAGTCTCTTGCAACCTTATGGAGTAAAAGCCTCTTAAAGAAGCATCCAGCAACATGGAACGATGTTAGGAATAAGAGCAGTGCCTGAGTTGATCCTTTTGCATGAGTCAACATCTATGGAGACCACCTGACAGAGATCTATCCCTCTTACTCAGTGGCCCCTCTGGTTTTTGTTAATCCATCCTTTTTAACAACTTAGCACTTAATCGAGGCATGGCTCTCTTCTAAACCCTGGACAGACAACACTGGGTAAGACAGGCAGGTCCTGTCCTTCAGGACCCTTACTTTCTGGTGAGACAAACAATTCGGTAAGTCACAAGTTCATCAGAACATTGGTTTCAAGACTGATTAATTAATTGACATTCTCCAAGTCAGAGAATGTCAGTACCTGTAACTATAGACAAAGGCGAGTAGAACCCAATGAATCATTAAAGCAAAACTCAACATCTTGGGCATAAGAACATTACTGTGTAGAATCCACAGTCCCTTCACTCTGTTTTGACAGGGAATTGAAGATGCACATAAATAATTGAAAATATTGATGCTTCCAGAATGGCACTCGTGAGCAATTTTCTTCTCATATTGACACAATTTCAAACTAGATTCTATAATATAACAATAATTTAAAATTTCCCCTTTAAAAACAAAGTTTAAAAGTTTAATAATATCTTAATAGAGAAAAATAAGGAAGAAAAATGCAAAAACAAACAATAATCATATAATGTTTATGTGGGCTGTTAGTTGTCAAAATGAGAATAGCAAAGACAATACAGTAACTGGAGATTTCTTTTAATATGGTATAAAAACAAAGATACAAAATTATTCATGATGGCTATTATCATAAGCATATAATATTCTACATGCATAAAACAAGGAGATGAACATCAAATAGGAAAATTGACTTGGAAATTTTTCTTACTTTTATTTTAAGACAAAATCCTTCTAAATATTAATGTTTATATCCACAGATCTGTGCTGTTCTTGACGTTGGTCAGAAAAGCTTCAGTGTGCAGAGGGCAGTGGGCAATGCAGAGACTCAGAATTGGCTGGAGTGTTGAGAATAAACTGGGCAATCAAAGTCAAGGTTCCCACACTGAAGGCTCAGGAAGGTGTGTGGAAAGACTGTCAAAACAGACCATGGGAAAGAGTGCTGGAGAGCGCTTTCTTCTGGACCCAAAGTGCCATAGCTATCATGAACACACAGGGCCATGGTTACCAGCACAAGGACTGCCCAAGATGAAACCAATCAAAATTCCAACATGAATGGGGTCTAGGGTTCCACCCCTAACTCAGGAGCTTTTGGCTGTTGGTAGTTGCAGAGGGAAGGGAGGCATTTTTCTTCAGTAGCATAGTCCGTGGTAAGCTGCCTATGCAGCAGTAAATAACTCCTCACGTGTGCTCATGCAGGCAACTCTCATCCAACTGGGAGGGTTGAGAAACAGGGGCTAAGTGAGGGAAATGGGGAGTGACTGTGATCAAAATAGATAACACTCCTGTGTGGAATTATTAAGGGATAGATTCAAAAGTATTTAACAAGAAAACATGACAGAAAGGCACAAACAAAAAGTTCCCTAATGATTTCAAAATACCCTGACCTATCCACTGAGCTAGAGAAGTTTCTTCCCAATCTACCTCTTGTAGAAAGCATTATCCCAGGGAAGTTTAACACCTGTTGTTCTTGTAAATGGGCATCCTAAAGTTCACATAAATTCATTTTTTTCAGTACTTAATCATTGCCAGACAGACATACTTGTGATATGCTCTGTAATCCATCATGGAGTTGATATCTTCCATGTTAGGTAGGAGGGTGCTTGGCTATGTTTTTGTTTCACGCTAGTCTCTGCTGAAGCGACTTTCCCTGTAAATCTCATTTACAGGTTCTCTCACTTTAGTTTCTGGGAAGATGGCTTATTTTCTCTCCGAAGTTTGTTACAATTACAGTTTTATAGTTTTATTTTTTCTGGGTTTAGCTTGCTTTACTGTTTCATTTCTTGGTACACCTAGCTGCTTTTCTACTAAGATTTTATGCTGTCTTTGCATATGAATGCTTGCTATGTAAAATCCAATTTGATGCATTTAAAGTAGGAAGTCTTACACTGAGAAAGCAGCTGGCAGCCAGTCTCAGTCCTAATAAACTTTATTTTTTGGTACTTATTTGGTGTGTGTGTGTGTGTGTGTGTGTGTGTGTGTGTGTGTGTGTATGAGAAAGAGAGAGACAGAGAGAGACAGGGAGAGATACAAAGAGAGAGAGTTGGCACATGTTTTTATCATAATGCCCATGTGGAGGCTACAGGACAGCTTACAGGAGTCTTTTTTCTTTTCACCATGTGGGTCCCAGGGATCAAGCTCATGTTATCAGGGTTTGATGATGCAGGCTTTTACCCACTGAGCTATCTTGATGAACTTTAAACTTTGTGCCTTGCTCATCATTCTGGGTAACCTGATTGTTCCAGAGTTTCAGGGGCAGGGCATTTTAAAAGTAAACATGCTACTATTCTTTTTTTTTTTTTGAAACAGTTTGTGTAGCTTTTTCTGGTGACCAGTGTGTATGTATGTGTGATGTTTACTTGTGATGGCTTTTGGCGAATCCAGGTCAACCACAGAACCTAGCAGAAGTTAAATCTTGCCTGGGATGAACATTCTGTGTGGGCAGTTATGATGTTTCAAAGATGTGTGCTCTTTCCAAAAAGTCTCACTGATGTGGGATTCCCCTCTGTGAATATGCTGTGAATATATTTTTATTATCATTGAATAATGAAGAAGCTGTTTCAGCCTGTAGCAGGGAAGAACAGAGTTAGGCAGGAAAACTAAACTGAATGCTGGGAAAAAGAAGGCGGAGTCAGGAAGATGCCCTGTAGCTGCCAGAGGAGACAGATTCCAGAACCTTACCCAGTAAGCCACAGCCTTGTGGCAACGCACAGATTAATAGAAATGTGTTGATTTAAGATATAAGAGCTAGGTAGGAACATGCCTAAGCTTTTGGCTAAGCAGTTTTGTAAGTAATATAGTTTCTGTGTGATTATTCAGGTCTGGGAGCCCAGGAAATGAATGAGCATTCTGCATTTACACCCCACACAAAGAAGTGGGATTTGTCTCTGTCAGAAGCACCCTTCCCCTTCACATTTTCTGCCGGGCATTTGTGGTATCCACTCATAGTATGTTTCACGTGGCCACATCACCTCCCCCCATGCACAGTGGACAGCCCATTGCCACTCCTCCACCCCCAGTCACTATGGACTCCAATTTCCACTGGTAAAGCCATCTTTTCTAGGACAAAAATCACTTCCTGGAATTTGACCTCACGTGAACCCTCTGAGCTCACTTGCTGCCTCTGTGACCTCACACAACAAAACATGAGAGGAAACAAATCATTGTGATAATCTAGATACAGGTCAGAGCCAACAGGGGTGTGGAATGGTCAAGGGGCATAAAGTGGCTGAGCTGTAGGCTAAGCAGCTTGAGATGAGCACAGGCTGGACCAGATGGAATCCAATAAACACAATGAAGAGTTAAGAGCTTCACTCAAGGTTAGCCGAGCCCCGAAGGGTATGAGCATGGGAAGAGCGTGGTCAGAGTCTTGTCTACAAAGCTGGCTGTGGGTGTGGGCAGAAATAGAGAGACAAAGAGAGGGGTCATGGGAACTGGGGCCTGAATGAAGTCCTCCAGGAAAAGGTTGTGTCAGCCTGGAAAGCTGCAGAGAAGAGTGGACAGAGGAAGGAGTAGTTGAGACTGTCACAGAAAAAATTTAAAGGAGAGTGCCAAGTCTGATTGATTGATGTCTGACTAATTGATGTCAGACTGGTCCAACTGTTGGCACTGAGGCCCATTTCCGTCTTTACAACTTAATTTTTAAAATGCTTATTATCTTTTCTGTAGAATTTATGACAAGGAAATACAAATGTGTGGATGGAGGACCACTTTCAGAAGATGGATGGAGGACCACTTTCAGAAGATGGATGGAGGACCACTTTCAGAAGGAACTTAGCAATGTTCAAACATTTACCCGCATGTTTAAGGTGAGCAATGGTGAAGGCTAATTGCACACTTCATCCTCAAGAGGAGGAGAAGTATCCCTCACTGGATTCTGGGAACCTTTGAAGCAATACCACCCTTACCTTATCCTTCCTTTCCTCCACTCTCCTTCGTCTCCTAAACTTTCTCCTAAGTTTCTCAAGCAAGAGCAATCAGAGTTACTCAAATAGACACTAAAGTTAATATAGAAAAATAAATATGTAGAAATATCCAGGAACAAAAATAACTGAAAAGACAAAGTAGGGGTTACTAACACAGATGATCCTGACATTCTGTGCAGGTGACTCCCTTCCAGTGCTTAGACAGTGTCCTACTTCTTCCTGCAGGATCTGCCCAGAGCTTCTGCCAGATTATGGACACTTACACACGCCATTACCTACCCTCAGGTGAGGTTTCCTGGGCCTGAGGCCTCCACTGTGTTCCCAGTGTGGAACATCCACTAACTTTCTCATCCTTGGTACGGCTCAGAAGCCCACTGTCTGTAGAGGAACAAAGAAAACAAACCCAAACCTGCAAGTTTCCTGTATCTGACTTGTCCTGTATCAATGTCGTCAGGGAGTGTGGTGCTGGCGATGGGAGGCTAGGAGCTGCAGAAAACTGAGTCAAGCTTTACTTACTTGCAGATCAGCTCATTCCAGTTTATGAATATAAAATGCATACCTTTTGTTACACGGCCTCCCGTAATTACTGTGGTTCAGATTACAACTTACCATTTGAGATTTTTATTTCAAGCACTCCAATAACAGAAGGCGACCTCTTCCTCATTATCTCCGATGCTGCCAGGTGTTCGTCCCTCCTCAAATTGTTAAGGAAAACACACAAAACATATGTTTCCATTGTTCCCTGTATAATCCAGAACCATAGAAATGCTGGCTGCTCACACTCTCAGCAGCAATGAGTGAGCATGAAATATTCATGAGCTCCGTGATGGCGATTATTAAGCAAAGGCCAATGCTGGTGAGTTTGTCATTTTTCAAATATAAAATATGCGGTTATTTATTAAACAACTTAATGTTTACTAGATTATAGGTCTATTCATAATAGAGGCCAAAACTGATTCCATGCCTGAGAAGTATATTGGAGACTCTTAAAGGAAGTATAAACGAATACAGGAATTGGCACAACCAGTACTACCACCCCCGAGGTCATAAAACAGCACCCACCGTCCCATTTCTTTTCATTTCCAGTGGAGAAATGGAGCAGCAAGTTTTGGGATTTAAAGACTGTCAGAGCTGGGGAGGAGTCTGCCTCCACTTGGGATATCAGATAAGTCGCTGTCTTTGTCAGCGATCAACGTTCTTTACCGATCTGTAGATGGGCAGTCGCCGTCAATGGGCATCTGAGATGACTGCCCTCAGCACACTGGTGCATGCTACCCTCAGTGTCAGTCACAAGGTATGTGCTCGAAGCACAACCCATCTCATTTCCTTTTTATTGACCATCGTACCCAGTCTTTTCTCCTGAAAATGAGCATTTGCCTACAACTGAAAGCAGGCTGAAAAGCTACAGGCCCATCCCTTGCTGGAGAAAGACCTCAGGGAGCAGCGTATGGACCTCAGAGAGCTAAGGGAGCAGTTCTTGACTTTGAAACTTTGAGGAAGAAACCATAGGTTTCAGATTCCTAGTCCACAAAATGGGGGATATTAATTGATTCATTCATATACATTTAGTGAGATCCTAGAAATAAAAATAGCACACACATTGTGATCATATTTAAAGCATAGTTACTTTAGTTTGTATTATTTATTCTGTTCCAGCAAGCCTTCCACATCCTTCTCCATCAAATCGACTGTAAGTTTTAGGTGATACAAATTGCAACTCTGCTACCACAAGCTAATCACTCGATATCACTAGGAGGAGCCCACAACATAAGCACAAATACATCTCATGTAATATCACAAGTCTGAAACGCTGCTCATCATAAATGATAAGGAAAAAAGAGATGTCCCTAACTGTGACTAGGATAACTCACTATGGGACATCTACATTGGGGCAAAGGAATACCATGCATATCTTAAAAAGGCAGAGGCACACCGAACTGAGAGGCAGCCTTTCCCTGCAGAGAGACGGTGCTGCTGATGGACTAGGGAAAGTAACTGGAGTAGTTCTGGCTCTGGTGTCCATGGCTTCACCAACCAAGGCAAAGTTTTATTTTGATATAGGTTTTCACTCAGATGCCCAGGCTAGCCTTGAGCTGGCAAGCCTCTTTCTCTGCTCAGTATTTCAGTGGTTGGACACCTGTCTTTCTCCTGACCCTTCTAGGCCATATAGAGGATGATGTGGTGTGTGTGTGTCCATGTATGTGGTGATGTGTGTTTTTTGTGTTCATTGTTTTTATGATGTGTGTGTGTGAGAGAGAGGTGGTGGGGGGGGAATAAATAGAGTCAAAGAGACGCCATGTAGCTGTCAAAGGAGACAGATGCCCTGGAACCTTACCAGCAAACTACAAGCGTGTGTGTGTGTGTGTGTGTGTGTGTGTGTGTGTGTGTGTGTGTGATTGCTGTGTGTTGATATCTCAGTATCTCACTCTCCAAGCATTCATTTTTGTCAAGGTAAATCAGGTTTAAAAACAACCCTGTAATTGCTACTTAGGTCTTCAGGAAAACCCTCTTCGAATACTTCTAGCCATAAAAAGGGAAAATCCCAGTATGAATTAGGGAGCATGCGTAGTGGAGAATGCTTCCTCTGCTGATGGACAGTTGCTTCTGGGCACTCATGTGGGAGTCTGTCTCTATACATTTACAAATGGGCTTTATTAAAACGAGTCACTTCTTCAAAATTGCTCATGCTATTAAAACTAAGGGAACAAAAGTTTTTTTTTTAAAAAAATTAAAGCCCCCCAACTCCCTTTCCATAGATCATAATTTTATCCAAATTATACGTTGTAAGTCACTGCAGAACCACTTAAACCATTTCATTTCTTTCATGTGGGTGAAGCCTCAAGGTTCCCAGCTTTTGTGCTGGGGCCTGAAGGAGGCTGCTTCTCAGAGCCTTGTGTTTCAATGGGTGCTCGGCAAAGATTTTCCAAGAATTCTCAGTGGCATCCAGTCCCACGCTGGAGACATCAGCACTCAGGCAGGAGACTGGATTTATTATATGCAATGTTCTTGCAAGACTGGTGACATCACTGGTAAGGCCAGGGACAGACTGTTTGTAGCTTGCCCTGCAGATGTGAGGTGTGGGGGTCTGCTTCTGCAAAAATGCACAGGACATCTAAGTACTTCCCTTGCAACCCTTCTCCTCCTCTGGGACATCTGGCAAGCACAGACAGAGCCCAGTGACCAGAACATAGCTGCCTCTTCCTCTTCATCAAGGTCCTCACCAGGATTCTGCTGCTTCCTCCATGCTGGCCTCTCGGCTGACTGCTACAATTCTCTGGCTGACAGTTGTTGCTCCTCCATAGTGGCAGTCATGACTTCGTCTGGTTAGCATCTATGTAGCACTCTTCTCTGAAGGTCACAGACTCTATAAGTGGTCACGAGAGGGACACAAGAGCAGTGAGCTGGGGAGCCCTTTCTGGTTCTGTTCCTAAGATGACTGATCATCATGGAATGTTCTTCTGAGAGGATTGACAGCGGTGGGCTTTCTGCCTGCCTGACTTTCCCTAGCATCATGACACTGGTGGCTTTGTATTCAAGTTGGTGATAAATTTGTTAACTGGATTTGTCATTATGATGTCTTCTACTTTGTCCAATTTCATTTTTCATTACATAGCAAAATGCCTAGGAATTTTGCATAGACATGATATTGATACATTTGTGACCAGATTGAAAAATAATTCTCTCTCTCTCCTTCCTTTTTCCTTCCCCTCCTCTTCTCTGTCTCTCTCATCACCTCTTCTCTATAAAATACACATTTTTCTTTGTTCACCAAGTCAGGATACAAGCTTCAGATCTCCACTCTTCCCTGAGGCAGCCACCTCTGGTCCTGGGGATGTCACCAAAGCACCTATGTGTGTCTGCCTAGAGCCAATGTCTGACCTTGGGAGTTGTTAGCTGAGGCTTGCATCTACCCAACTCCACATCTGGCTTTTGATGGCCCTAACAGACTTCTGAAAAGATCTTGGGATGGGGAAATTATCCTTCAGTTCTTTTGGTGCCCCTGCATACTCTACCTGGCAGGCGCACCAGCCATACAATGCATTCAGCAGTAATTGCCTCCGAAATCCTAAAACCACACACTGTTTTAGCACCTGGGAGGGATTTGACTGAATGCCCATATTATTAGCTTGATGCCCAGACTGAAGAAAAAAGCAACGCCTGCCTTTGACATCTTAACAGCATTTGTGTGAACCTGCAGGTACACTGTGAGCCGCAGCCAGGTGCCGCCCCATGTCCCTCCCTGGTATTCTTATTTCTATGCTCCGTCACTCATTGCCCTTCCCAGAATTCACCCACTCTCAGTTCTCACTGTCACTCCTAACAGCATTTTCATTTTGGACCCATGGAAGTCCAAGGTTGTGTCAGAGAATAAAATCAAATTAATGGAGGGTCAAATGTTCAGACGAACCAAGTCAGGCTTCAGCATGACGTCATTAACGGGAGGGCAGCATTCAAGCTTGTGTAAACATAAGGAAGACAAATGCTAATGATTGCAGGTGTGAAGCTAGCTGGCTAGCCAGGAGTCACTTTGAGGGACACACCGAGCACATAGCAGCCATTCAGAAGTAACTTAGAGTGATTCTATACTATGGCCAATTGTACTGGCTAGTTCTATGTCAACTGGACAAAGGCTAGAGTCGTTTGAGGAAAGAAAGCCACCATGGAGAAAACATTTCCCTAAGATCAGGCTGTAGGAAAGCCTGTGAGGCGTTTTCATTACTTACTAAGGGCAGAAGGCCCCGCCCGCTGTGAGTGGTCCTGGCGGTATAAGAAAGCAAGTCTGGGGAACCAGTCAATAAGAAGCACCTGACCATGGCCTCCGCATCAGCTCCTGCCTCTGGGTTCCTTCCTTGTTTGAGCTTCTGCTCTGACTTTGCCAGAGATGAATGGCTGGCGACAAGGAAATGTCAGCCAAACAAACCATTTCCTCGCCAGGTTGCTTTGGTCATGGTGTTTATTGTAGCCACTCACCCTGACCGAGGCAGAGACTGTACTGACTCTTTTGGGCATGTGATTTTTCACAGCTAGAAATGGAAGAATCTCAGGGAGAGATTAGTCAGCAAGGGCAAAATGACTACCTTGGTAGCACACCCTAGCTTTGGAACTTTCTGGTATCCCAGACTTACCCAGTTCACACCAGCTGACTACTCAGGTTGCAGAGAGGACCGTGCTTCCGTCTCTTCCTACACACCCAGGTTCAAAGCACCTGGCCCCTGTGGACAATGCCCTCATGTGTGAAAGGGGCAAACAGCAGGAAGAGAGAAGTCTGGCTCTGATATTCCAACATGCCCTCTTTCCCTTTCTTCTCTTTTCGGGCAAAGAAACGTGGACCCAGACATGGCAGAGCTTTTAAAATATCACTTCAAAGACAAGGCTGATCCTCTGAAAAGCCATCAAATGCACTGTCTCATCCCACAGCAGCTTCTGCCCAGGCAATGGACAAGATGCCTAGGGCAGACACGTTGACCGTGATGTCATCTGAAAGTGTGGCTATCCACACTAAGCCAGGGAAGCATCTAACCCATCCCAGAAAGCAAAAGGCTGTTGTTCTGTAGTGAGGACAAAGTAGAGCTCCCTGAGGCAAAGAGGGGATGGGAAGAGCGGAAATTAGTGCACAGAGAGAAGACATCTGGGAGAGGGAAGGGAAAAACTCTTCAAGGTAGGAAGGGATATGTGAGCAGAGCTCACCGCCTCAGAGGCACCAGCGAAAAGAAACGAGAGGCTCCTGCCTGGACCATACCAGAGCAAGTGCCTGAGGCTAGCGGAGGGAAGATCTGAATCTCACAACACAGTTACAATGCAACAAAATAACTAGGTAAGTAAGTAAGTAAGTAAGTAAGTAAGTAAGTAAATTGCTTGGTTAATCCCATTCCAGACATTCCAAACAATGAGGGTGCTAAGGATGAGGCTGGGCAAGGAGTCTGTATTCCTCCTAATGAACCAAAAGTTTCTTGTGCCTGTTCTGTAACTTCCTTTTTTGCTTGTATTTTTTTAATTTTTGTAATAATTTTATACATGGTCCCTTTATTTACATAATTTCCATCCCTCTTTTTCCCTCCACCAACTCTCCTTCCATGTCCCTCTTTCTTCCCAAATCCATAACTTCTTCTTTAACTATTACTACTACATATGTATATACACACACTCATACACACAGAGAGAGACAGAGACAAAGATAGATGCACACAGTATGCCACAAATAAACACCAATAAATGGAATTTCAGAAAAGGTTTTTTGGTTTGGGGGCTGGAGCAATGGTTCGGGAATTAAGAGCACCTGCTGCTATTGCAGAGAACTCAGGTTCAGTTCCCCAAACCTGTGACTCTAGTTCCAGGGCCTCCCACAGCCTCCTGTGGTCTCCACATGTACAAGACACAGAACTGAGGGTATCTCTTGGGGTAACTTACTCTGATGTCAACAGTTCTGGGAATGATAGGAGGGCAGGATTACTGACTTTGCTGTTTCTCATTGTGGTGGTGCCTTCCTCACAGAGATGAAAGTATTCTACTTGAAAGTCAGGGGATCCAGATCATCTGTGCTGTTGAGTCAGCCTGAAAGTGCTTCTGTAGCTTTGTGTAATAGTCATGTATGATTGTGATTTTTAAATACTACATTTGGATTCTCAGGTTGAATAAGTCACTGTGTATATTATTATTGATATACTCCAGGGAATTCATTGGTCTAAAAGTCATACAGAATCGGGGTCTTAGTGAAGAGACAATGCTCAGAAGATTGGCCAACTCTGACAAGTGTTACTCTTGACTCCTAAAAAATAATAACAATTCTGCCTGGACCAGGAGCACAGGCAAAACCCACAATTGCTAAGTATTTGTGTGAAGGGCATGTTGGCAGGCTGAAGCATCCCTATCTTATGCCACAAAGGAGGTATGATTTTTAACTTCATTTTTTCCTTATACAAGAATTTGAACCCTCTGTGATCATTAGCAGCTGGGCATGGACACCTGTTCTTGGATGCAGTTATTTAAAACAGAGAACAGATTTTTCTCCCATAAATCAGGATAGGAAATGGCAAGCGGGCTAAGGCCGAAGTGCTAACTTATTCAAAGAATCAGCAAGAGCAGAGAGTTCTGTGTGTTTTTACAAATATGAACTCATTCTTTTTTTTCTCATCAACCTCCTGAGGTAAAAATTATTCTAATTTTTTGTATGAGGAAAGAAGGGGACAGAGTACTTAGTCAATTAGGAAAGAGTGGCCATGGTCTCAGATGTTTATTTGTATTTGGTGTCACTGTGACCTAAGTGTCTGAGAAAAAAACTGAAGCTATAAAGGATTTTATGTGGCTCACAGTTTCAGAGGACCCCGCCCCACAGCCCCAGGAAAGTATAATGCCGCAGCAGCATTCAGAACATGACAGGCTGGGAAAGCAGACATGAGTCAGGAAGGGCTCAGGGCTAAGAGAAGCCCCTAAGTTCTGGCCCTGATTGACTTCCTTCCTTCAGCTGGACAAAAGCTCCAGAAACTTCACAAATAATACTGTGCTAAGTTTTTTTTTTCTCTCAACTTGACACAAACTAAAACGTTCTGGGAGAGAAATCTTGACCGGGAAAATGCCCCTATCAGATGGGGATAAACCTGAGGGATGGGAGACATTTTATGGTTGAAGGTTGATGTGAGAAGACACAGCTATTGTGGGCAGAGCCATTCCTGGGCAGGAGGCCCGAGAGGAATAGCAAAGGTGCTGACTGTGGGCCTGGAACATGAGTCCAGTAAACCATGCTTCTTCATGTTCTCTGCTTCAGTTCCTGCCTCCAGGTTCCTGCCTTGAGCTCCTATCCCGACTTCCCTTCTTGATAGACTATAATGTGGAAACCAAATAAACCCTTTCCTCTTCACATTACTTTGGACCATGGTGGTTTCTCACAGCAGTAGAAAGCAAACTAAGAGTAAGAAGACTTCTTCAGAAAGCGTTTCATTTTCTGGAGGCAAAACATTCTCATCACAGTGTAGCAGTCTCTATCAATCAAATTTCAACACTGCTGTAAGACTAGGTTTCAACAAAACACCAAACAGCCACACATTCTAAAGAACTCAACTGGAAATTGAAAGCATGACATATGTAGTTATAGTTACATGTATATATGTAACATAAATATGTGTGGATTCTATGTACATATGGGCATTGTGTTTATCATCTATCTAGCTTCAATTATCTATACTTCAGCTATGTGTCATCTGCCACTTATCTCCTACTCACTGTCTGTATCTATGTCTGCGTGTTTTCATTACTTTTGTGATGCTGTGATAACATACCATGACCAAGGCAACTTACAGAGGAGTTCATTTGGACTCACAGTGGCCAAGGGAGGGTCTGGTCTGTATTAATACAGGTGAGCCATCGCAGCAGGCGGCTGGGGCAGAAAGCCGAGAGATCACATCTTCAGCTACAAACGTGGAGCAGACAGCGTGAACTGAAAGTAAGCTAGGCTACCAGCCTTCAGTGTCCACTCCTTGTGATCTCTCTCGATGGTCCTGCTTCCAGTGGACTAAATATTCAGACATGTGCACATAGGTGATATGTAACAGGAAGGCCGCTTGTTCATTCTGACTGCCCAGAACTGAAATAATCACACAGGAACTGTATTAATTAAATCACTGCTTGGCCTGTTAGCTCTAACTTCTTATTGGCTAACTCTTACATACTAATTTAACCCATTTCTATTCATCTGTATATCGCCACATGGCAGTGGCTTTTGAGCAAAGATTTGGCATGTCTGACTCTGGTGGTGGCTCCATCACATCTCCCTGACTCCGCCTTCTTCCTCCCAGAATTCAGTTCCATGTTCCCTGCCTGCCTAGGTTCTGCCATATCAACAGGCCAAGGCAGTTTCTTTATTCATGAACCAAGAAAAACAACACACAGACAGAAGGACCTCCTCCATCATTTCCCCTTTCTGTTGATATGCTTGCCCTAAAACCATCACCATACACAATATAGAAAGCTATTGCAAAGGTAAAGCCACCCCCTCCTGAAGAATACAGTGCCCTCGACATGCTTATCCATCACAAGATCCAGGCCTGCAGTTGTCCAGCTGCCTGTGAAACTGGGCTTTGAATTTATACCAAAGATAAGCATTTCCCCAGCTTTGTCATTACTGAGTGCCTTCAACTGTGCAGACAATAAAACTATATGTCAGACAGATCTTTACACACACTCCAACAGGACCTGGCATTACTTAATTGTGTGTAGTTCATAAGGGCACAAAATCCAGCGATGTGAGCTCAACTATCTGAAGCATATGTTAAAATACAAGCTAATATATTAATTAATTGATTTAAATTTTTTTGGTAATTAAAGATTTCTGTATAAGTATAGAAAGCTGTATAAAATACCCTCCTGTATTATGGTACAAGTGTCAACTATGGCTGCACCTCACAGAAAGACATCATCGCACTGCAATATAGATAGGGACATAGTCACCATAGAGCTTCTTCACAAGGACACTCCCATTTGTGCTTTGTATCCCATCCCCTTGTCACCCGTAGCCCCAGAACTTCCAGCAATAGCTAGTCAGTTCTGCATCTCTATAATTTTGCCATTTCTAGATTGTTACCTAGGGGAAGTCCTGCAGGATGCAGTCGTGTGGAGTGGACATCTTCATTCAGCCTGCTTTTCTAGAGACTGATCCAGGTGGTGCGTAGCCAATGGCTCGCTCCTTATCATCTGTGATTAGTGTGCTATTGGATGCACTGTGGATACCCGCTTAAGGGTATCTGGGCTGCTTCCACTTGGGTGCTGTCGTGAATAAAACTGCTGGGAATATTTTTGCTCAGGGTTTTGTAAGAACGGAGATGGACTTATCTCTATAAAGGCTCAGAAAAACATCTGCTATTGCACAGGCAACTTCGTGATAGCTATCAAAGACATCCGCCAGCATTTCCCAAGCTTCTCTCTGTTGCTGCCAGCATTTAGGTTTGTCACACATTTTATTTTAATCATTTATATATGTATATACATACAAATACAGTGATAATACATTCTGTTTTCATTTTTTTCTTGTTAAAGGTGGTATCAAATATTTTTGTTGTTTCTTTAATATTTGTGTATCCCTTTTCCAAAACATCTTTTCATTTATTTAGATTAGATATTAGATTAGATTATTATTTCTAAAAAGATTTTATGAAAATATTACATTGTCATGACCTCATACCTCTCCTTGAGGATCTACTGACAATTGCTAACTTCCAGGAGAAAGAGTCAGTGTTAATGGAGAATGTGGCCCCTGGTAGGTTGGCCATGCACCAGTGGATGGTTTCCCACCCAGGAGTATGTGGGTAGCACCAACTGTATATGGGAGGCTATTTATAATAATATAAAAACAAAACTGTGCATGAAGTTGGGAGAGTGAGTCGGAGACAGTAGGTGGATCTGAGAGCGGGGAGGGGCACATATGTTCAAAATACACTGCATGCATGTATGGACTTCTCGAAGAATTTCTATAAATGCCATATTAAAACATTAAGTTGTGTTTTTATTGCTCATTGTTTTTCCTTTGTCAGACAAATGAGTTGCAAGTGTTTTCTGCCAGAATAGAAATTTTCTTTTCTTCTTCTTAACACAGATGAAAAGAAAACAAACCATTTTAATGATGTCCAACTTACTTACTCCAAATGTCAACCCTATGAACTTTATTATTATCTCTATACTGTCTTTAAGTTATTTTCTATTTATGCTTCCCTTCAAGGTTTTAAGTTGGGTCTACCAGACAGCTCGGGGGTGAAGAGCACATACTGCTTCTGCAGAAGACCTAAGTTCAGTGGTCAGCGTATGCTGTGATGAGAGGCTCCCATGTGGGCATGCTCAAAATCAAAAACAAAATTAAATTAAAAAGTGTGTTTTAAGATAATTTTGTAAAAGATAATTGATTTTGATCCAAGCTAACTTAAACAGACACGTGATTATTACTAGCAGAATGAAATGGTTCAGACATTCTCTTATACTGTCACTTTACTAAATTTATATATTTTAGGACTTTTTTCTCCTTCCCTCTTTTCCTTTTCTTCTCTATTTCCTTGTTTTCTTTCTTCCTTTTCTCCTATTTCTCTTTGCCTTACTTTTCCCCTCCATCCCTTCTTTTCCTTCCTAATATGTTACAATTTTAATTTTCCCAACTTATGACGATTTATGCCCCACCACAGGCACACTCCTTTATTACCTCTTCTTGTCTTTCTTGGAATGAGTACGTGTGACTCCAGCAAACACCATTGTCGTGTTTTCAGATTTAGAAAACAAAGCCCTTAGTCTTTCCCTGCTAATAATCACGTTACCTGAATTTGTAAAGGATAATTTTATCCAGTAGAGGAAATATTTGTTATTCCTATTTTGTGAGTTTGGTTTTTTTTAACATAAACAGTTTTTAAATTTTGCCAAAATCATTTTTCACATCAATTGATTTGATCACTGTTTTCATCTTCTTGAGTCTGCCAAATGAGTGGATTACATTGATTGATGTTGGAACACTGAGATAGCTTCCCAGCCTTGAAATAAAACTTACTTGGCCATGGCATGTAATTAGGTTTATATATTGCTAAATTCTGCTTGTAAACAATTTTTGGGATTTTTGCATTTGTATTCATGAAGGCTATGCATCCACACTTTTTTTTTATTCTTCTGACTTTGACTATTTTTATTATTAGTGTAATTGAAACTTCATCAAATGTACTGGAGATAATTCTATTTCTTCTGTGTTCTGGAAAAGATTATGGAGACTTGCTGTTAATTCACCTTTGAATGTTTGATAAAGTAAATTTAGCGAGGTCTCAAGATGTTCTTTGAAGAGTTAATTTAGGGGACAAGGCAGATGGCTCAGTAGTTAAGTATACTCACTACTCTTGCAAAGGACCCAGGTTCAGACACACACACACACACACACACACACACACACGCACGCACGCACACACGCAGGCGCGCGCGCGCACATACCACATTGCAGTGTAGAAGCACCCACATCTACAGTTCCCAAGGATCTACCTCCCTCTTCTGGCTGTTACAGCTACTTCACTCATGTGGTACACGTATGTACACGCACTTGTGTGGCACACATGTAGTCGTGCAGGCAGACACTCAGACATATACAAATCATTTTTAAAAAAATTTAGTTTCTTAGTATTCTGTGGTCATTTAGTTTGCGGTTTTATAATGTTTTTAACTTTTTTTTGAACTGATCCTTCTCATCTAAGTTCACAAATTGTGTGTAGAACCCATTGTAGGATTCTTTCTCTATCATTTTCCTTTAATAGCACTGAGATTTTTTCACTGGGTCCTCCATGGATTTTATGATATACATGTATGTATGTATGTATATATATATTATTCTGATATATATAGATTTCTCACTATATAATTTCTATGTACATATAAATTTTCTCTTTATAGAGAAATGTATGTATATATAACATATAGTTTCTAGTTTAATTCCATTTTGGTCATTAAAGATATTCTTTATGATTTCAATGGAGGAAATTGTTTCATGTGAGTGTGGTTGCTTTGTTCCATGTTTCATAGTACTTGTGTATATATGTAAGCTGTCATTTTGAACAAAAAAGTAGCACTATAACAACTGAGCATTCTCTCCAGCTCTTTCCTCTTCCTCTCCCTCATTCTTCTCCCCTCAGCATCTCATCACCTCTCTACTGGGAACTGGGCTTAAGGGTGCATCCATTCCAAGTGTCCCTTTTTCTAGTCCTCATTTTGAGACAGGCTCTCACTGAACTTCCCAGGCTGCCTTTGACACTGCAACCCCTCTCCTTCCCATTCCTGAGTGGCTAGGATTGTGGGCCCTTGTCACCAGGCCTGGCTGTAAGTCCCCTTTAACTCTCAGGTGCATTCTGCTCTCCTGCCTCCATCACGGTCACTCATGCAGACTTCAGTCCCTTCATGATGCTTGTGCTCTCACTGGAGAGTACTCTCTTTCATACTGGAACTGCGGAGGCTGTAGAGATTGCGCGAGAGGGACGCACCACCTCGGGCACAGCAATGGGAAATCCTGGCTGGGAACTTGAGTAATGACACGAATTCATGGTTTTACACTTGGAGCACACTCTTGTGTTGATGCTCACT
This sequence comes from Microtus oregoni, assembly GCF_018167655.1. Taxonomy (NCBI): domain Eukaryota; kingdom Metazoa; phylum Chordata; class Mammalia; order Rodentia; family Cricetidae; genus Microtus; species Microtus oregoni. Next base: position 7,210,063 of record NW_024543978.1, read on the forward strand.
GTGGGCTTTTGTGTCTGGAAGTGTGTTTGCACTTCTCCCAGGACTTTCACACGACTGATTTTCTTCATTATTGCACTATGCCTGTAAACACGTGATTGGGATTAGCAAGACATTGCCAACTTCGAATTCATGATTGATTGCATTATAGCCTTTATAATGTATGGCATCAGCACGATCTAAAGAAGGTCTGATTCCATGAGATTCCGGTACACATAAGTTCTTTCCCTGGCAGAGACCTCACTCCTTTTCCTCCAATCAATTTGCCCCTCTTTAGCTTCATCCTTGGTACCCATGTTCACCTTTGCCCTCCTACAAAAATTTGTACACATTACCATCAGCTCTGTTTTGAAGCACTCAAATATTTAATATGATATTACATTGATCATAGTGACCATAAATTGCTAATCTATGCTAATAGTCTTATAAGGATATTTAACTTCTACTTCCAGCTCCCACCATTGAATCTGGTACATAGGAGGTTGATAAATGTGCATTTAATGCAAATTGTATTCAGTTTGTAAAAAGTAAAGAAGCTGCCCTGTGTTACAGGTGAATAATTTGAATTTCTTCATTAATAATGGTTTTCTTATGAGGGCGGGAATTTAACAGAGATTAAAACATACATGAAGATAGTGGATGTGCCCACTAATGATAACCGATAATTACACCCCACATTTATACTTATCAATTCTGAACCTTCTTCAGCTCCATTAGGAATACTCAATGCCCTATTGAAACATGGGGATTGCTTCCCCTACGAGATAAACTACCAAGTCTTCAACCCAATATGAATGTGATGTGGCCATTACAACTTCGAAGTCATGTTAGCCAGGTCTCTATCACCATGCTGGTTGGGGGCAACAAGCCATTGAGTGGTTCATGCTCGCTCAGGAGTCTGTGGTCTGGTTCTAGTGAAGCTTAGCAGTGCTTGCCTTTCTGGAGGGTTACCAGGCACCACAGACCGGCCATTCATGCTGTAGCTATAGTCTCTAACAGTGGCATAAGTAGTTCAACTTCCAAGGGTCCTTGCTGATCCTGGTTAATCCCCTGGACAGACTTCTGAGGCTGGTCCTGCTCAACACCATCGTGTAGAGAAGACATCATTCTGGGAGCTGACACCTCTTGTCCACGACTTTCATCTACAGGAGTTGGAACTGGACATTAATCTGTTTCGATTTCCAAAACTCATTGACTTTACTTGTTTCTACTAATATTGGCCAATACGTTAGCAATTTAAAAGGAGGGGAGGAAGAGAGACTTTTAAAACATTTTCCAGGCACCTAGAGAACAGAAATAAGATGCACACACGCAGTCACCTACTGAGTAAACCGCATGCACATTCATATGCAGGATTTAATCTGCAGTCGGTGTCTTCGGTGATCCGTGTTATTTGCTTTTCTAGAGATGTGTAAAAGAATATTCCTTAGAGAAGAAATGGTTTTCTCTCCACACCATCCTACACCTCTAACGGAGATGCTGGGGGACATGCTATGGTGGAGACTTGTTCCAGTCTCAAATCAGGTGTGCAGGTATTCCACAGTGTTTGCCTTCCCTCAACATATCAGCTTTGCCTGCAGTTCTTACGGCTAAAATATTGTGTCAGACTGACACGGCCATAAACGCAGTAACTGCCAAATTTATAGACCAGCAAAGAAGGCTAGAATTCCAATTATCAGTGAACCAAAGAAACCATCTTCAATAAAGAAGATATAGGGAAAGGTGTCTGACGGAGGGAGAGAGTAGAGACTGATTGAATAACTCAATGAACATCCATGTGGTTCCGCCCCCTTCTGGCCTTGTTAGGTATTGGAGGGCTACAATGGATTTCTCTATCAACAATCTTTGGCTTTCTGACTAGTATCACTCAGTGGTCTTCACAGCAAGACAATCGCTTCCCAGGACTTTTCACTTAGAAACAGTAATAAGAATTTAGACATCTCCTTTGACTAAGTTTTTGACTGACTTTTGGGTGCCAGGCAAAAGTGAAAGATGAAACACGGGAAGACCTTGCAGCCATTCTTTGTGGCTGTGCCCTAAAAGTTTCTGACCTGCCGCACACGGCGCCCCTGTGTGCAAGGGAGCTGGAGGTTAAAATACACAGACACACACAGACAGAGAGACAGCGACACGGGTCATCCTTGAATTCCCCAAGAATGCCCCATTTATTGTGTTCAGGGGCAGATTATATAGAGATAGCCACGCTCCAGGCAAACTCACCAGAAACCACTCTCCTACCATCAGGAACTTCTGAAGGTCTCGTGCTCAGAGCAGCTGTAGGCACTCAGTTCAGGGGATTACAAGAAATTCAGGATCTGGGGTCTCACTGCTCCCAACACTGACCCTATTGTGGACTGGGGGATATTTGACTTCATGGGGTGTTGAGTCTCATAGTGTTAATGTCCTTGGGGAGAAATGTGGACTCATTCAGCCCCACAGAACATCCTTTACAGGCCGGAGGAGTTCTCCTTGCCAGGTGGCACTCTGTAAGTCCCTCCCCTGAATGTTCAGGCTCCCTAGCTGCCCCCTCCCAGCTCCTTGGGAGACCCACTTCAAGAAAAACCTTAATTGGTTCTCTAAGTGGAGGCTGAAGGAACAGATGCTCAAATCTAACCTTTGTCATCACACAGAAGCTTTGTGACGAGATAGTGGGGTGAAGGACACGAGTCTCTCTCAAGGCATTTGGATACAGCGAGGGGTGGGAACAATTCCAGAGACTGAAGGGGGGCAGTATGTGTCTACCCTCTAGGTTGACTCTTTAATAGAGAAAAATAGTTTTAAAAATATTGGGCTGAACTCCTCTGCCAACTGCCAGGTATTGGCCCAAGAATCGCCAAGTTCTAAGGTCGTGTCTTGTGCAAGGTCTATCTTGCCCTCCCTTCTTTCTTCTTACCATCTTCAACCATGGGCTGTTATTTTCTGCTCAGAGTGGTCAAGCCTGCAGGACAGAGGTTGAGAAGGGGTGAGATTCTGATCAGGTCATTTTCTCTAAATCTTACAAATCACCCTTGTCTCTATTGCTGTGTTTGATAGGACACATGTGACATCAGCAGAGATGATTTAAGTAAACACTTCAGTCAGCCGTGTGCTCTGAGGAAATCATAGGCATGGGGTGGGTGGGAAAGCAGAAGAACCATGAGATTCGAGGAACAGCCAGCAGGGACATGGTGGGCATATGGAGAACCATCGTTGCCAAGCATACATTCAACTGGCCTATGAACAGTGATAGAAACAGAAGGATGAAGACAGAATGAAAGAGGGCTAATGAGTGATGGAGAAAGTACACTTTCTTTGTTGACTTCATCTTGGCTTCATCATCTCTGTGGTTCCAGATGTTTTCCCAACCTGGGTTTCTTCAGAGGATCTTGTTGTTTGTAGCACGAACTTCCCTGATGTTTCTTCTGGCTCAGATGCTTTCTCGGTGCCTTAGATACTTCCTTTGTAATCTTAGTGGCATCCATTGTCTCTAGCACTAGAAGAAACCAAGGTTGCTGTTGATCTCAGCATAGCCAGGCTCAGCTCAGCCAAGTGGGAAGAGAAAGGCTTCGAGGCGTGTGCATCATTCAGATGCAGCCTCAGACAGGTCCCAACAGCAAACTCCTCCTGACAACACCCCTGAATATCTGACTAGATTCGCTGAATAACAGTTCTGTAGGTTCAGTTCACATTTCTGGAGTCATCAGTAAATTTTGTTTTTCCAGTGACTCAATGCAGAAGGAAAATCCAAGGCTGATGCTTTCTGCCCAGTGTTCGCTAGTTGCAGCTTTAATTATTTGAGCACCACATCGATGCTTAGTAAGAGTCTTCAGATGTGACTGAGCTCTGACTTGACAAGCACACTTATCCAGCTCATTGCACCAACAACCAGAATAACACTCCCCATGCAGTAACAGGAAATAGCTTTTAAACAAGAGCTGTTGGCGTTACATCGTTATTAACACACACACACACACACACACACACACACACTAAAGGCAATATCATTTGGGTAAAAATTTTACGTTGTTAAGACAATATATGAAATTAAATTAAAATGTCTCTCTAGTCCTTAATGAATTCATATTTAATACAAAGTAACAAAAATATGATCAAGCAAGTTAAAAGTTCTAGCACATAAGGGGAGGGGGCTCTCAAGGCCTCAGTCCCAGCAACTGATGGGTGCTGGGAGAGGGAGAGCCACTTCTCTTCGTGTGGTAGCTGTTGGTAGGTTGCCATTGGCCCAGTGGACGATCCCATGCCTATGTGTGTATAGGGAACAATATTTGGAATCAGTGGATTACTAAAAAATAAAATAAAACCAAGCACATAAAGTCAGGAGGAAGATACATAGAGCATAGCCCTGGAGGAGCTGGAGGGAGGTCGACTATGATGGAGAGGCATTGCATACTTGTATGAATTTTCCACAGAATAAATTCAAAACTTCAATGGCTGCCAAAATCTAATGTCTATATTTGTGGTCACATCTCTGCCGTCCCCTCCAACTGCTGAGTTCTCCAGCTGTTGTACTGGATGATGGTTCTTCTACTTTAAGATCTGCTTTACAATGTCAACCCAAACAGGAGTTTTAGTAGGTATCTTTATGACGGACATTAAGCATTTTTTATTTAATCTTGAGAAACCATACAAATATGTACACAATATACTTTGCATGCTCCATATTTATGGTGATTTATATAGTCTTATGTTTATGTATGCTACTATTTACAAAACTCATTTGTTCAGCAAATATTTGAGGCAAGTCTGCATGCCATGCACTGCGGGTATCAAGCAGGCCTAAGATAAACCCACACCCGCAAGATGCGTGATCGCAAGGGGAAGTCAGACATAAAAATGAATAATGGTGATAAAGGGCTAAGGACAACATGATCAAATGTGTTTGTGGGTGCTACAAAGAGAAGGAGTGGCCATTTGTTTTGTTTTGTGCAGAGACAGAGCTAGGGCCAAATATAGATGATTAAGTACTTAATGAATGACTTTCTCTGGCGACAGCAGAGTCCATTTGGAAAATGCAAGGTGGATAAGCTTTCCTCTGAGCTCTCAGGACTGACAGCCGAGAGGGGACATCCACAGTGAGAACGAGATTCAATTGAAGAAAATCACTGTTCAGTGAACTGTTGCTAAATCTTGACCCACAGCCTCACAGCTTGGGTGAGCTCTGCCTTCAATGTCAGACAGAACTTTTGTAGACAGGAAGAGGAAAAATAAACCTTTGGCTTGGTGTCTGTTCTCTGCATGAACGCAGAGAGAACTTGCCCGGGTTTTGAAATGTCTCTGTAGGCCCAGGAAGAGCTAGTAAGATGAAGGCTATTAAGAAAATTAGCAAGTCAGTCAGACTGAAGGGGATATAGTCTCGTGCTCCTGGGGTCAGAATGGGTCTTCTGGCATCTGGACTGTGTTTAAACACAGGTGTCGTCACAACACTAATACATCCCCCAATCCAAAACCTACTCCAACTAGCCAGGCCGGTGATACTTTTGTTTTGGAGCCACTCCTTGTTTTCCAAAGGAAAAGTAAAAATGTCACCATCCTCACTCACTGGCATGCTTCTAAAGGGACTTTCTCCATTAATTCATTGGGAATTCTTCCTCAACACATTCATTGTATGGCTAACATATGGGCATTATGGCACATATCAGTTACTTCCTGCCTATGTGGTACGACGCTAGGACCAAGGCAGCTTGTAGAAATAAGTGTTTGTTTGGGCTTATGGTTCCAGAAGGATAGGAAGCTATCATGGTGGGAAAGTACAGTAGCAAGCCGCAGGAAGCTGAGAGTGCACATCTTCAAAGGCAAGAACGAAGCAGAAGGAGAACTGGAGCTGACAGGAGGCTGTAAATTCTCAACCGCACTCCTAATGACACAGTCCCTTCAACAAGGCTGAGCCTCCTAAGTCTCCCCCAAAATAGCACCACCCCCGAGTGACCAAGTATTTAAATACATGAGCATATAGGGACCATTTCTCATTTCAGTCATCAATGGGAGAATAGACTGGGTTAGCAGCAGACAATGCCATGAGCCTCATAGGATTTATGTTCAGATCAGCAAACTCACCATTAACAGCTAAATACATGATGTAATGGTCTCTGTCAATTTCACTAAATAACTAAAGTAATCATATTGCAGATAACAAATGAGCAGATGTGGAGTGGGATCAGAGCTGAGGCACTTGTAGCAAAGAGCTTGGAAGGAATTTTGAGGGCAGATAGCAGGGATTATAGCACACACCCAGCTTTAATGTTCCCAGCTTGAATGTATCACTCAGGGCAGGACATGGTCAGCTGAAATAAACCAATAAAAATGGTTGAAATGAACTCTGTAGAATAACCTAGATTTCTAGAGTGTGTCACAGGAGTAGGAGAGGCGAGGCAGAGGAAGAAGGACCATTTTAGGCTGGAATTTCTCCTAACGGCACTATAGCACCAATTATTACTGATTTGACATGTACGTTGAGACTTGAGAGATAATGGCTCGTGACTCATTTCCTCCCACTCTGAGTTCTACATTGACGCAAAGAAAAAAAATGAGTAAAGACAGTTGGAAATCAGAATCTCAGCTCTTTTATACTAGTAGGTTTATACTAATAGGCCTCTGTTTGGAGAGATTTCATTTCAGTTGGAAGCCATGGGTAAGCTACAAGGTTCTGAACTTAAGCTTGATGCACCCAAACATAGCAACCCAAAGGAATAAAAAAGAAGCCTTAGCTGTACCATATAACCTAGAACAGTGGTATCACTCCTATGAATGTGGAGTTGATTACTAACCAGAGACAGTTGTCTCGCTACTTCTGAAAGGTCAGAATGTCTTGCATGATTCTCACATAGGAACTCAGAGGAAGGAGGAAAAACCCACCCAGTGAATATTTAACAATACCAGTCACTATTAAAGTTCTAGCTGTCGTGGCTGCTCGTTTGTCAATTCCGAGGATATTTTTTTCGTACATGATAATTGTGTTCTGAAACAATAAGCATGATCTGACAGAAGCTATTCTGCTGGAATCAGAAGGAAAATTCTCAGAGCTGGGTGATGGTGCTTGCTTTTGCTATGTATCTGACTCAGAAGAACAAAATCAGTATTTAAAGGGTGTACCTCCAGTGTTAAATATGGGGTTGTGGCGGTAGTGTGCTTTCCTCAGTCCCTAAGTTTCCACTAGTAAAGATTTTCATGCCGTAATTCATTGTGGAGTAGATAAAATTATAGAAAATATACAGGTTTGATGACAGTTTCAAAATTATTGCCAGAAAAGAATTTCTGCTGTTTTCTTTCTTTCATCTTTTTAAGACAAATTTTAAAGTTAGTATACAAAGTCACCTGTTTTATATATATATTATATTGTTCTGGTTCAACTCCTCCCCCAACTGCCCTTTATCATATCATTTTAAATATGTATTTCTTAGTCGGATAGAACTTTTTAGGTTGGAGCTCATCTCAGTGGTAAAGTGGAATGGTTAATGTCAGCTGTCAACTTGACAAAAATCTAGAATCCCATGGAAGATAGGCCTGTTAGTATTTAAGAGGCAGTAGTTGGTGTGGGAAGATACACCTGCCATGGGCGGTACCATTCCCTAAGCAGTGATGCTGGGCTGTCTGAGTGGAAAGAATGATAGGCCCTGGCATACATGCATTAATTGCTTTCTCTTTCTGGCTGAGGATGTGATGTGACTGGCAGCTTCAAGTCCCTGATGTCTTGACTTTCGCAGAGTACACTGTTCCTTGAACTGTGAGCTAATATAAACCTTTACTCCTTAGATTTTCTTCTTTTTCAGAGTATTTTATCACAGGAACAAAAAAAGAACCTGAGACAAGCTGCACATTATCATCCTTCTTTAACAGCCTGAGACATGCTGCAAGTTCTCATGCTTCAGCAACATGAGACACGCTGCATAGTCTCATCCTTCAACAACCCGAGACACGCTGCAAGTTCTCATGCTTCAACAACCTGAGACACTCTGCATTTCTCATCTTTTAACATAGATGAAAGGTTATGAGAAAGTGTGTTTACCCCATGAATGTGTTCTTAAAATTTTCCAGCAAAGGAAGTTGTTGTCTTTTTGGACAACTTGTGAAACCTTTGAATATTTTTTTCCAATTTAATGACACCTGGAAAAGCTAACTGAATGATCTCTATTCCTTGGCCAACAGTACTATAGATTAGCAGCAATCAGATTCACTCCCTCTGGAGACACAAGAGGACCCTTTATAAATAACCCTTGAAGGCCTGTGCCTCATCTTTGAATTCCATTCTGTCTCAATGCCACAAGATTTTAGTGCATTATTCCAGAGTGACTTCGGAAGATGATAGGAGTTTCACATGACCACAGACCCAGGACAACTTAACTCCTATAACCCAGAAGCTGAGACTGCATCTGTCCACTGGAACAGACTGTGTAAGTCCTTAAGCCCCTCTCTGCCCTACGAATCAGGACCTTGAACCCTGGGCTCACAATTTATAACTAAAAAGAGACTTTGCAGTGTATTGGAACTGGGCATTCTTTAGGGATCTGGAAGGATACTTACTACATGAGACAACTTTCCAGAGATCATGACCAAGCTTTTGCTAATGTCAGTAATTCCATCTTCATCTTCCTTGTTGTAGTCATCACTCTTACTTAAAGGGACAATATCGCTATTGCTACTTCACAATCGGTAGATCTGTGCCTGAACTGATGGACTACCTGAACTGTCATGGCAAGCTTGGCTCTACATTACCTACCATATCCTTTATTTTTACCTGGTGGTCACCTTAGCAACAGCTCTCCTGCAGCTGTTGCTCAAATGATGTAAATGGAGAGATTCCCAGACTCACATGTATTCATTTCTTGCTTCAAAGCCACTCAGTCACAGTACTCTCCATCGAGAATCAATGAGTTGATCACATAAGAGGTCTTCACCAAAAGGCTGATGTAAAGTGATGTGGGCCCTTGGGCGCTGTTTTCACATGTAGTATTTCTGCCTCCAGCTGCGTCTATAAACTATTCTCTTTAATATTTAATGTAATTTATTTATGAACAATAGATCTGAACACAGGGTGTTACATGCACACACATAGAGCATAGGTCCATGTAAGTAACCTCTGAGATGGGTGATGTAGGAAAAATATGAGTTGGGAAATTTGCTGATACCTTTGTTGACCCAGAACCAGAAGCAGAGCATTGGCTTTTGTTCTCATAATCTATAGCATAGGTTAAAGAGAACAGGACTTTTGGATGGATAACACCTATCAGAGCTTTTCCTTCTATGGCCCAAAGTAAATAAAATGAAGTGGTTATTAGAAGTTTATCTCTTACAGTAAGCTAACTGGTCCTACTGCAAAGGCTATAGCTGCTGTGGGAACACATTCTGCTCCTTCAGCCAATAGCCTTTAAGATACCAGTCCACTTGGACATGGTCTCTTATAGCTTAAAAAGCAGTGGGAACTGTCCACCCACTCTCTTGCTTCTGGCTCTTGTTCCAGATGCTAGACTCTGTTCCTGTTTGCGTTCAGAGGACTATTGTTTAGGACCATGATCTGTAAGTTTTCCCCTTAAATAAATAACTCTTTTATTATCCTAATTCTGAACTGGTGTGGGATTGTTTTACAGCATCATATGGCTTCACAACAGACACCTTCTAATCTCCTTTCTCAACTGTGTGATATAAAAGAATGTGGTAGGCCATCTACTAGTCATCCTGAAAGGATTCCATGCAGGTGCTGATATGCTTGATGCATCTGGATGTGTTCATTGCACATCATAAAGGCTCAGTTCCATGTGCAGGTTGCTTGGTTAAGATGGACAGATTCCCTTTCTGCCTCAGTTTCTCCTCTATTCACTTCTATTTATTTAACTCTGAAAGACATTAGGTAAGGAACATGCTCCAGACTCTTGATACTGTCTTCGTGATATTCGCAATAGAGCTCTCTGGTGTGCTATCTTTCCCAATACCTTTACATGTTTGCCTGTCACAGTGCCCCTTCAACAAGAGGAGAAGAAAAATCAAAGGAAGGCGAGAGGAAGAGGAGGGACACTAAAGCCTGTAATTCACGTTGAGAGCACAGACCAAAATGAAGACAATAGAGCAGTTCTCATGCTGGGCATTGGGGTCACCATTTCCTGGACTGAAATGTGTGATACCCCAAGATGGTAACTGCTAAATAAAATGGGAGGGAGGCCATGTTTTGGGACAGAGATTTAACCCTGTACCCCAACAAAATAGGCCAAATCAAACTGGAATCACTTCTAATAATGGACTACAGTCAAACTGGACTCTTCTTGAAAATTTTGACACATTAAGAAACACACTCGATATCATAGCCAGAAGTCATTTTTGATAATAGCTCATCTATTTAAAAAGCAATCTAAACCATCAAACTGCTCAATTAAGGATTAAATTCTCATTACAGAACTTAGGAAAAAAACCCAGCAATTCCCTTTCTCTCTTCATTTTTTTGGCTTGTCCACACTGGTACCCTTGTTTTCATTGTTTTAAACACATCCCTTCATTTGCTCTCTGATTATATCTGTGGGTTCAGTCTTTGTCATCATGACACAGTACTCTAAAATGTCTTTCTCTTTCTTGCCTGTTGAAGATTTGGTGCTTCCCCTGTGCTTGTGAAATCCTCTGTAAAGCATTACTGCTACCAGTCTTCCTTAAAATGCTCCCTTCTCTATAGCTACACCTACGCAGTCTTACAGTGGGGTTTTCCATTTATGTGGTAGCAGATTCATAAAGCGAATGGGCTGTTATTGTCTTTATATCTTCTTCAATTGTTTTCCAGACTGAACATCTTGGAGTTATTTGGATCCAGAATTACTTTCTTAGAGTTATTTTTATAATCACCAAACTGAAAATAGCTTTCTTATGATTCCACATCTAGTATTTTATGAAAAGTAATAATTAACTTATAGGTCAAGCTCCCAGCGTCTTTGTCAGAACATAAATATGAACTCAATTTTTTAATCTTCAATGCCCAAGCAATTCCTACAATGCAGAAAGTGTTCAATGAAGATTGTTGAATAAATGGGTGATTCTCTTAATCTTTCCAATCCACTCTGATAGGATGCAAAAACACAAACATATTAGTACTTGATAACTGATGACTGTGTGAACAGATGCACTGGTGACATATTTCAGCAAAATAAAATTAAAAAGGGACTCATAATAAGGCTTGCCACACTAATAATATAGATTTCTGGATCAGAATTTGGCTTACAAATCACAGACCTTTGACAGAGTGGTTCATTAAGGCAGACACACATACTTACACAGGACATGCAAATCTCTGTTTTTGGAATCCCAGCAAACAACCTTTTAAAATCTGTTATTGTGCCATTGTCAGAGTCTTAGACATGTACCTCTCATCTCCTGTAGTAGAACTTTGATTTTCTTTCTGGAATCAAAACATGTAATAACAGATTGCTAAGGATATTGGCATTTCCATTATGAAAATTTTGTTCGATGTATTTTGTTTATGGCCTTAGGAAAATTCTATTAATTGAACAGTTTTATCTTCCCCAGGTAAACTTTGCTATCCACAATTAAAGTAGATGGCATGTTGGATCCCATGATGCTTATGGGCTCAGTGATACTGGTTCCTCCTTCCCAGTTTTGATGGTGTCTGTCCATCCTTTCCAAGGACATACACTGAGATATCTAGCAAGATGCAGTCACTGACTTGGCTTTCATAATATGCACAGACTTTTAGATTTGGTTGAGGATTTATTATTTATTTATTTTGACAACCAGGCCTGTCGTACTTGTGCCTTATACCATTAACAGCATGCTTCTCATAGAATTTTCTAGACTGTAATGTTGACATTGACTATTTTAGGATGAAATTCCACTAATGTCCAAAAGATCCCCAGAAGGAACCTCATTTGTTGAGGAGAAATTTTCCCTGCAAAGATATTAGATGTGGCTTTAAAGTATAGTAAACTTGAGAAGAAAATGAATTGAATAGAATCTCAATGAGAGTTTGCTAAATGCACTCTCATTAAACTGAGAAGAGCAGTTAGGGCTGCCTCTCAGTGGTAGAGCTTCTCTCTCTCTCTCTCTCTCTCTCTCTCTCTCTCTCTCTCTTTCTCTAAGCACAAAGCCCTGGGTTCAGTCTTTAGTGCTGATAGAAGAAGAAAACTCATTTTGTCCTCCAATCTTTCCTTTTTCTTTCCCTTTCAATCTAGTTAGTTTGTGGCAAATTGCAATCATATGTGATTATTCTCTACTCAAAATAAGAGAAACCAAGGTCAAGAAATAAGCATGGTATGTTCAGCTAGAGTCAGAGGTGTTGATGTGACCCTCCTCTCGACTTCCAGCCTAATCTCACTGACACTCAATAGTGATGGGCACAGCTGCATCTGGGTCTTGGTTGATAAGGACCAATTCTCTGTTGAATAAAATGCAGTCTTATCAAGGAAATGGTTGGTTTCCATATCTTGTCTAGGAAAAGAATAGGCCAACTTAGAGCACTTTATTGCACCAAAAGTAAAATCGGGCTCACAGAACGATGAACACACATCAGAAAGATGACAGACAGTTGAAAGAGCTCCTTTTGGCCAAAGTTGGGGACATTCTGAACCTCAAAATAAGTAATAAAAAAGATTACAATTCATTATCCAGAAACTGGCAAATCCATACTAATATGTATGAATGAAAGGATTGCTTCTATATATTAGGAAGCAAGCTAATAAATGTAAAATAAATTATCAAATGACAGTAGCTAATTCTAATAGCAGCAATCATTAATTGGGGCAGAATATGTCCATGGTAAAAGTGGGAAGGGGTTGGGGGGCACAAGAAGGTGAGAAGTTACTGAGTTTCAGAGTCCTCTTACAGAGTGAGGTGGTGGGTAGTTGGCTCTCAGGAAAGGTATCAGGGAGATGCCATCTGAATTGAGCGATTGGGTAGATGGGCTCCACATGGTCAGCAATAGGAAGATCTATATCAGAAGCTATGGGGCTTAAGCCAAACGGAAGATAAATGTCTTGTCTATGACAGTAGGTTAAACTTACATACTCTGGGGCTGGATAAATGGCTTGAGATTTAAGAACAGTGGCTTCTCACCTGTGTGGTGGTGGTGCTCACCTTTAATCCTGGTGCTCAGAAGGCAAAGGCAGGTGGGTCTCTGTGAGTTTGAGGCCAGCATGGTCTGCAAGAGCTAGTTCTAGGACAGGCTCCAAAGCTACAGAGAAACCCCGTCTCAATAAAACAAAAACAAAGAGGGTGGGGGGAGAAAGAAACAAACAGTGACTTCTTTTCCAGAGGCCAGAGGGCCTGGGTTCAATTCCTAGTGCCCACATCAAGGTCTACAACTGTCTATATCTCCAGTTCCAGGGGATCTGACACCATCTTTGGGCCTGGGGTATCAGGCATGCAGGTGATGCATAGATATACATGAAGGCAAAACAACCATACATATAAACAAAATCCTTTATAAATACATTCTCTGATGTAGATTGGAGACTAGAGGACCAATAGATGAGAGACTATGGTCATGTTTGACACCAATGCACCTTAATTTTCTTGCAAGGCCATTAGAAAAATGATAGGCCTGAAGACCAAGAGTTATATGGAAAATTCATTCACCTTATCTATATAATTTTGAAATTATTTCAAAATGCATATGTTTCTAGGTACCAGTGACACATGCATAATTTGTTGTTGTTACTCTATATCTTTGTTTAATATTTCTTTTTATTTATGTATTTGTGTGTGCCTATGTATGTGTATGATACGTGTGTATGTGAGTGAACATGGAACCTAGGAGAGGGTGTCCTATCTCCTGGAGTTAGAGTTACAGGCAGTTGCAAGCTGCCAGTGTGGGTGCTAAGAGCAGGGTTTCCAGACACCGAGAAATCTCTCGGATCCCTAGTCCTCATCATTCCAGTTCATATATTTACTTTCTCCCATTGCTGTGAACTCATGTGCAGCAGATGCTTACTGGTTGTGTGACTGTCAGCTGTTGGTGGATTAATTCTAGTTTAAGGAAGGATCAGATTCGTCCTGTGATTTAAGCCTATCCATCTAGCTCTTCTCTTCCCAGCCCATCCTGTGTTATTCCTCTTCACTGGCTCTGTCCTGTTTTCCCATTTCTTCATTGATGCACGAGGGTCTCTGCAGATGGTGTTCCTTCCGTCTAGAACATTCACTTGTTCTCTATATACAGGCTTCTCTCACGCTGATTCCTTGATAGCTTCAGTTCTCAACGCAGGACATCATTTCCTTGGGGTCGGTCTCCTATCGACGAAATGACCAACCACCAACTGTGGCCACAAACACAGCCACTTATTCCTTTCCTATTATGTTTCCCCACGCGGCCCTCACGGACTATGTTGGTCCATGGCGTTTATTTACTTTCTTACCCAGCATCTGCTCTTTGTCTTGCTTCCCTCTCATTTGGACCACCTGTTTTGCTTACTTGCATCCCTGTCTCCAGAGCTTGGCATCAAGGCTTCACCATTAGGTGCTGCATGGAAAATAGCCATGGAAGTAAATCTGCACTGATAACATTCCAGAGATGAGACAGGCTGCCACCCACAACCCGTCATAGTTTAGACTCAGCTCTGCATCACCAACCCTACCCACACTCAATCCACAACCGCAGAATGAGTGGAGTGGGTTTCCTAAGAAGACCCCGGCTTATGGTGAAGAAATCATTTGATAATTCAATTTCTTTTACATTTCATACAATTTTTAGGGCAGGCACCATCTCCTGTTATTCTCTAATTATTACATCTAGTAATACACAACTTATTTGGAGATAAAAGTATATGAAGAACTCACTTTTTCTTTATTTTGTCCAAAGTTTAACAAAAGAGTATAAATTTGAAGTTCTAAAAACTTAAAAATGTTTCAGTTCAAAATGAGGCCAAGATGTCTAAAGTCTTTTCTGGAAAGACTACTAATGTATTTTTTATTTTTATTTTTTTGTACTTCTACAGAGTAAATACCCTAGGCTCAGCTGAACCAAAGAAAGAACAACAATGTTGTGAAATACATAAAATATCTAAATAATAAGTTATCCAGAATATGAAATTATGCATGCTCTTTGTAGACTATCTCAGGAGACATGCAAAATATTGATTCTCCATAGAATTCTACATCAAGATGCTTTCCAGTCACTTTGGATTTGAGGAAGAATGTGGGGGAGCCATCACCACATACTCTCAATTTCTGATCCATCCCTTGTACCCCTCAGTTGTCGGAGCTTGTGTGTGTGTTAGTGTGTGTACACTTGTGCACTTGTGTGTGCATGTATATGCGTGCATGTACATGTGGAAGCCAGAGTGGCCTCAGATGTCATTCTTCAAAAAGAATCCATTTTTTTGTTGTTTTGAGACAGGGTCTCTCGCTGGCCTAGAATTCCCCAAGTAGGCTAGTGTTACTGACCAGCATTCTCCAGGAACCTGTCTGCCTATCCCAGCACTGAGATCACAGGCCCATATCACCATGCTTGACTCTTTTAGTTGGGTTCTAGTTGAGCCCAGATTCTTATATTTGCTGGGCAAGCTATTGACTGGGTCACCTCTCTGCCCCCGAATCTTGACTTGTCATGGAACCACCAACCTAGGGCTGTGCAAGTTTGGTAAACAAACAGAGTGGCAATAAACAAAAATCAAGCCTGTATTCCACACGAGTGACAGGTAATGCTCAGACAATACTTCAAGTGTGCCTAACACCGTCCAAACACTTTGCAAATATTTGTGCACAGTTTCTTTCTCAGAGGCCAAGGAAGAGGCTGAAAACTTACACAGAATCAGGTGTCCAGTCAATGTGAGAGGCAGGATTTTACCCTCAGTCGATTAGCTACAAAGCCTTCCACTGCGATGCTGAAAAGCTTGTGCCCTCCATCAGTCTGGTCACTGCAGGCTACTCCTTGGAATGCCCAGCTTCCTTTCGTGGCTGCCACACACCCTCCTGGCAGAGGTTCCAGAGTACTATGCGGGAACATACTTAGCAAATACTCAAAACAGGCGCGAAGATCCTTCTTCCTCCACTTAAAAAACCTTTTGGTGCTTTTACTTGTTATCTCTTTTCATCTTTCTTTGCTTGTACGTGCTCTTGCGTGTGTGCATGCATGTATATGTATATTCATGTAGAGGCCAGAGGCCAGAGGCCAGACAGTGATTAACACTGAGGGTCTTCTTGTAATTCTATTCCAATTTTAAAAGATAGTTTTAAAATGATTTATTTTTTAATTAAAAACATATACTATGTATTCCAACTATGATTTTAACTTCTCCCAGATTATCCCTATCTCTCCACACACCCAAATTCTCTTCCTTCTTTCTGTCTAGAAAACAAATGGGCATCTAAAAATGATAAAAAGAAGATAAAATAAAAATAAACAAACCCAAATAGGACAAAACAAATTAACAGAAATACGAAAAGCCAAAAGAAAATCATAGAGGTACACATGTTGGTGAACACAGAAATCCCATCAAAACACAGCACTGATAACCATAATATACAAGCAAAATATCTGTAGGGTGTAGGGAAGGGAAAGAAAAATTAATGCCAGGAAAAAGTACTAAGAGACAAATTAGCAAACACAACAACCCCAGAAGTGCAAACATCCCATTGAGTTCATTTTGTGTTGGCTCTCTACTGCTGGGCATGGGGTCTGGCCTGAAAAGAGGCTGGTATTCCAGTGAGTCTCTGTTGGAGAAAACCAGTTTTTCATCTGCAGGTGGTTACCAAGTGGAGACAGTTTCTGTGTTAGGGATGTGGGCTTATGCTCCCTCACACTCTGGGCGCTGGTACCCCATCAGGCCCAGGCCATGTGCATGTTGCCATAGTCTCTGTGAGCTCATGTGAGCATCAGTCATGATGCTCATGGTACTGGAAGGTACTCTGCATATCCGCAAAGGAGAAAACAAACACCAACTGAGCTGTAAACCCTTCGATCCATAATGTGACCATGATACACCAGTGCAACACTGGCACCAAGTGTGTGGAGTAACCAAATATCAGATTGGATTTCAGACCACTCCATGAGAGTGAATCTATCCCTGCCACTGCTCAGGGGGCCGAGAACCTGATACTACATAGGCCAGGGACCTAGGGTTAAGTCAAATACAATAAAATGACTTCTAGCCGCTTTCTGCTATACTCATAGATCAGTGTCTTGCTCGGCCATCATTAGAGGAACTTCCTCCTGCAGTAGATGGGAAATAAACACTGAGACCCACAGCTTGACAATGTGCAGAGTCCTAAAAAGGACATCTCCATCAGTTCCCTCCACTCACGGCTCAGGAAACTGCACAGCAATGGAGACAGAAAGATTGTAACAGCCGAAGGAGATGGAGCACACCAAGGAAACAAAACCTCCTAAAATGATTTATTTATGTTTAATTTTATGTGTATAAGTGCTGCCTCCATGTACATTAAATGTTTGGTGCCTGCAAAGGCCCCAGGAGAGTATCAGATCTCCTGGAACTGGAGTTATGAATGGCTGGGAGACACCTTGTGGGTTCTGGGAACTGAATCTGTTCCTCCTTCAGGGGTAACAAGTGCTTTTAATGCCTGAGCTTTCACCAGGCCCTCACATTATTTCTGGGGACAGTGCCTTTCCCCGAGCTAGGAGCTCACTGCTTTAGACACGCTAGTGTACCTATGTGCACCAGGAATCCTTTCATGCCCGCTTCCTCGGAATTATGGCTGCCGTATATGCTGTGGTGCCTGACTGTTAAAGTGAGTTTCAGGTCCCCATGCTTGCAAGACAAGTGCCCCACCAACGGAATCATCTTCTTAGTCCAGATTTTTCTCCTTTAATGTTAATGCAGGGCCGAGAGATCTCTGTTATTAGATGCTAATTATTAAAGATTAGGAAACTGGGGCCCAGGCAGGACCTCGAGTTTAGAGTAATACAGTCAGCAAGTGATGGGAACTGTGAATTGTAGAAGTAACGTTTTAAATGACAGATCCATAGAGACAGAGTCCTGGTTTCCTCTCTTCTATTTCTAACTCCAGGAGTGAAATGGCAGCGTGTTTTATTTCCAGCTTATGTCTGCGCGTGGCAGGCTGCCCCTGGCTTTCTTCATCTACTTTAATCTCTTGCTTTCCACACATATTATATCTTGTAAAGAATCAAAAGAATGAGTATGACCCTCATTAGCGGAAGGTGTTTGTGTGAGTTTAAAAATGGGACATGGCAGCTGGTTTTGAACTTGGAGAGGTGCCGAAGCCTGCAGGTATCAGGCACCAAGCAACGCCTGTCTGAGTGGCGTCATTCTGTAAAAGGTGAAACATCTCCCTTCACACTCACAGCAAGGATATTCTTAGTGTGCGGATTTGGCTCTTAGACTTTAGAGGGGAAATGGATTCATTTTTCAAGTACACTTGTGAAGGGGTCAGAGTGCTGAGCCACACTGCCTCGACTTTATGCTCATATCTGATGGTCAGAGCAGGTATCCACCTGCGCCAGAAATCAGGAGCCCCCAGATTCCTGAAGTGACCATGGTGTTCCTTATGTCCCAGGCTCTCAGCTGCTTTATCTGCATCTGTCAGTGGAATGGCTAAGCTTCCCTTTGTACCTCTGGGATGGGGTTTGACTCACACTAGACAGATCTCTGATCCCTATTGCATGTGTGTTGATGATTTTCTGTAAAGAAATAATTTGCATTCTCCCCATACTCTATTCTGAGTGTAGAAAACAAAACAACAACAACAAAACAATATTAAGACCGAGATGTAAGGATGATGCTATCTCCAGAACCGGAAAGAAGTGAACATGTTTCCTGGACACCTGACCTTATTCAAATAAATCATGAACAAATCCACGTTAGGGTTCTACCTCACTGGGCATTGTGCATCAAATGATGCCAGAGGAGAAAACAGAAATCACCTGAAAAGGTTATTTTGTGAGCAACTCCAGCAGAGTGTTTTGTATTTAAGGTCTATGGCAACCAAGAATGATTGCAGTGGGCTGAAAATTACTCATTGCACACAGGAATTGCAAAATGCCTTTCTGTTAGCACATACCTAACACATGCTCACCTATCATTATCAAATCTGGGCACTGCCAGATACATCTAAATTTAACACGAAAAACAACAGATGGAGAGAAACATCACCCTACCTGTGCTCTCCAGGTGTGAACTGTGACTCATTATGGGAAATTAAGGGTCATAGAAGACAGTTAGCAAAAAGGCATGTTGTGCTAGAAAATGAAGGAAGAAAACAAGAAAGGAAATGAATAAAGAAGAAAGGAAGGAAGGAAAGAAGGAAGGAAGGAATAGAGCATGGATGGATGGATTGGTGGTGGGATGGGTCAGTAAATAAATAAGTATTGAATCACTGGTGTGATTTACCAAGGACATAAAAGAATTCTTTGAGTCTCAAATTCAGACATCACAGACATGGCTAGATACTGAATAAAGATAATTGAACAAAGAGATTTCTACTTGAAAGTCTTCACTTATTTGGGGGCTGTACTTAGCAGGAAAGGGTTTAAAGGGGTCCGAGGACAATAGAAAAGCAATGAAAACCCGGGTGTTGTCTTGAGCTATTGTTTCTCATTTTTCTACTCAATAGACAGAAAATCCAAAGGGTTGTGACTAGAAAAGATACTGTATATCCTTTTAAATATGTGGAGACTGCCACAAAAATCTTTTCTGCATTTAAAATATTTTCTATTCTCGATCAAACTCAAGCCTGTAATGTTAGTATGTAATTCTGATCTTTCTATTCTCTTTTGTTTAAAAGAAACCTTTAGAGACAACTGAATATTTTGAAAATTAGCTCATAAAATGTTGCCATAATATAGAAATCTATATACTTATTTAACAGTCTAATTCCACTGCCTTTGGGATCATCAGAGAACAATTCTCTCTGCATTTTCAAATATAATTTGGGACTGTGTTTGTATCACCATTGGCAATTCATGATGAAATAATAATTCAAGAGTACATTAAAATGAGTTTGATACACTATAAACAAGATTAAATGATTATGACTATTTTGCATATAGATGTGGAAATTTCTTTTGAAATGTAAATGAATTTAAGAGAAATTTTATCCCTTTTCCGTTCAATGTAAGGAAACCTACTATAAACAGTAAATCACAACTCTTCATACAATAATTCCATGGAAAGCCTTGAGGCAAAGGCAGTGATAATCTATATAATAAGGTTATGAGATGGAAAACTTTCATCAAGCTCACGAAGGAAGTGAACACTCACAAGGAATCACAAGTAAGAATGTGATCACAAAACAAATCAGAATGAAGAGGCTGGGTGTCTAGTTGTTCACTGCCAAATCCAGGAATCTGGAACAAAGCAACAAAGCCTTCATAGGGAAGAGAGAAGAGGCTGCCACCTACCGCCTCAAGTTAACACCTTTAAACTTGAAGATTTGCTCGTTTTCCCTTGGTTATTTCTGTAGACCTTGGGCATTGTAGGGCAGGCACTTGGGATGAATATTTGAATGGCTGGTAAAATATCCAAGTCTACTGATTTAATAAATGTAGCTAACATCTACTAAATATTATGTAGTACAAATATGCAAATAAATACTAGACAAGGGTTACACTCACACCATGCTTTGATATTTTGTGCTGATGATAGACATGCAAAGAGCCATGCACAGTGCTGAATGCTAATGTGGTAAAATGGGCAAGGGTGGGCTGCCAGTGTGACCGAGGAAGAGCCTAACTCAGGTCAAGCGTTCTAGAAATCTTTCCAAGAAGAAGGAATTTCTCAAATAATATCTTTGGTTAGGCAAATCCCTTGGAGATGCTGGGCCACAAGATATATATTCTACTTTACAAATAAAATACAGATTTGGGAAAGTCGTAGGAGTGGGTTTTCCTCTAGGGTCTACAACCTCAGCAGCCAAGGGTAATTGGTTAGGTTAGAACATCAGGAATGAATTGCCTCATTCTGAGCAGACCATTAGTCCAATTAAATGGATGTTGGCTACCCCAAGATATAAGTGCCACTATTGTGCTCTTGGAAATATCATGCCTGCCTCATCATTGTTGTGGTCTACAGGCTTTCCAGCTCGGTAGGAATATTGATTGCTTTTCTCCCTTGACAGCTTGTATAGTTCCTTCAACTATTAGAGGTAGTCCTTGGGGATAAGGCTTAAAGGTCAGTTCCAGCTGGATTTTCTTTTTTGTTTTCTGAAATATCCAAAAAATAAAATAAAATAAAAAGAAACTGACAGGTTGTTTTTTTTAAGCATTTGTCCTCTGATCTTATATTCTGTCTGTTAATGTATGTGATAGTCTGTTGTTGCTATCATTGCCAATGCTTGTGGTATTTCTGCAGATGCATGCGTGAACTCCTGCACAGGCATTTTAGCCATCCCAACACTATGCTATGATATAGCCTTGTAGCTTCATTTTGCATTTCTCCAATGATCAATGTTGCTGTTTTCATCCTGTGCAGATTGGCTCTTTTGTGTGTCTCTTTTTGTGAAATATCTGTTGACTACATTTATTATTGTTTGTATTTTCATCACTGTCATATGTGTATTCTGCATATATTTTTCTAGGTCTGCCAATGAATTTTATTAATAACATCTAATAAACACATGTCAACTTTATACATAACTTTATTGTATGCTCACTGTTCCTTCATCTTAGAATATCTTTCTCAAGATAGATTTGAACATGTTTTATCTTCCACCGTTCGTAAAGCTTTATCATCACTGATGCTATGTAGGATTGCATTTATCCTGACTTAAATTGTTCAGAGAGAGAGGGAAGAGGGGGAGGGGAGAGAGAGGGGGGGGGTCACCATTGTAAAAGTGGATAGCTAGTTGCTCTGGTGTTATTTGTTGAACAGACATTTTCTTCCTCATATGAATATTTTCACATCTGTGGTTGTCTGAATGAGAGTGGTCCCATGGGCTCATATATTTGAGTGCTTAGTCAAAAGGGAGTGGAGTTTTTTTTTTTTTTTTTTGAAAAGATTAGAGGTGTGGCTTTGTCGGAGAAAATGTGCCACTGGGAATGGGCTTTGAGGTTTCAAAAGCCCATGTCAGACCAAGCCTCTCTTTTCTCTTTTTTTGACCTGTAGATCAAAATATAGCTATCAGCTACTTCTCCAGCACCATGTTTGCCTGAGTGCCACCATGCTCCCCTCCATGATGATGACTAACTAAACTTCTGAAACTGGAAGAAAATGTCCAAATAGATGCATTTTAAAAAAGGAGTTGCCCTAGTCATGGCATCTCTTTATAACAATAGAATAATGACTAAAGCAGAAGTTGGTACCAGGAATGGGATATTGCTGTGACTGACCATACTACTTGTTGGTGATGTATACATTTGGGGATGCTGGACTAGGAAAACAGGGAATGCTTTAATCAGGGATTAATGGGTCATATTAGTAGGAGCATCAAAAACAGTAGTGCTGAAAGCAATGAAGATTGTGATGTCTCAGTCAAGGGGTTTCAGAGGAGAAGAATATTAGAAAGTGATCTAGATACCATTCTTATGATATTTTTGCAAAGACTATGGCTACTTTCCTACTATTGTCTGAAAAATCTGCTTGATGCTAAACTGAAGAGTTTTGGATTAATGACCTTGGCAGAGATTTTAATACAGCCTAGTATTCTGGGTCTTGTGGTTGTTAGTGGGCAGTCTTATGGAGCTATATAATTAAAAGGAGCTATCTAGACAAGAAAAAATACAGAACATACAGTTTGAGGAGAAAAGGAGTATCCAGAAGTGTAATGGAACCAAGTCCTGTGCTCAGGGAGATAAGAGTTTAAAGGAATACCTGATGTAAAATGAAATAAAGGGAGTGGTGACTTCTGGGTAAGACCCCACCCAGCAAACCTTCCGACTTGTAAAAAGGAATTAAAGAAAAGCTTAAGCAATGAAAGAAAACAGCAAAAACAAAAAGCATAAAGTGTATACAGATATCATTGAAAGAGAGGGCCATGTTTAAGCACTAGAAAACAGAACTTGGCAGCTTTAGCCAATTGATTCTGGATTGAGAGTCAAGAATAAAAGAAATGGGTTATGGAGTCTCCCTTCATGACTAAAGAAAGCCTCCAAGGCTGGCATGTGGCAAAGGTGTCCCTGTATGGATGCCTAAAAAGGTCTTTATGTGAAACCTATATTGTGTTGGAGACTCCAAGATGTTGGAGATCCCAGAGTTGTTGGGTAACTGCCAAGGAGAGCTACAGACTGGACATGGAACCATCTCAAGAGCAAGAACTGTGTTGCAGTCAACAAAGTTGAAGGGAGCTGGAGATTTGAAGAACTCTTTGACATCAGGCATGGAGATACAGAATTTGGAGTCTGCTCTCTTGGTTTTTAGTGTTGCTTTGGTTCAATATTTTTCACTATTCCCCTGTCCTCCCTTTAGGACTTGTGGTATATGGTCTGTGCCATTGTATGTTGAAAATATATTATCTGTTTTTTTATTTTGATTTTACAGGGGATTACAGTTAAGAGATTGATTTAAGTCACAGAAAAGAGTTTGGGCTTTTAAATAGTCTTAAGACTGAAGGACTATGGGACTTTGAAAGTTGGACTGAATGCAATTTTTATTATGGATGGTCATAAGTCTATATAGTCCAGTTTGGGAAATATGGGCCTATAGGCCCATATACTTGAGTGCTAATGAATTAATGGGTAATGAAACTTAGAAAGAGTAGGAGGTGTAATCTTGTTGGAGGAAGTGTGTGACTGGTGACAGGCTTTGAAATGTCAAAAGTCCATTCCAGGCCTAGTCCCTCCTTTCTCTCTCTTGGCTTATGGATCAGGTGTAGCTCTCAATGACTGCGCCAGCACAATGCATGCTGCCATGCTCCCCACCACAATGGGCTAAACCTACAAAACTGTAAGCAAGCCCCAATTAAATATTTTCTCTTATAAGAAATGTTTTGATCATGATGTCTCTTTACAGCAATAGAACACTGGTTAAGACAGCATCTCTGTCAAAACAACCAGTTGCCCATATACATATACATATGTCTTTTGAATCTCTATTCAAAAACACTGATTTGCTCACATAGCTCTGTGTCAAAACTGTACTGACTGGATTCTTATAGTATTGCAAACCATTAAGATCAAAGAAGGGAGAGTCCTTCCTCTATTTAAAAATAGATTAGCCCTCTGAGGCTTCAGTTAAAATCATGACAGTCTGCTTTTCTATATAAATTGTTAAGGATCCCCAGGTCAAAACAATGGCAAAAGTCTTACTAGGGTTGGCATTAGGATTGCATTAAGTCTATAGATCAATTAAGAATTTTTTTATAAAAACACGGATACCTTAATTGCATATCTTATAAATCATAAATGTAGTGTATCACCCCATGTATTCAGCTCTTCTTTTTCTCCAATAATTTGTAACTGTTTGTATAAAGCTTTTCTTTAGTTCAGATTTTCAATGTCCTTCAAAGGTTCAGCTATAAAAGCAAGGTGTCAGAGTGACACTATCGGGAGGTAGTGTCCTCGGTAGAGGTCTTCCGGCCATGGGTGATGGGAAGGAGATTGTGGGACCTAACAGCGTCCTCTCTTTTATTCTTTTCTTGGCCTTGGGTACACAGTTTTGCTACACCAAAGGCTCTAGCTTGATGCATTCCATTGCTGCAGGTCTAGAGTGATGGGCCAAAAGGGTATGTAAACCAACAACAAACGTGGCTCTGCATAACTCAATTGCCTTAGGCATTTTGCTATAACTAATAGACTGGCCTTGCATAACTTTCATAAAATTTGTCCTGATTATTAGTTTATAATGAAGCTACTACAATTGATATTATATATATATATATAATTTATTTATGAAATATATTTATTTATAAAATATATGTTATATATATATATATATTTAACTGAAAGCAAAACTGAATGTGATAACTCATGCCTGTAATCCCTGCACTCAGGTAACTGAGGCAAGAGTATAATCAGTGAGTTTAAGGACAGCCAAGTTAGTGAGTCCCTGGCCAGCCTGAAGAACAGAGTGAGATCTTGTAGCAATAGCGAATCTAAGTTAAATTAAAGTAGAAGACAAACAAAGTTGCAAGTATCATAAACACAATTTCTTTCTTAGACTGACATTTATTC
Organism: Microtus oregoni; assembly: GCF_018167655.1. Classification (NCBI taxonomy): domain Eukaryota; kingdom Metazoa; phylum Chordata; class Mammalia; order Rodentia; family Cricetidae; genus Microtus; species Microtus oregoni. The sequence goes on from NW_024543978.1 coordinate 7,235,057, forward strand.
TTAGAATTTTATGAATTTCTGCATTAGATTTTGCTGTCTTAAAAAAAAGCTGCACAAAAATATACTTCTTTGCTCTAAAATTGTATAGCTATGTTTCTTTGGTTTATTTCTTTTGACAGCACCTCGCTATGTGTCCCTAACTGACCTGGAACTTACTATGTAGACAAGCTAGTTTCAAGCTCACAGACATCCCCCTTGCTTCTGACTCCAGAGTCCTGGAACTAAGATGTGCACAACTACTCTTCCCATAGCTGCATTTTTAAAAGTCATATTTTATGTCTCTTATGTTTCTTTGTCTCATGCCCGTAATTTCATGTTGAAAGGATTCATTAGAACAAATACATCTACCTTCATCTCACCCTTACAAGGAACTTGGGTCTCTCACAACTCTTTACATTTCAGAAGAAGCTTCCAGTCCTGTTGAGGGTCTTTCTCATCAATTATTATGGTTCCACTATTCTCCATTTCTCATTTCATTATGTGTATCAGACTGACTGATTCACACATTTGTGCTATAAGAAGGTAACAGAAATATCATATGTTATTCTGACATCCCATATCTATTCTTCAACAAGGAATATCATGCTGATAATGAGTGATTGAATATATAGTGATGAAATAATAAAAAGGGCAGAAACAACCAGTGCCTACTCAAGACCTACTCTATCTGTACCTAGCCGTGTTGTCAGATACGATAGAGGCCACAGGAGGCAAATATCACTAGGTCCGTTGAAAGAGGTTTACTCATGCCTTATTGGGAGAAGGAGTATTGGACCTGAAGAAACACAACTTGAGAGTAGAATAGCCAGAATTGGGGTGTTTTGCTCCCAAACAAGCTTGTTTTAATGTCACGTGATAATATGGCATTCTGGCCATCTTTGTCTACAAAGCTCTGTGTGTGCCTATGGATGTGGCCTTCGTTTCAGAAGATTCTCTCGACCCATTGCCATGTCCCTTTGCCTCTGGCACCGTTAATTCTTGGTGCAGACAGGCTCTGTATCAAAATGTCTGCTCGGCTTCTGAATTTGACAGTCCTACCTCCATTTTTCATCTCGGGGCCTTGGTTTCTAGAAAATATGAAATATGTATGGGATTTTATCCACAGCTCAGTCATGGTCCTGTATAAGTAGATGTATTCTATCAAGAAGAGTCTGTCTCCCCCAGATAGGTACAAATCTGGGCGTGACAAGTGACGGGGGCATCCCTTTCACCCCACAGCTTCTTATTTACAATTTTCTACACCTAATACAAACAATTGTAGCTTAATTCCAATGGCCTTGAACATACTGAATGTGATTGAGCATGAATATGAAAGGGCAGAGGATGATGGGCTACGTAGCCAGTGTCACACAAAGGGAAAGGTACCAATTCTCATGTGTTTTAACTACTGGTCTCCAGCTGGTGGCACTATTCCCAGAAGTCATGAAACTTCCTGGAGGAAGCAGGTCCCTGCACAGTACATCTGAAGCTCAAGGCCCAACTGTTATTTCAGCTCCATCTCTTTAAGCCTCCTGACTGCTGACATGACAAAATCAGCCAGGAGCATCTTCTACCACCATAGCACCACGGACCACATTTCCTCAAGCCATGTCTAAAACAAACCTACCTTCTTTAGGTTCTTTCTTGCCATCCAATTGACCACAGCAATAAGAGGAAATATTAATAAAGCCCGTGTAGTGAACTCAGCTAAGTAATTCGCCAAACACTGACTACGCATCTGCTCACTTCTTTTTTCATTACGCATTTAGCAAATATTTTTAATCACATATTTCCTACAAAAAGACTTGGCCAGCACTGGCAAAACTTATTATCAATTGCTAAACATGGCTATTATGTTCAAAATAACTTAGATCTTACAAGTATCATAAACAAATTTCTCGCCGTGGGAGTCTACCAGGTTGTTGATAATAATGGTGTTCATAATATCAAAATCATATTTAATGTATACTTAATTGGTTTATGGCTCTGTACTATGACATAAATACATAACGCATCACTTGGAGACCTGAGATTAAATATATGAAGCTTTCGAGCACTCTACCACGTGACAGAGGAACCGACATTCATGGCTACTCTCGGACAGCTTGAGGTTCTGACCTCTTACATTACATCTTGGGACTTGTGTAAGTGACCTATTGGAACCCAGTAGGCATCTGAATTTTTTTTTTTTTTTTTTTTTTTTTTAGTTTTTTTGAGACAGGGTTTCTCTGTAGCTTTGGAGCCTGTTCTGGCACTAGCTCTTGTACACCAGGCTGGCCTCGAACTCACAGAGATCCGCTTGTCTCTGCCTCCTGAGTGCTGGGATTAAAGGTGTGTGCCATCACCACCTGGCTGAATATTTTTTATATGTTTTTATGATGGTTATAAGATGAAATAACCCTAGAGAGATTTTTTTTCTTCCTGGAATTTTGATCATTCACCTTCTCTTGCATACTCCATCTTAAAATCATCCCCAAGTCTTTTGCTATATAACAATCACCACCTAATCTTCCCAGAGGTTTATGCTCTGGACTCTGAACCAATGACATGTCATGGCTTCAACTCCTAGAATGACTCCTGGGGCTTTATTTATCCTCCTACTTTAGAAGATGTCTTTCTTCTCGTCCTTAATGTTTCCAGCATGAGCTATGGGGCTTCTTCATTTCAGCCTGGGTAGTTCCTCCTTAGCTCTACAGCTGTCTCCTTGGTGAGTGTCCCTTGTCAGTCTTTTGTCCTCTGTCATTGATTCTTGTTTTCCTTGTCACTTGCCCTCTAGAATGACTTGGTACCTGTTTGCTTATTTAACTGTTTTCTTCCTCTATATTCATGAGAACAGGGACTTTGACTACTTTATTCACAGTGATAACATCAATTGGAAACATTCCCTTTGTATATATTATTTCTTTCTGTGTACATTTACATGTGCATAAGTGGTGCACGCATGTGAGTGGTGTGTGTGTGTGTGTGTGTGTGTGTGTGTGTGTGTGTGCAGACCAAAGTTCAGCATCTGTTGTCTTCTTCAGTTGCCTTCTTCGTTTTTGAGACATGCTCTCTTATTAAATCTGGAACTCACAATTCAGCTAGACTGTTGTGTCAGCAGGCCCAGGGCTTCTACCTGCCTTCGCCTCTCTGAGATTACAAGAGTGTATTGTTGTCTGTGGGTATTTTATGTATTGGGGAAGCAAACTTAGGTCCTCATGTTTGCAGGGAAAGTTCTTCCTCAAGTGAGCTACCTCGCCGGTCACTGTTGCTTTATAGTCTTTAATCAGATGATCTGAAGACTAAACAGAACCTTGGGTGACCACTGTAACATCCCTGGCTGCAATGTCCTGATCCCAGATTGCCTTTACGCCTTATAACAAAGCAAGTAGATATTGTGCCCATGATGGGCAGACTTCTGTCTGCAACCTCTGAAATACTTGAACCAAAAGGAAGCGTGGAACCATTAACAGAAACTTAATACTATAGGATTTGTATCTTAGATGTTGGGATTAATTCATGACACCTCCCAAAAACTTTGTACATTTGCTAAAGGTGTCCTTTCTAGAGCTAAGTCTTCACAGTCTCTTATTCTTGGCACCTGGACCAGTTACGAGTCTCTGCATTGATTGCGGCTATCCAAGACATCCTCTAATACAAAAGAAGGCAGAAATAACGTATGAGCCAGAGGATGGAGGGGAGTGTTGTGAAACCTGGCCTTCAGAACATGGCAAGACTATTGCATTCCTAAATCCGTAGCAGCTGTGGCACATAATCAAGCCAGCCTAAAAGTCCAGCGCAGATGGAGGAGACGTTCGCGATTCTCTAACTCTATCAGAAGAGCTACTGGAAATTGGTAGTTGCTGGCAGAGGGATACTCATTCTTCTCTGGGGATGCAGACACTGGTAGGCAGCCCATACTCCAACAACCAGCCTGTATCCATGCACACATGAACAGCACTGGTTGGAATTTGAGGTTTATTATTTTTAAATATGACACGAAGTTAGCAGGAGAGACATGTGAAGGGACTAGTTGTGGGGGGAATTAGAGGAATGGATATAATCGTGTGTGTGTGTGTGTGTGTGTGTGTGTGTGTGTGTGTAAAATTCTCAAAGACCTAACAGGAAAAGAAAAGGCAAATACTTTGTGTGTGTGCATATAAGTTAATTTCTATAATTCTTACTCTATGGAGTGTGAGTCATAAGAGTGTTTATGTGGGTGAAAATGATAGCTCACCAGGATGCCACCCCCAGAGACTATGTTGGTTTCATCATGGCCAGCTTGTTACTATGGAGATCAGGAAACAAATCACAAGTTGGGAAAGCCAACACACACACACACACACACACACACACACACACACACACACGCGCGCCCACACACACATGAATATGTAACACAGCAGGCAGCATCTAAGGAAGTCCCTAAAGCCTGAGAAACCCACTGAACACTTCATAGGAGAACAACTTCATGAGACTCAGGAGAAGATACAGAGAAGAACATCAATCTTTCAGCAATTGCTGGAAAACTAGCCTCAGTGTGTCTATGGTATGCACTGGTTCAGATCTGAAGGTCAAAAGGACAAGGTAATTCATAGTTGATCCATACTCAATACCCTATACAATTACACAACTTCAACCTTTTAAGTCAATCGGGATTCTCTAGGATGCTATAAACCTATTGATTTAAAAATAATCCCAGAAATATTGCTTGAATACTTTGATAAACAAAGCATTTTACATGAATCGTCTCATTGATTTTCTTCAGAGTCCGATATTTTTTTTTAATTTTGAGATAATTATAGATTCATACAAAGTTGCAAAACCACGACAGAGGAGCCTGGTACTCATTAGCAGCTTCCTTCAACAGTGATATATAAACATACAGAATTGTGTGGATAGGAACAAAGTCACCAATTAACTACTGCTCTCACTGGGTTTACGACAGAGAGTTCATTTAGGATACATTGGTTTCTGAGGACCACTGTGACTATGTACCCCAAACTGTGAGATCAAAAACAATTTTTTGTCCAACTGTTTGAAGTTGAGAACGCCAAAGTCAAGGCATGAGGACTAGGCCCTGAACCCTTCACGGGAGTTTGTCCTTGCTTCCTTCTGAGATTTGTCAGTGTGCTCTGACTTGCCTTGCTTACTACAACATAACTCTGGTACTTGCTTTGGTTACCAGGAAGTGTCCTTCACGTGTATGTCTGTTTATAAAAGTGCTCTTAAATGATAGCAGTTAGATGGGTTAAGTCTCAGTCTCACCCCTGTCTGCAAAGATCCTCCTCCTCCTCCTCCTCCTCCTCCTCCTCCTCCTCCTCCTCCTTTTCCTCTCTCTCTCTCTCTCTCTCTCTCCTCTCTCTCTCTCTCTCTCTCTCTCTCTCTCTCTCTCTCTCTCTCCATTAAAGGCTGATTTACATTTTATGTTTATGCTTGTCTACATTTGAGGATATGCACCGTATGCATGTAATGCTGGAGAAGGCCAGAGAGGACATTAGATCTGTTAGAAGTGGAATTACTTGTGTGTGCAGATTGCTATGTTAGTGCTGAGAACTAAACTCTGGTCCTCTACAAGTTTCTAAAGTGCTCTAACCACTCTGGACACTCTCCAGGTCCCAAACTCCCAGTTCTTAATAAGACATGTTCCCAGGCCCCCAAGAGATGGGATCTCAGTAGGTTTTATTGGGGTGGGCCGAATACAATCCACCAGACACTCATCCACCAACATTCCCATCTCACAAATAAAAACAAAGAAGACTCAGAGGGAGAATAACTTTTCTAAAATTCTACACACAGCAAAGGAGGAAGTCTAAATTTGAATCCTATCTGTTTGACTGTGGAGCCTGCTCTCCCACAGTGAGGCTCCCCATTTATGTAGAAATTGGACAAAATTGGGTAAAAGGTAGCAGGAACACAGCAGCCTCAGCACCAGACAGCAGACCTTGGCTCATGTCCTCTGCATGGGAAATTTCCTGCAGAGTCTCTTGGAAATAAGCCACGAGGGTCGCAGAAGAATAAACCGGAGAAGTGACCCAAGCTCTCCATTTTAAAGAGGGTCTGTGTATAACTATGATTATTATTTTATTTTGTATGTGTTTCAGTACTTTCTCTATATTTATGTCTATGTATAACCTGCATGCCTGGTACCTGTCAAAGTCAGAAGAGAGCTTCACTGCCTTGGAACTGGAGTTACAGATGGTTGTAACGCTATATGGGTTATGAGTCTTAAACCCATGTCCTTCTGAAGATCACTTGGTTCTCTTAAGCACTGAGTCATCTCTCCAGCCCATAAATAATTTTTTTGGCAAAGACTTGTGGTTCTGCCATTCAATACTATCAAACGGCAAAGCAAAGGTACTACATGCTTCATTATTCATACCTGGAACATGACTGCTTAATAAAGGATTGTCTTCCCAAGAGGCTGTTCATCTCTACTGGGAGATGGTCCCTTCATCTCTCTGTTTCAGAGACAAGGTCATCTATGATGATTCCATGGGTCCTTGCTGTACTTTATTATTGTTATTATTATTATTGTTACATTTTGGTTTTTCAAGATAGGGTTTCTCTGTGTAGCCTTTGAGTCTGTTCTGGAACTCACTCTGTAGACAATGATAACTTTGAACCCACAGAGATCCGCCTGCCTTTGCCCTTTGAGTGACAGGATTAAAGGCATGCACCACCACTGCCTGGTGTCCTCATTTTTTAATTGGGGATATTTGCATTTCATTTTTCATAGATGCTCTTTCCCTTCTTCCCTATGCCTAAGTCTTGACAGTTGACCTCAAGTGACTCCTTGACGCTTCCCTCTTAGGAAAGTGGATGTCACACCTGAGCACCTCCTTACACACTGCTACTGTTGTTCTGAGGGTGCTGTATATGGAGGTCTTGTTTTCCTAGGTAGACAACTCTGTATTTGTAGAGGACTGGTACTTCTTTTCTGTAGACCTCCATGGAACCCAGGATGCTATGGGCACAAAGCACCAAGTTCCGCATCGTCACAAAGGTCAAAGCAGTTTTCTCACAGAACCACGAGCACCCTAAAGGCGGAGGTCTGCTGGGTCTAAACCTTGGTGTCATTTAGTGCAGAGAGTGCTGGCAGGCTTTACCTGGGGATGTAGGCCTGCCATACTTCATTATGCCTCTGTGATTATACAACAAAACTACATTTAATAAGAATTTATGTCATAGCTTATATATAGCATATGACAATGGTGAAAACTGATAAGCCTGCAACTTCATACAGCTGTGATTTTTACATGTACTTCAGGAAACACCTTATCATAGCAGACAAATAATAAATAATACACATATTTTGCAATTGTACTTGGCCTTTTAAGTTAATATTTCCTGAGCACTTATTTTCATAAGCATGTTAACAGCTGTATGGTGTTTTCATGAGTGGAGCGTCATTGTTTAGGACATTTCAACCCTGGTTACATGCTGTATGGCAGTCACAGTTCTGAGTACTTGGTGCATGTGATGAACAAGACAGACCTCTTGCTCAGCAAGGGCTACTCTACTGAGGAAATGTTCGGTTCCACGTTTGCTAGGACAATTTTACTTTGACAGTTATCAACTGATATACTTTTCCTTGGAGGAGCAATGAGTCCCTAGTGGAGAGAAGTCACTACGTGCAGTGCTGTCTGTAGCTTAGTAGCTGGAGAGATAGATTGGAAGGAAGGCTGCAAGTGGCATCTTATGGGTGGGAGCACAGAGCTTGATAAAACTCTAAAGGTACAGTGCAAACTCGTACAAGACAAAACAATATCCTACATAAGATGTCAGTAGTGCTGAACTGCTGAATTGTGGTTCTGCTTGGCGGCAGTAGATAGGCGACTGTAATTCGGTAAATACACTGATAAATTATCCTGCACAGAGAGGAGTTTCAATGTGCTTGGGTACTTTGCTAAGAGTGTTAATTCTCAACTGTAGCTTTAACCACTTTCTGAAGAGTAAAAGTTGCCAAATTAGAAACCAATGTGGAGCACTGCACATGTCTTAGCAGGCAAGACTGCTTGCTAAGAAAGCATGAGGACCCGAGTTCAAACTCCCAACTCCCGTGTAGCAAGCCGCACACGGCTCCTGTGCCTTTGCCCTCTGTGGAATAGAAAGTGGAGATAGGATTGCTGGAGTGCTACTAGTTACCAACCTAGTTCAGTGTGAGGCCTTGGCTAAAGAAAATATGGCAGACAATGAGAGCAGCAATCAACTGATGCCCTCCTCTGGCCTCTATGTATTCTGACAGAATTGCACACTTACACAGACTTGCATATCTGCACACCTGTGCACATAAACCATATACATGTATTACATTCACACACACACATCCACACATACTCATACATAAAATTAATTTTTAAATAAAAAAGACAACTGATATTTAGGTAAAAACAAGAACTGCAAGAAGATGCCCTAGTACCAAAGAACAGATAAGACCATGTACATGGGCAGAATGACACCACAGGACCGTTTACCTGGGTATTAATCATTTTGTTAAAGCCAGTTCCCTAGATTATGTTTAAGGTTTGGGGGATATTGCTTGGAAACAATGGTGGGCTATGTGGAGTCTCATAGTGGAGAACGCTGACTTAAGTTCACATTTTTCTTCCATGATGTGATTGGTTTGGAAGTTTACTTCCAAGAAAATACAAGTATTGACCTGGATGTAAAAAATCAATGTTTCAAATTTCTCTTTTTATGAAAACAAGCAAGTCAATTTCACATATGCTTGGAAATGCATGTGGTTTCAGCTAGCTGGAAAGTGGGGGGTGGGATGTGAGCACAGTTGGTGTAGAGAACATCCCACAGTTGTTACTCACCCAACTGCAAAAGCATGTCCCTGGTTCACAAAGGGCTAGACATGAACCATCTTCCAATGCATACAACTGTCAACGACAGCACCAAGTTGAGTCTGGATGGGCATCAGTGAAAGGGACAAGAAGAAAATACTAATACAAGCCAAAATAAAAGTCTGTCAAAATCTCCAAAAGAGTATGCTTTCACTCCGTGAATCAAGGTTTTGTTTCTTTAACTGAAAACAGGATAAATTTAAGCATCTGTGTTGATATTATAACATTGGAATCAGGTGGGTAGTTAGGCCTGAAATTCAGTTGTGAGTTCTACTTGACTATGAGATGTAGCATGATTAATAAAACACAGACACGGATATTGGCGTTCAACCTGAAGGTCAGGAAAGCAAGACTGACTAAATAAACAGTCTTGATATTTCATAGCTTGAAGCAATAAGTGGTGTTCCTGATTCTCCACTTATTTTGTGTTGTCAGGTTGCTATGATGAAGTCTGTGATATGTTTTAGATTATAGCTCATGGGAGTATAGTCTATATAGAAAAAAATCCCAGGAGCAGAAAGGTGAGGCAGACAGCTGCTTCCATTGCTTCTGTAGTCAGGGAGCAGAGACGAAACCTGGTGCCAAGCACTCTTCTGTTTTCTGTAGCCGAAAGCTCATGCCTATGGAATGGTATTACCCACATCCAAGACGGTTTGCGTACCTCAAGAAACTCAATGTGGAAAATACCTCCTAGACATGCCTAGAATCTTGTCTTCTAGATGACTCTACATCCTGCCAAGATGGCAAAGCACATTAACTGCCACACTGGGCATGGCCGTTTTGGAGGTTTTAACCCTTTAGGTAACAAAATGAGATAGTGGGTTCTATAATGTGTATCCTGTGATTCATTATATAAATTACGGGTTTGCTTAAAATGTAGCTGGCATAGTATTGAGCATCAGCTGATAAAGTCAACATTGGCTTCTTTTTGCATTTTTTTTTCAGTATTGTGTAGCCGCCCTTATTTTATTTCTTCCATCAGTGAACAAACTTTTAGCTCAGTAGATGTGTTCCTGTAGCACAGTGGGAAAAACTTAGAATGGCTTTCATATCTAATTCTCTGAATGTGACTACTCGGTTATTTGTATACCCTACAAGATGGGTATTTTGTTAACTGTTTTTGAAAGATTTTTTTTTGTCTCCTTCACTGTTCTGGGTATTTACCTATCTCGTTGCCTTTTGTAGCTTTCTCAATATCTTGTGCCAAGCAGGGACATTATTTTTAATAAAGCTGTAGAGGAGAGTGAAACTTGGCATTAAGTGTTCAACAATTGATCAATTGATCAGAAGTTCCTGAACTTTTAAGGCTGCAATACACCACAAATTGAAGTATCCTGGGAGCATTTGCTAGAACTTGTTCACAAACATTCAAAAAGTCTGCTTTAAGTTTGCTGCCATGCTGGTTTAAAAAGGGAGAATTTTTGTAGGCTCTAAATATAATGCTTAGAATACTAGAAAAGATTGACTTAGAGATAATACATTTTATCTCTGTATTTTTCTAAAGCAGAGCCTCAAATAAATATTGGCATGATTGACAGTTAGTAGGTGTTTCCTTCTAATTTGAAAGCAAATTTTAATTTAACCTTCACATAGTTGAGGAAAAGTATTACCATCCACTCAGTAATTAGACTTAATTGGTCTGAGGATTTAAATGTTGCCCTGACACCAAACATTTCAAACTGTGCACATTTCTCTGCTTTAAATCAACTCCTGAGACCATAGCTGGAGATATATTTAATCAGTCAGTGCGATACTTCTGTAAGCAAATGAATTTTAGAGCTCAGCGGCTGATATTTGGAAATGAAAATTAAAACTAAACATAAGTCAGTGTACTTCCCACTCTGTCTAGACCACACATGACAATAATTTTTTTATGTCAGAGACTGAGGATCTCGACGGCTTTCTTCTCTGTCTTTCAATTAGCACCGACCCTCAGATATCAACATCAACCATTTACTAAACACCACCTATACTTTAAACTTTTGGTTAAATTATTTTTTTTCATGCTTTTAAACTTAAAAATGAATTATTTTTATTTTGTGGGTTTGGGTGTTTTGCCTGCCTGTATGCTTGTATCACACTGTGTGCAGTGCCTGAAGAGACCAGAAGGGGGAGCTAAATGCCCTGGAACTCGAGTTACAGATGCTGTGAGCTGCCTCGTGGGTGCTGGGGACCCAGGCTGGGTCCTTTGGAAGAACATTAATCCACAGAGCCATCTTCCAGCCCACAGTCTATTTCCTAACATGCACAGACATGAGTATCACTGTGTTTCTTGGAGATAAATGGTCTTTTCAAAATCTAATATAAAGAAATCACTTTTTAAAAGTGTGATAAACCTTATTGTTGTCTAAGCTTTGTTGTACATTCCTAACTCTTACTCCATATACCCAAAGATAAAGACACTTGCTGGAACAATTGGAACGTCTGTGAGGGGTGGTCTTATATTGGGTATACTATCAAATTTGGCTGATATAAATAAATTCTCTTGTATTGATTCATACTTTAAATTGGGTAAGGAAGCCATCTATTCTTAGGTTATAAACCTGCAGATACACGAATTTAATGTAGCCAGTAACCAGGTTTCCTAGCCATATAAAGTTAAAATCAAGCATTGACAGTAGAGGTGAGAAAAGAAAAAATACTCTAAGTCCTAATGACTGTGGTATCATTGTAATGAAGACATTTTATTTATAGAACAAATGAAATTTCAGTTCAACATCTCTTCACTGCCCAACAATTCTAGTTGACCCCCTCTTCTATGTCATTGACAGCTCAGGGCTCTACAGACATTGCCAGCTATCTCTTGATGGGTCCGGTGAAGGGGCAGTCATTTCCAACGAAAAGACCAGAGTTATGACCAACTGCGCCACTTACTACTCTGCTTGCCAATCACCTGAGTTATATAGCTACCCGACTTTCATAACTTGATTTGAAATTGAGTTTCTTTAAGCTGCAACTCAAGAATATTTAAAAGAAAAAAAGGCAAATAACTTGCCTAGAGTCACAAAGAAGATCACATCATGCTACAGGTAATAAGTGTGTGTCATGAGAAAAGAGAGGGGCCCACTTCAGAGTGTGACTGGAAGAGGAGGGGAACCCGAAGGATCTGCCTGCACAGACGTTCAAGTTTGTTGTCCAGTCTGGTGACTCACACGAAACAAATAAACAAAGATGAGCATCCACATACACAGTCTGAGTTTGGCTACATTTGGGAAATGACTGGGTAAATGCATGCAAATTATGTGTCTTTTATGATAAGAGTTCACAATAATATCCTTCATGTTTGGCATTCTGCAAAATGTAAAAAATGCAGCTGTCCATAAATTCAGAGGCAGTCACAGTGGAAGACGCAGATCGGGCTTCTCTTACAAGATGGTGGTATGGACAGAGACGCAGATATGGTGAAGCCTGGCAGCTTCTTCTGTCAAGTAGGTTATTTGTATTTGGAAGGACATAAGAATTTGTGATAGACTCTATGTATAGCAGAGTTTGGACACTTCTTTTAGAGGCAATCAAAGATTATCAATGAGATGAGTGAGCAGATCTACTATGAGACTGGAAAACTGTTATTTTGTGAAGAGTGGGTAGAAGGATGAAAGCAAACAGCAGAAGAGCAGACAGGGGCACTAGAAATTGCCCAGTGGAATGGATCAATGCCCAGGAGGAAAGTGCCTGAGCTGAGGGACATAAATACAAATCTTATATATAATACATATTCTTATATCCAATATATTAGAATATATAAAGAATATACAGTTACATATATTCTATATATATGATACAGACACCAATAACTGATCAATGTACAGAGACTAAGACACTGAAGAGCTCTCAGCTCTAAATGGAGCTCCTATATTCCTTATCACAGACTCTACCCATCCCTGTCAAGGCTCACAGAGCATATTTGAAGAGGCCCAGAAAGATTGTGAGGGTCAGAGAGAGTAACTATCTGTGAAAACAGTGTTTGCAGGACCCGAAAGTGCAGTTGCACACATGAATTCACTCCCAGGAGCTGTGGCTGCATCCACAAGACCTGTACGACATCGAGCCGGCCAAATCACAGCGCAAACGTGAGACGGGCCCAGGAGCTCCACAGTTATCAGATGAGTTCCAACTGATGGCTTCAGAAGGGGTGACGGTCAGTTTTTGTTTCAGGGATGTGGACCCTAAATGGCTGCCCAAGCCTGGTACAACATGGTCCTATACTCATGCACTAAGTGGGTTCAATGAGTATTAACAGAGAGACATGAAGTTAAGGAGAGGAGGAGGGAGGAGGACACATGACGTTAGGAGAGAGATGTGTGGTGAGAGAAACAGGAAGGGAGAAAATGTGGTCATGGATTTGATCCAAACACTTGTAGAAACATGAAATAAAATATTTTCAAAGGTATATGTATACATGAATACCGTACATATAGTTTTCCATGTGACAATGATGTTTTTAGTCAGTTTGACAGGCTGCTTTAACTCAAAGATCCTTTTTTAGCATCAGTGGGGCAAATCCTACGGCCTGACAGTACACCAAGTATTGGGCTTGAGTGAAATCTGGCCTCATCAGAAAGCAAATCCGCTTTAAGAAATTCTTTCTAGAAGGTAGTTCCACCGGCTTTATATCGGAGTCCATTTTATCCATAAACGAAGGTTTTATTAACTGCATCCAACTCAGATACTCTAATATATGGGTGTAGTGAACATGCTGAGCGTCTGTGTACAGGGTCCTTGGCAAATTTGCTAGTGAGTACACCAAGCCCTTCCTTCTCCCTCCTGAGTGTTAAAATTGCTGGGGTTATAATGGGCATCTTTGGATCAGACACTTTCTGGCTCTTGCTGTCTTTGTTGCCTGCTTGCTGGAAGATAAGAATTCGGCCAACCAGCAAGGGATGGCATGGGGAGCTCCCGGACTTCCTCATGCCTGGCAGCATCTGAATGTGTGGTGTCATTATGCAAGTTATCATCAATCAGCAGGCAGCTGCTTTTAGGACTTGCAGCCAGCAAGGCAAACATTTGTGTTCATGGCTTCATCCCCGAGCTTGCTGGACCAGAGGCCCATAAGGCAAAAGAACTGCATATACAGCCCCTGCTTGCTGCTCTGGACCACTTGAACAGCTGTTTCTGGCTGGTGTTAGGATGCTCACCTGGCATCCCTGTTGGAGTTTGGAGTGAGACGCGCAGATTAGAGCCTGTTTGCTCAACACAAAAGGCTTTCTGTGAAAGAACCATGGGGAAGCAAGGCAGAGAGCAGTGAAGCTGAGGATAAACCCAACAAAACATTTCCTAATAAAAAATAGGCCAGATGATGTAGACACAGGAGCATACGTGACAAACACGAAATAAATGCCAAAAACCAAATGAGAAGATGAATAAACCGCATTTAGATCCTGACAGTGGAAGGACAGGAAGCTTGACCGGCTGTTAAAGGAAAAGAAAAGATACGGGACTGTATAACCAACAAATAAATACTTAGCAAACACATTCTGGGCACACTACCCTCGGAGGGATATAGAATAGTGAGATAGAACCTTATAAGACAAAACGTTTCTAATAATCTCCAGCAGGTAAGACAACCGCACAGGAAGTGTGTACTCAAGATTAAAGGTCACTGTGTGAAACTCGCAGGAAGGAATTATAAGATTACAAGGTCTTATTGTCTCTCTATAGATGCAGATGTGCAAACTCTGAAGTGGGAAGGGAAAGGTTCAATGAAATGTTCCTGCATGTAGGGTATGGACAGCTGGATCTCATAAGGCTTCAGTGCACCAGGACCAAAAATAAAACACAGTCTGAGTCAACTGACCTGGTACCCCGGAGAGTCGTGTGCTAAACCTCTCGAGTAGTGTTTATATAAGCTTGAATCTTTAACTTGAAGAAATGCAGCTGGGAAAGGGAGAGGAAGCAATGGGGATTCAGACTGAGATTTCCCTGCAGATTAGGAACCTGCAGCTGATCGAGGCTTGTCTGGGACCACCTCAGAATCATGTGCAGACATCTGTGTGTGTGTCTGTGAGTAGTGCTTTCTCCAGGGAGAAAGTTCACAGATCCCCACTCACTCTTCAAACAATTGCCTCATATCTGTCATTTGCACAACTAGTTACCTGTCAAAACATCTCCCTTTATCTGTTGTTCTGGTTTCATTTATTTTTCTGTGATGAAATATCCGAACAAAAAGCAACTTAGGGGAAAAGGGCAATTCATTTTAGCTCACAATTACAGGGTACAATCCATCATATAGAGAAGCCAAGGCAGGAGCTTCCAACAGTCATATTACCTCCAGAGTCAAGAGCAGAGAGCAATGGACGCACCAATGTTGGCGTGCTTGCTTGGCCTCAGCTGGTTTTGTCTACTCTTACAGAGCTCAGTACTCTACCTTAGGCAATGGTGCAAACCACAGTGAGTGGGGTCTTCTCACATTAATTAACTTCGTCAAGACAGTTCCACACAGATGTGCCCAAATTCCGACCCAGTGTAATTTCATCCTAGGTGTTTCCAGGTTGGGTCAAGTTGACAATTAAACCTAATCATCACATTATCTATCCACCAATCTGAGATAAGTGGGTCTGCTGATTCAATTAATCCATCCCCTAGATAGAGTTCAAAACTTATCTTGCTAATAAATATCTGTGGTTTCTGCTTTTTGTCATATCTTCTCCAAAGCTACCTCACGCCAACATTTGGAAAGCTCATAGCTCAACACGTCTGTCTAATCCGTAGAAGTCCATCAGCTTCTGGCATGATTCTTTGCTTCTTCCCAGTGGGGAGTGACATAGCAGAGCCCAGATCCACACCACTTAATTTCCTCGGGTAATTTGCTACCCACTTGTGTTGTTACAGAGAGCCAGAGTCACCATACCTACTAATCCAATGAGGGATGTCTGTGTTTATGTTGAATGTTTACAAAGAGAAAGAACTAGAAAGACTGGAGAGGGGGTTCAGTAGGAAGAATGCTTATCTTGCAAGTGTCAGGACTTGAGTTCAATCCCCAGAACCTGTGTAAAATAAGGCCCAGTGCTAGAGAGGCAGAGACAGGCAGATGTCTGGGGCTCATTGGCCAGCCAGCAGAGCTGAATCGTCAACCTCTGAGATCAGAGACAGACAGCAGCCTGAGGAACTACATCTGAGGCTGACCTCTGGCCTCCATACAGACATGTACCCTCCCCACATGCATCTGTGCACACATATGTACATGTGCCTCCACACACATGCATCTGTGCACACATATGTACATGTGCCTCCACACACATGAACATGCATAGGCATACACACTTGAAAGGAGGAAAGAAAGACAGTTGAGAAAGTGCATTCACACTCCTTACTCAAAGCTTTATTTCAAACGTAGCTTGACATGAAGACCAACCAAAATAAAGAAGCTGAAGTCACACAGCTAATGCCAGAAAGCCCTTGGAAAGCCAACCAGAATATTCTACTTCCAACCCCAGTCCTGTGAGGCTGGCTTGCTAAAGGTGACATTGAAAATAAGGGTCTTGACACGCCAGATGATACAATTGGCAACCAAGGGAAACAACACGAAGAGGCATTTTCTGCAATGGTTTAGCAATTCCCATCTCACCATGGCAGAATCCCCGGGTTCCCAGCCTGCTTGTGGTCGGACAGTGACTGCCCTGTTTTGAAGAATGGCCACTAGTATCCACACCACTTGTCTTTGCTTCCTGTGTCAGGCACGCTTCTCCTGCCCCGAGTCCTGTCTGGTTTCCCACAGAACACATCTATTTTCAGCGGTGGAAGAAATTTACTGTCTTTCAGACAGAAAGCTGTTTTTGGCTGGGGGCTATTAGCAGACCATCAAGAACTAAAATAGCTCCTTGTCCCCTTCTACTATAATCTTGGACTTTCAATCACTCAGCCCAGCCCAGGAAGACTTCAGCGTGGCAGGACCAGCGTCTCCAAACCATGTTTATGGTCACCAAATAATGAGGCTGTTTGAGCGACTGACGGGAATAGAGTTTATAGGGACTGCTTCTACAGTGTGCTTGATATTACGTTCAAATTTCCAGAGAAAACAGAAAAAGTGGCATCTAGAAACTGCTGGGAGTGGGGTCCTATGAGAGAAAATATCTGTTTTACTGGCGAGGGACAAATGACTGTTATTGTTGCCTGGTGCCTGTCTCTAGTATTTCTATGGGAAGCCTGAGGGTATAGAATTCTGGGGACAGTGTCCCTCTGGACAGGAGAATGGGTCACCTGAGAAAAGCTAGCCATGGCTGACGGGGTTGAAGACGGCCCTCAATTTTATAACAGAAGTGCAAACAGGATGTTTTCTAGTTATATTTATTACATTCTCCCTTCTCTCTCTCCTCTCTCTCTCCTCTCTCTCTCTCTCTCTCTCTCTCTCTCTCTCTCTCTCTCTGTGTATTTGTGTGTGCCTGTGTATGTGTTGGGGGCACCTGGAGTACTACCTGTAGGAGTCAGTTTTCTCTAAACCAGAGATTGAACTCAGGCCCTCAGGCCCTCAGACCATCAGGCTTAGTGGCAAGCTCCCTCAGCCCTCTCAACAGCACAACCAACAGTAAGTTAACTGGAGAAAATCGTTGCTTATTGACCTTTTGTATCCACACATTTGTCAATTTATGTTTATTTGTAGTAGAACTGGCTAAAAACGCCTTTCACTGTTCTTTCCCCTGAGGGTTCCTTTTTATTGTTGTTTGGTTGTATTTTTGTTTGTCTCTGTTGTTGCTATTGTGAAGGAGAAGGGTTGCCTAGGCAGGTGAAGACCTAATGCCTGTGAAGTCAGCACAGGGTAATAGCAACAGGTGTTGGGATGGGAAAGGGTGGATTCGCATCATGGCAGGAGTTACAGCGCTTCTCTATCCACTCATTAAGAACCACACTCTACTCGAGAGGCAGAGGCAGGTGGATGTCTGTGAGTTTAAAGCCAGCCTGGTAAGCAGAGTGAGTACCAGAATAGCCAAGGCTACACAAAGAAACCCTGTCTAGAAACACCCCAAAAAAAATAAATCCTGCCCTCATGCTTCTGAGGTCATCACTCATTCCAATGACTCATTATTTCATGAACATTGAAAAGTGACCACAAAATAGTGTGAGAGGGGCAAGAATATAAGTTGGTTAGAAACCTGTTTAGCTGAATATTAGATATGCAAAGTAACAGTGGCCTGTGCAAGGGACTATTTTCTCTAAGTGAATTTGTACATGTTAAAGCCATAAAATGGCAATATGGTATTCTACCAGAGACAAGGTTTTTTCATGTCACCTCATCCACACCGTCTCTCTCTCATATATATCTATAGTCCACAGCAGTACAGAGTGTAGGTCAGTGGTTCTCAACCTGTGGGTCATGACCGCTCTGCTGTCACATGTCAGATGTCCTGCACATCACATATTTACATTACAATTCATAACAGTAGCAAAATTACACTTATGAAGTAGCAGAGAGATAATTTTATGGTGGGGATGGGTCACCACAACGTGAGGAATTGTATTAAATGGTTGCAACATTAAAAAGGACGAGAACCGTTAGCTTAGGTCATGGAAAGAAAAGAATAGTTTTCCTAAGAATGACTGACCAGTGGATTACATCCATTGCTTACTGTCTTATTGACGTAAGGTGTGTGTTCATGGGTTGTGTTAGTCATGTTTAAGTCACCATTTATTCAAGTGAGATGTGTCGGGGGGGGCGGTATTTTAGTCAGGTTTAAGTCACCATCACAAACACGATTATCAGCTGGGTGGTGGTGGCGCACACCTTTAATCCCAGCACTTGGGAGGCAGAGGCAGGCGGATCTCTGTGAGTTCGAGACCAGCCTGGTCTACAGAGCTAGTTCCAGGACAGGCTCCCAAGCCACAGAGAAACCCTGTCTCAAAAATCCAAAAGAAGAAAAAAAAGAAAAAAAAAGAAAAACACAGACATGATTATCAATTCACAAAAAGAAAATGCTTGTGTAGGTTCACATCTTGAGAGGCTCCAATGTGTGGTTCCGTGATCACTTTATCCTGACCACACACAATTTTGCTCATCTCTTTATCAAGAAGCAAAGGAGATAGAGAGGAGTGAGCTCAAGTCTCATATTCATCTCCAAGGGCATTTCTCTGTTTCTTTTCTGTTGCTATGATCAAAAATTCCTGACCAAAAGCAACTAAGGAGACAGAGAGGTTTATTTCTTCTTATAATCCCAGGTTCCTGTCCATCATATCAGAGAAGTCAAGGCAGAGATGGCAAACATCTAGTCACATTAGGGTCACAGTCAAGGGAAGAGGAGAAGCGAATGAGTGTATGCTAGCTTGCTTGGGCTTCGTTCAGCTTCTCTAGTAACAGAGCTCTGGACACACGCCTAGGGAATGATGCTACCCATAGTAGACTGGGGTTTCCCACATCAATTAATTTAACTGAGATGATTCCCCAATAGACATCCCCACAGGCCAACCCAATGGGGGATTGTCTACATTGTGTTAGCTGTGTGGGTGTCTACCAGGCATTGTCTACAAGAGTTTGTCCTGTGGGATGTCTATGGGGGATTGTCTACATTGCTTTGGCTGTAGGTGCATCTATAAAGGATTATCTACTTTAGGTTAGCCTGTGGGATGTTTGTGGGGGGAAGTAATCTACACCTAATACTATAAACCTGGTCAAAATCCCATGGCTAGGAAGGTCACAAGACCTACAGGTAACCTAATACTGTTACCTTGATCAATGGAGATATTGTCAAACTGACATCTAAACAACATGTTTATTCACATGGTTTTAGTGCTACCCTAAACCTTGGACAGAGAAGATTGTTTCTGGAACAGTCAGTAATTATTGCAGAGTCTCAGAGCTGTTGTAAGTAATGAGAATGAATGACTAATGACTGTTCAGTCCTAAATGGGGCATCTATATCACTGCTCTTATCAGTAAAGGCCCAAGAACATTGTTGACAAGGGAACAGAGGAATATGGGAGCCAGAGGGCGGAAGGAGTGACATGAAGGCTATCTTATAATCATGATATGGCCATTGCAGAAGAGGTCACAAAGGAGGGCAGACACATGTTGGAAATGTCTGAGAGATGGGGATGGTGAAGATATATACAATTAAGATATAGTATTTACATGCATAAGATTGCCAAAGAATAAATAAAAGATTCTCTTTTTAAAAAAGAATTGATCCCATCCTACCTATCTCAGGTTCAAGTGGATAAGATTCAAATTCATCTGAAGAACCTCAAAACCTGTTTGAGTCTGCCAGGAAGCTTAGCTCTTATTGGACTACTAGATTCATTTCACCATGGTCTCATGATCACCTCATGTACTAAAATTGAAATGATACAAAGATTAGCATGCCCCTGTAGAAAGAGAGCATGCAATTTCGTGAAATGTCCATGTTTTTTTATGTGTAAGGACAAAAGTCCTGGCAGAGACCTCAGGACATTAGGTATGTCAGGAGCACGGGAATATGTCAAAGAAAGTCACCATCAATGAGCACAGTCAGTACAACCAAAGGCTACGTTGTTGCAAACACTAGACTGGGCTGCCTGAGTCCTGTGGAATCACTGAGTGGCTGTGTAACCTGACTGTCTCACAGCCAGCTACAGCATTTCAGTCTTTGGCCTCATCCCTCCTTTCTATGCTTACTCTTTTTTAGAAGGGAAATATGTGTGTACTGTATTTCTTTCAGCAAGTGATGAAAGCCTACAACTTTATCCTCGATTTCACAGGCGCTCACAGACAGACGACATTACCTTAAATCCCAGAGGAGATTTTAACCAGTGCTGGAAGTCTTAAGATGCTGTAGTCCTGGAGCTGGACTATACGCAGTTTTTATCATCAGGAATAAGGCTTTGGTGGTGGGTAGGATAATGTTGCGGTTTAAACATTAACAGGACTTTCAGAAAATGATCAGTTCATGAGGATTATGTATCCATCAGTGGACAAGTTCATTGATCAATCCATACACCGATATCATTTTAGTTAGGTGACAGATACTAAGAGGTAGAGCTGACTGGATAAAGCAGATCATTATCAGCATGCCTTTGAAGGGTTAACGTTGAGTCTAAATTTCTCCAATCAACTTTTGCTTATTAAAAAATAAGTTATATTACTGTGAGACAAAACAGATTCTCCTGTTGGGTATAAACATTTATATTTATAACAATTGATGGGTTCTTGAATCTTCCACTTACGGTACCACACATAGCACAAGGTAGAGCCCTTGGTGTGTGTGGGGGGAATCCTAATAAAGACAGGGCTTACAGAAGTCACATTTTATCATAGAGCACTTTGAAGTCAAAACCACTGCCTGGAGAGTTTCCACAGTAAAGCGACTCCAGAACGAATGTTTTTGGGAAGATATAGTCATTCCAGTCCTTGTCTGTTACTGCTGTCTGTGGAGACCTTGAGACAACTGTCAAGGCTTGGCACCAGAATGTCAGTCACCAGCTGCAGATCAGAGGAGGCTGTGGTTCTTTCATGTCCCATCAGCCTGTGTCCCGCCTTCCTTCTTGGGAAAGGAAGCAGCTGGCAAAGAGAAACATCTATGTATTTCCCAAACTGTGTCAAATCCTCAACATTTTTTCCCGTGGCAAATTGGTGGATATGACCTACTCTTAAAGAATCATGGAGCCAAAAGTCTCTCTTCAAGATTCCAACCCAGGAGTCAGCATGGCCTCTGCTTAGTTCTAGCCCTCTGATATCATATTGCTATCCCCATGTGGTGCTTATGCGTATCCATGTATCTTTCCCTTTTCCTGGGGGACTTCTCGGAGAACAGAAGATTATCCTAGAGGTTGCTAAGGTGCCAATCGCTTGTGTCCTTGTCCTCATTCCAGGTGGCTATGAGCAGTCAGCTTGTTATGAGTTCACAAGAGCTCCAGAATTGTTTTTAAATCCTCCTTGTTATTCTTTAAAAATTCATCTTTGTCTTTGTGACAGAATATTCTTAGAACTTAGAAAGGGTATGGGTCTGCTGGGTAAGAAGTAAAGCTCGAAAATGGGCATTCGTCAGTAAACAGATATGAGAAGACAATCCGAATTCCGCCCAACTTGATACATAATTCTCCAAAAGGTGAATTGAGGAGATCTGCAGCTTACGATACAACCCGATGAGATAAGAGAAATAAATGCGGTATTAATTTACCGTCCTTGCATCAGCGTTCAAAACATATTTGTGCTCTGGGAAATCTCTTAGTCTGTCTGTTTTCCAGATGCTGAGTGGCTGAGGGCACGCCGTGCTATATCCTTCAGGCGTTAGATGGAGGGGGTCATCCTCAGACTCAAAACCTTCCGCACCTCCTCGCTCCTTTCTCCACTAACTCTAAATTTGCAGACTCTCTGGAAAATTCTACTGAAGTAATTTCCCTAAAATACACATTGAATCATAAACATGGAGGGAGAAACTGTTCATGCTTTGAATAAGAAGGGCTTTGTCTGCTCTCAGGGTCCAATCCCTGGAAGAGCCGACTGATGGGGGGGGGGGCTTAGGTGTGTGCTAGCGAAGGCTGATTATCTTCACAGTCATGTCGAACACTGACAGTGTGGTCCCAGCTCTGTGCTGCAACTATTACCTTAGTAGCATTTCAGTTCCTCCTACGGCTTATTTAGCTAATTATGATGGGATGCTTTTCTGTATCTATAGACTCAAGGAATGAATTGGTGCTATTAGAGGAAATTGCTCCCTACCTGCATCTGCTTGCCCACCCTATAGTGCTATAGCAGACATTAACACACCGATTTCCCCCCTCCCCCTGCTTTCAGTCAAAGCACAGGCTTTGTATTTGTAAGGTTCTTTGCTATTATTTCAATCAGAAGTAATAATAGGTTGGTGTTGTTGAGTGGCTTTCTTAACGGCATAAAACACTTCCCTTTGAAAGGGAGTCAATTACCCTCCGAAGTATTATATATGTATGTATGTGTGTGTGTGTGCATGCATGTGTGTATGGTGCATGCTTTGTTAGAAAGATATCCTAATGTTGGGGTAGGTAGTGGAGATGATGGAGGATGCATAAAAATAAATGTGTCCTTTGAAAATTTTCAAATTGCATTATTTACAATAAAACCCATTCTCTCCACATTCCCAAACCATGGCCAATTTTCTGTTCCAATCAGATTCTATTCATTTCTTTACACATCACACTTCAGGAACTGTTAGCATGAAATATAAGCGTAGGAATAAATACCCTTATCTTAGTCCAATTGTATCTATTTTCTTGCCACTTCCAGGTAAGTGGGGATTATCTGTTTTATATTTAATAGTCCTCTTGTGTAGGAATAGGATGGCTGCCTTCCCTCTGATCCTGTGATGAATGTAAACACCCATTCTTTCCAGTCCTGGAGGACCCAACAGGGATCTCATTTTAGCCTTTCACCTTGGTTGTCTTCATTACGAATTTTTTACCAAGCAAATGGTCACTATGAATTTATCACTTCTCAGTTGACCACTGTCAAGCCCAGTCTTCTTACCATGCCCATGCATTCTGTATTCATTTCCAGTCAAGTCAGACTCCAGGTTTATGCTCGCTACTTTTTAATTATTAACTCGACACAACCTAGAGTCTCTTGGGGAGAGTTGAAGTATTTCCTCCACTAGGTTGGCCTGTATTTCTTTTTCTTTCTTTCCTCTATTTTTTTGGTTCATGATTAATATGGGGACAACTTACAATGGGCAACAATATTCCCTGTACATTTTTCTCTTGGATGTATAAGTAAGGAAGATGAGCAAGCCAGAAAGAGAGAGGGGTACAGAGGGAGGGAAAAGGAAGCAGAGAGCTAGCAAGCAATATTTCTCTGTGGCTTATTGTAGTGATATTTATTTTGATAAATAAAGCTCATCTAAAGGTCAGAGAGTAAACAGCCACACTAATCAGATCAGCCTTACAGACCAGGCAGTGGTGACACACACCTTTAATCCCATTAGCTACACTAGTTTGCCATAGAAACTGGGAGGTAGGTAGTGGTGCACACTTTTAATCCCAGCACTAAAGAGGAATATAAGATAGAAGGAGACAGCTCTCACTCACCGTTTGGGGAGGATGCTTGTTTGTTTCCTGGCCACCCAGACTCCTGAAATAATCACACAGAAATCTATATTAATTGCAATACTGCTTGGCCAATAGCTTAAGCATGTTTCTGGCTAACTCTTATATCTTAAATTAATCCATTTCTATTAATCTATGTATCACCACATAGCTGTGACTTACTGGCAAGGTTTGGGTGCATCAGTCTCCTGTGGGCACCTACATGGCTTCTCCTGACTCTGCCTTCCTTTTTCCCAGCATTCAGTTTAGTTTTCTCACCTAGCTTTACTATGGTAAGCCATTAGCTGAAGGCAGCTTCTTTATTAACCAATGACAATAAAACAGTCACACCACACAGAGGGGAATTTCACATCAACTTACAGTCTCATTCTGAGATTCCTGGAGGCAGAATCTCCATTTCAGACTGAGGTAGAGGTAAGAGCCAGTGGCTGGCTGTTTTGCTTTACTGACCTTCAGGTTGAACCCCATTTCTATAGTAATATGGGCGGCGGGGCTGCGTCCCCAGCACCCCGGCTGCCTGGCTAGCTTATGCCCGAAATAACAACACACAAACTGTATTCATTTAATCACTGCTTGGCCCATTTCTATCTAGCCTCTTCTAGGCTAATTCTCTCATATTAATTTAGCCCATTTCTAATCATCTGTGTAGCGCCCCTAGGTGCACTTACTGGGAAGATTCTAGCCTATGTCCATCCTGGGTCGGAGCTTCATCGCGTGCGTCTGCCTGGGAGCTGGGAGCAAGGCGTCTCTCTGAGGCATCTGCTCCCAAGAGGAGAGCTGTGGAGTCTGAGCTCACTTCCTCTTCCTCCCAGCGTTCTGTTCTGTTTACTCCTCCCACCTAACTTCTAACCAATGAGGGCCAAGCAGTTTCTTTTTATTTAACCAATGACCTTCCTCCATCACATTTCTGTCTCTGGTTTTTCTTTAATCATGCTTCAGCTTATGCAGAAAGTTTTGCTTAACTTCCCTAAATGCTGGACTGTGGCCTTGAATTATGAAACAAATTAAAGTCTTTCTTCATACATTGACTTTTGTCAGCATGGTCTATCCCAACAGAACAGTGAACTAGGGCTCGATGCATCTCTTCTTATCTTTGGTTCTTGTGTTTTGATACAATATGTTGAATTTTCCATTTTAATAAATAACTTTTATCCCTTTGCATTTGATTTGCTGATTAATCTTTTTAAAAGATAATATATTATTGAGTTTGAATTTTTCATTCTTATACAATATTTTGATCATATCCATCTATCATTATCTCCCTTCCTACCCTTCCCCCTGCCAACTTCATGACCTGTATTTATTGTTATAATCTACAAAATTCATCAGTGATATATATATATATGTATATATATATATATATGTCACAGTATGGGGCCATCCTCCAGTAATTTACCTGTACAAGGCCAATTCTGAGGGCATCCTCCAGCAATTTACCTCCATAAGACCTGCACAAGTTACCATGTTCTCTTCAGAGAAAAAAAGACCTGTACAAGACCAATTCTGATGTCAATAAAAAAGAGGCCAGGGACCAATATCTGGTGAAGGAGCTGTTGTAGCGCATGGGTATAAGAATCATTCTTCTTTACAAATATGGCTACTGTTGATTTACCATTAAAAGTAACATACATAGATGCCTAATAAAAACTAAAATAAATGTCTCACTACCCACTCTGACTTCCCTTTTTTAAGCTCCTGAAATTGGAGATTATTATGGATACAAGGGAGCAAATACCTCTGACTCAGTGTGTCTTGTCTCTTACTATGCAGAAATCACCAGATGAGAACATATCAACCCAGCGTTCAGATGTGGAAAATAACAGCTCTGGAGACCCTCACCGAGCATCAGCTATTTAAGAGAATGGAGAGATAATCAATATTTTATGCCCACTTCTACACCCCTATTATTTACTTTTAATTTGGAATTGGACTGTTTTTCTGAGAATCCTTACCTGCTATGATGCCTCTTGTTCACTCACAGTTTTGATCCTCTCTTTAGCAACCATGAGCGCTTCAGTTTTGCAAGAAGTTTCTCCATTTCTACCCATTGCTGCATTTCCTGAGATGTGTGTGTATACAAAAATATGTAATGTGCACACATTATGTATATGTCAAATAGATTCTACATATAAAATTTATGTGTGTATGTATATACATATATACATCATGTGTGTGTGTGCATGTGTACACATTTATAAAATCCGTTTTCTCAAAGAGGTAAATGGAAAGCACAGGAGAAAACCAGTAAACCCATGGATCAACAGAGAGCGTCTGCTAACTTCCAGATTATTTTTTCTTCTGTGAGTGAAGTATTTTGCTTCATTTTGTTGGTAGTGTTGTCATACTTTATTTTTAAATGCCTTTAGCTACATTTTTGAAACTTCTAGGTCTCTGATCCGGGTGTCATGGACTGTTGTAGCCCAAGGTCTTCAGAAAAGGATCGTCAAACTGGTAAACCCAGTCTCAGGGCACCACAGAATGTCCTCAAATGCCACTACATTGTCACCAAATATTTGTGGGTGGCAGAGACCTGCCTATGAAGTAAGGAGGAAACAGAAACCTGAGGAAGAGTTGACATAGGAAGTGGAGAAGGCGGGAAATGCACAGCGGGAAACAAAGGGGAGAGGTAGGGAGAAAGGAATCTGGAATGTGCAGAACATGGGAGGCAGGTTGCTCAGCCCTTCCTGGACACAAGGACAGAGTCTTGCCAGATCTTCAACCTCGCTAATTTCTCACATTCTGGAGCTTCTATTTCCTTGTCATCTGCAGCCTAAAGGCGTCTCTAAAAACTGATTCCCCCAGAGCAAGACTATTATGAGGGCCGAACAATTCATCACTGAATGAATGAATGAATAAATAAATGAGTAATAAAAATAAATAAAACAGAATAGGAAATAAATACACCAAGCCCATTTGTGTGCAAGTGATATATCAACAGATATTGTGGATAGAAAATGTAGCCCAAAGTTTATTTGACTTCCACCATTTCCAAACTTGATTTATTAAAAACAAAACCTAAATATTTCCCTAAATTAATCTATTTTCTTAATTCTAAGGGAAAGAGCCTAATATTTTTGTGTCTGTGTTTTAAATTGGAGGGTATCCAAAACTGGAAAAAAACCCAGATATTTATGTAGAAACTTCAAAACTAATAAAAGGATTTTAAATTATTCAGTTTTCATAAATGAATAGATATTGCCAAGGCACTCCTAAATCTAGCTGCAGGAAATAAGATGTGTCTCTTATATAACCATATATTTCATATTTGTAAGCCAGAGAATGGTAGACCCAAAATATTTTAAAAGCAAATTAAGATATCACATCTAGTTATTCCCTCTGCTTGCTAAAAGACTAAGTATGAGACAGACATATCAAACTTTACTTCCATCTTGGGGCTGGAGACATGGCTCAACGGTTAAGTGCTCATGTTGATCTTACAGACGACCAGGGTTTGGTTCCCAGAACCCATGCCAGCAGCTCAGAGCAGCCTGCACTCCAGTTACAGGCTATCTGACACCCTCTTTGGGCTTCCTCAAGCACCTTCAATGTGTGCTGCATGTGTGTGCATACACAGAGACACGAAAACAGTAAATGAATCATTTAATTGCCACCTTTTCTATCTGATTGTTCAGGCACACATTTCAAAACTTTGTTAGTGTGTATCCATCATATACTATGACAGACTGACAAACATTTGCTTCAGCCACATCTCATGTGTATGTATGTGCACACATGTATGGAAGCCAGAGGCTGATCTCGAGTATTCTCCTCCATCACTCTCAACCTCATTGTTTTGGAATAAGAACCTATAGCTCACTGAACCTACAGCTCACTGAACCTACAGCTCACTGATTTAGCTGTACTAGCTAGTCAGTAGGCCTCAGGGATCCTCCTGTCTCTGCTACCCCAGCACTAGGGGTGCAACCATTCCTGTCTTCTTTACGTGGATCCTAGGACCCCAAACCTCTGGTCCCTGCTCTTTCACAGCAGGTACTTTATGAAGTCATTTCCTAGACTGTTGTTGTGGTAGACATATGTGAAGACATTTTGTAATTCTCCCACATAGTTAAGTAAATGTACCACTGAAATTACCTGTTATTAGTTTATTACAAGTTCCTTATTATATATTCAGTATCTTCCATATATTATAACATATAAATACATATTGATATATTAATATAAAATTTACTAATATCACATAGCAGTATACTTACATTTATATATATATATGCATGTGTATGTAACATGCAATATATAATATATACAGGAGCCATATTTTTAAGGTTTAAGATTATTCCAACCCAAATATGCCATTGTGATATTGTCAGTTTTAAGTCACGCCACAAAGAGAAGGTTCAAGTTCACTTATAAAGTGTTTTGAAAGCAGATGAAGTTCCCACGTGGAAGATGAAACTCTCCACCACAAAGAAAGCAACAATCTTATCATCAAGGATGGGTGGGTAAAGCTGCAAGAAACCCACTTGAATAATCTGTGCAAACAAGGCCTTATCCTACTGGTCACGTCTCCATTCAGCTGAAGCATCCCATTGAATCTCACTTCACAGTCTAGTGAAATTCAATGTGTGTTGGACTGCAGGACGATCTTAGGCTCTTCATTCTTTAAAAAGTATAAGACTTACAATAATAAATGATTATACATTTGTATGCTTTTTTTCTTGTTGGTCTGTCAGGCTATTTTAAGTCAGGTTTATCATAAAATAGGTAGAAATACTTTATTCAGTGCTGTAGGAACTCATTAGAAAATATAACCATGTTTCTGGGAATGTGCCTGTGCCCATGCTCCTCGAAGCAGGCCAAGTGAAATTCATGAGATTTTTAAAAAAGAAAAGAAAAAATAGAAATAAAGAAAAAGAAACAAATACACTAAAGTATACAAGGAACTGACTGGAAAAAAAATAAGCAGCAACGGGGAGGGAAGAAGACAGGTGATGTGGGCTCTCCCAAAAGTCTCATCTCAGGAAGTGCAGTTTGGACCTCAGTCAGGTCAGGTGATTGCCACAGATCCCTGCATGTCCATGCTATCCCCTTATAATACCAACAGGTATAGCCTGAACCATGTGACCAGCCCTACCAGCCCAGCCAAGGAAGTGTAGCTCCCACCCTTCAACAAAGAGGTAGGGAGGGGAGCAGAGAAAAATGTAGAGCTCAAAAAAATCAATAAAAAAGTGTCTCTGTGTAGCAAATGAGACCACTACAGAGATCCACAACTGGTCAAATGCAGAAAATAACCAACAGGGGGTGGGCAACTTCAGCTGGCACACCTACAATGCAACCCTCTCTCCCCAAAGTTCAGGGGACGTCCTGGAGAAGGGGACAGAAAGATCAAAGGTGCCAGAGAACCAGAAAGTGTGTGAGTCAATGTCTCCTACACAAGCCAGGGAGCCACAGCTATGCAACCTGTCTCTCTGTCTGAAGACCAATACCCCGACAACAGTAGGTGAAATGCCAGCATAAATTCCTGAAATCTCACAGGGCACTACCTCTGCATGAAGAGCTACTGGCCATTGGTGGCTCCCAAGAGGAGAAGAAACAGTCTTCCCCAGTGATGAGCTTTCTAAACGGTTATTTTATCTGAAGTGGTCAGTTCTACAAACATATGAACTTTAACAACACCAAATAGACTCAGTAGGCTGTGTGTGTTTGTGTGTGTGTGTGTGTGTGTGTGTGTGTGTGTGTGCACAACAGTAATTAAAGAACATCATGACATTGAATGGGAAACAGGGAAGGGGACATGGGAGAAGCTGGAGAGGTGGAAACATTGTAAATACAGTACTCATGTATGAAATTCTCAAAATATTTTAAAAGAAAACAAGGTAATATGAGAGAATGCCATTAAAATACATTATGCCCACTTGTGAAAATGTCACAGTGAAACTCATTACTATGTATAAGCAATGTATATTGTGATAAAACATAAAGAATGTCCTCTAAGAAAGAGGTAAAAAAGGTGTGTTCCCCTTCTCTCTCTCTCTCTCTCTCTCTCTCTCTCTCTCTCTCTCTCTCTTTCTCTCTCTCTCTCCCCTCCCCCCTTCTCTGTACTGTCTTTCACCAATATGTTCTACTCACAGAACCTTTGTGTCCCATGACACAGATGTGATACCAAAGCTAGAAACTTTGGTAAAAACGTGTGCAGTTAGGCGGCAGGAGTAAAGCTGTACCCACACCGCGTGGGCTACACATTGTTTTTAGGAAAGTCGTGGCCACAATTTTTTTTTTTTTTTGGTTTTTCGAGACAGGGTTTCTCTGTAGCTTTGGAGCCTGTCCTGGAACTCCCTTTGTAGACCAGGCTGGTCTCGAACTCACAGAGATCCGCCTGTCTCTGCCTCCCGAGTGCTGGGATTAAAGGCATGCGCCACGACCGCCCGGCTGTGGCCACAATTTCTTAACAATTCAGGAGCTAAGCTACACACCATTCTGTTACATTCTGCTCTGATAAAACACTGACTAAAAGAATCTAGAGAGGAAAGGATTTAACTGCATTTCACTTCTTGGCCACAGTCCATCTTTGAGGGAAGCTAGAGAGGAAAGGATTTAACTGGATTTTCACTTCTTGGCCACAGTCCGTCTTTGAGGGAAGCTAGAGAGGAAAGGATTTAAGTGCATTTCACTTCTTGGCCACAGTCCGTCTTTGAGGGAAGTCAGAAGGGCTCGAGGCAGAACTGGAAGCAGAAACCATGGTGGAATTGTCTGTCTCAGGCTCGCCCACAGTCTTATGCTCAGCTACCTTTCCAATGTAGCTCAAGACCATGATCCCCCAGAGTGTACTGGGCTCTCCTACATCAGTGAACAATCTAGGTCATGGCCCCAAGCCAATCTGATTGAGGCAACTCCTCAATTAGGGGTCTGTGAAATGATGGTAGGCTATGTCAGTTTCATAGATGAAGCCCACAAAGACAAACATGACATAGTATCACAGGTTAAACATATATACTACTTTGTGATTGGAATTTTTTATAAACTGCACTATTTGGAAAAATAGGAACCTTTGAAACAATGAACCAAATTTCCTTCGAAGAAACTCAGAACGCAAAAATGGGGAAGTGATAGGAGAGCTGGGTGATACATCAGAGTTAGGACTTGGTGACTACCTCAGGGTTAGAGCTCAGTGAGTACCTCAGGGTTAGAGCTTGGTGAGTACCTCAGGGGTGAGTACCTCAGGGGTGAGTACCTCAGGGGTGAATACCTCAGGGGTGAATACATCAGGGGTGAGTACCTCAGGGTTAGAGCTCAGTGAATACCTCAGGGTTAGAGCTCAGTGAGTACCTCAGGGTTAGAGCTCAGTGACTAACTTAGGCTTAGTGCTAGGTGACTACCTCAGTGGTGAATACCTCAGGGGTGAGTACCTCAGGGTTAGAGCTTGGTGAGTACCTCAGGGTTAGAGCTCAGTGAATACCTCAGGGTTAGAGCTCAGTGAGTACCTCAGGGTTAGAGCTTAGTAAATAAACCAGAGTTAC
Source organism: Microtus oregoni (assembly GCF_018167655.1). Taxonomy (NCBI): domain Eukaryota; kingdom Metazoa; phylum Chordata; class Mammalia; order Rodentia; family Cricetidae; genus Microtus; species Microtus oregoni. The sequence goes on from NW_024543978.1 coordinate 7,266,318, forward strand.
TTCTGTCCTTAGGGAACATGGGTAACAGACCTGAGTCACTGGTGAGTGGCAGTAGAGAATAAAATGAGAGACAGGGCTCACAATACACACTCCCAAAAATGGCAAAATAATTTACCAAATACAATAAACCCTTTGTTACCAACATCAAGGAAATGTAATTTACATTAATAGACTTCTCACCCCTTCTGATGTATAGTATTTAACAAAGGCTTAAAGGGTAACTATGAAAAGCGTTACTGAGTTATCAGTCACTTGACGCTTCAAAGTATTTATAGTGAAAATTTATTCAGCTCGTGCACCTCTTCCTTAAACAAATTTATTGTGCCTATAAATGCCCAGACCTACTTGGATTAGAGCAGGCAAGGCAATTCCTGGATATTTAGAGTAAGCACGTATTCACAGTAGCAGGCCTCAGACAACTTCTGTTGTATGAAATTTTTACTAGATGAAACATAAAAAAAACTAAGTGTATGTATCTTTCAAACTTTCTATACATGATTCATTCGCTAGGGTAAAATGCTTTTAAAGGTGTAGCTATATTTTTTGTGTGTTTGCCTGCAGCCTGAGTGAACAAATGTGGACCACGATCATACAATAGCTACAGAGGCCAGAAGAGGGCAGCGGGTCCTCTAGAACTAGAGCTACAGCCATTTGTGAGCCACCATGTGGATGCTGGGAACTGAATCCAGGTCCTCCTCAATAGCAGTAAGAGCTTTTAACCTCTCCAACTCCTGAAGATGACCTATTTGAATCCTACCAAAATAAAATACTTTTAAGTGTTTCATTAGATGATGTTTGAATGAAATCTCTGTTTTCTGCCTTTTCTGCCACCCTTTCTTCCTTCTTCATCTGCTGCTGCTGGGGGTTGAGTTTGTTGCTGTGTGTGCTAAACAGTAGCCCAGTCACCAGGCTATACCCCCAATCTTATTTACATTTGCTTTTAGATTTATTTATTTTAGTGTGTGTGTGTGTGTGTGTGTTGTGTGTGTTGCTTGCATATTTGTCTGTGTACCATGTGCACACCCGGTGCCTTTGGAGGTTAGAAGAGTAACACCGTTGGCACCTGAGGTTACAGGGACTGTGAGCCACAGTGTTGGTGCTGAGACCTGAGTCCGGTACTCGGAAAGATTGCCCAAGCTCTCTTAACAGTGGGACCATTTCTCTAGGCTCCTCAATCCTTTTTAAATATTGTTTCAATGAAAGTTCTTTTACTGAAAAAAAGGGCAGCTCTTTGTTTTCCATTCTCTTCTCTTCGAGAATACCACTCTTCAAGTAAGAAACATCCGGTGCTGCTGGTCTCAGGGCAGCTACACATCTGCAGCGCCATCAGCTCCTGCTCCTGTTCCTGATGTACAGCTGCACAGTTTCAAAGCCCTAACCTCTAATGTCCTCCAATCACACACAGATCCAATTAGCTAATTGGGAGTGTTAAGAACATTTTTAAGTCATTGAAGTCATAGCTACTTTGCTGTTACTGTATTATATTTTTAATATATTTTCGGTGAGATTTAAATTCATCAAAAAGAGCCAATTAAAGACAGGCATAGCTTGGAGGATCATGCTGGCTTTCTGATTAGGAATCGATCAGAAATGACTTGAGATCTAAGTAAAACGAAGTAAACATGATTAACAAGCTGTAGAGGCAGACAGTACGAGGAAAATGGGAGCGAGGGCCTGACTCTAACATGTCTAGACTGAGCAGTTCTCATGTGTCATACAGCGAGCGGAAGCCACGAGAGCAACAGTTGACATTAACCACAGCCAGGGAGTGGTTAGGTCTCATCTTCAGCCCTCTTGGGCCCCACCTTTGCTCATCTACCCATTCTGCAGTCTTTGTGTGCAAGACAAATCTCTCCTTCAGACGTACAGACAACATTTCTATGCTCCTTTGTCAACCTGAGACGGTTTCCACCCTACTTGCAGGGGTAGGGAAACAACTTAAAACAGGCAGATGCACAAAACCCTTTCCTTTAGAACAAACACATATGCATACACACTTCTATGCATACACATACACACACATACATACATACATATATATGCACACATACTTATATGCATACGCATACACACATACATACATATATATGCACACATACTTATATGCATACGCATACGCACACATACATACATATATATGCATACATATGTACGTGTACATGTACACATCTCTCTCTCCTTAGTAATCTAAAAATTGTTAGGAAAATTCAGAAGGCATCACTATCCTCTCCTTTGTTCCTAGATCTCACATGGACTCGGGGCTTTGAATATCATGATGTGACCATCCAAGTGTGTATGTCTACATCTAATATTTCCCTCTGAACTCCAACGTTCTCATCTAACTGCTCATTCAAATCTCTCCTGTGTGTTGGTAGATTCTTCAAACGTTTTATAAACTCCATCCTGGTTTTGTGATTTTTTTTCTTCCCTGTAAACTTCCGACTCCTATTGTCTCCATATTGTAATTGGCTAAGCTACTAACCCAATAATTTGGGACACAACTGTGGCATCTTCCATTGTTCATATTTTAGCGTCAGTTTCTCCGCATATTGATTTATACACCTTAGATTATACCTGCTGCTTTGGTGTCAATCAGCCTCACCCCTTTCACCCTGAAGAGGGTCTCTGGCTTCGGCTACCAAATCCAATGCCTGTGTGTGTAAAATATGCTGACTATGTCTCATATAGACATCCCGGCAATTTGAGTCTACATGGCCATTGTCTCTGCTTCCACCATTAACCTCAACGATCTTCATGTCACATCAGAAGTGATTACATTAGTCTCCTGGTGTTCCCACCACAAATGACTCCTCACTGGGTGGCATGAAGTAATGGAGACCTATTCTCCACAGTTCCAGGCTTTGAAAGTATGAAATCAATGTGTAGGTCAGGCCTCAGAATTATCTTTTTCAGTTTCTAGAGGTGACTGGCAACCTCTGGTGTTCTCTGGCTTGCAGATGCTCTACTCTTGAAGAGTTTCTGTGTCCAAGTGCCCCTCCTTTCATAAGAATCCCAGTCAGACAGGACCGGGACTCTCTGTTCTGTGGTTTCCATTTATTCGCTTGACAGCAGGCTAACAATCCGTGTATTTCTTCTAACACAAGTTATTGGGAGTACTAAAAAAGGCAATTGATGTTACAGAGAGGTTGTATGCATTATCTAATAAATTCTCTCTCTAAATGACTCGCTAGTTATCATCAGAAAAAGCAAACAAGCACACAGTTATCAGTGGAGATGCCTAGAAGATTCTGCCCTTATATACTGAGCAGCTGATTGCCTAAGCTTCCATATAGGGGCATCTCAGCAAGATGCACATGAAGAAGGTGAGAAAATACCTCACAGAGATGAGCAAGCAGCAAAATCAGAAATAAAGGCAAAACAGGATGATCTACACAATAATAACCACCCACTTTTCAAAAATGCCAAGGTCAAAAATGATACAGACACATCATCCTTCAGCAGTGAGTGACGACTAAAGAGAACCAAAACCATGCCCGGGGCATAATACCGTGTGGGTGCTGAACCAGAAAGGGAACAGTTCCCTTCTTAACAAAGTCTACTGAGATCAGTAAAACTGAAGTGGTTTGCCGATAGCCATAACATCAAGTCATGATTCAGCTTCCTGCTTGCACCACTGGCAAAATGCTTCTTTTCATAGGAAATCCACTGTGAAGTAGCCAGGGATACAGACTCAGTACCTAACCAGATGGAATGGCAGGGCCAGTGGGACAAGACCTTATTACTAGTGAATTCGAGTCAAGAGTAAAGCAGGGAACTTATTCTTGATATTATTGTAATTTTGTGTTTGAAACTATACAAAATAAGGTAAAATGATCTCATTTTACAAATTAATTTTTGTCCTCGCTACCATAAAAAATTCTCATTTGCTTCATTTTACATGCATATTATACAGCACTCCAGGAGATTCTGCTCGAAGAGACCTTCAAAATATTTTCTGCTTCCCATGCTGACTTTAAAGAGACTGGCCGTTTGTGAAAGTATTTCTCAGCTTGGAAACGGCATGGAATACCCTGGAAAGACATTTCTGACACACCTGTTGTTGTTACAGACTGACTTTTCTGACACATTGCCTAATGGAATCCACTCACAATGATAGTTATAGACCACCCCAACAACAGAATCCATTGACAATGATAGTTATAGACCGCCCCAGTAACTGAATTCATTAAGAGGAGATGATTCAATAAAGAAAGTGTTGATAGGAAGACATAATCTTGGGAAATTAAAGTGATACGACCACTAATCAGAAGCAAATGTCTCCCACAACTAACTGAGCACATCCTGGAGAGTGCAGGTATCCACCTAGTTGATAGTCTTTTGGGAAAGGCTGCATCCCAACAGGATACATGTGATGAGCAGTAAAAGTAAATCCTTCAGAGTGTCACCGTCTAACTACCATGGGTCTGCTTCCATGCTTAGTCATGTGCCTCTCTCTGGTTTGCCCTCATCTCCCCATGTGGTGTCATGGAAGGAGCTAGTTGCTGCTCATCTGGGAAGTTACTGAGATTATTAAACCCATATTGCTGCTTATTTATTAGACTGTGTGAGTTGGGCTGGTGCAAGCAAATATTCTACAGATGAAATATCTCCTGCTAAAATAATAAAGCAGATTTTTAGGTCAAAAATTCTAACCATCAAACTCTGGGCCATGGTGGTGCGTGTGTGTGTAGGGGGGAAGGTAAGTCTTGTAAATCTTTAACTGGAATGAAATGTGCTCCTAGATCATCAGCTATTTGCAATTGATAAACTTCTGGGAGAGGGGAAATCAATTTTCTTAAATGTAGTGACACTGGGTATATCAGCCACACCTTGGGTCAGGCCCCGTGCTTGGAAGCAATTGGCCATCACAAATTGGACTCCATGTTTGCTTGTGGTTTGTCTCAGTTTTTGGTTTTGATTGTCTTTTTTTTTTAGCTTAACAAAGGATATTTATTCATTTTTATTTATTTTTAAAACAATCTTTACTTATATACCAACCCCAGTTCCCTCTCTGTCCAGTCCTCCTGCTCTTTCCACCTTCTCCACACCCCACCCCAATCCACTCCTCAGAGGGTGAAGCCTCCCATGGGGAGTCAACAAAATCTGTGACATCACTTGAAGCAGGACCAATGTCCTCCCACCTGCATCTAGGCTGAGTAAGGTATCCCTCTATAGAGAATGGGCTCCAAACAGCAGGTTAATTCACTAGGGATAAATACTGGAGTTAGTGGCTCCACAAACTGTCCAAGCCACACAACTGTCACTCACATCCAGAGGGTCTAGTTCGTCTTGTTCAGGTTCCCCAGCTGTCATTCCAAACCAGTGAGCTCCAACTTGATTGGGTCAGTTGTTTCTGCGAGTTTCCCTATCATGATCTTGATGTTCCTTTGCTCATAATATTGCTTCTCCCTCTCTATGACTGGACTCCAAGAGTTTGGGCCAGTGTTTAGCTGTGGATCTCTGCATCTGCTTCTGTCAGTTACTGGATGAAGGTTCTATGATGACAATTAAAGTAGTCTTCAATCTGATTACAAGGGAAGGGTAGTTAATGTACTCTCTGCTATTGCTTAGATTCTTATCTGGGGTCATTCTAATGGATTTCTGGAAATTTTCCTAGTACTTGGTTTCTGGCTAACCACATAATGGCTTCCTCTTTCAAAGTATCTCTTTTCTTGCTGTTCCTTTCTGTCCTTCATTCAACTTGACCTTTCTACTCCATCATGTTCTCTTCCCCTTTTCCCTCTCCACTCCTCTACCCCCTCCCTTCACCCCACCCTGCCAATTTACTAAGATCTTTTCTACTTTCCCTTCCCTGGGAGGGGAAAGGGATCCATGTAGGTATCTCTTAGGGTTCTCCTTGTATTCTGTCGTTCTGGGGTTGTGGACTGTGGGCTTGTTATCCTTTGTTTTATGTGTACTGTCCACTTATGAGTGAGTACGTAAAGTGTTTGTCTTTCTGGGTCTGGGTTACCTCACTCAGGATGGTTTCTTTCTAGTTCCATCCATTTGCCCAGAAATTTTAAGAGTAGTACTCCATTATATAAGTGTACCACATTTTCTTTTTCCATTCTTCAGTTGAGGGGCATCTAAGTTGTTTCCAGGTTCTGGCTATTATAAATAATGCTGCTATAACACAGCTGAGCAAATGTCCTTGTAGTATGAGTGTGCATCCTTTGGATATATGCCCCAGAGTGGTATTTCTGGGTCTCGAGGTAGATTGATTCCCAATTTTGTGAGAAACTGCTATAATACTGATTTTTAATTGTTTTAAGAGAGAGAGAAAGAACAAAAAATTTCGTGGGTGAGATGGTAGAATGATGTTGGAGAAATTGAATGAGGAAAAAATATAATTAAAATATAGTATATGAAATTCTCAAAGAATAATTAAAAACAGAAAAATTACTAATGCAAACTGTCTGAAAGAAAGATGAAGGAAGGAAGGGAGGGACAGAGGGAGGAAGGAAGGAAGGAGGGAAGACTCTGTGGATTCTGTGCCTGGGTTCTGCTTCTGTAAGGGCAATTAGGTTTTGCTTTGGGAAACTTCTTGGTTCCCATCTTTCCTTTACAGCTTAGATAAGGAGCACATACTCACTAAATTAAACTTCACACACATTAAAATGCCTCCCTACACACACACACACACACACACACACACACACACGGCTAAATGAATGGGCATCTCCTCAGTGAGTACCCTGAGCACCAACAACAACTAATTTGGAAATACAAACAAAAATAATCTACATTTGTTGGACATTGACAGCGGATGTGGGTGTTAATGAATCATCAGGAGGAATCAAGACTGTAGCATAGCCAGAGTATTTGTAGTTGAGGTTCTCAAATGCCAGGAATACCAGGTAGTGTCAGGTGGATCCTATTTCCACAGAGCCCTTTCTGGGTATCAGAGCATGACTAAGTTTGGACAGTTGCACACACAGATGTGTTTTCTTGGCACCAGGTGCAGTGTTTCTAAGCTGTCCATAAAAAATGCAGTGTGTTTCAGGAGCTGATGCTCTCCTCGCCCACTTTGAAATGAGATGTTAGGCTGCCGTTCAAAAACAGCGTCACAGAGGAAGGATTCAGAATGAATAAACTATTTATTGGCCTGTCTACATAAGCTGGAGCCAATCTAAAGAAGACATCAACGGTGATTGTATCTGAAGTCAGAAAGTAAGTCATGAGTTTCGTATTTCCATGACTGGGATCCCAACACTCTGCTGCCACAGAGAGAGCAATAATGATGGCGAGGAATGCAGATTCCCAACAGCGCAGCACCAGGGAATATGACAGCCTACAGCATGATGATAAGTTTATAAAATCATGCTCATAATTCTATAATAATTTCTATAGCCTCCTGACACATGGGGACAAACAGAAATGACATTACCTGTCCCCTAGGTGAGAAGCAGAAAACAGAGCAACAAAGTAAACTTGACTAAAGACACAGTTGATTTTCTAGACCTCCCTGTATCTGTCCTTACTCTCTGTAGAGTGCTCTGTCTGACCAGAAACACAGTAAGGCGTAAGAAGGCCAAACATGTACATCCCTTGAAACTCAGAAGTTCCTGTGAAAGGACTAAGACATATATGTAATTCTAGCACTGGAGAGGCTGAGGCAGAGAGATACTAATTTTGAGACTAGCTTTGACTATATATCAAGAGATTGTTTTTATTTGTTTTTAAGTGTCCAGTAAGAAATGACAAAAGTTAACAGCAAAGTATAGTTTATAAAATACTGACTGGTTTATAGAGAAACATAGATACTATAATTCCTAAAGTGAAAAGGCGTGAGATAAAGTAAAACAAAAGTAAAATGAAGTTTTGTAATTAGAATTTTATGTCTTTGCATTGGGGTGTTTGGTCAGTGCATTGGACACTTACTTCAATGGGGCCGAGGACCTGAGGACTAGAGTTCACACCCACAACACACAGTAAATTCTTGGTGGGCATGAGAGCTCCCTGTGATTCCAGTATTTGAGAGTAGGACACCAACAAAAAAGTTGTCTACACAGATAAACTAACTCTAGGGCTCGTTCCCTGCCTTTTTTATTTTAGACAGGAAACGGGAAACATAGTGATATTTTGTTTGTGTTATAACAAATAAAGCTTGCCTGAAGATCAGAATGCAAAGGCATGCACTAGAGGCCAGGTAGTGGTGACACACATTTAATCCCAGAACTCAGGAGACAGGCAGATGGATCTCTAAGTTCAAGGCCACCCTGGGATCCATCAAACTGATCCAGCCTGTAAGAGAAACAGAGCTCACACAAAGGTGATCCCAGCACTTGGAATCCCATGTCTTTAATCCCAATACTAGGGAGGTGGAGACAGGAGTGATATGGCTGGGCAGAGAGAGGAATACAGAGAGGAGACAAGAGCTCATTGCATTTGAGGATGCAGTCTGAAGCAGTTAGTTAAGGATGCAGTCTGAGAACAGGATCACCCTTTTGGTCTGAGGATTCAGGAGAGGTAAAAGATCTCTCTAGTGGTCGACTTCACTGCTTCTCTGATCTCTCAGGCAAGCATTATTTGTTAAAACACAAACAAAATATCACTACACTTCCAGGCAAGATATGTTGGGGGAATTTAGTTTTAATTCTGAGTATATTCATACTCAAAATACTATGTATTCAAGCTGTGCAATCATTATTGCAAAACATTGAGGGAGTGTATATTGAAGAATTACAAGTTTTTTGAAGTAAGAGTATATTTCATATAATGCGTATTTTGCACACACACATATACATATATATGTATACACATACACACATATGTGTATGTGTGTCTATGTATGTTCAGTTGCCATAGTTATACCTCTTATAAAAACAGTATTTAGCACATTGGTTTGAAGGCATTAAGGGAGAATTGTCATCAGCACTTTGTATCAAAAGTCGATAAAGTATTGGCAAAGGACTGTGTGATGATTGATGCTGACTGACAACTTGAAGGGAATCAGAAGAGACATGCCTCTGGGAGTATCTATGAGAGTGTTTACATGGAGGTTTAAGTGATGTGGGGATATCCATCCTGGATGTGACTATCAACCTTCCATGTGCTGGGGTCCAGGATGGAACAACAAGGAGAAAGCAAGCGAAGCTCCCGAATGCATCTCTGCTTGCAGACTGAGTGCCTCACACTCCTGCCACCATGCCTTCTCCACCTCAATAAATGGGCTCTGCTCCCAAATTGTGAGCTTAGGTGACTTTAATCATGTATTCGCCGCAGCAATTGAAACGTAACTCATAGAGTCTCTGCAGCAGACTCTTCAGGGTCTGTGTGAAGGAGGGATTCTTCTCTTTTTAGTGGGAAAGGAGCCATATACAATAAATGCGTGGGTGGATGTAGACTTATTTTACTCAAATTTTATTCATAACTTGTGTATCAAGGGAGTTGGAGCTGAAGATAGCCTACCGTAATCTACAATGGATTGTGTCTTCTTTGACCCGTGGTGGAAAGGGTCAAGAAGCAATGTCAGAAGAACGATATATGCAGAACAGTCACAGCAGGAAAGAGAACCAATTTTAGCTGTGAATCTGAACTAATGGTCAAATGCTACCCCTGTAGACCCTCGGAGAAGCCAGCAGTGAAGTTCACCTGAGTCCTGATGTAAATCTCATCAGTTCTCTCCATGGACCAGGCTGATTCTAAGTTCATTCTTAAAATTTAGGAAAGCCTAGCTCTCTCTCATCAACCAGAACAAGGATAACAAGGAAAGGAAGCACTCTACCAAAACCAAGCAAAGCCATTAGCCTGTTTTCTCGAGCTTCAGCCACTTTCATGAGTGTTCAGATGCAGATGAAAGCATCCCCCCAAGTGCTTGATACCCTAGCCCGTGAGGAACCTCTTCTCTCCTCTGGGCACGACCTTCCTAGAACATGGACTGACGAGGTAGCTACACAAGTGCAGATTTATGGAAGCATATGGCTGGAATGGTATTATGTAGAACAGTAAACTGCTGGGAGCTGTACCATGGGGTATTCATTCAAAGAGTATGCCGAAGGCTGGCCAACAACAGTTCCAGCATTAGAAAGACACATAGTCCAGGAGGATTATGAAAATGCTTTTGTTCTGTGTGTATGAACTCAGTGTAAAAACACACTGTTCACACATTTCTCTCTCATTGTCTGGGATGGCTTGTGGGCAAGTGGTTGCTGGATGAAGTCCTAGGTGAAACCTTGTTTGCTCTTTACTTCTTTGGATTATGTGATTATTACCTTGTTTGGAAGGTTTAAAACATACTGATGGAAATGAAATTCTCTAAAGAGCACCTAAGATTCAGATTCAAAGACTACATTACCTGTCCCATGAAGACACACAAACTGGGTTCTGCTTTCTGTTTTATGACCATGCATCTACATTAGATATCTTAGATAACCATGCATCTACATTAGTTATCTGATAATACCATGCATCTACATTAGTTACCCATTAGTTACCTTAGATGACCATGCATCTAAATTAGTTATCTTAGATAACCATGCATCTACATTAGTTATCTTAGATGACTGAGTATCTACATTAGTTATCTTAGATAACCATGCATCTACATTAGTTATCTTAGATAACTGAGTATCTACATTAGTTATTTTAGATGACCATGCATCTATATTAGTTATCTTAGATGACAATGTATCTACATTAGTTATCTTAGATGACTGAGTATCTACATTAGTTATTTTAGATGACCATGCATCTATATTAGTTATCTTAGATGACCATGCATCTACATTAGTTATCTTAGATGACAATGTTTCTACATTAGTTATCTTAGATGACTGAGTATCTACATTAGTTACTTTAGGTTCATAGTAAACTGCTTCCTGGCATTTTACATATTATACCAATTTTGGATTTCTTGGCATTTTTTCTAGTCTTTAATTATTTTCCTTCCTTCTTTCTTTCCTTCCTTCCTTCCTTCCTTCCTTCCTTCCTTCCTTTTTTGACACAGGCCCCACTTTGTGGTCAGCCTGGGACTTGCTATGCATATGTAGACCAGACTGGCCTCAGACTCACTTGCGTCTGCTTCTAGGGTTCTGGGAAAAACGATATATGTATTATCACTCCCAGCTCAGATTTTTTTAAGATAATAAAAACTGTAAAGTAGTCATTCAGAATATATATATGACCACATCAAAGTATTATAGCAGAACAAAATTTTCTGAATGTTAGTTCCTAAAGTTCAAATAGTTGTCCATTCATAATATCAGAAAAGTAAGATAAATTAAAATCTAATATACTTAAACAGGATATTAAGCATAATTAAATTCAGTAAGAATGATATGCATTGGCTGGTAGCCAATATTACTTCCCAGAACTAGAGTAAATTAATTAGCTTTTAATGAAAATCAGCTTAATTTACTAAGTTAATAAAGAAGGTCCATATATAATTATTTGAAAATATGCACCATGAATAGCTTTCCCTTTGGTTCCTAGGGACCTCACTGACTACTTTCCTTCAGTGCTAATTGACAAGTCAGGATCATAGTTGAGTCTATTATAACAACCCAGCATCTATAAAAAAGAACATTTCTATGGGTAACCATCCTGGGTAGACTTTTCACTCACATAAATCATTAAAAAGTACTCAGGATAAAATAGCACCGGGAAAATGCAAGTTAAAGTCACAACAGGATTCCACTTCATCCCATCTAGGACTCAAACACTTCACTCACTAAATTCCAAAGTTGGAACTATCATTCCACGACGATGGAGAGAAATTTGAACTTTTTTTATTGTTTGGTGATAGGAATATGAAACAGTGCCATGGCTTTGGGAAAATTTCTGGAACAGTTAATATGCATCTATCCTGTGGACCCCCCCTTCTTCTATCAGGGGTTTGCTATGGAGGGATCCCTTTCGCAGTCATGGTGCAGGGGGAGGGCTTGGTCCTGCCTCAACTTGCTATGCCATACATTGTTGACTCTTCCTCCAAGGAGGCCTTACTCTTTCTGAGGACGGGGTTGGGTTGGGTAGGGGGAAGGTGGGAGCCAAGGAAAAGGAGGGGAGAAAGGTGGAACTGTGGTTGATATGTAAAATAAAAAAAACTTTAAAAATTAAAAATAGATAAACAAAATGCAGAAACGTGTATAAACAAAGGTTTAGCTACAAAATACCTATGGCAGTTTTATTCATAACAACAATAGGGTGGAAATAACTCAGCTGCCCACCAATGGCAAATGGCATAGTGCATAAAGCAATTATGGTTCATATTCATAAGACAACGGTATTCAACAATGAGACCTAGTCAACAAGTAACAGAGCCAGTGTATCTCAAATCATGACTCACAGACCTCAGGAGCATCATGAGGAACCAAAGACCTCTTTCTGGAAAGTGGACCTAGTGCAGGAATCAATATATGTGAAATTTACCTTGCATAAAAGTATAAAGGAGCAAGAAAGCACTGTGGAAATGCCCCAATACTCTTTTACTTGGTGGTATGTGTGTAGGGGGGTCAAATTATCCAATAATACTAACTTTTAGGACATCATTTTGCCCTCCAAATGAATAGATATCATTTTGAAGCCAGAGTTCTTCAAAATAGTGACTTTGAAATAATAGTCCCTTCCTCTCCCTCTCTAAAAGTATATTTTTACACAAAAATACAATATGTGTTTAATCCATGACCAATGTCAAACTAAAGAGCATATTAAAAATATCTAGACCTATGTCTTTAGCCCTGATTTTGATTTGTTATTATTTTGAAACAGACTCACTGAGCTACCTAGAGAGTTTTCAAATGTGTCACCCTCTTACCTCAGCCTCAGGAGCAGCCAGATAAAATCCTGTACCATCACACATGACAAAATCAGAATGCTTTCCAAGTGGCATAGATGACCTTTTCCCTAGTAATCTGGGATAGGTAACACAACAGGAAAAGTGGTTTTTCTGCCTTGCAAGCCTATTCTGTTTACTGTGTCCTAAGAGAGTGTTAGCACACAAATGCACACTCTTTTGGATGTCATAACTTTTACAGTGCAGACTTCTTAAATCCACGCATGTTTGTAAGCCATAGCTCAAGAATAAAATCTTATAACTAGAGTGGATCTGTGAAGCCACTAAGTGATGTCAATAGCTGTGCTGTCAACAGTGCTGTGACAGACATCAGCAGGTGTGTGCGGACAGACCTACAGGTTTGCTATCACAAGGACTCCGGTGGTGTGGCAGGAGTGAGTGGCTCCAGGGCTGCTCACCACCCTACAAGGCTCACATTCACCTAGTGTGCTAAGACTGCTCCCCTCAAACCCATGGTGTGCCTCTGGAAGCGCGAACCCTCCAGTGGGTTCTAAAGCCCCTAGAGTAGTGTTAGCCTCAGTATCCTGGCTTCGAGGTCCTGGGAATCTGATGCGTGGATATGTGACCTCATCCTCCATCCCCTTCTCCCCACCTCTTTGCATTCCCAGGCTCACTGGCTTATTGGCTCTTCCCAAAACCTGAAACTGCTTCCTGCCTCTGAACCTTGACGTCACATGCCTGGATCACACTCCTGCTCTGGTCCCACATCAGAGACCTTTACTCCCCTCTTGGCACAGCATTCTCAGCCAGGAATTTCCCTTCCTTTCTCTGCTTCTTTGTCCCCACTGTGGTGACATTTCGCAGCATATCATGTATTTGGTTTTCTTTCTATCTGTTTGATTTTTTTTTTCAGCTTGTCAGAATGAAGGCTCGCAAGGGCCTAAACCTCAGAAACAAAACAAATCAAAAGTAGAGTGTGTGTCAATACCTCAACAGCTTTCTTCAACTGTTGAATCATGGCTTCAATAAGCAATTGCTGAATCAATATTCTGAAAGCTTTTTGTCTAGAATCCTTTAGGGAAAGTTAAAATGCAAATTCAAAGTCTAGAGCCCTAGAGAAAGTCCACAACGGATCTGATGCTCAGGCAAATTGTGTGAAAGCATTCAAATAGTGAGAAGGCCTATTTGACACTAGAAAAATCTCTGCGACATTCAAGCATCTAAGAGACTTCTCTCCTCCCACAGCATGAGTCTGCTGTTAGCTCATCCTACAAGATGCTGCAATGCTTGCTTATTGAGTACTCGATTATGGCCCCTGTCACTTCAGTTTTGCTAACACATCCCTTCTCTTTCTGTGTCATGGTCACGAGAATCCCACAGACACTCCACTGCTCCGTATACATCTGCCTACTTGGCGGTCCTGTATCTGACACACACTCACTTCTTGCTCTGAGAAAGACACAGTAGAAAACACTAAAAGAAGGAACACAGGCATCTATGCTGAGACCAAGGCCTTTTCTTAGCTCAGGGGCTATTGCTTTCCTTCCAAGGAATGAAGGGAAAGCTGGGTTTAAGGAAGTTCTTTAAGCAAGCCGGACTGCATTTGCTTTAATTTTTATTATTATGTGTATGTGCATGTGCTTGTATTGGGTACATGCATGCGAATACCCTGACTGCAGGAGTCCGAACAGGGCATCAGATTTCCTGGAACTGGAGTCCTAAGTGATTGTGTGCTAAGAACTGAACTCCAGTCCCCTGCAACAGTGGTGCTACTGCTTAACCCAGAACCACCGCTCCCACCCCAAAATGGAATACTTTAAGCATCTTGCTGTGGATGAAATGGAAGAAAAAGTCCTACTCTGTCATTTCCCACCCTAGGCAGCACAGACCTCTGGGCAATTAGTTATTAGTAAATACTCACAATTCTCAAACAGTTAGAGCATGCTTGCCTGCTTAGAGGAGCTCAAATTAAATGTTCAATATTTTATGAAGGCTTTGAGTGGTAATGTTTACTTGATCTGATGTGCTCTTATTGCGGGGAGAGACGACAGAACTGGAAGGATGAAAGCAGCCTGCAATGACTTGAGGGACCCTGCTCGGTGTTTCATTATTTAGATGTTTCTTCATGGAACAGAGGAATCTTCCCCTTGGTGGGACCATCATTGAAGTAAAACTCTGTCACAAGTGATTATCTTGAAGATTTTTAATGTCCAGAAAAAGTCTCCAGATCATTTGATAGAATTTAGCAATAAAATAAAAGTTAAACTAATTTCAGTTAACATGCACCTTAATGTAACCATGTTCTTTGAGAAATAGTTATACTAAACGCATTTTAGCATTAAGGAAATGGCTCGGTGGATAAGAGTGTTTAATATACAAGCAAGAGGAGCTGAGTTTAATCCCAGTGCCCACATAAGAACAGAAATCCAAGTGTTGCCATGCTCTCCTGTAATCCCAGTACTGTCGGGGAGCCAAGGCAGGACAGTCACCGAGGCTTGCTCCTGCCGGTCTATTGGAAATGGCTAACCCCTGATTCCTGTCTAAAGGGAGTAGAGCAGAGAGATTCTGTTTCAAGGGAGTAGAGCCAAGAGCAGTGGGACAAGACTTCTGATGCCTTTCTCTTTTCATTGTGCACAGGAATGAGCTCTCTCATTCCCCGCACATCCACACACGCACATACATGCACACACACACACGCACAAGCACACACAGACATGCACACACACATTTACACATACATGCACACTCATACACACTCACACACACACACAAGATATGAAAAAAAACTTTTCTTAGCTATAATCCCTGTAGTAATTATCCACTTGACTGTTCAGTGGTTTCCCAGGATATTCGAAAGCAAGAAAAGAGAGCCCTAAACTATTATAGGGTGATATTTTAAGGTTCGAAGAAACTCTTATGATTCAGGCAAGGACAGTGCTCAAGGGAAGTAATGAGTTACCGAGGGTACTGGATTTATGGAGATGCCTGCTTTTGGGGTTATACAAAGTCAACGACTACTTTTGTGCTTATCCGAAGTCATCCAACTGCAGTCATGGCTTACATGTAAATAACTCCCGAAAATCCCCATCATAGGCTCCTCATGTGAGTCACCTTAGTTAGATCTTTATACAAATTTATAATTCTATCTCCATTTTTTTTCTCACAACCAGAGACCGAGGTAAAATTGCACGAAGAATAACTTTATCTTAGAGGATCTAGAGAAAGCTTTAATTATACTCTACTGTTCCATGTGAGTGCAAATGACTTTATCCTTTGCTATTCTAGGTGTGAGAAAGGGAATGCATTTGAACTTTTTCATGTGTGTGAGTGTTTTTCTGGCATGTATGTCAGTGCACTACATGTATGCCTGCAGAGGCCTGAAGAGGGCATCAGATCCCCTAGCACTTGACTTACAGAGACTTGTGAGCCATTCGATGGGTGCTAGGATTCTAACCCAGTACTCTGGAAGAGTAGACGGTACTATTAACCACTGGGGCGTCTATGCAGCCCTGCATTTAACCTGCATTTCAACTTTTTTTTTTTTTGATTTTTGAGACAGGGTTTCTCCGTAGCTTTTAGTTCCTGTCCTGGAACTAGCTCTTGTAGACCAGGCTGGCCTCTAACTCACAGAGATCCACCTGCCTCTGCCTTCCGAGTGCTGGGATTAAAGGCGTGTGCCACCACTGCCCGGCCTGCATTTCAACTTTTAAGCAAATATTTTGGAGATATCACCACACCCTATCCAGTCAACCTAGCGCTGAGAATGTACTGCAGCAACAACTGGGAACAGAAGATCCCTATTCTCATCTGTCTTGCAATCTAACAGGAAAATAAAGAACCCGTTGAGATCAAAAAGAAGAGGAATGCAGCTGAGCAACAGTCAATGGTTTGAAGTGAAGGTGATATACAATACATGGCACAAATAACTTGAGAAGGAGAAATCTGAGCCCAGAATCAAAGTAAAACTTAAGATCTGACGAGTGCAAAGCTCATTGAGAAGGGCAGATGCAGTGTCATCTGCAGAGCCAATGAGGGGCATGGATGTGATCTGAGAGCCAATGAGGGGCAAGATTGTGAACTGAGAGCCAATGAGGGGCATGGATGAGAACAGAGAGGAGATGCAGTGTCACTAAGAAGACCCAGACCTCTAAGCCTGATGAGCAGAGTTTGATCCTAGTGACCCACATGGTAGAAGGAAAAAGAGATTCCAATTTATTCTCTGACCTCCACACACACCATAGTGCACATGCATGTGTGCTCATACACAGATACACTCAAAATAAACACATGAATATACACACAATAAAGAAATAAATGTAAAAATTAAATTAAAATTACAAAGTCCTTCATACAAAGAAGAAAAGTTATCCCTGTGCCCAAATCGCCTTCTATTTCCATGACAGTCACCACACTCAGACAGCCACAGGAGACATATCCTATGGCTATAAGGAAGCAGGAATAGGACGCTAAATGATGATGATGCAAGAGATGTGTTCAGTGGCAAAGGTGAAGGATGACACGGGCTGGATCATCCCCACTTCCTGCTTCTCAATCTCGGTCCTATTGAGCTCTACGTTTATCTGCTTCTGAAACACTACAAGGGCACCCATCAGTGAAGCGCAGTCACCCAGTCAAATGTTAGAGAGAAATGAAGGGATAACTGTACAAAAAGCAGAAAGGAGAGAAAATATAAATTGGAATCCTCGTGCCATTGCTGAGAGATGATGGCAACAGGGAGGAAGGAGAAGGGGAAAGTATGGCCAATTATGACTGAAGTCTTCAGTATTTGCGAGAACAAAATTCCTTGAGCTTGTCAGTGAAGAAACCCTTGTCAAAGTAGGAAGAGGTAGGTGCAGGTGAATGCGCTGAAGGAGTACAGTGGCAGCTTCGATGTGCGTATGTGCTATGATTTGATAAATGACACTGGTATTTTGAAAGATTGGACCTGTTCAAAGGAAAGGATACACACATCAGAGTTGCAGAGAGCTTTTGTATTTTGTAGCTGGAATTACGTTCCCTCAAAGGATAAATTGCTCTCCAGACATACAGAGTCTCAGATATTTCTTGGAAAACAGGTTACAGTGGTTGTTATTACTTCAAATTAAACTACAATGGACTATGACAGAGCCTAAATAAAGCAGAGCTGACATCATTATAGGGGAATCAAAAGAGGAACAGCAACAGATATAGAGAGGACACTGTACCTCGAGAGCTAAACAAATATGCTATAGATTCCTGGGATTCCTGAAGTAGGAGCAGGTAGTGAGGTACATCCTCTGAAGCCCTCAGAGGGAGCACAACCTCAGAGGGAGTACCACCTCAGAGGGAGCATAACCTCAGGGTGAATACAACCCTGCCAACACCTGCATTTCTGACTTCTGATTTCCAAAATTAAGGAAAACTTTAATCCTGTTTTAAGCAACTCTGTTCATGATGTGCTTTATATCATCAACATGGGAACCACCAATATAAGCTTTGTGGGATTTCACTCATCAAAGAAAAAGTATCCTGAAGAGTTTTCCTGAGGGCAAAAGTCAAGAAGGAGTCAGACAAAGTGCTTGTGTATTGACAGATACCGTTAGAACTTTTACTGTTTAAATCACACTCTCTGTCCTTGCTACAACCAAAGACTTTGAGCCTGTTCAAAGAGTTAGAGCTACAGGATAAAATAAAAACATAAAAGGAAGAATTGCATCTCAGGCACAAATTTTATTGACATTAGCTCTCGTGATGTATATTTAGGGGACTAGGTTATTAAACACCACGTTGGAGAGCTGTTAATAAAGCATTTTGCAAACAACTTAACGTCTTCTCAGTAGATTTTGATGCTTCCCCAGGTATCAATTTCGCGTGTTTGGCCCCACACATTAACTTCTAAAGACTCAGTAACGTTCCACTTCCAGGTTTTAATGGGGGATATTTTTTCTCTCGAATAACCATTTAGTTTACAATATTTGAAAAGTTTAAGGATTCTGAAGTCATTGAGAGAAAGAATGTCATGCCAATGTCAAATGAATGATATTGGATAGAACTAGAATCTTACATTATTCAGAAGTTAACTTTAATTTATTTGTTACTAGTAGAAACTCAAGTGATCAAAGAAAGTCAAAACAACTAAACCCACTGCTTATGTCAAAGTCAAAATGCAAGATGTTTTAATACTCAAGCCATCAGTCAAATGTGATGTCATTCTATTTCAGATAGAATCAGATAGAATCCACACCTAATTACTTACTATAATTTCTGCAGTGCAGAAGGTGATGGTTTCCTTATGACGATGCCAACCCAGAATTCTAATCCTAGTAACTCAGAAAAGAAAATTAAAAATAATTTCATACAAACAAAGCAGAAACAACAAAATGCCATCAATATCCACTACAAGAGTGGTTAAAGAAAATTATTTTAATGAGAGGAAACTCATACCAAGCGAAGAGCTTTGCCATTTTGGTAAATTTGAGAAAAGATGTGGGACTGGAGAGATGGGTGGTGTCAGCAGTACTTCCTGAGTCTGATAACTGGCTTACCAAGCCCAACCTCCTCTCCAGGTCCTCTCCTGTCCTCCTTATACAAAGGCATGGAACACTGGACCCACAGACACACAGACACATAGATACACAGAGATGCGCAGACACACAGACATATACATAGACAGACATACACACAAATACACACACAGAGACGTATAAACACATACACACTGACACACATACACAAAGACACGTTAAGACACCTACCTCCTCATACACACACAAACACACACACAGGCACATACACATACAAACACACACACAGAGTGACACATAGAGACACACACACAGACACAGGCAGAGGCACATGCACTTATAGACATAGGCACACAATAAATATTTAAAAAGAAAGAAAAGAATATTTTCATCAAATTTATTTTAAAGTTATTGGTATTTCAAATATCCTATGTAGTTTGTCTTGTGTTGCAACTCTGATGTGTGACCTGTGTCTATACATGCAGGATTAAAATGAAATAACAATAGTTCTTACTTAGCCATAGACCGAAGTCTATTTTTAGAGATCTTACACTGTATATAAAGTTATAAAGTGTGATTCAGAAGTGGCTCTGACAAGTCAAACGGGTTTGCTATAAACTTCCGAGTGGGAGTAAGCAAGCTGTGCTCTGCTAAGCAAGTTTGCTTCATGCCCTGTCTTGTAAATGATCTCTATTAGAGCACAGCCACATCCATTCGTTGGCGTGCATCTGTTGTTGGTTTAGTCTTCAGTAGCAGAAATGGCTACTTGGAGCAAAGTCTAAACAGTTCAAAACCCTAAAATATGGATGATTTAGCCCTTTCCAGAAAGATTTTGAATCATTTCCGTAAACTAATGAATTTTCATCAAAGATCACAATAAGACACATTTCTCTTAAGTCTTTATGATAAAAATTGTTAATACATATTCTAAAATATTACTATATGCAATAAATTTAATGTAACTATATCAGGATTATATTAAATATAAGTGTCATGAAACTTGTACCAAAAAGGGTCAAATTGTCAGACTGAATAAGGAAGGTAAGATACAATCATTTATCTCAGGGGATTGTTAGAAGAGCCTAATAGTCTCAAGAACTATAGAGTGTTATATTTTATTACACATAAGAAAATTTTAATTGAATAAAATGGAATCAATGTCAAAATATGCAAGATGCATCAATATGTTTTTCAAAGGTAATTAACATATTTATGAAGATACCTACAGAATGTAAATGTAATTTTTACAGTTATATTGTCTCTTTGTCTCATGTATGAGTGTGTGTGTATATATGTGTGAGACCCCACATGTACAACAACCCCTGTGTGAAGATCAGAGGACAGCTTGTAGGATTTGATTCTCTCCCTCCACTTTTTAATTCCTGTTAAGGAACTTGGTTCTCCAGGCTTCCTAGCAAGTGGCTTGATTCACTGGTCCATTCCACTAGCCCACGATATAAGCAAGGGTAATAAATACCTGCTGTGTATACAGCAATTGAAAGGAAAATACGTGGCATAATAACAGACGCCAATAAAAGGACGAACAATGATATTGTGAGTAGCTGTGGAGGTGAAGAGGGAACGATACAGGCCATTCCACTTTCTCCTTGAACCTAAGATCGACTGGCTCTGTCAGAACTGTGTGCAAGGTCCAGGAGGAGAAATCACTTGGGTGTTCAGGACTCCCATTTCCAGGGCTGGGGTGGAAGGAGGATGATAGATCGTGCTGGCCTGGCTTCCCCAGAGCCCTGTGTGTAGGTGTGCTGTGGTACACTTGGGGCAGAGCTAGGGTGGGGAGAGGTTCAAAATCATCGCTCGCTCGTAGTGAATTCAAGGCATTCTGGGATTCCTGAGGACCCCGTATGTGATATATATATATATATATATATATATATATATATATATATATATATATATATGTTCACATACACATAAACACATACATACACATACATATGGCAAAAAGATTCATCCTCCCATCACCAACTAGGAGGAGAGACAGATCCTGGTACTATCACTTGACCCGCAAGACCACGGCTGCCCCAGGACTGCTCTCCCTGCCGGCTAATGTACACTCCCCAGAACCAGGCTCTCAGCCTTCACTGACACCTTTCTGGAGAAACAGCTTCAGCATTCTTCTCCCTCACAGACAAGAAAGCTCACTTTCCAAATCCCTAAGCCTAAGCTGATGTCCCCAAGGGGCGTGGAGTGGAGGTTGACAGTGTGGCCCTGTCTCCTGTAATTGCTTCCTTTTCTCCATGTCAGCTTTCCTTTCTTCACCATTAGAGTCCTCTGATTCCTTCCTTTCTTTGCTTAATTCTTGATCTCTCTGGACCTTTCTCAGCCTCACTGTTGCTTCTTCTGCATTCCAGGTCAGAATCCCAGCTTCACTGTCCAAGCCAGGCCAGAGGGAAACCATGCAATAGCCTCAGCAACCTTTCTCAAGCCATTCCCTCCTTCTGGAATGTTCTATTTCCTTTCCTACCTTACCTGCTTAAACCTCTTTATTTCTCAGGTCTTGATACAAATGCTTCTCACCCAAACAACTGCTCTATCTTGATTAGGTGGGATAAATTAAATTTCCACAATAATATCCAACTTTTGTTAAAATCAGGCATATGTACGAACATGCGTTTAACCACTTGATTAGTCTCTCTCTAGCTTATGTGAAGAACTCACAGGAACATGGATTCTGCATCTATTTTACACTATCCTTCCAATGTTCATTATAGTATGAGATCTCTCTCTCTCATATGTGTATAAGTACATATATATTTAATTAGCAAATATGGAATGAAGAGACACAGGGAATTATTAAGGATAATTAAGGAGCTAAAACACATGGGATATATGAAAGAATGGAAATCTCTAATATGTATTCACAAAGCAAACGTAACTCAAGGGTGATGATATAATTTATATATAAATATGTTTAATATTTTATTAGTAGTGCCTTAGAATGCTTCAAGAAAGTTCCAATTTATAAGGAATTGAAATATCAGACTGACAATATTATATTAAGTGTGTATTTAAGGTCACCCAGATGATGGCAAATATTTCCTATTTTAAGTTTCGGAAATTCTGGAAGTACTTCCTTTTCACCAACAAGTTCTTTTTTAGACCAGCTGATCTTAGGGTGGAAAAAATACAGTGCCACCATCAGAATTTTCAATGATTTCTTTTTTAATTTGATGTGTCTTTTCTTTCTTCCACTCTGCAGTTTGAGGATGTGACTGCCGCCCAACATTTTAAGCTCTTTCTGCTCTGGCTTAGCTTCAGTTATTTCCATACGCCAAGGTGATTTTAGACAACATTGTCAGTGGTGTTAAGCACAAAACTTCCAAAGATAGTAGACCATTGGGGACCATGGGTATTTCTTATTGCCTGCCTTTTGTAGCCTGTTACCCGGTGTCTGATAATTAAAGAAGCTTACAGTATTCATTAGCAACCCCTCTCCATATAGAAGAACCATTGTGATCAATGTAAGAGATTTAAGGCTCTGTCTGTTCTCTCTCACAATTAGTACAAGAATTGTTGAAATCACATCAGGCCAGCAACTGCTCTGGGGCTGAAAGGATCTGACTATGGGGAGAGGATAGTTTCACAGGAAATTGAGCGCATCTGAGGAGATCTCCAGGGTCCCTGCCTTTGGTAAACACCAGGTCATTATCCCACTTGGAGTTAAAGACTTTTAGATGTTTAGACCAGCACAAAGCATCAAACGGTTCTTCCAGGCCACTTGTGGATTTCTGAAGAGAGGTGTGAAATGGGTAGCAATACTAAGAATATGATCTTCACATTATTCCATGTCAGCGTCCCTAATTCAAATGATGGTTTCTCTCCTGCCTGTTTTTCCACAGGTTTACTTTTGAGAATCTCCTAAAAGCTTCCTGGGGCATCTTTTGTGCCACTTCACAAGACACTCCAGTGGAGTGAGTGAGAACCAGGTCTGAATATCATCGATGGATTTGGTCTTTACTAGTATACAGAGACAGTGGGCTTTGGACTCCAGATCACCTTCTGAGTCTCTTGGAAATCATTTGTTCCTTTTAGTTATCTTTAGCAGTCCCTTATACTTTTCTACACAAAAGCTGAAATTGTCTATGAGAGGCACACAGGAGACACCATGAAGATGTGGGGAGTCGGCCATACAGAATAAAAGAAAGGTAAAATGCTACATGGTAAAACAAAGATTAATATAACCCAGTTAATGAAGTTATAAGAGCTAGTAGGACAAGCCTAAGCTAAGCCTTAGCTTTCAAAATACATCTTCATGATATTTGGGAGCTTGCTAGTAGGACAGAGAAAGAATTGCTACATCTGGCACCCAACACGGGGCCACATATTTCCACACAGAATTTAAGAAAGATTATAAAACAGTTTCAAACACAAAATCATAGAGTCAAACATGGCTTCTTAGTCCTACAGTATCTCAGGTGGACTGCTGTGTACAGAGATGCTGTCCCAGGCCGTGCCTTCAGGCGTGATTCAGGTAGTGTTATAGGAAGAGCCACATGATTGGTTTAAGGCTCGGCTCACATTGTTAGAGAAGACTACAGGTGCACAGTAATGTGGTCCAGACCAAAATAACTTTTAAAAAGATACAGAAGAAGATGGATAGAGAGTAATAATAATGATGATGATAATAAAATAATAATAATACATAGTTTTAGAATAATGAAGATTTTAAAAAAAAGAGTAAAATAATATAAAAAGGACAAGCCACATACTGATGGGAAATATAGCAGAGGGAGTTTGGCCTATATGATGTTTTGTTAATTTTAAATTTTTTAAATGCCAATAAGCAGAAAACAGCAGCTGCTGAGAGACGTTGCATTGTGGAAGGGACTGCTGAATGAAATCAGTCTATTTACTTTAGGGATGTCATGGTTTTAAAATACAAATTGGAAAATGCATTGCATTGGGAGAGAGGTTATTCCTTTATTTCCATAGGTTCTTCTCAAAATTAAAAAGATTAGCGTTGACTGAGGCGGGGGGAGATATCCTGAGCATCTTTGCTAAAGACATGATGGAAAAAGCCAAAAAAGACTGCAGAACAAGTGATATATCTGCTGATTTTTGACATGGGGACAGCTCTGAGCCTGGATGAGATGTGCTGAATCTTGTTGGTTGCAGACTCCTCATGACGTATTACTACATACCATCTATGACATGGATAGAGATTTCATACAGACCAAATAAACTTATAAAGTTGAAAGATGCCTTTTACTTACTCAGACATAAAACAAAAAAATCATCTTCCACTGACTTGTGCACACTGCACATTACATATCTATGATAACACGGATAAATATATTGCCATTAAAAGTCTATGTTTTCAGAATAAAAGGACCAGACACCAATAAAGAAAAGTGTCCCAGATGACCCAGCCTCTCAGAATCTGTTTCAGTTTTCTAAATGTTCTACATCCTGAAAACTTCAAAGCTGCTGGCTGAGGTGGTCCAGCCTTCCAGAATCTCCAGCCAAGACCTCAGATAAGCTCTACACTTTCCCATCACACAGACACCAAACAAAAATAGTACAAATTGCTCTCACAGGATTTGACCATTGCCCCAGTTCTTTCAGAGTTCCCTAAAGATGCCATCCCTCCACAAAACAGGAAGTAGCCTAGGGAACCTTTTGCCCACATTCCCAAAATGTGGGATAGGCAGTTTTTGATCATTTGGTGGGTTATGGATGCTTGTCGTTGTTTAGGAAGGTTGGTCACAAGTTATTGTAATTGTAGAAAATAAGCAAAACAAAGGAGATTAGATTGAGAAATCTCTTTCTGAAGGGAAAAGGGGGGTATAGTATAGAAATGATGGAATAAAGGGGTGGATTGTTGAATCTCCTTTTGAACTAAAAACCAAGTGCATTTTGCCATGATCACTTGCAGCTGGATAACCCCTCAGGTAGTTCTTGAAGAAACTTGTGTCCTCCTGTTTCAACAATCTTTGAAGGCCTGTAGCTCTTCATCTAAGGCTGGGCCTTGTGACTTTTCCCATTTTTCCCATCTGCACTGGAGTTGTCATTATACAGGTCCTGGTTTAGGTGACCCTATTGCTGAGCTTTCAGGAGCACTTTAATAAAAGATTTAAAAAATGTTCTTTGCACATCACCCCATTCCCAGTCTGGTATTAGTAAGTCTGTGTAAACTCAATGATTTCTCTACTCAGGTGTAAGCTTTGAAGAATCATAGCTGGTGACATCCTATGCTTTAGATATAGTAGTTTATCCCTGAGACTGAGGAACTTTCATTTCCCAGCCCATTAAACAAGGGTTTTAAAATCAGCTTCATGGCCATATCTGTGTCTTTCATTCTTCAAGATAATAGGCAAAATGGTGCATTATGCGATAAGCAATCAGTAATTCTTAGTTTCTGGTTTATTATCATCCTTTTTATTCTGGCTGCCTAATTGTTTAAGCATATGGCATATGGGCCAGACAGTTAAAATTCTCTGAAAATCTTCATTCAGTTGAATGATTGGGGCTTTATCTTATTGACAGTATTTTTGTTTCCCTTCAGTGTGCTTGTGTTTACAATATCTGACACAGTACCCAAGATATATATACATAGAGAGATATAAATATGTATATGAATATATATATTTGAGTCAGTAAATAGATGGAACAATGAGAAAATTAATAACATACAAAATCTATTTTTAGTTCTTATATAAAACATGTATAGTGCCAAGCTTTCATAGAATATGATTTTTTAAATCCCTGAACTACTTGGACTTCCCATTTTGTATAGAAAAAAGTAGAGCACCAAGATATTCCCTCAAGTTTCTCAAGACCAAGTGACTTCCAAGAAAATTCTCTTCTTCTCCTCTTTCCTCTCATATTGACTCCAAAGCCCACACTTTGCCTCACAATTCACTATTGAACATATTTTACATTGGTTTTCATTTGTACTATATTATCACTACTTTTTATTTTGACTTTTTTGAGAATTTTATACACATGTACTGTATTTGCATTATTTCTTCACTACTGTTTCCCCATTCCAACTCTTTCTCCCAACTTCCTTCTTTTTTTTTTTTTATTTTTCGAGACAGGGCCAACTTCCTTCTTAAAATGACCTTTTCTTTATTGTTCTATGTAATATAAGTACACACACATACACATACATACATATACACACATACACATATGTATATACACATATATGTATACAAACACACACATACACACACACTCATATATATATACATATATATATGTATATATATATATATATATATATCTTTCTGAGTCCATTTAATGTTGCTTCTGTGCACAGGTATTTTGGGCTGAGTGCTTAGAAATGGACAGCTGTCAAGATTAGTCTCCCCTCTCTCATCAGCCATTCACTGTCTGTTCCTCTTCATCTAGGAGTGGAACCTTTTGAGATTCTCCATCCTGTTGGTTTGTCACCAGTTGTTGTCATTGTGCTAGTCTTATTCAGGAAACTATATTGTTGAGATATTATATATATATCGCTCTGTTATATACAGAAGACATTGGCTTTCAACAGACATCATTGTCTTCTGGTTCTTACAATCTTTCCACACCTCTTCTGTGATACTACCTGAGCCTTAAGTATAAAGGTTGGACTGTAGATGTACCAACTAGGGTTAAACAACCCAAGGTCTGTTCTTCTCTGAATTCTAAGAGTTGTGTGATTTTTATTGGTCTCCATCTGCTGAACAAAAACTTCTTTGATGGGGAGTGAGATCTATACTTACCTGGGGTATAAGGAAGCATATTTAGAATATTGGTAGAAATGATGCTGGTTTAGGAAAGTGGCAATGGTAGGCTATCCTCTATGATCCTTGTCTTTCTTCTCCAGCTATAGGTAGCTGGCTTGTTTACAGAACTAGGCATACGTTCCCTCTTATTGATTAGGTCTCTAGTCCAATAAGGCAGCTGTTGGTTACCCCCAAGTGATTAGTGCCAGTATTGCAGCCTTGGACATAACTTTTCATACTGGTCATTGCTGTGACTGAAAAGCTTTACAAATCTAGGTAGAACTGTTCACATCTTTTCCCTTGGCAGCTTGGATAACACCTCCAGATACTTGTTTCTTGCATCACAGCTTCTCATCAACCTGAAAATTCACACAACATAGGACCGAGGATTGATTTTCTATTTTTTTGACTGACTGCTCTATCGACTGGCTCAAGTTGCACTAACTTGTGGACAGACAAAGGAAAGCATGGACTACTAGAATGAGCTGTATAGTGAGCATTAGCCAAGATCAGGGATGGCTCCTCTCAACTTCAACATTAAAATACACGTTTTGAAATTACAGGCTTTCAAAATAATCTAATCTGTTGCTGTTGCGAAAGTTAAAACCTAAAAGAAAAAAAGTAACAGACATCTCTCACTACAATGAATTCAATCAAGTTTTTACACACAAGTCCTCACTATTTTATTTCAAATGATGATTGGCCAGTGACTTTAAAAAAGCATCAATATGTCAACATAATTAGCAAAGATCTACAAAAAGTTATTTTCTTTGTAGACGTTTAGGCATGTTTTAAATGCAAATGGAATATTTTTAGAACCACACATCATTCCATTCCTTTAAAAGTCCCAGATTTCTGCTTCTTCATTGTTGAAAATCCCCAGCTCCTCGGTCCCTGTCACCATTGTAGGATAAAAGAGCTTTTGTTGCAAACTGGTCTTTCTTGAGGAATCCATTAAAGTTTAAGCTTATGCCTCGCACCAGGAAAGTAACGTGTTCATTTCCCCTGAGCGGATTCCAACTGCTTTGTGCCACTTAATACAAGGGGAAAAGGTGAAAGGAAGAAAGGAAGAAATAGAGTTTTTTTTTTCCCCCAGTAAGACTCTATATGTAAAGCACCATTTAGAATGCAAACTTCATAGTGGCATGAGGAATGGTCAATAAAGATGGTAAGTGTTGTATTATGTGTGATAATTGCAGAATGATGGTTCTAAATTCCAAGAAATAATCCTCAGTAAATCACAATGCAGGGAAAATCACAGGGAAATATTCATGGCTCCTCTAGGAATATATTAGGCAGTGTTTAGAAGTAAATTTGAGGGTTATCCTGGGAACAGGAGACATGCTTTTCTATGTCTTCCAAACACATTTATTACATGTGCTTTTGTGGAAAAGATAACTGAGTTAAACATCTTGATAAATATGTCCCAAAAGTCAACTTTCGGAGAGTGTTTAATGTGACTTCTGATTTGAGTAATATAGTCAAAATGTTACATTTCAGCAAGAAATAGAAATTCTGGCTGGAGAACAGAACTTGGCTACACAAACAAATTAGTTCACCCGAATCTACAGCCAGGAAATGAACAATAAACAGTAATATTGGTGAGGGTGAGTTTGCCTTAATGTGAGGAAAGCATCATTACAAATCTCATGTACTGTCAGCCACATGCAAGCCTCCCAGTTGTCCCAGCTTTGTTACATTCTCAGACCATCATCCTCAGGCTTATCTGACTTAGGGACACTGGGCCATACCCACAATGCACAAAGAGACTGGCACACTTTGCCAGAAAGGGAGCTTTGCATTTAGGGAGCAATGAATCGGAGACAGGACACAACTCCACCTTATTCCTTTTCCCATAAGCCAGCTATGCCATAAGCCACATAAGCATAGGGTCACGACATCAGGACAAGAGGGCTCGGTAGAACCATTTTCATATTGACGGGCTCAGGTTGCATGGTGGGCTTCTAGAACGCAGAGACACAGATGCTCAGTGTATGCTTTTGTCCTCCCTGGAATGCACCAAAGAATGCCCTGGCTGTTAACATCTCAGTGTTGCTCACTACTTCTGATTAACCTTTTTCTCTTATGTGCATTTTACAACCTTCAATATTATTGTAAAATATCTGGCTGTCAGTTTGCCTCTTTAAAAGTGTGTGGAAATACAGCCTACATTAAAAGCATGTAAGAGCTTAACTTTCTGTGAAATCCTAAATAAGGTTGGTCTTGCCCAATAGTAACCAGAGCTCTCACACCCACCTTGCTGCTCTTCCTTTAATCGTTTTTGAAGAAGGACTCTTAAAAGAAATCCCACACTAGCTCAGAATTGAGTACAATAGAGGGTTATTTTCCTAGGGGTAGACTCACAGATTACAGTCCTCTGCACAAACGGGAAACAGGAACCAAATCACGCCATGAGAAGAGAGGCCGGATGTGTGCTTTACATTGGCATATATAGTATAAGAGGCCACGCCCAAGTGGGCGGGTAAATTAAAGGCTACTGGCTGTAGGAATTCCTATAGCAGTTTTTATTTATTATTTGAAAATTGTATGCAAGGATACACTGTATTTTGATCAGTCCCTCCTTCCTATATACCCCTTTAGTCCTCTCTAATACTTCTCCCTACAAACTCCATGTCTTAATTTTTTTATAAGTCACCGAGTCCAGTTAGTTCTGCCTGTGTGTGCATGGATCATTTATTAAAATACATATGAAATGTCACTAATTCAATAATTCTCATCATCTTTTCTAAATACTTAAGAGTACCAGAAATTATACTTTGAATCATATGTAAAAAAAAAATCAAGAAATTAAGCACTGTGGATATAAGACGTAAGTGATGGGCGTTCCCGAATGTAGGCACTTCCGCTGGTCAGAGTGGAGTTGGGGGAAGATTTATCTATTGAATAGACTAAATCATCATCCATAAGACACGGGGATTAAATAAACACCTGTCTACATAGCAGTTCTTCCTTTCCTCAAGCTCTGAGGTTGTAGGCATGTTATCAAACCAGATCGATCCACAACCTGATGGTTTACAGTAACCACCATGTTCTATTCCTCCCCCTTAAAATCACTGTGGGGGTGTTGCATACTGTGCTGGTTAGTTTTGACAACTTGACTGGAACAGAGCTGGTGTTACTCGGGAAGAGGAAAGCTCAGTTGAGCAATTATTATCGTCAGATTGCCTTTAGGGTGAGTCTGTGCTGGGGTGGGAGAGCATTTTCTTGGTTAATTACTGATGTGGAGGGCCCACCTACTGTGGGTGGTACTACCTCTGTGCAGGTGGAACTGGGTGCTATAAGGTGTAAGCTGAGCTAGTCACAGTAAGCAGCAATCTTCCATGATTCCATGATTCCAGCGTCTGTGTCTGCTTGAGTTCCTGCCCTAACTTCCTATGACAGACTGTGACTGGGATGTGAAAGCCAGATAAACTCTTTCCTCCCCAGATTTCTTGTGCTCATAACTCTTATCAGAGCAACAGAGAGCAAACAAGAACAGAAAGGATTACGAAATGTTTTATCTCTAATTATATTTTCCTGAAAAATTAAAACAAAAAATAACCTTATTACTGTCGTCAAAGAGCGGACCCAGGAGCAACTGAAATATTCTCTTGGTTGTTAATTATACTTTCTTCAGATAATTAGAAAAAGAAATTTGGCTATTGGAGGCCAATTAAAGACAACCTTGTGGAGAGAGAACATAAACATTCATATCTTATGACGAGAGTCTTTAAGACATACAGACCATAATAAATTATCTTTGAAGATGCATTTTATTCTTTCCTGAATTTAGTATGAATAAGTTCAAGAGCTTAAAAAGTAATTTTCTTTAATTGTGTGTCTTCCATCAAAGACACCACCTTGTTTTTTTGAGACAAGATCTCTTACTGGCTTAGGACTCTCCGATTTGGATGAATAAGGAGCCCCAGGGATCTGATACCTCTGTCTCCATAGTAATGAGTTTACCATTGTGCACTAGATGCCAGGACCAAACTCAGTCTGTATGTTTGCAACTTCATGGATTGAGTTATCTCTCTAAATCTCCTGAAGGAATGTTAAAGTAAATGCTTCCAGATGCTTTACTGGAAAATTTTCCAAGATATAAACTCCAGACTTCACCCTTGATCATCCAGATGTAAGGCATTTTGGGCTTAAGTATTGACTCACCTGCAGCAAGATGTTTCTGACATAGAGAGTGGACTCTTCTTCCTACCAAAGGGCTCATAACAAAGAAATTCTAGCAAATGGGAGATGTTTGGGATATTACCAATAAAATCTCCTGAGTAATCAATACCATGAAGAAGCATGCGTCTGTGCCCAGAGAGATGACTTTTGTTAGTTGAGAGGTTGTTGCACAAGCATGGGAGCCTCGGTTCAGATTTCAGCATCCGTGTCATGGGCAGTGGTGTATCTGTAGTCCCAGGACTGCAGAAACAGAGACAGGAAAATCTCTGGGCTTTCTGTCAGTCCTGTTCAGATGATTCAGTGAAAAACCAAGATGCAGAAAAATAAAGTGGAAATGGACTGAGGAGCAGAGCTGATACCACCTTCTGGCTTCCACATACACGCACACCCATGTACATATATGTACCTGCATGTGCCCATCCACTCATATACCCCCACCCACACAAGGCATGTATCTTTCTAAAAGTAATACTTTCATCATGGTACTTTTTTGTATTTTAGAAACTTCATGCAACAGTAACAAAGAATTCCATTGTAAAAATAATTAGGCTGCCTTTGCTCCCATGATAAACAGAAGCACCCCTCTATCTTGTAGCTACCAGCATCCATGCAGGAATGCGTATACTATAATAGCATTGCCACTGAGACACAAATGTCTAAGAAATAGCTGCCTAGAATATCAGAATTTGTTTTTCATATTAATTCAATTCAAACTTCAGTGGTCACTCTGACATTCACAATGAGAGAATTGCGCTTCCGTGCTAGATGAGCAAAATCTGTGCTTCTGCCTGGCATCTTGAGTTTCACTGGGAGAGCAGCCAGTAGGACGACGGAGTCTTTGTTTCCCTCTGAAGAGAGCAAAGCTGAACCATTTAGTAAATAATACCAAGTGACCCCCAAAATAATACAACCTTCTCCTCTCCTGAGGGTATTTAAATTTTCCCCAAACCTTGCCTCCAAACACCGGTAATAGAAGTCATTTGCAGATAAGAGCACACACCATAAACTTAATCCACAGGGGAAGGCATTGTCAGTCTCCTCTCAAACACACTCGGCTCTGTCAGCACTTTTCGTGTTTCCAATCCTTGTTTCCAATTCTTGTCTTTAGCTACTGGGATTCTATGTGAGAAAAAAATAACAAACACAAAATAAAACACATGGGGTGTTTTTAAGGAGGAATTGGGGGACTTTGCATAATCCTTTGCTACTGCTCACTAGAAATAATGCTGTGTTGAAGGGAATGGCCAGGAAACTCAACCCACAGCATATGTTCAGACCTCATGCTGGCTCTCAGCGCATGAACCCAACAGTTGAGCCATCTCTAGTCTAGGCAATACTAGAAGCCTTCCTAGTTTAACTTCTTTCACCTTCCCATGTACTTTCAAATCTCTCTTGAGAATAAAAACTGGAAGCTGGGTGAAGGAGACAGAGGCATAGACAGAGATGATATGGAGATGAAATAGAGGCAGAGAGCGACAGAGATGGAGAAGGACGTAAGAATGAAATCTCAGGGTCTGGAAAGGGGCTTTCAAGGGAGTGGGGCACAGAACAGAATGCTGTGGGAGGAAGGGAGTGTGAATTGGCACCATAAGGCTTAGTTTCAAATGTCAGACTTGCTGTTTTGTAGAAATCTGAACAAAGGCAAAATCATAAACCCCTTTAACCTCAGTTTCCCCATCTTAATACAAACATAATTATTCCAAATGTCCAGAGCTCACTGGACAGCAGAGATTATGAATGCATCCTTTCTGCTAAATCCCCTTATGCATTATCCCCTCAAAGTCTATAGCAACAGGGAGAGCTCAGACAGACAGTCTGGGCCAAGGGGCTTTCTTTAATGACCAGCAAATACATACCAATACTACTAACATTTTGACCTGTGGCAGGAAATGGATGCAAGCTACCATTAACTCCCAATCTGAAGGCTTTAAAAATGAAGAAACAGCCCCTATGATGGAGAGCAAGTTCAAGTGTCAAGCCGGTAAAATGATCAGTTTGCGCCTATAATTGATAGTCATAGGTAATTGCAAAAGCTGTTAGAGCACAAACTGCTTTTTTTTTTCCTTAACAGCTGGGGTGCTGGGATCAGCTGCAGATGCCATCAGCCCTCTCCCTGTGTCCTGGTTTAGAAACAGTGGTTCTCATACTGTATTAATTTTCATTGTAAATGTGATTTCTTTTTATCAAATAGAATATTTTTGCTGCTAGGACATAATAGACATTGAGGTAAAACCTAAAGGAGGCGAGTTTTGTGTGTCCACCTTCTGTGCCTCTGACAAGCGTGGATCACACATCTGTGCAGGCAGTTTTCTACTTCTGGTTTCTCGCTCAGTCTTTTTTTAGATGAGAACACTGCACCTGGGAGGAAGCTCAGGTCAGTCCTAAGTGTCTGATGCTGTTTTCTGCTCCTCTGTTTTCCCCTCTAGCATGCTTCCCTCAAGCTAACCAATGGCCCACGTTCATCATTGCGGAGGCCACCTTGATGGCTTCATCCTCCACGCTCACATCCAGTTGGTTAGCATATCCTGCTGGCTTTACATTCAAAGACAGATACAGAATCACCAGGGAAGTCCAAACTGCTGGTGTCTCTAGGCTATACTATTGCAGTACCAAGAACAGTGCTGAAAGCAGGAGGCACTGTAACACGTGCCTGGCACAGTTCCATGTGGATAACAAATAGTTTGTCTGATTCTCTGAACTCCCAGGCGCATGTGCATGAATATCCTTTATAATTGATAGATGAGCAAAGTGATGCACAAGGTGGAAAAATGACTTGCAATAAAATAGCAGAACTGACTTCCCTGCTCCCACCACGGTCTATCCCCACTGCCCTCAGTGTGTTCTCACAGCAGGGCCGGAGTCAAGGATTCCTTTAGACTCCATCAAGTCAGCCCTCCGTTCATACTCTGCTGTGCTGCCTGTATCTCAGAAGGCCAGCCCAGTGACAGAGGACAGAAATCTAACGGATTTCCTCTCCTACAAGTCTATACCCATGGAGAGCCAGACAGCCCTCCTTCCTCCCCTTCTGCTGGTGCTAGGCATGCTCTGCCACAGCACCATGTTTGATCTTCACCCTCTGGATACTCCTCAGGTCCTCACTGGGTGACCCCTTCTCCTTGATTTCCAGCTTCCACTTCCTGGTCTGTTTCTTCCTTCCATGGCCACGTTCTGACATTCAGAAGTCTAATTTCTC
Organism: Microtus oregoni; assembly: GCF_018167655.1. NCBI lineage: Eukaryota > Metazoa > Chordata > Mammalia > Rodentia > Cricetidae > Microtus > Microtus oregoni. Next base: position 7,300,665 of record NW_024543978.1, read on the forward strand.
TGTCTTATTTAACCATCTGCTCCCTCTAGCCACTACAAATATCATGAATATTTATCCATCACATAACTATCATGTGTGACCGCCGAGTTTCTGGTGTATTCTATGGTAGCACCAACAGACCCAGAAGAGAGCACAGCCCGTCTTGACCATGCTCTCCCATTTCTTCTATTATTGATGATATTTGATGGCTTGGTTTCTGCCCTACTTCTTCTTTTGAGAAATCTTTGATTTTTAATTTTACTTTGATTTGTTGCATAGAAGACAAGGTGGGCCTGTAATACCAGCAACCCTCCTGTAAACTCGATGTTCATGACCAGATTTTTTTTTTTTTGAGTTCACCATCTTCTAGAAGCACTCTGGAATTTGTCTATCCAACCCAACTTTGCTGCATCTCTTTCTCTCTATTCTGGATCTCCGGGAGCTTCAACTCCCCTACAATTATTTCACCACATGATATCTATGGGAAACAACTTTGGTGACTATGATTTTCTTTAAAATACACTCTGGTCAAAATCGTACACAACATTCGAAGACAGGCTTTCATTTTCAAAGGCTAATGTGCATGTTTGCTTGATCTTACAAGCTTGCCTCATGCCCGTATAGTAAAAAATACCACACACATATTGAATTCAATACTTGTTACTGCTTTGTCCATTTTCTTCCATTCAGATGCCATGACAGATCTACACAAAAACTCAAAGTAAACTCACATTTATCTAGCTTTTATTTCGATATTGTCCCCCATCATTTAAGCCTTAGACATTTAGCTTAGACATTTTTCATTTATTTATGTTATATTCTTGGTATTTCTCATAATGACCAGATATGCTGTTACCCTAACAGTCTTCTGAAATAAAGTTAAGCTATAGCATAATGTCCTAAAATCTATAAATGTGTTAATACCCCAGAGTTAATATACAGACTCATTTCTCATCAAGTAAAGTCTTTTGGGAGCAGACAGATTTGTATTAAATTCGCTTTCATCTATATTTTTATACCAACTTCACTAAAAATTTCAGTTATTAGTTTCAGGAATTTCTTTGATTGTCTCCAAGATAATAAATTAAAAGTTGAATGACAAGATAAACTGACAATTGGGCTTTAAAAGGGTGTGATACTCAGAGGTGCAGAGACTGTTCAGTGGTTAAGAGCTCTTGGGTCTTTCCCAGAGAACCTAAGTTCAGTTCCCAGCACCCATGCCAGGTGGCCCATAGCTACTGTAACTCCAGCTGCAGGGGATCTGATTGTCTCTTCTGGCTCCCAAGGGCATTTGTGTACACATGTGCACACACACACACACACACACACACACACACACACACACACTTACCACTAAAATACATATTTATTCAAAAAGGATGTTGCAGCTTAATCTTTATGCTACCTGATTCTATCTATCAAAACATACATTTTTCAAGAAACCAAAATATCCCAAATCCTATCATGATTATACTGTGATGTGATAGATTTAAAAAGTTTTAAGCTAATTCTAGTTTTAGGAATATTTGAAAATTCTAGTTCTTTATAAAGCAAATTTAAAAATTATTATTTACAAACAAGCCCTTCAACAAAAAGCAATAAATTGGCATGCAACTTAGATACCTGGGGCATGTAACATGAATTTGCTGATTTCATACTCCCAGTCCCTTATAAATTATCCAGGTCTACATGGAGATTAGCAAAACACAGGACAATATTAAATTAGTCGTCAGATCGATTGTGTATCAGGAATATATTGGGTTTTAGCTATAAATCATTATTTTAAAAATATTTTTGATACTTTGCTTCCTACCAAATATTGATAACTAAAATTGTTCATCATCTAATGTGCTCAAACTGTGTTAATATTTTTCCATAATAATCAATAAATTTAGGTTCTGGGTATGGTGCTATGATTTTAATTAAAAATCTATTAATCTTGTTTTTGATATTAGGAGCATATTTTCCTTTATTGTGAATTCAGAGTTGACATTTATTGGAAACTCCTTAACTCAAGTCATTTTACTGTTTATCCAAAGCTGCAAGCTAGCCTGGACATCATGTTCTCAGTCACTGGAAGAATACATCAGGTACACAGTCATTCTAAAGAAACCAAATGTCCTGTGTTCCACCTACTCAGTATCTTGAGAAGAGAGATCTAGAACAAGGCAGTGGAAGAAAGGAAGGAAGGAAAAAGAAGACTGCATGGGATGGTAATGGCCCCTTTGCGTCTTTTGATAAGAAACAAACCCAACCACCGTGACTGAAAGGAATTAAGTGCCCTTGGTGGCAAGTAACACTGAGCTTTGGCAAGTGTCAACTCTGGGGCGGGAACAAAAGGTCATGTTCCAAGACTGTGCATGATTTCTCAGGCATCAGAAGATACACACACATCGCAGCTCTTCTCTCTATAAACCGGTGTTTCATCTGACCATGGTCACAGGCATCTATAAACGAGTCTCTCAGCACAAGCCATGCAGACCTAGTGGTCCAGGGAATCAGGTATCTTATCATCGCGCTCTGGACCTCTAAGCCCAAGATTCAAACACAGAAAATAATTAGTGCATCTCATGGGCAAGCTTGGGCTCATTTGTAAGTTTTACTTTTATTTCAAACATTCTAATTGTAGTTTGTAATGACATCTCGTTGTGGGTTCAGCTTGTATTTCCTCCAGGGCTAATTATGTTGAACATCTTTCCACAGTGTCTTTTGCAAAGAAATATCTGCTCTGTTCACGCCTTTGCCCAGTTTCTAATTGAATTTTATTACTTTGGAATCCTGTTGTTTCTTTGGGGGTTTTGTTGCTTGTTTTGGTGTGTGTGTGTGTGTGTGTGTGTGTGTGTGTGTGTGTGTGTTTTTGAAGGATCCATGTTGATCCTAAACCTATAAGGATGTGCTGGAGATAAGTGTCTAAGGACTCATTCAGGGGCATGGAAACGTCTAGGTGAGGCACAGTTCAAATATTGGTGTCCTCGCAAGAAGAGACATCAGGACCAGGGAGGCAGAATGATGGCTGTGCAGCCATGAGGACCTAAGTTTGATCCTGATTACTCATTAACAACAAGGCATGGTGGTTCCCACTTACAATCTCTGAGCTGGAAAGATGGAGACAGGGTTTCTGCTCAGCCAGCCTGTTCTAGTGAACAAATTCCAAGCAAGTGAGAAACCCTGTCTCAATCAACAAGGTGGAAGCCATCTGAGGGTGACCTTTGGCCCACAGGTGCACAAACATCAGACATCACAGAGAAGACTCCCTCCTTATTTACCACCCTCCCCAATTTTTCTGTCTCTCTTCTTTTTCCTCCCACCCTCCCTCACACACACCCAAGAATGGTCATGTGGTGACATAGCCTTATGGCCATCATAAAATACAATCAAGAAATATCTTTAATTTGTGATAGTTCCTTTAAAAACATTAAGTGAAACTTTCCACTGAAAATATGTAGCCTAAAGAATCCTCTTTTCACACGTGAATTACATCTCCTCACTAACACAGAACTGTTTACAGTACCTGTACCATCCTGGGAGGGATGTCACCGTCTGTGGGTCTTGAGGAAGCATCCCCGTTGATCTAAACTATAAGGCCCTGGTACTTCCCATCCCCATGCACTGTCTTTCTAGTGGCTCTCAGGGCTCAGTAGCACCAGTTTGTCCTCCATAAAGGTGCCCTCACCTGGATTTGTTTATCCTTCTCCCTCTTTAGTTGTGCTGGAATTTCATGGGAGTTTCACCTATTTACTTTCTACTGAAGAACCATCCCACTTTTTATTGTATTAGTTGAGTTTTATTTTAAATTTTGACACCTGCTCATCATACTTATAGCTACTTGTATTAATTATGGTCTTTTATTTTTTGTTTTGTTCAAGAATTTTTAAGATTTATGTGCATGTGTGTGCCCATCTGTGCTTATGTAACCGGTGTGTATAGTGGAGTCTATAGAGGCCAGAAGAAGTTGCTGGATTGCCTGGAACTGGAATTGTAGATGCTTCTGAGACACCCAGTGTGTGATGGTAATGGAGCCTGGGTCCTGGGGAAGATCAACACACACTCCTACCTGCTGACTCATTATCTCCTGGGATTTCAATTCAGGTATTTAAGGTAGAGATTCAGAACATTAACTGGGAATACATTTTCTAATTGGAAATGCATTTTCTCTTCTAATTAAAGCATACGAGTTCTCTTGATTCCCCACATCGCCACCCACCCAAAGATTTCAAGACTAATTCAGAATTGGAGGGACAAAGTGTGCAGTTGATTCCCAAATGTATTCATTTATTAGACATAAAATGATGTTATTCTAACTCCATTGGTCTTTGTTCATTCATATTGCCAGTTCACTAAAGACAATTTCCTGTTGTTGACTGTTTGGTTGCCCTAGTAACCTAGTGCCAGCTTTCCCTGTGATTTTTCAAATACTCCACACTTAGGATGCACTGTAAGCTCTCTGACATTCTCTAGCATTGGCTATCAGAACCATTACTATTCCTTTGTTCTCATACTAATTCTGCATTGAAGAGCGCTGTCCAAACCATTCTTTGTGCTTTTGTTACTCATTCTATTTTCTCTCTCTGCAGATTGTATACCCACGTGGTGCGTCTCTGGAAAGGAAGAGCATAATTTTAAAATGCATGCTAACTTTCTGCTACTATAACAGATGACTGGAAAATTTAAGCTTCCAACATTACCTGCTTATTATCTGTGGGTCAGAAGTCCAGCAGGCTTGAGTAGACTCTCCAAGGTGGGAATCACACAGCTGCAATCAAAGGCTCAGCAAGGTGAGCTTTCTGGAGACTCTGGGCATGAACCCAGCACATGCTGAAGTAGGCTGTTGTCATAGAGGATCCAAAAGCCCCACAGAACTGATATTCTTATCTCTTTGCAGGTTGTCCAACAAAAGTCACTGTCAGTTGACTAGTTGCCATACCTAATTACTTGGAATAACGATTGGTTTTTTATATCTTCAAGGCTTAAGTTGTGTACCCAATCTTTCTTGCTTGGATCTTCTATAGGTTGTCTTATCTATGTGGAGATATATATATATATATATATATATATATATATATATATATGTGTGTGTGTGTGTGTGTGTATACATACATGTGTGTATACATGTATATATGCACGAGTATATAGGTATGTGTTTGTATACATGTGTGTGTATGTGTGTGTATGAATTTGTTAAGAGAGTAAGGATGATATTGCGTCTGTCTGGGTCTTGCATGAACACTCTCCACCTTATTTTTTTCAGTATCCGATCTGCAACATGGTAGCTTCTCATTTATTGAAACAGAGGAGATTATAGATGGCAGAATTCGAACTATTGTGTTTTGGGGAAATCTTACTCTAACTAATAAGCTCTACCGTCAACTGAACAATTTCTATTAATAGGCACTGTTTTCAGTGGTTTAAATGAAACAATTAAGGCAGAAACACCAAGGTAAATTAAATATTAGCTCTGCTCCCAAACGCTTGTCTGTATCAGGTCTTTAGCAGGTATCTTCAGCAATTCCATGAAGTTTCCTATAGACCATGCTTGGGGAAATACTATCCCATCTTATTAAAAGATTTTCAAGTTGCATATTTTCAAGATGTAATATCCAATTATAAATTCCTTTCTACTTACAAATATGCAATTTATACATATTGTATATGCACTAGGTCTGTCCTCGTTGTTGTATATTTATTGGGTGGCTGAGTTCAATGGATGGATGGATGGATGGGTAAAAATCTACGAATAACTATAAAAAGGAATAAATTTTGCAAAAGTATGATCCTATGGTGAGCAAAGTTTACCATATACACTATAGTATGTTCAATATAATAGAATAAGATTGTGGAGATGAACATGTAACACGGATCAAGCAGGATAGTTCTGTGGTGATATGGTCCTCCTGGACCAGATTTCAAGAGTATTAAAAACCAAAAAAGATGGAAATAAACATCCACTAATCAAAGGTTAGTTGTTGTGATATTCTGTCAACAGATGAACACCTAGAAAAATAATCCAAGAAAGGCAACGCCAAGAGGACTGAGCTGCAGAGCGGAACTGCCTAGGGATGGTCTCTTGCTCTGAGCAGACATTTAAACGGAAGCAGATTTTATGTTTAAGTAACGTTTAACATCTTCCCATTCAATGGACATGTCTTAGAGTTACTGCACTGTGAAATGAACAGGATATTCCAGTTGTTCCGGAAACTTTTGGCCAGAGCTGCCACAGAGTCCTAGGTACTGCTCTCTGGCTCAGTAGAAACACACATTTGTTGTCTAATGGGTCATTTAGGATTATCTTGGTTGCAGGAAAGGGAAATAAACTAAAGAAAACAAAACAAACAAAAATTGAAGATTTTAATGGCCACTCATAGGAACTCGGTTCTGGGTAGAGATGAGCCTGCATTCTGAGGCCTTCTCTTGTGTTTCTCTGTCTCTTTCCATTTCCTGTAGCCTTATTTCCACAGTGGCTCATTCCCTGCCTAGTGTCCTGTCCAACTGGTCTTTGCAACGGACATTCCAAGTCTCCAGGAAAACAGTCTTTGGTGGGTCATGTGACTTCTCTCGGTTAAATTAGCTGAGTTTGGGTATGTGAGGATAGACTGTGAGAGACTTCTGTGTAGGGAGGACTTCTTGCCCAACATATTCAGAAGCTGGCCAGTTGATCTGAAGATGACTGTGACAATGGCTTAGGTACTGCACATTGGGATTCTTTCCCACTTCACTTCACCGTGTCATGTTTTTGTTCATGATTCAGGGTACCCTCGAGGAGAGGTTCTCCTCAGGCTCGTGGATAGAATGTGTGGTCCTCAGCTGCTGCTGCTGCTGTGTGGAGTGGTGGAAAATGCAGGAGATGGGGAGAGCTGGAGGAATGAGTCACTCAGGATTAGTCTATGAAGGTTAATTAGATCCAATGTTTCCTCTCCCGCATCCTTTCTCTCTCCTCTTCCCTCACCCCGTTCTGTGTTTCCCTATACCTTCTGTAGCTTGAACTCATCACCACACCCTTTCTGTTATGATGAACCAAAAACTCCAAAGTCCATCACCATGTTCTAAATAAATCTTTTTTCCACTTGGGTTGTTTATGTCGGGCATCCTGACACCCTGAGAACGCTAGCCAACACAAGTGATAAAGTGGTCCTGAAAAGGGGACCCCATGTATGGCAAAATGAATTGAGCAGTTTTAGAAAGGGGGTTTACATAAATGTGTAGTCAGGGCCTGAGAAATCCGTAGAGGAATTGTGAGAGTTGCTGCTCAATGATTCCTGTAACAAAAATAAGATAGCCATCTTACCCTCACTGTGAGCTCTGTTGAGCAACAGGGAAGATGAAGAGTTTTAATCCTTGAGAAAGAAAAGGCCCTGGAAAAATCTGCCTGATAATTCTAATCTTTTATGAAGGAATTCATGTCTCCATAAAACCCTAGAAACTCAAAAAATATGAAATAATTACCCAAAACTTACTCCCTTTCCGTTTCTGATGCGTGAAGTTCATTCCAATAGCCAACTCCAATTACAAGCCAGGAGGCAAGGGGCTCTTTTGCCCATTTCTACACAAGTTAGCTTTCCTGGGGACCAAGGAGTGACCTAGAAGGTTAATAAATACAAGCATACACCCAGGAGTGTATAAAAGTGGGATATGGTTGAACTGGCAGCCAGGCAGGATCCTCTATTCCCCTTGAATAAGCTACCTTCTTTATGTTCTCTACAGAGACATAAATTCCACTTTTATAGGTGCATTTATATAGAATAAACTATTTAAGGCCAGTGAGTAAAGTCATTTGCTATTAAGCCTGATGCCCCGAGCTCGATCTGAGGGACCCACACAGTGAAAGGTAGGAACAGACTGCCCCCAGATTTTCTCTGACCTCCATGTGATATACGCTCCCTCCTCCTTAGCTAATAAACCAAATGTGATAAAAAATTAAACTGTAGAAACATCCCCTATTCTAGAACTTATCTGGGGAAAAAAGTCCAAATGTACAATAGATTCCATTGGCTAGGTATTATTTTCCGTGAATTGCACTTTCCCCGTATCTATTTGCGGAGAGCTGAGCGAATAATTGAGAAAGCAGGCTGGCCTGTCTCTGTTGATGGGGTGAAACATAGGAAGGTTGCTCAAGGACAGCAGGAGCTTATACCTGAGAAAGCGTGCTGGTGACAGATTAATCCCAGTCACCACGCTGAGCCTGAGATGCTCGTGTGGGTTTTGTCTTTGGATTTCTTCTCCTTCGTAGCCTCCGGCTGTTGTGTTTTTCAGATGACTTGCCTGTTCAGACACTTGCCTGTCCTCCATCAAATAGAATTTAGTGAGACCACTCTTTGCCTCTAATGGGTAACCTAGGAGCCATCCTTTATTTAGGGCTTTCAATTATTCTCTTCAGAGTTCTCTGTGGGGTCTTGGAAGAGTGATTGGTCACGGATTGGCCATAATTTGACAGAGAGTGTGGAGGATGTGGCTGACCTGCTGGATGGAGCACTGGGGAGTAAATTCCATGTATCAGACAGAGTGTGGAAGAAAGTTTCAGAGGGCACAAAAAGTTAAAAGAACACATCATTGTATTTCTTGCTAAAATGTTTTCCTTGCCTTTGGAAGAAAAAAACATATTCCTTTACTCTCTCACTTGGGAGAGCTCCATCACTAAGCAAGAAATGTTCTAAAGGGAAGAAACTCGACGTTTTCGCTAGATGTTACTCTGTCTCTGTGTTGTGTGGGACTTCTGAAGCGACAGGATGGGAAGGACACACCCATCTCCTCTACTCACTCAAGGTAAGGCATCTACCACAGAACAAGCAAGGATTTTACCAAAGTCCTACTTGGTGAATCAGTGATTTGTGTGTGGGGGATTTACTTCTAGGAGAGAACGTGAGGGGTTGCTTAGTAGAAGCAAGTATGGCTCAGATGCAGCTGTATCACCAAAAAAGCCCAACCCTGCACAGATGATGCTACCCTGGTGCTCTTTCAGAACCTGCAGGCAGCTCTGGGGCTCTGAGACGCTCTTCTCTGGTCTTCAGATTCTCAGGGTCTCCTCCTCCACTCCACAGTCATTTTCTGTTTTAGTGCAACCTGGGAGAGAGACCTTTGTGACTTCTGTTAAGTTCCACTTTCTGAGGCATGAAATTATTTCTGTCTTGACTCTCAGGAACCTTCCCGTTCCTTCGTGAAAGTTCCCATCAGAGGAAAGCTCTAGACAGCATCCTGTGACAATCTACTCACAAATATGCTAGTGACCATTCGCTCCCAAGTCACTGCTTCCAGGAGCTTTCTGGTCACTCAGTCCCGCTACTTACTGTACACACGGATAAATATTGCACCTGCTCTTCAATCACAAAATTCAGCGCAGACATCTCCTTTATACTTTGTATTCTCTGATTCCGTTCTCCTAGTTTTCTTTCAAGATCATCCTCAAGTTTGAAATAACCTGAGAAAACCCACGGTCTTTCCAACAGGCTCTTGTCTGTCTTTCCCCGAATCTCTGTGAATAATATGCTTACTGTTCTAGCTGTATGACTAGAGAGCCTACAAATAAACGCCAGCATCTCCCTTTCAGTACTCCACCATCCCAGTCTCTAGACTTCTAATTCATCACCAACTCCTGATGAACTTTTGACAAAATATTTGTGAATTATTTTATTTTAAAAAAAAAACCTTTACTTTGACCAATGCCACTCTAGTCAACGTCACCATGAACATTTGGTTTGGTCTAATGCAAAACAACAAACAAACAAGCAAAGAACCCCGCAACTCAACATCCCCATCCCTCTCCTGCCCAAGGTTTCACTTCTTACATTAAGTGTCTCTTGCTCTGAGTGTCATTATTGTGTATAGCAGTCAAGATACAAACGTTTTCACTCTGACTTCTCTTGCCTTTTGGCTTCTACTGCTCCACCCCTGTCATCAACCAGTTGCATGGATCATGATTTCTTTGACTCTGAGGCCTTTGCACCCCACAGTCCCCCTACCAAGAATACTTTTCTTTTCTGTCTTCTCAACTCCAGGGAGTCTTCCGAGACTTCTGTGACTCAGTCACACAGATCTGTTGCATGGTCTACTTTCATAGCTCCTTGGAGCCATTGTTATCAGTGTGAGGAATTATGCCACATCCTTTCTGTCAGCACACACCCAGTCACACATAGTGGGAATTCCTTCTGCTCCCACCTCTCTCTATATAATCGATTTACTTATTAGCTGGATTCTTTAAGCACTCTCCAGAGGTGTATCAGTGTGTTAGAAGAGACTCATGTGGATGCATCCAATGACTATGCCCTGCTCCCATCACCAGAATCCTGCTTCTTTGGGGATTACATTCGATAGGCAGCACCCATTCTGCTGCTCTCAGGGAGATTGGGAGGTTGGTGATTCTAATTTAGATACCAGGTGAGTGAGGCCTCTCTAAAATTAGCCCTTAGCTGCTGAATTGAAAGTTCGGGTCTTAGCATCCTCGGCAGCTGTTCACTCATTCAGAACTCTGGCCGTGGCTTGGATGGGTGTTATTTAGGAGTGCATACATGTCCCCTAGATGCCACAGGGTAGAACTCAGAAGAAGCACATGGGACTCCAAAGCAGTATTTTGTTCCTTGGTGGGAAGCAGCTCTCTGCTATTTAAAGCCCCACTTAGAAACCCACACAACATGCCATTCCCTTCAGGGCACCACGACCCACCCTGCAGACAAAGACTCTCCAGCGACATTTCAACCTGAGTAATTATGCCTCCGTTTGGAGCTTTGTGGGGTTTTCAGCTCATGCTGAACTATTTTAAGAAGAAATTAAAGAGAATTTATCTAGCCTGTTAACTGTTTACTCTGAGGGGAAAAACTGCTTGGAGAACATGGTCGGACTGCTTCAGATGAAAACAAAGGCAGGAAGCAAAACTACCATGGCAGATGAGGGTTCTGATCCTGCAGAAACTCTGGTAGTCAGGCTGGAGGACCCTCCTCCAATGGCCTGGGTTTGTTCATAGCTCACAGTGTACACATCTCAGAAGACCTGCCTGAGAGCCAAACAGAAGCCACAAGGTACTAAATACCCTTTGTGCACAGAGGATCCGCAGCTCATGGCTATGCAGGGACTAACATGAAACCATCTCTTTTCTCAAGGTAGGGCAGCTGAGGAGCGCTCATTTGTGTCTCAGTTCCCTGTGGCATACATCTAAAGTTGGACTCTGCCCTCAGACACATTGTCTTTATTTAGTTGGTGTTTTTCCTCCTCCTCTATGTGCTTGTATGCTTCCCTTGAGTACCCAATCAATCAGACTCCCACTCAGACAAAGCTCAAGAAAACCCGACTCTGATCCCATTGAGACAAACTCGAACCACCATTCAGGTATGTCTAGGCATACACAACAATGAAACTGAGTTATACCATGGGGGGAGGGGGGGTTGGAAAGAACCATGATAAACACAAGCCACGTTACAGAAGGTTGAGCTGGGGTCCCCGAGAAGTGATAGACTACTGACTAACTACACATCTGTCCAACCTGGCCCTCGGGAAATACCCCAGAAAAATATCTTGAACACTAAGATCTGAAATCCATACTTCTAAGCAGAGGATTGGCTATGGAAAGGAATCCCAGAAGAGCCATTCCTGTGGTTCCAGATCTCTGTGTGTAGGCCACAGGAATGGCTATTTCCCTGGGGAAAGATGACACTCGAGAAGATGATGATGAAGGTGGCCCCTCGGGACCGTCTTAGCAAAAGCAGTTTTTCCCAGATTGAGTCAGCAGAAAATGATCCTTCATAAACTCTGATAGATAGCAAGAAACTCTTGTTCCAATGAGTACCAGTATCTTTCAGCATTGAAGATAAGAGTTGGGAGAAAATTAGTAATAGGCCCTTTCCCGGCTTTTCATGGCTTAGATGTTTGAAGACTCTGGGCTGTGATGATACCTGTGAGAGACTCTTACTAAAAACAAGCAGCTGTGTTTTGAAACACATTTTTCATATTTAGAGGGCATTATAAGCAAGTTCATTTTCATTTTCTTTTCAATACAAAATTAACTGCTGTGCATTTTTCTGTTGTTCGTTTGTTACTCTGCTTATCCTCAGGATCACAAGCCTAGCAACAGATATTTAAAACTAACTTTGCTAAAGGTGATGCCTCTTGCCCTAAAAGCAGCCTTATCCATGGAGCTTGGCCAACAACTATGCCAAGTTGGTGTGTGTGTGTGTGTGTGTGTGTGTGTGTGTGTGTGTGACATCACAAAGTGGATGGAGAAAATCTCACAAGACCCCACCTGTGGATGAAGAACTGCAGGCAGTTAAGGGTTCCCAAGAGTTGGAGACTCCATCTTCTCGGGGGATGCTCCCCAACATGTTACCCAATCCCAAGCAGTCAGTCCTAAAATTACATGCATGTGAACAACACTAAATGAACACAGCAAACTGTATTTATAGACATATAATGTCTATTGCCCAGAAAGCATGAATGACTGGGCCCCCTTAACAACTGCTTTTATTTTTTTCATGAACTTTACTATAGATGAGAATGAACCAACCTGGATGTTTGTGCTTCTTTGTCTTCTCTGGATGATTTGGAGGCCTTCCACCTAGTCCCATTCTTGACTCACTCCTGACCTCTTTGCACACATAAGTTCTTCAGTGCACACAAACATGGCACACAGCATGTGTATGTGTGCTTCGATGTATGTATATTTACTGCATGTGTGTCTGTGGATGTCAGAAAAAGGCATTGTATCCCCTGAAACTAGTGTTACAGGCCACTGTGAGATACCAGGAGTGTGTTGGGAATTGAACCCAGGTCTCCTGCAAGGTCAGCCAGTGCTGCTGAACCATCTCTCCAGTCCCTTTTTTGTTGTTGGTGGTGTTTTTTATAAAAAACAGTTAACAGTTATTTTCCTTCCTACACCGTTGTAAACCCCATATGTTTAGTGTCTGCACCTTAATTATTTTCTGTTATCAACAACTGTAAAGTGGTGGGCATGTAGACGCATTGTTATATTCTTGTTTATCTCCACCATGAACCTATGAACTCAGTGAAGACACTCACAAGGAAAATAATGTAGATATTTGAAGTCTAATAATTTTTAATTAATGCCTTATGGCACCATGTTGGCTATTGTTCTGGTATTAGCAGACTGATCCTTCAAATACTGATTAGTACTGCCCATCACACTTAAGTGAATCAATAAAAACAGCCTTGTTATTGATCCCATCATTATCACACAGAATATAAGGAAGCGCTCCTGTGGTCGGTCTGTTGCAATTATGCATATTCTTTCCATGAAAAGTTACTGTGAAGATCTGTCCCAGGCTGTAAGTAAGGAAAAGCAGTAGAGCTTCTGCTGCCAGTCCTATTATGAAATGAACAATGAACCCATTGAAAATAAAGATATTTTTGTCGCTGACCACTTTGGGTAATGTGAGTTTGTAGACTCAGAACTTTGACAAGGCTGTCATTTTGTATGCTTTTCAGATATCTTAAGCTAAAGAAATGTATCTTTTCCCCATCCTGCTTGACTCCAAATCAGTTCCATTTCTGCAGTAATGCCAGAGGAAAAGGCAGCATTATGGTCAACAATGTGTTTTAGGCACAGGCATTGCTGTTTTTCATTACACAAGGCACTTGGGGGTACCTGGAGTATGACTGCCAACAAAAAGAAGCCAATTCTAGTCTCACTTCCATTGATCTATGAAAGAAATAATTTCATAGACATGCTGCTATGGAGGAAGTTACACTTCCAGGATGAGGTTGATAGCGGTGTTTCTAAACAGACTTATGTGCATATAAACACTGCTCCCCAAGGTGGGTGGGCTTGCCTTGCTCAGAGAACATGTGCGCTCCAAATCTACCCAGAGAGCAGAATGGTCATGAAAATTTGTAACTGGTTATGGTATCTTCTTGTCTCCTTGAACCTATGGGAGCATACAGAACAATCATATTTCACACAACCCAGACTGTTTTCATTATTTCTTTTTTACTGAAACTTCATGTTGTAACCTAAGATGTTGCCAAATAATTGAAAGCTGTTTTCTCTGACATTAATAAAGTACGTTTAATGACAACAAAATGAATAGTTGAATACCATGAATGCATGTAAAAACATAACATATAGCCGGGCGGTGGTGGCGCACGCCTTTAATCCCAGCACTCGGGAGGCAGAGGCAGGCGGATCTCTGTGAGTTCGAGACCAGCCTGGTCTACAAGAGCTAGTTCCAGGACAGGCTCCAAAACCACAGAGAAACCCTGTCTCGAAAAACCAAAAAAAAAAAAAAAAAAAAAAAAAACATAACATATATATTTATATGTAATACAAACATAGAAGCCATTGGATTTTTTAGTCCTGAACAAGATTAATCTAAGATAAGATAATAGAATTTAATTACACCATTAAAAGTTTAGATTTATTTGTTCTATGTGTGTGAATTTTTTGTCTATCTGTCTGATTGTATATGCACCATGTGTGTGCCTGGTGCCCACGGAGGTTAGAAGAGGATGTATTCTCTCCTGGAGTTGGAGTTACAGATAGTTGTGAGCTGCCCTTTAGGTGATGGGAACCAAACTTTGGTACTCAGGAAGATCAGCAAGCACTCCTAGTCAGGGAGCCATGTCTCCAGCTTCTAATCTCCATTATATCCTAATAAAACAGAACATGACAGGAGCTTTGACAGCTCCTGAAGACTTACTTTTAAGAACTAGTGCAGTGTGTCAGGTTAGGAAACTATCATTGATTTTTTTTTGTCTAGATTTCCCTATGCCACAGAGAAGCACAGCACTCAATACAGCTACATAATGAAGCAAATGCCTCTTACTACGAAGAATATGAAGTTGCTGGCGGGACCACACATTAATACAACTATTTGGGGAAATGGTACTGTTTTCTGGTAAACTAAATATAAAATGCAGAAGTTACGTTCTGAGATTTACTGGGAAGAAATCTGACACCACAGGAAGAGGCACTGTCCCTACTAGTACTGATGCAATAAAAATTAAATCCTTCGTTATAACCAAAGTAACCTTCATCCCAACAGTGGACATTTTACAATAGTGATAAACATAAAAAAATAGGATGCTGCAATGGCCTGAATGCTCTAGGTCACCTGATAAGTTCCCTCCCTCTCCCCCCTCTCTCTTCACAGATGGCAAGAACTAAACACCTTGAGTTTTTCAGGTCAAGAGACAAAAGGAGAGACTATTACGCAGAACCCACACCACTATTTCATTTGTGTAACTATTTAAAATGGATCTGTTTAAAATCAAATCACATGGGAATGATGGAATTGATACAATGGGGAAAATAACAAGATACTGACACCAGGCTGGACTTGGCTGTGGGGTACTGAACCCTGGCCATAAGATTTTCACATGTGCATAGCTACATCTGAAGAAGTTAGCTTTTCTGAGGGGAAGGAATTAGAGACTACATATATACTGCAGTAACAGACAGTTCAACTCATGAAAAATTAAGCATTGTTTTATATGGAGCTGTGCATTTGTGTGGTCTAAAGATACATCCCCAAATCCATAATTGTCTGGCTCACTGATACATAGGAAGATGAATGGAGTCCAAGCGGGTCTGGGAGGGCAGAACCAGAGATATGTTAATTTTTCAGCTACACAAAGTACTTACAGATTTTTCTGATAACTCATATTTGCTACAAATTACCTTTCATAAACATTAAATAATTTATGACAATTTAAAAGTTTGGGTTTACTTTATGGTGATCATGCTATTTTCAAGATAAATTACATCCAGATTAATAATCAAAGTTCCCCACAACCAATATTGTATGTAGAAAAGAATTTTTGTAATCAAGAAGGGTTGGGAAGAAGCATGAGGCTCAATCCCTAGCTGAGAGTTTGTCCCTAAATTTCCCAGTGAGCCCAGGAAGCATCTTTCCCTAGACCACAGCCAGTCACCCAATCCTCCTTGTGAATGGTTGATGGCTCTGCCTTCGTCTTCTCCGAACTTTGACTGTGTTGATGTGGTGAGAACTTTGAAATCCTTTAATTCTTAAGCTCTAGGAATATTTCACACTGGATCCTTTAAGTAAAAGAAGAAGACAGAGCCCTCCCATGTACCGCAGACCAGTATCTGTGCTGATCTCAATCAGGACTCACATTAACTTAAAGAGGTCATTGTACCTTTATCCTCCCTTTATCTCTGTGCTGTGGCATGCGTTCATAAATAGTGACATGAACAGTCAAGGAAGGCTTTGTCATCCAGGAGTGTGGGGGACAGCCTTGGACAGCATGCTTGATCAATGTCACTACCGGTGTCAAGAGCTGGCCATTACTGCCCTGTAGATTTATGGCCCAGGTCAAAGCAAATTACTTTCTCTTCCTCTAGTGCTGGCTGCAGAGGGTTTTAATCTTTTTCCTATATTTTCTCTCTTGCTTGGGGTCTGGCCCTGAAGCTCACCAGTATTGTTATTTGTGTGGTGATGTCAATTAATAGGATGGCTGCCATATTAGAAACTGTCAGTTTATAAGAGATGAATCCAGTTATTCAACTAAAGGATTAATATGCCCCATATACCCATAAGTACCTTCATCATCCACATCCTTCTATGATTTTTATAGCAATTCCTGTTAATGAATATTCATCTCCCACAATGATGTCTGCTTCTGTCTCTACCATTCAGTTTCTAATGGTCCATGCTCATGACACATAATGTATTTGTAAAGTCTGTTTATTCCCTGTCTATATGCCTCAGAAGCATAGGTCTTCAGTAGCAAGCTCGCAACACACAGTGATTCTAATTCTTTTTCAATATGATCATTCTGTAAACAATTTTTTATGAATGGGACATCTATGGTGCTCTAGGACCTTCAGAACAGTGGAAATGAATGGACATGATCATGTGGTCCAACCTGTCCATGAATGAATGACGAGATGAAGGCTGGACAGGGAGCCTAGATCACACTTGGAGGAGGAAGCCAGGGCTGATTCTGTCTGTGGATTCAGACTGGTTTTGTTGACATTTCAATGAAGGCTGAAGTTGTGTGTGTGTGTGTGTGTGTGTGTGTGTGTGTGAAATTTCTCTCTTTTAATACATTTACTCATTTATTTGTATATGTGTGGATGTGAGTTGATGCTCTCATTTCTGGGTTCTAGGAATAAACAAATGAACTTACATCCCTGGCAGGGCAACGAGCAAGCCTTTTACCAAGGAGTCATCTCTCCACTACAAATCTCTCTCTTTTCAGTGTATCAGGAGGACTCATCAAAGTGTGAGTTCACCTGATCTTCGATAAAGGAGCTAAAAGTATACAATGGAAAAAAGAGAGCATCTTCAACAAATGGTGCTGGCAAAACTGGATGTCAATCTGTAGAAGAATGAAAATAGATCCATATCTATCACCATGCACAAAACTCAAATCCAAATGGATTAAAGACCTCAATATCAGTCCGAACACACTGAACCTGATAGAAGAGAAAGTGGGAAGTACTCTACAGCACATGGGCACAGGAGACCACTTCCTATGTATAACCCCAGCAGCACAGACACTAAGGGCATCATTGAATAAATGGGACTCCCTGAGGCTGAGAAGCTTCTGTAAAGCAAAGGACACTGTCACTAAGACAAAAAGACAACCCACTGACTGGGAGAAGATCTTCACCAACCCTGCTACTGACAAAGGTTTGATCTCCAAAATATATAAAGAACTCAAGAAACTAGACCGTAAAAGGCTAATCAACCCACTTATAAAGTGGGGCACTGATCTGAACAGAGAATTCTCAACAGAAGAACTTCAAATGGCCAAAAGACACTTAAGGTCATGCTCAACTTCCTTAGCAATCAGGGAAATGCAAATCAAGACAACTTTAAGATACCACCTTACACCTGTCAGAGTGGCGAAAATAAAAAACACCAATGATAGCCTTTGCTGGAGAGGTTGTGGAGAAAGGGGTACACTCACCCATTGCTGGTGGGAATGCAAACTTGTGCAACCACTCTGGAAAGCAGTGTTTCGGTTTCTCAGGAAATTCGGGGTCAGCCTACCCCTGGATCCAGCAATACCACTCTTGGGAATATACCCAAGAGAGGCCCTATCATACAACAAAAGTATATGCTCAACTATGTTCATGGCAGCATTGTTTGTAATAGCCAGAACCTGGAAACAACCTAGATGCCCTTCAACGGAAGAATGGATGAAGAAAGTATGGAATATTTACATATTAGAGTATTACTCAGCTGTAAAAAACAAGGACTTCTTGAATTTTGCATACAAATGGATGGAAATAGAAAACACTATCCTGAGTGAGGTAAGCCAGACCCAAAAAGAGGAACATGGGATGTACTCACTCATATTTGGTTTCTAGCCATAAATAAAGGACATTGAGCTTATAATTCATGTTCCTAGAGAAGCTAAATAAGAAGGTGAATCCAAAGACAAACACATAGGCATCCTCAGGAATATTAACCTTCATCAGGCGATGAAAGGAGACAGAGACAGAGACCCACATTGGAGCACCGGACAGAAATCTCAAGGTCCAAATCAGGAGCAGAAGGAGACGGAGCACGAGCAAGGAACTCAGGACCACGAGGGGTGCACCCACACACTAAGACAATGGGGATGTTCTATTGGGATCTCACCAAGGCCAGCTGGCCTAGGTCTGAAAAAACATGGGATAAATCCGGACTAGCTGAACATAGCGGACAATGAGGAATACTGAGAATTCAAGAACAATTGCAGTGGGTTTTTGATCCTACTGCACGTACTGGCTTTGTGGGAGCCTAGGCAGTTTGGATGCTCACCTTACGAGACCTGGATAGAGGTGGGCAGTCCTTGGGCTTCCCACAGGTCAGGGAACCCCGATTGCTCTTCGAGCAGATGAGGGAGGGGGAATTGATCGGGGGAGGGGGAGGGAAATGGGAAGCGGTTGTGGGGACGAGGCAGAAATCCTTAATAAATAAATAAATTTAAAAAAAAAAAAAAAAAAAAAAAAAAAACAAAGTGTGAGTTCAGTTTCTCCTAGTAGCTAAGTCTCAACTTCTAATCCATCATTAATTTTCTTCATCTTTTTCTAGTCCATTTTGTTACTCTGGAGTTCACTGTTTCCTTCTACATTTGGATTCTAAACTCTAGGCTTTTCGTGAAAGCCATCTCCCACTAAAGCACAGAACGCTTCACTTTGAGTACCTATTGTCCCAATGACTCCATGAAAGTTGTAAGTTCTCTGCCTGGACTCTATCTCGTCACTAGGGATTTTCATCACTGTTTTTGCTCTATGGGTTCTTTGTGCTCCATCATGATATAATATAATTTCCTTTGGAAACGCAAGTTTATTGTGTTTCTACGCTATTACTATGAGACAGTCAGTCTTGTGACGCTGCTGAAGTAGCAGTAACCAACTGGAAGTCCTCGTCTCTGTGAACCCTCACTGTCAAGTAAGAGAGAGAAAGATGAGATAAATGGAAGTGGCCAGCAAGATGGCTCAGCAGTAAAGGAGCCTGTTTCCCAGGCTGATGACCCGAGTGTCTACCCCAGAATTCACGTGGGAGAAAAAGATAAATAAAATGATAAGATTTAAAAAAAAACTACAAGAAAAAGTTGCCTGCACACCAGTGAAAGGTTACATAACCAAGAACACTAAGTAGGGTGATCAGGGGAGGGGCCACCCTTCCTGGGAGAAGATTGAAGAAGCAAATGAATAAGATAAAAATATATTGTATGGGATTCTCAAAGAATTAATTAAAAGAATCAGACACAAAAATTGAGGGATCAAAGATATTTTTAGAGGATGAAAAATGTAAAGGACCAGAGGAGTTCAGATTCCTAACGTGTGTAATAATCAGAGCTGCTTTGGGGTTCTTCTGTTTGTTTATCTGCATTTATGTCTATAATCCTATTCTCGAAAGGACCTGTGACCGCAATTAAGCAGAGACAGCGGGCTCAAGAGCAGCAGCACTCCAAAGAGAAGGAGATGCTGGCTCCCAGAAATCCTCCCCCTTCCTTCGGTGCTGAGCCGCTATCCCAACAGGCTGCTTCTTGCTAGGAAGGAATTCATGCAGCTTGTTTACAGTTCTCAAAGCTCATTTCTTTCCTTGTCACTCTAACCTCTATAAAAATGACTGCAAGAGGATCATCACCATCGCAGGGCTTTACAGAGGAGAAATTGAGGCTCAGAAAAGGCAAGTGGCTTACAGAGTGTCACATGTCTCCTCTACTGCCAGAACCATCCCTAACTCGTGATCCCAAATTTCATAATCCAGTTGTGTGATTAACTCAGATCAGCTCCAACAGTGGGTGCATCTTGCAAAGCTAGCACTGCAAATATGCATTGAGGTTTGTCCCTACCCCGTCATCATCCAATCAGGAGTTCCCTTCCCTATGCTCCCTCATCAGCCAATCAGGAGTGAGTTCCCTTCCCTGTACTGCATTATCTTATTAATGCACCTATTTATTTACTTGTGCATGTGGGGCACCACGCCACATGTGTAGCAGTCAGGGGACAACTTTCAGGGTTGGTTCTATTATCCAGCACATGGGCTTCAGGCATCGAAGGAGGTCATCAGGAGTAATAGCCTAAGCCTCCTCACTTCCCATCCCATTCTGATTCATGATGCGTTTTGCAGACTCAGTTCTCTGACCTAGTTATTCTCTAGTTTCCAACCCCCCCACTAGCACTCATAAATCTTGGGGTGAGTTACCCAAAATTCTTAGGAAGCTTTTTCTCAAAATAAATACTATAGGGTCCGGAACTTAACGGAGACCTCCTTGTCCTGGTGGGTAGCTCCTGGGAAACCACAGCTTTTAAGCAGTTTCTTGGATGATATAAAGGCTATCCCATGGGCTAGCCCTGGAATCACCATACTTGGAGTACTGAGTCACAAACTCTGTCATTGCTCCTCAAATCCCAGAAACCTGAAGCCGAGAACCCTTTTCTGTGGAGGTTCTTCTCAAAAGATAAATTGATCTCCAGTCTTGGAAAAATAAACGTCACAAGTTTTCTCATCCTGGATTCTACAGAAAATTGTTGATGTGTAGAGGACACAAAGTATAAGTGGAACCATATAGAAAACAGTGTGGCTGATGTAAAGGGGCAGAGAAGTAGCAAGGAACGGAGGAGACTCTGTTCAAGGCACATTTCAACCTTGAAAATGACCTGATATGACCCAACATGATACAATGAAATTAAATGACACCTTGAATTTTGCAGGGAAATGAATGGAGCTAGAAAACATCATTTTGAGTGGGGTAACCCCGACACAGAAAGACAAGTATCCCAGGTACTCACTCATAAGTGGTTTTTAAACACACAGCAAAGAAAACCAGCCTACAAATCACAACCCCAGAGAACCTAGACAACAATGAGAAGCCTAAGAGAGACATACATGGATCTACTCTACATGGAAAGTAGAAAAAGACAAGATCTCCTGAGTAAATTGGGAGCATGGGGACCTTCAGGATTGTTGAAGGGGAGGGGAGAGGCAGGGAGGCGAGCAGAGAAAAAAAATGTAGAGATCAATAAATATCAATTAAAAAGAAATTAATTTAAAAGATAATATGAGGGCCAGTGTCGTGATGGGCCAGCTTGCTGACAAGCCCGAAAACGTGAGTTCACCTCAGGGACTCGTCTAGGGAAGGGTGAGAACTAACCTCTCCAAACAGCAGGCATGCCTTGGTATGTTCTCTCTCTCTCTCTCTCTCTCTCTCTCTCTCTCTCTCTCTCCCCCTGCCTCTCCCTCTCCCTCTCCCCCCCCCCTCTCTCTCTCACACACACACACCATTTTGTTCAGTAAGAAAGTGGCCCTATAGTAATAGCTTGGCAGGATGGCCAATACAGTACTCAGTTCTGGAAAATAAGTCATTTTATACAAAACGTAAACAAAGCATAAAGTCATTTTAGGTAAAGCAGCTCAATTGCCTTAGAAGTTGCTTTCAAAAGGACAAGGGCAGGACAGTCACCAAGCAGCATCTTCCTCTCTAGCAGATAAAGGCTGAAATAAACTCCACTTCGTATGACCGCAACAGAGTAGAGAGTGAATGTGACCCATTGATGCCCTTTAGCGGCCATCTATCTACCTGGAGAAGCTAATACTTAATGAAAGGTCATATGTGGGTGAGTGCATGTGTTTATGTGCATGTATGTGTATCTGTGTGTATGTATGGGCATGTCTGTGTACATGGGTCTGCATATGTGTATGTATGGGTGTCTGTCTGTATGTGTCTGTCTGTGTATGTCTCTTTGTGTATGTATATATATATGTGGGTGTGTGTTTGTGTGGGTGTGTGTTTGCCTATGTGTTTATCTATGTGAGTGTGTGTGGAGGGGTATTGTTCTCTCAGTAGTGGGAGGCTAAGGGATAGGATTTCCAATGGACCAAACAGACCCGAGAATACAAATATCACTGTGCTCAACTCACAATGTGATTACAGAACCATTTCCATTGGGGAGAAGAGGCAGATGCTGTCACGAATTTTAACACCGTGTGTAACAAAAAGAGGCCTGTGGAAAAGAGAGGCCCTTATACCTCGGACACTAGAAGTAGTCTTGATCCTTAGCCCCGTTTAGCCGCATATGACAGAAAGTGAACTCAACTTACTTCCACGCACTCTGAATGTAGCTGGGCCTGTGCTTGGGGAGATACTGCTTCCAGGATCTCAAACCCACACACTTCTCTTCCATTCTCTTCCAGCTCCGCAGCTTTGGATTGGTCATCCACTTCTTTATTACAATTCTTCCATCTGTTTGGTAATATGGACAAAGAAATGTCAAGCACACATGTAGCTCTCAAGTTCCAGTCTAGAATATTCCCTATAATGTTAGGCTGTCTGTGTATCTTTCCCAGAAAGAAAAAAAGTCTTACTGCATCCCTGACTGCTGGTTAGTGATCACTCCTGTGGCCTCCTTGGGGACAGTGTGTAGTGAGGAAAGGGCTCGCAAACAGGACACAGGGTAGACCAAAACAACAGAGTCTGGCAGAGACTTTTTCTGTATGCTTAAGTGCTTCTGACTTTCAATTAGGATAGATCACATCCCAAGCTCCAGCAAATACAACTTAACTATGCTCTACTTTTAGCTCTTCAGTTCATGATGGGACAGTGTCAGTTGGTGTGCCCACACTTGCAACAAACAACGCTATTGCTGTAGGGAAGAATGTGAGCCCACCGGCATCAGATGGCCTGTTTGGAAAAGCCCCACTGCTTACAGAAGCATGCCCACAAGCTCCATGGTTTCTTCTGTTGTGTATATTACTGCCCCTCATAAAGAGAAAACAGTGACAGACCAAAGAAGTGACTTGACCTGAGTCCAGCATACTGAATCAGTGGTTGTATTGTTTCCTTACGGGAGCACGGGGGAGAGTGACAGAAGAACATGAGTGCCTTGGGCAACTCTGTCACCAAAAAGCCCACTGCATCATGGGTGAAAACAACTCACAACCCGAACTAGTCAACCACATGCCTTTGATCTGCTAGCAATCTCCAAGACCACATGAAGAGAGAACGGGGTTATTACATGGAGCTAAGGGGAGGGACAGTGGGTCACTATAATCTCAAAGGAGTCCAATGACCTGCTCCTCTCTCTGTAAAAAGGACAGAGAGACTTGATTCTACAGACGGCTCATGTGGATGACCACAGATACTCAGATAGTGGCCATCATGTCTTCCCTGGACAATAGCATTCCCCCAACCCCCAGAATGTAGAGGCAACTAAAATCATCACATTCTTGCTCATTCATGAGTAATTTCATATAACCACAGATGGGGGTCTTACAGAAGGCTACTGTGTTGGAATATAGTTTATTTAAAATATGAATAATCCATACACTTTATAAATTCATGATATACTTCAGTGTAACCCAGCAGTAAAAACAAGGACACTCTTCAGACCCAGAGTCTGGAGAGGAGGCAGAACTTCTCAAGGCTCTGGGTGATGGCTCTTGCTGTAAAGGCATTTTAAAATCTCTTTCCATACAGCCATATGGACCACAGGGTAGCCTCCCTCCTCCAATATCCTCTTATTGACTTATGTCTGGATCAGGGTTTACAGCACTCTTAATTTGTTTTCTGGTTTTGGATGTGGGATGGGGGATTATGTTATGATGGATGTGGGATGGGGATTACATTCTGAGGTGACCCATTTCATCAGCCTCTATTTATCTTCATGCAGAGCCGTCCAGCCAACAAAACTCAGAGGAAGATAGAATAATCCCCTAGGCAATGAAGTCTCCAGGATATTCAGCAATTCTCGGCATAAGAGGTAAGGAGTCTCTGCCAGGCAGAGGTAGAAGATATGGTCAATAACTGGCATTTATTTATGACAATACTAGAAAGATGGTCCAGATCAGTTATTTTTTAAGGTTGTTTAGAAATGCATGGCATTGTCTTTTATGAGCACTTGGTATGAGAATAAAGGCACACCATCGCATTGGAAACCAGCGCTTCTGCCTCAAGCTGCGCTTGGGAGAGCTGAGTCAGTCTAATAGCTTAAGCAGAAATCATTGCGTGAGAGGCGGTTGGCACAGCTTAAAGAACTCCAGCACCTGGAGGAGAAAGTCGCCCATTCAAAGGACGTTTCCCCTCCCCTTTCCATCATCCATCCACCCAGGCTTTGAAGCTGGAGATAATCTGTGGAATTTCACAATGCTGACAAAGAGACAGCCTTCCTACTGGGATTGTACGCTGAAAGCCTCCAGCATTTGAACATGGATTTGTTCTCTCGCAAAAAGAATAATTGCTGCTCCTAGATTGTCGTCTTCTTTCCATTTTTTTTTCTGTATGCTTGTTTAAACTTTTTGATGCATATTTCTACAAACATTTGAATTTGGGGAGATTATCCACAAAACAGCTTTGTGCGTACATTTTATGTCTTGTTCAAGTCTGGAGAGAATATTGATCCTAGTAGACTGAGTTTTTTGAGGAAGACAGATCTAAACAGCCCACAGATGTCAACCCACAAGTATCGTGGGATTTCAGCCAGGTGCAGCAGTGTGCACTGGCAATCCTGGCAATTGGGAGGTCGAGGCAACAGATCATCACACTTGAGGCCAGTCTGAGCTACCCAGGGAGATTCTGTCAAAACAATGAAATATCATGGCACATGAGGGGAATTATGAGAGAGACTAAATGCTGATTGTTTAGAGGAAGGAATTATCAAAAGCTCCCAAGTTACAGATAGCTAAGGAGAGGACAGTTTGTAAAACTGCCCCATGTTCATAGATGCAGAAAAAGATTATGAGCACCTCCACCGTTTCAGCAGAGTCCAAGGAGGAAGAGGAAGAGGAGGAAGAAGGTCTGGAAGTTGTGTTTTCACCCCAGGGACTCAAAAATAAGTCACCAAGTCATGGTTGGGATGCTTTTCTTCCTCTTTTAGTTTTATATTATTTTTTATTTCTGTTTGCGTGCACACACACACACGAGTACAGTGCCCACGAAGGTTAGATGAGGGCACCAGACCTTCTAGAGCGGGAGTCGAAGACAATTGTCAGGCTGCCCATGTGATTGCTGGGAACAAAAGTCTGGTCCCTGGAAAAACACCAGCTAACTGCTGAGCCGTCCCTTCTGCCATTCTGGTGTAGTCCTCAAGGCTACTGTGGGATCCATTTGTTCAAATTTCCTCCTAAAAATTAGAAAAGTAAATTTCTAAACCAATGAATAAAACAGTAGCAGGTTCCCAGCAAGACTCTGTTGGGAGTTCAGATGTTTTGAGCAAAGGTGAAGTGCTAAATGCGGTGGGAGGAGGAGCCAGTCACCCTACAGTTCTGTGCTGACGGCCTGGATGGATCTGCTCTCTCCAAAGGGGCGAGCATGGTTCGGCGCATCAGGACCAAGGTGCAGGGTCTGTTGGATATCAAGTCCTAACAAAGCCACCCACATCTTTTCTTAAATGTAGGAGCTTTTTCTTTTTATCTCAGGTATACTAATTTGTGAAGTACCCTCTTCAAAGAGCAGACATCACCATGGAGACAAAATGGAGAAAACGTTGTCATTAGAGTCCATCAGTACTTTGCTGTTTTGCCAATTGAGTTAACATTATGTTGTTTTTGAAGAGGTAGGGGTGTGTGAGAGAGAGTGTTAGTGTGTGTCTGTCTGTATGTGAGTGTGTGTGTGTGTGTTTTTGTGTGTGTGGAGTATATTGTGTGTCTCTGTGTGTATTTGTGTATGTTTGTGTGTGTGTGTATATACGTAGCCTTTCCAGTCTTTTAAGAGTTACAGAGATATACCATATTTTATACTTGCTGATATTTTTTGGGAAAAAAACTTACTCACAAAAGCATTAAAAGAGAAAAATTAGGAATTAGATTTAGCTGTTGATATTTTATCAAGATTATAAAAGTCCCTAAGTAGCTTCCTACCCCAGGTTTCTTTGTTTGTTGAAATTATCTTCAATGTTTGTCAAAACATTAAATACTGATGTAACCCAGGATAAGACATGTTGTCCACAGAACACAGATGGGCAACAGGAATCGGCACTGTCACTGGGGGAGGGGGAAGCTACGCAACTGGGGGAGGGCTGTGAAGAGAATGCCGCTCATCCTCCTTCCACACTCACTTGTAGTCTCTAGTCTATGCGGGAGTCAGCCAGCAACCCACCGGATCTCCTGGTGTCATGGCACCAGATTGTTGGAGCAAACAGAAGAAATCAAAACACATCTATAGGACTTTCTGAGTTTGTCTTTGCTGACAATCAGTTTAAACTTTTAAAGAGTCATTCTATCTGCAGAGCAAACTCTGGAACTTGTGTCTCATCTTAACTTCCAGGGGACCATTTCCCCATCTCATTCCAGAAGGGTGGAGAAAGACATGCCTGGTCTATGGGAAGCAATTACTGTGTCACTGGCAGCAGACAGTGAGGTCATTGACCTCGTTAAAAGAGAAGCAAGCATAGAGACAGGAGCCCTGCAATTGTCTTTGAAAACAATTCTCATAAACATTTCCAGAAATACATAGCATTGTTTTGGTTCCTTCTATTCAGCCAGCAAACGACCATTTCTCCAGTCAGCGCTGGGGAAATATAGACACTGCATATGGGTTTCTGTTTGTTTAGCTGTTACATGGGATCCACTGGCGTCTGCATGAAACTGTATTTGTCCAGCAGATACTGGAAGTCTACATCTTATGACAAAGAAAGAAAGACAACATTCTTCTCACAAACAAACATGTCTGCATTCCCAATCTTATGGAAGGCTATAGTCTTCAATTCTGAGATTCCTCAGTGAGGGACTGATACCCGAGGTCTAGAAGTATCTCTTTCTTCTTCTTGAGTTCCCCTACCAGATCTCCATATTGTTCTGTAGAGAGTTAAATCACTCGCTGTCAAGGTAATTGCTGTTGGTAAGGTTTGACGTAGCCCTTTCCAGTTAAAGAGACATATTTACTTTGTCATATAAAGCATGTGGGACCTCTTTCCCCTGCAGCAGGCTGCTAGTAAAAGTTTCTCTCCTCACTAAATGTCTGGAGATACTTGTAAATGCGTCCTCATCAGTAAAAGGTTGAACCCTTTATCCTATCTGAGGCTTAAGAACTGGAAGGGGGGTGCATACAGATCTAACAGAAAGTGGACAAGGAGATGGCTTTCACTTCAACAATTAACTTAACATGGAGCTGGCTTTTTCAGGCCCTCTTGCCTTCCCTCTCTTTCCTTCCAGCCTCTTAGCCTGCCTAATGAGGTTTTATTAGAGCTGGCAGAAGGAAAGTGGAGGCTTTTACCTGGAACATAGATTAATCGCTGCTGAACACAGAAGGAACCCTTTTAGTTCATAGCAACCACAGGCTCTTCATTAGGGCACACGACTGACTAAATTGGTTTGCAGATGGCAGTGTCTCTGGTATTGAGTAAAGTCAGCAAAAGGGAGCACATTGCCTGTGAAGAACACACTAAAAACTAGCATTGGTAGCCATCTCTCTAGCTGTTCGTGGTCTCTATATTTGTAGCATAGAAGCTGTGAGCTATTTGTGAGATACAGATGCAAGAGCAAACACTGTTGAATATACCGTACATATCTGAGAGCTACAGCATCTGCTACCAGTGCTGTATGTAAGATCCCATCAATTCTCTCTCCCTCTCTCTCTCTCTCTCTCTCTCTCTCTCTCTCTCTCTCTCACACACACACACACACACACACACACACACACACACACACACACACGGGTTTTTTCTTCGAGACAGGGTTTCTCTGTGTAATAGCCGCTTGCTGTTCTGGAATGCAATTTGTAGACCAGGATGGCCTCGAACTCACAGAGACCTGCATGCCTCTACCTCCCAAGTGCTGGGATTAAGGTGTGCACCACCACCACCCAGCCCATGAATTTTATTTCAGAGGTGAAGATACTGAGCTCTAGAGGACTAAGGGTCCCATGGGTAAACTAAGACTCAAAACTGGAATAGAACTCAAATCTTCAGAATTCATACCATAGTGACCTGACGTGGCAGCTGGGAACACACTAGCGGCCCCTTTACTACAGTGACCCTCTATGTTCTTAAGCATGTAAGGGAAAACATGACAAAAGTCTGTGAGGCCTAATGTTCGTCATCAACTTAACAGAATCTAGACTCAGCTGAGAGATGGCCTTGGGCCATGGCCGTGGGGATCATTTAAATTGCATTGATTAAAGTGGGAATATCTGCTCACTGTGGTCTGTGGCATTCATTACCAGGAACCTGGACTGTGTAAATGGAGAAGGAGGGAAAGCTGCCCAGTGCTGTGCACCCATCCCTGGGTTCCAGCTTGCGCATGTGATGTAGCCAGTGGTTTCAAACTCCTACTGTCTTGATCTCCCACCATGATGCTCTGCACCCTTCAGCTGTGAGCCAGAATTCTCCCTCAGACCGACTCTGTCACGCTGTTTTGTCATACAACAGGGACAGGAAGTGAGACAGATTAGGAAGAGCAAAGCCACAGTGACTAAGGTTTCCCTTTCAGGAGCTGTAGCAAGCACCAAGTTGTCCGCCAGATCGCTTCCCTCACCCCTCACCAGGCACTACTGCTCTCTGCATATCACAGAGAAGAAACTGAGCTGAGATGGGTTGAATCGGTGCCCAGGGCCTTCCAGAGACCTTTGTGACACTGGAAACAAGGACTATCTAGGAGGCACTCCTTAGGGCTGCACTTCAGGTTCATGAATATACACATCGTTAATGATAACTCACATCATATACACATCATACACAAATACCACACAGACAAACACACCGCATACACACATACCCACCACACACACACACAAATACATACATACATAGAATACCCCCCACACACATACACCACACACACCCCATTCCAGCCCCCTCCCACATATACACAGTCCAACAAATATGCACAAAAACAATCACAGAAAAAATCCTAGAAGACCCATATAAAATTTGTAACTATTTCTCCCCAAATTACAAATGATTTTATTGAGACAATATCATTATCACACTGCATACTTCTTATCTGAGTTCCCCTCTGCCATGCATCAGAATGTCCTGAGAAGGAGATTCACTTTTATGACAAATCTATCCATTAGACTAGTTTTCATCCAAGACAAAAAAAAAAGAAAGAAAGAAAGGAAGAAAGGAAGGAAGGAAGGAAGGAAGGAACTCAATCTGCAGGGAGTGGCCTCCTACATTGCCTGTTTAGTTCTGTTAGCTCTTACTTCAGCTACCTATCAAATGTGATTCCTTCCCTCCAATTACACTGACAAACTTTCTAAAGTAACATGGATGGATTGGTTTCTGTATTCCTTTCATGTTCAAGCACAGGTGTGGGCATCGCCCAACAGAGAACCTGTTTGAAGGGGTGGGATAAACATGATTTCCAGCTTAAGCACAACATCTATCTATACAGGGATGGAAGCTGGAAGAGGCTGCTGCTGTTATTTTAGGGTGACATAAATTAATATCCAAACTTGTTGGGAAATTAAATCCTTGGTTTATGCTATGTTTTAAAAGTGTGAAGTTTATCACCAAAATGTAAGACTGGCTTTCTCATGGGCTGAAGGCTGGAGACTTTCCAAACTATAAATAGGGATTATGAATGTGTAGTTTTGTAGCAACAGACTTTCCTGTTATTTCCCTTATGACTGTGGTGGGACTGTTTAAGATGTAATCCATGGGACATGTGCCAATTAACTCAATGTTAGGATGAGTTGAAATCGTGAAGTTTTGCGACTCAGAAGATTCTAGGTGAATTCTGTCTATTAGAATGAATATAATGATATTTGGGTGGTGGGAAAACAGAAGCCTTACAAATGCATTCACTAGAGGCTAGAGCAAGCCAGACTCTAGCCGAGGGGTTGATGAGAAGAGTGGAGCGTGCCTCCACCACTTCTCTTTTGCGGTTTATAACTTACTAACTCCAGTCTCCATGTGTAATACACAGCCTACGTTCCAAGGATCAATAGAAAGCCCATTGCCCCAAATATAGACATGATTTCTTTCTACACCACAGTAATGTACAACTCATTCCATATATGGCAGCCAAAGACTAATTGATTGGGAAAGGATTTCTGAGTGTGGCTGGACACAGCTGGATAGAAACCTAAGCCTAAGTAGGGTGTCTTCTCACAGTGCTTAACATAACAGATGAGAAGCTGCAGACGGGAGAATGCAGGAAAGGCCATTTCAGCCAAGATCCGACGTTTTAGAAGATGGATGTCTTACAACCATCATCTGCATCTCTCTCTCTCTCTCTCTCTCTCTCTCTCTCTCTCTCTCTCTCTCTTCTCTCTCTTCTATGCCTGTCTATATTTTGGTTTCTCTCACTTTCTCTCTTTAGCTTCTTTCATTTACTCTCTCCTGGTTTTCGCTTATTCTTATGCCCCCTTTGTCCCCACACTCTCTCCTTCTCTAGCTCCTTCTCTCTCCTTTGTGTCCACTGTGGTATATTTCTAATGGATGGAAAAATACTTGTACAAATCCTTAATTTAAACTTCACTTCTGCCCACATTCCAGTACACAAAGCACTCTAAGTATTGTTTTCTTCCACAGTGAGTGTTTGTGTTTCAGGCTGAGTACAGAGACCTGAATACAGACGGAGTATGGGCTTGAACACAGAGACAAGCTGGTTTAGTCTTATTTTTCTTCTCTCAGAATAAAATGGTGGGAAAGCATATGTCAGCTGGTGGAGGCCTGACCCAGCCACTTGCAGAATCCCTAGCCCCTCGTACCCTCTAACTTCGCTGTCTGTGAGCCCTCCCCACACTCTAGGTAAACATCTCTTCCCCATTCAGTGCTGGAAAAAAGGTTTGTATTTCAAATAGCAGCAAAATAGCTCAAGAAGATTGTTTCACTTCTGTTTATACCAGCTCGTTCCTCTTCTAGCTAAAGCTGTGGCCACATGGTTTATTTTTCATGCTTTTCCTGGAATACCATGGGAGCAAGAGTCAGCCGACTCAGCACATCCTACACCAGAGTAGTGACATCAAATAGAAAGCTGGGACCTTAATAGCCAAGGGCGATGAATAGCAGATACTCACGGCCATCCATCTTTTCCACCAGATTATTGCACAGGGGTGGGCAGGGGTTGTTGCTCTGGGAGTGAATTTCCCTTGGAATTTCTAAGATGTGTGTGCATTCCTTTTAGTTAAGAGTCTTACCCGGGAACTATTTCCTTTCTTTCTACTTTCATGTATTTGTTTTTTGAAGCTACCACATTTGGTGTTTATTTTAATATTCTATACAATGATCTTATGTGTGACAATTTTTATAAAAATTCTGTCCGTCAAATGTACTACTTGTTTCCAAACCCAGGGCAATGGAATTGGAAACTGACAGTCATGGGAAGGGGTGCAGAGGAACTGAGAGGCAGTAGAAAAATAGAGATGAGGGAAGGAGAGAGGTGGGAAGAGGGAGGAAAAGGTGAGTGAAAACTTGAGTTTGGATAGAATGTCTTTTTAAATCTTTGCTTCATAACTTCATTTGATGCACATGTTAGTGAAAAAAACGGTCTCAAAGTGTTTCTTAGGCTACAGAGTAGATCCATTATCATATCTAATAAGGATATTGTACAGATTAAATAGTAAGATAACAAATGTTTTGAATTTAAACAAATTATTACATCAGTTATAAATAGGTCTATGTGATACTAAAAAATAATCCAAAGAGTAACTGTGTCTCTAAATAGCATTCCTGACTTCATATCAGTTGTATTTTAGTGGTTACACTTCAAAGTCATAAATGTGCAAAAAGTATAGCTTGCCTCCTTAAGTAGTAAAAATACAATTTTCACCTCCCCAAGAAATCTAGAGATAGCTTCACTCACTTGTACTTAGAAAGATTTGTGCCAGGGTATTTATTAGGCAATGGCAAAATCCTGCAAACAGTTTAAATATCCCACAGCTGAGGTATGATAACATATTATGAATTTATGGATCCTCTTTACATACTGAGAATAATGATGTAAACAAATATAGGACTGTGAAGTGATCTCAGATAGGAGAAGCTTCTTAAATTGTGGATTTTCTCTCATTTGTTCTGAGAACAGTCATATACTCAGGTCACACATACACATATCAGAGAGAGAGAGAGAGAGAGAGAGAGAGAGAGAGAGAGAGAGAGAGAGACATAGAGGTGGAGAGAGAGAGAGAGAGAGAAAGAGAGAGAGAGAGAGAGAAAAGAGAGACATCAACAACATTATTTGTCATTGAATAATGACATGAATGTTCTGAAAAAAAGGAATAGACGGACTAGACACAAAAATAAATTAGAAAAATAAGAATATTACAATCTAGTCTTTGGTGTTGTTTAAAATCTGTGTAATGCTTCTTTGACTGCTATACTAGCACTCCACACAATAGGTAGAACATCCAAACCTGTAAACAAACAGCTCACTCTAGGGAAATACTAAACACAATCTATCAAAGTACAGATATCTATTATATGATAGGGCCAGCAAATCAGCCCCCTCCCCCACCACGCAGGTCAACTAAAGCCAGTTACCCAGACACTAAGTGTCGTGAGGAGGCAGCTGGCTGTAGTTGCACGGTAGTTGAAATGGCTCAGATAACTGGAAAGTGGTACCAGCCGATTGCAATCTCACTAGCCGCCTCCACTTTCTCTGAAACTGTTGAGTTCCTATGGTTCCTACAGTGGAAGGGGACTGAACATCCCATTCCCGGCAGATTGGTTGTGATGAGTTGTTGGTTGTGAGGCAGCAAATGGAGGAAGTGAGCTAACAGCCCTCAGTTGTGGGTGGGAACACTGATAATAAATGGAACCTATGTGCCAAATACAAATTCTATTCCTTCAGGACATTTGATTCAATTAGTTAAATCAAAGAAAAACAAATTCAGAATTTTCTAATTTTCATGAGTCATCATAAAGCATAAATACAAGAATTTGTGAATCATGAATTCTGTTGAAAACGCCTACAGCATCAATTAGCTGTCAATTATATATTATCTTTAATAGAAAGTTAGTTATTTCATAATACACTTTTGCAAGAGACACTCTTAATCCGTTTCCAATTGATTATACCACCCAAGACTCAGCTGAATTACTGCTAGATTTAAAGAATTTAAATGTCTATTCAGTATCTCATGCTGTCTGCACTGGGAAGTCATCACCATTGGTTGCCCACTGATACCTCCTCTCGCTCTTAGGTTCCTGTCAAGTACAGTATAGGAGGAGGCCACTTGTTGGTTTCCTGAATGCTCAGCCTTGAAATAATCACACAGAAACCGTATTATACAAATCACTGTTTGACCCATGAGCTCTAGCTTCTTATTGGCTAGCTCTTACATATTAATTTAATACATCTCTATTAATCTGTGTATTGCCAAGTGGCTGTGGCTTACCAGGTAAAATTTCAGCATTTCTGTCTCCAGCAGTGGCTCCATGGCTTCTCCTCCCACCTTCCTTCTGACAGCATTCCATTTAGTTTTCCCTGCCTACCTAAGTTCTGCCCTAACAACAGGTCACACCAGTTTCTTTATTTATCAATGGTAATCACAGAATACAGAGGGAAATCTCACATCAGTACAGTGCTTGATATGACCAAGTAATTAGTCTTAGTTGGGGTTCTATTGCTGTAAAGAGACACCATGACCACGACAACTCTTGTAAAGAAATAAAATTAATTGGGACTTGACTACAATTCAGAGTTTTGTTTCAATATTGTCTTGCGAGAAGCTTGACACACAGACAGACATGGTACTGGAGAGGTAGACAAGAATTCTACATCTTGATCTGCAGGCAATAGGAAGAAAGAGTGACACTGGACCTGGCTTGAGCATTTGAAAACCTCTAAGTTCACACCTAGTGACATACTTCCTCCAACAACAACTTCAACAAGGCTAGACTTTCTAATAATGCCACTCCCTACAAGACTATTGAAGGCATTTTTATTCAAACCACCAAAGCCATGGACTCTAACTCTCTGAAATCATAAGCCCTAAATAAAATGTTTTCTTTTATAAGTTGCCTTGATCATGGTGTCTTATCACAGCAATTGAAATGTAGCTAAGACAACTCTGACTATTCAACATGACATACTATTTTTGCCTTCTTGGCAGGATTTCTTCATCCCCAGTTTGCCTGCATGGCTGTCAATCCCTTCTAATCTTACTCAGTGCACACTGGCAGCCTCATACCCACCACTCGACCTGACCCTCACTGCTTGCTTAATTCCACAACTGCACCTTTAGGCCCAGTCAACTTCATGGGCAAAGGCACTTCCTGTCCAGCCATTCAAAACAAAATCCAGTTTGCAAACTCCACAACCATCAGAACATGAGTCACCGAAACAACAGCTTCATCATTAAATCCATTCACATCATTTACACTAGTTCCTTAGTAGTCCCTTATAGTAGTGATTGTCATGGATCGTTCTGCTTTCTCAGTTGGGAAGCATGCTGGTGGATTCTCAAGAGAAGTGAAGTCCAGTTCCCAGCACCCACATCAGGCAGCTCTAGTTCCAGGAAATCTAACACCCTGTTCTTTGCAGATACCTACACCACACATCATATATATATCCATTATATATATATATATATATATATATGTATATATATATGATATAAATACATATAGATACATGAGATAGATAGATAGCTGCATAGATAGATAGATAATAGAGAGAGAGAGAGAAAGAGAGAGAGAAATGTAAAATGCATGAATTACATCTTACTTAAAACAATGTGAACATTATACTTCATACCTTTCAGAAAATGAACATCTTCACTCTTTTCTAATCTGGGGGATTACTTGTCATGAGTCCTAAATTTAAATTCTAAAATTCTAATCCATAAGACCTGAGACTCTACTGAGACTCCTACATGTACATGAGAACTGTGTGATTCATGTGATCTTTTACATTGCACTACGCTATCATCTTTCTTCAATCAAATTACTGGCCAAGTCTTATGTGTTCTAACTTCTCTTGAATCTGTTTGCCTTTCCAGGCTTACTAGAAACACATCATACCATAGCTCATTGGCTCAATCACTGCGTTTTCTACCTGATGTCTCCTTTGCAATCTGCCCCTGAAGGCCACTGTTTACTCAAATCTGTCTTCTCCTGACATCCCCTCTCTGCCTTTCCACCTGATAAGCCTCAGCACAGCCATGGGATACCTGC
Source organism: Microtus oregoni (assembly GCF_018167655.1). Lineage (NCBI taxonomy): Eukaryota > Metazoa > Chordata > Mammalia > Rodentia > Cricetidae > Microtus > Microtus oregoni. The sequence continues at coordinate 7,336,099 of NW_024543978.1, forward strand.
TGCTTCATGAACCATTCCTTTCAGCCCATACCGAAGTTCACATTCCAGAACCACTGCTTTATAAGCATTCATTTAAGACGAGGCTTTCACTGTAACCCAGGGAGGCTGCCCTGTGGTGTGTTGCCAGCTTCTGTCATATTTGAAACTTGAATTCATTCCATCTCTAATAACTACCCGGAGTCTGACACATGCGGTACACTTAGCACACTAAGGACTCATCAGGTGCACTGTGGATTGGAATTAACAACACACAGAACTATTATTGTTGGTCTCAGTACATTGGCTGATGAATACAGACTACAGATTAAAATGTGAAGGGGAAGCTTCCAACGGGAGGGATTTAGATGTGACCTAGAGAAATAACGAAATAATGAATGCTCCGGGATTACCCTAGCTGGACGCTCCTTCACGATGCTAAGGGAGTGACTCCCGATAGTACAGAGCCTGTTTATCTTGCATATGAAGAGCCGTGACACTTCTGGGAAGGGCGTGTAGAGCAGATTCACAAATTTGTTTTACTTAATGGTGATTGCTATTAAAATTAATCAAACATGCTATGTAAATGCCCCTTAAACATATTTAGATTTTGAAAATTGCCGTTAAACAGATGAGAACATAATGGAATCGCACTTTCCCCATAATTGTCATTAGCATAACTAATTGTTTGTGTTCGCTTAAACCCTGAGCATCTGACTATTCTGCGGCAAGGCAGTCATTTTCTCTCGGAGCTGGAAAGGGACATTTGGGAAAACAGGATAAAGAAACAGGTGAACTAAAAAAAAATTTCATTTCTAGCTTTAAAATAATAAAAAAAAATTAGAAAAGATCTTTCCAATGCATTTTATGAGACCAACACTGTTCTAGTGATAAAGCTTCAGGCCGATAGCTGATAGACAGTAAATATTACTGCACAAACCCCGAATGCAGTAGAGATAAACATATGCCAGAAGATGTCAGAAACTTCCCATGTGTACCTGAACTTTGTATCTGGAGTGGATACTTAGAGTCACATGTAAACATCAGTTGGCATGGTGTATCTCATAGAGAAAATGAAAGATATTAACAACCAAACATTTCAATAGATGTGAAAAAGCATTTTACCAAGTTAAATATTCATTTGTAATTTAAAATAAACTCTCTTCAAAGAATACACCTTTTCCACACAATAGAGTAAATCCTTAAAATCTTTGTAGTTAGCCACCGAGTCATTACAGAAAAATTGAAACGTTGTGTTCTAATGCAGTAGACACAGAATTGCTCATCAACTCTGCAACATTAGGAGTTCATGTAGGAACAAGAAGAATCAGACATTACCAAGAAATATATGACATACGAATTGAGAAAATCAACACTATCCCTTCTAGCAGAACGTGTGACCCTCTGTGCACAAAACATTCACTTTTCTTTTTAAAAATTATCTATCTATGTATCTATCTGTCTATCATCTATCTATCTATTATCTATCTATCTATCTGTATCTTTTATCTCTATCATCTATCTTCTATATCTATCTTCTATCTATCTATCTCTCTATCTCTATCATCTATCTACCTCTATCATCTATCTATCTTCTATATCTATCTATATAATCTATTTCTATCTATCATTTATCTTCATCATTATCATCATTTACTTATTTAATGAGTATGATTATAGTTATATGTTTATGTGTGTGTACTACATGCATGAAGGAGCTCTTGGAAGCCAGAAGAAGGCGTTGGATTCCTTGAAACTGTAATGTTTATGAGTTGCCATGTGGGTGATGAGAGCTAAATCTGGGTCCTCTGCAAAAGCAACTAGTATTCTTAACCCCTGAACCATCTCTCCAGGCCCCATTTTATTTGTATTTTTACATTGAATTGTGTGTGTTCCTTTTTGAGACAGGGTTTCTCTGTGTAGCCTGTCCTGGAACTCACTCTGTAGACCAGGCTGAACCTGGACTCACAGATATCTGTCTGTGTCTGCCTCCCAAGTGCTGAGATTAAAGGCATGTGCCACCATTGCCTGGCTCCTGTGTAGCGATATGGGAATATATGTATGTGAATGCAATGCCTTCAGAAGTCAAAAAAGACTTATGGAGGACTTGGATATGAACTCGGGTAACTTGAAAGAACAGCAAGCACTCTTAACTACTGACTCATCTCTCCCTCACCACAAAACACAAATATTCCAACCAAAAACTCTAATAAATGTGCTAAAGTCACAGGATAAAGGCATTAATACATAAAACCAGTTGTATTTTTTCACACTAAAATGTTTCCAAAAGAGAACTCAGGAAAAGAATCTCACTACTAAATCAAAAAGACTAAAATATTTATGAGTAAACTTAGAAACAAATTCTTCATTACTGAAGAAGAAACTGAATAACTAAGGAAGGAAAGACCTGCACAACATAGTCTATAAAATATGTATGAAAAATTTTCATATGTACACATGGGAAAGTATTATGTGTTCATATGTTGCAATAATTAGTATTATAAACATATCTTTACCCCTAGAAATAATATGAAGATTCATGAAAATACTACCAAGATCCCGATGGCATTTTCATATAAAGACTCAAACAACTCTAAACTTTGAGAACTATACAATATCCTGAAAAGAGAGGAAGGAGTATTCATCACATTTCCTGATTTCAAATTATGTAAAAATTACAGTTACTAAAAAAATTATAATTGTGGAATGCAAAGCAGACACATAGGCAAATAAGATAAAGCACAAATTCTAAATACAGATATGAACATGGTAGACCATTCTTTTACAAGAACAGCAAGAAGACACAATGGGAAAATGATAGTCACTTCAATGCATCTTATTTGGAAAACTGTATACCCACATGCAGAAAGGAAATTGGACCCTTATCTAATATCATGTATAAAATCAACTCAGAATGGATTAAAGTTTTATAAGTAAAACCTGAAACTACAAAACTCATAAACGTGGGGGAAATTCTTGATATTTATCTTTGTGATACGTTGTTGGCTATTGCCTCAAAAGTTCAGGCAACAAAAGCTAAAGTAACCGAGTTAGACTACATCACACTGAACAGTCTCTGCTCACAAAGGGAAAAAAAGCCAAATAAATGAAATGAAAAGGCAAGCTGTTGATCAGAAGGAAGTATGTGAAAATCACATACTGGTAAAGGTTTAGCATCCAAAATGCATGAGGGCTCATACAACTCCATAACTAAAAGGTTAATTACTTAAAAGAAACAAAATGCTGGACAAGAAACCTAAAGATATTTTTTCAATACTGATATGCAAATGGCCAAAAAGTGTCTTAAAAAGTAGTAATTCTTTGCAGTTCAGAGAAATGAAAAACAAAATCAAGATGAGCGTGACCATACGGCGCTGGAAGCAGTTGTAATAAAACAGTTAGGTGAGGCTGGGACGATGGCTCAGTGGACGAAGCAGAAATTCAGATCCAAATAAGGTAACATAAATTCTGCAACCCCATTCCTCCTACAAGGAGATGGGGGATACAGAGGCAAGAGGATCCCCAGAAATCTTGGGCCAGATGGTCTGACATCTGCAATAATTAACAGCAGGATATCATGTCTCAAACAAGGTGAAAAGTGAGGTCTGACAAGCAATGCTGTCGTCTGACGTCACATGCACATGTTTGTGCACACTGACACAGTTGTCCACATTGCAGCCTGTGCACCGACCAACACAAGAACAACAAAAAAAGATGTGTCAACAAATGTTGGCGAAAAGCACAAGTAATCATAGGAACGTTCTCTGACACTGTGGACTTGTATGTTTTTTATGAAAAATAGGACGAGTCTGAAGAAAATAAAAATCCAACTATCAAATGACAGAGTATATACCCAAAGACAAGTAAGTGAGTTCCTTAGATACACAAATGTGTGTACCCATGATCATTACAACCTTAGTCACCAGACCCAAGATGTGAAAATAACAGACAAATGATGAAATACTGGAATATACACACAATTGAATATTCTTCAGGCTTACCAAAGAATATTTGCTATTTTTGGTAACTTAGATAAGGCTAAAGGACACTAATAATAATCAATAAGTCAGATACAATATTACTTACCCTATATAGAATCTGAAAAATATAAAATACTTGGAGGGTAGAATACATACAAATATATGATAAAAACTGCAGATGGGAGAAACAAATAAAAATTCATAAATAAAAACAGACAAGAAGTATCTAAAGGAAAATAAGACAGCATTTTTCTAAACTAAGAATATAGCATCAGTCTTGAGGCTTCTTATTCAAAATACTGAATAATTTACTTACTCAGAGACAAAGTTGGAGGGTTAAGCTTGAGCCAAATCATGAGAATCTGATAAATTAGGCATGCTGGAACAGCTGCAATGAGGAGTCTTTCTAAACATTCTTTATAAAAGATCTCTCTCTCTCTCTCTCTCTCTCTCGCGCGCTCTCGCTCTCTCTCTTTCTCTCTCTCTCTTTGTGTGTGTGTGTGTGTGTGTGTGTGTGTGTGTGTGTATGGACACACACAAGTGTCATGGCTCACAGGAGCACTCAGAAGACTTGTGGTTCTCTCCTTCCACCATGTGGGTCCCTAGAATCAAACTCAGGTCTTCAGGCTTGGTGGCAAGCACACTTATCTGCTGACCGATTTTGCAGCCAAGAAAGAGAACAGGAGGAGGAGGAAGATGAAGGAGAAAAAAAAAGGGGAGGAGGAGAGGCTGGGGAGGATGAGGGAGGGGAATGAGAAGAAATAGGATGGGGAGGAGAGGAGGAGGAAGAGAGAGTTCCATATTCATTTTATTTGTGCATATGTGTATGCCTGGATGAGTTTAAATGTACAACATGCATGCAGGACTCCATCAAGGCCAGAAGAGGGCACCTAATCTCCTGAAACCAGTTACAGGCAGTTGTGGATCTCCTGACATGGGTGCTGGGAACCTGCATGCAATATGATATGTTGCCTTTCAGAAAAATCTGTGAAAAAAAGATGATATTAAATAATTGTGAGTGAATTTCCTGAATCTGAAGATTAATAGGAGCAAGAAGATCACCAAAGAGACACATGGCAACGAGAATGTTCAGATCTAGGTATCAAGATTAAAAGTGTGGTGCAGATTTTTTCCCACCTTTTGGCTTTTCCAAATGTACAATGTACACACACTACTTTTATTTAAAGTGAACAACAGCAATAAAAATATAGCCATAAAAATGCTAGTTCTTTTAGAATCACAGCAGCTTGTTTCTGTTAGCCATTTAGACCCAAGTTTTTTCTTAACTGTCATGCTTTTATATCAGAGCTATTTGCTAGCAGTATTTCATTGTGGAGAGAATGCATGAATAGGCATTTAATTGCATGAGGGATTTGTACTGAAACGAGTTTAATAAATCAAGCCCCCAACATCTGCAAACATTTGTACCTAAACTGCAGTTTTCAAGGAACAACAACCAAAACCGACAACATTTCTAAATCAAAAGGAAGATGAAATATCCCAACACAGATCTTGCTGCAAAAACCCATCGTAGAAAAATTATTGTTTTTATGGACTCTTCTGATTTGTTTAATGAGGTGTCTGTTGTCTCGATGCAAAACAGCAATGTTTTCCATGAAGGAAAACCATCTTTTCTTCTGATTCTTCCTCAATGAGAAAATCACATAAGTCAGGAGACCAAGGAAAGTAATATAAATGTTCTTTCATTTTTTAACTCTAAGAATAGTTCAGTTTACTTCATAAATGAGAGTTCACTGCTTCCAATATCATAAACAACAGCATTTGGTTGAGCTGACATGCCCAGGCAGGTAGGCTTCTATTCTTAAAATTAACTTAAAAGTATCTGCTCAACTTTTATGACCAGAAATGGATTTGAGAGTCAAGGTGGAATATGGATTCTCATTTCTGTCTTAGAGTACACAGATTCTGTAAATCTCAAGAGTATTTAGCCAGTTTTTAGTATTTCTCTTTCTAGTTCTGTCTCCTGACCACTTACTGATTAAACCAGGGAAATGTAGGTGAAAGAGCAATGACTTGTTTCTCAACACAGACTTTCCTAATTTAGCTAATTATTTTATACTCCAAGAGACTTGGTGTCAATAAATTAAGTCACATAAACAAGTAGCATTACTCAAAAGTTGACCACAGTTATAATACAATTCAGTAATTCACTTTAAATATATAGCAAAGAGAAGTAAAAATACACACACACATAAACACATACACACTTTCATAGCTACGGGATTGATAATAGAGAAAAATGGATGGAAACAAAAGAATCTATTGCCTAATGCAGCAACCTGAGAAATTGTAATTTTTGCATTATGGAACGCAGTGCAACCCTAAATGATAAAATAGCAATAATACCTATTAGCATGGTATTAAGAATAGAACCTGAAAACATTTTAAGTAGAATAAATGAGACGGTAACGCTGAAAGTGAATTACAGATGGATGGAGAATCAGCCACCAAAACCACCAGCCACACTGCTTTGAGTTTCTGAGTCACAATCTGTTTCATACGCTAGAGTTGGGAGTAAATCACTACATATGAAAATACAATATGTGTAACCCACCATTATATTTATTATTTGTAGCACTGCTCATAGCAATGAAAGATTTTAGCAAGGAAAAACATTTGTCAGTAATAAATCTAAAAAGTTGATTCTACAAATATTCAACTTGTATAAGTGTATGTGTGTGTACACGTGTGTGTGTGTGTGCATGTCACACATGTGCAAGCATCCTCAGAGGCCAGAAGAGGGCATCAGCTTCACTAGAGCTGGAGATACCCACAGTTGTAAGTTACCTAACATAGGTGCTAGGAACCTAATTTGGGTCCTCTGAAAAGACAGGCAGTGCTCTTACCCACTGAGCCATCTCTCAGGTCTCATAAAATGTCTTTTATAGGAAAATGAAGATTTCAAAATGTTCAAAAGATAAAACTAATGCATATCTGAATGTTAAATAAAGCCAGACGAGACACACAGTGCTTTGCCCCACGATGTAGCATAGAAACCAAGGATGTCCCTAAGATTCGGATACACCTGCACAATTCTGGCTGCCTAGGGACACTGCTTCTCTTCTACTCCAAATAGGAGCCATTGCTCCTGCGTTGCTTGGGATGCTGATGTAAATAAACCTTCAGTGCTTCCAGGTGCATGAAGTATAGCACACTCCACTTTGCAGAGTGCATAGCACTTAGAGTAAATGGCTACAGTGTTGGCTTGGGTATCTACTCTACTATTCTTTATTTTACAATGTCTCGCTCTATTTACTCTCTAAAAGGAAGCTGAGACCCACGAGTGGGCAAGGTGCAGAGTATAAGAGACTGCATCATAGCCCTAAATGGACATCTGTGTCACACTCCTCCTTCCAAGTTCCAGGGATCATTGTGGAAGAGGGGGACTAAAGAGTGCAAGAGCCCGGGGCTTGCTACAAGGAAATTGTCTTCTGGACACAGCAGGGCCGCTGTACACATGGACTCACAGTGATTGTGACAACATGTGCAAGCCCAAATCAGACCAAATCCCAGTATGGAGAGGGAAGGTGAGTCTAAATTTCCACCCTGAAACAGAGCTACTGGCAATTAAGAGCTGCCAGGAGTCAAAGAGTTAATTTTCTTTAAGAGTGTGGCCCCTGGTTGAGAGGTTTCTCCAGTGGAAAGCCATGGATCAACAAATACATGGAAAGAACAAACTGGACTCAATGTGAGAAGAAGAAGAGGAGGAGGAGGAAGTGGATGTGATAAAAAAAAACACTGGAGAATCTCAAATGAATAATTTTTAAATATTAAAATGAAAAGAAACAAAGTAAACCAGAAAGCCTAGTGCCCTGGCGACTGACTCACGCATCTCCTGGCGTTCCTGGCTCTTGTTTCTGTCCTCTACTCTCGTGTTTCATTGCCTTCTGGTGATTTACTCACCATGCCTCTGGGATCAACTGACTGACATGCACCACCGAACTCTGGTGCATGTGGCTAACCATGTCATCTGGGGTCTAACGCACCTATATGATGTTTGCACACTGTCTCAGAGTGCATCCTTGCTGCTAAACAAGCCACGTCTTCATGTCCATACAATACAGCATGGCAAGAACAGTAATCTACCGACATGCACTGCTTCTCTTCCATGGAACGAGGAGACAGATTTAGAAGGAAGTCTGTTTGTTCACTCAAAGTTACATATTTAATGCAATTTTAAGCATTGAGAAGTATTAAAGTGTGTGTGTGTGTGTGTGTGTGTGTGTGTTCATCCCCGATATTGCAAAGAGCCTGAGAAGCCTAGGCAACGCTACTCAGTGTAACAAGCATAGCATGACGTGAGTTATTGTTTAGGAAACCCCAGTTACAGGCTCTGGAAAAGCCCTAAATGGAGGTATCAACCGGATGCATTTACTAATGGGTAATGCTATTGTTTTAAGTAAAGGTAACCAATTTAGAAGTCTCTTGCCTGGAGGGAGTTTCATCTCTCTCAGCATGAGCAGAGCAAACTCCAAGTTCCCCTTGCTAGAGGTGGTAGAAGCAGTTGAAGAAGGGAGCCAAGCAGTTATAAATTGAAGTGAAAGCTGAGGGGAGTGGAGGGCTTGGAGAAGTGCTAATCGTGTGTGCTTTTCTCCGTTTGCTAACCAACTTCTAAATTATACACACGCGTAGGAAAAGAGAATTTGAAAAATAGCTGAAAGGTCTAGGAAACACATGGGTCGGGTAGAGCTCTAAAGAATGGCTCTGTGGAAGGGACTGCCTTGATGCTGCTGTTAACTCTGCCAGTGCCATTGCATGGCCATTAATGCACAGCCCACGGGAGTCAGCCAAGAACCAAGTAGCCAATAAGCAAGCAGATGAAGCTTCGCTGTAGAGCCCACGACAACCCCAAGTGAGAGAGATGATCCTGCTCTTCATTACTCCTAAACTCCCTACATGCCCGACAAGGCATTGGCAGGATTTGAAAGGATGATTTGTATAAGGGTGTGTGTGCAACTTGTGTGTGTTTGTGTTATATGCAATTTCTGTGTGTGTTATGTGCAATTTCTGTGTGTATTGCATAAATTTTGTATGTGTTTTGTATACAAGTTGTGTCTGTTATGTGCAATCTGGGTGTGTATTGTATGCAATCTGTGTAATAAAAATAAACATTATTAAGACACACAGAAGACACAAGAAGAAAACTCCCATATTCTAAGACTTGAGGACAATATAAGCTGATTCTATTTGGGAACACATGCTGGAATGAACAGAAAAATACAGTGATATACATACACATGATATAAGTGTGCTCCAAGAACTCAGGAAAGTGTGTTTAAGTCACTAAAGTGACTTAACCCTGACATTCTGACATCCCGGCTTTCAGGATGTCCATCCCGACTGCCACCAAAAGCAGGAGCACTTGGCTGGCAACTCCTGTCAATGCACCCAGACACAGAAAGGATTGTGACACCTGCTGCTTGGCTAGCTGAGGGGCTTTCTGGTGTTGACTCAAGTCACTCAAAGAAAAAAGAAATCAACGGCGTGCACACATCATTGACTATGACATGTGCATTCTCAGGAATCCTTTAGGCTCCTTCTAGTGTTTAACCATGACCAGCTCTTAGATGATTTCCCACAGGAAGCTTCAGCTTCTTCCAACCAGCTTCACAAATAACAAGGGATGAATAAGCAGACACTCAGAGCACAGTATGGTAGTGAGCTTCCCTCCTAACTCACACACACACACACACACACACACACGCACATCAAAGGAGACAAAGAAAAGGCATAGAATTATTTGAAACAACAGCTGTAAGGAGACAGTGCAAAGTAGTTAACTATGAAGACCCGAGTTCAATCCCCAGAACACATGTGGTGGAAGAAGAGACCCAACTTTCAGAAGTCGTCATCTGAACTTCATAGGCACACCTGGCATATACATACTCACACATGTTTGCAAATTCATCACACACAATTAAATAAATAATAAATAAATGTTTAAAAACTAATATGAAAGCCTCTTAAATATGGGTGGCAGTATGACCACTCAAGTTCATAAAAACAACTAGAGTCGGAGTGAAATGAGGATCTCTCCCAAATATGTCCCATGCGCACGTCATACTCAACATGCTAACCAAGAGTCTGAGAGAAAAAGAATAGGAAATCTTTAAATGACAAGGAAACGTCAATAATAAAAGAGAGGAGTTCATTGAGTTCATCTTACGAAAATATCAGTTAGTGACAGAAGTTTACTCTGAAAGATTACATATCATATAACCCTAATTTCTAACATTCATAAAAAGAAAAATATTACAGTGATGGTAAATACATGCACACATATGCACATAGTATGTGTGTGTATATATGGTAAATATATGAATGATAAGTATGTATATGGTAAATAAATATTTACAACCAATCACACACACATACACACACATGCATGCACACACACACACACACACAACACACACACACACCACACGTTAATTGCCAAAGTTTAAGCAGGACATGGGGAAGAGTTGAGTCAGTTAAGCTCCAGGGATTTTTTTTGTGTCAGTGGAACTATTATAGAGTGCAGGGCTGTGATGATAAACACATGGCATTGTGAATCTGTCAAAACTCATAGGGCTTTAAGGTACAAAATGTAAATCTTTATGCACGCAAATTACAGAATCATTTAGGACAAGAGAGCTCAGGATGGATGTTGAGACAGACAAAATTACGTAAGTGGGTTATGAATGTGGGAAAACAGCTCAGTGATTAGAGGGAGGGGATGCTGCCTCGTATCCCTTGAAAGTGAGTCAAGTCTGTAAGCCTGAAGAGGAAGAGTCGCTGTCTAGCAGAGAGTATGGGATAGTGAGTAGATGCTACCTCATACATAAGCTCGAATTAAACATGCATTTTACATATGGTGGGTGCTGGATGTCACATCTTCAATGCTAGAGTGGGAGGTTACAGATGAACAAGAGGAAGACATAGAAAGTTATGTGAATTGGTGATTTACAGTAAAGGAGGACATATGAACTTATATGTAGCTTAATTTACAGTTGGGCACATACATTAATCTGACATGCATACTAAGGTCTCTGTGCATACATGCATTAGAATATGCATATCTTCCCTTTCTGTGCAAACTGATCAGATTGACAACTAATACCCGGATCTTCATTTCTATTATAGCACAGTAAACTAAGTAAATTGGATTCTTAAAATATTTTTATACTAGGGCCAAAAATATGTAAAATGAATCTGGCATATTATATAATCCTATTTATTATATAAATATTATTTAAAAGTAGAAATTATTTAAAAGCATTCTTTAAATAACCTTACATAATTTAATGGCTCACTATAAAGCAGCAATAATTAAAATAGTTTGTTGTGGGTGCAAAATTAGATGATGATGGTGGTGATGATGATGATGATGATGATGATGATGATGATGATGATGAGACAGCAATCATAGGCAGACATTGAATCAAACATGCATGATTACCTCAGTTTTGACAGAAGTGTCAAATCAATTTAATGGAGAAAGAAAATCATTTTGTGTTGGTTCATCTAATATTCCCTAAAGAAGACAATGAGCATTGACCTTTCTGTCACATCATACACAAAAGTTGAATCAAAATGTAAAATCTGAAATTATAAGACTACAAAATTATATCAGAAAATCTTTGTAGCTCTATGGGAGGCCAAGCTGTCTTAGAACATAACAAACATAGAACCTAAATGATTCAAATGACAACTGAGCCATCACCATGCCTGGCACCAGTAGATATAGTACTTGGTGAGGTTTGCAGAGTTATGTGATTGACTTGGGAAGCTGTTTAGGTATGTGAGAAGGTAGATAATGTATACGAAGCCTGTATTAGATGACAGTAGTCAGTACAAAGACACAATCCTTATATTTCAATAGCTCTTTGGGTACCCAGAAAGAGGCCTGTGTGGATCAGACATAACAACTGAGATGTCACTTTCACACGTATTCCACTGGCTGAGGCTAAGTCACGTGACCACGTGTACCTGCAAGAGGAAGGAGGAAAGGTAGTTCATCCTTCAGGAGAACGTTGGAAAATGCACCTGCCCATCAAATCTCTGCCATACCCAGACTCCATCTTACCTTTGCATGATTATTTTAAATAGTGTCCCTCTATGTGTATTAGTTGGCATTTTAACGTCATTTGATTAATTACACCACTCAGAGGCAATGATCTCTAAACCTAGAATTTGGAGGCATCTGTTAGGAGTTGCTAAACTGGTAGATTCTACACACAGAGCAAAAAGGACCCTTGATTTAAGATGAAGACAACAGAGCGAAAATAAGCCAGGAAAAATGGACGAGAATCTAAATTTCTGGAGCTGTTGGATTACACTGAACCCATAGCAAACACTATTTTGACATCTAAGGTCCTGGGAACCAGTGTTTTCCTTCCTTTTAATTAGAACAATGTAAACAGCTTTTGTTCATTGGCAACTAAGTGTATTTATTGGTTTAAGGAGTGACAGGCGGGATGACTAACATAGAGAGAAATGAGCACAGTGCGTTGCTTGGTCAGGGTAGCCAGAGCAGGGGAAGCTCAAGGCCCTGCACATTTTAAAGGTCAGGAGCCCCAGAGCTTGGCACTGTCTCTCTGGGCAGAAAGGCTTTCTGAAAGACAGATGCAATCAACAGGATCTACTTAGCTTCCACTCACATCAGTACCCGTTAGTCAACCTAAGCCAGAGACCTGCAATTGTGATCTGTTGATTCCATTTACTCGATGGATAAAGACTGAGGTGGTCTCTATGTGTCCTGTAAGGAAGCTGGGCTGGGTCTTCAACCTTCAAAGGAAGCAATGTTCTCTCTCCTTTGAACACTTTCTGGACAATTGCATAGCCTGGAGAATGTGTCATGCCTTAAAGACATCCATCTAACAGGAAGGCTCTTTCTAGGGATTTGAAATTTCTATGTGTTTGCCTAGGCTGTGAGAGGTTAATTTCCTAACTGCCATGTTTACTGTTCTTAATCTAGCAACGTATAGCGGGAGTGAATTAAATATGTAGTTATTTTCTGACTGACAATCCCTATTCCAAAAGGCAAGAAAATGAAATTTAAAGAGCAAAGCTTCTCTCCTTCCTATATAACAAGGAAAAGACACCGACCATGTTAAAATGGCCTTGACCACGGTGAAATCACCTTTTCATGAGGACAGAGGCACAGATGATTAGGCACCGTCTTCATCATCAACGCCATTGGGCTATGACTCCACCACTAGCCTTTTGGTGACGTGAAATTAAATTGTATTTGATAAACAGCAAGCGTGGTATTTACAGCAATAATTTATTTGCCTAGATAATTTCTCAGCGGGAGCTACCACAGTCTCAAAATGATAATAGTATAGGGTCACAGTGTTAAGATGTGTTTATTTCTGCTAACTACCTTTTGTTCCGTTCACATTATGAATTCCTAACTGGGGTCAAAGTCAATTAGCTTCTGAGGCAGGGATATTCACTATGACTCATAAATTAAATGGTACCTGTTACTACTGAGTGGAAAATATGTTTCAATGCTTGGGAGACTGGGGTGTCTTGTAGTCAGCTTTTTTTCTTTACTTGAAAAGCAAGGCATGCACTACAAATGATTGACCCCATTTCAACATCGCACAATGCCTGCATGCATTAAATCCACATGGTGCTACATAAATATGCAAGGTACCTTTTGTAAAAGTAGTAAATGTTTTTTCAAGAGATCCATATCCTATTCAGACTCTTGTCAAAATAATTTGCCCTTATAGAAAATACAGAGGCATTTTCTATTCCACAGGTGGCTTTTAAGTCCCTCAGACTAACCAAATCATTGAATTAAAGGTGAAACTGCATTTGCTCACGTTAGCATACTCAATGAATATGCATCAAGTAAGAAATTTGCGAGAAGCACTTTGTTACAAGCTCAAACAAGAAAGCAAACATCCGAACCCTTGTTGGGGAGATGGCGCAGTTGGTGAATTGTTCACATTGCAAGCAGAGGGGTCTGAGTTAGGGACCCAGAACTCAGTTTTTAAAAGCAGGATGGGGTAGTGTATCCTCATAACCCTGGATCTCAGGAGGCAGCAAGAAGATGGGCCCCAGGACTTACTGTCTAGTTGGCCTCACTGACTTGTAAAGCTCCAAGCCATTGAGAGCCCCTGTCTCAAAAACAAATAAAGGAACCTGTCTCAAAATAAATAAATAAATGGAAAATAAACACAGAAAAGATGGACAGTACCTAGGAGCAACACTCTGGAGTCCACATGCACACTTGCAAACACACCACTACCCTAGTGTAATTGCACCAAGGGGCTCTTCCACTATCACACATGCGCACACACACACGCGCGCACGCGCGCGCGCGCGCGCACACACACACACACACACACACACACACACACGTGGACTTGATAGGGAATGGAAGCCTAGGGAGGCAGTTCTAACTCTGGGCCAATAACCTTCCATCTTTTCAAAATCAAGTGTGGATCATAGACAGCAAGTTGAAGTCTGCACAGACTGCCACTTGCTTACATGCTGAGCATAATTTTGGAGAATTCATTCTTTCCTATGAACACAAAACATACACGTATTGTTTCCTAACTCAGCCGCAAAAAATGGTAAAACACACAGATTTTATTGTTAAAAATACACAACTGCTAATTTTTAAAATAGCTGTAGAGTCTGTCTGTGTTTGAACCCTCTTCATTTCTTAACCAGGACTGTTTTCAAATCACTAGCTAGACATCTGACCACTTCCTTGAGAGCTGTTTAAAAGATCATCCTGAGAAGTTGCCTGGAAGAAGGTTGGATGATTTTGAAAGCTTCATATCAAGAAAAAGATGACGTATTAATAATGTCTGCAAATAATATAAGAATGTGGAACATTGACATTCCAGTGCCTATGGTGCGAAGTCAAGGGACCATCCCTGTTGGTGATAAGACCAATTTCCTGCAATAATCACGAGACCCAAAAAGATGGGGAGATTGTTTGCAAGGAAGTACTTGCAGGACAAGGCAGTGGGGCTCCGTGGAAGGACTTCCTGCCTTTACTATGTCTCCTTTCACTCATCTCTGTTTCCAAGACAGCATCCACGCTGATAGCACAAAGGGAAGATGAAGAGGTTTAGATAAAATAATCTTTTCCTGATGTCAGCCAGAGCTACAACCAGGCAATGTCATGTCAGCCAGCTTCACCGAAAAATACTGCACAGAGGAAAGGTACCTCTCCTCTTAATGTGTTCATTTCTGAGCCTGACAGACAGGCGCCGAGTCTCAATTTTGGAACGTGAAAACACTGGTACCAGAAGAACCCGAGATTTCATTTATCTGTGCCTACCCCTTCCCAGTGGTTGCCACCATGATTTTCTTCTCCTGGTCCACAAAGGACACGGCTTCCCTTTGTGCTTCCCTTGGGTTCACTATGGGTCACTACTCCTTGACCCTTCAGGATGTGGCAGGTGTCCCAGGACTATGGACACTTTTCAGTTCGCACCAATCATCAGATGCGTGTGGAAACATCTGGTCCTTCACTCTGTGACGTCCGAGGGAAATCAAGGAGCACCTGCTGTCATCTAGACTTGAACTTCAAACCCCGCCTTGTTAATTGCTTTTATATCAGCGGGACGAATACTTAGCAGAATTAAGGCAAGACAGGGGAAACTCATTTTGGTTCAGAACGTTCAGTCTGGCATGGCAGAGAAGGCATGGAGTCTGGGAAGGCCTCTCCAGAAGTCACAGTGCCACACAGTTTGGGTGCTGAGGAAGCAGATAGAACGGGACCCAAAGAGGGTCCAGGCTTCAGCTCCCAAGACCCACTTTAAATGACCCATGTGCGTCAGTTAGTTCTCACTTCTCAAAGGCCCCACAAGCTCCCAAACAGAGCCTCCATCCAGGACCAATCACATGAGCCTCTAGGAGACATTTCAGACTCAAACCACACCTGCCACTTAACTCTTGCAATCCTGAACAGGAGGCTTCACCAATTCTGACCTTTAGATCCCCAGCATGGGAATCTACACGCTATAAACTCTTCAATTGAAATTTGAGATTCATGTGCAGTGGAGACTCCGCTTGGAACGTCCTGCAGGAGGCAGCATTCTATAGAACGCAGTATGAGGTGCATTGACACTACATGGTACAGGATGAGGGGCCTTGGAGAAGTGCAGAATGAAGACCCCTTAACACAAGCGCTCAGTGGGGTTTTCCTTCGTGTGATTGCCAGGATGGCAGCTACCAAAATGATCCCTTCACTTAATTGCTACGTCCTCAAATGATGGCGATGTAGAGGTCAAAAAAGGTGGCGAGTGATCATTTGCAACCCCTGGCCAATGACTGGCAGAGGTGAGCCTCCTGTTCCCACCCCCAGCTCTGCCGCTCCGAGCTTCTCTTGACAGCTTATTTGCAATGACTGGGAAGACAATTTTATCGCATTTAAGAAGCAGATCAGGGGATTTCTATTTAGAATGCTACCACCAGCTGGCTTGCTTATTTCAAGAGACGAAAGAAAAAATATTTCGGAAAAACCGTTGGGCTAACCTTTTGCAGGTGAGACTGCGTGACAGTTGCTACGCAACTCACCAGGGGAGATTGGGAAGCTGCTGGGGTTGAGTGGGAAGAGGCAGAACTGACGGAAAGCTGAGGGCTGATGGGCAACAGACGTGAGAAGAACCAACTCATTCTGTCTCCACGGCACACATGCACTGTGGAATGATGGACTAAGAAAGCTGGAGTTGTGAGCATTTGGAGGTTCGTGTGTTTAGCTTCAACATTTTTTCATAACTTTCCATTTTTATATTACATTCTTTCAAACTAAATACATAGACCCTTCCCCTCACTGATAAGCTACCATTATGAAAGTTGTAATTTTCCATTTTTAAGTAGATACAGTGTTTAGATCAAAGCAGAGTCAATGTGAAACCAACTAGTATCTGTGTGTTTTCACCTTAAAGCAAATAGACATTTTCATGAAAATAAAACCAATGATCAAATATCTTTTTTTTTGTTTTGTTTTGTTTTGTTTTTCGAGACAGGGTTTCTCTGTGGTTTTGGAGCCTGTCCTGGAACTAGCTCTTGTAGACCAGGCTGGTCTCGAACTCACAGAGATCCGCCTGCCTCTGCCTCCCGAGTGCTGGGATTAAAGGCGTGCGCCACCGAGAATTTTTTAAACAATAAGAAAACAGCATGTTCAAAGTGAAAATAATCACACCAACCACACATGAATCTGGAAATTGTAAAGTCATTTATTTTGTTTGTAACTATGTGTCTATGTGGTGTGTCTCTGTGTGGGTATACATATGTGAATGCATGTGGTTGTGGAAACCAGAAGGGGGCAGTAGATCCCCTGCAGCTTAAATTATAGTAGGCTGTAAGCAGGTCAGGTATGGGAGCTAGGACCCTAAGTCAGGTTCTCTACAAGAGCACTGTGTGCTTTCAACCACTGAACCATCTCTCCAGCCTCCTCCTACATTCGGAGTGCAGATTTCGGCAGTCAGCCATCTCGTAAACGTCAAAATTTGCAACTGGAACTGGAATAGTTCATCATTTCCTTTTTGGGTATCCTTAATCCCCTTGGAAAAGGTGAGTTCTTTTTTGACTTTGATAGCTATCTAAAGCCCAGGTACTCCCTCTCCAATACTCAATTTCAACCCTTGAGTAGAAGATTTTTTTTTTAATTGAGCTTTGTTCTTTCCCAGAGTGACATCAGAACTGGTCTATATTAAGTCCAGTTCCAGCAAGCATCCTCTCCGGATCTCACAGACAAACAAGTGAGCATCAAAGAGGGGAAATCGAACTCTTCAAAAGCATGCTGTGTGGTTCTTCACTGTCTCCTAGTCTTTAATTCGTAGTGCCAGGTTGCTTCCAACTTTACTCCACCACAAACAGTTTCAAAATATATTGTTCTAGGTGAAACATACATGTGAGTCAATACCTCTTTCTCTAACAAAATATACATAAAAACAAATAAAAAACCTGCCTCTCACAAAATACCTGAGCTCTGTCCTCTGACCTCCATATCCTAAACAAAATGAAGATGAGAACATCTTTAAAAGCACGTGGTGGGATAAGAAACAGGGCTCACATTCAGGAGGCCACCGAGGCCAGCATCTACCCTAAGAGGTCTTTCCTCTTACCATCACAGGAAACAGTCACAGGAGCCTGAAGACGATGGGGACCAGCCTTAGTTCCACAGGAAGGAGGGCGTTAGAGCACATAGCCCTATGCTATCCAGAATCACAGAGACTTAAGTATTAAGTTGTAATAACGTTTGATTCTATTTATTTCATGAAAGGAGCCAAGTAGGATTGTCACCTGCATTACTCCTTAGTTCATCTCAGGAGAAAACTTGAAATAGCTGATCCTGAAATATGTAACTATTATTGGCCCCTAGACATTTGAGTTTGAATTCCTTTTTCTGTATGTCCTAAGAAGCAGTAATACCAACATTTTTGGTTTGTTTTGTCTTTGTTTATTTGAGACAGGGTCTCACTGTGTAGCTTTGGCAGAAACCTCTCATGTTGACAGTAGCAAATTCAGAACCTTAGAGGACTATATGCTCTACACAGACATCATAGACTCCACAAAGTGACTTCTTAGCAATCATGGGGTCTTAGTGATAATGATCACCACAAAACATGGGAAATGAGGCATTAGGAAAAGAACCAGTCAGAGGAGGCATGCACAGACAGCATTACCAAACCGCCAGTATGGAAGACAGCAAAAGTTAACATTATGCACATATATATGTATATAATTTAAATATATCTTATTTAAATTAGAGAAAGTGTACATGATAATCACAGATATTTCCAGGCAGAAGTAGGAAAAATTAATGATAGGTTCAAAGCTATTAGTAACTGCCTGAATATCCAAACAACAGAAAACCAAAACAGTTTATATGGTTAACCACACATAGCTCCAGACGAGGGATGAAAAACTAGGGAAGACATGGGAAAAGAAAAAACCTGAGGATTTTCCAAAAGGTAGGACAAATGTAAGTTATTCGAACCTTGGTAGTGGATCTTCAGAGCTTCAAACCCTAAAGATGCTGAGAATGTCAGTCATGAACAGAATTGTGCAGACAAGCAAGGAATTCCTCAAGAAGGAAAGAGGGCTCTACAGGTAAAGGCACTTGCTGCTTAGGCTAAATAAGTTCATTCCTCGGATTGAGTTCAAAGGAGAGACTGGATTTCCGAAGTTCTTCTCTGACATCCATATGGATATCACAGTGTGTGTGTGCTTGTAACTTGTACACATGCACACACACACACACACACACACACACAAACACACACACACTAATAATGATGAAGAATAATAAAAATACTAAAAGGAAAGATAGAAAACACATTCTTTTTCTTTCGTTTTTTTTTTTGTTTGTTTGTTTTTTTGATTTTTGAGACAGGGTTTCTTTATGTGTTGCTCTGGCTGTCCTGGAACTCTCTCTGTAGAACAGGGTAGCCTCAAACTCACAGAGATCCACCTCCCTCTGCCTCCCGAGTGCTGGGCTTAAATGCATGTGCCACCACCGCTTGGCACACATATTAGTTTAATGACAAAATTAACATTATTGATTTGAATTTATACTTATTGGAACAATCTCTCAAAATGAGGGAAACTGAGAACATCCTTGAGTAAATCAGGAGAATTTACCAGATGCAGCCATTGCTGTGGAAGAGACCTTCACACTGAACAAGAAGGCTGAGAAAAGTCTGAGGCCTGAGCCAAGGGAGGGACACAGGACCCTGGTGACTCCGCGAGCCAATCCAGACAGCCCTGCAAATGTCATTACACAGAAGAGTAAATATGAGGAGCTCAGGAAACAAACAGCCATGACACTGAACAACTGCATCTTCCTGCAGCAGGAACCACTTGGAATTATTGAGTTCCAGTCCCCATGGGGACCACAGAGCAAAGACTGATTTCAGATGCAGAGGCATCCATGAATCAACGTTTGAGGATGATACTGTGGCACACAAGAGGTTAGCTTCTAAACGTCCAGAAGAAAAGACCCAGAGCAAGCATAGAAAATTCCAGTATGCTAAAAAGGAACAACAAACCATTTTAAAAAATCAACAAGCTAGACTATTAGAATAAGAAATTAGTCCAAATATCCTGGAGTCAAAATACAGGGAAAGTTATGGGAACATGATAAAGTCAACAACTGTGATGCTAAAATTAAAAACAGTCATTAATCTATCTATCCAAAAGAGTAAACATTGGATGTAGTGAAACACTGCATATACAAGAAAAATCATAAGGTAGTTGTAGCACTCAGGAAGTAGAGGTAGCAGGATTGCCTCAAGTTCAAGATCAACTGGGTCTACATAGCTAGCTCTGGGCTATCCTGGGCTGCACAGCATAGACACAAAACAAAGCAAGCAACAGAAAAACTGCGTTTAATGATAAAAGTCCTTCAGTTTTTCATGAAATTGCTAGAGGAGCTGGAGAAAAGGCTCCACAGTTAAGAGAAGTGTACTTACTACTCTTGCAGAGCACCTGAGTTCAGTTCCCAGAACCCACTTCAGGTGGCTCACAACTGCCTACAACTCCAGCTCCAGGAGACCTGACACTCCCCTCTGACCTCTGTAGGAACATGCACTAATATGCACTCATTCCACGTACAGACAGACACATACACACATGTAGAAATAAACTAAATCTTTAAAAATTGAGATTATAAAACCATGTTTCTAACAACACAGCTTCAAAGTTCACAAAAATATTTAAAAAATATGTAAAGCAAAACAAAACTGAATTATAAATTAATACATTGCAAATAAAGAAGATTTTATAAACATGCATTGATGCCTATATTATAATACTAATAATAAGCAGTATTTTCCAAAGTCCAAAGAGGAAATACAAAAGTAGTCAAATCATGAAATACAGTAAAAAAGGAACTAAGAAGAAAATATAGGTATAAGTTACTTTCTTTTTTCTTTTTTTTCTTTTTTTTTTTTTGAGACAGGGTTTCTCTGTCTAGCCTTGGCTGTCCTTGAAGTCACTTTGTAGACCACACTGACCTCAAAATCACAGAGAGCCACCTGTCTCTGTCTCCTGAGTGCTGACATTAAAGGTGATTAAATATTAAAGATTCATAAGTTAGATTCTTATAAAAAGAATGGAAATTAATAAACCAAATATATCAGACTACTTAAACATGTATAATTATAATTATAAAGAAAACAAAGAGAAGCATAAATACTTATTTGAAAAGATGACTATCATTAGATATTTAGATAAAAAAGATACAGACACCAGGTATGTGTAGGAGGAGGTGCTTGTTCATCCTGGCCACCCAAAACCAAAATAACCACACAGAAACTATATTAATTAAAATAATGCTTGGCCCATTAGCTCTACCTTCTTACTGGCTAATCCAACATCTTAATTTAACCTGTCTCCATTAATCTGTGTATCACCACAAGGTCTTGGCTTACCAGCAATGTTTCAGCACATCTATCTCCGACTGTGGCTCCATGGCATCTCTCTTACTCTGCCTTCTTTCTCCAAGCATTCAGTTCTGTCTTCCCTGCCTACCTGAGTTCTGCCCTGCTATAGGTCCGAAGCAGTTTCTTTATTCATTAACCAAAAAAAAAAGCAACACATAAATGGAAGGACCTCCCACACCAAGTATGAAGATGAGAAAAGCCATCGTTTTGTTACTCTTTATATAATTAAAGCAGAATTTTAAATTGTTCCTATGTCCCAAATACAGATTCTGCTTTCTTCTTCCTTAAAATTCACTATTCTTGGCAATCCTGCTCTCTGTATAACTGCACCTCCGTGTTAGAGCTAGCCTTTGAGTTAGGGTATTCGTATGTTTTGGATGCTTCTCTTTCCTGCAGAGTAACAGCAATCTCCTGTGCTTCTCCCCTCCTCCTCCCTCCTTTTCCCCATGTCCCTTCTCATCTCCCCCTTTTACCCCTTCCTTCTCTTGCTTTTCCTCTCTCCTATTCTTCCTCCTTTTTCCTCCTCCTCTTCCTCTTCCCCCTTCTTCCTCCCCTCCACCTTCTTCCTGTAGATCTGTAGATTCATATAGTTTCCCTGCCAAAGCTTTTTCATTTCTTTCCTTCCTGTGTGATTCTGTAAAGGATTAGGGATTAAATATCATGTATAATTTAATGATGGAATGGATGATGGATTTTACTCCTGATCCAGATCTGGTTTCAACTACCTCTAAGAAATGGGCAAGATTTTTTTTTGTCTCTGTATGAGTTAATTTCATGTGGCTGTAATGATCAACTTAAAGAAGAAGTGTTTGCTTGGGCTCATAGGTTGAGGAAGACATGGTAACAAGTCTTCACATTGCAGCCTCACTTAGAAAGGAGAGAGAGAGAGAGAGAGAGAGAGAGAGAGAGAGAGAGAATGACTTCAGCCCATCCATGGAGGATCTTCCCTCTTCTCTCAATCCTATCTGGATACCTCCTCACAGGCAAGCCAGCATGCATCTCATCAGTGCTTTGAAATACACTCAAACTGGGAAGTAAAATTAACCACAGAATGATCAATAGCCCAACAATTACTTAAGATATTTATGAAACTCTAATGTATAGAAAAGAAATTGCCAATAATATAATCAAATAAAATGCTAGTCACAGTCAAGGAAATAGACAAAAGAGGGCAAGCAGAGTGAGGAGAAAAGGAAAAATTCTTTCACCCTTGCATCCTCAAAACAATATCTTCATCAGGATGCCAATGAACCATTCTGACTTTATCTTAAGATTAAAAGCCATCTTGTTACAAACTCAAAATGAATTCATTTCCTTTTTTGTCAAACTTGGATTTGAATAGGTCTTGACCCATTTTCTGGAAATTGACAGGTTCCATACCCTATACCTGACCTCCACCGTGGTAAGATAAGATGTTCTACCAAATAATTTCAAGATGTTCTGCCAAATTTCTAGGAAACCAAAACCCTTTGGAGCCCCCAGCCTTGCAGTTTTTTAGCTATATAAGCCCCACTTTTTCCTATGTTCAATGCTGTCTTCTCAAACTCAACTTTTGTTTCTGTATGACAGAAACAAAGCTTCTTTAATTCAACTAAAAGAATTTCAGTGGTGGTCTTTATTCTTATTGAGTGAGATTAACAATACACATATTTTAAACCTACACATTCTGTTTACAAATATAGTTTTTAATAATTTTTTCTTAAATTCAAATGGAATATAATTCTATGTATTTGGGGGTATAATGTGATATTTTCATACATGAATACATTTTGTGATTTTGTTGCATCTTGAAACCAAGCTAACTAACACATTTATCACCTCATATATTTGCCTGACATCTAATTCTGAAAAATTATTATGTGTAACAATTGCTTTATTAATTTTTCCTCACTAGGAGAAAAAGAAAGGATATAGGAAAACACCTCCATTCTTTCAGTCTAAAGTATATTTAAAATTTTTTAAATAGAATAAGACACTGAGCATAGTAAACCATAAAAAGAAATTGCTTGAGTTATTATTAACATGGCTAAAAATTCTCTGAAACTTAAATTTATTATTCATATTTAGTAAGATATGGTGACATATACTATGAAGGAAGTCCTTGGGAGAGAGAGGCAGGTGGCTCTCTGAGATCAAAGTCAGCATCATATACTATGTGAACTTTAGACCAGCCAGGGATACAGAACAAGATATGTACAGTGCCTATGTGCATAAGAAGTGTTCTTCCTTGCCTTCCTATTGGCATGTTTATGTCAACAACCTACAAACTCTTTGGAACATGTGTTTTCCTTTCAATCTTGGGTAAATTCCTAAAAGCCATTACTAATGTAAACACATGCATACTTATATTGCCAATGACGAGAATTTTTCTTAAGGAGTGGTATCATTTTATTTTATCATCAACAATTAATTTAGAACTTAGGGTGTCTAATACCCACATCAACATCTGCTGTTCAACAATCATGTCAAAAATTGCAATCCAGTGAACATAAAATATTTTATAACACTTTACACACCTGATAAGTTTTTTATAAGACAGATTGATAATTAAAACCAGAAAAGCCACATACCTCCAGAGACACACCCCCCCTGAAAACAGAAAAAGATAAAACTATATCACCTTCAAAGCTACATACCTACAGGCATGCATGCGTGCATGCACACACACACACGAGAAAAACATAAAACTGTATCATTTACATGCAGTCAACAAAACACACGAAGAGAAATTCTAGAATTAGTACCAGGATACAGCGAAACCCTGTTTTGAATTTTAAAAAGAAAGAAATGGAATAAAGAGAGTGGTGGCCTCAGGGCAAGGTCACATCCAGCTAGAATTAAAGAAAAACTTAGAGTCAGGTATGGTGGTGCATGCCCTTAATTCTAGCACTCTAGAGGCCAAAGCAAGGAGATCTGAGTTTGAGGCCAGCCTGGGCTACAGAGCAACTTCCAGGACAGCCAAGCTTAGGTAGTGAAGGAAACCATGGAAAATAGAAAGCTGATGAAGATATAATTGAATGACAGAGACATGTTCCAGCCCAGCAAGCAGCAGAACTTGGCAGCTTCAGTTACATGGTTCAGTTCTGGCTTTAGAGTCAAGGATAGAAGAAAGGGGTTATAGAATTTTCCTCAGGGACTGAGGAAAACTGTTGAGGTCTGGTATGTGTCAGGGTTGTCCCTGAATGGAAGCTCAGAAAGACTATTGCATGAAGCTATAAAGTTGAAGTCAGCATTGCCTTGTGGACCCCCCAAGATGTTAGAGATGCTAGAGTCTTAGGATCCCTGCCAAAGAAATCTGCTAACAGAGAGTAGAGCCAGCAAAGAGAAAAAAGTGTGCTGCAGTCAACAAAGCTGAAAGGAGTTGGAGATCTGAAGAGTACTCTGACATCAGACATGGAGATGAAGAGCTTGGAGTTTGCCCAGCTGGTTTTCAGTCTTGCTTTTGTCCAGTATTTTCCCAATATGCTCCCTGCCCTGTGTTTTGGAATGGCAATGTATATCCTGTGCCATTAAATGCGGGAAGTGTGTGATCTGCTTTTTTATTTAAATTTTACAGGGAATTATAGTTAAGAGATTGCATGCATTTCAGAAGAGACTTTGAATTTAGACTTGTAAATAGATGTGAGACTCGTATAGACTATAGGGACTTTTAAAGTTGGACTGAGAGCATTTTTGCATTATGATATGACTACAAACTTTTGGGGGCCAGGGAGTAGAATATGGTGATTTGCAAGAAAATGCCTCCAAAGAGGGAAGTCCACTGGTAACAAGGCAGCACTCCCAAGCGTAGTAAGGGCTCACTGGCTCTCCAACAGCGAATTGACTCAGGGTTGGGTTAGAGGGCCAGAGGATCAGAGATTGGCTGCAGGCATAGTTGTCCCTGCATTTAAGAGACTAGGTTCTGTCAAAGACACAAGTGGGCTAGAGACCAAACCTATTCTCTCTCTAAGTGTACAGTTGGTTGGCATTTATTAATCATGAATTCTCTTTAATCCCAGAGGGTTGAAGAGAAGGCTCGGTGGCTAAGAGCACTTGTTCTTATAAAGGCTCTGGGTTCAATTTCCATAACTTACATGACTGCTCACAATCACCCATAACCTCAGTTCCAGAAGATCAGATACCATCTTCTGATCTCTGTGGCAACCAAGCTCAAACATGGTGTACAGACATTCATGCAGGCAAAACACCCAGATCCATCTGCTGGTGAGCTTTATAGCAACAGGACAAGAGTCAGAGACATTTTGGAAAAGGAGCCTCACCTGAGAAAATGTTACCACTAGATTGGCCTGTGGACAAGCCTGTGGTAGAGTTTTGTGATTGATGGCTGATGTGTTAGGGCCCAGGTAACTGTGTGTAGTGCCATCCCAGGCTGGAGATCCTGGGTGTTTGCCTTTGTTTCCAAGGCTCTGTCCTCTCTCACCACCTCTGACTTTCCCTCCAGTTTTCTGGATATGGCCTTGTAACTCCTACTAAAGCTTGCATATTCTCCCATCCCATCAGCAGTACTCCTTCCCACTCTGGCTCCTCAGCTGCTGCATCCACTTGAGCTATAGGCCCCTTACCCATCAGGGTTACTCACAGGACTTGACGACTTATGAAAGCAACAAGCTATGGTTTCATTTTACAGAATTTTGAGAATTCATGTTTGTTCATTATTATTCCTGTTTTTTCCCCTAATTTCTCTAGCACATGGGTTGTTTTAATTTTTCTTATTGACTGAAATGTGTTATCTATATTTATGGATACTAATTGTTTTAGTAATAAACTTGAAAATATTTTCTCTCATTGTATGTTGAGTTTAATACAATTTTATGGTATAAAATTATCATTGATACACTTTATTATATAATATATGATATTTATGATTCTCTGTTTTATAATTTAAGAATCTCTATTTAGTGTTGTAAGATATTCCTCTACACTTTCTCATGAAATTAGAGTATTTTCTTTCATATTTAAACTATATCTCCATCTGAAATTGATTGCAGTATCCAGTGTGAGCTTAATATTCAATTTTCTATTTGCACATAGAATTGACCCAGCATAATTTATTAAATAGTCCTTGGAGCTTGTAAATACATGCAATCCAGAGTCTGAAATGCATAAAATTTTATATACGTGGTTTTATTTGGGGTTTTTATTTTATTCTGTTGATTTCTTTTATTATGTCAAATAGAGTTATATTTAGAGGATACATTTTTTTCTAAGTAAAGGAATGCATATTCTTTATCCTTGACTTATGCTTGGAATGCAGTTTGGTTATGAAGTGTCCTTCATAAAGTTCAAGTCTGGAAGACTTGGTCCTTAGCTGATGGATGAAACCATTAAGAGACAATTGACCATGAAGGCTCTAAGTTCATCATCAGCTGAATCCTCTGACAGATCCATATTTAATGGTATTATTGAGAACTAGTGGGATGTAGGACCAGTTAAAGGAAGTGGATCACAGGAGTATGCCTCTCTAGGGCATCTCCTCACTGGCCCCTTCTTGCCCATCTCCCTGCGTTCTGTGCACCATGAGCTGAACAGATTTCCCTCTCTGTGAGTATCTGCCTCTCCATCTCACCGAAAGGACAGAACTAGCTATGATCAGGAAACAAAACCAACATTATTCTTTTCCACATTTAAGTTGTGTAGCCAGGGACTTTGTCACAGACGTTAAAAAAAATCAGAAACATGTGATAAAATCAAGACATAAACATACACACAGGGAGTGATCCCTATTTCACATGTCAAATGCCAGTTCACTCGCCACAGGCATACACCAGTATACCCTAGTGATAACAAGCTCTTATCAATACAGAAAGACTTCTAGGTGACTGTACATCCTCAAAATCAACAAACCAAACACTCTCATTAACATCCTTCCTCTCTTATTGCCAAATAAGCTTTATTCATGGGCAATAAGCTTAGTCTGCAAGCATGTAATCAGCAAACCTGTTGTATCACATTAGGGTGTGATGCTATGCAGGCAATAGTGTATACAGAGAAACTGATAGCATTTCCCTTCTATCTCCAGTAACAAGCTATATTCTGAACCAAAGACTTGAACATTAATTTCCTTGTGATAACGAAACAGCCATTTGAAAATGAATGATGTCATCACATAAAGAGAAATTAAGCACAGAGACATAGGAAATAAAGTATAAAACCCCAGGATCTGCTGTTGACACTTTTAGCAGTGTGTAAAGCCCTAGTTATAAGAATACTCTGTCACTACCAAAGAATTAATATGCAGACTTGTTGCCAAGAACGATACAATGTTCTCATTATTTGTGGATGATACTGTTAGCCTGGTTAACAACAAAAACACAGGAGAGAATGAACTGGGGAACCACGTCAAAAATGGGAACACCAGTAATTTTATAGGACTGAATATAAAATAAAATAGAAACAAAAGACAGCCATGTAGTCTCTAGCTACCAATAGTAACTGTGGAGTTTTAGTATATGTGGGGGGCTCCCTATAAATGATGCCAGCACAGTGAAAACAGGGATATAATTAACCCTACATTTGATGGAAAAAACTAACTCATAGAATAAAAAACGTGGCATCTTTACATAAGAACCTGCACTGCTGAGGTTTCAGTAATTCTGGCTTTTGCAAAATTAACAGTGGTCATGTACTTCATCATACTACCTTAAAAATAGCAGAATAAAATTACAGTAAACCATTAAAACATTGGTGAAGAAAACCTAAGGAAATAATGCTACATTCTTTCACGTTCCCTTAACAGAAATGGCCACTCTTGACCTGAGGAAGAACCTCAGCATCTCTCCCACCACGTGAACTGTGTCAGCCAAGTTAATCCACAGCAAGCCTACAGCTAATATGAAAAGATTAAATTCCCAAAGTCAGCCAGCCTTTGGAAAAATAGTTAATTTACTATCTGATAAAAAAGGTATGAAGACTGGGACCACAGGTCAATCAGAAAACAATAACAGTGAAACATAAACTAAATACTAGAGTTAGGAAGATTATCCAAAACTGTGAAGTGGGGCAAAGTCAGCATCAAATGGCTTCATTATTGTTTTTAATAACAAAATGGTAGCACACCCAGTGTGGTGCCAAATAATGGGGGTTGAAGCAACCAAGGTCCAAGGTGGAAAATCAACACAGATCACCATGATGACAGAGCTTGATAAATGTGAGACCAGGAAGCAGAACATGAAGGGGAGGAGAAAGAGAGTGCTAAAAAAGGTAGGAATTGTGTGTGAGCCAGGAGGCCTTGGAGGATGCTTAGCAGAAGGCTGGGATCTGAAGCCTGCTGCAGATTCACATTGGCTACTGGATGGATAAAGAACATTCCAGACTGCATCAGGAATGGGAACTAGGGCACACACTGGGGCAGGCCTGAAAGGGCCACTATGCTGAGTCAAAGATGCTGGAAATAGTTAGGCACGCAGACTTTCCAAGGCATATCATTTCCAGGTTAAACATTCATAAATCTTGAAACCATTGCATAATTTTCTATCCAACTAGGAAGGTTGGTAATTCCATAAACTAAGATGGTATATGTACACACATAAGTATATAGGTGAACTCTGAGACCCAACTCACTTACAGACTTAGAACTAAGTCAGAACAGAATTTTGAGTTAAATATTAGCACATTGATTCCAGATGCACCCATAGTGCTAAAATGAAAGTCTTAAAATCACAGCTTAACGCATGTCCCACTAAATGAAAATACTGCAGAAAGATGTCAAATGTCTATTTAATGGATGAAAATGCACAGCCCTAATCAGGGCTGCTCCATGACTCCGAGCATCAGAGTCCAGCTGAAACAGAGAGGAAGCCATGAAAGGGAGAAGGGAGGGAGGGAGGGAGGGAGAGAGGAGAGGGACAAGAGAGGGAGACAGGAAGGAAGAAAGCAGTAGATAAAGGAAGGAGGGAGGGAGACATGAAAGAATCAAGGGAGGGAGGGAAGAGGATGTTCAAGTGCTGGGGAGAACAACATCTTTCTACCTGTTCTCTGACCTCCACAGGTGTGCTGTGGTAAGCACAGGCAGGCGCACATAGATAAATAAAGTAAATAAAAAAATGCATGTAATAAAAATGTAAAAAAACGACAAATTGGTGAGTCAATTCCATCTAATATGGTATTATATGTTAAAAATAATATTGCATGACATGTATGTTTTGTATTACATTATACCAGGTATGTGAGTTCTGTGTTATCATATCTCCACAAACTGGGGCTTATTTAGGAAGCAAAGCCATATTTAATAAATGTTGTCTATAAGATGGTACAATAATATGGTCTCGGGGACTTAAAATGACTCTTAAATTCTCCTTTTACCATATCTTCTCTAAATTCAGTATTAGTTAGTTGTGAAAATTTTCTAGAGGTTGTCAATTTCACATCACTTATCAATAATTTATGTACATTGGCATCTCATGTAGAGATTACCATTCCATCAATGCATGCTGACTTACAAAGCCACTCTGAGTGCCCTTGATACTGATGTGGGAATGAAAAGGACCTAAATGACTAACCAAAGGAAGCTCTGGAAATGAACTTAGAAGTGCTTCTACCCTAGGATTGCATGGACAAATTATGCACCCTTAACCACGAGGATATACTCTGAGAAAAGCATCTTTGGGCAATTTTACTGTTGTGTAAACACTGTAGAGTGTGCTGACATGAATTTAGGTGGCAGAGCCTTTTACATACCTATGTTATGATATGGAATACAAATACATAATATTTAAATTAGATGTTCAGATATGATACCACCTATTTCTCCTATGGCCATTGTTAGAAGAAGCACAAACGCAAAAAAAGACACAGTGAACCAAAGCTCTGTGAAGCTGCCGGCAACAGTATGATGGCTTTAGAGCTGACTCTTACTCCATACAAAAGACATTCACAGGGCCCCTGCACCTAAATGAGAACTACAGGCAGCCAATGTCAGCTGAGAGGACACTTCTGTAGAGATGAACTCGTAGGTTATCCAAACCCAAATGGTGAGCCCCCCAAAAATGTACATATGGACTCAGAAGGTTGTGTGGGTACATATGTGCAACACTAAATGGACTCAAAAGGTTGTGTATATACATTGGAGTGGGGTGGGATGGATGACAATAATTAAAGAACCAGTGGTCATAGATTGGAGAGGGAGGTTGTGTAGGAGGCGTGGGGGTAGAAATGATGCAAATACAGTACTCATGAATATTTTTAATAAAGATTTTCAATTAAAAATAAAAAGCAATACAATAACAAATATTAACTTATTATCATATTAAATTCATATAGTGTATGTGATTGTATTGACTCCAGTTTTGTATAACTAGAAAAATGTAGACTTGTGGTCACCAGCATCAATATAAAAAGGAAGAAAAGAGTGTGTCATGACTTTACACCGGCTGTGACTTCACTGGGCAGTGGGAAGGCTTCAGCTTTATGAGATTCATGGAACCACTCTACCAATTGGTGTAGGTTGAGTCCCCTGGATCATTTAGCAATCAAAAAATGCTCCACAGACATGCCCAAAGACCGGTCTCATAGAAGCAATTATGCAGTTGAGACTCCCTCTTCCCAGATTTATCAAACTGACAACCAAAAATAGCAATCATAGACGGCTTTATTTGATGTATATAAAACTGTATGTTTCTGGTCTCAGTACTTAATGATTTAATGGGAGAAACAGACCTTGTTCGCATAGTATCACACTATACATGAATCCGTGGCCATGGCGCAACTCTGCTGATCATCTTCTGCCACTGAACTCATGTTGCCTGACCCTTCCGATGACAGCCTGCCCTCCTTAAACACTCTTCCTGCTTCTTTCTGCTACATAATGCCCCACTTGTTTCTCTAACCTCCCTGCCTTCTCTTCCTCTATCCACGTTCAGGGTCCTGTCTTGGCTATGTTGTTGTTCATCTCATTGGATCCCTTGTTTGATAGTCCTCTGACCAAACCTTGAAGTAATAAGGGCAGCGGGGCTGCGTTCCCAGCACCCCGGCCGCCTGCTCGGCTAGCTTATGCCCCGAAATAACAACACACAAACTGTATTCATTTAATCACTGCTTGGCCCTTCTGCCCTAGCCCTTACTGGCTAATTCTGATATCCCGATCAACCCATCTCTAATAATCGGTGAGCACCGGTCTTACCGGGAAGATTCTAGCCTAGTCCATCCTGGGTCGAGCTTCATGGCGTGTGTCTGCCTGGGAGCTGGGAGTATGGCATCTCCCTCAGGCGTCTGCTCCCGAGAGAGCAGAGCTGTGGAGTCTCTGAGCTCACTTCCTCTTCCTACCAGCATTTTGTTCTGTTTACTCCTCCCACCTATCCTCTAACCAATAAAATGGGCCAGGGCAGTTCCTTTATTAGCCAATGACCTTCCTCCATCATTTCCCCTTTTTCGGTTTAAACAAAAAAAAAAGGCTTTAACATAGCAAAATTACATATAACAAAACAGTTATCAAGTAAAAGTTACAATAATCTTTATCATAACTAAGGAAAACTATAAGTATAACTAACTATTCTTAACTCCATCAAAGACTCCAGAAAGATATAATATTACCTAAGTAAACAAGAACTAAGAAACTTCAAACTCTAGAAATGACAAAGACATCTTGCTGCCTGGACAGTCACCCAAAGTTCTTTTGTACCGTTGGGGCATCCATCTTCAGCCTTCAGGCCCATGGTATCCAGCAGACATTTCCATAAAGCAGGAAAATTCAAAGTCAGTTCAGTCACTATCTGTTGTGTCCTGCAGAATGTCTCGCAGACTCTTTCATGAATCAGGAACCCCGAAAGATCATCTCACCTTAGGCAAGTTCAGTAGTCCTCTCTCTGCGGGTTCTCTGTGTCCAGTTTATGTAATAGTCCAGGCAAGAGCAGTTTCTTGCCCAAATGGCTATCAAACTCCATAAGGATCCTCTTCGATGCCCATCTTCCTCTTGAAGTAGATTGGTGCTGCCAGGAGCAGAGTGTCTCATTGTCATGAAAAGTCCTCAGTTATTAAAACATTAAATGTCCTATTCTGTAATCTTTGAAAGACATGAAGAATGTCTATCTAAAATATATCTCTATATGTCTAGAAAATCTAACTAACATGACTACAAGCTTTACTATTATCGAAGATTATCCATTAACAACCTATATTTCTTAATTATATAGTACATATTTAAATGAACTACACAATCACAATACCTTAATCAAAATCAGAAACACTTATACATATAACAAAATTGACCTTAAATTTAAATCACTAAAACAAAATTCATATCAATGTAAATTATTCATATCTCTATCATATCCCCCTTTAAATGTAAAAGGACGTTTATAAACCATATTTGGGAACATGGGCGCAGTTTTTTCTCTCCAAACTGCTTCCTGCTGAATGGGGGCATCGTTAATTAGGTCTTTGATGATATAACCTGTGTGCTAGTTTCATCTCAGTTGGCAGTTGAGCGAAGCAATTTTCTGAAGATGTTCACTGCAACCCTTCAGGAGGGCGTGGTCCATCATACCAAATTGGAATAGAAGAAATGAACAGCGTCTCATCCTCTGTGAAAACAAAATAAGAAACTCCTTTCCAAAGCATCATGTCCTTAGATCCAAATTTCAAAGTCAAGGCATCAAAATATCTATGTCGGATTAGTTCAGCAGCATTTATAAATAAATATCTTTTAGCAGCTGTGGTTCCTTCCTCAGCATTCAAACAATTCAAAGAGAGCATAATAGCATACAGTATCAAGATTCTCTGTGTATTTTCCATCTTTGTGCAGCTTTGTTTTAACCTCTATTTTGTTTATTTTTACTTTTAACTCTTTGCTTTTTGAGACAGGTTCTCTGTATCTTTGACCTGAAGTAACTCTGTAGACCAGGCTGTCTTTGAACTCTCAGAGATCCGCCTGTCTCTGCCTCCCAGGCATTGGGATTAAAGGCGTGTGCTACCACACACAACAACTCTCTTCCTTTTTTTGTTTTTTACTTTAAGAACTTCAACTTTTAGTCTGCATATATTTTTAACACACTGTAAACCATTTAAAAATTTTCTTTGTCTTTGAATCTCTCTTTACTGTATATCTCTCTTTTTCTGACCACACGAGCCTTTAAATTACTGAGCAATATGGGTAGGATTAAAGGCGTGGCTTTGCCAGCTAGATCCAGTCCATTCCTTAGCTTTCCAGCCTCATGGCTGATATACAGGCTGTAGCCATGTTTACTGCAACAACTGTATGGCATTTCAAGGTCCCTGCCAGCAAGTGAGCTACAACAGACAACACTCACGTCCTCTCTTGGTTGCCGGCCCTCCTGCCTCAAACAGTCAGAGTTTGCCCTGGCAGGATGGCCCAGAAAGCCAGCATTTTTAAACAGCGCAGCTTTTTTCCTGCTATGGCTGAAAACCGAAAAGCATGCGTTCAGCTTTTCGTCAACACCGTTTAAGTGTTTCGTGGCAGGACCTCTTAATGAGCTGCAGGCTTTGCAGCTAAAGCTGAGTCAGGAAGCCTCTCTTAGATGAGGTGCTTGCTTGCCTCTGGCAAGCAGAGCAGACCCGAGGACACAGCGAGTCTAGTTGCCATCAAACTAATCGTAGCACTTTACTCCATTTATGCTCTATTCAAAAGCTCTGTCTCCTGCAGGAGCCAGACAGAGATCGCAATGGCAGCACAGCCCCAGGAAGTCGCGCTTTAAAATGACACAGCGTTTTTTTTTCTGCTACTGTTGCCGAATCAGGAAATCTCTCTACAGCACGCCACCAACAAACAGCAAAAATCTGTGTTAAACTCTCGCTCCCTTATTTTTAAGCCTTCTCAGGTTTTTTAAGTGGGTTTAGTTGTCCACACGTCTGGGCGCCAACTGTAGTAATAAGGGCGGCGGGGCCGCTTCCCCAGCACCCCAGCCGCCCGCTCGGCTAGCTTATGCCCCGAAATAACAACACACAAACTGTATTCATTTAATCACTGCTTGGCCCTTCTGCCCTAGCCCTTACTGGCTAATTCTGATATCCCGATCAACCCATCTCTAATAATCGGTGAGCACCGGTCTTACCAGGAAGATTCTAGCCTAGTCCATCCTGGGTCGAGCTTCATGGCGTGTGTCTGCCTGGGAGCTGGGAGTATGGCATCTCCCTCAGGCGTCTGCTCCCGAGAGAGCAGAGCTGTGGAGTCTCTGAACTCACTTCCTCTTCCTACCAGCATTTTGTTCTGTTTACTCCTCCCACCTATCCTCTAACCAATAAAATGGGCCAGGGCAGTTCCTTTATTAGCCAATGACCTTCCTCCATCAAAACCTCTTCAGGCCTGTGATTTTACTATGGACCTGGTAGTCCTAGTATGCATTTTACAAGCATCCCTTAACTCACATTTCCAAAATAAAGCCTTCGTCTTCCAGCTAAATTGTCATTTTCAAGATTTCAGATTTCAGAATATAATACTTGAGGAGCATAACACCCTATAAATACAGTGTGATCTTTCTTCAGGCATCAATCCCTTTCAAGTCCAATTTTAAAATATTTATCTTGCATTTTCTTTCTCTCCAGGGTATTGTGAGTGCTTTGACCCAGGTTACAACAAAAATGAGGTACTGTTGGAGCCCCATCATGCCCTTCGTCTCTTTCCTTCAGTCTATATACAACACTGGGTCATCCAAAATCCAGCGCTTACCTTCTCACTACGGACAAGATGAGCAAATTTGCCATGTACCGAAAGGACTGCCCACAGGATAGAACAGGAGGCTAACGAGGAACACAAGGGTCCATTGGAGCTGTGGCGAGACTCACTCCCGTGAGAAAACACAAGGGCCCACTGCAGCTGTGGCGACTCTCACTCTTGCAGTTCCTCTGCAGTGCTTTTGAAAACAGGACAGGGTTTCAAAGCTTGTGTGTACTTGGGAATTGCTAAGATCTATGCCAGTATCCCAACTGTAATTATTTCATCAACTAGACGCTGGAAGATCCAAACTGCAATTATTTCATCTGCTAGACATTGGAATTTTTTACAGTTTTTCAGATATTAAAGTGTGTAAAAGTTCAAAAATTATTTGGTCTGTGATAACAAGATCCTTTGAGCCCAAATGCCTGGTGCACTGCTATCATCTCAACTTAGTCCGACCATCCATTAAACTTTACTTTTTTCCATGTAAAGAAAAATCCCTTACAAGTTATTTTTTTCTATGTTGTTTACAGTGGTGAGCTGTCTGAAATAGTCCATAGTATTTGGTAGGAAAAGTAACTGTACTCTAGATGTTGATAGCCTGATGGAGCCTGTAGAAATAAATTTGTAACACCCCAATTTGGGACGTGTCTGTCAGAGAACGTATAAAAGACTTTCAGATGTCACCACTACAACCCGTAGATATCTGAGCCAGTGCCAACAAATACAAAAGGAAACAAAGGAAGGATTGTAAAAACCATTAATTACTAATATTATGACATTTTATATAGTGTCACATTAACTTCTCTGTCTAATATATTTGTTTTCACATGC
The DNA here is from genome assembly GCF_018167655.1 of Microtus oregoni. NCBI lineage: Eukaryota > Metazoa > Chordata > Mammalia > Rodentia > Cricetidae > Microtus > Microtus oregoni. The sequence goes on from NW_024543978.1 coordinate 7,371,921, forward strand.
TTTTAAATCAAATAATATTTTGCATAGAACAAAACTTTGATTAAATAAAAATGCTATTGAATCAGCCTAGTGTGAAACAATATTTACTTATTTATAAACCATCACCTATTTAGGGAAAATGTTTTAAAGTGTTTTTTAAGATGCATACAACCTTTGTCTGAAACCTAATGGGAGCCTGAGGTTACATTCATAGCTCTCCACTAAGATTTTAGCAACATAACTTATTCATGTGTGCCCTCGGCCATTTTCTATCCTACACTTCCCCAAAGATGAAGACAAATGGAGAAAGCCTTTGAAGACAATCAGGTCATATAAGGCAAAGTGTCTTAGCTGCTGGTGGATAACTAAAAAGTAATAACATTGTCTTGAAAGACTGAAAGCTGCTGCTGTGACAGATGTGCTGAGGATCTCACAGGATCCAGCACACATCTGTCCCATTCAGATAGAAGGCTGAACATCAATAGGTAATATTAAAATTCACAAAAGAACAAATGAATATGGTGAGAAAGGCATGGAGCTCATAGTCACTTCGTGATAACCAGCATGCAGTCACGTGGAACCACCATGGAACGGAAAGTCAGAGCAGAGGAATCAGTGTGTGACAGGGTGCCACAGCAGGGCAGATTATCCCCACAGGTCACAGAATTTCATGAACAAGTTTGCCGAGTTCCTTTTACTTCTTTTAATCTTTCCTTCTTGCACACCTGTGTTGGATTAACATTTAAGTATAGGTTGGTTTTATTGGTGGGGTTTTCACCTGTTGGTGTTAACTAACAATGGTTATCCGGGTTGTTATAGGCTTGTTCTTAAACACCGAGAATATATAGAGGCACACTTGATTGAAGTAACAGTAAGATTGCAGCAGTAAGTAAGGAATACATAAGGTGTGGTGGTTTGGATGACAATTGTCTCCACAGCCTCATGAGTTTGGATACTTAGTTCCTAGGTGATTTAACTGTTTGGGAAGTGTGGCAAAATAATAAAACCCAGAAACAGATATTGGGGTTCAAGCTAAATACCAGAAAAGCAAAGCAGCCAAGTCATTAGCAAGTTCTCACCTCTAGGAAAACTTCAGACTGAACAGAGAGTGATCTGTCTCTGGGTTTTGTATTATTGTGCTACAGGGAAGGATTAGGAGATGTGACCTTGTTGGAGGAGGGGTATCAAGGGCTGAGCTTTGAGATTTCAAAAGACTTGTATCATTTCCAGTTAGCTCTCTATGCCTCTTGCTTTGGGTTCAAGATGTGAACCCTTAGCTGCTGCTGCAACCTCGAGCTACCAATTACCTCCATTCTACCATCATGGGTGTTAACTCCTTGAAACCGTAAGCCCAAACTAAACTCTTCCTTCTATAAGATGCCCTGGTCATGGTGCTTTATCACAATATCAGAATGTAACCAAGAAACTAAGTGGTAGAACTTAGTCAGATATGTTATAACCAAAGTCAGCGTTGAGAAAATGAGTCTTTTCCCCAATTCAAACACCCATTGTGTATTTGTTTTCCTAATCATGACCTGGTTACCTGTGATGTACAGAAAGGAAAGCTTATTTATTAGACATAAAAGATGCCTGTATCTGTGGGTCGAAGACCAGCTGCCAGTAAAGTGAGAAATGCCAGTCCCTTACTCTAGATCTTACCCATATGTGCCAACTGCTCAGTTTCCACCCCAGCAAATGTTTGCCAGCTCTGCTTTCCTTCGTACTGCAGGAAGTTCAAGCATTTTGAAGAGGTGCTGACATTTCCACATCCAGCTATGTCAGAATACACCCCAAATCTCCGGGATCTTTTTCCCTCCTCTTTAAACCACTGAACAGATTTGTGGCTTAAAGTCTAGATAAATAGTCTTGATTTACCCAACACCAGCTTTACCAAGCCAGGCAAATAATAGACTTCTGATAACTAAAGGGGACAGATGTCACAACATCTGCTTTCAGTCTTTGTCCCAAAGGTGCTTTCTCTCGGCCAAGTTCTGCATCATTGAAGCAATAATTCTAGAGAGAAGGTACCCATAATCCCCCAGCGGAGAGCTCAAACTGTTCATACAGCTATCACAGACTTGCTTTTTGGACTGCATAGATGCCAGTGTGAATGTTGGGAGTTCTTCAATGGAGACATCGAGTAGCTGAGTTTGGACACATTTTATCCCAAGACGCTGAGACACTTCCTAGGATGGCTCTGTATAATGAATAGAAAATTGTGCTAATTCTGGATGCGGAACAGAGAATAATTCCAGAGTGAGTCTACGATTAGCTCATAAATACAATAATTATCCACAAAAGTGACAAACACTAATTAGTTTTCCCCGGAATGGAGCTGGTTTGGCAAAAGCATGCAGAGCTATCCTACACAAAGGAAAAACAGCTTCAAATCACATGTAAAGGAGGTCGTCATTTGTTTGTAGTGACAACTGAAAATGATGAATTATGGTTCGCAATAAGTTGCAGTTGGATCACACTGAGTTTTATGTTTTGTTTTGTAAAAACGAAGTTTAATAAGTGGATCAATGTTAACTGAGATTTCTGTATTCCCACATTACTTAGTTTAGTTTATTTAATGATCTACAACAACTTGGAAGACTAGACTTTACACATTGGTTTTGATGCTAATCATTACTGAAGACATCAAAACCCAGTGCTTTTCGTTTATGATTTATTTATTTGTTTACTTCAGATGGATTTTTATTTTTTTAATATTTGCATGTGTTGGTGTCCTTTGGAATAGCTTAGCTATACTTGAGTGCAGGTACCCAAGGGGTCTGATGAAGGCATCAGAACCCTAGAGCTGGAGTTGCAGACAATGGTGAGCTTCTTGATACAAGTGCTGGAAGTCTTCTGTTTCTGCAAAAGTAGCAAAAACGGGAATCTTCTGCAAGGGTAGCAAGCGCTCTTAACTGAACTTCAGTTGTCTTTCCAGCCCCTAGTTCTCTGCTTCCCCATGGATAGCATTCAGGATGTTTTACTCCTCCTGGTCTGTTGTTTGTGTGTGCCCATTTAACATTCCCAACACAAAGTACCTTATCAACATCTTTAGGACCTGGCATTCTTTCTTTTAGAACACAGGGGCATTTTGCCTATTGTATGCCAGGTGCTATTCTGGGTGCTGGAGGTAAGAACTGGCAAGACTGCCCTCATGGGGCTCCCATTCCAGCACCGTCTAGATATTGATGGGTATCTCTTGTGTTGGTAGTTAATTATATTGCTCTATAGTTGGTACCTCAAACTCAAGGCTCTGTGGAGGCTATAGAGAATAAGAAGCTGAACAATGGGATAAACACTGAATAATTTCTTCAGCTTTGTCAAAAGAGAGAAGCACCACTTTACCCCAGCTAGTTATGAATATATGAGATTGTGGTCCTATGGTGATCAGTGTAAACTGTCCACTTGACAGATCTTGAAAGACTTGCCATGAAGGGTTGCCTATATCATGTTAGGCCATGGGCATGCCGTGACAATTTTTTTCTTCTTTGGGTTAATTGAAGTGTAAAGAGTCACAGTGAATATGGGTGGCAGCGTTCATGAATTGGACCATTAATGGTATAAGACTGAAAATGTTGCTGAACAAGTATGTATCTACACATTCATTTCTTCTAGGTTGGTTGCTTTTCTTTTATCACAGTAACTAGGAAGGAAACTAGGACAGGTCCCACTATGACACACTCTTCCACAAATAATCTAAGAATAGCCAGACTGCGCATGTCTGTAGGACATAGTCCCTTAAAGAAGTTTACAACTGACTACATGTGTAGGGGATGCTGGACAAGGAAGAACATAGATAATGCAATATTTGTTCTATTGTCCCTGTGTGGAATTCTGAGGCCAAAGGTTTTTTGTTGGTTGGTTTGTTTGTTTTTTCGAGACAGGGTTTCTCTGTGGTTTTGGAACCTGTCCTGGAACTAGCTCTTGTAGACCAGGCTGGTCTCGAACTCACAGAGATCTGCCTGCCTCTGCCTCCCGAGTGCTGGGATTAAAGGCGTGCGCCACCACCGCCTGGCTGCCAAAGTTATTTTTAGGAATTCTTCCTTGGAGAAACACTATTGCTTGAATATTATCTAGATACCAGAACTTCAGTAAATTTATTATCACTATTCAGAACAAAATTTTGATCTTACTAGTAGCCAAGTTGTTAAATCTTTATTAGTTAGATAAAGCCTGTGGTAAAGAAAATATGTGGGACCAGTGCTATGATTTAGGTACAGTTGGACTTTCTTGTCAAACTTTCTTTGGACCCTCAAGCCTCAAATAATGGCATGGGGACTCTATTAATTATGAAAGCTTGGTCTTAGCTTAGGCTTGTTTCCAGTTAGTTCTTACAGCTTAATAAACCAGTCTCTGTTCATCTACATTTGCCATGTGGCTCTTTACCTCTCCTCTATTCAGTATGTCCAACTCCTTCTGTGTCTCACTGGCATCTCTCACCTCTCTTCTTCCCAGAGTTCCTCTCTCTGCCCGGAAGTCCCGCCTGTCCTCCCCTACCTAGCTGTTGACTGCTCAGCTCTGTATTAAACTGATCAGGAGCCTTAGACAGGCAAGGTAAAACAATGACACATCTTCATACAGTATAACAAAATATCCCACAACATTTAGGATATAACATTAATAAATAATATGATTTTAATAGTAATAGTCAATGGCTAGAAATTTCTTCTATTGTTTCAGAGACGATGTAACCAAGGGAGAATTTTAAATCTGTTTCTTTTGGCAGAGATAATTCAAGACTGCAAATGTTTTATTTTAATGACATTAAAGTAGGACTAGATTATTTAAAAATACAATAAGTATTTTGCTCATCTATTATTATATAAAAAGTGTTAGCACAGAAATTCTGAAAACTTTGAACTCACATTGTCATGTTAATTAATTTGGTGCAATCTTTGCTCTCTGTGAACATATAACATGATTGGAGGTTTTTCGAAGTAGAGCTTTGAAATCATACACAAAAATTCTGATTTTATATAAAATTATAAATAATTCCAATCTCTCCGAAGCACTTTTTAAATAGAATAACACACCATTCAAATTTGTCTTGACTAGTGGGACTTTTAAATTAGTCTATTTGTCAAGTACAATCCCCTACTTTGAAAGCAGCCTACGGTAAGCATCATCACAACTTGATAGCACTCTGTCCTTTTTAAATTACTCAGCAGTCAAACTTTCTCCAGACCGCATGGCATTTCATCAGCACTCAGAAGCAGGTGACATAAGCTAGTAAGTGGTACATATCAGGTGCATTCACTTAAATATCCAGCAAGTGTGTGTCTGGCTGTAGTGGAACCACATTGACTGGAGCAACTAAACTTATAGAAAAAAATATGAACTTTGGTAATAAAAAATGATGGAAAGAGTTGATAATAGACTGTTCAAGAGGCACCAGTCCTTCTTGTATCTACCCACTTGAGCTGAGATGTAACTTCTCCCATGAAGAGGTAAAAGTCTATTTCTCATCCTTCTGAACCTGGAATGTTAGAGACTGGCCTTGTCCAATATAACAAAATGGGCCCATTAAAATGTGTTCCTTTGCTATTTTGAAATTATGTGGCAACCATAATTTCAAAATAGCACTTCCCCTTGACCTATGGTGATATTCCAACACAAATCAGGTATGTGAGGAGACTTTCTGAGGTTGGCTAGACACCAGTTAGGCCTCCAGCTGATCTCATAAGTGTGAATAACTTACAAGAAAAATAGAAGACAAAAAAATGAGATAAAATTCCACATACAACCTACAGAAAGGAGAGCTACATGAAGCCATAAAGTTCTAAGGTGGGTTTTGTATAATAGCATATGACATATATCACACAGAGCAAAACACTCAAGCAAGTACAAACAAGAGATGAGACATCAGAAGAAGGGCTAACGCATTAGAAGAATACACCAGGCTATAGCTTATCTCCCAAAGGGATTTTATTAGAAGATGATAGAGGAGTCAGGAATTTGAGCTTATTAATATAAGTGAGTGTGGCTGAAAGGGGGAAAGGGAGATGGTGAAAAATGTTAAAGCATAGGGAAAAGACCCCAATTCTGGTAAAACAAAACAAAAACCAGCGTGGCATCACTTGCTGGCCTGTGAAGTGAAACCCTTGCAACCCTGGGGATGGAAACTAAAGTTAACTTAATTTTGCAGGATTTTAGCACCTGATGATGGTGATGCCATTCACTTTTGAGTTATTCTTTCCAAATTAAGGGGTCTAATAAATGACAAAAGGTCTCTGTGTAATGATCATGTATGAACATGTTCTTGAATGAAAGGATGCACTCTGTGATTTAAAATCAAAACAGCATAGTCCCATGCTGACCAAGGTCCCCACAGCAAGAATATCTTCCAGTGATTTCAGCTGGATTAAATTCATCTTCACCATGTTCTGCTTTCAGTCCTGTTACTGTGGTTAAAACATTCCAACAAAAAGCAACCCAGGAAGGAAAGATGTGAGGTTTATAATTCCAGGCCACAGCCCATCACTGAGAAGTATCAAGGCAGGAACTAGAAGATAGACTTGTTGGCTATTCCATACAAACATCACTTCCAGGTCAGCTGAGAAGCTCACTTCACAGCCAAGGAAATACAACAGAAACTGGGAAGAAAGCTGCTTGCAGACTGGCAAGCAGTCCTATACTCAGCTTCCTCACATAGTTCAGGACACTTAACTAAGGAGTGGCACTCCCCACAGTGGGATGAGCCCTCTCACATCAATAAACAATCAAGATGATCTTCCACAGAAATGCCCACAAGGCAATCTGATCTATGGAGTTCCTCAATTGAGAATCTTTTCCCAGGCAATCTAGATTGTAGCCAGCAGAACTGTAAAGCTAAACATTCTTCAAAGCAATGCCTAGAGTTGTCACACTGCACTAGCTACAATGTATACCACATAATAAAAAGTAAAGAGATGTATGGAGAGGTGGAAAACTGTGACTCAGAGTCAAAATAACGTGGAGTCAAGGAGAAATGCCCTTGGTTGGCTCACAGCATTTGAATTAGTAGGTTAAAAGACTTTGGTATATCAAACAGTAAAGAATTGATGGCGGAAGATACAAAATAATCCCACAATAATTTAGATTTATGTATAATAAAGGGTTATTTATTTAGGGGACTCACAGACCACTGTCTTAGATCAGTCCTCTGCATGAATGGGGAACAGGAACAGAGACTAGCAGCCAGAAGCAAGAGCCGGAAGCATGAAACTGAGCATATGCTTTACAGCTGGATTCATAGTATAAGAGACCACGCCCAAGTGGGATGGGGTCTTAAAGGCTATTGGATGAGGGAGCTGAAAGAGCGCCCACAGCAAAGGATGATCATCTGATAATTTGACTATAAAAATATTACAATATAAATGGATTTTTAAATGCTAGCACAGGCTAGTAAGGGTGAGCTAAAATAATCAGGAAGCAGCTGGGTGGAGTGGCACATGCTTTTAATCCCAGCACTCGGAAGGCAGGTGAGTTTGAGGCCAGCCTGATCTATAAGAGTTAGTTCCAGGATGGGCTCCAAAGAAACCCTGTCTTGAAAAACCAATAGACAGACAGACAGACAGATAGACGATGATAGATAGATAGATAGATAGATAGATAGATAGATAGACAGATAGATAGATAGACAGATAATAAAATAAACAGAAAAAAACATGGAATGGTGGTCTATACTCATAATCTCAGAACTCAAGTGGCTGTGCCAGGAGGACGGTTATGAGTGTAAGAAGGAAATGGTTTAGTCGGAGAAGCTTTGAAAAGGAAAGAAAAGAGAGTTGTTTTGTTGCTCTAAAGAACACAGAAAAAGCAAATGTTGAAAGTGCCCATCAAACCTTGGGCTAATACAGTAAAAGAGGTTGTCTAGAAATCAATCCTGATTGTGTTGGACTTCAACAGCAATGTTGAGGACACGGCTCATCGGAGAGTGGAAAGTTTATTGAGGAGCATCACCATCAAGACACTCTAGCTATATCCCTGATACGTTCTGTAAGCTGTTTATAGGATGCTCTCTTGTTTGAGAATGCCCTGCAAAGCCACTTTACAAAAGCTGTTCATGTGGGGTTCAGGAGCTACAAAAATCACTCTTTAAAGAACCGCATGCACTCCAGAAGCTATCACAGTACAGAAGCTGAATAGTATGGATTCCATGTTGTAAAGAGGGTTGCTTGCTAATTCCTGGCTGCTCAGCAACCCAGTCCTGAAATAATCACACAGAAACCATATTATTTGCAATACTGTTTGGCCAATAGCTTAAGCATATTTCTGGCTAACTCTTACATCCTAAACTAGCCCATCTCCATTAATCTGTGTATCATCATGCGGCTGTGGCTTATTGGGTAAAGATCTGGTGTCTGTCTCCAGCAGGACTACATAGCTTCTCCTGACTCCACCTCTTTTCTCCCAGCATTCAGTTTAGTTTTCCCCACCTACCTCTATTCCCTGTACAAGCCCAAGTCAGTTTCTTTATTAACCAATGGTATTCACAGCATACAGAGGGGAATCCCACATCAATTCTATGTACACAGAACTAGCCACAGCACAGGAGCTAAACAAGAAGGATTACGTCTACATAAAAAGGCCTGAAATGGGAAATGCTCACTCTCTCTCCCTCTCTCTTCCTCTCCAGCTGCATCTGACAAGCAAGCTTGGTATTGTAGCAGCAGGGGAAGCCTGCAGACTCCCACAGCATTTGTGCAGTGTGGGTACAAGTTAGGGTTGCTATTGCTGTGATAAAATAACATGACTATAAACAACTTGTGGAAAAGAGGAGTCCTCTCAGCTTTCAACTCTCAGATCACACTCCATGCTGAGGGAAGTCAGGGCAGGAACTCGTGTAGGGCAGGAACCTGGAGTCAGGGGCTGATGCAGAGGTCATGGAGGAATTCTGTTGACTGACTTGTTCCTCATGGCTTGCTCAGCCTGCTTTTTTATACCATCCAGGGATACATGTCTGTGGGTGGTATTACCCACAGTGGACTAAGCATTTCCACATCAACTGAGCAAACATACTACAGGGTTTCCCACAGGCCAATTTAGTAAGGGCAATTTTCTCAACCAGGGTTCCAGCTTCTAAAATAAGTCTAATGTCTGTCAAATTGACATAAAAATAAGCCATCACACTACTGAAGGGTGGATGCAAAACTAAGAAATATTAATTTGATGATTAACACATATGACAACTGACCTATAGGAATAAATTAATTCATTGGATGAAAAATTCCAAGCAAGAGGTAATTTGATGGTGAGGAAACTGAAGTGCCTAAATATCATTTAATATTTCTTTATTTAAAATATTTAGGTATGCTTGTTCCATGAACATTCTCATTGACTGACTTAATAGTACCTGTATGAGCTCAAAATGAAAGCTTTTTTAAAAATCGTTTTCATGTTTTAAGCAAAGGATTTGTTTCATTATTTTGCTTGATTTGTATTGTTTCTTGTTTATTGTCTTCACTAAAACTTGAACTTTCCCATGGTAAATATTTGCTGGAATCTGTACAAGTCGGAGACTTGTTTGTTTTCAATAAATAAAGCAAATATTGGTATCTTTAAGCACAGAGGATATTCACAAAGAAAAGAATGTGTCCTAAACACACAGGGATTCTGTAACTAGGCAATGTTTAATAAATGTTGCCCAATTTGAAGTTGCTTACTTAAAACAACTGCATATTTATCTGTTTATATTGCTTAAGGTAGTTTTGATTGTTATCTTTCTACTCTTTATTTGATTTGGGATCATTGTTCTAATGGTTGGGCTACTGAAGTAATAAGGGCAGCGGGGCTGCGTCCCCAACACCCCAGCCGCCTGCTCGGCTAGCTTATGCCCCAAAATAATTATACAGACACTGTATTCTTTTAAGCACTGCTTGGCCCTTTAGCTCTAGCACTTACAGGCTAATTCTCACATCCCGATCAACCCATCTTTAGTAATCTGTGAGAACCGGTCTTACCGGGAAGATTCTAGCCTAGTCCATCCTGGTTCGGAGCTTCATCCTGGGAGCGGGGCATGGCGTCTCTCTCAGGCTACTTTGCATTACTGAATGAGAAACTGAAGAGGGCTAGTTTAGTAAATTTCCACCCATTGACTTTGTGTTGAGGGCCTGAGAGATGGCGTAGTGTTAATGAGAGGACCAGCTGATCTTGTAGAAGATCTGGGTTTGGTTCCCAGAACACACATGATGGCAGCTGCCATAGCGCCAGTTCTGGGGCATCTGACCCCTCCATGAACACTAGGCAGGTATGTGATGTACTTACACACATGTGGGAAAATACTGATAAAGTTTTAAAATTATTATATTTGTGTGTTTGTATGTGTATGCTGCATATGTGTCTAGAGGGCAACTGTCAACTTATATGCCATTCCTCAGTCTCCTTCCTTCCTTCCTTCCTTTCCTCCCTCCTTTTCTCCCTCCCTCTTTCCTTCCTTCCTTCCTTCCCTCCCTCCCTCCCTTCCTCCCTCCCTCCTTCCTTCCTTTCCTCCCTCCCTCCCTCCCTCCTTCCCTCCCTCCCTCCTCCCTTCCTTCCTTCCTTCCTTTCCTCCCTCCCTCCTTCCTTCCTTCCTTCCTTCCTTTCCTCCCTCCTTCCCTCCCTCCCTCCCTCCTTCCCTCCCTCCCTCCCTCCTTCCCTCCCTCCCTCCCCCTCCCTCCCTTCCTTCCTTCCTTCCTTCCTTCCCTCCTTTCTATCTTTCTTGGTAGCATTTGCCACTGGCCTAGGACTTTACAAGTAGACTCGGCTGGCTTGGTAGCCTCAGTCTCTCCAAGAGCTGGCAATTCACACTACCATGCCAAGTTTCTTGTTTGTTTAAATGTGTGCTGCAGATTGAACCCATGTCCTCACACTCGAACAACAGCAAACATTTTACTGACTGGAACATCTCCTAGCCTACTTTTCCTTAACTTTTAACAAATGAAATGAGGCTCGTGAATGGGAATGGAAAGCCATCAAAGCAGACTTGAGGAACCAGGTACCTATGGGGTGACTGATCTTATACCATTTATCCATTCATTATACACTCCAGTCCCAGGGATAGAATCTAGTGATTACCTGGTTGGCTAAGATTACTTCATGTGACCCTCTCTGGGATATATTAGCTCTGAGAAGATGATTGGGTCTCCTAAATGTATCTTCAGGCAACTCCATGTATAAAGAGTTCGTTTTTACTTCTAATTGTGTGTGTGCGTGCATGTGCCTGTGTGTGTGTGTGTGTGTGTGTGTGTGTGTGTGAGAGAGAGAGAGAGAGAGAGAGAGAGAGAGAGAGAGAGAGAGAGAGATGGGTTTGAACATTTTATTGCAGTGCCCAAAATGCCCATGGAGGCCAGAAGAGGGTGTCAGATTCTATGAGACTGGAGTTATAGAAAGTGATGAGCTTCCTGATAAGGATGCTAGGGACCGAATTCTGTCTGTAAGGGCAATATTCACTTTTGACCACTGAGAGAACTCTAGCCCCAAATTTAACTTCTTAAAAATAATTGAGGCTTGGTTTTTCAGATGTTTTTCAGTTTTCTCTACCAACATAGCTCTTAACTAGGACTAAGTTTTTGGCTGTGGTTAGAGGCTTATTTAGTTGTCTGTCATGATGAAGGAGTTGGGGGAGGTTGCTGCAGTAGGTAGATAAATGCTGAAAAAATGCTTGGGACAAGCCTTCAGTCACATGGAATGAATTATATAGTTCGTTTCCTGGCTGCCCAGACCTGAAATAATCACTCAGAAACTACATTAATTACAACACTGCTTGGCCTATTAGCTATATTTTCTAATCGGTTAGCTCTTACATCTTAAATTAACCCATTTCCATTATTTTATATTTTACCGTGAGGTTTGTGGCCTATCGACAAGGTTCTGGCTGGTGGCTCCCGTCTTTCTTTTCTGGGGGCTACATGGCGTCCCTGACTCCACCTATTCTTTCTCTATATCTCTTCTAGCCTGGCTATATTTTGTTAAGGTATTGGCTGAAAGCAGTTTCTCTATTAACCAATAAAAGCAACACATATACAAAAGGACTTCCCATACCAGAGTAAGAACATTCTAAGTCACTTTCCTTTCTCCTCATTCTTAGAAGGAAGGGAAAAAAATTTAAAGCCATAAACTGGATGCAGAAAGCCATTAGAATGGTTATTTTGTGTGCAAATAAGAGACAAAATTTCCAAGTTACTTTATCTGAATATTGCTTGTGCTTTTCTTGGATAACCTATTTATAAATATAAATGTATTGAAGAAATACTATAGAATATGAATAATGTAAAATATATTTTATAATCAGGTCAGAACCTGGGGCATGAACGTTGGTGCAGACAGTGAAGTGCTTGTTACTTAAACAAAGCAAGCAGCTGTTCCCCTCCCCGGCAGCCAATAGAAATACGGAGCACTTCTTGAATCTCATTGCTGGGAAGGTGGAGACAGGCTGCTCCCTGAAAATCATCAGAGACTTGGGCTGTCAGCTCTAGATTCAGTGAGAGTCCTGGTTTCAAAAACAAAGATGATCAATTATCCAAGACGATGCTCACCCCAAACTCTGATCTCCACACACATACAAATACATGTGTATGCACCCACATGCACACGTGTACATACTGGATCAACACACATATCTAGATAACAGAATTATCTGTACAATCATCTACATGATTAGCAATGGTTTTATAACATTTAAGTATAAAGTAATATAACGATACACTATATAACAGGATATTCTAACAGTATAATTTTGCAAGTAATTATATAAAGAATTCAGGAGACTTGTGAATAGCTGGGACGCAGTTAAAAGAATGGCGCATGATGGACAATGCCCTAGGGAACTGTGAGAGAAGCTTCAAAAGAAAAGGCAGAGGGCCTTTACCTCAGGTGCCTTTTGTTCCCTGGATTGTTCTTAGATATGATTTCATGTCTTTATGTTAAACATTTACATTGAATAATAAGACATGTTTGTTCTTGCTGGATTTCAGAACATAGCTACAGAACCCAATCTGGTCAGTGTACCCTGAATCTGGGTATGGCCTTCTGCCTTGCTTTCATGCTTTCCCAGATACAATCTATAGTATGTGCCATGCAATTGTGTTTAAATTGGTCTAGTCTGAGAGAGTTCTGGGAAAGGTCTCTTCTGTAGTCTAAGCTTTTTGATCCTGCTCTGCAGTCCCACAACCACTTATAAAACAATTACTCAGAGGCTAGTATTAATTATAACAGCTTGGCCATTGATTCAGGCTTATTACTAACTAGCTCTTACATCTAAATTAAGCCATATTTCTTACCTATGCTCTACCACATGGTTTATGGCTTGTTACCTCTTTTTCTACACATCTTGTTTCCTCAGTGGTTGGCTGGCATAACCCTTGAGTCTGCCTTCTTTCTCCATGTATCTCTGCTTGGATTTTCTGCCTGGCTAGATTCTAGCAGCTTCATTCATTAGCCAATAAAAGCAACACATATTCACAGCATACTGAAGGACATCCCATGTCACTCTTCTGTTAATATTTACTGAATACTTAGTGACGTTTATTTACATGTTTTTCTGGTCATGGTTTTGTGACCATGTTTTAATGAACTCAAACCACCTTCCTTGCTTCATTGCTTTCTTGGCTACAATTGTGTATGAAGGTACACCAGAACTAGAGTAAACCTGTCTCCAGCATCACACTGTAGTCTTCCCCATTCTTCCATGTCCACAGACCCTGTGTAGGTCTGTGAAAGTTGACAAAAGCTTCGACCATGAAATTAGTCTGTGACATACTCCTGTGGCTGGTATAGACAGCGTCTTTCTTCTCAAGCTGCTTCCTGTGTGACATTTCCAAGCTGTATTTGATGCTGCAGAGCTTGAGGAGGTTCACATTTCTCAAACTTTGCTTGTTTCTTTTCTTCAAACACATTTCAGGTATAAGTTACTCTATGGGATATTTTTCAAACTGTGGCAGTCCATGTGGCCGTGTCTATGACCTGAATGTTTCTTTTTCCAGTCTCACATGGAGATAAATAGCCCACTGGTCTCTGCTGGTCACTGGGAAAGTTAGGCTAAAGACGGGAGAAAGATCCTGTTGGAGATTCACCTGGGACTGAGAGGAACCAGATATTTCACCACCATGTGCAAAGTTGCAGATGATTGCTTCTTGGTGGAATTCACGTTTGCCTTGCTGGCAATCCTCAAGACGAACCTTAGAACTCCAAAATAATGTGATAGTCAATATTTTTTAATAGCCACTAATAATTTGACAAAGATCAGAAATGCTTCCTCCCACAGCTGGTAGGAGCTGATGCAGAGACCTCAAACATAGCCAAACATTTGGTGAAGAGAGAGCCCAAACTAGATGTTCTCTATTGAGTCCCTCCCCTTGGAGCTCAGGAAACTCTGAAGAAGAGGGTGATGCAGATTTCTAAGACCCAGAGGGAGAGAGGACGCTAAGGAAACGTGACCCACCAATTCAGCTAAGCGGGGCTCATAGGGGCTCACAGAGATTAACACAGCAATCACAGAGCCTGCATGGGTCCTCTGCATACACATGACAGTGGTATAACTTGTTTTGTGGGACTCATAACAGAGGGAATGGGGTGTTTCTGACTCTTTCACCTGCTCTTGGGACTGTTTTCCTTGTTCTGGGTCACCTCACTAGCCTTGACGTGAGGGTTTATGCCTAGTCTCAATGTATCTTGTTATGCCATGCTGAGTTGATATCCCTGGAGATTTGCTTTTCTCAGAAGGAGAAAAGAGGAGTGGAATCTGGGGAAGAGGGTATGTGTGAGGGGTGTTGGGTTGAATTGAAGGAATGGAAATTACAATTAGGATGTATTGTGTGAGAGAAGAATAATTTTCTAAAATTTGTGTAACTATACAATGTCTCTTATAGATATAACTCCAGTTATCTTTAATATAACATTTATATGGATATAAAAAATAATTTGACAAGGCTATAGGGTCCTGCCTGAGAAGACTTCTGCTGAGTTCTGCAATCATTGTATTCTCTCTCTCTGTCTCTCTCTGTCTCTCTCTGTCTCTGTCTCTCTCTGTCTCTCTCTCTCTCTCCCTCTGTCCCTCCCTCCCCCTCTCTCCTGAACACACACAGTGTCTTGAATTTGACAATTCTTTCTTTGTCTCACATTCTCTTCTGATAGTCTCTCAGTAGAAACAAACTCTCTGTTCCTTCCAATCCACCCCACCCTGTTTCACACTTGGACATTTCCAAGTTCACACTCATGACTCACCTCCAACTTTCAACTTGAAGGTTGTAATCCATACCCTGACTTTGGAGTTGAAGGCTTCGAGCTGCCCGAGCTTGCCCTGTCTCTAAGACTGTGGTTTGAAAGGTATGGCAGTCCTGTGTTTTAAGAAAGGCTCCTTCACTTTGGAGGTCACATGTCTTAGTGCCCAGTGTGTCCAGATTCTGCAGAACAGAAAATGTAACTTTAGTGGCCCTATGTCACTATAAGACATCATAATTTTGTCTTTTATCTCTTCAGCCTTATAAACACTATCTTTATTTTAGTTTGATAACTCACATGAACTGGATTATAGGAGAGACAATTGGAGCTGCTGTTCTGGTCCACAGAGAAAGTTGTAAATCATGACATCTTCAAACTTGTCTTTAGGGGATGCTCTATAGATATCTGTACAGCCTTCTCTGTTCCTAGATAGCTATTCTAAAATGGTTTGGAAACTCTAAGCAAGAAAACTCAAGTGAGCAGGGAGGAAGGCCTGCACACTGGCTCTGTATCCTAATTTCAAAGACTGTGGAGGGTGCTTTTCCTAGAGTGTTGGGGACACAGAGGTGAACCATCTCACTGGGGTCTTGGACCCAGACTCAATTCTGTCCTACCTTTGCGTGCATGCGATCCCTACAGCTTCTTGTGTCCTTGAGCGAGGATAGAGGAGCAGTGAAGAAATCTACTGTCCCTTTCTTCCCTGGGTTTTGAAGTGGTACCAGGGACCAGGGACTATCTCATTCTTGTTAACAATGTTTATGTTTTTAAGTGTCTGATAGATATGCGGGGTGCGTTCATGCTCCTGTTGTGGGCCCTATAGACATTAATGATGGAGCTGGGCCTTCCTTGTTTACTGATTTTATTCTCATCAAAGGCAATGGATTTCCTCCGAGGGATGAAGAAATGCCGCTGTCGCTCTCAGCTCACTGGGCTGAAGTCAAGGATCCTAGCAGCGGGGAGCTTACTTTCAAATAAGATGCTGAAAGACAGTGTTTTCTGCTTTCCCATCTTACCCTTGTCCTCATCCTGCAGGTAAGAGACAAAGGCCATTTTTAAAAAATCACTTTCAAACCATATCAAAGACTTCTAGGAAAGGCTTTGATTGACTTGTTTGGGTCCTGGCTCACTCCTGGTTACTGGTCTGTCTGTGGAAGTGGGAAATTTTCATTGGCCTGGTGTGGACTCCATGCTCAACACCATATAACTGGGTGGAGCCAGAATAAGGAAGATATAGGGCTTGCAGAACCAGATTTAAAAGCCAACTAGGGCCTAACTTCGGGCTAAATGCTGGGTGTTTCGTGAACAGCACTGGAAAGCTAGAAAGTACTCAGAGCTGAGAATACAAGAAAGAATCCTCTGAATACCATGGCTATTAGGGAAATGATCTACGAGAAGGAAGGGGCTAAACAGGCGCAGACACACCAGGCACTTTTCATGGACTGCAGAGATTACAGTAAGTGATCTTGGTATACAATTAGATTTATCTAACTACACTCCTGTACACATGCACACACAAACACATAAAGACATGCACACACACACACAAACACAGACACACACACACACACACACACACACACACACCCATCAGCGTTGTGCATACGTGGGATAAAATGCCCATGGCTGGCCCTAGTCAGAGGTCAAGGCTCTGACCATTTAGAGAATACTGTCAGTGTACAAAGGGTAAATGGAAGCTCAGCATCTCACTAATTAACTATAGGCAGGATTAATTTTCTGGCCTTGCTTTAGGGTCAAATGTAACTACATGACACATTTATTTGGCATCAAATCCAGGTTTTCTTTAGCAATCCCCAACAGGTCCACAGTTCAGGAACTCAGTTAGATTGTCACCTGAATGACCAGGGCCCTGATATGCCACAGACCGCATAATTTAGCCCCAGCATTTCTGATGAAGAGAAAGAATCAATGCAAGGGTTACTTGCTGTAAATTACCTGCATGCCCAAGAAAGTACACGAGTTAATGGTTATTAAATCCAGAATAGCAACAACCAAATGCATTGTTGCATAGCAACTGCCTCGCACAAATCCACCTTTATTTTTTGACGTGCTTTCTGCAAGTGGCATCTCTGGAATATTAGCAGGGGCCCATATCATTTCTCTTCTAAACCCATATGGAGGTTCCTTTCATAACACAATGTCTTCTTGGCAGACATTCCGTAATTTGAAGAATGACTGTTCTAATGAGCTCCATTTCATTGCTCTGGACATGCAGAAGGTTACTTCTTCAAGAGCCTTTCAGAGGAAACCACAGCCTCCCTCTGACAGTCACTCAGAGCAGGTTCGCTGTGTGCCTTAATGCTTACCTAGCCATACCCAAATGTAAAGTAGAAGGCCGAAATATTTGGGAAACATCTGCATTTAGCAAGTTGAAAACTCATCTTTAGACACCCGTGCCAAGTTCCTTGTTTTAATGAATTCTACTTAGCTGGGATGGCCAAGAAAGGAAGAAATGTATGTATGAGACATGTGAAAATCTGAAGGCATGTATGATTTGAAAATGCCGTCATGACATCCATAAGTTAGTATGCTAACCTTAAAAAATAAAATGAATAAATAAATTCTAATTGAAGACGGGTGTTGTGAAGTCCAGGGCTCCTGCTGACCTAGAGGTCATGCTGAATGACAGTCCTCACACTGTCTCCACATCAAGAACATCATAGCACATGGACTGTAGCACCTGATGGCCCCAGTCCTGGGAAAAGAGGGACAATATGCAGTTAGATGTATGGACCAGACACCAGGCATCCTACACGGAGATTTCCAGGCTCTTGTGTCCTGGAACAGTAAACTGGACCAGGAACACATGATATCGATGGCAGCAGAGGCTGTGCATCAAGGAAGAGTGGAAGCAAAGACACAGCCATCTCCGTCAGAGCATGAGACTCCTAAACTCAGGGTCTTGGGTTTGAACCCCAAGTTGGGCAACACATGCTGCATGAATGATAAAAACCCAGAGTTAGATATTGGGGTTCAACCTGAACACCAGAAAAGCAAAGCAGACAGACCACTAGAGAAGTCTTACCTCTACCAAGGCTGGGCAAACTCAGATTAAGGGGATTTAAACCTGTCTCCTCCCATTTTATATTCCCTCTAGTGCTGGGATTAAAACGTAACTCCCGCCGGGCGGTGGTGGCGCACGCCTTTAATCCCAGCACTCGGGAGGCAGAGGCAGGCAGATTTCTGTGAGTTCGAGACCAGCCTGGTCTACAAGAGCTAGTTCCAGGACAGGCTCCAAAACCACAGAGAAACCCTGTCTCGAAAAAGCAAACAAACAAACAAACAAACAAACAAAAAAACGTAACTCCCTAGCACTGGAATTAAAGGTATGAGCCATCACCACTTGGATATTCTTTGCATTGCTCTTGTGCAGCTTAGGGTAGCCTTGAACTCACAGAGCTCCAGCTGCCTCTATCTCCCAAATCCTGGGATTAAAGGTGTGTGTCACCATTGCCTGACCTCTAGTGGCTTTAGCTTTACCTCTGTTCTTCAGGCAAGATTTATTTATTAAAATACAAATACTACACCACTCCAGAGCTTGGATGTGGGCTAATGATCTGTAGCACCAGAAGTTCAAAATCCCCACACTGCATGAGTTCTGATCCTTCAGAACCCAACTTCCTCCACACATGCAAATCATAGGTATTTACTGCACATGCTCTGCTTGTTGCAAGTAGCCAGGATGGGAAACAGCTGCTCGTTTTTTCTGCCAACGTGTGCTTTCACATAGTAAACTGGATGCCTCTCTCTCCATAACCCTACTCTCCTGCCACAAATGAGTTACCATCCTTCAAGGACAATAGAATTTTTGCCTCACTGAGAACTACTGAATCTTCTATTTTGGCTACTAATTTAAAATTTTTTAATGGTGTAGATTTTGAAAAACTGAATCGTGTATAGCCTCCGGTAGGTGAGGCAGGTGACTGTGGTCAATTTCTGACAGAATCGAGCTGTGGTGTTGCAGAATGCTCATGCAGGTCAATCTGACAGACAAGAATTTTCTTTACTTAAAATTCTACTTGCTATTAAAAGTTAAATTTAAACTGGGAAGTGATTTCACATGCCTTTAATCCCAGGACTGGGGAACCAGATGCAGGTAGATCTTTGTAAGTTCAAGTCCAGCCTGGTCTACAGAGCAAGCTCCAGAACAGGCTCCAAAGCTACAGAGAAACCCTTGTGTAGGTTTTTTCCCCTCTTGTCTCCTGAGACAGGAGGGGAAAAAAAGAAAGTTAAGTGTATTTTAGTGATATAAACAAAGTTGATCTCTGCAAAAGAAAATCAAACCCACAACAAACGGACACGAAGTTCTGAAACTCAAGACATCAGTCATTTTCAGTTCCTGCTTTGCAGCTGTGGAGGATGAGATGGGAAAGGTAAGTGTGGGAAATAGAATAATGGAATCTCAAGTTCTCTGCATCTTCACTCAAGCCCTGTGAATATGCCCCCTACTGTGGAATGGGACTTTGCAAATACACACAGGACTCTCAACTGAGGAACCGCGATCTTGAGCTGTGTGAGTGAGGTCAATGTGACCACAGGGATGGTGGAGGGTGGAGACTAAACAGTGAGAAGGACACTGTGCTGCTAACTGGCGTCTTGAAGGAGAGGACTGTGTCTCAAGGGACACAGATGCCTTTTAGAAGCTGGAAATAATAAGAAGTCCTCTCCTTGCAACTGTTCTGATATTTAACCAAGTAAGACCCACTGCCCTTTGGTTTTCTAAAACTGTAAGGCATGTTGTGGAGCATGGCACTGGTGCTCATTGTCACAGAAACAGTAAGAGGCTGATGCAATCCAACATAACATTTTCTATTTATTTCTTTGTTGAAAACAGGTTTTAAGTCTGGGACTCTCGAAGTAGGTTCTCAAATGTGATTGCGGACATTTTTCCATTTTATATAACTGAGAATTGAGAGAGAAATGAATACATGATACTTAATAAAGAACTTAGTATTAGTCATAATCATTATTGGTGGCTATTCTGGGCAGTTTTTCTTCTTTTCATTTCTTTCTATTTTCTTTCTTTATGATATATAGAATCTTATTAATATTTTTTATTAATTTAACGTATTTATTTATTTTATATCTGAACCTCGGTTTCCTTTCTCTCCTCTTTTCCCATTCCCTCTACCAACCTCCCCTCTGACACCCCATTCACTCCTCCTCCGTTTCTGTTCAGAAAGGGGCAGGCCTCCCATGGATATCAACAAAATATGGCATATCAAGTTTTAGTGAGACTAAGCCCCTCCCCTTGTATTATGATTGGGCAAAGCAGCCCAGCACAAGGAATAGATTCCCAAAAGTCAGTCAAAGCATTAGAGACAGCCCTGTTCCCACTATTAGGAGTCCTACAAGTAGACAAAGCTACACAACTGTAACATATGTGCAGAGAGGACTCAGGTCAGTCCCATGCAGGCTCCCTGGTTGTTGGTTCAGACTCTGAGCACCTATGAAGCCAGGTCAGGTCCACCATGACACCCATGCCATGAGAGTCAGCCCAACTCTGACCCTGCTAGAGTTCTAGGATCCAGAGACTGATTGGCCCAGAGACTTAGGATAGAAACAACAAAAATATGTCAACATAATGATGCCTAACAATATTTTACTATACTCATAGACTGGTGTCATCAGAAAAATTTCATTCAGTGCCTGGAGGAAGCAGATGCAGACCCACATTCAAACATTACTCTGAGCTCAAGAAATTCTGCTGAAGAGAGGGAAGAAGGATTGTACTAGCCAGACCGGTCAAGGGAACCACAGAAAAATCCACAGAATCAACTACTGTGAACATTTTTGTTACTACTTCTGATCTAACATCTGACACCAGATACATAGAATTTTTAGCTTCGTTTTATGATACCAATGTGTTATTCAATAACTCAATTGAGTTCTGATACTAGTTATGCAGTTATCACACAGGGAAGATTCACTCATATAAAACTAGCAAGAATCAGAGGGCAGGAGTGAACACAGTTCCCAGACATTCGCTACCTTGCCAACTTGAACCACCTTATGACGGTTTACTTCCATCTTTGACTGGGAAGTTCAACTTTATAGCTCTAAGAACTCAAGAAAAGACTTTGCCTAACCTTTACCTTACTGGCTTATAAATGACGATGCAATTCAAATTCAAGCATAACAGAGTGAACCCAGTAGAAGAGATGCCCAAGGCAAGCTCGAGGGTGGGGGAGTGATGTATAGCTCCCGATCTTTCTTGGGACACGTCACCATCCAGCACTTTGATGCACCCACCAAACTGGAAGCCCTCTGAACTCCATCTTTGCAGGGTTGTATGAAGGTTTCTTTAGACAGACATGAGTGGCTAAGTCATTAGCTACTGGTGATTGCATCTCCCATCCCTGAAGAGTAGTGGCTAAGTCATTAACTGTTGGTGATTGCATCTCCTATCCCTGAAGAGTACCAGCCGAGCTGAATTCTCAACTCCCCTGTTTATAAATCCATCTTTCTGGCAGCCAGTTTCCATCCTGGAGTTATCAAGGAGCTGTATGGGGACATGGAAAAGTGTGCTCCTCACAGGGGAAGGGTCACACGGGTTAGGGGTGCTGCGTCAGTAACTGTGCACAGAGGTCAGTTTTCTTTGTGTCTTACCACATTTACTAGCAACTGGCCCTGACCAGATACTTTCTCTGACCTCCTCTGGTTCACCTGATTGCTCCCAGAGTCTGACCCCAGAGTCTGTGTGTAACAGGCTCCTTTAACGGCTAGATTCCAGTTGAGTCAGCCAGAGGACAGCAAAGGAGCTAGAACAGAGGATGAGAGGACATATTTATTTCTAATGCCTCTCTCTGTTGTGACCTCATGGGCTGAAATGAACGTGCCTCAGTTCTTCCCACGTTAGGCCCTGGGCTAGTGCTGAATCCCCACCATGTCAGGTCCTTGACTACTTCCCTTACCCCATGAGTCTCCTATATTCTGTCCAACTTTAAAGAGAGTCTTCAACAAAGGCCTTTGAACTCTCTAAGCAGAATTCACTTTCTCACAAGCGGGGCCAGCTATGCCATTTGCAGATTCTGGTTAAAAAGAAAAGTCTTCTTTTCTTTTTTTTCATAAACCCAGAAAAAATGGTATTGTTAAAGTTTCCAAAATCAAAAGCTTTGTCCTTCTAACTTATTACATCTTTATTCATGTCTTATAATAGTTTCCTTTTATTTTTTTAAATAAAGATAAATTCAATTTTTTGACATTGCCGATGAATTTCTCTCCTCTTTTACTGGTGCCGTGCCAAGTTAGATACAGTAGAATGATCTTGCATCATATGCAAAATTATCAAAATCACTCAATTTTCAATGAGTATTTCACACTTGCTGAGGTACTTTCTTCTTGTCCTCAGAGAAGACATGCCATGAGAGAATGGCTTTCTCAGCGGTCTTGATTTTGTGGCCATGCTCTGCTGCTCCGATGATACTGTTTGCCTTCATCCTGCTGATGAAAAAGAAGATGCTGAAAGACACAGGGTAGCTGGCTTTCTTGTTTTCTTTCTGCATCATCCTTCTTGGCATATGTATTTGTCGAGGTCAGGGATGCAATGTAGATGATGGAAGTGTGACTGGATCCCGTGGCCCTCCATGGTTCCCACGGCACCACTGGACCAATGATCCCCCACAGTTCCCACAGCACCCCTGGATCCCATGGTCTTTTATGGTTCCCACAGCACCCCTGGATCCCATGATCTTCCATGGTTCCCATGGCACCTCTGGATCCCATAGTCCTCCATGGGTCCCACAGTCCCGTTTTTTTCCCCTGTGTTCACAGCAGATTCCAGCACACATGGAAAATGTGGCCCCATAGCTCTCTTTCTTCATAGATTCAACCTTCTGGCTCTGGTTCTGCTTTATACCTTTTGCCTATTCCATAGAACTCTGGGATTGTTGCAAGATATTTGATTACACTGTTTAAAACATGTCACTCAGATTGGTTTAATAAAAAATGAACAGCCTAGCTATGTAGGATTTGGGGGGGGGCACAGAGGATGCTGGGAAGAATAAGGGTGGAGTCAAGAGGAGACACAGAGCAAGCATGACCTGTAGGAGACGAGGTAACAAGCCATGAGCCACGTGACAGCATGTGAATCAGTAGAAATGGGTTAATTTAAGTTATAAGAGCTAATTAGAAATGATCACAAGCTATTGGCTGAGTTTTCATAATTAATAATAAGTCTCCATGTCATGATTTGGGAGCTAACAGATGGGACAGAGAAATCTACCTATAGTTTAGTGAATAAAGCATTTGATGTGTATGCCTGAGGGTCTAAGTTTAGCTCCTCAGCATCTATGTAGAAGCTGGGTGTGGTGGCATATGTATATAACCCTCACATTGGATGAGGGAACACAAGTACATATAGGGGTTTTAGAACCAGTCAATCTAACTAAATCAGCAAATATCAGGTTCTGCAACTCTGTCTCCAAAACCAAAGCAGAGATGATCAAGGCAAGACATACTTCAGTCTGTGACAGGGTAGTGGTGAGTGTTTGGGGGAGGTACTAAGTAGCAATTTTCTCTGAATTGAAACATTTTCGCTCATAGGGGAGCTTGTTAAGACTCAGGGATTTCTAAAGGAGCTCTCTTTGAGAGTCAGGATGTCCTTGAACCTGAGCAGATTTATAAGTCCCATCCTTTCCCAAGGTTACATAAAATAAGGACCGGGAGGGTAAGACTTCCCTTCCTGTCTTGCTGCCTGTGGGTCATACAGAATGCCCCAGGGTTCCTGCTTTGTGAGCCATCGCCTATGCTCGGATGGGGTTTCTGTGAGGCTTGTGACTCTGAGTCATCCTGCTCCTGTAAGTAACACATCACCCACACTCCTGTGAGTGACCCCAATAAACTCATGGCTCCATCAAGTTGGACTTTGGTGATGTCATTTCATTACTTTGGTTTGTTGCTGGGACGAGAAGACATTGTTCACATCGCCCCAGAAATAGTGATACGAAATGAGCACACACATACAAACACACACACACACACACACACACACACACACACACACACGAGTTCGGTGTCATCAGTATTACAGCCATCTTATAGGAATGTGGACACTGGTGTTTTTGTCTCTTCTCAAACAAGTGTTCCACAATTTCTTTGAAAATCATTCACAAGATAAAAGTTCAAAGACAAGATTATTAAAAAGTCTGAGGTGGCAACTGAAAGATATTAAATCAGGCGTGGTGCCTGTTTAATACACCCTGTGAACTCGATAACGTCCATCAACGGACTGGAGGGCAGCACCCCGTGTTGGCACAGACACTCAAGATAGGAGCTGCTCATTCCTTTCATGCAGCTGAGGCCAGCAAACGCAGTTGGTTTATGGTGCCCTGTGTCAGGACGCTGTGTAAATCCAGGGCTGTGACAGATTCCTGCTCCGGTCACCTACTTAGCACTGTATGGAGCCTGCTCTGCTGTCACCTGCTGTTTCCCAAAGCCATTAGTCCTATTTTAAGTTACTTCTTATGCCTTCTGCTTGCTTGTCCCCTGCCTCTGTAAACTCTAAGTAGAGTGTTTATTTCTTAAGATAAGTTTCTCTGTCTTATTCAGGACCCTAACCCTTGCTGAGAGGACACCTAGCCGGGAGAGTTGTTTCAATCATCTGACTAAGTGGATGTCAGCATCTGGCGTTCTATCTTCACCCACTTTGCACTAGGAGAGCTTTGAGGAGGAGTGCTCCCTCCTGTTGAGTCGGTTTACAGAAGAAATCAAGGATTTCGAGAATTGCAATCAAAAGTACAGCATTAAAAAAAAATCTCTTGAGATATTTCAAGTTGAACTGAAGCAGAGTTTGAAACGCATTAAGATCCTCTGTAAACTGAGCTACCGAGGCCAACTTGAATTTCCGCGATTTACTGACAGCCTGAAGAGTGGCCCCGTGAGGTCATCAAGAGTGAGAATTCTCTAAGTCATTACATAATTCTCTTTGACTTTCTCCATAAGGTTTTCCAAAGAAGAGAAATTCTCAGGAGAGCCATAGGCTTGCTGGGTCTCCTGGTTCTAACTTGCTATGCAGTCATAGGGTGACTGTGTTTGTTGGTTTAAAATGTCTAAATTATTTACTTTCTCCTGGACTCACTAATGAGAATAAATTGATATTCTAATTAAATATGCAATTGCCAATTGGACTGGAGCCAGTTGGTGCAAACACAGCCATTAGTAGGCAATAGATAATTACCCTTGATGAGAAGCCATGAACATTGCCAAACTTTTGCTTTGATAGATAAAACATGAAATTTTTCTCAACAACCTGCACTCTCCCCAGTGCCTATGAAAACCTCCAAACACAGGACAGTTCACCACTTCAATAATAAGCTAATATTCACATCATATTTTCTTTAATAATTTATGGGTTGGTATAAAATATTTATTGTAAAATTTAATGTTATAGTCTTATTTTAACAGATTTTTCTTTTTTTATTATAGCAAGCACATATGATTGCATAAATATCACAAAATAGGAATCAGTAACAGAAAATAATAATGATTTAAATTACCACTACCCAGTGATAATTACTGTAACAAATTGGTATGTATCCTGCATTGGGTGTGCAATTTTCAAATATTGTATTATACTTCAAATTTTATGACCTATTTTTCATTCTAAAGTATAGTAAAACAATTCTTGTTTCATAACATATTATTGTACAGATTTCTAATGGATACATATTAGGCATGCCCTAAATATTCCCAATGCATTAAGTCTATTTGTTATAGTTACTTGTTTAGCATATTTTCATACTTTTCTATTATAAATAAATGCTGCCAATAAATATAGGCTAATACCATCATGCATTGGTTAATATTGATTGCCGACACGATAGCCTGGAGAGTCACCTGCAGAGAACTGTCTAGATTAGGTTAATCTCTCGGCTATGCCTGTAAGCGATTGTCTGTTTTAGGTTAAAAGACTTGGGAATGCTCACCCTGGAAGCCAGCTATACAGCTTCCTGTGCTTTGGGTTCTGGACTGCATAGACAAAACAGAGCTAACTGAACATCAGTATACACAACTCTGTGTTCTGGGTTTTCCATAAGCTCCTGCTGCCAGCATTTGCCTTCTTCAGAGGACTAGCCTCCAAGAATTGTGATCCAGCGAAACCCTTTCTTATTTAGGCTTGTTTCTTATCAGATATTTGTAACTGGAACAAGATGAATAATTAAGACAGCTCATGACACTATCATAGGCAAGATTATTTTCAGCCAGAACTTGAAAATGTTGATCGTAACAAAAAATATTTATGAACAATATTATTTCTAGAAAAAAATATCTAAACCTCAAAGTAGATGAATTTGTTATTTATCTAAAAATTAACTTTGTTCCCAAATATATAAGTGGTGTGGGAGGTCCTTTTTGTCTATGTGTTGCTTTTACTGGTTAATAAATAAAGAAACTGCTTTGGCCTATAGCAAAGCAGAGCTTAGCTAGGCAAGGAAAACTAAACTGAATGCTGGGAGAAAAAAAAAGCAGAGTCAAGGAGAAACGATGTAGCTTCACTGGAGACAGACGCCAGAACTTTACCCAGTAAGCACATCACTGTGGCAATACACAGACTAATGGAGATGGGTTAGTTTAGGATATAAAAGTGAGCCAGAAATATGCTCACGCTATTGGTCAAATAGTATTGCAAATAATATAATTTCTGTGTGATCATTTTGGGTCTGAGCTGCCGGGTGGCCCGGAAACAAACAAGCAGGCTCTTAAAACAAAATGGCACTCTAACAGATGCTAGCTAAATCCACTTAAAATCTGAGAGAGTTTCAGAAGGAATTATAGACACACAAATAAACAGAGTTTGATGTGGTTTCTTACTTGGTTTGCATTTTTTTTTCTGTATGGAAAGAGAAAACATGCAGTTTCTCTCTCTGGGTTTGGGTTGCCTCGTTTGGGATGATTGTTTCCAGCGTCACTCACTTACCTGAGAATTTCATGCTTTTTTATTAACAGCTGAGTAATATTCCATCGTGTAATGTACCACATTGTGTCTTTCATCCATTGGCAGACATGTAGTTTGCTTCCAATTTATGGCTATTGTGAATAGAGCAGCAATTTAACATGGCTAAGCAGGTGTCTCTGTTGTAGGAGGGAGAGCCTTTGGGTACATGCCAAGAGGTGTCTAGCTGGATCTTGAGGTAGGCCTATTCCTGGCTTCTTGAGGGAACTCCACAGTGATTTCTTGTGTGTAATGCTGCACCGTGTCACTCTCTCACCAGCAATGGATTCCTTAGCTTCCCCCTTCCCTCAGTCCTCACCAGAACCTGCTGTCATTTTGTTTTAATTCACCTTGGTTATTCTGACTGGGCTGAGAAGAAATCTTAAAGTAGTTTTAATTTACATTTTCCTCATGGCTGAGGATGTTGAACACCTTTTAAATATTTCCCAGATGCCCGAGGTTCCTCTTTTTAAATTGGGTTCTTTTTTACTTGATGTTTAGTTTTTTTGAGTTCTTTATATAGTCCAGATACCCGTTCTTTGTCAGACATCTAATTAGAAACATTTTTTTTCCATTCTGTAAGCATCGTCTTTACTCAAATAATGGTGTCTTTTGTGACACAGACACGCTTAGCTTCATGGAGTCACATGTGATACTGGTTAGGGTCCTGTTCAGAATGCGCTTCCCCATGCCAAGGAGTTCATCTACGTTCTCTACTTTTTCTCCTACCAGATATTTCAAGTTTGTTATTTTGTGATGAGCCGCGTTCATAGCAATTCTCAGTCACATGTGGCCTATAGGCTGCAGACTAGACAAGCCAGAACCAAACACATACCTACCCAGCACAAAAGCATCCTCTCTTGAGCTTCTTAAAGCTCTGAGTGTCGGAGAGTGTGTATGTGTGTTTGGGAGTATGTATGTGAGTGTGTCGGTGAGTGTGCATTCCCACAAAGGAATCCTGCACACTAATATGAAAGAATGTAATTTATAGTAAATCTTGCAGAGCTTACAACAAGTGAAATCTGTAGGTCTTGGGCTTCACTAATCAAGATTTTCATCCCTTTTATATAAATTCAAAGACAAGCAAAGCTGATTAATAGTGAATATGGCCAGAGCAGTGGTTCCTTGTGTGGTTAGTGATGGTCTTAGAACTAGGGGAACCCTGGGAGGTTGCTGAGTTCTTCAGTGTCTTGACTTGAGTAAACTCAGGTCTGTTCACAAAGAGTTTACAGAACAGTACCTTCTTGATTTATGTCCTTTTTTGTGTTTGTTTTCCTTCAACTAATTTTAAGAAATAATGTCACAATATATTTTAGCTACGTGAATATGTATATCCACATAACTATTCATAGGGGATAAATTACTAAGAAAAGGTTTACAACCTGATGCCACTTTTAACAATTTTTTTGAGGGCTGTTGTTTACTTTATGTCAGAAAAAATTGAACTGCAGTTTTCTAGATTTCTAGGTTCTGATTCTTTTGTAAGAGTTAATGTTATGGTTTCCTTTATGGGAAATTCTAGGTTTATGTTCCATTTTGACAAAACAGATGCTAAAATGCCCCTATCTCCACCTGCCTTGACAAAAAAATCTAGGCATATTTTCATAAGATAAAGCAAACAGCTATCTTTTTAAAGCCTAGAGTTTCCCCTAAGCTCATCTAAGAATGAGCAGAAAATTACCAAAATGTTTCTACCTGCAAAATCTTGCCTTATCTTAAAGCACTATGGGAAGAGACAAACTCATTCTTTCTGCTTTATAAAGAGAAAATGGAACCAGGTAAGATAACTTTGAGTGCTGGGCAGAGCCAGGACTAACTTCAAAGCCACGAGCCACAGAATACCGTCATATCTAACAGCATCTTCTCATGAGAAACTCCTTCCTGAGTCATTGGTAGTGTGAATTTTTTAGTCCATTGTCACTCTCTCTTCCCAGGAATGTGGAAGGTTAAGGAGCCCTTCATCCCTTGGGCTTGTGACCAGGGAAAATGGAGGCAGCAGCTTCACTTAGAACAGAGCTAGTCAGCAGACCCTGGTAGCCTAATCTCATTGACTCTGATTTTTTTTGTTTTGCATTTTAACTTTATACTTCATGAACTTTATACTTCAACAGGGAATTTCCTTTAAAGCCTTCCAGTGCTTCCCCAGTAGCTTACCTCTGCCTAAAGCCCTCCACCTGCTTGACCTTTTGTTTATTTGAGTTTGAAGTCAATCTCTCACTCTTGGAACAGCGGTTTTTGGTTTAGAGCTAGGAATTCCTTTACAGTGGGTAGGTAGAAGGCTTTGTGCATTGGTAGATAGTTAGGGATATACCTCTGCCCACTAAATAAAGCGATACTATGTCCCCTCTATTCCCTCAGTGGTGCCAGCCAAAAATATCTCCAGCTTTGTGTATGTCCTTTAGGTAGGTCCTCCCACAAACCTTGTTCATTACCCGAGGTACACTGAGTGAATTCACTCATATTTTTCCCATCCTCCCTACCCAATCTTGTCTTTACATCTCCCACCAAAGATCTTCATTGAAATAGTATTTGCCAATTGACCTGCGCAGTGAAACTTTCCTCTGAACGATCTGTTTAATTATTTATTTATTTCTTCATCGATTCATTTAGTTAGCTCCCTTGTCTCTATTTCTGTTGCATGCTGATATTCTAATAGTTGGTATCCTGTGACAAGAGAGTCACGGTGGAGGGCATGTCAGGGAAGTAGTGGGGATCTCTAGCAAGTACATTACCTTACTTAGGAGAGACCACTCCGGACCTTCCCCAAATAAGCAAGGCTAGGAGGGCTTATTCTCAAAGAGTTTCCTGTAGGGAACAGATCTTCATTGCCTAAGTCTAGCAAAATAGATATCTGAGTAGAACTCAGGGATCCAGGACTGACCCTGATAAGCCTGATCTCCCAGAAAGGAGAAGAGGCCTAGAGCAGAGCCCTTTCTTACGGGGGGAGTAAGGATGTGAAGGAGAAGTATTGTGACCAGTCCACTAACCCCCAGAGGCTGATAAGCTTGGATGTACCTGGGAGAGAGCAGCCAAGATGGAGGAGAGGTAGGAGGGGCACTTCTGAAATAAGAGATAAACATTCATCAGTTACTATTCTACAACCGGATTTCATTGCTAAGCAGACAGTGAGAACCCTGAGGACAGCACTCATCCCATACACCCCAAATACAGCTCATCCAGGTAAAGCCCTTTCGTTGCTCCTGTTAGAAGAGGCCCAGCACACCCCAAGCACACGCAGGAGTGTTCTGACTGGTCCTCACAGCCTTCGAGAATAATGCTTTCTTCTCAGTACTCATTATTTTTAATTGCTCCTTTAGAAATTCAGAAATCCTTTCCTTGGGCTTCTCATTATTCATCCCCAAGCACAATCAGATGTGCTGTGTTGAAGGTTTTATTGAAAGGAGCCTGGGCTCTATAATTTGAAAGACTCTGTCCTCTACCAGAGCTTGCTATGTTTAGGAAGCCCAGCAGGCTGTTCACTGAAGCATAGGAGGGAACTGTACCAGGTTACAAGGCAGGCAGAAAGACCACCTGCCAGCCAGCCAGCTCAGAAGGAGGCCAGACACTCCCTCCCACAGGGAATGATGGCTAATGCAGATTTAAGCATTAGGTCAGACACTCTTTCGGGGCCAGATTTTTAAGGTTCCTGGCTTATTCTAAAACACCACTGACCTACTGAGATGCAGGCTTGAGAGATTCAGGGACAAGACTGATTGAAGAATATGAGAGAATCGTAAGGATTTATGCAGCTTCAGGGGTGGACAGAGCTTATGAGAAGACCATAGCAGGGAGACAAGAGGTTCACCCAGGTCAGGGTCCTTAACTAGAAAGGACACGAAAATTCTAATGTTTTTGTCTGCCACCCTTCTCCAGTCACGTGTCAGTGGACTGTATCTGAATGGCACTTGCCATTTCCAATGCACAGAATCTTCTACTCACATGCTATGAAGAATCAAATATCTCAAATCTCAGCAGCATCAGAACTGAAATGCCCCGATTCAGAAGGCACTAACCTCTACTGACCCTGCCCGACTTTTACAAACCTTCACAAGGTCTGCGTCGCAAATCGGCAGGGTTGTGTGATGGAGATAAGAGCCAGTAATTAACTGTCACACGATTTATATCCATCCGCTTCTTTCCTCCACGAGAGCAAAGGATAGGTACTACTGATCATCCATAAGTAATGATAACCAGACATTAATATTCAGGGAAATTACAGTTCCTTCAAAATCATAGAGTGATTATGTCAGAAGGAAGATCTCTGCATCCATCCCCTGCATTCTGACACTAGAATCCTCTAGAAGGCTGATTTTCCCCACCATTCTGATTGCAATAAAATTCAGGGAACAAGGGAAGAGGCATGGATCATAACACACACTTGCACACACACACACACACACACATGCATACACATACATGCACACACACATTTGACAAGTTTGTAACACATGAGACTCTATTTTTAAAGTCCCAGAGCCGGGCTGGAGAAATGGCTCAGGTGTTCAGAGTGCTTGCTGAGTTCTGTTTGGAGAACCCCCACCAGATGACTCAAACTAGCCTATAACTCTAGCTCCAGGGAATCTAACTCCCTCCGCAGGTCTCTTCAGGTGTCTGCATACACATAACATACATTCACATAGAAGCAGTCATACACATTAAAAATCATAGTGAGCAGCATTTGGCAAGTATAAGATTTAAAAACCACCATGCAAAATAGCAAGCAAAATTTTGAGTATCAGAGTGTATTTCTAATAAAATTGCAAGATTTTTTTAGGTAAAATATTATAAAATCATAAAATATAAAATAATCCAAATTAGGTACATGGTCTAAACAAAAGGAATGACATATCATGTCAAAGGGTAGGAAGAATTATTACATAAAGATATTAACTGTCTCATTAATCAAACCTGAAGAAAATTCCAATAAAGATTTCAAGAGAATTTGGTTTGCTTGCTTGTTTTGATTTCAAAAGCCAGTGGTGATAATAGCATAGAAGGGGAGGTCTTTAGGGCGTACTGCACCCGTACACATATAGGCAGCAATAACTGGACTTAGTAGATTATCACAAAAGAGAGAAATGGAGACAGAAAGTCAGAGAAAGAGATATAGAGACAGAGACACAGAGGCAGAGACAAAGGAGAGAGATGACATGCAGTTCAGAAGGGGAGGTCTTTAGAGGGATATGGAGAGTTGGAGCTGGAAATGACTTTTGTGTATATGATCATATTTCAGCATGTACATGAAATTACCAAAGAATAAAAAATAGAAAAAAAATAAAACAAGTAAACACAGACTTGGATTAGATGAAAACTACTCAAATAAATTCATCTAAAAATTTAAATATAGGCTAGTGACTATAAAAACATATTAGCGTGCCCTCCAGAAAGAAGAGAGTAATAAAACAACATGAAAGACATAACTAAGAGTTTTGTGCAGGAAATTTAGATGTGAAAATGTAAATAAATATTAGACTTTAAGTGATGGTTGAGATGAAGCCTGGGGGCACCAGCCTGGAATGCCAGCCCTTTGGGAAGCTGAGGCTAGAGAGTCAGTAGCTCAAGGGCTCTGGGGGCTGCAGGGTGAAATCATGAGCAGCCTAGACAGTTGCCTCAAAATGAAAGCTGGTGGGCTGGCGAGATGGCTCAGAGGATAAGAGCAGTGGCTGCTTTTCCAAAGGTCCTGAGTTTGATTCCCAGCAACCACATGGT
The DNA here is from genome assembly GCF_018167655.1 of Microtus oregoni. Lineage (NCBI taxonomy): Eukaryota > Metazoa > Chordata > Mammalia > Rodentia > Cricetidae > Microtus > Microtus oregoni. Next base: position 7,404,733 of record NW_024543978.1, read on the forward strand.
GGCTCACAACCATCTGTAATGAGATCTGGTGCCCTCTTCTGGCCCACAGAGATACATACATTCAGGCAGAATATTGCACATATAATACATAAATAAATAAATAAATAAATAAAATGAAAGCTGGTTAAGAAAGCTGAGGGGTTGTACCTCAGGATAAAACTCTTGCTTAGTACACACCTTACCCTTTCTTTAAACCTTTGTATTGACAAAAAAAATTTAAACTCATTGTAACTGGAAGAGTGGGCACTAAAATAGAAAATGAAATGCTATATTACATCCTAACAAGGCAACACTCTTTAGAAAGGTCTAAATTCTGTGCATAAGCATGAACACTATACAGGACTCCTGCACTCTACTACTGAGCATAAGATGTCTACAGCTAGTTTGAAGGTTAGTTTAACTACATTGACAAAGTCAAAACTATGAATTTACATCACCCTGAAATTGAATTATAAGTCTTTAACCTGCATAAGAAAAGATATCCCAAAACATAGAAATGTTGTCCTAATAGGAAATATAGAAATTAAAATCCCATTAATGGAAGATGCAAAAGTAAGTTGGAGGTCACCAGGCCTTGGAACTGTATGTGAGAGTGGACCATCACGGAATCAGCACAAGGGTGCAGTGCTTAGAAGGTCAAGAGAAGCTAGCTGGGGAACAATATGCACAGATGCTGCCATAAATAGAATTTAAAATATGCAAAGATACTGTATATATTACTGAGAAAGGTCATTCATCCCCAGCAAATTGCAGTAGTAAAGAAACATCTGAGAAAATGGACATATCTTGGTATGTCGAAGAAAAGCAGATTGACTAGCACAGGGAACTCGAAGAACAGAAAACAATGTCTCTTGCAATTTGTGTTGATATATGGGTGGTAAGTACTGAAGTGCAATTAATAAAAACTCAGAGAGAGAAATTGGGGTTCAATCTAAAGACCCCAAAAGCAAAGCAGTCAGCCACTGGCTCTTAACTTTGACCTCAGTCCAAAAGGTTTATCCTGCTTCCAGGAATCTCAGAATGAGATTGTGTCTGAAGGCTGTCTCCTATTGTATAATCTTCTCTAGGGCTGAGATTAAAGGTATGCACCATGCCTTTCTATGGCAACTAGTATGGCTACTGGGATTAAAGGCATGTTTTACCACTGCCTGGTCTGTAAGGCTGACCAGTGGGGCTGTTTTACTCTCTTATCTTCAGTCAAGCTTTATTTATTAAAATACAAATGAAATGCCAGGACAACATAGTCCTTAATAACATCTGAAATGTAAGTAATTTGAATTTGTAAAATCTAAACAACTATGATGTGGAATGTCCATCTGAATATGCGTTGCTTTTATTGGTTGATGATAAAGCTGCTTTGGTCAATGACTTAGCAGAGTAAAACCAGGTGGGAAATCTGAACACAGATATATAGAGAGTAGACAGAGTCAATGATTCACCATGTAGCTGCTGAAGGAGAAAGACACCCACTGGAACCTTACTAGTAGGTCATAGCCTCGTGATGATACACAGATTAATAGTATGGGTTAATTTAAGATGTAAGAGCCAACTAAGAATATATCTAAGATATTGGCCAAACAGTGTTGTAGTTAATATAGTTTCTGTGTAATTATTCAGGTCTGGATAAACGAACGGGTAGTCTCTGATTATTACACAACTAGCTTTTCTCTTTATGAGCCAAATGCTGAGTATAAGGTCATTGATGTCTGTCACATAATGATGTTGTTCTGAGAAGCATGAAAAAACAACAGCAACAAGACACGAACAAAAAATTTATCATCCCGTATTCTTTGCTTTCACAAACTTTGGTAATTATCAACAACCGATCTGGGGTTGGTGGTTTGTTTTGGCTTGCTTCTCTGTTACTGTGCTAAAACATTGAACAAAAACATCTTAGGGAAAGAAAAGCTTATTTTATCTTACAGCTTACAGAAAGTCATGAAGACAAGTCAGGGCAGGAACTCACGACAGGAATCTGGAGGCAGGAACTGAAGCAGAGGTCATGGAGGGTGCTGCCTACTAGCTTGCTCCTCATGGCTTGATCAGCCTGCTTTCTTATATAACCTAGAAGTGGCTCCACCCACAGTAAGCTGGGCCCTCCCAGAGCAAACATCAATTAAGAAAATACCCCCATAGAGTTCCCTACAGGCCAGTCTGGTGACAGCATCTTCTTAGTTGAGGTTCCTTCTTCCCAGGTGACATCACCTAGTTCCAAGGTGACAAAAAACTAACCAGCACAGTTTGTCTGTAGACAAGACTGCCAGATAGACTCCTAACGCCTTGTCAACTCCAGCTAAATCCTGGCTTTCAAATGGCTTCTGGCCCGTGACTCTCAGGCCTACTTTAACTTCTTATAACAGGATGTCTGGTGGATGCTTCCAAGAGCAGTTGCTTTAGGAATGAGCATGGAATCATGAGGAAATACACATCTTGCAATTTTAAAGCAAAAAGAAAGAATAATCCAAGCATGCATGTTGGTTGTTCTTGATTGTCAACTTGATGGGATCCGGAATCAACTAAGAGGCACACTTCTGGCAACATCTGAGGGTATTTCCAGGAAGGGTGAACTGAAGATCATATATCCTTCCACAAAGTAGGTAGTACCTTCCCGTGAGCAGCGAAATAGGGAGGTCTGAGGGACAGGCCAGTGCTGCTTGCCCGCCTTCATCTCTTACAGGTGCTTGTCTCTACTGCTGCTGCCACCACCCTTCACCAACACCGGGCTTGTTTCCTTAATAACAACATGACCTGGAGACCAGTAACTCTCCAGGAATCTCCCGGGCCTCTAGCATCAGATTAGGGCCATCAACTCATCCAGGTATAGGGACTGGGTTGCTACAGGGTCCTTAGCCTCTCCAGAGTACAGACAGCCATTGCTGGACTGTCTAGTCCCTGTGATTGTAAGTCTTTCTTTAGGTTCCCTTTCATAATATAGGCACCTTCCATCAGTTCTGTTCCTTTAGGGAACTTCAACCAATTCAGCACAGCAACATGAAAGGGGAGGGAGTAGCAGGGCGCCCTCTTCTGTCTAATTTGTTCCCATGCCACTGTTAACTCACAGAAGCTCACCCAGAGGAGGATGTGCTGGCCACATGAGGTCCAGGAAATCATCACAGGCGACTCTAAAGATGCACTAAAGGTGCACAACAATTATGGGCATTTAAGCAGCGACATATTAATTTAAAATACGTGTAGATGATTATTCAGGAAATTTCGCCTTGTGATTTGAGATTTTGAAAAATGCTGCATTACAAATTATTCATCTGCAGTGCCAAGTCCTTGGCACCCTTTCAATTTTGTGCCCTGGTGTCAGTGTCTCGTCTACCTCTCATTCGTCTGGGTGCTATCCAAGGCTCTGCATTTTCTTCCGCTCAGGAGGGTCTCCAGTAGCAACTGTAAAGCCCAATGCGTTGTACCTTGTTCTGACCTAAAACACATCCTGTCTGAATTATGTTCCTATATCTGGTATTCCATCTATGAATATTGAAATCTGAGTCCAGTGGCTAAGTCACCTTTATTGTCAGTGATTTAGGCTCAATTTTCAAAGGGCATATCAAAGTGCATGAATGGATAGATGTAAAATTCAAATAATTAAATTCAATTAAAGCAGCATTTATAGAATGTCTCTCATGCATAGGACACAGGAATGATATATTTGAGGAAGAAAAGGAGCATACAAGGTTATATTGGGTCACAACAGGCATTGCCATGGGCCCTTTCTACACATTTAGTGCAGTAAGGGATATGTCTATGGCAAACTCTATATTTTCATGATCTATCCCTCTGTGACTTTCTCCAAGCCTGGCACCTGTGTGAAAATCTATTTACTTAAAAGATCATACACAACTTCTTTGAATTAAAGATAAAGCTAAGCAAAACAAAAAAGAGTTACACAATAAATATTTGTGGATCTCCCAGTACTTTCTTGGAGTATTTTGCAATGTTTAAGGTGGTAGAGATGCAGGTCATGTTGCTACCATTCAAATGAAGGATGCTGATAAAGCTTGATAAAATAAATACACACAGGAGCTGAGACAGAGAAGTGGGTACCAGTTCAACGTCTAGATTGGTGTCTTATCTAGACCTCTGTTGGATGTCAAGGGAAGCTCCCCACAGAAACTGTTTAGAAAGATCTGGAACAGCAGAGGGAACTGCTGGCATCTCTGGAGTGCCTATTGGTCAAGGATGGTTCTACAGAGGGAAGGATCCATGTGATAAACTCAAGTAAAGCCAGCATATGTCTTCTCTCTATTATCAAGAGCATCGAGCAAGAGTCCAGAGAGTGGAGACGAATAAGACAGATTTCCAGACTATGTACCAACTATGTCACTTTGTGCTGTGTTGAAGATGAAGTTGAACTCCACCCTCAAGAATCAAGAGACTCCTGGAAAGCTGTTAGGCAAGGCAGAGGAGATACCTAGAAAGTCTTAGACTTGTTTCTTACAAAAATTATTCTGCATACAATACAATTTAATTCAATACAATTAGTGGCTAAGTTTCCCGGGACCAAAGTGAAAATAAGGCTTGCTAGTTCCTGTAAGTCTTCCCACAGGTCTGTGATGCCTGTGACTAGATGGTGGGACTGAGATGGAATGAATGATCCACCCTCATCAGGACCAGAAAACAAGATGTCCGTGTTACAAGTGAAGGTTAAACTCTAGAGCAATGGCAAGAGCAGGTTGAGAGGAAGACAGGATATTTTTCTACAGGCCTGAAGACCTGACTTTGATCCCTGGAGCCCTGGAACCCACTGACTCCTGGAACTTGCCATCTAACAACCACATGTATGTCATGATATTTGCACGTGTATAAAACACATACACAAACACACACACACAAACAAAAAATATGGAGCTTTTTTCTTTTAAGATTTCTGGTGCAGATGGCAGATAACATTCACAGACTGTGGTTTTCTTGAATGAGAATCTTCCTCATGGGCTCTAGCATTTGAATACTGGTCACCAATAGGTGGCACTATTTAAGAGGCTTTGTTAGGTGTGGCTTTGTGGGAGGAAATCCGTCACTGGAAGTAGGCTTTGGAGGCGTGGCTTTGTGGGAGGAAATATGTCACTAGAAGTAGGCTTTGTGAGCCTAAAGACCAGCACCATCCCCAGTTTCCTGCTTGCACTTCAGGATGTCAGTTCTCAGCTGCCATTGGCCTACACCTCTTGCCTCTGTTCCACCATCAAGGACTACGTAACAGTAAGCCCAAATAAACCCTTCTTTCTGTAACTTGCCTTGTTTATGGTGTTTCGGAATATCAATAAAAATAAGACACTGACATAATGGGCAGAAAAATATGAACGATGAGTTTCATTCAGAACACATTGGTTTATAGGTACTTAAGAAGGTGAGAATTAACATGTGGATCTATGATGGGCAGTTGATATACATGGGTTTAGAGACCTAACTGACCTGAGTTCGGAGCTAGCAGAATAGAGATGACATTAGACCAAAGGAGGGGTCAAGGATGTTAGGTAATGTTAAGAAATGCTAAAAGAGCAATCAGGGTTCCCTGACCTGTGGGAAGCCCAAGGACCGCCCACCTCTATCCAGGTCTCGTAAGGTGAGCATCCAAACTGCCTAGGCTCCCCCAAAGCCAGTACGTGCAGTAGGATCAAAAACCCACTGCGATTGTTCTTGAGTTCTCAGTATTCCTCATTGTCCGCTATGTTCAGCTAGTCCGGAGAGAGAGAGAGAGAGAGAGAGAGAGAGAGAGAAAGAGAGAGAGAGCACTTTGAAGATACAGAAGAGTTGCACATTACGAGGTTACACTTGACAGGGAAATAATCTCCATCTCTACCCCTTTGTTAACAAGATATCTCAGCCTTGCATTCTTTGTCCACTTCTTTTGATGGGTTTTTCCCTCTAGCCTTGGCACCTAAGAAAACATTGTACTCAAGTCTCAAAATCTTTACTGAATAAAATTTGGTTTGGTTTGCTCTTTCTATTCTCTTAAAAAAAAAAAGAAATGCTAAAAGAAAATCGAAACACATGAGGTATCCCCACAGCTAAACAAAGATGGTGTTACCAACAAGAAAGTGTTGTCTGTATTGTGAGCAGTTAACTCACCAAGAACAGATTCTCTATGCATGTTCAAAGATGGACTGACCTTGATAAATCACATAGTCCACAATGGTGTGATTTGTGAGGAATGTCTGATCTGTATGTCAGAGCCTTTGGAACCATGTTGTTTCTACCAGTTGGGCTTATGCTGGAGGCGGAGAGTGACTGGAGACTATGATGCTGCAGTTGGTCCCATACTCCATGCCTAAAGGTCTGACCCACAAAAGCAAAACACCCTTACCCCAAAGCTCCCTGCTGGCAACACTCTGTAAGTACAATCGCACATTACTATAAATCACACTAAGGGCTAGTATGTGCTGTAAAGTCTGGAACTTTCCATTTTCTCCTTGACATGATCCAACATAGCATTTTCCTTTGCAGATTTTAATCTTTTTGTAATAACAGAGCATACCCACAAGGATCACAACATTTCTGGGGTGTCTAGTTCCTTTTATCTAATCACCAAACTTGACAATGTTCTCAGGAGAACCATATGACTAAACATATCACAGAAAAAAGAAATCTATAGACAAATATCAGTTCAAGATATAGATGCAAAAAAAATGTTCAACTAAATACTAACAAACTGAATTCAGTACAAGATAAAAAACAGATTTCATACAGTGAGTAGGGTTTTTCTCTAGAATGCAAGGTAGGTTTAACAGCTTAATACCAATTCTTATAATACACGGTATCATTTAAAGAACAAATGTCACAAAAGTCTTTCCTTAAATTCCAAAAAGCATATTGTGAAATCCAGTGTCATCTTGCATTTTAAGTGTTTACCAGACATTAAACAAAACCCACTCTGTTAAGACAAAGAGACTTGGCAATGGGGAATAGGATGGACCAGTTAGAGACACTTCTTTGAGTGTGTTGCAGATTTATATTCAAAAGGGGAGGAGAGTTGGCCTGAAGGAACATGGAGAGGAAGGTGAGAATTAACATGTGGATCTATGATGAGCAGTTGATATACATGGGTTTAGAGACCTAACTGAGTTCGGAGCTATCAGAATAGAGATGACATTAGACCAAAGGAGGGGTCAAGGATGTTAGGTAATGTTAAGAAATGCTAAAAGAAAATAGAAACACATGAGGTATCCCCACAGCTAAACATTTTCTCATTTTCAATTATATTTTATTTACTTCCTTTTTTACATGTATGCATGCATGCCATGACTTGTGTGTGGAGGTCAGAGACCAACTCATGGGAATTGTTTCTCTCCTTCCACCGTGTACGCTAAGAGTCAAGCCCAGGTCTTCTGTCTTGATGGCAGGCATGTTTACATGCTGAGTCATCTCTTCAGTCTTGTTCTTTTCCCATTTCTTTTATGAGAAACTTGACTATGTTTCTAAAGCAAAGGCAAAGGGCAAATGGAAAAAGAAAAGGTCTGGTAGATTGCCAAGTGGAGACGGTGATGCTGAAGGAAACTGCAGGTTGCTTGGGCAGATTCCCTTTTTTCTTTTGAGCATAAGGCAAATAAAATTATTGGACCTCACCTCTGTAATTACAACAGGTTTCCTTTCCATGCCGGGAGAAAAGTATACCTCCTGTGGTTTTCCATTACATCTGCTTTTTGTCTACATCTCTTTATTTCACTCAAATATAGAGTTTTCCCTTCTTCATCTCTTCCTTGTTTCCTATAATCAATGGATTGTGGCTGACATCTTTGAAGTTTCCCCTCCAGTGAAGACCTCTAGACTGGCCACTTTGTCCTCACTCTTAAGAAGTACCTAGACTCCCATTCTTGCCATTGACTCTCAGAATAATATGGAGTTTGAGGGGTTTTATTGTTCTGTTTTGTAAAACACAATCTCTGGTGAGTTATGGAGCCCTCAGGGCTGATGCTGTAGGCTGGGTGTGTTGAAGAAGTATTCAACACTTACCTCCATCTAAAAGAACATTGCTTCTAAAGGAAACCACAGGTTATTCTCTCTTTCCTGGATGGACTGAGTTAAGTTAATGGTGCCTATCCCTCATGTTAGAATACCCCCTGCTCATTCCGTACAACCTCATCATTTTAACTGTGCTCACTGTTTTAGGTCAATCACATTAGTAAGGTTAATAAGTTCTCAGCAGGAAGTTCCATGAGGCCAATCTACACTAACCATAACTCAAAGATGTCCGAGCTCAGGATAGAGAACACACACTGCAAATCAACTCCTCCATGCTGAGGGTCACAGAGCGATGGCTATGATTATGATGATGGAGGCATGAATCATACAGACAGATACTGTTCTTGGTAAATTTTCAAGAGCATTCTCATCCATGCCAAACTGTCACTACCCCATTCGGGTGCTTGATTTTAGGAGAAATAGAGTCACCAGACTGAACAAAGCTATAATCCCCACCCACTAAGAGCGCTTCATTTCTGAACCCACCTTGGGTAAAGGTTAAATTTTAGTCTACAGGAAAAATACCAGTCACCTACAACAAAGCAAATACTTAGCAAGCCCTTTCATTATGCATGTAGTTTCCTAAGACGTGATGCTAACCAGGCTTGACAGTTACCCATCTGATGTTAACTGCTTGTCTTAACAGCTGGATATTTCCATACTTGTTTGTGCTGTTCATTGCTTGTTCTTCCATATACTAAAAGGCATACTCCAGCAGACCCTCAGATTTTATGTGGCACTCTTTCTTTCAGTGCCAATATTGAACCTAGGACCTTGTACGTGCTAGATAAATGCTCTACCACTGAGTGGTATCCCCAGTCCTTCCCACTCCAATTTTTGAGCAAGATCTCACCAAGCTGCCCAGGTTGGCCATGAACTTAGGGTCTTCTTGCCTCAGTCTCTCTGAAGCAACAAGGACAAATGGCAGCCAGGAACTTGATTTGTAGCAGGACAGAGTGATTCTGACGCACACTCCCGTGGCCCAGGCAGCCTCAGCCTTTGCCTCCTCCCCCCTCTCTCTTTCACACACACAGGCACACACAAGCACACACACACACACACACACACACACACACAGAGAGAGAGAGAGAGAGAGAGAGAGAGAGAGAGAGAGAGAGAGCAGGAAGAGAGAGAGAAAGATATTCTTTTTCATCACATTTTCTAATTGATTGTCCTGCTGTCTCCAGGATTGCAGAGACCTTTCTAGTTTACACTTTTTCTCCCAGCAGCCATAGTCCTTCTGGTCTGACTCTTGTCTCTGAGGGAAACACACATGGGAGCCATACAGTAGACCCCTTGGATGCCGAGGCTACAGCATCTCTTCAGGGAAGACTCAGCTCTCCTTGTAGCTTGCCAGCCACCACTGAGAAACCTGTACCAACGTGTGCCCATGTTCCAGCCAATTATCCATAGCAAAATATAAACTGCATATAATTTTCATTCATCAAAAAATTGTGCTTGTTTCACTCCTGTACAAGTGGCAAAAAGACATTCATTTTAAGTGTCCTGGTTCTTCAAAAGTTAGAAGCAGGACAGCTTGATTTGTGCGGTGTATTTTTCCAAATTCCCTTGGCACTACACAGCTGACTTGATTTTTTTTTTTTACCTGTAGAAAAGCCAGTGACTAGAAATCATACAGGGAGTAGGATTTAAACCCAAAGCTGCAGACATCTGCTAATATGAGTTTCCTATTAAAAACTATAGTTTCATGATGGTCATTCAATGAGACTTTTTCCTTTTTTCTTGGTCTTCTCAATAGGCAAACAGTGCTCATTCAGGTTTATTTTCTGCCCTTATAATGCAGTTAAAGATATAGAAGAGAGGCCAGGGAGATGGCTTGGTGGATAAGTGTTTGCCATGTCAGCATGATGACACCAACAGGAAAGATATGGTGATACACACCTGTAACAGAGATGGGGGATTCCTAGGGCTTGCCCGCTCAGCCAGTCTCACTGAACTGCAGTGTCAGTGAAATACACTATCCCAAATGGAGAAGATGTATCGAGGACGACCCTTGATGTTGACCTCCAGCCTATACACAAACACATACATACACGAATGGACATACTCACATGACTCATGCATACACACACAAAAAAGGAGATGGGAAATTTTCACTGTACCTCACTACCCCACGAAAAAGTTAAGAGACCATCTTAAAATGGATCAGAATACAAACCATTACATACAGTAGTCTTGTGTCACGGAAAAAAAAAAAACTCGCAATTTTGGATTTTACCTACGTATGTGTTGTGTTGATAAAACAATGAAGTAAATCAAGGTTAGTTATCTGAGAAAAAACTGTATAGAACATCAGGGAGTGATAATTAATTCCACTGGTTGTGACTGAACAGTGGGCTTAAAATAAACTCTCATCAGCATCTCAGCTGAGATGGTTTTACCTACCTACGAAAGACATTCTTAATTACAAAAGAAGCCTCGGAAAGTCACACCCGGTGTCTCCTCCACGTGGAAGGGAGTTGAAATTGCTCCAGATAATTGGCAAGGTTGTCTATCTTCATTTTCAATATGGTTTAACATAATGAGTTAATTTGGAAGACTCTGAAGCTCATAATTAGTATTTTCATTATCATCAGAACAACCCTTACAGCCTAATTGAATCGCACTGATCACTCGTTCAGCTACTTGCCAGCCTTAACTACCCTGATAGAGGTCACCACACTGAGCTAAGCGGGGCCTATTTAATATGGAACTGGTTAGCTCAGCTGGTTAGAACACAAAGTCTACACTAAGTTCTAGTCTTATTCCGTTTTGCGTATCAGGACATAGATGTTTTCAAGGGGACCCATGGATGACTGCAGATATGACTTTTTTTTATTTTTCCCCCCTTTTTTATTGTTTTTATTGAGCTATATATTTTTCTCTACTCCCCTTCCCTCCTCCCTTCTCCTCTTCTACCCTCTCCTATGATCCCCATGCTCCAATTTACTCAGGAGATCTTGTGTTTTTCTACTTCCCATGTTGATTAGATCCATGTGTTCCAAGTGGAGTGCATGTGTGTGTTTGTGTGTGTGTGTGTGCAGGCACGCACGCATTTTCTAGCCCCAGGTCCCCCCCCGCCATTGGGCATCAAATGAATTGAGGTGGGTTGCTCACATTTCCCCTTGGGTCTGGCTTAGATCACCAGTCCCTTTGAAGTGGCTTTTTAAATTCTATTTAGTTTAATTTTGCTTTTTGCTGCTGTGATAAAATACTAGCTAAAAGCAATTCAAGAGAAGGGCATGATTATCTTCTTTTACTCTCTCTAATAATAGTCCGTCAATCACTGGGGGAAGTGGAGGCAGGAACTCAGAGACAGGAGCCGAAAGGAGGACCACAGAAGACTGCTGCTTACTGGCTTGCACCCCATGGTTTGCTCATCTTATTTTTTATACAGCCCAGAACCACATACCCATGGTGGAAAATGCCCACGGTGGGTTGGACTTGGCCCGTCCACATTAGTCATTAATCAATACTTGCCTTCACAGATAGACCCATGGGCCAATCCAATGGGAGCAAATCCCCAAATGAAGTTCTCTATTCCCCAGTGACTTGGTTTTCAAGTTGATAAAAACTAACCAGCATACCTCATTTCACACACTCCTGCTAACTCACATTCACAGTGACTTTTGGTACCTGAAATCTTTCTCAATCTTTGTCTGTATACACTCTTGCCAAGAGACGGTTATCAAGAAATGTTGAAAACAAATTTATTTGTTTATTAACATTTTTCATTTATTTTACATACCAAGCTCAGTTTCCCCTCAGTCCTCTCATCCTTTCCCCTTCCCTACCCCAGTCTATCCCCCCATCCACTCCTCCTGCATCTCCATTCAGAAAGAGGGAAGCCACCCACGGGCTTGAACAAAGCATTGCACATCAGGTTGAGGCAGGACCAAGCTCCTCCTCTGTATCAAGGCTGGAAGAAGTAATCCAGCATGGAGAAAATGTTCCCAAAAGTCAGCTAAGCACCAGAGACAGGCCCTGATCTCACTGCTAGGGCCCTTACAAACAGACAAGGCCATACAATCGTCACACACATGCAGAGGGCCTATGTCAGTCTCATACAGGCTCCCTAGCTGTTGGTCCAGAGTCCATGTGCTCCTACAAGTTCAGGTCAGCTATCTCTGTGGGTTCCCCATCATGACCTTGACACACATATACCCCCTACAATCCCTCCTCCATTTCTTTCATCAGCAGGACTCCCATAACTCAGCCCAGGGCTTGGCTGTGGATCTCTGCATCTAGAAAGCATTTTTAGAACTACAGAACACAATATAACATGTTCCTATATACATACTACTAGCCAGCAGCCATGATTGAACCAGGAGAGCTCTGATATTTCTACTTCCACTGAACTCCTCCCACCCCTGCCTACTTTGAAAGCAAATTCTAAACATCATATAGTGTTGCCTCTAAGTACTTCCACCTGTATCACTGAAAGAGGATCCTTGTCCATCATACCCAAAGATGAATATTACTTGATCTCATCACATGTCCAGTTAGAACTTGTTGTCAATCAGTATATTGGTAGATACCTGGTCAAATCTCCACATTGTTTTTCTACAATGTCTTTGAGTATCTCTCTGTGCAGAAATACTGGTGCAGAAGATATTTAATATTTTGTGCATGTTATTGTGTAGCTCCATCAAAAGGCACTTAATAGTGAGATCTTTCTGTGTATATCTTTGACCACTGGTAACCATTGCCTACATCTGCTTTTTTATGGATCTTTAATATACCGTTATAGTTCAATAGCTCATTCTCCTTGTTTTAGCTGGATGTGATCTCATAGAGAACTTTTTATTAGTAGCTTCTTTTTAAATGGGAAAGGGAGGTTAAATGCTTGATAGTTTCCATTCTACTTACTTTGTAATAATCAATTGACTTCCTAAGATTCTCTCTAGCAAAACAAGAGAGTCTAAATTATCATAATAGATTTATCGATTTTAACATATTTAAATTTATTTAATTCATTGGCAATAATGACACTTGTTAGACCACTAAATATATCAATTAAATAGTTTTTTATTTTTATGTAGTTTTTGGTGCTTTAATTTTTTCAAAGGGTTTTATTGGAATCTAACTTTTGTACCCAGCATTTTACTCACGTAAAGCATATAATTTAATTAATTTTATTATTTCAATAGAATTTTGTGTCATCTGGGGCTGGAGAGGTATCTCAGTGGTCAAGAGTACTGGCTGCTCTTCCAAAGGACCAGGGTTCAATTCCCAGCACCCACGTGGCAGCTCATAGCTGTAACTCTAGCCCAAGAGTTCTGACACCTTCACAAAGACACGCACGTGGCAAAAAAACCAATGAACAAAAATAAATAAATCCATAAAAATAATTTTGTATCACCATCACAATCTGCCTTCCTCCTCCCAAAGGGGCTCTGACAGTTATCAGTTCCTCTCCACTCTGTGCCCTCTCACCACCTCAGGCAGCTATTATTTCAGACTCCAAGAGATGGCTTCGTCTAGGCATCCCATATGAAGGGCATTTATAACCCTTTCCAGCTGGCTTCTTTCACTTAGCATAGTGTTATCAAGGTCCATCTGTGGTTGGTGCTTATTAGCATTGCATGGCTTGTTACTGTCCAAAGAGACTCCATTATACAGACACGACATGTTTCAAAGATCTGATCATTGACTAATGAGGATTCTGTTACAGTCTACCATTTTCTGTTGTGAATAATTCTGCTATTGACATTTAGGAAGATGCTTACTTCTGTTGGATATAAACCTAGGGAAAGAATGACTACACACAGCCAGACCTGTTTCCAAGGTTAGCACACCACTTCATGTTCTTTCTAGCTATGCATGAGACTTCCAATTTCTCAGCAGCCTCAGCAACACCTGTTACTATCTGTCTTCTTGATCATGGCCTATCCCAGTTTGTTTCAACTGTCAGCTTGACACAGCTTTGAGTCATGTGAGAAGAGCCTCTCCTGTGAAGGATTGCCTTCCTCAGATTGACCTGTGGGCATGTCTGCTGGATTGTCTATTTGCTGAGACTGAGGTAGAAGGACCCAGCCCACTGCTGGCCGTGCTACCTTGGCCAGGAGCCCTAAGCTGTATAAGAAAGCTAAGTGTGAGCCTGGGAAAGTGAAAAGATAGCATTCCTCTGTACTAATTCAAGTTCCTGCCCTGACTTCCCCTATGATGGACAGTGACCTGTAATGCTGAAATAAACCCTTTTAGCCCTTAAGTTGCTTTTGGCTAGAGTGTTTTATCACAGCAATAGCCATGAGACTAGAATGCTTTCATGGTTTTGCAGTTCGGATCACAGTGTCTTTCTTGTAATATCTTGGCTAATGGTATTTACTGATAAACGTTCATATACCTAATCCTGCCCTGAGGCCTCATATTCTTTGTAAGGTAGAATTATGACAATTATACTACCTGATAACTTATCAAACTTTTTAATATTTTTTATTTGTAGTGAAGGAGATCTTTAGCCATAATTTAATCTCAGTTTTTACTGCTTTGCAATCTCAGAAATTTTTATAAATGTCTGTGTGTTTATGTATTTGTATGTGCGTGTGTGTGTGTGTGTGTGTGTGTGTGTGTGTGTAGTTACCTAACAAGGCCTTAACTGAAGATGTTCTTGTAATTTAAAAGACACTTATATCAGGGTAGTAAAGATACAACATTAAAAAGTTCAATTAGGTCCGAGGTTTTATTGACCATGAATTAATGGCATCAGGGGGCCCACAAAGCTAATTAATTTGCTTAAGATAGTTAAACAAGAATATGGTCACGTCAAGATTACCTTTTAAATTATTAAAGATGTCTATATCACAAGGCAGTAGAACTACATAACCGAATGGCCAGAATGCAATTGTGCTGGGAGATCGGGGCAGCTGGGTGGTTTAATCTATGACATAAGGGAGGTTGTGGCCTGGCTGGTTCACACCTTGTTGGGTCAGGAAGCAAAATGAGAATGAGGGCCAAATTCAGGGCTGGGGTGAGAAGAAGCAATGCTGGATTATAGCACTCCAAGACCTAGTCTCATTTATACTAGTCAAGTCCTATTACCCCTATCCCCAGCACTATCAGCTGGGATGAAGCTTTCTAACACGAGAGCCTGATTAGGGAAGATTATTTCAGTTTAACCCATAACTGCGTCCCTCTCTCATCTTAGACTAGTGCTAATAACCCATCCATACCCAAACTACACCTAAGACCCCCATCTTCCACAAAGCGCAGCTTTGTGACATGCTTGTTATGTTGTGAGTGCCATTTACATGCCAGGGGTGATGCCAAATGACTGGAACCGCCTTGCAATATGTCTTCTCAAACTCGTTCTGATTTAGAGGTTTAATTCCCAACCCTGTCATCATCTACTTTATAAAGCTTCATGCTTAACCTGGCATGAAGTCAAGAAATGCTTCTAAAAAATGAATAGGTACCACAGATAATAAAGTTAGACATCAGTGCATTAAACCTTTTTCTCCCCATGGCCAGCCATCACAGAATGACATAACATCTGTCATAATAAAGGGCAATGCCTTATAGATGAGCTGATGAGGCATAAAAGGATGAAGGTGATTCACAGCTGGCATCCAATGAGATAGGCAAGTGCTTTGCTTCGTGATGCCAGAGTGCTGTTTGTGGCTAGGTGAGAGTATCAGAGATGGATGTGGAAGAAAAACCAAGCAACAGTGAAGGGGCAGTACATGTTTCTCCAACTGCCCTGTGAATTGGAAAGCATCCAAGCTTTATCTCATGAGATTTAACAGCCACCATCTGATAGGTTTGTTTCAAATCTATAAATTTAAAAGGAGCTGCAAAAATCACGATGTAAAGCACGTTCAGGGACTTGGAGGGTAGCATGCCAGGTATTGCACAAATACAGGGACCTGCATTCAAGATCTTCAGAAGCCATGTGAATAAAGAGCCGGACATGGTCATACGCACGTGTAATCTCAGCACTGGGGAGGTAGAGGCAGATGGATCCCTGGGGCTCCTCAGCCATCCAACATGGGTGAATTGGTGAGTTTTAGGTCAGTGAGAGAACCTGGTACAATGTTAGCATGTATGAGTGTGTGTGTGGTGTGTGTGTGTGTGTGTGTGTGTGTGTGTGTGTGTGCACGGGCATGCAAGTGCATCAAACAAAGATAGAAAGAACCCAAGGAATGGCAATCAAAGTTGATTTCTAGCCTCCCACCCACACATCATACACACACAAACGTACACACATGCACACACACACAATGATACCAAGTACTTTGAACTCTTTTTCTGTCTTTCAGTGTTCAGGACTATATAGTAGCTTGGTTATAGTGTTAATACCGGTTATAGTGAGATTGAGAGTGGACATTTAATTGTTGACTGTGTAGAACCCATATAACAGGAGGCTCATGAAAGATCTCCAGATCTTTGGCAGAGATATTCTGATCACTAGACATTCTAATTTTGAATTATCCCTCTCAACCACATGTAGGCAAAGCTATGACCTTTCTGACACTGGGTGTGGGTCACATTCAGTTTAGTAATGTAACTATGATACTCTCCTACTGTCAGTAAGGGAAGGCACCTTCCTGCTGTCAGCCTGGTTCCAGGAGTTACTCTGTGGAGCAGATGGCCCTGTGGAATATATTGGGCATTCAGCATAGTAACCAACAAGTCCTTGTCATCTGAAGTCACTGAGGTTAGGAAACTAAGTTACTATGGAATCATAATACAGATTGTCTTGTTTCGAGCAATAATGTCATAAAATAGAGTCCTTCAAGCTGTCTTAAGATAACATGGAAAGCCCTTCCTTTCGTAGAGGGGGAAACCAGGAACAACTAGTCTATTAGCAAGCCTGAAACAGCTGCTTAGTCGAGCTGCCCAGCACTGATAACTAATCTGAAACAATAAAAACAAAGTCACCTGAGAATAAGATTTTGCTGGACATTGTGATAAAGCAATGAGTCACTTGAGACCTCATATTCTTCCTCTCATATGTAACAGTGATCACGTCTCCCTAGCCAGGTTCACTGTGGCGTTTACAGGAATCCATCTCTGTTAAATGCTTGGAATTGCATTTGCTGAAGAGAGATCGCCCATTACCACTCCAGTTAAGCTTGACTATCACCAAAGAACTAAAGAGAAATCTATTCATGCACACTGGGATCTCGGGCTTCTCTTAGGCTATAAATCAAGGAACTGATGCCCAGAAGTTTGCTAATATGAACAGGGCTAAAGACAGCGACCCGGTTCTCCCTTCTTCACAGACCAATGGATTTTCCACTCCACACTCCCGATTCTGGCTCTAATGAGGTCAACTCAGGGGAAGAAGACCAGGATGGAAAAATTTCCACTCTCAATCTTATCTGCATATGCTTGACTTCTTTCTTCTTCTGAAACCACTGGTGAGTGTTTTGTTCATCCATTAAAGGAGACAGTTCCTATGAAATATAGCAGGTGAGTGGAAAGCCATCTCCAGTCAAATAGAATATTCATAATTCTGCTGACTTGGTGACAAAGATGTTCTCTATTTATCTTCAAGATGTTATTTCATACACTACAGTAGTTTTGCTGATTTTATTAAGATGATAATATGATGAAGATTATTCAGAGTTATAAATATTGTGGTTTAAGGGGGCAAGAGCCTCTGCTGGTGCATGTGATTAGACAGTTGGGCCCTAGCTGATGGTGCTACAGTGGAAGGTTGTAGAACCCTTGGGGTGGAGTCCTATTGAAAAAATAAAAGCAGATCACTAGGGTTGGAATTGATGTTTGAGAAGCCGGGCCCTACTTTCTGTTCTCTGACCAGCTCCTGCTGCCACGACCCCTCCATCATACCCTCAAACTGCAAAGCATAGTAAACCCTCATCCCCTTCACTTGTTTCTTATCTCTGTCAGTATATGCCCACAGCAATAATGGCTAAGTTAACTAACACACTGAAAAATCAGTTGACATCCTAAAGCAAAGAAAGAGAAGAAGAGAGTGATAACATGTAGGAGGGGGAAGAAGAACATAAAGGAAGAGGCTACGTCATCTATAGCCAGCTATTCTTCCATTGGTAGACAGAGAGTCTGGTTCTGCTGGTATATACAGAGTCTGGCTCTGTTGGCAGATCCAGAGTCTGGTTCTGAGGCTTAGCGATTGTGAAATATGTTGCAGAAAACACTGATTCACAAGGATTGCTGCGTTTATCACTGTGACTCTTCTGGGGAGATGCCCAGGAGTGGTAGAGCTGGTGTGTCTGCTGACTAGTCTACATTCCCACCTTCTTGGCAAAGGTAGGGTCCTGAATGACACCTTTACAGTTATATGGCCTCCAGACCATGATAATTGCAAGGTGATATAGGAAAACTGTTGACACCTTCCAGTGCTCGGGGCTGAATCAGTTGTTCCAAAGAGGTAATAGGGGCAAGCATATGCTGTTACATGTTATTATTGACAGTGAACTACTGGAAAATCCTCACTGCATTGGCTACATTCTAGAAATAAATTCCATGAATATACACAACTTACCAGGACATGGAATTTAATATCATCACATCAATTAGCAATTAATATTAATTTCAGTTAATCCAAGCCTATATATTGGGACTGGGGAAATGGCTCACTGAATAAGGACATTTGTTGAGCAATCATGATGATCTTAGTTCATATACCAGCTTCCCCTTCCCTCAATAAAAAAAGCTAGGCATGGGTACACATGGGTCTATACCCCAAGTGCAGTGGGGATTAGAGACAAGAGCATCTGGGGCTTGTTGGTTACCAACCTAGCTGTAGATTCAGTGAGAGACCCTTCTTCAAAATAGTAAGGAGGAGGGTGGCCAGAACTGCATGTGCACACTGCCCACAGAGACACTGAGGTATTTACTCATGAACACTTAGAGCAGAAACGTGAGTTGGCTGATTTGGTTTTTGGAAGGTTGGTTCATCATTCAGAGTTTCCCGGGCATCTCTTCTGGGTTACCCTGTCATTACTGTAACTGAAGTCAACCCATGTTCCTTCCCTCTGTTGCTGTGGGTTCCAAGAGTGATGACAGAAAAGTAAGACCCAAGAGCTTGGGCAGAAGACGAAGCCTTGTCTGCTCTTCTCTGAGAAGCCTCTGCCCAAGCTCTTGGGTCTTACTTTTCTGTCTTCCCAAGCAGTGTTGTTTCTTTAACCCTTGCTCTTAACATCTGCACTAAACTCTCACTTAATAATCTCACCCAGAGGATGGAGACTTTGGGGATTAGGGAAGTCACGGAGGCTACACCCTCATGAATGAGATTGATACCCTAACAAAGGGCATTTTTCCATCCTCCCACTATGTGTGGATGCAGTGAGAAGGTGACATCGCTGAAGAAGTGTGCCCCTAACGAACACTAAATCTGTGCCTCCGTATTGCACTTCCTAGATTTCCAATGTGAGCATGACTTCTGCTGTTTGTAAGTTACCCATTCGAAGATGTTTTGTTCCCAGCTCAGGTAGACTAAGAGAGTCATGTACACTGTGCTAACATAGGCTTGTCCCAGGGGAAGGAGATGAGATGTATGCTGTTTCATCCAATCAGCATGACATAGGTTATAGGCAGCAGGAACAGGAATTAAATCCACCTCTGAGATTAAAACTAATTATTGTGCTCAGTCTCTAAATGCACAGCCTGGCTCACTCCAGCTACATCCATCACTACTTCACTGAGGATTGCGCCATGCAAAGATGGGGCTGGTGCCCTGACCAATAGAGTGTGGTAAAGTGGAAATGGTATGTTCTAAGATGAGCCCATCCAGAAGAGGTCCTCTCTCTCTCTCTCTCTCTCTCTCTCTCTCTCTCTCTCATTATCTCTTTCTTCCTCTCCAATGCTTACCCTCACAGCCCAGCAGCAATGCTGTGAAGAAGCCAGTATGCATGGAAAAGTCCCACAAAGCTGTTCAACTGAGCACAGTGTGGCCCTCTGGAGGCTTAGTGAGTGAGCCCTGAGGTGATGCCTGTCCTTGGCTTTTGGGGCACCATTTCTGGTGCCAAGTAGGACAGAAATGAGCTGCAGGCTCCAAGTCTGAACTAATTACAGAAGCTCTATCAATAGGATGCCACTGCTTTAGGAAACAAAAGGCTGAGGTATTGTTGCTGGCCCATGGAGCCTAGATGGTCATGAAAGGTGTTTTGTAATCAGGGAAATCATGGACAGCAGGAGCAGCAGGAGAAACTGGAAATGTTAGGAAGAAATAATTGGTAGACACTGAGCAATTCCCAAGTGAGCTTTCTGTGAGGGCTTACGGGGTGGAACATTAAAATAACAAGATTAAGAGGATGTTATTGGGAACTAGAGAAAAGGGGCCTCTTGTTAGCAGCATCTAGGCTAATGCAGAAAATAGAGCATTTTCCTAACATGCTGGGTGATGCAACTGAAGACATTCTCAGGCTACCTACAGCTTCTGGTTTCTCCCCATTATTGCTATAAGGTGAAAAGGGGCAGAGACAAGCCAAAGAAAACACATATCATGTTTAAAGAGGCCAAGAATCTGTTAGCTCACAAATCAGAACACTATTTGTAGATTCCTTACATAGTGAATGCTGCAAAACCTGTGACAGGACTAATAGGCAATATTATATTCTATATAGGAAACTGTGTGGCTCAGGGGTTAGGAGCTTGCACTGCTGTTCCAGAAGACCCAGGTTCAACTCCCAGCACCCACACTGGGTGGCTCACAATGACCTATAAAGGGAATCTGATGCTTCTGGCTTCTACAGACACCCACACCCATATATGAACATAACTACACACTCACATATACACATAATTTTAAAAAATAGCATACTAAATCTGTTTGCATTAGCTTTACTTCATCTTACCTAATATTAAGTCATCAGAACACCAAGTTATAGTGCAATTGAAGGGCTCTCAGGATCTCATTTTTCAATGTGTTACATTAATAATTGATTTCAGGCTCTGAGATGCCTGCGGTCTTAAGTAGACACAGTGTTTCTTCCTTCCCCACGAAAGTCATATGTTCTTCTCACAACTGAGGCCACCGTACTTTTTTGTTGGCTCCATATTCTCATTCAAATGTGCCTTTCAAGGGCGACAAGCTGGTTTTTCATCTAACATCATCACAGATGCTGTCTAGAATATCACACATGCAGAAGAGGCTGAACTGCAAGTGAAACAGAGGTGCCCCTCAGCTGAGCTCTCTTAACTGAACACGATCTGGGGATAGAACATTTGATTCAAGTGTGTGAAGGGGTCAGACAGATGTGGCCCAATTTTTTATCCTAGCAGCTAGGAGACCTCCAAGAAGTAACTTAAATCCTCTGAAGCTCAGCTTACCCATCCATTAAAGGAGCTAGCAGCGATACTGTCATTGATAAACTCATCTTGATAGTATGAGAGAAAGCGTTTAAAAATCTGTCTCAATTATTTGAGGCCTATCCTAATAAGAAAAGTTTGTAGCCAGTGTATCAGTGTTCACAGGAAACCAGTAACTTGTGAGTCTTTTTTTTTAATTTTTTAATTTATTTATTTATTAAAGATTTCTGTCTCTTCCCCACCACCGCCTCCCATTTCCCTCCCCCTCCCCCAATTAAGTCCCCCCCCCCTCAGCCCGAAAAGCAATCAGGGTTCCCTGTCCTGTGGGAAGTCCAAGGAACCCCCACCTCCATCCAGGTCTAGTAAGTTGAGCATCCAAACTGCCTAGGCTCCCGCAAAGTCAGTGTGTGCAGTAGGATCAGAAACCCATTGCCATTGTTCTTGAGTTCTCAGTGTAGAAGCTAAATAAGGAGAACCCAAAGAAAAACATATAGGCATCCTCCTGAATATTAAACTTGTGAGTCTTAAGGAACTGTGTGTAGTGATATGAGCGGCTGGCTGGGCTGTGTCCCTCCGGCTAGCTTTACCTAAAATAATTACATGGAAACTGTATTTTTTTAAACATTACCTGACCCATTAGTTTTAGCCTTGTTATCAATTATAATTATAATATTATAATTATAATTATAATATTTATATCTATTTTATCTTTTATCATAATTAAGGAAAATTATAATTATTTATTTATTTTTTAATTTTATCAAAGACTCCAGAAGGATATAATATTACCTAAGTAAACAAGAAATAAGAAAACTCTAGAAATGACAGAGACATCTTGTTGCCTGGACAGTCATCCAAAGTTTTTTTATACCGTTGGGGCATCCATTTTTGGCCTACAGGTCCATGGTATCCAGAGACATTTTTATGAAGCAGGAAATTTTAAAGACAGTTTAGTCATTTTTTGTTGTGTCCTGTAGAATGTCTTACAGACTCTTTTATGAATCAAGAACCTCGAAAGATCATTTTATATTTAGGCAAGTTTAGTAGTCCTCTCTTTGTGGGTTTTTTGTGTCCAGTTTATGTATTAGTCCAGGCAAAAGCAGTTTTTTGTCCAAATGGCTTTTAAATTCCATAATGAGCCCCTTTGATGCCCATCTTTCTCTTGAAGTAGATTGGTTCTGTCAGGAGCAGACATGTCTCATTGTCATGAAAAGCCCTAAGTTATTAAAATATTTTAAATGTCATATTTTGTAGTCTTTGAAAGATATGAAGAATGTCTATCTAACTGAAGTATATCTCTATATATCTAGAAAATCCATCTTATATGACTAGAAGCTTTATTATTATCAATGATTATCCATTAATAACCTATATTTTTAATTATACATTATATTTTAAAAATGAATTATATAATCATAATATCTTAATCAAGATCAGAAATACATATACATATAACAAAATTGGCCTTAAAATCCATATCAATGTAAATTATTTATATCTACATCAACTGTGGAGTTTAATGACGAAATTATTAAGAAAATAAAAATGCCCAGTATGTATAAAAACACATAGCACAATGCCTGATGCATAGTCAAGTTTTCATTAATATTAATTACTGATGTCACTCTCTTTTGTACGTGGCAAATGCTGACATTTACTCATCTACCTTCATTCTATTCTCATTTCAGAAGAACAGAAGCCCAGTATTTGTATGTGCAGACAATGCTCTGGATAAAAAGGGCCTTTGGCAGCCACGCTTACTCTTTATGGCAGCCATGACAGTCAGTTCTCCCCACTGCATATGGCTCTGAGGATCATTGGAAAAGTGAGGTAATCTCCTGCCTTGATAAAGACGGTGATATATCCAGGCTCCACAGTGTGGCATCAGTCTCAATAGCTGAGGGTAGCCAAGAAATACAGTTCTGTCAATTAGAGGAAAAAAAACTCTTTTTATTTTCTCCTGGGTATCAAAGAAAAAATTAGCTTTCCTGCTTTGTCAGCCTTCATTCTATTCAAATGCACCAGAGTCTGGTTTGCTTAAACAGTAGGGGCTCTGGGGACTAAAATCAGGAAGCAGTGAGATCCACAAGCATGGCTGCACAGGGCATGGTCCTGAAGGGGGAGGCAATGGGCCCTCATGGCGTCCGCAACACCTCAAATATGAGACAGGACATGGTAGCCATCTTGAATGATGAGGAAAACATAAAAGGGAAAAGTATTCTTTTGCGCTTTGTGAGCAAATGAAAAGACAAAAGGTACAAATGACAGTCAAACCCTTTCACCAGCCCAGGAGTAGTTTCTCCTAGTTTCTCATTACGTCATAACGAGAGCTTGCCGTCTGGTTTAACTGCTATGTGTGTAAAGCTGGCACTATCTTGTTATTGCTATTTTCCAGGAAGATGTGTGAGCTATCCAAGTAAAGTTATTAATCTATTTACAGTCAATATAACCTAATATCCAAGCTCAATCCAAGGCAACAATTCACGGGTGCATTGGCGATGTTTATGTTCTCAGTACTACTCAAGGAACACACATTTACCACAAAGAATATGTATAGCCATCTAGACACTTTTTCAGGCCTAGATCTCCTGTTCCTTGATTGTTTCATGGGTACCAACAGACCTTTCCCTAATCCTTCCACTAAATCATTTGAGAATAATTTTCAGAAGACGGATGACGTTCACAGCCCCCTCGTGTATATAGAGCAGTGTGAGGTATATGAATAGCAATTGATCCATACCTGCAGAAATGAATTAGGGCTCTGAAAACAATTTTAAATATATAGTAGGCCTCCAATAATATTATAAACTAATATCTGTTATTCTGTCACTTATAAGAACAGAATAAAAAGACACAAAATAAGATTGCTTCATCCCCTTGTAGGGAAGGTTCATTTAATAAGGACAAGGTGTCTTTGAGTACACCGTGCTCCCCTCTCGAGGTGCACAACATTCAACCTGAATATTGTGCTCAGTTCAGTGCCCTCAGAGATCAGACGGGAATCAAAAGCAATGACCTGGCGTGCTCCATAAATGGTAAACATAGTATTTGCCTTGATGTTGAATAATGAGCAGCTACAAGGTAGGAGGGAGAGCGCTCACCTCCTGCATATGTATGGAGGGCAGCTGCCCTGTGGAGGCCCAAGGACAAAGCAGCACAAGGACCTTCAGGCAGTGTGAGGCCTGCCTCTCTCACCTGAAACTCTCAAAGAACATTGTAGAACTCACTAGATGACTCCAGGTACCAAAGTAATGGCAGTAACCAAGATACCCAAGGAGAGGAAATCACACACACTAGCACGGAGGGACAGCCCAAGGCTGAGGAACCTCCAACCTTAGATTATGTAACAGCTTCTGCTGCTGCTGCTGCTGCTGCTGCTGCTGCTGCTGCTGCTGCTTCTGCTGCTGCTTCTGCTGCTGCACACTGCGGCTCTCCCCGCAAGCTTGCCTGCCAATTTCACTTGTCAATTATGTTAGTCCAGTAATGTAGAACATGTAGAACAAAGCAACAGTCAGAGTTTGGTTTTATTCTTAAGAAAAACTCAATCCGTGAAAGAAGGATAACAGGAAAAGTAGAGAAAATGAATAATTAAATTGACAAAAATGGTCTTTTTAAATTTTGTGATTTTTATTTTATGTACATGCATGCGTTTGCCTATATTTGGGGATCGTGACCCGTGGAGACTAGAAGAAGGAATTTATTCCTGAAGTGATATGTGGTAGTGAGTCACTGCTAGCGGATGCGGGAGCTTAAACTCTAGTTCTCTTAAGCTTGGAGTCTGCTCTCCAGGCCCAAGAGTGTCGTTAAGAGTAAAAGCTGCCAGAAGTAGAATTCAAGTCATACGGGTAGATGCAGTAGTGAAGGGACACTATAGATTGATTTTAGAGTGCCTTGCCCTGGTTTTAAACTCTTAGAGTCATAACTAGAATATTTAGTAAGCTTGGAGCTGAGGAAATATCTCTGAGGAATCTGAGTCATGGAATCAAAGGAGCGAGTCAAGGATCCAGAAGAAAACAGTAGGTCAGGAAGATGTCGGGCACCTGGGTTTGAACTCAGATAGTTGATAAAAGGAAAAGATGGCACAATCATGAGTAGCCAGTCAAAACTTCACACAAAGACACCTGGCTAAATGAGGGATACTGGACTGATGCTGTTAATAAAACCATAATCAAAATCGTCACGCTAATTAATGACTCCACAGTGATTAGAGGCAACAGCCATCAGCTTAGGACATCACAATAAAAATATCTCTTCTGGAAGAGAAGGGAAGAAGGCAAGGGAATGGACAAAAAAAAATTCATAACTCAATAAAGAGAATTTTAAAATATCCCTTCTGAATGCATGTGTTCTTTGACCTTTGCACAGTATGCGTTTACTAATTCAAGCCAGCCTTCCTTAGGAGGATCAAGACCCAGAAGATGAGTATAAAATCCTGCCTCCGAAACAGGAAAACAACGTAGACTGGAGCAGAGACAGACCACAAAGCAAATGGGTGAAGGCCAAACAAAGCAAATGACCATGGTGCTCTACAGTGTTACCTATTGAGCAAGTAGGCCATCACTAGAGGACAGATTCTCCATTCTACCCATGAACACAGCTAGCTTTACAAAATGAGAAGACAACAGCAAGTCCTAGCGAGGATATGGACATTTTAAATGAGTTCAGACTCAATGTCTCCTTCCCTTTGCATTTTCTCATTTTAGATATTCTGTTTATTAGGAGATGACAAGGAATTGGAAGCTAGCATAATGGAGCTTATTACAGAAACCTACAACTGGTCAAACACAAGAATAACTGACCTTGAGTTGCCCAGTCCCAAACGGTGCATCTATACGGCTGCTGCCTTTGTTTCCACATAGCGTCCTCCTTATGCCGCCTATAATCTTTTTTTCTGTCCAAATATCTCTGTTTATAAAGAGTTTCAGTCACTGAGTGGTGAGGTTCATTCTACTAGCCTCCTTTATAGTCTATTACAACCCCTCACCCTCATGCCCTCCCCTGCCCTCTACCAAACATCACTTTCTAAGATTCTTGGAAAATTAAGACTTCAGTATATCCTTTTGGAAGGACATCACGGATCTAACAACAAATGGATAAAACCCTGTAAAATCTGTGGACTAAGATAGCATAGAGTTGGGAGAGTAGCCATTTTGTCTTTCATTTCTCCAGAATGTCACACAGAGAAGCTACTGTGCTTTGTGACATTGTGTATAGATGCAAAGTGGCAGATCCCTGAGTTTATTCCATTACTTCCAGGAGCATGGGTGACACAGAGTCAGCTGTGTCACCAAGACGCTCACCTCAAAGCAGGTGGAAGCTCACAAAGGCTGCATCTCCTGAGTTCCCTGCTTGAACTGCAGGTGGCTCAGCTGGCAGCTGCTGTCACCACCTGTGCCATCACTGGGAGCGACCTTATAAATCCTGAGTTTCTGCTGCCTGAGGCTTGTCTGGTTTGCTTCCT
Organism: Microtus oregoni; assembly: GCF_018167655.1. Taxonomy (NCBI): domain Eukaryota; kingdom Metazoa; phylum Chordata; class Mammalia; order Rodentia; family Cricetidae; genus Microtus; species Microtus oregoni. The sequence goes on from NW_024543978.1 coordinate 7,431,395, forward strand.
GTGTCTTATGATCCTGTCTCTTCCTTCTAGGAGAGATGCTTCAGTTCAGAGGAAATCACTGCACATGCGTGTATACTAGGGAGTAAAGCAAAGGAAGAGGACACCATGCGCCCTCTACTCTTTGTTTTTTAATTATAAACTGATTAGCCTATTAGCTCAGGCTTTATTATTAAACTAATTTTTACAGCTTACATTAACCTATTATCCTTGTCTGTGTTAGCTATGTAGCTTGGTACCTTTCATCAGTGAGGCATTCTCATCTTGCTTCCTCTCTGTCTGGGTGACAACTGCAGACTGACTCTTTCCTCTTCCCAGAATTCTTCTGTCTGGTCACCCCACCTATACTTCCTGCCTGGTTACTTGCCAATCAGTGTTTTAGACGCTTCTGGCCTTCTCTTTGGTCAAACATACTTCCTATAATAATAAATCATTGTGTTTTCCAATTGCTGCTTCTGTGGTAAAGACCTCAGTTTTGCATTAGAACAGACACTTCTTGATTATGAATCTGTTTTGACTATGAAGAATCTTCTTTCTTAGTGTAATAATTCATCTCAGATTTAATTTTAAATTTTATTTTGCTATTGGTTTGGCATTAGTCTCATGTTCTTTCCAATAGTTCCCTAAAACTACACAGGATAGTATTAGTAGAACTTTTATTTCAACCCAGGAACAGGCCATTAGCTTTCTAACAAAATTTCCCCTTGCTTTGATCTAAGTATGCAGTGGTAAGAGGCAGTAAGACTGTTGGCAATGAAAATATAAGGCAACTTTGATTTCCTTGGGGCCCGGCAAAGCTTTCCTTAGGATCAGGGATGTGAAGGCACCTTACCCCCAGACTTGTGCTGGCAACATTTACAGACTCAAATCAAAGAGCTCTGAAATCCAAGCTCAGGATTATCACAGCAGAGGAAACACTGGGAGCCTCAGGAACAATTGGTAACTTCTGTGGGTGATTAACTCCCCAGGGAACTCCCTGCTCACCTCACAAGGCATTGAGATTTACAAGACCCAAGGGTGAAAGGCTCCTTCAATAGAGATTTCTTTCCCACTCCATAAACCTCAGTCAGAGACTCCCTCAGTCAACATGAATAAATAAGAGAAACTTGGGATAAATTCAGAAACTGCAGCTTAGCATCCTCAAACAATTGTGTCCTCAATTTCCCTGATTCTAGGAAATTTTGATCCTTGTTCTGTATAATGGATAGATTCAGCAGTAAGGGTTTAAATATACTTCCTTTTGGACAGTGTGCACAAAACCACAAATGAAGTCAGAAATGTTTGGTAGGAAATACACTTTCCATAACAATATATCCTAATGAAAAATCTTCCTCACAATAAACTCCAGGGGTGACCGTGTTCACTCCACGCATGGATGGGAGGGCCTTCATTGTTTGGGTGCTGCATTATCAACATTACAGCCAGAACTTTTTCAAAGGGTCCAAACTGCAATATATGCCTCTCCTTCTCCGTGGCTCCAAACAGAAAAGTAGGTGTATTTTCATGTATACCACATATGTAAATCAAAACAACTTCTTGGAGAATGGAGTTGGAGATTTAATTCAGAATAGCAAGGAGATATAAAATTTCTCTAGGAATAGCTGTAGCCAGTAATTACTGATTGCTCTGAAGAAATCATAAACCTTTTACTGACGGACATAAAAGAAAACTTAAATAAATGGAGAAATACATCATCACCCTAGATATGTTAGGAAAAGTGAATATTCTTTCTAAATCAATGCATGGGTTTGATGCGATACAGTTAAAATGTAGTTAAATATTCTTTTACCTTAGCAAAGTAATTGATGAGTTTATCAGCACAAATTTGCAAGGATAGTCAAGGAAAATTATGTCAATATTGACATTAGCATCAGAGAGCACTTTCATAAGGACCAAACCGCGCAGGAGTAAGGGTAGTAGGCTGAGGGAAGGAGGCATGGGAGGACGGTAGGGCTGACGCTGGAGGGAAAACAGCATCTGAGAAATAGTAAGTGTGGTGGCATCATAGCTATGATAACAATATAAATAATAATGCTGACTTCAGGTAATTCTAAGAACTCAAATTCATTTTGTAAGAAACATTCAAATAACGCTGGAGAGGTGGATCCGTGGTTAAGAGCACTTGCTGCTCTTGTAGAAGACCTGAGTTCAGTTCCTGGCACCCACATACATCAACTATGCCCGGCAACTTACAACTGCCTGGAATGCCATTTAGGGGGCATCTAACACCTTTGCTGCTGGTCTTCTCCCACACTGGACTCATGTGCTTAAATCTCTCTCTCTCTCTCTCTCTCTCTCTCTCTCTCTCTCTCTCATAGTCATTATTAAAAATAAAATCTGAAACAGAAAAAAGGTTCAAATAGTTTCATGTTAATTTCTATCCAAAAATGATAAAATAAATATGATTTCAATGGATATATTAAACATCAAAATGAATGCAGCCAATATTTTATAAAGGTGCATTATTATGATTTTCATAAGTGCAAAATTAATTTACTAGGAAAAGTCTGTGTAATTTCTTACATCCCAAATAAATATTTTTCTAATAAAAATCTACCACATAAAGTTTGGAGGCCCCAGGAAATTTCCTGGCTCCTGGCCGTCTCTGCTACTGTATGTCATCACTATTCCTCCCAATTCCCCCTCCAAAACCTAAGAAGCCACAGAAAATAAAACAGCCTCACCTGAGACTGACAGCGAATACATTACCAGAATTGTGAAAGGCTTTCTGCTGGCTTATTTAACTTACGCCGCCACATGGGTGGCAGCTGACCACCCAGACAAGGTTGTTCTTTACAAAAGAACAGGAGGCAGGCATCTGCTTGGCACCTATGTGTACCTGTCAATTGCTCAGAAACCTCCAACTGACAACAAGCAAAACCCCAGGACCCCAGGCATCACTCTCTGCACCGGCCTTCCCTGCTGACACTGTCTTCCATCTCCCAGGGAACCAAGGGAGATTCGTGCTCCATCGCAATGCCTAGTGCTACCACTTAGTGCTGAGGAGTTCTCCACTCTCCTATGGGAGTGATCCATAGGAAAGATGCATCTTTGAAATGTCTCCATAGATCTTAGGAATCAAACCCTCATGATGTGCCACATCAAAACAATTTGACAAGGACTTTATCTTATAAACTATGACAAAAATATCCACCAATAGTTACAATAGAAAAGTGGCATAGCGTACGTAGTCTATCATTTAAGTTTCTGACAAACTTATGTACCGCTTTTAGCTGGCATTTTTTTTAGCTGGCGTTCACAGTAAGATCTTCTTATGGGACCATCTTAAAGCTAAAATTTAACATTTGGAAAAATTATCACTGTGTGTGCACTAGGGGATGTGCTAGCCATTGTTTCAAGCCCTGCCACTGGTTTTGTTAAGAAATACCTTGAAGGACAGAGTTTGAACTAGGATGCCGGCTAGATAAAATCTGCAGATCTATTTAGACACCTGTCAGATAGCTCACATTCCTCTACGATAAATGTGTGGCTCCTTCTGTGAATCGTTGCAAAGGGACAAGAGTTCAAGACCAAGATCAAGACAGGCCCTTCCCTTGATGCTGAGAAGTTTCCTGTTAAGCTCTGACAACCTCATTTTCCTCCCACCACCCACCCTGTACCCTTCCTCCTCACACTCAATTGCTAAGGCATTGGCGGCCACCAATTTCTTCTATTTCTGTTTTTTCCTTAGTTTTGATTTTTTGTGAGGATATTAAGAAATGAGTTTTATTGTGATATTTCCCTGTACATATACATGTAATATAATATATAATATGATATGTATGTATTGCACACACATACACACACACATATTCAAATAGTACAGCAGTAATCACAGATATGCAGTTTCTCTGTAGCATACTGACTTAAAGCCCTTAGCATACACACCCGGGAGATCACTGGACGTTAAATCTAGCTTTTGTTTGCCTGTTTGTTTGTTTATTGTGTTTAAAGACAGTCTACACTGATGTCTGTTGTGATTTCAGCAAACTACATTCCCACCTGTAATGTATACAAGGGTTCCTCCCTTCCATGCCCCCACCAGCTCCAGGGGTGTTTGCTTTTTTCATGAAAGCCATTCTAACCACTGGGAAATAGAATCAAAGCTGCTCTGGTTTGTAGTTCCCTGGTGGTTAAGACTAGAGAACACTTTTTCAAGTGTTCATTGGCAATTTACATTTCTTCTGTTGAGAACTGACTGTTCTATTCATTCGCTTACTGATCCATTGGATGCCTTGGGGGTAGGGAGTTTCAAGTTTTTTAATTCTTCATAGTGAGACTAATTTTTTATTAATTCAAATAAGCAGAATCCCACTGTTAGGCAAAATTATTTCAAATAAGCAGTACCACACACAGCTTGCTTCCTTTACCGCAGTCCAATTCTACGACGTGGATTCCCTGTTCACGGATGAACTCCTGGGCTCTTTCTACTTAGATATAAACATGTTTTCACACTCTTCACACTGCATCTTTGTAAACCCTGTTCACTTTTCTTCGAGATAGATTTCTGGGGCATAATTGATTCACGTGGTGACAACATACTTGGTTTCATGGGAAACTTTAAACGGATTAAGAGCCGAGTTTTCCTGAATCGCCCTCTCAAACCCTCTCATTTGTGATCACTTGCCTTTGCCTTGTCTGTCATGCTAGTCAAAGTCTTGTGGTTTCCCTTTTTATGTCCACAGATCTAAAGGATGGCAATTTCCCACAGTGCTCTAATTTTGTGTCTTGACTAATCCTTTTATATTTTCCCCTGCTTTTTATTAATTTCAGGAATGCTTCATGTAGTTTTCAAGTTAATTTTCCATACAGTTTGATACATTACATATGCTACATTTGGTGAGTTTCCACACAACAAAGAAGGGACAATAAAAAGACAGCACAAGTCAACAAAGCGGAAGAATGGGGTCACATGACTGGTGCGCAGAAAAATAGGGAAGTCTGCCTCTAAAGAGTTAGACAATGAACACGTGCTGAACCTAATTACCGAGCAAACAGATCGTATGTGCTAAGCACATGTGCTCAGGGCTCATACAGACATCTAAATGTATTCTCCAGAATATTGTTAGCATAAACATCAATGGGCCTCTTTTATAGTCACCTTCCACTGTCAGTTTCTCTGCCTGTCTGTCATCTACCTCTATATCCAGCTATCAGCTGCAGAAGATGAATACACACACACACACACACACACACACACACTATGCTTGTTATGCTGGAGTCTATATTTACAGTTGTGTTCCCACTCATAAAATCTTAAGAGTTTTAGTTTATGATTGCAAATAAAGTCCTTGAATTTGAGGCTTTTTTTTCTCTCAGTCCTTTGAAAAGAAACTTCGTTGTTTTTCAAGAATGTTCTAAAAATTCAATTAATTCTAAAACACAGTTTGGGGAGTATGCCTGGGTAATTAATAACAACATGTCCACAGGCAAGCGCTGGCCTCTAATTGCTTTATTCTGCCCTGTGATTGTGAGCTGATCTTAATCACATCAGGTGCACTTGCCAGTGAGCATCCTGTGCTCACAACTTCAGCCTGAAAGCTTAGGCTTGCATTTCAATTAGTGCTAGCATAACAGCCTCTCCCCACCTAAGCCTGTCAACAACCATTTAAAAATTCTAAAATAAAGGATTTGAGATCAGCTGAAATGAGGACTTTCGAGGCTTGCTTATCCAATGTTGTATTAAATGCAGAGCCAAGGAAGTTCCCGCGTCCTTGAATTTTGAGGCTTAAAGCTACTTATACTATACTTTGTTAATATAGAAAGTATAAATTTTTGTTTACTCTTCAAGCTTCTGCTGTTATTAACATTTTGGGGAGCATGAGCTCTCCTGCATGTTATAGATTATTGATCAACATTGCTTGACTGTTTCTAAATACTACACAACAGTGATATTTTTCATTTATGTAAATCAAGAAAATTTATGTCAATAAAGGAATTTTCATGTATTGGCAGCTGTCCCAAGTAGGGTAGATCACCCCAGCTGAGGAATAGTGTGTGAGCCCTTCAGTCTTCTCAAGAACTTATCATCACATTTTTGCCTTTTTCTGTGGAGGGCACAGGGGATAGAACAGGAGGTCATATAAGTACCAAGGAACTTGGCTTCTGTGGACATGGTCGGATAATCAAAGTCGGAGTGAGTGTAAGCGCAGGTGCATGGTGTCATCTACCTCAGCTAAGAGGTGAGAGGTTGGTTTTCTTGGAAAAAATGCAAATGCTTGTTGAATAGGGAAGCAGGGATAATAGGCAGCTGGTTAGGCCACTTTCAAGGCCATGTCCAGGACTATAGAACTGCCTGGTTTATGAAAGGCAGTTCCATGTCCGAAGAGAAAGGAGAACTGCTTCTGAGAACGCAGCAGTCTGGGGTGGAGGCTGGATGGCTCCGTTCACATGGGCATGACGTTAAAATCCATGGCAAATTAATAACAGAATAAACGATGGAAGAAAAGCAACAAGCAACACTAGCATAAAGAATACCTTCATGGGGAGTCTGAGTCTCATGATATATAGGACTTGTTACTATTTTAAGGAAATACCCGCCACAAGCTGTGTTTACAAAGAAAAGACATTTACGGGCTACAGAGATGGATCAGTGGTTTCCAACACTGGCTGCTCATTCACATGGATTCAATACCTAGCAACCACATGGAAGCTAGAAACCATCTGAAACTCGGTTCTGGGGATCCAATGGCCTATTCTGGACTCTGTGTACCCCAGGCATGCATTCTGTGTGCAAACATACATGCAGATAAAATACCCATGCACGTTAAATTAAAAACAATATTAAAAAAAGGAGAGAGGTTTGCCCAACTTCTGGTTCTGAAGGTTCACAGGCTGAGACTGGATGGATCACCTTCATGTAAACTGGTAAATGCTTAGTCATGGCCATTGTCAGATGGCTGGATGAGATCAAATCTCTAAATAGGAGAGACTAGGAAGCAGTGTGGTGCCTAGCCAGGCTCTAACAGTGACTATTCTTCTAAGAGCTCAGGGGATCTTCAATAACTGCCTTCAGCCACCCAAAAATTCTCCGTCAATCAGGAATTGTTCCTAAACCCACACATGGAGACACCAGAGATGAGCCATGTATTTCACCATTCCTCAGGCTCTGAATACCTATGTCTTAGGATTTCTATTGTTGTGAAGACACGCTTCAACCCTGGCAGTTCTTACAAAGGAAAACATGTAACTGGTGTTAGCTTACAGTTTCGGAGGTTAAGTCTATTATTGTTACGGCAGATGGCATGGGGGCGTGCAGGCAGACACAGTGCTGGAGAAGAAGCTGAAAGTTCTATATCTTGATGTGCAGACAGCAGAAGCAACTGAGTGTAGCTTGAGCAAAGGAGACCTCAAAGCCCACCTCCACAGTGACACACTTCCTCCAACAAGGCCAAACCTACTCCAGTGAAGTCACATTTCCTAATAGTGCCATTCCTTTTGTGTGTGTGTGGGGGGGGGTACTTTCTTTCAAAAAAACCACCACGACCTACCACCATAAATACTGGATACCTAAGTATGTATGCTTTAAAAACTGGAGAGTTGCTAAGTGTGGGCTCTGTTTGCTTACTCACTGTAGGCACTACAGAGGGTGTTTAAGGAGAAACGGGTACACAGGGCACCTCAGATCTTACTCTCACATATGGCTGAAGCCTTGCTAAGTCAGAGCCTTGTGAATATCTGTGAAGACCATATTTTCCTATCACCCATCAACTGGGGTTGAGACCACAGATGCTTGGTCCCTGTAGATCCTGTGTTACCACATTGCATCAATTTCATGGTGCAGAAGGCCTGAGTGTTTAAAAACCAAACTCCAAAGGTTGTTGGCCAGTGCACCTCTGAGAGCAACCACTAGACTCTGAGTTTTCTTGGAATCCATCAGTTCTCGGCTTTCTCATCTTCCATGAGCATTTCCTCATTTAAACTAAACAAGAGAAAGTCAACATTAGGGGTCTGTTTTAGAAAAGGATTTATTCCCAAATATAGATGTTTGTTTTGTTGTAGAGTTTCTCAGCTTTTTATAATTCAGGATTATTTATTATACTATCATTAATAAATATTTACCCTTGGGCCAAAGTTTGTGTGTGTGTTTATGTGTGTGTGTGTGTGTGTGTGTGTGTGTGTGTGTGTGTGTGTGAGAGAGAGAGAGAGATTAATGTTTTGGGTATTTCCACTGGGGGATGAGCTCTACCTCTGAGCTCATAGTCCTCTGTTTTCTTTATTTTTTCTATGTTTCCTAGGCAAACCTTGAGCTGCAATCCCCCTGCATCAGCCTCCTCAGTCTCCCAGCAACTGCAGCACTGTTCCCAGCTTGTACCCTTTTTTTAGTTATATTTTGCTGCTTGGGGTTTTTGTTGTTGTTGTTGCAGCTATTTTTGAGAGAAGGCCTCTGTAAGTACATCAGACAGGTCTGGAGCTTGTAACAATCCTCCTGCCTCTAACTTCTGAATTCTGGCATCACAGGCTGTAGACATTTTTCAGCATATGGTTGTTTTCTCAAAGATGTGCTTCCGTTGTTTCAGAGTCAGGTGTTAGAGTTCAGATCCTGTTCACCAGGGCACAGATTTGAATTAGGGTTTCTCCTGTCCATAGCAGGTGAACAGGTAACTGAATGGTGCCAGGAAGAGTAGGAAAGATCCGTAGATGTTGCCATGGACCCACAATTCTTCCTCAACAACAATCAAGAAAGTGGTCTTTGAAGGTATTCCTTCAATTTTGCTGAGTGTAACTGCCTAAAGTATTTTTTAAGCCACTATGTCATCTCAATGATTATCTGGTCAATGATTAAAGCAACCCTATTGGAGACAAAACCAATAGACTTTTGGGCTAGAGTCAGATTCAGAAGTGAGCAGTATTGACAATGGGCAGGCACTCGGGAAGAGATGACCGATGAGGTTCTAGATGGAAAGGGCCACACAATGCATCCTGTCAGGTTTCCCAGTCTCCTGAAACTGGGCTGAGGAGCTTTATATTTCCAAGCCCATTTGAATCAGAAATGGACAAAAGTAAACTCACAATCTTTCCTCAAAAGCTGGTTATTGAAAAACTGCAGCATTTTCCTTTATTTGGAATATTATTATTCATATTCCTTTCTGTGACTTAACTTGAATAATTTCCATGATGAGTCTTTCTTCTTTTATCCAAGATACATATAATTTTACCTGGATTACATGCTCTATGAAGGATCCTTTTAAAATGCAATATAAAATTATGTGGCCCTGGGGAACAATGGAAATGTGATCATTTTAATATCTTTCACAAACATTTCTTTCATTTTCTACTCTTTTAAATCATTTTAATAATCTTGCACTGAAATTTTTACCTTTATATAGTAATTTGAAGGTAGTCATAATTTAGTATTTATTGGATCACTGAATCACCTAATTAAAGACTATTTTGTTAAAAAAAAAAAAGCACACGTATTTCATTCCAAAACTTGGAACAGAGGTGGAGATCAGCAGATCAAGATACCAAACAGGGACACAGTCAGACTGAGGCCAGATTAGGTGACATTTCAAAATCCTGCCTCAGACAAAAATTTAAAGAAATATATGTTTTTATTTTATCCAATTTAGCACTCACTCATTTTCACATTTCATGACACATGGGACATTTTGTCACATCTACCCCCATCACTGCTTTTTTAACTTTAAATTACACAACATTTCTTGCTTTTTATGGTCTCTTTGTTGTTTGCCTGTTTACTTTCATTGTTTCTTGATAAGTGATACAAATATTTAAGGTCTTCTGCCTACAGTGTTATATTAGTATTTTAATACATATGGCTCTCATTTCACAGTGGTTTATCATTAGATTCCTAATTTAGTCTTGAATACAAAGATTATTGGGAAACTGCTTTATGGTTAGATGTTTTATTTATTTCTTATTTTATTTGAGAAGGGGTCTCATGTAGCTCAGGCTAGCCTAGAGCTTGTTGGTTGTGTAGTCTAGGATGATCTTGAAGTTCTGTCTCCATCTCCCAAGTGCTGCAAACACAGGCTTATTCTAGAATACTCAGTTAATATGGTACTGTGTTTTAGACCCAGGACCACATACATATAGGGCAGACACTCCATCACCTGAGCTGTATGCCCTGCCCCATGGCTAGATGTTTTATTTATGTATTTATTCTTGACTTGAGTTCGATTGTGTATGACTTGTCATCTATAGAACACTTAAGTTTGTGGATTTATTGAAGTTTCTTCTGAGCTTAAAATATTAAAGTTTAAAACACTCTCTGGTTCTTGCAAAGGATAAGGAAAGAGATTCTGTATTATTTTCATATAATATACATTCAATTTTCCCAAATTACTTATGAATTCACATATTAGTTCATCTTCCAGAGCTTTTGCAGACCTCCCTGTTGCTCCTTCTGATTCAATAATATTTCTCCATCGACTTCCACGCTTTACTGCAGATTTCTGAGTCCTTTGTAACTCATCCTTATGTATCTCATCTTCCCCTCATTCTGCTTCAGCTTCTGTCTTCTAGCTTCTTAGGTTTATAATCTTGTGTGTCCTCCAGGCCACCGATTTCAAGATTTTTAACAACTAAACCAGAATTTCATGTGTTCATTTCCATTTTAACATTCTTGATTTTTATCTCATATAGTATATATCCTTGTTAGTTATTAAAAATTAAACACCAGAATTTCTGTATACTTTCCCCTGTGGCATTTTGAATGGGTATGCTCTCATAGACTCTCAGATTTGTATGGTTAGTCCCCAGCTAATGCACTGGGGAGGCATGGCCTTCTCAAAGGAAGTGTATAGTTGGGGGTGACCTTTGGAATTTCTAAAGCCCACTCCAGACCCAGTCTCTCTCTCTCTCTCTCTCTCTCTCTCTCTCTCTCTCTCTCTCTCTCATTTATTCACTCTTGCTCTCTCTTTCTTCCTGCTCCCCACAGATCAGGATGTACAGCTCTCAGTTACTGCTCCAGCACCATGCCTGTCTGCTTCCCACCATGATGATAATAGATTAATCTTTTGAAACTGTAAGCAAGACCCAGTTAAATGTCGGGGCTTTGTGTGCGTGCACATGTATGTGTGCATGTGTGTCTGAACCACTGTGTATGTGTGGAGGTCAGAAAACTGCTCGTGGAGTTGGGTCGTTTCATTCACCTTGTGGGTCCTGGGATTCTCTCTCTCTCTCTCTCTCTGTAAATGTAATGGCGCTTTTTAGGAGAGGGGAGGACCTTGGACTTTCCACAGGGCAGGGAACCCTGACTGCTGGTTGGACTGGAGAGGGAAGGGGAGAGGAGTGGGGGGAGGGGGAGAAGGGTGGGAGGAGGGGGAGGGAAATGGGAGGCTGGGAGGAGGGGGAAACTTTTTTTTCCTTTTCTCAATATAAATAAATAAATAAATAAATGCAGTTAAATAAAACAAAATGTGAAGCTTCTACTTCAAATGTCAATTCTAACTGTATATAATTTCATTACATTATATAGACATTGGATCTGTTAAACTTGATGCATAATGTTTATTTAATGCAAGTTTCTTATAATACATTTATAAAATTAAAAAATGTGTTGGGGCTTTTATAAGAGTTGCTTTCATCATGATTTCTCTTCACAGCAATAGAATAGTGGCTAACCACAGAACAACAGGAAGATCTTGACCTTCCTTCCTTCCTTCCTTCCTTCCTCTTTTGTTTCTTCCTTCCTTTCTAAAGGAGAAGATTAAAAACTCCAGAGTTGGATCAAAAAAATATAAAAAAGGTGATTAGGATAAAAAATACAGACCTACACTTAAAAGAAAGTTATAAAAACATAGTGGCTCATGAGTCAACTCATAGAACAATGGTGTAGTAGAAAACACAGACATGCACTATTGGTAAGAACACAAATTAGTACTGCCACCATGGAAATCATAATAAGGTCTCCACAAAAAGGAAGGAAGGGAGGGAGGGAGGAAGGAAAGGAGGGAGGGAGGGAGGGAGGGAGGGAGGGAGGGAGGAAGGGAGGAAGGGAGAGAGAAAGGAAGAGAGGAAGGCAATCTAAAATTAGAGATCCACTCTTACCCTGTTACACTGATAGTAGCTACACACCCAGAGAATTCTCAGTCAGTGTGCATAGAGATACTTGCACATCCATGTTTATTGCTGTGCCACCTGCAGCTGCTAAGTTACAGCAACAGCCTAGGAGCCCATCAAAAAGATGAATGGATAAAGAACACAATGGAGATTTATTCAGCTGCAAGGATAAATGAAGTGAAATAGTGTTGTTTGCTGGGAAATGGATACAACCAGAGGTTAGCATATTAAGAGAAACAACACTCTCCATACAGAAAGGCAAACATCATGTTTTTCTCTAATTTATGGATTCTAGATTTCATATATGCATATACTCCCTCACTCATTGTGCACGTGTGTGTGTGTGTGTGTGTGTGTGTGTGTGAGCAAAATGGAAAATATGGGGAATGAATAATCTATTAAATGCTTCAAAAATTATATTTATGGAGCCCAAGGTATACACAATGCATATTCAGCAATTTAACCTAGTAATGAGATTGTACCAGGAAAGACTCAGATACAGTGATGAGTACTTAGAAGGCAACTGGCTTGTCCTTACAAGATGAGTTTGGCAGGCTTGAGGACTAATGATCCTGAGGACCCAACCGTAGAAGAACCCCTTAGCTCCTATCAGTTCCCTCCCCAGGAGTGACAAACAGAATAAGAGCAGATCATACAGACATTCCTTGTGCTTCAGACAGACAGATGGGGGGAAAAAGGGAGGGATTTTTTTTTAAAAAAAAATCCATAGAAATAAGTCCTGTATATGACAATGATTTGGGAATTTCATTAATCTGAAATTCAAAATAACTATGATAAAGAATGCCAAGAGTTCTGATGGGAAAAGCAGGCAATGTGTAGGAAGAGACAAGACAAGCAGAGGCGGGGGAGCCTGGATGTGAAACGTGAAGGAAGCTTTGGGATCCAAACAGAAGTGAGCAGTGTCGCTGATAAGATCATTATTGGGTTCCATAAACCTGAGCCCATACAGTGAGCTCGGAGGCCCATGTTAGGGATTTCCTCGGTGGCAAAACAAAGGTCACATACACACATACACACAAATAGTAACTACAACCACATGGCCATTATTTGGACAAATTCCAAAATAATGAAACATAAGAATGTTTGAGATACCAGTAAGGGTGAAAAGAAGACATAAAATAAATATTTGAAGCAATAATGGTGAGGCCTTGTTCTCAGGCTAATTCCAGACACTGGGCCCCATTCTTTTATAGCTATGTTGAATCCACAGATAACTATACCCAGGCTTAATTCATCCAAACTTCAGAAATACAAAGAGAATTCTAAACAGAAATCAGAGAGGAAAAAAAAAATCATCTTTCTGTTATAAGAACAAGAACACAAACACATGGGACTTCTGTTAGTACCTGAACCAAAAAAAAAAAAAAAAAAAAAAGAAAAAGAAAAAAGAAAAGAAGAAGAGGATAACATAAAATATTCAAAGATTGAGTGAAGCAGGGTCTGAGGGCAAGGTCTAGTTTAGAACGCTGGATCTGGGAGATTCGCTCTGCAAACCTGAATGCAAACACAGTGCGGTCATTTTCATTTTCGGTCAGTACGTCTGACTTGTCAGGAGTGTTAAAGGGGTTTCTTGAGAGAAAAAGAAAATTATATAGGTCAAAAGCCTGCATCTGCAAAAGGAACAAGGCAAAATAAAATACCTTTTCGTATAACCAATAGAATATTTTATTCAAATTAATGATAATATTTAATCACGTGCTAACAGCTATAGACAGATGAAATGAATGGCAAATGTCTAAAACTGTAGGATAGAAACTCAGAATCTTCTCTTCAGAGGAAGCTGCATTGTTCCTGAAAGAGAGTGATGTCATTTAGTAAAGACTTAAGTCGAATGTAAACATACATTCTGAGTGATAAGAAAATCACTAACTTTTTTTTAAAGAAAAAAGCATACTTGGTATAATTACAAAGAAAATCATAATATCCAATCAGAATCAGAGAAAGACTTACAAAGAAAATCATAATATCCAATCAGAATCAGAGAAAGAAGCATAGAAAGGGATAGCTAAAACAATGAATGGAGCAGGCCAGTGGCAGGAGGCAGATCAGGTGACTCTCTGAATTCAAAGCCAGTCAGGTCTACAGAGTGAGTTCCAGAACAGCCAGGACTGCACAGAGAAATCCTGTCTTGAAAAATAGACAAAGACAAGAAGAAAAAAGTGTGCGGCACACTGAAAATGCTTGTAAACATGGTAGATACCAATCTAATGTCGCTCCCCTGTGACATCTGCTATATGTTTCATTTATCTATAAGCTGTAATTGTGCAATTAATTGCTGTTAGCACTTGGAATAAAGAGCCATCTATTTGTCTATCAATAAACACTTTCAACAAGAGTGGTCTAACTATTCCTACTAAAGACTTTAAGAGCAGATAGATAAATAAGACCCGACAATAATCGGTCTATTAAAGATCCACTTTAACCACAAAGATTAAATATAGATTAAAAGTAAATAGCTGAAGAAAGGGAAAAATATGCAGGCACTAATGAAAAGGAACCTTGAGTTACTATATTGATTTTGGACAATAAAGGTTCAGAGCATGAGAAATCATAGGGGATAAAAAGGGACTTCCATAGCAAGAAAAGGAATCAATTATTCAAGATATAATAGCATTTTAATGCTTATGAACTTAATAAATATAGTGATAACTAAGGAAAGCTATCGTAAGAACCAACAGACACGCCCACCATTTGGATTGGAGATGTCAGTAACACCCCTCATCCCATCAGTGATGCAATGGGCAGTCAAGCAGCAGTAGAATATGGCTGGATGGGTCAGTCATCCATGGTCTATAGAACACTGCAACCAACAAAACTGGTCTAAGGTTAATTCAGAGCTTTCTCCAAAATGCACCATACTCAGGATTAAAAAACTCACACACTCCAAAATTTAAAAGAATAGAAATCATATCAAATATGACTTAGATCCTATTGGGTAAGAACTCTAAATCAATCAAAACAAATATAGATGGAAATAAAAAAGCATTGGGGAAATTAACTAAACCACACATGGTTCGAAATAGTAGGATTCTAGGAGAAATTTTGTTTTGAAAAACTAAAACAAATAAAAACTAAAATGTGGCAAAAATGTCTATCTAGCAACAAATGCAGTGCTTTGAGGGAAATGCACAGCATAAGAACCGTGTGTAAGAAGACAGAACAAAGCCAACCTCTGACCTTCCATCCTGGGATGGCAAAGAAAAGCAGGGCAAGAAACCTGAAGCAAGCAGGCGAAAAGCCAGACAGTTGCGCAGAAATCTACTCAAGGGAAAACTGGAGAGTAACAGAGAAAGCTAAGAAAACCACAAATTGATTTTTGGTAGATAAATAAAATAGATAGATGTAATTATGCTAGCACAGGAAAAAAAGAGAGGAAACAGTTTAATCATCTTAGAAGAGAAGTAAGGGTGGCCTGTAGAGGTGGCTCAGCAGGTAGGAACACCTGCTGCTCTTTCGGAGAACTGGAATGAGGTCCTAAGCACCCATGTTGGGTAGTTCCCAAGTGCCTGTAACTCCAGCACCAGGGGATCAAATGTCCCTTTTGGCAACTACAAGTATTTGAACTTATACAGAAATATAGAAATAAAAATAAAATAAATACCCCTAAAAAATAAAGTATTTCCTCATTGATCCCATGGTAATTTTCTGTCACTCAGTGAGTATTCTTGGAGTTCACTCCTTTTAGCACTAACATCCCATGAGCCTTTGCACACCCATCAGGGAATCATTACTTTCTCCAGGTTCTATTCGGGATTTGGCTTGTGAAGGGACTCTAAGGCACATCATTTCCCAGTGTCCCTTGCTTTGCAGATTATTGGTTCTCTGACATTTCTTACTAAGACCCATCTGCTAACATCCATCCTGGTATCTTCTGATATTGTTTTTTTTTCCTCCAACACCTGAATTTAAAGTAGTGAGATTACATATATATATATATGTTAAACCTGTGAGGAAATGGCCATGCATGTTGTATTACAGAGATGGTAATAGTCACTTAAAAAATGGCCAAACTTTTTGCTCATTCAGAAGAGTGTGCCACTGTGGGCAGGACAGGGACGCAAACAGCAGGCTCAGATTTCCTAATGCCACTCCAGCAGTTTTCTTAGCTTCTTTGAGACTCAGTTTCCTCACTAGTAATGTGGAACCGAAAACGGAATCCATCACAGAAGACCGTAAGCAAGAAGTATCCAAAAATGCACTGGAGGGCAGGGAGCCAGGTGAAAGAATATTAAGTAAATATATGGTCAGCTTATTGTTATATATTACCACTGTTATTGTTGGTCTTTTTGTAGATCCCTCTAGGAATACAGATTTCTGGATTCCGAAAACATGTATGAAGCGTCTTTGGTTCCATTGTCCATTACATCCTTACACACATGTGGTTGAGCAGTCCCTTCTTCCTGTCATCATGCTTTGGTCTAAAAACATAGAACGTTGGGTGAAGAGTAAGCCCAGTGCAACAGTGTTTGCTTAGTATGCTCAGGCCACTCTGCTGTGTGTGTGTGTGTGTGTGTGTGTGTGTGTATGTGTGTGTGTGTGCGCGCGCGTGTACAGTCCGATCATCAATGAGTGTGTATTCTGTCCTGAGTCCCGTCCTGCCCTAAAGCTTGGTGTGGGAAAGGATCCAGTAGTGACCGTGACTCTTGTGCTGGAGACTGACCCATGGAGCCTACTATAAACATCAGAGGAAAACTTTCTCAGAATTTTTAGAAAGATTTATTAATTTTGTCGGTGTATATTGGCCTACTATGTGAGTGCCCGTGGTGCACATGAAGACCAGAAAGGGGCATTTGATCCCCCTGAACTAGACGTACAGATAGTTGTGAGCCTCCATGTAGGTGTTGAGAACTGAACCCAGGTTCTCTGCAGGAGCAGCCAGTGCTCTTAACCACTGAGCCATCTCTCCAGTCCTGAGTTCTAAGATTTTTAAGTCTGTTTGCCTATATTTCCTGAGTTCTGGCCACATGGTTTCGAAGAGTAAAGAAAGTACTTTGTGTAATTCCATATTAGCTCTTCATACAATTTGTCAGTCCATGAAGTTTAAAGAAAACAGAAAGAGTAGCCTGAACCCCAGATGTTGACATTTCCCCTGCATCTTGGCACCCTATTATCTCAGCTGGTCTAGACAGATCTCAGCAATTAGCATAGTTGTGCAGGCAGCTCTCAAGCCACTTAAACTGACACTTTTGAAATATTAGCAGGGAATTACTGCAGGTGCAGTTATCTGGCGGAGGCCCAGCAGCAAGTTTGCATGAGCCCAGAATTTTAAAAAGTTTTCTGCACGAGCCCTTATGCTATTAAGCTGTTACAATTAGAGGCAAAAATCCTGTTTTCTTTGGCAGCGTCTTTCTTAATCTATAAAGTACCATCAGTTTCCCAACGGAAAAGGAAGCATCATTTGGTAGGATTCTGCCTCAGACGCCATCACTGCAAATTGGGTGCAAGCCCAGCAAGAGCTGTATGACAGTTTGACAGAGGAGACAACTCTTCGGTACCCACTAAGACAGTCTGCCCAGGTGTCTCACTGCTTGGAACATTTCAGATGCCTCTGGTCTCTCCCACACAGTCTCACAGCTGACTCTCAAGAACTATATATTTTTTTCTCTAGAACTTTCATTCACATTAGCCTTACTTTTCTTACTATATTCTGTTCACCCCTTATAAAACAGAGTCCCATGTAAAGCTATTGTCAATGAAGAAATGAAATCTGTGGATAATCACAATCATAAAATCCTGTTGATGCAAGATGATGTAAAGGATTTATTGTCAGCACTCCTAGATGTGATGGGGGATGCTGGTAACAGGGGGAAGGTGCCCTTTTATCAATGCTATGTTGCGGCTATTAAAAATACTAGTTTGTAAAGATGTTTTATTTCTTCTTTGAAAATGTCATACATGTAAACAATGTATTCTGATCATATCTACCCAGCTATCTGCCTTAACTTCCCAAAGATTCCTCCATGACACCTCCCTCTCTTAAATTCGTGCCTCCACATTTTATTTATTTATTTTACATCCCAGCTTCAGCTCCCCCTTCCTCTCCTCCCAGTCCCTCTCATCACCCCCCCACCTCCATTCCCACCTTCCAATCCATGCCTCCTCTGTTTCTGTTTAGGAAAGAGCAGGTGTCCCATGAGTATCAACAAAACATGGCATATCAAGTTACAGTAAGACTAAACACCTCCTTTTGTGTTAAGACTGGGAAAGATTTCTCTCTCCTGGCTCTCATCTCTGTCCTTCCTCCATCTCCACCATCTCATTCCCTCAAGTTCTTCTCTACCCTCCCCCTACCCTCTCCTCTTCTCCTCCTACCCTTTCATCTCCCCCCACCCTCATGCTCCCAACCCTGCCAGTCAATCCTGTCCATTTTCAATTTCCAGGTGTGTCTATATATATTTTTCTTTGGGTTCACCTTATTACTTAGCCTCTCTTGGATCATAAACTATAGGTTCAATGTCTTTTGTTTATAGCTAATACCCACTTATGAGTGAGTACATACCATATTCATCTTTTAGGGTCTGGGTTACCTCACTCAGGATGCTTTTTTCTAATTCCATCCATTTGCATGCAAAATTCAAGATGTCATTGTTTTTTACCACTGAGTAGTACTCTAATGTGTAAATGTGTCACATTTTCTTTATCCATTCTTTGGTTGATGGGCATCTAGGTTGTTCCCAGGTTCTGGCTATTACAAATAATGATGCTATAAACATAGTTGAACAAATGCTTTTGTAGTATGATTGAGCATCTTTTGGGTATATGCCCAAGAGTGGTATTGCTGGATCCTGTGGTAAGTTGATTCCCAATTTTCTGAGAAACCATTATAGAATTAGCAGAAACCCAGCTTTAGAGAAATTCCCAGGAATCCAAAAGGATGGCCCCACCTATAACCCTGGGCAATAGAGGAGAGGGGTCCCAATCCTGACTTGCCCTGTAGTCAGACTGATGATTATCTTAAATATCACCATAGAACCTTCATCCAGCAACTGATGGAGGCAGAGGAAGAGACCCGCATCAGAGCACTGGACTGAGCTCCCAAAGTCCAGTTGAAGAGTGAAAGGAATGAGAATATGAGCTAGTAGGTCAAGACCATGATGGGTACACCCACTGAAACAGTTTGCCTGAGCTAATGAGAGCTCACCAACTCCAGCCAGACTGGGAATGAACAAGCATAGGACCAAACTAGTTCCTCTGAATGTGATTGACAGTTGCATGGCTGGGGCAGACTGAGGGACCACTGACAGTGGCACCAGGATTTATCCCTATTGCATGTACTGGCTTTTGGGGGATTCTATTCTCTTTGGATGTATGCCTTGCTCAGCTTAGATATAGTAGTAAGGGCCTTGGACCTTCCACAGGCAATGTGCATTACCCTCTCTGAGGATTATTGGGGGTGGGGTGGAGGGTGTGTGGAAGGAATGGGAGGAGGGGAGGGAGTGGCAACTTGGATTGGTATTTTTTTAAAAAAATCAAATAAATTTAAAAAAGATTATAAATGGTGAACAGGAAAATACCTATTTTTTATTTTGCTTTGTTTTTGGTAATAAAAATATCCTATCTGGAATTTATTACAAAAAAAAATGCTGGGCAAAGTAACCCAGTATGAAGAATATGGTCTCAAAAGTCAGTAAAAGAGTCAGAGACAGCCCCTGTTCCTGCTGTTAGAAGTCCAGCAAGAGGATTAAGTGATGTACCTATAACATATATGCAGAGTGCCTAAGTCAGTCCTACGTAGGTGCCATTGCTCTTATTTTTGTCTCTGTGAGCCCCCATGAATCGAGATTAGTTGATTCTGTGAGTTTTCTTGTGGTGCCCTTGATCCCCCCTGGCTGCTACAATCCTTCCTCCCTCTCTTCTGCAGGGTTCCCTGAGCCCCGTCTGATGTTTTCTATAATCCACTCAGTCTAACTAGTGTTCACCTCATATGCTTGGGTGTGGGATCATCCACCAGCACATGAGCAACGATTGGTGGCCTCTCCCCGAAAGAAAAATGAGTCTCTTTGAAGCATCCATTAGCTGCTATTAGATCCTCAGCTGGGGATGGGGCCTTGTCATCTCCGCCTACATCCATGCTGGAATTTCATTACCTTCATCTTGTGTAGATCCCGGTAAATTCTGTGAGTTCAGGCAGCCTTAGCCATGTCATGCCCAGAAGACAGCACTTCACATCTCCCCTCCCCATCCTCCGGCTCTTACTTTCTTCCTGCTTCATTTCCAGGGTGTTCTTTGAATCTTAGAGGAGGGCGGTGATTGGTATGGATGTCCCATGCAGGTCTGAACACTCAATAACTAATTATAAAATATAATTTTTATTCTTTTAAGGAATCTTAAGCAGAGGTACCTTCCAGGGATGGGGCAATAGTGTGTGAGGGACATAGATTATATTGAACACACTTTTTAAAAACGTGTTAATTTTGTATCTTGCCACTTTGCTGGAAGTGTTTATTAGCTTGAAGAGTTTTAAAATTCAGAGTTATTATTTAAAATGTGCATTAATTCCTGTCATTTTACTGAATTTTACAGCCTTTTCTAATCATACAAAAGGTTTATTTTTCTTTCAGTTAGAAAAGAGAGTTTGGGGTCGGCAGTTGTGGTTTTTCTGAAGATAAAATATATCTGTCTAGGCTCTTCAGTCCACAAAGCTTTCTATTGTTATCAGATATTACTCTGATGGGTCTGTCTTCACAAGTGACTCAACCCTCCTCCCTTGCAGCTTTCACCAGCCTTTCTTTAATCCTTGCCTTTAGCATTTTAACCAAAATATGCCATGTGGAGTTTCTTTTCTGATCTTGGCCATTTAATATTCTCTACTGCTGTTCTGTCTGGACCACCATCTCTTTCTCTAGGTTTGGGAAAATTCCATTTATGGTTATATCAAAAGTATTTTCTATGCTTTTGGCTTAACATTTTTATACGTAGGAAGCTAAGACTTACTAGGCTGAGAGGAGTCAACCTGGAATCTGCCTGGTGCTCTCAGAGGTCCTGATCATGCCTAGCCAATACAGATGACGCTGACGTGATGATGAAGGAGGACCTAGCATCAGGCCCTGTCAGAGGTCCTCATCATGCCTAGGGAATAAGGGGCAACCACACAGTGTCAACAGATGAGAATGCCTGGATGCAGGGAGAGTATATAAGTTTTTTCTGTTGTTAAATAAACGAGTCTGCTATATGCCTTCTACCTGATTCCCAGCATCCCTGTTCATTGACATCGCAGCTCCTCACTCTCTCCCCCAAGGAACACGTTAGGACCCAGCATCACTTCTATGCCCATAAATTCAAGGATGTGGTTCTTATCGTGGTGTCCAAATCCCTCCTGTGTTCTATTGATATATTTTTTAATGTATCATTGACCTTTGCTGAATGATCCGATCCAATTCCTTTACCTTGTCTTCCAGCTCTGGTTCTGTTTTCTTTATGATCCATTTTATTGGTAGAGTTTTCCACTGAGCTTTTTATTTGGCTAATTGAGTTTACATCATCGTTTCAAGCTGGCTTTTCTTCAGCAATTACATTTCTTTATTGAATTCTATTTTCATATGTTAGATTGATTTTTTTCCTTCATTCAGCTCTGCTCTTGTTCTTCTGACGTCTACTGATGCCATCTTTGAGTTATTTGAACATAGTTATAATCAACCTTTTGAATTTCTTATCCAAGAGCTCCAGTGACGTATTTGGTTACTGTAGACTTATATGAATTCCTTGTCTGGGAGTGCTTCCAAGTCTTTCTCATGGGGGTTCTTACTACAACATTAGTAATATTTGGAAAAGGCATGTTGTCTTGGGTTGTTGTGTGTGCTGTGGTTGTTTCCATGCTGGTTTCCATGAATTTGGAGTCAGTTTATTGGTTGAGTCTTTTGTAAACTCATGTTACCTTTCCTTTTTCTAGTGGAGGCATGTGCCGTGTTGAGTAGTGAACCATGTCATAGGATGGTTGAGTTGTCATCTTTTGCTATCAGACTGACATCCAGTGCTGTAGGCTCCTCTGAGGGCTTGCTAATATTTTCAATAGCACTATCAACATATCCTTAGTTCATCCCAACTCATCACTATCTGGGGTACGCCTGACTTTGGTGAGAACCGGCCTGACGTCTGCTTCAATATCCATCCATTCCTGTTGTGGAATGCTGCACACCTTGGCACCTTATCCTGGGTCCACAGCTGTCATCATGTGTATTGAACCTGTGCATCTGTGTGTACCTTCCCATTCTCCTGGGCCAGCTCTGGGTTCCTTCAACATGGATCCCTTAATGATAGTGTTTATAAATACCCATCTACGCATGTATAGCACAATCTTTTTTTAGCATTTCTACATCCTCTAATATTGGAAAGGAATAAACAAGAACGGTGCCATTCTCATACTCTTGGGCCACATACCTACTTTATTATTATTATTATTATTAGGATTTAGAATATCTTTTCTGTATTTTTCTTTGACTATTGATTTCTTTGTGGGGCTAGGAATGGACCCAAAGGTTTCACATGTTAAATAAATGCCCAATCACTGAGTCTAAACTCCAGAAACTTAGAGTTGGAAGTTTAACTTAGAATTCAGGATGGAAATAAAACATGCATACAGTGTGAACCATTTGGATTTTAGTCCATCACTATGTACAATGAAATAATATTTGAGTATTCAATTTACTGCAAACTCACTAAGCTAGAGTAGTTAGGCTTATTTAAAACTTGATGGGCCAAAGTTCAATCTATAAGAACATGATGGGTTTTTTAATAACTGTAAACAATCACTACAAGCCCTATACAAAGAGGTGTGTTTTAAAAAGAGAAACATATAAAATGGAATGCTGAAATATGCTCAAGTAAGATACAAAGTGACAAGAAAATGAAATCAAGGGATAAGGAAGAACAAACTCAATATAAATAATAATATGGCAGGCTTAGACCCTAAAATATAATTCTTTAAGATATAAATAGTTGCTGGGAGGTGGTGGCACATGCCTTTAATCCCAGCACTTGGGAGGCGGAGGCAGGCAGATCTCTGGGAGTTCGAGGCCAGCCTGGTCTACAAGAGCTAGTTCAGGGATAGGCACCAAAGCTACAGAGAAACCCTATCTCGAAAAACCAAAAAAAAAATGATATAAATAGTTGAATACACTAATTAAAGACAAAGGTTTGTCAGATTGAATTTAAAAACAGATCCAAAACAAGAGCATGAGCCAAGTATTTCTTTCTACAAATCTAACTCAAATATCATGGTATAATTAGGTAGTAGATAATCTTAGAGGAGACTGGATTAACTGGGGCTCAACAGATGTCCTATGGCTAGAACCACATGGTCCTCCTGCAGAGGACAGGGTTTCAATTCCCAAAGCCCTGTGTTCGATGGATCACAACCTTCAGTGACTGTAGCTCCAGGGGATCTGCTGCCCTCTGCTGCCCTCCTTGGGCACTACATTCATATGCCTACACACACACACACACACACACACACACACACACACACACAATCAATCAATATATCAGTAAATATATAGTGCAGAAAAACAGAAGGAATGAACTACTTACTCATGAAAACTTGGTGGACTTTGATAGCAAGGCATTTCCTATACAATTCAGTCTAAAGAATCTATGCTATATGATGCCCGGAGGATTCTAACTGACAAGACTGTGGAGAACAGGTGGGGATGGTTGCTATGGAACACAGGTGTAGAGACTGTTGATGTGAATATGAATAGGGTGCATAGGGAACTCTTTGGTCATGGATGAAGCAATTCTATAGAATGATTATAACGATGCCTGTATGAATCTACACACAGGATGAGAAGTTCTAGAAATATGAAAACTCCAAATGAATTCAGGTTTGAAAGAAGATGTAAAACCTAAAGAGACTTTTTTGTCTAGTTAACAACAGTCTACAAAAAACCAGTTTATTGGTTTCAACATTATTCTGTAGTTATGTAAGACACCACATTTGGGATGACAGAGTAAAGGGTGGTTGGGTTATTGTATTGATTTTTGCAACTTCCTGAGTTGATACTTAATGTGAAAACCTATCTGAAAAAAAATCTATTGACAGTTCTCGCAACAGAATACATGTGTGTGTGTCTTTGTCTTGACCTTTGACCTTGTAAGTCTTCCCGACTCTTGTGATGAATAGGAAGTGGCAGAGGTGAAGCCACCCACCTTACCTCTGAGATTTAGAAAAAGCTGTGGAGCTTTTGCTGATTGCTTTCAGGAACTTGACTGGAGAGTCCTCAACAGCCATTTTGGGAGCAGCTGTCAACTGCAGAGCTCAGCCGGAAAGGCTCTGCAGAGGCAATGGTGCCCATGTGTTCCCCATGTTCTGTGCAGAGGCTGTGTTCTTCCCTGCCCCGATAGCTCTGGTACCGAGCATCTGGGTGTAAAACTCTTGTGGTGACTCCAGTCTCAGGCAGTGTCTGAGAGGAGCTATTGAGACAGCTTGAGCTCAAGCAATCCTCAAACTCAGCAAGTGAATAAATCGTGCATGTCTTAAGTCACTATTTGGTCGTGGTCTGTCTTCGCTGCTGATTTCTGTATTTACTTCCATGATTGGTGAACTCTTCCTTCATGGTAAGCCCTTTGTGAGTTCCCCTGAATCTAACTTTCCCCTAACAGCTGGGCAAGTATGTTAGCTCTACATCAGTTCCAAGTACTGCAAGTCATTGGTCTAGCTGGTGTCACTTGGATATGCCAACTCTTGTTCTTAATTTGCCAAACCTGACTCTTGCTCTAACTCTTAGCCAAGAGTTGTCATGGTCCCAGAATCTTCTGAGTGATGCTGTCAGAACACTAAGTGCTGAGAACTGAGAGACAGCTCCTGCTCAAAGCTAACAGAATGCTGATACCACATCAGAGAGAGGGTAGGTCAGATGTGCGTCATTAGGACATTAGAGCTTCCCAAAAGCCACCTGACTTCCTGGACACCCATTTCTCTAACAGTAAAATAAAGAGAACAGGCCACTCAATCACTAATGGCCTGTCTATTGATGGAACCTACACTCATCACTGACATTATGAAAACTGTTAACTTTGTGTACCACTGCATACGTCAAAGGCAGGGACGGAGGACGTTGTATCTGTCAAATAAAGGCCCACCATCAGGACCCTTTGGGGTTCACAGGAAGTAGTTTGATGCTATAAATGTGGACAGGCAGAGAGAAGGTGGCCGGATGGTGACTCCTCCAAAAAGCCAATTAGCCAGGGGTCGCTCCTGCTGCCTGGAATGAATGGGGAATTAATGGGTCTCTTGTTTCATTCACACCTGCGCTCACCCCTGAGCACTTCAGCCCACTGTGGAGTGAGTTCACACCGGTGCTTTCCAGGTGCTGAGCAAGCCATTCGCACTTGTCAAGATCACGTTCCCTCTGAGTTGCTGAAGCCCAGAAAGGAATGCTTCCTCTCACATTCCTTGAGTGATGTGTCTGTGTCTGCAACTTCTTCTCGTGCTCCCTACATTGGAGTCTCCTTGCACTTCTCTCCTCTCCACAACTGAACTGTAAAGATCTTCTAGAAGAACAGCCAATCAGCCAAGTTCTGTTGAAACTCCCAGGCCATTTCCTGGGATGTGCTTCCTTTTTGATTCCTCTTATTTTATTTGTCTGTTTGTCTTGTTTTTTGAGACAGGGCTTCTTTGTGTAGCTTTTGCTGTTCTGGAACTCGCTCTGTAGACCAGGCTAGCCTCGAACTCACAGAGATTCGCCTGCCTCTGCCTTCTAAATGCTAGGATCAAAGGTGCGCACAACCACATGATGACATTACTTGGCACAAGGACGATGTCAGAGTCGGTTGTGAGTACTCACTGTGTGCTGGACCCAGCTATGAATGCTTTACCTGCCTGTGTCTACTTAATCTCTCAATAGCTTCTCCCATACTGCAGGAAAGGAAATCAAGAGGTGCAGTAATAAGGGTGGCGGGGCTGCGTCCCCAGCACCCCGGCCACCTGCTTGGCTAGCTTATGCTCCGAAATAACAACACACAAACTGTATTCATTTAAACACTGCTTGGCCCTTTAGCTCTAGCCCTTACAGGCTAATTCTCACATCCCAATCAACCCATCTCTAATAATCTGTGAGCACCGGTCTTACCGGGAAAGGTTCAGCATGTCTAACCTGGCGGCTTGCTTCATCGCGTGCGTCTGCCTGGGAGAGCGGAGCATGGCATCTCTCTGAGGCGTCTGCTCCAGAGAGGAGAGCTGTGGAGTCTGAGCTCACTTCCTCTTCCTCCCAGCGTTCTGTTCTGTTTACTCCTCCCACCTATCTTCTAACCAATGAGGGCCAAGCAGTTTCTTTTTATTTAATCAATGACCTTCCTCCATCAAAGAGGGAGTGGGTTTAGGAATGAAGCTTGAGGGACTCCAGAGGGACTGTTTGTAAAGCCCTACCATGCAAGAGTGAGGACCTGAATTCTAACCCACACCACTTCCTTCCCGCCAAAAGAGACAAGGTGGTACATACATGCTTGCAATCCCAGGATCCCAGAGGCAGAGATGGGGGCTCATGGCCAGCTTGCCTAATCGAATTGGTAGGTCCCAGGCAAGTGAGATAGCTTGTCTCAAAAATCAAGGTGGATGGCAGACTAAGTAACGACACCCGGGGTGACATCTGACCATCGTATGCACAGTCACACGTGTGCACCCCCACATACAGTGACCCCACATACAGGCAAGCCCTAGACCATACAAACGCTCAAACAATGTATGGCCTCAAGTTATCTAGCTAGCACTATTGTATTAGCTTTTCTGTCTTGGTACAGTGGAAAGAAACTATTCTGGCTGCCAATGACACTGAAGACAACAGACGCAGCACCTGGGGCTCCAATCTCAGCATCATACGGCTAATGGTATTTTTATCCTTGACACTTAGAGCTAGGTAACACTGTCCACTTCCTGACACCTTCAGCCCATGGTGATCAGCAGGTAGGATTATGAGAAACTTCACGCCTGCGGATGACATATATGGAGCTAATTATAATCGACAGAGTCCTTGGGCTTGCTGATATTTATGTTGTAGCCTGCCTCTCCAACTAGGAACATCAGGCATCAGTAAGTAGACAGGGATTCTGGACCAGCAAATGGAACCAGCTCCCGAGAGGCTGCAGATGTCCTCACAGGCTTCCGGATCTTCTTACATGCCTCTGTGATGTTCATTAGCTATAGGGTATTTCAAAGGTTTCAAGTCCACTGACATTTGGCAGCAGACTCACAGGACGTTGCAAGTCCCAGAAACAATATGATTTTGGTGAATACCAACCCAGTGTCTTTACTGAGCATTTCAGGACCTCCTGCTTAAGGCTGTGCTCTGGCATCCGCCCGTCACTGGCAGACATTATGTAAGACAATTGCCATTCTATCATTGTCAGACTTGACCCGCAGCCTACAGTCTTCAATCACTCTCAAGCTCAACGGACACCACGCAATGCACCTGCTCCTAGAACATCAGTCTGTCTCAGACTCAGCCCTCCTCATCACTTACCGTCTGTGTTGTGGGTTTGTACGGCTCCCCACCACCTACCCTCGTCTGCAGGCCCTAGCCCTGTCCCTTCTGAGCCCTCAAGTTCATTCATTAGATTTGTGAAGCTGTGCAGTGTATAACTTCAGAGCCTTTCTTCAGGGCTCCCACACTGAAACACACACAGGCTCTGAGTAGGTAAGGAAGGCTCAACAAACAACGTGGCTGCATGGACTGATTCTGAGAACCAGGAAGTAATTTCCAGGTCACAGGTGAGACAAAGGTGGCCATTTTTTATGATTTCTTTCCAGAAATTCATGCTGTATATGTGAGCTATACGTTCTCCCCCATTGAAAATGGTACCCCTAATTGTCACCCAAAAAAAAAAAATCTTGTGTGGACCAAATTAACTGTCTGTGAAATAATGTAGCCTTATGAGCTGCCATTTTGCTTAGGGAAATATACTGAAGTATAAGATTCGGGGTTAAAAAACAATTAGTAATTTTGTTTTAGTTTTTCTATAGTCTAGGAACAAGCCTCACTGTCTTGGCACACTTGGGTGAAGGATTTATTGATTAGTTGTTTTTTATCTACTTAAAATATTCTCCTCCAGAAGCTAGGTTTGCTTATAGAACCAAAGTGATGAAGATCAACAATTAAATAAGATTTGTCCCCCACCCTCCCTGTACTTATTGCTTTACACACAATCAGGTGGATAGATATGCTGATACAGGAAACACTAAGCAGACACAGCACTAAGAGTGTAATGGGTGTGGTGGCCTCTCCGTTTTCACACTTATACAAGAAATACTACTTCTTCCCGAGTGAACATCTCCTCATTCATAATGAGAAAAACAGTCTGAGGAACTGTGGTGACGATGGTTGATTGGAAGAGCAACAGATGTAACAGCTGTAACAGCAGCAGCAATGGAAAGGGCTGGGGAGAAACATATTTAATGATAGAGAAAATGGTCCAGAGAGTTTTCAAAACCACTTTCCAAACTCTTATGTTTTTCGGGTATTCTGTCACTACTGTAGGTGTCCATGTGGCAGAGCTGTGAAGAAGGACACTAAAAAAGAAATCCCACACTAGCTCAGAACTGAGTATAACAGAGGGTTATTTATTTAGGGGTAGGTAGAGAGATCACAATCCTCTGCTGGACTGGGAAACAGCAACCAAATCCCACAGCTGGAAAAGAAGCTAGATGCACGCTTTACATCAGGATATATAGTACAAGAGGCCACGCCCAAGTGGGCTGGTAACTTAGAGGCTACTGTTGGTAGGAATTCCTATAGCAGAGCTGAGCATATAGCAAGCCAAAAAAATTGTTTGCACAATCCATTGCTTGTCCCTAGACCCCATAAGCAAACACATCATCTTCCATTATGTGTGTTTAGACACAGGGAGGATTTATGGTATCTGGCTATTATTATATCTCCTGTGAGAAGCCATCCAGCGGTACCATGGAAATCTTTACTAAGGAAGCAAAATTCTCTCAGGTAGCAAAGCAACAAGAGAGAGGACATTTTTCTTCACCTCTACAGTAGGGCAATGGCATCCTGTTGGGGAAAACTAACAACACCAACCACTGAAATGTAAGTATAAAACAGCTGAGTGCAGAGAATCGAGTTTTTTAATGGCAAGAGCTGTCAAAGAGATGCCTCACAGAAATCCATCTTGGGATTTGTCCACGCAGCAAGATCTTTTTGCTTTGCTGTCTTACTGTCCCATCTGTGAGTGAGTCTTCACTTTTTTCTTGCTGAAGTCACAGCCAGATGGTAGGGGCAACTTGCCACACCTCTTTGACCTCCCCAACACAGAAGATGCCTCCAAGTGTGTCCCTCCCTCCTTGACTTCTCATGCTGAGTCTGTTGACCCTGTCTTCCTGGTCATAAGGTTTGAGGCAAGGCTTGCTTCACTTCATGAAGGTCTCCAGGGTGAGTGAGTGACCTCTAGACTTAGGGACCAGATGGATTCTTTGAAGAAAATTAATCAGAAACCATAAAGAGATGATATATTCAGAATGCTTTCCAAAGTGAGTGAGCAAAGGATTCAAATATCACTATGCAAAGATGTTGGTGTCATTGACAAAGTCAGCCTTGTTAGTTAACCTTGATGGCTCCCTCCCTGCCTTAAGTCAGGAAACCCTGAAAGGGCTGTATCTATAAACTTGATTACATCTGTTTAAACTTATCCTCATTTCTCCTAAAATGGAGCAATAGTCAAGCTAAAACATTGCTCTTAAAATTTTGAACATTTTCCCTTTCCATTCATGATCTTCTTGTATTCCCAGCTACCAGCAAGAAGTCTAGGAAAAGAGCTCTTCAATTTGTCCTCGCCCCCAATCCAATCAAAGCAGAAGTTTCTCTACCACACACATTTCTGCCTACTCCAAACTGATAGTGTTAGTGATGTTTGTTTGTTTCTAAATTTATCCTCTACTCATCAGGATGATTTAATCCTAAGCAAATCTGACCTTTACCCTCCAGCTAAATCACCTCAGTGACTTCTGATTGCCCGTGGGATAAGAGTCTAAATTCATTAAAACACAGTTCACAAGATTCTCAAGGAAGGGATTTTTGTCTAGCAATCATAATCTATCAGTGTTTCCCCAAATTCTATATTTTAACCAAGACATATTAATTATTATTAACTCTAGAAAAGCACATATTTTTATAATAGACTACACTTTTTTTTTTTTAATCTAAGACTAACCACAAACCTATTTTACCGGATTTCATGTGCTTGCCCCAGCTAGGATCTCAGATTGACTTTTTGGTTTCCTTTTATGGTGTGTGTATATGTGGTATGAATGAAGGCATGCATGTGCTCATGTGTGGAAGGTGCTCATGTGTGGAAGGTACATGTGTGTGCCTGTGTGCATGGGTTCTAGAGGGTGATGGAGGGTTCCTCCATCAGTCTCCACCTTACCTAGTGAGTCAGAGTCCCTCATTGACTTCAGAGTTTGGCTAATTTGGCTACATCACTTGTTCCAGCCTCCTGATCCCTGGCCTCCATACCCACAGGCTTTTATATGGGTACTGTAGTTCTCATGTCTGGTCCTCATACTTGGCCAGCATGTACTTTTGCCCACTGATTGATCTCTACAGCATAGAACTGAATCCTAATACATTCCACAATACATTATTGAGTATTAGAGCTAAAATTGAAGATCAGAACTGCACATTTTTATGATTCGAACTTGGGTCTTTAAAAATGAAATTTGAAGATCAATGTCCCTTTAAGGGACTTCCCACTGTTAGATTATTTCTATTATTCTATTTTTCAAAAATAATTTGTTTTATCTGTGTCCATTGCCCTGAGGTGTTTGGGGGCAAGCCTAAGATTCCAACATTTGACTGACAAATTTCTTTCCCATGTCAGCGAGCTGGGTAATACGCTCTGAATCCCCAATGAGTGTGCTCATTCACAGTGTACCCCAGCTATTATTCCTGTCATTTAATAACTACCCTTAGATTTGCAATGGCTCTTAGTAGATAAAGCTCTCCCATGCTACCTGGTAGGTTCAGTAATGGTTCATACTATTAATGCTTCTTCAGATAATTCCCAGTTATCAAAATCACCTGGCATAAATGACCTCCAGCTCCGAGGATCTTAAGAAAGCCGTGGATGGTCATTAAGAGACTATGCCTAACCTTGGAATAAGGTCATCTGCATTGGAGAGTCAAGCTACAAATAATGGAAAAAAGGCTTAGATAGCATCACCATTAATATAAAAAGTATAACTGTGAGAACAGTAAAACACATGTGATATGGAAGAAGGGAAAGGGTGCTAGAATTGATTTCAAAATGTAAGTTAAACAAAAAGGTTTTGACCACATGTACCTTGCAATTCCAGAAGTCTTCGGCTATTGAAGGAAAATTAGCATCTTTCATGGGTACTACAAATGATTTTTGGTTGGTCAGACCCCCAAGGTCTCCAAAACTTCCCAGACCATTGTCCTTCATAGAGGTTATCCATGGTAACCATACGGTAAGTCCTTTTTGTTAAAGATCTTTCATGCTACAATATGCACCTGCTTCATGGTTTTTCTATAGACACCATCTTCTACTTCTAACTTATTGGATGCACTTTCTGAAAACAGAAATTTATTGTTGCATAAATATCCTTAATTCTGGTACAATAATGCAAACAATTTCATATGGAAATCTAATTTGTCATTGATTGGAGCCCATTGATTAGATGAGAACAGCCTCAGATTCAACCACCACGGCACATTGAATCACTTTGGCCATTCATTTATTCACGAGATACTTCATTTATTTAACAAATTTAGTGAGCCTTCTAGTCTCTGCTGGGCTCTGTTTTGGTTGCTGACAATGGTATATGAAAATGACAAATGCCTTTTTGCCCTCACAAAGCATGTGAGTGTGTCCCAGGAGAATCAAAACTCAACACTGTAGACAGACATGAGTAAGCACTTCAATAGATCGATCTGGATCTGGATAATTGACACAATCAAAATAAAAATATTGACCGCAAACTCAGTCGGTGGGTAACTGCGTAGGCACTGGCCAGGGGAGGGCCTCTGCTGAGGCAGCAGTAAGCCAACATGTAAATCAAGCATCAAATCGTGCAGAGCATGGAGATACAGCAGGCAGAGATAAAACCCAGCAGCGTTTGACATGTCTGATGAACAACAGAGCATAATAAATCTGGGCAGAGGGACCTTCTTGCCCTGCCTGGCTATGTGTGAATAGCATCATTAGGTAAAAAAATCTGAAGTCTAACATTCAAAAGGAGTTATAATTTAGTAAAGCTACAGAGTCCAGCCTTCTCCTTTGGCCACATTTGCAAAGGAGTCCTCATTTGCTTCCCATAGAAGATGAGGCTCTTGCTCTGTGAGCTGCTACAAAGGCACTAACAAGTGAGTGAACCCTCACTCTGAGCCTTCAGCATTTAGGTAGGATCTGTGGGGGAAAGGTGTTTAGCATATGAAAACAGAACCTCAGTGAGGTGTTAGTTTTTCCTTCAAACTCTTCACCAAGTGGTTAAGAGTCTACTGCACTGGGTCAAGGGTAAAGAGATGTGCTCACCCAGGTGTACGTAGGAGAGGTGCTCACCCACACACCCACACGTAGGTAGGAGAGCTGCTCACCCACACACCCACACGTAGGTAGGAGAGCTGCTCACCCACACACCCACACGTAGGTAGGAGAGCTGCTCACCCACAGGTAGGTAGGAGAGCTGCTCACCCACACACCCACAGGTAGGTAGGAGAGCTGCTCACCCACACACCCACACGTAGGTAGGAGAGCTGCTCACCCACACACCCACACGTAGGTAGGAGAGCTGCTCACCCACACACCCACACGTAGGTAGGAGAGCTGCTCACCCACACACCCACACGTAGGTAGGAGAGCTGCTCACCCACACACCCACACGTAGGTAGGAGAGCTGCTCACCCACACACCCACACGTAGGTAGGAGAGCTGCTCACCCACACACCCACACGTAGGTAGGAGAGCTGCTCAACCACACACCCACAGGTAGGTAGGAGAGCTGCTCACCCACACACCCACAGGTAGGTAGGAGAGCTGCTCACCCACACACCCACACGTAGGTAGGAGAGCTGCTCACCCACACACCCACACGTAGGTAGGAGAGGTGCTCACCCACACGTAGGTAGGAGAGCTGCTCACCCACACACCCACACGTAGGTAGGAGAGCTGCTCACCCACACACCCACACGTAGGTAGGAGAGCTGCTCACCCACACACCCACACGTAGGTAGGAGAGCTGCTCACCCACACACCCACACGTAGGTAGGAGAGCTGCTCACCCACACACCCACACGTAGGTAGGAGAGCTGCTCACCCACACACCCACACGTAGGTAGGAGAGCTGCTCACCCACACGTAGGTAGGAGAGCTGCTCACCCACACACCCACAGGTAGGTAGGAGAGCTGCTCACCCACACACCCACAGGTAGGTAGGAGAGCTGCTCACCCACACACCCACACGTAGGTAGGAGAGCTGCTCACCCACACACCCACACGTAGGTAGGAGAGGTGCTCACCCACACGTAGGTAGGAGAGCTGCTCACCCACACACCCACACGTAGGTAGGAGAGCTGCTCACCCACACACCCACACGTAGGTAGGAGAGCTGCTCACCCACACACCCACACGTAGGTAGGAGAGCTGCTCACCCACACACCCACACGTAGGTAGGAGAGCTGCTCACCCACCCTCCTCTCTTACATTCATGACTTTTTGTTTTGCTTTGTCACCACTGATTTTAAGCAGCAGCAACCGTTTGACTATGGACTGAGAACTCTAAGGATAGCACATAGGAGTTGGGGAAGACGTGCGGGGTGGGAGGCAGATGACAGCGAGAGAGCAAAGGAAGCAGAATGCACTGTGCACACATATGAAACTGTCCAAGAACACGTGTCATCAATAAAAATACAAAGAAACGAAAAGCTTAACTTAGAGTGGTTCACACCTGCATCCTCAACACTAGGGGGTCAGGAGTTCAAGGCTAGTCTTAGCTACTTAGTGAATTTGAAGCCAGCCTGGGCTACGTGTGATGCTGTATCAGAAACATACACAAAAGCTCACTCTGTGTTAGTTTCTTTGACAAAATTCCAGTGACTCACTAGACAAAGACTATTAGCCAAAGGGACTATAAAATAAAAATCAATAAATGGACAATATATATATTAGATACCTATGAGATGTATAGATACACATATAGAAAAGTGTGCTTACTTTTATATGAATACATATATACAATATATGTATCAATTGTGCTCATGGATTTATAATGCATTATTATATTCAGTAGACTGTATTCAACTATATTGTCATGTAAGAAATGAACTAAGAATCAGTTCTGAGTTTTCATTCAGACTCCAGAAGAAAAAGTATTTCCACCAATGTACAGTCTCTACTCCTCCCCTCCAAACAGACCAAACAGGCCAGAGTCCAGCAGGATGAGCACCCACAGACAGGCAGACAGTGGAGGAGGAACACAGAAACAACAAATGATCACCCTCTCCCATCCAACAGAATCACCCACGGTGTTGTCTGGAATGACCGAGGAACACGCATTCAGCAAATAGGACAGACAACAGCAAACATCCAGAAGGGAGACCCCAGCTGACCAGCCCAGTGACTGACTCTGACTCGTCAGTCACACAGATCACACGTGTGCACCCCAAATTCGGGTCACTCTGAAGAGAACCCTAAATTGGCCAGAGACCTTCAGAGCTGTAGGAGCAATGTGACATCTTCTCTATGAATCATTTAATATAACTTAATTAACACTTTCACTGTGTGTTCATTTTAAAAGTAATTTTCAGAGTATTTTTTGATATTAAAACAAACTAAGGTGCAAAATAAGAGTTTTTTTTTAAATTTTTATTGAGCTCTGTATTTTTCTCGTTCCCCTCTCTGCCTTTCCCCTCTCCTTCAACCCTTCCCCAAGGTCCCCATGCTCCCAATTTACTCAGGATATCTTGTCTTTTGTACTTCCCATGTAGATTAGATCTATGTATGTCTCTCTCTTAGGGTCCTCATTGTTGTCTAAGTTCTCTGAGATTGTGATTTATGGGCTGGTTTTCTTTGCTTTATGTTTAAGCATAAAGCAAAATAAGTTTTTATGCATTAAAAAAACTAAAGTTTTAGTGAAAGTATAGGCTTTCTATGACTCTTTGGTGCCCAAATCCTCAAGTAATCTCTGCCATTCATAGAATACTTCTTTTATTCATAAACACATCTTTTGGATCAAATAATATTAAAGTTCGTTGTCAGACCCGATGCTAATACCATGCCTGGCACTATAGTGAAGCTACCTTCCACCTGGAAGACTCTGAGACAAGACTGTTGACCCCACCCACCCTCAGAGTTTTGGCTTAGAATTCGCGGGAGCTTCTCCAACTGGTGCCGCAGCTGGCCCAGGGAACACACTCTGCAAACCACTGTGGAGTGGAAACTGGAACAAGAATTAGAATTCCAAGTAACTCCTGGCTACATCACAGCAGAGAAGAGAAACTACCCCGTGGGAAGATAGCGCATTCTCCCCCAGGCAAAGCTCCTGGGTGGCTTTCCTTTGCTCCTCTACACCTTGCCTTGTTTTCAGTTTTTCAGGGAACAAAACTCAGTCCGGATTTTTTTTTATAGTAACAAAATTATGAAGTGGTTTTCTTCTCGGTTATGAAAACGACACACCTGCTGAACTTTCCTCCTTCCATAAGATTTTACAAAGGAACTCGTGGCTCAGTAAAAGCAACTCAGCGTTACATGGACGGGAGAGCATTTTCTCGATGCTGGGTTCAGACCTTGGTATAATAACTGGCAGGGGCAGAAGCAGAATCTCAAGGCGAACGTGTCAGAGATGATTCAAATGAACAATGAAAGTGGGGCTGTTGTGAGATGAACGTCAAACGTCAAAGAAGCTACCGCTTGTAACAAGAGCAGAGTGTGAGGCTGAGTTCAGGAAGGCATGGGGATTTCACAAGCCAGCTGCAGTCCCCAGCCCCTGTCATTCCTGATCACCGCAACTCATTCCAACAACACACCACCGTGGCCCTTGGCCTGTACATGACTAGCTCCACGGCAGGAACCATTCACAAAGCAGGCAGCTGACACATAATCAAAGCAGCTGTGTTCATTTCAATCCTTTGCTGTGATAAGATACAATGACCTGGCCCCTGCCTCCAGCCATGCCCCCTCCCCGACACACCCAGAATCAAGGGTTTATTCTGAGGTGAAGTCTATTACTGCAGGAATTAAGGCAGCGGGAACTTGAAGCAGCTAGTCTCATCACACCCACGGAAGCGGAGAGAAATGAGTGCCTGCCTGCCAACTCGGCTTAGCGTCTCTACTCATACACAGTTCAGGGTCCAAACCCAGGGAATGGTTCTGTCCACTTCTAGGCTGGATCTTTGCACACAAATTAAAACCAAACAAGACAGCATCCGACGAACATGCACCCAGAGCAACCTCACTTTCTTCCCAAGGGGATCCTAGGCTGTGTCAAGTTGACAACTCAAAGTGACCACTGGGAAACATTTTCATTTCAAAAAACACCTGGAAAAGCATCAGTTTCACTGGAAATAGTCATCATGACAGAAACAGAGAGGCCAAATTTTTATGTGTGTAAGATGATGGCTTAAATTCATGTTTGGCTTGGCTGTCTCTGGTGGTGCAAAAGGTCACAGTGCGGGCTGTCTTTGACAAGTTCCCTGTCTACAAGAATCTGCCTCCTTGCTCCCTCAGTTTGCCTGCAGAATCAAGTTCCTCTGGCTGGAGCACTTGCATCCCAGCTGATGTTGACCGGGGACCCTTCTCCCCAGGCTTCATCCCCCCACATCTTCCTTCACAAAGATCACAAAGTCTGCCTGACTGATGTTCTGAATAGCTCCCACTTTCTCCCCTGCTGTCAGCTGGAGGAAAATCCTCCACTTCCAAAGTCCCTGGGTGACACCACTGAACCTATTTTAAACGCAGCTGATTACTTGGTTGAATGGGTGAAATTTTTTTGATCATATGACATAACCACAGAAACTGATGCCAAAGAGAGAAGGCCCCTGAGACCACCATGAAGTCTGACAGCCATAGTAGCTGACACCCCAAGAAGAAGGGTGAGTGAGCTGAAGCTGGAGCTTGGTGGTGCGGCGCGGGCATAGCACACGAGAGCCTCCAAGATCTGGTCCAATATCCAACCAAACAACTCACAAAAGGTAAGCGCAAGGGTGGTCAGAGAGATGTTCATACCTGAAGACCCTAATAGTATGCATTTCCATACCAAAGAAAAGCTTTAAGAGAACAACTGGTCATTGGACTCCAGCAATGGGTTAATTCACACCTAAGACGACATAATCCACAGGTCTGAATTCATCAAGAATGAAGATGTCGCCAGTGTTTACTAGCAGTCACAGTCATAAACATAGCCCCACCCCAGCCACGTGGACGGGGTAATTTGGGTAAACCAGGTGAGCTGGCTATTAGAGTAGGAAGCTACGCAGGGCAGTTGGCCATGGAAGAGGCAAGCATGCACAGAGGAAGACGTCTGAATGGAGAAGTCCACATTAAAAAGGTCTGTTGAGAGGATCAGAAAAGAGTGTTCAAGGCAGAGGCCATTTCCAGGGTAACAACATGAATCTGCTTGGAAAGATAACCATTCTTACTTGGACAATGGTGATGCAATGCCTTTAATCCCAGCACTCAGGAAGCAGAGGCGGGAGAATCTCTGTGAGTTCGAGGCCAGCCTGGTCTACAAGAACTAGTTCCAGGACTGTCACCAAAGCTACACAGAGAAACATTGTCTCGAAAGATAACCATGCTTTTCTCTGCAAAGGTTACAAAGGAGATTGGCAGCCAATGGGGCTACTGTCAAGGCTAACCAACAACATACAGCACCTCACAGAACATGGTAAGATGTTTGGGGATCAAGTCAGTAGAATGGGAAGCCACTAGAAAGTTCAAACTGGTGAGTAAAAATAAACTTACTTCTATTTTTAAATTTTGGAGATTTATGTTTGTGTGCATTTTCATGTAGAACCAGGTACACACATTGTGCATGTGTGCAATACATATGTGTGTGCATGTGTGTAATACATATTGTGCATGTGTGCATGTGTAATACATATATGTGTTCGTGTGTAATACATATATGTGTGCATGTGTGCGATACATATATGTGTGCGTGCGTGCGTGCGTGTGTGTAATACATATATGTGTGCATGTCTGTAATACATATATGTGTGCATGTGTGTATGTGTTCCTATGGAGATGTGGAGGACAGAGGACAACTTCAAGTGTCATTCCTCAGGGACCACCTACCTTGTGTTTTTCAAGATTCAGGGTCTATCACTGGTTTGGAACACACTGACCAGGCTTGGCCAGCTAGTGGGAAAGCCCCAGGGTTTCAGTCTACCTCTCTAATAGGACTTGCAAGTCCATCCCTAGACCCAGAGTTTTAGAACAGAGGTCTGGAGACTGACTCAGGTTTTCTTGAATGCAAGGAAAGCACTTTACCAATAGGACAATTCCCCCTCTCCTGATTTATGCTTTAAGAGCTCAGGATGTCACAGGAAGAGAGGCAGCCACCATGGGAAGTTTCCATCATAATCTGGAAAAAAAGATGATATTGGCATGGACAAGAATAAATAAAATTCAGATGTATTTTGCAAATTGGTTGGAAAGACCAACTTACCACATTAAATGCAGAAATAAATTTCTGAACATGGGGTAATATTAGACAATAAGCCAGGCAGGTACTATTAGAGACCAACTCCTTTATCAATAATACACCTTCAACGTTCCTTTATCCTTCTCTTTTTTAGCTGAAACTTTCTGGAGAAGAACTGAGCATGCCCAGAAGTATTACTGTTGACTGTTTTAACCTCCCATATATCTGCTCTATGACCTTGAGCTGAGAACCACAAAAGTGTGTTCATCATCTCTTCTTCTTGAACGATCATCTTCATCTGAGCATGATTGGGGATATTCTTCTTAAACGAGAGTGCTCAGAGTAAGGTTAGCCTTAGAGTGTGTGTGTGTGTGTGTGTGTGTGTGTGTGTGTGTGTGTGTACTCGTTATATAGAATCCTCAAGCCTTAAATGACCCCCATGCCTGTTGAACACAGCAGATATCTCTCTACTCTTATTTTCATTCTTATAACCATGTTTGCTTGGGTTTCTAAGCCTTCCAAGATATGAGTCCTCAGTACTCAGTTACAACAAAGTTTCAAAGATGACCACCCCCTGTGTCCCACCTTTGCCTACAGTTTCTTCTAAAACTGTTTTAATTTCTAAATAGGTAGAGCTAAAAACAAACACCAAATCCTACATTTTCTTTTGTCTATCCCTTAAAACCTTTTTATGAGGTTATACATAGGAAGCGATCTCCTGTGCCCATCTGTTGTAGGGT
The DNA here is from genome assembly GCF_018167655.1 of Microtus oregoni. Lineage (NCBI taxonomy): Eukaryota > Metazoa > Chordata > Mammalia > Rodentia > Cricetidae > Microtus > Microtus oregoni. The sequence goes on from NW_024543978.1 coordinate 7,470,770, forward strand.
ATTTCCCACTTTCTCTTCTATCCTTTTCAGTGTGTTCGGGCTGATATTGAGGTCTTTAATCCATTTGGACTTGAGTTTTGTGCACGGTGAAAGATGTGGGTCTATTTTCATTCTTCTACAGGTTGACATCCAGTTGTGCCAGCACCATTTGTTGAAGATGCTTTCTTTCTTCCATTGTATACTTTTAGCTCCTTTATCAAAAATAAGGTGTTCATAGGTTTGTGGGTTAAAATCCGGGTGTTCTATACGATTCCATTGGTCGACTTCTCTGTTTTTATGCCAGTACCACACTGTTTTCATTACTGTAGCTCTGTAATAGAGTTTGAAGTCAGGGATGGTAATGCCTCCAGAAGATCCTTTATTGTATAGGATTGTTTTGGCTATCCTGGGTTTTTTGTTTTTCCATATAAAGTTGATTATTGTCCTCTCCAGATCTGTGAAGAATTTTGATGGGATCTTGATGGGGATTGCATTGAATCTATAAATTGCCTTAGGTAGAATTGCCATTTTTACTATGTTGATCCTCCCAATCCAAGAGCAAGGTAGATCCATCCATTTTTTGGTATCCTCTTCAATTTCTTTCTTCAATGCCTTAAAGTTCTTGTCAAATAGATCTTTCACTTCCTTGGTTAGATTTACCCCAAGATATTTAATGCTGTTTGTGGCTATCGTGAATGGTGAAGCTTCTCTGATTTCCCTCTCTGCTTCCCTATCCTTTGTGTATAAGAGGGCGACTGATTTTTTGGAGTTGATCTTGTATCCTGCCACATTACTAAAGCTGTTTATCAGCTGTAAAAGTTCTTTGGTGGAGTTTTGGGGGTCGCTTAAGTACACTATCATATCATCTGCGAATAACGAAAGTTTAACTTCTTCCTTTCCAATTCGAATCCCCTTGATCCCATTATGTTGTCTTATTGCTATTGCTAGAACTTCAAGTACTGTGACTGAAAAAGCATGGGATAAAACTGGACTCTCTGAACATGGCGAACAATGAGGGCTGATGTGACGCAAAGGACAATGGCACGGGGGTTTGATCCTACGTAATGTGATGGCTTTGTGGGAGCCTAGCCAGTTTGGATGTTCACCTTCCTAGATATGGACGGAGGTGGGAGGTCCTAGGTCTTACCACAGGGCAGAAAACCCTGACTGCTCTTTGGACTGGAGAGGGAGGGGGAAAGGAGTGGAGGGAGGGGGAGGGGGAGAAGGGAGGAGGAGGGGGCGTAGGGGGGTGGAGGGGGAGGGAAATGGGAGGCTGGGAGGAGGTGGAAACTTGTTTTTTTTTCTTCTTTTCTCAATAAAAAAAAATACTATACTTAAAAAAAAAACCTTTTTATGATAGGATCCAGGAAATGACTGAAATGTTCTTCTCAACAACAAATGTATGAGCCACACTGACCTACCGCACGCAGAAGTGGAAGAAGAAATACCTGTGCTCACAGCTTGTATGCAGATGTTCATGGCAACAGTCACCATATGACCTCATGACAGTAGAAACGGCCACAATGCCCTGAAACCTGGAAGCAGATAAATAACACATGCATAGAAAAAATAGATGATGAGGGCTTCAATTTAGAAAGTGATTAAAATAGGAGAAGGAGCCAGAAGTGAAACTCTCCCAAAGACCTGTGGTGTCTTCTCCAGTCCCACAAGAAGGGAAATCTAACTTAAAAATAAAATATGCCCAGGAGCTGTTTTATAGTTGATGGAAATATTCTAAAATCTAATAGGTTGATTTAATGACACATTATTGGGTTCTAGCATCTTCTCTGTGCTGAGAGGTTAATATCACACTCTATTCTATCTAAGGCCCTGCTTGTTCGTGTTTAGATCGTGTGCAGATGACCACAGATGCCATGAGTTCATGCATGCAGAGGCCGTGCTGTGCCCAGAAAATGGCATTTCAGAGCGCTCCTGCCCATCCTCCATCTCTTATGCTATTTCCTCCTTCTCTTCTGCCATGTTTCCTAAGCCTTTACACCATGGATAGATACAGATTCATAAATTTAAAAATATATACCAGTCAGGTGGGGTGGTGTATGCCTGTAAGCCTAGTATTTGAGACTGCTAAGAAACGAAGGCCACAGTTTCAGTGCTAAGCATACATGCAGGCAAACATGTATGTGCATGCAATAAAAGTAAATAAATACGTTTTAAAAACTCAATGGCTGTGGGTGTAGACCATGGGTCGGATGCTTTCATGGCAGGCACGAGGCCTGTATCCAATCCTTCATAGCACAAAAAAAGGACAACAACAACAACAACAAAAAAAAACTACTGGAGAAAATTAAATCTTTACAAGCAAAACCATGTGGGAAACTAAATTTGGCCTGGAGATCAGACTTTTCATCAACTCTCAGCAATCCCCCTGCTTCAGTCTCCAAGGTTCGGAGACTACAGGCGTGCATTACCTTGCCAGCTGCTCCCAACCCATACATAAACTTTATGTCTTCTCTGACCTTGGGTGGCAGTGCCATGTCACTTCTGCGGCAGATCAGAAAATAAACTCTTGTGTTCTGTCCAGGACATGTCCACTGAATTTTCCACGGGCATTAAACACAAATGTCCTTCTCAGTATCAAGCCACATTTCGATTTCATCTTAAAGAAATTGTTCTGGCAGGGAAGAGGGTCTCTGAAATTCCCAAGCAATACCCTGCGGGCAGCTCTTAAAGTCGCATTAATGTCAGTGGGAGCTGCTCAAAACAATCAGTAGCAGGCTTCCTGAAACCGCCCTTCGTGTGCAGAGGAATGTCCACCAGATCTGATGTGACTAGCACATGAGGGTGCCGTGGAGCAATGACAGGAACTGCCATACAGAGGCAGACTATATGTGCCTGTCCGTAGCATCACGTAAGCAGTGCCCAGACATGGAAGTTTAACACATGCCTCATAAATATGAGCTACTCTGTTTCCCAAGGAGTACAATGCACATTTAAATGCACAAGATGAAATAAGGCAGATAGATAGTCAGAGATTGGGGTGGAGGGGAGCTGTATTTATGGCCAGTGAAGACAGTTGTAATTCAGGATATTTTAATTAAATTCTGAGGCTTCTAACACAGTTATTCATTTTTATGAAATGTTTTATATCCCAAGAACATTTTAAAATTCACTACCAATTTATAGCTAAATTCTTTTTTTCTGAAAAGATTTGGTCATTTCTAAGACTACAGAAGCTTGCCTTTCTCCTAGTCAGTAAAAAGGCACAAGCATTTCTTCCTATGCAAGATGCTATAGAGAATAATGAATTTCAATATTAAAGTACTTTCTTGCTGAAGTGATTTAGTAAACAAAATATCAGTTGCTGCAACGACTAAAGACTACAGCATTTTTTCCTTTACATAGCAGGGACTGTCATAATTTTAATCATTCATAAACATCCAAAACACATATGCCTAACTACTTGATAATTCTGCTGCAACACAATTTTTTATCTTGGTAAAGATGGTCTTGTTGGGAGGATCTTGTCCCTCAGCGACGCTCCCTGCAGGAACAAAGTCACATTGGAGTATTGTTGTTCTTTTTTTTTTCTGCATTGTATGTTAATATAGTCTTTTAAATCAATATTCATAGCAATTTTAACTTTTGCCTGTGGAAAAAATGATGTTCAGATGAAGTATAAAATTGTAGTAAACATTTAGAAGGTGATTTGGGAAATGACATAACAAATAGACACATATTTGTGTAATAAACACAATGTTAAAGAATCACTGGATGCAATTCACCATAAGCAGACTAAGAAAAAAACGCATGGGATTACAGACATACAAAATAATAATTTGACAAAATATAACACTTCTTTATAACAAAAGCATTTAGGAAAAACAGAAGAAATTGATAATATACTCAGCCTGATAAAAGGTAGTTAAAACATCTGCAATGCTATACTTAATCAGAAAGCATAGAACATTGATTTATATGTATGTATAATGTTTAAGTTTTTCACAAAGAACAATGAATTTTCCTGCAGTAATCTTTGAAGTTTCCAGCAAGAAAACAGGGCCCCACAACAATGACTCCACCTGGTTGATAAGATGCTATGATGCTGATGGTGCTACTATAAGACCTGTTTTGGGTACCAGCTGCTCAAGATGGTTCCAACTTCGTTAGGTGAAACGGTGCACTTTTTTTTTTTTACAACATTCTAGCAGAACTACAAATAAGAACCTCAGAAAAACCCTACAGAATGCTTAGAGACTATTTGCAATTATACTAGACAGTAATCTTGGAAATTAACCATCATTTTACTTTCACAGGATCCCATAGAAAGAACATCACCCCATGACAGCTGGAAATAATTCTAGAAGACGATGTCCCCTCTCCCAACAAAGTTTGTCCTTAGGATTAGGGACATCATTTGGGGGTTGATTATAATTGTTGTAGGGGTGGGGGTTGAGAGGAAAATTATGTAAGCTCAGGAATCTAGGAATCTTTATGAAAAAAAAGGAAATTGGATTGGATAATAGATTAGTGTGAGGTTACTCGCACTAATAGTAATAGTGAGTAATGGAGTGAATACTTGTGAGCTATTATTTACAGGCAATTTACATTGGTATAGATTCTTGTATATTGATACAAACTTAAATTATATTGAATATGTTCCTATTTCCATCTACAATATTTGTATACCTAGTCAAAGTAATTTTGTCATATTGCATACATGCATGCTTCTACCTCTGCTTAAGACATTTTGTATAGTGATACAATTTTAGGATATATTTATCATATTGCAATATACATTTCTACCTCTAATCAAGATACTTGTACATTGTTTACATTTTAAAGTCATTTTCCTCATTTGTTTCACAGTTGTTTAAAGATTGTTTAATAGTCTATTATGAAGTCTTAGTCTTTAAGTTATATGGGTATTAAGAATTATAGGACAATAGTCATCTATGTTTGTCATACTTATAATTAGACTAATCAGGTTCTTTAGATACATAAAGATTATACTCTGCATAGATAGGTAATTTTTGGCCACTTCAAAGAGCTGTAAATATGACATTTAAATAATGTAGGGTTCTATTGATATAAGACATGATTGCTCCTGGCAGCATTGATATATTCTCAAGAGAGTGTTGAGCACTGAAGACACTCCACTTGGAGCTTGTTTTCTTCTTGGCAAAACTGCTCTTTGGGTAAGGAACTGTCCATGCATCAACCACTGACAAAATGCAAGATGTCCAGACAGGACAAGCAAAATACAAGAAAAAAGACTGTCAAATCTTGCCAAGACAGGGTAAGATGGTTTTGAAACATATCCTGCTTTTGAAAATGGTCTGTCAGTTACTCTAGGCCTTAGCAAAAGTTGGTTGCAAATGAGACTTTGGGTGATTGTCCAGGTAACCATCTCTGTCATTTGTTGCAATTTTGGAAGTTGCTTGATTGCTCTTCCTGCTTACTCAAGTAATATTATTTCCCTTCTCCAGGTAACCATCTCTGTCATTTGTTGCAATTTTGGAAGTTGCTTGATTGCTCTTCCTGCTTACTCAAGTAATATTATTTCCCTTCTCAGGTCTTCGATGGGGTTGAAGACTAGAGAGTTGTAGTTATTTTTCTCTCATGACTTAGTCAAGTTATTTATAATATGATGGAGGAAGGTCATTGGCTAATAAAGGCACTGCCCTGGCCCATTTTATTGGTTAGAAGATAGGTGGGAGGAGAAAACAGAACAGGATACTGGGAGGAAGAGGAAGTGAGGTCAGAGACTCCACAGCTCTGCTCTCTCGGGAGCAGACGCCTCAGCAGAGACGCCATGCCCTGCTCCCGGGATGAAGCTCAGACCCAGGATGGACTAGGCTAGAATCTTCCCGGTAAGACCGGTTCTCACAGATTATTAGAGATGGGTTGATCGGGATGTGAGAATTAGCCAGTAAGGGCTAGGGCTAAAGGGCCAAGCAGTGATTAAATGAATACAGTTTGTGTGTTGTTATTTCGGGGCATAAGCTAGCCGAGCGGGCGGCTGGGGTGCTGGGGAAGCGGCCCCTCCGCCCTTATTACTACAGTTGGCGCCCAGACATGTGGACAACTAAACCCACTTAAAAAACCTGAGAAGGCTTAAAAATAAGGTAGCGAGAGTTTAACACAGATTTTTGCTGTTTGTTGGTGGCGTGCTGTAGAGAGATTTCCTGATTCGGCAACAGTAGATAAAAAAAGAACGCTGTGTCATTTTAAAGCGCGACTTCCTGGGGCTGTGCCGCCATTGCGATCTCTGTCTGGCTCCTGCGGGAGACAGAGCTTTTGAATAGAGCATAAATGGAGTAAAGTGCTACGATTAGTTTGATGGCAACTAGACTCGCTGTGTCCTCGGGTCTGCTCTGCTTGCCAGAGGCAAGCAAGCACCTCATCTAAGAGAGGCTTCCTGACTCACCTTTAGCTGCAAAGCCTGCAGCTCATTAAGAGGTCCTGCCACGAAACACTTAAACGGTTAAAGCTGAACGCATGCTTTTCGGTTTTCAGCCATAGCAGGAAAAAAGCTGCACCATTTAAAAATGCCGGCTTTCTGGACTGTCCTGCCAGGACAAACTCTGACTCTTTTACGCAGGCGGTCCCTGTGGTTTGCAAACACAGGCTGCTGAAGCTCGCTTGCTGGCTACAGCCAGTACCTCAGCCATGAGGCTGGAAAGCTAAGGAATGGGCTGGATCCAGCCGGCAAAACCACGCCTTTAATCCTACTGATATTGCTTGGTAAATTAAAGATTCATGTGGTCAGAAAAAGAGAGATATACAGTAAAGAGAGATTCAAAGACAAAGAAAATTTCTGAATGGTTTAAAGTGTGTTAAAAATATATGCAGACTAAAAGTTGAAGTTCTTAAAGTAAAAAACAAAAAAAAAAGGAAGAGAGTTGTTGTGTGTGGTAGCACACGCCTTTAATCCCAGTGCCTAGAAGGCAGAGACAAACAGATCTCTGTGAGTTCAAGGTGTAGTAGCGTACACCTTTAATCCCGAATGCCTGGGAGGCAGAGACAGGCGGATCTCTGAGAGTTCAAAGACAGCCTGGTTTACAGAGTTACTTCAGGTCAAAGATACAGAGAACCTATCTCAAAAAGCAAAAAGTTAAAAGTAAAAATAAACAAAATAGAGGTTAAAATAAAACGAACAAAGATGGAAAATACACAGAGAATCTTGATACTGTATGCTATTATGCTCTCTTTGAATCGTTTGAATGCTGAGGAAGGAGCAACAGCTACTAAAAGATATTTATTTATAAATACTGCTGAACTAATCCAACATAGATATTTTCAATTTGGATCTAAGGATATGATACTTTGGAAAGGAGTTTCTTATTTTGTTTTCACAGAGGATGAGACGCTGTTCATTTCTTCTATTCCGATTTGGTATGATGGACCACGCCCTCCTGAAGGGTTGTTGTGAACATCTTCAGAAAATTGCTTCGCTCAACTGCCGACTGAGATGAAACTAGCACACAGGTTATACCATGAAAGACCTAATTAACGACGCCCCCATTCAGCAGGAAGCAGTTTGGAGAGAAAAAACTGCGCCCATGTTCCCAAATATGGTTTATAAACGTTCTTTTACATTTTAAGGGGGATATGATATAGATATGAATAATTTACATTAGTATAGATTTTGCTTTATTGATAGAGATTTAAGGTCAATTTTGTTATATGTATAAGTGTTTCTGATTTTGATTAAGGTATTGTGATTGTGTAGTTCATTTAAAAATGTACTGTATAATTAAGAAATATAGGTTGTTAATGGATAATCATTGATAATAGTAAAGCTTGTAGTCATGTTAGTTAGATTTTCTAGATATATAGAGATATATTTTAGATAGACATTCTTCATGTCTTTCAAAGATTACAGAATAGGACATTTAATGTTTTAATAACTTAGGACTTTTCTTGACAATGAGACACTCTGCTCCTGGCAGCACCAATGTACTTCAAGAGGAAGATGGGCATCAAAGAGGCACCTTATGGAGTTTGATAGCCATTTGGGCAAGAAACTGCTCTTGCCTGGACTATTGCATAAACTGGACACAGAGAACCCGCAGAGAGAGGACTACTGAACTTGCCTAAGGTGAGATGATCTTTCGGGGTTCCTGATTCATTTTGAAAGAGTCTGCGAGATATTCTGCAGGACACAACAGATAGTGACTGAACTGACTTTGAATTTTCCTGCTTTATGGAAATGTCTGCTGGATACCATGGGCCTGAAGGCTGAAGATGGATGCCCCAACGGTACAAAAGAACTTTGGGTGACTGTCCAGGCAACGAGATGTCTTTGTCATTTCTAGAGTTTGAAGTTTCTTAGTTCTTGTTTACTTAGGTAATATTATATCTTTCTGGAGTCTTTGATGGAGTTAAGAATAGTTAGTTATAGTTATAGTTTTCCTTAGTTATGATAAAGATTATTGTAACTTTTACTTGATAACTGTTTTGTTATATGTAATTTTGCTATGTTAAAGTTAAAGCCTTTTTTTTTGTTTAAACCAAAAAAGGGGAAATGATGGAGGAAGGTCATTGGCTAATAAAGGAACTGCCCTGGCCCATTTTATTGGTTAGAAGATAGGTGGGAGGAGAAAACAGAACAGGATACTGGGAGGAAGAGGAAGTGAGGTCAGAGACTCCACAGCTCTGCTCTCTCGGGAGCAGACGCCTCAGCAGAGACGCCATGCCCTGCTCCTGGGATGAAGCTCAGACCCAGGATGGACTAGGCTAGCATCTCCCCGGTAAGTGCACCTTGGGGTGCTACACACAGATGATTATGAATGGGCTAAATTAATATGTGAGAATTAGCCTAGAAGAGAATGGGCCAAGCAGTGATTAAAAGAATACAGTTTGTGTGTTGTTATTTCGGAGCATAAGCTAGCCATGTGGGCGGCCGGGTGTGGGGGACGCAGCCCTGCCGCCCCATATTACTACAATAATACAAGATTTAAACTTGTTAGTATAGGACAATTTATTGAAACATTTTCACATGTTTCTTGCTTAATATTGTTTATGCTGTTGTAATTCTAATTTTTATATCTGATATTATTTCTTATTGTATATAATTTTGTATTGGGCTTAGAACTTTCTTTTTTAAACAAAAGGGGGAGGTGTTTTAGGAATTCCTACAACCAGTAGCCTTTAAGTTACCTGCCCACTTGGGCATCGTCTCTTTCACTATAAATGACTATGTAAAGCACAGGTCTGTCCTCTCTTCCAGCTGCAGGATTCAGTTGCTGTTCCCTATGCAAGCAGAGTACTGAGATCTGTGAGTCTACCCCTAAATAAATAACCCTCCATTATACTCAATTCCAAGCTAGTGTGGAATTTCTTTTAAGCATCCATCATCACATTATGCACACATAAGTCAAAATAAAAATAGTTGTTAAAAGGAAGCACGTCCCCATGAAGAAAAGGCTAAGGGACTCTGTTTGTCAGGCTACAGTAGTCGACAGAGATAAATGTTACAGGTTCCTCGAGATATTTCCAACCTTTCTGGTTCTTCAGTTTAAAAACTCGCATCGTCATTGAGCAGTGGCAGCAAAAGCTGTTTACAGCTTCAGTAAGGTACAAAGGGCACAAAGCTCATTCATCCCCAGCAACGGGGTTCAGACTTTTCAGTAACTGGCATTTTATATTTCTTACTCACTGATATTTTATGATGAATTACAATGAATATTTCGGTATGTTTTATTATATTTTAGGATAGCGAGAAGACTAAGGTAGAGTTCATTTTGAACTTCACACAATGTGGTTGAACTAATTCTGAAAGAGTTTAAAATGGCAGTTCCTAAGAATAGGACAGGAAGTGGGATATCCCTTGAGTCTCCCCTTAAAGGTCTCCTCTTTCCCATCTCAGTGGTGATCTCCCGTTCTGACAACAGATCCATTTCCACAATATAATCCTCACCTCAATGTTTCTGATGAGCAATTTCCAGCCGATGAATGTTCTAGACATTTGCACTGATATTGCTTTCATTTTCCTTAAAACAGCTAGACAGGAGGATGGAGAATTTACCAATCACACTCAACAGCTGATAGTCATGATAGGTTTTGATATGATTGAAGCATCTTGGAACTGAGGATCAGCAATTTGTTTCCAAGGGAAGTCTCCAGAAAGAGCCATGTTCCTAATTGTTTAAAACCTACTTTCTCTTTTGATTACAGTGCATCAAAGTTTCTTCGGGTTTGGCAATTTTAACCTTTCTCAGTTTCATAAGCAAATGCACAGATGGCTCTGATACATACTCAAAACTTCAAAAAAAAAAAAAGAGTCGGTGTGCCCATGTGCCCAGTGATACAAACCTTATCATAAAAAAGGAAGAAAAAAACCGGCATACAACTGAGATAGAATTTAAACAAAACCTTTAATTTTAAAGGAGAATGCAGATTAGGATTTACTTAATATTTTACTTTCAGGAAGCCCAAAGAGAGAGTGCCACAGAACTTTTTCCCTGACTCATTCCTTTGATATACTGAGAGCTACCATATATATCAATTATTTGTGTCTGCTATTGCTGCCTCTTTCAAATTTAAATATATCTATCTGTTACTGGTTGACTCCAAGAAATGACAGACTCTAGGGCCATGTGAAAAGCCAGACATAAAGGGATATAGGAAATATGATACAATCATGGACTGAGTGTAGTTTGATTGGTTGAGTGTTTTACTAGCATGCAAGAGGCAAGACTTTGAGATCCAGCATACCAACCCCTAAGAGGCAGAAGGATCAAAACTTCAAGATCATCCTTAACTGTGTAGCAAGTTCAAGATGAGCATGGGCTATGTGAGATCCAAGAAGGAAGAAGAGAAGGAGGAGAGGTGATGTGGGATTTCCCCTCTGTGTGCTGTGGATAGCATTGGTTACTAAAGAAACTATCTTAGATCTGCACAGGACAGAATATAGGTAGGTGGGGAAAACTGAACTGAATGCTGAGAAAAGAAGGTGGAGTCAGTGAGAAGCCATGTAGCCCCACTGGAACTTTACCCCATAAGCAACAGCCTCATGGTGATAGACAGATTAATGGAGACAGGTTAATTTAAGATATGAGTTAGCCAGAAGCATGCTTCTATTGGCCAAATAGTATTGCAAATAATATGGTCTCTGTGATTATTTCAGGGCTGAGCAGCCAGGAATAAAAAGCAGCCTCCTACTAGGAGAGGGACTGGAGAAAGGGAGAAGAAGGAGGTGGGAAGGAGGAAGGTAGAAAGAAAACACCACATAACCAAAGCAGATTTTTCTCTTCACCCTAAAATCGCATGTCTTACTGTTACTGTTCTGTTGCTGTGACGAAATACCATGACCATGGCAACTGAAAAGGAGGTGTTTAATTGAGGGCTTGCTTAGAGTTTCAGAGGAGGAGCCCATGATCAGCATGGTAGAGAGTATGACAGTGGGCTGGCAGGCATGGTGCTGAAACAAGAGCTGAGATCTTACATCTGCTCCACAAGCGCGATGCAGCAGAGTTAGGTCTGTAGCTCTCAGCTACTGCTCCAGAGCCTGCCTGGCTACCTGCTTCCTGCCATGATTGCCATGGACTTAACCTCTGAGAATGTAAGCCCCCATTTACATGCAGCCTTTAATAAATACCCTTCACCCGAATGTCTCCTCACGGCAATGTAACAGTGACTAAGATCAAAGGCTTGGATCAAGCAGCTCTCTAGACACTGAACACTGAACTGGAGAAAGAAAAAAACTTTGAGGTACAGTATAACTAACAGCTATGCCTCGGGGAGAGTTTCCTATCTTCCTATCCCCAGTTCCTTCCTCCGTCTTTGCTTCCCAACTGTAGACCATCCTGTGATATCTTCTTTGATTTAAAGTCTCTGATTCCAAAAAGCATCTGACTCCATCAATCCCAAGGTTTGATTGTATGGGTTAGATTTTAAACGATTGCGAGAGATGTGGTTCTCAGCTTCCCCGCTTAGGAGTATAACCTGTGTGGGTTCCATGGCATTCCTGTGAGTTAATGGTACTCAGAACACAGTGATTAACACACAAACTACTCATTTCTCAAGGTCCTACATCCCCTAATGAAATCGAAAGTTTTGTTTTATATTTTATTTACTTATTTCTGTGTTGTCAGGGGGAACCATGCATGTGCAAGGTACATGTGGGGAGGTCAAGGGAAAAGTCAAGCCAATTCTATGTTTCTTTCTATCATGTGGGTCCTGGATATAAAATTATGATTATCCAGTTTGGCCACAAGAATCTTTCCCTGCTTAACTCTCCTACAAGGCCCAGATTGAATCATAAATATAATATATAGGTCAGAAGTGTGAGATAGTTTTAGGACTTCAAAAAAGGACACGTGCACACCCCCAAATGAGCCCTTTTTCCGCATTTAAACTATAATATAATACAGATGTGTCATGTCCAGGGTGTTAGCATGTGGGAACAACCGATGTGAGAAGGCAGCCAATAGAAGAAGAGGAAAGGCTAAGGCCAAAGAGCCAGCCCTACCAAAAATGCGCTACATCGGACCTTTGGTCATGTGGGTGAATCAGAGCTTTCTTGCCTAAGGCTTTGTGAACTCAGATTGTTTGACTTTCTACTGAAACTTTCAGTCGTCACTTTCCCTGGCCCACTTCTGTACACATGTCTTAGGAGAGGCTTATCTGCCTGGTGTTTACAGCTCATCTCTCTGTCCTTACAGTCCTCGGTCAGTGACATCCAACAATTTGCAAAGCCATGATGGATGGAAGACACAAAACTCGGCATGGACATAGCTGTTTTGGTTTTCTGAGTACCTGACCATTTGTCAGTGGTAATTATTTTGTGTAAATTATTAAAAATAATTGAGTTGCTGAGGGGAACTTATTACCGCTGTGTCACCAATCTCGTACAGGAAGGACGAAACTCTAGCTCCATTAGGCTTAAGCAGAGATTAAAAAAGACTTCAGCCTGGGATGCCTTCTTTTCTAGTCTTAAAAAGACACAGTGGGGAGGAATAAATTTGCACAGTGATTATTGAGCATTTCAGGAGCGTGCACCACAGGCTTGCTGGGATTTGAATGTTCTGTGTTGAAAACTTATTAACACTTAACAGGTAGACATGGAGATTGACATACAATTAAACCAAGGCTGCCTGATCATGCTATGGAAAAGTAGACATCCCCTGAGACTTTTCTTTGTGGTTTAAATCCCATGTATTTTTCTGTGCTTTCAATCTTATCATTTATTCACGGTTCTGATCCCATTACAGAGCCCACACGTCAGCCACAGCATCTTGCTACTGCCTGCAGCACAGCCCCTCCTCTTAGTGGCTCCATCACTGAACATGTTGAGTTTTCCATTGAGTGTGTTCTGCAGCCTCAATTCTTCAAAGCCTTGTGATATTTGTCTCCTCCTAGATGCTCTGTGCCCTTTTGAATACATCTTTCATCAATGGCTATTAAAGCACTGCCCGCATATGAGTTAATTTAGGAAAACGTTTGTATTCACCTATGGAACATCTAAGAATTCAGGAAGAGGGATGAGCCACGCCACCTCGATCAGCCAACATCCAGCACCTGAAACATTTTAGCTGCATCTTCGGTGGTTTCTCATAAAAGCATCTCCAAATCCCTCTTCTCTGTCCCCGTCCCCTGAATATCGTGACTGTGGAGCAGAGCATGCGAGCAGAAATACGGTGATGTGAGTCTGGTTCCAAGGATCTTGAAGACTTCTGCTCTGCTGTGTGTTTCAGAAACTATCACGTGAACATATGCCTCCCAGCCTGCTGGGAATGAGAATCCGTGTGGGAACAGGCAGGTCTGATGATTCCTCCTAGCCACTTGCTGCAGACAGACACAAACTCTTAGCAATGCTGAGCAAAGCTCCCTACAGCTAACCTGCTGGGGAAAGGAGGGATGAACTGCTTCACATCCACCCACCACTGGCGTTCCTGGCCTAAATGTTGATTTTACTTACAGTTCCAGAATGAACTGTGGTTCAGTATTGGCAAGCAGACGCATCTTTCTTTTCTCAGTCTGTATTGGTGTGTTCATTTGTCAGTGCAAAGGCTGCCAGCAGGGACAACTGCTAAGAATGTTGATGTGTGTTTTGACAACTCTGTTATCTGGGAAATTTAAGGCATTGTTTTCTTAAATATGATAATATTCGGGTTTCTATTAACTTATTTACCCAATAATCCTTAATGATCATTTATTTAATTATATATTCTGCATGTTTTTGCAAATTATTCACATTTTCTATATTTTTTTGAGATTTTCATATAGAGATACAGGTTTATTTCTTAAAAATCATTTCAGTTTTGATGTTGAAATGCCTTACACCTATAACTGAGGCTTCTTCATACATTGCTTTATTTTATTTAGTTTTTGTCTTTGTTTTTATGAGATAACATCTCTCTATGTGTTCCTGGCTATCCTGAAACTTCACTCTGCATTCTGGGCTGATCTGAGACTCACAGAGATGTGCCTCACTCTGGCTCTGCCTCCAGAGCACAGGGAATAAAGGCATGGCTACCACACCTGGGTATTTTAATTTTCAAATATTCTTTGTTTAACATAAATAAAGAATGTGACACCATTGTCGGGAGTGAATGGGTTGGTGAACGAACCTTATTACCAAGACCAAGGCTAGCAACCAACATTTCCCATGCTTTTCCAGTGTCTGCATTGCATTCTATACAACTTGCTGCAGTTTATCATTTAATCTTCATAATAATCAAACTAAATTAGTCTTGGTGGGGTTTTTTTTGTTTGTTTGTTTTGTTTTGTTTTTTTGAGTTACAGGGATTGACTTACTTGCTGAAGACAAAAAGTCAATTCAGGCTGAGTAGCTCACCCTTACAATGCCCATAATCAGTACGCTGATGTAGGGGTCTGACAAGTCCTAACACAGATTGAAATGCATAGCAAGAGCTTGCCTAACAGCTGAAAATGCGAATAATGATTTAAATGCATGTTTCACAGTAGATCAACAAAGGTGGATTTCTGAACTGGGCTGTATATTACTATAGAAGTTGAGTGTTAGAGATTTCTTTTATTGTTACCATGGCTTGACAATTGACTAAAGGGCCTCCATGTTGTTCTCCACTTGTGCCTCTCTAATGTGGACTGTATCAGGAGCTGTACACAAGTGGTCTGACTAGTTGAAGGAAGAGCCCAAGGAAATAATGACCTCTGTTTTCATAACTTACAGAATGGAAAAGTACGTCTCAAGTGTGCAAGGAGTCAATATTGATATGTTCACCTGGTCCACCCACTTTGAGGAAAGTAGACACTGGCCAGGGAACATTGATCAACTACCTATCTAAATATCTCCTAATTCAGATTCCTGGCAAAATAAACTTTTTGGCAGGGCCTACATTTTATTTTCTAATCATCTTTTCAAATATTGGCCTTCTCTATTTTAACGTCTTGTCTTTACATCTTATTGGCCTACTATGTGACAAACAACTAGAATTCTGTCCTGTAACACTGACTGCTTCCTGTTTCCACCACTGACCTCCATAGAACCTGAGTAAGCTTTTTGGTCACCAAAACACATAAATCTATTTTATAGACTATTATTATTATAGAAAGATACTTGGGCAGTATAAAATCATGAATCAGGCAGCAGAGATGATTCCTTCCAAAGCACATTCCATTTCATACCATTGAGAATATTAGTGGAAACTTTATTTTGAGTGAGAATTTTTTCCTGCAATCTGTTAGACTATATAACATCTAAAATTTTACTAGTTTGCAAAAACAAACATCAATATACTTTTCTCACTCATGTGTTTTTTAGGTCTATCTGGGTTGGTTCATTTGCCAAAGATGGCCTATGCTGAACTCTTGAATGTGGATTGTGGTCAGACTCATTTGTATGTCTTTATTATTTAAGATTTATTAGTTACAAGATCTTTTCATGAGAGATTATAGTAACATCATAGAACAAAGACAAATTATGCAAGCATATTTAAATCATCAGTGGAGTTAATGTTACTGTCTTAAGACCACTGCGAGCCACTCGCCCATACCCAGTGTTAAACAGTATGAGGATGTGCTCCATTACCATAAAATTACAGCGAAGAAAATATAAGTCTGTAAAGCAAGAGTGACACATTAGGAAAACCAGAAAACCTGACCCTGTAGCCCTAGGAAGCCATGTTGCAAACAGCCATGCCTTTCCAAAACAATCAACCAATTTAGCTAGACAGAGAGCTGCCAATGGCCTACATGGCTTGATATAGTATTAGCTCTTCAGTAAAGATAAACAATATCACTTCAAGTATATCACAACTGGAACTGCACATTGAAAAATACCCGAGTGACAGAAGAGGCAAATTGAGGCAACATTTTCAGTCACACACACAGATAGAGCATAGCACAGTACTTGCAAAGTTGGCTCCCGAAATCACACATCTGGGCTTGACCATTAATTGATTAGGCATGCTATCTATAGCAAGTTAATAAACCACCCTCAACTTCAAAAGTCTTCTGCAAAATGGAGAACATCTAAAGGAAGAGATGACTACCTTTGTGAGAGGAATAATAGTCTTCCATAGAAGTCTACTTTCTAGTTCTCGGAAACTGCAAATGTGTGATTCCTCGTATTAAAATGGACTTTGTAAGAAAAAATGCATTTAACTCATCTATCCCATTAAGATAGTGAGGTTAATGGATGTGGGGTGCATTTGCCTGCACAAAATGGGAGGCAGAGGCAAAATGATCACTCATGAGTTGAAGCCAGCACAGCAACATAGAGAGTTTCTTGCCAAACAGGTCTGTGTGACAAGATTCTGCCTCAGAAAAGTGAGATTTTCCTAAATTATTTGGTCTTTAAAATTAAAAAAAAAAACTTCCTATAGCTGGAGAGAAAGATTCTACACAGATGTGACTGATGGCCAGGAGCTCAATGGCGAGGTGTGGACTGCAAAACATCAGATAAGCTTCCTACAACTAAAGCATCCCCTCTGAAAGGCAGGAAGGGAACTGAGGTTCAGTCCTGTAACCACAAAGTGCTAGATTCTGAAAGCATCCTAAAAGAGCATGCATTCAAACCTTATCCCTAAATACCCACTTGATGTGGGATTCCCCTCCCTATGCTGTAAATATCATTGGTTAATAAAGAAACTGGCTTAGGCCTGCTCAAGGCAGAACTTAGGTAGGTGGAGAAAACTAAGCTGAATGCAGAGAAAGAAGGTGGAGTCAATGAGAAGCCATGTAGCCCCACTAGATACAGACCCCGGAACTTTACCTGGTAAGCCACAGCTTCGTGGTGATACACAGATTAATGGAGATGGATTAGTTTAGGATATAAGAGTTAGCCAGAAATACACTTAAGCTATTAGCCAAACAGTATTGCAAATAATATGGCTTCTGTGTGATTATTTCAGGGCTGAGCAGCCAGGAACAAACAAGCGGTCTCCTACAACACCCACTTAGGAAAGACATACCCCAAGCATTGGGATTTTAATCCAGCAAGACACATGCAGTACAGGACTTTACACCTACCGAGCCATGAGGCTAAATGGATGTTTCCTCAAGCCACAGTTTGTGGTCATTTATTTGGCAACCATGGGAAAAGCCATCTCCTGATTGTGTGCTGAGAATCCAAGAATGTCACAAACATACAGTTCTGGGTTTGAGCCCCTGTTAACTATTCTATTGGTATGTATAACTTTTGGCTACATTAAACAACAACAACAACAACTGGCTATGGAACTTTTCAAACTCTCTTGGCATAAAAATATCATTAGCAGAAGTTTTTTGGGTCCCAGCTAATTAGAAGCCATACCTAACAAGCAGTACACTTTGTATTCACAGAGCCTTCTGCTGCCTGGCTACCATGGAAAACAAGTCATGAATCCAGCTCCTATAACTTCTCATTAAGTTCCACCAGATACTGGTCATCAGTAATACCCTGTGTTAACCTTGAAATGCAAATGTTGATACCTCTCGCCAACCCACTGGATAAGATGAAAAGATCTTAAAGGATGCTTGTAAAAATTTAGGATGCTGGACATCTTTACTTTCTGTTTCTTTCTTCTGCGAAAATTTCTTTCTGCCCATAGGATTCCTGTATTTTTCTTTAGCTTCCCTGCCCCAAATGCCCACCCCCATGCTTTAAAGCTTCTGCAAGGAATAATAGATGAAGTTTGAAAAGACGAATTTGGAAAGTCTAGAGTTGGATTCATTTGATCACGGGAAGAAAATAACAGCAATATTGAGTCTGTGGAGGCAAGTTGGAGAGCCAGGGACCCTGTGCAAACTAGGTTATTCTTGCCTTTCAAAAGCAGGTGCATTTCTTCCAAATGATGTGGCATTACTTTCCTCTCCAGCAGATGGGTAATTAAGAAGAAAAAGCGGCGATCGACAGCCGCACGTGGGGAAGAAGACTGAGCTGCTGAGCGGCTGGTGTGCTGTCAATTCTAATCCAGTATTCTGCAACCCTGGCTTTAAAATAAATCACGCTATCATGTGCTTTTAGTGGAAGAAAACCACTATGGTAGAGCAGGCTACCCATGCATGCCTTGTGCCAAATGCCCCCAGTCTGAACTGAAAAATACGGAATGTTTAGCAAATGCTTTACTCGTCTGACCTGGAGATAAAATACCATGATCAAGGCAACTTAGAGGAAGAAGAGTTTGTTGGTGTTTATGGCTCCGGGGGATGAATCCACCATGGCAATCAAGGATAGCAGCGGGCACAGTAGCAGGAGCAGGAAGCTGAGAACTTGCATTCTCTGCCTTAAGTACAAAGCAGCGAGTGTGAACTGGAAGTAATGCAAAGTGTTTAACCTCAAAGCCCACCTAAAAGTGAGATGCCTCCTCCTACCTAAACACCTCCAGACAGTGCTGCCAACGAGGGACCTAGTGTTCAAAGAGCCAAGGCTGGGGAGGACATTTCTCATTTAAAAATAAGGAGGATTTCAGAAACTATCTGCTGCTCTTGGCAGAAGTTACGGAAATTTCCCTCCTCCTTACTTAGCAAACTACAACTGTGGTGAGGGTCCATGATGCCAGGAAGAGATACTAACACACGCCAAGGAAGCCTATAGCCGCCGGATCATCATGGGGCATCTCCCACCAAGGGTTTTGTCAATTACTCTTACCCGAGTTTCTAAGGTTTGAGCTGTGGTCAAACAATTGCCATGGCAACCATTATCTCCAACACTTTATATTCTTTGCTCATTTCTGTTCCACTTTGGCAAAGCGTTAGTGTTTTCATGTTCAATTTGCCTTTTTTTTTAAGCATTCGGGTCTTTTCTCACACACGCAGCCATGCTTAGCATCCGCTGTCGTCACACTGATAGAATTTTTTAATGGCCTGGTATTTGGCTTTTGTTAAATATGAATTAAAATCCACCTGCTCAGAGCTCTGCTTTGATCACCAAAGTTTCCTTCAAAGGAATGGAAGAAGACAGGCGCTCTTGAGGTACCACCACCCTGCTCTTTGTACCTGAGAGCTGGAGAATAGGGCTGGCCTGATCTGGACAACTTTTGAGAACGAAATTGAAAGAAAAAAAGGGTGATTGCCTAACTAGATTCCAGGAGCCCTTTCTCTAATCAAAGTCCAAGCCTCATGGATCACTGCTCTTTCTAGCCCTGGACCTGTCTATCACTTTCATATATAAAAGTACAACATGCTGAGACAGGCTCCTTTCAAGGCCTTTCATACCAACTTTCCTGTGCCTTTATGAAAAATAATTACTCCTTCTTCTAATCCTTTACCCTACCAAAAAGTTGTTGCAGTCTTTGGTGCTATGATTAGAGCCTGAAAGAAGAAAAGGACAGCCCTGTTCCTTATAGAGGAACAATGGTTTCTCTGTATGCCTTGTTCCTCTGATGGGCAGAGACAGGGACATCAGTTCTGTTACCAGCGGCTGTGACATAGACTATGTGCTGGGGTCTTCTGCACCAAGAGATCAACCACCATTGGCACAGGCTAACTGCAGTACCCCGTGCTGCATCAAATTGAATCCATCACCATTTTTACATGGTGGGAGAGGCAATTTAGAAAGATTGAATAGCCTGGCCAGCTCTCAGAAGCTAAGTGGAAAGGCTGACGCTTTTCCATAAGGGTGACGTGTTGTTGCAAGTTGTTCTGAACAGCAGCGTCGTTAAGAACCACCAGGCATGCAAACCTGTTCAAACTCAGATGGCTGGGAGGTAGAATCCTATCTATCTGCATTCTAGCTTCTGGTCTAGAAGGGTTGTGCCCTGGAAATGTATAGATTTCTGCTGCTGGTCAGGGCTCCACATGTTCAGGATTCCTGCTTTAACCCACATTTTATTCAAGTGGCTAATTCAAGTGAAACAAGGGTCCCAGACACTTTCTGGGTTTGCCTTCATCCTGTTGAGTGAGATGGCAGAGTGGGAAGCATGCAGACCCTCCTAGAATAGACACTCCCCACAGTCAGGGAGCACCAATGAGAACACAGTTTATCCAAGAAGGGTAACTATGAGTAAGGAGTAGCATTTCCCAGACTTATCCCCTGGCCCAGATACCTGTGTATAAATGTCTAAATTCTGCAGGAAAGAGGAAGAGGAAATAAAATTTTCAAGAGGAAATGAGAGGCAGACGCTTAGGCGGGTGAGGAAGTTTGCATATGAGTGTGTATCACACGGCACATCGGGATGGCACACTGAGGCCCTAGTTTAAGAGATACCTCTTGAACGTGAATGACCAGGACTGAGGGGCAGGAGTGTGCATTTCGAGTCAAACAAACGCAGCAAAAAGCAGAGCTAGCTTGGAATTAATCTCCTGATGTAAGAGAAGCTGTCCCCAAGTTGATATCAAAGACAGGAAGGGCAAGTTTGTCATGAAACTCATATCTTGACTGCACGGTGGCCACTTCCATCCCTTTAACAATTTCTGGTTCCTTCTACCTACAATTTCCTTTGCAGATTCCTACTCCTTCCATGGGTGATGATTCCAGCCATGAAATTAATGTTGACCATGAGTGCAGGCTTAATTAGGACTACTTTGTGTTCCCCCTGTCTAATGACAATGCATTAGCATCCTGTTTTAACTAAAGCCTTAGAAGCATGTTTACTCCAGGGATGCCTCTCACTCCATGGCTTCAGTGCAGGTCTCTCTGGATTGTGAACAAGATGGAACAAAGTTTTCCTCGTTTGTCCCAGTGTCTGGAAGTCTTGATTTTTGTCCTGTTTTATTATGTGATACATGAAGGTACTATCCAAACTAGGTGCTGCAGTGATGGCTCTGGTTAAGAACGCTGGCTGCTCCTCCAGGGGACCTGGGTTCGGGTCCCAGCTTTCACGTGGCAGTTCACAACTGCCTGTAGATCCAGTACCCGGGCACCTGATAACTTCTTTTGGCCTCCACAGGTACTGTATGCACATGGTGAACATTGCATACATGCAGCAAAGTATTCACACAAATAAAAATAAAATAATAAATATTTGAAAGTACTAGCTAGTGTAGTGAGGAGGCTGCTTGCTTGTTTCCCACCCTCCCAGACTCCCAAAATAACCACACAGAAACTGTATTCATTACATCACTATTTGGCCCATTACTTCTAGCTTCTTATTAGATAACTCTCACATCTTAAACTAACCCATTTATATTCATCTGTGTATCGCCACGTGGCTGTGACTTACCAGGTAAAGTTCTGGCTTCTGCCTCTGGCAGGGCTACATGGCTTCTCCTTGACTCTGCCTTCTTTCTCCCAGTATTCAGTTTAGTTTTCCCTACCTACCTCTTTTCTGTCCTGCTCTGCTATAGGCTCAAAGCAGTTTCTTTATTAACCAATGGTATTCACAGCATACAGAGGGGAATCCCATATCAATCTAGCTTAAGAGATCATGAGTAATATGAAAAGGAAACAGAATGTTGACCGAATTTGTAGACAGATACAATTCTGCATCTGTCAGTCACTAACTTACTAAGGTGCTAGGGGTCTTCCATCAGTTATTGACTTACTAAGGGGCCTGGGGTACTGGCTAGCCAATCAGAGCCTTTCTTCCTACATTCATAAAATGTGAGGAATTCCCTTGTAATGTAAATGAAGGCATTAAGAGACCTTCAGAGAGCTCAATTGTTCATGATACCAACACAATTGTAGTTTTTATTGATTTAATGCTTGCTTTTTGAGAATTAAACAAACTAAAGGGATTGTTTTGAAGATCTACAGTTCTTAATAGAAAACTACTTTCTCATTCTAAATATATCTACTGTAATATTAATTTGTATTTCTGATATGCCTTTAACTCTGGAGAAATGCAGTTGTTCTCAGCAATGGGGGAATCATTAGAACCTAGGAAACTCTGTCCATTGCATAGGGAGCCAGGACCCATTGCCACATCAGCAGGATTTGCTTTGCACACAGCTCACAACTTCAGGGGGCTTAACAGATGAAGCTCAAGGGTAGAAACGCACTTAACGTGTTCTCAAACAAACTTTGATTAAGAAGGCTAAGAGGTGTATTGAAATGGTTGGGGGGTGGTAATTGATACAAATTAAACTAAGCTTTCCGTCAATACTGTAATTACCAGGGCAATGAGCAGTAAAAAACAGAATATCTCTTGGTAAATATGAATTCTAGTTGACTTTTATGCTGTACCTCAGTGCTCAGTACTACATGGATTCTAGTGTCAGGCGAGCTGTAGACAGAGGTCTGTCCTGTGTATGTTAACTTTATGAACTGAAAATTTACACTTTTTTTTTTCAAATTATTTTCATTCTCAGTGTTTTGGGTGAAACAGAGTACGGGCCATTGGTGGAAATTTTGGACCTACATTGTTAAAAATTTTAAACAAACAACAATAATGAAAACTTCTGTTATATCATTAGTGTTTTTCTATAACCATGGTCAGTTCAGTTGAGACAAATGTTAAAAATTTTCATTGGTCATACTTGCTTCACATTCTTATGATTTTTAATTTTTCATAATATATTCTGTCCACTAACATTTCTTTGCTTGTTTCCATTGGCCTTTGGAGTATTTGTGGGATTTCTTTGTTAGTTTGTGTCGTGTTCATATATATTAAGGCATGAAACATTTTACATAGGCTATGGCTTAACTCCGCCAATAAAGCTTTTCGTGAGAAGGGATTTTTCTACTGCTTGATCCATACGTGGATCATGTAAATAATACCTGATTAGGAGCTTTGTGAGATGTCGAGACTCTTCTTGTGGAAGGCCATCACAGGGACTCAGATGGATGAGAACTTGACCTGGTTACTAACAGCCACCATACTGGAAAGTCCCTGCTTAGCTAGTCCCGTGTCTTGCTCTTTGTTTAAAACTAACGTTCATTGCAGGACCAGGAAGACAGAAAAGATGGGCCCTTGAGCCCTGTCTTCCTCTTTCCAACGTGGCCACACTGAATATGTTTTTCTTATCACCATCATTTGTTTCTCTAAATAGATTTATAAAAGACAGTTGGCTAAATACATCTTGTTAGGGCTGTTAGGGCTGCCAGAGCCCATGCCTTTATCCTAACAGCTCCTAACATGCTCCCTGTGGTGTGGGTATTTTGTGATTTAAATGGTTTTGGGCACAGAGATTGTTCCTCACTGTCTACACCTGGCTTCAGGACAACTAGAGTTCCACTGATGGCTATAGTGTGAGAACCTGATAAGGGAGATTTGTGTGGTTTGGTCTCAATCAGCTCTATAAGAAGGGGAACTAGGAGCCTCTATCCAGTGCCTCAAACCTGAGTCAAGCTACCACACCAGTCTACCAAATGATGTTTATGTCATTTGCATACGTCAATTATGGGCAATACTATAATCGCTGCAGGATTTAATGCCTCTTTGATAGGCTGCATTTCCATTGGATGATTTAGCATATACACTGGTGTTCTTTGATTTATGATAGGATTGCAATCCTACAAACCCATAGTAATGTTTAAAGATTGTAAATCAAAACCTAAGTAATCTAGCACCATAACAGCAGACTATCTTCTCTCTGCACTCAGGGTAGCCTGACTCACCAAGAGCAGCGGCAGCAATTAGCACTGTCCCAGTGACAAACAACCCAGAAAAGGGGTAAGATTCAGGATAGTTTCTACTACAAGCCAATTGCTTTTTACACTGTTATAAAATCAAAACAGTTAAACTGAACATCATAACTGAGGAACCATTTGCACTCAGAAATGACATTACTGGATGATATGGCAATTCAATTTTAGCTTTCTGAGGAATTGTCATTTTTTTTTTAGGGCCACACCCATTACATCCCACCAATGCGTCCCAGGGCTGTCCTTTCTCAAGATCCTTACTAATATCCATTATCACTTTTTTCTGTCCTAACAGTCTTCCTAATATGTGTGAGGCTTAGAATGCTTGTATTTTCATGAAAGGATTAAAAGGATGACATATAAATCTATAAGGATATAGTTGTCCCTAGAAATCTAAATGTTGAGTGAAAATATCTGGGCCTGGAAAAACAAATATTATATACTATCACCTAGGGGCCTGTGGACAGAAGGAGAGCTGGTGTCAGGAGTTAAAAAGCCCATGTGAAGGATGAAAAATTCCAGAGTATTAACATGGATCATAATACTGTATTATACTGTTGAAATTTGCTGAGATAGTTGATCTTAATTGTTCTTATCAATCCCCTCAAAGCCGTGGTGCAGTTGATATGGGATGGCCTGTATGGCAGTTTGATTATGGTAATCAGCACACAGTGAGCCTACATCAAAACTTCACAATGTATACCTTAAAAACGCACAACTTTCATTGGCAAAGCATACTGTAATAGAGCTGTCTGCACCAAAGCGACAGAGTAAAGCATTGTAGGACGTCGGGAGTTATTCAATATATTTGTTGAATGCACTGCTTAATGCAGAGTGCAATTCATGATGCAGATTGAAATTGAAAAGTTTTCGTGTTTTATGTACTCAAACCCTTCCGTTTTCATGTGGAAACACAGCTCTGTAAACAGGAAGGAACTTGAGAATAAATTGTGCAGAACTTTTCTAGGTTCTTATTTCTCACACTCAGGTGCTCTTGGATCCATTTCTTCAGACACAGTAATTGAAAAAATTAGAATAATTTTCCAAAAAGTCTTTTAAAGTGTTGTTTTGAGTTGCCATCAAATTATAAGTCACTTACAGGGAATTATTATTTGATGGTAGTTAACCTTGTTAACTTCACAGATGCGTCTGCGTTGGTTCGTTGCTGTAAGACAACCACACTGAAAAGTGCCGCGAGAAACAACCGCAATGCATTGTCCCGCGTAACGGTGGGTTGGACAGAAGCACTGAGGGGTCCCTCTGCTCCACCCACTGGGTCCGAGGCTTTCTCTTGGACAGCAGTGAACAGACAGCGCTCTGGAATTGCTGTGAAGACATTTCCTGGAGGGAACCCGAAAACCTCACAACCCTTGCGGGAACATTACAAAAGCTCACAGGAAATTTTGAAGCCTCGTGGGGCCCTCCGGCGACATTACCTACATAAATAGGATTCCTAGCAGAGAGGATACTTTGGTGATGTCTGCAAGCTGCAAAGAGAATCCTAGGGAGGCCACTTTCATGACTCATCATGCATGTTAGAGTGGGCTCCTCTGTGATGCCATTGCCAGAGATGCCCGTGCTCCTCTATTTAAATTCCAGTAAGCTCAAAGGTTCACCAAGCTAGATTTGGGTAGAATTTGTTTGATCTCCTTAATAAAATATTTGCGCTGAACATTCCAAATTGATTTTCTCCTGGAATCTGTTCATTCTCCTCATTCCCCAGGGACATTTGCCTTCATGTGTTTACCAACAAGATACCCACAGCAGGCTTGCAAGTGTATACACTTCAATGTAAAGAATCCCATGCCTCTGTCAAGCTCACTGCTAAAGCATTGACCAAATTATTTCATACAACGATAACTTGGAGTTGAAGATGATGGGCAGAGAAAGATTTTAGAGGGAAGAATACCAACTTCTTGTTAGAAATGAACGGGGTGAAACAGGAGGACAGTATGGTCATTGATCATCTTTATTACAGAAGCAGGCTCAGCCTCAGTTTATGTACTAGCTAATTTTGTTGGTATGATGAAACACCTTAACTCTCATTGCATTTCAAACATGTAACCCTATATCACAGATAAGTGTAGCCCTCACTCCTCAACAAAGAAACTGCCCCTTTCAAGACAGAAACTATTACAGAAAGGTACAATTAATCAAAATGCTGAGAAGAAATGGTCATTCAGTACCCAGCTCCATCACAACCTGCACCTAAGACTCAGGGAATATTGTGGAAGAGCAGCTGGGAGAACTGTAAGGGTCAGAGGACCAGGACACACTCAGCACAGCAGCACAATAGGACACAGTATTACTACCATTACAACTCAAGATGGGAAGCAGTACAAAGCAAATTGCATAACCATCTGTAGCAGATCTGAAATCAATTAAGCATCTTCTGCTCACTTCTGTTACAGATAAGGATATAATTATATAATTGGGACCCAATTTATTCTTTGTGAGAAATAGTTACTTATTTTTTTCTCTCTGTCTCCTTTGATGACTTATAGATGTCACAAAGGATAGCATAGCAAGTAAACATGGAAATCATGTGACCCACATTTTCTGTCCCCAGTGTCCTCATTCTGCACGGTCCCCACATCTTCTCCTGGAGTATGTGAACTCCCTTCTAACTGTTCATATACATCAGTTTCTCATCCACATGTAACAGCATTTTACTGTTAACTGTGAGGCCCTGAACATTATCTAACCATGATCTCAAATCACAAATAGTAGATGGCAACTTTCCATTAAATATAATATAGTCACCATTCCTTCCATCTTCTTATTGGGGGATGGTATACCAGCAACAAACTTTCAGTAAATACAGTTTGCCAACCAGGAGCTTAGATTGGAAAGTGTAGAGAAGTTTCCAGAGTCTGTTTCTGCAGAACAGAATGCTCTGTAGGAAAGAAAGCAAAAGACTTTCATGGAAACTAAATGGTTGCATTACAGGGAGATGCAAACAGTTGTGAAAAGAATACAGAAAACTTCCAGCTGTGCAGAACAGCGGGAAAATAAACATAAAAAGTTGGGGGTTTCTTTTTAAAATGTATTTATATCAGCACACGAGGAAAGAGAAGGGGATTGGAATTGAGAGGCAGGAGATGCCTTTTAAGGGGATTACTGTTTGCTTAGAAGGCAGCAAACCGCCCTATTAGTTGACAAGAATCCTGGCCTCTGAAATTCTGATTTGACAAAAATTCCTTTCCTTTAAAAACTCCCCAAGACTTGTGATCAACTCCAGCAGCAACAGAGGAAGAAAGGAAGATTTTCCTAGACTAGGACTGAAAAGAAGACACACAGTCCACAGAGAACCCCTCAGAAGCCATCCATTTTCCACCACAATGGGCATGGATTGGATTTACAACTCTAAGATGCACCTGAAGGGCTTGGGTGCTTGCATCAACCTAAGGACAAAGACCAAATAAATGTACTTCAAAATCATGATGCAAAACAGAAATCAGATTTTGCTTTTCATGGAGCCTTTAATTTGTGTGAATGGAAAGTTTATAGTGTGTGTTTTGTATGTACTTGTTTATATGGTCACGCAAATGTATGCTACATGTTTTTATCTGTGTCAGGATGGCTGCACAGAAAAGTCAGACATTAAGTCTGATCCACAAAAGGAGAGAAAACATGTACAAAATTAAGAAATGTACAAAATTGAATAATATAAGCTGAAAAACATTTTTATGAATGGTTTACTTTTCCATTACATATTGGCATGCTCCTAATTTAATGAGCTAAAGTGGTCTTCAATATCTTTAAAATATTTTTTTAAATATTCTAAAATAACCTTTCTCTAATTAGCTATTTGAAAAATAAGGTACTAGTTAATCATACTTATTATTCATGTGCTGTGGGAGCTCCTTCCACTCCTTCAGCCAACAGCCTTTAAGATTCCAGCCTTGCTAGAGTCTCTGGCCACGTGCTGGTCAATAATAATTATTACGCCTACTCCAATTTGTTGTAATTACTTTATGACAGGTAAGATCTGAAAAACTACAAAAAATGAATAACATCCAGGAGTTCAATAATTATTTTGCATATATTATGGGAGGTATGTATAAGACATATTCTTTTTTCCTTCCTATTATTTGATTCTAGGAATTAGCTTTGTTTTCGATATTATCTCATTTAAAATGGTTCAATACTGCAGAGAGGTATAGCATCAAATTGACAAAATTATCTGAAAGAATTTGTGTTGTTGAATCTAACTGTCAGAATCTGTTGAAAAGTTATGATATGTACAAGGATGAGACATTATCTATTGGCTGCTTGGTCATTCTGGCCGCTTGGCCTGAAATAACCACACAGAAACCATATTATTTAAATCAGGGCTTGGCCCATTATCTCTAGCTTCTAATTGGCTGACTTTTACATCTTAATTTAACCAACCTCCATTAACCTGTGCATCACCATGAGGTCATAGCCTACTAGCAAAGTTTCAGTATGTCTGTCTTCAGTGGAGGCTCCATGGCTTCTAGTTGACTCCACGTCCTTTTTCCTAGCATTTAGTTTAGTTTTCTCTGACTAGCTCTACTCCCCTATAGCTCTACTGTAGCCCCAAAGCAGTTTTTTTTAAATCCATTAATGGTAATCACAGCATATTGAGGGGAATCCTACATCACCTCCCCTTTTCTGTTTGAATAAAAAAAAGTTTTCTGTTTGCATATAGCAAAACAGGTATCAAGAAATAATTAAAGTTACAATATTTATAGCTATTTTATCTTGTATCATAACTAAGGAAAACTATAGCTATCAATTCTTCAACTCCATCAAACACTCCAAAAGGATATAATATTACCTAAGTAAACAGGAAGTGTGCATTGTAAGCAACTTCCAAAACTCGAGAAACGATAGAGACAACTTGCTGCCTGGACAGTCACCCAAAATTCTTTGTACTGTTGGGGCATCCATCTTCAGCCTATAGACCCATAATATCCAACATACTTTTCCATGAAACAGAAAATTCCAAAGAGAGTTCTGCCTATATGGGCAGTTTGTCAGTCACTTTCTTCTGTGTCCTGCAGAATTTCCAGCAGACTCTTTCTATTCTTTCATGAAGCAGGAACCCCAAAGGACCATCTCACCTTTAGGCAAGTTCAGCAGTCATTTCTCTGTGGATCCTGCATGTCCAGTTCATCAAGTAGTCCAGGCAAGAGCAGTTTCTTGCCCAAATGGCTAACCAACTCCATAAGGAGCCTCTTCAACGCCCATCTTCCTCTTGAAGTAATTGGTGCTGCCAGGAGCAGATGTGTCTCACTGGCATGAAAAGTCCTAAGTTCTTAAAACATTTTAAATTCCATATTCTTTAGGCTTTGAAAGGTTTAAAGAATCCCTATCCATCTGAAATGCATCTCTGTACCTCTAGAAAATCTATCATGACTACAGGCTTGAGTATTAAAGATTACTCTTTGTTAACCTATATTTCTTAATTATACATTACATTTTTAAGTGAGCTACACAAACACAATACCTTAATCAAGATCAGAAATACATATACATAGTATAATAAAATTGACCTTAAATTTGTATCAATAAACCAAGATCCATACCCATGCAAATCTCTACTTTAAATCTCCCACTTTAAATCTAAAGAAACATTTACAAACAATATTTGGGAATATGGGTGTAGTTCTTCTCCCAACTGCTTCCTGCTGTTTGTTGGGGGAAGTAATTATTTAAGAGGTGTTTAAAGCAACCTTTCAGGGGTCTTGGCTCATTAGACCACACTAGCATGGAATGAATCCACAGGTTCTCATCCTCTGTGGAAACAAAAAAAGAACCTCTTTTCCAAAGCTAAATATCCTTAGACTCAAATTCTGAAGTTAAGATATCTTAATAGTATATATGTTGGTTATTTAGCTTGGCAACCCATACAATGAAATGTCTCTGTACTTAGCTCCTTCACAGTCAAAAAATTCAAAGAAAACACAATAATAAACCAGACTCTACTTGCATATTCTTTCTTTACTTGGCTTTTCTTACTCTATTACTTTTTAATATTTATTTTGTTGTCTTTACTCTTTTTAATCTATGGCTGTCTGTACTCTGTCTCTTTGAAGACTTCACCCCTTTTTTTTAAACCATTTACTTCTTTTCCAACTCTCTACACTCTTTTTCTTCTCTTTCCCAAGGCTACACACATTTATCCAACAATGTAACCCATTTAGAGGTCTTTTACACCTGGATTTGTTTTATTATGTATCTGTAATTATTTTCTGTCCAGGAGCACTTCTTAAAATGGTAAGCCCTTCTTATAAACTAGAGCTGTGGCATTATTAGGGTATATATGGTACTTCCTGCTTGCTTCTCACAGTTCAACAGAGTGGAAGTCCATTCACTGCCTCTGCAAGCTGAGCACATTGCCCCAGTTCCAAATATGCATACAGTCTATGTTGAGTCATTAAGCAGTTTGTAATACACTGCTGACAAAACCAATTTAAACGCTTAGTTTCCTGAAAGAGCCAGAGGTTGCTTTGGTAGCATGGTCCCGAGAGCTGGCATTTCAAAGCCACATGGCTTTATTATTATTATTATTATTTAAATCGATGTTTGGCCCATTAGCTCTAGTTTCTTATTGGCTAACTCTTACATCTTAATTTAACCAATCTCCATTAACCTGTGTATCACCATGAGGTCGTGACTTCCCAGCAAATTTTCAGCATGTCTGTCTCTGGCAGAGGTTCTTTCTGATTCTGCCTCCTTTCTCCCAGCATTCAGTTTAATTTTCTTTGCCTAGGTCTGTTCCCCTATAGCTCTTCTGTAGGCCCAAAGCAGTTTCTTTATTCATTATTGGTAATCACATCATACAGAGGAAAATCCCACATCCTTTATCTTTATTGAACAAGTTGGAATCCTCAGTGAGGACATTAGAACAGAACACTGGATAAGAGGTTCAGACTTTAAAAAAGGCAGTTGTAAAAAGATTTGAAAATTTTGAGGAAATATATTGAAATTGATGAGTAAGGACAGAAGGTACAATAGGATTTAGCATCATGAGTACATGCCAGACTTTTAGATGACTTACACAGAGTTTCAACTGCATATCTGGTAATTCTTCATAAAGACACTCTAGCATACAGTACCCTAAAGTAGTCAAAGAATATGCATGGGAACCAATCTGTATGAGCGATCTAAAAGAAAAAAAAACATGCAATAACTTCTTATGGGCTACATTCACCATTTGTCAGGGAAATGGTAAAATGTGGACTTTAAGCACTAAGGCTACTCCATTCAATTGGCTTCAATTAATCTCAGCAGGTCCTAGAAAACTGACCAGTTGGAAGTGTTATTGGAGAGAAAAGGCAAAATTTTTAGAGCAACAGGGGAAAGCAAAAGGAATTTAGACTTCCCAAGATCAAATTTTTGGCAAGGGTCATTACTCTGATCCTCAGGAACAGGCTTGCCACGACAAATGTACCTTGTCCCTATGTAGCAGAGCAGCCTTAAATGCTTGGGACAGGATTCAGGAACTAGGAAAGAGGGATGAGTCTTTAGATAATAGAGATTATATTCTGCATAGATAGGTAACCTTAAACCACTTCAAAGATCTGTAGAACATGGCATTTAAGTAACTTAGGATTCTGGACATGAGACATGATTGCTCCCGGCAGCACCAATATATTCCTGAGAGAGTGCTGAGCACCACAGACACTCCACTTGGAGTTTGTCTTCTTGGCATGACTGGCCTTTGGGCAAGAAACTGCCCATGCCTTGACCACTGACAAAGTACCCAATGTCTAGACTGGACAAGCAGGATACAAGAAAAAAGACTGTCAAATCTTGCCAAGACAGGGTAAGATGGTTCTAAAAAAATTTCCTGCCTCTGAAAATGGTCTGTCAGTTACTCTAGGCCTTAGTCAAAGTTGGTTGCTTCAACATTACAATTGAGACTTTGGTAGATTGCTCAGGCAGCCAGTTGTCTCTATCATCTACGCACATTTTGGAAATTGCTTGATTGCACTTCTTACCTACTCAAGTAATCTTATCTCCCTTCTCAGACCTTCGATGGGGTTGAAAATTAGGTAGTCATAGTACCATCCTCTTATGATCTAGCCAAGCCATTTCCAATACAAGACTTAGACTTCTTAGGATAGAATGTTTATTACAACATTTAGCTTACATTTCTTGCTTAATATTGTTTATGCTGGTTGTAATTTGAATCTTATATTTGATATCTCTTCCTAGTGGATACAGTTTTGTATTGGGTTTTGAACTCTTATTTAAACAAAAGGAGGAGATGCTGTGAGAACTCTTTCCACTTCTTCAGCCAAAAGCCTTTAAGAAACCAGCCCACTTGGGCATGGTCTCTTATACTATAAAGGCAGCTGCTAAGTCTGTGTTCTCTCTCTCTTTCTTCCAGCTCTCACTTCCCAATGCTAGGCTCCCTTCCCACTCCTCACTCATGTAGAGGATTGTGGTCTAGGACAGTGATCTGTAATTCTTCCCTACATAAATAACCCTTTATTATACATAATTCTGAACTAGTGTGGGATTATTTTTTATCTTCTGCCATCATCCATGTGCCCTAAAAGGAGATGAAAACTGTATTAAAAACACTATCTTATATTTTTTTCATTTATATACTAAAAACTGGGATTGTTTTTGAGAGATGACAAGGTGGCTCAGTGGGTAAAATGCTGAACACCAAGCCCAAGTACCTGAGTTCAGTCCTTGAGCCCCACACAGTAAAAGGATAAAAACCAGTGTGGAGCACAAAGAAACACAAGCCTGTATGAGCGCATACTCGCACTCAAATGCATAATAAATAAATTGGAAAAGAAAAATACTTAGTTATTTGAGAAAGCTGCTGCAAATATGCAAAATATTTGTAACTCAAGCTCTTAATTTGATTAAATAATTAACTCATTAAACCCATGATAGTCTCTCTCCTCCATATTTGTTTGGGATGGAGAAATATTTTTAGAGAGTTGAGTATAGTCAGTACACCCCTTTGGAAGGGTGAGCTGTTCATACGGTGATTAAAATTTCAAATGCCCACTTCTTATCATTCAATGATTCACTGCTTAAAATTATTAATTACAGTATTGTTTTGACAGCAAATATAATTTTTTAGATAGAATATTTATCATCAAAAGGTACCTGAAATAGAGTTTATATTCCTAACACCTTACTGGAATTTTAAGAAGTAAGTATATTTATGTGAGAATATCTTAAGTAAAAAAAGAAAAGTTTGAGCCGGGCGGTGGTGGCGCACGCCTTTAATCCCAGCACTCGGGAGGCAGAGGCAGGCGGATCTCTGTGAGTTCGAGGCCAGCCTGGTCTACAAGAGCTAGTTCCAGGACAGGCACCAAAGCTACAGAGAAACCCTGTCTCAAAAAACCAAAAAAAAAAAAAAAGTTTGAAATAATATATGATCTGAGCCTAGTTATACATATTAAAAAGTAATGGAATATAGACTTATAAAAACACATGTGATGCCACATAGTTCTGAGACTTTTGCCCTGAAATTAATCTCAAACAACTTTTTTCAGGGCTTCCCCATAGGGAAGGCTGGAAGAAGGAAGAATCAGAAGAACTGTAGAACTGTTTTCACTTTTTTTTTTATTTCAGAGACCATTTCTCTATTTTATTTCTATCCTTTTACTTGCTTTGTGTTTAATCTAATAGATATAGACAGTTGAAAACTTAAAATCAATATAACTATAGAAAAAGCTGAGCCAACATATATGGCTTTAATGACTGTATATGAATATATATATATATATATATTTCTATTATTTTCTTTTTTTTTAATTTATTTATTTATTTATTAAAGATTTCTGTCTGTTCCCTGCCACCGCCTCCCATTTGCCTCCCCCTCCCCCAGTTATGCCCCCCCTCCCTCGTCAGCCCAAAGAGCAATCAGGGTTCCCTGCCCTGTGGGAAGTCCAAGGACCACCCACCTCCATTCAGGTCTAGTAAGGTGAGCATCCAAACTGCCTAGATTTTCTACGTTCCAAATTACACAGATACATGTATGTTTGTGTGTGGATTTATGCATATAAACAGAGATACCTGAGAAAACCGGAAGAGAGCTGAGGTTACAGTTGGTTGTAAGCCACCAGATTTGGGGGCTAGGAACAGAAAATTAGGTCTTCTGCAAGAACAGAACATGCTCTTCCCTGCTGATTCATCTGGCCAGTCACATGAATACATGTTTTTATCTGTATAAGTATCTGAACAATACATGTATACGTATATGGTTATACACACATATCTGTATGAACAACATTTGCAAGCTTATCACTCTCCCTGGAGGATGTGTGGTTGTCTAAAATAACACAGTGACTATCATTGGATCTATCCCCAGTTCATGTTTAATTCAATTCTTCTCCCTTTGTATAATTTGCTGTTTTGAGGTTTTCTTTCAACTCAAAACAAGGCTAAACTCTGCACAGAAAGAAGTAGCTGGACAAATGTACTAAGTGTTAAAAGATTATGGAAATTAATTATTGTCACCCCCACACTTTATTAGTGGGGACAGTTTCTCGCTTGAAGGCACACAGTGCATGGGATTTATGGTACACAATCCTGTTTTGCAGACAGAGAGCATCTTAGATTATATCCTTTTCAATTCATTGAAGTATAATGGATAATAAATTATAGAGTTTAATTAAAGCCCTTTTATCAGATGCGCATTTACCCATGACATGGTTATGCGCTGTCGGGGTTTCTGTAGAGGGCTGCAATTCCATTTCTCTTCATCATTTTACCCACAGACTCTTTGAATTGCATTTCAGATTAGATGTATTTCCACAAAGCCATACTATAAACCTGCCAAACATTTATGGTGACCCCTTTACTAAACTCATTTAAAAATCCCTCTCTTGTGTTTGCTTTTTAAAAAGTCATCCTTTGCTCTTGTTTTTGCATGGAAAGATGAACACTACACACAGAATTTAAGGTAGTTAGAATAGAGGGACCTGGCTTGAATCCCAGGTCCACATTTAGAATTGCTTCTCTTCCTAGAATCTTGGCTGCTGTTCTCCACTGTAGCTTAAATCTAGTAACTGTTTTGAACATAGAATGTGAAATGGCACATTGCCTGAAGTTCTTAAACTGTGGGTCACAAGCTCATTGGGATCCAAATGACTCTTTCATGGGGATCACCTAAGACCGTCAGAAAACACAGACATATACATTAGGATTCATAGCAGTAGTAAATTTACCATTATGAAATAGCAATGGAATAATTTATGATTGGGGTAGCCACAGCATGAGGAATTGTATTAAAGGGTCACAGAATTAGGAAGATTGAGAACCACAGTGTCAAGGGGTAGACTTGATAAAACTCACGATGATTTTAACAAAATTTTACTTAATGTCTTGAAATGTTTTTCCCTTTTGGAGTTTTGAAGATATTATGATACACATGTGATGATGTAAGTCACAATACAACCCCACACCAGTTCAGAATTATGGATAATAAAAGGGTTATTTATTTAAGGGAAAAACAGATATACACCTTTTAATGCTAACACCTCAGGTTGAGAAAGCAGAAATTTTTCTACATTACTAAGGTTTTGGTGTCAAAATTTAATGTCTTTATGAGACATGCACATTAAGGGCTGTGGCTTCCCTTCAACACTAACATCATTCTAAATTGCTGTGATTTGAAGACATTGTTGGATTCTGCTCCTGATGGATGTGACACAGGAAAGAAAAAGGCATTCATGGGTCAAAGTGCGCGAAACCTACAAGATGCCAGAAACAAATATTTTCCTAAAGATTTTTCTCAGAGACAGAAATATGACTAAACTAATACTACAAAAAGGCTGTTGAATCCTTTGTTTAAAAAAATGTGCTTTTCTGAAAATGAAGGTATTGCTCAGTGGTTAATATTGCTTTCTGCTCTTTAAGGAGGACCCACGCTTGTTCTCAGAAGCCATGTCAGGAGGCTCATGATCACCTGTAACTCTAGCTCCATGGGATCTGACAACCATCTGTAGCATCCCAAGTCCCCCGACACACATGCTTGTGTGTGCACGCATGTGCATGTATATCCATATGCACCCACATACACATATACACACAACATGAACAAAGCTTCAATAATGTGATTTTTTTCTTATTAGCACATTCAGATCTCTCCTATCCATCCCCTGTGGTTTGGGAAGGAAATTTATTTAGCAATCCCAACTCTTTAGATCTTCATGGACAAAATAAAGTTCAGTATTTGGCTAAAATACCGCAGGCTGAACCTGCAGCTCCAACCAGGGTCATAAAGTCAGACATTAGGCGCTGCTGACTTCCCAGCTACCCAAGTGCACTTGGTTCGTGCCAATTCCTTCTTCACAGGAAAGTTGATTCTGGATTCTTTGCCCTTATTTAAACCCTTGACCATGAGACAAAAGACAGGTTGGCCATCACATCCCTGACTTTGCATCTGTGAGGAGAGAAAGGCGAAGCCTCCAGAGGACGGTATGAATCAGCAACCACAGAGCCCAGGGAATCATCTCCCTTCAATGTTGCAGCCACAGAAAGGCTGCATATTTTCTTGACATCTGTTAGAGAGGGGTAGAGAGAAAGCACAGACAGATTCTCCTGCACTAATTCATGCAGCCAATGCTTTATCAAAGTATGTTTGAGGGCCAGAGTCCAGACTCTTAAGAGAATTTTTGTATCATCCTGATTTCTTTTTTTTTTTTGGTTTTTCGAGACAGGGTTTCTCTGTAGCTTTGGTGCCTGTCCTGGAACTAGCTCTTGTAGACCAGGCTGGCCTCGAACTCACAGAGATCCGCCTGCCTCTGCCTCCCGAGTGCTGGGATTAAAGGCGTGCGCCACCACGGCCCGGCTCATCCTGATTTCTTAAGATAACAATGGTAAAGGGAGGTCAATGTTCCCTGGGAACATGGGCCACCACTGCTTTCTACCTGCTCAGCAAGCATACATTGTGTGATTCTGGTACACAGTCCATGAGCAAGGTGTTAGAGGATAAAACAAACAAACAAATCCCTGGCCAGGCCTTCTATATGTATAGTTTTTCTTCCTCCATTCTGCTTCTTGGCTTTGTTTCCCCAATCCCCAATCTCCTTTTGTTTTAACTTCCTTCTTTCCCTGTGTCGTGAACACTGGGGGGGGGGGGTATGTGGAGTGAATGAAGATTTGACATGCTGAAATTCCAATTTCAGTGATTATGATTTGGGGATAGCTTTAACCACCCATGTTTTCAAGACCTTCCTCTTGTTGCTATTTGCTTTACAATTTCTGGTGGATCAGATTGTTCTGAAAGTAAGAACACAGGATGTCTAGGTCCTTGACATTGAAAGTATATGGTAGCCTTGCCTTGATTTGTCTTTAATGCTAGAGATGAATGAGACTCAGCTATTTATCTGTAGAATTCTTATATACGGGACTAGTTCTCATCAGCTGAGGACCTGTCTCTACACCATCCATAACTACACATTGGAAGGGATCATCAGCTATGAGCATGTTCATTGTGTACTGTGACTGCGATGTAAAACCTCCCCTTCCCAGAATGCAGATTCCTCTGACCTATGACTTGTTACCCTTCTTTGTCTGTACAATGAGCTTCATCCATTTCTGTTCTACAACTGGGATCTCTTTCTATTTTCAGGTCATGAAATTGAAGGTTAGGGAAGTTCTGCCTGACAAGATCATGGAGGTCCCTTAGCCTCACAGGGATTAACACTGCCACAGAACAGAACCCATGGATGAAAACCAGGAAATGTCAGAATGAACAGTTACAAAGGACAGCAGAAAAATAACTGAATATATCCACCATGAATAAGATTCTAAGAGGTTTACCCATGGTGAAATACTGAAATCTATACAAATACCCCAAATCAAGCCAACTTTCCTGAGTTTGTTTAGTTCATTCTATTTGGTTTTAAATGTTCCACCTGAGTAAAACCTCTAGTGTTTAGGGTTTACTTGTTTTTTTTAAGATGTTTTATTTATTTTTATCACATATGTGTGTGCTGGCACACTTGCCATGACATGTGTGAAGGCCAGGGAATAACTTGCAAGAGTAGATTCTCTCACCATCGTATAGATCCTGGAGACTGAACTCAGGTCATTCGCTTTGGCTGCAAGCATCTTGGCTTTATCTGCTGGGCCAGCTCACTGGCTCAAGCCTACAGTTTTGAATTAAGAAATCCTTCTGTTAAAAAAATAAAAATAAAATATGTGTACTTGATTTAAGCTCAAAGTTTCCAGGTAAAGATCAGATATGTATGCGTTTAGAGTCAAAGATCGGGAAACATAGAAGGATGCAAAGTCCAAGAGCAATATCACTTTCCACAGTAAACAGAGAATCGGGTTCCAGTCACTCCACAGTAAGCAGAGAATCGGGTTCCAGTCACTCCACAGTAAACAGAGAATCGGGTTCCAGTCACTAGCCACAGTAAACAGAGAATTGGGCTCTAGTCACTATCCACGGTAAACAGAGAATCGGGTTCCAGTCAGTCACTATCCGCAGGAAGCAGAGAACTGGTTTCCAGGAACTTGCCATAATAGAATTATTTAATATGTAATAAAAATAACTGTTTTCAGAAAAAAAAATGTCTGAAGGCACAGAATAACAGAGACAAAAGACTTCATCAAGAGAAGACCTAGCTACAAAGGACACAAAGGGAGAAAAAAACAATCATTTTAAAAACAGTTGTTATCAGGTAAGTGGATAGTTACACAGCAAATAAGACATTCAATGAAAAATAGTGATTAGTAAGCAGCAATACTGGAATTACCCAAAATGCTGGCCAGAGGTGGAAGCTAGAAAACAGAGGAGAAGAGCTAAGGAGAAGGGAGAATCATGCTGTAGACCCCCAAGGGTCCTGTGAGAACAGATGGAGGGAAATTACTATGCAGAACTCTTGAGAGACTTAATGGTTCTATGGTGGAATTAATGAACGACAGAGAAACTATAATAAATGGAGAAGACTGGAGATGCAGGGAAGAACTGGGGGATTGTGTAGCTACTACAGAAAAGCACACTGGGAGCAAGGAAGAAAAGGTTTGCAAGGTCTCCCCTACAGAGCCCGTCTTTAAAGAGCCAGCACAGAGGCTGTCACCAGGGACCCTTTGGTTGTGGGGGAAAGTGAAATGGCATTGGGTTTCTACAAACAAAAACTGCAACTTTTACCTCAGACAGGCTTTCATGAAAGGAATTTCTAAATTGACCAGAGATTAAATTGCCCCAAAGATGGCCAGTATGAAACAATAACACAAATAATATTGGCTTCACACCCTGAACAAAGAGCTCTGTTTGAAAAAGGTACGGCTAGAGTTCAAACCCTGCAAATGCCCTCAATTATTCTGAAGAGAACATGTTACTGGAAGAAAAGTAAAGTATGGGGCAAAAAAGAGGAAAAGTATTCAGGAGCAGTATCATAAAGAATCTCATCACATCTGGGGGAAAATATTTTTAAAAAGCAAGAGGAAAAAGGAAGTTTATAGAAGTTGAGATAGTAATTACATACATACATATTTATATTATATTACATTGCATTATATATGTATATAATTACTATTGCAGAAAATGATAGAAATGCATCTAATCTGAACTCAGTTGCACACCAAATATACACTTATAAGTGCTAAATAAAAGTAACCCCCCCACACACATATGTTTATCTTATCTATTTATTGTACAGGGATAGAGATTTGAGGTCAGGGGACTACTTGCACCACTTACTTATCTTTTTGTACCATGTGGGTCCTGTGTGGTCAGACTTGGCTGCAAGCTCCATTACCCACTAAGCCATCTCATCAGCCTCTTGAATAATAGTTAATTCTCCATTCATTAATTAAAATTCTGCCATTGAATCCTGGTCTTGAAAAGAAACTCGTTGGAAGTGTTTATTGACGACGTACACACAGGCTGTGATTTTCAGTAGGGAACAACAGCAGAAACCACATTGATTGGATCTTTGTTGGGAATGGACACAGCCCTTTCTGTTTCATTAACCTTGTAATCCTCATCATCCTATGTTACAGGGGAGACTACGGAGGCCCAGAGGCACTAAGAAACTTCCTCAAGGCTTCACATCCACAGAGCCAAGTTGGTTCTTTACCCAAGGATGCTGTCACTGAATTGGCAGTTGCATCCTTGATTCAATCCAGAAGTCACATACAGAGAAACTTGGGATGGTGAGAGGGCTCAGCAGATAGAGGTGGTTGCCACCAAGCCTGATGGCATAAGTTCAAGGCCTGAGACCCACATGGTGGAAGAAGAGCACTGACTGCTGTAAATTCTCTTCTGACTTCTACATGTTCACTGTGTGGTGTGCCAAACCCTTGACATACAAAAAGAACGTAATATTTTTAAATTAAAATGTCTTTTAAGGAAAAAAACCTTTAATATTAATGAAAGCTTATTAAGAAAAAACAATACAACAAACTGTGGGTACTCATGGCATGGTGGCTACCACTGTTCCCAGAATTCTTTGAAATACCACAGACATGTGCTCTATGCTTGCAAACTGTCTTGAGTGGAAACAAGAAAGGGTGTTTTCCTGCATTTTAGAGCAGTTCCCTTATGTGGCTCACAGAAATACATGCTGCCTGTCTCTCTCTTTCCTCTTGAGACTCGTTTTCAACAGCTCAGCCCCTGCTGAGAAAAAAGGGACATCAATATTTGGGTAATCAAGAGGTGGCTTTCAGCCCACTCCCCAAGTTAGGGCCAACACAGACATGGTGGAGGACAGAGGGTCTTTAAAATTCCAGTCCATGCGGTGCTTCCCCAGCTTCCCGGAGATCATTACAGGAGCAGGGTTGAAACAACACAGCTTAACCAAGTTCATTTTCAGAGCTCCACAAGGTCTTGTTGTGATCTCAGACAACCCTGACAGGCTAATACAAGGAGGAAAATTGTTTTCGAAGGACGAATGTGAATTTATCAGTATTTTCTCTCAGACAAGCGTGTTTTCAGAGGCAGAAGTTCAGGTGGGGAGGGACAGAAGGTGGAGAGTTCAAGAAGTGGAGAGAAAAAAATAGGAAACTAGGATCATAATTTACAATCTTTTTAAATCGCCACTTCACAGGCTTTTCTTAGACAGTCTGAATTAAAATGCTCACATAGCAGTGATGGTATATCCTGCTGACTTGATACATTTCAAATTAAGATTAATTCCTGTGTCACAGTTATCTCTCTTCAGTGTGTTCTCTCTCCATCCCACGGGAACATTCCTCTGGGGAGATGCCTGGACCCCTTTTGCACATAGCATCCTGTTTTATTTTATTTTTTTTCTGTTCTCATTACACTTTCCCCGGAAGCATGAAAATTTTGCTTAGATTTTTATTTTTTGC
Source organism: Microtus oregoni (assembly GCF_018167655.1). Taxonomy (NCBI): domain Eukaryota; kingdom Metazoa; phylum Chordata; class Mammalia; order Rodentia; family Cricetidae; genus Microtus; species Microtus oregoni. The sequence continues at coordinate 7,511,919 of NW_024543978.1, forward strand.
CTCATCCAATGTACTTATGGTTTCTGGTTCAGGTCTATAGTTCCTGGTCAAGTTTTTTCCAAAGTTTGTCAACTATCTTTCTCTTGGTGGTGCTGGTTTGGTATTGTGCTCTTGTTGGTTGGTTGGTTGGTTGGTTGGTTGGTTTTTTATGGATTTTTTTTTCTTTTCTTTGTGTACAGAATATTTCTGGAACAAGTGCTTTGCAGTGAGGCTGAGTCAAATGGGACTGGATTTCAAAGCAGGTGTTCGGAGTTTTCTGGGCTCCACATTTACATTAACCATGGTGACTTATAAATCAAATTTCACTTAATTATTTTAGTGAAAAACAATTTTCTACAAGTTATCAAACCATTTGTTCAGCAGATGATTGGCCTGTTTTATACTTACTTAATCTGTGCACGCCTCATGTCATCTCTGCTGACCCCCATTTAGTCAGGCATACTGCATCTTAGATGTGAATTTGTTCCGGCGAGTGAGTGGAAGCAGAGGCTGGATGAAAACTCCACAGGTCTGGTCCCGCCAATGGGAGGCAGAAGAGAAGATTCATGGTGCTCAGTGGATTGGGGATGCTCTTGTTCCAGACTTTGTGCAAGGGGCCCCTGGTGAGGTTCTGGCACTGCACAGAGTAGGAGGGACAAATGAGCACATCCATAATCAATGAGCAAAGTGAAGCAGTTTCAATTGCATGTAGCCTTCTAGAGTGTCACATGTCTGGGGACAAAGGACTCTGGGTAACAGACAAGAGAACTCGACAACTTCTGAGAGCCACATGTGGTAGGAACTCAGAAGCAGGTCCTCCTCCAGGTGAAACCCCAGAATACTGCAGCTACAGCCAACACTTTGAATGCTGCCTCACGGGTTGCAAGGAAATTGAGACAGCCAATTGAGTTCTCCCACAATTTTTCATGCAAAGAGACCATGTGATCTCAATTATCCACTTTGTTAAGCAGCTGCATCTTAGATCCTTCCTTACACAGCTTTAGGTAACTGATACATACATATGTTGCTATAGGGAAAGAAGACTACACAGGCAGTGTAGTCTAGAAAGTGTCAGTTCTATGTATTCAAGACTCATAATAAAATCCCTCCTGCATCAACTCTAGCTTTAAATAAACAAAGTATCAAAAAATCCAATTAAGAGTTAAATCCTGGATCTTCAGTTGAGTCCCATTATGGTTTGTTAGAATTTGTCACCTCTGGGTAAGTGAAGGCTTTGGGACATTGTAATAAGCTCTCTATATTCTTTTCTGAATTTTACCTCTGAGATCAGAAACTATGATATTTTAAGAAAGTATGCGTCAAAGAGATGGATATTTAAAGTCAACAAATTGATTTAAACAGCATAGATTCCACATTATATAACAAATACTTAGCATTTATTAACATGGTCATGAATGATCTCTGTCATGGATACAGGGTCAGAAGTAAACTGTGGAAAAATTAAAATTACATCTGGTTCACTGCACGTTTATATTCGATTTATGATCACACAGTTCTATAGCAAGAGCGGTCACCCCGTGGACCAGATATCAATTTAGTCAGATTTTTTAAAAATATTATCAGACAGGTTTGTGTGTGTAAGATTTCTCAAAGGGGTTTATGATAGATGGTCTGCTTACCAACAGTGTCTCTTAGGTGGCCACACATAAGCAGTCAAGAGAGCTTAGTGTGTGTGAGGGGGTGCCCATGAGCATGCTTGTGTAAGCGCAGGCGTGTGTGCAGGTGCACACCCACGTAAAATAAAATGATAAAATATGCTATTGTTGTTGCTGAATCAGAATCTCAAGTATCCCAGGCTGGCCTCAAAATCTTTATGTAGCTATACCTGAGCTTGGTCCTTCTGCCTTTACCTCCCAACTGCTTGGATTCCAGGGTTACAGGCACCATCACACTCATTTTTACTGGGATTTGTGATTAAACCCAGAGTTTCATGCTTTCATGCTAATGGAGCTATACTCCTAGTGGGAAGAACTATTTTAGATGCTTAGATAGGGATATACCACTAATCTCTTTCTTTCTTTCTTTCTTTCTTTCTTTCTTTCTTTCTTTTTGTCAGCAAACCAAGATGCCTGCACAACAGTGTGAGCAAACAGGTGAATTACTAACCCCACTTCCCTGATGATCTGAAGCATACAGCACACGGAAGCCTGAGAATTTAATCTGAGAACAGTTTATGCATTCCAGTTTCGTAAGTAAATTATTCTCAAACAATGAGGTCCCCAAGCTTGACCTTCTTGGTGGTCAAGGGGGCATTTCTTTATGACATCCATTATCCCAGGGAAATGGGGAGCGTATTCAGAGACACCCTGGGCTCAGAAGCAGTGCTGTCTAGATTAAAACCTCTAGGTTCAGAAAACTACAGAGAGTCTATCAACCAGAGCAAGTGGCAGCCTCCAGCATCCCCTGTATGGCTTCCATTTATCTGTTCTGGCAACCTCCATGTTCCCTCCAAATGGAAAGCTAAAGTAAGACACATATTTGAAGGAATATTGTCAGGATTCATTTTATGGAAATGTGCTATTCACAGTGTCCTTTGATCAGAGGCATCGTCTTTGGAAATTGAAATGGTATAGATTATGCAGTGATCCACCTCTTCTCTCCGGAGCTAGGCCTGGAATAAACTGTAAATACAAGAAGGGGCTGTATGCTTATTTTTTTTATTGTCTTTTGGGAGTTTGAACTATAGTGGTATATTATTTTATTTTGATAAGTAAGTCTTGCCTGAAGACCAGAGCAAAGCTAAAGCCACTAGAGGTCAGGTAATGGTGATACACACCTTAAATCCCAGGATTTGGGAGACAGAGATAGATCTCTGTGAGTTCAAGGCTACACAAGATCAATACAGGAATAAATCCAGGTGGTGGTGGCCTATACCTTTAATCCCAGGTCTAGGGAATCGTACCCTTAATCCCAGCACTAAAGAAAATATAAAATGAGAGGAGAGAGAGGCAGTCTGCTTAGTTTATGGTCGCCCAGCCTTGGTAGAGGTAAGGCTTCTCTAGTGGCCTGGCTGCTTTGCTTTAGTGATTTTTGGCTTAAAACCCAATTTCTGTTTCTGGGATTTTATTATGCATGCTTTACACTGAACTTTCCTAAGAGTGACTTTACCCAGTCATTGAAGGAGATGGTCTCAATCATGCTGATCAGTGTAACTTAATCATCTCTAGGATTGGCCTAAAAGAATATGTATTCATAAGTCATTTACACAAGATTTGTAATTAAGCTTGTCTTTGAGGTTTTGGGTGAAGAGCCAAAGACTAGATGGACGTCAAGACTAAACTTTGCAAGACTTTGAAGCATTAGACCACCATCCTGGACTTTGTGAGTCCAACTCTAGGAAAGGGATTGGAAAGGCTGAGAGCATGGGAGAACATGCAGGCTCGGTGGCATAGGGAAGGCATTGGAGAGACTGGGAACATGGGAGAACATGCAGGCTTGGTGGCATAGGGAAGGGACCGAAAAGACTGGGGACATGTGAGAGCATGCCTGCTCAGTGGCAGAGCTGGATCTAGGATGCAAGTCTCTGCTCAGAAGCCCTCCCAAGTCCTGTTCTTGGTCGCCTCTCTTCCTCTACCTTCACTGCTTTCCACTGGGAACATCCATTTCCATTTCACCTCCCACCTGTCTACGGGCACTCTAGCTACTCTCTTACATACGATGTCCACCCCCTGTCTACGGGCACTCCAGCTAATCTCTTGCATGGGATGTCCTCCATGTATCCAGGCATTCTGCTTTCCTTCTAGATTTTTACTAAATCAATCCCAAGAAGTCATGAACTTTATTTACCAGGATTCATTTCATGTTTCTGAGACAAATGATGTCATGTATGGTCAAGATTCCTAATTGGTCTGCTTTGTTTGTTTGTGTGCCCCCTCTGACCTAGAGGAGAAAATGGTCAAGTCAATACTCTAGAGACAAAGTCAGTCTACAACGGAACATCAAGAGCAGCATGTATTCACCACACTGCACTCCAACTACAAATACATCAGTCAATGCATTTAGTGTTTGAAGTATAATGCTGTATTTAAAAAAATACTCATTTTTTTATCAGAAACCTTTTGTGATACCCTCCCTTTTAATTAACCGGCTTACAAACTCAAAATTAAAAGAAATAGTTAGCAAACACCTGCCGCAGATGGAAAACGCTCTTCTCTGTATAGCCTGGCATGTTTTTGTCACCAGGATACAGACTGACCAAAACTGGGGGCACCATTTAAATAGATTCCTACAGCTCACTGATTAGTGATGAGGCACACTTACACACAAATCTGTGCAGTGTCTGAGTAAACACTTGGGTGCTGGGAAGTGTCCAATGGATTTTCTGAAATTGCATCTGTGTGGCCAGAACACATTACATATATGATGCACACGAGGTCCCTTTTAAAAGTCCTCTTTTGTCCTCCTGAGCGCTTCTCCGTAGGCTAGCTGATCCTCACAGATGAGCCAGCTTTCTCCAATGCTGAGAACAACCTCATCCAAAGACAAAACTACCTTGACTGTTAATATGATATTTATAGGGTGCCTCTGCTGAATAACTGGTCCAGTGTCAAAAATGAACACTTAAAGTGACATTGGCAAAGACTGCTGACAAGCGCTGCTCTGAACTCTTGGTCATGTTTGCAATTTAGTACCCATCTGCAGAAACAGTCACAACTGCAAAATAGCAGATGGCCCTGTCCACAGACAGAGGAGAGCGTGCGGCTCAAGCAGGGAAACAGCATTTGAGTGGAGCAGCTGCATGCAGAAGCATTAATGGGGCGACATTAATGTTTTCTCAACTCTTCCAGTTTGGGACGAAATGCTGTCATGTATGTCTCACTTATGGGGGGCCTGCTCTGCAAGGGCCACTCAAGTTCAAACAAATAAAATGGGTTTCTGCTATATAGAGCTAAGGGGTTTATGGAAGACACTGGATGAAACCAATGAGCAAGTAGATCCAGTAACTCTCATAGCAAGAGTGAGCCCCTAAAGATAAGAGGATTCTCCCTCCACAAGGCTGAAGGAAGATGTGTTGGAGTGTGGCCAGAAACAATATAAGAGTTGGAGGGTGGGAGGGTTGTTGTGAGAAGCTGCTTCTAGATGTGTCATGGCTGTTGCTGTGTTCATGATCTTATTGTAGACGGGGATGCTTGCCCAGGATCAAGACAAGAAAAGCTGACATTCCAGTAGACAGCATGAATTGAATTCATCAAGTTATAAAGCAAAAAAAGACACAGAGGTGGGAAGAGCGGCTGTCCTAGAATGTCAGCAGAACGGAACAGGAGTCAAGGCAGGGTGGGATCAAAGTCCATTGTGTGCATGCACAAAGCTCTCAAAGAATGAATAAAATATATTACAAATAAAAGCACACACACATGCACGAGTGTGTGTGTGTGTGTGTGTGTGTGTGTGTGTATGAAGGTGATGTGAAGGGATAGGTATGGGACAAAGGAAGGGGACTATATTACCACATACAGAACTGGTAAACTGAGGCAGCCTCTCTCTGGGTGTTTTAGTTTTCTTTCTTGTTGCTGTCAAAGATACAATGCTCAAAAGCAACTTGGGGAAGAAAGAGTTTGGCTTATAGGTTACTGTCCCTCATGGAGGGAGGCCAGAGCAAGAAATCCAGGCAGGGACATGGAGACAAGAACTGAAATCAAGGCCACGGAGGAGTGTTGTTTACTGGCTGGTCCAGCTTGCTCTGCTACCTTCTTTATACTGCCTAAGCACACCATCCTGGGGGGATCACCACCAACAGTGAGCTGGGCCTCCTATACTAGCTATGAAATGCCCAGGGGCACCTCCAACAGTGAGCTGGGCCTCCTATACCAGCTATCGAATGCCAGGGGCACCACCAACAGTGAGCTGGGCCTCCTATACTAGCTATCGAATGCCCAGGGGCACCACCAACAGTGAGCTGGACCTCCTATACTAGCTATCGAATGCCCCAGGTTCATGTCCACAGCTGAGTCTGATGTAGGCAACTCTTTAGTGGAGGGCTCCCCTACCCAGGTTTGTGCCAAGTTGGCAGCTGAAGCTAATTATGACAAGAGACGAGGATGGCAGAGCTGGTAAGCCAGGCATCTAAGAAAGGGATTATTTTAAGGAGACAATGGACCAGATTCCAAGTAATGGGGCATTTGAAGGAAATAATCACACTTTTTCTACTGAAATCTGAAGAAACACCTTTGTTCTTGAGATTTTCATACACGCATAATGTGGACAAACCCACCGACCACAGCCTAGATGAAGGTTCATTCTTAGCGAAATCTTCACATAAAGCTTTCCCATGTTTTTATCCCTCTCTCGGCACATGGGAAGCTCTTTCAGTAGTTTGGAAATGGCTGTATTCTTTTTTGCAACAAATATAAACGCGTAGATTTTAAGTGTCCTCAACACAAAAGCAAGCTGAGGTTAATTGGTTTAGCTGCTCCACGGTGTGTTTATTTAAATCATCACACTGTTCATGGTTTACAGATGACACAAGAAAGGAAAACAGGGTGAGAAGTAGGGGAGGGTGGAGGCCTGGAGGAAGGGAGTAGGGGCACAGGAGGGAGAGAAGAGGGGGAGGAAAGAGACCCTCCTTGCAGGTCTTTTCAGACCTTAGCAACAATGAGCACAAAGTGTGTGCTCAGGCTTCTTTCTATTGGCTGAAACAATAATGGCTAGGGAAATAAGGAAGTTGGTTTACAAATGAGTGGGAAGGGATGGGGTACAACTAAACCAGGTTCCAGGGACGGTAACATTGCTCAGCCCTCCTCCATCAAAATGCCTTAAAACGCCAGAAAACACGGTCACCAAGCTCTTCCCAGGAAAATCAAACCAGTGGGTGTCATGAGCACTTGTAGGCAGCTAGCCGCCATCATGGGCTTCAGGCATCATGCTCACAGACTGCAAATGGGGTTCAGATCCATCCTTTAGAATCTAGTCACCGAGACCTCCAAAAAGTCATAGCAGCACAAAACGTGCAAGTCACCCACAGCTCTGGAAAGAGTCCCAATTCAGTCCAGATATAAGATCTTTACCAGACCTCACGGAGATGATGGGAAGCCAGAACAGGCCGGCTGAGTGGCCCCCCTGTATGAGCCTACACGCCCCTATGATCCATCCCCGTGCCTTGATTAATGTGGTTCGCTGTAACTAAGCTTTGATCTCTGATGGACTCCCCACTGTTTCTCAGAATAAGAAGACTCCCTGGCTTTATTACAGTCCAACCCATCCATAATGCATTTAGGATTATTTTTCCGTCCACACCTCTGCCCCCATTATGGCTTCATAGAGAAGTGACTTTTTTCCCTTCTCTAAAAATAAGGCGTCCTGCTTAGAATTACATTTTTAAGATGACAGTAATCCAGTAATCACTTCTAGGAACCCAGATTTGTAGGACAGCATTCCTGAGTAATTACTGTAGTCAAGATATGGGGATGATGAGGGTGCAGGGAGCTCGTTGTTCCTGAGAGATCAAATCTAATGAAAGTTGACACGCATTAAAAGGGAGCCTGAAAGGAAAGGAGTTTAGGTCTTTTTTATCTCAGATCAAGTCTTTCATATGACATGGAAAAGATTACCCAAAACTTCAGAAATTAAGAAAATCTCATTTAACAGTATATATTGCATCAAAGTTCTCTTTCCCTTCACGATTTTGCTTAAAATAACCCAGACAAATCATTTCCTTGTATTATAAAATGTGAAATGACTTCAAAGAAGGCAGTCTCTTTATTCCTTCTCCTCTCTGTTTTCCTGGACCTAATCTACTGGGTGTTCATCAGACACCCATCTTCCCTTCTGGGAGTGAGAGAAAAGCTAAGTCCTTTCTTTATTATTGTGCATGTTTCTATTCCCTTTAAGAAATCATTTTTTTCCTCGACATGCAGCAGCTTTCTCTGCCTAGAGGAGACAGGATTGCAGAAGCCCTGAGCACTGACTATCTCTGAAAGTCTACTGGTTTGTGGGCTAGAGCGAGCATGAACATCATACATCTGAGGCTGTTAAAGTCTTCTCAGAAATCCCTTCTACCCAGGGAGAGACAGAAAGTGTCAAAGCACAAAAGGCACTGGACTGCAGAAAAGTCACACCCTGAGGATGGTTCACTTAGAAATGATGCTGAAAATCCAGGTAGACGGGAAATATTTTTATCTTCATTTGAAATATGATTATCCCCTTGTTAACCAAAATTGGAAATAATCCCAGTTTCCTTGGTTTGCTTAAGGTATGGAGGAGGAGACCTGTGACTTTAGCCTCTGATCCTGTAGTGTTAGAACAGCTCCCTCCACTGGGCTAAACATGGCCAAATGGTTGGCTTGGCAGTTTTTCTGCTTGTGTTCCTGCCGCATTTGGACTTGCTTGTCTTGGGCTATGCCAAGGCTTACAGTATTATCAGGTGTATGCATTTTAAAAAGATATATTAGAGAGTCCAAAGGTAAAAACACTTCCACACAGGGCAGTGTGGCCAGCACATGTGATTTAATCTTTTCCACACCTGTGTTAGTTCAGATTTCTGAAAAATGCATTCATACCCATATTTAAAAAGAACTGATTTCAAAAATAAGGCAGCGAATATACCCACAAGAGCAGTGGAAAGGCTTGATGCCTGATGAATAGGAAGCATTCAGTACCTGAGTACACCTGGCCATTCTGACACAGAGGATTGTGGTCTCTGCAGAAATGATGCAGCACTTGGTTCAGTCCCTGACTCTGAGATTCGTTGCATGGCTTTATACATGGAGGTTACTTCGTGTTTCTTGTGCAGGTGGCAGAAACCCGAGGGAACGCTCATCAAGGTCCTGCTAACTTCATGGGGTTGCTTTAGACTTAGTCACATACAGGACACCCTTAGCTGTTTTACTTTCGTTTCCTGCCTACTTCTTCTCTTGGATAGCCTCATTCTTAGCAGATTCTCTATATGAGCTGCTGAATGTTTTCTAGTAGATGTAGTGTTCACAGGCTATGGTTTGGTGAGCTATTTGAAGGTGTGTATGGGGGATTATGGGAAGCTTGTCTCTCCCTCGAATTCCAGTGCCAAGTATGAAGGCCATTGCAATTGAACACAAGGCAGAGTATGTTCTCTCAAGCCAATTGCTGTGACTCTCTATTACTCCGATTCCAAGTGAGGTCAGGTGATCAGTCACTGAACTGGAGACTGATTGCTCTTCCTACAAACAATGGACAAAGGTAAAAATGTGGGGAATGTCAGAGGAAAATGACATGATGTGACCAGAAGAATGGGGGTGACATCTGGGCAAATCACGTGACAGATACCTGGTCACATGAGGTCAAAGTCAAAGGTGGACCGTACAATGGTCGGTTCTAATTGTCAGTGTGACACAATCTATGATCTGGGAATGGAGATATCAATAGGGAATTATCTTTATTAGATTGGTCTGTGGGGCTATCTAGAAAATATTTCATTAGAATCTTTGGGTATAAGGCAAGAAGGGCAGCTCAGTGCTAATGTGCTTGCTATGTGTGCATCCAGGAGGCCATGAGTTCAGAATTCTGGCAACTCTATACTGTTGGAATCACGTTGGTCCTGGAGGAACCCTGGCCACTCAGCCAGCCTGAAACAAAGATCCCCAAGTTCAGTGAGAGACTCGGCCTCAAAATATAAGGTAGGAGTGGGGGAGTGACATGAACTGACATGACATGCTGGTGTCAGAGGACAACTTGTGGGAATCTATTCTCTCTTTTCATCATGTGAACTTTGCCGTGTTAGGGATCAGGCTCATCAGTGGGCACCTTTACTGAGCCATGTCATGAGGACTATGGATGTGGGGGGTGAAAGAGAGAAAGAGAGAGTGTGTGTGTGAGAGAGAGTGTGTCAGTGTGCATCAGTGTGTCTGTGTTTCTGTGTCTACGTGTGAGAGTATATGTGAATGTGTCTATGTGTAAGTGTGTGTGTGAGAGTATTGTATGTTTGTGTGTGAGTATATGTGTGGCTGAGAGAGTGTATGTGAATGTGTCTGCATGTAAGACAATGTGTCAGTGTGTCTGTGTGTGTGTGTGTGCAAGCCTGTAATATGACACTATGTGAGATAGTGTATATCATTGTGTGTGTTTGTACATGAGAGTACATAAGAGTGTGTTTGTGAGTGTGTGTCTGCGTGTGAGTGTGTCTGTGTGTGATTGTAAGTGTGGGAAAGAATATGAAAGTGTGTGAGTGAGTGTGAGGGTGTCTGTGTGTGAGTGTGTATGTGTCAGTATGTGTGTGTTAGTGTGTATGCATGAGAGTGTATGTGAGCATGTGTGTGCCTGAGTGTGTTTTAAAATAAACAGCTCAATACCTGAAACAGCTAAATAGCAGAATTCTAGGCAAACTAGAATAACAGTGCTTGAACCAGGTGGTGTTAATTTCATAGTGACCATGACCACATGGTATTCACAGCATTCACATCACATACTTATGAATATTTTCACAAGACTTACATATGCATTATCTCTCTGGACTAACATGAGCAAACTCTTTGTTTTGATCCTTATTCCCAAGAGCACTGGCTTCATTATTTATGCTAATTTACTAATTGAACATTGATGGACTGGAGAGATGATTCAGAAGCTGAAGAAGCTCCCTGTTTTTGCAGAGGACCTAAGTCTGCTTCCCAGGGCTGCATCTGGTGGTTCACAACCATGAGTAATTCCAACTTCAGGGGACGTGATGCCTTTTTCTGGCCTCCAAGAACACCTCCACTCACAGGTATATACCCGTATGTAGAAGCATACATATTCACATAACTAAGAAAAACAAATCTAAAAAATAGGTAATTAATGTGTTGTTTCAGTAATATTTAAATATAATCCTGATGTAAAAAGTGATAAAAATAATAAAATAAAACAAGAGATTGAATCAGTAATAAGTATAAGTTTAAAAACTTCCTAAAACTTTGGTCAATTATAATTAGCTGTGCATATACAATGGTTCTCAACCTTCCTTTAATACAGTTCCTCATGCTGTGGGGATCACCAACCATAAAATTATTTCATTGTTATTTCATAACTGTAATTTTGCTACTGTTATGAATTGTAATGTAAATATCTGGTGTACAGGATATCTGATATGGGACCATCAAGAGGGTTAAGAGCTACAGGTTGAAAACCACTATTTTAGAAGCTAATAAGCCATGACTCTTGGGAAACCAGGATTGCTAAGTACTAGAAATGAGTGAATTTTATTTCAAGTGAGCTACATATCAAGAAAGATGATCATTTAAAAAGTCTGGTGCCTGGTATATTAGTGACTTCTCTGACTGTTATAAAACACCATGACCGGAGGAAGCCTAGGAATACGGGCTTTATATTGGCTTACTTCTGAATGGCAGCGGGAGCAGAAAGTTGGTCCACCACATTTTTAACTACACAGGAAGCAGAGAGAAAAGGCAGGAAGTGAGGTAAAGCTATCATCCTTCAACCTGCACCCCCAGGGCCATTCTTCCTCCAGGAAAAGTGTAATACCTAAAGGTTTGTTAACCTCCCAAAACAGCACCACCAACTGGTGCAAAGGCACAATACCAAGCATTCGAATACATAATCCCCCGGGGGGCAGGGCGTTTCTCATTCAAGCTACCATGCACCAGAAATAATGACCAGATACTAACAACAGCAAAGACAATTAAAGCAATCATTACGAAACTGCCCCCAAGTCCTAATTTACGCATTGGTTTTGTTTAGCTTTTCCTAATTCCTCCTAGTCTTTGCTAATAAAAATTTATTATATGTTGATTTAAATAGAAAAATGCCAATGCATTCACCAATTGATTCTATGGTAAATAAACCTGCAACTCAGGGCTCTGATGTATCAAATTAAAACAGCCATTATGTTTTTTAAAGCTACTTTTTGAGACATGTCTTTCAGGCCAAGTGGGACGCAAATTCATGATCCCCCTGTCTCAGCCTTCTATGTACTGGGATTATAGACATGTATCACCACCTCAAGCCAGGCTCTTTGTCTTTTACAAAATATGTTCTGTAATAAACATTGATCTATACGACTCAGTCTCAAATAAGTCTTTTAAGACTTGAAATTTTGAATTCTATAATATTATTTTAAAGAAATTTGACCTCCCAACTCCAATTAAAGGTATAGACTTGATACTAGGTACCAGTCCTGATGACTGACATGTAAAGTAACTCTTCCCTCCCTGAGACATCTTGGTCATTTAGACTTATGGACTTGGTACAGGATATCAATTCTTATGACTGATTAACATGGGTAAATGATTTTGTTCTCATAGAGACCCATATTTTACTGTCTGAGTTATTGTTATTAATATATTGCTATTGAAATTGATTCAGAGACTGTGTGTATATTAGCAGCATCAATGTGTCTTTCTCTCTTTGTGAGCAATAGATAAAGGGGTAGAGCTTAATATTATGAAATTAATTTTCAAATATTACCGGTTTATGACTACGGAGAACGTGTTTGGAAAATTGCCGAATTGAATTAATTAGTATTCCGATTTCACTCCTAATGTTCAGCTTCTCTCTAGATTGAAAATAAATGAAGAGAGACATTGAGCTCTCCAGACTGACTGATCTTTGGACAGTCTAATTAGCACGCAGCTCGTTTCTTCAGCTCTCACCTGTCTTATGCACCCTGACAATGGTCTTGTGGCTGCATTGTTGCCAGAGGAAGAGGAGGTTACATGGCAATCCCGTAAAGATACCAGGGATGTGGCAGGGGCCCCAGATCTTCAGAGTCCCAAAGGTCTGCAGCCCCTGGTTCCTGAGAGGCTCCCGTTCAGGTCAGTCTTTACCTGAATGGCTGAGCTCATCTCACACGTAATTATGTGTGTTCAATGGGAAACACGGGCATAGAGAGAGAAGCCTAGTGTACTGACCACCCCCTTTATGTCACTTAATTGTTGATGCTGGCTTAGTCCACTCTCCCTTCTCCCCTGCTTTCCTCCTATCCCTTCCCTATTTTTGATATTGCTCAAATATGTCAGCTGACCGGATGTCTTTAAACTCTAAGTCTATTGTGTCCATTTCTCCCTGACATGTTATTTAGCCAAGAACCAGTGTATGCCAAACTCCCAAGTCACAAGCAAGGCCATTGACTTCTTAGAATCTAGGAATTCCTAGGAATAGAGGCATCCAGTTAATCAACAGTAGCAAATACCTCATAGACTAACTATAGAGAAGAAAACAAGCCATGTGGAGTGCCAGAGAAGACAGAACCCTGAGGTGAGGTCTCATTTCCAAAGCGAAGTCCTTGTACCCAGGCTCAGTAAATTTATAGTCACCAGGTATTGTGATTGTGTAGTTCCCTTAAAAATGTAATGTATATAGGTTGTTAATGGATGATCAATAATAGTCAAGCTTATAGTCAAGCTTGAAGTCATAAGATTTTCTAGATGTACATAGATATATTTTAGATAGGTATTCTTCATATTTTTCAAAGATTATAGAATATGGCATTTTAAATGTTTTAATAACTTAGGGTTTTTCATTACAATGAGACATGTCTGCTCCTGGAAACACCAATCTACTTCAAGAAGAAGATGGGCATTGAAGAGGATCCTTAAGGAGTTTGATAGCCATTTGGGCAAGAAACTGCTCTTGCCTGGACTGTTGCATAAACTGGACACAAAGAACCCTCAGGGAGAGGACTGCTGAACTTGCCTAAAGGTGAGATGACCTTTTGGGGTTCCTGATTCATGAAAGAGTCTGCAAGACATTCTTCAGGACAAGAAGATAGTGACTGCCTTTGAAATTTCCTGCTTCGTGGAAATGTCTGCTGGAAACTATAGGTCTGTAGGCTGAAGATAGATGCCCCAATGGTACAAAAGAACTTTGGGTGACTGTACAGGCAGCAAGATGTCTCTGTCATTCCTCGAATTTTAGAAGTTGCTTATTTCTTGTTTGCTTAGGTAATATTGTATCTTTCTGGAGTCTTTGATGGAGTTGAAGAATAGTTAGTTATAGTTATAGTTTTCCTTAGTTATGATAAAGATAAAATAGATATAAATATTGTAACTGTAATTTTTACTTGATAACTGTTTTGTTATATGTAATTTTGCTATGTTAAAGTTAAAGCCTTCTTTTTTTTTGTTTAAACAAAAAAAGGGGAAATGATGGAGGAAGGTCATTGGTTAAAAAATAAAGAAACTGCCTTGGCCCATTTTATTGGTTAGAACATAGGTGGGTGGAGTAAACAGAACAGAATGCTGGGAGGAAGAGGAAGTGAGCTCAGACTAGACAGCTCTGCTCTCTGGAGCAGAGGCCATGCTCCCCTCTCCTGAGCACACGCGATGAAGCTCCGACCCAGGATGGATGTAGGCTAGAATCTTCCCAGTAAGCGCACCTTGGGATGCTACACACATTATTAGAAATGGGCTAGTCCAGGTGCAAGAGTTAGCCAAGAAGAGGCTAGATATAATGGGCCAAGCAGTGTTTAAATGAATACAGTTTGTATGTTGTTATTTCGAGTAAAGCTAGCCAGTGGCAGGAGCTGGGTGGTGGAATGCAACCCGCAGCTCCCTACTATAGTTCAGGACTATTGTAGGAGTCTGGCCATCTTATTTCACACATTTTCTTTTAGGTATTTCAAATCTGTGTGTTTTTAATTGTGTTTCTATCCTGTTGTGAGTCTTCCTCTCAGTTTAGTGTTTGTTTTGGACTGTGCATTGGGCTGTTACCTTTGGGTTTTCTAGGATCATTGCTGATACACATGTCCTTCTGCACATGTTGGTGTAGAACCAAAACTGGAAAGAGTGTATCCTTTCAGCTCTACCCTCTCTGTGTGGTTCCCAATCACAGTTTGCTCTGTGTAAGAGAACTCAGGACTCCATGGCCTTTCCAACCACTGGTACTGAAGCTCCTTAGAACTTTTGTTCTGTCTGTCTGTCTATCTGTCTGTCTCTACCCCCCCCCCCCCCCGGGTGCGTGCATGTGTGTTTATGTGTGTGTACCTGTTAGTGTGGATACATACATATGTGCATATGTGTGGAAGCCATATATCAAGGGAGGTGTACGAAGCCTATCCACATTTAGTTTATTGGAGAGGGTCTCTCACCAAACCTCAGGCTCAATGCTTTGGCTAGGATGCGTGGCCAATGAGCCTCAGGGCTCCCCATCCCAGCCCATAAGTTTCCAGTGATGGGAACACAACACCATCTCTGGCTTTCTGCACACAAGCTCTTGGGATCCAAACTCAGGTCCAGCACAGTTGTCGCTTTAGACAGAACCATTTCTCTAGTCCATCATGCTAGTTCTTCATGTGAGCACTTATATTTAGTAAGTGATTACTATGGTTGCTGATTTCTAGAGCAAGCTCTGAAGCCAGAACTAGTGGATGAGTTGTAAGAAATGAACAAAAGAGTAAAGGTTGATGGCCACTTTTCCAGGATGCCCAATGATGGGAACAGCTTTTCCTGGCATTAGGAGATCTGGAACCAGGGCTGGAGTGGCAATAATCATTTAGGAGTTCACACTGCTTTTCCAGAAGATCACAGCCCATGTCTTATCATACATGTCAGGAAGCTCAGAACTACTCTTAACTGCAGTTCCAGGGGTATCTGACATGGTTAGCCTCCTCAGACACCCATACTCATGTGTGTGCACAAACACAGGTACACACATGCACATTTGTGCATACACACACACACACACACACACAAACACACAAATTCCTTTGAAATTGAAGGCTATAGCCCAAAGGAGATGGAGTTGTGTAGAATTCTTGGTTTATGTGAACATGTCATATCTGAGCACTATGTTATACTATGTTATATAAACACTCCACACCAAGAGGGATGTTTTAATGTAGGAACTGGATCTCAGAGAAAAGTCCATCAGCAGATAGTTATTTTTACTTAAGGGAATGATATAGTTTGGAGGAAGATAGATACAGATACAGATGACACAGTCACTGTCACAGATATGAAAATGGGAGCCTGGCCTTGGAAGCTTCTAATATTCATGGTCTAATGTGAGGAGAAAAACTAGAAGGAAACAGTAAATGATGA
Organism: Microtus oregoni; assembly: GCF_018167655.1. Lineage (NCBI taxonomy): Eukaryota > Metazoa > Chordata > Mammalia > Rodentia > Cricetidae > Microtus > Microtus oregoni. The sequence continues at coordinate 7,527,857 of NW_024543978.1, forward strand.
AGGAAATATTAAAAAAGAAAATGAGGCAACTTGGGCATGTTGTAAACTATGAATGTGCTTCTGTGAATAACATTGGTGATGGCGGTGATGATGTCTTGTTGATTCTCCTCACAGAGCCGTGAGTCACAGAGAAGCCTGGTTGCCTGGGGCTGGTAGGGACTGGTAAGAAAATAGGTTTTGTCATGGGTTGGAAAAAACTTTAGAAAAAGACAATGTGTAGAGATCAGGTTCTAGTTTTCAACTGGAGGGAGGACAGGTTCTACTTTTTGACTAGAGATGGGGACAAAGAAAAGCCGTTGAAAAGAAGAAAGAACTGTCAGAGTAAGTTAGTATCAAGATGGAAAAGTACAGGAACACTTTTGTGCTGTTCTGTGATCGTCTGGAAAGGAGAAGGAAATTAATAAACAGAAGGGAAGAAGAGAAAGAACAGACCAAAGACCTGGCCAAAGACAGGGCTTCTTCAGGTCCAGAAAAATGAGCAAGGTAAAGATTCAAGGAGGAGATGCCAGGTCAGAAACCCATGATAGAAAGCTCAGAAGAATGTTACAGATGGCTTCCATTCCGAAATAAAGTTTTAGTGATATTCCAGAATAGTAGAAAGAAAAGTGTGAATAAGGAGGCAAATTAAACAAAAGCAAGTTCTAGTCCTTGCCAGGAAATCATAAAAAAAAAATTGAAGCTGTGGCCATGTGCCATGTGATTCCTATGAGTCAAAATACAGGCCAAGACAAACATGGACCTTCTTTGAAAAGGTTCCACTACTAACATGCCTGGAGGAGCATGGCCAGCTAAGCTAGTTATAGACACACTTAACTGACAGGCAACAAGTGAAACAAAGATTTATTTGATTTATTTTTCCCTCTCACAAAAGGAAGTTTATAGCAAGTACCTACTGGTATTGATTTAGCTGTTAAGAGATACCACTGGGATGCAAGATTTTCTGTCTTCTGCTGCTGTAGTTGGCATATCAGTTTTTATCTTCCTCAAGGGCATTCATGACACAAATCATAAGGACAGGATTTCTCCAGTTTAAAGCATTTTCTTTTGAGAAAACATGGAACTCCTAAGAAGTATAACAAGTCTGCTGCCTCCATCTTGATTGCTATTTCAAGGTCAACCCTAGCTGCAAAGGAGTCAGACGATGAGTCTGAGAACCATAGCATGTCATTTTGAACCATGCCATGGCTTCAGTTGGTGAAGAACAGCAGGATGAACACATATTTAAACAGACACCTACACTGCCCACATGTGAAGATGGTGGGTTTTCAGTTCACCTATGCTGTAATTCACTGAGTTGATTTAATGGAAGAGGATGGGAGAAAGGATTCAGGGAGAGCAATGATCTCAAGGGATACAAATAATCACCACGGCAGGTACTGAAAATAAAACATACTGTGAGGATAGTGATCAGCTGTGGAAAAAAGAGCAGTTTGACACTTTTTAGTTAATGACTCCATTTGGGTGAAAATATATCCACTCAGATGCTGGATTGTTAATATTTTCCTTCTTTTAAACAATCCTGAATCTTCTAGAACATACATTCTTCATCTAAAATAAAATACTAACCAACCCATCTAATCACAAATAAACACTAGCTCTTTATCAAAGATTAAAATATGTATCATGTTTAGATTTGATTTAAATAATTAAAATTAAGGAAGGTTTACAGTCCCAAATTTCTACTTTTCTTATAATGAAAAACTTTTTATGTGTTACGTTTTATCAACTAAATAACAGGTTAGTTCTAAACTAACTAGGGAGCAGCTCTTGCAAATCTGATACGTTCCAGAATTCTGCTAAGCTTTGGTTCTCCCAAATATGTGAAGTTTGCTCACCTTTTGAGTTTTAGGAGCCTCTCCACACCTTCCTGTAGGGAAAGTTTCAATTCAGAAGAGTGTGTCTATAACTAGCTTAGCTGGCCATGCTCCTTCGGGTGTGTTAGTAGTGGAACCTTTCCAAAGAAGGTTTGTGTTGGCCTGTATTTTAATTCATAGGAATCACATGGCACATGGCTCCATACTTTCAACTGCCCATCCTGTTATGAGGAGGATATCAAACTCCTCAGTTACTCAGTTGTCCACCTTGATGGTGCCTGCCTGGGATTTTCAGTATCCTAACTCTCTGCAGACTTCCCAATCCATTCTCAGAAGAAATCAGTTCAAGGGAAAAAGTAAAAATCTTGCTGAGACGCAAAACCTACACCACTCTGTAAATTTAATATACACAGCATGAGAACTAATTTGGTTCCAAGAAGCAAACTTGAGTCCTCACAAACATTTATCAACATCTGACAAGGATATGTCCCTTTTCATTTTCCTGAGATCCATTTGTTCATATCTCTGTGTATTCCGTGTATCACCTGCCCTGCAAAGGAAGAGATAAACACACACAGTGCTACACCATGCATTGCCCGTAAGTTCAGAGGTAAACGCTACTGGAAAGTCTACATGCTGCTTTGTAGCAGTAGATTGAAAAGCTGAGCACAGATGCAGGCCTGTTTCTCAACAGTCCTACAGCACTTTAGCCATTTATTTCCAAATTGAAGCTGCCATTTACATTTAGACTAGCTGTCGATGCTCATCCTTCCTCAAGTGCTGTTAAGGGAATAGCCCACATGTGATAGGAACTTTGATTTCTTGTTTCCTGAAGATCAGTCTTGGCTTGTTAGGAAAACTTGCCAAAATCTACTGCATTTTAAACCATCATCAAAGATCTCGTGGTAGACCAACACAAGTTACAATCATTTTGCTTCCTGACAGTTATCTTACTAATGTTGTGATATTCAAAGAGTAGCAGGAAATACCCAAAAAGTCCCACCAGAAATGATGCAGTAGAGCCAGGAGGTGGTGGCACACGCCTTTAATCCCAGCACTTGGGAGGCAGAGACGGGTGGATCTTTGTGAGTTCGAGGCCAGCCTGGTCTACAAGAGCTAATTCCAGGACAGGCCCCAAAGCTACAGAGAAACCCTGTCTCGACAAACCAAAACATAAAATAAAATAATGCAGTAGGAAAGAAAGTAAGAATCCATCTTTGACCTCATTTGTTCGCTCATATTCAGACCTAAACAGAGAAATCAGTCAATATCATTTCTAAAACCAGGAAACACAGGACTTCTTACAAAATGTATCCTTAGCTTCTACTTGCCAAACACAGTGAGCCTCTCATTGGACAGGAAATAATAAAATGTCAATGATGTGGCTTTGAAAACAGTGAGCCAGGTGCCATACAAAAGCAAGGTGTGTGCAAACCAAGAAAATTGCCATTTAACATCCGTGTGGGAAAATGGTGTGTGCCCTAAATCACCCACACATTTGTCATACAACATGTGTTCCACTCTGCATTTCCCTCTTCTGAGATGTACACTGTGTCCAAACACGAGAGAGCCATGAATAGAGATGTGCTGTGGGTTCTGTAGTCACACATGGGTGCACATCAGGCTCAGACATCTGCACACAGCAGCCCACAGAGGGCGATGACATCCCCGCTCATGTGTTCACTTCCTATGGTACAGACATCTGTGCACAGTAGTCCACAGAGGGCAATGACTTTCCCACCCATGTGTTCACTTTCTTTAGGTACAGACATCTGTACAAGCAGCCCACAGAGGGTGATGACATCCCCGCTCATGTGTTTCCCCTCTACGGGTAACAGAACTTACTTTCTGCTTTAGAAACAATTTTCAAGTGGTCCTCCCTGCTCCATGTGTTCTCTTATACAATGATCATCCACTTGTCCCCTCCCTTTACCCCTGTATTAGTTACCTATATGCTGATGTGAGAAAAACACCATGCCCAAAAGCCACCTATGGAAGAAAGAGTACATTTTATCTTATGGTTCCAAAATAATCCACTTGAAAAAGTTACGGACCATAGTGCATATGAGGCCAAATTAGAACCCTGTATTTTTGACAGAGACCCACAACAGGCTAGAACTTCAAAAAGACTCTTGGTACAGAAGCTGAGGGTTGCAGTGATTTTAAAGACAAAAGCCCACACAGACCACAGTTCCATCGATCTGAGATGAGGGTCTGAGTAACTCAGTAAATAAGTTTGATGGATGCCTTTGTCAGCTCCTTAGTTTATTTTCAGTTTGTACAACATTAATTATGTTGGTTAGCACATCAGGACTATGTCAAGGTCATGAACAATCCCTAAAGTGTTTCTAAGGTTGGCACAGCCATTGTGAGGAGAGAGGGCTGAAAAGAGCCTAAGAAAACACACAATGGAGTCAGGAGAAAATGGCATCACATTAATTTACAGAAGAGTCCATCAAATTGGGGAGGCCTGACAGCAAGCAGGAAGAGCAGAGAGCTGCGTCCTCAGTGCCAATATGAAGGCAGGGAAAGCAAACTGAGAGATGTGCAGAGCTATGGACTCTCAAAGCCTGTGGTCAGTGATGTACTTTATCCTGCAAGGCCATACTTCCTAAACCTCCCAAACTGTTGTGGGATGTCTTTCTGTACTCTGTGAATTTATTTTGTTCTCATTGGTTGATAAATAAAGCTGCTTTGGCTTATGGCAAGGCAGAATAGAGCCAGGTGGGTAATCCAAACAGAGATACAAGAGACGAAGGGCAGAGTCTGGGAGACATCATCCAGCTACCCAAGGAAGAACATGCCAGCAGACTGGTAACACCACAGCCTCGTGGCAATACTATATGAATATAAATAGGTTAATTTAAATGTAAGAGCTAGCTAGGAATAATTCTAAACCATTGGCCAAATATTAATGATTAATATTAGATCTCAGAGTGGTTTATTTGGGAACTGGCAGTCAGGAGAGAAATGCCCTGTAATCTCAAACAGCGCCACCTACTGGGAACCAAGTGTTCAATCACATGAGCCTGTGGAGGACATTTCTCATGCAAACCAAAGCACGGACTCTTCGAACAAGCTCTCTTCATCGTTTATAAGCAAAATAAACTCCTATATTTACTGTCATATTTCTTTATTAACATGAAGCATCTTTATGTGTGCTGGCATTTGAGGTTTTAGAGTTATTGTTTTTATTGTCACTCTGATTATATAGTTTGAGTGGTTTGCCTAACTTTATTTTCCCCATAAGCCCCATTATTTTTACCAAGTGATTCTGCAAGGCTTCCCAGGGACACACATATTGCGGTCTAGCAATACAGATGAACAATATATATTGCATATAGATCAGAGAAGGACTCTCATGAGACAGCTACCTTTTCTTCAATGCAGAAAAGCTGGCGCCTCTCAGAAAGGATGATTGCACCCTGTGAGCAAGGTAAATATGAAATTTACCTTTTGATATTGGGCCTGCAAAAAAATTTAGGGCACATTCTATCAAATGCACAGATAGGAGTGTACTTGTGTTCTAAAACTATTACTCGCTTCCTGGATTTCTCATGGGTTCTGATGGTGACCACGGGTATTTCCTCATTTTTCACTATTTCTTTTATTATCCCATTGCTTTATATGTGTTATTCTAAAGCTACTGATAATGTTGTCCAGAGAAAGGAGAGAATCCTCTGGTGCACATTTAGATACACACATACACACATGCACTGACAAATACATGCAGGCATGTAAGCAGCAGAGATACCTGCCGATACCCCTGCTATGTACTTAAAATTGCTTGGTTATTTAAATGGAAGCAGCAATTGGAAAGTTCAACATCAGCCACCTGAAACTGAATGGCCAGGCCAGTTAAATACTGCTCATTCACCGTTTTTACACTGCTTCTTTCGGAGTTGTGTAAAGGTTGCCTCTATTGCCCCACTAGGAAGCCATTTGTCAAGCTGGGATAAAGCCAGCATTCCCTACAAGCCATTCTGGATTCATTAAGAAGTTAGGGCATTCTCTTAAAGTCCCTGACTCACCCCCAGTGAGCATTAACAAGACTGAGCCGTTCTGAGTCAGCAAGTCATAAACTCCGCGTGTACACAAATGAGAGAGAAGAATTGAATGCTGGGAACGTTCCAGCTGTAAAGGGTAAGCTATTACCAAGACACACGATCAAAGAGCTTCATAAAATGCCTATCATCTCAGCTACACAAAAATTCTGAGATGTGAAGGACACTAACTTGGGTCACTTGGCTGACGGTGGAATGAGTTTGTATAGCACTGAGACTTTGCTTTGCGCATATTGACAGCATGCCTGATAAGGGATGCAGGCTTCCTCTTCTGGCTGCCTCACAAAATCCCCCTTTCTAGGACCAGTACCCATCCCACATGCTGTGGGCATCTCACAGATTTCTGGAAAACTGCTCAGCTCAGGGAACCACTTTGCATGTCCACACTTCAAAGTGAAGTGACCAGTCAATGAAGTCCATGCCCCAGAAATACTCTAGAGAATGGGGTGAAGATGGGTAGCCCTCAGTTCCAGTGTTTAGTTCTGGGAATCTCCCATCACTAACAAACAGAAAAGATTGGTCACGTTAGAAATAAACCCACATGTTTGGGATTAGCTTTTTATTCAGCTAACATCTTACTGTTCCTTTCTTCATAGGCCCTCATTCAATAAAACATGCACACACACACACACACACACACGCAAAAACACACATGAAATGACACCTCAACCTCTACAACTGGACAACCGCCAGAGATACCCACTTCCCCTGTGCCTGGAAAACACTAAGTTTCTCAGAGACGCAGGCCAGCACTCTGTCCTCGTTATTTCCCTGCTACAGTGGTCAACACCATGACCAAAAGCAGCTTGAGCAAGCAAAGGATTGTTTTGCTGGCACATTACAGATGAGCCTGAAGGGATCCAAGTCATGAATCTGGAGGCGGGAAAGAGGCAGAGACCATGGAGGGACGCTGCTTAGCGGAGCCTTCTTCCTCATAGCTTTGTGTTCACTGTGTTTCTTTATAGAACCCAGAGCCTTCTGCCCAGATGTGGTCCTGCCATGGTGGTCTGGGTCTTCTCACATCAATATTTTTCTTTTCCGGAAAGTGCCACAGGCGTGCTCAAAGGCCAATTTAGTAGAGGCCTCTCCTCAACTGAGGGTCCCTCTTCCCAGGTGACTCTAGCTTGTATCAGGTTCTCAGAACTGGACATCACCTGTATTTTCATCAAATAACTGTTACTGTATTGAAAAAGATGAGTTTAGGCAGATATTCCAGGACGACGGATGGTGGACGATGAACACTGACTGTCCTGATTGTCAAGCTGCATCCAATAAAGGACTCTCCCAAACACAGAAGGCAGGTAAGATGTTGAGTAGCTCGGACTTGATGAGCATAATTTAATCCCCTATTTTACACAGAACTTTTCAATGGCTGTTTCTGTCTGTAAAGATAAAATGCAAAGTCATACAAAGTCCTGGCAAGAACTAAATCTCTGCCATTCTGCCAGATTTACTGTCTGCCATCTTTTATTGGTAGTTTCCTCCTATACAAGCCATTTAGATTCTTTACATTTTATTTTATTATTATTTTTCCTGTATGGGTAATTTTGCCTGCACATATGGTTATGCAACTGCATAGGTGAAGTGCTCACAGAGGCTAGAAGACAGAGTTGAATCCCCTGAAACTGGAATTACAGACAATTGTACGTCACTTTAGGGTTCTGAGAATCTAAACCAGGTCTTCTGGAAGAGCAGCCAGTGCTCGTAACCTCTGAGCCATGTCTCCAGTACTTCTTTTAGGCTCCTGAATGTGTACCACCTCTTTGCTCTCCCAGAACCTTCCTGCCTGGTTTTCTGTCATCTAAGATGACCTGACCCCTTTGGGTCACCATTCTTATGCCTGAATCTCAATTACTTGGGGCACTGAACCTTCAACATCACCTCTCTGAGGAGAGCTTCCCAAAACATGCTTAGTCCCAAGATGTCACTCCTTGGTATCCTGACGTGTTTCATTGAGGGTTTCTGTGCAAGTGTCTGGAGATATCCAGGAGTTTGCTTCCTCATGCACCTCCTCTCTTTCCCAGCACTGCCCACCCTCAGAGAGCTGGCAGTCAGTCTTTCCCATTTCCTGTTGTCTCTAGCACCCACTGAAATTGCAAGCACAGGGCCAATGCCCTGCTGATCATCAGCCAGTTCCATAAAAGATGAGAGAGAGACACATGACATTGGTGGAGAGCTGCATTCACAAGCTGTCTTCTTTAGCACTTCACCACAGGGAGTGCCAGAAGAGAAACAGACACAAAGCCTCCCTGGCACCCCATCCCAGCTCCTCAGCAAGCAGGACCTCTCCCCTGTCTTCTTCAATTCATGCTGCTCAGCAAGAGTGCACTTGAAAGATCTGCATCCAAGTGAACCCAGACAGAGGACATCCGACTGGAAAAAAGGAAACTTATTAAAAGAGATTTGTGCTTTGATAATTCCGACAAAAAGTTCTTGACATGGATGAATAGCACTCGAAGATGGCTGCTTTTCACTTGACCTGTAACTTTTCTGAATCTTCCCCCCAAGAATTATGCATGGAAAAATCACCAATAGAGTTAAGCTGAGCTTGAAGCTGTTTATGCTTCTGCATGCATTGGCTTCAAACTCCGCAATTGTTTATATGACCATGGAGGGGGTATTGTGTCCACTAGAAAATGATCACAAATCCAAAAGCAAACCAGTGCTTTTCAGGAAGAAGGCAGGCTGTGTGTGAGCAGGGATCAAGTTCATCTTATTCCCTCCACTCACTCCTGCCTTTACAACACGGGGTCCCAGTCTGAATGTGGTTCATAAAGTATCACAAGCTTGAGACTTCTACAGGGATTAAGAGGGAGCTAAATGTAAGGTTGACAGTGAAGAAATGGAAAGCACTCTCAGAGATCAACCAACTTCAGGACCAGCATGCTTGGTGTCTCTCTCTCTCTCTCTCTCTCTCTCTCTCTCTCTCTCTTTCTCTCTGGGTCTCTCTCTCTCTCCCCCTGGATCTCTCTCCCTCTCCCTCCCTCCCTCCATCCCTCCCTCCCTCCCCCCTCTCTCTCTATGTCTCTCTCTCTTCTCTCCCTGGGTCTCTCTCTCTCTCTCTCTCTCTCCCCCTGGGTTTGTCCTTTGAGAAGGTTAGGGAGAACTGACTAGCCAAAGACAATGAGTGTGTCTTGTGTTCACCTTGTAGTTTCTAATGCTATTCTCCTTTGGAAGGGAGCAAAGACTGGGACAGGACAGAACCAGGTGACACTGAGCCATCTGAAGCCAGAGAGCAACAAGTGCTCGAAAATCATGAACATGATAGAATCTGTGTCAACCTCAAGGCTCCAACTGGACATGACAGCAAATGACACTCGCTGAATAAAATACAAACCTCTTAGCTTCTGTTAATCTGCACAAATAGGAAAAATAGAAATGGTTTCCTATAGTAGAAAATCAGCTAATGAATGTGAAGAGAATGATGGAGTTAGACATGCTTTTGACAGTCATGTGTAATAATTCAGCCACAGAATGTGTAGTTATTGAACAAAGTAGTAAAAGTTTCATGAGGAATTTGATAGTCATGCATTTTCAATATATATATATATATATATATATATATATATATATATATATATATATATTCCCCCTTTGTATTAGTCTTTGAAAATTTACTAGATGCATGCAATGCACCTTAAACTTATTCAGCCCCCACTCCCTCCAGCTATCCTTAGTTCCCCTCACCAGTATGTCTCCCTTCTAGGTTCAAATCTCATTTTTGGTTATTTTCAGCTGAGTTCAATTAGCACTGTTCATACGGGGAGTCACAGATCATAAGAGGGAACCCGCCAGTGTCTATACCCATCAGACAAATTAATTGGAATCCCCTTCCTGTACCAATAGCCCCTTGAATAGAGATGGGGCTTTGAGAACCACTCCCAACTCCATCCTGGTAGTTTTTTTTTAAGGTTGAGCCTGTGAAGATCTTGTGCAAGTGACCTCAGTTGCCAAGAATTCATGTGTTATACAGCCATGTCATTACAAAGGGAGGAGACCATTTGGATGAACCTGGAAGTGATTGGAGAGCACAGCACCAGCAACAGAACAAATGTCCTCTGTGGACACTGACTAGAAGTATGCAGACCTACCTGTTACATCCTGGACCCTAAGGAAAAGTTGTTGGTGTCAATGGCTTGGGTTTAATGGCCACATTGCCCTTATCCTCATGTGTGAAATCTTGTACTAAACCAGTAGATGCATGATCATGGATAGATATCCTACCAGCAACTAAGCTTCTAATGATTGATGAGAAAACTATTCTTTGTATTAGACTTTTACCTAATTTTTAAATCATTTCAAAATCAAAAGGGCGCTTATCTATAATACTTTAAATTACCTTAATAACACGTTCTATGTGCACATTAAATTAAGAAAAAATAAAATAATGCGAGGTTTTACTTTAATGTGGACAGGAGAGGCATTTTAATTAAGAATTTTTTCTTCTTAACATAAAAATATACTTCTCAATTTCCAAATAGTTATGGACCGTGTCCTGTGTGTTCCTTACTGTTCCTAAGAAAGAAGATAGCAGACTGAAGAAAAGGAGCCCTGTCCACCTGCATGGAGTTTATCAATGAGGTACAGCAAATCAATCAGCCTCTCTCTCTCTTTCTCTCTCTCTCTCTCTCTCTCTCTCTCTCTCTCTCTCTCTCCTTCACCACTTCTCCCTAAGTGTTTTCTCCTGGGTGTTGTAGTATCTACTGAAGAAGTTACACAGAATTTTTTAAGAAAAAGAGGTAGGCTGCTTTCAATTCTCCTGCCTGTTCCTGCTTTCAGGTCATGTCACTCATTTATGTCTTGCTCCTAACACTCTAGTAGCTCAATGTCTCCACACAAAAAATGAGGGGAAAGGGCACCCCTGATTATTGTGAAATGTGGACAAATCTTTGACCATTTGTGGTGAATTCGGGGAACTTTGTCATATAAGGAAGATGCTAACACAGAAAATGGACTGACTCTACAAACATCTTCAGGATGCCGAAGAAGAGGAGAAGGCAGACTGCAGGTTCAAGGGTATCTGTTCAATTGCTTTTCTTCTTGTTGAGGACACAACACACAACAAAAAGAACAGATCAAGTGTCCTCTTCTAACTGTGGGTGGAAAGAAAACACCATGGCACAGGTGTCATCATAGACTTGAAATCCCTCTGAGAACATCATGATAGATTTGTGAGAGTGTCAGGTCTGAAAAAAACCTACAAGATTAAACAGTTTGTTGTGAGCTCTACATAAGGGTGGATTCCTCATCTGGAGCTGTTTTGGCACATGCCATTGCAAGCAGAAACTGCTTGTTTGTTTCCCAGCCTCCCAGACGTGAATAATCACGCAGAAACTGTATTAATTAAAGTATTATTTGGTTGATGGCTCAGGTATATTTCTAGCTAGCTCTTTACAACCTAAATTAACCCATTTTTATTCATCTGTGTATCGCCATGAGGCTGTGGCTTGCCAGGTAAGGTTCTGGCATCTGTCTCCTTCAGCAGCTACATGGCATCTCTCTAACTCTGTCTACTTTCTCTCTATCTCTGTTTGGATTTCCCACCTGGCTTTATTCTGCCCTGACATAGGCTGAAGCAGCTTCTTTTTAACTCAATGGTAATAAAACATATTCGCGACATACAGAGGGGAATTCTACATCATGTCGTGATTTATGGTTATTCGGTTTGTTCAAGAATTTCTCTTAGCTGGGCGGTGGTGGCGCACGCCTTTAATCCCAGCACTCGGGAGGCAGAGGCAGGCGGATCTCTGTGAGTTCGAGACCAGCCTGGTCTACAAGAGCTAGTTCCAGGACAGGCTCCAAAACCACAGAGAAACCCTGTCTCGAAAACCCAAAAAAAAAAAATTTCTCTTTTATTTTGTTATAGGCAAATATGAAATGACACTAAGACCTTGCCCCTTGTGCATAAGAAACACGGTTTGGTTGGTTTAATCTGACTTCCATCATTTTTCTGAATATTTAAATAATCAAGTTCATTTCAGGAAATTCAGGACTCACAGAACAGCATCTTGTGAAAATCTTCATATTGTCATTGTGGGTATTTTGATTTACACTTGCCAATCAGATGTTAATGTATACTTAGCTGATAAAATAAAATCCATAATTTTCCTATGGTTTTATGAACTATTTAGTAGTTTGATGTGTTTTTTAATAAAAAGTTGTTCAATGAATTTAATACCAATTATTTCAGTTAAACCCACTATTTTTAGACATGAAAATCATTTATAAGTCTGGCCTATGTTCTTGCCAACAGAAGAATAGATAAAAAACTAGGAGTTTTGTTGAGCCATAAAGAATTAAAGCAGGTAGCATGCTGGGAAATGGATGCAATTGGCAATCTCTACAGGCACTGATATCAGTCAGATGGATAAAGACAAAGATCATATATTTTCCCTCATGTGTGAGTTTTAGAAATCTATAGTTACATAAATAATATACCAAACACACACGTGCACACACATATATATATACCTACACCCCACATATACATACATACGCATGTGTACACACCCATGCACACAAGGAATAGAAGTAGAAGGGAGACTAAGGGAAGGGAGAAGGCTACAGAAATCGGGAAAGGGGGGGTAGGGAATCCAAAGTATTAATGGGAGAAGTGAACACATCAAAAGTACATTATACACTAAAGCAGTTACACATATAGCACTCAATACTGTGCTCAATGAAGACATGCCAGTAAAAATTACAAAACGAGTTTCAATGTTCTTCTCATAAACAATGCCATAATTAATAATATATAAATATATATATCATTTGCATTGAACTTTATTACTTAAATAATAAATTCATTGACCAAGCTCTTTTTATTTGGAAATTATTTGTGCATGTGTGCACATGTACATGTGTGTGTGTGTGTGTGTGTGTGTGTGTGTGTGTGTGTGTGTCTGTGTGAAAAGAGAGAGAATTTTAAGATTTATTAGACATGAGTTAGTATGTTCAGGTGAAAAACAATTTGGTGCTATACATCATATTAATTTTTGGATGAGGAAGCATCAAATGTTGAGCATAAATGAGTTCTCAGATATCTTCCTCTTCAGGCTAACAAAGGCTGCAGATTCTGGAGCCACAAGAATTCAAAGGTCAGCTTGTTTTGCCTTTGGGCAGTTTCTAAGTTTCTTGACTTGACCTCATCATGAAGCTGATGCTAAACAGTTGCTTTTTAAGTTTAGTTTTGCTTTCCCTCTGTCTTTGGGACATGTTTCTGGCTAAAGACACCATTGTTCTCCAGGGTATTCCATACCTGAGCAACCTTGGAATTGTGTGGCAGATCAGCCAACAAATTTACTATACAGAGCTCTGATCTCTCAGGCTTTGGGAAATGGACCTCAGTGTCCCTTCTAAGATGGTTCTTAATTCAGGCTAAGACATTTCATGGAAAAACTAGAACATAGAACAAACAATATTCTAGAAGCAGACTCTGTCCTGGAGAAATGGAATCAGTCAGAGCGGGGAGAACTGTGAGCTGAGAGGAGCCGAGAGCCAGGCACAGAGCCAGTATCATGGGGCTTGAATCTAGAGCCGGCCTGTGCCATGGCTTACCCAGTTTTCTGTGATAAAAACCCACAGAGAACTGCCATATTCAAGCTCTCTCCAAAGCTCTCAGCTATAAAATAATAATATTTTTAGTTATTACAATTCTCCTGATTCTACGGCTGAGATGAGCATGATTTAGAACAGTGTGTCCCTTTAAAGGATTTTGTAATTCAAAGATTCAGAATTGAGCTCACCGACTCCTCTAGGAACTGTGTTTAATGCCATGGATACGGCATGTCACCCCTTTTACCGCCATGTTCAGTCAGTCATTTTAAAGATATGTATGTAAACTGTATACATAGAAATATGAGAAAGAACGTGGAGTATAAACAGAGAAAGACATCCCACAACGTAGGAGTATTAGTTGATCATCCCCCCTGCAAAACTTCAGGGTTTTCTGGAGTATTTGAATTGGTGTGAATTTGCGTGTACATGTGTGTACACATGAATGTGGAAGTCAGATGTTGTCTTTGGGTAGCGTCCTCAGTCCCTCTCTATGTCATTGTTTTCTATGGGGTTTCAATAGCTCATAAATTCTTCTAGAAAGCTAGCCCTCGAGTCCCAGAGATCTACATATCTCTGGTGATAGAATTATTTATTGAGCCATTTCCCCAGACCTGACTTTGAATGTTTTTGTCTTCATAACCTGGTCTTGGGGTGAGAGAGCTGGCATTTGAGCCAGGGAGACCAGAAGAAGCCCAAGCTGGGAAGGCAAAGGTAGACAGACAACAAGGGAAAAATTGAAGAACTTGCTCCTAACACACACACAGAGAGAGAGAGAGAGAGAGAGAGAGAGAGAGAGAGAGAGAGAGAGAGTCCAAGGGCCCTCCTGTGCCAGGTTCCGTGACTGAGGTACATCTCTAAGGTGAACTTGACAATGCTGCTGAGGGCTGAGGTCATAGCCTGAACACCAGGAGGTCCTCTGGTCCACTGACAATTCTGACGTCATGCCCATCCTGATGACACACCTTTTTGTCTATCTTTCCTCAGAAGAAGAAGGCACAAGCTTCAGTCAGTGGGGCAGGCTGGGAGGCACCGAAAGAAACCATCCCTATTTGTCCATTAGTCATGGAACAAATAGCTCGTCATTAGTTGTATTTCAACGCCCTGTGTTTTCTGGAGACGTTAATGAGAAGTGTTAAATTTCTTCTTAGCTGTATCATAAGGCAAACAGCATTTTGTTAATGATTTAAACAACAGCAACTAGAACTTGCCCTCTGGTTCATGCGTTAATCAAGAATGGGGGGAAAGGCAGACTGAAGAAAATCATCAATTCCATTACAAAAAAAATGCCTACTAAAAGACCAGCAATTTTAGCCATCAAGAATGTAGCATGGCCGTTATCCCGTCTCCTTCTTGGTCTCGTTTTTCTTGGTTTAAACGGCATGAACGAGCACCAACTCCCATAGTATAAAATTGACCTGTTTTTGATACACTCAGTGGTTTCCGTGCATTCCAGAGTGGTGATACTATAATCAGACCCTAAATGTCGGTCATGTCTGCAAACCCCACTCCCCCCAATAAAATCCTGTTCCCAGGAAGTGTCACTTCTCCCCCTCCCACTTCTTTCCCCAGCTTCTGGGAACCATCGGTCAGTTTTCTGTCCCTGATACTCTGCTGATTTTGAAGATTTCACATGCATCAGATGTGTTTTTCTGCCACTGTCAACTTCATAGGCGTTATGGCAGCTATCTGGGTACTTAAGAGTGGCCAGATATGCAGATATCTGTGTGAACTCTAGTGTTAATGACTTCCAATAACTCAATGTCTCAGAAAAAGCTGACTGAGGTGGTACAATGAAGTAATCCCAGCACTTGGAATCTGGAGGCCAGAGGATCCTGGGTTCAACAACATTGGCAGCTACATAGTGAGTTAGAGTCCTACCTGGATTACAGGAGACCCCGCCTCAAAATAAATGAATAAATAAATGTTAACTAATTAAATAAATAACAAAGCTCAGCATACTGATAACGAAGGACCTGAGAGCCAGCCTGTATTTAGACTATGACTCTGAATACTTCAGTGGGAGTTCATGCATTACAGACAAGCTTTGAACATCACTGGTCTCACGGGACACTCCTTTCTGTGGGCTCCTTGAGTGCAGAACCAAGGGTAGAGTCATAGAAGTCTGCCCTGCGTATTGAACATACCTACACACTGCTAGACTATATTAGTCACAAAAACAATCCTCCCCTGAACAGCAATGCTCATCTTAGCTGTCTTTAACTACTTTGGTTACCAGTGTGCTTTATCTCACAGGCGTGAAATGTTCGTGTCAACTGTGTTACCTGAGGGTATGGTATGTTCGTGTCAACTGTGTTACCTGAGGATATGATATGTTCATTTCAACCGTGTTACCTGAGGATATGATATGTTCATGTCAACTGTGTTACCTGAGGATATGATATGTTCATGTCAACTGTGTTACCTGTATGGTTTGATGTGTTCATGCCAACCCTGTTTCCTGGTATTTAGGAAGTGCCTCTCTCCCTCAACATTAACCAGAGAAGGCTTATAAATTGGCCACACACACACCTGCAGATTCAGCCACAAGCATTTATCCCAAGAGTAAGTTCTAGAATATGTGGAGCCCTTCAGAATGGCTCTGGGCATACCTTATCTTCCCAGTGCCCGTGAGATGATGCACTTTTACACTGAGACAATAGCGTTGTCATAAACACCACACGCCTAGAGATTACAATTATATGAAAGACCACAGGGATGCTGTAAGTCTGCCCTTTTATCTGACCGCTGGAGCTTTTGTGTTTAAAATATTTATGACTTGCTTCAGGAACAGAAGCCCCGGAGTTACTTGTTATGTAGGAAGACACGAAGGTATAAATCCCCTTGTAAAACACACACTCGTATAATTAGAAATGATTACTATGAGCAGGGCAGGGTGGCACATACCTGCTAATGTAGCAACGGAGAAGGCTAGGGCAGGAGAAGCGGGAATTTGTGGCCATCCTAGGCTATAGGGAGACGTGGACATATGGAAGCATAGTGAATCCCTATTCCCCCAATCAAAATAAGACTGAAAATACTATTACCGTCTTGTTTTTCATGACTATATGTTTGCATTTCGGTTGATATGGTCATGCATAAAACACAGTACAATCCCTCTGCACACATCTGGGCATTTCACTTGCTTCATTTCATGTTGCTCATCACAAAGCCTTCTGTCATATGGAGGAAGGAGGTGATAAAGACAAAAGGCGCTGGGCTTTGGGTCCATTGCATAAGAGTGTATGTTACCCAGCTAAAAGTACTTGTAAATATTTCAGAAATAGGGTGTAGAGATACTGCACGTCTGTTGAGAGGCCCTACTGGCCAGAAGTTGCAATCTACCGTGTCAGGACAGCTTTCTCAAAGCTTGAGACAATATAGGGGACTCTCACCTCCCTGCCCCCTGCCAGCGAGGGAAGGCTTCCTGCTCTCTGCCTTCGCTTACCTGGAGACTGTCTCTGAGCCCGGATGCCAGACTTATCTTAGTGGAGACCCTTGGCACACTTCCCTACAAATGTTCTGCCCCTGCTCCCACATGTGGTAGTTGGGTGTTGTGCTCTAGCTATGTGATAGGGCCGTGTTACCAGGTAGGCTAACTAGACATTGCACTCCAGCCTTATGAAAGGAGTGTGCTGCAAATGCGAATTAGGCAATGCTCCATCTACTGTCCCCATCCTGTATGTCTCCCCTCACTCTGGAATGAAGTTGAGCTGGCTCACTGAATCATCTCTTGGAAGGCTATTTCTGTCATACTCACAGGCCTGACAAAGCCCTGCTTGCCACTTCTGCCCCTTTTGTCCTCATGGCCCGGTGGCCAATGGGGGTCATGGGGGTAAAGGGGACCCCACACACGTATGGTGATTGTAAGCCTGAACAAAGCAAAGGATGGAAGACCTTGTTTAAAAATATTTATTTTTGTTGTTTCCAAATTGTATAGGTTTGTGTGTCTCTGTATGGGATTCATTCCCTTACCAAAGGAGTTGAAAGGAGCTGGTAATTATTTCTGTGGTGTGAGGAAGCATTGATGGCACCCTCCCTGAAACAGAACATAGACAAACATCAGAATTGGTCACACAGAGAAATTTCTGGAAGGAGGCACAGAGCTACCTTCACTGACCATGGCAAACAGAAGGTCCCAAGGTGAGAGGGCTCTTCATTCTCAAGAGGGGACTTGCTGAGTTTTCAGACCATTTTATAATGCAACTGCACTACTTTTTTAGGTCAAGAGACAGAGAAAACTACTGGTTAATGAGACATCAAAGCCCATTGATTGAGGCTGGCTGTATTCAGCCAGAACTGTCCTCAAGAAGTACTCAGCCCTCTAAATGGAGCCAAATCTCAATAATAAAACTCTCAGAGTAATCAGGACAATTAAGATGTATTTAAACATTACTGGGTTGGGAAAAATGGATTTTTTTCTCATTGCTGGCAATGTGAACAACAGAAGTCCTATTCTCTAACCAACTGACTTGAGAAAGTCTGTGTCTTGATCAAAGAACAAATGATTGCAATTTAGCATCACAATAGCTTTTTGCTGATTCAATTAACACAATGCTCATTTGACAAAATCTACCAATGTTATTAAGCTCCTTGATGAAACATAGGCCAAACCCTGTCCAGGGTCTTAGGCTTGGAAGTCATTTTCCCACTTCATATCAAAACAGCTCTGCTGGGAGTTCTAAGATGTCCGATGTGGTACCCACAGGCAGAGGCCTGCAGAAGGTCACAGGGTACAGCCCAGCCTCTAAAGCGAAAATCATGCTAAAATACACAACAGGAGGGATAATTTTTAACATGTGCAAATATTCTCTCAGATCTGGTGACCCTACTATTTAGGTCAACCTTGACTTCAAGCAAGTCTTGGGAGTTTACAGAGGTGACAGTTCCTACTTTAGTAAAGGTGGCTTCATGGGATTTTAACCAAATGAGGCAATTTTCTCCCATTTCATCTCTACTGTATTTCCCTGAAGGGCAAAAAATAAGACTCCCTTGTTAATGACATTTTTCCGTAGAAAAACAGGAAACTAGAGAATGTGTTACCTGGGGTCATTCAAAGGAAGGCAGGGACCAGTGACAGCCAGAAACACTCTTGCCAGTTGCCGAGTAGTCTGGAATAGTAGGGAAGGGCTAGGATCGTGTAGCTCAGCTCCTTTCTGCTGTCATCAATCAGAGCCCAAAGGAGTGGGTGTGAACCCTCACAAGCTGGGGAGTTCACGCTCTATCTGAAGAGGCAGGCACTAAACAATATGCTCCCCCAGTACCCCAATCAAAGTGCCTACAGCACAGCCCACTTCCAGCCATTGGCTGGACGCTTATGTCTCCTCAAGGTCAATCCATAACTATAGTGTGGCATCCAAGTTCAGCCAACCCCGTCTTTATCCACCCACCCATGGCCCTATGGCATCCTTCTTTCTCTCACTGTATTCTGACCTAGCCAGTGCCTAACTTTCTCTTCTCACTGATTTTTCTTTGCATATACAGTGCCATGTGTTTGAAAGACTCTTCCAAAGGCCCAATCTCTAGCCGGCAAATTTTTACCCATACTCCAATTTCAACTTGCAAGTTGCTTCTCAGTAAGTCTTTCTCCCAAGTTGATCTTCCCTCTAGGTCCCACCATTGTCATTTCTTCTTGATCTTAGTAACCTGACCTCATAAGATTTACTGAACACATGTCTTTATATTTAATACCTATCCTTCCTGTGTTAAGACTTCTCTTTTGTTTATTATTGAACAGTGCCCAGTACATAGTAAGTTCTCCATAACTAATTAATAAATATAGTATTAATAAGATATTATGGAGTGTTTATCGTACAGCAGGAACCTTAATGGGAAAGAGGATTAAACACATGCCCAGGCACTAAGATTGTATCCTGGTCAGAATAGGTCATGGTGTTTGCAGTAGACTAACTTAATGGGGCTAGGAAGATACATTGGTAGGTAAAGTGCTTGCTGGACAAGAGGAGGGCCTGAGTTGGACCCCCACATCCCACTGCATGCCTTAATCCCAGTGTGCAGAGGTGGAAGTGGGAGGGACCTTGGTTCTGCTGGCCACCCACTCAAGCTGATTGGTGATCTCTAGGTTCAGGGAGAGACCCTGCTTCAAAAAGATGAGGTGGAGAGTGATTAAGGAAAATAATGGATATTGACCTTGACCTCTGGCTTCCACAAAACAAACACAGGTGCACACACACACACACACATTGTAAGGAGCGGCGGCGGGCTGCGGCCGCCACCAGGCTAGCTTTACCTGAAATAATTACACAGAAACTGTATTCTTTTAAACACTGCCTGGCCCATTTGTTCCAGCCTCTTATTGGCTAGCTCTTACATATTGATCTAACCCATTTCTAATATTTTGTGTAGCACCACAAGCTGGCTTACCAGGAAAGATCTTAACCTGCGTCTGTCTGGAGTGGGAGAATCATGGCAACTGCCTGACTCAGCTTTCTTTCTCCCAGAATTCTGTTCTGTCTACTCTACCCACCTAAGGGCTGGCCTATCAAAGGCCAAGCAGTTTCTTTATTAATTAACCAATGAAAGCAACAGATAGATGACACTCCCACATATCTCTCTCTCTCTCTCTCTCTCTCTCTCTCTCTCTCTCTCACACACACACACACACACACAGTGCACAAAGACAATACACAAATGTGCACTACACCCAAATGTAAAACACACAGACACACGCATACAATCTACTGAAAACCCATTCCAGTTGTACAAATTGATAGACAAAATGCACCCAGAGTAACCCGTGAGTGTTACTGCAGAACTGAGTAAAGGAACTCTTCCTCTTTCCCACATGTAACTAGAGGCTGAGTGAGCCAATAGCCGTGGAGAATAGAAACATCCACCCTGCCCCCAATGTTAACTGATCGCAGCCCTCTAGAAGCTGAGCATTGACTTCTCATTCCCTTTGAGCACACTCCAGGTCACCCACCACTCCTGCTCAGGGCTGGCAGGAGGCACGAGACTGCTTTTCCGTCTCTAGTTCCAGTCCTCAAACCCAAGCAGAGTTACCATGGTGAGAACCAGCGACTGTTCAGTCCCCACCACTGCCTCTAAGGCTCAGGTTGGCACATCCCCCCATGGATGGCAACACCCTGCATGCAAGACATTTCAGTCCTGGGCTGTCCATATCTCAGGAAAGTCTCTTCTGTACCGAGGCTGTCTGTATCACAGGCATACTCAGAAAACTTTTGGGGAAGAGGTTCCATGGTAGTGGGAGGCGGAACAGAGGACACTGGAGCGAATATCACCAGAGAACACTATGTGTGCACAACTAGTTCCACCATCTATAGCTATAGAATCTCTCTCTCTCTCTCTCTCTCTCTCTCTCTCTCTCTCTCTCTCTCTCTGTGTGTGTGTGTGTGTGTGTGTGTGTGTGTGTGTGTGTGTGTGTGTGTAGGATAGAGAGTACCCTGGGGTGCACTACTCAGGTGTCCTTTTTTTCATTTTGTTTTTCTGAGACAGGATTCCCTATTGATCTAGAACTCACCACACAGACTAGACTGGCTGCCCAGTGAACCCTGGGATCTATCTGCCTGTCTCTGCCTCAAAGGCTGGGATTATGAATACAGATTACTAAAACTGGCTCCCTGCCCTGAGATCACTTAACTTATTTTTATGTGATTAAAACATAACACAACCATTCTGTCCTTCCTTTCCTTCCTTCTACCTTTCCAAGTCTTCCTCAATTCACAGCCTCCTCTTCTTTAATCATTGTTGCCAAATACACACATGAACAAACAAACATCTGAACACAGCCCGCTGAGTCCCTTCAGCGATGCCCTACGTGGACTGGGGCACTGAGTAAAGGAAGCCTGCCCTTCCAGCCCTAGAGCCCACATAAGGGTGGGAGGAGAGAACCCGCTCCACAAGGGCCTGGCTCCTTATGGGAGTTCTCGGAACAAACTCAGGTCCTCTGCTTGCAGGACTCAGCCCTTCCCCAGTCCTCTGTAGATTACTTTTGAGGACTTTCTTTTTTTAGAAGGATTGGCACAATTTCCCCCAGTAACTCATTTTAAAGTATTCCATACTACTTACTTACATTTTGGGTGAGTCCTGGAAGATCGCATCCTAATAGCAACCCATCCCCACATTCTCACTTCTCAGAGGACAGCTTCATTCCTGTGTGCTTACGCTACACATTAATTCACAATCCATCACTACTTGAGTTATTATTTATGAATCTAATTATCCCCTAACACAAATGTGTGTGACTCAGCTCAGTATGCATTCTTCATGAAAAGATTTTGAGCCATTAGTGGAAAAATCCATAGGCAAATTAAGTCTGGCGTCCAACCCTGTGTGTATCTTTTGTGTAAGTACTTATATCAAAGGGGGTTGATCTAATGACATTCACTGTGTGTGTGTGTGTGTATGTGTGTATATGTGTGTGTGTGTGTGTGTGTTTGCACAAGCTCATGCAGACAGGCTCTGAGTGAAACTTCCTGGGCCTGCAGCTCTTCATAACACAATCAAATAAATAAAAAGCTACATTAATATTTTATAGGTTATTAAAAGGCTTTTTAAAGAGAAATCAAATTATTTTCCAATTAAATCTTAAAAAATAATCTTAAAACAATTTAAAGTATTGGCTAAAAAAGCCACCCATTTTTCAAAAACTAGAGATGGCTCCCGAGTTTTTGATTATAAGTGAATTATAGGATTATAACAATTCAGTAACACACCCATGTGCTTATTAGTGGCATGCTAATCATGTTATATACTATGACTCATTTTATCTTTAGAATAATTGGTCAATATTCCCACTTTATGTATGAGTAAACTAAGGCACAGAGGAGCCAAATAAAGTATAAAAAGCCATAGGCCTGGAAGACCCCGGAGAACAAGCGTAGCTTTACTCCAGGTCTCTAGACTTGGGACAGGAAGAATTGCACACGAGCCTGCCTGGTACCTCTGGCACCAGGCAGTTGGGCACCATTATGATTCTTAGGAGCAGGGTTCTGCCCAGCCCATGAAGGACTGAGCAGGACAAGAAGACTCATATGGAGCACCAGGCAGACTGTTATGGTGAACAAAAGCAAGCGGAGGTATGGAGAGAGACAGACAGAAAAACAGAGACAGAGGGGGATAATGGTTTGAGTCCCTTGGCCAGAGGCATATCTGAAGAGGTGAAGACAGTGAGAAGCAGGCAGAGGTGGGTGGTGATGTCTGGGCTGGGCTGTTGTGGGAGCCCATATCTGGGTGCCTGGCCCTGCTGCAGCCGTGGTCTATAAAGTCCACAACTCTTGATACCACAGATCTCGGGAAGGACAGGGCTATACAGAGTTGGCCCTGCCCCCTCACTGGCTGAGCTAAGGAAAACTGGTCCTGCCCCTCACAGGCTGAAGCACTAAGGAGAGAGAGTGCTACACCTCAGCTGTGCAGCGGGTAGGGCTGACCCTGTTCTCAGAGCGAGCAAGGGTTTGCTGGCCCTGAGGGTGTGAGAATGGGGGAGCAGGTTGCACCCCTGTGGTGAGGGACAGGTGCCTCCATTGCCCCTAGTCACCCGCAGCCAGTGGGGAACCTGGCTCAACCCTTCTCCAGCTGCAGTACTTGGGAGAATGGGCCCTGTGCCTCCCCTGGGGGCCACAGTAGAGTTCACCCTGCAAAGAGGGGCATGGGTGAGGAAGCCCTGAGGGCGTGAGAGGGTCATAGCTGGTACTGCCTCCCTCTTCTGCAGGTATAGTAGTGGGGGCAAGAGAAAGAAGCCTTACTGCCTCCAGCTGGTGAGGGAGCTGACCCTTCCCCTTTACCAGCTGCTGCACTCAGGAAAGCAGGCCTGGAACTGGTCTGGGCAGCACAGCGGAACTAACCCTGATGATGGGGGGTGGGTGGGGGTGAGCTGGCCCTGAGGGTGTGAGAGTCGGAGAGCTAGCTAGCCACACACCCTCATCTGCCATGTGGTGGTGGTGGTGAGGGTGAGGGAAAGATGCCCTCCCACGTCCTTGCTCCCACCTCCTGTGGTGAGCAAGGGTGCTGGCCTCCCTTACCTGCTGCAGTGCTCAGGAAAGCGGGCACTGCACCATGCCCATGCAGCACCAAAGAGCGGATGCGAATGATGGGGGTGCAAGTGAACTGGCCCCGAGAAAGGGAGCATGGGAGGTCTGTCTGCCCCACTCAACTGTCATGTGGTGATGTGGGCAGGGGAGAGATACCCTCCCCCTCCCCCTGGTCCCCATTGCCTGTGGCAGGTGGGAGGGCAGGCCCTGAGTTCATAAGAGTAGGAGAGCCGTCCCTGCCCCTCGCCAGCTGCAGCACTCGGAAAAGTGGCCCCTGCACCTTGCCTGGGCAACACAGTATAGCTGCCCTGATGGTGTAGGAGTGGAGAACAGACCCTGAAAGTATGAGATCAGGAGAACTGGCCCAACCCTTGCTCCTTGCTGCAAGGGGTGAACTAGCCAGGGCGATGTTGGAGAGCGTACCCTGGTGGTGAAGACAGGGAGAGCTGGTGGGCTGACCAACCCTGGCACTACCCAGGTCCAGAACCAGGATTAGGTGTTGGCCCACCCCAACATCCACTCCGTTTATGATCTGCTAGAGCACGTGAATGCGGCAGTCCTGCAGACAAAGCCGCAGGATCTCCACAACACAGGGCAACAACAGGAGTTCCAAGAGGAGTCCCAGTGAGGGCCCAGCATCATAGTGTAGCAGAAACCAAAGGCCTCGAACCAGACCAAAGACTCTTTACAATGAACACTTGCAAGTGAAGATGTATGGATAAAAGAGATTCTGCGTGACCAGTGTGCCACACTGCAACTTCCATGACTAGAATGACTTTTCCTTTTTTTTTTTTTTCTCTTGTGTTTTATTTTATTTTGGGGTCAGGAGGTTGCAAGGGCAGAGAGCAAATATGAAGGGACAGGGAAATGAATGGGACTGAGATGCATGATGTGAAAGACACAAAAGTAAATAAAAATGAAGTTAAAAAATAAAACACAAAAAACCATGCAGCTAGGATTCCCAGCCCCCTGACTCCTGACCCTATCACACAGCTGAGTGATTCAGGTAAAGAGTCCAAACTCTCAATTCCTTCACCATACTTCCTCTCAAATTATACACAGACCTTTTATCTCTTCTGTGTGCATGTGTGTGGTGTTTGTGGATGTGTGGATGTGTGGGTACATTGCGTATATATAGGCCAGAGTCTGATGTGCTGTGTCCTTTACTGTGATCCCTAATCTGTGGAGGCGAGGTCTCTCACCAAACCCAGACCTCACTCATTCGGCTATCAGCTAGCCAACTTGCCCAGGGACCTCCTGTCTGTACTTCCCATGAAACTGTATTACTGCCAGGCTGCCAAGGCTGCCCCACCTTAAACAAATCCTAGAGCTCCCAACTCTGGCCTTCCATTTTATCCAGTGAGCCATCTCCCCACCCATTATTTTCTTTTTTAAGTAACAACCCAAAAGCACCATCTCTTTTTTTATGTATTTATTTCCTTTTATATCAGAAAAGACCAACATAGGGTTTTCTACACAAAGACTGGCTGAGAGTTCAAGATTTCATTTCTTCACTGGGATCGTGAGTCCTCAGACTCTTGTCACGGGTGAGATTGAAATGGACTTAAAAATAGGAGCTGAGGGAAACGTGGACTAGCATGAAACATAGACATGAGAGATGATTCTCAAGGAGAAAGAGCAGGTTGGAGATTAGAAATTAAAATAAATATGAGATAAATCTAAAATATTTCAACTGAGAAGTGAAGGCGGTAAAAGCAATTATAGAAATTAAAATTAATCTCAAAAATACAGTTATCAAGTCAATGATTAGCAGTTAGAGACTAAGAAGGTATCAATTTTTAGAAGAATATTATAATGGGCTCAAAGCTAATAACATGAAAGATGAAACCATGAATTTAAAGCTGCATAGAACTGGAAGATGTTGTGAGATAAATGATTTAACAAATAAAGGAAGCTGAGTCTGTAACAAACATTTGAGTCCCACACTGTACTCAGAGATTCTTGTCTGAGAGGACATCAGAGTCACCAAGAAACCCCAGCCAGTAATTTCTGCTCCAATTTGAAGTCTAATTTTGTATTTCTAATAATCTTTATCCATTTGGCTTCAACTTGAAAATACCAAAGGTGGGAATCTTAGAAAACACAGAAACTGAATTTACACAGATATCTAATCTTCCCTGGAGGCGGAGTGGTCAGTGCTCAAAAGTGCTGGCAGATTTGGTGCCTGGCAAAGGATTCTTATGTGTATCTTACTTGCCTCTACATAATGTATCAGGCATACAATGAATATAGTAATATTCATATATATTTCAATATATAGAAAGATATAGCCTATATGTGTGTATATACAGAATACATAGAATATATGTGTGTGTGTTAGATCTAGATATACAGTATATGCATATATTGTTCCTTTGTATCAAATGTTAACTTTTTAAATATATTTACTGGGAAGGTTAACATTGTGCGAACATGTCCAGACAGGTTTGGCTAGCTATTTGGACAAACACTGTACCAGACGTCCCTCTGAAGGTGTTTTTAGAGTTAAGATGAGTAATTGAGTGGGTGTTTGTTGAGTGAAGGAGATTGTTCTCCGCACGCTTTGGATGCGTGTTGATGGCTTGGCTCCCAGTGGTGGCCCTTTTAAGAAGTGATGGAATGTTAAGAGCGGACCTTAGTGGGAGGAACTCAGTCACCGGCCCATGCCTTTGAAGGGTGTGCTATGACCCTCGTCCTATCTCTGTCTGTTCCTCCTCTGTTGCCGTGATATTCTGCCTTGCCTGAGAGCCAACCCAGTGGAGACAGCTGGCCACGGTCTGAAGACTTTAGCTGTAACATACGAAATAACTTCTTTTTTTAAAAAAACTCAGGGAACCATTATAGCAACACAAACTGAACACACTATCCATCCCCTTGGGCCCCATTCCATCAGTGGGCAGCCTTAAGGAAACAACCATTCTGGAAGAGGAAATTCTGTTCACAGATTGCTTTAGACTTAAGCTGGCCCAATCCCTCCTGGGGTCCCAAGTCTGCCTGCCAGCTAACCTTGCCAGTTTTTAACATGCTGACTGTTCAAATCGTATGAACCAAATCATGTATTGTGCGAGTGTATGTGCAGATGTGTGTAAATACACATGTGTGTAAATATTTCTTTCCAAATGTATTCTATCACTGAGCTTTTTGACAAGATGGAAGAAGTTGCCTCAGGAAAAGTCAAGATGAAAATTACCCACTTCAACTAAAGGAGGAGAATTCAGCTGAAACCCTGAAAATCTGAGAGCCAAGGGTCATGTATAGTCCCCAAGAAACCCCTGTGATGCCCTTCCCACAACCCAGCTGTACAGCTTGATTTGATCTGAACCTTTGCAGTTCTGAGACATAGAAGGTGTTTCAATGAGCATAGGCAGGAAAAGCAAAGGTATCGACTCTTACATCCAAACCTTCCCAGCAGAACATTGGCTTAGATCTATATGGACACAGAGGCTGAACGACATCACCAGCCCCCAGCTCTGCAATTCTAATAAATCTAAGCACACACACCTGTTAGCACTATCCTTGCTACAAGAGCTACCGTGTGAACGACAACTACCCTTTCAGAGCCAAAGGCAGTGCTTGGTCCTGATTAGCTTTAACTGATTGGCACAATCTGGATTCACTTGGACAGAGAGTCTTAATGAGGAATTATCTAGGCCAAGTTGGCCTATGGAAATATCTGTGGGAGATTGTCTTGATTATTAATTGATACAGGAAGGCACAGCTCTTTATGGGAGGCGCTGTCCACCAGCCAGGTGGAGAGAGCTAACTTAGAGTTGGCTGTCACCTATTGGCTGTTGATTTGATATTTTAAGTTCCAACCTTGATCTTCTCCACAATAATGGCCTGAAACCTGGAAGCCCCAAAAATCCTTTCTTCCCTGAGTCCCTTTTTGTTAAGGATATTTTGTCACAGCAGCAAATGAAACTGGGACACCTGGGCTAGGTCACATCTGGTTAAACGGTCTGCCATAATAAAGCAAAGATCTAAACTGAACCTTACTTTAGGGATCTCTCTTACCTCCCAAACCACAAGAATAAGAAGAGGATGTATTCTTAATGAAAAAATAATAATTGGGCTGTTATTACCTGATGTAGGAGAAGGCTGCCTGGTA
Source organism: Microtus oregoni (assembly GCF_018167655.1). Taxonomy (NCBI): domain Eukaryota; kingdom Metazoa; phylum Chordata; class Mammalia; order Rodentia; family Cricetidae; genus Microtus; species Microtus oregoni. The sequence goes on from NW_024543978.1 coordinate 7,555,407, forward strand.
GATAAAAACCAATAGTTAAGATGTAAAACTATAATAAGCAGACACTGATGTATAGAAGAATTTCTATTTAGATTCAGAATACCTGATCCTAGTTAAGGTGTTTAACTACAATGTATCTGGGCACAAACAAAACATCTGTGTGGGGCTAAATATCCAGAATCAGAGGCTACAACTTGTTGAGCTGTTAGCCTTCAGCATACAGTACCATTGTCTTAGAGACCAGAAGCTAGGAAGTGTGGATATTAAAACTGACTCAATGTCAATCAGATAAGTAAATATAAAACAGGGGGCAATTAGTGGAAAATAAAATCAACTGGTATTTCATTCATCTATAAATGGGGGTAAATGAATAGAGACTGGGAGACGGAGCAGTGTGAAGATGGGGTGACTAGGGATGAGAACATGTGAAGATGGGGTGACTGGGAGGGGCAGTGTGAAGATGGGGTGACCGGGACAGGGCAGTGTGAAGATGGGGTGACTGGGAGGGGCAGTGTGAAGATGGGGTGACTGGGATGAGAACGTGTGAAGAGGGGGTGACTAGAAATGAGGCAGTGTGAAGATGGGGTGAATGGGGATGAAGCAGGGTAAAGATGGGGTGACTGGGATGAGGCAGTGTGAAGATGGGGTGACTGGGATGAGAACGTGTGAAGATGGGGTGACTGGGAGGGGCAGTGTGAAGATGGGGTGACCGGGAGGGGGCAGGGTGAAGATGGGGTGACCGGGAGGGGCAGTGTGAAGATGGGTGACTGGGAGGGGCAGTGTGAAGATGGGGTGAATGGGGATGAAGCAGGGTAAAGATGGGGTGACTGGGAGGAGCAGTGTGAAGATGGGGTGACTGGGAGGGGCAGTGTGAAGATGGGGTGACTGGGGGGCAGTGTGAAGATGGGGTGACTGGGAGGGGCAGTGTGAAGATGGGTGACTGGGAGGGGCAGTGTGAAGATGGGGTGACTGGGAGGGGCAGTGTGAAGATGGGTGACTGGGAGGGGCAGTGTGAAGATGGGGTGAATGGGGATGAAGCAGGGTAAAGATGGGGTGACTGGGAGGGGCAGTGTGAAGATGGGGTGACTGGGAGGGGCAGTGTGAAGATGGGGTGACTGGGGGGGCAGTGTGAAGATGGGGTGACTGGGGGGGCAGTGTGAAGATGGGGTGACTGGGAGGGGCAGTGTGAAGATGGGGTGACCGGGACGGGGCAGTGTGAAGATGGGGTGACTGGGAGGGGCAGTGTGAAGATGGGGTGACTGGGGGCAGTGTGAAGATGGGGTGACCGGGACGGGGCAGTGTGAAGATGGGGTTATGGGTAGGGGTGAGAGCAGTTGAATACCTCTATTTTCAAACTCTGAATGTTAAGTACCTCCCAGCTCCCATCTGTAATTTTTACTGCAACTTGTTCACTTTAATGCATTTTCCATCTCCATCTGGTAAGGGCTTATTCACAACAGGGCTGTTTATTTTGTCAGGCGAGGTCAAAACAAAGCAGGCTTAATGGTGCACACATCCATATTTCTGTTGCAGATAATTTGTGTCCCTCAAGTGTTATCTTACATTAGAAGCAAAACTGTCAGTTCCAACTGCTTTCCTCATGCCAAAAGTCAAATTTTCACTTGCTGCTTCTCTGCCTGTGTTCTAAACTTCTTTGCAATGGTTTAGCTCCGTGGTGGGAGGCTGCAGCAGGCAATAGACTGATTGCTCTTCACCCCCTAGAAATTTAATTACAGCATGGTTAGAATGCTTAACATGAAATTTTCCACTCAAAAGAGTGTTAATTAACTGTGTGTATGTGCATGTGCGGGTTCACATATGTGTGTGCCGGAGTTCACTTGCATGTGTAGACATCTGTATGCAAAGCCTAAAGACCAACGGCTGGATTCCTAGGTCACCATTTCTTGGCAGATGGAACCTGTCACTGATATAGAACTCATCCAGGAAGCCAGGCTGGCTGGCTGGTGAGCCCCAGGGAACCCGCCTTTTTTACCTCCCTGGGGTTGAGATTATGAACACATGCCATTTTGCCTGTCCCCTTTGCATGAGTTCTAGGCAACGAACTCAGGGCCCGGTTCTGTAGGGCAACTGTGACTGTCTCCTCAGTCCCTTCCTGAAGTCCATTATCACTGGCCATTGCTACACTGTGGTACAGGGGTCTCCAGAACTTGATCATCTTGTTTTAACTTAAAACTTTATCCTTGTCAATTCAGTACTTTCCCATTTCTTACTGGTACTGGACCCTGGTGGCCACATGCTCCTCTCGGCTATAATTCCATAGCTACTATGCGTGAAATCACATCTGTGGTCAGTTTATTTCATCAGTTTCTTAACATTGCTGTATATTGTTATGTGTTGCAGTATCTCCTTCTTGTTTAAGGCGGAATAGTATTCTACTGAGTGTGCACACACACACACCACATTTGCACACTCACCTCTTTGCTTAAATACTTGATTTTTGAAGTCATGATTTTCCTAGAAAATGCTTTGCTGAATTCTTTTTATCTCAGTACACTGACTGTGAGGATCTCTTATCTTTTCTTCTCTCTCTCTCTCTGTCTCCTTTGTCTCTCTGTCTCTCTCTCTCTGTCCCTCTATCTCCTTCTCTCTCTTTCTGCATCCACTCCTCTCTCTCTCTCAAGCTGTTGCCTGGGACGCCATCATGCACCACCAAGTTTGCCGTCACACTAACAACCACGGTGACGGCTACAGAAATTTCTGTTCAATTCCCCATATTGGAGGAGCTTCCGATTACACCAGCACACCGGCCTTCTCAAAGGATGCACGCGGGAGCCTTCTGAAGTCTTTCTCATTCCACACAGTGCACTTGACATCCTCCGTCAACACTGTAATTACAAACTGCAGTGCTTCCTGGTAGCTAACAAATGGGGATGCTAACAGGAAGCCGGTAATTCAGGGGAAGAGACAGGGCCAGGAAATTGACTGTGCTCAAGTCCCAACGCGAAGCTCTGCACACACATCACAGCTAAGGAAATTTCATTTTGTTTCTCAACATCTTTCATTATAAGAGGCTCCAAACAGAAGATTATCACAGAAAAGAACGTATAGGGCTATGCGTGTGTGCATTCATCTGTTGCGCAGATGCATGGGTCTTAACAGGTTGCAAGGTTTCCCCCATCTTTTAAAAATAATAGTTCAGCCAGAATTCCAGCATGTGTTGGGGAGGACCTGTCTTAGGAGCTACTGGCTGCTGATGGCTGCTGAGGAAGGGAGTTTTCTTCAGGAATGAGGCTCCCGGCAGGTCGCCAGTGCTGCAGGAGATGGCCCCACATGCATGCACACACAGGCAGCATTAATCTCCAGTGCTGCCGTGGATGGCCCCACACCCATGCACACACAGGCAGCATTCATCACCCCCCATCGTTATTATGTTTAACATACTGACAAGTTCAATTTCCCTACAGCTTTATTAACTGAATTACTTACAACCTGGGAAAATGTCAAGTCTTTTAAAGGGTAGGTACAGCTTTTATGTGCATTTGTGAGGTCTGAGGAAGAAAGCCTGGTGCCTATCTTGACAGCCTCAGATTGACTCTCTCCACAATTTTTGTTTCGGGTTTGCCATTTGCGTGGAATGCACTCATGGTTTCCTTCTCTGACTTTCTGATTGTTAATTTGCTGAACTGATCATCCTGTTGAAGCTCAGTAGCAAATATCTCATTTAAAGGCTAGCCAGAGAAAAGACTATATATTATTGCACCCAGGACTTCATGTGTAATTTAAGACTGGCCTCATTCCCAATAGCCACGAGGGCTGGAGATAGTGGGGCAAGTTTGATGTTAGAATCAACAGCAGTAAAAGAAAAACAGGAATGGAGGTGTATTTGTGCTTATAATTCCTGCACTAGGGAATCATCGGCAGGAAGACCCCTGGAGCTCCCTGATCAGCAGCCTCGCCTATTCAGAGACCCCAGGTTCAAATGAGAGACCCTGTCTCAAAAGAACAAAGGGGATTATGGCTGAGAACAACCCCCAAGAACACTGGCCTACACACACACACACACAGACACACACACAGACACATACATGGGCATACAACCCCACATTCACACAAGCACATAGGCACATACAAGCATGCACACACACACAAAGAAAAGTATTCATAATAACTAGGACCACGTACTATAAAATACTATGAGAATAAAACTTGGAAATTCAATTAATAAAGAGCTTTCAATACACAGTGTTAAAGGATGAGAGACACCTCTGCCCTGAAATTTTATCTCCCAACACCATCTGAAGGAGGAGGGACCATTATTTTGTACTTTAATGATGGTTCACTGTGAGATACACCAACCAGTGAGCAGTCTTCTGCCTCAGACACTACATTTATGGTAAAGAACTAATGTGACTCTGGGTGTCTAAAGTTGGTATCAGCTTTCCTAGCTGACCTGAGAGATACTGGTATCAACAATGAACCCCAAGGTGGTCATGGTGGATCATTTTTATAATTCTACAACTTGGGATGCAGAACCAGGACGATCATGAGTTTAAATGCGTTGAGCCTACATTGTGAGAGCCTCTCTCATAAAAAGCAAAAACAAACATACAAAACCAACAAAAATAGCAAAGCCTACCACAAACCATACACAGAGAGTTGATATCCAACTACAGCTTCAGAGAGCTAACCACATCGTGACTACAGGCCATTTGTACCTAGTCATCATGGCCTGATCACAGATCATCACTGGTCACCTGGTCTTTGCATCCTACACATTGTAACAAGTGTGGAATGTGGTATTTCTATGTTATTTTTCATTGTAGCTCCTTTTCCCTCTTTAATCCATGTATATATAATTTTTCAATTAATTAAGAAATTCATACATGCCACAATTTAATTACAGTTTATCTAATATGAGTCTCTTTAGATAATAAGAATTGCTATAAATACCAATTCCTTCATTTGGTGATCTAAACTTGGAATTAAGTTTTAGAGATTGCAAAGTAAAGATGAGCACCTATAAAGTAGAAGTGATGGAAATAAAATGGACCTGATGAAGAGAGAGAGAGAGCATTATATGAAAGAATTAGTCTTTGAGCTCATCAAATATGAAAGGATTGAAAAGAATCATAAAATGTCTTTCTTACACATCCCATTTCATGGGAGAAATGAATTTCGAAGAGATGAAATGATGTGATCTTCGCAGCCAATGCTATTTCATTATCTTTACATAAATCACACTGAGACTTATTAATGGCAGCCCACTAAAAGCTTAAAGGTGATGACATGCTGTATTTCCCATCACCATCTGTTCTCTAATTGTACTATAACTTTACATCTTATCGCCCATGGATAGCAGACTGAGGTACACTCCTATCACCTAGGAGACCTTGATAAAGAGGGAGTGCACACACATGTGGGAACCCACAGCCTCTAGGTTATTCAGATTGATTACTTGTGACTTGCAGAAGCTTCCAGAGGCTCGGCTTTCAGTTTAGACATTGTGACATGCTGTGACTTCTGTTCACATTTCGGTGAACAGAGACAGTGCTGTCTGGAGGGTCTCCATGACACACGACAACAATAGGACATCCAGGAGGAGGCCCAGCTAGGACCCAGTATCCACTGAGTAGTAAAAGTCAGAGTTTTCAATCCAGACCACCGATCCAGTGCAATGAACACTTACTAAAGACGTATGGACTAAGGAGCATACTCTGTGACTCACTGAGCCACACTACAGCGTTCATGCTGAGGTTTTTTCTTCTTTTCTGTTTCTTTGGTTTTGGTTTGGTTTGGCAATACTTTTAAATTTTGTTTTGTTTTCAGGGGGAGTCACAAGGGCAGAGGTTAGAGGTGAGGGGACAAAAGGATATGTGGGATTGGAATGCATAATGTAGAATCCACAGAGAGTCAATAAAAAGTAAAAGAGAGAGGGAGAGAGAGAGACCTGTGTGCAAGCTATATATGGAGTAACAGAGAACTTGGAAACTAGCTCAGCCTAACACTGCAACCTGCTATTGATCAATTTTGACAAAAATGGACATAAAGCTACTCAAATGACTCTGTATCTCCCACTAGAGCAGTAGGTTTCCAGGCTCATAAAATAGCTTAGGTCACTTGCATCTTATATACATGTCATAGTAAGCTTTAACCAAATGATATTTGTAAGTGGATGAATTGCCTTCCTAGTTGCCCACCATAACATCATACACTCAGTGGCCTGATTATAGACCAAAAGAATTCTGCAGAAACTTTGGACTCCCAACAGAGAAAATAAGGAAAGAGTTCTGCGGAATCACAGTGTTAGTCAATAGCTAACTCACACGGGGGTACAAATGCAGACGGGGTATTCTTTCAACAACATTGTATTTGGGGGCTCTTTCAGGAGTCCCTTTATTGGCTCCCCAGGCCCACATATTTTTCAAATATGGAAATTGCAAATTCCACTAAGTTCAGATTGTGTCTTCTTCTGTGGCTCTGTCTTCCTAATCCACCTCACCTCCTCCACAGTGAAACAGATCCAAACCCAAACGATGACATCTCCCAGGAAGCTGCCCATTCTTGTGACAGGGAGTGGGGGAGTCTGCTTCCAACCCAAGGGAAACAAGAAGCTACTAGTGTTTGCTTCCTTGCTACTTAGCTGTCACACCCTGCAACCCTGGGACACAAGTGCCCCCGGAAGCTACAGGAGGAACGGATCATTGTATAGATATGTGAAGAGAACAGAAACATGGAAAACTTTTCTTGTCACTTCTTAGAGAACGTGGAATCCGTATGCACACACACGTCTATGAGTATAAACGAGGGTTTATTTCCTCATCTCACAAGAAACTTCTTCTGATGGCATTGCCCTATGATTTCCACAGTATTCCTCACCTCCATTTAGAAGTCCCATGGCTGCTAACAGCTGAATACTAAGTGGCTATTAAAACACAAGGGGACTTAACTTGCATTTCCTTCCCCGAGATGTGTTCATCCCTCCTCTCTCTCAGTTTTCTGTTCAAATGAGGTCTCTGTGACCCTTTTTATTTAAAACTATAGCTCCTATCTTCAGATTCCTTTTCTGACTTATAATATGCTTGGCTCTATGTAATACAAATATATTCATTTATGCATTATTCTTGGTACCCATGTTTTTATCCCCACATTAATATAACATTTATGTGATAAGAGTTTTTCTCAAATTTCTTTAGTCCCTAGAACAGAGTTTTACGCATGATAGGAGCTCAATACTTACTTGGTTTTTAATGGCAAGAATAAAAATAGGTTTCCTAATTTTGTTTTTCTAAACCATTTGCAGAAAAATGCTCAGGAGACACAGGGTATCTCATCTCCATTGAACACAGAGTCAGCTAGGTTTGGATTTAGCAATAGTATTTATTAGTAACATGTGTAATGCAGGGAGTCACAGAGAGTGAGGAAGGGGAGAGACAGATGGGTGAGAGAGCATATGCCCATTCCTCGGCACATTGTGGAGGTTAGAGGACCACATTTGGGAGTCTGTTTTCTCTTTCTGCGTTGCTGAGACAGGGTCTACCCTACAGTTTCTCCATTTTGCATCATTCATAGTTGGCCTGGGAGCTTCCTGATGTCTCGGCTGTCACCATTTTCCATCTCGCCAAAAGAGCGCTAGGATTGCAAATGTGTACCATCACACCTGTCTTGTTATGTGGCTTCAGGACTTGGACTTGAGTCATCAGGCTTGTATAGGAACGAGTGTTTACCCACTGAACCATCTCCTTGGCCCTGATCTAATATTTTTTTAGAATTACAAAATAGCTTGTGATATTTAGTGCTTACATCCTTTTTAAAAGTGTTCCGGAGACACACGGCAATGCTCCCAATGGATGGTTCAGATGAATATCAGCCTCCCACCCATGGATTTAGATAGCACAATCTCAATTATCCATTTGGGTCACTTGTAATCACATGAACCTCATGAGGCAGAGCGAGAGGACAGACATGCAGGGTTGAAGAGCACAGAGGAGGTGAGAAGAAAGAGAGCTCCAGGTGACGAGACATCATGTGGGTTTGACTTTGTACACAGAAACGGTGAGCCATGAGCCAAGCAATGTGGCAGCCTCTGGGAACCTGGAACAGATCCTGGCTAAGTCAGTGAGGAAAGGAAGGATGCCCAGAGCTACCCATGCTCTACACATGTTCTACACATGTTCTACACATGGTGTAATTTGTCCAACAACCTGAATAGAGTTGGAATTAATGATTTGCTGGAGCCCAAAGACAAAAGTACAACCCTCCAGACACCTGGATCATGGCCTTGGGAAAGTAATTGAAAAGAAATATCTGAGGCAGAGACCTGGCCTGCAGAATGCTCGTTAATGTCATGTTTTTTTTTTTTGTTTGTTTGTTTTTTTCTCAAAAAGAGCCTTTCAATCCATGCTAGACGTTTGTACTTCACTGTATCACCATGTGATTGCCCCATCTTCTCCTGGACAATGCCAAATAGCAATGCCATCAGAGGGACCATGGGAAATAAATTAGAAACTAGTGAAGTGTGTGTATTGCCTATTGCAATTTTCTGCTCTCTTTGAGCATTTGCCCCTTTGTTACAGGGAGGAAATTTCAGAAACAAACAAGACATGCGGCTTCATGTACTATCGGTGGATATTCAAAATTGGAAGTTCTCTCCATTGGTTCATTTGCCATTAGAAGCATGTGATGGTTAAATTTGTCAACGTGACACAACCTAGGATCACCTAGGAGCAGTATCAGTGAGGGATTGTTTTATCATGAGTTAGACTGTGATCATGTCTGTGCGGATCACCTTAGTGACTTGATGCAGGAAGAACAAGCCCATTGTGGTGGCACCACTATATAGGTAGATAAACGTAAGCAACCATGCATGCATTATTTTCTCTCTGCTCCTAATAGTGTGCATGATGTGATCAGGGGTTTGAGATTCTTGTCTTGACTTTCCCACATTGCTAAATTCGACATAGCACAGGGGCCAAAAAGTCCTTCCTTTCCTAAGCTGATTTTTGTCAGGACATTTTTTCACAGCAACAGACCTAAAACCAGGACAGCATTAGAAATTAATTCCCAAGCTCCTTCTGATCCAACTATTTCATGGCCAGGAATGTCTGACTAAAGAAAATATGGCAGTGGCCATATAGACATTCCTGATACATTAGTATTTAAAGTCTAACAAAACCTGCCCATTATTTACATTCGGTTGAAATAATCCTTTAAAGTTATGTGCTGATGGGAATGAAGTCATAATTGAAACATAAATTAAGCATGAAGCAGCTATGTTATGCAAAAGCTAATATAATCCAGCACACTATGTCTGTGGTTGGTAAGTTGACTTCTCTCTCTTTGTCTCTCTGCCTCTGTCTGTCCCTAAGGGTACTTAGATAAACTGACAGACAGATGCTAGATAGATAGTTCTGAACCATAAAGGCAATATAGTTCTTTTTTAAAAAAATCACTTTGGTTTCAGTTATGTGCATGTGTGTCTATCTGTATGTGGGTATGTGCACATGAGTGCAGGTGCCTATGGAGGCCTGAAGAGGGCATCAGATCCCCTGAAGCAGGGTTACAGACTTTGTGAGCTGCCTGACTTGGGATTTAGAAACTTAACTCCAGTCCTCTGCAAGAGGGATATACACTCTTGACCACCAAGCTACCTCTCTGGACCCAGGTTTTTGTTTGAAAGGAATAAACAATAAATAATGAAAAAGTGTTAGTTCAAAAAGTAAAAAAGGTAACATAGTTTGGTAGTGTTATCTGCTAAAAATTTATAAATATCTTTCAAAAAAGTTGAAACATGGTATTTACCTGGCAGGCAGGATGCAGATTTATCCTGTGCCTATAAGGCATTCTATAGAGTAATAATCATATAGCCACAAGACGGCTGACCCCAGACCTGCCCAGTAGCTTCACTCGCTTAGGCTTTTCTGCAGAGCTAGTTTTAAAGGGCACATTGACAAGAAAACACTTAAGGATAACACTGGCAATAAAAACACTCTATATCCAATGATGGAGGGGCTCTACCTTTATCTGGGTTAAGCCAGCCAGTGTTGTGTTTCAAGAAATAAAAGTGAAAATTCAGTTTGGGTGCTTGGCTTTGTATCCAGTATAAACCCGTCATAACCCATAGGGGTCCAGTAAGAAATGACTTGCGACAGGTGGCTTATCTGAAACCTGCAGTGATGGCTTTACATGCCACTTAAAGTTTGTTCATTTCCTCCATCAGATCTCCCCCAATGCTTCGTCTTTCATGTCCCCTGTCGGCACTCTTCATCTCTTACCCTTTCTCCTTCTTCAGCCAATCAGGTGAGCATCTGCATTTGAAGCTCGTATTTGAAAAGGAAATTTCTCCCAGCTGTCATGTACCAGAGACAGCTTGGCAGTCGCTCTAAGATCAACAGAGGAATTGTCCACACAATGATATGAATTCCTCCTGTAACTTCGCTGGCTGGGAACCCAGAGAGACTGACAGCATCTGGTCCAGCCCTTTTTGCCAAGCCTCCTCTAATAGCTTTGACTTAATGCCAGTCTTGGTATGTATATTATGTTCCATGTGCATTTTCCTTTGCTTTGAGGTGCGGTGACATTTCATTTGACATGGTGTGACAGGTCCTCATTGCTACACACATCTCTGCGTCACTCACAGGATCTCAGAGAAACATGGGTTGGGCATAGCTAGTGTGCATCTCAGATTTCCTCTACCTTGTCATTACTTTTAACACCAAGCACTTAAGAAGCCAGATCTCCCTCTGCCCCGGCCTGTTGCATCTGCTTGATTGGGACACCTTGCTGGGTTGCCTGATGCTCTCAAGCCAGCAGTACACTGATAGCAGCACTCTAACTGGTGAGGTCACAGACCTCACCCAGTGGTACAAAGACAATACTCAACATTGGGTAATAACTGCTAGAGCTCCGCTGAGCCCATCACTTCCTGTCTTCAGTGCCTATCAACTGTGGTACAATAGATGAGTTCTAAGCTACTCCCAGTGACTGAGACGTCCACCTGAGGTCAGGAAAGAGAGACTCGGGTTTCAATAACCTCAATGCTGAATCTTCCATCTAAGAGGATGCATCTATCCCAGGATCCAGTAAAGAAACCAAGACTGGTGCCCTGAGTCTGGCTATTGATTACTGTATTGCACATTCTTCCCTGAGTGATTTGGAGATGTCCAGGCTAACTATGGTTAGAATGGATGTGCTGAGACATGGATGTGCTGGCTTGCACTGTGAGTGGCAGCGCCTCCCTTAAATTCTCTAGGACCTCAACTTTCAGTTTCCATAGTTTTATTTATTTGTGCTTTAGTTTTTGTGAGACAGGGTCTCATGTAGCCAAGACTAGCTGTGAACCTTTGAATTCTGCCTCTGTTCTCTGGGGTTCTGGGATCATAGGCATAAGCAACCATACCCAGTCTGTGGAGCTCTGGGTTTGACTTTGTGCAGGCCAGGCAAGAACTCTACCAACTGAGTTACATTCCCAGGCCCTAGTTTGATTCTTAACTCCCAGAAAATTTGCATGAAAGTTCTAGAAGTTTCTCCAGCAATCAGACTCCACTCAATGTAAAGTTTGAGTTCCTTCCTTCAGCATGCAGGTTCGGAAGTCAGCAGTTTTACCACTGAGCCATCCCTCAGTCCCAGAATGATTACCTCTGTCAGCTCACTTGGACTAAATTGCCTAGAAGATTACTAAGGCAGGCCTTCTGGGCATGACAATTAGCTCTCATGAGATATAACATGTCATAGACAAATTGATCTAATAAATTGATTAATCCTTTGATGGAGTCATAATATGATGGGAAAGGAGGGAGTTCAAAGATGGGGCCTCAACAAAAATGGTAGGTCATGTGACACATCCTCAGAAGTTATGCCTTGTCCTGACTCCTATGGACACCCCTCTTTTCCCTGCCTCACACCTTCTACCTCCAGAAACATAACTCCAGAAACAGCCACACAGACCTGACACCACAGTCAAACACTTGAAGCAGAACAGTGGTAAACTGAACCTTCTGACACCACACAATAAATCTTCCCTCTTTAAACTCTTTCTATCAGCATTTTGTTACTGTAATGAAAAAATAAAATAAAAATAAAAAGCCTAATACAAAGCCCACAATAAACTAGTTCTTGTTGCTTCAGGCCTATGGAAGAACCTTAGGGCTGAAGCATACAGTTGATTGATGCTGCTCACAGGAAGGAAGGGAAATGAGAAAGGCAGAAAAGTGACAGGTCCCACAGACCCCCAAGGTATATCTTCAGTGACTGAAGACTTCCCGCTAGGTACCAACTCTTACAGCTTCTCATGCCTCTTAACCATGGCAACCAGAATAAGCCTTTAGAAACAGATTTTTCAGGAACGTTTAGGAGCCATGCTATAACATCAGATCTAAGACGCCATAACTAGTTTTCCTGTTTCTGTATTAATGCACCCCAAAAGAAGCACTTACCTTTTCCCTTTTTATTCAGTTCAGACACTAGCCCTTGTAATGGTGCCACCCACAGGAAAGAAGAGTCCTCTCACTTGAGTGACTCTAGATAATCCCTCACAGGTGTGCCCAGAGACTTGTGTCCAATCAGTTGAGATCCATCCATTTGAAGATGCTAACCTTCATAAATATATCGCTCGCAGTATTTGCATTTTATACTGAGGAAAACCATTTCTCCCAGATGTTAGGTGACTTATATATGATCACATGCTGAAAAGTGGAAGCATATGGACTTAAAATAGCCCTCAGCCCTATGTATCTGAGCAACGCTGCTTTCTGGAGTCATTACCTGCTATCTTGTGTTGCCAAGTATCTTCACATAGGGCTCTTGACATCCTAGGAGTTGAATTGGGCTTATTTATTTGATATGAAAGTGATGGAAACAGAAGCCAATAGTAGCATTAAAAGAATAGGCTGCCAATGACAAGACAGTCTCTATTCACAAATCCCTGACTTGTACAGGTGGCCAGCAGTGCTTACCTGCTGACCCCTGGGCTTTCCCTAACTCCGAGACTGCCATCTTCATCTGGCATGACTGGCTGCAGTACTTCAAGTTAAAGAAGTGTGTGCATACACACGTGCACACATACGGTGATGACAAATGGCAATGCCCCAAGTGGGGTGCAAACACTGAAACTATTACTCTAGGTTGTTCTTGCTTAGAAACAACAACTGAGCTTGTTTTTAGAAATTAGACCCAAGGAGCCAAAGCCTAAAACAAAATAATTTACTTCCTTGGGAAAATGTTTGTTAGAATTTACTCAATATTTTCTTTTCTTTCTTTTTTCTTCTTCATTTTAGGGCCTGTGCTGGCCTGAAATTTAAAATCTTCCTGCTTCAGCTCCTGAGATTTGGGATGCCAGGCATACACAGCCACACCTAGGATGGAGTTACTGTGGGGCAATGTTATCGTCAAGTCTCTGTCTCCAGCTTTTTACTCATTTTTATCTCTACTACCCTACCAAGCAACCTGCTTAACTACCAAGCCAGTGGTTTCCACCAGGGCTGAGATGATCTTGGTTGAAGAATACATCCGCCAAAGTCTGGACACTTTGTAAGTATTATCCTTTAGGGTAACAAATACAACTAGGATTTACAAGAAGTGGCCATCCGTGCTGTTCAGTATCCCACAACACAGAGGAAACCCCTCACAATAAGGACACTGTGGCCAAAATCCTCATTAGTGCCAAAGATGAGGTCCTTAGCTTAGGCTATGAACTTTCTGTTAGCGCTTGGGCCCCCATGTCGTCTAAAGTCTCTGATTAATGCTGGAACTCAGCTTGTGCTCTACACCAAGGAACTTCCTTTTTTCCTGCTGTTGTGTATGAGGTGGGAAGGCCCACTGCAGGTGGCACCATTCCCTAGGCTGGGATCCTGGGCTAAATCAATCAGAGCAAGCGGAGCAAGCAGGTGAAAGCACTGACTGCTCTCTTCTCATGGCTGTGGGTCCCATGTGACCAGTTGCTTGAGGCTCTGAATGCTAAGGCTACTCTGCCATGATATACTATCCTTCCAAGTGTGAGCCAAGCCAGACCATCCCTTAAGGTGCTTTTGCCAGAATACTTTATGACAGCATCAGGGTACCTTATGAGAGCATCAGAAAATGCACCCACGACATTAACTAGCCTATTAATCTCAGAAGAATTAGCCCTGATCTGTATAGTTATATACACTAAGTCCCCGTGTCTAGAACAATGTAGACTGTCAACTATTTGATGAATCATAAATATTTTTTTACAGGAGCAAGCAGGACAAGAGGAAGGGTTTTCATGACCCATTATTATCATGAAAGCAGAAGAAAAGTGAAAATAAACTTACAAGGACTTTTTTTTTCCCAGGATGTCATTAAAAATAAGCTTACTTCCTCTTTCAGCAACTTTTACAAGCCCCAACTGTGTGTGCACTTCCCTATGCTCAACACTGCGTGTGCTTTTTCTGGGGACAGATGACCGTTCATCCCTGAAAGAGATGGCAACCATAGACCAAAGAAATGGTTCCAGTTGCCAAAGTGAGTTGACAATTGCAAGTCTGGGAACCACAGAAAAGGATATACTCTCCATTGAAAACTACTATGCTAATCAAATTATCAGTTCTTAAGATCACAATGAACAAAGGGACAGTCTAGACAGCTACCTCTTTGTGTGACTCCACATGATAAGATATGTAGGAGATGAAGGAGAGGGAGAAGGGATGGAATTATGACTTCAAACACCAGGTTTACTGCTCAACTTTAGCAGGACCATGGGGGTGGGGACACTTTAAAGTCACCCATTTTGGGAGCAGGAGAAGCAAAGTGAAGAAATATTCCCTGAGAATAAAAAAGCAGAAAAGAGAAATTCAATTTCAAGAAGCAAGGACTGGGAGAAATTCTTTGTGGAGAACACACACACCAACCTATTTTCTCGGGGGCATCGGAGAAGAATTATTTATTTCTGGACAAAGGATGAGAAAAATTAACTTTGGGATAACAATAAAAGAGGAGATAAACTCAGCACAGTAAAGGAGAAAAGACAAGACAAACCCCACTCAGAAGAAAGAAAGAATGGCAGATGATGAGAAAGACCCAGTGTTTCATTGGGGGGAGGGAAGAACACAGAAAGACCCAGTATTTCATTTGGGGGAGGGAAGAACACAGAAAGACCCAGTGTTTCATTTGGGAGGGAGGGAAGAACACAGAAAGACCCAGTGTTTCATTTGGGGGGAGGGAAGAACGCGGGGGGGGGGGGGGGAAGAACACAGAAAGACCCAGTGTTTCATTTGGGGGGAGGGAAGAACACAGAAAGACCCAGTGTTTCATTTGGGGGGAGGGAAGAACACAGAAAGGGCATTTTCAGAGAAGCCTGTGATGTGGGAAAAATTGGCCCATGATTATCCATCTTTGTATAATGGATACCGAGGGGAGTGCCGAAGCTCTTGCTTCAATACAAGGCTGAGGAATATCTGAACTTTCTTTTCAGGCTAATCAAAATGAGAAAGGAAAATGCAAAACTTTGGACAGTTAAAGAGGTTATTTCACTGGCATAAATGCGTACGGTGGAAAGATCTGTATTTTAGAATTCACCAGGTATAGGAGAAAGGGTGCTCTTTCCTGCGATGTGTTACATTAGCATTAACTAAACCAGAATGCTGAAACAATTTCACCCATAGATTAAAAGCAGTATTAACTTTTAGCTATAGGAGCTGTTAGTTAGAAGTAAGGAATCTCAGGCAAATGGTGGTGCCAGACCTAGCTGTATTCAAATCACATTAAGCTTTGAAAGGAGGACCAGAAGATGATATTTCTGTATGATTCCCAGGTGTGTTACCACCCCCACCTTAGAAACCACAGCACTCGTGTGTACTGTAAAGCTACACAATATCGAAATACAAAGTTAGCCTGCAGTGCCCTGTGGATGAATGGATCAATGGGATATTGTTTGCCATAGAGAATACAAAGTTACGCTAGCTGCAGAAAAAAAAAATGGATTTGATTGGATGCTATGATATTAAGGAAATTCAGTCAAATTCATAAAGACTAGATCGTATGTTTTGTCTCATATGAAGAACCTACATTAAAAAAAATACATAAAAAGAAAAAAACCAAAAGACTTGTGAGGGGAAGACCAGTAGGAGAAGGGGGGACAAAAGAGATTGTGGTAGGGGCAGGGTAAGTACGAACACAGTTCCTTGCATATAGATATGAAAACATTGTAACAAAACTCACTACTTTCAAGTACTCTATAAGACTAAAAGGTTCAGCCTCTTTGGAATTTCATTGCCTAAAACCATGACCTTGTATGACAATTAGATCCCACTACTGTGCACATTTCCTGGGGACAGGATGGCTGTTCACGGCAGATAGAGAGGACAGCCACAGGCCAAAGATATGATTCCATCACACACAGTCCAGAGAGTCAGTGAGTTTATTAGTGTTACCTGCAGGAGCACGTATATCTCCAAGGTCAATACATCACTGTGGGAAGCACATCATACAAAAGCCCACCCCAGCAGGAAAGTTGCCTCACTGAAGTTCCCTGTGCCACCCACAGGCAGCTCTTTTGAAGAGTCACCTCTTCCTCAGAAGAGAGACTACTTCCTGCATAGCTTCAGAGAGTGGCCTCCTTGGTCTCGTGGGTCTCCTGTGCTGCCCTTTCTTTTGAGTCTCATGAGCGGTCTGTAATTCCCCCGGCAGGGAATGTTGTGATCTGGAGGAAATAGCTATTCTACAACCACAACCCAACTACTTGTAGCATCCATCATGTTGGAAGTGGGTGAGCTGTTACCTGCTAACATCCACATCCTAGACCTTTGTCCTCTCCCCTTCATGGTCTTGCCTTTAGTGTGTCCCTTTCATCATTGGGGAGCTCGGGGATTTGCAGACCTGAGACCCACTACAGCGCGCTTGCATAGAGACGCATAACGTGGATTTGATTTCACATTTTATTTCTTAAGAGGAAAAAATCTCCAAAGGAACACCCGTAGATTTAAATATAAAGGAAATATATGGTACACCGTTGACAAGAGGCAAATGGGAAAAAATAAATAAATGCATTTAGGTAGAAGATGAAAAAACCCCCTTCAACTTAGCAAAAAGAAAAAAGGCATCTGATGTCTGTGGAAATTTAGCAGCTAAGGGCTTTATCAGGAGTTCTTTAAGTCTTTTCATGAATAATCAAAAATTAGTCAGGAGTTTCTCACGATTTTCTGCAGGGAGATGAGGCAGAGTCGCTTTTCAGGTGACAATCCCCTCTGCTATTAGAGGGCAGCTGCTTGGCTCCTCCCAACAAGGATGAGGGAGAAATACAAAGTGTTTGCAGAAATTCATTTCCCAAAGGAATGGAGACTATTTTAGAGAATATATTTTAGTTTTCATTATCCAATTCTGAAAGAAAAAAACAGTACTCAATGCAATTTAAAATTAATCCACATGCATACACGGCAGCCAGCAAACTTTTATCTAATTTCTCTCCTTCCTTCCCCTTCCCTTTTGTCTCCACCCCTCCCTGTCCCTCTCTTCATCTCCCTCCCTCTGTTCTATCTTCCTTCTTTCTTCCTTCTTCTTCCCTTTCCCTTCCATAACAGAGAATTCCTCACCTCAGAGCTCAGTACTGCTGAGGTGGATTTAGCCGCCTTTCGGGCAGTATTGACAACTGCGGCAGAGAAGAATTGTTTTTCCCTAAAACATATTAACTAAATTTAGGTGTTTTCCCCACTCAACAGCTGACTCCATAGAACCTTATTAGGATATAATGCAAAAGTAATTGCTAAAACAAATCACTTACAGCCCACGGCATTGTCCCCCAAGAGATACTAACTTAGCCTTTCATTGATTTCCCCTGATTCTAGTGCCCTGAGAACTGAAAAACACACAGCTAGATGTAGCACGGAGAAAACTCGATGCCTGTCAGTGACTAGAATGTTCTCCTTAGAGCTATGAAATCTAAAGAGTTTAATTACTAGATCATTTTTCAAGCAGGAAATTCTATAAGTATAAGGTTAATAGCAGAAAAATATCTCCTTAGAATAAACGTTACAGTTGGAATGAGCTGGGTGGTAGGCTGGATAGGAACCTTTCTGGCCTGGTGCAGGAAGAGTGGGGAGTGTACATCATCCGTGTAATTAACACTGGGGAAGGGAAACACCCCCACGTGATTTTTTCTCCTCAGAAAGCCTGATGAGATGCTATATGCATTTAAGGCTGTGATAAAATTAAGTTCTGTAATAACTTGTAGCCAGTAGTCATTGCTTAGTGAGGGGCTAGGCAGACTGTAGGATGTGGTTGTGTTACACACACAATATTAACCACTGTCCTACAGAGAGGCCAGAACCAGTGAGACTCACAGAGATAAAAAGACACAGAGAGATGGAAAGGAGAGGTGGAGATTATAGAGAATTTAATCATGGAATCATGGTCAACAGTGTAGGCTAGAGATACAGGGATCCCAGCTAAAGATGGCTCAGCTGGGAAAGTGCCTTCCACACAAGCACAAAAGTTTTGGGGCTCGAGCAACCATGTAAAATGTTATGTGCAGTGGTACATAAACTTGCAGTCTCAGAGCTATGCAGCCATAGATGGCAGGATCCCTGGGGCTTGCTGGACAGTTACTCAAGCTGCATTGATGAGCTCAAATGCAGCGAGGGACCATGTCTCACAGCATAAGATGGGGAAGAAACCCAAGGCTGATGTGGGATTACCCTTTGTATGCTGTGAATATCATCGGTTAATAAAGAATCTGTCTTGGGCCTGGCAGGGCAGAATAGAGATAGGTGGCGGCGGGGGGGGGGGGGGGGGCGGGGGGGACTAAACTTAATGCTGGGAAAAAGAAGGCAGATTCAGGAGATACCAAGGCGGATTTAGGAGATATCAAGTAGCCGCCAGAGGGGAAAGACGTGAGCTGCCAGCTGAAACCTTGTCAGTAAGCCACAGCCATGTGGCAATACACAGATTAAGAGAAATGGGTTAGTTTAGGACGTAAGAGTTAGCCAGAAATACACTTAGGCTATTGCCCAAAAAGTATTACAAATACTATAGTTTCTGAGTGATTATTTCATGGTCTGGTTAGCTGGGAATGAACAAGCGGCCTCCTACAACACAAGGCACCCAGTCAAATTCAGGCTTCCATATGCATTCACTTGTGTATGCATGTATCACTTATACAGTTACACACACGTATGCACACAGGGCAAGAGAGAGAGAGAGAGAGAGAGAGAGAGAGAGAGAGAGAGAGAGAGAGAGAGAGAGAATACCTGACAAAGCCAAACAGCAACTGAGATCTGACTGGTGCAAGCTGACAGAATGAAGGAGCACTGACATTTATTAAGTAGGGAAAAGTTTGGCGTCTTGCAGGGGCCTGCTTCCCAGTCTGTGGATGGCGTTCCTGCTGCCTCATCACTCTGTGGGACAAGGAGAGTGGGACCTAAAGAACCTCCATCGAGGTTTTAAATCCACTCACGACGACTCTGCCTTCATGACCTCACACAACCCCGATGAGCCCCAGAAACCTTTCCTCCTAACACCATCGGGCTCAGGCATAAGGACTCTCTCTCTGAGTTCAAAGGATACAACAATCCACCCATAACAAATCCAGAAGCGCTCATCTAGAAAAGTCTCTTCCAATGGCAGAAGGGGAGATCTGTTCTGTCCAGACCCTCAGCTGATTGGATTAGATTCACTCACATTGTACAAGGCAAAGTGATTTACTGAACAGATATATTCTAATTCAATGTTATGAATACCAACAGCATATTTTCAGTCATACGTGGGGTCAAGCTGTGTATGCGTGCGTGTATGTATGTGCATACATGCACATATAATAAAGCAGAAGGGAAACTATATGGGTGGAGGAAGGAGAGTATAAAGGGAAGAAGAGACATGGTGGGAGTTGATATGAAACAAGCAATGGTGTACATTTATGAAAATGTCACAGCGAAACCCAGAAATTTGTTTGGTGCGTCAAAAAAAAAATGACAGAGAAATTGAAAAAAAAAAGGACTTAATGATTTAAGCATTAATCTCATTTAACACCCTTACAGAAATACATAGAACAATACTTGATTAATTACTCAGGCATCTCATGGTCCCCCATGAGGTTGACTCATAAAATTAGTCATTACTGGACTGTTCTAGAAAGGGAGAAAAGTAAGACTCACTTTCCAAGGAGAAAGGAGAATTTTGGGTGTAACTGAGAAGGCCTTGCTTCTGAAGGGGACATATATGGAAAGAGAAGCTGTGTCCTGACATGAGATTAGAAAAGAGGTGGTCGAAAAAATAGCGGGTGACAAAGGAGGACGGGCACTCTTGGAAGAACAAGGGGAAACCATTACTAGGGAGTATTTGTGAGTACGATGTTTAGATAAAGGAAAGCCATAGCCTGCCTCCTGCTTTCAAGTCTCAGGGGCCAGAGAAAGCAAATGAGGGTATGGACACAAATCAAGAGAGAGATTTAAGAAGGAAACAGGAGCTGTGGCTGACTCACAATCATAAAGCATTTGTTCAGCATGTGTGAGACCCTGGGGTCTATCCCAGGCTCAGGATGGTAGTGCGCTTTCACAGCATGTGTGAGACCCTGGGTCTATCCCAGGCTTAGGATGATAGAACACTTGTCCAGCATGTGTGAGACCCTGGGGTCTATCCCAGGCTCAGGACGGTAGAGCACTTGCCCAGCGTGTGTAAGACCCTGGGGTCTATCCCAAGCTCAGGATGGTAGTGCGCTTTCACAGCATGTGTGAGACCCTGGGTCTATCCCAGGCTCAGGATGATAGAACACTAGTCCAGCATGTGTGAGACCCTGGGGTCTATCCCAGGCTCAGGATGGTAGAGCGCTTGTCCAGCATATGTGAGGCCCTGGGGTCTATCCTAGGTTCAGGAAACAGAACTGCAATCCCAGCAAGGACGACAGCAAATGCTGATCGCACGTCCCAGAGACTGTAAGGATGTGATGTGTTGCTAGCCTTTCTCTCTTGCTGTGCTAAAACACTCGACCATGAGCAACTGAGGGAGGAAAGGTTAGCAAACAGTCCCGAGGGACAGAACCCATCGTGGATGGGGAAGCAGGGCAGCAGAAACAAGAAGCTGAGAGATCCCAGAAGCCTGTGAGGACACTTCTCGTTCAGATAGCCACAGATGAGAAACCTGGACGCTTTATTACAGATACTGGCTCATCACCAATGGTTGGGGAATGGGGAAACTGAGGTTCACCCTTAGATCTAACTTCATGCTGCAGAAGCAGAGGAGATGCCCCCAGTTAAGTAATTTCACTTCT
The DNA here is from genome assembly GCF_018167655.1 of Microtus oregoni. Classification (NCBI taxonomy): domain Eukaryota; kingdom Metazoa; phylum Chordata; class Mammalia; order Rodentia; family Cricetidae; genus Microtus; species Microtus oregoni. The sequence continues at coordinate 7,576,558 of NW_024543978.1, forward strand.
GAGGAAAAATCTGAAAAAAATACAACTTTTTTTAGTTTGATGTCATACAAGGGTATTAGTAAAGTCTGGCCTGACTGTAAAGTACATCTGCATGACTTAGATTATTTGGGATTTCCTTAGAATTAAAATATTGGAAAATTACAGTGAAAAAGCAGAGAATTGTTAAAAGCCGTATGTCAAAGTCTATGAATTTAAAAGGCACTGCTAAGATTTAACTGTAATGCATGTGACTATTTCCCAGTGCTTGTGGGAAGTAGTCTGTAAAAAAAGACACATTCTCTTTGGAACTAATTCAAATGGCTCTTTGTCTTCTAATCTCCTTTAAAACCTGTTTCATATGGTGCTCACCGCGAGATGTGACAGTGATTGAACTAACTGAACAGCAGGGTCTAATAGCTTCTTCGGTGCAGCACAACACACATACACACACACACACACGTGCACGCACACATACACATGTGCACGCACACACAGATGCACAGCTCCTATGCTTGCCTGTGTCTGTACTCCCTGTAAAATGATCTCTATAGACAACTCCTATCAAAATATAGTGGAAAATAGGTAAGCTATGTCAAATAACCCACATCAAAGCACCCTGTGAATCTATTTTGGAATACTTTTGTAAATATATCAAACTAATATACAATGTTACATATGTGTGTGTTGTCTAAAATAGAATAGATCCCACTTACCTTCATATAATTTGAGTAAATTGGGACTTTTTAATATTAAGTGATAAATCTCTGTTGCGTGTGTGTTCTATGCATTTGTATATGTTCATGATTGTGTATATGTATGCAGATGCCAGCATTCTTCTGTGTGTGGGTGTGGGCAGGTGCGTGTGTGTATTTCAGAGATCAATACTGTATGTGTTCTTCAATTGCTTACATCTTATTTTTGGAAAAAGGGTTTCTCATTGAATATTGAGCTCACTGATTCATCTAGACACGTTGGCCTGTGAGCACCAGGGATCAGCCTGTCTCTGCCTCAGCTAATGCAGGGGTTGCTTATGCAGTTTCCTTAACCTAGATATTTCATGAGTCCTGGAGATTCAGACTCAGGTCCACATGATGGCATGGCAAACACTTTGCCCATGGAGCCACCCCCAACCCCCATATAATCATCCCAGCCAACCATAACATCGACGCAGAGATGGCCACGCAAGTCTTAAACCTGTCTTAAACCTGTCGCCGATTCTGTCCCCACACTTATCCCACCAGCTGGCTGGCTACTAGGCTAGAAAGGGTTGCTCGGCTGTGAAAGCACTGCGTAGCGTATAATGTTTTATAAACACATTGCAGTGCTCTTGCTGAGATTTAATATAGGGCATCGCAACTTAAAACACTTTCAGGCTCCCTCACAAAGTATCCCAGGTGGCCACTAAGTGGCACTTGCTTTGTTGCTAATACCGGGTATCATGACAGAAGGCCAAGGATAACTAATGCGATAAGAAGACAAGAAGGAATCGAAGTCACCACGCATGCTGCGCTATTCATTTAGACAATCATTACACGAGACATCAGCAGCTATACTGTGGTCCCTTAAAGAGGCATTAGAGCAAACGCGTGTGGATGCAGCAACCAGCTCAGATTCCTGTGCTCTGAGAATGAAGCCCTGTGCATCCAGCTGCCCCTGGGAAAATAACCTGGAATCCTGAGAGGCTGGGATCATGCTGGGTCTTTGGAGAGCTTTCATGTGAACATCACAACATCATTTAGCTAGGGAAGTGTGATCGGCTCCTTAGAAAATTCGCATGTTAATGTGAAGGAGAGAAGTTGGAGCTTACACATTTCCTTGAATCTCTGATATTATTTGTAAGACTGTTTATAAAACTTTGTCTATGTAAAATGGGCAGCTAATTGAAGTGAGTGCCCACAAAAGTCTATTAAACAGTTTATTAAGGAATGGGTAGGAAGAACAGACTTACAAATACAGAACAAGGTAGACTACTCTGCTAATCTGGCTGCTGCAGTTCCATGGTTCTCCCAAGGGTGATGAGGACCAACTACAAGATGCCTCTGCACCACCTGCTCTAGCTCCAACCACCCAAGAGAGTACACAGGACCCTTCTCCTCCATTTTATTTGGTCACATGTCCAGAGAAAACCATGCCCATGGCAAATCACCCCAAAGTTATTGGCTAAATAAATCGAACACCCATGACAACTGATTGAGCAGCAAATTAGTTGATGGTAGCTATACATATTTAAGGAAATTATATGTAACTATATTTAGGAAACTGAGGGAGGCGCTGGAGGAATGGCTGGGGTTAAGAGTACTTTTGGCTCTTGCAGAGGACCTGAGCCCATCCTCAGCATCCACATCAGGTGTCTACAACTGTCTGTAACTCAAAATCCCAGAGATCCAATGCTTCTGGCCTCTGCAGGTACCGCATGTGTATGTGCGTGTACACACACACACACACACACACACACACACACACATATCAATCTTTTGGAAAAAGGAACTGAGGTAGTTTTAGGTCTGTGAACTATATAGAAATCTAAGTTGTTTTGGTTCTAACCACAAATATAAAAATACATAGCTGTATAAAGATATGTAGTGATATAGATCATTGACTAAATAAGTGAACATAGAGAAGTCAGGATAAACGAGCATACAGAAGAAGAGAAGACTTCCATACAGAAGAGTCTTTTGATGAGAAGGTGCAGACTGTGTGCAGTGTGAGAATGAGCCAAGCACAGCATTTTCTTTTCACTGAGTACAGTCTGAAAAGAAGCATGGGAGCAACTGTATGGCAAAGAGATGTGGTGAATCCTGTCCCAGGCAGAGAGCAAGTTGAACAGCAATAGTTGCAAGCCATGGTGATGGTGGCAAGCCATATTGATAGGGTACCCTTTATGAGAACTTCTAAATCTCAACCCCAGTGTGGAGGTAAGAAAAACCTCACCTAAGTCTGAACTGAAGCTCTTGAGTCATCAAAGAAAGAAAAACTGGAGGAAAATCAACAGGGCTAAAGTCAGAATTCAGCATTACTGATGACTGAAAGAGCTAACAACTTATCCAAGATGTCAATCTATAGGGTACAAGCCCTGTCACAAATCTGGAGAGTTGTAGGCAGTCTCCATGTTGTAAATCTCCATTATCATCTTCACCATCATCAAGCTCAGCCTCTCCTGGCATGTCACTGGCTCTCCCTCTCTCTGTTCGCCCCCTTCTCCTCTTCCTTCTGCTAGCTGACCTTCTTTATTTTCCCCTTTCCCAGGATGACATTTGAGGATTTTTCAAGTCTTTTCCTCTCGGGTTTCTTCCCACTCTGTCCCAGGAGTGACTCCCAAATCATTGTTATCATCCCATGCATTGTTGCTGTGTCGAGAAGTCTTTGCTCAGTCCTATCCTTGATCATTGCATTTGGAAGTCTACTAGCTGCCCCCAATTTATAGACCAAAAGGGAAATTGATTTACCAAAGAAAATCATGAATCAAAAATTAAATCTGAAGCTTTTCAAAATGCCATTTCCCACCCTAAGACTCCTACCCTCACGCTGTTCATCCCCACACAAGAAGGCATACTTCTCTCTCCTCCACACGGTAGCTCATTTGTGCACGAGCCTTCTCTATCTCCAATTGCCCCCAAAATACATCCAAGGATCTTTTTTTTTTTTTTTTAATAATTTTTTTATTAAGAAAAGAAGAAAAAAACATAAACAAAAAACAAGTTTCCACCTCCTCCCAGCCTCCCATCTCCCTCCCCCTCCTCCCACCCTTCTCCCCCTCCTCCCACCCTTCTGCCCCTCCCCCAATCCTCTCCCCCCTCCCTCTCCAGTCCACAGAGCAGTCCAGGTTCCCTGCCCTGTGGCAAGTCCTAGGTCCTCCCCCCTCCGTCCATATCTAGGAAGGTGAACATCCAAACTGGCTAGGCTTCCACAAAGCCAGCACATTAAGTAGGATCAAAACCCCGTGCCATTGTCCTTGGCGTCTCATCAGCCCTCATTGTTCGCCATGTTCAGAGAGTCTGGCTTTATCCCATGCTTTTTCAGTCACAGTCCAGCTGGCCTTGGTGAGCTCCCAGTAGATCAGCTCCACTGTCTCAGTGGGTGGGTGCACGCCTCGTGGTCCCGACTTCTTTGCTCATGTTCTCCCTCCTTCTGCTCCTCATTGGGACCTTGGGAGCTCAGTCCAGTGCTCCAGTGTGGGTCTCTGTCTCTGTCTCCATCCATCACCAGATGAAGGTTCTATGATGATATGCAAGATATTCGTCAGTATTGCTCTCGGATAGGGTCATTTCAGGTTCCCAATCCTCAGCTACCCAAGGAACTAACTGGGAACCTCATGTTGGGCACTTGGGAGCCCCTCTAGGGTCAAATCTCTTGCTCACCCTAAAGTGGTTCCCTTAACTAAGAATTGTGGTTCCGTGCTCCCCTATCCACCTTTCCTTTATCCCAATTCTCCTGATTCCCCAAGTCCCCCCTCCTTCCCTTCTACCTTTTCTCTCCCCATCTCCCCTTACCCCCATCCCACCCCACCCCCAAAATCCTAATTTTCTCCCCGGCAATTGGGTCTACTTCCCTTAGCCAAGAGGATAACTATATGTTTTTGCAGGCAAATGGATGGAAATAGAAAACACTATCCTGAGTGAGGTGTCCCAGACCCAAAAAGATGAACATGGGATGTACTCGCTCATAATTGGTTTCTAGCCATAAATTAGGGCCACGGAGTCTACAATAGGTGAACCTAAAGAAGCTAAGTAAGAAGGTGAACCCAAGGAAAAACATCCAAGGATCTTGATGTCCATGACCCCGCATCTTTCTAGGACTCTTCACACCTGCAGGGGGCAAGCATTCGCTTGTTTCTGTACTCACTGGCCTGCTCTCCTGCTCACAGCTGCTGCCCTCAGCTCTGACTTCCCGAGATTTGCATTCATTTACATATGGAACACCTCTGAATGGGACTGTGTCTGACAATCAGTGGATGGTACTTCAGAATCAGGCTACTTATTTTCCCTTTTCCTTTCCCTTTCAGATTCTGACATAGCAAAAATAAGAGCAAAAATTGCAATCAATAGTTTCCTAACTTTGATGAACTAAGAAGCTTATAGTCCTCCACAAAACGTGAAAAAGAAAGTTTCATACTTCCCACCAGACGGTGTAACTCCCCTGACAAACTGTCCCAATGGCTTTGCACGGCTCTGAGAGATAAATAATAAATACCCACTATTGCAAGCCCTACGGAAACTTTTATTATTGAACGTTTGCCCACTCCCTGACTCTCTCCTCTTTCATACACCCAGGTCTCCACAGTTCGGTCCCTCTGGTGTTTATTATATTTCCTAGACCATGTCAAGACCATTCGAATCTAGATTCTTCCCCAATGCAATGTTTGTACTGTCTTTGCATGGCTTCTTTGTACCCCCCAGGTCCTAAGGGAAGCATGGTTCTCAACCAACCACCTACTGTTCTACTTTTTACCAAGCATGACTTAGAAAAATCTTACTTTATGCATAGTACTTAATACTCTATTAAATGCCCTGTTTCTTTGTTGTTGTTTATTTTCTTATCTGCGAGAATACAAACTACATAATTACGGGGAACTTTCATGCCTATCCTCTGATGTCCAGGCCCCAGGCAGAGCAATATCTGATACATAGGAGGAATTTAGTCATTTTGTTGACTTCCTGAGGAAACCAAGGACTTTGTGTTTAACTTGGAAGCAAGTTTTTCTCAGAAGAGTTTCTCATGGGGCACCGTGTGTGGCGATGAAAAGTGGAAAAATCTAGAAAACATGTCTTTAAAAAGCTCCAATTTGAGGGATTAGAAGGTAGCTCAGCAGTTAAGAGCACTGACTGCTCTTGCAGAGAACCTGGGTTCAGTTTCCAACATGGTGGTTCCCAACCATGTATAACTCTAGTTCCAGGGAATCCAATGCTCTCTTCTGACTCTGAAGACACTGAATTCACATGGCACACACACACACACACACACACACACACACACACACAAAACACCTATATACATAAAAAATAAGTATTAGCAAAATGCCTCATTGTGTCTTACAAGACACATGCCAATGCATCCGTTAGATGCCACTCTCTCGTGAATAACGTGTGGCATTTTATGACTTAATATACCTCCCGCTTGTACCAGTAAGAGAATAAATGAGATGACACATAGACAAACCCACTGATCATCACTAAAGCCCGTTTTAGGCTATGATACTGTAAGTCCCCACTGACAACCATACCCATAATTTCATGGAACTATATCTATCCTGTCAGTCAGCATCCAGCTGGCATCATAAAACTCAAAGTGCACCTGGTGCTCAGATCTTAGGTTTTAGTACCACTGGACAATAAAAAGAATTAGGGCTCCTTGGAGAAATGGCTGACTCTAAGGCTGGGGCAAGGAAAGTTCAAGATCAGCCAATATCCTTATTGTACCAGTATAAATTAAGAAAGTTCAAAAAGTAAGTAAAAGGACAGACCCTGTCAAGAGTCAACGGAACTGGCTGAGGGACCTTCCAATATCCAAAGCTGAAACAATGTCAGAAATACCACAATTTAGTACTGATTATAAACAAATGTATACAATAAAAATAACTAGTTCCCAGCTGATATAAATAGTTGATTAATCAAGGAGAGAAGAAAGAAATTGTCTTGCTGGGAATTCTTGGTGCTACATGACTAAGTTCATTTCTGCTGCTGTGATCAAACCCTGACCTAAAGCAACACTGGAATGAAAAGCGGTTGCTTGGGTTTAAATTCCAGGTTATAGTCTATCATTGGTGGGAAGTCAAGTTAGGAACTCCAAACGCCACATCCGTAGTTGACAGCAGAGAGGGAAGAAAGGCTTGGAGACTTGTTTCTTTGCTTGCTTCTGCTCAGCTCAACTTTTCAGCATTTACCCTGATCACAACTCCTTTGCCTAGGGAATGGTGCTGCCCATAATGAGTTGGGTTTTTCTATACCAGTTAAAACTCAAGTCTATTTTCTACTTCCCATGTAGATTAGATCTATGTGAGTCTCTCTTAGTGCCTGCATTGTTGTCTAGGTTCTCTGGGACTGTGGTTTGTAGGCTGGTTTTCTTTGTTTTATGTTTAAAAAACAAGATCTCATGAGTAAATTGGGAGCATGGGGACCTTGGGGGAGGGTTGAAGGGAAGAGGAGAGAGGCAAGGAGGGGAGCAGAGAAAAATATAAAGCTCAATAAAAATCAACAAAAAACAATTAAAAAAAATCTCAAGTTTATTTACCAAAGGTATATTCATGAAACAACTAAAATTAGACAACTCCTCCATCAAGACTTTCTCCCCCGGGTGATTCCAGACTGTGCTGAGTTAAAACTCATCAGCATACTACGTGTAGTTCTCTCCCCTCTAGGAAATGGATCTTGGTCCCTGCCCTTGCCACACGGACACCTTGAGGTATGGACTGAACAGAATGATCCACTTTTAAATAACAGCATATGGGTAAGGTGGGTAAAGCAAATTTATAAATGTAAAAATATTACCTAGCCAGGGATGAGCCTAGGTAGGGTGAGCATCTCATTGCCTTGTAGATGTTATGAACCCTTATGAAGGCCGAGACAAGAAGGGTTTTGCACTCTTGTAGAGGTCTTCCTTAAGATATTAAGCATAAGACACACACACAAAAAATCTCAAGTGACCAATAGCTGAGTGGCAAGATGCTGAGCTGTCAAAGGCCCAATATACAAACATAATCTGAGAAAACATCTCAGTGTGAGCTCTGGAAGATGTGCTGTCTTAGTGTTGCTATTGCTATAATAAAATACCATGGCCATGAGCAACTTGGAGAGGAAAGGCACAGTCCATCACTAAAGCAAATCAGGGAAGGAACTCAAATAGGGCAGTGATCTGGCAGCAGGGATTGATGCAGAGACCACAGGAGCGGGGCCTACTGGCTTGCTCTTTATGACTTTCTCATCTTGCTTTCCTAAGTCATCCAGGACCACCAGCCCTAAGGTGTCCACACTCACAGTGGGCTGGGCCTTCCGCCATCAATCAAGAAACAATCAACATCAACCAAGAAAATACACCCAGGCCTTCCTACCGGCCACTTTGGTGAGGGCATTTTCTTAGTTGAGGTGCCTTCTTCCTAAATGTCGCTGCCTTCTGTCAAGCTGACACAACACTAGCCGGCACACATGAGACAGAAAGAAATACATGGATGGGAAAGAGGGGGAAGTTCAAGTGAAGCCTGGAGTGCAGCCCATGGGGAGGCACCCAGCAGTCTCTTAGCTTTAACAAATGTATCAAGGCCTGGCGGTGGTGGCGCACGCCTTTAATCCCAGCACTCGGGAGGCAGAGGCAGGCGGATCTCTGTGAGTTCGAGACCAGCCTGGTCTACAAGAGCTAGTTCCATAGTTCCAGGACAGGCTCCAAAGCCACAGAGAAACCTTGTCTTGAAAAACAAAAAACAAACAAACAAACAAAAAAGTATCAAGATCCTGGAGGGTAACAGCAATGGGAAGAATGGACGTGAATTGGGGCACACGAGAACAGAATCTTGATCCACCATCAAAATAAAGTAAAACTCCTGTAGAGATTTATTTCTAAAGTCCCAGTTTATTTTTAAATAAACAGTGTTTCTAAAAAGCAACTCATTCACAGGATAGGTTTAACATCTAAAATATGAACGTCCTCATTAAACTCTAAGTTACCAGGGTTAGCATCAACACACTTAACAAGGCTGCATTTCCCATCATCCCTTGTAGCTCCTACTTACTCTAGGATTCGTGGCTGTGAATTGAGATCTAAGCCCAAGGTGTGGGGAGGTGAAGAGACAAGTGAGGAAGTGATGGAGGAAGGTCCTTGGCTAATAAAGGCACTGCCCTGGCCCATTTTATTGGTTAGAGGATAGGTGGGAGGAGTAAACAGAACAAAATGCTGGGAGGAAGAGGAAGTGAGCTCAGAGACTCCACAGCTCTCTCGGGAGCAGACGCCTGAGAGAGACGCCATGCCCCGCTCCCAGCATGAAGCTCCGACCCAGGATGGACTAGGCTGGAATCTCCCCGGTAAGCGCACCTTGGGGTGCTACATACAGATGATTAGAGGTGGGCTAAATTAATATGTGAGAATTAGCCTAGAAGAGAATGGGCCAGGCAGTGTTTGGAGGAATACAGTGTCCGTGTAATTATTTCGGGGCATGAGCTAGCCGAGCAGGCGGCTGGGGTGCTGGGAACACAGCCCTGCCGCCCTTATTACTTCAAGGAAGGCCACATCTCAGAGTTCTTTCTGTTTTCTCTTTCCAGCTGCCTGCAATGAGGTCAAAGCAGCAAACAGTAAATGCTGTCAGGACCCTACAGTGACCCCAAAGAGAGCAGAGCAATCTTTTGTCTAGATCAACAGAAAGACAGAGGCTGGGAGAGAGGTACATCTCACAGAGCCGGATGAGCACGCCTGTCACACCAGCTCTCTATGGCAACCACAGCCTGTGACATGGGCGCAATGAGAACGTGGCTTCTTAGTTTGAGATCTGATGACTGCCTTGAGCCTTGCCTCTTCACTTCTTCAGTACCCAAAACTGTTTATACCAGTAAGAACTCCGGTCCTCCCAGTCTTTGTACTAGCCAGAGCGTGAAACAACGGTAGTCTCTGTCTCTTAGAATCACACGTTGACGCCAACACAGTGAACCACAAGAGAATCCGAGGCCAATTGCCTTTGCTTGATCTCTCAGGCTCATTTCTAGCCTGCTCCAGAAGTCCAGAGTCCTGTAAGCTATAAACCTCTCTACCAAGTCTCAACCAAAGCAGTGGACACAGCCAAGCAGACTGCGCCCAGGCTTCTGACCTACTGATGCTGTGGAAAAATGCACAGGGGTTGTTTGAAAGCCACTAAGTCTGTGGTTAAACTGGTTTTACAGCATAGAAAATATGTTTAAGGCTGATATTATATTCACAGGAAGACCAAAGTTGAGACTTGGTAGAGAGGCACAGAATGTCCCCATGGGCACTGCTGTTAAGTGATTGCTCTGGGATTTGAACTCAGAGCTACCAGACAGCAAAGTCCTTATGCTCCTCCCCTGTGTAGTCATCCCTTTCCTGTGGTTTTCCTGCCAAAAGTGGCCGGAATGGAATGGAAAGTCAAGCGACTCTTAACTCTACCTTGTAAAATCCAGAGCACTGACTGGATTTGGCAAACTCCTGATACTCAGAGAAGTCAGTGTGCAGTTTAGAAATACCGAATACTGCAGAAAAGCAAGCCGGTTTTCACTGACCTGGCACCCTGTTTTCAGCCATCCCCTCAGAACTATGCTGAAAGTTTTTCCATACAGATTTCCAAAGGTTAAAGACTTTTAAATCTGTTCTCCAAGTGGGCGGGTGTTTTATGTTCAAAATTAGACCATGACATGAGGGTCTACAAAGCCTTTCATTTCTTCTTAGCTCTGTTGCCTGACTGCACAATTTGAAATTAGAATTTTCTTCTTTTGTGTGCATCCTCAGCTGTCATTTTCACACCGATTGTTGGAGGCTTCATTTTTTAAAATCCATCCACTCTATAGGACAGAGGGCTGGTTCTACTCCTGCTTTAATCCTTCCAAGTAACATGATTAGAAAACAGTCACACGTCTGAATACTCTATCCAGTCAAGGGAACAACACCTCTCTGTACTTTACCTCCTTTTGATAAATTAATACAATGTGGACAGCACAGAGATTAGAGGAAAAACATGAAGTCCTCGGATGATGCTCCTTCATGCATGATTCATATTTTCTTGTCTTACATTTACCCCACCCTCCAGAATACTTCAATTCTCTACTTCCTTGAACTTCAACACTATCCTACCCTACTCTTTAATTACAGTGCCATCATAAGAATCATTCAAAATCCAGGCCTGACATATTTCACAAATTTATCAAGGAAATTGGGGATATCAACCCTTGCTTTATTAACCCCCATGGCCTTAGTTGTCATCAGCTTGCCTGTTGCAAGGGAGCTCATTTATAAATATCTACTCTACTTTCTGCAATCTCTTTTGATCTTGTTTAAATTCAATGCTACCATCATTTTGGAGACTTCTCAGATATCAAATATGCTCAGTACTATGTACTTCTTGTTTCATATTACAAATTAGCTCATTGATAGAGGGATTAATAACTGTAAGAATTGATGAAGTTGGGAAAATCAATAGATGAGCAGGATAATCAAAGGTGATAGCAGAGTGGATGAGTAGATGAGTGGCTAGGAGAAAGGATGGATGGGTGCTGGGCGGAAAGATAAAGGAAGGATGATTGATGGCTGGAGGATGGATGAAGGACGGGCGGTGAGGTGGATAGATGAGTAGGTGAATGGATGGGTAGATGGAGTGGTGTGTGACAGGGTGTGATGAGTGGGCACATGGATGAGATATGATGGATGGATGGTAGGATGAGTGCATGGATGGCTACATCAGTGTGGCTACTTTTGTTCCTTCAGTGTAAACTCACAAGAATTAGAAACTATTTTTGCTTCAAAACCAATTGGCAACACCTAGTTCACACTACGTAAACAAGAAACTTTTCAAAGAAAACAAACTTGCTCTGCTTAAAAATCAAAATGCTGAAAACACTGAGTAAACCATGTCAGTGTTTAAATTACAAGCAAAGGAAAGGCTGTTTCATTCTGGATGACTAGAAGCACCGTCGTCTCCACCGATTTTGATTCAATTTCTGTGAATTTGTGAATTTGCGGTAAAAGAATATTTATGCCACAAGCACACGGTACCCATGTGCTGCCACTGACATGCGTGATGACAAGACGGTGCTAGGGAAGGCGACACTTCCGCTTGATTCTTTAGATCATTTTCAAATCCTCTTTGCAAATACCATCTCAGTGTCCTCAGGAGAAAACTGCCGGGCGTGGTAATTGGGCTCACCTGAAGATGAGCAAAACAGAGCTCAGAGGGGCGTCATCAGTTGTTCAGGTTCTCAGAGCCAGGTGTTTAGACAGCCAGGTAAGGGGAGGTATGAGGCCATCCATCCCCTGCAGCCCGCAGTGCTTAGCACAGGGATATGGCCGTGAGATGATTATAGGAAAATGTCCATCTATGCGGTGAACGGCATGCACTAATAGCGTCTGCATCCTTCATGGTCTTCTTTTACAGAGAGAAAGATTCTTGGGCTTGGGTGAAGGCTCAGTCAACAAGATGCCGGATGTACAACTGTAAGACCTGAGTCTAGATCCTCAGCACTGACATAAAAGTCAGGCATCGTGTCATGTGTCTGAAATCTCAGTTCTGGAGAAATGATGCCAGGAGCATTGGGAGGCTTCCTGGCCAGACACTCCACTGAAAAGCTGAGCTCCAAGTTCAGAGAGAGATCCTGCCTCGGAAAATAAGTGATTGAGACAGTAATTGAGAAAGATACCCCTGTCAACCTTTGGCCTCCACACACATGTCTGTCTGCACATACACAGGCACATGAACAGATAGACAGACAGACAGACACACACACACACGCGCACACACACTCACACACACACACACACACACACAAATGCCTATTTAAGAAAGAGAATTCTTATATTTCTATGTCATGATAACTGGGACCTCCCCTCACAGCTAGAGCAACCTCATTTGCACCTGTGCCTGTCTCATGGATCTCAAGCAGAAGCTGGCCTCTGATTGACTCCATCCCAACTGTGTGCCAGGAGGGAAGAGGTCAGGCATTGATATCTACTATATATTTTAAAATGCAGAGTGAAATGGTGGATCATTAGAGTTCATTATCAGATTTCCGGAATAAACTCTTTCTGACCATACGCAAGCCATTTGATTAGTCAGACTTCTTGTTCTCTGGACTCCGGAAATGGATAGTAATGGTGTCGTAATGAAGGTCCTCATGAAGATGAATACATGCACAGAAACACTGGAGGCGTCCAGCACAGCGCCTGCCGTCCAGGAAGACTTGACCACCGCGACTTTCATGTTTTTGAGGCTGATGACCTCGCTGATACTGTGTGGCACTCTGCTTCATTTCCCTTCTAAACTGTTTGCATACCGTGATGCATTCGTCAACAATCTCCATTTGCGAAAATGTGTTGGCTACAGATGAAAGAGGAGATAGTTCGACAATTACCTAGGAGAGAGAGCACATCTGTTGACAGATCCTCAGATTTACTGTGCATTGCAGGCCATGTGTGCCCTGATACCTATCTCCTTTCCAATGCCATGCACCCAGAACAAAGCAATCAACATGATAAACAGGAGCTGGGCTCCTTCGTGTAATGACGAAAAGATCCAAATGAGCCTTTGCCTCTTATTAACACAAGCAGATTTTGCCCCTGAGTATTAAAAGTTTTAATCCAACGTTCTGTGTGCCTGCAGGCAAGACATTCTGCTAGGTAACATAAAAAAGCATCACGAGTTCTGCTCCCAGAATGTGATAAATCAAGGCTTTCAACAAAAATGATAAACATTATACCTCCACAAAGCCTGGCTCTGTGGCTGCCTCTGGATAGCTCCTTCCTCCAAATTAACTTCTGGAGGAATTTAGGATGCTTGACTCATTGCCAGTGAGTTCTAAGGGTGATGCCAATTGTTCTTAAAACAGGGATGAACCATCTCAGGTGAACGCAACTTTGAAAGATTCATGGTTTCTTAGTTGCCAACCACGGCGGTGGAGGTGTGCTCACTTCCAGTTAAGATGAGCAAGCTGTGCCCTCAGGTGTCCTCCCTGAAATCCTTCCTTGTAAATTTAGAATCTCCAGAATGGCAAGCTACTCGAGAAATCTGACACTGCAATGAGAGAAGACCTCTGGTTTCACATGCCAACCCGGCCATCAGTAAGCTCTTCCATGAGAAGTCTACCATGCATTTTTCTTTGATGATAGACATGTCTAAAGTTTTAGGAATAGATTCATGAAAACAGGAACAATAATAAGCCTGTGATAAGTTTCTGGTGGGGAAAAAGTGGAGGAAATGTTCAGTTTTTCCACTACTAAGGCAATCCTGAGTGCACAACTCCCTCCACCTGAATCCCAGGTCAATCATAATGGGCCCTGCCAACAATAAATCACATTCTGGCCTCTATTCACCTCGTCCTCCCGTGGGGACACAGTGCACAGGGATCATTTCTATAGTGAAGTTAAGAGCATACTATAATTCCTGGCTGTAAAAGCAAGTACATGCTGACACCAGAGAGCAAAACAACATCTCTTCCACTTTAGATCAGGACCTGGTACCAAATGCATGACATTCTGTTACATTCAAATGAAAACAGCTCATTCATCATCTCTGACTTCAGTAGCCACTAGTGAGACTCTTCTGACTCACATAGTGAGACTGTGGGACCAATAGTGGATTATGAACCTTTTCATAAACACTTCATAGGCACTTGTGTCAGCTGGAGACATTGCTCAGAAGTTAAGAGCACTGGCTGCTCTGGCATTGGACCCGAGTTTGGTTCCCAGCACCCACATAGTGGTTCACAACCATCTATAATTCCAGTTCTAGGGGATCTGATGATCTCTACTGGCTTCCATAGGTATTAGGCACGCATACGGTGCACATATATACATGAAGTCAAAACAGCCAAACACATAAAATAAAAATAAATTAAATATTTACAAAAAAGTCACCAGCGCTGCACCAATTCTAGTTGGACAGTTATATTCCTCATAGTTCAGTACAATCTTGAGGGTGAGTTAATTAAAATGATATGGAAATATTTACTTCCTCTTTAGCAATGGATGTGAACTATGAAAGGAGCAATAATCGAAATAACGTGAAAGACATGTGACACGGCCTCTGACTCCAGCCCTGCGAAGGCGGAGGCTGGAGGGTTACTATGCTGAGTCTATCCCAAGTCACAGAAGACAGAGACAAAAGGGGAGGAGACAGAGACAAAAGGGGAGGAGACAGAGACAAAAGGGAGGAGACAGAGACAAAAGGGGAGGAGACAGAGACAAAAGGGAGGAGACAGAGACAAAAGGGGAGGAGACAGAGACAAAAGGGGAGGAGACAGAGAGAGGCAAGCACAGCCTTTTCTCTGTTACTGCTCAGAGCTGACCGCTGTTATTTCCTCCCTCCCTTTTCCATCTTTCCCTTTCCCCTCCACTTCCCCACCCTTCCCTCCCCTCTCTCCCCTCCCCCCACTCCTGCCCTTCCTCTCTCTCCACGTTCATAATTTGCTTCAACTTCAGAGCTTACAGATTATGACTTTTGGTGAGTGCACCTTTTATACTAAAAATATCTACCTTGAAGTTATCATGGGGACTCTGCAGTTACAAAGAATAATTTGGGGGCAGTGCTCCACAAACAGAAACCTCTCAGTCCATGTCACTCATTAGATATTAATATGTCATAGGACTGAGTCACACCACACATGGTATCATTGTGTACTCATCTTGGAGAAATATTCACCATAGCATCTGACACCCATTCACATACTTCTGCAGCATTTTAAATGTGTGGAGGGTGCCCTGTGATATTTTGTTTCTGCTCTAACAAATAAAGCTTGCCTGAAGATCAGAGGGCAGAGCTAGCCACTAGCTAACCATAGAGGTCTGGAGGTCTGTACAGACAGAGAGGAAGTGATTTGGCTGGGCGTAGAGAGGAATATAAGGCAGGAGGAGACAAGAGCTTGTCCTCCCTTTCTTTTGGCTAAGGAGTTAGCAAGGTAAGAGCTGACTGTGGCATGCTCCTTTGTCTCTCTGATATTTCAGTATTTACCCTGCTATCTGGCTCCGGGTTTTTATTATTAAGGCCAATTAGAACTCATACAACGGTTCTGTGATGCACACAACGCACAGCCCCAGTCTCTCTAGAATGCATGCAACGCACTGCCCCAGTCTCTCTAGAATGCATGCAATGCACAGCCCCAGTCTCTCTAGAATGCATGCAATGCACAGCCCCAATCTCTCTAGAATGCATGCAATCACAGCCCCAGTCTCTCTAGAATGCATGCAATGCACTGCCCCAGTCTCTCTAGAATGCATGCAACGCACTGCCCCAGTCTCTCTAGAATGCATGCAACGCACTGCCCCAGTCTCTCTAGAATGCATGCAATGCACAGCCCCAGTCTCTCTAGAATGCATGCAATGCACAGCCCCAATCTCTCTAGAATGCATGCAATCACAGCCCCAGTCTCTCTAGAATGCATGCAATGCACAGCCCCAGTCTCTCTAGAATGCATGCAACGCACTGCCCCAGTCTCTCTAGAATGCATGCAATGCACAGCCCCAGTCTCTATAGAATGCATGCAATGCACAGCCCCAGTCTCCATAGAATGCATGCAATCACAGCCCCAGTCTCTCTAGAATGCATGCAATGCACAGCCCCAGTCTCTCTAGAATGCATGCAATGCACAGCCCCAGTCTCTCTAGAATGCATGCAATGCACAGCCCCAATCTCTCTAGAATGCATGCAATGCACAGCCCCAGTCTCTCTAGAATGCATGCAATGCACAGCCCCAGTCTCTCTAGAATGCATGCAATGCACAGCCCCAGTCTCTCTAGAATGCATGCAACACACTGCCCCAGTCTCTCTAGAATGCATGCAATGCACAGCCCCAGTCTCTCTAGAATGCATGCAATGCACAGCCCCAATCTCTCTAGAATGCATGCAATGCACTGCCCCAATCTCTTCACATAATTCCCTATTTTGGCATATTTTGTTGATCTCAGTTTTTCAGTATTGAGCCCTTCTAATTGCTCTCTAATAAGGAGTCATGCTAGCGCTAATTAATCTATGCTTCCATCTTTATTTCATCCCACCCCAGACCCTTCCTAGGAAAGAGCTCACATGAGCAAAGATTAATGGGGTCAACAATAAACAAGAATGATATGGCAAAGAAGGGCGACAGGTTGTCAGGAATGGGAAGAAGCCTGTGGAAAATCATACACATTCAGGATTTGATATAATAGAGAAGGTGTTCTTCATGTTGGCATGCAATTTTGATCAAATCACTTAAAATCTAAGTTTCTTACAAATTCCAGTAGGAGGCACAGGCTTACATTAGCAGCACTGCTGTAGTAGCGAAATGAAAGCATATCAAATAAGTCCTCCAGAAACCAGGAGAGCTGAGGCAAGCATGGCCCCCTGCCGTGCTGTGCACTAGGCAAGCATGGCCCCCTGCTGTGCTGTGCACTAGGCAAGCATGGCCTTCTGCCTTGCTGTGCACTAGGCAAGCAAACTGTTGCTCTGTGTTTTAAAATGTTGAGAGAACGGAATAAGTTTTAATAGTTTTCTGTCTTAGTCTTTAAAATGCTATTTGCCAAGGAAAGGCAGTCAGCCAATTGGCTGAGAGAAATATGTATTTTAAACATATAAAAAGCTCCTGTGCCCAATTTATAGCGCCTTCTATCCCATAGAGAATCCAGGCAAATTACACCAGTTGGTAATTAAGAGATGAAATTCAAAACTGAGAGGCTTTCTTCAGTATTTGAAACAAATGGCAAGAGGAAACATCCTCACTCATTTACCTCTCTTTATTGTTCAGTGTGTGTGTGTGTGTGTGTGTGTGTGTGTGTGTGCGCGCGCGCGCGCGCGTGTGTATTTGGTTTTTGAGGCAGGGGTTTCTCTGTGCAGTCCTACCTATCCCAGAAATTACTCTGTAGAACTCAGAGACCCAGCTGCCTCTGCCTACCAAGTACTGGGATTAAAGTCACCACACCTGACTTGTATGTACTTTTAGATGACATTGTTATGTATTGTCCCTTTAGAGAGGCAAGAATTTCCAGCTACTTTAATGCATGTATTCATGAGTCTGTGTTCTTTGGGCAAGCTGTAATGATAAGATTTTAACAACTATTAGAGCATCGTCTCAAGTCCCAGGCTCTATCACAGGCCGTGGACAAGTGACTGCCAAGCAAACTGTTAGGAAGGAAATATGGCAGCCAGCCGGGTGGCCCTTCAATAGAGGGTTGTTCAGTGAAGCACAGAGTACTCTTACATAGAGAAGTATACGGGCGCGACGAAAATGAGGCCACACCCGTGCAGTGAGATTAGCCTGCAGTGGAGTCCTACTGTGCGTTCCCTACTGCGTGTTCCCCAGAACACAGCAAACTTAAAATGATTTCTGACCGAAGTGCTAGTGGGAATCTCCCAGCACCGCTGTGGCAGGAGCTTCGCAGCAGCACCGTTTTGGTAGCCTGTGTTTTCTTCACTTCCTCCCAGTCATATGCCAAGGGAGACAAAAACCCAAGCCTGCTCAAATAAGTGTACCCAACAGCTGTATCCACACTGTTTAAAAGCCAGAAATAACGCCAGCAACCATAAACCTTAGTGGACAGATACTGCTTGTCCTCCCTAAAGGACAGCTCGCTGAAATAAAATAAAATCCTGATGTGTGAGAGAAGGGCTAATGGACTGGCGAGGATAAAGAGAAGCCAGCCACGACCAGCACATGGTTCAGCCACCTGTTTAGTCTATTGATGTGGGCACTGTTTTTAATATGACCCCCAGGGAAGGGGGCGGCACATGCAGACAAATGCAGTTATGTAAAAGCCTCTATGCAGCATGAGAAATAACCAAACAGAAAGGCAGCCTGTGGAATGAAGAGAGGTTTGTGATCATGTGTGTGTGATATAGGGCTAATATCACCCATGTATGAAGAACTTGACAACAACAAAGATAATCGAAAACGTGAGATTGTTTCTCAAATGAAGACATCCAAAGCACCAACATGAAAATGAAACAAATTAAAAAGCCCAACATGATCAGGGAAATGCAAATTAGAACCATAGCAAATACTCCCCCGCACTCACTAGTGTGGCTACTGTCTAAAGTTAAAATACAACACACGCTGGCAAAGGGAGTGCTAGAAAACTCTTGTCCACTGCTGGTGGGAAGGTGGAAAGAAGTTTCTCAAGAAATTAAAAATCAAAATATCAAAGGCTATAACCTTTCCTCAAATAGGTATATACCCATATGAGCTAAACAAATTAAAGTGACAGTTGAGAGATATTCATATGTACCAGATAATGGGACTGACCTCAGTGCCCATCAGTTGAAGACTAGATGAAGGAAGTGTGGTCCATGTGCACAGGGGAATGCAGGTCAGCCTTTGCGACAGCCCAGATGAGCCAGGGGGGACATCTTTGTTGAGTGAACTAAGGTAGCACAGAAAGACAGAGACCACTGGAGCCCATGCGCATGAAGAATCCAAAAACATTGAATCCATAGAAACAGTGAATGCAATTATGGCACCTTGATCTTGGGGTTTAGCTGCTGGTGAGGAGCTGGGTAAATGATACTTCATTTCTTCCATTTGCAGAATATGTTCAAGAGATCTACTGTATAAAAAGACAACTACAGTTGGCAACAGAGCACCATATTCATCAAAATCACAAAGAGATCCGAGTTTAAGTGTTTTTGTCACACACAAAATAAGATGCATGTGTGAAGGAATGGGCGTGCCTGTCATCTCGACTGAGCCACACTCTGCGAGGCATGGGTCTTTCAAAATGTCATGCTGTGAAACAAAATGTTCTCTTTTTTCTTTTCTTTTTGTAGTTTTCTGAACATTTAGTGTGTGTGTGTGTGTGTGTGTGTGTGTGTGTGTGTGCGTGCGCGCTTGTGCGTGCGAAGCCCACATCACATGTGTGGAAGACAGAGGTCGACTTCGGGAGTCAGTTCTTTTCCTCCAACGTGTGCTTCCCAGGAAGTGAAACTCAGACTCTCAGGTTGGGCAGTGGATGCATTCACTTGCTGAGCCATCTGGGCAG
This sequence comes from Microtus oregoni, assembly GCF_018167655.1. Classification (NCBI taxonomy): domain Eukaryota; kingdom Metazoa; phylum Chordata; class Mammalia; order Rodentia; family Cricetidae; genus Microtus; species Microtus oregoni. The sequence continues at coordinate 7,596,175 of NW_024543978.1, forward strand.
CCCTCTCCTTTTGGTTTTCAATGAAAACAATTCAGAATGAGTTGGAAGCAAAGAAATATTTATCATATTAGAAGCAAGCTTTGGGCTTGCTTGATGGCTTGGTGCTTGGGAGTCTGTATTGCTGCAGCAGAGGACCGAGCTTTGGCTGGCAGCACCCTCTCAGCGAAGCCCAACTGACCAAACTCCAGCTGCAGCATATCTGATGCCCTTTTCCAGCCTCAGAGGCAGCATTGTATGCACGTGTGCGTGTGAACACACACACACACACAGAGGTCAAAATAAAATGAAATGTACAAAGTGATTTCTAAGCATTTTCAACTTAGTTCCTTGCCACTTTAGAAAAACAGGGAAGCCCACATTTTTTTTTTCTGAACCCCAATCATCTTAGTGATTTGGGTCAACATTGAAAGTGAATTTTGCTTGATCGTTTTATGTTTGAGATGAAAAACTCTGGAATTCAAGTGAAGCACCTATAATGTCATTTCCATCTGAAGTGCTTCCTAATTGCAACTTTTGTTTAATATGGGGAGAAATATCTGTGCTAATAGAGATCAGAAGAAGGTCTGCTTCTGATTATACATGCTGTTACTTGTACGAGCTCTAACTCAGTATTCCTTGATGTGTACATGAGGGCCTGTGTGTGTGTGGTAGATGTGTGTGCATACATGCTCATGTAAATGTGTGTGTGTGTGTGTGTGTGTGTGTGTGTGTGTCTGTCTGTCTGTTTGCTTAGGTTTTATGGAGACAAGTCTCTTACTGGACCTGAAGTTCACTGATTCGGCTCACTAACTGGAAAGGCAGCTCCCGGAATCCTCCTGTCTCAGCCTCCCTGTGCTGGGAATGCAGGGATGTCCTGAAGTTCTCAGCTTTTTCATGGGTGATGGGGATTTGAACTCAGGTCCTCATGCTTGCGGCACAAGTCCTTTATCACCGCAACCACATCCAAATTCCCCAAACTCAATTTTCTGAAACTAATTCACTAGTGTATACCAACTTCTGGTGCTTGTTGTGTATTTTTTTTTCAGCATAGCTACATGATTAGGTTCTAGACTACCTCAGACTTTAATTGCAGAGAATTCCCGGTGAGAGTATGAAGTATTGGTTTTTAACAATACTCCTTTGTGAACGTTCAAGACCATAATGAACTCACTCTAATGAAGCAGAACATTAGAAATGGTGCTCCCAACCCTCTGAAACAGGAAGTGGAGTCAGAAAAGAGTCAGAGCACTGAGGTAGAGGGTGTTAGAGGAATCACAGTCTCTGGGATGATGCAGGAGACAGAAAGATAGAAAAAAAATAAGTTTTTGAAACAAGAACGGAAAGGCAGAAACAAAACTTTGGAAATGTGGATAAAACAAATTAAATGTTTAGACATAGAAGCACAAGAGTTGTGTGGTTAACTCACTAAAAATACATGCTCCTGGATCTCACTGCACAACCACTGAGCCAAATTATTCTGGTTGAGTCTTAGGTGTGACAGAAGATACGCATGCTCACACCCCATCTGTCCTCTTGTCTCCACCCTAAGAAGCTGCGGCTCCACAATGGTCAGTGGGACACTGATATTCATGGGTTGGAAACCTTTTCCCTTTGTTTCTACGGCATATGAGCAGTCTCCTGGCAGGAAGCTCTCCCCAGGAGCAGAAATCAGAACATATTTTCATTGATTCTTATTTTTTAGGTGTTGGAAAACAACACACATTTTTCCCTTTAGAAAGTATTGGCATCTAAGGAAGGTGACAAGGTGTTAGAGGCCACCAGTAAGAAGATAACTGAAGGCTAGATCCATCAACCATTAGTTCTATGTCCTGGGTAACTCAGCCTGCTCATTTGGAAATAAGACTAGGGCTCCAATTCAATTCATGAGGCGGCTAGCATACAATAAAAACTTATTGGCCTGCACATCCTATCCACACACAATCAGGCATTTTTGTTCTGCTTATTCTGGAAGCCAGCAGAATAAAAGCCTGTAGGTTTTAGCTAGGAATTCTCACAGGAAAAATGCTGTGTGTTATTTAGGCTTTTCTAAATCATATGTTGGAGACATAATCCCTAAATTCATGCTAACAGGCTTTGGAGGTGAACCACTGGTGATTAAATAGCGTGCGATGAGAAGGGGAACCCCCACTGTAGATTCATGGGCTCCATAGAAGAGATAACTAAACTAGACAACTGATGTTGGTGCCATCCATCTGCTTGAACTTGCCAACCCCCAGGACTGTGTCCTAAATGGTCCTTTATTGTTTATAAATCACCCAGCCCATGACATTTACATGCCAACAAGACATGGACAGAGACACTCTTCAAATTTCCAGTTTCCTATCTTTGTGTTTCCTCATATTGGAAGCCAAGCTCCAAAGGCATACTACCTAATTAATTGACCAGTGTCTCTTTGGAAAGAGATCACTCCCAGCTTTAGCCTATTATTACAACCCAACCAGGCACATAGGAAAAAACTCAATAAATATTTGTCCGATGTGCAAACAAACAGAGGGGGCCATTCATTTACTTACAAGGGAAGTGTTCTAGATAGGGAGATGGCTCTGTGCTAAGAGCTCTTGCAACTGGGCCAGGTCCAGCTCCCAGCACCTACAGGGTGGCCCACAAATGCCTAGAACTCGAGTTCCGAGTGATACACTATCCTCTTTGTGCACAAATGCACGCAGACACCACATATGCACCAACGTAATACAAACCAAATGTTTAAAAATAATATAATGAAAAGCATGTACCATTAATTGATAGGACCATACGGTCAATTTCTCTTCTTTGACAACTCTAATAAGGTAAACAGAGTGACATTTTCTAAGGAGAGAGAGGGGAGTAAGGGTTGTTAGTATGGAAGTGCTGGAGAGCTTGGCCAAGCATCTTGGGTTTTGTCTACTTAGAGAGATTGGGTTATGAACACTCATCATGTTTGCTTCCTGTCACAAAAGAATAGTGACATAAAATAGAGCGGATTTGAAACTCTGCCGTAAGATTTATTAATGACAGACAAAACTGGAGATAAAATATCACAGTAAGAGCATGTAATAAATATTCCATAAACAGAATGCGCATGGCCAAATTAAATATTTAATAGCGTCTTTTATCAAGAAAACTATCTTTGAAGACGGGAAATTTAAGCAAGTGGCTACAACTTCAGATTAGTTACAAAAATGACCTTAGTTGCACAAAGCCATACTCTTCCGTGTGGGCCAGCAGGACACACCACAGAAGACACTTGGTTTACAGTGCAAGATCTGATTCCATCTTACAAGCAAAGGTTCAGAAAGCCCTTGACAAGCAAGGTAACTCCTGAACTTAAAGAGCAATGATTCTCATGCAGCTGTGATAGGAGTCTGTACATGGTGGCTTGAATAGTTATGGCTCACATAGACTCACGTTTAAACGCTTGGCCCATAGGAAGTAGTACTATTAAAAGGTGTGGCCTTGTTGGAGTAGTTGTGGCCTTGCTAGAGGAAGTGTGTCATGGTGGAGGTAGTTTTTGAGGCCTCATATGGTCAAGCAATGACCAGTGTGGCTCACAGTCTCCTCCTGCTGCTGGCAGAACAAGATCTAGAACTCTTGGATCCTTCTGTCTGCCTGTGGCTGCCATGCTTTCTGCCAGGATGATAATGGACTAAACCTCTGGAACTTACATGAGGCCCAGTTAAATGTTTTCTTTTATAAGAGTTTCCGTGGTCGTGGTGTCTCTTCACAGCAGTAGAACAGTGACTGAAACACTGTATAAATATCTTAAGGGTCCAGAAAGCTTCTGTAAAGGTCCATTTCAGTTGTCAGCTAGATGAAAACTAGAACTTTCTGGTAGACACACCTTAAGGCAGCCCATGGGGGATAATACTGGCTTGATGAATTGAAATGGAAAGATTTCCTCATTGTGGAGGCGCCATTTCCTGGTCTGGGTTCCAAGTGTGTATAAAATGAGAGTTAGCTAAGTGTGAGCATTTGCCACTCTCTTCTTCCTAACTGTAGATGAGATGGGCTGCCTCAAGCTCCCAATACTTTGACTTCCCCATTTTGATGGACTACACCCTGAACTGTGAGACAGCCTCCCCTCTGCAAAGAGTCTCCTGTAAGTTGCTTTTTATCAGGGCTTTTATTACAGAAATATGAAAATCAGCTTTCAAATAAAATCTAAGAGAATTGGTAGAAAAATTTATTTCCCAAGAGGTTATTCAGACTGTACTGCTACCTTTTATATGCACACAGAGAGACAGATACAGACAGACAGACAAAGGAGAGAGAGAGAAACGGAAGGGCACTACAGTTCCGACTGTATTCAGGGAGCACTATTACCCTTAAAAACGCATCCAAGATAGCTGCCAATGGATGAGTTCATTTGTTCAACTCCTATTGAGGCCTGTGAGTTAATGTCCTTAGACCCAAATGGTGAGAAGGGAAACAGGCAGCCAATATCTCTTCTTTAATTTATCTTAACATGTGCCCAGAGTCCGGCCCATTTCCCACTTTAATTTCAGATAAGAAAACCACTCATAGCTAATGTAACGCAGCATTTCGATGGAGAAACAGACAGGTAGACAAGTACTCAAGTTAGGTGGGGCTGGGTTTTAGGGACAGAGTAGGTTTTAAGGGGGGACTTTTGATATGGAACCTAGAGCACAGTTGAGGCAGTAGGCCGAGGGAAAATATGGGAGAACATTATTAAAGAGACAGGATATACAAAACGATAAAAACCATTGGGTTGAATGAAGATTGCCATGAGGCCTCAGCAGGCTTTCTGTTTAAGTGATCAGACATTAAATACTGTTTGACTTTGCATGCTACAAGATTTCTATTGCACTAGCTCAAGTTGGCCATCCTGTTTCAGAGCAGCTATAGGCAACATGTAAATAAAGCATCTGTGCTGTGTTTCAATAAAACTTTATAGGAACAGGCCTGTGGTAGTGATTTTTATCTGGCAACTTGATCCAATTTACAATCACCCAAAAGAAGAGTACTAATGGGGAGTTGGCTGGATCAGGTTGATGTGTGGACGTGTCATGAGGAGTTAGCTGGATAGGTTTGACATGTGGGCATGTCAAAAGCAATTAGTTAGACCAGGTTGATGCATGGGCATGTCATGAGCTGTTAGCTGGATCAGGTTGACGTGTGAGCATGTCATGAGCAGTTAGCTGGATCAGGTTGACATGTGGATATGTCATGAGGAGTTAGCTATACCAGGTTGACGTGTGGACATGTCATGAGGAGTTAGCTACACCAGGTTGACATGTGGGCATGTCACGAGCTAGATCAGGCTGACGTGTGGGTGTGTCATGAAGAATGTGTTGACTGCTAATTCACATAGGAAGATCCAGCTGTTGTGGGCAGCACCACTCTCTAGCCAGAGGATCGTAAAGTGTATAAGCAAGAAGAAAGGTTGCTGAGAGCAAGCAACAATGGGTCCAGGCATTTATTCTCTTTGTTCTTGACTAGACTTGATGTGGCTGCTTTACACTCCTGCCTTGATTTCTCCAAATAATGGACTGCAACCCAGAATTGTAAGCCAAATAAACCCTTTATCCCCTTATTTGTATTTTTATTATTTGTTTCCTGGGGCCTTTTATTCAAAGAGCAGAAAATAAACTAAAGTAGGCCCTATCCAAATAGGGCTTGAACTAATTTAAAAAGGTATGCCATGTTCCCAATAAACATACATTGTTCATACTACTTGCTCAAAAATAAGTTTATACTGTTTCCATTACTATAGCAATTTATTGAAGTCCAAAGCCCTAGATTCCTATAGTCTATGACACATTAATTTTAACTCAGTCTTATTTTAGGGCTTGCCGCCAACACCAGGAAGTAAGATTTTCACACCACGCATTAATAGTGGAAACTACTTTTATTTATATGCAAAATACCACCATCCATGGGCAATTAATATTCCAATAAGTTATAGCCACTCCACCACATCATGCATTATGAAACAGGAGTAAAATAATCTATGGGATGGTACAGTGTGGAAGAAAGCAAGAAGAGAGTGTTGCATGGCTACGGTGTTCTAAATGATGGCTTTGCCTTTTATAGGCGACACCAACTTGCATTTTAATTGTTCTATAAATCAGTCTATTTCCCTCTCACATGTTTTTCCTTCAGGAGATAGGAGTGGTCAGAAGAGAAAAATACACACACACACACACACACACACACACACACGTGCATCAGAAAGAATAGTAAGACTATTGACAGTTTCTCTAAAAGATATAAAGTCTTATTTATTTGCTGAAATTGACCTGAATTTCAGAACTGTATGCTATAGTTACCATTACCTTCCATGAATAGAAATGCCAAATTGAACAGTGAAATAATGGTTGTAGAGCTGATTTTCCATCTTAGGCTATAAATACTGTGAGCAGAGCGTTCTCTTATTCATCCCAGTCTCTGAGACTAAACACATGAGAGCACCTACTTGCTCTAAGCTGGAGATGGTGGGGAGGGCAAGTGGCCAATGGACATAACGGAACTGACTGTTGAGCCAAGCATGGAAGGTGTGACCAAGAGGTCTCTTTGAAAGCACAGCCTCAGAAATTCACATGTCTGGGTTCATTAGAATCTGTATTCATGTGTTAATTCTTTTCTGTGTCCACGCATGTGCATGTATGTGTATGTGTGTAGATGTGTGCGTAGGTATATGAGTGCATGTGTTCCTCTCTCTCTCTCTCTCTCTCTCTCTCTCTCTCTCTCTGTGTGTGTGTGTGTGTGTGTGTGTGTGTGTGTGTGCGCGCGCGCGCAGGTACAAGTGCCTGTGCACATACAGAGGCCAAAGGAGGGTGGGTGTCCCTCTCTGGCACTCCTTATCTTATTCTCATGAGACATGATCTCTCACTGATCCTAGAGCTCAGCTGGTGACCAGAAAGCTGCAGCAATTCCTTTGTTTCCACCTCCCTCCTTACAGGGGTTATAGGTACATGAACAACCATACATGGCTTCTTAAGATGGGTATTAGGGATTTGAACTCAGGTCCTCTCGCTTTCACAGCAAGCATGTGCTCACCATCTCTCCAGCACTGCTATGTTAATTCTTTAACTCAAACTGCAAAACCAGGAGCTAGGAAGATAATTAGGTATGAAAAGTTGGTCACATGAATATAATGACCTGAATTTTGATCCCTAGAACATTAAAAATAATGTAGAACAAGTTGGGCAAGGCAGCAAGCATCTGTAATCCCAGTTCTGGGGAGGCAGAGGCAGGCAGACACTTGGAGCTCGCCCAGCCACCAGTCTGGTCGAATTGGTGAGCTCTGGGTTTGAGGAAAGACATTGTCTCAAAATGTAAGGTGGAGAGTGACTGAGGAAGATGCCTGCTATTAACCCCTGGACTCCATACATGTACACCTGCATGCACACATACATGTACATTTAAGTAAACACATACACACATGTGCACTTAAAAACAATGCCTTGACATGGAGTAGTCACTCAAGGAAGCTCCTTTGAACCTCACATGCCCTAGATGAGATGGTCCCCTAGAACTCCAAATCTTTGAAGCCAGCATAACATACACTGTCGCTTTTCCTTTTCAAAGTTCCCAACAAGGTAAATACTTACTCTGCTAGCACCAGAAGATGGCAATGATTTCACTTTTGCTACAATTACTGTTACTACAACTATGCAACTGGTAATTTTCTCAAGATCACAGCTATTTGTGAAGACAACAGGCGTTCAAATCAAACAGTAGAATATCGACTTCTGAAACTGCTAATAAAGACAGAACCATCCTCAAAAATGACCAAATTTATGATTTCTAAGCTTTTTCCATTTCTCCTCATTGATTATTTTTAGTTCGCCTTGTTCTGTTTCTTTAATCTTCCAGGGAGAAAATGTTTCTTTCTCATCAAATTCATGTTGCTACTCATTACAAAAGCAATGCAGAACTATGCAGAGAATATCAGGATTAAAAAACTAAAATTTAAATATTTAGCCATAATTTATTATTATAGTTCGAATTAACAGACCTTTTCATTTACTAAATTTGATTTATATTTTAAAATAACATACAAAGTTTTAAATGCCATTGTGGTATTTTCAAGCAAAGTACATTTATAACATATACCTAAATTTAAATTATGCAAATATTAATAAAAACGCAGGAGTCAGAAATTGAGATAAATCCTGATAAATCCAAGGAATAGCATAAGGGCAATCTGCTGACCCTACCCTCCACACAAATCCCCAAATTCCCTTCATCCCTTCTTCTCTTCCTGCCCCTCTCTATCTGACTTGGTCGGTTCTCCAACATCTCTGTGGCTAATCCTGATCAGCCACCCGCTGCCTCTGACCTTGAGTCAAGCTGCCTTTACTGGCACCTCAGAGTGGCAGTGCAAACAATTCTGACACAACATACATTTTAGGAGATTCCTCGCTCCCCGTCTCCCATTCCCTGTAGCCCCCAGCACCCCTCGCTGTCTCCTTTCAGGTTTTAATGTCACGTGTGTCCTTTGCTGTTCCCCACTGCCACCAGCTCTGCATCTTTTTCCCATCTTGGCCCCATTTCTAGTTTTCCAGGCTTTGCACACGTGTACAGCCGTTAGATAAATACATGCTCTATGAGCTAGGATCTACGTACGGCAGAGCATTTTGTCCTTCTGAGTTTGGGTCACCTCACTTCGTACCACACTTTCCAGAATGTATTGTCAGGTGTTTAGGAGACTTAGAAACGCCCTGCATGCTTCTGTTCCAGTTGCTTCTTACTCCCCTGATGACGTCAGCCCTCGTCTATGTTAAAGGCTCCCTATTCATTTACAGCACATGTGGTTTAAAAAAAAACTAGCAAAAAAGATAACAATTTGCCCTCCTTTCTTTGCAGCTTGTTGCAAGGGTGTGAAAAAGTCCAAGATAAATAAGCTGCTGGGGCAAATATCATCTTCTAGGAATTGTCATAAATATTGACTTAGAACCCTCCATTTCCACTTTTCTTCCTTATTCTACTGTGGTGAATATAGATTAAGCGGATGATTCAGTGGCCACAGTTTCGAGGCCCAAAGACTAGGGCTCACTTCCCACCCTAAAAATCCTGACTAAGATGAAAGCATAGTTCCTGATCTCGAGAAACAGAAGCAGGACACACGGCTCACCATTTCTTAGCTGCTGTTCAACTCTGGCTTCTACAGTCTATGACTACTTTGAGTCTATTTTATCCATAATCCAAAATATGCTAAGTAACATCAATACTTGAAAAGGTCTTACTTATCATTTGTTAACTACAGCTGTTTACATGTGAGATGGTATTTAGGAGTGAATGAAAAAATAAGGAATGACCTCTACCTGTATCAAATCCATTATAAATTATATGTATGTGCAGAGACAATGCTAAATGATATATAAACTTAAAAACAGATCTTGTGACAAGTTTTTAAATCTCTGGAATTTTAGTAAGAATTTTCAAAATTAATGAAATTTATTTTCAAATTTCAAAATTAGTTAACCTACAAGATTAATTTCCAGGCTTAATTATACATGGATCCTAGATAGACCTTCTCATACAGTCATAGAAATTTGGAGATTATCTGAGAATATAAATCTATAAAGAAGGCAGGCATGGAGCTCCCTGGTCAGATAGTTGTCTAGCATACATTAAGCCTTGTGTTCTAGTGCCAGCAACATAGCAGTATACCTGCAGTGCTCAGTTTAGATAGATGGAGGCAGGAAGGTCAAAAGTTTAAGGTTATCCTCAGAAACATTCCTAATAAGATCTCCCTCTTATTGTGATAAAACACTAATCAATCCAAGTCGGCAAAAAGGAGGGTGTTTTTGTCTGATTGTTTATTCCATCACTGAGGATGTTAGGGCAGGAACTCAAGCATGAGTAGAGGCATGAATCTAGAGGAGATTTGCTCACTGGCTTGCTCTTTATAACTTGCTCAGACAGCTTTATAAACAACCCAAGACCATGTATGTGTCAAGGGCTGGTACCTCCCTCAGCAGGCTGGACTCTCCCATTAATCATTCATTAAGAAAATGCCCCTGAAGACCAGGAAAGTACCTGCATAAAATACCTGGAATAAAGGCGATTCCTCAAATGAGATTCCCTCTTCCTATAGGACTCTAGTTTCTGCCCAGATGACAAAAAACTACGGAGCATAGGTACAAAGTGAATTAAAGTCAGCCTGAGATATAAGAGATCCTGCCTCAGATTTTAAAAGGAAAAAAAAGGAAAGGAAGGAGGGAGAAAGAGAGAGAGGGAAGGATAAAGAATGGAGAAAAACTTTAAGTTATTATGCAACGTATTACCACCTCGCCGAAATTGGACCAGATGCAATTATCATCTGATTTCAAATGTAAGCTGTCATGGTTTTGAGTTTAATGACAACACCTGAGTTATTTATGACTTGAGAGTCCCACACATCCTTGAGAGGGCTCCTTAAATCATTTTATTTCCTCTGTGAGCTTGTATCTGTGTTAACTCAGGACCCATATTTGGGCTTGAGGCCTTAATGTTCTCATTGATACAAGTTTTTCTTTGAAAGGAAAACCAGAGGACCAGCCAGCCTCCAAGGATTTGGGTTGCTCTCCCAGAACCTTCCGATGAGAGCACCAGCTGGCAGACACATCACTGTCCTCTCTCCTAGTTGTCTCCCTTTCTGACTATATGCCAACTGCAGCCACCTCTGTAAAACACTGGAGTGCATCCTGCTCACCAACCTTGACTTGACTGGTTTTCTTTACCTGAAATATTCTTTCCCAGACATGATGGCTTCTTCAGAACACTGATGTGAATTTCTCAAGAATGCCACATGGACGTCCTCTATCAAGTCTCTTCAGTGTTTTTACTTTCTGGGATGCTTGGGTTTACATTGTGTGTGCAAGCAGTGAGAGAGACAGAGAGGGGCAATGTCCTTGCGTGTACAGGTGCATATTGAACACACCCATGTGGAGACCAGAGACCAGACTCAAGCAGTATCCTCTACAACACTGCCCAACCCCTTTAAGACAAGATGTCTCAATGATCAAGGTCTAGCCCTAGGAATCTTCTGGTCTGCACCACCCCAGAGCTGAATTACAAGCTTGAGATACCATATCCAGCAAACAGGTCCTTAAGGCAAGCATTTTATTGTTCAAACTGTCTCCCCATCCTATGCTTTATAGTATATTTAACCTTTGATTACATCATTTTCTTAAGTCTTCTTTATTGTTCATCACCCACTGCTTGTTTGATTGACTCAGTCCCTCATGGTACCCAGCACCCAGGGTACCAGTTAACATTTCTGGATGCTCCAAAGAATGAGTCAGCATTTCTCTTCAGTTCACTCAGTGTTCCAGACACAGAATGCTCATTTTTCTACTCTATAAAAAACCTGGTGATGTCATAACTAGCTGGACAGTTATCAGGAGTTTATGAACAGAGTCTCTAGGTGGAAACACTGCTATCATCTGGCCCATAAATATCACCTGTGAAGGCAGTAAAGGCATCCTAGCGCAATGACAAACTAACAAGACCTACCTGTTTACCCCATGCAGCGACAAGGGGCATCCTTCATATATTAAAGTCCTCACCTGATTGGCTGTGTCCTTCCCAATAACTTCACTGCTACTTTTTTCCTTTGAGGGGTCTTGGACAACTCCATATTCCTGACATGTTCTTCCTGGTGTTGATAGGCAGAGAAACTTTGGGTGATAGGTAACCAAAGTGCGCGAAGAAGGAGATGGGAAGCAAACAGTCGAGAGCACTCCTAAGCGAGCTTCAGTGACTGTCTGGACCACTGTGTATTCTCAAGGAGAGTGGCAGACATTTGGCGCGTGGATATTACAATGGCGTATTCTGAAAGTATAGAACAGTGCCGTCCCACAGGATCTTTGAAGAAGAAAACTTTTTAGATCTGGTACAGAAACCACAAACAGGAGACTGTGACAGAGGAATGCCGACTCATTAATATTAAAATGGGGCTCCATCTCTCCTGCTTGTCTAATTTATTTGGTCTGAAAGCTTTTTAACTTTTAAACTGAATCCAAGTGTGAACACTTGCAATTTAGTGCCTCTTTTGAAACTTATCTGTTCAGACGGCATGAATACTCCTCCAACCGAAGGGATAATAGGAAAGGAAATTAATTATATTTTAACTTTCCAATCTCATTTTCACTTCACAAGAGCTACGCAGGATAACTATTAACCTTTCATTTTAAATGAAAATTTTAAAGAACTACCATCAGGTAATTTTTAACTACAACACAAAACGGTCACATAGCATGGATACCTTCCTGCCAAAACCACCATCCTGAAATGCGACCAGCGCAGCATCACAGCAGAAAGCTTTCAGCAGGCTCCGGTCCCCATTGTGCTCACAGGTATTCAAGAGAATGTTTGCGAACTTAGTGGTTATCACAATAGAGAGGTTTTACAAATAAGATCTATTTGACATAACTTTTACCCCCCCCCCCAATGCAGACTAGATTCATATTTATGTCCTTCTGGTCTAAAATTCCATTTATTAGACAAAACACATAGATTTATCCTAAAGTCTCTTGTTAGCTTTGGGTTCAAAAGAACCAAGTAATCTTTTTTTTTTTTTTTTAATACCGTGTGACACAGAATCTCCAGATTTGAACTTCCCTGATTTATATGCCAAGGGGATCAAATCTTGTCACTTCCCAGCTTAAAACCCCACAAACTGGGCCCTTTGGCTTTGAGTATAAAGCGTATAATCCCCTATATGCCTGATCAAACAGCTGCTCCCTCTCAGCTTCGTCTCCCTCCACTTGTCTTTCGGAATTTCACTCCAGGCAGAGGCAGGTCCCGGTTCTTCAGCTGCTGTGGCCTGGACACTGAGCTGTGTTATTTTTCTTCCCTTTCACGCCATGTTGGAGAGGGAAGACACCTCCCACACCCTACTGCTTCCTTTCCCTGGTTGCCTCGGGTACTGACAGAACTAAGTAAGGTACTTCTTGATTTCAAACTTTGACATTTGGTTTATTAAAGAACTTTTGCATTAATTTTTAACTTTTAAATAACATTACCTTTAGAGATCACTTAACTTGATTACCGATAATTTCTGCACTTCATTTGTTTTTGTCTTTGAAAATGTCATCATACGTGTAAGCAAAGTATTTACTTATATCCAATCTCCACTCCACTTCCTCTTGGGCTCTGCTCCCCATACGTCCCTCCCAACTTCATTTCCTCCTCTTATTTGTGTTTGTTACTTTTTATTACCCACTGAATCCAAAATGAGTGAGATATATGTATATATATACATATATATCACTCTATGTGTGTGTGTGTGTGTGTGTGTGTGTGTGTGTGTGTGTCTGTGTGTACAGGGATGGGAAGCCATTCACTAGAACATGGTCAGCTTACCACAGACCACACCCCCAAAATATCTTATCCCACCCCTCAATAGTCATCAACTACTATTAACTCACAGCTAGGAGTGGGGCTTCATGAGTCCCACCCCCATCCCTGGGGCAGTGCTGTCTGGACTGATTTTATACAGATCATGTGTAAAAGCCACAGTTGCTGTGTGTTCCTGAGAGCAATGGCCGTGTGAAAGCCCGGAGACATGGTGCCGCTGTAGTCTTCTACTGCATCTGTCTCTTACAGCCTTCCTACCCTCTAGCCTGTAATGTTCCAAGGGCCATAGATGTCTCATTTAGGACTAAACACACCATGGACACATATTCTCTGCACCTTGACAAGTAGTGGATTTCAGTATTAATCCCCATCAACTGATATAGAAGTTTCTCTGACGAGGACAGCTGCTCTAATCTAGAAGAAGAGAGATGGATATTTAGAAGAAAGCTTGATGCTATGTCAACTTAGCAACAATAGTGATAACCAGTACACATCCTGAGGTTTGTCTCTGGAGGAGGGCAAGGCACTAGGGCCCCTCACCTCTCTTATCCTATACACAACCTGATGCAGATGGTTGGTAGCTTCCCTTGGAGTTCTAGGACATTGGAAGATTTAGAATCTGATTATCTAGGAATGAGAACCTGAGTATCCAGCCAAGTACATGATAAATACAAACTCTCTCACAGCATTTTCTACGAGTCACACTCAGCCTATTGATGCCATTGTTCCTCTATAAGAAAGCCAAACAAAGTGGTCCATAAGCCTGCACCTGGTAATTGCAAGAAAACACAGTAACCTTGCACCAGATCATACAGATCTTAGGTTTAAAACTGGACAACCAGACATCAGAACTTCCTTTTCCAGGTCTCCTAGTCTATGGTCCCTCAATGGAAATTGCTCTTGGCTGATGGCAACTGGCCCTCTTTAAGTAGTTGGTCATGTCAAGAGAGATTGGAAGGGAGATTATTAGCGATATGAGAGACTAAGGTTTGGGAAAGCAGGCTAGATCCCAGACTACTTTCTCAAGGGGACAGCACACATCCCCTAGGACAAGCAAGTAGTCCATCAGTAAAAGCAGCTGACTGGACACCAAGGGTTTATGGGAGTGAAGATCTCTCCTCCCCTGCACTCTTGCTTGGCCCAGTTTCCCCTGCTGTGAGCCCTGCCTGAATGGAAACTCATCCAGTGCCAGTTTCATTCTGCTCAAGTCAATGCCAGTCAGATGAGCCCCGTGAGAGCATATTTCACATAGGGCTGGGACTCACCAAAGCCCAACATGAAGCTCACTGCATCCGTGTGGGGTTTGGTGTGGTAGAGGACCACACCCTACAGTAACTAAAACCATTGCAGTTCCTCAACCTTGACTAAAGCTGGCTATCAATCACCAATGTACAAGGAATATTTAAAACATTCTAAAGTGGAATTCCACAAAAGGTTCCCCAACACTGACCGTCTTCCTATCTCTCCTGGACCCTGCATCCCATTCATGACACTCACCTAGATGTTCTATCATCTTAGATTATGACTCAAGGACAAGCTCCCTCATAAAACTTTGGCTGGCCTTCAAAGTCAGGGGCAGGAGGCTATTATACAGCCAAGCCAGCTCATCGGAGAAGAAGGCAGCAGGCATCGCTGTCTTTCAAAGGTAAACACCCTACCTCAATGTTGAATTCTAATGCTGTACTGACAGAAAGCACCCCAACCCAACACTTGAGCAACTGTGTAGAGCTTTATCCCAAGAAGACCTTATTCCCTGTAACAGAAAGTAGGGATTTGACCTGGGAGGCTGTAATGTGCTAGTCTCTAACTGTGACTACCCAATCTATGAATGCCAGATCTTGTCCACCAGGACCTGTCATCCTATTGGCTCCTAGGATTCCAGTGATACTCATTAAGTATATCAAAATACTGAATGGATTTCCTTATTATGGACTTGTTTATGTTTTCTGTGTATGGGTGTTTTATCTGCACCTATGTCTGTGCTCTGTGTATCCTTGGTATCTACTGAGTTCAGAGCAAGGCACCTGATCCTCAGGAGCCATAGTTACAGGATGATTGTGAGCTTCCATGTGGGTGCTGGGAACCTGATCCTCTGGAAGAACAGCAATCGCTCCTATCTCCTGAGCCACCCTCCAGCCCCGGAAAGAATTTCTTAATGTGAAAATTTAGCTACTGTGTCTACCTTCATCTGGCAAGACCAAAAAGCAGCAGGCGCCATTTAAAACCCTACTCCAGGGCTGGAGGGATGGCTCAGCAGGTAGAGGCCTGCCTCCTTCTCAGCAGCCACTTGGCAGCTAACAACCAAGTGTAACCCCAGTTGCTGCATGCCGTGCAGTATTTCATTTTGTTCTCAGGAAAGTTTAACAGTTTCTCTCTGAAGGAAAAAGAAAGAAAAGCCTCATGTCCTCAGCAGGATGACAGAATCCAGTTGAGTTTATACAAAGGCAGCATAGGACCTGACAGAGTACACCCCACATTCAGAATGCTCCCCAGATTCAGAATGCTGTCTTGGGGGAGCTGGCATACCTGCATCCCTACAGCAAACACAGCACCACTCAGGCAGGACACTGGCTTCACCTCTAAGCATCAGTACGGGACATTACTTGCCGGTGATTCAAAACACTTTCTCCCTCCTAAGTACACTTCATTGTTAATTCCTGAGATGATAATTATGAAACCAATGCAAAGAACATTTAAGGCTGAGGGGGAAACACCACTGGGACTACAGAGGCAATAAAAAATGAAGCTCATTATGGCCGGCGTTCACAGTAGGTGGTTCATGCACGGGCGGCCAGAGTAAAAGATAAAAGCGAGAGGGTTTTGCTTCTCTATATTTTTAATCCAAATCTTTACTTGTACCCAGTTAACACTTGTCAGAAAGGACCTGAAGAAAAGAAGCATCCTGCATTCCAGTTGCAAAAGGGAAAGCCAAGATGAACGTGAGGTTCCTCGACTACTGTGTTTCCCATCTCTCCAGCACTTAGCAACAGAATTCTATGTGTTGGTGAGCAGGTGCCACTGTGAGTGAGCACACACACTGATGTGTGTGTGTGCAATGCTCAGAGGACAATCTCAGACATCCTCCGTGCTTTGCAATTTGTTAGAGGGAGGGTCTCTGTTGATTGCCTCCGGGCTGCACCTCTGCCTCCAGTCTGGCAGTAGGAATGCTGGGATTGCAGAGGCGTGGTACTGTGCCTGGCTTTGTGTGGGTTTCTGAGGATCTAAACTCCAGTCCTTATGCTTGAGTGGCAAACATTTCACCCACTGAATGTAGCTGAGCGCTAGATGTTGCATGAATTTTAATAATTCTTAATAATAAAATCCCAGAGTCAGATATTAGGGGATGAAAGCTGAGAGCTCAGAGAAGCTGTGAAACCGGCCACTAGAGAGACCTTTTCCTCTATGGAATCTTCAGGCTGAAGGCTCAATCCTGTCTCTACCAATCCTCAGTCTGCACGCTCAGCGTGCATCCTCAGATGGCCAGCTGCCTCCCCCAAACCTCAGACAGCACTGCTCTTGTCTCCTCCCACCCAATAGTCCTCTTTCCATCCAGTCATACTACTCCCTGTCTCTACCTCCCTAGTGCTGGAACTGAAGGTGGGAGCCAGCACCACCTGGGTGCTAGTGGCTTAGCTCCACACTCTGATCTTCAGCAAAGAGTCATTTGTTAAGACACAACCAAAATATCACGGCAACTGAGCCATATCCCAAAGCGAGCCCTGGGCATTTTAGGATACCCTCACTGAAAATGTGCTGAATTTAGGAAGAAAACAAAGTGGGACACCACGCAGACTGCTGATCTACAGGCGAGGCCCAGGAACTCACATAATACAGTTAGCGTCGGCTTTTGCCGTCACTCAGTTCTACAAACTCTTCATGCTGGCGTGCTCTCTTTCTGTACACATCTGTGCGCTACGATGAATGAGTATAATATATAAAAGAGTGAACATGTCATGATTTTGCATTTAGCATTATCCTTCCGTGGTATGTTTATCCGCTCATCCAGCCCACAGTTTGTCTATCTGACCATTGGGGAATGCATGCTGTATTCAATTAATTGTGATCCTTGTTCCAGGATATGTCAGAGGAGAATGGCATTACAATGGGATGTACAAGTCCTAATCAAATGAGAAATTTAGTATAGAAACAATCACAATTCCCAAGAAAATTCTTCTCCCAAAAGACTATAATGCAATATTTCTCAGCCCTGTCT
The DNA here is from genome assembly GCF_018167655.1 of Microtus oregoni. Taxonomy (NCBI): domain Eukaryota; kingdom Metazoa; phylum Chordata; class Mammalia; order Rodentia; family Cricetidae; genus Microtus; species Microtus oregoni. The sequence goes on from NW_024543978.1 coordinate 7,613,675, forward strand.
TCCCCAAACACAAACAGCATGGAGAAGCCCCAGGAACTGGGTGGAATTTAAGGGCTCTTTCTATAGGCAAAAATTTTTTTTTTAAATTTAAAAAAAAATCAGACATCAGAGTTATAACCCAGCTCAGCCCCATCTTGTAGCCTAAGTCTCTATGGAGAAGGAGGATGTGGAGAATACCTGGAGTTAGAAGTAGCAATGATTTTTTTCTTTTAAAATCTCATCTTCAATTTTGTGAGATCATAAAACTTACTGACTGAAAATAAGATGTTTTTCTTATCAAGAATATTAGTAATATTTCCTGTTTATGATAACTTTTCACAAGACTTCATGATCTTTTTTTCTCAATGAGATTTGAGGCAAAACAGACTGGAAAGAAACTTCTCCTAGAAAGAAGGGGGCAGCATGAAAGGGACAATGGAAGATGATGGGGGTCAATGCAGGCAAATGCAGAAGATATATACTAAGATACATGTGTGAAATGGGAAAGCCATTTTTGTGTCTATGTCTTTCTTTAAATGTGGGCTGAAATACACTTAAAATTTAGTCACTCTGTTCAGAAAACTGCTTGAACATTAAGCTCCCTATTTTCTTTCTGTCATAGCAAGATGATCTGAGCCTCCCCGGCCCAAATGAGCCTCCTGGTTGGGGGGGGGGGGGAGTGCGGGGGCGGGAGTCAAGCATGGAGCCAATCACACGCCCCGTCCCCTGCATTTCCCAAGTACTCCATCCCAGTTTGAATTTACGGCTGTAAGTTCAGAGGAATATTACTTCTGTGAGGTCACTAGCTGCTAAGACACTGGGATGCAGGCATCTGTAAAACCAGGACTCTGAGAACACATTCACACCATGCCGGCTTGAGGAAACGCAGTTTGTCCGTCTTCTGATGGGGAGGATGGGAGCTTCAGATTGTTCTGCCTCACGCCTGCCTGCTTCTGGTCGGGGAACCACACGGCTAAGAACCATTCAAGAAAACATCCTGTGTCTCAACTATGTTGGAACCTATAGTTATAGCTCATCTTTCTCAGATATTCAAACCAGGTTCTAAACAGGGTGACTGAGGGCCTGAGGTTCAAAAACTTCCACAGCCACACGGTTTACATGAATGAGAAGGAGGTAACCTTAGCATACCTAAAACTCCCTGCTCACGTTCTCTAGAAAGCATCACCCTGAGCTGTTTCAATGTGTCGGTTCACTTCTTCCTCACACGCCCCTTAGCGATACCCGTTTCCCTAGGGTAGCAGACACAACGTCATTTACCCTTTGCAGTTGGGTAAAAGGGAACACGGAAATCTGAAAGACCTTGGACATACGCCCACCACGCGGTCAGGGGCAAACGGAGCTGAGTTTCAAGTCAAAGTTCAACTTTGTGTTTTAAGCCCCAACAACACTTCGTCCTCTTTCTAAAACCTGGCTGCTGCTTTCTACAGCATCCTCCAGTTCTCTGGCTGGGCTAGAGGACTCTTAACTTGCTCATTAGAGTTGACTGACAGGACTGCGAGGGGAGGCTGCGGTTAAGAGCACCTGTTGCTCTTGCAGAGGACCTGAGTTCAGTTCCTAGCACCCGCATGGCAGCTAGGTATGACTCCTGTTCCAGGGGATCCAGTGCCCTCTTCTAACTTCCGTGGGCATCAGGCAAGCACGTGGTGCATACATACGTGCGGACAAAATACCCATTAGCATAAACCAAAACATCAATCTAAAAGTCATTTTTAAAGATTTGAGTAGGTGGATGACAGATATTAAAAGGTTCCCTGATTGATACGACAGCCCTTTACAGTTTGGAAAGCTCTTGTCCTCCATCTGTTCTGGCTACTTGCTCACTCCTTTGAACATAATTAATTATTTCTCTATTTAAAGTTACACAAAGAATATGACCATCAAAGAATCAACCATTTCTCTCCTTCGCTAGTTTCTCTTTCCCCTTTTGAGTGGCACTTCATGGCTCACAACTTTTCTAAGCCCTCTTCACAGAGAAACTGTAGCTAGCATCTCATCAGTACAGGCATTCTGACCGTGATTCCCTACGAGGCCTGTTATTCTGAGATTATTTGTACCTCGAATGCATGTTTAGCAGTTGGCAGTTGGAAAAGCTACTATTTTACATGCAAAGACTGAATCAAGTGAATGCCAGTAAACTCCCCAATCACATCATTTATGTACAGTATTTAGAAGAGCAAAGTTTCAGCTCAGCAGGCATATTCCACCTGACAGGAACCTAGAAAGGGTTGCACTTCAGCGAAAATCCAAAGGGTATTTTGTAGAGACATTTAGTTTTGCCTTTCATCTCAAATACCCTGACCTGTTTGCTAATGGGGGAAATATTTTTATATGCCCTGAATCTTAGAATTATAGGATAGTACAGATAAATTTAATCAAATTATATAAGGCACCCAAATTAAACCAGTCTACCCACAAATAAGAGATATAATATAATGATATGTATATAATGATATAAAGAGATATAATATGATATATATCATATTATATATATCATAAAATGATATATAATAAATATATATAATAAATATAATGATATGTATATAATGATATAAAGAGATATAATATGATATATATCATATTATATATATCATAAAATGATATATAATAAAAATGCCATGTAAAAGTATTCATTATCAGTCACATAACATGACTGAGGCTTTATCAGATTTGAGAGTGGTTACAATGTGTGTGTACATACATGTTAGTATAATCAAAATCTTTATGAAGTTATTAATTTAATATTTAACTAACTGAGCCACTGGTTGGCCATGTGATTCCCAAGAAATTAAACAAGCAAGTTCAATAACAAAGGGAAGTAAAAATGTGACTCCGTCTTCCACCCCATTTGAAATTGACAAATTATCCAGCCGAATCTGAGTTAACCTGGTAAAATTCTTCACCCATCCAGTGTGGAGAATAGTTTCCATTCCCTTAATAATATTTATGGGAAACTAATTCTAATGTGTAAAATGTAAATTTGGCTAAATCTATTCCAAATAAAATGACTTACTTTGCATATTTAAAAACAGAGATGGTGTTTTGCTTCTGAATTTCCCTATCATCACCGTAGTCTTCAAGAATAATTTTCTTTTGCACTCCAGCCTGGTTCTCAATATTAAAGATTTTTATGAACACCGCCTTTTGTTCATTATTGCTGGGTATCTCTGTCTCCCCAGTAGACTCGAGCTTCAGAATCCTATTAATGTAATATGTTTGATTTCTGAATTTGCAGACATGGAAAATGTGATTAAATCCCAGTACGTCTAGCATGTCGGCTTTATGATGTTTCAAGTTAAGTTCATTTCATACTAATTTAGGGTAAACTTTCCACTTTGATCCACAGTAAGGCATCTGAATGCCTAGTGTACAATGAGTCTGCTTGTGGAAAGGGTGGAAAAACTCAAGGTGGTGCCGGATAAAGACAGCTTTGTAGGGTGCTCTGGTATGAGGAGATATATGAGTTCCTTGAAAAGTTAGGGGACAGGAAAGTCCCTTTCAAGTTCAGAGTACACCTTTTTTTTTCTCTGCTTGTCTATCTCTTGATGTCATGGGTGTCTGACATGTCTGTCATGGGTGCTGCAGCAGACAGAGAATCTCACCAAGATGCTAAGCCTCCATCTTCCAAAGGAGCAGACAAACAGGGTACACGTGTTTTATAATTCTATTTACCCAGGGTACCTATAATAGGCCAATTCATAGATACAAAAGGTAGTTTGTGAATTACTCTGGACTGGAGGAGAGGAGAATAGGGAGTGATTATTTTATGCACCCAGAATTTCTGTTTGGGATATTTAAAAGTTTCGGCAACAGCAGGGCGATTATGATACAACACTAAATGTGTTCGCTTTGAGTGAACTTATATAGTTGAAAAGAGTTTGTTGGGGCTTGGAGAGATGATTCAGTGCTTAAGAGTGCTTGCTACAGATCATGAAGACAGGGGTTTGGTTCCCAGCACCCATGTCAGGCAGCTCACCAAGGCTTCAAATCCACCGATGGGAGATCTGGTGGCCTTTTCCATTCTATGTGGGAACCTGGACACTTTAGGGCAAATACACTCACATACACACCCACACCCACCTACGCCCCAATTAAGTCTTTAAAATAATTTATTGGCAACTTTTACATCATGATTAAGTTTTGAGATTCATTATGGATATAGCATTGCCAGTATTTCATTCATTTATAAGGTATGATCATCTCTCTTGTGTGCACACACCACATGTTTACACATCTGCTTCCACCCTCTAGTTACTGTGATCAGCACCATTATCAACACTGGTGAATGAGTTTGAACTGCTCTGTCTTTACTTGCATGAGAAATAGTGCTATGACCTTAACTGGAGGAATTCACTGTTGACTGAATCTTAAGCTCCATCTTATGAACCTTCCAATTGGAACTAACCATTCTAATAGGCTGGACCAAAATGTGTCCTGGGGACTTGCCTCCTGCCCATCTTCAGTGCCTTGTATCGTTCTCAACTACTATTTTCCAGCCCACGTCAGAAGGAACTATTAGCAAATCCATTTTACAAACTACAAACCAAGCAAGAATAAGTTAGGGATTTTGCTCAAGATAAATCTGATGTGAAATTGAAACCCAATTTTTTTTTTTTATGTTTGAGGCTGTACTCTGGTCCCAGGCTTAACTACTAAAATATAAATTGTTTTAAATGCTGATTTCTTATCTATTAGAGAGAAGTTGAGAGGTAGAAGGAAAGCATGTATGTAAAGATGGAAACAAGCTTGAAAAAATTTCAATGCACAGGGAAATTTAAAAGATGATAACAATACAAGGTGAAATATCGAGAAAGTGTAGGTCAGAGTCAATAATCCTTTCTTCCTTCCTTCACTTCTTTGCCTCTCTCTCTCTCTCTCTCTCTCTCTCTCTCTCTCTCTCTCTCCCCCCCCCTTGAAAGGTGAAGAATAAGAAAACAAAACAAAGAAAAACAACTAAAAATATTCAGAAGGTGACAGGAGAGATGTCTCAGTGTTAAGAGCACCATACTCTACCAGAGGACTAGAGTTCAGTTTCCCAGTGAGGTGATACACAACCACCTGTAGCTTCATCTCCAGGAGACCAGACTCCCTCCCTCATCTGAGGGCACTTGTACACACACACACACACACACACACACACACACACGCACGCACATGTAAGGAGAAATCACAACAAGATTTTTTTAATCCCCCAAAGATCTTTTTAGATACCCATCTAAACATAGGACAGATCAATAGCATATGTTTAGATTAATAAAAGGTGACTATTTTATATAATATTATAGTGGTAGATGTTGGACCCCACACATTGTTAAACACATAGAATTTAGTACAGGAAGACTGACGTTTATAACTACATACATACATGCCTATAACTAAGACAAAATCATTTAGAAAATGAAATAGAGAAATGGAAACATTTGATTATAATTTATTTGTTTACTTACATCATTATTGTGTGAGCCTGTGATATATGTGCGTAGGTACATATGCCACTGTGGGCTTAGAGAAAGCAGAAGACAACTTTGTTGAGTCAGTTTTCTCCTTCCACATTCTGTGAATTCTAGGGACTGAATTCAGGTCACCAGGCTTGCACGGAAGATCCCTTTACCTGCCTATCCCTGTATTACATATATATGAATCAGGACAGGTACAAATCCCAGAATTTTCCTAAATAACTGATATCTATGAGATTAAAGCAAACCAGTTTCTACATAAACACTCTTCCACTCAGGGTAGTGATTTTGTTTCCTAGAAGATTCAGACAAGAAATTCTGAAGCAGTACCTCCATGTACTGAGTTAAACAAGTAAGTACGTGAGTGGTGGATAAAGGGAGTCAGGTTTCGTAGTATTTGAGAAGTGGGTGATACATATGTAAAGATGGGGCTGAAGTGATGTACGTGGTAGCAGATTAGAACCGGAGCCATCAGTGTGAACAAAGTTAACTTGCTACAGACAGGTGTGTTTATTAACATTACTTATATATGTGTTTATAAACATTACAGATATTTAGATACATGCCTGTCCAAGCAGGTCGGTATACATCCATCCCTTACTAAGTCGACTGAGAAGGCTAAGAGCAGAAACGGCAATAGTAGTATGTATATTTTCCATCAAGATGATGTTTGCTGACTTGCTTCCTCACTGAAGGAGCGATGGCTGCTGAGATTAGTAGCTGGTTCGAACCAAGGCTGGAGTGAAGAACAGACAAGATGACCTTGGAGAATCTTGGAATGTCAGAAAGCAAAGAAATATTAGAAAACAAACGGACAAGTAAAAATATGCAGTTATGGAAGTATGTCAGAGGCATAGAGGAGCAAGCTTTGGCCAGTGGTGGAAACTATAAACTTAAATAAAACACCCATATGTAAAGTCACATTTAATTATAACCCAAACTATAAATAAATATTAATGTGTCTGTCTGAATATTAATAAATGATTGAATAATGAAGTGTAGGTAAACAGGCAAGTCTGAATAGAAGATATCCATATGTATTTTTCAAATGCATCACCTTCAAGGAAACGATGACAATTCCTCGTTGTTGGATTTTTCCTGGGCCTTGAAGGTTTTGACCCCCTAAAGGTATGTCTGGCTAAGGGGAGATAGATCAGCTTCCCAGTGCAAAGGTAAAATGAAGCACTGCTTCAGTCAAAGGGTTGAAGTCAACACCAACAGTGAAAGATCAAATTAGGAGTGTGTGTATAGGTTTGCCACGATAACAGAGAGTTTTAAATACAAACAGTCTTCCACACAATAATACACCAACCTAATCAAATAACAGCAGAGCTATAATCTTCAAAACACTTAGTGTATGTCTCAACATTTCTGAAGTTGTTAGATGTGAGGATAAAAGTAAAAAACTGCCATGGCTGAGAAACACCAAAGGAAGCACATTGAGTGAGCACGATGTTGGCCGAGACAGAGTCTTGGAACATAGGAATGGCACCGGGCAAATGGAAAATGAAGGGCTCAGAAGCAGCCCAGTGAAGTGTCTGTTGTGCAAGCATGATGGGCTGAATTTCATCCACAGAACCCACATAGCAAGCTAGGCTGTGACAGTATGCACCAGGAATCCCAGGCCTGGTGGAACAAAGAGGATTGGATCTCTGGAGCTCTCCATCTAGCTGGCTTAGACTAATTGGAAAGCCCAGTCCAGTGACAGATACAGTCTCAAAAAATAAAATGGGTGGCTCCTGGGAAGGGATTCACATGTGTTTACACAGAGAGAATAAGAGAGAGAGAGAGAAACATACTTAACATACCAAAACAGGAATATGATTAAAGACTTTACTAGCTCTGCTCACTAACTGTCACAAGTGTGTCATCCTAGTAAACAGGACTTCTGTGCTTGTGAACTCACAGCAGTTACGGCTGCCTTCAGAAGACCTGTACAAGATCAAGCCACCCAACATTCTAGCGTGGCAGGAAGAGGTGAGGAGCTATCGACTACTGATGGATTCTGGGGAAGGGAGAGCCAGTTTTTGTAACGGCAGAGCTGGCTCTTGGTAGAGGGACCATCTTCCAGTGGATGATCCCAAACCCAAAAGTGTATGGACAGCACACATACGAGACAATGAGCTATCAAAACAGCACAAGAAAGAGGACAGGAAGCTAAAGAAGGTGGAGAGGCAGGGGCAGATCTGAGAGACACATGGGGATGAATATGATCAAAATGTATTGTATGAAATTTTCAAGGATAGATACAAATATTGTTAAAATAACAAAACTATATTTAAAGAAGTGAGCACCCTGTGTACTCTTTATAACTTTGCAATAGACATAACAATCTTCTTATATATAAAGTATGTCTAAAAAATGCCTGTCAAGTTTTTCTAGAATAAAATACTTGTATTCAGATAATTTATTAAAATTATAATTAAGTAAGCACATAAAACAATAAATGTCTCCCATTTATTGAAAATTAAAATCAGATAAAACCCATGACTCTGAACATTATTGTTATTAGCTATAATGAGTGGAAATGAACTGATAAACTAACTCGAGAAATTAGAAAGATGACAATCTGATTTTATCTAAAACCAGGAAAAGTGGGAAAAGCTATAAATGCAACCATACTATAAATTAACTGAAAAAAAACTTGGATTAATAAATGGTTTTAAATGCAGCTAAAAATGAACCTAAAATTAAAATATTTATCAAATATTTTTAAATAATAAAAATATCAATCTATCTTATATAAATCACAAAGCATACTTAACCATGTGAATATGCTTCAGACACACATATGGATAATATATACACACATACATATATTAAATCCACAAATGTCATACTGATACAAAGTATATTTGATTGATAGTATTGTCTTTGGGTGAAAGTGCATGTTTGCACGCCTAGCTTTTTAGGTGGGTACTGGGATCAAACTTGCACTGCAGAGGGCATGAGTACAGGAGAGGAACTAGTTGGGAAAGGGGGCGTCAGTAGAAGTAGGATGGGAAAGAACAAGGAATGGAGTCACAATACACTATATATATATATGCCTGAAATCGTCAAAAATGTAAGGGAGTCAGAGGATCTTCCAAGAACCATAGAGTAGACAATAAGATAAAGGAATTTCATAACAAAGCAAAGCCCAACAGAAGATATGAATGTCCAGCCAAAAATTGAGTAGAAATCATGTACCCCTTTTTAATACATGCCTATGTATGGTGTGTGAACACATGTGTGGTATGTGCCTGGACATATGAAGCGTGTGTGGGAGGAGGTCTGAAGTCATTGTCTAGTGCCTTTCTCAGTTATTTCCACTGTATCCATTGAGGCGTGGTCTCTTGCTGAGTCAGCTAGCAGGTTCAGCTGGCCTCTTTCTGTCTCCTGAGTGCTTAGAGTGGAGGAGGCTGCTACCCATGCCTGTTTTATACATGGGTTCAGGAGGTAAGAACTCTGGACCTCATGTGTGTTTTATTGACTGAGAAGCCTTTTCAGGCCCTGAAACCATGTGTCCTGGGCACCAGGCGAGGCAGGCCCTTCACCTTGATGGAATCCATCCACAAACACCCTAGAGCCAGCCTTATCATTTCAGAAGAGCGAAAGAAACTCAAGCGGAAGAACACTCACGCATCTCACTCTCACACATCAGAATTATCAGAGAGAAAAAGTAAACTCTCAAGACTTGCATCCATTCATATGAGATGAACATGTCAATTCAGTGTCACATGTGATTCTAGATTCTTCTTCTGGCAGAATAAAAGATCCATGTGGGAGAATAGATAAAATGAGTGAGTGGATTGCCTGTGCCAAAAATAAGCTCTCAGTTGTGAGAAATTTACACAACTCAGATGTTAACACAATGGGAAATGGAAATGACTTTTCTAGAAATCTACAATTATTCTCACATGGAATGGTTGTTTTGAAAAAAAAAATTAAATGTGATGAAAAGCCATGTATTGACTGCCTGTTCTCAGGGGGAAAAACTGCTTTCCATATTTGGTTTGGATTGGACAAGACTAGATAATTAGTCTTAAGATGGCAGGATTTATCCCTATTGCTTGTACTGGCTTTTGGGGAACCCATTCTCTTTGGATGGATACCTCGTTCAGCCTAGATATAGTAGGGAGTGCCTTGGACCTTCCCCAGAGCAATGTGCTTCATCCTCTCTGAGGAGTGAATGGGGGGTGGGATAGGGGAAAAATGGAGGGAATGGGAGAAGCGGAGGGAGTGGTGACGACGGATGCTTAAAAGACATCTCACACTAGCTCAGAATTGAGTTTAATAGAGGGTTATTTATTTAGGGGTAGACTCACAGATTACAGTCCTCTGCTCGAATGGGGAACAACACTCAAATCCCACAGACAGAAAAGAGGCTAGATGTGTGCTTTACATTGGCATATATAGTATAAGAAGCCACGCCCAAGTGGGCGGGTTGCTTAAAGGCTACTGGCTGTAGGAATTCCTACAGCAGAGTGGAAACTGGGATTGGTATGTAAAATAAAAAAAGAATAGTTTCGTTTCTTTTTTAAATAAAATAAAAACATTATAAACATACAATAAAAATATGGCTTATTTATATCTAAAGTCACTATATGAAAACTTATATTCTAGTCTAAATGAAGGGTTTTCATGTTAGCGGTAAGGCCAGTTAGCCAGTTGTGATATTGTAAAGAAATCTGGGTCGCTCGGTGATAACAACCATTTTGATGGATCTTTCCAACTTGTCAAGCTTTACATCATGATTTCCCATTTTTTATGTGCTTCTTTACTTTATGACTTGCATCTGAATAATAAGATGTGCCTTAGTAGAATGATGATGCACCTAAAATCAAATTAAGAACATTTCCTCTGTCCAGAGAGAAGCCTGACTTTCAGTGAAAATAGAATTGCAAGAGTCACAGGGGAATTTCATGGCATTATAAATGTTATTTGATTATCATCTATTAACAGTTATATTTAAAGACCTGATATACTAGAACACTTGAAATGCTTTTAAGCAAAATTATTTTATTTTCACTAGGAACATTTGAAATGGTGATGGAGAAATAAACACTTCGGGGTGATTCAATGCACTGGCCTAGATTTAAGAGCACCATCACCCCTGAAAGTTAGTAGTAACTATTTTCCCTTCATATTTCTCCCTTTGCTCGCTGGATGACTCTCCTCATCAACTGTATTTCACAGAAGCTTGGGCTTTGTTCCTCCTTATCTGCCGGCAGGTGTGTGAAGCCATAAAAACAATGCTCCAGCTCCATGCTCTCTTCTGAGAATGGGGCTCTGCAATCCTGGTGGATGTGTTTAAGGTCTGAGAAAGTTATGCAACTTTAGACAAAGTGTACTTATGGATTCAAAGCCTCTTGTCATCCCAGAATGCTCTGGTGGGTCTCATGAGCATGAATCTTACTCTGTTATACTCGGTCTGAGATAGGTCATGACATCTCCACTATTCTAAATGGAATTCAGTCATAGCCCAAGCATCCCGATTGGATCACTACTTATTTCAAGGTCAAATTTACTGCGGTGCCATCATCTGTCCAGGATGTTACTGGAACTCCCTCACTGATAATGAAATCATTTGATCTTTCAGGGTAGGAAGCAATGATCTACAAGAGTCCAGATTGGTGCCTGGGGAAAGACCTTTTGTTTTCATCAACCTTGGTCCCTGCCCCCAAGGCTCATTATTGTTAGCCACTGTGGTCTGTGGTTGCAGGTAACTCAGCTGCAGTAAAACTAAGTGCCAGCAGAAAGCATTCCACTAGAGTAGAAGGTAGCATTTACCTAGGCCCAGTGAAATCCTATCACTGGGATTAGGCAATAATCCCATATGCAATATGGGGGTCCAGACAGCTCTGTGTCCAAGCTGAACTGCGTAAGCTTGCTAAGAGCTCATTGTCCAACTTTCTGGAATTTTGCAGGTAATTTTCAAGTAATGAAATTAAGTATTAAAAAACTGAATAACACATAATTCCATCAGCCATGTTGGAAAATAAAGACAGTCAGAGCTTCATCACTATAGGTGGAGACTGCTCTTTCATTCTTATAGTGTTTTCTAAAGAATAAATTATTAAGAATTAATCAGCATACCATTAGGAGTCTCTGTAACACAGAGCAGTCAATTCCTTCCTGTTGTTTGTTGCTCTTGAGTACACAAGAATCCCCAGAGAAGCATTAATCCCAATGCTCTTCTACTGGATTTACCCCTAAACTAAAACAAAAAAGCAAAACTTCTCCTTCAAGTCCCTCTACTAGAAGGAACCACTCTATATGATTCCCTTTCTGCAGAACATTAGATAGAAACATTTAAACACAAAACTTTCATTGTTAAGGTGGAACTATGAAATGAATTAATTAATTTTCTTGTTGGTGACAAAATAGGTAATAAAAGGAATTTAAGAAAAGGGGGTTGTTTTGCCTCACAGAGCATCATGGAGGGCAAGACAAGGAGCAGGAACAGGAGTGGAGGATCATGCCTGCTTCCCCATCAAGGTGGGCACCCACACATAGTTCTTCCAGAAGCAAAACCCTTGTACCCCTGGTGCAATCTGGAAGACCTTGGAGCAGGAGGCAACTGGTCACTTTGCACCTCTGTCAGAAAGCTGAGAGTGATAGATGCTAGTACCCAGTCCCTTTTTCTCCTTCCTACTCAGCCTGAGACTCCAGGGGGCAGAGCTGCCCACATCCTTCCTAGGAGGGCTTCCTTCCTTGGGTAATCCTTTGCAAACACACCATAGACACAGTCAGAGTTGCCTGCACAGTGATTCTGATCCTGTCAAGTTGAGGACACTCAAGCTTTCTTGGTTAATCTTATTTTCCTTCAGGGATGTTTGGGTTTGATTGACCCATCTTGAATCTGTGTTAGAGCAGATCTGAAAGATGTTTCTTCATAAATGTCTGTCTTGGAGAACACAATCATTTAAAGGTTCTAGAAGGCATGTTATCTCTCCCACTCTCCATCTCCCTCCTTTTCTGGTGTCTTCTTGATATTTTAATTACATGTATGAAATTGTAGTCAGTTCTCCTTAGATGCTTCACTACAGCAGACTAAGAACATAGATCCCTGTCATCAGGTGGCAGTCAATGTAGTGGGAGATGTGGGAAACAGTCATCTCTCATGTGTGGTTGTTGAGGAAATGGCCAAGTCCATGTTTTCATTGACCACTTGAACTGACGGGTGTTTACTGTGAGATGAAGTGGGCGCCGCTCTGTTGAAATACGGAGTGGCGGGCTGTGTCCCGCCACCCGGCTAGCTTTACCCGAAATAATTACACGGAAACTGTATTCTTTTAAACACTGCCTGACCCATTAGTTTCAGTTTCTTATTGGCTAGCTTTTACATATTGATCTAACCCATTTCTATTAATCTGTGTAGCCCACGAGCTGGCTTACCAGGAATGATCTTAACCTGCGTCTGTCTGGAGTGGGAGAATCATGGCGACTCCCTGACTCAGCTTCTTTCTCCCAGCATTCCGTTCTGTTTACTCCACCTACCTAAGGGTTGGCCTATCAAATGGGTCTAGGCAGTTTCTTTATTAATAAGAAATCACTCCCACATCACTTCGCCTCCAAGGGAACATCTGGAAATTCCGGGAGATATTTTTAGTTGTCGTTGATGTAAAAGAAGTCACTCAATATTCTACACCACACAGGACAGCTCTCCTAACAGAATGATCTGTCTCCAAATATCAACAGTGCCATGGCTGGGATGTAAATCCTGTAGAGGAGAACGGAATAAGAATGTCATGGTCCCAATTGTATGTATTCTGTGTTATTTTCCCTCCATAATTTCAATTACCCATCTCTCTCCACTTCTGTGACCACAACAGCATCCACAGAGGTCCAGCCTTCTGGAATATTGTTTGGACACATGTTCTTTCAGAATTGAGTTGGCAAAATGACCTATGTTTTATGGACTTACTCACTCTAAAACTCCATCTGTACCTAACAGTTACAAGTCTGTGTGTTTACAAATGTTACAGGGCTCAGACTTATGGCTTGATTGGCAGCATCCTCTCCAACATCCATGCTGAACATGATACTCTCCGCATTGTACCAGCATGAAAGGATGCTGGCTCCAAGAGGCGATCAGGTTCTGAGGGCTCTGCCTCAGTGAATGAGAGTAGGACATTGACAAAAGTGATGAAGGTTAAAGGGAAACGTCATGTGCGGGTGTGCAAACATCATGCGAGGACATGCAAGCATCATGTGAGGACATGTAAATGTCCTATGCAGTCTGTAAATGTCATGTGAAAACATGCAAACATCATGTGAAGGCATATAAACAAGCTGCGATCTTGGGAAGAGGCGGCTGCACTTTCCAGACATCAAGTGTCTTGGTAGAGGTTGAGGGATTCTCAACTTCCTTACTGAAAGATATGAAATTGTTTATTTTATCAGCACAACTGCAGTGTGATGGCACTGTATTTCAACACAACAGATTAAGTCATTCAGACAAGTCCTGAGTTCAACTCCCAGCAACCACATGGTGGTTCACAACCATCTATAATCATTCTGGTGCCTCCTTCTTCTGACCTTTATTGCAGGCCTACATGCAGGCAGAACACTGTAAACATAATAAATAAGAAAAAAACTAGAAAAAAGTTGTCATTGAGTGCATGCCATTATGGGCATGACGTAGGGGTAATGAAGAAGCAAGCCCCCTTTGGATGCGGGGAAAGCCTGATGAGCTATAGTCCCACCACCCAGAGGACTTCCAACAGTGCTAAAAGGACCACAGAATATGGAAAGAACAGGAACGATGGGGAAACTTTGCCAGAGTGTGACTGTTAGTTCTCACCCCGCCCACACTGTAAAGAAGAGAGTAAACCATCTATGTCACTGATGCTTCCAAACATTATCTGATTTTTATTTGTTTAATTTTTGGTGACAGACTGTCTAAGCTTTCTGTCACTTAGATTGAATAAAGCTTTCAGCCTGAAAAGAGGCCTCAGTAGGTCAAGTGAGGTGAGTCCAGATCCCAGAGCCCATAATAAAGCAAGTCTCAGAAGAACACTTCCCATTGCTGTTCCCCTACAGTGAGATGAGAGGCCGATACAAGAGACTCCCCAAAGCTCATGGCAGCTACATACACAGAGGTCAAGAACAAGAGACTCTGTCTCAGTAAGGTAAAAGTCAGGATTAACATCCAAGACTGTCCTCTGGTCTGCACGCTAATTACATGGGGACACACATGATTTTTTCATTTTGTTTGAGCTATTTTACTATTTTGTATGTGCATGTGCATGTGTATGTGTGTGTGCATGCAGGTGCTTGTAGGAGCAACTGTACAATTGCATGTGCCTACAAGTGCCCTTGGAGGACAGGGAGGGCATTGGATTCCCTGGAACTGGACTTACAGGTGGTTGTGAGCCACCCAAAGTGACCGCTGGGAATCAAAGTCAGGTCCTCTGCGAGAGCAGCCAACATCCTAAACTTTAGATATGAAAACCATGTGGCTCTAGCACATGGAGAGTGTCATCTGTCTTTCGGTAGCAAAGCAAGATCAGAAGGCATCTGCCTATGAGAGTTTGGGCATGTGCACATTCGTGTTTCCTGCCACATGAGTGATTGCATTTTCTTCCCTTCATTCCAAACTCATTAACTCTGATTTGCTCATTCATCCCAAATTGCTACATTTATTATAATGGCTTCACCCAGCTGAGGTATTCTCCTTGTGGGAAAACAGTCTTTGGTCTTTGTTACTGTGTGTGGCAAAGGATACGGCACAGGCTAGAAAATTCCATTTCTGAATCGGTGCCTATCAAAAGACGGTTGATCCGAGTAAACAACGTTGATTGGGACAACAGCAGCCGCGCACTCAGACTGTTTATTTAGACAGGATCAGATCAGATGCGTTGTGCGTGTGGAATGGTTAGGCAAGTGTTGCTCTTCCAAAGTCTCTATTTAGCCACAAAAGAATTCGCAAGACGGGGTGCAGAATATTTCTCACTACTGGGTCTTATCACCATGCGTTAGCGGCGCCACAGCTTAGGGCCGGCAAGTTCTACTTTCTTCCCCAGGGGAATTAATTGTTTTAATATTCAAATTTGATTTTTCACTACACAGAGTCAGGCTTCACAGTGCAGCCCTCACCCTCTCCAGCACACCCCTATCAGCTCATTTCAAATACCTTGGTGATCTGGAGCTATGGAGAGACTGTTTCAAGTTTAATATCCTGGGGAAATTACCTGAATGAAAAGACCAGACAGTTATTTCTCCCTAAAAGTGTTGAATTTTGAGCTGACCTTTAATTTATGGATATTTACAGCTGTGTTTCATCAGGCAGATGATAAATACGAAGATGGGGCCTCTCTCCTTTGCCCCCCTTTCTTGTTCTGCATTTGGAATATAGATGTCTGCACAGGGAATGGCTTTGTGGCGAAGGCTTTGAAAGGCAAGATGAAGATTACACTATTTTAAAAGCGCCTCAATCATAGGAGAACTGGAGATGATAAATGAATTGTTGAGGGGATAGGAATTGCACCAAACCCCATTTGCATGTGTTGCTTTTCATCTTCAGAGTAGTGATGCTATCAGATGTCAATCAACGGGTCTTTACGGAATGCTTAATATCTGCTTAAAAAGCACACACACACACACACACACACACACACACAGTGCTGTGGAAAATAGAACCACATGCCACATGGCATCTATTTACAGGGTTGGTAAAGAAGGGGTGAGACACCTTAAAAATCAATGAAGTAGTCTTCATGGGGTCAGATGTGATCCATAGAGCTTCTCACCATGACTGCTGTCACTCATGAGCTTCCTAAATCCGACAGAGTCTGTGGAAATAGAAAGACACTTGGACAACTCTATCAATAAGTTGGTGCTGAGCTAGTAGCAAGAGGATGAAGTAGAACCAGACATAGGCAAGATGCCATGATGACTTAAATATAAAGCAGTCCTCCAGAAGACTCAAGTGTCGAATTGAGGACCTGGCTCTCAGATGGCTGATTCTATCATTAGTAGGTGACTGGCTCATAAGGGGGCTCACCTAGTCAACACATTGAACCACCAACAATGGAGGATCGTATCTACTTCGCTCTGGATTGGAAAGCAGACTGGGCATCTCTCATCTCTCTCCTTAGCTGACAGAGAAGTGCCAGGGGACTTCAGTCTGTGGGAGTATGATAAGAGGACTGAGGCTGGCATCTGTGTTAGTTAGACTCTTAAGTGATGTGCAGAAACACATGGATGCCACTGAAACAAACCCTTGAGAAAGGATATCTCAGCTAATGGTTGCAGAGCATGCAGTTTGGCTGGATCCACTGCTTTGGGGCTACAGTGTGCCAGAATATGGGGTGGGACTGCATGACCTGCTCTGCAAGGGGAGGGGCTCAGTCATGGATAAGATACAGAACCCTAAGCATATCCCCAACCCCCAGTGGTCTGCTTCTGCCTCCCAGGTACCGCCTTGGGAAGTTTCTATCATGTCCCAGTGCTATCATTCTGGAGTCATCGGTGGAAGCAGGTCCTTCCAGCCGCTGATGCCATGCACACATCTCTCTGCACATCATATTAAGACACATCATATATGTATCGTTGGCACATCAGAGACCCGGGTATTCGTCTTGTTTTGACTTGCGTTCAATGGACCCCTCTTTATAGAGGGGACAGTCAAATGATTTGGAAGACCTGAGTTGTCTCAAAAGGGCTTTTGCCTATCGGTTGCACCTGTCAGTCACTCTCTATAGCCCTCCTGCTTGGATGCCCTCTCTTCCCTGCTTTGCTCGCTCACCCAGCCTCACTTTCTCTTTATGTCTTTTTATTTTCTCTCTGTCATTCTTCCTCTCTCTCGAATGTTCCTTCCTTCTCCCTTGGTTTTCTCTTCCATCAAGTTTTTGCTTCTGTTTCTCCCTTTGTCTTGTGTGTGCTGTTCACTGTGGACTAGTTTCATCATTCTCTCTCTCTTACTCTGTCTCTCTGTCTTTGTCTCTCTGTCTCTCTCCATCTCTGTCTCTTCCCCCTCTCTTAGGAAGCTAGAATAATTTCCTTAGTGATACCGTTAAACAATACAGAAAGAAGACAGGAGCCTAGGTCAGGTTGATGAGCATGCGTTCACCAACTTCTGAGAATGATTGACATGTCTCTACTGTGCCACTCTCTCACCATGGCTTGACCTAAGCATCTCCAACATCACAGAGGGGGATGGAGAAACAATGACGCCAAAGGATCACATTGTGTACGTCACATAGGAAACATCTGGAGTGTAAAATGTCTGCTACTTTCTACGCAAAAGAAATAATTAATGAAATAAGGTATAAATCTCCAAATCTTACCAAGTTACCATGCTCCTGTGTTTTGTCAAATATCATCTGCCATTGTTTGTATCATGTCCCTTGGTGTCTCCTCCAAACCTCACGTAGCAGCCTCATCCTGAATCTTAGTTAAACTTCGGGCATCCAGGAAACAAAAGTTATACAACCACACTTTAAACTTTCAGGTCAAATATCCTGAGCAATTGTACAGGTTTGAAATTCATTAAACACAAACAATCTGGAAAGACATGCTAGTTTTACATAATTCATTAAATTACATATGCAAGATTTTCATTTTTGTGTGTCATGATACAAATCTTTTTCCCCAGAGAAACAAATTAAAAAAGAACCATCATTTGCATGATATCAAATTTTTGATTTTTAATCTTCTGTTATCCAGGGGTTAGTCTTTCCATTTCCTGTATTTAATTCAGATAGAGTGTCAGCTACAAAGCATCACCAAAGATTACAGAAAGTCCCCGCAAGTATATCAGATCAATTATGAGAACAATAGTTTGAATAGATGCCATTTGAATTGCATGACTATTCGTTGAAGGGAATTCTGGGTAAGTGTTTGCAATAAGGTTGGAAATGAATTGGAACTGCTAAAGACTGATGTGGTTTGAAAACAAGCCCTGGTACTGTTTGATGCCTGGAGAACTTTGACTCTTTGCTTGTGTGCTCAGCCCTCTTTGGAAGGAGGTGACCTTAGAAACCATCTCATCATAACCATTCAGTAAACCTTCACCCTAGACACAAAGTTAATCCTATACAAAACTTAACAAATCTTTAAATGAAAGATCAAGATTTCCGAATCAACTTAGGCCATGTTTTTCAAACCAAGACACCAAGAAACAGTCTTTAATGAAAAACTATACCTGTGGGCACATAGCTTTCAAAATAAAAATCACAGTAAAAATTTTAAAGCTCCCTTAACTTCACTTGAAATCCAAGTTTTGAGCAATTTTTTGTGGGTATGCTGCTTCTAGGCAGAGTGAATTTTGGCATGAGTGTTTCCCCTTTCTGCCCTACCGACTTCCTTCCCACTTCCTCATGATCTATTGCCCTACATCCACAAAAGCGCACTGAGCTCTGAGTCTCAACAAAGGTTTGCAGACAAGCATCCTTCCATGCGAGGATCAAGCCTACTGAAATGAAATAGCCTGCAGCAAAGAGCAGTGGCTGGCAAGACAGAGGAAATGGGGAAGAGAGGGAGGGGGAGTCAGTCAAGGTGAAATCACAAGATCCCTGGGAGAGACCTTCTTCACAGAGTGCTTTCCTTAAGGTGATATGGGCCTGCAAATCTCGCATTGCTGTGTTGATGTCTCTGGCAATGGAGGCTAATCAACTAATCAAGCGTTCAGCTTCTATTAGAAATTTTTGTATAATTATTTCATTCATTTCTTCAATAAATACGTCCTATGTATCCAATATATTTGACAAGATGATGATATTAATAAGATATGTCCTTTGCAGGGGATACTGACAGATTCCTGCACCAGGAAAATGCCTAATACTTGCTCCTAATCCATTGCATGAAATCGCCAGTCCTAGCCATTCAGCCTACAGACTCCTCCTCCCACCATTCTCCCCTCCAGCTCTGCCATTCATCCCCCACTCCTCTGCCTGCCTGTGAGCTTCTTCAAAATGCCCACAATAGCTGCCAACTCCTTCCTTGTATCCAGCTCTGAGAAAAGAACAGCCTTGGTTTGTTCTCACTGGAGAGGCCTTCACTTATCTCCACAAAGTGAAAAGATAACAAGGAGATGCCAATGTTCCTAACTACCGGATGACCTTCACAGTGAAATACACCCCTTCACCAGCAGGTTAACACAGTTCCTTAAACTGAGATTTCCTTACCATTCATTTAGGAGCTTAATGATACAGGATCTTTGACTGAGGATTTGCTCTCTGTATTAGAGCATATCTACATCTCAACTGGGCCTTTCAAGTTTCTCTCCTCATTTACCAGTTCTTTGAACAATTTCTGTTCTATTAAAAGCAAATATTCAAAAACAGGTAAAATCATGCTTCTCATCTAGATATAAGATTAACCCAGGTTAAAGATTTACTTAATAGTCACTGATTAAATTAGAAAATTACACCGATGTTACAGCCTGGTGCAGTGGAAGAGTCAAAGAAGCGCAGATATCCAAGTGGAGTCAAATATTAAAATGCATATGCAAACGGGCAGCAAGACCGGCTTTTGTTGGAGAAACGGACACAGAGTTCGTTTGTGTGTGTAGATATAAAAGTCACTGTGTGTCTCTCACAGTTGTCTGTGATATTCAGAATTATAGAACAGCTACCATAAAATCAAAATCAGATAGCAACCAAACAAACAAAAAGAGGATTTGGGGTAACCCATAATTTTTCATGAAGCACAAATGTTTCCCTACGAACTTGCTTTGTGTTCTTACAGGGTTTCTCTCTAGCTTTGGAGTCTGTACTGGAACTAGCTCTGTAGACCAGGCTGGCTTCAAACTCACAGAGATCTGCCTGCCTCTGCCTCCCGAGGGCTGGGATTAAAGGTGTGTGCTGTTTTCAAGGTCAGCCTGGTCTCTGAGAGCTAGTTCCAAGATAGGCTCTAAAGCTACACAGAGAAACCCTGTCTAGAAAAAGAAATTGATGGTCTGTCTGTTAAGGACATACAAGGAGACTCTAGGGAGACACAGGGAAACCAGCTTCATAGGTATTAGAGACAGTCATGCAGTGCTGCAGAGAGAGAGAGAGAGAGAGAGAGAGAGAGAGAGAGAGAGAGAGAAGACATGTCGGGGAGGGGACCTATGGGCATAGCGCAGCAGAGGTGGCACAGACTGGTGGAATTGGCTGCCTTGAATAATCGTGGTACTCTCTGGTCTTCCAAAGTGGTCCCCAATCGCTGGTATTCATGCTAGAATAATGAAGGATAAAGAAGCTTGCATCAAGGTGTACACAGATCAGATACAGGAGATCTGCCTCCAGACTGGTTAGCATAAGTATCAAAGACATACTCCTGGCTGAATCCTTGCCATCTCAAAGAATTAGAAAGACTCAGAAGGGACAGTCTACCCCAGTCAGAACAATTTTCAAGATGGCACAATATTGTGATGTATAGGAAAACCAAATGAATATACATATGCAATGTGATGATTGACACCGAGATTAATGAAAATAATCACATTCCCCATGGATCAAGTACTTTTCACTGGTCAAGCTTTGTGCTAAGCATTTACAAAGCATCATCTTTTTGTATTTTGAGACAAGGTCCTATAAAGCCCAGGCTATCCTCAAATATATCCTATATAGCTGAGGACAACTGTGAACTTCTAGTCCTCCTGCCTCTACCTTCTGTGTGGTAAGATTCTGGATGCACTACAAACCCAGTTCATGTGGTGCTGGGGATAACCTTGTGCATCTTACAAGAGCACTCCACCCACTGAGCTACATTCCCAGCCCTAAAAGTATCGTCCTTTTGACTGCACAGCTGCTGAGCAAGACAGGGATTGTCACCCTGCTTCACAGGTGAGGGAGCAAAGGCTTGGAAAGCTCCAAGTTGCTTTAATTATCAAAGAGTCAGTCTCAGAGATGAAGCCAGAATCCCATAGTCCTCAGCCAAAACTGTTCCAGAGGGCATTTCTTAAACTCCCATTGTGTTCAAATAATTATGCAATTTGGCCATTTGCAGTTTATATTCTTATAGCTGATTGCTTCGCTTATATATATATATATATATATATATATATATATATATATATATATATATATATATATCAACTTCAGGTTCCCCTGGAAGTACATCTCTT
This sequence comes from Microtus oregoni, assembly GCF_018167655.1. Taxonomy (NCBI): domain Eukaryota; kingdom Metazoa; phylum Chordata; class Mammalia; order Rodentia; family Cricetidae; genus Microtus; species Microtus oregoni. The sequence goes on from NW_024543978.1 coordinate 7,635,167, forward strand.
TGAGAAAGTTCTTAAAAAAAAAAAACCTACCCAAAACACTCTACATGAGCATGAGTCAAACAATATATAATTTTAAATGCCTAGAAATTTTTAGGAAATAATTAATATCACTGCCTGGATAATGTTTTCCAAAGACCAAAACCAAGGTCTTTCTTCCAACCCCAGAATTATACCTCTAGGTGACAATGTGAGAAGAACATTGTTCAAGGAACTGGGGGAGAAGACACCATCCTTAACATGACTGTGGAGTGAACATGAGTACCTGATCTTGGATCCCAGAACCGTTAAAAAGGGCCAGATGTGGTGGGACAGACACAAATGCCTACATACACTACACACATGAAAACCACAATACACTCCCAGAGCGAGAGAGACCGAGTCTGGGCAACAACCACTTCCATCCTGCCTGTCGCCACAGTCCTATAGCAGCAGAATCAGTGGATTTGTGGTTTTCCGCATAGCAAGTTGCAACGGCAGCTGGCTTCCATTTGGCTGTAACTTGGAGAAAACCTTTGGGAGTAAACATACATCCCATTCCCTAAACAGACACTGAGAGGTGGCTTAGCAAATAAGAGAGTAGACTTAACAGATTAAGCATCTTGCTTAAGAAGACTTAAATCTGATTTAATGATAGTGCAAGTCCCTGGAGCCACTGGTTCAAATCCTGACTAAAGCTTTTGACTCCTCATTAAGAAAATACCAGCAAATTCTCTTTATTCAGTAGAATAAAAGGAAACTTTTGTGTATTTTCATGTCCCGTTCTGAAAGGTTGAAGATGAATTTTCTAATAAGCCATTTCCACCAGGAGAGTTGTATTCTAGCTGCAGGGCCCACGGTCTGCCTAAGAGACAAGTTCAATAACACTAGACTCAGAACTCTTTCTTCCCAGTCTCACTTCTTCCAGCCCCGCCCGAGTCTTTGCCCAAATGTCATCTTCACCAGGAAACACTTAAGTCACCAGCACCCTGTCATTTTGTCCCTCTTCTGCTGCATCTTTACTACTGCCACCACCATCCAACATGCCATGTGTCTCCTGTGTAAGCTCCATCTCATAGGAATAACAACATAATGGGAGTTGGGACCTCATATGTACAACTAAGTAAAAGCCAGAGCCCAGCAAAGGATTGCCCACCACAATCTCTTGCTAAATGGATAAACAAATTTTGATAAATGGTTCTACCCAGGAGCTAGTCACTCACTCAAGACCAAAATTCATGGTAAATACCTGTGGTCCTTCCTATACCCTCTACACCAAAGTCAATACATCAGCAAATGACATTGAATTGCACCATACATCTCATCTCATTAAAATAAATAATCAGTGTACTCACTGACACCATCCAAATCAATCATTTCTAACCCAGACTTCTGTAATAGCCTCCCACAAACCATATTTGCCCATCACAAAACCCATATTGATGTTCATTATTAATTTTACATAGGCAGATCCTTGTATTATCCCTGTGTTAATGCCTTCACAGGCTTTAGAACAGGGTCTGAGCTCCTACTGAGGCATTTAACACTCTGAATGTCCCAGACCCTCCCCTTTCCTCTGACAATGATGCTCTCTCCCATTCTCCCAACTTGCAAAATCCAATCTGGGGACTAGAAAGATAGATCAGCAGTTAAGAGCCCTTGCTGATCTTGCAGAAGGCTGGTGCAATCCCCAGAATCTACGTGGCAGTTCACAACCATTTAGAGCTCTGGTTTGAGGGTACCTGCTGCCTCCCTCTCAACTCTTGCATGCACTTAATGACACACATAAACTATTCAGGCACACACATACATGTAAAATAAAGAAACCTTCCAAGTCTGTTCTTTGTTTGGTATACACAGGGTTATTTTTTTTTAATTTTTCTTCCCAATTTCGATTCTTCTAAACCAGATTTAGCAATTAATTCCTTAGAACAAGACTATTATTCCCCAAATTCCTGATTTAAAAAATACCCAAAACCCCTCAGCAGTGGTTCCCCTTCTGCCTCCTCTCTTTCTCGTGTGTGGGGGGGGGGGGAAGGGAGGTATGTGTGTGTTTTCTCCTTGTCTTCTTCAAAGCACAAAGCAGAGTAACATGTCTTTGCTCTTTGCTGTCCTTTGCTTGTCTACTCCAGAAGGCAAGCTCCGTGGGGGAAGGACCACCACTAAGAGTCTCTATTCTCAGACTGACTTCATTATCTCACACACAGCAGACATTCAATGTCTACCTGCTAAAATGTAGATCAGTCAGAGGAAAAGGGCAAGGGTTGATACTCTCAGGGTCAAGCAAAGACATGGCTGAGCCTGCTGACTGAACCTCCTTGCTAGTTGCTTTCCCAGTCACACTCTGGCCTCCTCTTCAGCTTGGCTAAGATCACTATCCTACACACCTTTCCTGAATTGATCCTGAATCATATCTCCAGAATCCTTCTGCACAATGAGAACTCAGAGTCTTTGTTTTGTTTCTCTCATCCCTGTGTCTTCACCTATGTCTCGATTTACCATTTTTGCCCATGCTGTTTTTTGACCCCACTTTTCAATCCTATTTGCTTTCATGTACTGATGGAGGAATGTCATTGGCTAATAAAGGCACTGCCCTGGCCCATTTTATTGGTTAGAGGATAGGTGGGAGGAGTAAACAGAACAAAATGCTGGGAGGAAGAGGAAGTGAGCTCAGAGACTCCACAACTCTGCTCTCCGGAGCAGACGCCTGAGAGAGACGCCATGCCCCGCTCCCGGGATGAAGCTCCGACCCAGGATGGACTAGGCTAGAATCTCCCCGGTAAGCACACCTTGGGGTTCTACACACAGATGATTAGAAATGGGCTAAATTAATATGTGAGAATTAGCCTAGAAGAGAATGGGCCAAGCAGTGATTAAAAGAATACAGTGTCCGTGTAATTATTTCGGGGCATAAGCTAGCCGGGTAGGCGGCTGGGGTGTTGGGGACGCAGCCCCGCCGCTGCCCTTATTACTTCAATGTACCCTATTACTAATTCAAATCTTTTGGTTCAAGTTCTTCAAAATAGGAGATTTCACATTCTTGTCATGATAAGAACATCTGCAATGGAGGTATTAAATCCCGTGGAGTTTCCTGAGAGGCAGGAGCATCTTGTAAGACTCTTGTTGGTCTCTTAGATGGAAGCTGGTCTCCCTGATTAGAAGCCTGGAAAGTTCAACTCCATCATTCTGTCACCAACAAGAAGGAACAGGGAGGTTTAGTTTATAATGGTCTGCACCTGCAATATAAATCCTCCATAAAAAAATCTTTAAACTACAGGGATTAGAACACTGCCAAGCCAGAGAATCTGTATTCGTGCTAGGATGGAGGTACACTCATTGCAATGGAAGCAGAACTCTTTCCTTTAAAATCATTGCAGACAGTTCTCTATGGAGTTCCGTCTGGCTGTTCAGCAACAGTCTTTCTTAGATCTATTATTAACACAAGTGTCCTATCGGGAAAATTATGCTAATTGATGAAAGGGTCCCATGGAAAGACAAGGCGAGCTCATCAGAAGTACATGTCACAGTGTGTCCAGTGAGTTGTAGTTAATATACAAAAGGATGGTGGCCTTGTGGTACCTTCAACCCAGTAGTAACTGAACATCTGCCTCCCTAGACACGTCTGTGAGGATCTGCCTCCCTAGCCATGTATGTGAACACTTGCCTCCCTAGCCATATATGTAAGCAACTGCCTCCCCAGTCATGTCTGGAGCTTTCCTCCTTACCTTACTACTGTTGGGGATTTTGTCTCTGTGATCATAAACATAAATAATAAACCAACCAAATAATTTCATCAAGAAAGAATTGGGTAGTAAAGAAGTTCTTGAAATGGTAAGAGAACAAATGAAAGGGGCATTGCATCATCTGCTGTAAATATAGAGAGTCTAGGTACATCCTGGAAAAGACGATGCAAAGGTCAGCCTTGGAAGTCAACGTGAGAGGTCTGGGTTTCATGGCGAGGAGTGAAAGGACCTCAGATTGCCATCAGACTCCTTGTGTCTTGATCTCACTGTCTGCGTCAGCCGTCAGCCCCACACCTCTTCTCTCTCTCTCTCTCTCTCTCTCTCTCTCTCCCTCTCTCTTTCTCTCTCTCTCTTTCCCCCTTCCCTCCCTTCCTTCTTTTCATTCTTTCTTTGTTGTTTTTGGATAGCCCAAACTACCTCAGAAGGAACTATATAAACCCAGGTTAGCCCCAAACTACCTCAGAAGGAACTATATAAACCCAGGTTAGCCCCAAACTACCTCAGAAGGAACTATATAAACCCAGGTCACCCCAAACTACCTCAGAAGGAACTATATAAACCCAGGTCGCCCCAAACTCTCTGGTCTTCACAGCGCTATCACAAGTATGCACTGCAGTAGGCCTACCTCCTGCCTCTCTCAGTACTTCCATTTCTTCATGAATAAAGTGAGCACAAATTATCTTTCCTTCTTTTAAAGCCATGGTATTTAAGTGGATATCTATGTAGGCATTGTACTACTAACAAACACATAGATTAAGAGCTGGTCAGCACTGTGTCTCCTGGCTGCTGTTACGGCTTTCATGGGCCAGGCAAACCACCCACTAGAATCATGCATCCATTCTAGGAGCAAAACAAAGCAAAGTAAACTACAGTTTCTTTCACAATAACAAAAACAAAATTAAATGATAAATAAGTGTGTTGATAAACATATATAAATCATGAGGGGTTTATTTTAATTAAAGAATTCAATTAAAAAATCCAGAAAGGCTGGAGAGTTGGCATAGCGCTGGTTGCTCCTTCAGAGTACCACATGGTGGCTCACAACCACAAGCAACTCCAGTTCCAGGGATCTAACCCCTCTCTTCTGTCCTCTGTGGGCATGGGACACATGTGATGTACATGCATTCATGCTGGAAAACACTCATACATACAAAGTAAAAGTAAATTTAAGATCCAGTTGTAGTGGTACACGTTTGTAATCTCAACAATTAGGTAGTTCAGACAGGAGGTTCCCTAGAAGTTCAAAGCTAGCCAGGGCTACATGGGGAGACATTATTTCAATGAGAGAAAGAAAGAGAAAGAGAGAGAGAGAGAGAGAGAGAGAGAGAGAATAAAGAAGGAAGAAAGAGGAGGGGAGAGGAGGAAGGAAGGGGGAAGGGGGGAGGAAAGGAAGGAAGAATATTCTCAATCATACTGTCTTATTTCATCTCAATTATCTTTCCCTTCATGATTGTCTTGAATAATGGCCTCAGTTCTTCTAAATATTACTATGCAGGAGAGGGTAAGTCACCACATGGGTGCTGGAAACAAAATCCAAGTCCATGATTTATCTCTCAAATCATCTACTTCCTAGATCATTGCTCTTAACCACTGAGCTACCCCTCCTATGCAGGAGAGTGTAAATGCAGGGCTCCTAAACCAACCTAGCCCCCTCCAGTGGTGCTGCCTGGTATTACATTATTCCTTGCAGTGTCTCCTGCAAAGTGCATCTCTCCCTCCCTATTTCGCTGGCCATGTCAGCTATAGCACAGTCTGCATTTAGCCCCATAACGGAGGAACCTGTGAGAATAAATAAATAAATAAATAAATAAATAAATAAATAAATAAACAAACCAGCTTCTGGTTGGCTTGGAAATTAGACCTCTCTGAAACTGCTCCCCCTGTTTTGTTCATTCATGCCCCCGAATCATATGAATAATATGTCCACTTGGTATCCCCAAATGAAAAACCTGTGATTCTTTTTAAAGGATTGAGAAGAAGGAGTCGTATGAGAGCTAAGTCATGGCATGCATTGAGGGAAACAGAGGAACACAAAGACAGCAAGTTGGAGAAAGCACAGACGCAGGAGTCATGAGGCAATGAGGGCACCAACTAAGGGCACCTGGGGCTAAATACTCAGAGGCCTCTGAGAAACCGTGGGTGGCCTTTGAGTCACCCTCCAGACCTTTGGGGACTTTGTCTTTTGTTTTCTATATTCCATCTCCCCAAAGCTCCTTGTCTCCAGGGATGTGACCTTCCCTGTGTCTCCAGGTTGTATCTGCTGTCCCAACCAAGTCCCAGAGCACTGAAGAAACCAGGGAAGAACAGGTTGTGCAGGTGTCAGGGACTGATCTGAGACTGGCCAACATGTGCAGCTGCCAGTGACCATAGATGTGGGAAAGAAACTTGCTACATCCAACCAGCTTGTGGCTATGTTTGTGTGCGCATATACATGTAATATCTTCACTCCCATTATGTTGTTTAATGTGTTAGGCCTTAGCAAAGACACTCAGCTTATAGAAAAGAATGTAGCTTATTAGCTTTATTTTATATATTTAATATATATATAAGCTATAGTGTGTGTGTGTGTGTGTGTGTGTGTGTGTGTGTGTATCCCATTTCAACAGCAAAAACTGCTTTTCAGGGAACCATGTCTACATATTTGTGCATTGCCTTCTTGACGTATATATGCATATGATTACATTCAATCGAAATTGCAAAGACCACTGTCCATCACACAGTATCTGCATATTTGTGTATTCACGGTGACTCCAGAAGCCCAACCTTCCAATTTAGTATCCTTTGGCTGTTCAGTTTAATTTCATTTTATTTAATCCTGGCTGCACAATGTTCAAGTATCAACTGCTGAATTAGAAAGGACTGGAGAATGCTTGTCATCTCTTCTCATGCATCAAGGGAAAGCAAACAAAGGAGGGACTTCAGAACTTTCAGGCCTTTGTGCCCCTACTCGAAGAGTTTCAGAATGCAAAAGCTACATTTTTTGAGTCCAAGACAGGGAAGAATCTAAAACCTTTAAAAGAATGCCTTAAATTCTCTTCCAAGGAGCACATTTCCATAATTCCATTGTACATTATCTTCAGACCCATAACCCTGGAAATGTGACGGGAAAGAGAAAAGAAAAACAAACACATGGAGATGGCCCCCTCCCCCTCCCTGACACCTGCTGTCTGCAGCGACTGCAGATCTGATCGGAATTAATGTCACAGGTGGAGCAAAATGAATAGTGGCTGCTGCCTTCCCTGAAATATTCCAGGTTTTTCTGCAACTCCAGCCATCTATCATGACAAATCCAATGGGGACTCACAGACACATGGCAATCATTTATTAAAAATGACAATTAGAAAGTCACAGCTACCATCTAGCAAACCCTAGAGAACCCAGAGTCCATTAATTTACAAACTCTGGTTTCTGGTTAAAAAGCTGAGAACCAAATGCTTTGAAAAGTCCCAAGTGCATTAGGCTTCACTGGTCTTCAAAGTCTCATTTCTCAGAAATTTGAAAGACTGTCTCCTTGTCCCTTTATCAGACCTAAAGAGTATCTCCTCAGCAAGAAATCATGTCTACAAGGCTGAGGGAAGCTACACATTAGAGACGTTATTCAGGCATGTTGACAAAAGCTGAACAATAGATAAACTCAATTTTCTAACTTGAAAAAAAATATTTCAATATGAATTTGACTTTGGTTATCAGATACTTGTCAAGTAGATCCATGCTTTCCAATAAATCATGGATCTCTGCACCTTTTAGTCCCTGTGGATTTTCTGATTGGAATCAAATCTCATTTCTGTGTTATCTCCTAATTACCCTCTTGTGAAATTGGCTATTAATACACACTAACTTTTCAGAACAGCTGCATGGGGCAAAGCAGCCAATGTGTGTAGACATGAGGCTTCTCAGATCTCATTAATGAGCCAAGGTGTTCAAGTGCTTTAGCTGAAAGACAGCTAAGACTCAGGCTTTAAATGATGTCCTTGGAGTTGGGATAAAATCCCACACTGATGCTGAGAAAGTTCTAGCTAAAATTAAAGGAAATGTCCTTCATAATTATTCACAAATCTGAAACGCGCACACGTGCACACACACACACACACTCACACACACACACACACACACACACGTATATGCCGTCTTTATGATGAGCAAATCCCCAGACTTTCTTCCATTGTTTTTAAATAGGAAAAAAATGAAAGTATGAACTCAAACTTTTTCATTACCATTACAATTATTTGTCATTTATCTGTTCTAGATAAACATATCATCAATCATTTCCATCTCCCCACTTCTGTTCTCTTATCAATTTTTATCAAGAATCAAGGAAAGGATAAAGGGCCTAATTTCTTAAACAACTGGGCCACCTTTGATGAACAATTACTGGGGTTTTGCACAACTTTTGTCGTGATAAAGCTGTTCACTGAGACCTCATTTATATTAAATAACAAAAAGGAAACAATCTCTGTGTCCCTATCCTTTACCAACACTGAAGACCAAACTCAAGACCTTGTGCTTGTTAAGCAATGCTTTACCGCAGAGCTAGATGCTCGATGTCTCTAAGCCGTATGTTCAATGTGTAGATTCGGGAGTGGGATTTAGCATAAGATGTACTGTATGTTGAGCAACCCCAAAGCCCCATGCCCCATGTACCAGTGCCGGAAGCGTGGGTAGGGTGGAACTGTACTAGGGGACTAATAGGAAGTCCTCAGGCCAAGGGCATGCCTTAAAGGGGATTGCAGAAAACTGGACATGGTGACACACACCTTTAGTTCCAGCACACAGGAGGCAGAGGAAGGTGGATCTCTGTGAGTTCCAGGCCAGCCTGCTCTATAGAGTGAATTCTTTACCAGTCAGGGGTACATAAAAATACAAAAAAAAAAAAAAAGGCAGTGTGTGAGTCCAGCCATTTCCTTGTCTTCTTGGCTTCCAAGCCAGGAGGTAAGCAGATTTGTCCTGCCCCTGGCTTCCACTGTAATATGCCAATTCTCACAGACTCAAAGTCACGAGACCAATCAATCATGTCTTGAAACCACAAAATTACAAACCAAATTATAAGCTATAGTTTATTATTTATTTGCTATGGTGATGGAAGGCCAGGCAACACCATCTCTCATTCCTATTCTGGGCCATGACTATTGGGTTATCATACAACAGTGCCAGGAATAGAACCCTGGTCCTAGTGGGGGCTGAATAAATAAGTGGATAAATAAATACAGGTTGAAAGATTATTGGTCTTTCATATACCACTGACTTCTAAATCTTGACCACAGACAATTTCTACATAATCTGGCCTTTCCAGAGGCCAAAGAAAATAATATATAAGCATTGAGGATTAGAGAGATAGTTAGATATTCTGCACTTAGGAAGTGCCTGGCATGTAGTCAGACTTACATGATTATCAGCTCTTGCTATTATTACTTAGCACTGCTATTATTAGTTCTGATAAGAAATGCCCCCTAATTTCTTTTAAAGTTAAATTGTTTTCATATCTTTGTTGTCTTTCAGCTTCCACTGGAATGGCTAGTTTTAGAACAGGCAGGAGAATTGAGATGTTTAATCTTGTCAATGTTATTGGATTTAGACTCTTTTAGGAGACTCTCTTACTTTCTCTCTCTGTCTCCTCACTCTCTTTCTGTCTGTCTGTCTGTCTGTCTATCATCATCTATCCATCATCTATCTATCATCTCTCTGTCATCTATCTATCTTTTATTCTCACTCACTCTGTCTCCCCCTTCTCACTCCTGACAACGGATGCAATAAGATGAGCCGCTTCCCATCCCTGCCGCCATGGCTTCCCTGCAGTGATGAGCTGCACTTTCACATGCAGACGTGAAGTCTTCCTTCCTTAAACTGCTCTTGTCAGGTGTCTACCACAGCAGCAAGGAAAGCAGCATTATAATGCAGCCCATGCATATCAAAAATGCAGCTGTTTCTCTAAGAGCACAAAGCTGGTTGGGTCACTGTGAACTCAGCTTTCCTTCCAATCTAGGTGAAGCCAACAGAGGGCAATGCTGGTCTTCAGTTGGTTAATGAGCAAGAGCAAGGTGAAGGATAGGAATAAAAAAAGAAATTGAAATGGCACCAGAGGTATCATCTGAGTTCCTGAATCTCACAACCACCCAGACTTACATAGGTCAACTTCTTTCCCAATACTCTTTTGAATTTTCTTTCTATACTAGTCTGAATTAGCTCATGTCACTTACTATTAAAAAAATCCTTGACAAATAATGCCTATTATTTTTCTGCAAAATAAAGGAGCTGGACAAAGATGTCTCCTTTGACATGCCCCAGTCCTGTCCTGTGACAGTGACCTCAGCCTCAGTAGTTCACAAAGTTCTGAGCTGGTAGCCAAGAATGGGGTATCTATTCTGTCCTGAATTTGTTGCAATTACTCCCCCAAAGAGATGAGGTCTTCAGGGAGTCACCTGCGACACAGTGGCATTGTCTCAGGGTGCTTTTTCAAAGTTCACTTCTGAAGTCAAAAGGGGAAAACCTGCTATAGAAAATGTAAAAGTCAGGCTAATGAGAAAACACAGTTAAACGTTCACTTTGCAAGGCAAAGACTCAGTTCCATGTAAAAGAAGCTGGGAACATTGACAGAGACAGGTGGATCCCCCAGAGTTCAGGGTCTGGCCAACTGAACATGCTTCACAACTTCTGGCTAGGAGAGACACTGCCTCAAAATACAAGGTGTGGGGCTGGCAAGATGGCTCAAGAGTTGTTAGTAAAAGATAATGTGTAAGTGGTGCTGAATTTAGCAAAAGCAACACACAGCTTTCTCTGCCTCCTGTTCAAGTTTTCTTCCTTCTCTGTGAAACTAAGATAAAGTTTTAAAGTATCAAGGAAAGTAAGGTGATTTTAGAGTTCTTCTCTCAATTAGATCTCTATCAGGAATTCCAGCCACATTTGATGTGGTAATGTTCCTTGACTCTAATGTAGCGGACACAGCAGGGGCAGAGAGGCTGAGTTAATGACTCCTGAGAGGGTCCTGCTAGCATCCTCCACCAGGCCCCATCTTCAACCCTCTGAGAATTTGCCTACAACTTCTGCCTAGCCCCACCCATGTCCTCTGTCTTTCTCTGATCCGTGCATTCAAATAAATGCTAATGTTACACAGAAAACAGCTCTTTGAATTCCATCTACTTCCTACTTCCTAAGAACTGCCACTTCCTATCACACTCCCCAATTCCTAAGACACCCCACTTCCTAAGACACTCCTCTTCCTAAGACACCCCCACTTCCTAAGACACTCCCCTTCCTAAGACACCCCTACTTCCTAAGACACACACCCCTTCCTAAGATACTCCCCCTTCTAAAATATTCCCCACTTCCCAAGACGCTTTCACTTCTTAAGATACCCCTACTTCCTAAGACACCCCCATTCTCCAAAACCACCCCATGCAGATGGTGTGGTAAGGCATGTATTGTGCAAGTCCCACAGATATGCAGATTTGGAAATGTGATTTACACAGGGCATAAAATTTGAAAATGTCAATAATAATTGCCCTGGTGTAACAATAATCCATTCTTTAATCAATTGTTCCAATAAGATACCTTAGTCAATACACAATATTAGGAAAATTTAAATAAAATGATAAACATAGGTAATCAATTTGGTTGAGAGGAATAAAAAGGGAGGATCTCTTTCTGTCCCACCAAAAATCACTTACCTGGAGAACTGAAGAGGCTTCTGTAGAGGGACAGAAGAAACTTAACAAACCCCTTCTAAGCTAACTGGTCTCCTGCCTGTATTTAAGCTAAAAAAGAAGCAGGGCTCTGTTTCACTTCTCCTAGGTCTTTGTCTTTTCCCAATGACTTCAGCATATAATTTACATATACAGCATGCACTGGATAAAAATACATGTGTTTGAATATTTGTGTCATCTTGGAACCTAGTAATTTCTGGGGGTTGGGAGGGTATGGTACAAAATTACAGGTCTCAGACACCTTATAAGATCTCATAAAGAACTTTCACAACCAAAAATTAAGTTTGTCATGGAGGAGGAGCCTCCCAGGAGCCACAGGCTCCACCTTTCCTGTGACATCATGAGGTTTCAGTCAGGACAAGTGATTGGCCTCCTGTAAAGCAACAAGAACCTGACATTTATTTTAGGTTGGGGAAAAAAAAACATATTGTACTTTTAATCCAATTACATTGGAGGTGAGCATGATGACGAAGAGTTAAGGATCTGCTGCCAGCCTGAAGACCTGAGTTCTGGTCCCTGGGATCCAGATGATGGAGAGATCCAACTCCTTCCTGAAAGCTGTCCTCTGACCTCTACACATGGGCTGCGGCAAGTGTAAACACACACTCATACACACACAGAGCTGTGTTGTGTGACTTTTGCCTACGTATCAACCTTCATATTTATAAAACAAAACGTAAGATTCTTATACTTATCTTTGTCTCTGGGACCATGTGGCTCCAGGTGCTTGAACAACAGAAGCCTGCCTGAAATCAAGGGTAGGAGTGACTAGCAACAGAAGAAGAACATGGATGTTGGAGTTCCAAAAACCTGCTTGGGGCTCAGCTCTGCACTGGCAAGCTGGGTGCTCTCAGAAGTGACTGACTACTTGGTATTTCTGGGTGTGGTTATCTAAAGCTTGCTAGGATTAAATATGGAAATGTGGACACAGGGTTTGGTTCAGTAGTTGCTCAGCATGAGCTATCTTTTTTTAAAAAGGTCATATACTTCTGCAGAGGTTTAAGTAAGAAATGGTCCCCATAGTCTTGTGTACTTAAACTATTGGTCCCCACTAGTAGCTCCCTAACTTTAGCTGCCAGCTTGACACAGTCCAGAATGATCTGAGAAATTAGGAGATTGCCCAGATCAGAATGACCTGTGGCAATATCTGTGATGAATTATTGTGATTGGTGACTAAAGAGGAAGGACCTAGCCACTATGGCAGGGCCATTCTTAGGCAGGTGATCCTGGCATGCATAAGAATTCTAGCTGAACATGACCCTGACAGGAAGCTAACAAACAACATTTCTCCATGGCTTTCCTTCAATGATAGGATACGGGTACATTATTGAACCTATTTTTAAACCAAAAAAGCAATTAATAGTCTTAAATATTTTACATTGATATTGATTTTTGCTTATTGTCATAAATTTAAGATTATTTTTGTTAGAACATATTGTATATACATTTCTACTCTCATTCAAGGTATTGTACCTATACAGCTCACTTAACAATGAAACACAAATTTCTAGTCCATGTTAGTAATTAAGTAATCTATTATAATCAAATTTGTAGTCACAATAGGTTATGTTTTCAAGGCCAAACAGAGTTATATTTTAGATAGATAAATCACCTTCAAACACTTCAGAGATCTACAGAAGATAACATTTAAAATACTTTAATAACATGGGTTCTTTTTTCGTGACAGTGAGACATGTCTGCTCCTAGCAGTACCAATCTACTTCTGATAAGATGATGGGCACTAAAGAAACTCTACATGGAGTTTACTTTCTTTGTGACAAAAATAAGCCACTGGGCAAGAAAGTGCTCTTGCCTCAACTACTGTCAGTATGCTGCCCTAATTGGACAAGCAGGACACAAAGGAAAGAGACTGCCAAACTTTGCCAAGACAGGGTAGGACAGCAGCTCAATGTGTGTGAACTGCTAAGCTGAGATTTAGAATCTCTCAGCCCTACCATACTTCCTCCTTCTCTGACTCTCATAGACAGGGAAGAGATTTCTCTATACTTTTTGCTGTCTAAGAAAACTTCATTTAAAAATTCAATTGTTACTCAACTCCCTGTGTTTAGTTACTTTTCTTGGGTCTGAGACCAAATACTTGACAGAAGGAAACTCAAGGGAGAAAAGGCTTATTTTATTTTGGCTCAAGGTTCAGAGGGTTCAGTCCATCATAGTGATGAAGACATGGTGTACTTCATGGCATCAGGAATACATAGCTGGGCCACGTCACAATTTAATAACATAAAGGAAGGGTAAAGTATGGGACTTGAAGTTGGGCTGTACTAGAACTCTCAAAGTTCTACCTCAAGTGATCTGTGTTCAGTAGATTGCTTTCATATCTAGATGGTACCATACTCTCCCCAAAATAGCACCATCAGCTGGGTACCAATTTTTCAAACATATGAGCTTAGGAGAGACATTTAACATTCTAACTGCAGCCAACCACATGTTTTTAATTGTTTCATCAAATATCAAGGAACATTCTCCAATGAGGAAGATAAAAAACTAAACATCAAACTTGCGATCTGTGCCTCCAAGGGCTGCCCCCAAGAAATAATGTGGGAGACTTATTTGTATACTCCAAGATACACCGTTCACAGACCAATCCTTCCTCTCGTGCTCTCATAGCCTGTCACCATCTTCTTTCAACATCCTCAAGCCTCCTCTTTCTCCTGTAGTGCAACATGCTGTCGAAACATCAGTCATCCACCCTCTCATAGAGTCTGCAATTTCATGCATAACTCCTGTGTTTCTGAAAATTAATAAATGCATATGACTTTTGTTCTCATTTTGACTAGTTGATTACAATGAAACTTTAGAGGGAAAAGGACAGGCACTCCATCTGCAAAGAATTTGACACATGCAGACAGTCAACTGATGAATATTTGTCATATGGATCTAATTAATGACGCATTTCATCTCCAAGTACAATGACCAACCATGGGAGTGGCTTGGTAATGGTTGGGCTACCAGGGAAACTTCAGCAGAGTACTATATGGCATAGATGGGTAAAGAGAAGAAAACCCAACAACCACAGATCACAGAAAGGAAGGCGGATGCTAGCATTGACAAAGTGATGCAGATTGGGAATTGAGTATCATGGATGATACATTTGACAAACCAAGGTGACACAGCAGGATTGGGCTTAAAGAAAAAGAAACTGAGGTCATAGTGAGCAATACGGTGAGGATAATCGAGATGTTCCTTGAGGACAAGAAAAGAGTTCTTGGTAAGTAATCAGTTGTTATAATTTTGAACCTGACCATTTTTTATGATATTGATAACAGGATACCTGCCATCTCAGAATCATTATGGAAATTAACATCATCTCAAATTCTATCAACATCATCAGAATAAAAGTTTATCCTGTCTGATAATCTCTCATATACAAGAGACTATGCTTTTTTTGTTGAATTTAAGAAATTTTAGGTTCTTCTCAAAGCCTAAATATATTACAACTCATTGATTGTATCCTAAAAGTTGAAAATTATTTAAACATTTCCATAATTTTCTGTTAAAAATATTTGTCTTAAAGTAACATAAAACTTACACGAAGAAAAGGAGGATTGTCCCAAGATCATCCAGTGGAATATGATTATAATTTAGATATTTTTGTTACCATGTTCTGTCACAATTTTCTAACCCCAAACTGTACTACTCAAAATAAAAAAGAGGATTTTATTTGAAAATATACATATATAAGGTTTACTGTGGTTTATGGGAGAAAAGGTTCCAGTAAAATGGTAGTTGTCTATGATCAACTATAAAAAGTAAAATTTTAACAGTGCCTTAAAAATACTGGGAAAAAAACAATAATCCCACATGACTTACAGAGATTTTATTTTAAATGTCATGAATAATTTATTGAGCTATTAAATGAAGTCATTCACAAGTTAATGGTTGAGAATAAAGTTATTAAGCAGCAGGGAACTTGCCCATTCCATACTTACTGTGCAAAATTTTAAAGAAAACATTTATTTATTCTCAAAATTTTCTACAGAATATCTTAAAAGTTAGAGAGAGCAATGGAGGGGGCTGGCCTAGCTCTTCTACCAATGTCGATGAACCAACTGCATGGGAAGGCCTTTTTCTGCTTGTCTTTTCTGCTCTCAGTCAATGAAGAAGCACATTTCACAGATGCTTAATAACATGTTTCCCCCAAGGTTCTGAGTAATGAGATTGTCTGGGCAAAGAAAATAGAATATCATGCTCTATCGAGAATTAACCAAGTATCCCAAACCATTGCTAATCCCACAGCTTCTGACTCCCACAGGAAGCAAGAACTCAGCAGAAGACAAGACATCTATAATCAATCATGCCTCCTCCTATCCGCAGAGACAGTCTAGGCACAAAGGTTTCAAATCACTAGGAAAGAGACCACGTGACGGCTACACTCATGTGACTGCAGCGTTACTAACTATAACTCATGTCAGCATCTTCAGCCTTAGGGAAGCAACTGCCTCCAGGACAGCGCTGGCCAAGATGCCTCCTCCCAAGCTCTTCTCTCAACCTTTCTCAGGGGAAAGAAGCTGCCTCACTCCCTGGACTCTGTTCCAGGTTCTCCTGAAGCTCCTGGGGATCTGAAGATCCTCCAGAGGAGGCTAGCTTGGAAAAGAGTAATATGTGTGTATATATAGAAAATAATGCAAAACCACATAACACTCTACTGTTCACTAATACAACATATTCATATATGTGTGCATGCAGACAAAGACTTATATACTACCTATACATATATAAATACACCCACATCCAAATTACCTATACACAGTTGTACATAGATACACATATATATGTCCATATATAAGTGTATGTGTATGCACAGATATATGTGTGCAGGTAAATACATAGAAATATAAATAAATATTTATACTTGAATGTATTTATACATGTATTTCTACATTCATACACTAAGGATCTACAAAAATTGCCCCCATACACAGAGTTACATACATACACTAAGACATCCATAACTCATCCATCTCTGTACACGTGTTGTATGTGTTACATACATATACAAACAATACATGAACAGATACAAATAAAGCAAAGCTCCAATTATGATTACAAACCTCAAACGATAAATATTTGTGTTTTTTTAAAGTACAAATCTACATACTTTTCTCTCAGAGGGTATTTCCTTGTCTGGAGCAGAGAAAGAACCAACATGGGAACTGTATGTATGTGTGGCACAACATGGAAACCATATGTATGTATAGTATGACATGGAAACCGTATGTATGAATAGTATGACATGGAAACCGTATGTATGTATAGTATGACATGGAAACCGTATGTATGTATAGTATGACATGGAAACTGTATGTATGTATAGTATGACATGGAAACCGTATGTATGAATAGTATGACATGGAAACCATATGTATGTATAGTATGACATGGAAACCGTATGTATGTATAGTATGACATGGAAACCGTATGTATGTATAGTATGACATGGAAACCGTATGTATGAATAGTATGACATGGAAACCGTATGTATGTATAGTATGACATGGAAAACGTATGTATGAATAGTATGACATGGAAATCGTATGTATGTATTGTATGACATGGAAACCGTATGTATGAATAGTATGACATGGAAACCATATCTATGTATAGTATGACATGGAAACCATATGTATGTATAGTATGACATGGAAACCGTATGTGTGTATAGTATGACATGGAAACCGTATGTATGTATTGTATGACATGGAAACCGTATGTGTGTATAGTATGACATGGAAACCGTATGTATGTATAGTATGACATGGAAACCGTATGTATGTATAGTATGACATGGAAACCGTATGTGTGTATAGTATGACATGGAAACCGTATGTATGTATAGTATGACATGGAAACCGTATGTATGTATAGTATGACATGGAAACCGTATGTATGTATAGTATGACATGGAAACCGTATGTATGAATAGTATGACATGGAAACCGTATGTATGTATAGTATGACATGGAAACCGTATGTATGTATAGTATGACATGGAAACCGTATGTATGTATAGTATGACATGGAAACCGTATGTATGTATAGTATGACATGGAAACCGTATGTGTGTATAGTATGACATGGAAACCGTATGTGTGTATAGTATGACATGGAAACCGTATGTATGTATAGTATGACATGGAAACCGTATGTATGTATAGTATGACATGGAAACCGTATGTATGTATAGTATGACATGGAAACCGTATGTATGCTGGCATAAAAAGAAATGGGCCTAATGATTGCCCAGCTGGAGAGATGGTTCAGTGGTTAAGAGAACCTGCAGAGAACCTGGGTTCAGCTTCAAGCACCCACGCCATTGCTCACAACAATCTGTAATTCCAATTCCAGTGGATCCAATGCCCTCTTCTGGTCTCTATGGATATCAGACAAGTACCCACATAAGTAAAAATATATAATCCAATAAATGTTTCAAAGAAGAAAAAGACTGATGGGCTTTGAATAATTCAAATAAGAAATCATAATTCTTCAACACAAACTTTGCAACATGAAGTTATAATGTAATATACATTTGTGTCAAAGGAAGACACACAATGCACATATTAAGGTATATATGAACTCAAGTCTCTCTCAGTTCTCCCAAATGTTAGGGACACTTGACTGAGATGGAAATATATCCTTTCAACCTCAAGTTCCCTTCCCAAACTCCAATAAATGCACCAGAAAAAAGAAAAACTAAGCGTGCAAACTCCTCAGCACTCTGAAAGCCTCTGAACTTTGCTCTGTCTGATATTGAAATATAGACAATACCCTCTGAAACAGCATATAGCATTAAAGTCTACAGGAGAATTTCTAATGAAAGTTTCTCCCATTTCTTACCATCTGGAAAACGAGGATCAGAGACAAATGACATTCAGGAGCAGGTGACATGAGATCTGTAGGGTGAAGGAGGTTTTATAATCCCAGTTTCAAACCCCACATTCAGATAAATCTTACATTTTGGAAAGGGTACTAGGCAAATATAGGTATTTGCCAATGCAACCCCTTTCTTTAGATCAGTGAAACATTATCTCTTTACTTTTGAAACTCAGATCTGATTGTACTTCAAAGTTTTCCTCCAGGAGACCTCTCACTTGAAAGAAAAATCAAACTGTTCGGGCACAAGAAAAAGAGATTTTCAGAGGAGATTTGAAAAGCGCCACGAGGCAAAAAAGCGCAGTTCTAAGGTGAGAAATAACTAGAGGGCAGTCACTTCTGACTCCGCGGCTGACACCATCTATGATTGCCAATTTCAGAAGGCGCCCGCAACCGTCTCTAACCTGCAATGCAGCGATCGCTCCCTCGTCCGGCTACGAAGTCAACCGCGGGCACAAGAGGGGCAACAGGGAAAGAGAAGGTCTCTGTTGTGGCTCAGAGTGGGAATGCAGGCAGGATCCTAGGAAGCAGGGAAGGAAAACCACAGAGGATGAGAAGCTCTAGAATATGTTAGCTTAAGAGTCCTACAGGACCCCATCTCTCTTTTCTTCCATGCTTGGCAGACAGGTATTTGGAGCAGAGATGGGCATCCGCTGCCCAGATGTAATGAAATGCAATTAAGAATTTCTCTTTCTCTGCCAATTATAAGAGCAATCTTCAGAAGAAACTACCTCACTTACAAGGCTCCTACTCTGTCTTAGACAACCACTTTAACTAATGGTTTCTAAATGACTTGAGTGGAAAATTAAGAACACAAACCCTTCACTTAAGGATGCATTAGGAACAAAGTGTTTTCGCGGCAGAACTTTCATTAAGGAAGCCATACACACATGCACTTAAAAATGTGCATCAATTTCTTCAGAATATTGTGAAGAAGTAAAGGTTTCGGTTTGAGCTATGACATCTGGAGCCCAGGATACACCTAGATGCTTAAAGAATCAATGTATGGTTTGTAAAATCACGTTATCTAACATTGAGGTGCAAGGCGGCTACCCTGCAGCCCCCATGCCAGAGCCAAATATCCGTTTTCAAACTGTTTGAATGTTTTTTGTGGAGAAGAATCACTTTTTCTGTCATTGTAACTACACTGAAAATGGAAATTGGCAACTAGAAGATAATGCATAAAACATAAAAGTCTTCAAAACTGGGGCTTCTTAGACTTTACTACACACTTGAATTATCAGAATCTTGGAAGAAAGGCCCCTCTGACTCAATAGGTCTGTCAAGGAGCCTACGTGTCTTCTGCTCATTGTCCTAGATGATGCTTTCCAGAGAGAGGACCCAGAAAGCTCTTCACGTTCCCTCTGTGACATCGCACCCAAAGAACAACGGCCGGAAGCATGCCAGAGAGCCACAGTGCCAGGCTATCTTTGGTGAAATTACACATTCATTACTTGGGAACACAGTCAGTGGGACAGGACAGCCTTGACAGTCATAAGTACAGTTTGGACCATCACCAATTTACGACAGACACGAGCCATTTGCAAAGCTCCCCTCATTTTCTGCTGCCACCACTCCAATTGACTTCCTGAACACTGTTGCGCCTCAGGAGAATTAGAAGCTGCTATGAAAAGTTCAAACCCTTGGTGGTTACCCCTCACCTTTGGGCAGGCCTATAGAGCCACCCTCAGAGGAAGTTCATTGTTGTCAATGTGCCGGTGTTTGAACTAGGGAGCACATGTCTATGTGGCTGGCTATTCATGGTACTTCGTAGAGAGTTCAGTGATGCCGCCATTTCTACAGTCACAGAACAAACACCAGCTGCCTTCGAGGACTAAAAGGCACAGGAATCTTACTAGTACTAACTCCCACTTATGGAACATGGCCACTTTGAGGCCCCTTCTGAAATGACCACCTCCAAATGCATTTATCCACATAGCTTCAAAGGCAACCCATGCTCAAATACCCTCCAAAATTGCTAAGACTGCCTCTTGTCATTTCTGTGGGAAAATATACAATTTTAATTCCGCTCATTTATCAGCAGCTCTTTTGAATACTTGTTACTTGAATTTGTGAAATTCTGTGGCATTGAATTGACAGCTGTTAAGTTCTCAAGAAAGTAAGCTGTTGACTATAGAACTTTTGTCCAACGTTAGAATGCCAGTGTCCGGTGCATAGTAAGTATGCTTTTGTAGTACTTTTGTGTTTAATCACCTTTGCGGCAAGCAAGGTGACTCGGAACAAAGGTGCTATCACAGCCGGACAGCCTGAAGATCTCTGAAACTCACATGGTGAAACACCTGCAAGTTACCCTCTGGACTCTATACATGGGCTGTGGCATGTACACACACACACACACACACACACACACACACACCCCTGATTGGCAAATAAATCTGGAGTCACAATTGTGTTATCTTAGGACATGACTACAGCATTGGCCCCATCATGAGAAAGAATGCCTCCACTCAGTGAATTAATCAGAAATTCTTGCTTAGGTCCGTCATTAATTTTATGTTCGAGGTTCAGGTGTGGAGAAATTAAACCAACATCTTCCAGATCCTTCATTTCAATAGACTTTTGCTTCAAAAAAAGGGTTCAAAAACTCCTTCAAGTTGTACATATACATACTATGATGCCACAGGCTTTAAAGCTGATGTAGTGTGTTGCCTTTCTCCTTTTAAATCTTTTTATCTCATTGTATTTAAATTTAAAATAAGACAGGCAGACCATAGATTATCATTGGGACAATGAAGATTAAAGAACAAATCTGCCCTCATTTATGACCAACACTAAAATGTAAAAATAAAGTGTTCTGGTGTGACAAGCTGAGAGTCCCAGAAGTTCCCTGAAACCTGGCCTGATCACATTCAGGTAGTCGAAGCCATATTCAATACGAATAGTATAAACAGAAAGGGAAAGGAAACAGAATCCAGAACGGCTATTTTAAAGAGAATGAAGCAAGTTCAGATGCAGGAGGCCAGACAGATTTCAGTCAGGCAGAGTTTTCATTGGCATCCAACACTAACCAAAATGGCTAACTCGTCGATTTCAAAGGCCAGCTACCATGACAACATCAAAGCAGTCACCACTCCCATATCTCCACTTCAGAGGTGGACTCTGGTCCCCACCAGCCACACCATGCTCCCTACTCAAGCAATCACAACATAACTGAGAACCGGTGCAGCCCCTCGATGGGAGGGTAACCCTGAAACTTCTACCCTGTTTCCAGCGCTCTCAGCTTCTTCCCCTGGGGCCCATCTGAACAGATTCCCATGCTCCTTCCCTCCTTCCAGAGCTTCTAGAAAGATCACAGGTGCTGACCCACACTTCTCAATGAATCTAGGTAGCTCTCTCAAAGGAGGCCAGGCATATCCCAGACCTTTTGACTCCACAATAAATCCATCTTCTGAGAGGACAGGTGTTCCCCAAGGTCGGGAATTATGCAAGGAGGGAAACAAGTATTTTTGTTTTGTTTTTTGTTTTGTTTTCCAGTCTGACCCCTTGTCCCTAAAGAAATAAAAAGGCCACTCCGCGGAAACACTTTGTGAAACCTCCACTCAGAAAAGGATTTCTTTTCTTTGTATTTTCATTTTGCTTTTGCTGTGACTGTGTGCCCATATATGTGATTGGTTATGAAATGAAATTGAGAGGGAAGTAATGGAGCAACCGCCTGAGACTTGAACCAGTCCAGGCATGTGATTAGAACATGGAGAAACAGATGTTTTAATTTTGTGGGGAAATTGACCCGCTGAGGTATTTTATATTAAATTACATAGTTAGGGTAGTTAAAAGTTAGATGTTGAAGAGTTGGGTCTTTCTTTTTCTGCTCCTTTTCCACTGTCTGAAATGGTCTGGGAAGGTAAGATGGCCAGGAACAAATAAAAGACCACACAAGCAGGCAGGGAAAGTGGGAGGGAGCCACTGTGTGGTACCTTTCTCACTTCGGAAGGGAAGGAGCTGGCCCACAGGTGAATTTCACTCAACACCCAACACCACTGGGCATGGTGGAGAGCATGGCAGTGTGTTGCCTTTGCAGGGCTAGCTCATTTACAGTCTGGAGCTAAGTAAAGGAAGGCAATAGGCATTGCTGGGCCTTATGTAGAGAGGAATGCCATAAGTCAGGCATCAGGAAAGCATACATCTGTTGGCTGCCAGATAGAATCTCTTTATTATTTTTATTTTTTATTAAATTAGAATCTCTTTCAACATCAAAAGAAAGAGGGAAGTCAGAGAAAGTAATTTCTCTACACAGGAAATATTTAGCAGTAGTTGGAGGCACACTGAGAAAAGTTCCCATACACCATCTTAATGAAGAACTTTTTTTTTTTTTGGTTTTTTTTTTTTGAGACAGGGTTTCTCTGTGGTTTTGGAGCCTGTCCTGGAACTAGCTCTTGTAGACCAGCCTGGTCTCGAACTCACAGAGATACGCCTGCCTCTGCCTCCCGAGTGCTGGGATTAAAGGTGTGTGCCACCACCGCCCGGCTTTTAATGAAGAACTTTTAACCAACTCTTAGGTGTGCTTCTTGCATAACCTCTGCTGTGTGTTCACTTGATCTTGTTTATAGGTGTTTAGTAAGTGTCCTCTGGGAAAATCAAGGCAGGAATGGAGGCCTGGACCTAAGAATTCTTCATTCATTTTCTCTCTCCAACAGTCATTGGAGCTCAAGTCTCATTATGTGGCTCTGGTCTCGTTACTGTTGCTATGATAACACCCTTGGGCACAAGCAGCTTAGAGGGTTCCTGGCTTACAATTCCAGGTCACCATCGAAGGGGTGTAGATGCTGCCTGCTTGCTCTCTCAGGCTCAACTAACCTTCTTCACCCTTAAGCAATTTGGGACCATGCCCATGGCATGGTGCATCCCCCATGCAGGGTCTTGCTACACCAGTTAACAGTCAGGACCATCCCACACAAGACAAGCCTCTCTAGACACCTTCTCATTCCAGGGTGCCGCGCGTTGAAACTTATTATATGAACTGCCACATCACTCTGTCTTCACCTCTATCTATCTATGCAGTTTACTTACTGGAGTTAGGTTCTCACCACCTCCTGCTCAGGATGGCTGCAGTAGCCTGCATTCCAGGGCATCCATCATGGCTGGTCACCAGACTGGTTTCACTTGCCTAGGGTGATCCCAGGCTGCGCTCCAGCTATGCCTGTCCTTTCCCTCCTGTTATAAATCCAGAGACCCAGCATTGCCATCATTTCAGGAACTCTGCCTAGAGACATAGATTAAGAACATTAATCAATTACTCAGTGTGTGCTATAGCTAGCCCTACTTACTATCCATCAAAGTGTCTTCCCTAAGATGATCATCTGGTGTTAGCCCCTTGCTTAAAATCTTTCCCAGGCTTGATACTATTGCTCTTGGGATAAAAGGAATAGGAATCTATATTTCTTGTTAGCGTATATTATTTGCCAACTGTGTTTTCTTACATTTACAATCCATTGTGAAGCCTCATATAACTAACTCTAGGTAGCCTGCCTGGTGTATTGTCTGTGATTCAGTTCACAAGTGTCTTTGTTACTATGCGTACATATATGTGTCTATCCACACATGTAGTAGATGGATATAACCTACGTTACATTTATTTAGTGCCTGTACTGTCTGGCAAAAGCTTTAGTATCTAGCAAACGTTCAACTAATAGTTGCCAAATTATTTTAATAGAGTTTTAGAAGGCAGGAATCTTCCTCTTCAGATGCCCCTGACATCACCTCCAGAGTGCCCATGTGGAGAGAGTTGACGAGAGAGGGGGCAGAATGGATTTTGAAGATCAACCCTGTGACACTTATATTAAAAATCTGTCGGCGAGAGGGAATGAGGAGCTTATTAGCTGCATTTTCTCCTCTGTGACTTTAAATGATATCCTTGTCGAGGAAGAGCATGCAGAGAATTCCTTAGACAAAATTATAAGGAAGATTCAACTATGAGCAAGAAGCCAATTTTGCTTTTAAATACTTGGCCGACTTTCGAGTTCACTTTGCTATGTTTATGTTAATCTTTTGCAGTAGTTTCAAAGCAGCATGAAGCGTGGGAAGCCACAAAGCTATGCTCTCAGTGGTAGGTTATGGTGAGCCTTGCATGCACATGAACATGCACACACATATGCAGAGAGATAAAGACAGACACAGAGAGAGACAGGGGAAGAGATGAGCGAAGGATGGAGGGAGAGATGGGAGAGAGGATGAGCAGCAGAGAGAGAAACAAAACGCCACTCTGAGTCAGGGCAGTGTCTATGTCTCAGTCTCGCCAGGGGCATTCTAACACAGCACATCCCAGTACTGGCATAGCTGAAAACTACACTCCGCGTGGCTTCACATCCTCCAGGAGCCCAACCAACTCTTAAGCACAATACAACATGTCACTCTCCTAGTCATCCCCATCCCTCATCCCTGCAGCCGTCGTGTGTCCTTACACCCTATGCTCCATCACCGCGTCCAAAGAGGCTTTCAACCTGTTTCTGCCCTTCCATCTATCTCCACAAAAGTAAGATATTAAGGTAAAGATAACAGGCAAAACAGGCAAGAAATATGTGAGGCTCACACTTCTCGTGAACACCGCCAATGGTTATCAGAACAAGACAAGAACAGTGACAGCTGTGACAAGAACAATAATAAGAAAAAGGGGTAATGGTGCAGAGTTGGTGACCAGGCACTGTTTTCCAGGTGCTTTTGTGTGCTTTACATGATTCTCCAGGGTTGTCTCGTGTGCTTTACACAATGATGTCTCTAGTGCTCACAATCCCACTGTGGAATACATCTTGTCATCATCCACATGTGTCAGAGGGCGAAACTCAAGTTCAAAGAGATGAAGTAGCATGGCCAATGTCAGCTGTGGTACAATGAAACTGAAGTTCAAAGCTGGACAGCCAGCTCAGAGAACATGCTCTCAGCCACTGTGGCAGATGAGGTGTCCTTGCAATGCTGTAGAAGCTACCTTCTGCCACATGCACCAGTGATATATGACATTAAACATCGGAAACCCCCATTTCTGTGTCCTAGATAAGCTACAAGCAAACGACATGTCTTTCACTACAAGCTCCACAGGGGCAGAGCCATATAACAATTGATCCCCAGAGCCAGGGAGGACCTGTCCCATACACGGAACTTCTTAAATACATTGAATGATTGTTCTCAGGTCAGCCTCAGAATTCACTGCATTCTTCACACTAGAGCAATAAACTGTCATGGCTGTGTTACTTATGGACATTGAAGTACCTTATAGAAAATGTTCATCATCTTTAAATATAGTTCCCCTCCCGAGCTTGTCCTCTGCGGACAAACCTTCAGAGGCTCCACTTGGTGACAGGCAACTGTCCCCTTGAGTCCAAAGTTAAATTCAGTGGTGCCTTTGACTTGCCTACTGTGTATCAGTGACTCCATGATTGGTTTAACTGACTTCTATTCAGAAAATAACACACAGTAGGCTTGGCTTAGTCAGTATCTAAAGGTTTTTGAGGTTCATATGAGAAGACAAAAATCATGGCTCAATGTTTTAAGGACTTGAAAGCCAGCAGTACAGCATGTTAGCAAGTTCAAGGTTCCTTGTATTTTGTGACTTAAACGTGGCTTACTAAACAAAGAGGTGGGCAGCAAAACTGTTGTAAGCCTTGAGTCAAGCTGACTGTGGTGGCTTCACCGCGTCCCTCAGGCCAGTGCAGCAGGGGAGTGAACTATAAGGCAGTGGCGTCCTGGATGTTTTCATACTTGCTGGCTCTTAAGTGGGCTCCATGTGGATTCATTTTAAAAGGCCATTCTTTGAGGAAGATGTCAGGGATTTATTTAAATGTCCTTTCCATACATTCTATACTGCTTTAAATTTATAGAGGTTTCAGAAGTAGGAGATGGTGCGCTTAACACTTGACAGAGGAAATGCAAGACAGTGGCTTTCAGTGTGACATTTGATCATTGCATGAAGACAAGGATCAGCTATCAAACATTAATGATGGGCCACAGGGGATGCACGTTTCGGGAAACGAGGAGCCCTGTCTCCAGGGAGTTGTCAGGCTGCAGCCCCTATTACTAAGGATCACGCTTGTGGACCCCACAGTCAGCTCCAGGCTTAGGATGGCTATCCGGCTACTACAAAGGCTTATGGTAACTAAAGTGCAGTCATGGTCAGCAAGGAGGCTGGAGCTGAGAGGGGTTAATCAGCTTCCCTGACACCGCATAGTATGGAGCTGGGATTTGAAGCCTTACGTTTTGCCTCAAAGCCCAGGTTTCAGTCATCATCCCACACTGCCTCTGGTAAGAGATCTCAGCTGCTACACGCGGATCATACCGAATCAGATCTACTGTACCAGAGGGGCTGCAAATAGGGAACAAACAAGGGTTTAATAATCTTAGGGCAAAAACCTAGCCTGCCCGCTGTGATGACTCTATGGTATTCAGATTGTGTAAGCGCCCCAGTTAGGATGGCTAGTTTGGTTTTTTGTTTGTTTGTTTGTTTGTTTGTTTTTTTGGTTTTTTGAGACAGGGTTTCTCTGTGGTTTTGGAGCCTGTCCTGGAACTAGCTCTTGTAGACCAGGCTGGTCTCGAACTCACAGAGATCCGCCAGCCTCTGCCTCCCGAGTGATGGGATTAAAGGCGTGCGCTACCACCGCCCGGCTGTAGGATGGCTAGTTTTAATTGTCAACTTGATCCAAGCTGGTATCAACTGGGAAGAGTCTCTGTGAGGAACCCTGTGGGTTGTATCAGTCTGTGGACACACCATGAGGGGTTTCCCTCACAAGGAAAGAGAGAAATCCTGCCCTGGGTTTAGGTCTCTGAAGTGTAAGAGTGAAAAGCCAGAACACTGCGGCTACCAGGCTTCCTTGCTTCTTCTGCTTTTGGCTGTGGATATGGCCAACTGCTTCCTGTCGCTGAAGCCTGGGACTTCTCTTCTATGGTGAACTGCAACCTGGTTGGAGCTAAAATGAACGGCTTCTCCCTGAGTTGTCTGTGTCAGGGTAGTTGGTCACAGATGGGAGGAAAACTAAGGTGCCACCACTGGAGTTTAAGAACATGAACAGCAATCAAAAGTGATTTGGGTGCTGAGCAGGCGGAAGGCTCGGTGAGTAAGAACACTTACCACCTGAGCATGAGGAGCTGAATTCAAATCTCCACACCTAGGGAAAAAGCCAGGCACAAGCCTGTAACCCCACCCACTGTGGGGAGCAGAGACAGAGGCTTCACTGGGGCTTGCTGACCACAAGCCTGATCCAAGTGCGGTGAGGGATCTTGTCTCAAGGAAATAAGACAAAAAAAAAAAATAGAGCAGGACACTCACCATCCGCCAATAGACCCTGCATGTGTGCCCGCCCACCCCCATGCGTGTTTACATACACCACATACACACACTCACATAAAAATTATTTTAAAATGCTGCTGTTTTGATAATGTGGCATGGGAGTTGATTGCAAAACAAAATAGTACAATATATTACAGTACAATAAAATAAATTAGAAGGACAAACAGCCATCTCAGGAACTGATCTGAACTCGGAAATAAACAGCCTTGTCTCTGTCTCCCACTGAACTTCCCACAGACTACCATTAGCAGAGCCTCGTGAATTTCTTTATCATTCTTGGCATGTGGCATTAATCTCCTTCTAGTAATTAATTACCATTATATTACTTTCAAAGTCATATAATTTTCTCTGGGGAGAGCTCTACAGCACACTTAGGAAACGGACGGTTATTTATGGAGCTGGAAGGTCTGACTTTTCCTTCACGGTGATTAAAGCCTCCTTCCTGCAAACACGGTTGTGAGCACAGGTTCCAAACATATTTTTTGAGTGTATAATTGGAAGGCTGACACTTACCTGAGTGCTAGTTTAGGAAGGAGGCAGATTTTTTTAATTAAGTCAAGCCTGAGATTCATCATCACCAGCTTAGCATAAAACATTATAACTCGAGGAAAGACGAAAGCGGCCAAGCTGGTCTTTCTCTTGGTGCTACACCTTGCTTGGCTATGTGTCTTTATGTAAGAGGACTAATCAATCTTCAATGCAGAAAGAGTCCACATTTTTAAGATCGAGAAATGTATTTATCTTAAGACCGTGTGCATATATTGTCTTTCTCTCCCTCCCTCCGTCCTTCTCTCCTCTGTATTAGAGTATCAACTAAACACCGGACATTAAAAACATCACACTCATCTCTATTGAAATGAAGCTTCCCTTCGTATGACATCCTGTACACACGGTGAAGATTGTGGACAGTGTAGTTAGTCTTCAGTGGACCCAATTAGTTTTCACCCCAGCTGTGATGTTTGCGTGTTGTGTGCCCATGGACAGCCTTAGCTCTGACCACAAGGGGTCAGGGATAAAAATATCCGACATAGATAAGACTCTGAGAAGAAAGCTCATGGCCTGATAAGAATACATGTAACAAAGACCCTTCCATCTGCCTCAGATCTCGGTCTTGCAGCGGCCTGGCCACCAACTTGAGGGAACGGCAGCTGTTGGTGGCCATGCTAGAACACTTGACTGCTCTTGGAGTCACTTATGGCCTCCTGGTTCACAGCTTGCTGTCCCCCATACTCATGAATGACCTTGATCCCCAGTTAGCAAGCATCGGTTGCATGCATGTAGAAACATTTCCTATTCATTGGCTAAAGAATGGGGGAATTTGACCTTACGCATATCCCTGAGCTCCTATCTGCACTGATGCGAGCCTTCCTTGACGTAATTCTTGGTTGAAGCAGAAGCTGTTCTTTCATCTGCAGTGGTGATAAGGTCATTCCTTGTTGCTAGAAATGATGAGAAGACATGAAATTGAGCAGCAACTTATCCACCCTTGTCGTTCTTGAGGGGAGAAAGTCCTGGGATACTGCCTCTCTTTTCACGCACGGTTACATAAGCCATTTTCATGGAAATATAGCATGGATTTTGACCATCCCTACTGATGCCTGCTCCACTACCCTTTCCCTCCGCCCCAACTGTAAATATGCAATAAATTTGCGGTTTGGAAAATGCCAGGGGTCACAGTAAGAGTGAGAACGTTCTTTCACAGGGACTGATTTAGTGGCTTGTCTCAAGCTGCTGTGGCAAACTAACTTGGGGAAAGCCAAGCAGTGTATGTAGTGACTCGCGTTTGAAGGTCCAGTCCTTCGTGGTAGCAGAGGCATGACAGCAAGAACCTGAGGCAGCTGTTCGCATTGCATCTGCAGTCAGGAAGCAGAGAGTGACAAAAGCTGGCATCCCGATCACCTCCTCTTTTTCAATCTGTCGAGATTCCCAGCCTACACAGTTAAGGTGGGTCTTCCTACCCCAGAAAACCTAATCTAGATCTTCCCCTCCCAGCCATGGCCAAAGGCTTGGTGATTTGATATCCTGTCAAGATGAAAATAAGAGTTAATCAGGTGCCTAGAAAGACAGCCCATCTCCACAGAATGCCCTCACTGCCCGCCACTCCCTGTTAGCCCAGGAACACAAGGGATGAACAAGAGCATTGTCAGTAGCAGCAAAGGAAACACACGGTTTCTCTCCTCTTTCCCAAATCAGCTTACAAGGAGGCTTGTACCAGGTGAAGCAAGGACGCAGTCGCTGTAACTGGACTGGGGTAAATGCTGAAAAGAACTACAACTGATAGTCACCCTCACATGTTCAGAAGCATACTATGAAAGCTAAGAAGTCAGAATGAAAACTCAGCCATGTTTATAACACAAGGCTCGGTCGTCACCAACGAACTTGATAAGAAAGGACAAAGGACTTGCCAGCATCATACAAATGTGGTTCTCCAGCTCTTGGACTTTGTCCTCCTGATAAACCAGGAAGATAAGCTTATCTTACAGGATATCCATTTTACAGTAGGGCCAACACTAAGTCTGTAAGTATGGGTACTGTTGCCACGTCTTACAGGGATGCTAAGCAGGGGAGTGGATGCAATTCCTTTCTTTCTCAGTCCAGAGCTCATCCTTAGAGTTCCTCCATTATGCTGCCATCCAGGAGACTGTAGTTCAATAGATACACTTACATAATCCACAGTCAGAATCTAAGACCTAATTTCAGATTTAAGTGTGACTGGGAAGTCTGGTAGAGGTAGGGATGAAACAGTCACATCTCATGAAACTCAATCATATGTCGCTACAGGAATGAAGAGATTGTTGCCTTTGAAAGTCAGCAAAGTAGGCAGGAAGGAGAAACAGGAGCTTCTTTATTCAGGGAAACTGCTCCAGTTCTGAGAGCAGAAAGCAAACCTTTATGCATATTAACCACCGTCTCGTTGTGATTATAGTTAGAGCAAGTTCTCTTATGATGCCCCCTTACAGAGGTTTCCAAATCCGTAGCTATCCCTACATTTTATTTTTCAAGAATAGTAGGTCCCCAGGTGCAGAGATTTAGAACAACACCTGCCTGAGAAATGTACACCAAAGTTCAGCATCCCCAAGGAAGAGCAGAGGGAGATTTATTTGAAATTACATTTTCCTTGAGCATGGAGCCCTCATCAAGATAAACAAGATTGCAGTCCCAAATAATAAATGTAATCTAAAGAAATCAAGGTGCTTTTCTTTCCTATTTGAAGCCATACCTGAATTGGCTTCCATGTCTCTTTATGACAGTTATGTTAATGTGAGCAGAGACTGGGTGTAACTCACACAAAAGCCAGGCTTTCTTCATAATCGTGTAAGCACGGGGATTGCTTTTATTTTATTAGCAGAGGTGTATAAAGCACAATGTTGGCACAGGCTCTGCTGTATTTGGAAATAAAGCGACATGTAATAACCATGTTGCTGGAAAGGAAAATTGCCTCTGGGTATTGTTGTGCTTCTGGTCCAACTGGGATCGGGGTTTTTGCATTCATGTGCTTTCCTTGCTCTACTTCTGTTCCGAAGACCAAATGCACATAAAATGAAAATAACACATCTTATTCCAGAAATCATAAAGTACTGCCCAAATGTTTACTTTCTGTGAATCAGAATTGCTATGTGGTTTCAGAAGGACACATATACAGCAAGGAGACTCACACGTGAGAGAAAGTGGAAGAGACACGAAGAACCTATGCCAGTGGTTCTCAACCTTCCCAATGCTGTGATACTTTAATACAGTTCCTCGTGTTGTGCTGACCCCAACCATAAAAGCATTTACTTCATTGCTACTTCATACTATAATTTTGCTACTGTTATGAGTCATAATGCAAGTATCTGATATGCAGGATATCTGATATGTGATCTCCAAAAGGGTCATGAGCCATAGTCTGAGAAGCACTGGCTTAGGGGAAGGTCAGACTGAGCTTAGAGGAAGGTAAGACTGACAAAAGTTGAGGGGGTTGGTGGCAGAGCCATTAACATTATTTAAGGGTGGCGTGGGGATAAGTTTTAACCTTGGTCCAATAAAACAACAAAAACAGGTGTCTGCTAGCTCTCACCGATTCCACGTTATATAGATGGCATGGGATTAAAAAGCAGCATAGGAAACTCATAGACAACAAGGTAAAACCCTACGTAGACCCAGAGCACAGGCTGAAAAAAAAAGCTCACAAAAAAAAAAAGCTAAAGTGGAAATAAAAGAGTCTATTAAAAGAAGCATCCTGGGTGTAACAAAAAAATCGAATGTTTAACTCAAAGTTAACTTCGAGAAACACAACCCAAATGCAGTGGTAGAGAAAATGCAAAGCAGCTACTCCAAGAGCCAGACAGTCCAGCAGGCGGCAGCTGAGACTACAGTCTGAGCTGCTCTCACTAACAGCAGCCACACCAGGGAGGAACTCTCTTTATAGCCATTTCACAGCGCAGAGAAAAGGGTCTCAAAGAAAGTAAACAAGTCTCCAAATGCCACACAGTTCACTTAGTGGTAGATTTACAGACTTCGGCCCCAAGGGGAAAAAAGAAAGAAGAAACGAAAGTATAGCAGTCAGATTTAAATAAGAGACAGGCTGGCAATGTTGTCGTCAGCATCCATTCTCTGCTTGATTGGCGCTGTAATATTAGACAGGAAATTGTATACTGCTCCCAGAATGCAGATAATGAAGAATTTTAAAAGCACAGGGCAAAAGAAAATAAACCCATATAATAAAAATGTCAGGAAAATTAAGATTCCACACTTAAGTATAACACAAAGAGCTAAACTAATAGGAAAGACACTGCATTAAATGTGGAAAGGTTCAGACATGTCAATCCCACGAAATCTAGTGCATGAGCCAGTTCCAGACTTTTGGAGGTATCAGGGACCATGTGGGATTCACCAGCAACAACTGGAAGGCATACCTCTTTCTGACAGTTACAGTTGGTTTAGAAAAGTTCCAAAATTTAGTGTGTTTTGTTAAAGAAAAATCGAGAGCTAGAGAGAAGGCTCAACAGTTAAGAGCATAAACTGCTCTTACAAAAGAACCCCATTCAGTTCCCAGCATTCCTCTGATGGCTCACAAACACCTGTGACTCTAGGTCTGGGAGATCGAATGGCCTTTTTTGGCCTCCGTAACACTGCAGTTACATGATGATGATGGGGTATGTGTGTGTGTGTGTGTGTGTGTGTGTGTGTGTGTGTGCACGCACATGCGTGTGTGGACAAACACAAATGTATTGCATGCACATACACATTAAATAAATAATTTAAGAGAAAAAGTTCAATTGAATATAGAAGAAAAAAATTTTCTTGTTCTCAATATATCAAGCAATTTTACCAAGTAATAAGTCAAAAAATAAAACACTTGCATGTCTTTGAATCCAGAAAACACTTCTATAATGACAAGATAGAGACACATAGACTATACTGATACTGCTGGAAGCTAGGAAGTACATAGGAAAATTCCTAAGAGCTATTAGCAAGATTTAGACCTGAGGCAGAATTCTAAAGCCAGACATTTCTACCTGCTTATTTTCTATAGGAACCCTTGACACACAAACACAACATTTTTCAGTCAGAACCTTCCCTTTTCCGTTTATCCCCAAGACGGCACATTATCAATAATATCACAACATAAAACATAGGTAACTTTTAAAGTCTCACAGCCTTTACAAATTCAAACATTAAAAGTTCCGTCTCTTTAATAAAATCAAATTCTTTTAAGATCCAAATACTCTAAACTGGGCTCTTATAAAATAAACAGTGTGTTAAAATACCTTCTTCTTTCAAGAAGAACGAACCACGGTGGTCACAATCTGAACAAAGGGAAACCAAGCTGCAACAGGGCAGAGCCGCCCACCATGTGGCCTCCTCCAAAGGCTTTGGGCCACTTCTCTGGCTCCGCCCTCTGCAGCGCACACAGCTTGTCTTCTAGGTTCAGACGGACTCCACTCCACCTCTGCAGCTGTCCTTGAAGGTCGCCTCAGGGCACTGGCATCTCCAAAAGTCCCTTGTTTCAACTGGACTTCATAGCCACCAATAGCCTCTCCTGGGCTCTCTTCAGCCCTGCCAGATAGTACCAAGCCACAGCTGCCCTCCATGTCCCCTTCATGCCTTTAAAGTCAATTCCACTCGGATGACTCCTATACTACCAAGTTTGGCTGCCAGCATGAGGTACACCCTTGGCCATGTCTGGAACACAGCTTCTGTGTGTTGACCCTAGGGAACACTTCCCAGAAGATTCCATCTCATTGATGCCGGTCTCTTCTTCATCGCCATTAATTTATCAGCTGCAGCTGACTGGCATCAATTATCCCAGTGAAGCCTGGGTTTTACTTTACTGGTTCTGGTCTCTTGTTAATCACAGCTGATTCCTTAGCCCCAGCTAGCCAGAACCACAGGATCTTAACTCAAAATGTGCAGTGTCTGCAGAAGAGTCTTTAAATTACTCTCAAACGTCACTCTGGAGCTTCACGGGCCAGGCCTTCACCATCTGCATTTCAACGCTCTTCTCTTCCAGAATTGAAGTAATAAGGGCGGCGGGGCTGCGTCCCCAGCACCCCGGCCGCCTGCTCGGCTAGCTTATGCCCCGAAATAATTACACGGACACTGTATTCCTCCAAACACTGCCTGGCCCATTCTCTTCTAGGCTAATTCTCACATATTAATTTAGCCCACCTCTAATCATCTGTATGTAGCACCCCAAGGTGCGCTTACCGGGGAGATTCCAGCCTAGTCCATCCTGGGTCGGAGCTTCATCCCGGGAGCGGGGCATGGCGTCTCTCTCTGAGGCATCTGCTCCCGAGAGAGCTGTGGAGTCTCTGAGCTCACTTCCTGTTCCTCCCAGCATTTTGTTCTGTTTACTCCACCCACAGGGCCAAGCAGTTTCTTTATTGGCCAATGACCTTCCTCCATCATTTCCCCTTTTTCGGTTTAAACAAAAAAAAAAAAGGCTTTAACTTTAACATAGCAAAATTACATATAACAAAAACAGTTATCAAGTAAAAGTTACAATAATCTTTATCATAACTAAGGAAAACTATAACTATAACTAACTATTCTTAATTCCATCAAAGACTCCAGAAAGATACAATACTACCTAAGCAAACAGGAAAAAAATCAACTTTTAAAACTCTAGAAATGACAGAGACATCTCGCTGCCTGGACAGTCACCCAAAGTTCCTCTGTACCATTGGGGCATCCATCTTCAGCCTTCAGGCCCATGGTATCCAGCAGACATTTCCATAAAGCAGGAAAATTCAAAGTCAGTTCAGTCACTATCTGTTGTGTCCTGCAGAATGTCTCACAGACTCTTTCATGAATCAGGAACCCCGAAAGATCATCTCACCTTAGGCAAGTTCAGTAGTCCTCTCTGCGGGTTCTCTGTGTCCAGTTTATGCAATAGTCCAGGCAAGAGCAGTGTCTTGCCCAAATGGCTATCAAACTCCATAAGGTGCCTCTTTGATGCCCATCTTCCTCTTGAAGTAGATTGGTGCTGCCAGGAGCAGAGTGTCTCATTGTCATGAAATGTCCTCAGTTATTAAAACATTAAATGTCCTATTCTGTAATCTTTGAAAGACATGAAGAATGTCTATCTAAAATATATCTCTATATATCTAGAAAATCTAACTAACATGACTACAAGCTTTACTATTATCGATGATTATCCATTAACAACCTATATTTCTTAATTATACAGTACATATTTAAATGAACTACACAATCACAATACCTTAATCAAAATCAGAAACACTTAAACATATAACAAAATTGACCTTAAATCTCTATCAATAAAGCAAAATCTATACTAATGTAAATTATTCATACCTATATCATATCCCCCTTTAAATGTAAAAGAACATTTATAAACATTTTTTGGGAATATGGGCGCAGTTATTTCTCTCCAAACTGCTTCCTGCTGAATGGGGGCGTCGTTAATTTGGTCTTTTATGTTATAACCTGTGTGCTAGTTTCATCTCAGTTGGCAGTTGAGCGAAGCAATTTTTTGAAGGCGTTCACACCAACCCTTCAGGAGGGCGTGGTCCATCATACCAAATCAGAATAGAAGAAATGAACAGCGTCTCTGTGAAAACAAAATAAGAAACTCTTTTCCAAAGTATCATATCCTTAGATACAAATTCAAAATATCTATGTTGGATTAGTTCAGCAGCATTTATAAACAAATATCTTTTAGCAGCTGTTGCTCCTTCCTCAGCATTCAAATAATTCAAAGAGAGCATAATAGCATACAGTGTCAAAATTCTCTGTCTATTTTCCATCTTTGTACAGCTTTGTTTTAACCTCTATTTCGTTTATTTTTACTTTTAACTCTTTGCTTTTTGAGATAGGTTCTCTGTGTCTTTGACCTGAAGTAACTCTGTAGACCAGGCTGTCTTTGAACTCTCAGAGATCAGCCTGTCTCTGCCTCCCAGGCATTAGGGATTAAAGGTGTATGCTACTACACCTTGAACTCACAGAGATCTGTTTGCCTCTGCCTTCTAGGCACTGGGATTAAAGGCGTGTGCTACCACACCTTGAAGTCACAGAGGTCAATCTCCCTCTGCCTTCCAAGTGTTAGGATTAAAGGTCTGTACTACCACACACAACAACTCTCTTCCTTTTTTTTTTTTCTTTAAGAACTTCAACTTTTAGTCTGCATATATTTTTAACACACTTTAAACCATTCAGAAATTTTCTGTCTTTGAATCGCTCTTTACTGTATATCTCTCTGTTTTTCTGACCACATGAGTCTTTAATTTACCAAGCAATCTCAGTAGGATTAAAGGCGTGGCTTTGCCAGCTAGATCCAGTCCATTCCTTAGCTTTCCAGCCTCATGGCAGATATACAGGCTGTAGCCATGTTTACTGCAACAACTGTATGGCATTTCAAGGTCCCTGCCAGCAAGTGAGCTACAACAGACAACACTCAAGTCCTCTCAGTAGCCAGCCCTCCTGCCTCAAACAGTCAGAGTTTGCCCTGGCAGGACAGCCCAGAAAGCCAGCATTTTTAAACGGCGCAGCTTTTTTCCTGCTATGGCTGAAAACCGAAAAGCATGTGATCAGCTTTTCGTCAACACCGTTTAAGTGTTTCGTGGCAGGACCTCTTAATGAGCTGCAGGCTTTGCAGCTAAAGCTGAGTCAGGAAGCCTCTCTTAGATGAGGCGCTTGCTTGCCTCTAGCAGGCAAAGTAGAATCGAGAAATTGCTGCTACCAAGAAACCAGGCACAATGCTTTCATTTTGTTCTAGAATTATTTCCCAAGCTGTCTCAGGCTTTATGTGGAAGCAGTTGTCCACGTGGGCGCCATATGAAGTAATAAGGGCGGCGGGGCTGCGTCCCCAGCACCCAGCCGCCCCCACAGCTAGCTTTACCTGAAATAATTACACGGACACTGTATTCCTCCAAACACTGCCTGGCCCATTCTCTTCTAGGCTAATTCTCACATATTAATTTAGCCCACCTCTAATCATCTGTATGTAGCACCCCAAGGTGCGCTTACCGGGGAGATTCCAGCCTAGTCCATCCTGGGTCGGAGCTTCATCCCGGGAGCGGGGCATGGCGTCTCTCTCTGAGGCATCTGCTCCCGAGAGAGCTGTGGAGTCTCTGAGCTCACTTCCTGTTCCTCCCAGCATTTTGTTCTGTTTACTCCACCCACAGGGCCAAGCAGTTTCTTTATTGGCCAATGACCTTCCTCCATCACAGAATCCTATAGAACAGCTCACCAAACTTTAAATACTCAATGGATTTTCTAGTCCAACGTTCCAAAGTACTTCTGTACTGCTCCCCAAAACAACACAGTCAGGTCGGTCACAGCCATACCCCACAATCCCGGTACCAATTTCGGAAGTAGTTGGGGTTACTATTGCTATAAAGAGGAAAACATGACCAAGGTCTCTTGTGGATAAAGGGATTTTCACTCATAGTTCCAAATAACAGTTCATCACCAAAAGCAAGGAGAGCAGGAACTCAAGCAGGGCAGGAACCGGGAGGCAAAAGCTGATGCAGAGGCCATGGAGGGTGCTGCTTACTGGCTTGCTCCTCGTGGTTTGCTCAGCCTGCTTTCTTATAGAACCCAAGACCACCAGCCCAGGGATGGCACCACCCACCATGGGCTGGCCCACATCCATCATTTATTAAGAAAATGCGCTACAGCTGGGTCTTGAGTAAGCATTTTTTTCTACCCCTGATAACTCCAGTTTATTTCAGTCGACACAAAAGTAGCCAGGACATAGGGGTGGGAAGATTGCCCAGTGGTTAGGACTATTTGCTTTCTTGCAGAGAACCTGAGTACTATTCTAGCACCTACTTTAGGTAGTCCACAACTACTTACAATGCTAGTTCCAGGGAATCTGATATCCTCTTCTGGACTCCGTGAGCACCTTGACATTTGTATGCACAAACCTGCACATAAACACATGCATTCACATATAATTTACAATAAACAATTTTAAAAATATGTGTAGGCGTGTGTTTATATACATGCATTCTACACAACGTATAGACTTAGATACACAACCGAAAAGTACATCTGTAAAGATGAGCAAGAATACACATGTGAGTTTTATGACTGCGTCTTTATGGACATGCGATATGCATACAAATTTACATAACTGGGAAAATGTGTTAACTACACTAATTTTTGCAAGCCCTTGAGTGTTTATCGCCTATTCTTACCGTTCCACACATTGTTTCTCGTCAAAGCCCTTCCCATTATTCTCGTAATGTAAAAGGTGACCTGTCCTATAATTAAAGTTCGCCTCTCCCCTTCTCAAAACCTCCTCAAACTCACTGCTTGCTAATTCTTCTGGAGTAGGAAGAGGCAAATTGCAGTGTAAAAAGGGGTGACTTGTCAACCAGGAGCTATTGATGGAAAATGCATAGCATACCTCTATAATTGCCCCCTAACACACTCTTTGTTTTCAAAACCAAAATATGACAATTCTGTTTTTTTCATCTTAATTTCGTCCTTTAAGGAAAAAAGAGAAGCATGCTTTCTGCCAGATTCAAAAAGTTAATTGTGATGCTTTAATTGTGGGATTTGCTTTCTGCTAAAGTCCCCCTCTCTTTTGTGTTCTTCAAACTTAAAACAAGGTGATGTTGGTAGAAGCAACACTTAGATTCTCCTGGAGTCAGAACCCCAGGTGGCATAAATTTTAAAAACTAACAATCAATAGCAATTCAGCACTCATTATATTTATAAAAAAACTACAATGATTAGATTCAACATTTGCACATACTTTTCAAAACTGCTCTCATGCATAAAATTGTATTTTGAGCAATTTTAATTACACGTTTCATTCTCTTTAATCATACTCATCAAGGTGTTTTTCTCAGTTCCAGAATCACCTCTGGAACACAGTGACAATTCAGGGCTGCACTGAAAGGACACAGGTGAGGATATCTAATCCAAAGAAAGAGAATCCTCACGGGGCCTCATGAAGATCCGTGCTGTTCTTCCCACGTGTGGCGCGTGATGGCCAGGGTCCCAAGGGCTAAGCCAGGATGAAGATGAAAGTATACAAAAGAGAATGTAGGCCTGGGGTGAGGGCATGAGAGATGCGGTCTGTCCACATAGCTACATAGAGTAAGAGGAGGGTTTTGCTTGAGTCATCTGATTTGGTGGGGGGAAAAATGATGTTTAATATACAAGTTTGAATATGACTAAGTATGTTCAACAACAATCTATCAGTTCAGTGGGTAAAGTATAAAACAGCAAATGCTGTTTTAATGGAAATGGAATGGTTGTTAGAAAGACCTTCCCTTAAGGGATATTTATTTGAGAATCATCCTTTGATGGGGCAAAGCAAACTATTCTGAGCTGAAGGTACTCGACTACGACATCCTTCCAGTCAGTGGCTGATGCTATGATATGGACCAGAATTACCCAGAAGTTTCTTCCATACAAAGATGGATTGAGCCCATCTCCAGAATGCCAGATTCATTAAGCGATGGACAAAACCTTAACTATGCCCTCTTAGCACAGTGGGTAGACATAGTCAGTTCTTAAATACATAAACCATTGGGGGATATTCGATCACACTGGGAACCTCGAGTTTGCATTTGTGTTAAATAAAATTAACCTTGGGTGGTGAGGCTGAGTTAGCAACTGGTTGAAGGGAAGTAATCACAGAGCATGAGAGGGCATCTGGGAGCTAGAGAGGTGCACTGAAGTGGTAGGAAGGGATTAGGACACTCCCTTTGGAAGATGCCAGCCAGGAGAGAAGGTTAGCTAGGTGCTACTCACTCTGAGCTGGAAAGTTTTCACCCCAGCCTTCCATCTTGACTTTTATTCATAAATAGAACAGCAGAGATTTAGTTCAAGCTACTTTTTGTGGCAGCGGCAGAGGCAATATGCAGGGACAGAATTCCCACCAGGCTGCGGCCTGAGTGGCCAGGCCACGGCCAGAGAAGCAGGCCAGTAGCTGTGGAGTCGCAATTGCTGGCTGAAATAGCAGTAGGTTAAGCTCGGCCCCTGTGCCGAAGCTAAAGCAACGACGAACAAAGACTGCAGGTGAGTCCATTCATAAACACACGTCATCTTCCTGTGGCTGGAGGGCAGAATACCACCTACACTCAGTGAACTCAGGGTCGGCTTCAGCCTGCCCAAGCCGGGCTCTGAGACTGAGGAGGGGCATTCTACAAACTAAGTCTCTGGGGACACCTGTTGTCACTTTTCTTCTTTTAAATGTATATAAGGAAAGCTCAAGTTTAAAACACACACACACACACACACACACACACACACACACACACACACTATAAGCAGAACAAAGAAAAATTGAATTCCCCAGACTTATGCAGACAGTCAAGTAGCTCAGTTTCGCAAATGTTGCCAGTCCTCGGGATTATATCCGAGGTTCTTCTGGGGACTGAGACACTCTTACTAGAGGCTCACAAAGCTCTGGCATTCTTACAAAAGTTCGCACTTAATATTACTTATGCAAGCATCCCACTGAATGGGAACCTTCCCACAGGCAGTGACCCTCACTAACTCTTAAAGCTCAGTTATCACAAAGCACAGAACACTGCGGGCGCTCACGAGTTCCTAGTTATTCCCCATCCTTAGAGTAGGAGGTCTGGGGTAGTGGTGCTGATGTTCGTTTCTTCACTGTTTTCCCCACACTGAGTCCAAACTAAAATAACCACTTCATGACTGTGGGAGGAGGCTGACAGCCAGCTAAAAGCCGCTGTGGCTGCCCCAGAGGAAATCCCCTCCCAGCCAGTCGCGCACGTTCATTGGTAACTTCCCCTTGAGCCAATCGGAAGCCTGCTGCGAAGCCTGGAGAATGAAGCCTGGAGAATGATTACACCGTGACATCAGATGGCCAGAGCCTAGAAAGCAGAGACAACACAGTGTTCCAGAAGACGAGTCCTGGGAGGGGTTATAAAGGCTTGCCTAACACCTGCAATAAAGGAGTCTACCCTGCCACTTGCCTGACTCCGGAGTCTGCAATGTTGACTCTATGTGCCATTTTACCCCTACCCCCAGGGTGTGGTAGCAGGAGGCAAGCAACATGTGACTATTTGGCAAATGAAATAGAATTCTCTACTGAAAACATTGCCTTGACTTACTTCCTGGTCCCTTCTATCAGCTGGGTATAGTACTACAACTGTAACCCTAATACTTAGGAGGCTGAGGCAAGAGGATTCAAATTTTTAGGCTAGCCCGAGGTACACAGAAATATCCTACTGGAAATAAAACAAGAGGGAGGGAGGAAGAAATGGAGGAAGAGAGACGGAGGGAGGGAGGGTTGAAAGATGGGGGGAGAAGGAAAGGGAGGTCAGAAAGAAGACAACCAGATAGAAACAAAACATTCAAGCATTTTATTATGATTTATTATTTTTTAAAATTAATTTGCCTGGGAGAGAGTTTTAGCTTGTTTTTAATGATCTCGAATTATCCTGGATGTTTTATTCTCAAAATTAATGCAGAACTTGTTGCTATGATGTTGTTTTGTTCTGCCCACTGAGCGTGTTTCCTCCTAGATTGCAGACTTTTCTCCCGTAGATCACAACAGCCTGTGAAGTCCACATCTGTCCTGGAACGATTGCTAATTCACGGTGAGCCACCTTCAGCTTTGCCAGCAGATTCTAATGATCAGAGAGCCCAACTCAGGTCTGCCTCCAGAAGCGCTAAGGATGGAGATTCAGTGTGAACTAGCCATGGAAGGAAAGGCTTTTGCAGGCAGGGTAGAAGCCAAAGAGGCTGCCAAAGTCTTCGCCTTTTACTTACCAGAGGTGACAAATAAACCCAGAGTGAGCCGTGTCCATCATACTTTGAACAGCTTGGCTTCAAGTGCCCAGATCAACAGAACGATAATTATCAATCAGTGTGGAACACAACCCGGGGTCCTAGAAACAGATCATGGTTTGCAGAGTGGAGCTGACATGAGAAATTCGCAGGTGTAAGTTGACAGTGTGTAGAACAGCCTACACATCTTCCACTAAAGGCACGTCAGCGGTTCAGATACAAAGGCAGAGTTCAGAGGGTTCTCAGGAATGCTGAGCCTCCTACAGGACCGTGATGGGGCACGCCTTTAATCCCAGCACTTAGGAGGCAGAGGCAGGCCAATCTCTGTGAGTTCAAGGCCAGCCTGGTCTACAAAGCAAGTTCAAGGACAGCCAGGGCTACACAGAGAAATCCCATCTCTTAAAAAAAGAGTAAGGGAAACACGCATCCATTACTGAGAGAATGCCAACATGTTCGGCCTCTGTGGAAATCAGTATGATGGTTCCTCAGGAAGATGGGAATCAATTGTAAACAGAGGCTTTTTCCCTGCCTGGTTCTGTAGCTGCTTTGAAAACAATCACTCAGAGGCTTAATATTAATTACAAACCATTTGACCTATTTCTCAGAGTTATTTGTAACTAACCCTTATGACTTAAGTTAACCCATTTCTATTCATCTATATTTTATCACGTTTCATTGTTTGCTGCTCCAGCTGCTGGCTGGTGTCTCCTCTGACTCCACCTTTTTTTCCCCTGTATTTCTGCTTGGATTTCCCACCTGGCTCTCTCCTGCCTTGCTATAGGCCAACTCAGCTATTTTATTAACCAATGGCAATAAAACATTTTAACAGCATACAAACGAACTATCCCACAGCAGTCTACACAAGAGCCAGCTATTCTCCTCTTGGGCATTGTCTTAGCTTTTCTACTGCTGTGAAGAGAGGTAATGACCACGGCAATACTTACAAAGGAAAAGCTGTGAAGTTCTGCTGCTTGCTAGGCTGGAACATGACCCCCTCATTCAATTACATCTTCATCAACTTTCTGATTTTGATGGCTTCCTTCATTCCCTAAATTTGGCTGTCCTGAATCTTGATCTGTAGACGAGGCTGGCTTCATCCTCAGAGATCTGCCAGCCTCTGTGTCTGGGGTGCTGGGATTGAAAGTATGCACCATCACACCTAGCTCAGAGAATTTTTTTAATCCCTTTTCACCAGTTGGAAGCTTAGTTGGTAGGCTCTTGCCCTGAGGCCACCACTTTCTTTATTCCATTTCTTAATCTGTTTCTCTCTTTGAACACAGGATTTAGCTCTATTCCACTTCTTGGTGACCCCTTTCTCCTCAAATTGTACGTTTCATAACTTTCCATCTTCATTTTGCTCTTTTTCAATTATAAATCTTCATTAGAGTTAACACTAGTAACCACATGGCAGAGTCTACACAAGTTTGTTGTGAGATTTCCTCTGCCAAGGGAATTAATCTTTACCTTAGCTTCAGGCAAACTTTTCAGACAAGGGCAGAAAGCAGCCACATTCTTTACCAAAATATCACAAGACTGCTCTCTAGGTAACATACTAACATTCTTCCCCTTTGAAACCTCTTGACTTGGCCTGTCACAGTTCAAGTCACCCTCATTGTCTTCCATGTTCCTACTAGTATGGACTGTCTTACATTCTTCTAATAGTATAGCCCATTAAGTAGCACTTAGAACTTTCAACTGATTTTCTAACTGATAATTACAAAGTCTATATTTCTCTGAACAAATACATTGTTTGGCCTATCACAACAATACCCAAGTACCTGATACCATCTTCTGTCTTAGTTAGTGTAGCTGATTTTTTTTTTTAACTCTTTGGAGTTTTGATTTTTTTTACTCTTAGTTAGTGTAGCTGATTTTTTTTTAACCAGGCACCCAAATAAATACACAGAGATTTTTTCTTACTTGTGAATGCCTGGCCTTAGCTTGTTTATTTCTAACTTAAATTAACTAATTTTCTTTAACAAATTTTGCCTCTGGACTTTTTAGTTTTATTTATTATATATATCTTTCTTTTCTTCTTACTCTATGGCTGTCTGGTGGCTGGGTGACTGGCCTCTGGTAGCTTCCTCTCCTCATTTTCTCACTCCCCTTTTTTGCTAGATTGCTCCTTCTACTTATTCTCTCTCTGTCAGTCAGCCCTATTTCTATCTCTGGACTACCTATTGGTTATTCAGTTCTTTATGAGACCAATCCGCTATTTTAGACAGGCAAAACAACACA
This sequence comes from Microtus oregoni, assembly GCF_018167655.1. Classification (NCBI taxonomy): domain Eukaryota; kingdom Metazoa; phylum Chordata; class Mammalia; order Rodentia; family Cricetidae; genus Microtus; species Microtus oregoni. The sequence goes on from NW_024543978.1 coordinate 7,679,227, forward strand.
GCTTTACAGAGTTAAACAAATACAACATAAAAGAGTACAACATATCTTTGCATCATTAAACAAATATTCCAAACATAAATGAATGTACAACATCTTAAAATAATATTCACAACAAGTTATGGTTTCTATTGTTGAGAAGAGACTCCATGATCATGGCAACTCTTACAAAAGAAAAACATTTATTTAGGGTTGACTAATTTCAGAGATTTAGTTTATTTTCATCATGGTGGGAATTAAGGAAGTGTACAGGCAGACATAGTGCTGGAGAAGGAGTTGAGAGTTCTGTATCTTGATCCACAGGCAGCAGAAGCAAATGTGTGCCACACTGGGTATAGCTTGAGCACAGGAGACCTCCAAGTCCACTCCCATGGTGACACACTTTCTCCAGCAAGGCCACACCTCCTAAAAGTACAAGAGCTGGAAGAGATGGAGGACACTAAGGAAACAAGGCCCTCCAATCAATAGGATCAGTGCACATATGAACTCACAGAGGCTGAGGCAGCTTGCACAGGTCTGCCCCACATCCTCTCTGTAGGTATTAGGGATTTCAGGTTCGTGTTTGTATGTGATTCCTGGCTGTGCAAATGAGTGGGTCTCTATTCTTGTACCTTCTCATGTGTTCTTTTCCTTCTGTTTATGTTTGTCTTGTCCAACTCTGACTTGATAGCTTTTGTTTTATCTTATGATATTTATTTTTAATATTATCCACCAGAAATCTGTTTGTTTTCTAAGTAGGGACAGAAAGGGAATGGATTGGGAGGGGAGAGGTATTGTCTTTGAAATTTCCTGTTTCACAGAAAAGTCTGCTGGACACTATGGGCCTGTAGGTTGAAGATGGATACAGAAGAATGGTACAGAAGAACTTTGGGTGATTGTCCATGCAACAAGATGTCTCTGTCAATTCTAGAGTTTTGAAAGTTGCTTACAATGCACTTTCTGTTAACTTAGGTAATATTATTTTTCTGGTGTCTTTGATGGAGTTGAAGAATAGATATAATTATAGTTTTCCTTAGTTAAAAGATAAAGTAGATATAAATATTGTAACTGTAATTCTTGCTTGATACCTGTTTTGTTATATATAATTTTACTGTGTTAAAGTTAAAACCTTTTTTATTTAAACAGAAAAGGGGAAGTGATGTGGGATTCCCCTGTGCATGCTGTGAATACCATTGGTTAATAAAGAAACTGGCTTGGCCTGATAAGGCAGAACAAAGCTAGGCAGAGAAAAATAAACTGAATGCTGGGAGAAAGAAGGCAGAGTCAGGGAGAAGTGCATACCACCTACATTGGCAGTTTGCCAGTCACTTTGAACCCCTCTGTGAATGTGCTTTCTCTTCATTTCATGCTTAGTTCTGCATTTATATTCAGATGTATGATATCTATCTGTTTCTCTGCCTCTGCTTCTAAGTGGTAACTTCTCCACCTATGGAGAAAAAGCTGCCCCCACTTTGTTCTTAGTGCAGGGCAAGCCATCTTCAAGCATTAAAAATAATGTGTGCTTATTTTAATTTGATAGTGTTGCATTGACTCAGGTTTTCATGTGTGCACATGGAGACCAGAGTTCAACATCCAATGGTTTCCTCAATCCCTACATTCCCCTTCCTTGTGTTTTTTGAGATGTAGTCTATCACAAAACTGAAGCTCACCAATTATTCTAGACTAGCTAGCCAGCAAGCCCTCCAAATTCTCCTTTGTCTGCTACTCATAGTTAGGACACAGGGATGTGCCCACCACGTCTTCTGGTTTATTTTTATTGGATTTTTTATTACTTTTGATAATTTCATACATGTATGAAAACAAAGTATGGTCATACCCACTCACCATTTCCCTCCTCCAGCTCCTTCTACATGACCCAACACAGCTCCCTCCCAACTTTATGTCTTTCTTCTTCATTATTGATATACCCTGATAAATCTAAGTGCTGGAGATCAAACTCAAGTTCTCAGGGTTACACATTTCACCAAGCCATCTCTTCACGCCCTGCCCAGAAATGTTTCTTATTGTCTTCCATCCTGAATGAGCACAGATGATGATTAACCAGACCCTTCCTCTGGGATTTTAACATCTGTTCCTAAACACTCAAATGTACACATACCTTTTCCATAAACATTATGGAATTCTCAGAATCCTGGGATCCTATATGCTATTTCCCTAGCTGCATCTCTTTTTCCTTTTAGTTCTTAATGTGCAATCTATTTGCATTTCCATGGCACCCTTTGCATTTCCATGGCACCCTTTGTTGTAAGGAGGCCACTTGTTGGTTCTTGGCTGCCCAGCTAGCTTAGACCCAAAATAATCACACAGAAACTGTATTAATTAAATCACTGCTTGGCCTATTAGCTCTAGCTTCTTATTGGCTAACACTTACATGTTAGTTTAACCCATCTCCATTAATCTGTGCATCACCACAAGATCATGGCTACCAGCAAGGTTCCAGAACGTCTGTCTCCGGCGGTGGCTCCATGGCTTCTCTCTGATTCTGCCTTCTTCCACCCATCATTCAGTTCAGTTTTCCCTGCTTAGCTAAGTTCTGCCCTGCTTTAGGTCCAAAGCAGTTTCTTTATTTATTAATTAATGGCAATCACAGCATACAGCGGGAAATCCCACATCAACCCCTTCTCAAAGAGACTAAGGAATAGACTAAGTCTGTCCTTCCTTCCTTCTTTTCCTTCCTCCTTCCCTCTCTCTCTACTCCTTCACTCCCTCTCTTCTTCTTTCCTTCTTCTGTTTTGCTTTCAACCTCATCTTTCTATGTAGCCCAGGCTAGCCTGAAATTTCCAGTCTTGTCTCAGACTCCCAAGTGCTAAATTAGAGGTATACGACCATCCTCAGCTGATAAAAAAGAGCCAGTAGCAACAGGGTTTCTTGGCCCCTATTCACTTCACTTGATAAGTTTGTGATAAATCAATGAGTAAAACAAATGAGGAAATACAACTCTCATTTCCCTGACATCGTCAAAGTCCTTTCAACACAGATGACAACTTAAATTATTGATGTTCCCACCGGGAAATTCTGTCTTGTAGATATTCCATAAATATTTGGTGAATTGAATTATTAAGTGTTTTAATAGTTTCCACAGGAGTTAATTCCACAGTACCTACTTTATAGGAAGTGGGATATGAGTTATGGGAATCTGGATAGAATTTCAAAAAGCATCAATGGAAAACTGAAGATTTGGAGATCATAGATTTTGATTCATGACCAAGAATTTACTCCAAAATGTCACTCAGCCCCTTTAAATTATATGTAGTCAGCTCCCCATTATACTGCATAATATTAACCTAATGTATTATTCATGGAAACCTTGATTTACTCTCCCTCATTGATTCCCAGCTGGTTATCATATTGCCAACATCAAGGCCAGCCCTGAAGAACCTTCGTGTCGTTTGAGGGAGTCTGAGCATAAGTCCTCAGAAAGAATAATATACCAAGCACTTACTGCACGCCAGGCAGCATCTTGGGTGGTTCATTTGCATAAACTCATTTCATCCCCTGCAAGCCTGTAGGAAAGGATTCTAGTCCCATAATTAAAGAGGTTATTAGACAACCAAACCTAGCAGATAAATGGCAAGGTTGTGTGCACTGCTTCTGGTGCCTGGACCATTAACTGTTGCCAAGTGGGTGCTCAGTGAAAATACACTAAATAATGCAGTTGCCTCAAATATAAGCTCAGGAATGTGGGTGCCGGTGACGGGATATAAATTAAGCTCTTTCTTCTCTCAAGTGTTTGTCAAACAATGACTGAACCAGCATCAGTGACATCCCTCGTTATATTAGGGTTGGAAGATCTCACACCTGTATCTGAGTCAGAATCTGCATTTAACAAGGATGCCAGGTGAACCTTGTGTGCACAGGGTTTGACTGTGTAACCCAAACCCAGCAATAGTTATTCTCTTAATGGCTCACTTCTTTCTTTGCTAGAAGCCAAGAATTAACTGGGCAGAATCAAAATTTGTTCAGTTTAACTGTCAGTTATACTGGATGAGGTGGCATCCAAGGCTGAAGGTACAAAATCAGTTAGGATAATTTTTCCCATCCTTAAGAAGCCCAGAAGTCTGTACAAAGACATGCAATCTGGGAACCAAGGATTAGCTCCTCTATGACCTGCCCTGTCATCAGTACAAATGCTCTTGTCATCACCATATGCATAGGAACTAATTAAAGTGGTTCACACCAAAAGATCTTTAAGTGTTACAGAGCTACTAAAATCAATTTTTAAAATACCAAACAAAAATTACATATGAGCCACATTTAATGGCATGAACTTTTTTAGTTTTTTTTACTTTAAAAACTTCTTTGCTGTGGTGTTGCAATCACCACCATCAACAGAAGCATATTTGTATGCAGAGCATATGTGAATTATATATAGCTGTACATTCCTGCGATTATTAGCATTTTGAATGGGAATACTCTCTATTACCACAGTTAAAAAATGAATTAATAAAGGGGCTTAATAGTACTTAGCACTCAGCAGGCTCTCAATGCATATTCCTGATTGCTAATGCTGATTAATGGCCAATGGCCAAGTAGAAATAGCATACCTGTATGCGTACATACTATGTACACATATATCTGAATGCATAACTTTATTACATATGTATATGTATGTTCTAGATCACTTTCCACTGTTGTGATAAACATCAGTACCAAAAGCAATTTAGAGAGATAAGGCCTTATTTCATGTTACATACTATAGCCATCAGGGTAAGAACTCAAGGCAGGAGCTTGATGTGGGGGCAGGAGCAATGCTGCTCACTGGCTGATTCTCCCTAGCTCAAGCTCAGTCTCCTTTCTTATAAAGTTCGGGCCCTCATGCCTAGGAATGTACTGGCCACCGTTGGTTAGGCCCACCTACATCAATTAGTAATCAAAAAGTGTTTCACAGAAACGCCCACTGGACAACCTGATGGAGGCAACTTCTCATTTAAGGGCCCCTATTCCAGGTGTGTCAACAGCCAAGATTATTATACATGTGTAATATATATAATACATACATACATACACATGTATTTATGAAACACTTAACATTCAAGCACAAATATATTTCCAGTCTCAAACCACAGTAGAAATTATTTCCATCTCTGTTCTTTTCTTGTTCCTCTTGCTGAACATTCCCACGTATCCCATAGCAACCAGCTCTTTCTAAGGCAATTCAAAACTATATGCATTCAAGTTACTGGAAGGTCTTATTAACAATTCAAGTACCTGAAACCCTTCTAAACTTATGGAAAAAGTATCTTTGGGGTTCAGGGAGATCTCAGCAAACTCTGGGGATGTGCAGGCTCTCAGTGGGCTGCTCCTGTGGTTGTAACCCTCAGCTAAATTCGGGAACACACATTCTGTGCAGGCTCTGCTGCAATGTTAAGTGCATTCAGATTAACTGACAGTTGTATTAGAATGTTGCTTCTGGTTCAGCAGCTCCGGGCTCAGGCCTGTTGTTTTATACTTCTGACAACTTGGTGCTGCTTTTGCCGCTGCTGATGATGATAGTGGTGGTGGTAGTGATGATAAAGATATTGGTGATGATGGTAGTGATGATGATGGTGGTGATGCTGATGCTGATGATGGTGATGATGATGGTGGTGATGATGGTGATAGTGGAGTGGTGAGAGTGGTGGCAACAGTGGTAGCGGATGTAGCAGTAATAGTGGTGATGATGGTGGAGAAGATGGGAGTGGCAGTAGTGGTGATTGTGATACTGTGGCATTGATGGTGATAATAGTGGTGATGGTGGTGGTGGTGGTGGTGGTGATGATGGTGGTGGTGGTGGTGATGGTGGTGGTGGTGGTGGTGGTGGTGGTGGTGGTGGTGGTGATGGTGGTGGTGGTGGTGGTGATGGTGGTGGTGGTGGTGATGATGGTGGTGGTGGTGATGATGGTGGTGATGGTAGTGGTGATGGTGGTGGTGGTGGTGGTGATGGTGGTGGTGGAGGTGGTGGTGGTGGTGATGGTGGTGGAGGTGGTGCTGGTGGTGGTGATGGTGGTGGTGATGGTGGTGGTGATGGTGGTGGAGGTGGTGCTGGTGGTGGTGGTGGTGATGGTGGTGGTGATGGTGGTGGAGGTGGTGCTGGTGGTGGTGGTGGTGATGGTGGTGGTGATGGTGGTGGAGGTGGTGCTGCTGCTGGTGGTGGTGGTGGTGGTGGTGGTGGTGATGGTGGTGGTGGTGGTGCTGGTGGTGGTGTTGGTGGTGGTGGTGTTGGTGGTGGTGGTGATGGTGGTGTTGGTGGTGCTGGTGGTGATGGTGGTGATGGTAGTGGTGGTGATGGTGATGATGGTGCTGGTGGTGGTGGTGGTGGTGATGGTGGTGGTGGTGGTGGTGGTGGTCTGTGCAGCAGACTTCAGATATCAATATTCTATCATTTGATTTTAACTTTTATTTTACTTTGGGATCCAATTTGTATGCTCGGAACAGTATAGTAACTGGAAACTGAACTGACTTTGTTAGAAAGAAATGTCCCAGGCTCTGAGGAACAGAGGAAATTTTGCTTTGCTGAGTGATTAGTCCAAACCAAGTTCAAACAGGTTCTATATTCCAGTCAGGAGGACCGCTGCCTGTCTTTAATACAGGTGCTCCCTTTGTCTCCTGCCAGCATGCTACCTTGCTAGACCACAAAATGATCATCTAAATGTTAACAAGCTGCCATTAAAGAATGATGAGCGTGGTCGAAGTACGCGCAATCCCACGCAGGCTGAGCGAGGTGATGGAAGATGTGATGTGATGTTTTATTCATCCCCAGGCCTCATTAACAATGCTCCTTTAAGGTACCCGAGACTCCTGGAATTTATCTGAAAGGTCCTGCCCTTGACTGGTGTAGTAACTTCCCTGAGCTCAGCAGATGTGTTGGCAATCGGTGAACTGAATGCAATGTTTAAAAAGTGCCCTTTGACTGGAGTCGTGCACCCATACCCACTATGTGCTGCAAGGCTGGAATCACCTCACTAGAGAAATGCTACAATTAACAGCTACTGCTCCCTGCAGGGAGGGACAAAGTGCAGGGAAGAAATCAAGTGCCTACACACTAGGTACAATTTCAAGTTTGAAATATGTGTTTTGTCTGTTACAAAAAAAAAAAAAGTAAATTTAGGAACTACTAATAACAATACCATCAAAACACGTGAAATGCTCAGAAATAAATTTAGAAAAATATAAACAAAACCTCTGTATGTCACTTTGAAAAAAGAGATAAGAACCTGAGGAAAATCTAGTCAATTCCATAAACTAAATTTTAAAAACTAGATTAAGAGTTTAACAATTATTTTTCTTTCTTGTTAATGACTTTTTGTTTCTCTTGTAAGTCCTTATAAATGCATCAGAACCATCAAGGTGATCTTTTCTAGATTCATAGCCACAATATATCTTAAATTGATCTTTTTACTATGAACTGTGGATTGAGTTTCCTTAATCATTCATATAAATATCCAGGTTATGCAACACTAATAGACAAAAACGATAAGACTTCTATGGTTCTTGTTTTAAAGCTTGCTCAGTACTTCTATTGGCCATGTATAACACTTTAACATAGAATGTATAAAGATTTAAAACAAGTCAATATTTTAAACTGTACAGTCTAGTTAAAAACAGTTCAGGGGCAGCAAGACAGACCACAAGGTAAAAGCCACCAAATCTGGCAACTTGAGTTACATTCCCAGAACCCACATAGTAGAAAGAGAGGACTGAAAGCTGACCTCTAACTCTACACTTGTGTCATGGCTTGCTCAGGCTCCATACCATAATGGAATAAATAAATAACAATCTCAGGACAGACACTGAGATCAACAATTAATAAATATAACCTCCTAAAACTGAAAAGCTTTGATAAGGCAAAGAATACTGTCTAAAAGACAAAATGACAGCCTACAGAATGGAAAAAGATCTTCACCAACCCCACATCTAGCAGAGTACTGATTGCTGTGGGAACTCCTTCAGTCAATAGCCTTTAAGACACCAGCCCACTTTGGGCATGGTCTCATGTACTATAAATGTGGAAGAAAAGTGTGTACAGGTCTCTTGGATTCAGCTTCAGTTCCCAGCACATGCAGAGGACTGCAGATGGCCCTTCTGCGAGTTTATCCCCAGATAAACTTCGTTATACTCCATTTTGAGCTATTGTGGAACGCTTTTGTATGCCAACAAATAGATTCCCAACATGGTCAGAGTCAACGCCATTGCTGAGCCCTGCCCAAACTCCTGTCTGTGGCCTTCTCTTACCCCATGCAGCTGAACTACCTTTCTAGTGCAGAGCTGCATAATGTTTGGCTGGCCCACCACACAATGACTTGGCAATTTCCCGCCGCCATGCCCCTACATGGCTTGGTCCTGCCTCCTAAGCAGCTAACTTATTGCTCCTCCACCCCCCTTTTTGCCAAAACTCCCCTGTGGCTTCTCTAGCTTCTGCCAGGCCTTCCTGGGAACAGAGGCTGTTAGGGCTTGCATTCTCAGTTCAGATATGCAAATGACTAGCTTGAGCTTCAGCTAGTAATCACTGGGCTCACAACTGCCTGTAAGCTCTAGGCTCTTTTTCTGCCCAACTCAAACCTTCTCTGTATATGGCTATGCTGCTCTTAGGTAATTAGCTAAATTTATTAGTAATTAAGTTTCAGGTAACTCGGTACTGACCTAGGAGGACCTGTCTTACTGCCACAACTGTGACACCTGCTGGTCAATCGAAGTTATTATTCCTACAACAATTTTCTGAAAATTATAAGAGGTAAGCTAACTGAATTAATAAGTAAATAAACAAACTTGAAAATTAAAAACAATCCCAAAATAATTGCAGACAATATCACCATCCAGGAATTTGACAACTTTTTTGTTTCGACTACGGACAGAATTCTGCAAGAGCTGTATGAACTACCTTGTATTTATATTTTTGTGATCATGGCAGCTATTAGCTTTGATATAATATCCTTAAAGAAATGGTTTGATAACAAAGTCAAGAATAGGAAACTTTTAGGAAGGATACAGTCTTTAACTGAAAGAACTCATACTATTGAAAATGATAACCTCAGTTTGACAGGCAAAGTTCAATCCATGCCAATTAAAGGAAAACATGCATAAATTAATCCCACACTTACTCAGAATTAAGTACAATAAGGGGTTCTTTATTTAAGGGGGACTAGCAGATTACAGTCCTCTGCACAAATAAAGAACAGGAACTGAATTCAGTATCCAGAAGAGAGAGAGAAAGAGAGAGAGAGAGAGAGAGAGAGAGAGAGAGAGAGAGCAGGCATTAGAGCCTGCATCTTTTTGGTTTCCAAGGCCACCTCCAACCTGGTCTAGCCTCTCAAAGGTTATTGACTGAAGACAGCTCCCCATTAGTCAATGTGTTATGAAACCTTACAAATGGGGACTGAGAGATTATCTGAAAGAATTCACACTGTTGAAATTGACAAATAAATCTGATTTTAAAAAGTTATAAGCTAGCAGATAGACCATCCCTCCAGGAAGGCAATATACATGCCAGCCAAATAATATCTAAGGATGAGAATATCAATTAGAACACAAAAGGTATTAATTAGGAGAGACTGATTGTAGACTATTAATGACTTTCAAAGATTTCTTGGAGACATTTCCAATCTATGGCCCACTTTTGGGATAACACCTGATCTAATAATTCATTTAAACAAAACCATAAATGTTGACAAAGACTTAAGTAGTCCCAGGGAATTAACAGCTGAAGCTGAGAAAGAATTGACTTTCATTGAAGAGAAATTACAGGAGGCACATGTGGATCATGTGAATCCAAATCTTAAGTGTATTCTAGTCATATTACACTCCAAATATTCCCATACAGGAATTTTAATGGAGGGATGATATTATTTTAGAATGGATCTTTTTTATCACATAAACTGAATAAAAAAATTAAAATCGTATGTGGGAAATGGCCCTAAATTCATTATAAAAGGAAAATTGAGACTTCATCAATTAGCAATAATAGACCTAACAGAGACTACAGTACCATTTACTAGTGATAAAAATAAAAAAATTGCCGGGTGATGGTGGCGCACACCTTTAATCCCAGCACTCGGGAGGCAGAGGCAGGCGGATCTCTGTGAGTTCGAGACCAGCCTGGTCTACAGAGCTAGTTCCAGGACAGGCTCCAAAGCCACAGAGAAACCCTGTCTCGAAAAATAAAAATAAAAATAAAAAAAATTATTGGAAGACAATGAACCATAGCAAAAAGCTTATACTAATTTTTTTGGGAGAGAATAAAAGCAACTACCCCAAAAGTGATAGAATTAATTGTATAAAGAAAGCTACTTGGATCATTCCCTGAATTGTATGTGACATGCCAATAACTGAAGCTCCTACATTATATATATACACTAATGCAAATAAATCAGGAAAGGCAGGTTACAAATCAGAATATTTAAGTCAAGCAGAACAAAGTCCTTATAATTCTGTCCAAAAGTCAGAATTATATGCTATTCTCATGTTACTAAGGGATTTTAAAGAACCTCTCAATATAGTTACTGATTCTCAATATGTAGAAAGAGTTGTTTTGCATATTGAAACCACTGAATTTATGCCAGATGATACAGAATGGCCTTATTATTTATTCAGGTTTAAGATATAATCAGGAATAGGCTTTGTCCCTCCCTTATATATCACACATCTGATTCTATATGTGTCTGCCAGGTCCTCTAGTACAAGGTAATGCATGAATTGATTGATTATTGATTGGAAATGTGCTGAAGGCCTCAGAATTTTGTAAAAAACATTATGTCAGTAGCAAAGGTTTTAAAAAGGAGTTTTTTATTACATGGCTGCAAGCTTTATAAAGAGATGTCTTTATTGCTCTTTATATAATCAAACACTGCTACCTGTAGGGAATAAACCAAAGGGTACTCAAAGGAATGAAATCTGGCAGATGAATGTGTTCCACTTTGTAGAATTTGGAAAAATATATATAACACAATTGATGCCTATTCAAGTTTTCAATGGGAAACTGCTTTGAGTTAGAAAAAGGCTGATTTGGTAATCACACATTTACTAGAAGTTATGGCCATCATGGGTATACCTGCACAAATAAAAACAGATTGTGATTCAGCATATGTCTCTAATGAAATGAAACAATTTTTTGCTTGTTATAATATAAAACATACTACAGGTATACCACACAATCCTAGAGGTCAAGCAGTTATAGACAGATTAAATCAAACTATAAAATATATGTTAATCAAACAGAAAGGGATGAAAAATATCCCCAGAAATAGAAAGCATAATGCTTTATTAACCTTGAATTTTTTTTAATTCTAATGAGAAAGGAACAATGACCACAGAGAGATATTGGATAACAAAAATTCTTCGGAGTTAAATCAGCCAGTGTATTTCAAGAATATGTTGACCTCAGAATGGAAACCAGGAGATGTGCTACATTGGGGAAGGGGTTTCACTCTTATTTCCACATGATAAGGAAAGCTATGGATACCATCAAAATTAATAAAAATTCAGTTTGAAAAATAGAAACCTATTGATAAAGAGAAATGACAGCTCATCCACAGAAGTGACAATCCTACAGAAAACCTATCAGGAAACCTTATAAGGGTTGGGGTAGTGTTCTGTTCTTGTCTTTGCTGGAAAATACCTGTCTTCAAAAAGTTGAGAGACATTGGACAGCTCAATGTCTAAAGAAAAGATAGTTATCCAGAAAGAATCACCAAGCAAAGAGAAATCTAACTTATGACTCCAATATTCTCTGCATGGTAAGATATCAATACCTAATCATACATATAATAGCAGGCATCGTTTATTAAATTTCAAAGCTGGCTTTTGAATTGGAATCCTTCTCTAAGTCCAAGCAAATTTTTAAAAGAAAAAGTTGCTCTAATATCAGGAGCCACCTGGTAGAGGACAGAAGGAAGATAAAATCTAGGTATTACTATTATCAAAACTCTGCTTTTACAAAAATTTACTTTCCCCCATACTTATTTTTGTCTCTATGGTACCTCTTGCTGAATATGTGTTTATATGAATAATGTTTTTAGTTTTCCACAATGAACAATAATTTTCTTGTAGTAATCTTTGAAGTTTCCAGGAAGAAGATGGGGCCCCACAACAATAATTCCACTTGGTTGATATGATGTCATTATGCTGATAGCACCACTTTAAGATCAGTTTGGGGTTGCAAACTGCTCAAGATGATTCCAGCCTGGATAGCTCATATAGTGAACCTTCTTACAATGATCTGGCAGAACTTCAGAAAAACCCTATCAAATACTCAGAGCCTATTTGCAATTATACCAGTCAGCAATCTTGAAACTTAACCATCATTTTAGTTTTACAGGATTCCACAGAAATAACATTGCCCCATGACAGTTGGATGTAATTCCAGAAGATGACGTACTCTCTCCCAATAAAGTTTGTTCTCAGAGTTAGATATATATATTAGGGATTGGTTATAAATGGCACAGGGTTGCAGTGGAAATGAAGTAAGCTCAAGGATCTCTATTGATTTAATAAAGGGGGTTTGGATGGGATGGGAAAATAGGTAGATTAGATTATTACTTGTGAGCTATTATTTATAGACAACAATTTACAGAGGTTTAAATTCTTGTATATTGATACAAATTCAAATTATATTTGTTATATTTAATATGCTCCTATTTTTGTTTACAATATTTGTGTGCCTGTGCAAAGTTATTTTGTCATATTTTATGCATACATGTTTATACCTTTGCTTAAGATATTTTGTATATTTATGCAACCTTAGGATTTATTTATCATATTGCACTATACATTTCTACCTTTTATCAAGACATTTATATATTGTTTACATTTTGAGGTCATTGTCCTCATTTACTTTACATTTGTTTAAATATTGTTTAATATTTTAATATGAAGCTTTAATCTTTAAGCTATATAGTTATTAAGAAATACAGTTCAGTAGTTATCCACATTTGTCATACTCATAGTTAGACTGGTCAGGTCATTTAGATCCATAGAGATTATATTTTGTATAGATAGGATCTTCAAACACTTAGAAGAACTGTAGAATATAGCATTTAAATAACTTAGAATTCTGTTGATGTGAGACATGATTGCTCCTGGCAGCACTGATCTATTCCCAAGATGATGTTGGGCACCAAAGACACTCCACTTGGAGCTTGTTTTCTTCTTGACAAAACTGGCCTTTTGGCAAAGAACTGCCTATGCTTTGACCACTGACAAAATGCATGGTGTCCAGACTGGACAAGCTGAATACAAGCAAAAAGACAGCCAAAACTTGCCAAGATAGGGTAAGACAGTTATTCAAATTTTCCTGCCTCTGAAAATGATCTGTCAGTTACTCTAGGCCTTAGCCAAAGTTGGTTGCCTCAATGTTGCAAATGAAACTTAGAGTGATTGCCCAGGTAGCTGGTTGTCTCTGTCAATTCTTGCACTTTTTGGAAGTTGCTTGATTTCACTTTCTGCTTATGCAAGTAGTATTATTTCTCTTCTCAGGTCTTTGATGGGGTTGAAGAATAGATAATTATAGTTACTTTCTTCTAATGATTTAACCAGGCCATTTTTAATTTAAGACTTAGACTCCTTAGGATAGGATAACTATTGGAACATTTAGCTTATGTTTCTTGCTTGTTGTTGTTCATGGTGGTTGTAAATCGAATTTTTATATATGTTTTTGCCTTTTCTTTTCCGTGGACAATGCTTGATATTTGTTCTTATTGTATATGGTTTTGTATTAGGCTTAGAACTCTCTTATTTAGACAAAAGGGGGAGGTGCTGCTGAAATTTCTTCAGCCAATAGCCTTAAGATACCTGCCCACATTGGGTATGGTCTCATGTGCTACAAATGCAGATAAAAATTGTGCTAGGGTCTCTTGGCTGCTGGATTCAGTTCCAGTTCCCAGCACTCACATAAGACTGCAGATCACTACTCTTACTGTGAGTTTATCTCCAGATAAATAAACCTCTGTTATACTCCATTTGGGGCTACCGTGGAACTCTTCTGTACACCAACAACTGATCTCTAAAATACCCAAAGCTTGCTCAATCATACCCCCAAAGACACTTGTTCAGTGATATTCATAGCAGCATTATTCATAACAACCAGAGTCTGGAAACAACCTAGATGACTCTCAATTGAAGAATGGATAAAGAAAATGTAGTACATTTAAACAATGGAATATTATTCAGCTTTTAAAACAAGGACCTCATGAAATTTGCAGGAAAATGGAAGGACCTAGAAAAAATTATTCTGAGTGAGGTAACCCAGACCCAGAAAGGCAAACAGCATATGTACTCATAAGTGGGTATTCAAAGTAAAATATAGGATAAGCAACCTGCAATCTACAGCCCCAGAGAGTCTAGATAACAAGGGGGGGAAGCATGGTTTTCCCTCAGAAGGGGAAATAGGAAAAATCTGGTTATGCTGGGGCAGAGGTGTTGGTTGAGATGGGGGATGGGAACACAGGGGATTGGGTTGGGTGGGCTAGGTGTGGGAGGGGTGGGTTGGGGCAGAGTAATGAAAGAGGAATCTTGATGAGGGGTCATTTTGGGTTAGTGAGAAATCTCGTGCCAGGGAAACTCCCAAAAATCCACAAGGGTGTCCCAAGATAAGACTCTTTGCAATAGTGGAGAAGATGTCTGAACTGGCTGTCTCCTGTAATCAGATTGGTGACTACCCTAATTGTCATCAGAGAGTCTTTATCTAGTACTTAATGGAAGCAGATGCAGAGATCTACAGCCAAGCATGGGGCTGAGCTCTGGGAGTCATGCTGAAGAAAGGGAAAAGGGATTGTAGGAGTCGAGGGGTCAAGGTCATGACATAAAAACCCACAGAGACAGCTAACCTGAGCTCATGGGAGCACATGGACTCTGAACCAACAATTAGGGAGCCTACATGAAACCGACCTAGGCCCTCTGCATGTGTGTGGCAGTTATGTAGCTTGGTCAGTCTGTGAGGCTCCTAGTAGTGAGATCAGGATCTGTCCCTGGTGTGCTTGGCAGGCTTTGGGAACCTGTTCCCCATGCTGAATTACATTGCCTAGCCTTGATGCAGGGAGAGGAGCTTGGTCCTGCCTCAACCTGATGTACTGTGCATTGCGCGTGCTCATGGGAGGCTTGCCCCTTTCTGGATGGAGACAGAGGAGAAGTGAATGAGGAGGAGGTAAATGGGAGGTAGGGAGGCAGGAGGAGAGAAGAGAGGGGAAACTGTGGTCGGTATTTAAAATAAATGAAAAATTAATAGAAATACAGAAAAAAACTGTTCAATAAACTTCACAAGACATCAATGTTCAACTCACTTTCAAGTCCCCTCCATCTACACCTGCATCTCATTTTCATTAACACTTGGCTTGCTCTTTAAGAAATGAAAGAGACATAAATGGCTAATAAGCACTTGAAAATGTGTTTAATACCTTCACTTACCAGAGAAATTAAAGCTAAATGCACAGTAGGTTCCCATCAGGATCCTGTAGCTAAAACACGCAATCATATAAAAGAATTTTCACCAGACTTTCCCTGATTTTCCAAAAATAGCCATGCAGCTTACAGTTGCAGTAACATTGACCTTCCATATTTATTATTAGAACAGAATGCATGGCTGCATATTTTCATGGGGCGTCTTAGGCTTATGAGAATGTATTTTCATTAGGAGTTGGGCATCTTTCTCTTTTCCCATTTCTTTTTGTATCATATTGTCCCATTAAGACCATCAAAAACCCAAACATGGCATCGTCATCCTCTCTCCTCTTACCGACTCTGGGACACACAGCTTGTGGGTCTTGACACGACAGAATATTCCAAGAGTGAGCTGACTACGTCATAATCTCAGTTTTCAAGCTGATTGGAGCATGTAACAAAAGTGAGGGGGAAAGAAAATGAATAAAAAAATAATGTGGCCAGAAGGTCCCAGAGGAGCCTTTATTGCACTCAGAGGCATATTTCCGTTCTCTGGGAATGCAGAATTTACAGAATGAATCTCTCTTCCCAAATATATAGAAGGGGGATTTATTAAAATCACTTACAGGCTACGGTCCAACTGATCCAACCTTGGTGGGCTATGAGCAGAAATTTCAAGCATCTAGTGGTTGCTTAGGCCTCAAAGATAGCTGTGTCACTTGGTCTTCAGGGAACATTGTAATTCCAAAGAAGCAGGCTCTAATCCCAGTGAAGGAATGGACTCACCAGCAAAATGAGGGCAAACCAGCAAAGAGCAACAGCTTCCTTCTTCCATGTCCTTATAGGGACACTCAGCAGAAGGCATGGCCCAGATTAGAGGTGGGTTTTCTTGCCTTAAGATCTGAATTAAAATTAATATCTGTGTTTTCCTGCCTCAAGATCTGGATCAGAGGCTTGTATCATGCCACCTCAAAGGTTCCATCTAGAAGTGGATTCACCCACCTCAAACCAAGCAAAAAATTACTCACAGGTGTGCCCTCCATTTCTGGATTGCAGATCATTCCAGATGTAGTCAAGTTGACAACCAAGAATGTCCATCAAATCCCCGTCACTGAAGAAGAGTGAGTTTCTACCAAGGGGTTCAGACATGGACAAGAGTTATCAAGTGTCTTTTCTATCTCATTCTGCATGTAAGAATAGGTGGGGGTGTATCCCTTTGTTTCGCTTAGTTGTGTTTGTGTTGAAGATGCCCCTCTTCCTTTGGTTCAGTGTTTCTTCCTCACAGATATCTCCTCTCACCACTCTTTATAAACTCTCGGCTGTTTTGTACTTTTGGGGGTCTGACTAAAGGGCTAAAACCTGATAGAAACTAAGATTAAAATAGTTAGTTAAAAGTCTAAGCATGTTGCTCTAAAAATGTAAGTCAGCATTAGGGGTTTATCTTATGTGTATGGGTACAATAGTACAAGCAGGATTAAGCTGATGAGTATCTCAAGATGGAATGATAAATTGACAAACAATGGCAAGGGGGAGGAGCTAAGGAGGCTGGAGGCACTTTGCTTATATGAGTGAAGGGTCTGGGAAGCACGTGGGATGTTTCCAGACATAAGCATTTACCAGAGATTGACAACACTAATGGAGCCTGTTTGCTCACACACCAGAGAGCAAAGGGAATGCCCATCTAGACTCCTGGGATGGGATCTTTGTCATCACCCTACTGAATGATGTGCCTCCTGGGAGCCCTTTATAATAGATGTCATTTCAGTGGCATTCTGTCATACACAAATTTGACTTATTTTCCTCCGAATTATAAAGTGAACCACCAAGAAGTTTGCCCGCAGAAAATGGTTTGCATAAGAAGAAAAATCAGCTTGCCTGTGAAATATGACGCCTTCCAGGCTTTGGTGGCATTTAGAAGTGTATAAGATTGAAAAGACAGACTCAGCAAAAAAAACTTCAGAGTGTCTCCTGTATGTCCATGGAACATGGAGCCTGTACTTGTAGGGCAGTGGTCCTCAACCTTCCTAATGCTGTGACCTTTAATATCCTTCCATAAAATTATTTCTATTGCTACTTCATGACTACAGTATTTACTAAATTCTACTATTATGAATCATAACATAAATACCTGTGTTCTGGTGTTCTTGGATGACCCCTGTGAAAGGGTCATTTGATACCCAAAGAGTCATGATCTACAAGTTGAGAACCCCAGGGAACATGGAGTCTGTCCTTTTAGTATTTTGTACATCAGCCTCTCTGCTGCTGGGTAGGGTAGACAGAGTTCTACTGTATGCATTGTGGTTTCTAGGCTCCCCAGTGGTTGTACCCTATATAATTTTTGGTAAAGATGCTGGGTTTTAGCCTGTGGTGATATTACACTTAGATATGGCACAGGTGGTGGCAACCAAGTGCCAGGTCCCTAGGTGTGCCTGGACTGAACAGATAAGTCCCTTACAGGCAGAGTTCACCAAGCAGTAAGAGCGGGAGTATTGTGGATGGAAAAGACTACAAGGAGAAGAAGGTTTGAACCTTAAAAGTCTGGAGGCAGAGCACAAGACTGGTGTAGGAAGCTCTACTAGCTAACTTTTCTCTGCTATTATGTACTTCCCCCAAATTAGAGTCCCAAAGTCTGGATATTTTATCCTGTCCTTTTTTCTTTCTTTCTTTTTATTTTATTTTATTTATTTATTTATTTATTTATTTATTTATTTATTTATTTATTTTTGGTTTCCCAAGACAGTATTTCTCTGTGTAACAGTCCTAGTTGTCCTGGAACTCTCATTGTAGACTAGCCTGACCTTGAACTCACAGAGAGTCACTTGCCTCTGCCTCCCGAGTGCTGGGATTAAAGGCTCGCACCATCATGCATGGCCCTGTCTTGTTTCTTAAAATGTACTCCTTATTGATGAAGACAACATCTAAACCTCTTGGAGACTTGATCTTAATGACTCCCATGTATGCATGAGATATACATAGTTGATATGAAAGGATTAATCTGTCTTTTCTCCTAGGGAAGTATTTCTGCTAAGCGTCAATGGGGACTATTGTACCCCTCCCTATATGCACCAGAAGTCATAAACTACAGAACTGCCGAATGGCAAATGAATGCCATGCTGTGCTTCTAAGTATGTAGCTATCTGTTTGATATCACAGAAAACTCAAGGGTCACAAGGGTTCCCGGGGCCACCTTGGAGGTCTTTCACCTTGAGAGTACATTCCAAGCTTGGTGGGCCATTCTTTGGAACTCCAGGATTCTCAAGGGCACAGGTCAGGCAACCTTCCATCACTGCCTCCTGAGGAGCTTACCCGATTCCTCTCAGAACAGAAGAGACCCTTCTCCTCACAGGTCTATGCGTCCCTGAGCCACCAGAGTCCCAGCAATGCTGTCTATGCCACCAGCAGCCAGATCTCAGAAAAAAGCAGATCAGGCCACCATCACTTCCAGGTCTCTCCTCCCATGAGACACTGACTTTGAACCTGGCTGATGTATAGCTTTTTACCTTCACTTCACCTGCCCATGCATCAGAGCCAGGGAAGATCTGGTCCTCAGATTTTTGTGGAACTGTATGAACAAAGCACGGCACATGTGTGTATACAGATACATGTATTCATGATATGCACTTGTGCTCCCTCCATATTCTGTGAATCCATATGTTGGAGCCCCAGTCTTGCATTTTATGCTGTTTATAAATGGTGCCTATGGAAGAAAGTTGAGTTCCTGAGTGCGAAGACCCTGTGGTAGAGTTAGCACCATGAAAGTCATGTGTCTACATGAAGCTCATACAGACTCCTGTGCATTGCCATGTGAGGGAGAGTCTCCAATGCCACTTTTGGCTTCCTCCTTGGGCATACATTCAACAATCAGTAGGTCCCCTCTTGATGTTGTAGAGCCCAAGAGATCTAATCAGCCGACATACAGATTTTGGACGCATCAGCTATCAGGACCACAAGAAAGCAAGATGTGCTGTCATAACCACACAATCTGTAATGCTTCTCAGCTGTACCTTTCTTTATATTTTCATTCCCTCAACTGTTGAAAGGATCCAGGGAAGCATAGAAGAATCCAAGAATTTGTTGCCACCATCTTGACAAAAGCTGGTTCTTTTCCTGAATCTCTGACAAAATATTCTAACAGAAAGTAACTTAGGGGAGAAAGGGTTTATTTAGCTCTCAGTTCCAGGTTACAATCCATCATAGCAAGGAAGTCACAGAGGCGGGAGTGTTAGAGAACCAGCCACAACCAATTCACAGTCAAGATCAGAGAGCAATGAGTCATGCATGCATGCCAGGGTTCAGTTCTTTCTCCATTCCTATACAGTTCAGTGTCCCCCTGTCTAGGGAATGATGCTGCTCACAGTGGATTGCTCTTCCCAGGAGTCAGGATGACTCTACAGACATGCCCACAGTACAACATAATCCGGACACTTCCTCACTGGCACGCTCTTACCAGATAATCTACATCGCCCCAAGCTGCTAAGCAAATCAAATCCTCACAGCTAGTGTGAGAAGAAAGCATGGTGAGGAAAGAGGAGCAAAGAGAGGGAAGGAGAGAAACTGTGGACCGGACAGCAGGTCCATTTGAACCTTTTGATCCAAAGAAGTACACAAGAATCGATGTGTATTTTCCTGCTCAGTCTCAATTGAGTAGGGTTTGTGTCATGTGCATAAAATGGGTTCAAAGCAAAGGGGCTCGCTCTTCCCTGGAGTGCCGCTGCCTGCCTCCTCGCCCGGCTCAGCTTCCACCCTCCCAGATCTCCTCTGCTACCTGCTGTCACTCCTGCTTAACTAACTGAAAGATTTGCTCACAAATAGGTCTTTATTTTCAGCATCTCACACAGTCCTTGGAGATTGCTCGCTTATGGACATGGAGCTTTTTACTTTATTTAACTTATTTTTTTAATGCTCAATAGTCATTCATATAAAATTTCTCCATTATCCTAGGCAAATATCAACCAACAAAAAAAAAGTAGTTCTCCAATATCTTTAATTAAACTTCACAACTGACTTCTGAGAGAACTTTAGCCACCGACCACGGTCAAATATTTTATGATCTTTTGGAAACTGGACCTGCCTGAGAGAGGAAGATGTAGAGACACCATAAACAAACAATCGCCCATGGCACTCGATTTGGGAAATGAGACTGTCAAGGGAGAAATAGTACGTATAAAAGTAAAAAACGACCTTGATTCTGGCAAGGGTGTTTGTGTTGAACTTATATTGGTGATTTGAAAAAGCACTCTGAAGGCTTTAAATGGAGAAGAAATGCTACCTTATCCAAGACATGAATGCTACAGATGTATTCTTCGTCTGAAAGAAGAGCCCAGCAAAGTGGGTAAGAACCTTGAGAAAACTCTTTAAAATTCTACCTTTGTTATTTTATTCATTCTATCGGAGCAAAGCTGAAATGACTCCATGAGACATCACTATGAGGTGACTCAAGACAGGGTGTAATAGGGAAATTCCCATCTTGCCCTCTTTACAGAATACCATCCAGTGAGCATCATCAGGCATTTGGGAGACACTAGGAAAATCAGTCCACATTTAAATCTTATGAATGCCCAAGAAAATGCCCGCTTGACAGAGTAAGTTGCTTGGGCTTACCAATGTTGGTCTATGCCTGGGCTATGGTTTAGCCTATGTCTGACATCAACAGCTTTTGTTAGGAGGAGTCCTTCAAATTTACATACATACTTTAAGGGCAGTTGTTTCTTAACTCACACTGTCACCTTTGAGAAATGCCAGCATGCATACTTGAGTCATACATCCACATCCATGCAGGCAGAGCCCGCGCCTGCCTGTTTGTTTTCTTACCGCCAGGCTCCAATTTTGTCAGTACTCGTTATTTTCAGTCTAAGAAAATGACTCGGCCATGGAAGTACTGGCTCGTTTAATCCAATCACTGCTGTACTCTCCTCCTTCCTTGATTGGCTGGAAAAGTGATGGAGACTGAATTCTGTTCAATGAAATCCACTGCCTGATTTTTTTTTTCAAAACATTTCTTTGCTCTTGAATAAAGAAATGCAGGGAAAAGGCAAGAACTTTTTCCTATTCCTGGACAATGATGAGTGCCCGGAAGCCACTGCCAACATTGTGGGACCAAAAGGGAAATGAGATGGATGTCAATACTGACAAAGCCAAAGTCACAAAGGATCTGGGTCCTTTAGAGCATCAGCTTGTTTCTGAATTAGAGGAGCTAGAAGCTGCACCAACTTGGGGCTATTATATGAAATAATACCCTATATCCATGTGTCATAGGAACTTGGATTTGGAGTGACCTGTTGTTAGCTGTTTCTACAGCCACCACCGAGGTTCCTTTGAGAGTTTGTAAGGTTCTGGAGCATGCAATACTCACTGGCTTACACACTCTTCCTTCTTCTCCTCAGCTTTGATTCTTTCTGGCTTGTGGGCCCCAATAACTCACTGCTCATTGCAGTCATTTTTTAAATAAAAATATCAGAATGCTGAGCCTAAGCTGGCCCATAATTGCATGGATCATGTTCCAAAGAAGGTTGCATGTATCCTGCCATGTAAGCTGGATTCGGCCACTTCACGACTGTCTTTAAGAAAGGGAACAGTTGTATTGGAAAACAAACATGGTAGGCAGGCATGAGAAGGCTCGAGGAACTTGAGTGACCTTCAAGTGATACACAACAAAAAGCTGGAGTTCTAGGTACCGCAACTGCCAAAGGGGTTCTGCCTATGGCATAAATTTGAAAATGGAGCCTTCCATGGTAGTGCTTGGCAGCAGGTCTCCAGCCAGGTTAACAGCAGCTTTGCAGAAGACCCAGTAAAACAGCACTGAGATTCCTGAGCCACAAAAGCCATGGAGTCACAAGTCACCTGCATTACTGTGATTTCACAGACAGTGAGATTTCAGAACCTGTCCATCAGTGGGAGTGTCCCCTTAACTTCCATGTACCTTCTTTGCCTCCCTCTACACTGTCTACACACCCCAGCCTTGGAGTATTTGTGGTACTGACCAAAGCAGAGACTTCTCTCGGGTTACCCTATTCTGTTCAGTTATGTGGACTTTATTATCTATGTGAAGCATCACACATATGGGCCATTGTGAGAAGCTGATGGTTTGTACTTCGCTAAGCTATTAATTACAGGTTCTAGGAAGCACGACTTTCTTTGAACTCCAGAAAGTGTTTAGCTTTGTCTAGAGCAGTTTTCAAAGCCTATTGGAAGACCTTAATATAGCTCCACTTGGCAGCATATCAGGCCGTGTCTCAAAATAAAGTTTAAAGGCCAACATGGTAGGCCTTATCTCAGAGTAAAATGTAAAGGGACTTTAAAACATGTGACTTCTATGTTGAGCTCCTGCCTAGCATGTGGTGAGCCCTGGAAACATGCTTCAGTGCTTAAAAAATAATCATTTAACAACTTCAGTTTGGTTACACCCATTTTACAGAAAGGACTATTGAGCAAGTCACCTATCCAGTCTTCCGCAGGTCAAACCCTGAGGGACACAAAGGACAGTAGTTCTAATCCAGCCCCCAACTCTTCCCCAGCCCAGTCCATGCCTCCTTGGGTGCCCACCATCCGCTACAGCTTCTTAGCAAAGATTTTACTTCTTTATGCTGTTTGTTTCCTTGTTAGAAATTTGAGTTGACCTGCTAACACTGGATGCCTTGAATTACCTAGTTATGGTTCATTATACCACGTGTACCATCTATTCCCTATCTTTTTTTCTTAGAGGAGACCTCAGCTTTGCTCAGTGCCTCCCAGTGTCTTGCTCTTGCTACTCACTCTTGAGAACCGAAGTTTCAATATGTACCCAGCTGAGGTCAAAGGCATATGGAGGGAGGCAGTCAGATGACTGTACTTCTTTCTGCTGCTGTCTGTCCTGCTGCCTCCCAATCAGGTTCTGGGCTGTTGCTACCCAAAAGGAGGGCGTGAAGCATACAACATCGCCTCTTTTGTGTTAACCGTGACTTGAAGAAACAGTTTATTAATAAATGGACTTTGATGGGCCAAAAACAAACAAAACAATTCACTGAAGTCAGAAACATTACAAAATGCAAATATTTGGAGGAGGAATAGGAAGAATGTTGGCCATGAATTTCATTTATGTCAGAAGCATTTCCTTGTGCCTTGGCCCACTGAGGCAGAAAATTGATTCACTTGCCTGCCAAGGTGCATTGAGTGTGTCCTCTATAGTCCAGGGGAGATCTTAATTGATGTAGCACCGCCTGTCTCTGGCTGGCCACAAAATCACAAGCTGTGTTGTATATAATATTTTCTGTCGCAGGACGGTGGGGAAACAATCTACAGGTGTTGCATTGAAAAACATCATTAAATTTCCTCCCCAGCATGTCTTCAGGCCAATTCTGTGGCTTATTAATTTTGGAAAAGGGATGTTCAAACAACGGAGACATTGTAGTGTGAAATGCCACTGATCTTATCATGTGGCTCGGTTAAAAGGTTGCTGGATTCTTTTTCTATAGAAATTTAACTCAGAATATATGATGAGAGGCTGGAGAGGTGGTCAGTGGTTAGGAGTGCTTGCTGCTCTTCCAATGAAGCAGAGTTTGGGTCCCAGCATGGAACTCAGGCAGCTCCCAATACCTATATCTCCAGTGTCCTCGTCTGGGCTCTATTGACAACTCCACTCATGCACACAAACCCCAGGAAGACATGCACACAACACAGATAAATGAAAATAAAACAAATAAATCTTTTTAAAAATGATTGTATCCTGTCTCCTCAGCTTTTTTTCTTCTTCTATCTATCCTCCATTGGCTTCTAAGGATATCTCACCACAGTTCTTTTTCACTGAACAAGGTCAGAAGGAAGCTTCCTTCTCAACTACAGGATTGTGCTAATGAAAACATTCAGGGACAAGTATTTGATTGAAGCTTCATCAACACAAGCGAACACTGGGGTTTTGTGGGGATCTCCACTCTACTTCACTGGATTTGATCTTGGCAGGATGTACCTCCATTTTATAATTCGAACAAATTTATTTGGGGAGTATAATTTAGTTACATAAAATTTTATTTTTCTTGAATCACCATTTACTAAATAAATATGTTACTTAAGAGGGGGGAAGAAGAGGAAAGAGAAAGGAAAAAGAGGAGTGGATGGTTTAGGAGAGCAAGAAAAAGAAGAAGAGAAGATGAGAAACGAAGGGAAGGGAGGAGTGGAGCCAGAGAGAAGAAGGAAGGTAGGGACTTAGCATCTGTATAAACCGTTGCGCAGAAGACCACACTAGGCTTCATTAGACAAGACACAGGGTCTAACTCACTGTTGTTCCATGGTATTGAACAAAGCAAACTGCCTGGGTTTAATTGCTCAATAAATCGTCATTGAACAGATCTCTGATTTTTAGTTTGAGTCATTGATGGCTTGCAGGACCCAATTCCCAGCATCAGTGGAGACAAACGATTGCCCCTACACTCTGTTGGAAATGTGACTTACTGCAGACTTTGCAGAGGGCAGCTCTGAAATGAACACTGGGACCTTAGAGCACTGACTCCATCATCACCATGGTCACCATCAGCCCTCATGGTCAGTACACGCCAGCTGATGTGCTGGGAATTCGGACAGCTCATCCTGTGCCTGAAATTGTTTCTTCCTCTCCACAGCCTCCGGGGGGAGATATGCATATTGCCCCCACGGAATGTGCAGGGACGGGTGTGTCTCCCCACTCCAATAAATGCAATCAAAATAGATTCCCACAGGCGTGTCCAGAACCCTTATATGAGTTGTTCTAGATTCCGTCAAGTTGACAGTTAACACTCACAGGTAATGGGGACACTGTCCTCCTACAAAGAGTTCCTTCTTCATCTAATCATTTGTCTCATTTCTTCTCACATTTCTCTCTATAGATTCCTCACTTTTGGCAAATTATCTGTGAGATCACTCGATGACACCCTGCATTCGTGAAGGAAGGAAAATCAATCCCTTTGCTAATGAATGATTCACCTTTTTCAAATCATTCTGTTTTAACTAGAAAATGGGATTGGCTGAGCTGTACTACAGAAATAAAAGATTAGAGAGGAATTAAAACTATCTTACAAGACTCTTTCTTTGGAGAGGGGTGGGGCCGCAGCTCAGATGGTAGAGTGCTTGCCTTGCATGCCCAAGGCTGTGGGCTTCATCCCCAGCACTCCATACACTGGATATGATGGCCCATGTCCATGACCCCAGTGCTTGGAAGTGGAGGCAGGAGGATTGAAAGTCCAAACTTATCCTCAGTGACATAGTGAGTTGAAGGTCAGCCAGGGCTGTATGAGACCTTAATCTCAAAACAAAACATCTGAGGAGAATAGAATAGAATAGAATAGAATAGAATAGAATAGAATAGAATAGAACTATACTAAATAAAAGAGAAACAATATAAAATAAAATATGCAAATTAAACTGAAAATTTTAAATTGTTTTGATGCTTAAAATATTATGTGTTGTAGTTTTCAATAGAGTTGTTTGCTTTGGTAATAAGTTACAGCATTTTAATCTGCAAAATATAACTATAAACATACAATTGCATACATAGATTAAATATTATGAACAAATTACAAAAATATGAATAGACACATATAGCTGCATGGATCAATTAGTCTTTAGGAAACCTTTAAAAGCTCATATCACTGAATCCAGGTTTTCTAAAACAAATATTATGCCCCCTGTCTCACAAAGGCTGGGGATTTTGTACATTTTTATTATCTTCTGAATCACTGTCACTAAAGTAGAGACTGGAGTACAATAAATACTTAACCTATGCTTTAGGGAATATCTATATGTGTTCTTTCACGGTAGAAGTCAAAACATAACGGGCTAGTTTTCAAAGTCAAGTGATACTGAGAAACGGAATGATTTACACAGTAAGAGTTAGACTTCGTATCACATCACAGACCACAAATAGAAAGATGAACAAGATGGATGTAAGATACAAGCTGCTCTCCCAGCCTCGGATCTCTTCTTCATGCAACCTGAATGCTTTTGCTACAGAACATGTTTCATCCCACCATTCCTGTGTTTAATTTTCTAATTTTGGTTAGCGTGCATGATAAATGGTCTTATGAGATATTCATTGTCATATTGTACCTCATATGCATGCTACTGCCCTCCCCGACCCCCCTCCATCTTGTTAATTTCCCTCCTCCCACAAGATAGCCCTCCTTCTACATGAAACGTGTCTTTTTTCCCATAGCCGTCTAGTTCCACACTCTGCTATCACATTCCTTCTACTTTCACTTTATGTGTGTGTGTGTGTGTAGGGAGAGTGTTTACATTTAAGTTTAAACTGAACGGGGATTAGAGTTTGGTATATAAACACTCAGCACAGCCTAGAGGCGCTGCACGGCACTGTCCCTGGCAACCACTTCAGCCTTCCTGACTCTCCTTCACTAGCCAGTATGAGCTGATGAGACCTCTCTTCCTGGGAAACCCCAGGCTGGACACTTCACAAGGACAGTTTTTCTCCTTCTGAGATCCCGTCCAGCATTACAAAGCAGCGTTCCAAACTAACCAATTGGTGCTCATCTTTTAAGCAAGTCTTTGCAGAAGAGCAGCTAAGAATACATGCTGACATTGGGGAAACTGTAATCACAGCTAGCAGATCTCTGCGAAAAAGCCTCTGAGAGCAGTTGGAGGCAGGCTCAGGATTCACCCTTGCTCTGTGCCATCCTTACCACAGGTACACAGCCTGTCACTATCCTGCGAGCCCTAGTGTCCTCACTATTGAAATATCAGCAAAAGGCAAGTTGGGGGAGAAAGGGATTCTTCCAGCTCACAGTTCCAGGTTGTAATCACAGCAATCAGAGCTCAGGACAGCTGGCCCAGAGCACAGAGAATACACATGGTTTGTATTCTGTTAACTTTCTCCACCCTCATGCAGTCCAGAGCCCAAGCCCAGGCTGGGTCTTCTCACATCAACTAGGGCAATTGAAACAAACAGACACACAAGCCTGTAGACCAACCTGATCTTAGGATCTCGTATTGACATATCCTTTTAAGGTAATGCTGGGCTGGGTCAAGTTGATAATTGAAACCAACCATCACACAAGGGAATTGCCATCAACCCAAAAGTGAGGGGCACACAGGTACCTTAGCTTGTGCTCCGTGAAAATACCAAGGCCCTGAAAGGCAAGGCAGGTTGGATAGATTCATCCAGACAGAAGGGGGTTCAACAGAAATGGCAAAGAAATGCTAAGCAGAATTCTAGATTGGATTAGGAAAGTATAAAAATAAAACAACTGGGGGTCTCAGAGCAGCGGCTCTCAACCTGTGGGTCTTGACTCCTTTGGGATTTGCATATCAGATACCCTGCATATAAGACATTTATATTATGATTTATAACAAACAAAGTTACAGTGAAGTAACAACAAAATAACCTTAAGGTTGGTCGTCACTATAACACGAGGAACTGTATTAAAGGGTCGCAGCACTAGGAAAGTTGAGAACTACTGATTTAGATAATGGCACCACTCTTGTTAATTCCATGTTTTCACGTCTTGCAGACCAGTCATGTAAGAGAAAAATTCTTGGTTTTGTGTTTGTTTGTTTTTCTTTAGCATCAATATACTGAGATAGTCATAAGGGAAGTGGCATTGTGTTTGCTATTCACAAACACTTGAGAGAGTAAAATGTAACTACCATGTATGTGTATGTACATATTACAAAAGTAGGTATATGTATAATGGATGTATACATATGCAACGCATATATACAAGGGTCATCAAACAAGAGAATGATAAAGGGCTAGCAGGTGCCTCAGCAGGAGAAGGTACTTGTTGATGAGCCTGATAACCTGAACCCAATCCTTGGAATCCACATAGCAGAAGAAAAATAGAAACTCCCCTAAGTTTGTCCTTTGACCTACATCCACACACCATGGTACGAAAGCTCACACACATGTAAACAAACACTAAATAAAGTAAGTAAAAAGGAAGGAAGGGTAATAAAACATTAACAATTATGGAATTCAAGTATATGGGAAACAGTCCTTCTGTTTTTGCCTTTTTCCTAATGTTAAATTTCTATTTTAAGATAATAATATGTTCATAGGTAATTGCAAAAAATAGTACATAAATTATCTCCTGCATGCTTGACCCAGTTTCCCCCTACACTATTAGCTTATAAAACAATGGTGTGGGTAACCCAGCCTGGAGACCGGCACTGATGCAGTCACGATGGAGGCTGTTTCCATGCCAACATACTCCCTACTGCCCTCTGATACCTGCACCCATCTGCACTCACTGTCCCTTAATCCCTCATAACGACTGTAAGCTCCATCCCTATTGTGACAGAAACTTGTGGGCTGTCAGCTCCTAGGGCTGCCCTTCTTGAATTCGTCATAATTCTGGAGAAATTATTCTCACTTATAATTTAAATTTGAATTTCCTGGTGCCCAATTTTACATACTAATTCTTGTATTTATTTAGATATAGTCATCATCTTCATTCAGGCATATCTATACTAATACACTTATAACTACACGTTTGTATTTTATCGTTGATCTGTGTGGTGGTTTGAACAAAATGTTCCCCATAATCCTCTGACATTTGAATATTTGGTTCTGAGATGGTGACTGTTTCGAAAGGGACTAGCGGGTGTAGCCTGGCTGGAGGATGTGTGTCGCTGAGGTTTCAAAAGCCTCCAACGTTCCATGTATGCCCACTCTGCTTCTGGTTTGTCGAGCGTGAGCGTGAGATGCTTAGCTGTCCCAGGGTCTACTTGCTCGCCTGCCGCCATGCTTCCCACCATGGCAGCGATAAACTCCTGACCCCCTGGAACCATAAGCTCCACATAAACCACTCCTTTCTTCTGTGCAGTC
Organism: Microtus oregoni; assembly: GCF_018167655.1. Classification (NCBI taxonomy): domain Eukaryota; kingdom Metazoa; phylum Chordata; class Mammalia; order Rodentia; family Cricetidae; genus Microtus; species Microtus oregoni. The sequence continues at coordinate 7,708,352 of NW_024543978.1, forward strand.
CGTTTACTTGACCATGGCGCCTTATCACAGCACCTGCATGTCTTCCTAACGCTGCTCTCCTATTGGATAGCTGTATTACAAGCAGTGTTTCCTAGAGGTCTCGTCTTTTCAACTCAGCAGGCACTGTTGAAGGAAATACTGCTAATTTTGATGAGGTGCAACACATTGCTTTCTCCATTCGCTGTGTGTTAAGACTGAGATGTTTGCTGTGACATGGAGTTTAAAGCTTTGACTCCACATTCTTCTGAAAATCCATAATCCACCTGAGTCTTTTGTGTGTTGAGTTGTGAGACATTGATCAAGGTATTTTTATCTATTGTGGATATCTGGTTGTTATTGTACCTCCAGGGAACCCTTTTCACATACTTACGAAAATCAGTTAAGAACCTCTACTGGCAAACAAAGACCTTGGAAAGAGTCCCATCTATCCTTACAGCAAGACTGCCAAGTCAACAGAAAATGAATAGTGTTTCTTAGCTCTATCCAAACAGTGAGTTCAAAGAGAGTAAACAGCTGCCCTTCTCATACAAATACAGAAGAATCCAGAAAGCCTTGACCGTGCTCCTCCTGCTTAGAGCCGACCAGACTTGAGCCATAACTTCATAGATGGCTTTGGAAAGCAACTTTGATCACATTTGGGTAGCTGAGTTTATGCTAGTCTGAGGGTGGAAACACTGATAAACCCCAGTCTTAGAGACACCTAGAACTGTGTGGTTCTTACCTCCCTAGTTCCCGTGCAGAAACTCATGTCTCAGGGAGAAGAGCAGGTGACTCACCCTGGGGACCAGCTAACACCTCCTCCCCAGCCTAGGAGGGAAGCAAGATTTCCACCCTCTCCTGCCACAAATACCTTCATCCCCTTTCATGAAAGGAGATGGAATCCTGAAAAAGCACTTGGGAAGGTCACAGTATACAGATACAGGCAGAGATTGATTCCCAAGATTTGAGACCATTGATTCCCCAACACTTTAGGATCACAACCAGGGGCAGCATTTCTCAGGAAAGCACAGCCCAGGGATTCCTAAGCAAAGGATGGAGGCATGGGAAATTCTGAGAATTTGAAGACTGGTATATAGAGATACATTAAAAATTAAACACAGCTCAAGTCATAGGGAGACTAATCAAAGTAATCTTCCACCAAGGACCTATTGACTGGGGCTGCCATTAGCAAACACAATAAACCTGGCTATTTGTTTAAAAACATATCTAAATTCATATTAAAGGGAAATAAAACCAGCTGTCTGGATAGACAAAGGAAACCAGAGCGAGCATTAGAACCACACTCAAATACAACACAGATGTTAAACTATCAGACAGAGACTTGAAAATAGCATGATTAACAGACTAAGGCGTCTAAGGGAAGAAGTAATCAACATTGAAGGGAAGCTGGGATTCATGGACAGAGAGGTATAAACTTCAAGGAAGAATAAAAAGAAATGATTAAAAGAACATTAAATACTAATGACCTGAAACCAGGACCTGCCATCTCAACACTAGGGATATAGAGGCAAAAAGATCAAGAGTTCAAGAACACCCTTTTCCACAGAGTAATTACGAAGCCAATGTGCGCTGTATGTGATACTTCCCCAAAATATAAAACAAAGGAAAATAAAACACATGAAGGATGCCTTTGATAGATTCATTCATAAACTACATATAGGTCAGGGAGGAAATCAATCAGCTTAGCATGTGTGTCTGTGTCTGTGTGTGTGTTTGTGTGCATGCCTGTGTGTGTGTGTGTGTGTGTGTGTGTGTGTGTGTGTGTGTGCGTCATTTCAAAAGGATCTAACATTCCTCTGGCCTCCATGGAAATCTACACTCATGTTTATGAGTATGGGTATGCACATGCACACACACACACACACACACACACACACACACACAGATACACACATGCATACATATATATACATCCACATACACACAAAAGCACATACATGCACACACACACACAGAATGTAAACAGAACCTCCAGTGGATTTCTCATCAAAATCCATATTTAAACTTACGACATAGATCAGGCTGTAACTCACCATGAAGACATACTAGCCTTGAATTCACAAAGCTCCGCCTTCCTGTGCCTCCCAGGTGCTGGGATTAAAGGCATGCACCACCACATCTGGCAGAATCCATATTTAACATGTTGGGGATTAAAATGAAATTTTAGAGACCAGCAAAATTCTCCTTCACACTCAAGGAAGTGATAAAACATTTCTCAAGAGAGGCGCGGCGGCGGCGGCGCCAGACGCACAGAGGCGCAGCGGCAGCAGCGGCGCCAGACGCACAGAGGCGCAGCGGCGGCAGCACGGCAGCTGCGCCAGACGCTGCGCAGGGGCGGCCAGACCCAAGCGGCTGGGACAGGCATGCAATAAGGAGAGCAGATCGCCCTACTACAATTGAATCAAAGAGGTAGGCCTTTGGTTGGCCAGGTCACTGGCACAAGGGGAGCCTGGTCCTGTCCTGAAGATCCTTCGGAGGGGTGAGAGGGTTCTTGGCCTGCAGCAGGAACCACGAAAGAGAGTGAGGGCATTTTGTAAGCGGAGCCCTTGGCCAGCAGGGAAACCTGATCCGGTTTCTAAAGGATCCATTGGATAGGATCAATAGGAGGAGATGGGCAGGCGCCAAGGCAAGAACTCACCCAATAATCCGAAAAACAACATGAAAACATCAGAACCCAATGATCTTACAACAGAAGTATTTGAACAACCTAACACAGAAGAAGTGGAAAAAATCGACTTTATGAAGATAATAGAGTCCCTTAAACAACATGTAAAAAATGCCCTTATAGAAATGGAGGAGAAGTATAACAAAAAGTTTGAAGAAATGAGTAAATACGTACATGATACCCTGGGAAACCAAGAAAAAACCATCAAACAGGTAATGGAAACAGTTCAAGAATTGAAAACTGAAATGAAGGCAAAGAAGAAAATACAAACTGAGGACCAGCTGGATATGGAAAATCTAGGCCAACGAGCAGAGTCTACAGAAACAAGCATAATCAATAGAATACAAGAGCTAGAAGAAAGACTCTCAGATGCTGAGGACACCATAGAGAAAATAAACGAACAGATCAAAGAAAACAGCAAAGCCAACAAATTCTCAACACAAAACATTCAGGAACTATGGGACACAATAAAAAAACCAAACCTAAGAATAATAGGAATAGAAGAAGGAGAAGAGTCACAGCTCAAAGGCTCAGAAAATATTTTCAACAAAATTATGGAAGAAAACTTTCCCAACTTAAAGAAAGATATTCATTTAAATATTCAAGAAGCATACAGAACACCAAACAGACTGGATCAAAGAAAAACATCTCCTCGCCATATAATAATCAAAACACAAAATATACAGGTTAAAGAAAGAATATTAAGAGCTGCAAAAGAAAAAGGGCAAGTAACTTATAAAGGTAAACCGATCAGACTTACACCTGACTTCTCGATGGAAACTATGAAAGCCAGAAGGTCCTGGATAGAGGTTCTGCAGAAGCTAAGAGACCATGGATGCAAGCCCAAACTACTATACCCAGCCAAGCTATCGTTCACTATCAACGGAGAAAACAAGACATTCCAGGATAAGAACAAATTTAAACAATACGTAGCCACAAATCCAGCCCTACAGAAAGTAATAGAAGGAAAATCGCAACCCAAGGAATCCAACACTGCCAACACTGCCTACAATAACCCAGGCATCTAATGACCCTTCACGAGCACATCTCAAAGAAAGGAGACACACAATCTCTACTACCAAAAGCAATAAGAATAACCGGAGTAAACAACCACTGGTCATTAATATCACTTAATATTAATGGGCTCAATTCACCTATAAAAAGGCACAGGCTAAAAGATTGGATACGAAAACAGGATCCAACATTCTGCTGTTTGCAAGAAACACATCTCAACCACAAAGACAGGCACCTACTCAGAGTAAAGGGTTGGGAAAAGGTGTTTCAAGCAAATGGTCCTAAGAAAAAAGCAGGTGTGGCCATACTAATTTCTAACAAAACTGACTTCAAACTAAAATCAATCAGAAGAGACCGAGACGGTCACTTTATACTCATAACAGGAACAATTCATCAGGAGGACGTCTCAATCCTGAATATATACGCCCCCAATATAAAAGCACCTACTTATGTAAAAGAAATATTACTAGAACTCAAGGCAGACATCAAACCACACACACTAGTAGTAGGAGACTTCAACACACCTCTCTCTCCAAGGGACAGGTCAATCAGACAGAAACCTAATAGAGAATTAAGAGAATTATTGGAGGTAATGAAGCAAATGGACTTAACAGACATCTATAGAACATTCCACCCAAATAGGAAAGAATATACCTTCTTCTCTGCAGCTCATGGAACCTTCTCAAAAATTGACCACATACTCGGAAACAAAGGAAACCTCCACAGATACAAAAAAAATATCAGTGTCCACCTGTGTCTTATCAGATCATCACGGATTAAAGTTAGAAGGCAACAACCACGCTGCCCCCCAAAAACCGACAAACTCATGGAAACTGAACAGTCAACTACGGAACCACACCTGGGTCAAGGAAGAAATCAAGAAAGAAATTAAAGTCTTCCTTGAATTTAATGAAAATAAAGGGACAACATACTCAAACCTATGGGACACAATGAAAGCAGTGCTAAGAGGAAAGTTCATAGCACTAAGTGCCCACTTAAAGAAAACGGAGAATGCATACATTGGGGACTTAAAAACACACCTGAAAGCTCTAGAAAAAAAAGAAGCAGACGCGCCCAGGAGAAGTAGAAGACTGGAAATAATAAAACTGAGGGCTGAAATCAACAAAATAGAAACACAGAAAACAGTCCAAAGAATCAATGAAACAAAAAGCTGGTTCTTGGAGAAAATCAACAAGATCGACAAACCCCTATCCAAACTAATTAAACGACAGAGAGAGAACACGCAAATAAATAAGATCAGAAATGAAAAGGGGGACATAACCACAGACACAGAGGAAAATCAGAGAATCATTAGATCTTACTACAAAAGCCTGTATGCCACAAAACTGGAAAATACAAAAGAAATGGACATTTTTTTAAATAAGTATCATATACCAAAGCTAAACCAAGACCAGGTGAATGATCTAAATAGACCGGTTTCTCGCGAAGAATTAGAAATGGTTATCAAAAATCTCCCTTCGAAAAAAAGCCCAGGACCAGATGGTTTCAATGCAGAATTCTACCAGAACTTCCAAGAAGAATTAATACCTATACTCCTTAAGGTATTTCACAATATAGAATCAGAAGAATCATTGCCAAATTCCTTTTATGAAGCTACAGTTACCCTGATACCAAAACCACAAAAAGACCCAACCAAGAAAGAGAATTACAGACCGATCTCACTCATGAACATCGACGCAAAAATCTTCAATAAAATACTGGCAAACCGAATCCAAGAACACATAAGAAAAATTATCCATTATGATCAAGTAGGCTTCATCCCAGAGATGCAGGGCTGGTTCAACATACGCAAATCTATCAATGTAATCCACCATATAAATAAACTGAAAGAAAAAAACCATATGATCATTTCACTAGATGCGGAAAAAGCATTCGACAAAATTCAACACCCCTTTATGATAAAGGTCTTGGAGAGAATAGGGATACAAGGGTCCTACCTAAATATAATAAAAGCTATTTACAGCAAACCAACAGCTAACATTAAATTAAACGGAGAAAAACTCAAAGCCATCCCACTAAAATCAGGAACACGACAAGGATGTCCACTCTCGCCATACCTCTTCAATATAGTGCTTGAAATTCTAGCAATAGCAATAAGACAACATAAGGAGATCAAGGGGATTCGTATTGGAAAGGAAGAAGTTAAGCTTTCGTTATTTGCAGATGATATGATAGTGTACATAAGAGACCCCAAAAATTCTACCAAAGAACTCCTACAGCTGATAAACAGCTTTAGTAACGTGGCAGGATACAAGATCAACTCCAAAAAATCAGTTGCCTTCCTATACACCAAGGATAAGGAAGCAGAGAGGGAAATCAGAGAAGCATCACCTTTCACGATAGCCACAAATAGCATAAAATACCTTGGGGTAACCCTGACCAAGGAAGTGAAAGATCTACTTGACAAGAACTATAAGTCTTTGAAGAAAGAAATTGAAGAAGACACCAGAAAATGGAAAGACCTCCCTTGCTCTTGGATTGGGAGGACCAACATAGTAAAAATGGCAATTCTACCAAAAGCAATCTATAGATTCAATGCAATCCCCATCAAAATCCCATCAAAATTCTTCACAGATCTGGAGAAGACAATAATCAACTTTATATGGAAAAACAAAAAACCCAGGATAGCCAAAACAATCTTATACAATAAAGGTTTGTCTGGAGGCATTACCATCCCTGACTTCAAACTCTATTACAGAGCTACAGTATTGAAAACAGCTTGGTATTGGCATAAAAACAGAGAAGTCGACCAATGGAATCGAATAGAAGACCCTGACATTAACCCACAAACCTATGAACACCTGATCTTCGATAAAGGAGCTAAAAGTATACAATGGAAAAAAGAGAGCATCTTCAACAAATGGTGCTGGCAAAACTGGATGTCAATCTGTAGAAGAATGAAAATAGATCCATATCTATCACCATGCACAAAACTCAAATCCAAATGGATTAAAGACCTCAATATCAGTCCGAACACACTGAACCTGATAGAAGAGAAAGTGGGAAGTACTCTACAGCACATGGGCACAGGAGACCACTTCCTATGTATAACCCCAGCAGCACAGACACTAAGGGCATCATTGAATAAATGGGACTTCCTGAGGCTGAGAAGCTTCTGTAAAGCAAAGGACACTGTCACTAAGACAAAAAGACAACCCACTGACTGGGAGAAGATCTTCACCAACCCTGCAACTGACAAAGGTTTGATCTCCAAAATATATAAAGAACTCAAGAAACTAGAGCGTAAAAGGCTAATCAACCCAATTATAAAATGGGGCACTGATCTGAACAGAGAATTCTCAACAGAAGAACTTCAAATGGCCAAAAGACACTTAAGATCATGCTCAACTTCCTTAGCGATCAGGGAAATGCAAATCAAGACAACTTTAAGATACCACCTTACACCTGTCAGAATGGCTAAAATAAAAAACACCAATGATAGCCTTTGCTGGAGAGGTTGTGGAGAAAGGGGTACACTCACCCATTGCTGGTGGGAATGCAAACTTGTGCAACCACTCTGGAAAGCAGTGTTTCGGTTTCTCAGGAAATTCGGGATCAACCTACCCCAGGATCCAGCAATACCACTCTTGGGAATATACCCAAGAGAGGCCCTATCATACAACAAAAGTATATGCTCAACTATGTTCATGGCAGCATTGTTTGTAATAGCCAGAACCTGGAAACAACCTAGATGCCCTTCAACGGAAGAATGGATGAAGAAAGTATGGAATATATACATATTAGAGTATTACTCAGCAGTAAAAAACAAGGACTTCTTGAATTTTGCATACAAATGGATGGAAATAGAAAACACTATCCTGAGTGAGGTAAGCCAGACCCAAAAAGAGGAACATGGGATGTACTCACTCATATTTGGTTTCTAGCCATAAATAAAGGACATTGAGCCTATAATTCATGTTCCTAGAGAAGCTAAATAAGGTGAATTCAAAGACAAACACATAGGCATCCTCAGGAATATTAACCTTCATCAGGCGATGAAAGGAGACAGAGACAGAGACCCACACGGGAGCACCGGACAGAAATCTCAAGGTCCAAATCAGGAGCAGAAGGAGACGGAGCACGAGCAAGGAACTCAGGACCACGAGGGGTGCACCCACACACTAAGACAATGGGGATGTTCTATTGGGATCTCACCAAGGCCAGCTGGCCTAGGTCTGAAAAAGCATGGGATAAATCCGGACTAGCTGAACATAGCGGACAATGAGGAATACTGAGAATTCAAGAACAATTGCAGTGGGTTTTTGATCCTACTGCACGTACTGGCTTTGTGGGAGCCTAGGCAGTTTGAATGCTCACCTTACGAGACCTGGATAGAGGTGGGCAGTCCTTGGGCTTCCCACAGGTCAGGGAAACCTGATTGCTCTTCGAGCAGATGAGGGGGGGGGACTTGATCGGGGGAGGGGGAGGGAAATGGGAAGCGGTTGTGGGGACGAGGCAGAAATCTTAAATAAATAAATAAATTAAAAAAAAAACATTTCTCAAATAAGTAGACGCTCAAGAGAAGTTGTCCCCACGGTGTCCTGAAAGGAAGAAATTTTAAAGGATAGAGAAATCTCTCAAGGAGAAGTAAAGCTACAAAGACGGCTGCTCCAAAGAAGGGGACTTCAAGGGCAGAGTGAGCAAGGGCAGTGCTAAACCTCTCATTCTCCTAATTAAAGATCCCTCGTTTTAAAATAGTAATAGTATCTACTTATAGATGCCCCGGCCACAGAAGTGGGAGGAAACAGCAGCCAGCACTGAAAGATAGAGGGCGGACTCAGGAGCTTACAGAGGTGGTGGATTGGTGAGGACAGCGGGTTTAATTGTGTTGAAAACTCTAAGGCACCCCCTAAAAAGTGCCGACAGGAGAACAGTTGATAAGTTGGCAATGGAGGCAAGATGAAATCACACACAGACGCTGGCTTATTGTTGAGGTTCCAGAGTTCTTTGTATATTTAGGGTGCAAGTCTGCCATCGGGCATGTGCCTTGTAAACATAATCTTCAGCCCATGGCTCCTCTTTGCTTCCCTTACAAGTGACTTTCACAGAGCAGAAGCATTTCATTTTAATTAAACCCATCCATCAAGTCGTTCTTACATAAGTTGTGCTTTCAACCCTGTGTCTGAAAATTCATCACCAGGCTCAAGACCACATACATTTCCTCACATGCCTTTCAGAAATTTTAGTTTTTGCAACTTAAATGTAAGTGTATTATTGAGTTTTGAAATGAAATGGGAGAGAGATGTAAAGTCTGTGCTTACGTATACATTTGCTTGCATGATTGTCCGGTTGTCCCGGGGGTAGCTGCTTAACGTTTTCTATCTTGGTTTGTACAGAAACAACAGGAACTCGCCAGCTTGTCAATTCTTGTCCCATATGTAACACATATTATTACTATCCCCCCCCTCATCTTTCATAGGCTTATTGTGTTTGTTTCCTATACAAACCCAGGAATGGGAGTCTTCTATGGCTCTTCTGTTAGACTGAAATTATTTCAAAACTGTGAGTGAAGAAAAGGACAAAGGGGATTAACTTTATGTTATATGCCAGGCATAAGGAGGCTGTGCTAGGGTCCTCTGAGAACTGTGGGTTTTGTTTAAAACATTACTTTTAATGAGGTATTGTCACACTCCCCTAAGGATGCCCAATGGATACCATAAAACAGACAGCTTAAGCAATAAGGTTCTCCATTCTCTTGATCCTGGAGGTCAGAAACCCACACTCCATTCTTGGACAGTGCCTGTTACTTCTGAGGGCACCAGTAAGTATTCTAGAGAGGTAGTGTTTTCTATGGTTCTGACATGCATTCTTTGCACATTTTTTTATTTATTTGTGTTTATGAGCATGCGATTCTGTAAACAGATGTGTGTGCATGTGTGTGTGAGTGTGTGTGCATGTGTGTGTATGTTCATGTGTCTGTGTGTGCATGCATGTGTGTGTATATGTGCGTCTGTAACTGTGTGCATGAGTATATCCGTGTGTGCATGTGTGTGTGCATGGTGTTTGTGTGTGTGCAGTTGTCTGTGCTCTTCGTCTGCCATGTGGGTTCCAGGTGTTGAACTCAGGTCCTCAGTCTTGGTAGCAAGCATCCTTACAACCACTGAGCCACCTCAGTGGCCCATTGATGCATATTTCCCATTTCCCTATGAGGTTGAGCACTTTTCATTTGTTTGCTGACCATCCACATCTCTTTGGGAAGATACCTGCCCACATCCTTCATCTGTGCAGAGGGTACCTTTCTATCCTTAGGATTCTTCTTACAAATCACAGGCAATTGACTGATAAACATTTTGTCCGGTTTGTTCTGAGATTCTGTCTCTTGCTTTTCATTTTTATCTTTTCTTTTCTTTCTTTGCATGCTCTGAAGTGCAACAGTTCTGTCATGCAATCCCCATGCTTTTAGTGGAGTGTGTGTGTGTGTGTGTGTGTGTGTGTGTGTGTGTAAAGGAAATGTAGGTGGCTTGAACGAAAATGGCCTCCACGGGCTCAGAAGTTTGAATGCTTGGTCCCCAGTTGGTGGAACTGTTTGGGAAAGATTAGGAGGTGTAGCTTTATTGATGATATGTGTCACTAGGAGTAGGCTTTGAAGTTTCAAAAAACTCACACGGTTCCCAGCATTCTCTGCCTCTGGTTTGTGGATCCAGACGTGAATTCTCAGCTATTCCTCCTGACACGCTTTGGCTTTGCCATCATGGACTCCAATCCTCTGAAACCAGGAGCCCAATTGAATGTTTGGTTTTTTTTTTTATAAATTGCCTTGGTAGCAATGTTTTATCACAGCAATAAAAAGTAACTAGGGAGGTAAACCTCTCTCTCTCTCTCTCTCTCTCTCTCTCTCTCTCAAGCACACACACTCATGGTTACAAGGGACATAGTCACAAACACCACGCAATCAGAGAGCCTGCCCCATGGGTATTGTAAGCTGTGTGCAAACACCCATGGCTGATTTATGATCATGCTGAACAGAGGTTGTCGTCGGTCTTCTTTGACTGTCCATCAGGAACGGCATTAAAGGTGACTATTTGGAATAATAATAAGCAATTGGGGTGAAGATAGAGATTGTGCTACAGTGGAAATCCTCTAAGGTTTTACATGAAGCCTGAACTCCACCATGCCAGGCATTCGTGGTGTTCATCAGGTTATTTTTTGAAAACAGATTTGTAGGAAGCAAAGCAAACATGCTTCTCCTATCCAAAAAATTTCAATTAAATCTCCCGAGCTTTCAGTCATTGCTGCTCTAGAGAGTGGAGCATTTAAACCTGAAGCAGAAAAATATCTATCATAAATTAATACCTGGACAAAACACTCAGATTTCAAATTTATCTCGGAAGAGTCTTTGGGAAGATGTTACTATTTAGTTTTTACCTCAAGTGATTAACACATTGATGGTTCCAAACCTTTCAAAAACGGAGATGGAAATTGAACAGTGGAAAGTTGGGGGTTTAAGAAACATTTGGGAAAAAAAATAGAGCTAAAATGTTTTACTTTCAGAGTCCTCATGAATCTCTAGGGACGCTACAATATTCCAGCCCGTCAGTGCCCAGGACTTAAAACACGACATACTGAGCCAGTGTCCCTTTACACAAGGATCACAGGGCACTAACTGCGAGAGGAAAACTGACAAACCAGGAATGGTTTTGTCCAGGAAAAAGAGGGATAGTTATCCTCTGCCTACAGATGAGAAGCAGTCATTTCTGCCATAGGAAATTGGTAAAATGAGTTGATCAATAATTTATGCACTAAGATGTTTGGCAAAAAATGTTTTAACTTAATAAAGAGCATTTGGCATTGCCAATTTAGAAAGGAGTGAACCTATCTGTGTGTTATCCCGTGTTACAATCCTTCCTCTACAGATCGCTGTGAATGAAGTATTGTTCTCAGTGACACTGAAAACCACTTTGTAAAGTTTCCATTATCAGGGTAGCTATTTAAGAATAATCTCTGGATATTTGCTGACCTGGAGTCCCAATATTTGTTCAGAGAAGCAAAGTGGTATTGACCTAGGTGTGACTTTAAACATTTCCTTTTCTCCCTCCTCCCTGTCTCCCTCTCTCTCTTTCTGTCTATCCCTCCCTCCCTTCTTTTTTTCCTGCCTCCTTGCTTTTCTTTGTGGTACTGAGGTTGAAACCAGGCCTCAAATGTGTTTGGTGAGTCCTCAACCACTGATTTACTCTGCCAGACCTAAACATTTATTTTTCAAGGCACACACATGGTGAACTTATATACATACATATAAAATAGTATAATAATAATGCTTCTTATTATTGTGACAATACTTTCTCTTAAGTGACAACAGAGGGTAGGGACATATGGGAAAGGAAACCTTTGACACAGCTGGTGGGGATGTAAGCTGGTGTTACCATGATGGAAGTCAGTGTGGCGTTTCCTCAAAGAACAAATAAAGACAAGCTCAAAAACCTGGGTGCCTACATTGACATCATCTTTAATTGCCCAATTACAACTGTACACATGGAGGTACCAGGTGATGCTTTGATGCATGCCTAAAGATTACACAGTTGTCAATCACCCACCATCTCACTATTGTACAGTTCAAGGGATACAGAAGAGCTCCTGTATGACCCAATCAGGTTACACAGCCATCACTCTCCTGCTGTTCAGGGATGCAGGAGAGCTCCTGTATGAACCAATTAGGTGGACTTAGGTTCTTCACAACATTGATTCTGGCAACAAATATATGAAAAATAAAATTACCCTGTTGACAACATGTTGTACCTGCTAAAAAATTTGAGTGTTTGCTTTTTGAGTCAGAGTAGTGCTGCCTTATGGTTGCATTGAGTTCTTCTGCAAGAATATAGGTGCGGTGGCACTGGGGAGGCAGGGGCAGGAGGACCAGGGATTCAAGGTCATTTTTGGATAAACAGGGAATTTGAATTCAGCCTACCCTGTCCAGAATTAAAACAAACAAACAAAACACAAGAAAGTGTGGGAAGGAGAAAAGGAGATAGGGAAGAAAGAGGGGAGGGCAAAAGGACAGAAGAAGGAATTGTCAGAAGGAAGGAGGGAGGGAGGAGAAAAGGGGGGAAGAAAAGAAAGGAGGATAGGAAGGAAGAAAGGAAGAGATGAGGGAATCTGGGAAGTTAGAGGGCACAGTATATTTTCTAGCTCTTTCTGATGGCTACAGATAGACCCTTCAGTCACTGCTCCCCAAACCCAAATTCTGGATACCAGGTCATAATGCAGAGATGCCCTTGGATCCACTACACCAGGACCTGAAGTCTCAGGAGTGATTGAAGTCAAAGTGCATTTTCTGTAAGTTTGTCTTAAGTACACGAAGCTGCTTGCACCTTTGTGGACGAAGAGCTCATCTTCTCCAAGTCTACAGAGACACAGTGAAAACATACGGCCAGGAAAGAGCCCCAGTGTGGTGGGCGTTATTAAAAACCACTTCTCACTTTACCTATCTGCAGGCAGCTTTTGCTCTAATTTTCTAAGAACACTTTCCCCGCGTATTAAGTAAACATTTTGTGAACATAGTACCCCTTCTATGTTATTTATTGTTCAATGAGAGTGTGGAAAAATGAGCACTTGATGTTTGAAACAGAACAAAAAAACATCTGGTTTTCTAATATACACAACCTCATACAAAATCAATAATGGATTTCGCTATGAAAATACATGAGAAAAGGCAAGGGGCGTTTTAACACAGATATGAAATCTCTCCGAGTCACTTAAATTAGGAAGAAAGAAAGACATGTGAATTAATTTAAATTTATGACTTCTGGAGCACAGGAATATTTCAAGGTCCTCTCAACTCTCAGCTGACTCTCATAAGAACACGGAGCAGGGAGAGAAAGGTGAAATTCTAGTTCACCCAAAGAATAAGAATGTTACTGTACAGGCAAGATGACTGGAATTCCCTTTTAGGTGTTTTATGTATCCCATTTATTGGCTTTTCACCAGGCCCCAATGGCAGTCTGAATGGGGATGTCCCCCACAGTCTCAGGTGACTGAACATTGGTCCCCACTTGGTGGTGCTGTTTCAGTAAGTTCAAGAGGCGTTGGTTGGCTGGAGGAAGAATGTCACTGAGGGCAGGCACTATTCTCAGCTCCCTCTCTCTGCTTCCTACTTGTTTCAAGATGTGAGCTCTTTTCTTTGTGCCCCAGCTGCCTTGTCTCTGGCTCTGCCATCATGCACACTTATCCCCCTGGAACCACACGCCCAAAGAAACCCTTCCTTCTCAAAGTCACTTTGGTCATGGTGTTTTATCACAGCAACAGAACGGTGACTAAGACAGTCCCCTTTCAAATATGCAGAGAAATGTTTCCCTACAGAAGGCCCAAAAGACATATTGCTGCTTCAAAAGAATGACCTCCAAATGAAAGAGAAAACCTGTGTTTGCTGTTGTTGTTTATTTTTTGTGGTGCTGTGGATCAAATTCAGGATTCACACCCTATCACCAAGCCACAGTACATATGTCAACTTATGATGCCGTTACTTTCAGATAAACCTGCCATTAGGGAGCATATTATAATACAGATGACCTGCTAGTGTTCATGGTGAGTGTCCCAGCTCAAGGCAGCATTATTTTTGGTCCTCGTATGTGACCTTAGGACTGGCTGGGAACTGCAGCTCACTGTGGCATCATCTGTCTTTGGTCTGTGTGTGTGACCTAGAGGCTAGCTGGGATCTACAGCTTGTCACTGTCTCTCATCCCAGGAGAGGGCCCGACCACATAGGGCTAACCTGGGAAAAGATCCAGATTCAAATTTCAAGGCACAGTTTCCACTGGGAAAAAAATGAGAAAAACAATAAAGAGGATGAACCAAAGAAACCTTTTGGGTAACAGGCTTGAAACCTTGTTTAAAGTTTGTTTAAGCTTTGCATAAAATATCTAGGCATCTGGGGGCTGGAGAGATGGTTCACTGGGTGTCTCCTTAGTCCTGAGTATACTAATATCTACTGAAGATATCCCATTATAACTTAGAACTTGGAAAACAGAGTTCAGAGAGCTTGCCGGAGGTCTTTAACTCACAAACAGTGGATCTGGACTTAGATTCTAAGCACCTGCTCCCACGGAAGCTAATTGCCTAATTTATAAATCCGCTGAAATGGCCTGAAGACACAGAAAAGCAAACCGGCTTCAGGGAAGTCACCTAAGAAGCTGTCCACATAGAGCCTCCAGATACAGTGATGCCCGCTCCTCATGGTTCCCAAGATAATGAAGCCCCGCAGCGCACACAGCACTAGTTAGAATTCCCAGAAGACCAAAGCCAATACCAGAGCGGCAGTTTATTCCTACTGAAGGAGAGCAAGCCACTGTCAAGCAGAGTATGGCCCATAGCGTAAGAGCAGGTGCCCCTGGTCATTGTAAAAACCAACTCCATTAGAAGGCAATTCCTAATCAGGAGACAGTTGGTGGGAGGGATTGCCCTATCCAGGCACTGGGTCTTTTAACAGGCTGGCTAGAAATAGCATTTTATACAGATATGTAACTAGCAAGTAGAGCTGTCTGAGCAAAACTGCTTTAGCTCAACCGAGATGCTTTTATTGATTACTGATGATAAAGAAAGGCTGGACATCCCAACTGTAGTGGCATTGACATTGAAGATCTGATGAAAGATGCCTTGAGACGTCTATGAGCCCCAGGCTCCATGGAGTCTGTCCAAAAAGGGACTGTTTAGCTTGTCTGAAAGTGTTTGACAAAACTATGTGTCAACATCTTTATCACAACCCCCTCATGAAGTCGATTTAGCTGGATCCCCATTTTACAGCTTAAGAGATTGAGGCAGAAACACAAGAAAGCAACCAGCTCCACTTTGTCAGTCACTGGAACATGGGTCCAGGAAACTGTATCCCTACACTGATCTAAGAGAGTTAGAACCAACTGTAAATTCCTACCTCCCTTCCTAAACTGCTGCCTCCCCTCCCTTCTCTCTCTCTTTCTCATAAAAGCCTGAAAACCTTTTCACATCCCTTATGAAATCACTTTACTATTATTCTGTTTTTGATTAGATATAGCATATCAAAGGCCTGCTCAGACATGACTGCCTGGCACCACATTGATTTTGTTGGGAAAACAGGCAGGATTAGTTACCCTCAGGTTCCACTGTTCACCTCCACTTAGGAGAATGGCACATTGCCTTAAGTTTTCTTACAGAAGAGCTAAACCTGTAACTAATTCCTCCTTTGTAAAATCTAAGTGCCATTGTATGGCATAAGCCTTCATGGTAAGATTATACTTTCCTTAAATGATTGATGATTAATTAAAAATCTCAAAGGGGTAGGTTAGGCTTGCCCTGCATTGTGCCCTTTGCTCTTCATTCTGCGCACAATGCAATGACAGTCATAGGTGCATGACACCCACACTGCTATATTGCAGCTGTGGAAAACAGCTGCATGCTAGGAAAAGCACAGTGAAGCTTTGCATAGGTGCCAGTTGCAACCTAGAGCCGGAATAGAATTGCAACACTACCATTTCTCTCTTGGGCTTCTTCCTCAGCCCTTTTAGAATAGCGGGAAAATAAATGTCCATTTGGCTAATCCTCTGTGGTAGATTTTATGTCGCGTGCACCTGAAAATAATCACAAGTGACAAACAGATTCACATTCCCGGGGAAATTATTGACATTATTTTCTCATTCTCGGTGAGCATTTTACTGCAACTACCAAGCATGTATAGTAAATACTATCACCAACCAAAATTTGTATTGAATAAAGCATGAGGCGGATATTCTGAGAAATGAATGTCAAGACAAGCAGATGAGTTCAGCGTTGCTTTTTCCCCTTGTTCGTGCTTCTCTTTGCCCTGTCTTTTGTCTCTCCTTTCACTTGATCATATGAATACTCAAAAAATTAAAGTGCCTTTAGAATTCAGGGATTTCTTCATTGGTCAGTTATGCAGAAAAAATAGTGACCGCAAAAATAAAATAACTGGGAGAAATCCCTGTTTTAATATATGGATGAAAGGCAAATTGTGCAATCAATTCTCTGAGATGATCTCACTTAGATGCAAAAACAAAAAAAAAAACCAAAACCTTGACCCACTCTTTAAGCTCTCTCTTTATGAGAAGACCAAGAGGTATAAAAAGATGACAAATTCACGTATTCCCAGTTTTCTGACCATTTCTTGCTAAGCATCTTTGGCTCAAAATCAGTCATCGCCACCACAAATCTCATTCATTTGTACGTAGCTTTGCTGTGACCATCAAGTGACAGTTGGAAAATCCCATGGTCCAGGAAATGGGGCAGCATGAGCTATGGTCACCGGTATCTTTGCTTTTGAGAAACAGAAAGCCTAGGGGCTGGAGGTGGGAAATACAAATGCCAAGGTCCCCGAGCTGCTGGTGAGAGAGAAATACAGTTTAGATTGCTCTGCCGTGTAACACGTCTCAGAGTTTATTGTTTTGCTTGCAGACTGCAGTCTGCAGGAAATAAATATCTTTGGCTGAGGGCATGGGTAGATAATGAACACCTAGGAGTGCGACGACGCCCTCAGGTGTTTGGGGAGTCATCTTATGACAGAGAAGAAAGGGGATAAAAGAAGCTGAGGAGAAGTTTTAGCACAAAGAAAACAAAGCGAGAGGCTATGATCGAGGGATGGTGTCCGGAGATGATGGACACTCCAGCCCCAGCCATCAGCCTTCAGCTCTGCAGGCTCGTTAACCACAGGACTCACTTAACTTCTGGGCCAGGGACTTCAGCACCTGGAATACTAAGTAAGGCAAAACTAGGAGCTATTCCAGACTGAGCTAGCTGCGTCCTTCCCTCTCTCCCAACAGCTCCATCTTCTCCAGGAAGCCTGGGATGCTCATTCTCAGAGGAGATCAGTTCATGTTCAGTGTAAGCCAGTACCCCTTGGGGCAGTCTGCAGAGATGGCTCAATGGTCGAAAGCACTGGCTGCTTTTGTAGAGGTCCTGAGTTCAGTTCCCAGCATGCACATAGTGGCACACAACTGTCTGTAACTCCAGTTCCAAGGGATCCGATGCTCTCTTTTGGCCTCTGAGAATGCCCACACACATGTGACACACAAACACACACACGTACACACACGCATGCACCACTCACATCTTTAAAAGAAAGTGCCCTCTTTACTGCACAGTAGAAAACCACCATGAAACAACAACCATGATGTTTATTTTCTTGACTCTTTTATGTGTGGGAATTTTGTATTATTTTACTTATTTGCCTATTTTATATGCTAGGAACTTGAAGGTTTCAAAAGCTGAAAGTTAGTTGCTGCAAAGTGGTGATGCCTCCCCACCCAATGACTCAATTAGCTTCTCAATTGCCTGAACCCCCTAATATAACATATAGCTGTGATCAGTGACCACTCAGCACATCCTATACCTTGGCCAGGTATAGGTCTTTGCAGCGAAGAGCGCTGGCCATGGGACTGTCCTTGGGAAACATGAGCAGGCAGGCACAAGGAAATGTGGGAAGTAGAAGGCTTACCGGTTTAATAACATCTGAAGAAGACATGATGGGAATATTTCCAGCTACAGGATGAAGGAAGACTGTGGGTGCAGCGTGTGGATCTGATTTAAATGAATCTCCAGACTGTGTTGGCATAGTGGTGAGATAGGGGAGAGTAAGCCAAGGCATGGCGGTGAGACACGCATTGGTCCTCTGAGAGGGAGCGTCTGCCACCAGAGAATTGTTTATTAAAAGCCAGGAGGGGGATTCTACTCCTGACCAGCAGAGGGTTATAACAAACAAGGAAGCACGACCTTCCATTCACTCCACACTCATTATTTCTTAATGACTCTTTACAGTTGGATTCTAAACTATCACAAAACCCAAAGCCTGGTATTGTCTGACACCAACTAGAAAAAAAAGCCATCTCTTCCTCCTCCTTCCTCCCTTCCCTCTCTTTCTCTCCTCTTTTTCTCTCCCTTGTTTAGACATATTGCTATTCAGGTCTTGGAAGCCACCTGAGCTCAGTTCTCAATGATAAAATGAAAATGAGGATTAAGTGAAGATAGGATAGAAAGAGGGAATGATCGAAGCACTATGAGAAGGAAAAAATCCTACTTGAATCCCATACTTCCAGAATTAAAATGTAAGTGCTGACTGTCAAGCATACTTATTTATAAAAACACAGACATCTCATGTCAGGAGAGCACAGGAGAAGTTATACAGAAGTTTCGTCTTTTCTCCTAATGCCCCTGGTGATGGGATTAAAAATTACCCCCATAGACCCACAGGGAGTGCCACTATTAGGGGGTGTGACTGTTTGAATAGGTGTGGCTTTGTTGGAGGAGATGTGCCACAAGGGAGTGGACTTTGAGTTCGCAGAAACTCAAGCTTGACCAGGATGTCACTGTCACTTCCAATTGCCTGTGAATACAGATGTTGAACTCTCAGCTACTTTTCCAGCACCACATCTGCCTGCACAGTGCCATGTCCTGCCATGATGATAATGGACTGAACCCCTAAACTGTAAGTCAGTCCCAATTAAATCTTTCTCCTTTATAAGAGTCACCATGATCACTGTGTCTCTTCACAGCAATACTAACTCTAAGACAATGCCCTAATTTTTTCAGATAACACAAGAAGATTCCAGACTGACAGATACTACCTATATCCCTCTTTCATCAATAAACTTGTCATTTGGCAGGGTAGGGTGTCCCCTGGAGGATTTACTGACTCCATTTTTTTTTCTGGCAAAATAAAACGTTTAGTCCAATATTTGAGTATCCTGGCAAAAGAGCATAGATTTTGCTGCTTACAATCAAGCTGAGTTATCTGTATGCAAATAGTGATGTCTCTTTGTCCTGTAGCCCAGTCTGCTGTGATCTCATGCCAACAGTTCTCTGGGCTGATTTGCTCCAGCACTGACAGGGTAGATTGAAGAAACTCACACAGACTTCAGCGTGAGCCTCCACAAACCATAATTAGGCAAGTCGGGTGGATGGAAAACAGTGATGGTATTTTAAATGTGTTCCCCAAACAAGTATCAGTTAGAGCCGGGGAGATCAGCCTCTGGGCTGGCATCCATTGGCACAGGTAATGGTAGTGATGCTTATTATCATTCTGCAATGGAAACTATGTGGGGAAAATGGATAAAAAAGCATTCCCTCATCACTTCTGCCCTTACACTCCAGGTGCTTAAACTAGTGAGGAGCCTACTCAGATAGGCTGAAGCCCTGTCTCTGCTCGTGGAACAACTGGGCTGGTTGACTGCTCTTGCCTTTCACTAGCCTTTGGATGTGGGGGTCTTGATATTGCTGATTTCTGTCCACTGGCCCCTTTCTCAAGGGATGTAAAAACAAGAAAGATGCAACCTGTTTCAAATTCACAGCCGTTAGTGGGCTGGTTCGTCGTGAGGTTTGAGGAGAAAGTGATGAAGTTCTGAAATAAAGACAGATGATGCTGAATTCTCAGAAGCCAGAGCCTGTGCTAGGCATTGCGTTATCCTACAGAGCGTTTAAAACTCTACTGCAAATTAAGAATCATAAATATCCTCCTTTACAGTCAAAACGGATTCAGGAGCATGAGCCCTTCACCGAAAGAAGGCACAGGTAGAGGGTGGCTGAGTTTGAACCTGTGATTGCAGGCCCATTGGCTGGGCCCTGAAGCACTTTCCAGAGCCTGAGAAAAAGTTAAACTCAAAGAGTCTCGAGCTCAGAGCTGGACCTGAGGGGTCAGGAGGGCACTGCAAAGTCCAGGCTTGAAAGAGCGTGTGTTCCTAGGGGCACAGGGCTGGTGTTGCCTGTCTCAAGGTTGCTAAATTTCGTTTTCTTCTTTAATTCATATACTCAAAATAAAGGTCATTTCCACTCCGATGCCTGTTTGGTGGTGATATCTTGATTTTGATCACAATTTCCAACTGTGCTGGCTAGAGGTCAGGGCAGTGAGTGGAAGATTCTGGAGTCAGACTGGATCTGGCTGTCAGAGTGTTTGCTCTCCCACTAACTACTCCTGCTGGTCAATTGTTTTTTATTTCAGTGATTCAGCAGATGAAATTCCTTATGTTAGGCTGAAGAACTCAAACACAACAGTCCATCCCATCTTGTTTCTGCAACAATCAATGATGATCAAATTTCAGTTAATGGCATCCACTAGGAAAACAGGGAATGTGCTTATGTGAGACATATTTCCTTTCCCAGCAAGGTCCAGGCGGAGTCAGATACTGCACCATCAAGGACAGAGAGGCAAGCATCTGCTCCTAGAGTCCGTCAGGGAGCATCTCTAAGGTTGGCTACTCTTCACTCGTTCTTAGAAAGCGAGGGTCCTTTAAGTGATGACTGCTCTTCCTCTCTGAGTCACGTGTTGAGGGTAGTACTCAGCCAGCTCTGGCAGCTGAGTGGAGGAAAAACGATAAATCCCATGATCTGGCCTTGACCAATCAGTAACTTCCATCCCATTAGTCATGACTCAGCCCTGGCCAATCAGAAACTTCTATTCTTCTAGGCTGGCAGTTGCAATCAGATGAAACCAATTTGGGGACTTTGGTTATAACTTTTGGGAAAGTGATGGCTTGGTTGGATTGTAGACTAGGAAATGGAAGCCACCACAGGGACAAAGACTGGCTAAGAGGAATCCAACACTTAACAGAAAAAAAGAGACCTAGAGATAGAGACAGAGATTGGGGGGGGGGGGTGTGAACACAATCTTTTTATGCTACTTGAGCCTATGAATTATTTTTATTGAAAATAGATCCTTTTCTCATACACTATATCTTGATCATAGTTTCCCTTCCCTCTACTCCTCCCAGATCCTCTCCACCTCCCTTCCCTTCCAGATTCACTCTCTTTCCCTCACTCATTGGAAAATAACAGGTTTCTAAGAGATAACGACCAAACATGACTAAATAAAATATAAAGAAGTTAAGCAAAAAAGAAAAAAATCACACTGAAATTAGGTAAAGCAAAAGGTCCCAAGAGTAGGTATAAGGGCCAGAAATCCACTCATTCTCACATTTTGGAAACCCACAAAAATCCCAAGCTAAAAGCTATGGCCTGCATGCAGAGAACCTCTGGTACAGACCTCTGGAGGCCCTGTGCTCGCTGCTTCAGTTCCCATGTGCCCCATAAGGCATGTACCCGGGACCTCTTTAGTTATTAGAGTCAGACAGCTGTGGCTTAGATGTGAAATGTGCCCCTACAGGCTCATGTCTTTGAACACGTGGTCCCCAGTGATGGTTCTGTGTTGTGAGGTTGTAGAATCTTACGGGGATAGTGTTTCACTGGAAGAAGAGAGCCACTGGGAGGTAAACCGTGAGCCACCAGGAGGGAGGTAGACCATGGGCCACCAGGAGGTAGACGGTGGGACACCGGGAGGTAGACCTTGGAGTCTATTCTCCAGCCATAATTCCTTTCTACTTTTTATTCCCCGATGGCAAACGTAATACGACCAGTCACCTCATGCAGCTGCCGCTGTACCTGTCCCTTCCTCAAGTTGTTGCATTTGTTTGTGGAGCCGTGGCTCCCCTCCAACCTCAACTGCATAAAACCTAAGGAGCACAGCATTGTGTCTGGCCTGACAGGGGAGCCTGGAAGAATACAACTAGGGTCAGAAAAAGGGTCTGTCCTTAACATCCTCTCATCAGAGGAGCCAGGGTTGAGAGTGGAATGATGCAAACAGAGCAAAGGCAGCTTCTGTCAAGTGGTTACAGGAGGGTTTGCTCCTAAGGAGGCTGCAGAAACACTGGGCTCTCTGAACATCAGTGGCCCCAGGCAGTGATGGCCATTCAGCCTATCCTCCCACCATTCTCAATTAGCAGGCATATCTTAAAGTAAGACAAAACACAACAAAACAATGCCCCGCCTTGGCTAAGGAAACCACACCATTTTCCTGCTCTTCTTAGGAGATGTAACACACACTCGGCCCAGTCTATCGGATGAGTTCTGACTCACGCTTACCCGCCCCCACGATCCTCCAACTCTCACACAGCCCCTGAGGCTCTGTTCTTCAACTCTCTCATCTCCTGACACATCAAGTTCTTTCTGGTCTTAAATCTGATTTATGTTGGCCTTTCTCAGACTTTATGTCTCTTTAGTAGCGTTTCACCTGGGTGATTTTATCCCCGCCCCTAGTGATATGATCGTTCAGTTTACGTAGATAGATGTTGTCTTTGGCTTTCTTACAATCATTTAGAATTTTCTCACATTATCATGTAACATCCCAAATATTCCTTAACAACATTCCTTATAATCTTTAACTACATCTTTAATGTATAATTTTTCTTTAAATATTGATTTCTTTAATTATTAGTTCAGGGACTTTTCAAACAAGCCAATAGTGCTGACATGCAGCAATTTTCTTCAAGTAATTAGCAAAGATATAAAAATATCTAGAAAAATGGGTAATATGCTCTTAGGACTAAAAAAGAAACAAAAACCTCTTGTGAAGAGACACCATAACCAAGTCAACTCTTGTAAAAGAAAGAATTTAATCAGAGCTTGCTTACAGTTTCCAAGGTTTAGTCCACTGTCATCATGGCAGAGAGCCTGGCAGCATGCAGGCAGACGTGATGCAGGAGAAGTAGCTGAGAGTCCTGCATCTGGATCCTCAGGCAGCAGGAAGAGGCACTGGGCCTGGCTTGGGCTTCTGAAACCTCAAAGCCCACCTCCAGTGACACACTTCCTCCAACAAGGCCACGCCTCCTGATCCTTCTGAGTAGTGGCACTCCCTGATGAGTAAGCATGCAAACATGGCGCCTGGGAGGGTCGTTCTTATTCAAACCACTATAACAGAACTTCTTACTGTAAAACATCTGGGATGTCAGGAGATGGTCATGCCTTGTCTAGTCTCTTTTCAAATATCACTAAACAGTTCTGCCATGTCCCCCCAAAAACGATAATAATATTAAATAACTCAAGAAGTTGTTTGCTTAGCTGCATTTTCAGCAATTTTTTTTTGGGGGGGTGGATTTCGAGACAGGGTTTCTCCATAGCTTTTGGTTCCTGTCCTGGAACTAGCACTTGTAGACCAGGCTGGCCTCAAACTCACAGAGATCCGCCTGCCTCTGCCTCCCGAGTGCTGGGATTAAAGGCGTGCGCCACCACTGCCCGGTTCAGCAATTTTTTTTTTTACCAAGCACAGTATTAAACAGAGTCTGTTATGAAAGTTTATCTTCTCAACATTAAAACCAAATGAGCAAAAACATTATGCAAATTGCTTGTGTTTTCGTTAATAGTAAAACCTGATATTTGAATCTAATTTCTACTAAGAACATGGACATCTGTAAGTGATTTGGTTTAGTTATTGATTTCTCAAAAATAATTCAAAGTTTATTCCTATTCTAGTTCAAAACACAGAAAAATGAACTTATTTTAAAACAAAATCCACAATAGAAAAAAAAATTTATTTAAACCCAAAACAGCCAATGACTGTACTATTTCCGTGAGCTCTTTGAATCGAATGGGGGTTTCTATAACATGAGAGCCCATTTTCATCATTTTGTGTTTTTTGTTTTTTTTTTGTGTTTTGTTTTTAAGGAAATAATGGGGCTGGGGCTGGAGGGCTGGCTTAATGTCTAAGAGTCAAGTACTCAGTCATAAGTATCTGAATCCTGGTCCCAGGACTCAGGTCACAAGGACTCTGGTCACAAGGCTCGTAATCACCTCTAATTCTCCAGTTTCAAAGGATTTGAAGCGCTCCTCTGGCCTCTGTGGCCTCTCATACATGTGTGGTACATGTACAAAGATGCATGCATGCATGCATACACATAAAAATCTTTTTAGAAAAACTATAATGATAATTATGAGAAGCATATAGTTGAACACATCACTTGGTTGTAGCAAGGACTGGAAACCAGAACAGTTCCCCCTCAATAACTCTTAAGAAATTGGAAAGGTCAAAGCAGGAGACACATGGAAGGTGGCACTCAAATTCAGGCAGAAGCTCTTGGATTTCTAACACGTTATATTGTTACTCTGAAGAATCCATGGGCGGCAGTGACGTTCATTGTCCTAGAGATAAAGAATAGTGGGATTCGCTCTACAGACTCAGTGAGATCATTTCATCTGTAAAACTATGGGCAGTGTCAAGGCTAATTGCCACCCTTTGTATAACGGATCCAATATATTTGGCCTTCATTTTTCCCTAGAATAACTTATTGCTTTTATAGTAACTGTTTTGTAGGATTTAGGCCTCCATCACAAAAATTAAAAGCAGGGGAGAGAACAAATTCTGGTAAAAATAGCCACCATACAAAAGACTCAAGCCACCCTAAAAATTTATTTGCATCTTGGGGGCTGGAGAAATGCCTCAGTGTTCAAAACCACTTTCTGCTCCTCCAAAGGACCTGGGCTCAGTTCTCAGCACCCACATCTATGTGGAACTCTAGTGCAAGGGGGTCCATTGCCCTCTTGTGGTCTATACTAGCACTGCACAGTCACACAGGCAAAACACTTATACAAAGAAAATAAAAATAAATATTTAGCGGTATGTGGAATACTACATCTTTAATCTCAGCACTTGAGGCAGAGGCAGAGGCAGATGCATCTCTGTGAGTGTAAAAACAGCCTTGTCTACATAGTGAGTTCCAGGTCAGCCAGAGCTACATAGTAAGACCCTATCTCAAAAAAAAGAAAAAAAAAACCTCCCCACTTCCCTATCAAAATATTGACAAAATAGCAAACCACCCCTTATACCATGAAGACTTATATCTGAAAAAACCCTTTAACTTATAATCTATTACTATTTGCCATCCTGCCTCCTCCACCCAAATGTCCCTCAAACTCCTCCCAACGTTCCTCCTGAGCAGTGCTAGTGAGAATACTCATTGCTCAATGGAATTACAGCTAACTTAAATTGTATACTGTATTTCTCATGATTATGAGTAAAAAGGGATGGAGGAGGGGCTCTCGTAATTGAGGCTTACTACTTGAATTTCCCCTTGACCCTTTGATGTGCTTCGTGAATCACCAGGAGACAGCAATGACTCTTGACTTTACCTACTTTCTTTCCGTGTCTAAATCACATCTACTCTTTTTAATTTTTTGATTTTTTAATTTCAATTAATTAATGCGAGACAATCCCTAAGCATATTTAATCCCATAACTACTAAATATCATAATTTACTAAGTCTCCTCACGAACGGCTCTGCTAAGAATCCACGCGACAAGAACTGTTGTGGCGACATCTCCTTGTCCCAGCATGGCTGAGCGTGCAGCTCACGCAGCTCGCACTGCCATAGGTGCTTATGTGCAGAAAGATGAAGGGGACAGATGACGCTCCGTGTAGTCACTGCCTGTAAGCTTTCGTGTCAAAGTGCAAATCTAAGCACCGAATGAAAAATTCACTCCTTTCATTATGTTTTCATGTCATAGTTTGCCACTACCACCACCATCCTGATACAGGAGAAAGTTCTAAACAACAGTTTTGCCAGCTTGGAATATTTAGGAAACATGAAGCGACCAATCTTAACAGAACCTTTTAGATGTCATCAAACAAAATCTATGCAGGGAAATGGGGGCGGGGTAGGGGGTGGACCAGAGCCTTGAGCACTGGGTTCTTTTTGCCCCACCTCACTCACCCAATGGGCAACTTGCCCTAGATTATTGCCTCAGAGGCTCCTCTCCAACAACCCATGCCATCGTGCCCTCAAAGTCACTGGGGAGGAAGTCCAGCCCCATTAGCTGTTGGCTTCAAGAGATTCACTTGGGTGCTACACATGAAGACTCTATGGATGGATCAATGTGTCTGTTCCTTTTTTCTTCTTCTCTTTCTCTGCTTGGTTTAACTTTAAAATATATTTTTCCCTTTTCTGGCTGACAAGAATTATTTTTATGTATGGTATATAACATGCTTTGACATGTATATTGTAGAATGGCTAACAAATTCTTTAGGGTTGTTATGGTGAGCATATAAAATCTATTCTCAACAATTTTCAAATACATAGTGTGGCATTATGTCTATATAACGCTGGCATACAAACTATCTCTTGAACTTACCCGTCCTTCCCAGCTAAAGGTTTGACCATTTGAGTCTTCCTACTCCTGGTCTCCAGCAAGTATGATTCTATTTTTTTATTGTTGAAATACGGAGCGGCGGGCTGTGTCCCGCCACCCGGCTAGCTTTACCCAAAATAATTACACGGAAACTGTATTCTCTTAAACACTGCCTGACCCATTAGTTTCAGTTTCTTATTGGCTAGCTTTTACATATTGATCCAACCCATTTTTATTAATCTGTGTAGCCCACGAGCTGGCTTACCAGGAATGATCTTAACCTGCATCTGTCTGGAGTGGGAGAATCATGGCGACTCCCTGACTCAGCTTCTTTCTCCCAGCATTCCGTTCTGTTTACTCCGCCTACCTAAGGGTTGGCCTATCAAATGGGTCTAGGCAGTTTCTTTATTAATAAGAAATCACTCCCACATCATTTCCCCTTTTTCTGTTTAAACAAAAAAGAAAGGCTTT
This sequence comes from Microtus oregoni, assembly GCF_018167655.1. NCBI lineage: Eukaryota > Metazoa > Chordata > Mammalia > Rodentia > Cricetidae > Microtus > Microtus oregoni. Next base: position 7,735,383 of record NW_024543978.1, read on the forward strand.
AACTTTAACATAGTAAAATTACATATAGCAAAACCATTATCAAGCAAGAATTACAGTTACAATATTTATATCTATTTTATCTTTTATCATAACTAAGGAAAACTATAACTATCTATTCATTCTTCAACTCCATCAAAGACTCCAGAAGGATATAATACTACCTAAGTAAACAAGAAATAAGAAAACTCTAGAAATGACAGAGACATCTTGCTGCCTGGACAGTCACCCAAAGTTCCTCTGTACCGTTGGGGCATCCATCTTCAGCCTTCAGGCCCATGGGATCCAGCAGACATTTCCATGAAGCAGGAAATTTCAAAGACAGTTCAGTCACTATCTGCTGTGTCCTGCAGAATGTCTCGCAGACTCTTTCATGAGTCATGAACCCCAAAAGACCGTCTCACCTTTAGGCAAGTTCAGCAGTCCTCTCTCTGCGGGTTCTCTGTGTCCATTTTATGTAACAGTCCAGGCAAGAACAGTTTCTTGCCCAAATGGCTATCAAACTCCATAAGGATCCTCTTTGATGTCCATCTTCTTCTTGAAGTAGATTGGTGCTGTCAGGAGCAGATATGTCTCATTGTCATGAAAAGTCCTAAGTTATTAAAACATTAAATGCCATATTCTGCAGTCTTTGAAAGATATGAAGAATGTCTATCTAACTGAAATGTATCTCTATATATCTAGAAAATCTAACTAACATGACTACAAGCTTGACTATTATTGATGATTAACCATTAACCTATATTTCTTAATTATACATTACATTTTTAAATGAACTACACAATCACAATACCTTAATCAAGATCAGAAATACATATACATATAACAAAATTGACTGTAAAATCCACACCAATGCAAATTACTCATACCTATATCATTTCCCCCTTTAAATGTAAAAGAACATTTACAAACAATATTTTGGGAACATGGGCGCAGTTTTTTCTCTCCAAACTGCTTCCTGCTGAATGGGGGCGTCGTTAATTAGGTCTTTCATGGTATAACCTGTGTGCTAGTTTCATCACAGTTGGCAGTTGAGCGGAGCAATTTTCTGAAGATATTCACAGCAACTTTTCGGGAGGTCGTGGTCTATCATACCATATCGGGATAGATGCAATCCATAGGGTCTGGTCCTCTGTGAAAACAAAAGAAGACCCTTTCCAAAGCATCATATCCTTAGGCCCAAATTTTGAAGTCATACCCTCATGATATCCGTTTTGGTTCCACTTGGCAGCCCATAGAATGAAATGTCTCTCTGTACTTAGCTCCTTCACAGTCAAAAATTTTAAAGAAAACACAATGTACATAATCCAGACTCTCTGTGAATTTTCCATTTTTACGTGGCTTATTTTTCTTTATTTCTTTTAATCTCTTAACTATCTGTACTCTGTCTCTTTAAAGACTTTACCATTTTTTTTAAACCATTAATTTTATTTTCTATATTCTTTTTTTTCTCTCTCTCTCAAGCCTACGTACATTCATCCAACAGTGTGGTCTTTTATGTCTGAATCTGTTTTATTGTGAATCTGTAACATTTTTTTTTACTATCCAGGAGCATTTTTTAAAATGTTAAGCACTTTTTAAAAACTTAAGTTGTACCATGTACGGGTAATACGGTACTGCCTGTTTCCTGCCCTGTCGAAACCTAACTGCGCTTGTGGTAATTACGGTAGTTCCTGCCTGAGACCAGCACAGTTCAGCATGGCAGAGCTGAGCCAAGCCGCTCCCTCCTCAGAGCCATTTGGTGCCCCTGAGCCACACACAGTTCCAGGTACACAGCAGGCCACACTGCCATCAAGCAAGCCATAGAGCTTTACTCCAAATGCTCCATTCAAAAGCTCTGTCTCCCACAGGAGCCAGACAGAGATCGCAATGGCGGCACAGCCCAGAAAGCCGGCATTTTAAAACAGCCAGTTTTTTCCTGTTGCTGAGTCAGGACAATTTCTTTGCGGCACGCAACCCAGAAACAGCAAAAAGCTGTCTTAAATTGTCTCTCTCTCCTTTTTAAGCCCTCTCAGGTTTTACGTGGAGTTCATTAGCATGTTGGGTGCCACTCTGTTGAAATACGGAGCAGCGGGCTGTGTCCCGCCACCCGGCTAGCTTTACCCAAAATAATTACACGGAAACTGTATTCTCTTAAACACTGCCTGACCCATTAGTTTCAGTTTCTTATTGGCTAGCTTTTACATATTGATCCAACCCATTTTTATTAATCTGTGTAGCCCACGAGCTGGCTTACCAGGAATGATCTTAACCTGCATCTGTCTGGAGTGGGAGAATCATGGCGACTCCCTGACTCAGCTTCTTTCTCCCAGCATTCCGTTCTGTTTACTCCGCCTACCTAAGGGTTGGCCTATCAAATGGGTCTAGGCAGTTTCTTTATTAATAAGAAATCACTCCCACATCATTTTATGGTTTCTATTTATTCAAATTCTGTATATAACTTATATTACATTTATGTTATATTATATTATATTTCTAGTCCTACTTTCTTGTACTTAACATAACGTCCTGTAGGTTCAGCCATGCTGAAAGGGAGCATCGGAGCCCTTGTTGCCAAGTTACAGGCACTTGTGCGTTTTCTGACGTGGGTACTAGGAACTGAAGCCAGGTCTTCTGCAAGAGCAGCAAGTGCTCTTAACAGCTGAGTCATCTTTCCAGCCCTAGGATTTTTTTAAAATATCTAAACAGTATTCTGTGTATATAGACACAGCCTATGTCCTTTGTTCGTTCGTCCACTGATGGACACTGAAATTGATCCCTGGGCCTGGGCTAATGTGAACAGCACTGCAGTCAACGAGGGAATGCACTCTCATCCACACATAAACATGTGCAGCCTCTGGACATGGACCCAGAAGCAAGATTACCAGGTCAAACGGAAGGTCTATGGAGAGAACCTCCAGACTGTTTCAGCCATTTAAGACATCACCCCAGGAGTTCTGCCACCGACCCGTGAGCCAGCACTGCTCTGAGAGCATCGTTCACGCAAGCAAACAAAGCTACTGCAGATGCTCACGGTACATGTGTCTGATGGGATGCTATGAGCACAGAGAAGCTAAACAACAACGGGGAACCTGTGTGCCACTTGCATTCAGCATGGACTGTCCCTGCCATGTGTGTGGAAAAACAGTACGGGCTGAGTTACGAAAACAAAGAATAAATTACCTTTATGGAAACACACCTGAGAGATCCAGGGAATGATTTTAGTTGCTGAATTCATAGCTTCTCATTCCAGTTCTTCTAATCCCTGCCTCTAAAACCCCAAATAACTACAGACTCAGAGACAGTGCGCACGCACACACACACACCCCTACCTTCGTGTGTCCACCCACTCTAAAAGAAACAGGCACACACATTTTTCTAAAACATCATCAAGTCCCATTAAGTCTCTATTACTTAGAACCAAAAAATGCTGAAAATGTGAATGAAAATTGTAATAAGAATAGCAATTGCAACGTTCCTGTGATATTAATTCAGAATGATACATATAAATCCAACATCTCATAATTTGTTAAATAACTTAGGTTAGCCAGGTACTCTGTGGAGGCTGTTTCAACAAAGAGAAAAGTGATTCTGTTTCTTGGAACTCTGTAGGGTGGTTTGAGAGTCACACTACAAGGTGATGTGGAGTCTTGTAGAACACCACAGTGTCACTCAGGGTCAGGGGTCAATGGCTGAAATTGGGAATCCAAATTACTCTTGAGTCCTGTGACTCAAATCCCCATGGAATTGTGTGTGCAGGTTATAAGGTGTGACTTGGTCACCAAGGGACACTTCAGGGGATTCATAGGTGTGAATTTCCAGCTCAAACTGTCAACTTGTCTTAGGACTATTGTCTGATTGCTTCATTCACTAAAAGGTTTGTGCCATTGAGGGAGTGTTTACTTACTCAGCAGGCAACTGGAGTGAGTTTGCAGGCACTCTGTGGGCTCTGTGCAGCAATGGATCAGAAGGACACTGGAAGACACAGGGAGACACACTGATTCCAGAGAATGATTGACGCCCCCAAGGCTTCTGGCTGTGCCTGTCACAGGGCTGCAGTAAAGCCTGAGATAAAGCTTTCAAATGTCCTGGGGAAGCGGGAGCACTAGAGCAGAGTGAGTTCTTTCCACAATCTGCCCCTTTAAGAAGTCCACACCCCTTCTGCTGCAGCTTTTTAAAAATCAAGTAAACATATTTTCCCATTGCCTACTGTTATTGCATTTGAATCCACTCACTTGTTTTGCTCCTGATTTATTTAATAGCTACACACATACACACACACACACACACACACACACACACACACACACACCTTTTTTGTGGAAATAAACTTCATTGCTATGGATTCTGTTATGGAAACCTGATTTACAGATGCTAAATCCAAATGCCTTTTCTCAAGCTAAAGCTGCCAGGCCAAATTCTCTTTGTTTGGAAATCCTTTCATACAAACCTAAACTCCTATCCTGTCAAATCTTGCAGGATCATCACAGGGTCGGGGGTCCTGAAGAATAAGTGGCAGGGATGGCTTTTCCCTGCCCCTTGGAAATGCCTCCCCCCTATTGATGTCAATAACCCACAGCACACCTCATCAGCAAAGGTCCTCGTGGGATGAAAGGGCCACACCTGGAGCCACTTTGCTGCAGAAAGGGCTGGGATGGAATTAGCCCCAGGTTGCCCTCGGGACTTACAAAACTGACCTTGGGGTGAAACGGCCAGAGATAGAAAACACATAATTTTAGAGACTGTAACCTTCAGATGTCATGGATGACTGCAGAACTTCCACGCTACACTTTGCTGTTTTCACGTGTTTTTCACTCACGTCTGTGTTGTTTTTCCGAAAGCCAGCTGTGAGGCCACGGGCCACCTGCACTCTGGCATTTTGTGTTTCACTCTGAAGCATATTCCGTAATTAATACGAACAGTTCAGCTGGTGGGAGGATATTTTTCAACACTAAACCAGTTGTCATCTTTTCAAGCAGCCATTTTGAAGCACGCTTGTTTCTCTGTTCTGACTGGCTATTTTCCTTTTCTCCCCAGGTTGATTTAAAAACAGCTCCTTTCTTGGGTTGGGCACCATAAACACAAGCATTTTCAATCCACACCCTGCTCTGCTCCCAGGCTACATATGGTGATACACCGCCTGGCACTCTGCATTCATCTGCCCACTCTTAGTTAGTCTCAGCTGCTGTCTGATGAGTGAATCCTGCCTCAACTGATATGCCATGCTTTGCTGACTCCCGTGGGAGGCCTGCTCACGTCTGAACAGAGGAGGAGTGGGTGGGGGGAGGGTAGAACGGAGGTGGGGCAGGGAACAGGAGGAGAGGAGGGAAGGGAAACTGGTTGGTATGCAAAATAAATTTAAGAATTAATTTGAAAAATGTGAATATTGGGTAGTAACAGTATGTGTTTCAATGTCAAGAAGTTAGGACCGACAAATGAGACTTCAGAATCAGTCTAGAAATGAAACACGAAATTCCAGCCCCGACATTCACAGCTTCTACACAGCTCTGGGGCAGCTCTAACCTGGGCTAAGGAGGTGTGCTCAGCCATGAGCACTGAGCCTTTTCTGTTTGCAAGAAAAGAAGCCACTTTCCTAAGGGTCTAGCAAGAGATGCATGGTGCATTCCTGTGCTGTATTCCCACTACAGCCCCACTGCATGGAGACCGAAGAAGCACGGTTGTCTCCAGTATGGACTAGTGCAAGAAACTATCGTCAGGGAAATATGATAATGATGCTTTTTAAAAACTCTATAATCGGGGACTGAGGAGATGGATCAGGGGTGGAGAAAGCTTGCTGATCTCTGAGAGAACCTGAGTTCAGCTGCTAGCACCCACACCAGATGACTCACAATCACCCTTCAGCTGCCGAAGCTGATGCCCTCTTCTGGCCTCTGTGGGTACCTGCATCCACATTCACATATCCACACAAAGATGCACACACACACACACACACACACACACACACACGTATGCACGCACACACATATACATAACTAAAATTAAATCTTTTTAAATTATTAAAATTGGCCCATGTACCATACTAAAATGGTGGCTTTCAAAGACACACAGCAGCCCCAAATTAGCAAATTTGCCTTACTGAAAGCCCGAAACCATGGCAGGTAGAAATGAATAGATAAGAAACAAAGATTTCTAAAGCATCTTGTCTCTCTCTGGAGCTGTGAAGAACTGGGCTGGGAAGAGAGCCCAGTGGGGAAAACGGACAGGAAAGCTCAGTTCAATCCCCCAAATTCTCACACAAAAGCCGGGCAGGGTGGTGTGCATTTGCAATCTCAGCACTGGGGAAGTGGAGACAGGCAGACTGCTGAAGTGTACAGCAGCCTCCCTACCGGGCTGCTCCCAGGCCAGTGAGGGCCCTGTCTCAAAAAATGATGACTGACTCCTGAAAAGGGCACCCACATTGTGCTTTGGCTTTTACCCCCACATGCCCCCCCACACACACAAACACACAGACAATGGGCACGCAATTACACAGACACATGTATACACAAACACACAGATACACAGACACATGTACACACAAACACACAGATACACATATATACAAACACACAGACACACATACACACAGACACACACACACACACAGTTTAAACAAGAAACTCCATTTCCTGTATGACAAACACTATTCTCTGTTGTTTTCTCTATTTTAAATACTTCACATATAAAATATACATGAATATATAATACATGTATATATACGGATATATATACATGAATATATGTACATGTTAATAAGTTTTCTGTAGCCCGATAATAAGTTTCTCCACCGATGCAGTAAACCAGATCAAGCTAAATTAAAAAGTGAAAGACCAGGTTTGCTCTGTGCAAAGCAGCTCCCGGGTGACTCCTCTAGACCCCAGAGATCCAGGGGGCAGGAGAAAAATCACATGGCTGATCTAAAGGAGAGAGATTAAATACCCTGCAGGCGCAGGGTGACAACATGCCCTCCGCAAGTTGAGTTGGTGTCCAACTATAACACACTAGGTGAGAATCGGGCGGCTGGCAGCTTCAAGGGAGGAGCCACCAGCTGCCAAGAATGCGGAACTGGGCTTTTGGTTGGTTCTCTGGAGAGAAAGTAGAGCTGAGTAGAGATTCCAGGTGAACACAAATAACTAAATATATGTGTGTATATATGTGTACTATATACAGATATCATACATACTTATACATTAAATATGTGTGTATGTAACCAACTTAGAGACATATATTTTAAAATGTGTTTGGTATTTTATAAAATATTTAATATATCAAATTCGTAACATCTTTTTCCTCTCACACGTGTAATAACTCAAAAGAAGAAACATTCCAGGACAGTAGACATGCTACTGTTATAATATGTTGTATTATCATTGTAAAAGTGATAATGCACACCTTCAGCATGATAGCGTCATCCAGGACAGTAGACATGCTACTGTTATAATATATTGTATTATCATCGTAAAAGTAATAATACACACCTTCAGCATGATAGCGTCATCCAAGCATGGTGCTACATTTCATTATCGCCTGCTCTTGCAAGGAACGGTCAGTACACAATTCTCCAGTTAAAATACATCCATGCAACAGAACCATTTACGTAATGGGACACAGGCAGCTTTAGCAATACATATTTACCCGTGTTTATTTTGCTACGGACTAAGGCAGAGAGCATCAGCACAGAATCAATGAGGCATTCCCAAGATATATCAATGGATGAGATGCCCGGAGAAGGTCATTCTGAGTGCCGCACTGGTCACAAGAGCAGTCATAAACAGGAACCTCATTTCCTCTGTGGGACTCATGTAACAAACAGCATTCTAAGCACCTCGCTAAGTCCCTTCTCTTCTTGTAGAGTTGGGGGGATGAGTGATGTGGGAGTGTCATATATCAATCTGTTGATTTCATTGGTTAAGCAATAAAGAAACTGCTTGGTCCTCATAGGTTAAAACATAGGTGGGAGGAGTAAACAGAACAGAAGGCTGGGAGAAAGAAGCTGAGTCAGGAGTCGCCATGATTCTCCCACTCCAGGCAGATGCAGGTTAAGATCATTCCTGGTAAGCCAGCTCGTGGGCTACAGCAGATTATTAGAAATGGGCTAGTCCAGGTGCGAGAGCTAGTTAGCCTAGAAGAGGCTAGATAGAAATGGGCCAAGTGGTGTTTAAAAGAATACAGTTTCCGTGTAATTATTTCAGGTAAAGCTAGCCGTGGGGGCGGCCGGGTGCTGGGGACGCAGCCCCTCCGCTTTTATTTCAACAGATGGCGCCCAGACGTGATGGACTAAATCCACTTAAAAACCTGAGAAGGCTTAAAAATAAGGAAGAGAGAGTTTAACACAGATTTTTGCTGTTTGTTGGTGGCGTGCTGTAGAGAGATTTCCTGATTCAGCAACAGCAGCATAAAAAACGCTGCGTCATTTTAAAGTGCGGCTTCCTGGGGCTGTGCTGCCAGCATGAACTCTGGCTTTAAAGCATTTCAAAGGCTTTTTAGGGGACTGGATGTTTCTGTTCCTGCTTGGGATCAGAAGGAGAGTGCTCTGAGACCCCATGGATGGATGGCTCAGCGCTCCCGCCTGCACCTGGGCAGTCGGCCGAATCAGGCTTAGGCAGGCGGAAGAGCATGGCGGATTCCTGCCGCCATACAGAGACGTGTTTTCAGACTGCCCAGTGCTCTACATGTCAGATTTGGCTGTAACTTGGATGAAAAGAATTTCTGTGCTGCACGCTCAGTCTCAGAATTAAAGTGCTGAGTGCTGCTCCTACCTGGCGGCCCCAGAGCTAGCACAAAATGGTACGTCCTCCATTTTGAAATTTTCCTGACTCAGCAGCAGGAAAAAACTGGCTGTTTTAAAATGCTGGCTTTCTGGGCTCTGCTGCCATTTCAATCTCTGTCTGGCTCCTGCGGGAGACAGAGCTTTGAATGGAGCATTTGGAGTAAAGTGCTATGATTTGTTTGATGGCAACTAGACTGCTGTGTGCCTAAAAGGGGGACACTGCGTGCCACAGCTCAGAGGCACAAGCAACTCTGCCATGCTAATGGTGCCATGTGCAAGGATCAGAGGCAAGAGCGGCTCCGCCATGTTGGACTGGGCGGGGCCAGCAGGCAGTACCTGTTTTTGACCTAGGAATGTCACAGCTTAGATTCTTAAGTGCCTAGTGATTTAAAGGTGCAAATCAAAAGTGCTCCTGGATAGTAAAAAATTGCAGATTCACAATAGGACAGATTCAGACCACTAAATGAGTCACACTGTTGGATGAATGTACGTAGGCTTGAGAGAGAGAAGAAAAAGAATATAGAGAATAAAGTTAATGGTTTAAAAAAAAAAGGTAAAGTCTTTAAAGAGACAGACTACAGATAGTTAAGAGATTAAAAGAAATAAAGAAAAATAAGCCACGTAAAAATGGAAAATTCACAGAGAGTCTGGATTATGTACATTGTGCTTTCTTTAAGATTTTTGACTGTAAAGGAGCTAAGTACAGAGAGACATTTCATTACATGGGCTGCCAAGCTAAACCAGAATGGATATAAGGGTATTACGATTTCAAAATTTGGGTCTAAGAATATGATGCTTTGGAGAGGGTCTTCTTTTGTTTTCACAGAGGACCAGACCCTATGGATTTCTTCTATTCCAATTTGGTATGATAGACCACGCCCTCCTGAAAGGTTGCTGTGAACATCCTCAAAAAATTACTTCACCCAACTGCCAGCTGAGATAAACCTGGCACACAGGTTACACCCTAAATGATCTGATTAACAGCGCCCCCATTCAGCAGGAAGCAGTTTGGAGAGAAAAAACTGCGCCCATGTTCCCAAAATATTGTTTATAAATGTTCTTTTACATTTAAAGGGGGAAATGATATAGGTATGAATAATTTGCATTGGTATGGATTTTAAGGTCAATTTTGTTATATGTATATGTATTTCTGATATTGATTAAGGTATTGTGATTGTGTAGTTCATTTTTAAAATGTAATGTATAATTAGGAAATATAGGTTGTCGATGGATAATCACAAATAATAGTCAAGTTTGTGGTCATGTTACTTAGATTTTCTAGATATATAGAGATATATTTCAGATAGGCATTCTTTATATCTCTCAAAGGCTGCAGAATATGGCATTTAAAATATTTTAATAACTTAGGACTTTTCATGACAATGAGACATGTCTGCTCCTGGCGGCACCAATCTACTTCGAGAGGAAGATGGGCATCGAAGAGGATCGTTATGGAGTTTGATAGCCATTTGGGCAAGAAACTGCTCTTGCCTGGACTATTGCATAAACTGGACACAGAGAACCCGCAGAGAGAGGACTGCTGAACTTGCCTAAAGGTGAGATGGTCTTTCGGGGTTCCTGATTCATGAAAGAGTCTGCGAGACATTCTGCAGGACACAGCAGATAGTGACTGAACTGTCTTTGGAATTTCCTGCTTGATGAAAATGTCTGCTGGATACTTTGGGCCTGAAGGCTGAAGATGGATGCCCCAACGGTACAAAAGAAATTTGGGTGACTGTCCAGGCAGCAAGATGTCTCTGTCATTTCTAGAGTTTTCTTATTTCTTGTTTACTTAGGTAGTATTATATCCTTCTGGAGTCTTTGATGGAATTGAAGAATGAATAGATAGTTATAGTTTTCCTTAGTTATGATAAAAGATAAAATAGATATAAATATTGTAACTGTAATTCTTGCTTGATAACTGTTTTGCTATATGTAATTTTGCTATGTTAAAGTTAAAGCCTTCCTTTTTTTGTTTAAACAGAAAAAGGGGAAGTGATGTGGGTGTGTCATATATCAATCTGTTGATTTCATTGGTTAAGCAATAAAGAAACTGCTTGGTCCTCATAGGTTAAAACATAGGTGGGAGGAGTAAACAGAACAGAAGGCTGGGAGAAAGAAGCTGAGTCTGGAGTCGCCATGATTCTCCCACTAGAGGCAGATGCAGGTTAAGATCATTCCTGGTAAGCCAGCTCGTGGGCTACAGCAGATTATTAGAAATGAGCTAGTCCAGGTGCGAGAGCTAGCCTAGAAGAGGCTAGATAGAAATGGGCCAAGCGGTGTTTAAAAGAATACAGTTTCCGTGTAATTATTTCAGGTAAAGCTAGCCGTGGGGGCGGCCGGGTGGCGGGGACACAGCCCCGCCGCTCTTATTTCAACAGATGAGGGACTGTTACTACATACAACCTGCTGAGCCTGGCAGCCAGGAAGATCCTAAAGCAGCGTCTGGGCTGGAGCCCATGTCTCTTGAACCTATGTTCTCAAAGGAAGGGTACCTCGCCTGCAGAAGCTAACACCTTGGTATTTGGTAAAGGGTTTGGCGTGGTCCAACTCATCCAGTCTGCCACATTCCCTGCCACTGTAGCACAAATTCTAATTGGTCTTAACAATAAAAACTCAGAGTCAGATATGGGGGTAAATGCTGAAAGATCATAGAGACAAAGGAACGATCCACAGTGACCTCTTGCCTCACCAGCTTCTCAGTTGAAAAAGGGCTAAGCTTTCTCCATCCCGCCTTATCACTTCCTCTCTCCACCCAGCCACATCACTTCCTGTTGCCTCCTCCTAGGTGCTGGGACTAAAGGTGTGTGCCACCACTGCCTGGCCTCTATGGTTAACTAGTGGCTAACTCCACACCCTGATTGCCAGACAAGCTTTATTTGTTAGAGCACAAACAAAGCATCAGCACAGGTTTGCCTTGGTCTAAGACGCTTTGGAAAGTGCTCATCTTTGTCACAGTTTCCAGCCTACTTTTTAAAACAAAATACAAGTTTTCTCTGTCCCCTCCAGCCACTCTGAGAGGCTCTAGGTTTCCACAGAGAAATACCATACCCCATCAGGAGATGCCAATGCTATCTGGAGGTATGAGCCCTTGGATTTAGCGAATATATTTTATAAGAATACCAATTAGCACAGGAAATTCTCCCATAGGCGAAAACACTGGAGTGTGTGTGAGCAGGATCCTCAGTGTCAGCACTGGTTGGCAGCATCCCCCAAAGCAACCACTCCGGTCTATTTAGGCTTTCTCTGTGTGTGGTGAGAGATAAAGCCTGCCAGCACCACATGTGAACTCACCCTCGCTCTGCCCTGCAGCTGGGCTCGCTTACTTCCTTGTGCTCAGGCTAAGTGCTCACGATTCCAGCTCTAGAAAGCAGAAGGTGTAGAAGCAGCTTGCTGTGCCCTTTGGGTTCTTCTAAGATGCCACAAAAAAATTACTCAAAGTTGTCTCAGGCAGAGTAGATTCCTTAAGAAGCAGGGACGCATTTAGAACAATATCCGGTGTCACTGTCAGTCCGTCCGAGGCCAAGTTACCCAGCTTATATACTGACGAGTTCAGAGTTTCATTAATAGTCTCCTTCACAGCCTTCTCTGGAGATGCCAGTGAATCCTTACTGGACAAATATTCGCCATTTAGAAGAAACAAAGGTCTGGGGAGCTGCTTGGTCCCAAAAGCACTTGGTGAGCAAGCATAAGGTGCTGAATTCAATCCCCAGCACCTACATAAAGAGCTGGATGCCTGGCGGTGGTGGCACAGACCTCCAATCCCAGCTCTTGGGAGGCAGACACAGGTGGATCTCTGTGAGTTCAAGACCAGCCTGGTCTACAGAGTGAGTTCCAGGAAAAACTCCAAAGCAACAGAGAAAGCCTGTCTGGAAAAACCAAGGAGAAAAAAAGAGCTGGATGTGGTAGCACCTCTGTGCTGAGAAGGTAGAAGGAGGTCCTGGCTCCCTGGCTGGGCCATCTAGCCTCATGGGTGAGTACCAGCTCAGACAGAGACTCCATCTCAAGACAGATGGTGCATAGGACCTGAGAAATGACACTCAAGGTTGACCTCTGGCCTCTGCATACATGTGCACACATGTCCACATGCAAACACCCTCCACGCAACACACACCCTCACACACATGCACACACATAGAAGAAAAACATACAATATTTACAGCCTATGGTAATTTAAGACCATTTCTCTTCCAATCCCTTAACCATTTGTTTGTTAACACAAGACCCAAGCTATCTGTTCTTCTCAGTTGAACTGGGAAACAGCCAACCATGGCTAGCTTCACTTTTCTGGGATTTGCTTAGTGTCTTCCTGGGGCAAAGCTGATCCACATGACCCGCCTGGAGCCCTGGGCGTCTACAGGTTACGTGTGTAAGAAAACAAGAGCAGGGGAGAGGATGGAATCTGACAGTTGCACTGGACAGAGAGTTGAAAGGAACCCCAGTTGTTTACCAATTGTTCGAGGCGTCTGGATTCTAAATGGTCAGATCTGTGCAAGATGGGTCTCTTGACACTGAAAGTTTCCAGAGAAACATCCACAAAGTCTGGATTCCAGATATCCGGGTAGAAAGATCCATCTGTGTCTCTTTATTGAACTGGTGCTATGTGGCAGAAGGCAAAAGTGGCAAGTCCATCTGCTGCCTGGAATTTATGAAGCTGGCGAGAACGTATAGAGCTCCGAGTTCACTTCTTATGACTGGCACATGCCGTACTGCTGCTCTACACTGGCTGGACCACAGCAGCAGTGCCCACGTACGCCAGGAATAAACCGCACGCGCCTGACAGTGTCTTTCAGGGGTGGGGTGGGGTGAGGCTACACAAATTTTAGGAGCAAATACAGGTACCCAGAATAGCCCCAGTAACTGAGACAAGACGGTTTTGTTTGTCTGGGAAACAGTATTAAAAATGTATTTTTCATTGTGTCAGCTAAAGATGTTTTCTTCACTTGGACAATACAAGAAGCCACACGAGAGAAGGCAACCATTCCCTGAGTCAACGGCAGCAGGATCAGAATATGATAGTGCTGGGGTCTGGTTTTACAACTCTCATTCAGATATTTCCCCCTGCCATAAGCAGATGGGCAGAAGCTACATGAAGGACATTATCAAAACTGACTCGGAACCATTTTTGTGACTTTGAGGTTCAATCTTTAACTGTTTCAGCCTTGGAATAAAGGAAAGCTGATCGTATCCTTAAGGGCGTTTAAGAGAAAGACACAATCTTATCAAGAGTCTGCATATCTTTTTTTTTTTAAGCTAACAGGAAGTTTATTGTAAACAAATTACAAAATTCTAGAATTGACAGAGACATTGCACTGCATGGATAGTCACCCAAAGTTTTTTTGTAATGTTGGGCTATTTATCTTTAGCCTGTAGGCCCAAAATATCTGGCAGACTTTTTCATGAAGCAGGAAATTTGAAGATCTTTTATACCTTGTATTGGCAAGGTTCATCAGTTTTTTTCTGTGTTTTGTAAAATGTCTGGTAGACTCTTTCATGAAGCAGAAATCCTGAAGGACTGTCTCACCTTTAGGAAAGTTTAGCAGTCATGTTTTTGTGGGTCCTGAATGTCCAGTTTATACAGCATACCACCAAGCAGTCCAGGCAAGAGCAGTTTTTTGCCCAAATGGCTAACCAACTCCATAAGGAGACTCTTCAATGCCCATCTTCTTGAAGTAATTGATGCTGCCAGGAGGAGACAAATCATATTGAGAAAAGTCCTAAGTTCTTAAACATTTTAAATGCATATCTTAAAGAGAAAGAAATTCTGTGTACATCTAGAGTTTTATTTGAATTCTGGATAAGGGTCCTGAGAAGCAGTGGCTTAAATGCTTTGAGACAAACGAGAGAAGAGAGGTATCAGGGAGCTTGGCATCTCTGCCCTAGGGAGGCTAAGAACTTGCACCTTCTACCCCCTGTGCTAGCTCCTTCTAAGTCAATTTGACACAAGCTAGAGTCATCTGAGAGGAGGGAGCCTCAACTGAGCCTCCATAAGATCAGGCTGTGGGAAAAGGCCAAAGGGCATTTTATTCATTGATGATAGATGGCAGAGGGCCCAGCCCATTGTAGGTGGTACCACCCCTGCGCTGCTGGTCCTGGATGTTATAAGAAAGCAGACTGAGCAATCCATGGCCTCTGCATCAGCTCCTGCCTCCAAGTTCCTGCTCTGCTTGAGTTTCTGTACATGCTTCCTTCAAAGACCAATGATGAAGAAGTGTAAGCCAAATAAACTCTTTCCTTCCTGAGTTGTTTTTGGTCACTGTATTTCATCAAAGCAATAGTAACCCTAACTAAGTAACACACTCTGAAAGACAGAGACCTGGGGAAATAAGTCATGTCATTCAGTGTGGGTTCAAAAGCCTTAGAAAGGAAGGCTAAAAGTATAAAATGTAATCTACAGGCAGGGTGAAATTAAGTTGAAGCACCCAACTCCAAGTGGGGGGGGGGGGGGCTTGCCTTTTACTCTGTTTAAATTTCCAGAGATTGGATAGATTGTATCCACCCAGCTGAATTCATTTCACTTCCTGTTGCTACAACAAAACTGGCAAGAAGCAATTTAGGAGGCTGATGCTGTCCTCCATGACAGGGAAAGCCTGGTGGCAGAGGCTGGCTGGTCACACTGCACCTGTAGTCAAGAAGTAGAAACAAACAGGAAGGGGCAGCTATTAAGCCTAAAGGTCTGATCACCTTCATTTCCCTCCCCCAGTGACCCACCTCCTCCAGCCAGGTTCTACCTCCTAAAGGTTCTGCCTCTTTTGCTAACAGCACTACTGTGTAAGGGATCAAGTGCTCAAACACATCCAAACCACAGCAGAGACTGGATGGAGAAGGAGTTTTCTGGGATATCAGGCAAGATATGGCCATAGACAACAATCATGGGACATTTGGGGGACAGCATGCCTTATTTTCAATTTCGTAAGCCAGAGGAAGCCTCTGAGTCTTACACATCTGGGGCAGGTAGGAAGGGTGCCTTAGCCTGGCCTTGACTGCAGACTATATGTTACAAGGTGAGAACGCCATAGAGAGAAGCAAAGTTTTAATTTAAAGATGGTGAGGGAGGCTGTGCCTGCTCACAACTGGGATGGAGTCAGCTGAGCTCTTTGTGGGTGCTGGAAAGTCACAGCACAGTTTAACTCTGTCCAGGTGGGGGTGGGGAGGGGAAAGGAAGGGGGAGGCGGGGAGGGGGAAGAGGAAGAGAGAGGGAGAGGGAGGGGAAGAGATGGAGAAAAAGAGAGAGGGAGAAAGGAAAAGGGGAGGGAGAGGGGAGAGGGAAGAAGAGGGAGAGAGAGGGAGAGAGGGAGGGAAAGTTTTACTTGGGTGTGGCCTAGCTTCTGGGATCAGGAGAAAGGAACTAGAGGGTGTGTCCTAACCAAGTCCTGCTACATCTTAGAAACAAGGCCTACCATGGAAATGAAAGACAAAAAATGAAATCAAAGGATTAATTTGCTGTTTTTGTCTAACCACACTGTGTATTAAATGTGTGGCTGAATGTGTTGTTGAATTTAAATTCAAGAATCAGGTTTTCAGATAGTAGCTTTATTTAATTTGTTCTTTCTGACCAAAGCATGCTTCATAAATGAAGTTGATAAGCTCCACTGCCACCGGTGGAACAGGAAACGGAGCCCGCTGCCGTTCTCTTAGTCTCTACGTTAATATGGACAGATATTAACTACACCACTTCAGCACAGAGGTTGAGTAGGAACTCCTATTCTTTCAAAACACATTTTTTATTAAGTGTTTGAGAAGTTCAAACCATGTGTTCTCATCATATTCACCCCCATTTCTCCCTCCAACTCCTCCCAGATATAATCCCATCTCCCACACTCAACTCTGTATCCTTTTTATTATTATTATTATTTAATAACCTATTAGGTCCAGTTTCTGTTGTCCATATACTTTGGGGATGTGGGGCTGGCCGCTGGAGTGTGGTTTTCTAACAGGAGCCACACCCTGAAATAAAACTGAGTCTCCATCCTTCCAACGCTATCAGCTTCCCTTAGTTCTTCCTTTAGGGGTGGAGGCTTGTGAGCCCCCTTCCCCTCTGTGCTAGAGCATTACCTGGCTTGTGCAGGCAACCACAAACGCTATGAGTTCATGACCTATGGTGCTCTTTTGATGCCCAATGGCACCACTTCTCCATAGTTCTCCCCAATGACTGGTTCCTAAGGTATTTCTGTCCTGTCTCCCATGAAAGCTGTGCCTTGAGGAGGCAGGTGATACATAAGTCCCAAGTCTTATTGAACACCCTATTGAAGCTTATTCTCTGAACTTTGACCTGTTGTAAGTTAACTCCTCTCCTTTACCATGGGTACTAATGTCTTTTTATTACAGCTTTGTTTTATTGTTTGTGTCTATGTATGTGTGCATGTATGTACGAGCATGTGCGTGTGAGGCCTGTGGAGGCCCAATGAGGGCTTCAGATGCCCTGGACTGGAGTCACACGTGACCTGACACCTGACATGGATGCTAAGAACTGACCTTAGGTCCCCTAGTCTTTTTTCTGTTTGTTTGTTGTTTTCTGTTTTCGAGACAGAGTTTTTCTGTGTAACAGCACTAGCTGTCCTGGAACTAGCTCTTTTAAACCAGGCTGGCCTTAAACTCACAGAGATCTGCCTGCCTCTGCCTCCCAAGTGTTGGGATTTAAAACATGTACCACCACCGCCTGGCAGGTCCTCTGCTCTTAAACCGCTGAGCCATCTAACTAGTCCTGGCGTCTGCTGTGCTGTCAAGAAAGGCGAAATGCAAGCACTACTTTTTTTAGCAGGTGGCTCTATTGGAAAATCAAAATGTTCAGAAAACATAAGGTTATGACAAGACACACACAAATGTACATATTTAAGACAGTTACCCCAATATTAGTAGGAATGACTGAACATCAGCAAACGAGGCTGTGCTAGTTTTCTCTGATGGCCATAACAAACTGTCATAGTCTGGATGGCTTAAACAGAAGAAAGGAACTTTCTTGAAGTAGAGACCCACTGTACGGAGGCCACAGCTCAGCAGGTAATATGCACAAAACAGAGACCAAATGCCATCGTTCGACAAGAGTACAGGCTGCTGCGTGGAACATGGTTTTTCTCATTTTCTGCTACCTGGATGGAGGGATCCAGCCAGTGGCGCCACATCACATTTTACAGGCCACTGGCTGGATCCCTCCATCCAGGTAAAGAAGGAATGCGTGCTGAGAAGATGAAGCAGTCAGTAACATGTTTGCCGCTCCAGCATGAACATTGATTCAATAGCATCCGTGTAAGCAGACAAGCTCAGTACCACACTCTTGTCAACCCAGACAGGAGCTCAGTCAGAGGACTCCCAGATTCAGTGAGACGTTGTCTTTTAAACAGTATAGAGTGATTATGATGACCATCTGATGTTCACCTTGGCTCCCTGCCTCCCCTCCTATACACACCCACTCTACCCCCCCCCCCCACACACACACACAGAGGAATACAGACTAGCTTTAAGAAATCCTGCAGTAAAGGATAAAGCAAAGTTGTTCTTCCTGCCTAGACCATCTGTATGCCTGTGCTGCCACCAGTTTGCCATTGCTGGGAGGGAACCAAGGATGGGTAGGCAGCAGGCCTGTCTGGTGCACCACGTGGATGCTAAGCATCCCATCTCAGTCCTAACAAAGAAAGCAGCAAGAAGCGGAGGCTATTCTGCGGATAGCATGGCTGTGCTGAGGCCAGCATGAACCTTGACCTAAGCTCTGCATTCTAAAATGAACCTCTTGGCCCCAAATAAGCTGTATTCAGCATGGTGAGTGGCCTGCATTATGGAGCAGGGGAAACAACTTCAGGCTTTGCACTGGTGATTTTCTTTCTGGGAATGAGTGAAGATGTAGCAGTGTGTCTACATTAGAACAAGTGAGGGATGGAAGTCTCAGCCAATATGCTCATACACGTCATCCTCACTCCCTAAAGTCAGGGGAACTTAACCCCCACCTTTCGTGTGAGGATCAGATGCTCCACTTCAGACCCATGCCTCATCGTTATGACATGTTCTGAAGGCCACTTTACTCAGGACCTTTCGCTCCAGTAGTCTCGGTTTGTCCTTCATGTGGTCAGTCCTTCTGGAACTCCCCCGGGATGCAGGTGATAAGTTACAATTCTCTGCAAGGCACTGCATCATCTTGTTTCACACCCAAGCTCAACATTTTTGGGTAAAGGGCTTCGAACCGTAAACACCAAAATTCCGGAAATCTCAGATTTGAGGACAGCTTCCCTCAAAATGAATATGCAGATTGCAAACACCTGGCCTGAGTTTCCACTTCGGAGATGTAATGAAGATAAATGCTATTGGCGTCTGAGTGCTGGACTTGAGTGGAAGAAGCAGCCACATGTGTGGAAGCCAAGCCCCAGAATGTACGCCGTGTAGGGTGTTTTTGTAATGCCTACTCACGGTGAGGGCTTAAGAGAAGGAAGCCCTCCATGTAGTTGGCAAAAGCAGTCCTAAACAGTGGAATGAAATAGAAGGAGTCCTGGAGCCTCTGCATAATGTATGTACGCTGGAGAGAAAACTCAACCATTAAACTGCAGCCTCTCCGAACATGATGTCACAAGTCAGATCCCATTAAAGGAAATGGAAGATGAATGCTTGCTCCAGGCAGCTGGAAGGAGTCAAAAAGAAAATACATTATAAATCTTCCCACTGCGTGCCTAAATTGTAAAAGATGACTTTCAGCATCACCCAGACTCCTTCTGATGAGGAACTTCTTCCCAACAAAGACATTCCAAGCAGTTGGTAAGTATAAAATATGGATGATCTGATTAGCAGAGAGAAACTGGTACATATGACACAGTCTGTTCCCACATCTGAACCCTGGCTGAGTCTTCAGGAGGATGGGACCCCAAGCATGACCTCAATAGCCTGGGGACTGATAGGGCCAAGTGGACAGCACAAAAGCTCAGAGGAGAAAACCCACATGAGCAGCCCTGGCAAACGCATCCTTTGCTTTAGGAGGGGGGATTTGGTGCTGTTTCTCGGAGCTGGGGTTCATTGTATGGTAACAACAGCTCTTTAGCCAGCTTCCATGCTGAGTGTTGGTGAACTGTGCACAACTTTAGTTAACGCTGTTGTATTGGACAGAGGGTTCTCAGATTACACACAAGAATGACCCCGGGTCTGTCATCTGGGACAATCTCACCAACACACACAGACACAAAGCACACACCCCAAATGACCAGTGTGCACAGAGAAGCAGAGGTGCTAGGGTAGGGCAGTAAGGACCACCAGACTCAGCTAGAAAGGAGGAAAATGCTCTCTGGAGTAGAATCAAGTATTGCAAACCAAAGCTACTGCATCATTTCAAAATGTTGTCAAATGCCTCTTGTATATTATCCATACAGGCATCTGGATGCATCTGGCAGACGGACACAGCATATGTCTCTGCTTCCATGAGTTCACTGTATGATGCATGGTACAAAGCAGCTGATGCAGGTATTCAGAAGAGGAAACACAAAAGGGGGTCCAGGAGGAGAACAGAAGAGAACAAACTCCACTCACCCTAGACATGGCACCTAATACAGACCAGGGAAACCATCTATTCAAGCCTAGCCTAGTGAGCCAGAGCTTCTTGTATTGCCTAGGGGGATATTATGGACGAGGGGTTGTAGTAATGGGGCGGCAGGGCTTCGTTCCCAGCACCCCGGCCGCCTGCCCGGCTAGCTTATGCTCTGAAATAACAACACACAAACTGTATTCATTTAATCACTGCTTGGCCCTTCTGCCCTAGCCCTTACTGGCTAATTCTGATATCCCTATCAACCCATCTCTAATAATCGGTGAGCACTGGTCTTACCGGGAAGATTCTAGCCTAGTCCATCCTGGGTCGAGCTTCATCCCGGGAGCGGGGCATGGCGTCTCTCTCAGGCGTCTGCTGCTGAGAGGAGAGCTTTCGAGTCTCTGACCTCACTTCCTCTTCCTCCCAGCGTTCTGTCCTGTTTTCTCCTCCCACCTATCCTCTAACCAATAAAATGGGCCAGGGCAGTGCCTTTATTAGCCAATGACCTTCCTCCATCAAGGGGTTACCCACAGTATGGGGAGAACACAAAGATGGCAGCATCACTGGAAAGCCAACGGCAGCATGAATGACAGCTCACGAAAGCTGCATCCCAAGAGCTCTCTGCCCAACTTGAAGGCAACTGGGCCAGTTCACAGAGCCTCCTTTCTCCAACAATCATTACTTCCCGTATCATCTTTGGCTCCAGAGAGATGGGGTAGCTTGCATAGAACGCCCGGGAGTTATAAAGAACTCCAAAAGAAGTGTTGATTGCCTTTGGGTGGGCTACTCAGTCTAGGGTTAGTAACCCACCTGGCAGTCAGTTATTCCAGGGTCCCGGAGAGGCACTACCTGGAAGATATGAGCTAGGAGACAAGAAGGAGGCTAAGCTGGAGTTCTTGTCAAAGCCTCCATCCACCAGAGACGGGGCACAGCCCTATATAGGGCAAGGAGTTGGGGGTGGGCACAAGGGCCTGGGCTCCCGCCGCATGGTCCACGCTGGTCACATGGTTGGAGTTGGCCACGCAGGCAGGAGGTCATCCTCGGTCAGGTCACTGCAGGCCAAGAAGTCACGAGTTGACACACCCAGCTCCCTAGATAGTCTGGAATGTGGGGTGGGCTCTGCTAACAGATAGCTCTCCATAAACAGCCAATTTGGGTGTGGGGTATGCTCTGTCAATAGAACTATTCCTAACACAATTATGGGTGTGGGGTTCTCTGCAGACTCCCCAGGGTGATGGTTCCTGTAATGATTTTAGGAGGAAATTGGCTCCTGACAAAGAAGACCATCAGTTGCTTAACATTCTGACCAGCACCCACAGTATGACGTGTGCTGTCAAGCTGTATTGCCTGCTACATTGATGTCTTGGGCAATTTAATATACAGACAGAGGACCCGACTAAACACTCAGAACCGCAGACGGCCCATTAGAAGCAGAGCAGCGACTTATGAAATTTTGAGCCATCCAAGCTGCCCCAAGACATGATCTCACAAGGAAAAAGGGCTGCCAAGACTGTGTTTCTAAGTCACCAATTGGTGAAGAAAATCCCCAAGTCACTATCAGACCCGGCTTCCTTCCCCGAGCCGTGTCCCTGACTGCAGTCAGAGTTAGAACAAGAGAAAGGGGGTCACAACATTCATCTTCAGGGACAAATGGCAAACTGATGGTTAATTGTGAGTCTGTCGTAAGGAGGGAGAGAGAGAGAGAACAAAAAAGATGAAGATCATATTTTGTCACTCACACTTGTTGGTAAAGTAGTTTACTTAGCATAGGGTAGCTGGACCTTTGTTTTCACAGTATATCCACTTTGGACTGTCTTTTTTTGGTGAGTGGGTCCATAATTTCATAATCTGAGGTATTTTTAATGCAACTCCTTTAGGGGCCCTTGCTATACTCATTCACCAGAAAACTTAAATATAGCTTCAGTATTTGAGTGGACCAGCAGCAGCAGGCAATTTTAAACGCCGCATTTGAGCAACCATGTTAATAATCCATGATACATAAGGCAGGGGACTTACCTGATACCGTCCGTCTGTTATAGAGCCACTATTAACAGTGGGTCATTAGTAAAGAAACCGCAATCCTGTATGTAATAATTACACATTATTTAGTGAACTTGTTTCAACAGCATAGGCTGAAAATTTTGTCAACTATTTTATTAAAATCTCCAACCATGTCAGCCATCTGTCTTAATAATAGAATTTGCCTCTCTTTTAAAAGTTTGATATTTATTTTTGTTCACTTGTACTCGAGAGTGATAAACTCGTAGTGCAGATGCTTATTTAATATTGTGTTCCTCTATTTCTACCGGTTGATCTCCAACATTCTGCTCCATGTTTCCCAGAAGTGATGATTTATCATTTTTTAAAGAAAATGTGTTACGAGTTTGTCTCCAAATCTGATCCTTCCCTCGGCCAGCGCCATCTGTTGTAGAAGGTAATTTTTTAGCCATATCTCCGTGTTGTTCTGTTTTTAGTAGAAAGGATGGTATCAGTCAATTAACTATAATTAAATGAACTCTGAATTTTAGGGTCATCAAACTGTGGCCCTCAGACCAAATTTGGCAATGACATGCCTCTATAGGATCAATAACAAATTATTTGGTATGCATACATGTTTAAAAAGTGCCAAACACTGTGTGGCGTAAGAACTGCACGCAGCTTGATTTTCAGCATCTGTCACCCGGTTCTGCTGGGACAAAACCAAGCAGGTCATTTATCGACAGCCTCCGTGTGCTTTGTGCTACTGCAGCACACCAAACCATGTGGGAGAAACCACGCGGCTTACAAAGCCAAAAACATCCACACTCCAGGACATGACAGAGTCTACCACCTCCCCATAGCCTGATTTTGCAACTGTATCTTGAATTTTCCTATTATATGTGCCTTTGTCAGGTTTCTGTTACTGCAATGATAAAACACTGGCCAAAAGCAACATGAAGAGGAGAAGGTTGCCTGTCCTGATCATACTTGAGCATCCAGAGATGCCGAGGCAGAAGCTCAAATAGGGCAGGAACCTTGAGACAGAACCTGAAGCAGAGACCATGGAGGAATGTATGTACTGACTTGTCATAAGGCTTGCGCAGTCTGCTATCTTATACTGCCCGGGACTACCCACTCAGAGATGGCACCACCCACTGTGGGCTGGGCCCTCCCATGCCTGTCATCAATCCCAGTTTCCCCAGTCACATCTACAAGCCAACCTAACCTGATGGAGGCGATTCCTCAACTGAGGTTCCTCTTCCTAGGTGACCCTAGTGTGTGTTCGGTCAACAAAAACCAGTGAGCACGGAAGTGTGTGCACATGGCTCCAGCCTAAAGGGGAGATTTTTTATTAAAGAGGGCAGAGAGGAAATGAAAATTAAAAGGTTGTGCGGCCTGTAGCCTCTTGCCATGCCCTGAGTTCATATTTCACTTGCTTACAAATCTTGGTTTTTAAAAATTAGTTCATTTTTACTCTACGTGGACAAGTGTATGTCTCTGCACTGCATGCATACAATGTCTGTGAAGGTCTAAAGAGGGCGTGGGACCCCGTAGAGCTAGAGTTACTGAAGGCTGTGAGTCGCCATGTTGGTGCTGGGAGCTTAACAGGTCCCCTCCAAGAGCAACCAGTGTGCTTTACCACTGAGACATCTCTCCCATGCCACAGTGCCAGCTTTAAAAGAGACTTTCTAAATTTATACTCAGTGTGTGTGTGTGTGTGTGTGTGTGTGTGTGTGTGTGTGTGTGTGTAATTTAGGGCCTGGGGAGATGGCTCAGAGGTGTGGCAATTATTCCCTGAGCGGGAGAATTTGAATTCAGTCTCCCAGAAGCCAAAGTAAAAGACCTGAGTTAGGTAGTGGGTCACACTTGTCACCCCAGAGCTAAGGAGGCAAAGACGGGCAGATCCACGCAGTATAGCCTGACAGAATAGCCTAGGCTCCTCGGGGGGCCCCAGGTCAATGATGGAGACCCTGTCTCAAAACACAAGGAATCTGACAGCTCGGAAACAATGTTGGAGGTTGAGTTCTGGCCTGCACATGCATTCGCATGCACACACGCAGACACTCTGTAAGGCAAGTATAAGGTTCATGCTTGAGTGACATCAGCTCTCTCTCCGTGACCCTTTGCACACAGGGGACACTGTCACGTGCACACTCCACTCTCCCACACCACACGTATGACCTCACATTTGCTGACTGTGAGAAAGGCTCCTGGCTTGTTCTCACTCTCAGAATCAGAAATCTCTAGGTCTTAAACAGGATCCAGGGCTTTCCTTCTGGAATGGAGCCAGTGTCACCTACTGAACCTTTCAAGTTTCCTAAATGACATGCCCATTTTGCTAAGGTTCGATATGCTGAGATCTAGCAACAGAGGGAATTTGCCTGTTCACGCTGTGCCAGGTGGATGGTTGAGATTTACAAATGAAATTTTAGGGACGGGGAAGATGGCTTAGCAGAGTTAAGAGTTCTTGCTGCTACCCTTCCAGAGAGCCAAATCCACAGGACAATTATGTTCCCAGAGCAGTGAGAAGTTTGTACAACTGGAGAGAAAACTGGAGAGTCCTGAGGGCAGGGGGAGCCGACACACAACAGCTAACGCTGCACCCAAGAGAGCTTTGTGAACAGAGCCTGGATGACGTGTTCACTATTGTCTGAATGATGTTTAATTGTTTTTAAATTATAATAATTATATAATCCTCTCTGTCCCCTTCCTTCTTCCAACCTTTCCAGCCCCTTCCATGCAAGACCCCTGGCTCTCTGTCAGATTCATGGCCTCTTTTTCTTTAATTGCCATTGCATGTATACGTGCATACCCATGGACATCCTAACAGGGAAGAGGGAAAGCTCACGGGGACTCAGCTGTAGACAGAGAACTATGGGCGACTGGGGAGCACGGAGAGCAGAGGAAACAGGCTTCTCTAGAGAATAGCCCCTCTACTGCTTCAGCCAGTAGTGAGTGGTCAGCTCATATTGTCTCCACTGGTTTGGTGGAAGGAAAAGGTGGCTGGAGATGGGGGAGATCTTCAGCAAATTTGCAGGGCTGCGGAGAGAAGCAGGAAGCCAATTATGCTGGCTGGTATGTAAAAACAGTCCCCGACACATCTCTCACTTGAACACCGGCACAGACAACTGATAACTGCTCAGAGCTTGGCAAGAATTTTAATTTCCCTCAAATGTCTTCATGTGTCTTGCCTTCGGTAATTGGAATATTGAATGATTGATCATATTTATAAGTTATTCTGTGATTATAGGAGCTTTTAGAAGTCATGTGGGGAGTATATTGCCATTTGGGGGTTTATCGCAAATTATTAATGCATTATCACCACGCGGTGGTGGTCGCTGCTTCCCCAAGCTCCAGCAGAGCTCATATAAGCAACATGCACATATTCTCCCATTGATGCCCAGAGACCCATACCAGGGAAGAAAGCAATGTGAAAATGAAAGACAGTTCAGAAAAGACAAATTCAAAATCATTCCATTAATGTTTACCATTTGCCTTCTGGTCCCAGATGGCTTCTCTGATATGGAAACTTAGGAGAAAAAAACAAAACTAAGCAGAGCCATCTAGACACAGGAGGGATGAACTGCATCTCAGGGGCCACTCTAGGCCTGGTGAGTTGCACTACTGCAGTCTGAAATTTGGAAGCAGAATGCATGCTATCTATTGCAGCCCATCTTCAATTATCTGCTCTAGTGGGAAGGATATTCGTGTTATATTCTAATTTATATCTTTACTCTCTGTCCAGCTTGACTGTGGGGAGCTCGGGGTGAGGGGGGATAGCATCTGGAAATAGAAAGAACACAGATTTTAGAGGCAGCATCTGAAACTTCCCTTCCCACTGCGCAGGGTGGCTCTTGCTTGTGTCTGCTAAGCCCCATCGCCCCTCTCCTAGCTCTTATGTTCACTTATCACTGCCCATCCTACCCCCACCTCCTGTCTCTGCAAATGTCTCTGATTTGTTATCTCTTAGCAATCCTCAGCTCCTGGGATACTGCCAAGTTGGACCCCAGGCCATTTCCATCCCCAAAGCTTGCACTGGAGGAAATAATCGGCGAGAGAAGAGCAAAAGAAGCAACTCAGGTCGATGAAAACACATTCTGCCCCTGTTCCTTTACACAATACTTAGAGACACCATGGATTTGAAGTTGCAGATGAATGGCCAAGAGCTTGTGAGGAGGAGAAGTGCAATTGGAAGGACAGGAGGATCAAGTGGATTATAACCAACTGGGAAACTGTGAGCAGGGCTCACGGGTGGCTTGTCTGGGATAGTCATTTCTCCTTGTGTTTCCCTGCTACCATGTTCTTGACATCTTAGTCAAGGAATTAAAATAAGCATACTCAGACTTGCAAAGTTGAAGGAAACATTATTTAAAGAACAATGATACCCCGGGTAGAAAATGAATACATTGTCAGGAGTGACAGAAAGCCACAAGAGTGAAGTTGCTCTCGGAGTCCAGTTACTGTCTGAGAACTGCTTTGTGTAGAGTTCAAAAGAAGGAGGAGTCTGGTCTCTAAGGGAAGAAGCATAGACAATTATCTCTTTTGATTGACAGGCTCATATTATGTAAGCCTTTGCTCATTGGGCATGCCCCTTCCCGTAATGCAATTGAGAATAATCATATACATACCCAGTTGTATACAGACATGAGAGGGTACATAAGGAATACTTCCTAAATTTTCTCTCAGAAGATACAGTTCACATTATTGTACACATACCCAAAGCAAGTCTAGCCAAGTTAAGGCCCTCCTCAGATATAACTGGATTGCAGCTGAATAGAATCTGTCTACATCAGAAGACACAAATGAGAGGAGAAAAGTACTCCATTGTTTGGAGAGGGATATGCACACAGCTGGATGCAGGTGGAGGTCCAGCTTTCCATTGTTTGGAGAGGGATATGCACGCAGCTGGATGCAGGTAGAGGTCCAGCTTTCCATTGTTAGGAAAGGGATATGCATGCAGTTGGATGCAGGTGGAAGTCCCATGCTGCTAAGACATTTCTAGATATATTGTTAAGAGAGGCATGCTATGCATTATACATGCAGGTGAAATCCTAAAAACCCAAACCAAGTGGAGTCCCAGGTTGCTAAGCTATTCCTTACGCTTGCCAAACTTACTCCCGCAGCAGTGCCTGTATCCCATTTACACTGTTACACTGTTAGTGCTACAAATGACCACAAACACAGCTGCTTTAAGGCCACACACATTTATTATCCCATAGACTTGTGGGTCAACATTCTCCCTGGGCTCAGCTGAGTTCTCTGCCTAAGAGCTCAGTCAGAAGAGCATGAGACTCTTAATCTAAAGGTCGTGGGTTCCAGCCCCACATTGGGAGCCATTCTGTTGGCTGAGTTTTCTGTCCCACCTGGTCCCTGCAGCCATTCAGTCCCAAAGAAATACACAGAGGCCTACATTAATCATAAACTGATTGGCCTAATAGCTCAGACTTTTTGTTAACTCTTGTGTTTCTCTCACTAATTGATAAATAAAGTTTGTTCGGCCTATAGCCAGGCAGAAAATAGCTAGACAGGAAAGCCAAACTAAATACAGACAGAAAGAAGGATGGAGCAAAAGAGATGCTAGCAAATTCTCAAGGAACAAGATGCCAAAGCACCACCAGTAAGCCAAGGGCCGCATGGCAAAACATAGATTAATAAAAATGGATTAATTTAAAAGTAAGAGCTAGCTAGTAATAAACCTAAGCCATTGACCAAGCATTTATAGGTAATATTAAGCCTTTGAGTGATTATTCGGGAACTGATGGGAAGGTGAGAAACCTCTAATTACAGTGGTTTCCAAGATCTACCTGGGCCTGACGTCTTAAACAGTCTCCTCTCCATCTTGGGAGCTCAGGTAAAAAGTTTTTGTCCCTGCCTCCAGATTATGGTATCCCTCCTCACAAATGTTACAGTGACAAGCTTCCCTCCAGATATGGGAACCTTGCCTGTAGCAACAGCTAACAAAGAAGATAGGGCTCTCTCACCAGAAAGTTTATTCTCTCCAGATGGCTCCACTGTGTTTTCATGCACACAAAGCTAAAATGGTAGGTTCTACAGAACGGCATTTTGTTCCCCAGCTCATCCCTCCAATACTGTTTGTGTTACCCTCTTAGCCAAAGACAGACAGGTGCCACATCATCTCGGCCATGCTTATGCTGCTGTTTCTTCCTTTTTAGGAAAATGTTTTTGAACTCTTGCTTTATATGAGGAAAAAAAATGATAGAATTAAAATCCCAAACACTACTGCTGTAAAAACAAAAAAAGGCTGCATTTGAACTAAAGTAGAAGACAATACCATTAGCTTGAAGTTGCAAATAAAATCATAGCAGCAGGCATTATGGGTAAGGGACAGGGATAGCCAATAACCAGAGAGTTGCCATCTCTGCTAGAGGACTAACTCATGTTGGTACTCTGCAAGACTGTTATTATAAAGGATAAAAATGAGAGGTTTCTTTTTAATTTGTTAAATTTCACTACATGGAAAGCCACTTGGACTGCATGCTCTCCCTCTAACACTCTCAACAGGAGAACACAACCAGCAACGGCAAAAAGCAGCTGCCATCACACCAAGAGCCAAGTTCCCATGCAGGTGATCTCTTCAAGGTTCTGGTACTATACATGGCAAAGGAGCTTCCTCCACTTTCAACAGCTATCAAAATAATCCCTAATGGTACAATCTGGAAAACTACACTTTCAATAAGGACTAGAAAATAGTGTTTAATGTGCATTGAAAAAAAATAGTCAAGACCCTCTGAGCAACAGAAGGGCCTTCCAATATTAATGAGTAAAAATGTATTTCCAAATCCAGTTTTTTTAAATACACACACACACACACACACACACACACACACACACACATATATATATATATATATATATATATATATATATATATATATATCACTTAAGACCTTAAATTCCGGGATCTGTCCTACAGGCCTAATGGCTGTGCTTAACAGTATTCCGGAGAATCATGTACATTTTTTGAAGAGGGTAGACTGCATAAGTATTCATCCCAAATCACAAGAAGAAAGAGATAAAGGAAGGAAGGAAGGAAGGAAGGAAGGAAGGAAGGAAGGAAGGAAGGAAAAGATAGCAAAGATAGGAAGAAATTTATAGAGGTGATGGTCTCATGGGTATGGACATCTCTAAAAACAGTTACATTGGGCTGTACCTCCATGCCCCATCCTATTATGGCTTCCTTAAGTTCAAAAGAATCAAAACCATGAAGCACACTGTAGTGAGAGCTTTATTATGTATGAACCTAGAGTGGTGCTTGAAAATACTCTGCTGTTGTTATGATGATGATGATGATGATGATGATGATGATGATGATGTACCTGGTGCTGCTGCTATTGATGATGATGATGATGTACCTGTTGCTGCTGGTACTGCTGTTGTTGTTGATGATGATGAACTTCCTGCTGCTGCCACTGATGCTGAGCCAACAATCCTACAAAGCACTCAGTATGTGAGCAGCTATTTGCTAGGCACAAGGCTACGCAATGTCCATGCATTTTTTCATTAAGTAGCTGTAAGTACTCAATAAGATTTTGCTATTTTTTTTTTGTCCAAGACACTAATGACAGTTTAGGCTGCAGAGGATGTGAGGTAAGGGGAGCGCTTCTCCATTGCTGATGGGAGGACAAACTTGTACAGCTACTTTGGAAATCAGTACGATGATTTCTCAGAAAATTAGGAAACAATCCACCCAACAATACCACTTTTGGACTTATTCCCAAAGGTTGCTCTATCATACCACAAGGACATGTGCTCAACTATGTTCATTGCCACTCTCTTTGTAATAGCTGGAACCTGCTATTACAATAAGGTATAAGACAATGGTCTTATACCCTGTCACTTATATTGTATTGTTTTAAACACTGATTGGCCTGTAGCCAGGCAGGAAGAATAGGTGGGGCAACCAGGCAGGAAATAGAGTCAGAGCAACAATAACAGAAGAATTCTGGGAATAGGAAAGGCTCAGTCTGCAGTCATCACCCAGATGCAGAGGAAGCAAGATGAGAAGGCCTCACTGATAAAGGTACCAAGACACATGGATGACACAGACAAGAATTATGGGTTAATGTAGAATATAAGAGTTAATAAGAAGCCTGAGCTAATAGGCCAACCAGTTTATGATTAATGTTTTCTTTGGGAGTGAACGGCTGCAGGACCAAGCAGGATAGAAAGCTCAGGTCAACAAGAACCTGTAAACAGTCTAGATGTCCCTCCACTGAAGAATGGATAAAGAAAATGTGGTAATTTACACAATGGAATACTGCACAGCAGAAGAAAATATAATGACATCTTGAAATTTGCATACAAATAGATGAATTTAGAAAAAAAAACATATTGAGTGAGATACCCCAGATCCAGAAAGGCAAATATAATATGTACTCACTCATAAGTGGCTCTTAGGCATAAAGCAAAGAAAAAAACAATCTATAGTCCACAACTCTAGACAACAAGAGGACCCTAAGAGAGACACACATGGATGTACATAGGAAGGAAAAAAGACAAGGTCTCCTGAGCAAATTGGGAGCATGGGGGTCACGGGAAAGTGTAGAAAGGAAGGAGAAGAAAGGGGAGTGAAGAAAAATGTATAGCTCAATAAAAACAATAAAAAGAAAAAGATACAAAAAGGATTATTGTCATTTTTACCTTGTGTTATAGAGAAGGAAACTGAGACTTGGGGATGTTGAGAAATCCCCAAAGATCACACTGTAAATCAAACTACATCTGGCTTTAGACTTCTCCAACTCTAGTCCATGCCAAATGCGATTACTCACAGCTTGTTAGTGAACATGTGATTATTCTGTATCAACAAAATCAAATCTCATAAATAAACCATAACTGTCTAATTAATGAGACAGTTACATTGACATGCAGGATCCAGTGAGCTGTAGGAGCAAGACTCCCCTCACTTCTGGTGGGAAGCAGGATTGGAAGCCCCTGAGTTCTACAGCTTGCCAACATCTGGTAAGATCTAGGCTGATGGTTACTTTATTCTAGAAACCCTATTAGGAATCCCTGAAAGAGGTCCCCACAAGTCAGACTCATATAATGTCTTCCTCCTGTGTACAGGCAGATAAGGCAACTCCTTTCTGACCAACAGACTATGACAGAAGGGATGGATGCATAGATAATGCTCATAAGACTCCCTCCTAACAGCTTCAGGCTCACTTTGTTTGCTTGTTTTAAGACAATCTCCTTAGGTACCCAGGCCTGGAACCTGGTAACCTCTTGCCTCAGCCTCCCATTGCTGGGTATTGCACTGGGCTCTTCCAGTTCATATTAAAGAAGTAAGGAACTTGACTGAGGATCTTCTGGAGGGAGAGGCTGCAACAAAGAGGACCATGGCAACATCTGTAAACTGAAAGCATCCCTGGGCCCGAAAGCCAACAAGAAAATGGGTTCCCTAGGCTCACAGCTAAACCAAAGCAGATACGGCATCCACTCGCGTGAGCCGAGAGCAGATGGGTCCCTGGAAAGTCTTACAGAAAGAGAGCATCCCTTCGGGTACTTTGATTGCAGTTTTGTGAGTCCCTGAGTGGGGCAAGCAGCATAGCTGTTCTCGCTCCCACAGCAATGATGAAATCATCTACTTATCTTTATCTCGGTGGCTACATCCATAGTAACCGTTTATGTAATAAAAGAAAAATAACACAAACCTATTTGGGAACTCTAGAGTATTAAAATGAAGTGGCAACATATCCATATTCTATATGCTGATATGTAATCAGGAAATCCGTGGCAGTCTCGTTTATAATGAAAACAGCTTTAAATAACCGAAGGGGATATCAGCACGGTGGTTCATTCATATTATGTATTACGACATCTTAATACTAAGCAAGAGGAATGTCCATAATGATGAACTACATTTTTCATATTTTTAATTTAAGTGTATAAACGTTTATCCTAAATAGATGTCTCATGGAGCCCAGGAAAGGGTGCCAGATCCCCTGGAGCTTGAGTTACAGATGTCACATGGGTGCTGGGAATCAAATCCCAGTCCTCTGCAAGAACAGCAAGGACTCTTAACTACTGAACCATCTCTCCTATTCTGTTAATTATCTTTTTTATTAATTTTTAAAAATCCATCATTAACTACATCCTGGCTACAGCCTTCCCTCCCTCTATTTCTCCCAGTCCCCCTGAAATGTCCACTCTCCCCCAGATCTACTACTCCTCCATTTCCCTGCAGAAAAGAATGGGCCTCCCAGAGATATCAACCAAACATGGCATAACAAGATGCAGTAAGACTAGGCACGAACTCTCATATCAACGCTGGACGATGCAACCCAGTAGGAGGGCAAGGTTCCCAAAAGCAGAGACATCCCCACTCCTGCTGTTAGGAGTCCCGTGAAAACCCCAAGCTAGACAACCATGACATACATACAGAGGACCTATTGTAGACCCTACAGGGTCCCTGATTGCCACTTCAATCTCTGTGAGCCCCTATGAGCCTAGCTTGGCTGATCCTGTGGGTCATATTCTCCTGGTATCCTCAACCCCTCTGACTCCTATAATCTTTCCTCCGATCTCTTCCATGGGGTTCCTTGAGCTCCTCCTAATGTTTGTCTGTGGGTCTCTGTCTGTTCCTATCTGCCGCTGGAGGAAGTCTCTCTGAGGACAACTGGGCTAGGTACTAAGCTATGACCTCACGAGGTTCACAAATTCTTCAGAAGTCTCTCAGGAAGCCAGGCCCTCTCTGACACTATGTCGGATACAAATGAGTGACTCCGGTGAGATTCTGGCCTGGGTTATGTTTCAGACATGCAGATTTTCACGAGTTGTCCATGCTGGGGTTAAGACTCGTGGTGTGGCTGTTGGTAAGTTGCCCAGGGGAACCACTCAGAGGGTTAGCCACCTGTGCTGGTTAACTTCAACTCGGTGTAACCTAGAGTGACCTGAAATAAGCATCTTACTGAAAAGTTATCTAGATCAGACTGGCTTTTGGGTAGGCCTGCGGAGGGTTGTTATAGTAATAGGGGCGGCGGGTCTGCATCCCCAGCACCCCGGCAGCCTGGCTACCTAATGCCCCGAAATAACAATACACAAATTGTATTCATTTAAACACTGCTTGGCCCTTTAGCTCTAGCCCTTACTGGCTAATTCTGATATCCGGATCAACCCATCTCTAATAATCTGTGAGCACCGGTCTTACCAGGAAGATTCTAGCCTATGTCCATCCTGGGTCGGAGCTTCATCACGTGCGTCTGCCTGGGAGCTGGGAGCATGGCATCTCTCTGAGGTGTCTGCTCCCGAGAGGAGAGCTGTGGAGTCTGAGCTCACTTCCTCTTCCTCCCAGCGTTCTGTTCTGTTTACTCCTCCCACCTATCTTCTAACCAATGAGGGCCAAGCAGTTTCTTTTTATTTAACCAATGACCTTCCTCCATCATTTCCCCTTTTTCGGTTTAAACAAAAAAAAGGCTTTAACTTTAACATAGCAAAATTACATATAACAAAACAGTTATCAAGTAAAAGTTACAATAATCTTTATCATAACTAAGGAAAACTATAATTATAACTAACTATTCTTAACTCCATCAAAGACTCCAGAAAGATACAATACTACCTAAGCAAACAAGAAAAATGCAACTTTTAAAACTCTAGAAATGACAGAGACATCTTGCTGCCTGGACAGTCACCCAAAGTTCCTCTGTACCGTTGGGGCATCCATCTTCAGCCTTCAGGCCCATGGTATCCAGCAGACATTTCCATAAAGCAGGAAAATTAAAAGTCAGTTAAGTCACTATCTGTTGTGTCCTGCGGAATGTCTCACAGACTCTTTCATGAATCAGGAACCCTGAAAGATCATCTCACCTTAGGCAAGTTCAGTAGTCCTCTCTGTGGGTTCTCTGTGTCCAGTTTATGCAATAATCCAGGCAAGAGCAGTTTCTTGCCCAAATGGCTATCAAACTCCATAAGGTGCTTCTTCGATGCCCTTCTTCCTCTTGAAGTAGATTGGTGCGGCCAGGAGCAGAGTGTCTCATTGTCATGAAAAGTCCTAAGTTATTAACACATTTAAAATGCCATATTCTATAATCTTTAAAAAATATGAAGAATGCCTATCTAAAATATATCTACGCACATCTAGAAAATCTTAACTAAAATGACTACAAACTTGACTATTATTTATGATTATCCATCAACAACCTATATTTCCTAATTATATATTACATTTTAATAATGAACTACACAATCACAATACCTTAATCAATATCAGAAATACATATACATATAACAAAATTGACCATAAATCTCTATCAATAAAGCAAAACCTATACTAATGCAAATTATTCATACCTATATCATATCCCCCTTTAAATGTAAAAGAACGTTTATAAACCATATTTGGGAACATGGGCGCAGTTTTTTCTCTCCAAACTGCTTCCTGCTGAATGAGGGCGTCGTTAACTAGGTCTTTCATGGTATATAACCTGTGTGCTAGTTTCATCTCAGTTGGCAGTTGAGCGAAGCAATTTTCTGAAGATATTCACAACAACCCTTCAGGAGGGCGTGGTCCATCATACCAAATCGGAATAGAAGAAATGAACAGGGTCTCATCCTCTGTGAAAACAAAATAAGAAACTCCTTTCCAAAGCATCATGTCCTTAGATCCAAATTTCAAAGTCAAGGCATCAAAATATCTATGTTGAATTAGTTCAGCAGCATTTATAAATAAATATCTTTTAGCATCTGTTGCTCCTTCCTCAGCATTTAAATAATTTAAAGAGAGCATAATAGCATACAGTATCAAAATTCTCTGTCTATTTTCCATCTTTGTGCAGCTTTGTTTTAACCTCTATTTTGTTTATTTTTACTTTTAACTCTTTGCTTTTTGAGACAGGTTCTCTGTATCTTTGACCTGAAGTAACTCTGTAGACCAGGCTGTCTTTAAACTCTCAGAGATCCACCTGTCTCTGCCTCCCAGGCATTCGGGATTAAAGGTGTACACTACTACACCTTGAACTCACAGAAATCT
The DNA here is from genome assembly GCF_018167655.1 of Microtus oregoni. NCBI lineage: Eukaryota > Metazoa > Chordata > Mammalia > Rodentia > Cricetidae > Microtus > Microtus oregoni. The sequence goes on from NW_024543978.1 coordinate 7,770,597, forward strand.
GTTTGTCTCTGCCTTCTAGGCACTGGGATTAAAGGTGTGTGCTACCACACCTTGAAGTCACAGAGGTCAATCTCCCTCTGCCTTCCAAGTGTTGGGATTAAAGGTGTGTACTATCACACACAACAACTCTCTTCCTTTTTTTGTTTTTTACTTTAAGAACTTCAACTTTTAGTCTGCATATATTTTTAACACACTTTAAACCATTCAGAAATTTTTTCTGTCTTTGAATCTCTCTTTACTGTATATCTCTCTTTTTTTGACCACATGAGTCTTTAATTTACCAAGCAATCTCAGTAGGACTAAAGCTGTGGCTTTGACGGCTGGATCCAGCCCATTCCTTAGCTTTCTAGCCTCATGGCTGAGGTACTGGCTGTAGCCATGTTTACTGCCACAACTCTATGGCATTTCAAGGTCCCTGCCAGCAAGCGAGCTTCAGCAGCCTGTGCTTGCAAACCGCACGAACCGCCTGTGTAAAAAGAGTCAGAGTTTGCCCTGGCAGGACAGCCCAGAAAGCCGGCATTTTTAAACGGCGCAGCTTTTTTCCTGCTACGGCTGAAAACCGAAAAGCATGCGTTCAGCGTTTCGTCAACACCATTTAAGTGTTTCGTGGCAGGACCTCTTAATGAGCTGCAGGGTTTTGCAGCTAAAGCTGAATCAGGAAGCTTCTCTTAGATGAGAGCGCTTGCTTGCCTCTAGCAAGCAGAGTGCCACAAATGCTTTAAAGCCAGAGTTCACGCTGGCAGCACAGCCCCAAGAAGCTGTGCTTTAAAATGACACAGCGTTTTTTCTGCTGCTGTTGCCGAATCAGGAAATCTCTCTACAGCACACCACCAACAAACAGCAAAAATCTGTGTTAAACTCTCGCTCCCTTATTTTTAAGCCTTCTCAGGTTTTTTAAGTGGGTTTAGTCCATCACGTCGGGCGCCATTTGTAGTAATAAAGGCGGTGGGGCTGTGTCCCCAGCACCCCGGCTGCCTGCCTGGCTAGCTTATGCCCGAAATAACAACACACAAACTGTATTCATTTAATCACTGCTTGGCCCATTTCTATCTAGCCTCTTCTAGGCTAATTCTCACATATTAATTTAGCCCATTTCTAATCATCTGTGTAGCGCCCCTAGGTGCGCTTACCGGGAAGATTCTAGCCTATGTCCATCCTGGGTCGGAGCTTCATCACATGCGTCTGCCTGGGAGCTGGGAGCATGGCATTTCTCTGAGGTGTCTGCTCCTGAGAGGAGAGCTGTGGAGTCTGAGCTCACTTCCTCTTCCTCCCAGCGTTCTGTTCTGTTTACTCCTCCCACCTATCTTCTAACCAATGAGGGCCAAGCAGTTTCTTTTTATTTAACCAATGACCTTCCTCCATCAGGTTGTCTTGATTGATGATTATTGTGGGAAGACTCAACCCACTGTGGGCAACACAATTTCAGAGGCAAGGGGTCTTAAATTATATAAGCAAGGAGAGAGTGGGGTACAAACAAGCAAAGATGAAAGTAGGCCAACATGAACTTATTCTCTCCCTTCTTTTGATGGTGGTTGCCTCTGAGTTACTGCCTTTACTTCCCCAGGAAGATGGACTGTATCCTGGAATTGCACACCAAATAAACCCCTTGTCCCTACATTGTTTTCTGTGAAGGTGTTTGTCACGGCAACCAAAACAGCACCTTTAGACAAAGCAAACATTTCTTTCTGTCTCCCAGAAGTCCCTTAAGGTACAACCACTCCCAAGCCAAGCAAAGCCTAGACGACCGCCCTGTGCTTTCTTCCTGGTTTCTTATAGCTATAACACTGGCCATACTGACAATTGCTTTTATGTTTGTCTATTAACTTGCTTTAGAACTAGTTCCCTGAAAAATAAATGTAAGTTGTGGCAAAGAAAGGTTTTGCCTGTTCAAAGACGAGTCATCAGCCTCTGGCACATAGTGGACTTGCTTTGCTCTGCCGTGAACAAATATTCCAGTCCCTGTGTTCAGTGTCTCTAGAGGTCAATCCACCAAACCATGCCATGATACAGAAGCCCCTCAACAGAATGTGCCAAGAGCTCAAGAGCTTGCTCAGTCGATAAGACACTTGCCATGTAGCATGAAGACCCGAGTTGAACTCACCAAAACCCACCAAAACGTTAGCAGTGGCCGCACCTGTGTGTAGCCCTAGTGTGGGGAGAGATAGGAGGAGCTCTTAACCTTACCTGGCAGCCAGCCCAAGTGAATCGACATACTTCAGGTTCAGCCAGAGACCTCGTTCAGTAGAGACGACTGAAGGAAGTCGTCTAACATTGGCCTCTGACCTCCACAAATGCACAACATGCAAATATGATATGCACACACACACATACAGATACACATATATACAGACACACACTCACATACACCACACATGCACACTCATGCAATGTGCACACACACACACACACACATACAGATACACATATATACAGACACACACACTCACATACACCACACATGCACACTCATGCAATGTGTACACACACACATACAGATACACATATATACAGACACACACACTCACATACACCACACATGCACACTCATGCAATGTGTACACACACACACCTATGCACATGCATACAACACAAATATGTATGCACTGGCAAATAGCAACCTGCTAGGTGCAAAAGAAGAGTCATAAAAGGCCTGTTAGGAGTGATTCGGTCCAAACAAGATGTCCCACTAGACAAATCCAGAGAGGAAGAGAGCCAAGCCGTGCTTGTCTAGTTGGATGTGGGGACAGGAAGGATCACAAATGGGTATAAGGGATCCTGAGTATAAAGAAAATGATCCAAGTGTGGGTTCTGGCAATAACTGCACACGCCTGTAGATTGACCACCAAGACTGAGTTTGACGGTGTGTGTGGATAACTCTTCGGTGCGGCACTGGGGAGGAAAGAGACCTTGGGGACAAGCTCCCAGTTATTTACTATATTGCTGGAGCAGTTTCCGTAAATGGAAAGTCCACAATTCTTTAAAACCAGAAAACAGAAACCACACACACACATAGCTCACGGGGGAGGGAGCACAGCTCCCAGGAATGACTGCCTCATCTCCCTTTGTCACTTGGCTACCAGAATGGCCTCAGCAAGGGGAGGAGCCACAGGGTGGGGCACCCTGGGCGGAGAAGCAATCAACCTGCAGCCTAGAGGAGACAGTGAGTTAGGGAGATACTGGTGAGGCTCAGCACAGGCTGCACCAAGGAAGGCCCGAGGTCACAGCCACAGGGGCCTTTTACTGTTGAAGCACTTGGGGAACGCCTCCCGCTAGCTGCAATGTGGAAGTAGGTTGGAGCAGGCAATTGGAGGAGAGCAGAGTTGAGGGACGTGGGTGCTGTCACTGAAGGCGCTGCTCAAATCATTTTTTGTTCTCTGTTTCTCAGAGCACCCCAACAGAGGCCCTGCTTGGCGGGTGCCCTGTACAGGGCTGATTCAAACCACAACAAGAAGAAACCAGAATGGCACCTCGCTGTTGGACCGACCGGCTGGCAAGCCCCTCTTGACTCTGCTTTCCCAGCACTGAGATTACAGGCACAGGCACAGTACCCAGCTGTGATAAGGACTCCTGGAATAGAGCTCAGGTCCTCATGTATGTACAGTAAGCAAGACGGAGTCATCTCCCCAGTCCCGAGACCCTGGTGTTAACAGTTACAAGCCACAGCAAGAGCCAACACGTGTGGACCACCACGTCTGTTCCAGCCTCACACACTGGGTCTACACTGGCTCTGTCAACCTTGTGTTAAAGGCCGGATTTTGCCTTTGCCTTGGGTGGACAGGGAAGAACTGGCTGACTGAGAGATGAGGATTGCCTTTATTTTGAAAAGCGCCATCTACCTCCCCGTTTCTCCTGACTTTCCTGGGGCTCCCCGGTGCCCTCCCCTCCCTGGCTAACCACATCCCCATTGATTCCTAGGTGCAGGAAGAGGTCAGAATAAGGCAGGAACTTGGCACACACAAGGACAGTACTGCGAGGAGCCGAGTGAGGAGGAGGGCTCGGGCTCATTAAGTCGCCTTCCAGAAGGGGCCAGAGCAGTGCCTGAGCGCGCAGAGGAGACAGGGAAGAAAGGAAAAAGGAAATAATCATTTTTAAAGCATGAACCACAGTGGCAGTGCAGCTTGGGTTGACAACGTTCTCCTAATGAACCAAATGTCTTCCCCATTGTCGTTTCAGAGTTGAGAAAATCGGTATAGGATCGCCATGCATGCCTCGCTCAAAAAAACGGGGTATTTTAAAGCCTGCTTCTCAGACTGATGAGATGAGGAGGCTTGGTCCAGAAGGTGCCTACTGTGCGAGCCCGAGGTCTTGAATTTGATCCCCTGAGCTCAGATAAAAAATAAACTGAGCTCGGAGGTTCATCCCTGAAACCCTGACATGGGAGGGGACAGAGACAAAGAGGACTTCTGAGGCTCACTGGCAGCCAGCCTAGGTTCAGTGGTGAGTGGGAAACCCTGTCTCAAAAACTAAGGTGACCAGAGCCTAAAGGACAACAGCGTAGGTTTGCCTCTGACCTCCAGAAGTAAGTGCACTCACTTGAACACACATACAGACACACAGATACACGCCACATACCACACACACACAAACACACTCATACACACGCATAAAATAAACCACATGCACACACAGACACACGTACATACCAAAGAAAATAAACAAAAATAAGGATAAAAACAATAAAACCCGCCTCTGGGCTATACTGCTTCCCCCCCCACACACACACCTTCCTCAAGCCCATCCCACCCCGTGTCTATTCCTGACCAAAATTCTTCTGGGGAAGCCATTCTCCTCTAGGTGTGTGCTCTTGGGCTGAGCACCTCCAGATGGACAGGCTGGAACAATAAATCTTTTAGAAATGACTCCTCCATGCTGGGTTTCTCACAAACATGTCTGCAGCAGCAGATCCGAACCCATGGATCCTGGGAAACCGGGAGAAGCAAGGTAAGGCATATATCCTTTCCCTCTGTCCCGGTGTAGTTCCTGGCCATCTAGTAATGCAGGCTTCCTTCTACTGGGCTTTCTGCACGGCTCTGACTGGAGAGGATGCCTCGAATAATATAGATGTTCCTCCATGTGTGCAGTTTGCATTGCCACTGCAGCAGAAATAAATATCACAGGCTTGGCATGGCAGAAACTGTAGATAGTATTATAAGATAAATTTTAAAAAGGAAAACTGTGTAAGCCCTTTTCCCTTTATTAGCTATCAAGCCAAGCTTAGGCAGAGATCGGAGAATCCAGGCAACATCCTTTAACAAAGTTAAGGCCCTCTCCATTTTTTTCCAAATGAAAACATCGCCACCTGGTGGACACTGTTCTTACTGCAATTTATTGAAACAACGGAGAAAGAACTTAAAAATCTAACCCTGACCCTGGAGGTCAGCTGTGGGCAGCCAGAGGACTATAGATAATGGAAGGAGCTCAGATTTCAAATTACTTGCTGACCTTTCTGAGTCTCTAATATATAGCTGGCTCCCGGGAGACTGAGTATCTTTGAAGCCCTATGTTTTTCCACAACTCTAGTCTTCCTTGGATGTGGCCCCCAGGAACGTCCAACCTTCTTGCTGCTATTGACTTGGATTTTGACAGTTACTTAGTACCAAGTGTTCTGCCCACCTCATTAGAGGATCACCGGGACAACAAAGGAACACCATATCCCATTTTCATGTGCTTCTTAATGGTGGTCACATGAGGAACAAGGGTGGCCACATGAAAAACAAGGTTGGTCACATGAAAAACAAGGGTGGCCACATGGCAATCCAGTAGGCAGAGTTTTTCCTTGGGACCTCTGGCTCCCTAATAAGTGACCTGGCAACTTATTATTAATTATAAATGCTTGTGCCACCACCTAGGCTTGTTACTAACTAGCTCTTACTACTTAAATTAACCCATATTTCTTATCTACTCTCTACCATGTGGCTGAGTACCTTTCTTTAACATGGCATGTTCATCTTCCTTCTCTCGGCATCTCCTGGTGACTCGGCCCTCCTTCCCAGTGTTCTTTCAGTCTGTCTCTCCCACCTAACCTTTTCCTGCCAAGCCATTGACCAGCTAGCTCTTTATTAAACCAATGAAAGTAACACATCTTCAAGGCGTACAAAAGGATTATTGGACATCTGGCACACGTGGTGGTGCACACCTTTAATCCCAGCACCTGGGAGGCAGAGGCAGGCGGATCTCTGTGAGTTCAAGGCCAGCCTGGTCTACAAGAGCTAGTTCTAGGACAGCTAGTACTACACTACAAGACAGAGAAACCCTGTCTTGAAAAACAAAACAAAGGGATTATTCCACAGCCCCTCCCCTTGCACATGAGCACACGCCCAGCTCTACTCAGGATAACTCTGCTGGGAAGACAAGCACGTTCAGTTATCCACCCACCTATCTAGAGGGGTAGAAACAGAATACTAACTGGTCAAAGTAGAATCAACTTCCATTTTGACTTTCAGAGTTGGAGATTAATCTTTTAGAGCTATGTCATTCATTGAAGCAAATTACAAGTGCTAATGAACTCTTTTGACTTAAAATTATCATAAGGAGGCTGCTTGTTCATTTCCAGCTGCTCAGCCCTAAAATAATCACACAGAAACCATATTATTTAATTCACTGTTTGGTCCATTAGCTCTACCTTCTTATTTGCTAACTCTTACATCTTAGTTTAACCCACTTCCATTAGTCTGTGCATCACCACGAGGTCATGGCCTATCAGAAAAGTTTCAGTGCTTCTGTCTCCAGTGGCTCCATGGCTTCTTTCTAACTCTGCCTCCTTTCTCCCAGCATTCAGTTTAGTCTTCCCCACCTACCTCTATTCCCTGCACAGCCCCAAGACAGTTCCTTTATTAACCAATGATATTCACAGCATACAGAGGGGAATCCCACATCATAAAACTATAACCCTTTGGAGGTAATGATCAGAAATGGGGATCTCAAGGCTTGTTGAAATTTTCTGTAGCCTAAATATTCCAAAGAATCAGAAGAAATGTTGGGTCTCAAGAGACAATGAGAAATGAAATAGCTGGGTCAGCGGTGGCAAGGACAGTTCCTCAGTACTCCAGCCAAGGACTCCTGGACTCAGTACCAACCAAATGGTAGTAGCTAAGATGGGTCAATCCACCAATTCAGCCATGTTATTCTCAGAGAAGAGATGAATTTTACTGGAAGAGGAGTTAGAAGTGTATATCCAGTGTGCTGAAGATTCAGGACTAAGATTCACACTGACATTTTCATCTGAGAAACTTCTGGAAATACATAATCATCTCACTGGAAACACACTGCCATCTCACTAAAAACCCACTGTCTTCTCCCTGGAAACCCACTGCCTTCTCCCTGGAAACCCACTGCCTTCTCCCTGGAAACCCACTGCCTTCTCCCTGGAAACCCACTGCCTTCTCCCTGGAAACCCACTGCCTTCTCCCTGGAAACCCACTGCCTTCTCCCTGGAAACCCACTGCCTTCTCCCTGGAAACCCACTGCCTTCTCCCTGGAAACCCACTGCCTTCTCCCTGGAAACCCACTGCCTTCTCCCTGGAAACCCACTGCCTTCTCACTGGAAACCCACTGCCTTCTCACTGGAAACCCACTGCCTTCTCACTGGAAACCCACTGCCTTCTCCCTGGAAACCCACTGCCTTCTCACTGGAAACCCACTGCCTTCTCCCTGGAAACCCACTGTTACCTCACTGGAAACCCACTGTCTTCTCACTGAAAACACTCTCATCTTAGAATGGAGCTTATCACACAGTCATACCAACAGAGAGCCAGTGTCAGGTCAGAAACACATCCCTCTTCTGTGGACAAGGATGGCTATCTACCCGGGACCTTCCAGAAGAGAGGTGCAGGCTGAGGAGACAAATGTCCTCCTTTGTGGTAGATCATTTCTTCACTGATGTCTGCATCTCCATCCTCTTTTGGAGGCCTCTCTCCACAGAACAGGGGTCCACAGCATCTTGCTCCCCTCTGTGGCTTCCTATTTACCCTAGAAGGGGTGATTAACATCTCATGTGACCTTCAAAGCCTTCCAGAACTGGACTTGATCTTTGCCTCTTTTTGCAATTCCAAGTACCCCACCCCATGCCTTCCTACCCTAGAGCCTTTGCTCTGCTCCCTCTTTAAGAGCTTATTCTTTAAGATGTTCACATTGCTCCCTCCTTCATTTTATTCAGATCTCAGCAAAGTTCTTTTCTCCTTGTCTATGTAAAGGAGTTTTTCCCTCTCATCTTTGCCAGCCTGACTACTCTACCTGGCTTGAAGTGTAGCAGTAATCGCAACTGGCATTGTATTAAATGCCTATTTATTTGTCAGCCTTTTCTCTTAGAATGTATCTTTTAGAGGGGAAGAATTTGTTTTATTCCCACCATTTTCCCTGTAGGGCCTAGACCAGAGAATTTCCTCAATAAAACATATCCAGCCATTGAATCTACCCATCTCTTCTACCAGGCAGCCAAGCACTGGCCAGTCTATTAACCAGTCTATCCAAGCATACATAAATCCAACCATCCATGCACCCATTGATGCGTCCAGACAGCCATACATCCATGTGCCTATCCACGTATCCATATACATCCACCCATGCATACATCTACCTGCTGTCTATTCATCCACCCATTTATCAACCTGCCCATCAATCTATCCATCCATCAACTCATACATACACCCACCCACCATCATCCATTTTTATCTCTCAGCATATCATCTATAGTTTCATCTTCCAAAATGCTAACTTGACATGAGATGTGACAGAAGATCACAAATGCTGGAAGCATCCAAAGGCTGCCTGAATTACCCAAGGCAAAGTTTCACAGTAGAGATGAAGGTGCCTACTGGACTAAAGCACTGAGAGGAACTTTTATGTGGCGAGCTCTATGCCGTCTGCTTGATTAGCTTTGCGGTGTCTTCCCAAAGTTTTGTGAGCATGGCTAAATTTTTCCAGAGGGAGAGTTTCAACTCTGTGTTGTCTGTTCTTCAGATGTTATTGAAAATAAAGCAGATTCAAGGATAAATAATGCAGACACGATCCCAGTCCACTGGGGACAGTATAGAGTCAAACAGATGGGATTCATAGGGCCCACGGCAAATGAACCCTGAGACAGTCTTGGGAATCAAGGGAGCATGAACAATGATGTAGCCTTGGCCAGGTGACATTAAGAACACAAAAGATTCCTTTCATAGCAGAAAAACATGCTAGGCATAGGACTTGCCTAGAGCATCCAAACTTGGTAGCAGTTTACAAACACTTCAGAGGCAGCTCTCTCTGCTCCAAAGGCAAGAACAATCATTTTTATAAGCAAAGCCTACTAACAGTCAAGACACCACTTAGGCTACAAGAATGGTACCTAGAGAAGCCATCATAGTGTACATTGATACTGATTGGTGGGGCCTTAAGGAAGTCAAAGAGACCCAAAGGCATCATGGGAAGACTCAAGCTTGGAGCAGCTGAAGCAATTGCATTATTATGCACTATTCAGAGCCTCCAAGAAACAAAGCCAAGACCACCCTTTCCTGCTGGTGTTCGAGCAGGCTTTCTTAGAGTCCCAGGCCTGGGGAACTTACCATTAGCTTTGTGGACTCTGCAGTCTTTGGGGCAAATACCAAGTATATGTTCATTTCATTGATAGGAGACCAGAGAGACAGATAACACAAATTCTCCAGTACCTCTTGGTTGGTAAGATATGACTTTCCTAGCTCTTTGGACTGAAGAATTCAGGGGAGGCTCCATGTGCCTCTTGCGCATCTCCTGCAGGTCTTTATGGAACTGATCTTTTCTACTGAGTGGAATGGGATGCACAGGTACAGTGCCCCAAAGACAGAGATCGCAATGGAGGCACAGCCCCAGGAAGTCGCGCCTTAAAATGACACAGCTTTTTCTGCTACTGTTGCCGAATCAGGAAATCTCTCTACAGCGCGCCACCAACAAACAGCAAAAATCTGTGTTAAACTCTCTCTCCCTTATTTTTAAGCCTTCTCAGGTTTTTTGAATGGGTTCAGTTGTCCACACGTCTGGGCACCAATCTGTAGCTTATGGCCGAAATAACAACACACAAACAGTATTCATTTAAACACTGCTTGGCCCATTCTCTTCTAGGCTAATTCTCACATATTAATTTAGCCCATTTCTAATCATCTGTGTGTAGCACCCCAAGGTGCGCTTACCGGGGAGATTCTAGCCTATGTCCATCCTGGGTCAGAGCTTCATCCCGGGAGCAGGGCATGGCATCTCTCTCAGGCGTCTGCTCCGGAGAGAAGAGCTGTCGAGACTGAGCTCACTTCCTCTTCCTCCCAGCGTTCTGTTCTGTTTACTCCTCCCACCTATCCTCTAACCAATAAAATGGGCCAAGGCAGTTCCCTTATTAGCCAATGACCTTCCTCCATCACATATTAATGCAATTTTTTTTAAAATCGATGTTTTCTGCCGTATTATTTTCTTTTATACCAAAATAATCATTTATAGTATTATAATTCTAATATTATAATTATATAATTATTATTTATAATTCTAACATTCCATGTTATGAAACAAATTTATTTCTAACACAAGGAGAGAAAATTCTGGTGGGTGGCAGGACAGTATCAGCCAACCAGAGTCCTTTGAGGGAGATTGACTTCACAGCTCTCACTGTAACATCTCGTTACTCTTCTTTGTCTATGTCTGTGTGCATGTGTGTGTACGAGGAATGGAGCACATGCATGTACGTCTGTTTGCATATGGAGGTCAGAGGACAACTCTCAGTCCTGTTTTCTGGGTTACATCAGCATCCTTCCTCTTTTGAAGACAGGATCTCTCAATATCCTGGAGCTCACTATGCAGGCTAGATTGGCCAGAGAGCCACAGAGCCCAAGCATCCATTACCCCAGTGCTGGAATTACAGGCAAGTACCACTATTACACCCTGCATTTTTATGTGGATTCTGGAGAGCAAACTTGGGGCTTCTTGCTTGCAAGGTAAAAAGTTTTATGGTATGAGATAACTCCAGCTTATTCTTTCTTTTTCCATTTCTTTCTTTTTTTAAACAAGGACTCATCTAGTACATGCAGGACCTTGATCTCAAACTATGGAGCTGAGGATGACCTTGACCATTTGATCCTCCTGCCTCCTCTATCTCCTAAGTGCTGGAACATAGGCATGAGCCATAATACCTTGTTATTTGGCACTAGAGATTGAACACAGAGCTCAGGCATACTAGGTAAGAACTACCAATTGAGAGTAAATGTATAGCATCCTTTTCTCAGAGTAAATTTATAGCATCCTTTTCTCGTGTGTGTGTGTGTGTGTGTGTGTGTGTGTGTGTACAACTGCTACTCACACTATGAACTGGGATCTAAGTCTGTTCTTGTGTCTGCCTCCTTGCACCCTCATAACCAGCAAATATATACCATTACTGCCCCTTTTAGACAGGAAAGACACTAAGTTCAAGGCTTGAGCTCTGTTACTTGAGTAACAGACTTAGCACTGGTCCTGATAACTGTAACACTTCTGGGATCATCTTTGGGGTACCAATTAAGTGTGGAGATTCATAACAAAGCCCCTGGACACCCCTGGCTCTCTCCAGACAACAGGAAAAGCTGGGAGCAGATGTTCTTCTCTTTGTGGGAGCCCAGGTTCCACTCAAGACACATGTCTCATGATCAGCTTCCTCACACACAGAAGCACCCTAAGATGCTGCTCCCTATCACACGACTATGTCTCACCCATGGCTGCTCCAAGACCTACATGTGTCTTGACTGGGTGGGAGCTGTAACAGCGTAAATGAATGCAGACAGATTGTAGAAATAGACTTACAGAACCACCGTTCCCGCGGAGACCAGGAAAGCAGAAGCGACAGCTGGGAGCTCGCTCGCCAAATTTATAGGCAGACATTTGCCCGAGGCGAACACGCCCCCTAAGGGGCAGGACTTATCCCTACATCTCCCCTTTTTGCCTAAATAAGGCAGAACTAAACCAAATACAACTATATACAATAACAACAAATAATAAATATAACAAACAATATTGAGAACAAAAGCTTTGCTAAACATTCTATCTCAAGGAGTCCAAATAATGTAGAGAGTAACTGCAATTATATAATCTTCAACTTTGTCAAAGATCTGAGAAGGGAATAAACACTACTCAACAAATGAGATATATCCAAAATGTGCAAAAATTGACAGAGACAACTGACTACCTGGGCAATCACCCAAAGTCTCGTTTGCAACGTTGAGTCAACCAATTTTGGCTAAGGCCTAACATAACTGACATACCATTATTAAAGGCAAGGAACTTTTCAAAACTATCTTACTTTGTCTTGGCAGGATAAGACAGTCCTGTTTTATCCATTGATGCACGCTCTGTATCTCTGTCAGTGGTTGAGGTATGGGCATTTCTTTGCCCAAAGGCCAGTTCTGCCAAATAGAAAGGCTCCAGATGGAGTATCTTTGGTGCTCAACATTCTCTCGGGAATAGAGCGGTGTTCCCAGGAGCAATAGTGTCTCACTATCACGAAACTCTGAGTTAGATTAAAGGCCGTTTTCTACAGCTCTTTGAAGAGGTCGAAGATTATCTATCTATACTGAGTATAATCTCTATATATCTAGAGAACCTGATTAGTCTAATTATAAATGACAAGCTTAGATGACTATTTATCTATATAATTCTCAATATCTATCTAACTTAAAGACTAAGACAATAAACAACTGTGTAACAAATGAGGATAATGACCTCCAAATATAAACACTGTACAAATATGCATTGCAATATGGTAAATATATATCAATACACAAACATTATATAAGTTTCTTAATCAGAGGTAGAAATGTACACTGCAATATGGTAAATATATACAATATATATTTATCACTACAATATATGTCAATACATAAAAAATGTTTTAAACAGAGATAGAAACATGCATGCATACAATAGTCAATATAATTTAACTTTGTATCAATATACAAGAATCTATACCAATATATTTGTCTAAAAGCAGTAACTCACAATTATAAATTTATTATCCCATCATTCCCTCTTTTTTTTTTTCAAAATGATCCCTGAGCTTATAAAATTCCTCCCCCAACCTCCCAACCCCTAAATGATGTCCCTAACCCAGGGGTAAACTTTACTGGGAGAGGGGACGTCATCCTCTAGAATTACTTCCAGCTGTCATGGGGGCGACGTTCTTTCTGGGGGATCCTGTGAAAGTAAAATGATGGTTAAATTTCAAGATCAATGTCTTTTAAAATTGCAAATAGTCTCTGAGTATTTTGTGGAGGTCTGGCCAGAATGTTGTACAAGATGTGCACCATTTCAGCTAACCAAGTTGGGATCGTCTTGTGCAGCTGGTATCTAAAACAGGTCTTGTAGTAGAACTATCAGTATCATGACGTCATATCAACCAGGTAGAGTTGTTGTTGTGGGGCCCCATCTTCTTCCTGGAAACTTCAAATGTCACTTCAGGAAAAATCATTGTTCATTGTGAAAAACTTAAACATTAATCATATAGACATATATAGACATACATATATATATTCAATGAAAGGCATGATAGATATATTCAATGAAAAGTATGATAGATATGAAGAAAAGCAAAGATGTTTTCTAAACTCATATTTCTTTCTGTCCCATATCATGGCTCTTGACATGAGACAGAAACTCCAGAAACTCTGGGTTTTTCTCTTACTAACAGGCTTGGAATTGGAGAGGGACTGAGCCAGAGTCCAACTTCAAAACCAGCTCAATATATTTATAAAGAAATGTTTAATAAGACATATATATATATATACATAAATTAATACTTACAAAATGTGTCCATCCATCAGTAATTAAATATTCAGGGTCCCTCAATTTCTTTGAAGATGAGTATTTTTCTGTGGAGATAAGGAAAGAACCCTGCCTCCAACCTATCTGTATTTCTTACCATCAGTATGTTCGCCATCCTTATGAAATAATTGTTATTTATCTTTTCCAAGTGGCTTCTCTTCTTCAAACCTAACCTTTATTAATTTTGATGGTATCCACAATTTTTCCTCACCTGTGGAGATAAGGGCAAAAAACCTTCCCCAACGTAGCACATCTCCTGGCTTCCACTGTGAGGTCAGCACATCCTTGAAATAAACTGGTTGATTTAGTTCAGTAGACTTTTCCATTATCCAATGTCTTTCTGCAGCTGTTGTTCCCTTCTCATTAGCGTTGAGAAAATTCAAGGTTAACAAAGCATTATGTAACCTATTTCTGGGGGTGTTTTCCACCCCTTTCTGTTTGTTCAACATATCCTTTATAGTTCGATTTGATCTTTCTATGACTGCTTGACCTGTAGGATTGTATGGTATACCTGTAACATGCTTGATATTGTAATAATCAAAAAACCGTTTCATTTTCCTAGAGACATAAGCAGGACCATTATCCATCTTTATTTGTGTAGGTATACCCATGATAGCCATGACTTCTAATAAATGAGTGATTACTGAATCAGCTTTTTCTGAACTTAAAGCAGTTGCCCACTGAAAGCCTAAATAAATGTCAATGGTGTTATGAACATATTTTAATTTGCCAAATTCTGCAAAGTGGAACGCATCCATCTGCCAGATTTCATTCCTTTGGGTGCCCTTAGGATTAGCCCCTGCAGGCAGTGGCGTTTGGTTATAGAAAGAGCAAGTAGGGCATTTCTTTACAATCTCCTTAACTTGTTGCCATGTAATTGAAAATTCTTTCTTCAAACCTTTGCTATTAACATGATGTTTTTTATGAAATTCAGAGGCTTGTAGCACACTGCCAATCAATAATTGATCAATTTCTGCATTACCTTGTGCTAGAGGACCTGGCAGACCCGTATGGGATCGGATGTGTGTTACGTACATAGGGCAAAGCCTGTTCCTGATCAAATCTTGAACCTAGAGAAACAATGAGGTTAGTTCTGTATCATCAGGTATAAATTCAGCAGTTTCAATATGTAAAATAACTCTTTCTGCATATTGTGAATCAGTGACTATATTAATAGGTTCTTTAAAATCCCTTAGCACCATAAGAATGGCATATAATTCCGCCTTCTGGACAGAATGATACGGACTTTGTTCCACCTTACCCAAGTCTTCTGATTTGTAACCTGCCTTCCCTGATTTATTGGCATCAGTATAGAATGTACGGGCTCCAGTTATTGGAGCATCACGGACGATTCGAGGAAGAATCCAAGAGGTTCTCTTTATGAAGTTAAGCCTCTTGCTTTTTGGATAGTTGTTATTAATGTCTCCCAAAAAATTAACACAACTCTTTGCCATGGTTCATTATCTTCCCATAATTTCTTTAGTTCATCAGCAGTGAAAGGCACTATAATTTCTGCTGGGTCTATGCCTGCTAGTTGACGAAGTCTCAGCTTGCCTTTTATAATTAACTCAGAGACTTTTTCCACATAAGTTTTCAGTTTCTTACTTGGTTTATGTGGTAAAAAGATCCATTCCAAAATAATATCATCTCTCTGCATTAAAATTCCTGTAGGAGAAATTTTTGATGGTAATATGACGAGAATACAATCGAGCTCTGGATTCACCCTGTCCACATGTGCCTATTGTAATTTTTCCTCAATCATTGTCAGTTCCTTTTCTGCTTCAGCTGTTAATTCTCTGGGACTGTTTAAATCTTTATCACCATCCAAGGTTTTGTTCAAATGAATTATTAGATCAGGTGTTATTCCAATAGCTGGTCGTAGACTGGAAATATCTCCTAACAGTCTTTGAAAGTCATTAAGAGTCCGTAGGCGATCTCTCCTAATTTGTGCTTTTTGTGTCTTAATTTTTTGCAAACCTATTTTATAACCTAAATAATTAACAGAATCTCCCTTCTGAATCTTTTCAGGAGTGATTTGCAATCCCCATTTAGGTAAAAGTATCTTTATTTCTTCAAACAGTCTGTTCAAGGTATCCATGTTTGAATCGGATAACAAGATGTCGTCCATGTAATGGTATACTATAGATTTGGGAAATTTCTTGCGTATTATTTGCAATGGTTGGTTCACAAAATATTGGCACATGGAGGGGCTATTTAACATACCCTGGGGGAGGACGGTCCAGTGGTACCTCCTCGAAGGTTGAGAATTGTTATAAGTAGGCACTGTGAAGGCAAATTTTTCTCTATCTTCTTTTTGCAAAGGTATAGTGAAAAAACAATCCTTTAAATCAATAACTATGAGAGGCCATCCTTTTGGTAATAAAGAGGGCAAAGGAATTCCAGATTGCAGAAGGCCCATAGGTTGAATAACCTTGTTGATGGCCCTGAGATCTGTCACCATTCTCCATTTACCTGATTTTTTCTTAACCACAAATACAGGAGAATTCCAAGGGCTGGTAGATTCTTCTATATGTCCAGCATCTAATTGTTCTTGTACCAGCTGTTCTAAAGCCTGTAACTTTCCCTCAGCTAAAGGCCATTGCTTTGTCCATATTGGTTTCTCAGTCAACCATTTTAGAGGCAAGGCTGTTGGTATCTCTGAAGGAACATCAATTGCTTGTTCTTGTACAGCCCGAATGGCCGGTTTTCTCCGTTTGTGATATCTTTTAATATTATTCTCAGAAATATAGGCTCTAGAAGTAGCAGGAATGTTAATTTTGGTATTTCATTGTTGTAATAGGTCACAACCCCATAAATTCATTGCGATATTGGCTACATATGGCTTTAATTTTCCTATTTGTCCCTCTGGCCCTATACATTCAACCCATCTCATGCTCTGCCTTACTCGAGATAGGGTTCCAATTCCCAGGAGCTGAACATTTACATTCTGAAGAGGCCAATACGGATGCCAAGATTCAGGGGTAATGATACTTACATCAGCTCCTGTGTCCAGCAGGCCAGTAATAAAAATGCCATTTACACACACTCTCAGTTTAGGTCTTTGATCATTTATAGAAGTTTGCCAAAACACTCGTAACTTATCTTTCTGATCATTATTGCTTGTAACAGTAGGCATGGGGCTTCCTAATTGTCCTGATGAGGCACGTTCTCTGCAGAAACTGGAAATGACTGAACCATGTTTGCCATGGGGGCCTTTGAGGCCCCCCCTCTCACGTTTCCCAACTGTATCGGGTTGCCTTGTCTATCTCTTGTAGACCTGCATTCATTCGTCCAATGTCTGCCCTTTCCACATCTTCTACATAAACCTGAAGGCTGAGTCCTCCTATTTCTGTTATTTCTAGAAGATGCATTATTATTATTATTTCTGAAAGATGCATTATTATTATTTCTGAAAATCCGTTGTCTACAATTCCTTTTCATATGACCCCTTTTGCCACAATTAAAACATTTGGTATTCTGGTGTCTCCTTTTACCATTGGAAATTGCTTCTTCTACCCATGCTTCAGTGCCATAATCAAATGTATCAACATTGAGTGTATGCAAGACCCATTCTTCCAAGGGTGCTGATCTGAGCTTTAAAGGACCCAAAATCCTTTTGCATTCCACATTTGCATTTTCATAAGCCAAAGACTCAATCATTATACGTCTTGCTTCTGGGTCAGATATCCCTATTTGTACAGCCTTAGTTAATCTTTGTAAAAAGTCACTAAAGGGTTCTCTCTGACCCTGTTTAACTCTGACAAATGATTCCATTCTCTGTCCTGGGTCTTGTACCCTGTCCCAAGCCCTTAAGGCTGCTGTAGTACACATGGAGAGTGTGTTTTCATCCAAATTGGCTTATTCCTGAGGGTCGGAAAAGAGCCCTTCACCTAGAATTTTATCTAGGGAAATGTCAATTCCCTTCGCTTTTTCCTGCTGTTCTAAAAGTCTAGCCTCTTGCCTGAATAAGCATTTCCATTTCAGTTGTGGTCCACTCTCAAGTACAGCAGAGCTCAGCTGGATCCAGTCTGAGGGGGTTTCTCTGCTTGTCATGGCCCAAGATCTGGTCAGTGCTGCCTAGTAATATAGTTGACCTCTGAGCTTCATCAGGTATCCAAGAAGACAGAGCTGGAGAGTTAACTGAAAGTCTAATAAGTTCCTTAATGAAGAAAGGAGATTGCTGCAGTTTATCCTCAAATGCCCCTTCCTGATCGGAAGCAGCTCCTGGACACATAAAGAACTGTCTCTTCCCCACCGAGAATGCAGCATGCTTCATGAAGGGTCGTAGTTGGATTGTTCATTCTAGTGTCTACAGGAAGGATTTCAAGATTCATCTCTTAAGGGAAAAAAATCTATTTTTCTTGATGGTAATATTTATTCAGAGCAAGGAAGCACTCAAGTAGGCATAGTGAAAATAAGCTTAAAGACCATAGATTTATTGAACTATTTCTGAAAACAGTCACAGTGACATACACCCTCGATTCAGTGACTTCCCTTCTAGGATTTTAACAACAGGAGATATGCATTCATGAATTGTCATTGAAACATCATTTATACCAGGAGACAGTTTGCAATAACACCTAAATGTTGCAGTATGGAACAGAGACTGCTTGTGCAAAACCCACATAATAAAATATAAGAACTGAATAAAGCATGAATTTTAGAATTTTCAGTAATCTAAAAATTCTTCTTCATGTTTTGCTATGGAACAATGGTCTTGTAACCTGGAAAGATTTGTTACTTGTATTTTAATAAAATGCTGATTGGCCAGTATCCAGGTTGGAAGTGTATGTGGATAACCAGGGAGGAAGTAGAGGTGGGGTGATGAGAACAGGAGAATTCTGAGAAGAGGAAAGGCTCAGTCTTTAGTTGTCACCCAGATGCAGAGAAAGCAAGATGAGAATGCCTCACTGATAAAAAGGTACCAAGCTACATTGCTAACACAGGCAAGAAGTATGAGTTAACATAGGATGTAAGAGTTAATACAACGCCTGAGCTAATAAGCCAACCAGTTTATGATAAATGTAGATCTCTGTGTATTTCCTTGAGACTTAACAGCTGTGGGACCAGGCGGGACAGAAACCACTGTCAACAATTTTTAAAGAGATTATTGAATGATATTTTAAATAAAATTGGATCTGTACATGAATAGAAATAACAAATGGAATTGCAAAAATATTAAACATAGATATATCTATTGGTTGGAAACTTCATTGTTTCATTCTTATTAATTTTTGTTCATTTATGCCTCATTTTAAAAGTCCTTTTAAAAATTTTTATGTGTGTGCCTGTATGAGTTTGTATATACTACAAGATGCAGGCTCTGAACTGGAGTAAGAAGCAATTATGAGTCCCTGTGTGGAAGCTGAAAAGTGACCAGGGTCCTCTGCAGCATCAGTATGTCCTCCTCACCCCTGAGTCATTTCTGCAGCCCTGTGTCTGCATCTTTAATAATGCACTTCTAAATTTCTAAGCAATAAAATAAAAATATGTGGAAGCCATATAAATAATAGTACAAAAATAAATTTTAATAATTCCAAATAAGCTAAAATGTGTGATATTTAGCTAAAAAGGAGACAGATGCAAGTTAATTTGACTTGGTCTGGTGCTCACAGGGGCTCCAATTCAAGAGCATGCTCAATGCAGGATCAGGAAGGCCATGGAGACTTGGTATGTCCTCCATGCCCAGAAGCTCCCAGACCTCAGAGCCCCACAGAGCTCATTGAATTGATTTCCCCAAGGAGACTTTCTCACAAAACCGCAATTAACTGTCTCAAAAAAAAAAAAAAAAAAAAAAAAAGCAAGCCAATTCTACTGCCTGATTCAACCAGTCTGATGAAATCAAGTCTGAGTAAATATTCCAGAAGGCCTACTATTTTGTAAGTATTTTTTAGAGATTATAAGACTATTTGTTTATTCTGTACATAGATTAGGCAACATGAACCGACATTGGTAAAACAAATTCAATTTACCGCAAATCCCATAATCCTGGTAGTCATACTTATTTACAAATTTGATAGGCTGAACTTCTGAATTGCTGGTGCATGTGTGTATCTATATAAATACATGCACATATTAGCACACATGTAAGCCTAGAATTTTTGCACTGTTTTCTGTCTGTTCCATTTAAATATTTACTAAATTCCTCCTTTGTATAGGATGCTTCCCTGGGTGCTTAAGGTCAGTAAATGAAACAAAGATCTCTGCCCTCATAAAACTTACATTATAGAAAGGAGAACCACAATAAGCCAAAGTTATTAAACTGAACAGAATTTTGTAATATGCTAGAAAAGATCAACACAATATGGGAAAAGTATGGGAACAGAAAGTCATAGACCAGAATATGATTGGTGTAGATTTATTTTAAGTTTTATTTTCTTAAGGCTTATTTTACTTGTAATTGTGTGTATGTGGGTGTGTGTGCTTGGGTGTAGGTACTTGTGAAGGCCTCAAAAGCTGGAATTAAAAACAATTGTGAGTCACTTGACCTAGGTGCTGGGAACAGAACTCAGGTCTTCTACAAGAGCAGTACAGGATTTTGAAGTTGAGCATCAGGTTAGAATTCATATGAGCATGCCAGGGGTGTGAGTTAGAAGAGGTGGAAAAGGTCTCAGGCAGAGACAGAGACCAAAACAGACAGAGCACCAGTCCTGACAGAACACACCTGGAGCAGTAAGGAAGAGCACAGACCCAACATAGGAGACGTGAGAAAGTTGAGGGATAAAGCAGGAGTGAGGACGTAAGAGACATAGTAAGGGCAGGGGATGTCCAGGAGTCAGATTGTGTGGGACTTGGTGAGCACCATGATAAGGACCTCAGATTTCATCTAAAGTGCCCAGGAAACAAAGTTGTGATTGATGATCGTGGCTGCCATGGATACTGAGATGAAGGCAATTTCTGCTTTTATCCTTTCCCAGCACCCAGGGCATCATACCCATCAGGCAGGTTAACCAACGTGAGTCCGGCGGATGAGCAACTCATCGCTCCTTCTGCCTCTCATCTCGGGGATGACGCCATCCCAACACTGCATGCAAAGTTCTGGCAGAGGAGTCAGGAAGGGAATAACCATAGTCATCCATGAATAACTCCTTCACGGGCAGGAGCGGAAGATCCACCCAGTTCTCTCACACTGCTTGATACGAATCTGGTCAGGGACAGGCTAGATGCTCTCTGGATTGTCGCCTCTCTCTCTCTCTCTCTCTCTCTCTCTCTCTCTCTCTCTCTCTCTGGTCAGGGACAGGCTAGATGCTCTCTGGATTGTCACCTCTCTGTCTCTGTCTTGCAGTTTTCAACCCTGAATTCATCTCTGTCTACTCCTCTCAACAAATTCACACCTCCCCAGCAACACTGCTCCCCTCTCTTCCATAAGCATCTTTGCCTACGAATTCCTCCTCCTGGCATGCATTTCTGCAATGCCTCTGTAACTTCCATCGCAGGCATGGGAAACAGGTAGGGAATGAGCATATTTAGCACCAGAGGGGATGGGCCATACGTCTCTGTCTGCTAGAGAAGAGAAACCCTCATATTTCTTAGACAGAATCTAAGTACGTTGATCCAAGGGAAGTTTTTTCATCTTTCCTCCAGCAACTTTGCATACATGTGTTTTCTCGTTGCTGTGGGATCTATCATTCTGCCTGTCTTGGCTCACTCTGTGGGTATCTTCTGTGTGAAGTAGAAAAAAAAATACAAGGAACCCTTTGCATGGGATATTTACATATAAATTATATTTGACAGTTTTATAACATACTACAGAATCCCCACGCCTTCTGATATGGTACAGTGTAATGAGTAAATACACAGTTTTCTAATAACCAATGGCTTTCTTCCCTCAAGAGTATATAAAGGAGTTACCGTAAGGCTGGGGAAAAATTCCATACAACAGAAAACTCGGGCCGGCCTGAAATTGTGATGATTCTTCCAATGAGAGCTGGCTAATTGGGTCTTTGAATTAATAGCAGTGCCAAGTGCTCTGCTTGTTGTGTTTGGAGCATGAGTTTTACGAACAGTTCTACAGAAGGAAATCATTAGAAAAGAGAGGCCAAGATAGCGCTGTAATGGCTGGAAAGGGAGCCCTGGGTCTTAATTAAATTCAGGTAGAAATGATAGCTTCTGCAGATGATAGCGGACTCCATTCTGCAGAGAAGCTGCTTTCATAATTCCAGTGTTGTGCCCAGCAAAGTGGGGGAAGAGTGCTTCGTGCAGGGGGCTGGGGGCACACAGCTGAAGTGAGAGGTATGAAAACAGTCTCCTGGGAACCAAGTATGTACCAGACATTGGGCCCCACATATGCATCAAATTACTCTTTCTCCTCCCCCTCCTCTTTTTAAGTGCAGATGTATATCCTTTTATCCACAGATGGAAAACTGTGGAGAGAAAAATGAACAAGAAGAAATGAGAAAAATTCCTTTTGAAATGAAAAAATGACCTTCATAGCTTACAAAACATGGGCTTCCCAGTTCCCATTCTGTGTGAAAAGGCATTAAAATTTTATTTATTATGTGTTTGCATTAGTGTGAGAAATATAATCTAAGATGTGTTTGTTCTTCTGACAATACATAAATATTATATCATATAACTGGAAGTGAAAGAAATGCCCACTGGATCAATCAAGACTATGCTTGGTGCCTGGTGGTTTGAAAGAAAGTAGCCCCCTATAGGCTCATAGGGAATGGCATTATTTGAAAGATTTAGGACATAGAGCCTCATTGGAGTAGGTGTGGATTTGTTGGAGGAAGTGTGTCACTGCAAGTGGGCTTTGAGGTTTCAGAAGCTCAAGCCAGGCCCAATATCACTCTCTCTTCCTGCGGCCTGCTGATCTAGATGCAAAACTCTTGGCTCCTTCTCCAGCACCATGTCTACCTGCTTCCTGACATGACTATCATGGAGTAAACTTCTGAACCTGTAAGCCACCTAATTAAATGTTCTCCTTTATAAGCGCTGTTGTGGTGAGACCCAGAAAGGATAAGAAACAAAGAGGGCTATGGTAGTTTGAATGCAATTAGCCCATATAAACTCATAAGGAGTGGCACTATTAAGGGGTATGACTTTGTTGGAGTAAGTATGGCCTTGTTGGAGGAACTGTGTCACAGTAGGGGAGGGCTTTGAGGTCTCCTGTGCTCAAGCCACACCCAGTATCAGTCTGTTTTCTGTTACCTTCTCCAGTACCATGTCTGCATGCATGCCACCATGTTCCACCATGGTGATAATGGACTGAACCTCTGAACTGTAAGTCACCTAATTAAATGTTTTCCCATGGTCATGGTGTCTCTTCACAGCAATAGAAACCCTAAGACAAAGGGTTAGGGGTACACACAAGAATCTCCCTGGAGAATTTATGTGTAGACTTGGAGCAGGTGGGGTTAGGAGCAAGAAGATCAGGTAGGGGGTTGGAGGGAAGTGCTACATTAGCTACAATCTGCTTTGAGGAGCTCCCATCTCATGCCTTCTGATGCTGGAATTGCAGGTGAACCACCACACCTACTCAGCATTCACAAGGGTTCTGGGGATCTCAGTTCTGGTCTTACTGATTACACAGCCATTTCCTGAGAGCAAGAAGATCTTTTACACAATAAGTCCTTACCTAGGCATGCATGTTGTCATAACTACTCATGGGGAGTCATGAAGGATCCAAGTCCTTCTAACTTTTTCTCTGGCATTTTTACCAAGAACCTTTGTGCCCTGTAAAAACAAGGCACTCCACTTTCAGACATCCACCTGCATCCTACAGAATATGAAGGAGGGTGTGTCAGGGATGATACTCCTGAATCCTAAGCAACATGAAGCAGAATGTGACAGGGAAGATCCATCTGCATCCTATACAAGATGAAGGAGAATGGAAGATAGATGTCTCTGCCTCTAGAGGTTCATTTTACTGAGGAGGCTTCTTCAGGGACTTCTGCACACATCTCATTGGCCATAACTATCTTCATCACACTTCAAAGAATCTAGCAAACTGTTTTCAAATATAATCATTACTTTCCCTTAACAAAATTGGGGTTATTTCTAAGGAAAAATCTAAGGAGAAGATGGAGTTAATGCAGACAATGATGATTGTCTGCTCCAAACCCACTGTAAGTTAGCAAGACAAAATGAATCTCTGGTTCCAAGGCAGGATTGAAACTATCACAGAACTACTTAAAGTCAGGTCATTTTCAGGCTAGCAGGAGGCTGAGAGAGCTCAGGTGAGCTTACTGAGATCATTCAAACCATCCTGACCGCTGAGAAAACTGGAAGACAAACATGACATCATCCACTTGATAAGAAAACCCTATCCACAGTGCCTATTTCTGCAGACCGCATTTATTTATATAAATAACTTATTGTCTAGCACAAGACTCTGAAACTCTGTTTTCTAGGTCAATTTTTAAAAGGTGTGTGGTTTACATCTCCTTTGGCTAAGTCTTACCAGCTGGCTAAGCTTGACCTTAAGTATTTGTCTCTCAACAGAAAGCTTTGTGCAAGTCCGACCCCAGGCTGAGCATGCCTCTTGGTGCTGGGCTGGGCCTGGAGCCCAGACCATGGCTGCTTCTCACACTGCAGGATCGGTTTGGCTTGAATGCTTTCTACTGAGAAATATTGTTAGTAATCACAGGGAGCTGTCAGGGGATGGGGAGATGTTTCACTCTGTAATGTGCTTGCCTTTTGAGCTTGGGGAACTGAGAACAACAAGGCCCATCTTTTTTTAAAAAAAATGCCAGACATGATATGTACTTGAGCCATCAGGACCCCTGGGGCTCACTAACCAACTAGCCAGCTTAGGCTGCTTGGTGAATTCCAGACCAGCGAGAGACCTTTTCTCAAAATAAAGTAGTCAACACCTGAGGAGCAACACCCAAACTTGTTCCCTGCTCCCATTTTCACAGCACCTGCACACACACACACACACACACACACACACACACACACACACACTACACAAATGCACCAAGGCTAGAGCCAACGCTTGTCACACACCAACTACGGACTATGTCACTGACAAACTCAGACAGCCACCACTCTGCAGGTCCTGTGGTGTGTGCCCAGCAGTACCAGTTTGCCTAGGACTGAGCGTTTTATGGGATTTTTCCATGCTAAACCAAGAGATGCGGGGTGAACGGATCATAGTGAGGCTTACACTCACGGCATTGGCTCATGGTCTATTTAAATCAGTATCGGTGTTGTGAAGCCAGACTCACACTCCCTAAGTGTTTACGGCTCCAGGCATGGCCCTCAGCACTCCGTGTGTTATGCTACCATCTTCACAGAAGCTCTGAAATGGAGGGACGGTTTCTAGTCTTGTTTTCTAAATTAGCAAACAGGGCCAGGGTGTTTGCATAACTCACTATGGAGTACTGAGTTAGAAGGGGCACAGCACAGAGTCATCACCAGGCAGCCTGACTGTGGGACACACGCTTAGTTCTGAGATTCAACATCACTTCTTCAGTCTGCCTTGAGAGTGCTGAAGCTTCACACTGAGGCCCTTCAGCTGCTTGAACTGACGCTGCCCACGCCATCCCTCAACAGGCTATGTCCCTTGTACGCATTTGATCTTCATTGAACAGTGGGAGGAGGAGGTCATTTATGGGCAGGGACATTTTCTTTTATGTGTGTCCCCCAACACACAGGCCATCTGACAATGACTGGGGACACTCCTGGTTGTCCCTGTGGGAGGAAAAATTGTCACTAGCGTTTGGTAGCAAAAAGACCAGAGAGTCTGCTAACAGCTTACCATACACAGGACAGCCGCTACCACAGAGATAAGCCAAGACAAAAGGCCAGTCCTGGCTGAGTAGAGGGACCCTGTTTACTGAGACTCTGTGAAGCTGGAATCATGGTTAGCACTGCCTGAAGTGGAACTCGGCCATCAGAGAGGTCAGAAGGCCAGGTTAAATAAGGCCAAGGAGTCTAAATAACGGGGTGGGGACTAGAATCTGGTGTGATGCCAAAGTCCACTTTCTTAGCCTCATTACTTGGGTTCCTTCACATTCAACTGTCGCTTTCAGCCTCCTCTGACTTGGGATGTCCCACGCAGGGCTGAAGCAAGTTAATCGAGGAGGGGTGGCTTAGTTACCCTTCTCCCTATATTTTCTCTTCCCATTCTTACCAACAGTCTAAGCTCATTCATGTCCAAGACTATTCTAGAATTACAGTGTGTGGATATGAAATTTCCCCTATAGGTTTCTGTGCCTTAACATGAGATTTCCAGCAGGGCTGTCTGGGGAGGCAGCTGAAGCCTCAGGAGACAGAGGAAGTAGGTCACTGTGGGCAGGTTAGACTTGAGGTTCAACAGTCTGGCCGTGTTTCCTGTTTACTTTCTGCTTCCTTCAGCAAGACATGAGTAGGTAGGGGATCCCAGTGACCTCACACACTATTGTAGGGCAGGTTGTGGTAATTAATGTCTTATCCCTACAGTAGATGCCCCCCAAAACTGTGAACCAAAATAGACCTTTCTTTTCTGAAGTTGTTCCTTTTCAGGTATGTCATCACAGAAATAAGAACATCAATTGATACCCTAAGTACAGTCAACAAGGGGCACTTGGGGCTCTTTCCAAAAATGTATGACATATAATGAAAAATACAGAATGCTTCCAGAAACACATACACTCACCTAGCACCAAAATACCAAAAAGAATACTCATCCTCAAGGTGTGAACCACTCTGGTACTTTCTGTCTTATTTCAATGTGTGTGTGTGTGTGTGTGTGTGTGTGTGTGTGTTATTATTACAACCCATAATTTCTTCTCAACCATGGTTTAAAGAATCGCTGAATGTCTCTTGCCAGAGATATTCATCATGTGGGGGTCACAACCACACAGGGTTATGAATTGATTTTTTTTATTTATGAAAACTCATTTTAATTTTATTTTTTTATTGTTATATTTTCTTTTTTTAAATTTTTTAATTTATTTATTTATTAAAGATTTCTGTCTCTTCCCTGCCACTGCCTCCCATTTCCCTCCCCCTCCCCCAATTAAGTCCCCCCCCCCTCAGCCCGAAAAGCAATCAGGGTTCCCTGTCCTGTGAGAAGTCCAAGGAACCCCCATGATGGAGGAAGGTCATTGGCTAATAAAGGAACTGCCTTGGCCCATTTTATTGGTTGAAAGATAGGTGGGAGGAGTAGGCAGAACAGGACGCTGGGAGGAAGAGGAAGTGAGGTCAGACTCCACAGCTCTCCTCCTCTCTGGAGCAGACGCCTGAGAGAGACGCCATGCCCCGATCCCGGGATGAAGCTCCGACCCAGGATGGATATAGGCTAGAATCTTCCTGGTAAGCGCACCTTGGGGTGCCATACACAGATGATTAGAAATGGGCTAAATTAATATGTGAGAATTAGCCTAGAAGAGAATGGGCCAAGTAGTGTTTAAATGAATACAGTTTGTGTGTTGTTATTTCAGGCATAAGCTAGCCGAGCAGGCGGCTGGGGTGTTGGGGACACAGCCCCGCCACTCTTATTACTACAGTTGGCACCCAACGTGATGGACTAAACCCACTTAAAAAACCTGAGAAGGCTTAAAAATAAGGGAGAGAGAGTTTAACACAGATTTTTGCTGTTTGTTGGTGGCGTGCTGTAGAGAGATTTCCTGATTCGGCAACAGTAGCAGAAAAAACGCTGTGTCATTTTAAAGCGCGACTTCCTGGGGCTGTGCCGCCATTGCGATCTCTGTCTGGCTCCTGCAGGAGACAGAGCTTTTGAATAGAGCATTTGGGGTAAAGTGCTATGATTTGTTTGATGGCAACTAGACTCGCTGTGTTCTCGGGTCTGCTCTGCTTGTTAGAGGCAACCATGCGCTTTCATCTAAGAGAGGCTTCCTGACTCAGCTTTAGCTGCAAAGCCTGCAGCTCATTAAGAGGTCCTGCCACGAAACACTTAAACGGTGTTGACGAAAAGCTGAACGCATGCTTTTCGGTTTTCAGCCGTAGCAGGAAAAAAGCTGAGCCGTTTAAAAATGCCGGCTTTCTGGGCTGTCCTGCCAGGACAAACTCTGACTCTTTTACGCAGGCAGTTTGTGCGGTTTGCAAGCACAGGCTGCTGAAGCTCGCTTGCTGGCTACAGCCAGTACCTCAGCCATGAGGCTGGAAAGCTAAGGAATGGGCTGGATCCAGCCGGCAAAGCCACACCTTTAATCCTACTGATATTGCTTGGTAAATTAAAGACTCGTGTGGTCAGAAAAAGAGAGATATACAGTAAAGAGAGATTCAAAGACAAAGAAAATTTCTAAATGGTTTGAAGTGTGTTAAAAATATATGCAGACTAAAATTTAAAGTTCTTAAAGTAACAAAAAAAAAGGAAGAGAGTTGTTGTGTGTGGTACACACCTTTAATCCCAACACTTGGTAGGCAGAGGGAGATAGACCTCTGTGACTTCAGGGTGTGGTAGCACATGCCTTTAATCCCGAATGCCTGGGAGGAAGAGACAGGCTGATCTCTGAGAGTTCAAAGACAGCCTGGTCTACAGAGTTACTTCAGGTCAAAGATACAGAGAACCTGTATCAAAAAGCAAAAAGTTAAAAGTAAAAATAAACGAAATAGAGGTTAAAACAAAGCTGTACAAAGATAGAAAATACACAGAGAATCTTGATACTGTATGCTATTATGCTCTCTTTGAATTATTTGAATGCTGAGGAAGGAGCAACAGCTGCTAAAATTTATTTATTTATAAATACTGCTGAACTAATCCAACATAGATATTTTGAATTTGGATCTAAGGATATGATACTTTGGAAAGGAGTTTCTTATTTTGTTTTCCCAGAGGATGAGACGCTGTTCATTTCTTCTATTCCAATTTGGTATGATGGACCATGCCCTCCTGAAGGGTTGCAGTGAACATCTTCAGAAAATTGCTTCGCTCAACTGCCAACTGAGATGAAACTAGCACACAGGTTATACCATGAAAGACCTAATTAACGACACCCCCATTCAGCAGGAAGCAGTTTGGAGAGGAAAAACTGCGTCCATGTTCCCAAATATGGTTTATAAACGTCCTTTTGCATTTAAAGGGGGATATGATATAGATATGAATAATTTGCATTAATATAGATTTTGCTTTATTGATAGAGAATTAAGGTCAATTTTGTTATATGTATAAGTGTTTCTGATATTGATTAAGGTACTGTGATTGTGTAGTTCATTTAAAAATGTAATGTATATAGGTAGTTAATAGATAATCATAATAGTCAAGTTTGTAGTCATGTTAGTTAATATTTTCTAGATATATAGAGATATATTTTAGATAGACATTCTTCATGTCTTTCAAAGATTACAGAATAGGACATTTAATGTTTTAATTACTGAGGACTTTTCATGACAATGAGACACTCTGCTCCTGGCAGCACCAATGTACTTCAAGAGGAAGATGGGCATCGAAGAAGCACCTTATGGAGTTTGATAGCCATTTGGGCAAGAAACTGCTCTTGCCTGGACTATTGCGTAAACTGGACACAGAGAACCTGCAGAGAGAGGACTACTGAACTTGCCTAAGGAGAGATGATCTTTCGGGGTTCCTGATTCATGAAAGAGTCTGCGAGACAGTCTGCAGGACACAACAGATAGTGACTGAACTGACTTTGAATTTTCCTGCTTTATGGAAATGTCTGCTGGATACCATGGGCCTGAAGGCTGAAGATGGATGCCCCAACGGTACAGAGGAACTTTGGGTGACTGTCCAGGCAGCAAGATGTCTCTGTCATTTCTAGAGTTTTAAAAGTTGCTTTTTTCTTGTTTGCTTAGGTAGTATTGTATCTTTCTGGAGTCTTTGATGGAGTTAAGAATAGTTAGTTATAGTTTTCCTTAGTTATGATAAAGATTATTGTAACTTTTACTTGATAACTGTTTTGTTATATGTAATTTTGCTATGTTAAAGTTAAAGCCTTTTTTTGTGTTTAAATTGAAAAAGGGGAAATGATGGAGGAAGGTCATTGGCTAATAAAGGAACTGCCTTGGCCCATTTTATTGGTTGAAAGATAGGTGGGAGGAGTAGGCAGAACAGGACGCTGGGAGGAAGAGGAAGTGAGGTCAGACTCCACAGCTCTCCTCCTCTCTGGAGCAGATGCCTGAGAGAGACGCCATGCCCCGCTCCCGGGATGAAGCTCCGACCCAGGATGGACATAGGCTAGAATCTTCCTGGTAAGCGCACCTTGGGGTGCCATACACAGATGATTAGAAATGGGCTAAATTAATATGTGAGATTTAGCCTAGAAGAGAATGGGCCAAGCAGTGTTTAAATGAATACAGTTTGTGTGTTGTTATTTCAGGCATAAGCTAGCCAAGCAGGCGGCTGGGGTGTTGGGGACACAGCCCCGCCGCTCTTATTACTACACCTCCACCTCCATCCAGGTCTTGTAAGTTGAGCATCTAAACTGCCTAGGCTCCCACAAAGTCAGTGTGTGCAGTAGGATCAGAAACCCATTGCCATTGTTCTTGAGTTCTCAGTAGTCCTCATTGTCCGCTATGTTCAGAGAGTCCGGTTTTATCCCAGGTTTTTCCAGACCCAGGCCAGCTGGTCTTGGTGAGTTCCCAGTAGAACATCCCCATTGTCTAAGTGTGTGGGTGCACCCCTCACGGTCCTGGTTTCCTTGCTTATGCTCTCTCTCCTTCTGCTTCTGATTTGGACCTTGAGATTTCAGTCCTGTGCTCCAATGTGGGTCTCTGTCTCTGTCTCCTTTCATCGATTGCTGAAGGTTAATATTCAGGAGGATGCCTATATGTTTTTCTTTGGGTTCTCCTTATTTAGCTTCTCTAGGATCACTAATTATAGGCTCAATGTCCTTGGTTTATGACTAGAAACCAAATATGAGTGAGTACATCCCATGTTCCTCTTTTTGGGTCTGACTTACCTCACTCAGGATAGTGTTTTCTATTTCCATCCATTTGTAAGCAAAATTCAAGAAGTCCTTGTTTCTTACTGCTGAGTAGTACTCTAATATGTATATATTCCATACTTTCTTCATCCATTCTTCCATTGAAGGGCATCTAGGTTGTTTCCAGGTTCTGGCTATCACAAACAATGCTGCTATGAACATCGTAGAGCATATACTTTTGTTGTATGATAAGGCCTCTCTTGGGTATATTCCCAAGAGTGGTATTGCTGGGTCCAGGGGTAAGTTGATCCCGAATTTCCTGAGAAACCGCCATACTGCTTTCCAAAGTGGTTGCACAAGTTTGCATTCCCACCAGCAATGGATGAGTGTACCCCTTTCTCCACAACCTCTCCAACAAAGGCTATCATTGGTGTTTTTTATTTTAGCCATTCTGACAGGTGTAAGATGGTATCTTAGAGTTGTCTTGATTTGCATTTCCCTGATCGCTAAGGAAGTTGAGCATGACCTTAAGTGTCTTTTGGCCATTTGGAGTTCTTCTGTTGAGAATTCTCTGTTCAGATTTTAAGGAAGGGAGAGTTGAGGTACAAATGCTTAGGGTTTCTTATTAGAGCTATAATAAGCAGCAGAAGGTAGGATTCAACCAGACACATGGGCCCACTTGACCCAAAGCCTGTGACTGCATAGCCTAAGCCTGTGACTGCATAGCCAGAGCCTGTGACTGCATAGCCTGAGCCTGTGAGGGCATAGCCTGAGCCTGTGACTGCATAGCCTGAGCCTGTGAGGGCATAGCCTGAGCCTGTGAGGGCATAGCCTGAGCCTGTGACTGCATAGCCTGAGCCTGTGAGGGCATAGCCTGAGCCTGTGACTGCATAGCCTGAGCCTGTGAGGGCATAGACCAGTCTGTGACTGCATAGCCTGAGCCTGTGACTGCATAGCCTGAGCCTGTGACTGCATAGCCTGAGCCTGTGACTGCATAGCCTGAGCCTGTGACGGCATAGCCTGAGTCTGTGACTGCATAGCCTGAGCCTGTGACTGCATAGCCTGAGCCTGTGACTGCATAGCCTGAGCCTGTGACAGTATAGCCTGAGCCTGTGAGGGCATAGCCTGAGCCTGTGAGGGCATAGCCTGAGCCTGTGAGGGCATAGACCAGTCTGTGACTGCATAGCACATAGCCTGTGGCTGCATGGGCCACAGTCTGTGACTGCATAGTCCAGAGCCTGTGACTCCATGGGCCACAGAATGTGACTACATGCCCCATCGTCCATTTACAAATCACACAGTCTATGGCTGCATGGACCTCCAGGGAAATGACTCACACAAAGAAAAGTATTTTTCTATTTCCCTTGATGTTCATTCTCTCTCTTTCTCTCTCTCTCTCTCTCTCTCTCTCTCATTCTGAGTCGCCTGTCATCCACAGTTATTTGTCACTGCTTAAGTGTTGGATCCAATCTGCCTCTACCACCTGAATATATCTTGCAGGTTTTGACAGATATTAGAGATTACATATCAAATAATGTTACAGCACAAAAGCAATTTCATATTAGTTTGGGTTTCTGTATGAAGGGTGATGAATAAGAAAAAAACAGAAACTGATTGAAGGGACCTTCACGGAGAGACCAAGGTTGCGGGATGTTTGGTGCATCCAGATAGCCGCAGTCAAGTTCCAGCTCATTCTCCATTTATTCATAAAATCCGGGCAAAGGCATTTACTGGACTGTCAGGTCTATGATAAAACTTCCCACGCTGTCAGCTAAAGAAGATTAATTCAGGCCCCAACACTTTAAAGTCTCAGAGTAGATCAGTGAAGGTGGGGGATGCAAAATATGAATTGATGAAAAGAGCAAACGAAATTGAAGATCCCCCGCCCCTCCCCCATCCCAGGAATCATGGGATCCCTGGGTGCCACCTCTCCCAGTCTCTCAGAATAACATTGATGGCCACTGTACAATCTGTATAACCAATGGTCTTGGTAGCAACTCAATTTAACCGGAGAGGTTTAACGTAGGGCCTCCCAATAACTTTGCCCCCAGACATATTTTTTCCTGTCCTCATAGTCTCCGAAAAATTACAACTGCACAAGATTCTCTTTGTATCTGCTTCTAACACTTAAAAAAATGGAAAATTCTGCACATCCTGAGTTTTTATACCTAATAAAACAGAAATACGAAAGAAAAGCCATGAAAATTTGGGGACCCTTGGACCCACAGTTCGAGGTGTTAACAATGGTCTAGGTTCAAATAAATTCCCTAGCTAGACAAATGCTTTCTCCCCAGTGTCTGTGGACTCCCGTTTCCCTGACTCAGCCTTTAGTTTCCCAGCTACCTTTTTTTTTTCCCACACACAGCTGGGAGTCTCCCCACAACTAAAGCTGCTGCCATGAACTAGAGACTTACCTGAGTCCTCTGGAGAGAAAGACAGCCTAGCGTTAGGATCACTCCTCTAGAGCACTCTCTCAAAGGAAGGGTAAGGGGAGAGATATGAATCATGGATTATTATAAAACTACACCTTGGAGGGTCCAGGTGAGGATACTGGAAGAGAAAACTCAAAAACAGGGACCTCCAATCTTGGTTCACTGAGGAGCGTGTGAAAGGCGTTCTGCCCAGCAGGATGTAAACCTTGGCAGCAGCAACTGTGTTTCTCCTTCCCGGCCTATAGAGCAAGAAATACTCAACTGTATTTTATTACTGTTCGTCTTCATTTTGTGTCAGCTAAAATTGTTTCTCGTAGCCGCAAACTCAGGAAGGATGTTCGAGACGGTAGAGAGCTAGGCAGATTTATGATCCCAGTCTCACCATTTAGCTTTCCTTAGCCTTTGCTCCGGAAGGGATGGCTAGCTGTATGGACGGTCCTTCATCTATGTTTTAGTTTGCCGTTCAACTTGAAGCTTCAACCCCTCTGGTTCACTTTTGTACCAAGGAGTGGGCGTGGTTCAAAGATGCTGAAATGCTCGTATCTGAAAGTTCAAAGTTGCCACTTCTGCCCTGCTCCTAAGGCCTTCACACCTTGACTCCCTCAGGAGAGCCTCAGCTCTATCTCAGTACTAGAATATTCCCCATTCCCTGCCTGCCTCAAGTAAACCTCTCCTGCACAATATGAGCAGAAGAGGAGGGCAGTGAGCTCCCTGCGATTGCCACTGCTTCAGTGAGCGCTGCCTGAGGGCAGTTAGCAAGCCTGTGGCAATTAAGGCAGCTTACACAGTACCCTCTAATGACCGCCTCTGAGGTCAAAGACACCTGCCCTCGGGGGACCCATCCCTAACTAGTTAAAGCTATTGATTCAGCAACAATCAACACCAGGCAATTGGCTCCCGGGAACTGCAACTAGAGCTGAGCGCCCTGTGGCAGGTACTGTGAGGTTCACGCACTGTGAGGCTCCAAGGCCATGAAGCAAAGGGTGGGCTAGTTGGCAGTGGTGTCGGGGAGAGAAGCATACCTCAAAGGCCTGAGGTGTTCCTCCAATCTTTTAGTGACCCCTCCCCCCAACTAGGCCAAACCCAGATCCCTGGCTTTGAGACAGAAAAGAATTTTGGGATGAGCCTGTAAGAAGCAAACTCAGAGAAGGCTGGAGGGATGGCTCAGGGATTAAGAGCATTGGCTATTTGCTATTGGCTAAGGACCTGGGTTCAATTCCCAGCTCCCACATGGCAGCCCACAACTGTCTGAAACTCCAGCTCCAGAGGACCTGAGGACACCTTCACACAGACCAATGTATATAAAAATGAATAAATCTTTAAAAAAGAAGGAGAAGGAGGAGGAAGAAAAGGAGGAGTTGGGGTTCATTAGAAAGAGAAATGCTCTGAACCTTGGTCTAAGGGGAAGTGGATCCCTATTTCTCTATCCTGCCTCAGTTTGACTCAACATATACCAAAAGGTACACGCATGCACACACACACACACACACACACACACACACACACACCACACACCCCAAAAACCTTAAAGGACATTTTCTGGAATGCAACAAGGGAAATCCCAACTGGCCCCTGTCTGACCTGCCTGCTCCTAACCTGTATATCCCCCTGGCAAGAGAGGACCATAGATAGCAGCTGGCTTTTAAGCCTTTGGAGAGAGAGGCTTCTGCTGTCCTTCGCTGCTCTTTTCTTCCTTGACTTGTACACCACAGAGTCATCGGAAGTCCCATTGAAGCCTCCCGTGAGAGTCTGTGATTCTTATCTTCAAAGTGTCCCGCAGACATCAGGCTGGAAATTTGCATAACAGCTAAAGTTGGGGGCCAGCTCCCTTTGATCACCAAAAGCTCCTCTCCCTTTCTCTGCTTCCCAGGGCTCTCAAAGAAGCCCAGTGATAAGGAAATAAATGCTTTGGGGAGTGCTGTGTAATCACTTCAGCTGGTTTGAGGCACCTCTGAAAAATAGGAGCTACCCAGTTTCTGTCATCAGCTGAGGTCAATTAATAAGTGGTTAGGCAGAAAATAATAAAAAGTGAAGACGGGCCCCAGGTGGGACACTCCCACAGGAGCACGAAAATGATTGACTTAAAAGGAAGAAACAGGGCCCATTGCTCCCTGGAACTTGCTTTAGCCTTAAGGAGCCAGTCTATCCCAGGACTAGTTCAGGACTCCTGAGACCCAGCCCAGACAAGGCTTAAGATAAATCTGGGCTCTGAAAGCTGAACTTACCCGGAAAATCCACTCCTGTGTTGAAGATTCTCTAGGCGGCTTGACTAGAATGCCATGGTTGTAGAGCCTTGGAATATTGGAGATCCGGAAGCAAAT
Source organism: Microtus oregoni (assembly GCF_018167655.1). Taxonomy (NCBI): domain Eukaryota; kingdom Metazoa; phylum Chordata; class Mammalia; order Rodentia; family Cricetidae; genus Microtus; species Microtus oregoni. The sequence continues at coordinate 7,805,907 of NW_024543978.1, forward strand.
GTGTCTTGAGCTCCCTGTGGTCTGCCACCGCCTCTTATTAGCCACACTGTATCTGGTGTAGCATCCTTTCCGGTGCCAATTAAATCCGTTGCGTCATATTCTATTTCGTTTGTTTTACTTTCGAGATAACGCAGTCATGTCATTTCTCCCTTTCTATTTTCTCCCTCCAAACCTTTCCAGATACTCCTTCTTGCTCTCTTTCAAATTCATGGCACCTTTTCCCACTAATTGTTATTAATACACACATACATATGCATTCCTAAATAAATGCAACCCGCTCAGTCCATACAAAGTTATTACATGTGTGCCGACCATGGGTACTGGGTAACCAATTGGTGTGCTCTTGCCTGGGAAAGACCATTTCTCTGACTCTCAAAAAACCTGTGATGTTTTGTATGGAGTGAAGGCCCTGTTCACTTTGGCAAGTCTGCCGATGTCCTTATTCAGCTCCTGTTAGTCAGTGATGCTGGCGAAGCCTTAGGGTGTAGTCTGACATTACTACGAGATACAGTCTCACAGCAAGCTTCCTGGGCTCTTACAATCTTTCCATCCTCTTCTGCAATGTTCCCTGAGCCTTAGGGGCAGGAGTGTTTTGTAAATATATGCATTGTGACCGAGCTCCACAATTCTGTATTTTGATTGTGTTTTTCTGGAATGGTCTCCATCTGTTGCAAAAAGAAGCTTCCATAATGAGAGGCTAGGAGTATACTTATCTGTGGATATAAGATCAAATATTTATAGTTAGGGATTTGATGTGTGAGTCCCCTCTGTATGCTGTGATTACCATTAATGAATAAAGAAACTGCCTTGGCCTGTTGATAGGGCAGAACTTAGGTAGGCGGAAAAAACTAAACTGAATGCTGGGAGAAAGGAGGTGGAGTCAAAGAGAAGCCATGGAGCCACTGGAGACAAAGGCACTGAAACTTTGCTGGTAGGCCATGACCTCGTGGTGATGCACAGATTAATGGAGATGGCTTAAGTTAAGCTATAAGAGTTAGCCGATAAGAAGTTAGAGCTAATGGGTCAAGCAGTAATTTAAATAATATAGTTTCTGGGTGTTATTTCAGGTCTAAGCTGTCAGGTGGCCAGGAAACAAGTGGTCTTCCCTCCAACAGGGATTATGCTGCCTTAGGATACTGAGGAGTGTAGAATCTCCTTTAAGACCCATGACTTCACTATCTCTGGGTATTTAGCTAGGTTTCCAGTGCCAGACATGATCTTCCTCTTGGTGGGTGGCTCTCAAGTCCTAGCAGAGAGCAGCTAGCTACCCCCAAGGTATGGATGCCAGCACTACACACTTACAGTTGTCAATCCATGGTGGTCTGGAGTTCCCCTTAGAGATAACTAGTCACTTTGGAAAAAGTAGATGAGGATAAGAATTTTGTAGGCTAAGGTCTCTGCTCTGAGCAGTAGAGTACCAAGAGTTCCAGTCTAGAGTACAAGGGCATCCTGCTGCAGCTTTCTATGCACATTGTCTAAATAAGCAAGCATGGCTGTGTGCCAAGAAAACTTTTATTAGGAAAGCACAGTGCAGGTTGGCCTCAGAGTTTGCAGATCCTTCCTATCGGGACCTCTGTTGAGTACAGATGGTCACAGGGACAAGTTTATGTTTAGACAACATGGTACGGATTTGAGTATCAGGTATGAGTCAGCTAAAACTGTTATGCCCAGATCACAGAGTCCCCCCAAAATCAACCAGGCAACTGAGTCCTGTCTGTAAAAGCAAAGAGCCTTTATTCTTATACAAGTTTGCAAGCTTGGACTCCATGTGTCTAACATACTGGACTGATCAGAGAGCCCCAAGCTCAGTTAGGGTTGAGTTTTTAAAGTAGCAAAGGTAGGGGTGAGGGACTTCTAAGGTTCAGGACCCCTGATTGGCTGGCAGTTGTCTAGGAGTGTCCTGGTGAAAATCCGTGAGTGTGTGCTGGCAGATGATCCTGTCTACAATGGTTGGAATGTTAGAAATGTCCTTTGGATGGTCTATTCCTAGACAGTACAGGCGTATGACTTTTCCTGGAATCCAGGGCTGCCTGGCTGCCCTGGGCCCCACATGGCCTGGGCCCCATCATGTGTGATCAGACTGCCCTGGGCCCCACATGAGTGGCCAGGCTGCCGTAGGCCCCACAAAAACATGACTGACATGGAACATTATGTTAGCACAAAATAGCTGAGACTGAATTTCCAGGGACCCCCAAAATATACTGTGATGAAATCTGTTGCATAATTATTCTGGCAAACGACTTTAAGGTCAGAGGACTCAGCCTATGTGTGGTTGTGTGCGTGCACGCGTGTGTGTGTGTGTGTGTGTGTGTGTGTGTGTGTGTGTGTGTGTCTTCAAGGTCAGGGGACTCAACCTGTGTGTGGTTATGTGTGTGTGTGTATGTATGTGTGTATGTATCTTTAAGCTCAGGGGACTGAGCCTGTGTATGGTTTTGTGAGTGTGTGTGTGTGTCTCACATGTCAATGGGTATTTTCTGACTGCTGGTGAATAAATTATGTCTTCATTCTCCTTAGCTCCTGGAAATCTCTTCAAATCCAGTTCTCATTTGATCCTCCTTCTTTCCTGGCATTGGAGCTTGGACTTCACAAACTTCATACCTCATTCGTGCTCCTGCCGGGCCTAGGGAGTGAATACTGAGAAAATAAATCCCCAACCAGCTGATAAAGCAGGGTCCTTGGCCCTGTAGGGTTTCTAATGTGAGCAATGCAAACATGAAAACGCCATAGATCTTCAAGCAGGAGCAGTGAAGTCTTGGCAACATGTGGAGCAAAAATACATCCCGCAGTATCTGTGAACCTCAGCTACACCCGCTCTAGGAAGCAGAGGAAGCCGGTACCACCAAGAACCAAAGGCAAAGAGCTTATTGCTGTATTCAGGGGTGGAGGAAGGGAGGGGACCTGCAGGCTTTGATGGCTGGTGGTGGCTCAACACCTTCCTCAGCAGCAATGCGATCCTCACCTCCTTCTCAGCCTTGCCTTTCCCAGCTGTGCTTTCTCCAGAAGCTTCTCCTGGGTTTTTTTCTTTCAGAAAAGAGCAGTGCAGGCAGCTTTGCACTTCAGGCATCTCGGGGCATCAAAGAGAGCCAAAGCAAGTTTCCTTATTAGTTGTTATGGCAACAAACACTGCAGAGGTACTGAAAATGCCACGCAGGTGACACTTGGAGAGCCATAGCTACCACACATCTTCCTGGCTTGTGTGCAGCTCTACACGCTGTCATCTCGGGACCTGGGTGAGGAAATTCTCAGTGCTCATGGCTAGAGAGGAATCTGGGGGCTCTTCCCTGAGTCCTCAGTTCAGACTTGGCACATCCAGCTGATCTCACCCTCCCCCCCCCCCCCCCCCCCGCGCCCCTCAACCCCATGAGTGTCTTCAACGGAACTCCTAGCTGGTGGCCTTTGAGGCTAAGTTTATCTGATGCTGACAAGCCCTCACCATTTCAGTCGCCCATTCAGGTTCCTTTAAGAAGGTTTGGTAACATTTACTAAGTTCATTGGGATTATCTGGAGATGGGAGTCCAAAGGGTAGATTTGGGCTCCACCTCCATCCACGGAATGAATGTCCTAGCAATGGAGACAGTGTGAACGGCAGCACCTTCCTTTCTCACAGATTCAGCTAAGTGGTCACCAGCTGGACCAAATCAGAGCAAATGATTCAAGGAGGTTGCGTTGAAATGAGCCAGCATGAACGGTCAGACCTCCACCCCAAAATTCAATCTACAGATCCCAGCACCTCATTAGGAAAGGGAAATAAATGTGACGAGGAAAACCTCAACGTGTGTGTGTGTGTGTGTGTGTGTGTGTGTGTGTGTGTTCTGGCTCTAAGGGAATATTTCTCTAAAAGTTGGAACTTTGGGGATGGGGAGATGGTACAGCTGGCAGAAGTGCTTGGTCTACAAATGTAAAGACCTGAGTTTGAATCCCTAGAAGGCATATAAAAAGCTAGGTGTAGTTGTGTGTGCCTGTAACCCAGCACTGGGGTCAGAGAAGATAGGTCACGGGGGTCAGAGAAGATAGGTCCCACGAGCTTCTGGTAGAGTGAGAGACCCCATCTCAAGGCAGTAAAGTCATAATGGTGGGAGAAGACACCACCCGTTCTGGCCCCACCATCTGTGTCCACGCACCCCACTAGCATCATGCGCGCGCACACACAAATTGTATCCCCTCTCTAATGTGCTTCCGCAGTAATAGAATATCCCTTCATATAAATGCACATTAGTTTTAGTGTCTTTTCCTGGTTTCCTGAACAACTGACTTAAATACTTCAAGCCCGGGAATTAGGCTTCTGATTTCAGGAGCGCAATGCTCATAGTAACCCAGTGTGTGTAACAAGGCATGGCCACCAGTGAGTCTAAACTAACACCTAGTACCCGAATGAAGCCCAGAAATGCAAGCCATTCCGGCTAGTACTTCGTTTTTGTCTGTGTGTCTCTGCTTTCAAGGTAGGTGATCACGGATCTGGTTAGTTTAAGGACGCTGCTTGAGACTGTCGGGCGGGAGGCAGGAAAGTGGGGATGCTAACTCTATGTACTTCACTGAGCTGCTGGAGGAAGTAAACAACCCAAAAGGACTAAATGCTTACAATGGGAGCCAGGGCCAGAGTGCCCTAACCAAAGTCTCTTTCTTACCCACAGTTCTTTCCCTGAAGATCTCCAGAGAGACCTCGCTTGCTGCTAACTGTTCAGTAACACTTCTCTGCACAGCATTAGCTTGAGACTTGCTTTGGCAATTTCGACTTCATTAAAATTATAATTATTTCTTTCATTCCCTTTCCTTTATCTGCTTCTCAACTTAATCTCCTCATTGTCTGTCAAGGCCAAGGGAATCTGGGAGAATCGCTTATGAGACTGACTGAAAAGCAAAGGAAAAGAAAAGAAAAGCCAGGTATAGTTAGGAAAAAAAGAGCAGTAAGAGAGGCACTAAATGTGCATGGCACACCACATTTTTCAGGGATGAAGATGGATACATCCGGGAAAAGGAAGAGCAAACATAATGTAAGAAAAGGCTGCATAGAGGCCAGAGAACATAGAGAACACATTGAATGTGCAGAGAACACAAAAAAAAAAAATGTGCAGAGAACGTGCAGATGCATTCTGGGGAGGCCCTCAGCACCAAGCAACCTCTGTGGCCCTGATCTACACATTGTTAGCTGAACTCAATACTCTCTCCTGAGATCTCTCAACCTCCCGAGAAAAGCCCAGACCAGTAGTGTCCTTGGGATCCCAGCTCTCTCCCACACAGCAGGTTTACCTGAACAGGGCTGGATTTTTAACAAGGTCAAAGACACTGGGTTATAATTGGCGTCCGTCTCCCCTTTGCGCCCTTCTAGAAAGGCTCGAACATTAATGGGATTTTTAAGGCTCCTGTGGGGGCCTCTACAATTTTCTGATATTCTAGTTATTTTTTTTTCCCTTGAAAAATAATAACTTCAGAGGGTCCCGATGTGGAACAGCATGCATGCAAGGTAAATACTCTTCCCGTATAAAAAGAATCCCATCCCGAGATATGCCAAGCTTCTATTTCCATCTGTCCTTCTCTTTCTATGTGTCCATCTGACATACATCTATCAGGGGTGCAGGCTATGTGTCAGGCACAGCTCGAAAACTGGACATTGTAGTTGTCAGACTCAGAAAAAGAACACACAGACCATCAAGGTCAATTTGAATTTTAGATATAAAATGGACACTGTAAAACATAACCTGGTCCCACGTGGTATTTGGACCTCACTTCCAGCATAAAAAGCCCTGCTAACTTGAAGTTTAATTAGGAATCTTGCTTTGTATTTTACTGGCAACTGCTATTGGATAGAGCCGTGGTGACGGGGTGTCCTTGCTTGCTTGTCCAGCCTTGCAGGAACATAGCCTCAAATACTTACAAGATTCAATTCTCCTCTGGCATCTCCCCAGTGACACAGCCTGGGGAACAGGATGACCTTTTCTCTAGAAGCCCATCGCCCTTGGAGGCCCCTGGAGCAGGTGCCACTTAGTGCTCTACTGGCATCTTTGTTTCCTTGATGCCCTCCTCTGGAAGTAAAGTTCTTGACAACAGAACCTGAGTCCTGGCGCTTACATCCCCAGAGTCCAGCAGAGCCCTGGGAACTCGTAGATTCTAGACCAGCTTAATGAATGAGTGAACAGCTGTGCCCACCTGCATCAAACACAACGCAGACCTCTGTCCCCAGTGCACCCACCCTCCAGAAACACCAAGGATAGAGAAAATTATCACCAGAACCCAAGGACCACATGCATAGCAACGGTTGCTTATTTTAAAATGCCTTAAACCAACATTCTACTCCAAAGAAAGGTTTTTGGGTGGCGAGGGGGCATTAAGGAGGATGAGGGACTGTCGTCTTAGGAAGAATATTAAAGGGTCCTTTGAAAGGACTCTTTTGCAAGAAGAATCAGTGAAAATACTAATTTAACTCATTGAAAATACAGCCAGATAGGAGTTCGTGGATGCACCAGAGGCACACACAGCCTCAGTCACTGGGGGATAGTGTGTGAAGAGATAATCAACGATGAAGAGGCATTTTATTGTCAATATCGACTGTCATACAGCTGAAACATTTACAAAGGAAATAGCACAACTCCACAAAAAGACAGACTCAGAGATGCTCGAGGGGCGGGGGGGGGGGCTTGTCTACAATAGAAAATCAGTCTGCAGCAGTGACGCTGACTCCTTCCGTCCAACTGTAAACACCGGGTGGGTCAATATTATCCAGCATGTTTTGGCGAGGCTAGGACCGTGTCTTTAAAAAAAGAAAAACAGAAGGGAAAAATATATATATCTACATATGTTGTATCGTAGCATTTCCCACGGCCACACATTAGCAGGACGCGAAGCCGCTTTTCCTCATTCTGCTCTCTCCTGGGCTGTCCCTCTGTGTCCTCCTGCAGGGTCTGCAGTGCAGCACAGACGTACTAACAGCTCTTGGCAGTTGCTGTCAGTGCTCAGACCGGTAGGTGGGAAAAGTCTCTGTCCGATGAAGCTTCAGAGGGCTGGTGACATCTTTTACAAAAAGAATTAGAAAGAAGAAACCGTTATCACTCAAGAAAGCCGGTGATCGTATTGGCTAGTAACACAACTGATTCTGTTTACCAGAATTCTTTCTTGGGGAAGGTATTCCTAAGGTCGCTTGTAGTGATATGCAAATAAGCATCACCAGGGTGTGTGTGATTAACATATCATTTGCCTTTGGCCTTTGCAGTCAGCCACCCACTGGGCAGTCTGTTAGCAAATGTATTAGTCCTTAAATGTTCCTGTGCAGTAGTAGTGTCCTGGACAGAGTTCTCAGCGGGAATGAGAGAGAAACGCCGAGACTGGGGGGACTTTTGATGCAGGTGCTTTTTGCAAACCTGACTCAAAATGAGACCATATCATGCTTTTTCTTAGGTCATTGTTAAGTAGAAGACTCATTTCTCTACTTCAAGTTCAGTTTCCAGCCAAGTGAACAAGTCAAAATGCTACCCTTTCCAGTTAATACAGGAATTGGCCCAGTTCCGCTATACAGTGCAGAGAGTAAGACTAACTAGATGCCAACAGCACCAAAGCAACCACAATGGAACACCATGAGTGAGCCTAGGAATTCCTGTGATGCATAATAAAGAAAATCAGGAATCAGCCTGGGCTGGAAGGGACCTGGGAGGACCCAAAGCTTATCCAGCCTGATAGCCATGATAGAAAACCAAGATGCTTTGCTGCCACCTGCTGGTGATGAGTGGCACAATGGAGCATTTCACCTGACTAAGCAGGTGGTCACACAGGGGGAACACAAAAAGAGGTGCATGGATGTTCACACATTCAAAACCACATTGTTCTGAACCGCAGAGCCAAGAAGACAAGGTTGCCGGTGCCAGGCGGCTCCAAGGCTTTCAGCTGACAAACAGCCCAGCCTGAGTCCTTAGGCCTCACCCCTTCCTCTCACCCCTTCCCCTCACCCTGTCCTCTCTGACCCTGTACCCGGGTAGAAACATAGGTAATGACACATATAAATGATTTCCCTCTTCTACAAGATGAAAGGGAACACATTTGTTCCACCCAGCCCTACTGAGAATTAAGAGAACTGCGAGGTCTTTGTGACTGTAAAAGTTTGCCGATTTACCGAATCACAGCCCCAAATTAAAACAGATCCGAAGAGAACCAAGGGACTGGGGCCAGTGAACTGGGAAATGGCCTCCAAGCCTGAGGATCTGAGTTCAACCCTCAGAATCCACATGGTGGAACAACAGAGAAAATCCCAAAAGCTGTCCTCTGACCTCTTCATATTCATGCCGCCATTGCAAATGTCACACATACACACAAACATACACGCAGGCACACTACACACACCATTGCAGATGTCACACATACACACAAACATACACGCAGGCACACTACACACAAAGACACGAATACATATACACACAAATATTTATCAAAAAGAGATACAACAGTTTGGACACTTACAAGCCTCAAATCTGAACCCAAACCCAATCCCCAACCCACAGTAGTTGTGTGGGTGTTAAACTCTCCTAAGAGACCAGGAATCCCTTCTCTGTTCCCAGACAATTGGAAGATGTTTTCTAGTCTCTTTCTGATGCCCACGCTGCAACAAGGAAGCATAGTATCCATAGGAGGTTCTATGACTAACCATCCCGGCATGTCTTTATTATGATTTGGTATTAATTTCCTGCAGGGAGCAGACAGCCTGGACATGGTATCCAGGGAAAATCCACATCTTGAGTCAAGTGTGAGGCCCTTACCAAGCAACTCCTTAAACTCCAGAAGCTTCCAGAAAAACTGACTATTGCTAACCACATGGGGCAGGAGAAAGCCAGTGGCTAAAAGGGCTTGAAATGTGGGCTTGGCTTAGGGACAGGAAATAAACTGGAGAGCTTTCTACCCCCTCTGTGCATGTGCAGCCCATGAGAGATGATGGAAAAATAGCACCGGGCCCTGAGTCCACACCCAAGCCCAGGACGCTCTGGCCTGCCACAGCATGGCTGACTGGGGGTGGCCTCAGACAACTCTCAGATGAATTTCCTACCACATGTGACCTTGACAAAGGTCCCACCTTCTATTTTGTCCCACCTCACTCGCTTCAGGTCCCCCCCAATCCTGAAGACATGAGCTGGAAGTCTGGCTTGTCATTGTCATCTTTCCCCAGGACGAAGGAGCTAGTCTGTGGCATCTCTCCTAACTGCACACAGTGTCTGGAGGAGGGTCAGCATGCATATGCAGAAAACAACACAGATTCCCCAGCCTAGCCCCGGCTCCAACAATCTACCCTCCTGAAAATGGATAGGAACCTGAACAAGCTGGGCTCAGGCCCACTGGGCACTCTGATCTCTGCATGGGGGCCTCTGACTCACACTGGGCCAGGGTCTCTTCTCATTGCTAAGGATCCTGTAATGAAACTGCCGGGGGCTCAGAACACGGGTCCCTTGCCCATTGCTCCACTAACAGTCCCAGGATCCTCAGCAAGAATTGACCGCTGTGGGTCCCCAATCCTCAATTCTTTACAACAGAGAGGATGAGGGTGAGGATGGACCACACTTGTCACCTTTAGCCATGGAGGTCCCCGACAGAAAAATGAAAATAAAGGCTATAGGGTAGATTCCAACAGAGAACACACCCACGACGCCATAATCGGGTTTACTGTCTGAGGAGTGACCACAGCGCCCTGTGTCTCCTTCTCCAAATTGTTTTTCTGTTTCCCAATTAGTTCTTGTGGGGACGGGGCATTCTGAAAAATCCCGGAGCAGCGAAGGGCTTTGACGCGGGAAGGGTGGAGATGGCGAATGTGAATAATAGAAAGGAAACTGGGCGCGCGAGAGAGGCTCCAGCCGAAGCCAGACACCCTGCAGCTCGGTGTGACGCCTTCAGGCTGCTTCTCTGAGCTCCTATTTCTCTGCGGTATTAGAATTAAAATAGCAGTCGATTCCAGCACAGCTGTGCTCAGCACCCTCAACTCCTCATGTGCCAGCAAATCTTGACCACTGGCTCCCATCATCCAAGCCCTCTCTTCATTTGCCCCCCAAAACCTGCTCATTTCTGTCTCGGGACCTTTGCCTTTGCTGATCTGTCTAGGAAGAAGTTCTTTTCTTTATCTCTCTAACCCTCCGTATGGCTGCCTCTTCTGTATTTAAAATCTTGGGGTAAATGCTGTGGACTCCAACAGCTCCTGATCTAAACAAGACCCTCACATAGCCAATAACTATGCCTCACGTTGTGTGAAGACTCTGTAGAGACAGTGTAAACATGCTCTCTGTTACACTCACGTGTGCCAGCTTTGAAACCAGTGTCTACTGAGTTATCATTCACGACTCTTCATTCGATGGCAAGCTACCTGCGGGAGATACATGCCTGGGCAGGGGCCCCGGGCACGCCTGCCACCCAGCATGGCGCTAGCATAAAGTATATATGTGCTACAATAAACAGCCACTGGATCAGTGAGTGTGTAGTGGATGAGAAGCCAGAACACCAGCTCCTCGCTGGGCAGCTGGGTGGTCAGTGAGTGTGTAGTGGATAAGAAGCCAGAACGCCAGCTCCTCACTGGGCAGCTCGGTAGTCAGTGAGTGTGTAGTGGATAAGAAGCCAGAACGCCAGCTCCTCGCTGGGCAGCTGAGCTCGGAGGCATCACTGACCCCTCTCATAACTGATTTCTTAGTAGCAGAAGAAAAGAGCGGCTTCCTAGGGGTTGCTTTAAAATCCAAGTGCCTTAGGTGCCTCCCGGGCAGTAACTTCTTTGTTTTACATTTTATTTATTTACTCCGTGTGAGTGTTTGTCGTGTGTACAAATGTCACTACACACACGCCGGGGTCTGAGGGACTGAGTACTCTCTTCCATTGTGTGGGTCCCAGGATGCCTTGGACTCAGGGTCAGGTGTATTTACCCGCTGAGGTGCCTCGCTGGCCTGACCCCAGAACTGTCTTTGCAGGGTGCAATTGTGAGCTCTCTGCCAGTGTTCATATTGTGAAATTGCTGCCACTGTCTACGTTGTGAAATATTGTTATTAATGGTTTTATCTGTTGCATTGCAGAGAGGCTCCTCTGGATATGCGGGCCAGCAAAATTTTGTGGACTGCTTCTCTTTCATGGCTTTTTCTCAGATTGTATGTTAAAGGAGGCTTCACGCGTTGGCTTTGTATTCTCCTAACCATGAAAGACTGTTCCTAGAGGGAAACTGGAAAGAATGGGAGGAGCTGAGAAGATGAACCGCTATACCTCCATGAATGTAGCACACGAGTCAAAGCTAACACTCCCAGACGGAGCCTCTGATAATAAAACTCTATTCCCACGCTTACCAGCAGGGGGCATTCTAGGCCTAAATTTTAGAAAGTGAGGCTTGTTTTTCCCAAACCAGTTAGATAAATCCTTCCCAGGTCTGTGTGATTCTCAGATTGACCGCTAGAGATGCCAGGAAACTTTAGTTTAAACTCCATCGATGTGGGTGATTTGAGCAGTCAGCCCCTCCCCCTGTCTGTTCATCCAGGCACTCAGGTCCCAGGTAGTGAACACAGCATGGAGAACATGGAGTCATGAAGACTGGACAGGGCTGGGGAAGTGATTCAATTGTCAGACTGCTTGCCCGTCATACACAAAACCCTGGGTTCCATCCCTCAGGCATGGGTATCCCAATCCCAGAAACGAGGCTATGGAGCCAAAAGCATCAGAAGTTCAAGGTCCTTCCTGACAACACAAGGAGTTTGAAGCTAGCCTGGGCTACATGAGACCCTGCCTCAGGAAGAAAGAAGACTCCCAAGGTTTCTCACATTCCACCTTTCAATAATGATGGTGACCCTACATAAGACACTGAAAACAATAGACAAAACCAGCTATGACAAGCCTGCCCTTCTGGACAGAGCGCTTCCCAGAAGCACAGTCAATACTAATAACGTAGCTACATGATTAAACAATGAAGTTCAGAGTGCGATCACTGCGTCTTCTCTCTGCTCTTGACTGTAGATCTATGCTGACCAACTGCTTGAGTTCCTGCCTTTACTTCCCCTAAGTAGACCACAGCTTGGAACTGTCATCTACAATGACCCCCTCCCCCCATGTTTCTCTTGGTAGGGTATTTGTCACAGAAACAGAGATGAATCCAGAAACGGAGGATCAGTCCAGCATGAGACCTTTCCAGGGCAGGAGCTGACATACCATCCAAGGCCTGCAGCAAGGATGCCCCACACAGGTTTCTTAATCGGCTTATATATCAGTCAGAGATGAGCAAGCTAATTTCCTCACTGTAAAACGTCAGAGGGCATATTTCAGGGATAAGAAAGGTCTTAAGTCCAGTGTTAAACTGGGAGATCTTGTGATCTTCTGGTGAGCAGACCAATGCCTTACTTAACAGGATTTCTTTCTTGAGAGGAATGGGTGGGATCTAAGTGAAGCCTGGCTCCCCTGCCCTGCCCGAGGGTCCTGGAGCAATGGTCCCTACCAAGAGTGCTCAGGAGAAGCACCTGGGGTCTTGTTCAAGCTATAGGCTGGAGGAGTCCCCACCCCCTCCCATTTTAGAATGTCTGGGCAAAGTCCTGGAAAATTGTACTAGCGATTCCCTAACATTAGTCTTGATCCCAGAGGGCTGCTTCCAGGCTCTGGCCTCTAGCCCTTGACCAGACTCTCCACGGGGGTCCCTATATAGACGGGTGGCTGAGCCACTTTCTGGTACCTCAGGGCCCAGGACTGCTGTGGCCAGGGGCCCAAGAATCAATATTTTAGACAAATTCCTGAGAACATCGTAATAGATGCAAACTGTGGGGATCAGACATCCAGAAAGATGAAACATCCAGCATCCTAGGCCTCGGAGGAGGTCCTCAACTTGGGAGGTAACATGATAACAGACAACAGCTTAACCAGCCCCTCCTCTGAGCAGTCGGGCACGACTCCCCGCCCCACCCGACTGCAGGTGATGCACCCGCTTACCTTGCAGGTGGTACAGCTGCCCTGTGCTATGCTGCCTCGTGATATGCTGCCAGTAGGCACTGCGGGGCAGGGGTACCACGGTGTTCAGTGAGGCGGCCCGCTCACTCATCTTCATCTGGAGCTGAGGTCAAAGAGAAGAGAGAGGAAACCTGAGTGAAAGGGTGAGGGAGACACGCGGCAGAGCCAGCTGTCCACACGCGGAGGATCATTCACGGTAGTGGGCAGTCTCCGGCTTTGCCTGCTTCACAGTTCCGCGCTCCATCCTGTTGGCAACACCGACTTTTCTTTAAGGGCCACACTCCTGCTCAGCTCAACCCCTCTAGTCCTCAGCAGGTGACCTTCTCACCCATTCTGGGGTTAGTGGGTCCCCCAAGCCAGGCAGCCAAAATGACATAGTCCTCTGGGCTTTTAAATTTAAATTTTTAAAAATAAAATTTTAAAAATAAAATTTAAATTTTTTAAAATAAAATTTAAAATTTAGTCTATTAAATTTTTTATGGACCAATCAATAGAGGTGAGCTAAAAATTTGCGGCAATTATTTTAGTTGTTTGATCCTCTGGGTGGAGAATAATTCCTAACACATAGTAGATGTGCAAGGAATAGCTGCTGGCAGAAGGTACCTTCTCAGGGAGGGAGAAAGAGAAGCAGAGACTGTCTTGGAGGAACAAAGGAGGTGAGGGTGAACAGATGCACAGAGAGCGAGGGCTAGACAAGCCTCACTAGGTCCCAGAGGCCAACCCCAGATTGCTCTCTCGCCTGAGCCTAGGCAGTTTCTTGACTCAAGCTGGTTTGAGTTGGACGATCCATTGCCAGTGTAAAAAAACAAAAGCAACCCATTTGCTTGTCCACGGCTCCTTCACTCAACTGTCTTCTGTTCTAGGTACTGAGAAAGCAGAAAGGCCAGCACAGCACAAGAGTCCAGGATCTTAAGAGAAACCCAGTCCGCTCTGGCTCTGCCACAGCAGGGGGCTGGCCACACAGGAGGGAAACTTTAGAGAAAAGCAGTTAGAGCCACATGCACAAGAACAGGTTCGTGATGTGAAGCCATCCTCACACACCATCCTTGCCTAGGAAAAACTAAGTATAGGGAAAGAGGCAGAGAGGATGGTGATAATGATGATGGTCCTGATGATGGTGGTGGTGGTGGTGATGGTAGTGGTGATGGAGTTGATGATGGTGGTGGTGGTGGTGATGGTAGTGGTGATGGAGTTGATGATGGTGGTGATGGTGGTGGTGGTGGTGGTGATGGTGTTGGTGGTGGTGGTGGTGGTGGTGATGATGATGGTGGTGGTGTTGGTGGTGGTGGTAGTGATGATGGTGGTGGTGGTGGTGACAACAGTAATGACAATGATGGTGACAAATAGTGGCAGTGAAGACTGTGATGACAGTGCGACAGTGATGATGGTGATAATGATGGCGGTGGTCATAATGATGGTGGTCATGAAGACAGTGGTCACATGATGGTGGTCATGAGCATGGTAGTCATGAAGACAGTGGTCATAATGATGGTGGTCATAAAGATGTTGGTCATGAAAATGGTGGTCATAATGATGGTGGTTGTGAAGACAGTGGTCATAATGATGATGGTCATGAAGACGGTGTTCATATGATGGTGGTCATGAAGATGGTAGTCATGAAGACAGTGGTCATAATGATGGTGGTCATAAAGATGGTGGTCATGATGACAGTGGTCATATGATAGTGATCATGAAGATGGTAGTCATGAAGATTGTGGTCATGATGACAGTGGTCATAATATTGATGGTCATGAAGATGGTGGTCATATGATGGTGATCACGAAGATGGTAGTCATGAAGATGGTGGTGATGGAATTATGATGGTGGTAACAACAATGATGTCAGCCTGCTGCTGAGAGTGATGGTTATCTGCATTTTTTAAAAAAATGAAGGTATTCTCTGTATGTATGCCTTCAGCCTAAGTGACTTCAAACATAATGTTGGTACATTCAATAAAACCAAATTATATTAAGTTTCACACCCAGGAGATCAAAACTCATTGCAGCTGATGAGACTTAACTTGCAAAAAAGATAAGCAATCACTCAAAGATAGTTTAATTTATATATGTTGCTTTACCGTTGCTGGACTGAATTTCTGGTCCCTGTCATAACAGCACAGTTACCAAAATATGTCCCCACATGGCATTAGAAAGCACAGGGCTTCATGGGGGCAGTTTTCCCTAAAAATGGACTCTGAGATCAAAAGGTGGGAAGGATGAGCACTAAGCCTGGATGAAGCTTCTGTGGCCTTTTCAGACCTCAACAGAAGTCCCCCAGAAAGAAAAGAGAAAGAAAACTCAACTGTTGACCAGTGGCATCTGGTGATATTCATCCTCATTTGCATGCAAACTGAGAGATGAAGAAAGGAAAAAGATGAATGGAAAGGACACCCTGGTGATTTGATTGTCTAACATAAGATTATATTTAATATAATAAAAATTTCAATATAAAAGAAAACCTTGGGAAATAGCAGTCATTTCAAATTATTTGCCACAGTATTGCAAATATATTTAGATGGCCCAGCACAATCTGGCGGTATTTTTAGAAAGCTTATTTATTTAACGACAAGAATAAAGTGACACTGGTATCATGTTTTGTAGAGAACAGCACAAAGCCTGGCTTCTTATTCCCCCATTGACTCTTTAGAAGAATATCCAATTCTAGGAAAGAATCATTTTTTTTAAAAAACTGACCTTGGGGAAAAATGACAAGAAAGGGTTTGTGTGCTGGACAATGTAAAACGACTGAATGGTCTTTTAAGGAGAAGATTCTGGAAGTCACTTGGAGACCGTTTGAGAGGGGAAGGCTCCCTTGTTCCTCCATGCTTCTGCCAGTCACTGTAGCTCATGGAGGCGGACCTCCCACATCAGGTGTCAGTAACCATGTGCATGATTGACAGGAATATCAATTAGCAGCCGTAGTGCAGGGTTGCCTTTGGGTGGATGGAGAGAATTAGAGCCTTCTCCTTTATAAGACACTCCCATACTCCTGTATCATCCTGGCTGCTTTTGACCGTCTCTCTAATACTTGCACATTAAAAAGTAAGAGTCACCTCCAGCATTGCAAAACAAAGAGAATTTCTGCTAGGATGGGACAATGGCATTCCCGGAAGACATCCATCCACAAAAGCATGGAAGCATCAGGTTAGAGGAAGGTCACTCAGAACCATATGCTCATGTGCAGACAGAGTTGCTGTACAGTGAGGTCTAGCTTGGGCAGTCCATGAAGGCTGTCCCAGCTTTACAAGGGGCTACAGAACACAGAAAAAAACATTGCTTGGAAATGTCAGGTCTTAGTTTTCTTGTTGCCGTGATACAAATACACAGCTTAAGGAAGAAAGTGTTTACTTTAGCTCATACTGCAAGGTATACACCAATAGTGTAGAGAAGTCAAGGAGGCAGGACTTGACATGGCTGGTCACATCAAGTTCACAGTGGGGAAGCAGGGATATGAATGCTGCTGCGGCTTGGCTCGCGTTCTCCTTTTTATAGTTTCCAGGATCCTTGCCCAGGGAATGGTGTCGTCCACAGTGGGCAGACCTCTCCACCTCAAAACAATAAAGTTAACACTCCAGTAGACATGACCAGAGGGCCAATTCCTGGGAGATTTTAGAGTGTCAGCTTGACACTAGCCACACAGTTGGAACGAGGAGTTCCAGATGATAATGACAGAAGCAATATTTCCAAAGGCAGGCACCAGTGGATGGGTGTCCACATGCTCAAGATTGCCTGGTGTGGGCACATTCCTCTCCAGGATAGCCCTGTTCCTTGCTCATCCCCCATTTGTCAAGCACTATAGTCTGAAGTAGTCATCAAGGGCTTTGTCTCAGGCACAACTGACTTCCCTTCTTTAGAGAAAAGTCCTGTGCAAAGCTGCCCAGCCTCAGCACTACAAGGGATCTTTCTCCAACTTACCCAGTGCACCTGAGATCCACGGGAAGGGAGACACAGTGAGAAAGGGAATGAGCTACCTGAGCCATGCACTTATACCCAGTCTCTTCTAGCACACACTTCCTGCTGTCTATACAAAATAACAGCCAGAAGGAAATGGCACTCCTTCCGTGTATATACAGTGGATAAATAAATCATGAAGTATCCAAGTTGGAAGAACCAGCCCAGGCTCCCAAATTAACCAAAGAGGCAAGTGTGTCCAAGCAAACAGAGCAGCTTCTTAGAGGGGGCATTCTCAGCTCGCTTAGACTCACATCCTGTGTCCTCCCCACTGCCTACAACACTCAATCCAGCCACTTCCACCCACGACTGGACGCCATCAGATGTGCTCTTAAGACTGGGGGTCCTCTCCATCTCCTGGCTCCCCGATGCCCATGTGCCCTCCTGGATCTGCTCAGAGATGCCAGCTCTCCTCTTCCCTCCACAGGGTTAGGCAATCCTACATCCCTCAGCGTTCTGGTCTTACTCTGGTTGTTTCATCCTTTCACTAGCACACCTCAGGTGGTCTGAAACCTGACGCAGACCACAGATTCCTGGGAAATAGGGAGAATAGCTTTAATTTTAGGGTCTGTAGCACCCAGCTGGGGACTTTAGGGGCTGAATGATTGTGTGATAGACCAAAGAAAAAACAGATGTGCAAATGGATGAAGCATGTACCGAGGAAGAGTTTTCAAAACTAAATCCCAGGCATCCCAGCAAGCGAGAGGGTAGTGTTCCTGAACACTGAACTCATGAGGCACTGGGTTCAGGTTAAATGAAAAGGGCTGTCACTGGCTGGAGTGGGGACACCACACTCACGCTCTATTTTATTTTGCCATTCAGGTGGGGTGCTATGAGCATGCAAGCAGTAATTTAGGGCAGGCTGGTAGAAGGCGACTTCAGCTCGGCACATCTATTCAGCAGAGTTAGGACAAGATCCCACTGGGCAGGGGAGACAAAGCTTCATAAAGTCAATCATGTGCCAACTTGGCACTCCCACACCCCAGCATCCCTTATGCCACAGGAAAGCATGAAGGGCTCTTTCTAAACCAGCCGAAGAGAGCCCTGATGCTGGGCGGTGCTCTGAACTACTCAAGGCCACCATGGGGTTTTGAATGTACTAAAGGTACCAAGCTGCCAGGAAGAGTTCCCTGTTCTTCCAGATCTCTTGTCTCAGGTCCCATGCAGTCAATAAACCATAAACAAAACGACAAAAATATCAGTAGAGGCTGGATGGGTGGCTCAGCAGTTAAGAGCACAGGCTGCTCTTGTAGAGGACCTGGGTTCAGTTCCCAGTACACATGGCAGCTCACAACGATCTGTAATTCCAGTACTGTGGGATATGGTGCCCTTTTGAATATATAGGCAGGGAAAGCACCCATGCACATAAAATAAAATAAATAAACTTTTAAATTATGAGCCTGTCATAAAAAAAACAAAAGCAGACCTAATGCGGATGATCACATGTGTAAACCCAAAATAATTTTATTTGATGAAAGAATCAACTATAAATCACATCATATTTCTATATTTCCATTTATATGAAATTCTCAGGAGAGGTGAGTCCCTGGGGGAAGTAGATATGCCTGGTGCACAAAGGACATGGGGTTTCCTTAGGAGACAGGGGAATGTTCTGGAATCAATAGCAGTTCTGAATATAAAGTGATTAACTAGCTAGCTTTAAGGGGTGTGCACCTATGCTGTGCATACAGAGATGATACGGTATGTTCCTGTCTCAAGGAAGCTGCCACCAAAGTCACAACTCCATTAGCTGTGCCTACCATACAAGTTGCTAAAGAAGCACAAGACTGTGGGTTGGTGCTTAGCCTCCCATCAAGCAGCCTCAAAGACTAGCCTCCCATCAAGCAGCCTCAAAGACACCAAGAGCCTCGGCACTGTCCCACCATCTGACACCATGACATGACCTTGCCATCTGCAATGTTCAGACTAGAGTACAATCAAGTTACCTCCATGAAAAGAAAGCTGCAGAAATACAATCTCATGAAGTTTTACAGATGTTTACTGTATGCAGTCCACAGGCCCTGGGTTAGACACATCTTCTCTGGAGACCTGAGTGGTTGTTGGTCAGGTTATGTAAGGTTAGTGATAATGCCTTACCAGAGCCATTAAGAATCCTCCCAAAGCTTGTAGTCAAGAAGGGGCTGTATCCCAAGGTCTCCTCCCATACTAAGAAAATCCTATCAGCCTCTTAAGAGAGAAAATGTTCTAATGATCAGGCTACTCAGCACCCGTACAACCTGAAAGGTAATGACAGCTGACCTCCCCACTCCACAACCCGCCAACATTTTTGGACTCTGGATTCTTCCTTCCATCTTACTGACAGGAACTCAATCCCCTTGCCTTTTGTGAATCTGAGCCCAGAG
The DNA here is from genome assembly GCF_018167655.1 of Microtus oregoni. Classification (NCBI taxonomy): domain Eukaryota; kingdom Metazoa; phylum Chordata; class Mammalia; order Rodentia; family Cricetidae; genus Microtus; species Microtus oregoni. The sequence continues at coordinate 7,825,141 of NW_024543978.1, forward strand.
GTTAACGGCGGCAGGGGCCTTAGCTGTAATCCTTCCCCATATTGCTCTGCTCCCCAATCCTTCTGCTTATGCAATATAGCTGTATTTGGTGAATTGAAACGCTGTTGGATAATCCTCCTGTACACTGTGAATATGCACTGCTCTCCCTGGTTGATGATAAAGCTGATCTAGCCCATAGTCAGACAGAATATAGATAGTGGGGAAGCCAAATAGAGATACAGGGAGAAAGAAGGGCAGAGTCGAGGAGACACGAGCCAGCAAAATGCAAGCAAACCAGTAAAAGCTCTAGCCACATGGCAATACATAGATTGATAGATATGGATTAATTGTAAGAGCTAGTTAGTAATAAGCCTGAGTTATCAGCCAAACAGCCTGAAATTAATATTAAGCCTCTGTGTAATTATTTTAAAGTGGCTGCAGAATGGGGCTGGACAGAGAAACCTCTATTTACAATGGAACAGCAAGGCCAGATGGAATCCTTGCCTGATGCAGTCAGTCCAAGGGAACACAGGTCATGTTGTAACCTTGGTCTGAGCCTACACAGAAGCAAATGTGTGTCATCACCTCGGCGACTCCTTCTGACTCAAGGTCCTGAAATCATCCTTATTATATTAACTGACTTCTCTTGGTTGCAGCCAGAAGAAACCCAAACAGGACTCTGACAGTGGCCAATGCATTGCAAACAATATTAATATCACCATTGTCCATCGGTTCAACTTGGTCCTGAAAGGATAAAACCTGGATACTGTTGTACATGAGGACTCAAATGAGTCAGGAGCTGTATCTGTACCTGTACATATTTTCCAACTAAGAGACCCCCAAAGTTTACAAAATTCTTTTTCTTCTTTTTGTTCTTTCTTTCATTCTTTCTTTCTTATATCCCTTGCTTCCTCCATTTCTTCTTTTAAGACAGAGTCTCATGGTGGCCTCAAACTCACTATGTGGTTAAGCATGACCTTGAACTCCTGGTCCTCTTGCATCTACCTCCTACATGCCGAGATTACAGGCATGTGCTACTTACCACACCTGGTTTATATGGTGCTGAGATCAAGCCCATGGCTTTCTTCATGCTCAACAGGTACTCTTCCAACTGAGATACATCATCATCCAAGCTTGTGCAATGCTGATTACAACCTCCACTTTGTGCACATATGTGTGTGCATGCATGTGCTGTGCATGTATGTGTCTGTATCATGTGTGGATGTGTGCATGTGGGTTTATAACAAAGCTTCCAGACATTTTAAACATCAGCTATGGCGAAGTTGAGTAAGATGAGACAACAGTCTGAGAGGGGAGGAAAAGAGGGAGGGAGTGGGAGAAGAACAACTCTCCGATATCCCTTTTCTTCTTCCATACTTAGATGTACAGAACTCTGGGCACTCCCTGTTCTGGCCATTGGTGTCTCTTTTCCATGCAGTTTCTTATCCAGGACACAATGAGATTCTCTCCCATTTCCCCCTCTAACTCCACTCCCCCTGCTCTGGTTAGTTCTGTTGTCAAACTGACACGTCCAGGGACAGGGAACCCCAGCTGAGCAACTGCCTCCATCAAATTAGCCTGTATAGAATTTGTGGATTGCCGATTGACATAGCAGGGCCCAGCCTACTGTGGGTGTTCCGATCCCTAGGCAGGTGGCCTGAAATGTATAAGAAAAAGTAGGTGAATATGAGCCAGGAATGCACAAGTAAACCTTGCTCCTTCGTGGCCACTGCTTCAACCACTGCCTGCAGATCCCTGCTCCGAGTTTCCCTCAGTGATGGATTATAACCTATAAGCCAAATAAACCTTTTCTTCCCCCCAAGTTACTTTTGATCAGGATTCAGTCACAGCAACAGACAGACAAAGGCTACATAAACAGAATAGAACAGATCGACTAAAACGTTTCCGAAGCTCTTGGTGTCCTTACAGAACAATTTGCAGAAACGGAAGTGGACTTAAGACATTGCAGCATGCTTAGATTCCATTCCTACCCCAAAAAGTCCTTATACACTCAAAGGCAACTCAGTCTTTGGATGGGAAACTGCTTTTCCTGGCAGGGAGAAGGGGAGAGCATTCCAATATTTGTGATATTCGTGGCCTGCCCCTAAGGCTTGCGATACAGGGTGCTCTTTCACACAGTTGCTCTGTTTCTGTCGTGTTTAGGGACACATCTAAGACAGATTTTAAATCACCTGCAAGCAAACAACAAAAAGAGGTAGACAAAGCCTGTGAACATGCTGGGTTATTATTGTCTTTCTTTTTTAAAAGGTGAATATATAAGAGCTAAGGAGATGGCTCTGGTTGCCCTTCCAGAGGTTCTGGGCTCAATTCCCAGCACCCACGTGGCAACTCCTAAGTGTCTGACTCAAGACCCAGGGGATATGCTGCCCTCTTCTGGCCTCTCCAGGCACTGCATACACGGCACACAAATACCTTCAGTCAAACACTCACATACATATAAAGTTCTACTTCCAGCACCCATGTTGAGCAGCCAACAATTGCCTGTAACTCCAGCTCCAGGGGATCCAACACTTTCTTCTGGCCTCCCTGATCACCCGCAAGTGCCTGTGCATACCCCACGCAGAGACACATGCATACATATGGTTAAGAATAAAATAAAATGTGTGTGCATAGAACATATGTGATACAAAATAGATGATAAAGAGGTGCAGTTATGACAGGTGCATGTTATTCAGCACAGACTTGTCCTATCACTTTTGAACACTCTTATGTCTGTGCTTACACCACAGCCCACACCTAGCACAGTAAATTAGCTGCTGTTGTATAACCATTTTTACTTAGCAGATGAGACACTGGATTTTCACATGATCCGCTCTCCTGTCTAGCACCTCTTTTCTTGCTGATTCCACCCTCCCTCCCCCCCGTTTTCATTCGGAGAGTCAATATAGAGATGATTGTCCCAATTTGACTGATTTTCAAACAGGTTAAAACTTTCATTTTAATCAGTACATTAAAATGGTTTTCGGCTGACTCAAAAATTACTTTTAAATGTTGCCACTATATCACAAAAGCAATGAGTTGGTGATTTCATTTTTGTTCTTAAAGAGCTCACCTTCAGGTTACTGTGTAATAGACGAATCTATAATCACCAACAAGAAAAGAGGTGAGTCTTCAGGAAATTACAGAAAATGAATTTGAAGGTAAGGAGTAGCAAATTACTACCTAGGCTACAAGTGACAGTTTGTCACCGGAATGAATTTAAATACCATATAGCCATACTTTGTGCTTCCTAAATGCTAAATGTGTGTTCATAACGGCAATCTATCTAATCTATCTGTCTGTCTGTCTGTCTGTCTGTCTATCTATCATCTACCTGTCTATCTATCCATACACACATCACATGTACATATACATATTGTATATATACATACATATATGTGTATATATAAATATATATGTGTATATGCAGGAGAGAGAGAGAGAGAGAGAGAGAGAGAGAGAGACCCTGGCAATGGCATCAGACATCTCTCAGGGGGTCTTAGAATATTTGAGTGTATCCCCTGCAGGTACTCAGACAGTCTCACATTTGTGGGATGAATTAATTTATTAAGAAACATAAGGCCAGTGGGGTGTGTGAGATAACTAAACATGGGAGAGATGCGAGGAGATAAACTGGAGGGGTGCGTTCTTTAGCATTAACCATATTTTACGCGTGTCTGAACTGAAATGAACGTATCTTGGAATAAATCCTGCCCTTGCCCACATGTACGCCATCCGGTCCCCTGGCTGAAAGGACTTGATAACCCTGAATAACACACTGAGGGCCTGATGGGGACTGTCTCTCTGCCAGGAAGAAGAAGGTGAGGTGGGTGGTCCTGCTCCCAGGAAAGGGCTTCAGAGAACAAGAGGAAAGGACTTCAGAGGACAAGATGCCTTTGCATCCCACATAGCACGGCAGTGTGACAAGCTCCCCCCACCCATGCCATTTCCATCCCTGCCATCCGCTTTCCTCCACTGGACACGAGCAAATAAAACCAGAAGCTCAAAAGCTGCTACAACCTGGCTCTCAAGGAATCCAAACATATTCTCAAGCCTAATCTGGAAGGGGAGCCTCACTTATCTCTGGGTTTGGAACTGGATCGTAAATATCAGTTTACTTCTGCAGAATCCAGACCAAATGGCCAACCTCAAATAAGACCAAGAGTCTTACAAAAGGGGCTTTCTTTAACAGGCACTGGAAACCACGTGTGTTCTTGTATCATAGCCGACGAACCTGCATTTCTGAAGCTCATCCAGTTCCCTAGCAGAGTCTCACTCATGCATGCCATAGGCTCTCACTAATGCATATCATAGAGTTGGGTCTGGCATTGTGGACTGAGATCAATACCCTTACTGCTTTCTTCCAGGTTCTTCCCCCTGAAGAGGCAGGGTCATTGAACAAATACAGATGTTAACTGCTGGTCTAAGCGACAGCAAGCAATTCTGGAACCCAGGAGACGCAGATAATGCTAAACAATCTTCCTGTGGTCTTTTTGTGGCAACCACATGGTGGTTGAGAATAGGGGTCAGTGTAGAGATAGCGAGAGGCACAGAGATGAGCATACCGGTGCTCTGTCCTCCCTCTGCCGGCTTAGGTGCTAAGGGGCATTAGCACGAAGGACCTAGAGCTTTGCAATGAGAAAATGCCCAAACCTGCTCTTGATTCCCTAAGCACATAAAACATCATGAACATTGACGGTCAGTATGCTGGCAAGCACCGGCACGTATCACTGTATTTAACCAAGTAGGAAACTGTGCCCAAGCTGGCACTCTGCCGCCTACTCAACGATGTGCTCACAGAAGGAATCCTGCGTCTTCCTGTGGGCTTTCAGCCCTGAAAAGCGTATTAAAGCATGACGCCCAAGCTCTCTGCAGCTCCGGCTCAGCTCTCCATGTTTGAGGCAATCTTCTTGAGAGCACATTTGCCCCACTCACCCAAGAAGCTGGGGCTACAATCCTGTGCCATCAAGCCTGGCTACATGTGTGTTCCTTAACAAGATTCAGAAGTTTCTAATCAAGGAAGAGTGTGGAAAACGAGACCCACACAAATAACAGGAAGAAAGAAAATGCAGGATTGAGCGTGCATACAATCGTAATTTTGCAATTAGTTAAATTTTACATGCATGCATTTATGTAAAATACATTAAATGGGATTTAAAAACCAGCCCCTCACTCCGAGAAGGGTTGAGAAAATGGAGAGAGGGAGAACGTGTGCAGACTCCGGCTCGAATTACCACTCTGGCCAAGTGAGCTGTCTGGCCCAGTGTTCTGCCCACTGCTCCCTCCCCCACCCCAGCTCTATGCATGGATTCTGCACTCTGAGAGCCACAGTTGATTCACCCACTCAAAGCACGCATTTCTCTACTCCAGGCAGGCACTACATTGGAGCTGGAAGCCTGACTTTCAATAAAAGACCATTTCTCTGCTCCTCTGTGCATGGCAGGCGGCTGCAAGCCCATCTTGGCCGTGCCATGGTCTGTTTCCACAATGGCAGGCACTGCTTTCTCTACAAAGGACAGCATGTTCTCTTCAGAGCAGCTCACTCCTTCCGGAAAGCAAAGGTCTCTGAGGCGTGCTTTTAAACGTAGTGCCTTCAGGATTCCAGGCACACAGTAGACACTTAATATAAAGGAAGTGGATGCTGAGTGCTTGATGAAGGAAATGACCAAATGTGAACGCTTTAGTAATCTCAAGAGAAATATTCTATCGTTTGCTTTTCCAGCATGCGAAGTCTTAGGTGGTGCTGGGAGTTGAGCACAGGGCTCCTATATGCTGGGCAAGCATTCTACCCACTAGCTACATCCCCCTCCCCCAGATGAGGGGATAGAATAGTAGGGCACTACTATTCAGTATGGACAGCTTAGGCTGTTTTTTTTATTTACTAGGACTTGGGTAGCACTACTCAGAGAATCATCGCACCTAACCAGGTACTGTCTGATGTCGCTCTGTACCCTTTGCGTTTCTCGTCATTGTGACAGTCTCGGTGAGTCTATTTATCACAGCACAGAGGCATGGTGGCAGAAGTGACTCAATCCAGGGCATGAAAAACAGATGGTAGACTACCTCACGTGCTGGGTCGATCAGAGAGCGGAGAACAAGACTGAGTTATTACCTTCAGAGACTCAGTGAGATTGCCTTCACTATGCAGGCTCCACCCCCTAACGGTTTCACAACTGACAAAACAGAGTCCTCAGGTAGGACCAAAGAGTCAAACATGTGAACCTTTGGGAACATTTCACATCAAAGCACATCACCTACTTTAGAGAGGGGGAGGCAAGTACAAGGGAATAACTTGTTTGAAGATATCACAATGGGCAGATGAAGGTACAGTCAGGATTGAAGGGCTGGCCCCCGACGCCAGAGCTATAATCCATCACATGATCTTGTCCATCTTTCATAGATCTGAAACTGGACCGGGGTGATGCCTCTGTCAGTAAAGTACATATCTCAAGTGCACAGAGACCCAAGTTTGATCCACAGAATCCATGCGGACTGTGGGCTGTGGTGGCTCATAGTGCTTAAGGGAAGATGATAGGATTACCACTGACCAACTAGTCTTGCCTAGTAAGCGCCAGGCTGATGAGAGACCCTATCTCAAAGGAGGTGGGTGGCGGCATTATTGAGGGTGTCATCTGAGGCTGTCCTGCTGTCTACACACACACTACACACACACTGCACACATACTACATACACTGCACACACACTAAATACACACTGTACACACACTACATACACTGCACACACACTACACACACTAAATACACACTGTACACACACTACACATACACAGTGCACACATACACACACACACACACACACACACTATCCTGAGGATATCATGAAGACCCTAAAAGATGATTGCACAGCAGGAATCTGAATTCCATTTTCAAAGCTTAGAGAAATGGCAACTGGCCAACAGTGTCAGCTGCTGAGAGATCGGGCTATTCCTGCTGTCTTAGGAACAAGCCATGAGGACTCTGTCCAGACTCATGCGCCTCATTGCCTAGGGAACCTGCTTCCAGCCTGAAACTCTCTATCAGCAAACACAGGCTCTTCTTTCCTGGCTCATAATGGGATCACGCTCACCTCACAGAGTACTGAATCCCGGTTACACCTCTGACCATGCTCAGTGGAAACCACCAGCGGAGATGCCCTTGCGCCTCCTCTTGTGGCACTTGAAGTGAAAACAACAGATGTTCTTATCCTCAAGAGGCTTCAAAGATGTCATAAGCCCTCATTGAACTGTCTAGAAAATACAATGTTTGGAAGGAGGGAAGGGAAGGAGGGGAGGAGAGGCGAAGGAGGGGGAATTGGAGAGGGCTGGAGAGACATCAGCCTTTTAAGCATGGACTCACACGCAGGAGATTAGCTTGATCCCAGAACTTAACTGAAAAAGAAAGCCATGGAAGAAAATAGCATGAAGGGGCATGCCTTTAGTCTCAGTGCCGGAGAGGAAGGAGCAGGCAGATCCCGGGCAACTGGACAACCCAGGGTGGACTGAGGAGCTCCAGGCCAATGAAGAGGCCCCACCTGAACAAAACAACAACAAAAATAACTAAGGTGGCCAGTGCATGAGGAAGGAGAGTCAAGACTGACATCTGTCTCCACACATATGCTCACACGCATGCCGCCCAGGCCTGTGGATATATATGCCCACAAAGGCACCGAAAAGTAAAGAAGGAAAGGGAGAAAAAAAGAAAGGAGGGAAGGGAAGGGAGAGAAGATGAGGATGGAAGGGAGGAGGGAGGGAAGAGGGAGGGAAGAAGGAAGAGAGAGGAAGGGAGGGAAGGAATGAGGAAGGAAGGAAGGAAGGAAGGAAGGAAGGAAGGAAGGAAGGTTGGTTGGTTTATTTCCTGCTTTAAAAAAAAGAAAAGACAAACCTTGCCCAAGACACATGACCTGGTGAGCAGGAAGCTGACTGAGACAAAGTCTCCATTGTGGCTTCCAGCTCTGACAATCAGACTGCTTGTGAAATCAACCATTTTGGGCCAAATTGCCAAGTGGCACTCTCTGCCACGCACCAGATGCACTCCAATGGTTATTTTCATGGGAAATGAAAGTGATTCACATCAATTTATTCAGAGCCATATGAGTCCTCAACCGCATGCATAAAACACAGCCATTGCTCCCTTGATTTCGGGAAACTGTTTGCCTGCTGACTGAAGAAACTTTCCCCACCTGTCCTTTGGAGGAGGCATCATTAGGGACTGGGCATCCCACACCTTTTAAAGCAGACCTGCTGGAGTCTCACCCTTTCAGGGGCATTGGGAGAAAGTAAATTTGGTATCTAGCTTTATTTAGCGGGGTTGTTTATTCTTCTTCCTTTCTTCTTTTTTTCTGTTTCTAATGTAATATTTTGCCCATCCAACAAAACACTGAGTCTTGTGGCATACACCGAATTCTTTACAAAGAAATGGGACCTTGTCCTAGGCAATTAGAGGTTTGTGGATTTGCGCATCGGCCAGTGTTTTTAACAGAAGGCTTCTAAAGTTAGTGCATCTATGAAGACTGGAAGGGTTGCACAGTTGTTAAAAGTGAGTACATCTTTGGGGAAGACCCAAGACCAAGTCAGCACTTGTGGTTCACAGCCACCTGGAGTTCCATCTTCAGGGGAGACAATCTTGGATACTTGCAACTAGGTTCTTCTCTCTGTGTGCATTGGAGGACATCAACAGTAATCCAGGCACGCTCTCTGCAGGCTGTGCTTTGGATCGCAAGTACTGACAATCAAAATTGATCTCCAGTTATTGTGAAGTGTCCCTAGTAAATAAACCAGGTGCTCAAAGAGAACCCACAGTTTAGAGTAACTGCACATCCCAGTTTGTCCAGCTACATCCTCTTTGTGTGCACTTTATTGTACAGGCAGAGCTTTGACGGGGGTCAACTTTGTGCACACACAAGATACAGGGCCGCAGGCTGGATTTGATGCTCAGAAGCTGCCCATGAAAATCTTTATAGCTCATTAACAAGGACCTTCATTTTCATTTCCTATTCACTACTTGACCAAACATTATACTTTTTTCATATGTACATACATGTTTTCATGTGTGTGGGCACATGTATATGTATGTGCACTTGCATATGGAAGCATGTGGTTGATACTGAGTGGCTTTCGTGACCACCTTATATATTGAGACAGAGTCTTCCAGAGAACCTGGAACTTGACAACTCTGTCTAGTCCAGCTAGCCAGCATGCTCCTCCAAGGATCCTCTCCTCTACCTCCTGTGTACTGGGGTCACAGGCAGGCCACCATGCCCATCTGGCTTTTCCATGGGTCCTGACCATCTGCAGCATGGTCCTCAAGCTTATGTGGTACGTGCTTCATCTACTGAGCCATCTCCTCAGCCTACCCTGTTATCTTTAAATACATTTTTAACATTATTTCATCTATGTGCGTAAAGCCTTGCTTGCATGTATGTCTGTGCGCTATGTGTGCCGCGCCGATGCCTGTGTAGGTCAGAAGATGGCATTGGATCCATTGGAACTAGAGTATAGATAGCTATAAACCACTGTATGGGTGCGGGACTTGACCTTAAGTCCCCTGAAAGAACAAGTGTTCTTAACCACTGAGCCACCTCTCCAACCCCACTCCCAATCCTTTTCTTGATGGAGGCAATTCTCAAAAGCATTTCCATTTAGAACTCAATTTCTGTGGTTATCATTTTGATCAGACCTAACAGGACCTTTAGAAGATTATCATACTGTTTTGTATTGTGAGTTGAAGACTACAAAAGTCCTGTTTTTTTTTTCCCTCAAAGAAGAGCACCTAGCTAACTGCTGTCAGTGATTAAGCTACTATTCACACACACACACACACACACACACACACACACACACACACAGGCACACATGCACACACACACACTTCTTGTCTGGCGTAAATTCTTGATATAGTCTGACACTCCCCAGAAAGAACAAAGTCTGTGCTAGTAAATTAATAACCACAATCTTCAATGCAAAAAGATATTAAGAAAATGAACAAGCTACAAAAAAATTCACAAAGGACAAAAAAGATATGAATTATTCCCTTTAAACAAGGGGTTGTAAATTTGAATGAGGGATCATACATGCTGCTTATGAGAGCAAAAGATCCAGGTTATTGAAGCAACAATAAATAATAACAGTGAAAAGCTAAAGATCCCTCACCATTTCAATGGCAGTTAAAGATACTCTTAAGTCTTAGCTCTGACAGACCCAGTGTTCATCAGACATTCTGACTTCGTAAAACATAGCGATCTCTGTTTCTTGTGGATTTCTCCAGTCTAAACACTGGTGACGATGCTAGTAAAAATCAGCATTATCTGAGCCAACACTTGGTGGATCAAACAAATCTGGCCTGTATATGCCAGCTCAGAGAGCTCTGCCCAAGCTCCAGCCACTGGAGACATCAATCAGCGTTTCCTTGCTGCCTGTACTGAAGCCAGATGATAGCATTTCACCTTCCAGGATAGCTTCCTAGTGGAACAGAACTTGCATTTCATGCTTGGACAGATTGGTAAATACTTGGCTAGAAACCCATTAAGTGGCCAATTTCCAGTTCTGCAGATGCCCTGAACTGGATCACCCCCAGAATGTGAAATCTTGATAGCTGGTGACAACCAACTGAGCTCCAACTCTGAAGGCCTCATCCGTGGTATTCTGGCAATCAGTTGCTGGTCACGTCCCAAAGCTGTGAAAGACAGAGCCTTTTCCCATCGGGGCATCCGTAAACTAGGGCTTCTTCTGAACGGAATGTCTAGAATGATACCTTTGGTATCTCTACCATGATGGATTCTGATTAAGTCCTCCGGGGCCTCAGATTTAACTACCAGGTATTTGAGATGTTTGCTTTTGCCTTCGGAAAACTCTTAGCAGCGCAAACATGGGTTGGAGAGGAAGGATTTACTAAATAAGTACATTTTTATTTAATGCCCAAGAACCAAGGCTCAGAGCTGGGGTCAGGTCAGGAATTTATAGCCTGCAAGTGAAATCTCAGTATTTTAAGAATAGATTTTATGTGTTTAAAATTTAAAAGGGAGGAACTAGATGACCCAGTGGGTAAAGGCTCTTGCCACCTCTCTTAGGGTTTTTATTGCTGTGAAGAGAGACCATGACCATGACAACTCTTATAAAGAAAACATTTAATTGAGGGAAGCTCACCTACTGTCTCAGAGGTTCAGTTCATTGTGATCATGAAGGGGAGCCCATTGGCATGCACACACATGGTGCCAGAGCTGAGAATGCTACATCTCACAGGCAAGAGGAAACTGGCTGATTGTCATGCTGAGGGAGGCTTGGGAAAAAGAGACCTCAAAGCCCACCCCCATAGTAACACATTTCCTAATAGTGACACTCCCTTTGGGGGCCATTTTCTTTCAAACCATCACACCACCAAACCCAATGACCTAAGTCTGATGTATATGGTAAGGAAAGAAAACCAACTCCAGTAACTTGACCTCCACAAGAATGTTGTAGCAAGTGCATTTTGCATACTCAATAAATAAACTAACTTAGAATAAAGTAAAAAAGGAAAGGAGGGACTAGACAAGGGATAGCAACAAGAGACGGCACTCACTACTCTCAAGACCTGAGATATTTTTACTATTTAGCCCTTCAGAGAGGAGTGCAAAGAAATTGTTTATTATTGATGTCTCCAAATAGATTAAGAACTACAAGGAGATGATTCCATTCATCTTTACTGTGTCCTCATCACCATGCCCATCTTGAACTTTACTGTGATTGACGTTATTGTGAAAGCCACATTACAGGCCTGTCTGGGGTATCTACCCATGGCACCCACAAGTCTCTGCTCTCAGGTGAACACATTCAAAAGAGCAAGGGTACAGGGTAGGACCTGGGTTTGTCTTATCATCCTTAGGCCTCCTGAATAGCACCTGCCTATAGAGCTACCTCCGAAGTGCTGAGAGCCAGGTTTTGAGTCTAAGGACAAAGATATAAGCTACTGCTAACTGTTTCTTTTGCTGGAGAAGTATACACACGAGATGAACAAAGATATGATCGTAGGTACTTACAGCTGTGGAACACCAGTGTGTGTGTTCCAAATCCTTCTGATTCTAAGGGGACTGGAAAAGAAATGCTCACACAATGGGTGTGTGTGTGTGTGTGTGTGTGTGTGTGTGTAAGACAAGAGTCACAGTAAATTTAAGCAAGAACCTTAAGTTTCATCAATACGTACCATATCTGAATTAACTTCTCTGTTTTAGCTATTTACTTAAAAATAAGATTCACTGATTTTTATTTTATGTATATGAGTGTTTACCTGCATGTACCATGTGTGTGCAGTACCCATGGAGGCCAGAAGAGGGCACAGGCTCCCCTGAAACAGGAAACAGGAGTTATGGAGGTTGTAAGCCACCATGTGAGTACAGGGAACTAAACCTAGGTCCTCCCCAAGAGCATCCAGTTCTGCACTATCACTGCAGACCCTTAAATATTTATTTTAAAAGATGGGGTAAATCCATATATCTTCTATTGATCTCTAAGGAACTCATGTTAAACTTGTATGTCTCTATTCTGGGTTTTTTTTTTTAAACTTTAGCCGAGTATGCATAAAGCAGGGCCCCAGGTGTGCGCTGGAGACTGTAGTCACTCAGTTTAAATCAGGGTTCCATCACTGCCAAGATGTGTATCCACACTTCAAACCCTGAAACCTATGGTGCATACCTATGACCATGGTAAAGATTAAATTTTAATAGAGGTCTAGTTCTTGGAACAGTTCCTTACACACTGTAAATTCTCAATGAATGTCACAGATGCCATCATTCCCACCAGCAGTCAAGGAATGAAGCTAACCTCCTAAAACGCAGCTCAGGCATACTGTGCTTCAGGAAGATGCTCTTGGCCCCTCATGGAGCACCACACCCGGAACAACTTCCCTCTCAATATTAGGCCAATGATACTTTGTTGTCTTTCTGCTGCTGTGATAAAACATTTGGACCTAGAGCATTTGTAGAGAGGAAAGGAGATATTTGACTTAGACTTCAGGGTCGCAGTCCATCACTGTGGGAAACCAGGGCAGAAGCCACACAGGACCACTGCCCACTGGCTGCCTCCCCTGCTCCTGCTTAGGTAGCTTCCTTATGCAGCCCAGGACCACCTGCCTTACACATCTTTAATGTCTCCAATCGAAGCACCTTTCCTAAATTTCAAACTGTTTAAAGATGCGAAACATTTTTGTTTGTTGAAACAAGGTCTCACTATGAAGCACAGGCTGGTTTTGAATTCACTAGGTAGCCCCAGGTTGACCTCAAACTCATGACCCTCTTTCATCAGCCTCCCCAGTATTGAATTACACACACGAGCCACCACATCCAGATATATATGCAGAAGATTTTTTTTCAGTTTAGTTTTAGGGTATGTTCTTCTTAAGACATATCTGTCATGCTGCTCTGCAGGTAGTTGGCAGAAATTTTATACAGTTTTTTTTGTATAATTAGTATGTCAGGATATAAAAAGATTTTAATTTGGGAGAGAAAAAAAGGTGATAATTGCTTTAAGCAGCATGTTAAAGTTAACACGCTTAACCAGAATCCATAAATAGAAGCGGTAAATCTGATCTGGGGAGGGGAGGGCAAGGCGAGGACAGTGGGGGGTGCAGAGTATGAGAAAGGGGTTCACACACAGAAAATCCACGCCAACATCTACTTCAGTGTCTGCAATGTCAACCAAGCTGATTGCATGGGTTTTTAAAACCCCCTTCCTCCCCTCTCTCTCTCTCTATGCATATTGTGTATATATACATATTATGTATATATAATATGTAACAAAATGTTTTTGCAATTATACTAAATATAAATTGATTTGGTTTCAAGAGTTGTGGGAGATATCATTTACATTCTATAAATTCACTAGAAAATTTTATCTGAGAAACTACAGTTGCCCATAAATCAATCCATTAAACAACAACCAAAAACAAAGTGTGAAAAGCCATTTCCAATTTTAGGCTCAAGCCTGCATGTCATGAAGGATTCAGCTTGTGTGGGAGAGGCCATCAGAAGACTTTAATGACACCCTGAACTGAGCCCACTCTGTGGTCCCTAAAAAGCTCTGCTAAGTAGCAGGCCATTTCCACCCTGGGGCTCATGCCCTGAAGGGAATTCTGGAATGACAGGTCTCCTTATGGAATGAGGAGCTTCCACAGGCTGCCACTCCCCATTCCAAAATTAGACTTTATCACAGACACAGATCTGAGAGGTGGCAAAAATATCCGACTGCGGCAGGGAGGTCCCCAGTTGCTCACAAGAGCTCTGCCGCTTCCCCAGCAAGGCAGCTGGAGGCTGAGAGCAACGTCATCCAGTCATCCTAGTCTAACCACCTCAGATGATGGGCAGGAATGCACTGAATTTGAAAAACATGAAGGTGCAGAAGAACTATAAGGCATATGGTACCCAAGTTTCTATAAATATATTCAGATTTCTTAAAATCCAGTTTGTATGTATGTACCTGCGCTCGTGTGTGTGAGACCAAGGACGCCATGCATGTACATGCACGTGTGTGGAGGTCAGAGGACAGTCTCCAGTGTCATTCTCTCGTACAACCCACCTTTTAAAAAGACAGTTCTTTCCCTGGCCTGGACTTTGCTAAATATGCTAGGCTGGCGGGCCACCAAGGCCTAGAATCCACCTGTCCCTGTCTCCCCACGGGGGGTTACACACCTGTCCCAGTACACTGGGATTCTGCTTCTGAATGTGGGCTTTGGAGATGACTCTTCAGTCCTCAAACTTGCCAATCAATCACTTTGTAGCCTGAGGCGTCTTCCCAGACCTCTTTTTGTCACCCTTCTGTACAGTTGTTTGGGGGAGGTACTCTAATATTAAGGGAGATTTGGACATGATATGATTCAGATATGCAAACACTGACCAGCTGGAGTTTCAATACTTCAGATAGTGAAGAGGGAGCATAGGGGAGTCAGAACCAGACAAACTGCCCAGAATGCCTGGCTCCAATGACACTCAGCCCCCACTGCTGCAGGCGAATAATTTGGTCACCTTGAATTTCTTTCAAATGTGCAGCAGTAGGGGGTAATTTATTTATTCCAGGGTGAATAAATGAAGCAATCTCATCTAGTGTTGGTCCCAAGGGACCATGGGACTCACTGACTATCTGACCTCATAATCTGTATGCCACAACACCGCATAGTAGGTCCTTGATGGAGGGTCATCTGTCTATGTTTTACTTTCATTGGTTAATAAAGAAACTGCCTTGGCCCTTTGATAGGACAGAAAATTAGGTAGGCAGAGCAAATAGAATAGAATGCTGGGAAGAAGGCAATGAGGCAGACGCGATGAAGCTCTGGCCCAAGATGGACGTAGGTTAGAATTTTTCCCGGTAAGCCACCACCTCATGGTGCTACACAGATTATTAGAAATGGGTTAATCAAGATGTGAGAATTAGCCAATAAGAGGCTGAAACTAATGGGCCAGGCAGTGTTTAAATGAACACAATTTGTGTGTTGTTATTTCGGGTGTAAAGCTAGCCGTGTGGGAGCCTGACGGGATGAAAAGCAGGCCTGCTCGCCTCACCACTACAGGCCCTCAATAAACAATGAATAAACAAGAGATTGGGAATGAATGAATGAATTACTGTGGTGCTTAGAGAAGGCAGGCCCAGGGACCCAGCTAACTCAGCCCTAAGTCCACTACACTGAGACGGTACATGTGTGCCCTGTGCCCCATCCCCAGCAACCCCAATGAACACGTCTGTGTGCTGTTTCATGGCACCTGAGCGCTGGCATCTTGTTAGGCGGCCATAGAAGATGACTCACTTACTAATCCAGATTAGAGAGCACCTGGCCACAGTATGGGCAGGAAGTCTCCTGGCCGAGTCTGACCACCGAGAGCGGAGCCGCTTCAGAAAACAGAAGGTCCTAATCTGTCTGCAGATGGCAGGCACAACTGGGCACTGTTCGTCATTTTGAACTGCGTGGTCACGGTGGCCTGAGCCTTTCCTTGTCCCTCATAATACAGAGAATGGAGTTTGGGGTGAGATCTTTTCATTTTCACACATCCGCTCTTCATTTGGAAGGTTCAGAACCATGGTCACCTCAACTCCTAAAGAGCAAGAAAACGCACCTAGAGGTTTGCCACAGAACTGTGCAGTGCATGTTGGGAGCATCCCAGAAGCCTGTTCCAACTCAGAACCTTAATATTTTTATTAATTCTTAGAGAATTTCATTGTAATTTTATCATATTCACTTTGTCACCCAACTCCTCCCAGGCCCACCCCCTTTTCTCTACCCACCCAATTTTGTGTCTTCTTTATCTTTAAAAATTCATCAGGTCCGTTGTGCGCTGCCCATGTTATCTTGGCTGTGTAGCCATTATCAGGAACATGGGTGGCCTTGCCTCCTAGGTCACGCTCTTAAAAACAGTAATAACAGAATAATAGTAATAATAACTCCCCCTGTCCCAGTGTCTATCAGTTGCCAATAATTCCTCACTAAGGGTGGATCTTTGAGTCTCCGCCCCCTCTCTATGCTGGGATTTGCTCTAGGCTGTGCATGCTCTCACAACTGCCCCGATGCTTCCTGAAAACATCATCTTTTTCTTATAGTCACCACTGTCTCTGGCTCTCGTGATCTTCCTGGACCTCTCCCATGATGATTCCCAAGCCTTGGGAGGGGCAGGTGTAAGCAAGATGCCCATTTAGGGCTGAGCACTCCACGGTCGCTTATCTGCACCTTGAGCAGCTGTGGGCTTCTGCCTTAACCACCACTGACAGCAAAGGGATGCTTCTCTGATGGGGGTTGAGAGATGTGCCCATCTATGCCCACAGGATGAGTCGTTCGGAGTCAGTTTATTCCTCTAAGCTGCTGACCCTGTGCCTTCAAGCCAAGGGTCATTCGGAGGATTTGAAAATACATACAGTTCTCCTGAAATGTTATGGGTTACAGAATAGAAAAGCAATACACCATCCTTCTATCCTCAGTGATATCATTGGGCATCTGAATTCTGCGGCTGTGGTAACCAACTGACACAAATTGATGCCTTAAAACCATTTCTGTTCTGGAGGCCTAAGACTGAAGTCAACTTCTCCAGGTGAAATTTAAGATATTTTTGTAGGGGAAGGTGTTACAACTCTGGAATTGCAAGGATATCCTGACTTAGCGGGATGCCAGGCTATACTTAGAGCCGCAATAGGACAGCTCTGGAGGCTGGAATGTGCAATAGAACCACTCAGCCCTGGAGGAAAGCAAGCTACCTGAAGCTGGAGTGTGGTGGGGGGTATCCTCCCCACAGGCTATAGCAACCCTGCTCTTCTGGAGAGCCACTACAGCTGAGCACTGCTCTGTTCCCTTAAGGGAAGGTCCTAGCAGAGCTGTCTGCTTCTTCTCTGGCCCAAGATATATATTACTTCTTTTGCTAATGCTCTGCTAGAGAGGAAACCCGAGCAGAAATGTAGCAATCTCCTCCTGCTCCTGGAGGAAAGTTGTTAACTTTCTCTGCTCAGCCTTGCTCAGCCCCACCAAGGGAGTATCTCAGCAAGGTTTTACAACTGCGTCCCTAAGGGACGTCCCAAACAGGTTCTTTTATTCTGTGAATGAAGACTGTCACCCAGACTCTTTTGAGAAAGATTTATTTGGGAAGGAAGAGTCCAGGAAAGTGGCCGGCCTCTAACTGAACAGGCAGGGAGGCTTACATAGGGCTTCTTAGGGATGGAGTTTTCCCAGGGAGAAGAGGGATTGGTTAGTTTTTCCTGCTCAGGAAAAACTGGTTTGTTTACTTAGGGGCAGAGATGGCTCTGACTTCATAGCCAAACTGTATTTCTTTCACTGGTTTTGTTTGTTTGTTTGTTTTTTGTTTTTCTTTTAGCTTTTTGGCTCTTATCTTCGGACCAGGGCACATTTCTTTCACTGGCTCTGATTCTAGAGACAAAGTATGTTTCTTTGGCACTGGTTTCAGAGCCAGGGCATTGTTACTTTGGTCGTGGGTCCGGGATAAAGATGGTTCTTTCCCTGCTTGCGTCTCACATCCAGAGTATATTTCTCTCACTGGCTCTGGGTTCAGAGTCAGCGTGCTCAGTGACTGGATGGTTTCCTGCTCTAGTTGGCCCTTTTACCCTACAGTTTTCACGGTTGGTTCTTCTGTAAGCTTTGAGGACAGTCTCCATGCTTTCTCTAGCTTCCAGGACACTCCCACGCCCTTAGTCATGCCCTGGCTGCCACTTTAAAGTCAACAAAGTACCATCTTGAGTTTCTTTGTTCCCCTCTGTTGTTCTTATGCCAACTGCTACGAGATGTCTATTTTTCTCCACTCAACTCCTTGAGATGACTTTGGCCCCACTTGGCTAATTCAAGCACTCTTCCCATCTCAAGGTCCTCAACCTGGCCATCACTGAGAAGCCCTTTCCCCTCTAAGACACTAGAGATAAGCTGGTTAAATGGCCAGTTTGGGGTTTTAAAGTGTGGATGTCACTGGAGCGTCCTAAGTTAGTCTACCACAAAAGCTGTTACTGCTAGCCCATCCACAGTCTCCTCTTGACAAACTCTGGGGTCTGGGGTCACTGAGATGACCCAGACACTCTCTCAAGAATATGGTTTCCAACTAGAGTGGGTCTCCACTGGCCCTATGGTGTAGTATCACTCCGGGCTCAGTTGCTGGGGCTTTACAACAGCAACCATGAACAGAAGAGTTGGGATTTCCAAACAAAGAGGCTATGGCGAGAGGTGACTGTCACCACCCCTTCCAGTTAAAACAGTGACTTCTTCAGAAGCAGTCCAGCAGTGGGGGCAAAGGTCACTGCTAGGAGAGAATAGTGTTGGTTCTGTGTGGCTCCACCCTCAGGCCGGGTGTGGTCTCTCTCTGGTTCACTGTATCACAGGTCTTTCCTCCCCTAATGGGGTTCTGATGAAAATATGCTGGTGTTTTGCTTTCCACAATCCCCAGCGTAACTGCAATGTCACTCAGCTCCCATCTGGACACTTACTCATTTCATCTGCAACAGGAAGCGCTCGCCTTAAAACGGCACGTCTTTCCTAGAACTCGCGAGGCGCGCCGCAAATGAAGGGCAAATGACATTATTTTCTAGTTAAATTTTCAGAGGGATGATCTGAATGAATTACTCATATCCCTGGTTAATTTTAGCGGAAATAATGAGGAGACAGAAAATGGGGAAACACGTACGTGCACATCCCTGCCTGCCTTTCCAGAAACAATTTATGCTAATTAAGGCTTTTCAAATAAGGTAATCTCACCAAAACTTCCTTAGGACCTGACAAGCATCTAATGGGAAGGCAGCCAAGTCCAGGGCAGGGGCATGCTCCCCACTCGGGCTGAAGCAACTTGAGTTCTGCTTTGCAGCTACCAGTTTCTCCGCCTGTCATTTATCCTTCTGTCCATCCGCTGCATTATCCTTACTGCCACACATGGAATTGGTAAGTATAAAGACAGACAGATATAGTGTGAGTCTGTGTGTGCCGAAAGAAAGTTGCGTTGGAAGGTTATTTGGAACCAAAACCAAGTCTGTTAAAAAAGCTGTAGCCTCTGATTCAATATTTAAACTTTAAGAGTCAACACTAAGTGATCGCCAGTGCAGATAGAGTGTTGCACCGAACCGTGGCTTTAAATATGTTTTTTATTTTATGTGGACAGGGTTTTTATCTATATGTATGTCTGTGCACCATTTGCATGCCTAGTGCCCATAAGGGCCAGAAGAGGTTATCAAATCCCCTGGAACTAGAGTTTCAGATAGTTGTGACCACTATGTGGGTTCTGGGAATCGAAACCAGGTCCTCTAGAAGAGCAGCCGGTATTCTTAACTATTGAGCCAGCTCTCAGTCCCTAAAGCATAGTTCTAGAAATTAATGGAATATCCATATAGTGCAGTACTATGTAACCATGCAACAAGTCCTCGCTATATAAAAACATGGATGCTGTATAGGGCTTTTTCAAAAAGACAGCAGTGGGCCAGGGAGATAATTCAGTGAGCACTTGTTCTGTAATACCATAAGGACCTGAGTTTGATTCCCCAGACTCCATGGAAAATTGTGTGCAGTGGAGAAAGTCTGTCATCCCAGCGTTCTTACAGGAATAGGGAGCTGGATTCAGGAGACTGCCTCAGAAGTTCTCTGTCCAGCTATTCTGATGCATGCATCTACAAACAGGAAACCCTACATCAAGCGAGACGGACAGTGAGGACCAACGCTCAAAGGTGTTCTCTTTTTAAAAGCTAACTGTAAGTCATGTGTTCAATACAATTCTGCTTGTTATACCTACAAGCTAAAACACCAGAAGCTCCACACCCAAAAGTTGGCAATGGGTATCTTGCCGTGTGGCTGGAACAAGAGGCCTTGCTGTCTCTGGTCAATGCAAGGTTTTTGTAGCAAACGTGGCTCTTCCTGTAGATCTTTCCAGTCGTCTGTGATCTAAACCATCACACTTCATCACTCTCTGCTCCTTCAAAATGCTGTCTTTAGGTTGCCTCGATTCAGACAGACAGACAGACAGATGGACAGATGAATGGTGTAAGATGCAGCTGTTGTTGAGATCAGCCTGAAGCAGAGGATCTACTCAGCAGTGGACCATGTCAAATGTGCTGTGAGCAGATCTCATGTAAACGTAATCTTTACTGCTCTTCTCATTCTGGGAAGCAGAAAACTGGAGCTTAGGAGAAGCTAGAACTTTGCTCCACTCCACAGAGCTGGGATGGTGTAGTGCTGGTGTTGGAACCAGGCTTGGCTACAAGGCCGCACTCATGAGCACAATGACAGTGGTGGCCCATGTCTGCATTATCTGTGTCTACTCCATGCTGGTTAGATTAATCAGGGAGAGATGAGAAGAGAGGGGGGCAGAGAGAGGGAGAGAAGGAGGGGAAGGAAAGAGGGAGGGAAGGAGAGAGGGGAGGAGGAAAGGGAAAGAGGGAGGGGATGATGAGGAAAGAGCGGGGAGAGAAGGGGTGGGGAGGAGGGAGGGAGAGGGAGAGTAGGAGAAGGAGAGAAATTATAAGGAAGGAGAAGGGGTCTTGAGTTGTCATATGAAGGCCTGACATCCAGAAGCACTGCTAGTGTGACTGTAAGTCTGAGTGTGAGGACAGCAGAAGGTCATGTGCACACTCAAGACCATCATGCAAAGAGAGGGGACTCTTTCTCCTTTAAGCTGTCCAGGACTCCATCCAGTAGAATGAAGCTCTCTAACACCCCAGAATGCAAATTTCCTTCCTCAAATTACCAATTAAAATATCATCTCATGCAGAAACATCCTCACAGCTACGCCAGAATAATGTTTAATCAAGAGACTGGCAAATGCTCTCCTGCACAGGCTGGCTCTCCCAACCCCTTCATTCCCACCAGGCCCCACAGCGTGTATGTCCCCACCTCTGAAACGCACTGTGCTCATCCAACCAACTCTGCTCCAGAAGGTGCAACTCAGCCCAGATTCTCTCCCCCCTTTTCCACAGTGAACTCTGGCCCCGGGAAGGCCACTCTGAAAACAAAGTTGCATCCACAATTCAAACTGTAATCAAATTCCCTCAATCTTATCATGCCAAATGAGCTCCTCCTTGTGTTATTGGTGTCTTCAAGGCACATTTATAATATTTTGTGTTTCTGTTTAAGATTTCTTGATATTTGGGTCTGGAGAGATGACTCAGCGGTAAGACAGTATACTGGGATTCAGTCCTCTTCATCTAGTACCTATGTTGGGCTATTCATATTGCCCATAACTCCAGCTCCAGGGTACCTGACGCCCTCTCCTGGCATCCATGGATACCTGCTACGATTATACACATGTTCCCACATGCAGAAATATATATGTACACACATAATTTAAAAATAAAAACAAAAGAGCCAGGCTTTGCCTTTAATCCCAGCACTTGGAAGACACAGGCAGGTAGATCTCTGTCAGCTGGAGGCTAGCCTGGTCTACAGAGTGAGCTTCAGGACAGGCAGGGCTTCATAGAGAGATCTTGTCTCAAATTAAAAAAAAAAAACCAACCAAATAAATAAATATCTTAAAGATTTCTAGAAATGCTTCTTCTCCTTCTATAAGATACTGAAGAATCAAGATAGTTTCTTTAAGTCAGAGTCCCTAGCAGCGTGCAATGCAAAAGAGAGGTGTTTCAAACACATACATGTAACTCATGTCATGGCTATCACACAGCAGCTCAAATCCCTCATTCGAGCCTGGAATATTCCTCCCCAGTTTCCCCTCAGCCTTCTTTCATTCGGATTTTCTAGTCTGGAAATAGTACCATCTGATAAAGATGTGCACAGATAGGCAGAAGTAGGCAGGCAATCCACATAGCCGAGTCTATAGATGTTGATACACTCTTGTCGGTGTTAATGCTATAACATAAATGACACTGATGGGCTGTCCCCTGCCGTGTAAGCTTACGGAGAGGTCCCATCCTCATCGATCCCAAGCATGTTTATCTCAAATTGTCCTCTAAAACACCCTTTCTGGTGACCGCCCCCCATTCTCTTATGGAGAGAGGGAAAGAACAAGCAGCTAACGGCCCATTGTGTTCTTGGGAACAGTTAAAAGACAAACCATACCCGACAGACATGTTTATTATTCCCGGGTATAAAAATGCCAGAGGTAGAAATAGGAACAGAACCTCATCCATGGAGAGAAAAGGCTCAGCTGGACGCCCCAAATGGGATTTCCCAAGTGATTTCTGCTGCATGCAAAATGCTCCAGTTCGATGTCCTTACGTTTGCTTGCTCTCAGCCAGGTTACCCCAGTCTTCTCTGTGGATGTTGTATGTGCCTGACATGATAGTTTGCCATTTGTCTGTTGCTTCTCTCTACCTGCTTCTTTCTCTTTGTTTGCTCCTGATTTATGCTTATGACATGCTCGATAAACTCACCCATTTGAAACTGGAAGGGCAGCTGTCAGTGAGCTTCCTCCAGACCATACACAACAAATGCAAATACCCATGGGTAATGGCTAATGATAAAGCAGACGGTTTATCAATTGGCCACATTGAGCATTCTAAGGACAACATTCAATCCGTGGCCTACGATGTTAAGTAAAGAAACAAACCGACTGCCTATGTAAAGTGGGCCATGTTGTTCGACATGTACATTCCCAGACTACACTCTGTAGTAGCATGTGCTAGGCAGCAAGAAAACATTCCAAACATACCATCGAGTTTTTCACGCTCTGTAGCAAGCGCTCATGCTGCTCAGCTATGGCCAAGGCAGCAGAATGGACCTTCTGGTAGATGGCCTCGCCGTCTCGTGTTTGAAAGATAAATAGCCCTTCGCCAGTCTCACACATCCTGTGAAGACAAAAACACAGAACTTCTGGAAACCCAGCTCTCAGAACGTTGGTGTGCCAAGACTCTCTCATTTATTTTTGACAAGGGGTCTTGCTATGCAGCCCTGGCTGGTCTAGAATCTAGGTAGCCCAAGTTGACCTCGAAGTTGCAACAGTCCCTCTGTGTTTGTCTCCTGAGTGCTGGGATTACAGGAATGCCACCACACCTGGCAATGTCCCAAGAGCTTGAGTCCATTTATTCTCAATGTCATTAGAGCTCCTGTTCACGTTGGCTACATAAAATTAACCTGACCAAAATGGGCAGTGTCCAGTGAATTGTTATAATAGTAGGGAGGGAAGCAACACTCCTGGCTGATAAGGACTGAAGGGTATCTTGTTTTGTTTTTTATTACAATTAACATAGGCAATAAGGAATGTTTCTTCATCCTCAGTTTAATGCCACACTCCAAAGGGGACCCTGTGGCACCAGTCCCTCCTCCCACCCCATCTTCCAGCAGAAACTCACCACATGGGCTGTGAGCTCCAGGGTGAGAACGGGGTTCTGTCTTTCTTCAATGCTATTCTACCTCCCCCGACAGGTGACAGCCCTAAGGATTCCTTCATTTCCCAAACCCCATAGCAAATGTTGATCTGGGTTCCTGCCAATGTGCTGGATGCAACCCATCACCTTCCTTAAGGAGCAGGACTCTGCTGAGCTAATGTATGGGGCACATGGAAAATTCTTCCAGGAAAACAATGTTTGTGGGTTTGGGAACCAAGGTCAAACAATGAGAAGAAAGATATATCCACCCCAGACCATTAAAATCCAGAAAGTAACTGATAAAGGGAGCTGCCAGGCACCATTAGACAAGCACAAAACAAATTCTTTTTAATTGTATATATTTTTATATGTGTGTATATAGATATATTTAATTACTACAAATATTTTTAATTTTAAAGGATTTCTATGTGTATAAGTGCTTTGTTTACAAGTATATCTGTGCATCACATGCACGGCTAGTGCACTTGGAGGTCAGAAGAGGACACCAAATCCCCGGGAACTGGAGTTAAGGGCTGTTAAGAGCCATCGTGTGCGTTCTCAGAATCAAACCTGAGTCCTCTATAAGAGCAGCCAGTACTAACTGCTGAGCCATCCCTCCAGCCACTGCTACCAGTATTTTAAAGAGTTTGAATAAGAGCATGCACAGCAACCCTGAAAAGAGTTCCCGTATGCATATACGAGAATAGTAAGAGCTATATATGTTTGCTTGTTCTAAAGGTGCTAACTATCTTAACATCCTCTCTTTCTGCTTCAGAATTTCTTACTTTTAGCATGAACACTGCTTTACTTAATGCCTGAGTTTTGTTCATGTCTGAAAAACTGTACAACACAATAAAGAAGCTAAAAAAAGTTTCCAGTCCAAGCTATTGTTGCTTTATATTCCTGTCCAGTAGGTACAATTAATGCCATAAAACAAGAAAGATGTACCCCAGTTTAATTTTTCATAGTTGACCCAGTACCAAAAATTTAAGATAAGCCATGTCAGACATTACTTTGGCCCATATGGTGGGGCCAAAAATAATGCCTGACATGGCCTAGCTTAAATTTCATCCAAAAAAGTACTAAAGCTAAGATTCAAAACATTCTTCAACTAAGTTTATTTCATGAAGACATCTTATGCCATTTGAACCTGGATCTTACCTCTTTTGAATGGAAGTTATCATATAATCTTGAAACTACCTTTTGCTACAAGGCTTTGTAATTTTTCCACATCTTTCCTCTAACAAATTACATGAATTTATTAAGACGAAGAATGAACCTTAACTGATTCTTTAAGGGGAAAAAAATCACCTGCTGTTTCTCTTACAATAGAGGTCACTGCTCATTGACTTACTTAAATGACTGCCCTGTCCCTTGAGGCCAAGAAGTCCCCTGTTACTCAGAACTGTCTAGAGGGTGGCTGAGGAGCAGCCAAGTTTGAAGGCACACTTCTTAATCCTGGTGCTCCAGGGGCCCTTAAAGCCTCATTTTGTTTTGACAAAAACTCACAGTAAGAAGTATAGTTTAGATTCTGACCAAATACATCCATCTATTGCTACATGAGTCAACCACAAATCTATTAACATGACAATGCTGTCCTCCCTCTCTCAGCATGTGATGCTTACATGGCAGTGTTTCCTGTACATAAGGACTCACTAACTAGCAAGAACAACGACTAACACAATCGCCCTTTGGACAATGCCTGGAGTTTTACTTGTTTGTTTTGAGACAGGATGTCTTCATCCTATTCAGTCCTCCATCCCAGTATGTACCTGAGGAAGGGCTTAAACTGCTGACCTACCTGTCTGCACCACATGACTGCTGGCTCTACAGCTGTCTGTAATGGTGAGTTCTGGGTCTACAGCTGTGCGTCACAATGAGCACTGGGTGTATATGTGTGTATCATGATGAGCACTGGGTCTATATGTGTGTGTCATGATGAGCACTGGCTGGGTCTATATGTGTGTCTCATGATGAGCACTAGGTCTGTATGTGTGTGTCATGATGAGCACTAGGTCTATATGTGTGTGCCATGTTGAGCACTGGGTCTGTATGTGTGTGTCATGATGAGCACTGGGTCTATGTGTGTGTCATGATGAGCACTGGGTCTATGTGTGTGTCATGATGAGCACTGGGTCTATATGTGTGTGTCATGATGAGCACTGGGTCTATGTGTGTGTGTCATGTTGAGCACTGGGTCTACGTGTGTGT
Organism: Microtus oregoni; assembly: GCF_018167655.1. NCBI lineage: Eukaryota > Metazoa > Chordata > Mammalia > Rodentia > Cricetidae > Microtus > Microtus oregoni. The sequence continues at coordinate 7,851,068 of NW_024543978.1, forward strand.
GTCATGATGAGCACTGGGTCTACATGTGTGTGTGTCATGTTGAGCACTGGGTCTACATGTGTGTGTCATGATGAGCACTGGGTCTACATGTGTGTGTCACGATGAGCGCTGGTCTACAGCTGGGTGTCACGATGAGTGTTGGGTCTAAAAGGCATAATGCAGATCCTTTCTTAAATGACATCATTTAGACCTCTCAAATACTGTGACCAAAAACAAAGGAAATCAAAATGACTATAGCATCAAGCATTGTCTCCCAACACTCTCCTGAAGCCAATGATTGCAGAGACACACACAGATACACACACACACAGATACACACACACACACACACACACACACACCACTGCCACAGACACCATCACAGTCACCACTTACCACCTATAGAAAGAAACGGGAGTCACATCCCTACGTTGCTCAGGAAAAGAAACAGACTTTCTATTTGGACCCCCTAGGGCACACAGAGGGGCAAAACATGGCTAATAGGAAGCAAATTTCCTATTTTAAAGATTTTTAGCCTGCAATAGGCTAGATAGGTATTTATATATACAGAGAAATCCAATGGTTTAGCTGCTTCTCATCATTTAAGACAAGTAAGAAATTTTGATTGCTATGTAAAGCTGATATGAGATGTCAGCAACCTGTTCCATTATTTATAGTTTGTGCTGTAAGGGCCAAAATGGCTTGATTTACCAGAGATGGCCAAGAGGTTTCCCACTGTGCGATAAAGAGATAAGATCCATGAGAACTCTCAGAACAGACATAAGGCCTCTGGTTTAAATGTTGGGATTATCTTCTGTTTGCTTAAGAGCGTGTGCCCTTTATCTGTACCGCATGGCTCACAGAGGGGAGGATGGACAAAAGCTGGCCTTCTCATGCAATTCCCTCCAGCCTCTCCTAAGCCTGGCACACAAGCCCTTCCTTCCTGCTCTCTTTGCCTGACTGATTGGCTTCGAGATGTTTCACGAGGAGCCTCTCAACATTACAATGTTACTATAGGCCTTGACAAACAGTATAATGGTGAAAGGCCTGAGGCAATAAAAATAAAAACACATCAAACTGACTAATGGCTTTATATAAATCAGCAGGAAGTGCAGGCTGGTCAGCGCTTTAGAAAACACGAGAGAAAAACTTCCTCAGGGGTTCATGCATGGAAGAACAGGAAGGCATTTTGGTATCTTGTGACCCCCTTCCTCCTTTCTCTTTTCTTTACCCATGGTTTTACTTTGGATGCTCTTTGAAGCATGTCTCAGATTGCATCTTCATCTCAGAGGAAAGGTGGGGACTACATCCCAGAACAACATCAAGGATGGAAGTGTGACTGGGGATGATGGGGCCCGAACATGTCTGGGGGAGGACAAGACACCAGACCTTGGCCTGAACTCACACTTGGGATCCAAAGTAAGGGAAGTCTTGGGGACAATTTTTGGTTAGAGCATTTTACCATGACAGAAGGAAAACAAGGACACCATTTTTTCCATTTTCTGGTGGAAGAAGAGGAATTCCAATCTCCTGAGAGTCTGTGTGAGACCCAGCATTCTGTGTGAATTTCTCTACTCAGTATAGTGAGAAAGGAGATGCTCTGCCTAAATTCTAAAAAAAAAAAAAAAAAAAAAAAAACAACCTTTTTTAATGATGTGTTTCTATTTTATGTGCATTGGTGTTTTTGACTGCCTGTATGTCTGTGTGTGGGTACCAGATTCTCTGAAACTGGAGATACAAACAGTTGTGAGCTGCCATGTGGATGCTGGGAATTGAACCCGGCCACCAGTGCTCTTAACCATGGAGCCACCTCTCCAGTACTTTTTCTTCCTTGAGAATAAAGAAGGAACTGTCCCTGAAACATTCATGTGCAGTGGCTGGAAGCAAGTCGGGTATCTGCAGGAGACAGCAGCTCGGCTTCCGCTTTACTCGTAGACGAGAGTCCAGCTTCTCGGCTAGAAAGCCACCTCGCCGGCTAGGCTGCATTTAGTGTGAACTATGTTAAAAGCTACTGTTTCTTCTCCAAGTCTGTTTAGATGGCCTTACAAGCCAAGTGAAAACTCTTCGCATAAATTTACGGGAAGCATTTGTGTGTGGAAGTCAAGCATTCACCTTTCTTAGCATCCCCAAAATTTCTTTGTAAATGATGCCAAAGGCACGAGAGCAGCTCTCCCTCTCTAGTCAGTAAAGAAAGGCATCCATGTGTGGAAATAATTTAGCAGGTTCTGCCAAAGGTCCTGAGCCTCTCTCACTCCTGCAGAGGCAAAGCCCAGGGTATTAATTTAAATCAGTCGGAGGTGAGGCAGAGCTCAACACTGAGGTATGTGAACCCAGCAGCCAGCTTGATACATAAAAGGGAAGCTCACTGGACACCTGCCACCCTTCTCCAAACAATAGCTTTTCTGGAAAGGCTCCATGGGAACCAAGCTGCCTGGAGAATTTCCTGCCCGTTGGGTCTTCCCATGGAAAACTCTCTGACAGGTTGATTTGCACGATTGAGATGTCAGGGCTCCGAAGGGGAAACAAACAGCAGGCTGAAGACAAACACCTTAGACAAAAGAAGCGATGCATCTCTAGGTCTCCAGAATAAGTCAATTATTACTTTTTATCGCCAGGGACAAATCTTTGTACAGTTGCAGTTTATTACAAGTTTTATGTTTCAGCTCTGAATCTCTTCAAGGGAGAGACACAAAAAACAAAAAACATGGCCCTAGAGTAAGACCTACTTATTCCAAAAGATGAAAGCCAGAAATACACATAGAAGGTCCTACCAGGCTAATCCCCACCCCCACAGCTGCCTGAGGAAAGGTAGAAGGCTCTGGTTCCATGAGCTCAGACTTCAAAAGAAGAGGGCAAATGGGGGTTCTCAAAACTGAATTCTACGAGCACGTAGCTTAGGAAGAATACCAGATTAACAGTATCTTCATAAATCTGTGACTTCTGATGGAGGCTGTCCTTGAACATGACCCCGAGGTAGCCTCATAAGCAAGAATTGGCATGCTGGCAAGAGTGCATGCTACAGGACATGAAGAGATGACACAAAGGTTAAGCACGCTTGCTGCTCTTTAAGAAGACAGGAGTTTGGTTCTTTGTGTCCACATCAGGTTGCTCACAACCACCTGTTACTCTAATTCCAGGGGATCTGATGCCCTCTTTAAGCTTCCAAATGCATCTCTTAACACACACACACACACACACACACACACACACACACACACTAACCCCTCTTGGCCTTTTTTACTTGGAGCAAGTATATGCTATGATGGACACACTTTGTTGTTTTGAAACCTCATATGTTTCCCCCTTTCAAAGGCAACAAGTCCCACTCTGTGCTTTGGGGGACTTTTCCCATTCCTTTCCCATCCTGTGAGCTTTGTATGAAGTGCTCAGGAGAGAGCCAGGGTTTCACATTGCTAAAACAGTCAACATACTGCATATCATCCATCTGTCTTCCACTGACTGATGTATGGGAAGGCTTTAAAGATCCCAGAAGTCACCAAAACATCCAGAGAGTTGACAAGTTAGAAGAAGCAAGACTCTCTGAGTTTTGTCAGCTGAGTACTGAACCAAACCATGCATGAAGACATCTCTACTTCCAGTCTAAGTCATGACAGACAGTGAATGTCTCTGCCTTGCCATTTTGGGCTACTTCAACTGCCTACTGTTTTCCAGGCTCTGCCCCAGGTTTCTCCCAGGTGTCTTTATTTACTCTTAATAACGCTCCAATAGATGAGGTTTATGTAATCCAATGAGCAGGCAAGCCAGAGAAGCTTAGGTCCCATTGTTCTCAGATCCAGTACAAAGAAGAAATGAAATTTTATTTCATAACCTCCAATTTGTAGTGTGAAAACAGTGTGCCTGGTGGGAGCCTCACTCCTGCTTGCTTCTGCAAGGGAGTGAGCATGGTATACTATCAGTTATTATGAAACTTCCTTGTTTTGAAGACATCCAAAAATAACCGTGGAGGAAATTATCTTTACTAATAAAATAAGGCAGATATGAAAGCGTCACACTTGGGGGAACACAAATGATCTTATTATCCAGCATCCTGATGGTAATGATAAAAATCCATCTTCATTTGCCTTTCGGAGAAAACATGAAGTAGTTTGGCATTACCTTGTGTCTCACTTTCTGTGTTCTGCAGGCCCTCACCCTGCTCCACACATCCTAACAGAAGCTCAGAAGTCTCAAAGGAGGAAGCACATTTATCCAACCAAGCAAGCTCTGAGTTTTCCATAAGGATTTTCCTTTAAACATCATAGACTGGTCACTGAGATAAAGGAGGAGCACACATCTAGATGTGAAGGTTTTATCTATTGATGATATGATCTTTGCTGTCCAGGAGAGTAGCCAACTCCCTGCTCTGTCTTTGAAAGTAAAAAGGCCTAGGTCTGTGGTACACATCTGTCTGCCTATTACTTGGGAGTTGGAGGCAGGGGGATCAAGAGTTCAAGTGTGAGGGTAGCTTGGGTTACATGACACACCATTTCAAAAAGAAAACGAACCACAAAACAAAAACCAAAAGAAAGAAATCAAGAAAGGGAGGGAAGGAGGGAGGGAGGGAGAGAGGGAGGGAGAGAGGGAGGGAGGAGATAATTAACTAATTAACAAAAAGACTATATGTGGAAGAAAAACACTTTTTCAATTTTTTTTAGAATGTTGTGAAAACACGAAATTGATCATATTCCCCAAAAGTACCTGTGAAATACTTGGGCTCTGATTAAAATGAGGTAAACTGACTGGGAGGGATCATTATTCTCCACTTATTCACTTGAGTTAGAGGTTTGGGCAGTGTTCAGAACTTCTGTTTCCCACTTTAAATCAATATCACTCCCTGTAAAAGAGCTATCAGATTTAACCCATGACCTTCAGTACTCTAACCTGGCTGTTACAACTGCACTGTAATGTTAAGGCACACACAGACGGCCTTACTCTCCATTTTTAAGACAATGCTTTTATCAATTCTTTGAGAATTCCATTCATGCATTTTGATCTTTTTAACTTCTACTCCTCCGGATACACCCCAGCTCCCTGTCTCCCAACCTATGGCTCAACTTTGTGTAGTCACCCTGGTGTTTTGTTGCTGTTGTTTCTGGTTTTGCTTAACAAATAACCCATCATCCAATGTGTGCTCTTTAGATGCTCCTGGGCATAAGGGGTCTACCTACCAGAAGCCATGCCCTGAAAGAAAACTGACTCTTCCTCTGCTAGAGGCCACCCATCACCCACAGTTCTTCAGTTAGGGTCATGGTTTGTGAAGCCTTCTCCATTCGGTGCTAGAATGTTGATGGGCCTGTAGTTCTTAAAGCTTGAATCATTTGAAATTTTAAAATACAAAAAGGGGGTTGGTTTTTTGTTTGTTTGTTTGTTTAGTTTTGGGGGCTGGAGGGATTTTGCTTTGCTTTTGTTTTGTTTTGCCTTTAAAAGGAACCTAACCTCAGGGAGGAAGCGCTGTGGGCGGGGAGGTAAAATGTAACACTGACCAAAGGGATCTTTTTGTAGGCCATGATGCTCCCAACTGGCACCTGTATCCCCTTCACTCCCACATTTGCCTCTAACAGGAGCAAGGGGGACCCTGAAAGGGCTCAGTGGGATAGCAACTAGCAAGCTTAAGAATCCAGCATTTCCAGCATGTCTGCCATTTGTTAAATAGTAAGCAGACTGCAACCTGTAAAGTGTCAGGGGTCCGTCCTCACATGTATGATCTACCCTGCCAGTTCACATACAGTAGTGAACCTTGAATTACAGCAAGGAAGCTGCTCACACGACAGAGAGTAGGCCTCTTCTCAGCTTAACCCAGTCCGTGCTACGGTTTACCAGCTCAGTTTCAGTTTGGGGCATGGCATCAAATCAAGGAATGAAAGGTCATGTCATATCTGTGAAGTGTTAGAATCCTGCCTAGGAGGGAGGGGATTTGGCTGTTCGGACACCGTGCTATCATCTTTCCATAAGACCAGAGTTTATGAATTTTCTGAAGCAAACTTCTGGTCCAGTTCCATGTCCTGAACCTGGAGAAGGGAAGCAGACACCGGACAAAGATATATAAAAAGTCACACACTTACCTCCCTGCCTCAAAAGTGAACCACGTGGTGTCACGTCCATACCGCCGCAGGGCACTTAGCGGCCAAGAGATGAGTTTGACTCTGGGATTCTGGATGTCCCAAAGACAGATGTACTCATATGTTATCTGCAAGGCACATTCGCCATGTACATCTAAGTTAGGAGATGGCATCAAATACACATTGAATCTCTCTGGGAGAAAAACAAAAGGTTAGTCTAAAATCCCCAGGAATGAAACAGCAAAGACATCGTAGGAATACAGAAGCATTTAAAAAATATGTACATGCTAACGGTTTGGTGGAACATTCAGGAAGATAAAGGTTATAAATGAGATTTTAAATGCAGATGCTATTACATGGCATAATGATACACTCTGCGTGTCGACACACACTAAATACTATTGACGTGAGCAAAGATCAGTTTTAGACATTTTCAATTTTCATCATTATAAAAAAGTGTGCCGATAAAAGACCAGAGCAACGTAAGCACTCAGAGCAGAGTTTCCCTGCTGAGTACACCTTTATTGCACCTACAAAGGTACAGGAGCGCAAGGACGGGCTTCTGATCTGTGATCCTAAAGTAGCATTAACCAGTTTGCAGTTTCTCTAATCAACCGAATAAAGCTGCACCCCGAATTATTGAATCCACACTTCACAGAAACAGTGTGCAATTAGCTGACCAACAGCTGTGAAGATGCCAAGGGAGATCCTTAAAAAGAGTTCTAGCAAAGAACTTTGTTTAGCCACCTCTGGGAAGAGATAGCCATGTGTTTCCTGGAGTGACTGTTGACAATGTCACCAAGATTATGGAAACTATGGAAGCTAACTGTAGCTGGTAACTATAGAGAAGATCTCCCCTGAAGAGTTACACTGTTTTTATCATTACAACTTAGAAACTTCATTAACAAAAAAAGTTAACAGAGTCAAAAATCTCTAAGTGAAATATGATCAAAAATATTATGATATTTGCTAGACAATTCTATCTATCCATCCTAGAGTAGATTCCAAACATCTAACAGGACAGTGTGATGCTAACAACTTTCTATTAGAAATGGTCTAGGTTAGTTATCTTATATGAAAAATCATCAAAACTTCCATATTTTATTTGAACTTAGCAAATAATAATATTAAGACTGTCTACATGAGCGGGCTTAGGCCCCTGCGATTTAAGTCTTTTGAATTTATTCTGAACTGTCAATAGTCAAATGATGCGTGCTTTCTAGAAACTATTGTGAAACAGCTGTGCCCCTTGAGAGTTCTGGACCGTAGATTAAACTGTTTTCAGTAAGTAAGAGGTAAAGGAGACCATCGTTAATGGATTCTGTTAGAGGCAAATTGATTCGCTATAAAAATAAATTAGTGGGGTAGGAGAGAGGTCGGTGGTAGAGTGCTCGCCTCTCATGCATTCAGTGAGAAACCATTGTAAGTGTACGGATTTGAACAACTCCTCCAAAATCAGATTATAAAGTGCTTCCAAAGAACGGTGGAGGTTTTTAAGAGCATGTAACAGGAGAAAACCTGAGCACACAAAGCTGGCAGGCAAAAAGGAAAGCTTAGGCACCGTTCTCAGTTTGACTCACAACCCTGTGTGCTTCTACTGTGCCGCAGACACAAACGTGTGAAGGCTAAGGGTTGAGCCAGCCATTCTAAAGGATGGCAGCCATCAATCCCTGCCATGCTTTCCGTGAGCTGGCCTGTGCCCTCAAGGCCCTGGCTTCCTCTTCTCTGCCTGAGTGAACCACAGAAGGAAGGTCCGGGCTGGGGTGGATGGCCTTGGTAAATGGCTTCACCCCTGTGTAGCTCCAGTTCTCAGCCTCACTAGAGGCTGCTCTGCCCTAGCCAGCGCCTCCAGGTCCTGATCAACAGCTGGTATGGTACCGTCCATTCAACATGGGCAAGACCGTAAATGTGTCATGAAGACACAGCTCCGCTGGGAGGGAGAAGAGTCTTAACTAGCAGCTAGATGGCTTGCAGAGTGCAATTCCACCTCTGCCCTGTCTGCCATCAATCTAGGCAACCCAGAGCAGCTTCCACTCGGACAAGTGTCCATAGGTCAAGTCGGGCTTTGAAGCAGAACCCTGGGATCCAATCAACCCAGTCGTTAGGTTTAGCTATTTGAAGATGGAGCAATTCTTCCAGGCTCACACTATGAATCAACATTGATTTTTGCTAAAATGTTCATGAATATTTTGGTCATTATTATTTTAAAGGATTTATTCCTAGATGGTGTGTTGAGCTGAGTTGGCTCAAGGGTTGAATTTTTCTCATCACGATGAAATATTCACGGGGATTAAATTCTATTAAAAACACTGAAAAGTGTTCAAACATATTTTAAGTGAGAAGGCAATGGGGAAGTCATCCCACTTTAAGGCTCGTGCCTTGTAAATGAAGACCTGTGATCATAGTCTGGATTCAGACACTAACTACTACATTTGGAACAAGAAGTTTAGCTCTCTGAGGTTCCGGCTTTCCCCGTCTATAAAATGGGGGAGGTCCTAATACTCATGGGGTGGGGCTCCTCTGCAAATGTCACAATTGGATGTTCACAAATCACCTTCCATCCAGCGGATTCACAGCGTGGGCCTTAAAATCGCTGACTGAAACCGTTAGTGTGGGTTCTTTTCTACATCCCAGAACTCTGGAGGATGCCATTCACTCCAATATTAACGTTGAGGGCTATTAGAACTCACTTCTCCATACATTTTCCTAACTCACAACTATATAGAATGAAGATGCCTTGTGCTTTATCACAAGGGAATGAAACAGGTTATGAGAGAGACAGGAGGTGAGGGCTGCTTCACACACGTACCACTCTGCTCTCGTTCCACCCCCGTAGCCAGTAAGTCAGGCTCTCCGAGGCTGATGTCATTGATTCTGGTCCCCACACACTCCATCTGGAGAACTTTACACCACTCATCGGCCTCAAGATCTGTGGAAACGGCAGCGACCACGAAAGAGATATATATAAATATACACACACACACACATAGGTATCAAAGGCCAACCCCCCCCCCCCACTTGCCGCAAACAAACCTGATTCACAAGCAAAGGTCTTGGAGGTGTCATCATTGAAGTAGATCCCTATAGCGTGTTTCTTGGTGCCCTTTGGCAATCGGGCTACATTTTTCACATTGTTGAGTTCTGTAACCTGAAAAAAAAAATCAAGATTTAGAAGTCTGGTCACATGCTCTGCATGAACACTTCCTGCCTACATCCCCAGAGGTGAGACCCAGAGGGCAGTGAGCCCATCGCCTGCGAGCCTCGCTTCACAGAACAAATCTGCAGAAACGAAGGCTCCAGCATGAATCAGAAGGATGGGAGGTAAGGAAAGGTGGTCCAATCCATCACTAAATTATCACATCTGAGGGGAAGGGTCTGGAATCTCAAAAATCATGCCTGTCTTCAAGAGTCAAGCCATATATCACAACTCAGAGAGACCCCATCACAAACTTGATTTCAACCTCTCTGACTCACCTTAAGCTCCTCGGAGGTCATGGGTCTTTGTCTTAGAGTATGAGAACACCACACAGTACCACCCGGCTCACATCAGTATCAAAGTTGTCCTCTTATACATTGTGCCCCTCCCTTCCTCACAATCTTAACTATTGGCACTTACAGAAATCCCTCCCTGCCCTGCCATAGAGGATGCTAATTCATGGTGCTTCTACAAAGGAAGTTCTGCCAGGATGAGGTCCTGTCATCCTGGAGGGGCCTGCAAAGAGGAAGGCTTACATGGCTTTTTGGTAAGTATTTATTTAAAAGATAAATAAGCCTTTCACAGTGCAAGCTTAAACTCCCCTTAACACCCCCTTAAATGTTATACAAAAGAATAAGCCTCCCATCAATCTTAGCCTGCAGTGATGCTGGACCACCTCTCCCATCCATTACCCTAAATTCAATAAATGCCTGACTTAAGAAATACCCAGGAAGAAAAATAAACACCCTCCACGGGCACATTAATCTGATCATTTCATTTCCCGGCTTCTTAACCTCCAGTGGCCCTTCTTATAGTATAAATGCAAATTTATCAGCATGAAATGCCACACAGAGATCCTAAGAGGCTTGCCATACCAGCATCTCCAGAGACTCCGCAGGATATGGCTTATCCTCCATCAGCAACAACCCCTTGGCACTCACTACACACAACTGCTGATTTGGTGTATGTGTTTATTTTTGTGCCAGAACCCAACCTAAGCCACTGACATCTTTCTATAATTATTTATTTGTCTCCCTACTTCCCCTTTAAACCCCAAGAATTCACTGTGCAAACAGTGCATGGTCTCTGCAACCTCGAGGTTTCATTCTGGCATTTTTAAGCAGGAAAGTCAAGGCCGCCAAGATTGCCAGTTACAGTTGGCATGAAAACCCAAATCCTGGTGTGCAAATGACCATGCCAGCCCTCTGTATCTCCTCCACACTTAACTCTCCAATAGACTTCCACCATGTCTCCAAGCTTTCTATGGCCTAGCCAAACTGGACCCCACACTCTGTTCAAGAACTGATCGTGTGGCTTCCAAGGCCCAGAACCTTGCCTCCTCTCCAGCTACTGCCCTCCAATCATCCCCAAATCTTAATTTAGATCTCAGTTACTCACTGGTTCCCTCCTGGAACCATCACCCAAATATTCAAACTCCCAAGCTACCCAATACGTATCTCCCATGGCTTCCCTCTTGACCAGCTACATGACTGATTGGTTTAGTTCTTCTCTTGCCTAAGGAGAGTCAGCTCCATATGGCAGGCACTGTACTTACGTTCATCATTGTCTCCCAGGTCTAACACAGAGCTCATCTTTAGGGAGCTGAGCAAGACCCAAGTGAGATGAAATCCCAGTGAATTTATACCATTGACATGAGCACAATCTTGCCCAGAACTCCAAGGCCTCCGACTCATGGGACATTTGCAAAGTCAGTTCCCCATATGGGCCAGGCTCAAAGGGGTTGCCTCGGTTCTCAGGGGTCCCAGTATGAGTGTTTATAAGGAGTGACCATTGTACACAAAGACTAGCAACTGCAGCTAGTTCCTCCTCCCAGATGTTTACAGCCTGAGACTGCTCCCCTAAAGAGACCTTCAGACCAACTTGTCCCCTTCCTTAATGATGTGGTTACTAGACACAATGAGGCTGTAGGTGCTAAGGTAGCCAGAACCCCTACCTGATCCCACACAGCCTGTGCATCTGTGTGCCATTTCTTCACTCCCTCACTGCCCCTATTGAGGGTTTGATGACACAGATCTTGTCCTCTGGTGGGTAGTCACTCAATATATGGGCTCTATGAGCAAAAGACTAAACTTGCCCGCAGATTTATTTTGGAAGTCTACTTTTCCTGGGAAGACTGCCCTGACCCCCATGTGAGTTTGTCATTCCCTTCCCTAAGCTGCCATACATGGGACTTGAAGCTCTACTGATTTTCTGTTGTCATAATGTATCATAATACCTATCTCTCCAACTCCCAAAGAGACCTGAGGCATTTGAAAATGACTTTCCGACGGATGGCATCAAAGAAAAAGGACTGGACCATGGGGCAGCATATACCGAACCTCCCCATAAGTCAAATTCTGGCTTGAGCATTTCCGGAGAGCATGCCTGTTCGAATCATCACAAAAGTCTCAGAGCTAGGTGTCAGTATTAGCAGCAATATTTATAGGTGGAAACTGAGGCTGAAAAAGATTAACATCATACAACCAAGTTTGTTGAAAAACTGGCAGAAATAAGACATGGAGCAGGCAGATGAGGACTCTTGTCTCACCTCGAACATGGGCCACCACTTAAAGCCTTCAGCCTCCAGAAGTCACCTCCAGCCTGCGAGTATTTGTCTTTTTAACAGGGCTTCTTGCCTTGGGGAAGCAGGTAGGGCATGCATGTGCCAGCCTTTAGACTGGCCCTCCACTGAGACATTACTTAAGGGAAGTCTGAAACACAGCCATGACTTTGAGATATGTTGCTTCATTACATATCCATTAAGGAGCCAAGAGGAAGACATAAGTCACCGGAAGCAGCCAGGAAATGCAGGCGAACTGCATGAGTCAGAACACAATTACCCATTCTGGAAATTGGTTTTGGTAATAAGGAAAATGACACCGCCCCCGCTCACGGCTCCAGGGAGGAGAGTGAGTGTTCACAGGGCAGGCAGGGTCAGGACTGCGCATGACAAAGGACAACTGGCTTCCAAGGCAGTCGCATATGCCAAGCTCAGAGCCACACTTCACTGAGCATGTGCACACACACACACACCCCGCAGCCCCCACCCACATACATAGATGCCTTACTTTCAAAAGAGCTGCAGTCTAGACAAATTCATGACCTACCCTTACTCAACATACATGCTAAAGACTATGGTATCTCCCATCCACAGACACCTTTCTGTCACATGAGACTTTCAGAAATGCATTTATTTTTTCATCTTCTTCTACAAATGACAACACTGAGGCAGAATGGGCGAACGCTGTCCCTTTTGCAAACTCTTTGCACTGGATGAATCGGTTTTTTGCCGCAAAGATGGGTTTTGATAAGGTCGCAGGGTCTTCTTGGATATAACTGCTATTTAACAATAGAGCTCTGGACCTGTTCCTAAACAGCCAAGGCTACTGCCACAGAGTTGTTAAGTCACGTCAGAGAAGACTGGCCACAGAGCCTAGACCTGTGGTGTGACTCATTCCATTAGCCTTCAGTGTGACTTTCTTCACTATCTGTATTAGCTTCCTTTCTGTTGCTATGACAATTGCCCTGACAGAAGCAACTGAAGGGAGAAAGGCTTATTTTGGCTCCTGGTTGCAGAAAGGTTACTGTCTATCATGGTAGGAAAGATAGGGATGATGGAGCCTGAGGCCAACTCACAACATTGCTTTAGCAGCTCAAAATCAGAGAAATAACAGGAAGTATGGTCTGTCTGTCAAACTCCAAAGCCCACCCCGAGAGATGAACTTCCTCCAGCAAGACTCACCTTCTAAATTTCAGTAACCTTTCCAAATGACCGAGTGTCAAAGCACATGAGCCTATGGAGGATTTTCACATTCAAACCACAGCCCAGTGGTTTAAAAGTCTCGGGAGCTGTGGATCTCGTTCTTTGCAGCAGAAAAGAACTTTCATATTAATCGGGTTCTCTGCAAATTAACTATATATGTTGTATAGCCTTTGTGTGTTGATCGTTAGATAAAATAATTTCTTCAGCATGTAACAGTATCAAGGAGGACACCACTCAGTTTAGCTGAAGAAGAAACATGGCCCTTCCCTAAGCATCTTCCTTGCACCCATCTATGACCCACACTATCTGATCTTTGGTTGGTCTTCTATCCATCTACTCATTCACTATTTTTAGTTCTTAGCACTTATTCTGAGTCAAGTTTTGGTGGCAGGCAACATTACTATCCTCCTGGAACTTAATCTTCCATAAGTAAAGAAACATAGCAGCTCCTAAGGATAAAAATATGCTGTAAAAACACGGGCTACCAAGTTGTGATCTGTGCTCAGAAAACTTCTAATCTTTTCCTTTTTTTAACCTTTTATTGATTCTTTGTGGACCTCCCATCATGCATCCCAAACCCACTCATCTCTCCATCCCCTCCCTTCCACCCTCTGCCCTTGCAACACCCCCAACACAAAATTTAAAACTAAACCCAAACAAAACAAAACAACAAAAATAAATAAATAAGAAAATAAAATCTAGGGAAGAAAGCTGTAGTGCAGCCCAGTGAGTCACACAGTAGACCCTTTAGTCCATACATCTTTACTTCTACACGTTCATTGCAATGAGTCATCTGTCTGGTTCAAGCATCTGCTTCTGCTACACTATCTATGCTGGGACCTCACTGGGGCTCCTCTTGAATATCCTACTGTTGCCTTGTGTCATGGGGAGCCTGGAGCTTTGCATCTGTATTTCCGGCCCCTTCACATGCTCCAGAAGTTCACAAATGAGGAGGGTATTGGGATGAGCTACCTGGCAGGCTCCTGGAGGACACACAGAGCCCTGCCCCGGGTCCAGAGACCTGGAGTGGGAAGACTTCCCCCATGAACTGCTTGCTTGGTGGTTCATCTACTATTCTTTTAAAAGGGGCTAAAGACTCTCTCTCTCTCTCTCTCTCTCTCTCTCTCTCTCTCTCTCTCTCTCCTTTCTCTCATTTACTGATTGATTGATTGATTGATTGATTGATTAATTGATTGATTTAAGAAGAAAGTATTGAAACAGAGACCCAAAGGCTTCATGGAATAGCTCTCATGATGGCCGAGCCCAAGTAGGCAGAACATAACAAACAGCCAGTTTCCCTGAGGCAGAAACCAACTTATTTGGCAAGGACTGCCTACGACCTTTGACATTAATTCTTTTCCTTCACATCTGCATTCCATTCCAGAATAATCCAACCTCACAGACACCCCGCATCTGCCCACAGAACTTCCTCAGACGGCTGTGCGAAACCAGCAGCTCGGACATCTCACACTTTTGTCCCCTATCCAGCCAAGACTCCTATGGTCACTTTCTTCTGTGACATGTGGTAGAAAAACACAGCATGCAAATAAATATACAGCATAAAGCTGCCTGGATGTGGTCCTCTTCAGGACATGCATGTCCAGGGAAGGGTATGGAAATATGCATGCATGCATAGACTAATATATTTATTCCTAAAATAGGAGTGAATCTTATACCACAATGATGCAACAAAAATAAGTGTGGAAAAGGGGGGGTGGAGTAGGTCTATCTTGAATATGGGTATTTAGCATTTTATATCCCATTTCATGTTTTAATTCATTTTGATCAAGGTAAGCCTGATATACAGCGTCAGCTAGATGCACTCTATACAGGTATGTGTGTCCTTTAAAATTACTGCATAAATTAGCTGTTGTTCTCCTACATGTGGAGTAAACCCATGCCACTGAGTTCTGAAGTCCCCTGTCAGCAAACAGCTTAGACCTCGACCCCTTCCAATCACATCCACACTCTGGTGCTTCCGTCATGGCTGCCACAATCCATGCCCAATTCTTGTGAAAGAGCGCCCTGATTTCTGGCTGTCATGTCTCCTTTCCATGTGGTGTGTGCTGTCAGTACAACTGTCAGTCACGCCTCCCCCTCTTCCCTATACATCCCAGAATGAGACTTTTGCCTAGGGCTTTAGACACAAGTGAAAAATCACCTGATTCATATCGCAGCCCTGAAACGAGGGGAAAGACCATCCGTTGTTATTAGAGGGGTTCTCAGCCAAAGGTCCCCAAACCAGACAGCGGGATCCTCCACAGATGAGTATCTTCTCACTCTAGGTAACCAGCGCCAGCCTCTCTAGACTATGAGCAAGTCAGGAATGCCCAGCATCTTTAGGCTATGACCACAGGTAAGCCACATGTCCCCTTTGGAATCGCAGTAGGAGGAGCATTTCCCCATGGCAGCTTCCCATCTGCTCCTGCCCATAGCACCATGACTAAGCCAAAGAGCTGGTCCCAAACGGAGTTATCTCCCACTCGATTTTCCACACTTCTCGTTGATTCCAAAGCCATACTGTTTATCCTGACAGTCTTCCCCAACAGAAATCTAGCTTAAATCTGCCAAAACCTTTACAAACTCCTAAGGCGGTGAAGACTCATTTCTGATACACTCCTTGTTCTAACTGATGTGTAATTATTCCCACTGGGGATGGAAGAAAAGTTAGAGGCCAAAGCCACTCTGTGTGCCTGTGTTCTGTGGTGTGGTCTCTACTCAGGCCGCTTGATTCTGGTTTTCTCTCACTATTCCGTGTGGCTACTAGTTAGGGTGGGGGGATCCACGGCGATTCTCAATGCAGGAGAGACATCCTGAGGTCATCTGCAAATACCTTATTCCTCAGGGGAAAGAAGATTTACTCTCACTTGGCAACGACTAAATTATGTTTGCATGCAGGAAATATCCCCAATCACACATCCAGCCACTTGTTAAGGCAACAGAGCAGATATTGAGAGTAGTTTTAGGAGCAATCAGGTCATCTCAAACTTAATTGGTCAAGGAAGCAGCAGTTATATATTTCTATTTGGTTGAGGTTTAGTCTTATCATTTTGGACACATCTGCATAAGCTTGGATGTGACCCAGAAGGGGGCTGCTGGGTTTTGTCCTTGAGATACAAGGCTGGCTTAGGCCCTCTGTTTTATCCCTGGACCCTGAATGAAATGGCCCTTTGTTGGAAAAGACACCTGTGTGTCCTTCTCAGAGAGCTGCAACTTGAATTCAGTTGTAAAAGGGGGAGAGTTTACTCTGTTCATTGATGTCTGGCCCACTCCACTCCCTAACAGGGCCTCACATGCTCTCAGAGTGGAGAGGCCAGAGAAAGCGCGAGCAGAAGAATGGGGTGGCTCACCCATTTCAAAGCACCTTCAGTGTGGGCGTCAGACGCCAACAGGTGTGAACAGGTGCACAGGTGCAGGTGCCGGAAAAGCTGAGCACTTCTCAGGCTGGAATCTACACATACAAGTTCAGATGGGAGGAACCCATGGAGAAGGTCAGAAAGATCCTCAGGATTTCTAGCCTGGCTGCCTGAAAGTCATTCCCTATCTGAAGGCTGCCTTTCAAGACACAGGGAGGGGAGCTGTTTTCTCCAAGGTACTGAGCCCAACACGAAGTTCCAAGGCAAGGAAACAAGCAGACCCCAGTCAGAGGTACACACTACATCCCTGCAAATGGATGCTAAAGAAACAGAGGTATATGAATCACCTGCTAAGTTACTAAAAATAAATACCTTACATGTGTTCAATGTTCTGGTGCAGGGGATTCAGGAGCCAAAAGGAAAATAACAATAAAATAACAAGGAATGGATAGAAATGTTGGGAACTTGGAAAATAATCATTGAATGGAGACATTCACCAGTGAAGACAGGACAGTAGCTTTTGTCACCTTGAGCCAAACTACAGTCACCTGGGGAGTAAGAACCTCATCAATTGAATTGCCTCCATCAGATTGACCTGTGGGTGACTCTGTTGAGGTGATTTTCTAATGAATTATTAATATGGGCGTGGTGCCACCCCTGGATAGGTAGCCTGTGCTATATAAGGAAGCAAGATGAGCAAGCCAGGAAACAGCACTCTCTATGACCTCTGCTTAAGTCTCAACCTTCAAGTTCCTGCTTTGAGTCTTGCCCAGTCTTCTCTTGATGGTGGACTGTAAACCTGAAGCCAAGAAAACATTTTCCTCAATCAGGTTGCTTTGGCCAGTGCTCCATCACAGCCACAGAGACTCACACTGGAACAGAAGCGCATCACAAACTTGATGGAGAAGATAGAATAATCAGTTTCAACACGGGTCATTTGAAATTATCCAATTCGACTTGAGAGACACCACCACTCAGACCAACTTGTTCAGTTAAGAAAATTCCAGAAAGGAAAACGGGAAGAACTGAAAATTTATCTAAAGAAAGATTGACCAAACCCCCTCAGTGTAAAGAGAAGGAAATGAGCATCCAGAGCAAGTAAGTTCAATGGATGCTAACTAGCCTAGATACAAAGAAAGGCACAGCGGGACACTTTGCAACAGAAAGCCCTATTGTAATCTCAAGGACTAATGGAAAAGAAAAAATTTTGAAGTCAATAAAAGAAAAATAAGCTGGACCACCCCAAGATCATAGGTTTCCTCAACATCGAAAAAGAATGGAATGATATAGCCCACGATGAAAAGAATAAATAAACTATTAAGCAACAATTTGGTATCTGGCAAACCATCCTCCAAAATTAAAAAGGAAATAAAGCTTATATAAAAGCGGAAGAGTTAACAGATAATTACCTTGCAAAAGGGGTTTTCCAATTGAAAGAAAACTAAACAGAACATAAATGTATGAAATTTGCTGATAAAGGTATAGATAGACAAATACATACTGCTCCAATAATGCAAGGGTGTATTAATAATTAATTCCAGTGTAGAAGCAAAAATGCAGAGAACACTATAACCATAAAATACATTAATGTGTACATAATATAAAAACATGTATTTTAACATTAGTTTTATAAAACAGAAGTTGAAAAATATAAGAGCTACATAATAATATCATTGAAGTTATTGGGTCAAATAAAGAGAATTGCAGTCAAAATCCTTTAAGCCCCATCATCATCACACATGCACACACATCCATCCACCCACACAACCTCACAGGAGATACACAAAAGACAGAAAGAAGTATGTCATAGCAGCAACAACAAAGAACTTCTCAACAAATGACAAAGACAGCAGAAGTTAGCCAGGACAAAAGAGTCACAAGACAGACACAAAATGATGATTAAGCCTTACGTGTTGGCGGTGACTTTGAATGTAAATATATTGAACTCCCTGATCAAAAGCACACAGTATGCCTTAAAGGACAAAGTCCAAATTAAGAAGTCACTTCAGACTCAAGGACACAGATAAACTGAGATTGAAAACTACATTCCATAAAGATGAATATGCAAAAGGAAGGGAGGACGGCCATACTTACATCATATAAAACAGACTTTGACTCGGAAAAATTACCGAACATAAAAAACACTGCATGATGGATGATAAAGGGATTAGTCCCCCAAACACATCACAATCATAGATACAGGTACCTCACAATGGAGAGTACAATGTTGGGAGTACCCCACTTTCCACAATGGACAGAGCCCTAGACAGAGGATTCCTAAGGGAGCAGAGTGCTTGTGTATCACTGAAGAACAAATGGCAATACAGATATCAACAGAGGTTTCCACCAAACACATCCTGAACAAACAGAACGTTCTCCAGAACAGGCCATGAGTTAAGGATTAATACCAGCCACTGGGAAGGTGAGGCAGGAGGATCACTAGGGGTTTGAGGTCAGTATAGATGACAGAAAGCTTAGGAATAAAAATTCCCAAAAAGGTAGAAATGAAACACTGCTCTTAAACAAACAATTGTTCAAAAATGAAATCAAAAGGAAAATTTAAAAATATCATTTTAGATAAATTAAAATGGGAACACAGCACGCCACACGTGTGTGATACAGCCATGACATGTGTGTGTGCTACAGCCATGACATGTGTGTGCTACAGCCATGACATGTGTGTGTGCTACAGCCATGACATATGTGTGTGCTACAGCCATGACATATGTGTGCTACAGCCATGACATGTGTGTGTGCTACAGCCATGACATGTGTGTGTGCTACAGCCATGACATGTGTGTGCTACAGCCATGACATGTGTGTGTGCTATAGCCACGACATACATGTGCTACAGCTATGATATATGTGTGCTTCAGCCACGACATATGTGTGTGCTACAGTCACGACATATGTGTCCTACAGCCATGACATATGTGTGTGCTACAGCCACGACATACGTGTGCTACAGTTATGATATATGTGTGCTTCAGCCATGACATATGTGTGTGCTACAGCCACGACATACGTGTGCTACAGTTATGATATATGTGTGCTTCAGCCATGACATATGTGTGTGCTACAGCCACGACATGTGTGTTTGTTACAGCCACGACATATGTGTGCTTCAGCCATGACATGTGTGTGTGCTACAGCTATGATATATGTGTGCTACAGCCACAACACACGTGTGTGCTACAGCCACGACATGTGTGCTTCAGCCACGACATGTGTGTGCTACAGCCACGACATGTGTGCTTCAGCCATGACATGTGTGTGTGCTACAGCCATGACATGTGTGTGTGCTACAGCCATGACATGTGTGTGTGCTACAGCCACGACATGTGTGTGCAACAGCCACGACATGTGTGTGTGCTACAGCCACGACATGTGTGTGTGCTACAGCCACGACATGTGTGTGTGCTACAGCCATGACATGTGTGTGTGCTTCAGCCATGACATGTGTGTGTGCTACAGCCATGACATGTGTGTGTGCTACAGCCATGGCACATGTGTGTGCTACAGCCACGACATGTGTGTGCTACAGCCACGGCACACGTGTGTGCTACAGCCACACCATATGTATGTGCTACAGCCATGGCACACGTGTGTGTTATAGCCACGACATAAGTGTGTGCTACAGCTATGATATATGTGTGCTACAGCCACGGCACACATGTGTGCTACAGCCATGACATACGTGTGTGCCACAGCCACGACAGCACTGAGTGGACAGAGGGCAGTGGCAGTGGCGCCATTCAAAGAAGAGACATTGCCATGCACACCAACATTTACCATAAGAAGCTAAAAAAGGAAACGGAAAAACTAAGCCCAAACTTAAGCAGATGGAAGCTATAAAAATTATGGTAGAAATAAATTCAGTAGTAAGTAGAAAAGCAATTTAAAAATCAATGAAACTAAGAGTTGACTTTTAAGAAGATGTCAACAAAATTGAAGATTCTTAAACACAGGGAAAAAAGAAGGCTAAAATAAATAAGGCCAGACATGAAAGGAAACACTACACCTGGTAAACAGAAATAGAAGGGACTTTAAGATGTTCCAATAAATAGTTAAATACAAAACTTATTACAAAGGTTACTTAGAAAAATTAACCTTTGTATATATGAGGACATATAATTAGTACAGAAATATAACCACTGGTAACGATGAAGAAAAAAAAAATAGAAAATGTTTTAACAACTAACGTCCAGCACCAGATTACTATACTGGTAAATTTTATAAAATATTTAAGTGAGATATAAATTTTCAAGATCTTTCAAAAGTTGTAGAGGAAGAAACAATCAGAGTACATTTTATGAGACCTGACTCTGAAACTACACAAAAGTATTACAGGGAGACAGACATATAATAAGTCAACGTACTTGGTTGGTACAGATGAAAAATTTCAACAAAATACTAGCAAACCTACTTTAGCAGCATAATAAAAATATCACATCTCACACATTCATTATTCAAATAGGATTTATTTCTGGAATTCAAGGAAGATTCATCATAAGAAAACAAATCAATAATAAACAGAAAAAATCATCACAACAAATAATTGAATATTTGATAAATAATTGAAGCATTTGATAAAACTAATATACCCTCACAATAGGTAAGAAGAGAAGTGAACAAGCTAAGAAAGAAAAGAAATCATCTCAACATAATTAAAACAGGATATGAGAACCCATATCCAGAAGTATGTCCTGAGGTGAAAACCTGGGAATTTTACCTGTAGGCTCAGAAACAACCCCAGACTCCCCAGACTCAACTTTTAATGTGGTAGAAAGTGTGGGTGAACTATCTACCGGACAAGGGATGCGTGTCTAAAACACAGGAAGAACATTAACAACTCAATATCAACAATAGAAGCCACGTTAAAAGTGGGCAAAAGGCAAAGAAGAAAAGATAAACCCTCTCAACGTCACTGGTCATCCTGGAAATACAAATTATTTGAAGAAGAAATGAGATACCATGCTCATTAGAATGGCTGTCATTTTTTAAAAAATGAAAGCTGAAAGGTTTTGCTGGAGATAGGTTCGATGGTAGAAACGCAAAGTCGTTCAGCCACATATGGAAGACATAGGGACCTTCAAATGTTGAAAACTGAATTTCCATGTCCCAGCACACCTACTTTGGGGTGTCTGTCTAAAGGAATTAAAGACAGAATTGTTGAGCTTGAACCTCAAGTGTCAAACAGACTGATAACCTTCAACACCTGCCCCACAGTAACCAACATCCTTAAGGTTCACACAGTTCCCCCAAATCACTACCAGCTGGGGACCAATTATTCAAATATACAAACCTGTGGGGGACTTTTTGCCTTCAAACCACAACGATCAGGAAGCAGTATTGCCATTTCTATGCCCAGGATACCACTGCGCAGAACAGCAAAGGGCAGACTGTGTCTATCATGAGATAAATGGATAGAGAATATGTGGTGTATACATAAAACGCTACTCACTCCAAAGAAAGGGGAAACCTTGACCAGTGACACAAAGAGACTGACGTGTTATACTGTCCTATGTGAAAGGAGCTCATCACAGCAGACCAGTGCTACCTGATTATACCTATTTGAGGAGTCTAAAACAGCCACAGGTAGAAAGCAGAATGGTGGTTGCATGGGGCAAGGGAAAGCGGTGACTGTTTAATGGGCAGACTTCCAGGCACAGGTAAATAATTATAGCCATCTGCAGTACAATAATATAATTTACACACAATTAACCACAGTGCCCTACATGTTTTGAAGCCAGGTTGGCAGCACAACATATATGAGTCTTTGAGTTTGATCTCTCACACCCTGAGAAGAGGGGAAAAAATTGAGAGGATATTTGGTATTTTATGTCTGTGCATACCTATGCTTGTTTTACCACATATGCATTCCAAACAATACTGGCGCTACAAAAAGTTAAGAAGCCATAACTGAAAATCATGTTTTTCGTTGCATTTTTTAAGATTTAAATTTCATTTGATATGTATGGGTGTCATGCTTGCATGTATATCTGCGTGTGTGCCACATGTGTGTGCCAGAAGAGGGTATCAGATTTCCTGGAACTGTAATTACAGACTGCCATGTTGGTGCTGGGAACCAGACCCGGGTCCTTCAGAAGAGAAGCTAGTATTCTTAATCTCTGACTCACCTTTCTAACACTTCATTTTACTTTTAATGCTTATTTCGGTTCATTGCAAATGACACTGATTTTCAATTAATGGCGGTGATAATTTTTTTCTTTTATATAAGTTATCGAAAAGGCTTTGACTCTCTAAAGCATAACATGACACAAATAAGCATCACAGTGACACAGATGTGCCAAAAAAAAAAAAATCAATCAACCACAAGTGATAAAACTTGAAGGGAAACATCCCCAAACTGTCCCTGCTAGTCTTGCTTGGCCATTACAAAACTGACTTGTGTCATTTATGTTCCCCTGAGTCAACAGCCCAAGGGGTGACCCCCGCGATGAGACCATCACTCAGAGCTGTTCTCCTTGGTGGATGGGAACCAACGGGTTTCCACAGACACATGGCAACAATCCAGTTCCCGCTGTATCTCAGGGGTCACCACTCAATGGGACCACTTGTTTGGGGACACTGGGTCCATTTCACAACTGTATTTCCCATGTGTGAAAGACAATAAGATGCTTCAAGCTTCATGCCCCAAATCTGAAATATCTGGTAAGTACAGCTTACAAGACAAAGCAGTTACAGAAAGGTGACACTAAAGTGACCGCACAATGCTGTTATTACTGCAGGGGATGGGGGGAGGGACTAGTAGCAGACTTTGAGATCAATGTTATATAAACACATTTATAGACTTTAAGTAGTCTTCATATTAAAACAATAACTGGCAGGCAAAATGAGAACCCTTAAGTAACTTCTGCCTAGTTTGTGGGCTGTTGCCTGCCTGGTTTGTCTTTGCATTTAATAATGAGACACCGTTAATACCTTAACTTTCTCTTCTTTTTCCAAAATATATTTGAGGTCATCAACTCCAGAGATACTGCTCTTGAAATGGAGCCAAAATCTGTAGCAATCAAGAAAGAACACCACTATCTATGCTACTTGCTGGAAACATCAATATGAAGACATTTGAAAAGTTTGATTTTCTCTGTAAATTGAGTGTTTGCTTTTAAAAGAAAGTCCAACATTGGCTTACGTTTCATTTGATTTTGGATAACCAGGAGGTGAATGACCGGGAACTAAATTGGAATTCACAGAAGACAGAGGTTCGTTGAAAACTCAGTTGACACCTGCATAGGAACTTTTCCTATGCTTAAAATATTTGCATGAATGTGGAGGTTGTACAAGGAAGGGCTAAGATATGGTTGTGCAAAAATAGTTTTCTCTCTAACATTGACAAGCATTCAAACCAAACCAAAGGCACATTTTTGCAGCTCACATCAAACTTTCTCTTCAGGCACAGACTGGGTTATTTATCAATAGTGGTTGACTCCTTCTAAACCCTTCCAACTGTTTTCCAATGGCTTTAGACTTGGCCACCCAATGCGCATTAATCAACAGCATGCGAGCTAAGCCGCATGCGAGAGGACCTTTGCATGCCTGTGTAATTAGTTATCTTCCTTCTGGAGTTCCAGCTCTCCAACACGGGGAAAACCTTCTCCTCCTCCTCCCTAGGTCTCAGCAGGCTGTAGATTCAAAACTGAGTCAATCTTAGCTAGTGTTCTCATGCTGCCCACAGCCAAGCAGATCCCTGGCCAGATCCCTGATGGGACCAAAGCAAAGATAAACACACAGTGTAAGTCACCCAGAGTTTGAATTATCACTACAGCAGATGTGGCTAATGTGGCCTCTATTTGGTTTCCTTGTTGCCAAGACTTTTCAGAGTTTTATTCTCAAATATCACACCAATATTTTGTAATGCCATTGCTTCTTCTATTTAGGAGGCTGGATTCCCTACTCAAATACACAGTAATCAGGGGCTATATTAAAACTTCGGTTATCAGTTCTATTTTAGACGTTGAATAATTTAATAAAATTTTTCCCAAAAGAAATCTCAGTGTGCAAATGAAAACCTGAATCCCACTCTACTTTTAATCTCAATAGTGACAATCCTTTATCTACTTCCCAGAAGGAAGCCCAATCATTCAACCACACCACAGAGTGCTGGATAATTGCCCCGGGACTCTCCATTCTCTCCGGGATGTAGCATCCTTAGTATCACGGTTAAACAAAATGCAGAGATAGGTGTATTAAGAACCAAGAAGTAACGTAGATAGCATTTCACAGGTGGAGGTAGGTCTGAACTCAGACTGGAGCTTCTGGCTTGGAAATGGCCACTTCTCAGAACTGCAGATCAATAGCATCCACTTCTTACAAACAGTAAGTGGGTGACAGAGTGAGCATCTGAAGATGTCAACAGCTAGACACAGCGAGAGTGCAGATGCTTTGGGAGACAGACTGGTAAAGGAATGCCTTCAAGCTCTAAGATGCATCTTCAGAAAGGTTCACTCCAGCTCAGGATATAGATCAGTAGTAGACAGCAGGCTGCTTGCAGAAGCAGGGCACATGCAGAGACCATCCTATGAAGCATGGTCAATCTGAAAAGATCACACCCCTAAAACAAAACCCACTCTCCACCCCCAGAAGCCACCAACAGTGAACACAGTGACAGAATAATTGAAACACATCGCCCAGGAGTAGGAAAGCTTAAGAACAAATGTGTCAGCTCGATCCACCTCCTTAAAGTATGCAAGAGAGTTCAGTCTCTAAACAGCCTTTTCTTTGATGTGCACACACTTAGCACTGTGCTTTTAAAGCTCCAGCCGCCACAAACATCACATCCTCCCTGTCAGGTCTAGCAAAGGTCCATGGACCAATCACAATTTGGGTGAGGGACCTCAAGACTGCAATCCTCTGAGTCTTTACCTGTGTGCACACATACCTGTATAGACAGCACCCAGACCAATGGATGAACATAATCATCTCTCCTCAGCCAGAACTTCCCACTGACCTTAACACCATCCATTAGTCTGCTTTTAAAACAGCAAATAAACAAGGAAACAAACAAAATGCCCCTACAAGTAAATACAATTAATCACACTATATGTACTCTTTGGCTTCTGCAATCTTTCATCTCTTAAAAGTCATGCAGTCAAATGCATATAAGAAGCTTTGGTGACTATTTCCTAAACACAAACCTATTTTTACATACAATATTATTAAGAATTTTATTAAGAATTTTATTAAGAATTTATTAGGAATCTCACGCATGTATGTGATACATTTTTATCACATGTGCCTGTCATTCTCCCTGCTCCAATTCATCTTGACTCTATCTGCATGACTCCTCCCAATTTAATATCCTTTATCAAAGCGTTATTATAATCCACTGAATACTATTAGCATGCCCATTTCCACAGAACTGGGGCCATTCACTGACACATGTCCCAATCTACACCCCTAAAGAAACCTTAATCTCCACCCTCGGCATCCATCAACCATCAATCATCTTCTGTTAGGAGCGGAATCTCATGAGCCACTTCCCCACCCCACCCCATCCCCTGCTAGATGTCTGCTGGCCTGATCTTGTCCAGGTCTTATGCAGGCCATCATGGCTGTTCTGAGTTCATAAGTACAGTGGTCCTCTCTTGTCCAGAAGACACTGTATTGTCTCTGTCCTCTCTAGCCCCCGGCTCTATCAGGCCTTACCCCTTCGTTGTAGGTATGGGGATGATATCCATGTCCTGTTTATGGCTGAGCACTTCACCCACACTTGGTTCCTGTGTTTTGGGCCTGTTATAAGTCTCATAGTGCTGATTTTTAAGAAACATACTGTTGCATTGTATTGATGCCACACCTAATGCATTCACTTTATTATAGCTGTTAAATGTATTTAAAGTGGTGCTTTTAACAGCTGTTTGAGGAATTACATCCTCTTGTAGTCTTTCTCCTTCAAGTCCTTTACTTAAAAAGAAATGTTTTCTGGCATGGTGGTGCACATCTTTAACCATAGCACTCGGGAGGCAAAGGTAGGTGGATCTCTCTGAGTTCGAGGCCAGCCTGGTCTACAGAGCAAGAAAAATGTCTCCTCTGCTTTCTGCCTTCTGGTCTTTTTTTTTTTTTTCACTTTTCTGGGACTTTTCATTTACAGTTTCTTTTGCAGAGATTTATCTCAAATATTTCAACAAGCATCCTGAAAGACAAACACGGTCATGCGTCCTCCGCTTTAAATCAGCATTAACCTTTCCCACCAGGGTTTTATTTGCTTCCTCTCTTCCTTCGCAGGCAGATGTGAGGTGAGTTTGTGAGCAGATGCTCATATAAACAGCCACTGGCGGCTGATGGCTTTGAAGGTAAATTATAGCTATTCACAGGATCCTCTCCACAACTCCAATAAGAATTTCGTACAAATAACAAGGTTCGCATCCCTGAACTGTTATCTTCACAGTTAAGAAACCAGACAAGAACTCCTTGGGCTATTTAATTTCTATCTTATGTATAAAGCTCCCGAAAGTACTGCTGCTTTTCAGCGCAGCATCTATGCCCACACGCATCACCCCAGTGCAGGACCCAGGAAGCACTTGAAAAGGGCATTTGTTCTTGTATCTCTGGGCCTCTCAGTTTCAAAGAGTCTCCCACACTTAGTAAATGATGCCTGCCTTCAGAAAAGATCATGTCAGACTTCTTATGAAATGTTCCATGTGCTAAACTTATTTTTCCCACAATGCCTCTCTTCTTCTATAATGGAGGCTACATCTAAAAGTTTTGGACAGGCACTGGAGATGTAGCTCAGTGGTAGAGCACTTGCTTCATGTGTACAACGTGTTATACTCTGTTTCCAAAGCACAGGTCAGTAGGTAGGTAGGTAGGTATGTAGGTAGGTAAGTAGGTAGATGATAGATGAATGGATAGATAGATAGATAGATAGATGATAGATAGATGGATGAATGGATGATAGATAGATAGATAGATAGATAGATAGATAGATAGATGATAGATAGATGAATGGATGATAGATAGATAGATAGATAGATAGATAGATGTGCATGCTTGAGACAACATACCCATCATGGTATGTTATGTACATAGCATAGACAAGAAACAGAACGCTTTCTAATGTGGTCCAGCTGAAGCCATAGACTCAAAAAACACACGTGTGGAAGAAAGCCACATATCCCTACATGAGAAAGTCACATGTTAATCATGTGGAAAAAGCCACCACTCCTCTCCACACTAACACACTTTTTTAATTGCAGTTGGATTTGGGAGATGCTCCCCCAATCACTCGGTCATTTATTTCCAACCACATTGCCACAAATGCCCTCAGTCTCCACTGAAGGCCTCTGCAGTCAAACACCGCTCTTTCAACCCCACTGGCTTGTCCTGCTAACTTAAATGATCTATCTGTGATTGCCACATTCTAGATAAATACTGAACCAATCTACTTTTCCTATCCCAGCACCACAATGCTTTTTGTTAAGTTTGGAGACTTAGATCCCAATTTTTGCGAGCCTCACCAGAAAGCCATGTTTTGAAATTTCAAACCATGCCATAGCTAATAAATTTTATCAGGTAAGCAAGTTCCACTGTCTGTGTGTACACTGGCTTAAATGTCCATCACACAATCGTCTCTACACATGGGCATCCTCCTCAGGCTTTTGTTGGTACGTTCTCAGGTGATGGGATGTGTGTGTGTGTGTGTGTGTGTGTGTGTGTGTGTGTGTATCAGTGGGTGGGTGGCTGCATGCATGCACAGGTAGCCTGCTGAGGATGGGGACCATATCCGTGGACTCTCAGCTACCATGAACCTCTTATGGCCATCCCAGCCAGCATAGCCCAAGCGGATCACAACCGTAAGCTATTCTATGTAGAACATATGTATTATATGTAGAAGCAGGTACAGGTGGATAGGAGGGTCCCTTTAGCTTACGTTTCTGATGAGATGGAAATGGGTAATTCTCTGCTTCTCAAACCATTGGATAAATTTTGTACTCCAGCATGAGCCAGGCCCTGTATCGCCGCATCTTCCCTTCACCAGACTCTGGGCAGATGGTGTGGGCTGGCCAGCTTTCCTTTCCTGAAGCAATGTAGGAAATAACAGAAGGCTGCCTTGTCGGTGGCATGCTTTCTGGCTCCACTGTCTGATCGTGCTGGAAGGTACTGCCTGAAAAGCAGGCTGAGGAAAAAATCTGATTCCCTCGTTTCAAGCTCTATCCCACCAGCAGGCTTTCCTCCCACACTCCCCGGATTCCTCAGAGGAAAGGCTGGCTCTTCTTTCACTGCACCTGAGGGCTGCCTAATGGGCACTCCCCGGAACTTCCAGAACATTCTTACACACCTCTCTACAACCCAGCCGTATCATCAGAGGTCATTGTCTTGAAGAGACTTAACTCCAGCTGAATGAAATCAACATGATGGATTTCATCATTTGAAAGCATAACCTTATCTTCGAAAACAGAACTAACTGGTATCATTCGAGGCACCTCCAATGACCAGCCTATGCCCTCTACTTCTGTCTACCCCTCACGTGACCCAGCACACTCCCGTGCTCCATAGCACCGTCACTGATTGCACCATTTAAAACCATGGTTCAGCTCTCCCAGAGACAGTGTCATGGGGGCTGTTCTCCTATGTGGAGTGGGGACAGATTTCTAGCTATAGCAGCCAGAAAGGGGCAGAGCCAGGTCTCTCAGGGCCAGCAAAAGGTGAGGCCAGCTCAGCATGGCCTTCAGATTTCAAGACGCATGGTTTGCATTCCCCCTCCCCCTGCAGCCATGGTAACATGGATCATGGACATCAACACAGACCCCAGCAGCAGCAGGACCATGGATCCAGTGGCAGCATGACCCTTAGACACCAACATAGCCTCAGATGGTAGCCCATTTTCTGGCATCCACACAGCCTTTGGTGGTAACAAGAGCCACAGACATCCCCACCCCTCACCCCAGGCACAAGAGACCTAACCCCAATGGTACCCAATGGTAGAGGGGTTCAGTAGACCTAGCTCTGTCCCTTGCCTGATGGTGGCGATTCCAGCAGAGGCTGGCTTTGCAGAACCAGAGCTGCAGGATCTCCATGACTCAAGGCAATGCAGGATACCCAAGAGGAGTTTCAGTGAGGGTGTACCAAAAGCCAGAGGCCTTGAACCAGACCAACAACTCATTACAATGAACAAATGCAAGTCAAGCTCTTTGGACAAGAGGGCAGACTGCACAACACACTGCTGATGTGGGATTCCCCTCTGTATGCTGTGAATATGATTGGTTAATAAAGGGACTGCTTTGGGCCTATAGCAGAGCTATAGGGGAACAGAGCTAGGTGGGGAAAACTAAACAGAATGCTGGGAGAAAGGTGGCAGAGTCACAGAGAAGTCATGGAGCTGCTGCCAGAGACAGATGTGCTGAAACTTTGCTGGTAGGCCACAACCTCGTGGTGATGCACAGATTAATGGAGATGGGTTAAATTAAGATGTACAAGTTAGCCAATAAGAAGCTAGAGCTAATGGACCAAGCAGTGATTTAAATAATACAGTTCCTGTGTGATTATTTCGGGGTAAGCAGCCGGGAACTAACTAGCGGCCTCCTCCAACACACTGCAGCTCCCAAGGCCACTAAGATGAATGAAGAGATGATGGAGAGTGGAAAGATGGAAGAGTGAAGTGGATTTTTGTTTTCTTTTTGTTAATTAATTTTTTTAAATTTTCATTTGCAGGCAGACACTGCCAGGATGAAGGGTAGATATCAAGGGACTAGGAAATGAGTGGGGTTGTGGTGTGTGATGTGAAATCCCAAAGGGATCAATAAAAATTATGTTTTAAACAAACAAATGAAAAGGTCATGGTCCTCTTTGCCCATCCTTGCCACTCCCTTTCTTGCCACTGACTACTTTCTCTCTGGCATTTGCCATGTACACCAACACTGAGATTGTTTTCTTTATAGATTTCTTTGCATCCTTCTCTCTCTCACTAGAGAAGTGACAGGGTCATCCACCCAGTTTAGCTTTGTAATATCAGTGCTGAACACTAACTAGGACCTATATGAAATAGAACATTCTAAAAGACTGATGGGGTTGACACTGGGCTCAGGAATGGATAAAGAAAATGCGGTACATTTATACAATGGAGCACTACTCAGTGGTAAAAAGTAATGACAGCTTGATATTTGCAAGCAAGTAGATGGATCTAAAAAAAACATATTTAGTGAGATAACTCAGACTCAGAAAGACAAATATAACATACAGACACCCATAAGTGGCTTTTGGATACTGCAATCCATAATCCCAGAGAGCCTAGGTAACAAAGAGGACTATAAGAGAGACATTCATGGATCTACATAGAGAAGAGAAAAAGACAAGATCTCCTGAGTAAACTGGAAGCATGGGAAACATAGAAGAGGACAAAAGGGGAGAAGGGAGGAAGGGAGGGGAGAGGAGAAAAATGTACAGTGCAATATTACAATTTTTTAAAAGGTGCTCAGGGTTAGTTTATTCCTAACCAGTGGTGGCAACACTGGACTGTACTCCAGGCAGGCAGACTCCCAAGAACTACATAGATCAAGTCTCAGTGAGTGGACAAAAGTCAGGGCAGGGGGTGTCCAGGAGTGTACCTACAAAGATCCCAAAACTCCCAGAGTAAGGAATGGACTCTCAGCCTTGACTGGGGCCATCTGTTAAGTATTGTAAGGGACAATATAATGAAGTCTTTATAACAATGTCTGTGGGTACATTTATCTGATTCCCAATCAATATACCAAGTATTGAGTTATAGCTACTTCATATCAATATAGCTTTCAATTCTGTCATCATTTTTGTATTGACTAGATAAGAAAGTTGAGCCTGAGGATGTTAACTTGTCTCCGCACTGGTAAAGAACAGACAAATTCAAACGCTGATGAGTAGCCCACTCTGCTAAGCTCCCCACACCATCAGAGAAATGTAAAGCATCAAAGAAGCAAGTTCTTCAGTTAGGACTAGGGGATCCCATGGCGGAGTTTGGGGAGGGGCAGGGGTTCAACAGGCAAAGAAAACAGATGGATTTCCAAGCAAAATAAATTAGTCATCTTGCACTATAACCTGTAAGCTGAGGTTAACCTTTACCTCCCCCAAGTTGCTTTAGGACAGTGTTTTATCACAGAAGCTGAAAGGCAGTATGGGTATGGGGAAGGGAGAAATCTGTGAGTTAAGTGTATGTGTGTGTGTGTCTATTGTATGTCTCTGTGTGTATATGGTGCGGGGATCCATATATGTATGTCTGTATGTATTGTGTGACTGTGTGTCTGTGTATGTGTGTATGTGTATGTTGTATGTCTGTAGAAAAACCTGTGTATGTATGTATCTGTGTATGTGTGTGCTATGTGTCTGTGCATGTGTCTGTGTATGTGTGTATGTGTATGTTGTATGTCTGTAGAAAAACCTGTGTGTGTATGTATCTGTGTATGTGTTTGCTATGTGTCTGTGGGGGGATCTGTATGCGTACGTGTCTGTGTATGTGTGTGTGTCTGTGTGTGTTATGTGTTTGAGGTAGGGTCTGTGTGTATATGTATGTGTATCTGTATATGTGTGTGTATTGTGTGTCTGGGGGGAATCTGTGTGTGTATGTGTCTGTGTATGTTTGTGGGTGGTGTCTGTGTGTATATTGTAGGTTTGACTGTGTGTATCTGTGTGTATGTGTGTCTGTGTGAATTTTATAGGCGTGTCTGTGTGTATGTGTGTATTATAATGGTTATTGTGTGGGTCAGGGGTTTCCAGTGCAATGGGCCTCCAGGACCATTGAAATCTATGACAAATGGCATGAGGTGGGAGCTGTGTGTGGCTATAATGACCATTTATCCATTTATTGTGCCTTCACCTTAGGGAGGGCAGGAATCAGAGCAGAGGACAAGAAATGCCACCACGAGAGCCCAGCAGGCAATGGGCCAATGAGTGACTGAGATCTCCACTTGAGTTAGAGTGGTCTAGGGAACAGACAGGAAGAGACTTAAGAAATAATTGATGAGTACCCACATTACCATGGGTCCATGGAAAGAAACACCAAACTCTCCCAAAGCCCTGACAAATCTTTAAGTATGCCACCGGACTTAAAATAACCCAACATAGACTGCAAATTAATTTGTCTGTTTCAAAGTTACAGGCCAGATGTCTTATTCATCATAAATGATGGCATTCATTGAAATAAATGTTTAACAGGCAGCAATTAGCAAAGTGGCCATACTTTCCAAGTTTAATTTGCTGCTAAGAGGGTTTTGCAATAGCAACTTGGAAAACAATCGCAAATTACACAATTCAATTTTCCAAATGGATTATTTTGCAACTAGATGAAGAAACGGTTGAAATTTCATCTAGCGTTTCAACAGGAGATTTACTCAATTGGATGTTCTAAGGCATAGTCCCTTGAGGAACAGGGATATGCATGCCGGAATTACACCATTAGTGGACGCTGCCTGGGAAGAGCCAACCCTGTCCTGGTGTGTGTGTGTGTGTGTGTGTGTGTGTGTGTGTGTGTGTTGCAGAGTCTGAAGCCATTTCGAAAACCAGAACCTGACTTCTAATCTTGCCTGTTTTCTACTCATGGTAATTTACAGACGATGATTTATTTATGTTTACCAAGTGAAAATGAGACCACTGCCTAAAAGGCAATTTTCTGCCTTGCCTTTGTTGGCTGAATCCTAATTATTTTTTCCCTTGTGGGACCGAATGAATTAAGTGAGCAATTCACTTTGTGTATGCAAATTGCAAATCTCTGCAGAAGCCTCAAATTCCTTCATTCTTGGGAAAAATGAAGGCCATTATCCTGCTGAAAATGGAGAGGCACAAACCCCTTTTGCTTTTGTAGGTCATCTTCAAAATGAAGACAGTATGAACCACCCCTTTCTCACCCCACCACATGCCCCGAAGTATTACTAAGTAACCCACTAAATTAAATTATAGTTAATATTACTACATAATTATGGTGCTTCAAATTTTAGGGTACTCTTATAAACACTTCTATTCAAAATTCCAAAAGAGTTTTATGTAACACATTCTAAAACTTTTTAACTTTTTCCTACAGCCTTTTCTATAGGAATAAGAATGGCTGAAAGGCAGAGACAATGTTTAGAAAGGAACCAAAATATCGAGGCGTGCTCAAGTTGAATGCAAAGTCCCGAGGACAAAGCACTGTGTTCATTCACGAGTCTCTGCTCGGAGCCTCTGAACACAGTGGTTTTAGGCGAAAGCTTTCTAAAAAGCTTCTGAAGGAAGAACAAGTCTAGACAGTTGCAGCCCAACCCCTGTATTAGTGGGTTTTCTGTCTCTCCAAAAATACCCCTGTGCCCTTGGTCATTTAAAATAAACTGGGCTTGAGCCTGTCTGAGTGACAAATTTGAACTGTCTCCCCCAAGCGTGGTCTTTATGTGCACTGTGAAATAACAGGAATAAACCCATTTGTTCTGTGCGTCTCTTTTTACAGAGGTTTCTGAACTGTGAATGTGACAGGCATCTGAGGCTCGGAGAAGAGATTCTGGGTGCAGGCAGCTGCATGAGCAGATTCTGCAGTGTGGGTTACTTGCATGAGCTGGCTGTGGTTGGGAGGAGATTCTGGGTGCAGGGTACCTCATAAACCAGCTGTGGTTGTGTGACCCCAGATAACCATGCTAGAAATGAAGGCAGGAGTTAGCATGGTTTTCACACCAAGGAGATGCAAGTTCTTCATGAGGATGGAATTCTTATCAATGAAATGTCAGAAACTCTTCTGTGTATCAGTTTGTTGAAGGAATCGCAATGGAATAAGAGTAGTTTATACTCTGGAGTTTTATTAATGAAGTATAACTATAAATTACCGGCTTAGCCTTGTATTCAAGAGGCAGGGAAAAGGGGACTAGTGTGGCCAATGCTGCCACACTACTTACGTCACAAGCCCGAATATTCTGAATATCAAAAGAATTGTCAGTACAACTTAAACACAACATGCAAAGAGCATGAGAAAGCTGGGTTTGGAGTCTTCCTACACATAACGCCAGGGAGGAGACTTGCCCTATTTTCCCTTGGAAACTACAATCTACATGTGTATGCAAATGGGTTTCTAGACATTTAATAGGGCAAATGGTCTGAAAGGCATTTATTATTAATCTATTAGTCATTTTTATGAAAACAGAGACGCGGGCCCAAGGTCAGATTTTGCTTTCTGTTTTATTATAAACTTTTCAGAATTTTTGACATTTATTCCAAAGAAGACATGCGATTTTATAAAAGCCTTAAAGCATAACTTCAAGCATTGTGAAGACTAAGGGACAGAAGCAACGTCTCCCAACACAACACCGTGAGCATAAGGCATGGTGTTCAGTGTAGCAGGGCTTCCGTGCAAACTGATCCCAACTGATCAGGCTAACTCAGACTGGATTCAGAGAGCCACAGGGAAGCAGCCCACAAAGCAGAGATTGTGAGAGACTGTCACTTTTCTCCACGTGGACCAGGAAAGGTAGGGGTTCTGCGTAGAGGGAAGACTGAAAACTTGGCCAAAGGCTGGAAGTGGAGGGGAAAATGAAGAGAGAGAATCCCGGGTGCTTTGTTGCCTCTGCCATAAACAGCAGATTGGAATCAAGCTCAGGTGAAGAGAGAATTAACTCAGTTCGAGCATGCTCTAGGGAACGTCAGCACATGTATCCCCTCGCCTACAAAATGGGTAAAATGAGGGGCTGTACCCCAGTTAACTTTCCCTCCTACTCTCCCTACACCCAGAGCTGTGAGTCAGGAAGGACTTCCAGCTGGAGAACACGTCTACACATGAGGATAATTCAGCTTATGGAGATGTGAAGTCACACTCTCTTGCATGAAAGGAAACTTTCAGAACATGACCTGGCCGGTAATTTCCTGCATGACAGCTACAGTGGGCATACTTGAGTTTTGAAAGAAAAGGTTAGGATATTGTCTGAGATTTCGAAAAGGCATTGTAGCCAGCTACATCAAAAGAGGAAGTATTTAGAGGAAGGAAAACTAAGTGAAAATAAATGCATCAATTCATTACCACAGAAGTAATTCTGACACAAATATATACACAGAAGATTGGGAAGGGGGCATGGGAACAGAGAGCAAGAGAGGGAGAGAGGGAGACAGAGAGGGAGAGCAAGAGATTAGATTGATTGCAGAGACGTGATTTTTAGAACGTTAGCCAATAGGTCACTGTGGAGAACCTAGAGGCCCATTTTCTCAAACGCCAAGAACAGAGTCTGACTTCAGTCCAGTGAAACACGAGAGTGGTCGAGTCAGTAACGAGGATGAGGCAGAATAGTATGCCTAACAGGGTCTGATAAAATGGCAAAGTCATGCAATCAGAAGGTCATGGTTCTTAAGCATTCACGTGTGTGGCTACAGGGGGGCCGTTAGCCCTCACTGTTCTCTGTTGTCCCAACAGTGAGTCCAGGGAACGCTGGAAAATGAGGACACACAGAAAAGGAGCATGTTCCGGCGGGGTTGGGAGAACTAGATTTATTTGTTGTATGAAAGTCTTGGAATGGAGAAGAGAGAGGAGGACAGGGAAAGAACAAAAAAGGAAGAAAAGGGAAAGAAGGAAAGAGAAGAGAGAGGGGGAGGGATAGAGAGAGGGAGGGAGGAAAGGAGGGAGGGAGGGAGAAAGGAAGGGAGGGAGGAAGGAAGGGAGAGAGGGAGGGAGGGAGGAAGGAAGGAAGGAAGGAAGGAAGGAGGGAAGAAAGGAGAGCAGGAGAGGAGAATGAGAGGTGGGAGGGGAAGTAGGGATCTGAGGGGTAAGGGGGAGGGGAAGGGAAGGAGAGGCTAACAACTAGGTAAGAGATGTACGGTATGGCAGACAGAGAGGCAAAGCCTGAACAGGACCCAGGCCTCCCAAACAAGCAAACGACCTGTCCCTTCCACCCTTGGTCTGTCCTGGTCACTCCCCATTTTCCACAAAGTGAAGCATGGAAAGAAACCCTGTGTCCTTCTGCCCAATGCCAGCCACTTTCCTTCCTGAATAAAGACAGGGAGTTGGCATTTCAGCAGCAGCACAGGGGCCCCGTCTAAAGCCACTGGAGTCTTCACATTGTCACAATTACAGTTAATCAATTTCATGGCATCTCCAGCAGCTCGGGATGCTTGAGGGGAACTTCAGGAGGGAGGCTAAGACGTGAACGATGATTTCTTCCCTGTGTGTCTTGTAGTCATACATTTCTTTTCCGTTAACACCTTCAGCTATGTGCTCAGTGAAGCAAGCACTAAGGTTTAAAATTCTACAGTCAACTTCTATGTTCAAACTCCAAAAGGATTCAAACATTCGACTCTGGCATTTTAAGAAATAACATTCTAGACAGTGAGATGCACGCTCGCAAACACCAGAGTTGTCCTACCAGACTCCATGCCGTGTCTGTGTGGATCAAAGAGCACAACACACATTTGCTGCTGTCGCTTAGAGGCCTCTTTATATCGGAATAGATTCTGAAATCTGGTCACGGGGTACTAGGCGGAACTTTGGTATTTTTTTTATTGGGATTCATAAATTACACAGCCTTTAGATAAAAAATGCACGTCTCAGAATTACTTATATGCCCTCAAGAGATTAATATTAAACACATCAGATCTGAAAGAGTAAAGAGAAAGAATGGGCAACAGTAAGTCATCAAGAGCTTGGAGGCTTAATGGAGATAATTCCTCCTTGGTGCCAGGCTTTGAACTTGGGTTAATGATGATTATAGATGAAAGAGGACTCAGCTTACCCAGTCCCCAAAGATTTGCACATTAAATCACATGCCAGCAGGTAGAAGTCCAAAGTAGGGCAAGTGAGTATGTCCTTAGCCTCCCTATCCCCTGTCATGTTCAAGGGACCCTTTTTAGCCCAGGGACATGGAGCTCAAATCCATTCTAAAACTTCCAAGTCCTGAAATTTTCTGGTCCCATCACCATGCCCACCCATGTCTTCCAAATCAAAATTCCTTTTCCTGGCTTCAGATGCTTCTTTTGATCATTCTTTTTCTTAACACTTAAAAAGTACTAAGTTGCCTGTCCTTTCTTAGACACTAATAACTGAGACGCATGTCCTCCTGCGCCTGCAATCATCCACACAAAACCTGCTGTCGCTGTGGATCTTGGTTTGTGTGGGAGGGGGAAGCACCTAGTGAGGAACATCACAGTAGTGAGCCTTAATGAAATTGGGAAAGAAGAACCGGAAAGGAGTGCTGCCATGATGGGATTCCCTAAATAAACGGGTTAAGGAGAACTATCACCTACAAGAAATTTGAATAATGCCTGAACCAAGTAAAGAAGTGGGCTGTGTGGGAATAACAGACTTCCAGGGAAAAGGGAAAGCACAGACGTAGAGATGTGTGAAGACACCTGGAGCCAAGGGCCCTGGAGCACCAGAAGATGAGATTGCACAAACTGACGTAGGAGGCTGCACAGACCATAGGAACACCAATGCTGAGATCCTACAAGCTGCTGTAAGAATTGGCTAAGGGAAGTGGTGTCAGACTCCACTGGTCCAGCCACTTGGTCCCCAGAAGTGTCAGCAGTGGCTGTGGGAAGTATCTGGAGTATCCACATACTTCAAACACAGAGCTTTTACCATGTACTGATGGACAGGATTGGGAAGGTCCCTACAGAGTGGTGTATCCTTCTGTTAGGTGTACTCATGCCTTCTGGAAAAAAATACATCCTATTAGTCTCTTTCTCTTGGATTTTCCTACACCCAGAAAGGTAGTGTAGGGGCTCATAAGGAATGAATTATTCTTGGAAATACTTGGAGCTTTATACACACAAGGAAAGCTAGAAAGGCATGGGTGGTCACATACCATGATCAGATAGGACAGATATCTGTTGAATTATAAAGCAGAGCCTGGCTGAGGTTCTGAGGCAATCCCTAGGTAACAGACACTGACAGAAATAAAGGTCTGTGGGGATACACACCTCCTCTCCTCTTAATGAACATCTTAGGAAACCAGGAATTGAAATTACAGACCTCTGATCATGGTCAACAGGAGGGGAGTTAGCCCTAGAGACATGACTTCCAGAATGATGGAGATGGTCACAGGAATACCGGCTAGTGCAGGCTTTACAGTAAAGAGCAACAGCAGGCCAGTGTCTCTCTCTTAAGGGTTAGTTGTCTATCTGCAGGGGACAATCTAATCCCCTGTACAGGAAAGCATCCCTCAGGGAACGCTAATGGTTCTGGAGGCTTTGGGAATAGTATAAGCCCTGCCTATGATGTAAACCATCACAGTGGTTCCTCTGGCCCGCTGCCTACTATTGCCCCCTTGATAGTCCTTCACTGCACTCTGTCATAAATCACATCTGTCTTCTGCAATATACTCTGACTCATTGGAATTCTTTCAATAAAGGTCACAAGGAACCTTGGAGAAGAGGGGAGTGAAGAGAGATTCTCAAGACAAGCTGAGGACAACCACACTTTTAATAGAGAACTCTGGTCTATAGTTTGTATCCTAATTATGAACCAAATACCACTTTGGATACCTAAAGCTACCTTGTAAGGTAAGGTCTCCAGAGTAAGTAAATCAAGTCATGCCTTTGGCATTATTTTCTGGATAAATTGGCATGCAACAAATACATCTGGAAACACTTGGTTGGGTACCAGTAGTTTAGAATGGTACCACAGAGCTTGACTTTAGAAAGTATACAAGAGGTCAGTGGCACTCCACTGTATTCCATATTTATATAAACTAAACATGCATAAGGAAGACAGCACAGGACTTGAGTAAGAACTGCACAAAAAAGAAAGCCTTTTTCTTACATCCACCTAACCAGGTTTCAGTACTGATGAGTTTACTGGTTTTACATAAACTGGTTTTACAGGCCCAGTTATCTATGTTCTAGGGGATGTTCCCACGCCATGTACAAATATGCAGCATTAATTGGATTTGGTGGATTGGGGGGGGGAGGAAGGAAGAAGAGAGAAAGAGAAAAAGGAAGGAAGGAAGGAAGGAAGGAAGGAAGGAAGGAAGGAAGGAAGATGTGAAGTTGAATGAAGGGGAACATGTTAGGGGTGACTTGAGGGGAGGTGGATGAGGAAATAGGGGTGCATATTATCAGTCCAGGAATGGAGTCCTGTAAAATTCTGAGTGCTTGTGAGAAAATGTCAAGAAAACAACACAAGAGTCTTGTGGCTTCAGTGTCTTCAAAACACAGAATTGCTCTTGAAAAGGGTTTTTGCATTCCTCCCATGTGTAGCGGATAGGTGTGAGCTTATTTCAGCTGTTATTCATATGCCACCATGGAAAAA
The DNA here is from genome assembly GCF_018167655.1 of Microtus oregoni. Classification (NCBI taxonomy): domain Eukaryota; kingdom Metazoa; phylum Chordata; class Mammalia; order Rodentia; family Cricetidae; genus Microtus; species Microtus oregoni. The sequence goes on from NW_024543978.1 coordinate 7,890,594, forward strand.
ACACCTTTGCCATGTGTGGCTTGTCATTGTGACTGAACACCTTTCTCATGTGATTCTATTAACCCTCAGAGTATAAGCTTTCCGATGCTCTGAATAAAGCTGGCTAATGCTTGAGACTATAATCTACCTCATTTTTAGGCCCTCCTCCCCCAGGTTCATGCCTCCAATTACAGCGGAAAACAGATATGACCATATTCATTAGATGTATGCATGAATTTCTCAAGAACCAAGAAAAGTAACCTTAAAAGACCAGGAACCACAGGAACAGTTTTTTGTTTTTATTTTGGTTTTTTTTTTTTCAAAATAAGGTTTCTCTATAGCTTTGGAGCCCATCCTAGAACTAACTTCTGTAGACCAAGCTGGCCTCAAGCTCAGAGATCCACCTGCCTCTGCCTCCCGAGTGCTGGGATTAAAGGCGTACACCACTGCCGCCTGGCGTTAACCATTTTTTAAATAAGCAGCAAGTATATTACATTATCAATATTTTGTTCACATAAAAAAAACACAATCAGAACATGGGTCAATAATTTAGATGTTTGCCCAGCAAGTGAAAGTTACCTCCTTCCAAGTCAAGGTCTGGCAAGGGGCAGCCACAGGCTCTTACCTTGTGGTAACACCTGAAGTACGCGGCACGCTCGTCTGAGAACTTCTCCAGTCTCTTTGGACCCTTGCTTGAAGCTTTCTTGAACACCAACCAGCATCGTTGATAAATCTAGAAGGAGATGCATCAAGAGCTCAGCATTTCAGACGTGGTAGCTCCTGGTATTTGTGCTTAAACATTTCCTTTTGGTGTTTTCACCTAAGAAATGCTCACACACCGGAAATGAACGTTAGTTCCGGACAGTAAGAGTCTTGGGACTATGGGCAAACTATATGCTTCAGGCAATTACTGGAATCAAATAAGTTAAGTACATGAGGGCGGACTTCTCCATGTTTTGATATGGACCACTAGTACATTTCAGGAAAAATTCCAGAAATAAAAATCCGCTAGTACCTGGCAGAAGAGTGAGCAATCTGGGCTTGCTACTAACTGTCAGGCATCTTGCTATATACCGTTTACCCATCTGTCCCAGGGACTTAACTATATCATTGTCTCATTTCAGGTGGGATGCTGAGATGACTCCTCCCTTCTCCAAAACTTAGAGCAGGACATAGAGTCAAGAAGGGTCTGATGCTACTGGATACACAGTAGGACATTGTAACTCAACACAGCAAGAATTAGAAACTATTCAGTATTTGGCAATAAGGAGTGACAAAGTTATCACGCTTCCCTTAATGGATAATTTAACCCAACTTGTTCAAGTAGACATAACAGACTCTAGGAGGAAACCTCTGGCGCTGTTTTCCTAAATGGTCACGTTGTCAAAGTGCTTCCAAATGTTGTATTTGTACTCAGATCTGAGCGTCTCTCACCCCCGGCAAGAGAAGTGTCTCTGCAGTGAACAGCAACGCAGAAACAAGAGACTACTGCACTTTCAGTCCCAAGTCAGACATCTCTATCAATTGCCCTGACCCCACAAGGTTCAGGAAACATCACAGAAGAGGGGGTGGAAAGACTGAGCATGGAGGAGAGCGGCGAAAGGCTGTCCTCTGGACATGACATGGCTGAGGCATTGACGAATTCACAGCAACTGTGGTCACCTGCATGAGACCTGGCCACGATCAAGCCAACAAGACCTGTCAACAGTCTAGCATGCAGCACTAATTGGGCTCAGAGAGTGACAAAATGAAAGGGCATGAATGTGGGTGGTGAGGATATCCTGCAGAGTGTCGGGGAGGAACTAGGAAGGACTGGGGATAGATGTGATCAAGATGTATTATGTGCATGTATGAAATTGCCACAGAATAAAAGACACTAAAAGTAAAGGCAGCCATATAGTAATCATACAAGTGTGTGATACATATTCTGATACATGATATATATATATACATCTCTCACAAATAGTGCATCTTACACATATACAAGAAAATGTACCATTATTATGTTAGACACTACCTCAGTATAGACATGGTACATGATGTTTTATAGTAAATTAGGCCACAGTTGCACTACGTACACAATCTAGGAGCAACTAACTTTGGTGGCTCACTTGGACCAAGTATCAGAAGGAATTTCTAATAGAATAAAAAAAAATGTTAGTGACGTGTTACAGGAATGACCTAATAAAACCTCAATGTCATGACCATCATTATACTAAAATGCATGAAAAAGAGACAAAGGAAGCATCAATTGTTAACAATATTTGCTGTGGGTCATAAGAATAGGTTTGGGGTTTTTATTTGCTTAATAAAATGTAATATCTTAGTTAAACAGAATTTGTTCTTTTATTTTTTTAATGTGTGTATGTATGTACAGGTGTGTGTGTGTGTGTGTGTGTGTGTGTGTGTGTGTGTGTGCATGTAGAGGCTGGATAGCAATCTCTGGTGTCAAACACTTTCTTTGAGACACAGTTTCTAAATGACCCAAAACTCAAGATTATGCTAGGCTGGATAACCAGTGAGTCTTGGGAATCTGCCTCTCTCTGACCTCCACCCCGCCCCAGACACTGTGATTATAAGTACCCCTTTGAGCACAGCATGTGAAGAATTTGATGGTCACATCACAATTTTTACACCAGCTGGGGATGGAATTCACACCGTTACCCTTGAACAGCAAGTGCTCTGTTGATGGAGCCCTCACCCTCCCAGTCCTACAACTTTCCTACTTCTTAAATACTCAGAAGGATTAGTACAGCCAAAGCCAGTTCTATTAGCTGTCATCTTGCATAGTTACTGAATCTTCTAAGTGATATAAAAAGGCAAAGATAAATTGGAAGAGCAACTTGAAAAAGTAAAAAATCACCTTTCAACAAACCGTATGGAGCAACTGGACATACACAGAGAGAGAGGAGGGAGAAAGTACAGGAAGGGGAGAGACGGGAGTACAGGGTGTATATGCATGATTATATGCTGTGTGTGCACTGGTGTCTGAAGAGGAGCGTGAGGAGGGCACTGAACCCCCTGGAGTGGGAGGTACAGGCAGTTGTGAGCCATCTCTCCAGCCCAGAACTTTTACAAAACTGAAATGCTTGGGGATCCAGGTCTGCGCCAAGGACTTGGAGTTGATGTCTGAAGCTTGGCACATACAAAGATGGAAGACTGGGCTTTGTCAAAATTAAAACTGTTTGCTCTGTGAAAAAGCCCATTAAAGGAGGAAAACAGAAGCCCAGAAAGACTGGGGAAAGAATGTGCATGGCATGCATTTGATCAAGGCCAGTATCTGGAAGAGATCAATAATTCATTGCTCAACAAGAAAATATCCAATGATCTAATAATACAAAAACAAAATCCAAATGAGCAGAGGACTTATAAAGATGTCATCAGAGCAGATACTCAAGCAGCCCAGAAGGGTCATCACTGCATACCCGTCAGGCTGGCTGAAGTAAGATAACGAGGACGACAATAACAAACAACAAAAACATCCCCATCAATCCTCAATAGGATGCGAAGAATTTCCTTAAGCAACACACTACTGACGTTTACAATGAGATTAAAACGACCCAGTCACTGTGTAAAAGAAGGTGGGATTGTCTTTAAAAACCACAAATGAAAACTGATCAACACCTCTACTCTTGCTCCGTGTGTGTGTGTGTGTGTGTGTGTGTGTGTGTGTGTGTGTACATGTACAGGCACACATACACACATGTGCCCGAATACACATGTGGAGGTCAGGGGACCTGCAGAAATTGGTTCTCTCCTCAATTATTGAAGCTCCAGAAATTGAACGCAGGTCCTTAAGCATGGCAGCAACTACCCCTACCCCTAAGACACATTTCCAGTTTAAAAAACTAAATAAATAAATAACCCACTATTTTTTACTCATTTTGAACTCTTGTACTCTTAAGAATTTATCATACAGATATGCACTTATATATTCACAAAAAATAAGCTGCATTGTACATCTACAGCAGTTTTGTTTAGAACAGCTGGAATCTAGGATGAACCCCACGGACTTCGGTGGGTGGCTGGTTAAACCACAATACACCCAGAGCCTGGACTACTACTTAGCAATAAAAACAATGCCCTCTTGTTATGTGCAACAACCTGAGTCACTTTCCAGAGGAGGAGGCTGAGTAAACAAAGCAAAGCAGGCTGGGAAGGTGGCTCATTGGGCAAGGGCACTTTCACACTTCCAGTGTAAGGATGAGAACCAGCGTTCAAATACCCAACAGCCTGTAAAATGTGGGCATGGCGTCAGGGGTATCTGAAATGCCTGTGCTGTTGGAGGTGAGGAGAAGAGGATTCTGGAGCTTGCTGGCTGCTTGCCTCCCCCCTAGTTGAGTGAAAAACTCTTCCTCAAGGGCATAAGGCAGAGACAGATAAGGGCACCCAACTCTGATCTCTGGCTTTAGACATGCACATCAGTACACACACACATGTGCATACACTATACGCATGCACACATCCTCAGAGAAAACACAACTCATACTACAGCACTTTATATCTAGCTGGAAACCAACACCTTGTGCATGCCAAGGAAATGTCCCACCAGCAAGTTATGTCTGCATCTCTATCCATGTTCTTAACAGGACAAAACGATAGGACTAGGGGACAACTTCGGAGGTTGTTGGAAGTAGACACAGGAGGTGAAGGGAAATTGGTGTGACGCCATAGAGTCTGGTAGTAAGGAACCGCTCTGATTTTTATTGTATCAATGTCAGCAGCTTGTTCTTATTTTTCTGTATTTTGGGAGGAGATTTTGCCAGGAAAACTAGGCAAAAGATAGCGAATCTTAGTGTAGCATAAATCTACAACCAAATGTGTGTATATATATATATATATATATATATATATATATATATATATATATATACTTACCTCAAAAAAATGTTGCTAGGCCTACTAGCACACACCTTTGATCCCAGTACTGGAAGGAAGAGGTAGCAGATCTCTGAGTTCAGAGTGTGTGTGTGTGTGTGTGTGTGTGTGTGTGTGTGTGTGTGTATGCAAACATACATGTATATATACATATATATTATGTACATTGATCTATAAAGGGGGTTCTAGGCCAAAGGGGGTACATAGTGAGACCCTGAGTCAAAACAAGATGTTTAATAGTTAAATGCAATGTAAGAATGTTTATAGCCCAACCCTAAATCTACATTTTTATCCAGTCCTCCCTTGCCCTCACCCCTGCACCCTCTCCTTCTGGTCATTAAATCACAAGCTAATAAAACACCCAATAACCGTAAAAAGACAATTTAAAGCGACAGGTAGATTTGTGCACAAAAGTCCTTTTCGGGGTGGAGACCCCCCTATGAAAATTAGCATTCTGGGTGCTGCTCTTGGCAGAAGAGCCCCATCAACATCCCCATTAAGTCTGAAGAGCAGATGAGGCGCTTGGCTCCCTAAAATTGTCCTGCCACCAAGGACTGTAATTACAGCGGCAACGACTGTCACTTGCTCGTTCAAATCAAGTGTGTGGAAAAGGTTTCTTACTTATTATTGGCAACCTCCTGTTTCTGCATGTGCCTCTGAAATGGGCTCAGAAGTGAACATTCTAGAGGTAAAAATAAAAATAAAATACTCCGGCTGCAAGAAAACGATACTTTCCCAAAGAAGGATATCTTAAATTTCCTAATTACATCTCCACTTTTCAGACCCACTTGTTTTTAATGAGAGCATTTTTAACTTCGGAGATCTGTTCACTTTCTTCTCAGGCAAACTGGGGCTTGCCTAGCTCCCTTCCAGAAGCTGTTGCATACAAGCTAAAGAGCCCTAAGACCTTAAGACCTCATACAAGCTTAAGACCTCTATTGAGCACTGTCTTTGACCCATCTGTATGAAGCTTAGCCGGCTTTTGTTTCTCGCTCCGTGCCTCTCTCTTCGTTTTATTAAACACTAAGGCATAAAAGTGCAATGCTATATCAATATAACAGCAATAATAATGTTGTATAAGTTATACACAGGAGCTGGAGGAACTGCTCAGTGGTTAAGAGCACCTGCTGCTCTTACAGAGGAGCTGAGTTCAGTTCCCAGCGCCCACATCAAGTGGCTCACAACAGTCTATATCTCCTGCTCCAAGGGATTCAACACCTTCTTTTGGCCTTCTTGGGAACTGAACCCATACACACATACCCAACACAGAGACATATACACACATATCATTTTTTAAATGAAAACCTAAACAGAAAATAAATTCAGTGCAGCCTGGCTGTAAGCTAGATGTAAAGGAGATTGAACCACACTTGCCATTCAGGAAATGAGAACAGTCTGACTTAGCATAAGAAAGAGCAGGTTGGGCTGACAAATTTCACTGTGCAAGTACCTGATATGTAACTAAACAGTACAGAACTTCAACAGAATTAGGGCATTCCATATCCTTCCTCTGTTCCATTAACCATCAGTGGCTCCAAGTGTGCTCTAGCCTCACTCATGAGAATTCCTCACTATGCGGAATCCTAGGGAGAAGACTTAAGTCTACTAAATCAGTACCTCCTGGGATCAGGCCAAATAAAGTCACTCTTCAGTGTAATGCTCTTTCAGACAGTACAGGGTTTCCCACCTGGGACTGACAACATGGAATTTTCCAGTAAGGGTTAGTGCTGATAGGATGATGGGTCACTGGATAAAGGCCCTTGCTGCTGAGTCTAACAACCTGAGTTTGACCCCTGGGACCCACATGGAGGAAGAAGAGAGCTGAGTCCTGCAAGGTTTCCTCTGGCATCTTTATATCACCTACACACTCACCCATGAAAAAATAAATTAATTAATAAGTGCAATAACAAATTTTACAAAAAGAGAATTGTCCAGTCGCGATGAGACTCTGAGATGAAGGGAGGTTGTAACAAGAGGCACTCTGTGGTGTTTAATACAACATGTCAGTTGTCATCTTAGTTCCAGAGACAGACACTGAGGTGAAATATGATGTGTGAGGACTATTAAAAAGCTGAGTTTCCATTTTCAACTGCTGCCCTCACTCTGTCCAGAGAACATGGCATGTACCTGAGTAGGTTCACTGGCCATAAACAGTTAGTAGTTAGTGATAAATGTATTATTAGCAGAGAGTTTGGTGTCGGAGATTTCATGTTGAGATTGAGATATATAATATCAATGATTTGGGTTGCAGGAGTTCTCACCATGTGTCTCTGGCTGATCTCAAACTTCTGGAAAGTCTTCCTACCTCTGCCTCTTAAGGGTAGATTGTTGACTGAGATTTCTGTCCCACATAGTCCCACAGCCATTCAGTCCCAAAGAAACACACAGAGGTCTACATTAATCATAAACTGGTTGGCCTATTAGCTCAGGTTTCTTATTAACTAATTCTCACATTTTAAATTAGCTCATTATTCTTATCTCATCTTGCTTCCTCTGTGTCTGGATGACAGCTACAGACTGCACCTTTCCTCTTCCCAGAATTCTCCTGTTATCATTGCCCTGCCTGTAACGGCTAAATGAATACAGACAGACTGTTAAAAAAAATATATACAACTTTAATGGGGAAATAGACTTACAGTACCAGGGTTCCCGCAGAGATCAGGAAGCAGAAGGGGCAGCTGGGCACACACCCGGCAAATTTATAGGTAAACATTAGCCCGAGGCAAACACGCCCCCAATGGGCTGGACTTGGACTTATCCCTACACCTGCCTATACTTCCTGCCTGGCTACTGGCCAATCAGCATTTTATTAAAATACAAATGACAAATCTTTACAGGGTAGAAGACCATTGTCCCACGGCATTAGATAAGTCATTTTATTTATTTATTTTTAAGGAGGGGACTGTCTGTGTTATGTAAGATAGCTACTAACAGTTCTGGTCTCTATCTATCAAATGCCATGGTGGCATCCTCCTCACCCTGGACAATAACTAGAGTTGTCAGCAGACATTACCAAACGTCTTCAAAAGGAAACAGATGGGAGTCACCATGCTACAGATGAAATATGAAGTGTGCCTCACATGTTTGCACACTGGGCCCTTGGTTACCAGCCAATGGGCTTCTGGGAAATGACTGACACATCAGGACTTGACCTCCATTAGTGAATTAAGCCCTGTGGATTCTCAATTTGATGCCATCATTGAGAGATGATGGAAACATTCATAGGTTGGCCTGAACTGCAAGAAGTGAGACCTTAAAGGTTATATCTTGCCTCAGCTTCAGCCTTTTAGAGATCTACCCTGCTTCTTGTGCACCATGAATTCCCTGCCTTCTGGTCCTATAAGGTTAACATCCTCTGTGACACCATCCCACCGCTATAATGTTCTGTTCTTACCACAGACCCAGAGACAGAGAGCTAAGCACTCACGGATGGAGCCCTCCAGGACCACGATCACGATCAGGAGTTCTTTCACACTCTTTTAGGCTCCTTTCACCACAGCTACAGCAACGGAGATTAACGGGCCCACTAAGATTCCAGATGTGAAGACGACAAACCTTTGGAAGCATCTTCAAAGCCCCTAATTTGGAGGTGATCATTTGTAAACTGCACAGCATGGGTGCTGACAACCAAAGCAGGTTCTCTGGAAGAGCAGCAACTGCTTTTAATTTCTGAGCCTTTGCTCCAGCCCCAACTTACAGACTTAAGCAGTGAGCCACATTTGGGTTGTAAGTGGCCTGATTTACTAATCTCTCTGTGATACAACTTTTCAAGTCTTAGCTCTGGGCCATCTTTGATGAACATAAAAAGCCATCTGACAAGTTCCTGCTTGGGGACACAGTGGGACGGATAAGCCTCATGTAAGAATCCCATTTATTCCCTCTTTTGCCAAAAGGAAAATCTTACTTCACTAAACTTATATTAGAATGTTAGCCTGAGGCTTCTTAAATCCCTTCCACCAAATTTCTAGTGTCCATATTAAGGCTAGAATTGCTGTCCCATACTCAATGTAGATGCCATTGAAAATAGCCTCCTCCTTCGGAATGTGGGCATCACTCTTTAACCTTGGGATGGTATTGAATTTTTCATAACTCTCCTGTTAAGGAGGCTAAAGCACCCACTGCATGTAGGGACGCGGGTAGGTCATGGATGTCTTCCATCTTACCAGCACTTATTTCCTACGTGCAGATCGACTCTCTCTTCCCCAGGCAGTATCCTCACTATAACCTCAGCCACATAGTCCTGACTTAAGTCTCTTTTCTCCTACCCCTCCCCAATCTCCGGAAAGTTCCCCAAAACAAACCAAGTATTTTTCCCCATCAGAATATGAATACCAACAGCTAGCAGGCTCTGAATTTCTCCTCTACCTATTGCAGGAAGCTGAGCCTTCTGAATGCATTATCTCAATGACTCCCCCTGGCAAAGCTGAGGCATGAAAAGTATCACACTGCATTATGAGGACAGAGACACAGCAATGGTGAACTTAGGCATCTACCTGAGCTCTGGAGTTACCCGAAACAAGCCAGAAGCCAACTTCATTTGCTGTGCTCTGGAAAATGAACTGTTAACATGGACATCAGGATTTCCCTAGGAAAGTTAAACCCCCGGAGATGCACAAACTGGTGTAAAGGGTCAAAGTCCCTGTAGGAAGTGAGCATCTTGTTTATGGGCTCTGAACAGAGACACCTCATTGCAATAGTGTGTGCGTCCATCTGGACCACTGCTTCCCAGCTCATCTATTTCAGTGTCCAGCTCAAGCTTTGATTTTAATTCACTGGCATCAACTTCAGTCTTAAGAGAGGGTTTCTGAAATTGAGGTCCTAAGGACACTAATCCAGGACTCTAAAGTGTGTAAGAAGTGTTTGCGCTGACAAGGCTCCATACTCTATCTTGTTTTCCTTCAGTCCTCCAGTGTTCTTGGCAGAAGTCTCAAAGTCCAAGCATGCATCGCTAATGACTTGGGAAGTACCACAGGCAAGTCCTCCACTTTCCATATCCTCTCTCATTTAATTATCAGCTGGAAACAAGTTTAGAGTCCAGGCTGACAGACTCCTGGTACACTGATCACTTGGACTCACCGTGAGTGCCCTGCCCTTCACTCTAGCTGACTCTACCCTCCCAAAGTCAGGTCCTCTGTCCCTCTAAGACAGATAAAATGCTGAAGTCTAAAGATTCCCCAACATCTATGGAGGTGTCATTGGCCCATACAATGCGGAAATCAAGAGAGAGGAGTGTAAGCCGGCAGGCACAGGGACAGGGTGAGTGAAGCAATAGGTCCTTTCCGTCCTGCTGGCCGGTAACTGCACATTCTCCTGTGACAGCAGAATAGCACTGGCCCGGCACACACCTGAGAGCAGGACAGGTAAGTGTCCAGGCCTGTGGGGAGTGCAGAACGTTAGTGCTTGGGAGTATGCTGGCTCAGCTCCTCCCAACTCGCCAGTGAGGAGCCTCAGAAGCTGGTACCTGAAGCTCACCAGAGGGCGCTCTTCAGCACTGCCCCATCCTAGCTTGTTGGCAGCTGCCAACACCACTTTACAGAACAACGAGCCAGTTCAGAAAGTTGTATGTGGTAGTTTGAAAGAAAATGGCCCCAAAAGGGAGTACACTATTAGGAGGTGTGGCCTTGTTGAAGTAAGTGTGGGCTTGTTGGAGAAAGTGGAGACAGGCTTTGAGGTCTCATATATGCTCAAGCCACACCCATTGAGACAGTCTACTTCCTGTTGTCAGTAAGCCAAGATGTAGGACTCTCAGCTCCTTCTCCAGCACCATGTCTGCCTGCATGCCACCATGTCCCACCATGATGATAACGGACTAAACCTCTGAAAATGTACGCCAGCCCAATTAAACGTTTTTCTTTTATAAGAGTTACTATGGCCCGGCGATGATATAAGAAAAACATATAGCCATCCTCCTGAATATTAACCTTCATCAGGCGATGAAAGGAGACAGAGACAGAGACCCACATTGGAGCACCGGACAGAAATCTCAAGGTCCAAATCAGGAGCAGAAGGAGAGAGAGCACGAGCAAGGAACTCAGGACTGCAAGGGGTGCACCCACACACGGAGACAATGGGGATGTTCTATTGGGAACTCACCAAGGCCAGCTGGCCTGGGTCTGAAAAAGCCTGGGATAAAACCGGACTTGCTGAACATAGCAGACAATGAGGACTACTGAGAACTCAAGAACAATGGCAATGGGTTTCTGATCCTACTGCATGTACTGGCTTTGTAGGAGCCTAGGCAGTTTGGATGCTCACCTTACTAGAACTGGATGGAGGTGGGGGTTCCTTGGACTTCCCACAGGGCAGGGAACCTTGATTGCTCTTCGGGCTGAGGAGGGAGGGGGACTTGATTGGGGGAGGGAAAGGGAAATGGGAGGCGGTGGCGGGGAAGAGACAGAAATCTTTAATAAATAAATAAATTTTAAAAAAAAAAGAAAAAAAAAGAGTTACTATGGCCGGGCGATGGTGGTGCACACCTTTAATCCCAGCACTCAGGAGGCAGAGGCAGGCTGATCTCTGGGAGTTCGAGGCCAGCCTGGTCTACAAGAGCTAGTTCCAGGACAGGCACCAAAGCTACAGAGAAACCCTGTCTCGAAAAACCAAAAAAAAAAAAAGAGTTACTATGGCATGGTGTCTCTTCACAGTGACAGAAACCCTAACCAAGACAGTATATTTTATGACGGAAAAAAATTATTACAGAAACAACAGGATTTCTTTTCATCTATATGTGCCATTTGGGTTTTAAGTGAAAATGCTAATTTGGACAAAACAGCAGTGTAGGTATCAAGGAGCAGTTTAAGCTCACTGCAAGAAAAAATATCAGCAAAATAATAGGGTAGTTAATCATAAAGCAAAGTGTGTAAAGAGAATTTGAAAAACTTAAAAAGCATCCATAGGCAATAAATTAGCAGTGGCAACACAGACCAATGGTATAAATTAACACAGCCATTCTAGACACACAGTGATGCCTATGCTTTGACCCAAAAACGAAAGTTCTGGGACTCCCCAGCCCCTAGAAAATAATTCAAGAAAGATGCAAACACATAGGCATGGAGTTCTCTGAAGCAACCAGTAGCAACACACAAGGGATGCAGGTGGCTGCTTCAGCCATGTCCTCCCTCCAAACTGAAAACAATCCATCGTTAAAATGATAACGTCCAACAGTACCAAAGGCATGGAAAACACATCAGAAAATAGTTAAATGAAAAAAACTATTCACCCAAAAATGAAATCACTGTTTTTTACCCCCTAATTAATACTCATATGTTATCATATATATTAATTTAGTAAATAGGTTTAATTCAGTTATTCATGCAAACACATAAGCTCTCTGAGTCTTTCACACACACACATAAAACAAACCTTTAAAAATAAGGTAGACAATACAAGAAGACACACAACATAGACCTCTACCATGCACAGACACATACACTCATACACACACACACACACACACACACACACACACACCACTTTCTTTTTTAAAAAGAGAAAATGCTCTCTTTAACACTATACAGAAAATCTGCGCACTTTGCTCTGTAAGCCAAGCCCAGGAGGTCTTTATTTCTCTGCGGGAATCGGCCACTCTAGCCTACACCAGCGCTGTCTGCAGTTCTGAGTTCTTTGTTTTCGGTGTAACCTCTTTAATCTGCTTTCTGCCTAAGCGCTGGGGCATCTTTAGACGCTCATCTGACCACATCTTTGTTCTGCCTAAAGCCCTTCCACGGATTCCTAGTCCCTTTAAGGAAAATCCAAAGATGTATAAAGGTATACAAACCTGCAAAACTGGCCTTCCCTATCATGTAACTTATTTCTCAGCCTTCTTCATTGTATAGTCTTCACTTATGTATCTAAGTGTGGAGCTGTTCGTACAACCCAAAGCACCATGTAGCTCACCTGTCTACCACGCAGAGGTGAGATCCCAGGCTGGATCCCCAGTCCCATAAAAACAGAAAGCTAATAATGATAGTCAGATGTTGTCTGGAAAGAGCTTTTATGGCTTTAATATCCACCATGAACTGCTCGGCTCACTCCTGCTGAACAGAGGAAGCCGTCCTCTGGTCGGTGCACAGCAGAGCAGTATGTCGGTGCACAACAGACCAGAATGTCAGTGCACAGCTGACCAGTATATTGGTGCACAGCAGACCAGTATATCGGTGCACAGCAGACCAGTATGTTGGTGCACAGTTGATTAGTATGGAAAAAGCAAACCATTGTTGTGCACATTGTCCAGCTTGCTCTTTCCCTTCTGTTCTCAGACATACAGAGTAGAGAAGGAGGTGCATGGGGAGAACTGCAAAGGGGAAACACAGGATGAGTCAGAGAGGAGAGATTGGGACAGCTTGATCAAAACATGTGATGTGTAGGGAGCTGGAGAGATGGCTCAGGGGTCAAAAGCACTGGTTGCTCTTCCAGAGGACCCGGGTTTGATTCCCCGCACCCTCACAGCAGCTATAACAACCATCTTTAAATCCGGTTCTAGATAATCTGGTGTCCTTTTTTTGTCAACAGTGGGGGCACCCCCCGCCCCCCACACGCACTACACAGACACATGTGCAGCCAAAACAGTCACACACACAAAGAATTTTTTTTAAAAAAAATCTATGTATGTATGACATTGTCAAAAATCATCAAATAAAATAAAAAATCTTTCTTTTCTACAAATTATATAAGCTGGATTAATCTAGCTTCTATTTTTAATGAGTGTCATAGCAACAACAACAACAAAACAAGACAAGGAACCACTGAAGAATCTGAACAGTTGGGTAGGCTCTGAATCCAAACACCGACTTCAAGCTGATGTCATTCATTAATTTATTCAACAAATCTTCATCAGGTCCCTGTCAGATATTAGACACTTTCTAAGCACAAAGATATAAACATAAATAAAATGGAGAGAATTTAACGCATTTACTGGGCTCCAGTTACTATGACCCATGTGTCTATGTGAGCATGTTTGTTCATGGATGTGTTATTCATCTTCGACAAACAATACAGCCTGTGGGGTTAGGAACCATGAAGAAATGTCAGCCAAGGAAGTGACTTGTGGCAGGTATGGAGACCAGGAATAGCTGCTGTCACAGTAGCTCTTAGAAGAAGGTGGCAGCTGGACAAGGAGCTGGCAGAGATGAGAGCATCAAAGGGAAGTGATGGGCATGGGTTGCACTGGGCATCCTTGGTCTTTTTGAGTGAGAAAGAAAGTGAAGGGAGAAGTTTAGATTGGGCGTGACATAAACCAGCATGCTAAATGCACCACAGTGTGGGGACTAGCAGAAGTACAACAGCTAGTTAGGACGCTGCTGCATACATCACATGAGACCCTAGGGGAAGTCTTACAGTTCGGATGTGAAATGTCCCTCACAGACTCCTGTACCTGAACATTTAACTCTCCCAGCTCACAATTCTACTTTGAGAAGTTGAGAAGCATTTAGGAGGTGAGGCCTAGATGGAGGAAGTGAGTTCCTGGGAAGCAGGGAGAACTCTGTGTGTCACAGCACAGGTCCACTTCCAGGTCAATCCCTTTCTGCTTCCTGATCCACCACAATGGAAGCAAGCAGAGTCATTCTCCTGCCACCAGCTGCTCCTACTGTCGAATCTCCCTTGCCAGGGAAAGCTGTACCTTCAAACAATGGCATAAAACAGATTCTCCCCTGCTTCAGATGTTCTTTGTAAGAAAAGCAATGGGTAAAGTGACTTGAACCAGGGTGGATGGAGGTGGAGGAGGGCACAGACTTGCTGAGAATGTGGAGATGTCATCAAAAAGTAACCAGCAGGATTGGCTGATGGGATGGGACATGAGGTGTGAGCAAAGAAAGAGTCAAGGATGATTCTAAGATGTTTACTCCCAGCTGGGTGGTGGTGGTGCGTGCCTTTAGTCCCAGCACCTGGGAGGCAGAGGAGGGTGGATCTCTGTGAGTTCAAGGCCAGTCTGGTATGCAAAGTGAATTCTAGGAAAGCCATGACTGTTTCACAGAGAAACTCTGTCTCAGAAGAGAGAGAGACAGAGACAGAGACAGAGACAGAGACAGAGAAATGGTTTTTCCCAATGGAGGGAAAGATGGAGTTACCAACAACATGTAATATTGGTAGAATACCAAATACACTGAGGGTCAGACGCTGAGTTGTGTTTGCCATACCTATTAGCCATCTAATTTTAATTTTATATAAACTTAATCTTACGAGTAACAAATAGGCAGTTATGCATACCTTGCATAGATGAGTCAATATATACAAGATTTTACTTAACTATTGCTCTAGCTTGCTTACTGCTACTGTGACGAACACTCTCACCAGAAGCAACTTGGGGAGAAAAATCAGAGAGGGAGTCTGGAGGCAGGACCCATAGAATAATGCTACTTGCTGGGTTGCTCTCTGTGCTCAGCAAGCTTCCTCCGAGCCCAGGTCCACCTGCCTAGAGAATGGTACCACCCACAGTGAACTGGGCCCTCTTACCGCAGTTAACAACCAAGACAATCCCCCATAGGCCTGTCAACAGGCCAACCTGATAAAGACAATTAACCAAGACTCTATTTTTTTTCCCATGGGATTCTAGGCTATCAAATTGATGAGCATAGGACAACTTTTATAATATATTAATAATACTATCTCCCCTATATGCAGGGATTTAGCACCTTTTAAGTATTAATAATCCAGCGCAGTATGCAGCAAGTGATCCAGAAGGGTTAGCAGCTTGGAATATCCATGTGGTTGGTGACCTGCTCACATGCAAAGACAGCATATACATTTTCTTTCACTCCTTCAATTCGGCAAGTGTTTCTAAGAATCAGCCATATGGTAGGCACCATACCTGGAGAAATGAGTATACAAAGCAAAGCCCACCGAGTTCACTTTCTACTGTGCAGAGACAGAACCCCAGTTACCCAGGATGCATTGCTAACCCTGGCACATGAGGATGACTGTAGACGTCTTCTGAGGACCCAGTCCTTTGGTAGAACTCATCCAGTGAGGACGGTGGCATTTAAAAAGGAAATGATCGGACTGGGATGTAGCTCAATGCTGGAGCACTTTCTAGACTCGATGCTCCTTGGCTTGAATCATAAGGATCACAAATTCAAGGCTGACTCTGACTACAAAGTGAGGTCAAGACCAGCCCAAGCAACTTAGTGAGGACCTGTCTTAAAATACAAAGATGAAAGGAAGGTCGGGGATGTAGTTTAATGAGAGAGTGTTTGCCTAACAAGCATACATCCATAGTTTAAATCCCAACAACTCCCTGTAGACACAAAGATATACCTCTCAAAATGCTCTGTTCCATAACCAAGGATGAAAGAATATACCGCCAGACTGTCTTCCTTATTAGTTCTTATGGCTGATACTTTCCTATTCTTTGGGTCATAGACAGAATTTCTACAACAGTTAGTTAACTAATGCTGTATAACAAATCACCCCAAATCTTAGCAACTTCAAACAACAAAATGCCATCACTTCTCATCAATACCAACAATGATAGCAACTTGGTGGTCAGTCGTTTTAGTCTGAACTGACTCCATTGATTACGGTTAGGATCATTCACACGTGAACAGTAAAGCCATGGGTTATTTTGTGATCACACAAGAGTATGGTCTCTAATGACTACAAAAGGCTGTTCTCCTGAAACAAGCAAGATCCCAAGATAGTTAGCAAAACATTTAATTGGTCATTTTTAATGTGCATGTCTGTAGTGTGCAGGCTTATGTGTTCACATAAGTGGGGCATGTTTATACATACATAAGCATATGGACGGACATGCATGTGGAGGCCTAAGGTTGATATCAGGAGTACACATATTGATTGCCCTCCACCTTATTCATTGAGGCAGGTCTCTCACCAAACCCAGAGCATGCCAATAAAGCTCCAGGGATTCCCAGTCTCTGCCTTGGCGGCAGTGGAATCACAGGCAGTAGCTGTGTCCTTGGGCTCTGGGGATCCAAGCTCCAGTCCCCATGCTTTCATGGCAAGTTCTCATCTTTCCAGGCCTAAGTAACCATTTTCATTGAAGAAAATGGTGGACTTCATACACAACAGTAGAAATCATCCCAGAGGAATCCTGCATAGCCTTCACTAATTTCTCTTAGAAAGAATACCTTGCAAATCTTAGACCAGAGGCTGGAGTGGTTGAGTTATTCAAACTGCGTTTGGGTCCCAGCACCCACATCAGGCAGCTCACAACCATGTGTGACTCCGGCTCCAGAGGCTCAGACTCCATGGTCTCTGATGCCGTCATCTGGCCTCCATGTATCTGCATGTACATGGTGGACATAAACTCACAAGGGCACACACATGTATAAACAAACAAACAAAACCCCTTAGCACAATATCCCAGCCAGGAGACACACGGCCATGTGGGGTTTCTTATCACTCCAGCAGCCCTACCAGCCCTTCATGGCCATCCTTTCATCCTCCGGGCCCCATGTTTTTGTGATTCCTCAGCAACCACTCACCCCTTAACCTTTCAAGCAACGGCTACATTTTGTGACCCTTGTATAAGCATAGTTACACAGCAGGCGTCCTTTGGGCTTGAGGATTTGACTCAGTCTAACCCCCTGTCGTGGTTGTCCAGGTGTCAGTGTGTCACAGTTTGCTGCCGTTCAGTCTCTCAAGGACCTCTGGCTTCTCTCCAGTATGAAAAAAGCTTCTGTCAACATTGACATACAGATACTTTTTATGAAAGTAAGTCATGGTCTGCCTGGGATAAACTTCACGATCTTGAATGGCATTTTACTTCAACTGTTTACACGTGCCTTAAATACTTCCTATGTAAACATTTAGAACTACATCAGGGAATGTTATGGTTTTTGCTTCAATCTTCAAAGATAACTTTTAAAACTTCAGAAAAGAAAAATCAGTTCAATCCACCCATGTATTTCCTTACTGAGGTCTTCTCCTTTGATGTGCCCAGCCCTCCTTAAACTGTTTCTTTTTTAGTTAGAAACCTTCCATTAATTATTCTTTTGAGGGAGATCTGCTGCTGGCAAGTTCTCATTTCCCCCATCTGCCAAAATCTTAACTTCCCCTTTGTTCCTGGAGGTTATCTTTCCTAGACATGAAATTCTGCACCAATGGCTTCTTTTCTTTTAGTATGTGAAGGGTAAATTTCTTCACAGCCACCATGTTTTGTGGGTACCCTGTGCAGCCATTTCCTCTCCTTGGTAGTCTAATATTATGAATTTTTTATAGCCCTGAGCGCAGTGATATTTTTTAGATCTGTGTTCTCTTTGTTTCAACTGTTATATAGCTTCTGCTTTCTGTGCTTCTTCCATTCACCCACTGCTGTTAGGGCATCCACTGCTGTTAGAGCATCCATCAGCTTTTCCATCCCCAGGAACTTATTTTTCCAGTCTAAACTTTTCTTTGGTGCCTCTTTATGTCTCAATTCTCTGAGAGAAATTTCCACTTCCTTACTGAGATTATTGATTTTTTTCCCATGTGTTTGGGTATGATTGAAATTTCTCACTGGGTCATTTTTATCATTGTTTTTTAAATGTCTGTCAGGTATTCTATTATCTCTGTCTTCTTCTTCTTCTTCTTCTTCTTCTTCTTCTTCTTCTTCTTCTTCTTCTTCTTCTTGTTTGTTTGTTTATTTTTCAAGACAGGGTTTCTCTACATAGCCCTGGCTGTCCTGGAACTTGCTCTGCAGACCAGACTGTCCTTGAACTCACAGAGATCTGTCTGCCTCTGCCTCTACCTCCTGAGTGCTGGGATTAAAGGCACGTGCCACCACCACTCATCTCTGCTATCTCAATGTTGATAACCTTTTGGGTTTCTGAGACAGGATCTCAGGTAGCGCAGAATGACCTTAAAAATCACTATGTAAGCATGACTTTGACCTTCTGACCCCTCGGCCTGCACTCCTGCAGTACTGGGGGTACAAGAATGCATCTCCACACTTGGTGCTTGTTAAGATCTTTATATAAAGACCAGGTTTTGTACTGGGACATCAGTATGGGATTCTGGATCTTAATTAAACTGGTTTCAGCCAGATCTCTCTAAAACGGCTGCAAAGGACATGGTTAGAAAGCATGCCTCTCCATGACTGATGGATAGAAAGTGTGTGTCCCTCATAACTGATATAGAAATCATATTTTTTTCTTAGACTCGGTGATGCTTAAGGAGGCCCTTCTGACTGCTGCGGACGGGAGGGAGTTCCTTCTAACCTTATAGTGTTCGCACTACCAGTTCCTCAGTGTGGGGAACTGTCATCATTTTGGGGTGATGCTGACACCACTGTGTCGTCTCTCACACTCCTGTAGGAGAGTGCTTCTTTGGTTTGGGTTGGGTAGAAATCCAGATTCCCCATGTTGTGTCTAGGAACACTACAATAGGGAAGGCTCATCACTAACTGAAGGAGATAACAGCCCCAGGTCCCTACATGGCCTTCATGGACACTCCCTTGGAGGGATGCTGGAAAAATTCATCATGGTCTCACAGAGATTGAAGACCAGGGTTCTTGCTCCGCTATCACAGGTTATAGTTGGTTTTGGTCAGCTGGATCAGACCAGTTCTTACCTTTTCTGTCTTGCTTGGCTTCTTGTTCCCTTATCGGTACACATTTGTTGATACATCCTTTCTGTCTGTGCCTATTTGGGGGTTGTTGGTGTCTTCAGCAGCATGAACAAACCAGCCTATCTTACTCTCTCCATGGTTCAGGGACCTCTCAGCTCAATTTATGCACAATGTCCTTGGTACAGCCATAAGGAAGATCCAGGGGAGGCATGTTACTGTCCCTGCCCGCCAGTGGAAGTCTGGATGCTCTCATGGGTCTTTTCTTGTGTAACCTTTGCTTTTGTTTGTTTCACACAGCTGTGCCTGAAGCTAGAGCGGATGATTCTAGAAGTATCTGAGGCCCTAAAGCAGCAGTTCTCAACCTGTGGGTTGTGACTTCTTAGGGGGCCTAACAATCCTTTCCCAAGGGTCACCTAAGGCCATCCTGCATGTCAGATATTTACACTATGATTCACGACAGTTGTGAAATTACAGTCACGAAGTAACAATGAAAATATAGTTGGGGGTCAGCACAACGTGAGGAACTGTGTTAAAGGGTTGCAGTGTTGGGAAGGTTGAGAACCACTGGCCTTAGAGCATCTCCATCATCCATAGTGTCACCTTCTCAGAAACACTGCCCCAACCTCATCTACAGCCGCCCCAGGTCTAAACACTGTGATTTCAACATCGGGAGTCATGGTTACTGGTCCAACTGCAGTCTCATTATCCACCCCCTTCTTAGAGGATAAAACGCACATCATCCTCTCTTAATCATGTCAAACGCTTAAGGCCTCAAGAGCTTCCCGCTCACATTTCTCTATATCTGAGCGGCTAAGTAAACGAACCAACAAACAAATAAATGAATCATGAAATACCATATTACAAACTCACAAAATTCCCAGAATCTCATAAACGATGCTTGCGGATGTCCAAGAGCCTCGGGATGCAGCTGGCGTTTCCAAGCAAACTTTGATATAATTACAAAAATGGGGGCAGAGAAAGCAAGCAGCCGGGAGAAGCCTGAGACACAAGGAATGCGAACATTCAATCACACGGAGAGACTTGGACCAAAAAGAAACATCATCTCAAGTGACTATATCACACATCTTTCCTTTAAAGGTTCCCTCCGTGAAGGGCCCTTTCTAAGACCGTGGAGAAAGCCTTCTATACTGCGGAAATGGCCCTCCTCAATGGCAGCCATTTGTCATATGACTATGCTCAAACATCGGTGGGTTTTGTTCTAAAGCCAGGGAACTTCAACCTGAACAAAACCCCAGTTATGCTGAAACAAGCATGTTTCTGTAATTAGAAACGAAATCTAATAACATTAGAAGCACCTAACTGCTGTGGCAAAATGTTAAAATCCCAAGTCAGAGAGATTTCATTTGAAATGGCCTTCTCTAGAGCAAACCACTGTGATGATCTCAGAGGGAGAGTGTCTCTGTGGCTTAGATTCTAAGAGTCCACATTACTGGAGCCGCTCTGAGGAACGACCATTCTGTGTGAGGGCTCGGTATAGAAAATTAGAATGTCACTCTCCAACAAAAGAAGAGAAATGAATTCCACGGTTGAGAAAACACTGTTTAAAAAAATAAAAAAAATAAAAAATAACTCCCCAAGGAACAGATGTTGCCGGGAAAGGGCAGGAAGGTAGAAAGGTAATGGGTTGCAAAAATTCAAGAGAACAAAACCTGCATGATCACAAAGAACAGCTGGGTTCTCACCGACAATTTACAGGGAGGAAACCTACAAAACTCCATTCTTAGGTGAGCAAGATGGCCCGGTGGACTGCCAAGTCTGACAGCCCATGTTCTTGATTCCCGGAACACACATGGTTGTCCTCTGACCTCACCTATGGACACAGAAGTAAACAATGTAACTTTTGAAATAAGCAATTGTTTTCCTAAAGAAATTGACACATGCGTCAAAGGAATGAGGAAGGACAGCATCTTCAAGGTGATTCTGTTTTGCTCGTTAAGCATCAAAGCAATTAAAATATGTGGACACATTAATTATTAATGTTGTCATTATTTTGTCATCATCATCAGGAGCTCTCCCCTGCTCCTAAACGACAGTCAGTCAGCTGTGTGTAGCACATGTACTTGCTCATTTATGACTCTCCCAAGACTTGTAAGCTCAAAACATTTTATGTCCTCGGAACACCAGTGGCAAAGAGACAGAATTATCACACTATGAAGTCAAGCCCTGGTCCATGAGCTCAAGTCACCAACATTTAGTCCAAGGAAAGTCTTTGTGACCCTGGGTTTTTTAAAGTTAATCCTCTGGCTACTGGTTATTTACGTGTGTATGGTGTGTAAGCAGAGATCACACTTTGGTTCCCCGGCCACCGAGACCTGAATAATCACACAGAAACTATATTAATTACAACACTGTTTGGCCGATGACTCAGGCATATTCCTAGATAGCTTTTACATCTTAAATAAGCCCATTTCTATTAATCTATTTATCGTCACAAGGCTGTGGCCTACTGGTAAGTTTCCGGCATCTTTCTTCTTCGGCAGCTATATGGTTTCTCTTTGACTACACCTTCTTTCTCCCTGTATTCAGTTTAGTTTTTCCACCTGGCTCTATTTTGCCCTGCCATAGGCAAAGCAGCTTCTTTATTAACCAATGATAATAAGACATATTCACAGCATACAGAGGGGAATCCTTCATCAGTGGTGTACTTGTGTTAATGCATATTGGGGAATACATGTTCATGTATGTTTGCTTATGTGTGCAGAGGCCAGAGGCTGATGGAGGGTGTCTTCCTCAGTCATATACTACCTTATGTTTCATAGACAAGGTCTCTCATTGAATCTGGAACTTGCTAACTGAATGAGACTGGCTGGCCACCATTTGACTTTTCCTCCATAGCGCTGGAATTACAGATTCCTGCAACCAGGTTTAGCTACTCCATGGGAGCAAGGGGATCTGGACTCACTCTTGTACTACATGCAAGTGAGACAACCCTCCAGCCCTGCAAACTGGTCCTTTTCTCTCTCAATTCCCTCATTTTTGACAGTAAAAGGAAGTTTCACCAAGTTATTTGGGGAACAGATGAAACGAGACAGAAGTCAAAGAGGCAACAGCCTGACCGCTGTATGTGCCCATTACTGCCTACAAACAGCCGTCAGCATTTGGGGAGAATATTTTATCTAAAATTACAATAGTAATCAAAAAACACAATTTTCTTCTTTTGTTGTTGGCTTTTATGTGAGAAAACAACTACATATCTTGTAGAGTCAACTGAATAATAATCTTCAAAATATAAAAATCCAGTTTTCTACAACACAAATTTATTATTTAGAGAGATACAGCTCGAAAGCTGGAGTTTTATTCAGTTAGTACAGTGCTGGCCCGGAATATATGATGCCCCAGATGCTAACTCCAGCACCAAATCAGCCAGGTGTGTTGGCACGTACCTGTAATCTCAGCACTCAGCAGGTCAAGGCCAAAAGATCAGTTCAAGACATCCTCAGCTACATAGGAAGTTCATGTACAGCCCAGGATACATGAGACCATGTCTCGGAAAAACAAAAGGCAAAGGGAATAAATGGGGGGACGAAAAAAAGTGGGGGAAAGAAGAGGAGGAGGAGGATGGAGGGCTCTTAACAGAGATCATTGTTTTACTGGTTACCTATTTGTTTCTTACTTGAACACTTTATTATTATTACTACTACTGGTATGGCGAGATTACAGTACAGACACAGCAAGTATAATCCCGAATCACCGAAATGCTACCAAATGTCTTTGTAGTTGCATCCAGTTCATCATTAAGCCAGGTCAGGTGGCGCACCTCTAATCCCACTCCAGGTCAGGTGGCACACCTCTGAGCCCACTGCTTTAGAAGCGGAGGCAAGTGGAGCTCTGTGAACTCAGTGCAAGCCTGGACTACCCAGGAAGACTGCCTCAAAACTCCAAAGAGACGAAAGACCTCCTGAGGCCTCAACTGTGCATGTGGAGGCTCACATTTCAGACTCTTAGCGGATATCAGCAACCACAGATGATACCAAAATCTCAGTGGTTAGGAGCACTTGCGGCTCTTCCCTATGACTGGAGTTCAGTTCCAGAACCTGTCAGGTGGTTTATGACCTCCTATAGCTCCAACTCCAGGAGATGCAACATCCTCTTCAGGATTCCATAAGCACCACACTCCCGTGTGTGCCAATACACACACAGACACATACAAACATACACAAAAACAAATCTTTTCTTAAAAAAGATTTTAGAGTGTTCTACCTTTCTGCACAATGTGAGATGCTATCTAAGGAGAACACCTGACAGCTTCCCTTTGGCAGGTCTCATATTAGCATCACTGCCCTTGTTCTTGGGGCTATGATTAAGGGGAATAAGGTTGATCTGAGCCCGGGAAATTCCATACCATGGCATCCGAGTTGATGACGTGAATGTGCTACCACTATGGCTCGTCTCCACCACCAACTTGAAAGTATCTAGAATTTTCTGGAAGACAAGTCTCTGAGCATGTCTTATGTTCATTGGTGTGGAGAGGTGTGCCCACTATGGGGGGCATCATCCTATACTCATGAAGAGGAAATGAACAGCACTCTATTCATCTCTGGTCTTCATTGTCGATATAATGTGACTGACCGCCTTGGCTTCCCCACCCTAACCCAGGAACTAAAATACACACTTTCTCCATTCAGCTGCTTTGTAAGGGGTGTTCTGTGCAACAATAGAAAAGAAAGCTTTAGACAGCACCTACGTGAACGAAGTGGTTCATGGGTGTGTCGTGTGTTCATCATGGGTATGTTCAACCAAGGGAAGATACATGCTCTGGGCAGCAACAGAGCTTATCCACTGGCCTTGCAAGATCTTGTTCATGACTGGGGTCAGTGCACAATTTAAAATTCATGAATTATTTATTTCTGGGATATGGGATTCCCCTCTGTATGCTATGAATATGTTTTATTACCATTGGTTAATAAAGAAGCTGCATCAGCCTATGGCAGGGCAGAATATTGCCAGGCTGGAAGAGATACAGAGAGAGAGTAGGCCGAGTCAAGGAGATGCTATGTAGCTGCCAAAGGAGAAAGTCGCCTGAACATCGGAACCTTACCAAAGCCTCATGGCAATGTACAGATGAATAGAAATGGGTTAATTTAAGATGTAAGAGTTAGTTAATAAGATGTCCGAGTTAATAAGTCAAACAGTGTTGCAATTAATATAATTCATGTATGATTATTTGGGTCTGGGCATCTGGGAATGAAAGAGCAGTCTTGGTTACATTTCTGGAATTTTTCATCCAATGTTTTAGAATAGAGCCACAGAAATAGCAAGCTAGCATACATTTGAATGGCACAGGGCTGAGGACAAATGCCTTTTGTGACTGGATCAGAAGTCCTAAGTAGCAGAAGATGCTGCCCTCCAGGGCCAAGAGACAATGTCTAAATACATATTTGCATGTGACAACGAGGGAGGTACAGCAGACACCTGGTGGATGGGGGACAAGAATGTTGTTAAATATACTGGCGGCCACAGGGCAACCCTCATTACAGAAACGAACCACCCCAATTTAGGGCTTAAAATACTTAAAATTGAGGCTAAGAAGATGATGAACAAAAGCAGCCGCCTCTCAATTAAAGCCTGCAACCCAGATGGAAGAGGGATCGCTGACGACAGGTGTGTCTACCTGGGGAGGCACTAGCAACAGACTCCTTTCCTCGGAAAATAAACAACAGGATGAAGGAGCACTTCCGACAAGGCCGGGCTGCTTGAAGGTCAGGCTCACACAGACACCGGCTCGCTTTCTGAGTCAAGGCTTGCCTGCTGTCCCCAGAGAAAATATTCAAAACTTCAAAGACTTTTCAAACTCAGGTGGCAGCAATTAGTTTGGGCGAGGGGGTTCCAACAAAGCTAAAGGAAATGCCATTCAAGCCTCAGGCCTCAGCATCTGCTGGCATCTTGCCTGAACTGGAAAATGGCTAGAAAAGTCAATGCCAGCCACCCAGAAGTAACGTCTGTGTTACTCTCTACAGTACAGTTGGCGCTACTGTACCGTCTGCGAGCTGGGCAAGGGCCTGGAGATTAAAGGAACACCTAAGAGACATGGGTCATTCATGAGGAGAGAATGCTGAATGTCGTTTATTTAAACTAAGGAAAAACCTTATATACCTAGCTGCTGCACGATGGCAAACCCCCCAGGCAGGTGGAAAATTACCAGGCTCAAGATGGAGTAAACAATGGACCTTTAGCTAACCATCATGGGGACAGAGGGAGCACAGGAACAAGCAGGATGTTTAGCTGGAAATTGCAACAAATGTTTGGCCAAAAATTGTCCTCAAGATGAACCCCAGGAGAAGGGGTAGACCTGTGGGCCCTACAGGTCCCCCTTTTATATAAATTACACGACTAGGTCTGTCTAGGTGGCATTGGACATTAGGCAACACCCCTTACCCATCATGGGAAAGTGTCTTGGTCAAAACACATTTTTTGTTTTAGTTTGGGGCAGCCCCCCAAAAAACCCTTTTTTGTTATTGGCTCACTTAGTCACCCATCACCATGTTTAGCCAGATTTGGAAAACAAGAGAGAAAGCGGCAGGGTCAGGATCAGTCAGTAGGAAAGGAAATGACAGATTGGGGTAGTGGGTATATGAAGGCTCAGGTCTGCATGCAACTAAAAGGCTTCAGAGAAGCTGTGAACCAGGCCCACATGAAACCTCCCTACTATCAGGTTCCTCCTCACCCCTCCTCAGCCTCTTCCTCTTCACCCTCCTCCTTTTTCCCCTCCTTGAGGAGATAAGGTCACAAGTATCAACTCACTCCACAGCAAAGATGACCTTGAACTTTTGACCCTCCCCGCTCTGCCTCCCGTGTTCTTGGATTACTCGTAAATGACATCAAGCCCAGTTTATGTGATGCTAGGGATCAACCTCAGGTTGCCTGCTTGCTAGGCAAACTCTACCAACTAAGCTACATCTTCATCCCCCGAAGACGGGGCTTTCTGCCTGTCACACCGATGTCAACACGTGTCCACGCACACAGAGAAGGCATGCAAGACAAGCCAAGACCATAGCATGCCTCACCTCAAATGCTGGTAAAACCCAAGTGCTGGAGCTCAGGAGATAGCTGAGAGCCACACAAACGTGAGGACTGGAGTTCGGATCCCCACGCCAGGTGGTGGCTCCCAGTGCTGAAGAGGTAGAGACAGAGCATGCCCAGGACAAGCTGGTGAGCTAAAACCGTGGAGTCACCCAGCTCTGGGCTCATAGAGACCCTACCGGTAAATAGAGCAGATAACAACCAAAGAAGACGTCGGACATCAACTGGCCTTGACACACTGATGCACAGAGGCCTGCACACATGCAAACACATACATCATACACATGTATACAGGCAATGAAATAAAATAAGTGGTGGTGCACGCCTTTAATCCCAGTGCTCAGAAGGCAGAGACAGGCAGGTCTCTGTGAGTTCGAGGTCAGCCTGGTCTACAGAGCTACTTCCATGATGGCCAGGGCTACCTACACAAAGAAATTTTGTCTTCAATAACCAAAAAGAAATAAATAAAAATAAAATAAAAATCCTGTGTGGACCTCACAGGTTATCTCACCTCCCTATCCTTTCTGAGATAGCTATGATAGTCCTGCCTCCATGGCTGGGAGACTCAAAGAAGCCCCAATAGGTACAATCTTAGAACAATGTCAGGTGACTGACCAGTTCAATAAGTGTCAGCTGCCGTCACTGTACAGTGAATAAAAACTGTCTATATTCCTCATTACCCTCTCCCAACTCAAGCCTAGTGCCGCTCATACTGCAGGCAGTCAATAAATATTTGCTGTAGAGATTGCGTGTGTGGGAGGCTCTCGAGTCTGCACTTGGAGAACACTGATGCTTACCCCCATCATAAAGAAGCCATGCCCCCACAGTGACTGCGTAATGGCCTCTCTGGAGACTTGGTGCTGCCAGGGGTGAGGCCTGCCACAGGCTCTGCTCCCTCATTGTAACTGAGTGGCCTTGGATAGGCAGAGAGGTAGCTCCCGAGTGGCCTGGAGACACAAAGGAGAAAGAGCACCCTGAGCAGAGCCAGCAGCCTCCATATAAATCCCTTCTTTGTGCTTTCTTGGAAGCTAGTCTCCACAAAGTCTGGCTGGAGTCGCCCTTGCCTCCAGAAGGGCTGTGAAGAAGGCAGGAGCTGTTTTTTGCCAGACACTAATTGGACCACAGGGCCCCGGTGACTTTGTAGGAGAGAGGGAGGCGAGTGCTCTGCCTCTTCCATCCACCTACCGCGGGGTGAGAAGCAGGTAGCTATTGAATGTCTCCGGACCCCGAATGAATCAGTACTCCCTCCGGCGTGCGTTATGAAACAAAGCAAAGCCGGCGCTTTCTGCCCACCCTAGTATTGGCTTATCCTTCGGAATCTCACGACGTGTCAAATGTTGCTCTCACTTCAACCAGAATTCAAAGCTTCCCTGGCTGGCATCCAAGCTGTAGTGCAGTTAGAATCTTCTGGTCCTCCGGAACGTGAAGGTCCTACAGCTCAGATGGGAGTGCATTCAAGATTCATCTGAACCCAAACATTCCGCTTCAGTGTGAGGTTTATACAGTATCTATGCCTGCGTGAGCATTAGTGGAGTGATACTAACATAGACACCAGTAATATCATTTTAAATACTTATTCATGGTGGGCCACAAGCATGGCTGTAAGCAAACAGCATGATACAGACCTGATGAGTTATGAGCCATGTTTTCCATATGATAAAAAATAAGCTAATTACAGGGGGAAGGTCACGACATTTGTTAGACTCAGACTGGAAAGAAAGTCGCATCAGGGTTTTCAGAACAGATGAAAATGTGGTTTAAACCACCTCCATAGAGGCAACTGGAGACCTGATCAAGCTGTTCTGCTCAGAGAAACTGAAGTTTTCTTGAGCACATCAGAAGGGCTGTGTCCATTCTAGGGCTATTTGAAATAGGAAAAGAGGCGATACAACTGAAATATTTACTAATAGGGGACAGTTGAGGAAAAGCCAGGTCATCTTTGACTATGCAGGGGTCAGGAGAGGGGCGGGCTCTGTATCTGTAAATAGGCCTCACTATCCCCAAGGAAAATGACCAAATACAGAAAAAAGCAAAGAAGAGCCTGTACGACCCTGAAACCTGCACACAGCGCAAATCTGCTTATGCACATATACAAGACAACTTGATACCACAGTCTGCAAAAGGTGGAAAGTAGTTGCCCTGCTTTGAATGTGAAATGTTCTCCAGGGTTGGTGCCCACCTGCCTAGGGTTGGTGGTCTATAAAACCACCGCCTTCATAGAACAAGAAATACATGACCGTGTCTCCTGCTGAGCCCAGGAGCAGCTTAGTCCATGATACTTTCCAAAGCGACCAATCTCAATAAAGTTGACCTCAGTCTCCTATTGAATTTCCACCCAAGTCTACCAAGGGGCCCCTGGGCACTGCAGCAGCTCAGTATCCCCGTGGAAGCCCTCTTGTTCTCAAGCCTTTCTTATTTTTCCTTAATAAATCTATATGTGTTCTGCTAAATCTTGGTGGGAGAGACCACCTACTCAGAAGCCACTGCTTGGGGTGGGTGGCTTTGGTGACTGTCAGTCATCTGGCAGACTGGCTCCCCAAGATAAGCTCACAAAGAGCTGAGAACGATTCTTCTACTTTAAAAACAAACTACACAGATGTCATATCATACACAATGTGTCAGTCTGAGTGGGCTAATTTTGTTCTTAAGCTAAGCATGGCTACTGTGATAACCAAGACAAGAGCAAGTAGCTGGGGGTGTTTCCTGAGAGCAATGAAAGAACCGGAAGACCCAAAATGCATTGCAAGGACTTGAAAAATAACTCAGTGGTTAGGAAACAGGTATGCAAGCAAAACACCAGTGTGTGTGTGTGTGTGCGTGTGTGTGTGTGTGTGTGTATTATGTATTCAACAACAAAGATCTCTTGTGGCTTGAGAGGTGGCTGGTGAGCTCTGCCTTCAACTGTGAGACTCTACCTCGAAGAATAAGATGCAGGGTGACCAAGGAAGACACACCTCGTCAATCTCAAGCCTTGGCTGGCATGTGCACACGTCAACATGCACGCACAGACACACACCGCATACAAATGCACATGAAAAGAAGAAAAGATGCAAGGCAACAAAAAAATAAGCAAAACAAAGAGATGAGAGATGTTAAAGCAAACATCCAGGGGCTGCCCATTAAAACTAGGGCAGCAATTGTTCAGATAAGGAAGCCTTCATCTATCACACACAGGCCAAAGGCGTGTCTTCCTTCAAGCCATGACGGCCCCACTTTACAGAGAAATATTAATAAGAGAAGCCCCGTGGGTTCTTCCTCCGCTTAAAGTTCAATTATGTTAGTGTCCTTATCAGAGCGATACAGAAGCCTTAACTATTGTGAGCCACCGCTCAGCAAAACAATAAAGCAGGCAGACTGGGCCTCAGTAAACACTGTCTCTGTTCCATCAAATCTCATTATTTCATAGGCATTACCTGTTTGTGGCAAGCGATGGATCCTAACACGCCTCTGCTTCTGAATACAGAATTGCCCTGGCCTTTCAGGATAGCGTTTAACAAAGAAAGGGGAGGACAAGCCGCTTTCCCATAACAGACAAGCCGCTTTCCCATAACAGACAACCCTACTGGCTGCTTTTTTTTTTCCTCTGAGAGTTTAGACATAGTTTTGCGTGAGGGGGAAGAAAAAACCTGTCTATTATTGGAAGATGGAGCCGCTCCAGGTATTTCTGGAAAACACAATTTAATTTAATTACCCAGCTCTAGGGAACTTCCAGCAATTGGGTGCCGTTTTTGTATTCTCTGGTTGGTTTTCTGTGTGCTTTGTAACCACGCGTTCTCGCTCTCCACCCGGCATCTATTGGGTTCATAATGAAACCAGAAGTTCTTAGTAAGAAAGTTTGAATTCTGAGGAGACAACTGTGATTTCTAAGCTCCTTTTCAGGGGACTCCTGCCCTCCAAGTTTCCTTTCAGTCTGCAGCCAGCACCCCAGGTGGCCAGCTCCGATCTAAGGCACAAATAGATTTCTTCCCTGAATATTCACTAGTTAGAGTGTTCTGTGGAGCTGGTGCCAAGCTGTCCCGGACCCATCACAATGCAGAGAAAAGCCCCTCGGAGGCAAGGTTTTCTCTAAACAGCTAGCCTCTATCCCGCAGCCTTAGGCGAGGAGAGAAAAAAAAGGGAAGGAGGCAATCCTGGTGATCCTGAAATCTGACCCCAGTCAAGCCTAGTGGAGAGGTATGCAGGGGAAAGGTTAAAAATGAACCTTGTTTTGTTCTCCTGCAGGAGACAGATGGGGTAGAGCGAACCTTAGTGAAAGGAACAATGGAACTGGTGGGGGAGGGGGGCTTAAAACCTGGATTGATGATGCTGGCAGGCAGGATTAGCTCCGAATGGAGAAATCACTCAGTGTCTTAAAAGTTGATTTAATTTGTAACCTGCAGATAAATCATCAACACACATCGAGTCAGAAAGTCTGAATGCAACATCTGATGAACACTTCTGTAATTTCAACAGAGATGAAAACATGGCCTTCGTGGCCTTCTTTTGAAAAACAACAAAAAAAAGGAAAACCCTTTCAGACTTGCCGGGGAAATGTGTTTTTAAGGAGGCTGGCAAACTCAGTACAGAAAGGGAAGAAAAGACATCATGGGTGAAAACTCCGAGTGGACATCAGGAGCAGCCCTGCCCTTCCTCTCTGTCCCCGAGGAGCATGGAGTCACTCGTGTCCACCTCTCCATGCATTTGTTTGCTGATGTCATCTGTTCCCTTACTTAGGGGCCCGTTAACAGATGTTCTGAGCGGTGAACACTGAAGAAGCGATCCGTTTCTCTGGGGTTTAATTAGAAGGTGCAGAAAGATGACCGCTAGACACCTCAGTATAATGAGGGTCCGGTAGACTGGTGGGATGTGGTAAGAGCTGCATAACCCATTTTGTCCCCAGCTCCCGGTACAGAGCTCCTAAAACTCCTGGAACTTCCTGAGTGACGGGAGATTTAAAAGCATCCCTCATTGCCGATAGCATGCCCCTTCTAACCTCACCTGACACCTGGTGATCAGAGAACCCAGCTCTATCATTTGAGGGGTGGCACACTCAGCCCCAGCCACGCCTTTCTGGATGAAGAAGGATGGAGATCGAGTTCATCACCAATGAGCAATGACACAATCACTTATGCCACTATTATGATACCTCTACAAAACTCTTAGTGACAGGATTTGAGAAGCTTCTGGGCTAGTGAACACACAAGGTGGAACCCCCAAAAGGACTTGGGATATCTTCTATAAGCCCCTTCTTCAGACCTCGCCCTGAGCATCGATTCCACTCAGCCACTCTCGAGCTGTGACCTTTCTAACCATCCAGGAACTGAGTGTGTCTCCTGAGCCTGAAAGGGGGACCAAGAGATACCCCCACATTTGAAGGAAGCCGAACAGATGCACGGGCAGCCTGGAAGCCCCATTGGTTGCTGCCATCTGATATAGTATGGACAGAACTCTTCCTTTGCAGGATTTGTCGGGGTAGCCAGGGTCAGAATCAGAACAGAACTAAGGGCTCCAGAGCTTTCAGAGGGTTTACCTGTTACAGGACAGCATGTGTTTATCATCAGAAGACACATGCTTAAAAAGGACACAATGGGTGGTAAGTGACATGAAGTCAGATGACAGAGAACAGGGGCCATCAGAGGGCTCACACACTTTCAGAGAGTGTACATAGAGGTTCTCTGCTAGGCATTATTGAACCAGGCAGCCAGATGCCTGGAGGAGAGACAGCCCTAAATAGGAGAAAAGTTTGTAACAAGTCACCAGAGACAAATGCACCTGCTATGACAGGAAGAGGTGAAACAGACGAGAAGAGGAACCGTATAGGAGAGGAGCCCTAAGAAGCAGCCCACAGACCCCACACTTTACTCTAAATATGATACAAAGTGTGTGCCATCTTTAGCAGGGGACTGGACTCTAAGGACTTCAAACATCATCTTGATGAAAACTGAGCAATGGTGAAAGCGAGGGAACAAGCCAAGCCAATGTTCAACCCCCACGTACTCAGTCCTGTACAGGAAAGGCTATGATTGCTCTATCTTACCAACAAAGAGATTAAAGCTCAGAGATACAAAATGAATACCAAAATCCCCAAAGAGGTTTCTGAATGGCAAAGCCAGAATTTAGGCTAAGCCTATGTAAGTATGAGATATTCTTTCTCATGCTGCCAAAACACCAACCTCCCATTTTGTGCATAAACAAAGTAACATTTGATTCCTGTCAGGGCCCATACCTCTTACCTCTTATTTCAGTAAAGAAATTGAGGCCAGGTTAGCCCAAGTGAGTTAACACAGTGCTAGCAAGTGATGACGAGAGACGGAAGGGTCAGGACACCAATCTTCACGCTCGTGGGCAGATAACGCACATGGCTGGGAATTCAAATTTTAATCAAGTACATGCTGCTAACTCTTTGGGGATTTTATACACCATGATATTGTTTTGGAATTCTCAAGTATGAAGAACTTGGAAGACTATATAAACACACGACTCCAGAGGTGCGGTAGTATTAGAACTGATAAGGGGTAAGAGAATAGGAGGAGCCTTCAAGACCAGGAGAGAATTAGGGGAAAGAGAGCCACCTCTGAGGAAAAATGGTTTAAAATACAATGGTACAGAATGGTGCAAGAATGTTAAAGACATCATTGTTAAGTAGGACATGAAGGCTTACTCTCAGAACTTGGAAACTGAGGCAGGAGGGTCATAAATTAAAGGCCAGCCTGAGCTATATATTGGCTTGGGCTATGTGAGACCCTGTTTCAAAACTAACAATAAAGATCTCGGTGTTAGATAAGGCGTGGGTCTACTCTAGGCCACATGTTCTTTGAGAACAGTCTATATGTTCCAGTTCAGTAAAAAAATATTAACTTCCAGAATGTATAACTTGACTGAATAAGTGGATACATATCTATAGTAATGTTCCCATCACTTATGGCTCAGCTGCACCTTAAGTTAGTGTGAGCACACGTTGAGCATCAAACCATCTTAGCCAGATAGCATCTCCTCTCCTGGAGGAACTTGGATTTTTGTGAGGCTGAAGAATGCCTTAATGAGAATGTTAGAACAGCAAGATCAGGCTCCAATGCAACTGTATGATCTTCATGAGATGTAAGAAAATCAGACCGCGTCTAGTGAAGCTGAGTGCTTCCGAAGGGTTAAATTTAAATCCAGCTCCTTCCCTTACTGGAGTCGCTCCATCTGCTGCAGAGGCCTCTATAAATAAGACAGAGATGCAGAACACACCCATACTATCTCCTAAGAGGCAAGCATTGAAACAACACTGCTCAGTTGTTCTTAAGACTGAATTAGAATCCCAATTTGAACAAAACCAGCCCCCGCATCATCACCACATCCATAGATATTCCTACCGCAATGAAATAAGTATTCATGGCTGACAATGGTGCCCTGCATGCATATTTAAATGTAGCTCCCTCCTCTCCTCGCTCTAAAGGGATTATATAACCACATACACGTCCCCCCTCTCAAAGAGTCGCACACAGAGAAGAGATGAGAGCTGCATCCTGAGACGCTGTCACCTTTAGCCTACAGGTGCATGGCACATCACAGTGAATGTTTTACTATGGTGGCCACATCTCCTCATGCTTTCCCTGTGCATATGGAGCGTGAGGGGAGAGAAGAGTCTGGAAGACGGGTTGCATCGGGAGCTGCTAGCAGCCAAAGTTGTCCTCAAGTAGTTCAGCACCACAGGACAGCAACAAGCCTACTCTGGGCAAACCCAGAAGACAGCAGCAATTCAGGTGATCCTCGGGGCTAGCCTGGGCTTGGGGGAAGCTAGGGTCTCCCCTAGTGATGCAGATCATGCTCAAGTTCACCTTGCTGTGCATCCCCTTTTGTGGACTCTCACCCTTGGCTGCTGCCAATCAAGAGATGACTGTTTTTCTCAGTGAGGAATCTAACTTTCTGAAATGTCAAGAGAGAATACTTGCTTACAGCTTCCTAAGTTGGTCTCTGAAGTGAAACCGGCAGGAGACTTCCTATGATAAGATCTCAAAGGACAGTTGAGTCATGAACGTGCTATGTGATCATGGGCAAGAAAAGGTTCTCCTCAAAGGTGTCCATGTTCTAATTCTAGAAGAGGTGAAGGTGGTACTCTATCTGTGATTAACCAAAGTTCCCTGGAAAAGCCACTTCTGTGGTGAACATTCTGCAGACAAACTGGCTGACTTGAGCCTCGTGACTCTTAGTCCCTTAATAACCTTTATCACCTACGCCAGCATCTGACCTACATCTTTGTGACTACTTAGGTAAACTTTTGGAATGTATTAACTTAATGAACAGCTAGGTTCCTTCTACCAACCCTGATGCTAAGGATCCCACCAGACAGTGTCAACAGTGGAAGGAAGCCTTCAAGACAACTTGAGTCTGTTCCCAGACTATGGTCAACTCATATCTGGCTCAGGCTTGTTGACTTGGAGCAGAAGCTGTATCTTGCAATGATAATGATAAAAGATGCTCCATGGGTGGGATTCGGTTGAAGGTCTTAGGGTGGAGACTGTTCAGGGTTGTCTGGTTAGGTCTGCTGTAACCACAAGTGCTCTTAGAAGGAGGAGAAAGACAAAATGAGTAAAAGACACCTGACTGAAAATCATTGAGCCACTCCAAGATGAGGAAATGCCTTGATGTCAGCTTAGCTAATAGTCATTTAACAACTCCTCTTTTACAGATGGTTCCAGTTGCTTTTCTATGTCCGTGACAAGCACTATGACCAAAATCAACACAGGAGAGAAAAGGGCTTATTTGCCTGAGGGAAGCCAGGGCAGGATGGTGTGGGAGGTCCTTCTGTCTATGTGCTGCTTTTATTGGTTAATGAATAAAGAAACTGCCTTGGCCTGTTGATAAGGCAGAACTTAGGTAGGTGGGGAAAACTGGACTGAATACTGGGAGAAGAAAGGCAGAGAAAAACACGCCATGGAGCCACCGCTGGAGATAGACGTGCTAAAACTTTGCTGGTAGACCACGAGCTCGTGGTGATATACAGATTAATAGAAATGGGTTAAATTAATATGTAAGAGTTAGCCAATAAAAAGCTAGAGCTAATGGGCCAAACTGTGCTTTAATTAATATAGTTTCTGTGTGATTACTTTGGTTCTGGGAAGCTGGGACCAACAAGCAGCTCATCCCAGCAGCAGGGACTCAAGGAAGGGCAAGCAGAAACCATAGAGGAAGACTGCTTTCTTGTTTGTGCACAGGTTCAAGC
The DNA here is from genome assembly GCF_018167655.1 of Microtus oregoni. Taxonomy (NCBI): domain Eukaryota; kingdom Metazoa; phylum Chordata; class Mammalia; order Rodentia; family Cricetidae; genus Microtus; species Microtus oregoni. The sequence goes on from NW_024543978.1 coordinate 7,926,181, forward strand.
CAGCTTTCTTATAGAACTCAAGACCACGTGCTTAGGGGTGGCACCACTCACGGTGGTCTGGATATCTGTTACATTAACGAGTAACCAAGACTATCCCCCTGGAAATGCCTGCAGGTCAGTCTGATCCAGACAGTTCTCTAGTTATCTCTCAGATGACTCTCAACTGCGTCAAGTTGATGATTAGAGATAATGGGGACACAGACTTATGCACTGTTTTGAATTTCTCACTACTACAACCACACAGTAGTTACCCTAGTAGAGAGCACACATGTAATTTCCCTCTGTAAGTAAAAAGGCAAAGACAAAACAAAGCGAAAAAAAATCTTCTGGAACATTCTATAAAGGTTGCCCCTTACAAAAAGAATGCACACGCCAAGCCAAGAGTGTTGATGTGGACTTACAGTCTAAGGCAGGATTGCACATTCTATACCACCCTGGGCTACATAGCGAGTCTGTCTCTGAACATATAAAAAGAGTACATAGTCCAAATGATTGTATTTCTAGGGATATACACATTTATATCAATCCCTAAACACTCTCTGTAAATACATTAAACCGACAGTGAGCATGACCACCAAGGAGGAACAGAAGCTAAAAGGTATCCAGAGAGATACCAGCCTTGCCATTTACTATATTGCTTTAGCCTGTGCGGTGAGAATGAACCACACATTAATTGTGGATGAAGGGTAATCATGAAATATCAGAGCAACATATGTTCCCAGTACGAGTGAGGAGACACCTCCTGGGCAGAGAGCTGGGAAGATACCAAGAGAGAGCAAAAGATACCAAGGGCTGGACCAGTGATGCATCCCCTTCTGAGACTCCAGTGAACATCTCCTCAGAAGAATGAGGTTTTTCCCCTCTGAGACAGCAGTTGGCCTTCCCTCAAATGTGTTTTGCCTGGGGCATGCGCCTAAAACTTCCAAGATCAGATAGGCCCTGGAAAATTACCTCCTAAAAAGAAAAAAAAATGTAGGGTGTTTAAGGTTTATTGCCCTTTGTTCCTAGAAGACTGAGACTTTAGTCACCTTGGAGGGAACACTTTAGGGAAACAAGCTGGGTGTTGGGTGGTTCAAGTTTTTAATCTCAGACCTCTGAAGGTCGCAGCAGGGGATTATACTGAGTTCAAGGCCACAATGGGTTACTAGTAAATTCCAGACCATCCCCAGGCAACAGAGTAAGACCGCCTGAAGAAGGAGGAGGAGGAAGAAGAAGAAGAGGAGGAGGAGGAAGAGGAGGAGAAGGAGGAGGAGAAAGTAAAAGAAAGAAAATCAATAATAATTAATCCAAAATTGAAAGCCTGAAATTACACCTGTAATTGAAGATTTCTCTCATGTGCCCATTCCCGATAACCACTCAGAGGCTTAATATTACTTATAAAATGTTTGGCTGGTGACTCAGGCTTATTATTAGATTGCTCTTACATTTAAATTATCCCACATTTTTAAACTATGTTATACCACATAGTTTATGGCTTGTTACCTCATTTTCTACATGTTCTGCTTCCTCAGAGGCTAAATGGCAACTCCCAGACTCCACTCTTCTCCTGTATTTCTGGTTTGATTTACCACCTGGCTCTATCCTGCCTTGCCATAGGCCAAAACATCTTTATGTATCAACCAATGAGAGCAACACATATTCACAGCATACAGAAAGACCATCCCACAGCACACACTTATGGAACACTGTGTGGCCTGTTCCTTTAAGGAAGTGGGATCTACTGGAGAGATGGTTCAGCAGTAGGCCATATGTGGCTCTTGCAGGGAATCCTGGTTCATTTCCTAGTGCCCAAATGGTGACTCACAACCATGTGTAACTACAGTCCTATGGCATTTAATGCCCTCTTTGACCTCCCTAAGCACAGACATGTGGTTTACAGTTGCTCATGCAGGCACACACGCATGAACATGAAGTAAAATAACCAATTATTTTAAAGAAGGAAGGAAGGAAGGAAGGAAGGAAGGAGAGATGGATGAATGGGGGAAGGGAGGGAGGAGAAAGAGGAAAGGATGTTTTTCTGTCACTTCAAACACTCATCAGAGCTAAGATTAACATGGCCCAGAGTTCCTGGAGCACACTCCTTGCGACAGACAGGAGCCTCACATCAGATATCTTCTATAACAGCAGCTTTAGGTGACCTCCAGTCCCAGAATGACATTTGATTGTTCCTTCATTTCTTCAGGAACCTTGTCTCCTATGCTTTTTCCTGACTCCCCTTCAGCAGCAAAAGAAAATACAAAACTTCTCTCAGAAAGCTATGACACTGTCGTTACCAGGCAACCCTCCACATATTTTAAAATAACTTCAAATTCTTTGGCAAAAGGAAAAAGAATATTTAAGACCTTATTAAGTTTTGAATTTTTTTTTAAGTGCACCTGAACCCAAGTTAGCATGAAAAGGTTTGGCTGCCATTTCTGAAACTTTTGGAATTCCTGCTCGATTCGTAAGTTGAAGTCAGGACCAAGGACTGTTAGAAACACTTGACGTCATCTGACAGTGGAAAGGGTGAATTCTTGTGCCTCGTACAGAATTATTCAGAATAATGAAAGAGGAAAGATATGTCAAGTTAACATCTGTCAAGCCAGAAGACATGACTTCCCGGGGGAAACACCACCACGAGGCTTGCATTTCAAGCCAGGTGTCCAAGTCCTGGAACAGTCCTGGCAGATGAGGGGCAGAAGCGATCCTGTCACTCCATCAGCACCCACACTTACGTCATCATCGCCCATGGCACCCTGCAGTGAGGAGCAAGTGGGAAGAGCTGGGTGCAGCCATTGAGTAAGCAATCCCAGCTGCAAAATCTCAGCTGGGGGTGGAGTCACTCCTAGGTCATCTAAACCCATGGTAACCCACCTCGTCTACTCCCCTGCCCTCGTTTGAAGACTTTCGTATTAAATAGAATGATTCCTTCTCATGGTTCTTGAAAATGTTACAATGTATGAAGTTCATTTTTCTTTGTAATATTACCAAGAAAGTAAGAAATAATCCGTTGCCAGCTATTTAAAGTCCTTCCACATAGCTGGAACAGCCCACTCCTCTACAACCTCAATCACCACTTCCTCCTTTCTTCTGACTTTGACAAGCTTTATTTCCAACCTTGCATAGTTCACTTTTGAATTATCATCAGCCTCCTTGCCACAGTTCATTGAATGAATACCTCTAAGGGCTAAGTATTTAGACAATCCCCTCCTGGGGACGTTTGGAGTTTATGACCCTCAGAACATTAAGACAAGGTTTAAATCAAATTTCACATAAAATCTGATGTCCACTTTGCTTTCCAAAATTGGAAAAACTGACAAGCCTGAGCACAGTCTATTAGCAAGGTAAGAAGCACCTGCTTCGCTGCTACGGGGCAAGACTCCATTGCCATGCAATCCGTCCTAGCCCTCTTCCTACATTCGTATTAGTTAATAACCCTAAGATGTTTGAGCTTTTGATTGTTTAGAGTAATATCTCCAACAACCACATCCCATTTCTGAGCAGCCACCAAGTGTCAGTCATTCAGACTTAGTGCCATCTGTGATGCTGTGTCAATCACCCATCAGTTTCTAAGCTACTCACAACATTCCAGTTGGTTAAGGATCGCGGTCATTTGGTTAAGGATGGCGGTCATTCGTACCCCCTGGAAGAGAAGTCCTGAGCCTAAGCCGCCCAACTAGGAATTTCATCACAGGTTCTCTGACATAAAAATACTGCTTTCTTCTACACTGAATGATGATTCCAACTGGAATAAAGGGCTTGCCAGTGATCTAACTGAAGACGAGGCAGAAGCAGTGAGCTCATTCCCGCCACTAGGTAACTGGTCCACAGCCTGATGAATCATGGTCCATGCTGGGGTTGACTCTGCTGACCCTGGAAGCAAGTGTGAACTGGAGATGCTGACCGGTTCGGAGACTGGTGACATGGGACTTGAGCAAACATCTGCGCTCTTGACTCTACTCTCAGGCTTCTCCTGAGCTGGAAAACAGTTCTCCACATTTCTAGAAGCTTCAGTGTGCGTTTGTTTCCTGAGCTTATAGTTTCACTCAATTTTACTTACTCCCACAACACAAACTCATTATAAGAAGTAAACTATATCTTGCTCAAGAACAGAAACCGCGAGATGGAAATTAGCCATAACAGTTTCACCTCAGACTCCTCATTTGTAACAGAAATCGTGCTGCAAGCATAGACAATGCATTTGTGGCAATAACTGACATGAAATAATGAACACAGAGCATGTAGCACACTGTTTGGCAGATCACATATGCTCCAAGAAGGCCAGTTACCCACCCTCTGTGGTATTTTATTTGCTAGGAATTATGTGTATGTAGCTAAATGTAGCAGAAATGTAATTAATGTGGCTTATTGACTCACAGTCTCAGGATGCCCCCCTTCCAGGTACATCCTCTTGATATACCCTGGGACAAAACAAAGACATTGCCAGCTGTTACATTTGGATGTAAAATGTCCCCAGTAGACATGTAATATCCAGCTAATAGCGCTGATTGGGGAGGTTGTGGAACACGTGTGGTGTGAGGCCCAGCTGATAGAAATGAGTTATGCTGGTCTGGCCTGAGAATAAAGGATAAGTTTTAAAAGTAAGGAAGTACAAACTATAGTCTTTAAAGAAGACGGACTCTTCATCCTACCCCACCTCACCCCACCCCCGCAGCTAGGGCTGGGAACTTCTGTCCCCCTCCTCACCATGCTGACCAATAGATGACACTTTTTCTACTTGATTTGTTTCCGCTGCAACTTTTGATGAGAGAAAGTCTTCGTGAGCAAACACGAATGTGCTAAACACATTAGCAAAACAGCACCAATGATGTTTATGCAACACCTATTGTACACCAAGCACCACCATACTTAGTGAGCACAGCAGTTCTGAAACAACCTATCATTATCCCATTTTAAACGTGAGTCAGCAGGAGCCTCCAGGAGTTAGGCCATTTGGTCAAGGTCACGGAGCTAAGAAGTCATTAACTCAATACTGTTGACCTTGGGGAAGAGGTGTGGGAGTTTCCTCAGGAGGGGAGGAAGTACAACCAGCTCCTGGAGTCAAGGAAAGGATAAATAAACAAGCAAAGATGGGTGCTTAACTGGGCTCCGCACTGTAGAAAACAGCCTGTTCAGAGAGGCTGTCACTGTGGCTGCCACTGATGTCAACGTGTGAAAATGGAGTACAGATCTAAACAGAGAACTCTCCACAGAGGAATCTCAAATGGCTGAAAGACAACTTATGCTGGAGAGGTTGTGGGGAAAGGGAACACTTCTGCATTGCTGGTGGGAATGTAAACTGGTACAGCACCTTTGGATGTCAGTGTGGTGATTTCTCAGAAAATTAGGAAACAACCTTCTTCAAGACCCAGTAATAGCACTTTTGGGTATATATCCAAAAAATGTTCAATCATGCCACAAGGACATGTGCTCAACTATGTTCATAGCAGCTTTGTTTGTCACAGCCAAAACCTGTAAACAACTTAAATGCCCTTCGACCAAAGAATGGATAAGGAAAATGTGGTACATTTACACAATGGAGTACTACACAGAAGAAAAAAATAGCAACATCTTGACAAATGGATGGAGCTAGAAAACATTTTGAGTGAGGTAACCCAGATCCAGAAAGACTATTATCACATGTACTCACTCATAGGTGGTTTTAAAACATAAAGCAAAGAAAACCAGCCCACAAATCACAATCCCAGAGAATTTAGACAACAATGAGGACCCTAAGAGATGCTTGCATAGATCTAATCTACATGGGAAGTAGAAAAAGACAAGATCTCCAGAGTAAATTGGGAGCATGGGGACCTTGGGAGAGGGTTGAAGGGGAGGGAAGAGACAGGGAGGGGAGCAGAGAAAAATGTAGAGCTCAAAAAAATCAATAAAACAACAACAACAAAAAACAAAGTGTAGTAGCTTTGATTGCCATTGGAATAGATGCTGCAAATGGCAGAAATGAATATATTCTAAAGGGACACTTTAGCTATCAGACTATTAAAACAATGGGTCGCAAGAAACTGGAGTTCCCTCAGAAATCTCATGCTGGGAGAACAAAAGTGTAGTCAGCCAGAGCGCAACCCCTTATAATAATGGGAACCCCAATAGTGAGCAGGAATATACCTTTGGCCAGGACTGCTTAGATGTGTGCACACCCCTGCCTCTTCGAGAGAGAGAGAGAGAGAGAGAGAGAGAGAGAGAGAGAGAGAGAGAGAATATATATTAGGTTTATTTATTTTCATCTTATGTATATGAATGTTTTGCCTAAATGCATGTATATACACCATGTCATGCCTGTTGGATCCCTCGGAACTGGAGTTATGGTTGGTTGTGAACCACTATATGGGTACTGAGACTCAAACCCAAGTCCTCTGTAAGAGCAACAAATACTCTAACTGACGAGCCAACTGTCCAGGACTTCTCTATGTATCTTTTAATTTCACTTTAGGGCCCTGAAAATGAACTGGATGGGGCCGCTGTATCTCACTGCCCCTCTTCTCAATGTGGCCACATTGAATTAGTCTGTTCCTGCTTTCCACCATCAGTTTAACTGTTTTGTTGGCTTCTTCAAGACAGGTAGCTAAGCCTGGCTTCTTGGAATCTAAATTGTAACCATGAGTTTGGCCACAATGCTGCTCTGTCCTCGCCTTACAGAGCACAGAGGGCGGAGATGTTAATCAAGTTTAGCTGAGCCCACTGACTCATTCCCGTTTGAAGAGTTGTTCTCTCTCCACTCCAGAAGCCCAGAGTCGAATCAAGGAACTGCGGCTGGAGGCATGCTATGTTCACGGCTGGGCAGACGGAGTAACGCTAGCCCATTGAGCACATAAATCCTGGCAGCCTTCCAATCCCACGCAAGACCCCCAGGGTGATGTAAGAGAAAGCAAGCCAAGAACAGAGAGGCCGGATGGGCTACAGATCAGAGACTGAAACGTTCGCTCTGAAACCAGGCCAGGGATGCCGTGTAAGCCCACTGCAAAAGCTCTCTACCATGTCTCCCTGGTTTCCCTCAGATCTGCCGCTTTCCTAGTTAGTCATTATTATGTGCCGAGATTTTGGACTCTGACAAAGTTTGAGCTTTACAGTTTTGGCTGGTTCAGTGAGATTAGCCACAAAATACCCATAACCATCACCAGACATTTAACATGAAATGGCTTTTTCTCTTTTTTTTCAATTTATTAAACTAAAATCTGTATAAGTACAAGGTTTAGAATTGGCAATGGATATATATATGTACATATATATGAACATATATACATATATACATGCATATATGTACACACACACACACACACATATATATATATATAGATATTGATATTGATATTGATGGGGGACTAGAGAAATGAGAAATGAGTCATCAGTTGAGAGCACTGCTCTTCCAGAGGTCCCCAGATCCATTTCCAGCACCCACTTGGCAGCTCATAACCATCTGTAACTCTAGTCCCAGGAGACCAGATACCCTATTCTGGCCTCCACAAACACTGAACACTGTAGTATACAGGCATGCACGCAGGGAAACAGTCATACTTAGGAAACTTTTAAATACTTTCAAATGCAAATATACATCATTTGACATACAAGTATTATAGGACCAAACAGAAAGTGTGACTGAACTCCTGAACATGAGCTCATAGTTAGCTAGTCCCTGCCCCCACTAACTCTCTTTGTCGAGGAAAGGAGAAGACAAACCTCCCACATCAGCAAACTGAGCCACTCTGTTTCTGGAGGCAGAGTCTTCCCCAGAGAGTTTCACGAGGAGCCAATAAAGAGCGCAAACAAAGGAAAACACAACTCAGTCATCTTAAGAGAATCTTAAGCACTGTTGGCGGAGAGTACCCAGGAAGGCACGGTTTCAGATCTCGGTAGAAGTGGACCGTGCTCAATAGATTGGCTCGGGGCACTGTTCATCTCCTGCAGAGGAGGCAACTGGGGTCAGGGAAAGCTGGCAAGCGGTCTGTCCTGAAGGAAATTTCTCTCTGTGATTAAAGCTTGGCCTTTACCGGCATATGCCTCCAACTTACAGAATTTAATTAGAGAAAATGGGAAGGACGGAGAGGAGACCATTCCGGTCTGTGATAAATGTCTGTGTCACCATCTTGCTTCAAAATCATCCATTTGTTCTCACTTCGAGGGTGTGAAAGGCAAGAAGGATGGGGAAATGAATGAAAGGAGCTGACTAAAGTACTGGACACCCTCTCTTGCATACCCCCCTCCCCGTAGCCCCTCATCACATGCAGAAAAAGATGGAGATCCTCCCAGCAGCCTTGCACAGCACCCTTGAAACAGCTTGGACACCCCTCACCTCCCTATGCACGCAGCCCTCTGGGGGTCTCAGGCTTCCGTCCCATCACCAGGCTTCGCTAGATCTCCAGGCTTATTTCTGGAGGTGATCCACTCTGCCTACAGAGTCTGTCCCATAACGGAGCTCAGCGAAACAAAGAAAAACAATTTAACTTTGGGTGTGCACATCTGCATGGGTGGTAGTGTGTCCAGAATTAACAGAAGCTTTAAAGGCTGAAGAGATAGCTCGGTTGGCAAGCATCCTCTGAGTCACCCGAGATCCCTGATGCCCAACACCCCAACCACAGGTCACATAGATCTTTACCTGGCGAGTGTCCCCAGCAACACTAATCGAGCCATTAATAAAACACCCATGGGGTCTGTGAAGACTTAGAGGGGGGAATGTAAATGTTTTACAAGTCATTTTCACAATTCTCACATGTTCAAATGAAAATATTTTGGTTGTACTCGGTTAAAAATGTTATTAAAGCGAATTTCACTAATTTCACTTTGGTTTCATAACCCGGCTTCTAGGAATCTAAAGCTGCAGCCACAGCTTCTGTGTGTGGCTTCACGTTATGCTTCTCCCGGCCATTCCTGCTCTGGACGCCGAGCGTTTTGATTGCCTATATAATGCTCAGCTCTATTTCCATCTCTGTTTACCGCCATCTGCTCCTCCTTCCAGCCCTGCTAAGCGCTTGAAGATGGGATCTCTTTCTGTGGTGTGCACACCCCATCGTCAGTGCTACTGAAGTTCCTGGGGTCTGGTGTGCTGCCAGCAAATGCTTGTGAAACTATAACCAGTGTTATAGCATCTTTTATATTAAGAGCTAATGTTGACTGAATGCCAAGCTGCACTATGCAAATAACGTTGATGCCCCTGCTTCATAGAGAAAGACAAGAACATAGAGAGATTAAGGGACTGGGGAGGCGGTTCAGAGGATAAAGCATCGGTATGCATGCATAAGGATCTAAGTTCAGACTCCCAGAAACTACATAAGCCAGATGAAGTAGGTGATAGATATGTATAGTTCCAGTGCTCCTACAGGGGAGAGAGAGAGAGAGGGAGGAGCATCCCCAGTGGCTCATGGATCAGCGAGCCAATAGGGAACCAGAGACCCTTCCTTAAATAAAGACAGACACTCAAGGTTGACCTCTGACCTCCAACACACTCATCAACTCACACACAGATGTGTGAACACATGTGAACATAACCCCACATGTACACACATACCTGCACAATCTCACACATACATACATATACACATACTCACATGATCAGACTGAAGAATATATAAAGATTACATCATCTTTAAATGACAAATGTCAAAAGAAAAACTACAGCCTAGACCTCGGCAGCCCGTGATCCACTGGGGTCACACTGCTGGGCATTTCCCTTTCACCCCGGAAGTCCCGGGCAGGAGCACAATCAGCGTTTCGTCTCTAGTACCGACATACAAACCACTGACAGGAGAAGTCCTTGGCATTAGCATCAGCCATGACAGAAGTTCACCTGAGCGTTTCCTACAAGGCAAGCATTGCCATTCCTCGTTTGCTCATTCCCAGCTAGGTGTCGAACAGGAGTCTCTGAATTACTGTGATGCACTGGGGATTGTTCCCCCCTCACTTCAGGAGCACCCTGCCTCCATGTTCTCATGTCAGTGATGGCCGTCTCATTCCTCCTGCTGACCAAGTCAAAGCCTCGACATCATGCCTGATCCCCTCTTTCCCAAAGTGTTCTTCACCTGCCAAGAAAGCCTGTATGTTTGCTTTCACAGTCTATGTCATACCTGGCTCCTGCTGGCCGCCTCCACCACCGCAACATCGGTCAAGCCATCACGAGTGCTGTGGTGGCCACTACAGGTACTCCCAGTCCCCACTGTGACTTTCTGAGAGCCAGTGGTGTTTTCAAAATATTTAACTTTAAAATGGCATTTTAAAATGTACTCTGCAGTGTCTGAGTTGCCCACTCAGAATCCTCCAGCGTCCTGTCGCTCACAGAGAACAAAAAGCAACATCCTCGCAATGGCTAAGGAAATCCCTCCCCATAGACAGCATCTTCCGAGCCCCCCCCCCCCCACATTCTGCTTCAGGCAGGGTTGCTGGCCTACCATCTGGCCCTCCACACTCCAGACACTCCCACCTCAGCCCCAGGTCTGTGCTTTACCTTCCCACACGTCTCCATTTCTCTTTCTTTTAGACATTGTGCAGATGTAGATGTTACTCTTTTAGTAAGGCGGAGACCCTCATCACCCCAATTTAAACCTTACCTCACCCCTGCACATTCACATGCGTGTGCATGTGTGTATGTGTGTATAGGTATGTGTGCATGTGTATACATGTGTGTATGTGTGTGAGCGTGTGTATGCATGTATGTGTGTATGTATGTGTGCATGTGCATATGTGTGTGTTGCGTGTATGCATGTGTATATGTGTGTGCGTATGCATGTGTATATGTGTACATGTGTGCATTTGTGTGTATGTGTGTGTGCGTTTGTGTGTATGTGTGTGTGCGTTTGTGTGTATGTGTGTGTGCATGTGCACATGCACTCACACACCTTCTTTCCCTCTTTTGTCTTTATTCCCGTCCTAGTTGGCTCTCCCGCTGTGCTAAAACACTGACCAAAGTCAACTTGGGAGGAAAGTGTTTATTTACCTTACAGGCTACACCCATCACAAAAGGAAGCCGGGGGGGGGGGGGGGGGGGGGGGGGGGGGGGCAGCAACTGAAACAGGAGCTCGATTGAAACCCCTGAGGCATGCTGCTCCCTGGCTGGCTCCTTCTGGCTAGCTCAGCTATGGTCTTTTTACACAGTCTAGGTCCAGTTGCCTAGGGACAACACTGCCCACAGTGGGCTAAGTCCTCTGCTATCCAATAGCAGTCATGGAAACACCCCACAGGCCAATCTGAGAGTAGCAATTCTTTAACTGACCATCCTGGAAGTGTCACCTGCACAGTCAAGACTAACCACCCCATCTCCATAACGCGCAATGACCTAACATTCTTTGCGTCTCTTTTATTTGTTTCCACAATTGTCTCCAGGACAGTAAGTGTTATAAAACAAGGGATTCCACCCCTGTTTCTGTCTGCAGTTCTCTCCTCAGTGTCTCAAAATGACAGCCAACAAAGGCATGTGGCCCTGAATGTATCTGCTTTAGCTCGTTTACTCCAGGCTCAACCAACTATCTCCATTCTGTAGGGCAAAAGGGTTTGCCGCGTGCATTTAGCACAGAGGCAGTTCCTAGACAATATGTACCGAGTGTTGCAGCACGCCCCAGTGCAAGTCTGCCTGGGAACACACACAGCGGAGAGGCCGATGGGGGTAGCTGGCTCTTGGGACATAGTGTTTCCCACTGCTACCACCTGATTCGGCAAAAATCACATCCCATCGTGAGAGGATCTCAGTGTCTTATCTCAAATCAAACTGCTGATGAACTGCAGAGCCAAATCCAACCCGTGAGTCAGAGAGAGGGGCAGCACCAACTCCAACCCGTCCGTGGGTCAGAGAGAGGGGCAGCACCAACTCCAACCCGTGGGTCAGATAGAGGGTCAGCACCAACTCGAGGATTCAGAGGACTCAAAGACCCCTCATGCAGTGACACTAGGGGAGGTATGGCAGAGAAGGATCTAGCGAATTCCCTCCACAGAGCCCAGAGACTCGGAACCATGACATTTGCACAGCAGCCTGCCCAAGTTCTTTCCTCGATACAAAGAGAGCCGACAACCCTTCAGCGCTATGAGCCAAGCCATGCTTTTCTTTCCCGCCCATTTCTTCAAAGCCTGTGAGTCTTCGCTGTCGACAGCCTTTGTCTTTGATGTGCAGTCAGCCAAGCCTTCTGTCATGTGAGTACGGAGAGGGACAGTCTCATCTTCTGGGGCTCTGATCTTCCCTCTCCTGCTAACATCTTAATCTCTGCCTTCTCCTTCCTTCACTCAAAACATGAAGATGCCAAGGAGACCAATCAAAACTCCACACAGCGGAGAGACAGCATATATATAAATCACAGGCTCTCACCATGAGTGCCAAGCCTGGGGCAGAGCCAAGGAGAACAGTCCATCCACTTGGTGAAAGTGACTTAAAATTGCCCCCAACCTCCCCAAACATTGCCAATCTTCTTTTTCAGTAATGGAGACCTTGAGCTTGGAACCTTCACCAAGCAATGCATCTAATTGGAATATAATCATAAAGTTTGGTTTCCGCTGTACTTATTTTTATAGTTTTCTCCTGTGATTGATTCCATTTCCATCAACTCAGTGAAAGAGGTAGGGCTTCACATTTTGAAGGAACAGCTTCCCTGCATGGGTCATAGTATCTCATAAGATGCAGGAGATGGGAGAGAAGTGACCATGCCGTTTGCACAGTTGGAGCGGTCCCTGCAGTGCACATCACAGATGTTATTTGCGTTGCCTGGTGTGATGGGTGACTGGGTTATCATGGCCCCATAGCGGAGCTGCAACTGCTCCAGTTCCCGACACAGTCCCTAAGAAGGTTGAGCCATGTACCTCTTACACCTTACACTCCCTAATGACAAGCACCCTCTCTCAGAAGGACGTCTTATGTTGGGCTGGAGGTTCTGAGAAGTGGGTGCTTGCAGCCATCTACAGGATTTCCAGTTAGTCATCCAGCCCTTCTCTGGAGGTCTAGCTGTGCTTACGATGTTGGACCTAACACTAGCACATCTAGACTCTATAAGATGATCCCCATCCTCCCACACTCTGTAAGCCAGTCCCCCACCCTGACCTTACCTACCCTCCAACCAAACTCCCCCACTAAGTATTTCCAAGTCACTCAGCTTCTCCAAGGGAACTTCACCCAGCACAGTGTCAGTGGCTGGAAAACGCCAAGTTGCTGTGGAAGAGTCCTGCACCAAAATTCCATCAGAAATAAAAGCAAAGCATTTAAATGGAAGAAAAATCAATCTGTAGATGTCACATAACCCGAGGAGCTGTGGGAGTGATTGAAAATTGGGAGAAAGTTGCTGTTTTTTCATTATCCATGAAGAAGCAGGGATAAAAAAAAAAAGCAGAGTCATCAATGCTCAAGTCTCATAGCCAGGCCATCATGTAAACTCTGTGTGTGTGTGTGTGTGTGTGTGTGTGTGTGTGTGTGTGTGTGTGTGTACCCACATTCAGATACCAAAAGATCCCAGGTGCTCTATGCCTCTGTCCATCAATCCCCTGGAGACAAGGTCTCTCACTGAGTCTGGGACTTATCATTGCATTCTGACTTGGAGCCAGCAAGCTCCAGAGAATCCTCCTGTCTCCACACCCCACCACATACACACAGTGCTAGGATTACAAGTACTAAGCAGCCAAGCCTGGGTTTTTAAGTAAGTGATGAGGATTGAACTCAGGTCCTCACAATTGTGTGATAAACACTTTTATCCACCAGACCATTCCCAGATTGGCTGCTTCCTGACTTTTACAGGTCACTTGATGAGGTACTACTTTTGTAGGCAGAGACTGTGCTTTCGTTTCCTGGAAACCCAGACCCGAATTATCACACAGAAACTATATTAATTACAACATTATTTTTGGCCAATGGCTCAGGCATATTCCTAGCTAGCTCTTGCATCTTAAACTAACCCATTTCTATTAATTTATGTATCACCACAACACTGTGGCTTACTGGTAATGTTCTGGCATCTTTCTCCTTCAGTGGATTCATGGTATCTTTTTTATTTTGCCTACTCTATCCCTTTATCTCTGTTCAGATTTCCCGACTGACTTTTCTCTACTAACCCATTGGCCAAAACATCTTTATTCATCAACCAATTAAAGAAACACATATACAGAAGGACATCCCACATCATCTTCCCAATACCAGCCTTAAAAAAGAAATTTAAACTTTTTCAAACCATATATTGAAAATGGCAGTAAACAGTAACTCATTTTAATTTTTAACTTTTTAATTAAAGTAAAGGAAAGTTTCTAAAAATAAGTAGAGTCACACAGCCCTACATTAAAAATTAATTCAGAACCATCTGCAGTCTGGTTCCCATTTCTTCATTTCCCACCTCTGTACCAGTGTCTCTCACTGAGCTGCTCTGTGTTTATCGGTTCCTTGTGCAAACTCAGGTGCGGACATATAGAGGAGCAAACACCTGGATCTAGAGTGCAGACATACACAGGAACACACACCTGGATCTAGAGTGCAGACATACACAGGAACACACACCTGGATCGAGGCTGCAGACATACACAGGAGCACACACCTGGATCTAGGGTGCAGACATACACAGGAACACACACCTGGATATAGTGTGCAGACATACACAGGATCACACACCTGGATCTAGGTGCAGACATACACAGGAGCACACACCTGGATCTAGGTGCAGACATACACAGGATCACACACCTGGATCTAGGTGCAGACATACACAGGAGCACACACCTGGATCGAGGCTGCAGACATACACAGGAACACACACCTGGATCTAGGGTGCAGACATACACAGGAACACACACCTGGATCTAGAGTGCAGACATACACAGGAACACACACCTGGATCTAGAGTGCAGACATACACAGGAGCACACACCTGGATCTAGGGTGCAGACATACACAGGAGCACACACCTGGATTGAGGATACAGGCATACACAGGAGCACACACCTGGATCTAGGGTGCAGACATACACAGGATCACACACCTGGATCTAGGTGCAGACATACACAGGATCACACACCTGGATCTAGGTGCAGACATACACAGGATCACACACCTGGATCTAGGGTGAGGACACGCACAGGAACACACAGCTGGATTGAGAGTGCAGACATACACAGGAACACACACCTGGATCTAGAGTGCAGACATACACAGGAGCACACACCTGGATCAAGGGTGAGGACACGCACAGGAACACACACCTGGATCTAGAATGCAGACATACACAGGAGCACACACCTGGATCTAGAGTGCAGACATACACATGAGCACACACCTGGATCGAGGCTGCAGACATACACAGGAGCACACACCTGGATCTAGAGTACAGGCATACACAGGAACACACACCTGGATCGAGACTGCAGACATACACAGGAGCACACACCTGGATCGAGGCTGCAGACATACACAGGAGCACACACCTGGATCTAGAGTGCAGACATACACAGGAGCACACACCTGGATCTAGGTGCAGACATACACAGGAGCACACACCTGGATCTAGAGTACAGGCATACACAGGAGCACACATAGATCTAGGGTGCAGACATACACAGGAGCACACACCTGGATCTAGAGTGCAGACATACACAGGAGCACACACCTGGATCTAGAGTACAGGCATACACAGGAGCACACATAGATCTAGGGTGCAGACATACACAGGAGCACACACCTGGATTGAGGATACAGGCATACACAGGAGCACACACCTGGATCTAGAGTGCAGACATACACAGGAGCACACACCTGGATTGAGGGTACAGGCATACACAGGAAGACACACACGTGTCTCTTTTCACAATTGGTTCCTTATAGAAGCTAGGGTACAGATATACACAAAAACACACACATGTATCTTTCTTCACAACTGGGACAGAGGTGTCCCATCACTGTGCATCCACATTAGCATAGTGTCATTCAAAACTATTTCCAATAGCCATAAAAGTCACTCCCTTTAAACTCATGATTTCAGTTATGAAAAAAGAAAATACCATGCACAAACATACCTATTCCAATACTGTGTTCAATAAAATGAAAACATTCATAAAGACTTAAAATGCATAGATTATTAGTACAATTAAATACTGTACCCCATATTGCTGCCGGGGTTGATCTCTGTGTAGAGAGATTTTTAAGATGCTTTACGTGAAAAATATAAAAAAAATGGTGTATACAATACATGACACTGAAGAAAATGGAACATACACACAACACACATGTAAAAATTTACAGATACGTGTGTGCGTGTGGATATATTGTCATAAGTCAGAAATGTTCCTGGAAAGATGTGCAGGAAACACTAGCTTGGGCAGCTTTGGAGGGAACTGAGTAGCTTTTTGAAAGAAAGATGACAGAAAATATTTTTCACTGTGTACCTTTTATTTAAGCTTTCAGCTTTATAATTTAGAGCCATGAAAACTGGATAATTATGCTTCTTGAAATAGTATCATTTGTTATAGAAACAATAAGGTGATTGGTTAAATGAGTGCAGGTCACAGAACTAACACCCACCATTCATCTATTAATGGTTTACTGCGAGTCTGCGTAATCTGTGGTACCAAGATCTGAGGCTTAAAGAGTAGAGCCTCAGTGAGCAAAGGGAACAAAGAATGCTGGATGAATGAAAGAATGAATGAATGAAGAGGGAATGAGTGAATGGGATCTATGTTTCCACAAACAGATGTAACTGCATTAGGTATTATAAACTACTAGAACAATCTGGTTGCTGGCAGAATGACTATGAAATTGATCTCTGTGGTTACTGTGGTTTTTGACAGTGTCAGGAATACCCTACAGAGAGCCCAGAAATGCCTGCCCACGATGTACAGACCAGGGGCACGCTCTGCCAATGAACCTTCCCAGCCTTCAGTGCACACACAGACAGTGTGATCAGCAGGCCATAAGCCACAAAGCCAAATCCAATGCCCTCGTCATCTGCAAGCTTAATGAACAAATTGCATTCATGGCATTCATTCAGGAATTGGAATTTGCTCGAAATTCATAAATCAATACCATATGTCTTCTTCCCAGTTCTGGAATAAATAAAGTCTGAGCGTTCACAGGAATCATTTAAGGTGGATTATCAGTGTGCTGGAGATGGCTCTGCTCACCCTTGCAAGGTGTGCTCTTAATTTTCCTCTGGCTATAATGAAATTCTTAAATGAATGAAAGAATTTACAGAGGTTCTAAGTCACGGATGTTACGAAACA
Source organism: Microtus oregoni (assembly GCF_018167655.1). Classification (NCBI taxonomy): domain Eukaryota; kingdom Metazoa; phylum Chordata; class Mammalia; order Rodentia; family Cricetidae; genus Microtus; species Microtus oregoni. The sequence goes on from NW_024543978.1 coordinate 7,943,335, forward strand.
CTGTATTTGCACGCACATGCGTAGTTCACGCTAAAGTCTAAAACACACAAGAGGATTATAAGGATGGCTTGGTGCTATTACTTGGCCAGGAATGCAGACACAGCAAATGTCAGCTTCATCATGAGGCTGGGAAAACACACTTGCAGCCAGGAAGGCATTTCTGTATAAGCAGTGATATTGCTGGCCACTGAGGTGGGGGATGACGACGTGTTTGTCTTTATAAGTTCTGTAGAATCTCACATAAGCATCAATGATGCCTCCAAAGGAGACACACATCTCCCTCAAGTGAATTTCGATTTTGGAGAACTCACTGGTCTGGAAGATTTCTCTCTTAATTTTGTGGCCTTTCTCTTGGGTGGCAGAGAATGGATTTGAAAAGCAGGCAGCTGTCAGTCACACTGTGGGAAGAAAGACGTCCTGCTCATCTGCCCATCTCCCTGGACCCAGTTTGCAGGAGAGGCTTCCTCCCTTCAGCCATGACTTTCAGATTGTATGTATTTCTTCTGATACCTTCCTGTATTCCATACTTTTCTCTCTCATTCCTTTCCTATTTTTTTTTGTGTGTGTGTGTGTGTGTGTGTGTGTGTGTGTGTGTGTGTGTGTGTATGGGGGGCACTAATTTGTATATGTGCACACAAGCACGTGTGAGCTTGTATGTGTGGAGGCTCAAGATTAATAATCAAGAGTCAACCGTGATCAATCCTTCACCTTATCCATTGAGGCAAAATATCTCACCCAACCCAGGGTCTCTCAACCTAACCCAGTGTCTCCTGCCCAACCAGGTCTCTCAAACTAACCCAGGGTCTCTCATTCAACCCAGGGTCTCTCAAACTAATCCAGGGTCTCCCATCCAACCCAGGGTCTCCCACCCAAACCAGGGTCTCCCACCCAAACCAGGGTCTCCCAACCCACCCCAGGGCTTGGTGACATTAGCCAGATTGCTCTGGGGCTCTGCAGTCTCCCCTTTCTTCCAGACGCAGCATTCATATGAGTTCTCGGGATCCAAACTCTGGCTCTCATGCTCACTCTGTAAGCATGCTAGCAAGTGAGCTGTCTCCTCAACCCCCAGTACTCTCGTCTGAAACCTTAATATTTATCCCTTCAGACAGCAGTTTAGATGGCTATGACCCCAGGGCAAGTTAACATAGTATGTCCCCAAAATAGAAGGCACCCAAACTCTCTAGCCACTAATCACACCATCCCAAGTCAACAGTACAAAGCATGGTCTATGTTGAACAGTCTCGATGCTCTTTCTCATGAGGGACAATTTAAATGTCTTAATTATCAAACCAACATAGACATTGTAAACACAATCTGAAAGATCACGTGAGCATCTTTGGAAATGATAGAACACAGCACAGCTATTCCTCAGTATCCACAACAGATGGGTCCTAAGATACCACACAGATACCAAGATTGGTGGATGCTCATACCCTGAGAAAATGATGATACAGAACTTGTATCCAACCTGTGCACAACCCCCTGGGTACCTCAGATCTCCCAGGGATGATGCACAGCATGTAGCAAAATGCAAACGCTGTGTAAATAGTTGTTATCCCAGATTGTTTAGTAAGTAACAACATGAGAAACATCTGCACGCTTCCAGCACAGGTGCAATATCAAATCAGTCTCTGGGTTCATGGTTGATTCCATGGATGAAGATCCCAAAGCTATGGAAGACAGGCTGTACACTTTCTAGCAGATACTGTTGTTGGTGATATTCTTCATATGTGCTACTCACGATTGTAATAGACCTTTAAAATTTAGGAGAAAGAGGATGTACTAAAATAATAATACTTCAATAGTGTCATAGGTTTATATAATTCTTAGCATGGAAGATACATGCATACTCTTGGGCTGTGACATGTGACTATGTAAGCACATGAATCCAAACCCTAGCTTTCCTCCCCCTGTAATCTGGTTCAGCCATTGCTCCCTTGATGAACACAATACGTAGAGAAACGGCTCACTGTGCCAATTTATGATATTGACAGAGATGTCACTGAAACCCCAAGCTACCAGTGCTCTTAATTAAAACAACATTAATAAAGCCACTAAATATAAAATGATACGGTTTGTCTCAGTCATCAAGATAGGAACATGTTTTAGACTTAGTAACTACACCATGGTGCCTCATCACCTTTACTGCTAAGGAGAACATCCGAAGGCTGTGACAAATGGGAGAATTTACATGTAGATGAGCATGCCCCGTCCTTGTCCAAGGTCCCAGTAGACACATAAAGAAAAGGCATGACCATGTCACCATATTACAGCAGGAAGTCATGCATGGCGACATGTGCCTCGGGCTACAGGGTTTGCCAGGTAAATTCAAGAAGATCCCGGGGCTCACTGGCCAAAATGGTGAACTGTAGGTTTGATGAGACACCCTGTCTCTAAGACATAAAGGAGAGCAATAGAGAAAGACATATAATGTTCATGTCTGGTTTGCACACATCCCACACTGTACAAGCATGCCTCCCTCACACATGCATACATGGATGCACATGCACAACACACACACACAAATTGATGGTGATGATGGTGATGATTGTGATGATGATGATGGTGGTGATGGTGATGATGGTGATGATTGTGATGATGATGATGATGGTGATGATGATGGTAGTGATGGTGATGATAATGATGGTGATGATGATGGTGGTGATGATGGTGATGATGGTGATGATGGTGGTGATGATGGTGGTGATGATGGTGGTGATGATGATGGTGATGATGTTCCTGAGAACCACTGTGGAGCCCTATGGAAGTCAGAAGGTCCTGGCCCCAGCTTCCGGAGAATTCATATTGAATCTCTCTGAGCTGTGTCAGTTTCTGCCAGTGATCTGTACTTCCCCTTTGACTTTAAAACTTGAACTCATGGCACTGAAACCCAGTGAAATCTTTGTGGCATGTGTGTGAAAGAGGAGTAGGGAGCCCTTAAAAATAGCTCCCATATGCTCTGCCAGCGTTCGAATCATGTGCTGGCGTATTTCTCAGCTTGAACCTTGAGGCAGATAAAAAGAGAACCGTTATTTTTGAATTCATATGCCTGACACTTATCTAAAATCAAAATTATAGAGGCTCTGAAACATATGACCTTAGCACACAGGAAACCGACCCATTTGTTGAGTTAATATTGGAGCAATAGACCAAACATTTTTTTTTCATTTTATATTATTAAAACTTCATCTGAAAATTAAGCTTTAATATTAAAGGCCAACAGGATATCCAGCTCCCTGTCACACACTTGATCCTGTGAGTGACTCTCTTGATGAAATGCATTTGACTGAAGAACTGTATTCCATATACTGGAAGAACTCCTTTACGCTATGCACAGAGTAGCCAATCTCCCTAAAAGGTCACGCAGTAGCCTAGGAGATACTTCCACCCAAGGCTTTAATCTATATCAAAACATAATTCTGGTCAGCGTACCTCTGTAAACCCAGCTGCCTACTGATGTACAAAAGTTCAAGCCTGAGGGTCAGAGTCACCCAAGGCACCCACAGTTATGAAAAGGAAAAACAAGTCAAATTCTCTCATCTCAGTGACTGGCATACTTAACAGTCAAATGCCCTGCCAGGCAGAAATGGAATTAAATCCATGGACAACAGCATCTTCTTGCCCTCAGTCTCTCAGCAAGGCAGGCAGTCAGACGGCTCCATGGGAAGGTGTTTGCTTGTGAACCTGATGACCCCAGTGTGATTCCTGGAATCCACGAGTGGAAGGAGAGAAGCATCTCTCAGAGGTTGTCCTGCGATGTCACAAGCATGTCATGACACACATAATTAATCATTTTAATAAAGATAAAGCTAGTAAAGAGACCAGTGTGTTTTAATAACACAGCAAATAAAATAAGCCCTTTTATTTCTGTCTTATGAAAATTACAGAACTACTTGCTAGCTAGTTAACTCGTAGCAGGTTTGGAGCCCATTGGGGATGGATTCTTCTTTATGATCAGCAACATGTGAAGAAAAAACCTTGCTGCAAGATTGTGGTCAGGCAAAAGAATGGGCCACATGGGAGATGTGAGGCTCTGAAGGGCTTAAAAAGCCATTAACAGATAACTATCCAAATCTTCTGAGATTATGATCTGGCCGGAGGCTTTCTGGTCAGAACAGGAGATACCATCACCTCCCTCTCATAAAAGTCAATCAAATGAGCCCACCAACCATCTGAACAGAAAGATGCCCCTCAAAGAAACCCATCTGGAGCCTTTAGAAGAGCAGAAATCGTTAACATGCCAGTTGGCACAACAATCTACCTGCCCATTGTCCACCCTCACTCTTTGAGAATGCTCCACTCTCCCCGAAGAAACAGTCCACTCTTCCTCTGCCCCATTCTCCCCAGCGTTCCTTTGACAGAGATCAGGCCTGAACAGCCAAGGGGATCCCAGAGGGACAGAATCACTTCAGTTGTGAAAATCCTGTGTCAAATACAGGGAGGAGCCACAGACCTGCAGCTCAGTCCTGGAGTCTGAGAGCGCTCCCGATGCCTCCGCAGAAGCATGAGTCAAATGGGTAGCATTTCAGCTACTCAGCAGCCTGCTGGGGATTGATCTGGGAAAGCAGGCTGACGTGCGAAGACACGCACTTTTGAGCACTCTCAGAATAAGTAGTGCCTTGGAAGGAGTGGGGTGCACGGGTCAGTTATCACTCTACTGAAGTCTCCAGAGATCCTGTACCCCACTCATAAGTTTATACACTCACAGAGTTGCTCCTGACTGGGATTGTGGGGAGTGGAAGATGCGTGTCCTGAAGGCACACTGCCATACACACCCCGTAAGTCAGGGCTAGTCACTGTCTACCCTTGCACAGCTGGGCAGTGGGCTGTGTGATGCCAGCCTCAGGGGAAGGTTAAATCTTTCCAGGTGATAATGGTGAAAGACCAGTCTTTCCCAACGGGAATACTGAGGAGAACATGGGTAAAAGTATGTAGTGGTTGGTCCTTCTATAAAGGCCTGCTGGACATTAAGGAGCAAATTTTATAACCATGTGTCACTAAATGACTACATGGGAATAAAGAAGTTAGAGAGAACCCCACTGAGCCCCTGTGGAGCACACAGTCTAGTGAAGCGAAAATCATCAAAACATATCATTTAGGCCATTCATCAATGCTATACAGAGATGATGCAGGACAGCGTTGTCCAACAGAGCTCTCCACAGTGATGGAAATATTTTATACATGTGCTGTTGGTATGGTTGCCAATAGAGAGACCCTGAGGCTATTTATAGCTTCAAATGGTTAATGTGTCACAGAAATTTTTTTGAAGTACTTTTTAAAAAGGAGATTGATGGATTGAGCAATTGGGTGAGTGGATGATTGTATGTGTGTGTGCGCGCACACGCGTGTGTGCCCATGTGAGATTTGTGCACTCCACATGAGTTTTGTGCAGGTGTCTGCAGAGGACAGAAAAAGGTGTTGGATCACCAGGAACTGGGGTACAGATAGTCGTGAGCCACTCAATGTGGGTGCTAGGAACTAAACCTGCGTTCTCTGCAGCAATAAGCAATCTCAACAGCTAAGTAATCACCCCGCCTTCTAAAAACCAAGGAAAAGAAAAGGAAAAAAAATGTTTAGCCTGAATTATTTAAATAGCTACAAGTGGTGAGTGACCACACCCACTTAGGTGGGGGATGGGGTCAGAAGCGCCCTGAGAAACAAACCAGCCACATGCCTGCTGGGATCATCAGGATGAGGAGCTAGAGAGACAGTCACTGAAGGGAAGAAGAGGTTTCCACTCAGAAGGAAATGACAGGAAGTGATGAAAGAGAGTTGGCTCTCTGTGGGAGCACGGGTAGGTTCTTTCCCCTTGGTGCTGGAGAGGGCATGGTGTCACGTGGCAGGTGACGTCATGGGGTCTGATCATGCAGTGCCTTGAGTACTTGTGCAATGGGAAAGATTGGGAGTTTTAAGTAAAGATGGGGAAGGATTTGGTTTAATTTAAAGTATCGCTCTGGCGAAATCAGAATAGACTTCGAGAGTGAGGGACTAAGCTAAAGAATAGTTAAACGTGTGTGTGTGTGTGTGTGTGTGTGTGTGTGTGTGTGTGTGTGTGCGTGTGTGCATGCTGGGGAGAAGCATACCCCGAGCCACAGCCTTATATCAGTAAGGACTAACAGCAGTCATCAATACAGAGTCCCAGCACAGTCTGGAAGAACTTAGGCTCTAAACATACAACCTATAAATGTGCTTGACTTTGTAAGAGCAGCTTTCTGTTGGCTGTTCATCTCATCAGCGTGTTCAAACACACCACCCTTTGTGGTCTGAGGGGGGGGGGAATAGAAAGTAGCCGAAGATGCCTATTATTAGTGGACCAATTAAAGAAATTGGGCAGAGGGGGCTGACAAAATGGCTCAGTGGCTAAAAGTGCTTGCAGCACACTCTTAAAGAACTGAGTTCAAATCCCAGAGCCCATGTGAACTGGAAGGAAATAACTGGCAGCACAAAGTTGTCCTCTGACTGTCATGGGTAGGCCACAGCACATGCATACCATGCGTGTGTATGCACACACACACAAAATTAAGAAATGAAGAATTAATTTATAGCCAAATAAATTAATATTGACACCATAACTTTTTGAAAGGTGCTTCAAGGTAAGTAGAGGGGGGAATAATATACCAGACACAAGAACAGAGTCTACGTGTAGAGCAATAAAGACGAACAAACTTTTATGTTGGAGGAGGCTGCTTGTTTGTTTCCTCGCTGCTCAGCAGCTCAGACCCAAAATAATCACACAGAAACTGTATTATTTAAATCATTGCTTGGCCCATTAGTTCTAGCTTCTTATTGGCTAACTCTTACTCCTTAGTTTAACCCATCTCCATTAAGCCATGCCTCACCACAAGGACGTGGCCTACCAGCAAAGTTTCAGCACGTCTGTCTCTGGCCGCGGCTCCATGGCTTCTCCTTGACTCCGCCTCCTTCCTCCCAGCACTCAGTTTAGTTTTCCCTGCCTACCTAAGTTCTGCCCTGCTATAGGTCCAAAGCAGTTTCTTTATTAATTAACCAATCGTATTCACAGCATACAGAGGGGAATCCCATATCACTTTTATGTTTGTTTATGTTTGTAAGAATCTGCTGAGTCTGGCTGTCCTGGGAGGTGAGGCAGATCTACAGGGGTGGGGGTAGGGTTAGGGCCAGGGGGCAAGGGGGACCCCTTTTCTTGTATTTGTATCACATACTTCTTCACCATGGATGTGTAAAGTATTAGCTACTTAAACATAACATCCATGTGAAAGCCACCCACCCATTCTCTCTTGTGAAAAACTAAGTCCATCCCCCTTTCTCTCCCCTCCTCTCCCTTCTTACTTTTGTACTTTTTCTTCTTTTTATTTCTCAGAATCCATTTCTCCCTTTTTTGTAATATAAGGTAACTTTATGAATTCAAAATAAATGATAAACTAAGAGTTATCAGCCCTCATTAAGGGTTGGACACGAATCAAAGATATTTTGGAGTAAAATCCCAGGATTTCTGTGCTGTTTTGCACATGTGGTAGACAGACATCCACACAGGCAAAGCCCCCATCCCATGATATAAATAAGTCAATAAATAAGTAGACAAATAACAGTAAATGAGTACTAGTTGAGTAGCGACTATGAGCCAGGCCCTGGAGTAAGATAGAGAAATGGTTCTTTTTGAGAAATTGAGAAGTATATTACTATGCTTATTTTTGTATCTGAAGAGGCTTAAAAGAAGAGAAATTAGGTGATAGGTTTCAGTGTCAGTAAGTGGCCAAATTGAGACTCAAAGAAAAGATCCAAGTGAAAAAAAAAGAGCATTTGGTGGTGAAGATGCAGAAGGACGATGCACTGCTCCCAATAAGCCTTCTGCTTGTGGACATTATTTTAAAGTTGATACCAAAAGATAAAGAAATTGAAGTAGCTAACCATTTTTGATAAAAAGAGCTATGCCGTACCACACGCCTACCTCTCCGACATGCATAGACATCCCATGGCATGTTTACAGGTCTATAGGACAACAATGGCTAGAACAGAAGACTCAAGGATGGGCCCGAGTAAGTACCCAGTGAAGAAGATGCAACTTCAGAGATGGCCCTAGAAAAACTAGACATCCACACACAAACAGGAACTTTGCCCTATGCTTCACTGAAAGGTAAAACTTGTCCTAGGAAAGACCACGCTATGGGCTGGTGGGCTAGACTCATTGTGTGAAGGCACTTTCTGGGATGACCTGAGATCCGCCCTGAATCTGCGAGATGGAGGGAGAGAACTGACCCTTTCAAGATGTCCTCTGACCTCCTAATGCTTTCTCCCTCTCTCCCTCTCCCAGCCTCCCCCCCCCACACACACACACATACACACACAAAATAAAATTAAGAAAAGATATTGATGAAAAAAGGTCATTGGTTAAAAAATAAAGAAACTGCTTGGCTGGCCCTCATAGGTTAAAACATAGGTGGGAGGAGTAAACAGAACAGAATGCTGGGAGGAAGAGGAAGTGAGCTCCCCTCTCCCAGGCAGATGCCATGGAGCAAGCTGCCAGGTCAGACATGCTGAATCTTTCCCAGTAAGACTGATGCTACACAGATTATTAGAGATGGGTTGATCGGGATATGAGAATTAGCCTGTAAGGGCTAGAGTTAATGGGCCAAGCAGTGTTTAAAAGAATACAGTTTGTGTGTTGTTATTTCATGTTAAGCTAGCCGGTGGCGGGAGCTGGGTGGCAGAATGCAGCCCCGCAGCTCCCACAACAAGAAATACACAGTTACGATGATGTAGGGAACAGTACAGACTGTGAGAATCTATCCACCAGCCACAAACCTGAAAAGACATTTGTATGTAGACTACACGAAGAACTCTCCAAACCTAATGGGAAAAAGACAACCCAGGCATTTTCCTTACATATGTACACAAATGGCAAAGAACAACATGACAAGGCAGTAAACAATACACCCGCTCAGAGAAATGAATGCACGCGAAAACCATAGGCAGCACCTCTACATACCCACAAGGGTGGCCAGAGTAAACTAAAGGCACCATCAGCTCCTGGAGGGGATGCAGAGACGTGGGTCACTCACACACCACTAGTATGAATGCAAAAACAGCAAGAGTACTTGATGCTTGTCAAATCAAAAGGAGTAAGAATTGCTTAGGAGACACAAAATGGTCTTAAACATGTGTGCGCAGGCGGTCACACACACATTTATATTATATTATGTTATATAAAAACATGTATATGGATAAACACATATACATAATTCTATTTTATTCTGTTCCAAGGAACCCTGCCTAATAAAGTTTCAAGCAACCAAATCTACAACTACCACCCAACCTGGTAATGGTACTCCTGAGTATCTCAATGCAGTTATGAAAACTTGCATTCATACAATGTCCTGCACATAAAAGTCTTGTCAGTCCTCTCTATCAACCCAATCTGGACAGAGCCCAGAGGTCCTTCAACAAGCGAAATGTCCAAAGGACCTCCAACCCATCAATACCATAGAGTGCCACCTAGCATCCGGCAGCATCCTGGGAAAACTGAATGACTCTCCAGACAATGGACCATGAGTCAAGCCGGGCCCCTCCCCAAAGGATCCCTAAGGTTTCCTTCTGAAAATAAGGGAATTAGAGAACTGGATAACAAGTTGGCGGTGTCAAGAGTTTGGGACCGTGGGGCAGTGAGGGGCGGCCTTGAAGGACTCTGCCATTGGCAGGAACCTGCTCACATTGTCAGGCCTCCTCAGCCTCCACCTCCCATCTCACCATGCTGGGATTTCAGGTATGAGGCACTGGGCCTGGCTTTCTCCTGTAGGTTCTGGGGATTTGAATTCAGGCCTCACTCTCGCAAGCAAGGCTCTTTAACCATTATGTCAATTCCCCAGCTCTCCACCTTGATTTTTTACAGCTTCACGTGAGTCTACAATTACCTAAAAATAAAAGTTTCCACTGAAAACAAATGAGATCATGATTTTTTCTTTTTTTTTTTTGGACAGGGTCTGGGGTCAGCCTAGGGCAGGAAGGTTCACAGGTGTGGCTGGCCCATCACCGCAAAGAAGTTTGCCAAACCTCGTCCCCTCAAGCTGGCTCAGAACTCCATCAGAGCACAACACACACCGACTCAGGCTTAGAACTCTAGTAAAGTAGGAGGGCCCACAAATGCTCCCCAAAGCAGCTTCCAAATCCTTACCCAAACACCACCCGGCCGCATGCTAGAGAGAGGAGCTATTTTAATTCCTGCGCTCACACGCATCTCATGGCATTTCAAAATTCACAACTTCATTTTAAATCCCACAGGAATGGGGGCGGAGGAGAATGGCAACCTCATCTTCTCCTGGCTCAGGCTCCCCAAATGTTTGATTCCATCCAACTGGAGCCAAAATTGTGGAGTAAGAGGAAACTCCAGCACAGCCTCCTGCATTCCCCATGTGTGGGAAAACGGGGCTATCTCTGCCTATCCTTGGGGATGAGGGCTATCTTTGGCTATCATGGCCACCCATAGCTGATTGGTCATTCACAACAGTTGACCTCTGAACACTGTGAATGTATAAACGACCAGTTAACGGCACAAACTTTTAAGTCAGACCATCAGTTTGCAGAGGACAATGACCGAGATGTCCAGTCTGAAGCGGTTCGCAGGGAGACACAACACTGGTGAGCACTCCGTGTACAGTTGACAGATAACAATGAGCACAGATGCCTCTCCCATGGGAAACAAATTCTTAAAGCACCGAAGGCAAATTACTCCTCGTCGAAAATGGCAAGGTCGCCTAAAAATAAATATTGCTCGTCACCTAATGGATATAATTTTAAAAACACGCTGGCAGATGTCTGGATATCATTGTATCAGTAACTTGGTTTATGTCTCCATACAAAGCCATTAAATCGGTCATTCATTGCTAAATCTATCTGGGTGATGAAAATTAAAAGCCGAGTACATGCGCAATTAATCATATCTTTCATGAGGACTGAGATGGCAGCTGGAAAGCTATCCTTATGTGGAAATCGTGGCAGTAAAACTGAGTTAGATGACAGAGCCAGACGACTGGAGGATTTTCCCCACACTGCATACAGAACACTGGAGGATTTCCCCCACACTGCATACAGAGCACTGGAGGATTTCCCCCACACTGCATACAGAGCACTGGAGGATTTCCCCCACACTGCATACAGAACACTGGAGGATTTTCCCCACACTGCATACAGAACACTGGAGGATTTTCCCCACACTGCATACAGAGCACTGGAGGATTTCCCCCACACTGCATACAGAGCACTGGAGGATTTTCCCCACACTGCATACAGAGCACTGGAGGATTTTCCCCACACTGCATACAGAGCACTGGAGGATTTTCCCCACACTGCACACAGAACACTGGAGGATTTTCCCCACACTGCATACAGAGCACTGGAGGATTTCCCCACACTGCATACAGAGCACTGGAGGATTTCCCCCACCCTGCATACAGAGCACTGGAGGATTTTCCCCACACTGCATACAGAGGGTCTACCTGAACTTTCATTTCCTGACTGGCAAACTACACCCGAAAGCCCCTCTGTCCTGTAGAGAGCAAACTATTTCACAGATCTTACTGAATATTGTATTTGCCTGGGAAGGCGCCTCAATACGTATCAGAAAGTCATCAGGTGACCCTAATCTATTTATACAATCTTCATGAGATGATCCTTAGTTTTCAAGTGTTATAGTTTAAATGTGAAACACCTCCACTGGTTCATCTGTAAGGACACGTGCCCCACCTTGGAGCTTTGCTTCCGGAGGTTGTAAAACATTTGGGGCTATGCGGCCAACTGGCATGAGGCCACTCAGGGTGGCCTGTGAAGGCCCAGCTCCACTTCCTGACTGAGTGCCTTGCTTCTTGAAGCTGCCTCTTTTGTGTTCCTGCTACTACAGGCTGCTCTACCCCAGCTACCAGGCCTCCCTTGCCACTGTGACTGCAGCCTCTGAGCCAGGAGCCAAAATAAATCCTCTGTCCCCTGAGCTGCTTCTGTGATTTGGTCCCAGTGGCAAGAGAGCATCAAATATAGCTGGGCACTGTAACAAGTGAATCAAAATCTAAAAATCTTAAATGAAATATGATATGCTTTGTGGGATAGTGGGCCAAGTGAAACAGGGAAATAAAGGGGTGAAAAAATACGTTTCCCCCAAATCTGCCCATTCCCTGTCTGCTTTTCAAGACACCTAAATTAAGAGGAAAATCTGCTGGCCCCGCAGGTTCATTCAAACTGGCATTTCGAGGAGAAGTGCATTTCCTTTGGAGGCATTGTGGACATTTATGCAAATAATGTGGAAAATTGTATAAAAGCAAATGTTCCTTCTGTCCCCAGCATCAGCGGCCAGTGGTATTTGTGCTTGTACATAAACTATCCCTTGGATGTTAAATGGGTTCTTCCACCTAAACAATAGCTTTGAAGAGAAGACTTAGTGCGGTAAAGGCTAGGAAAATGATAACGACCCAAGTACCGCCATCTCTCCCAGCAGCAATTGTAGGACTGAACACAGAGTGGTAATAAATATTAATTGGGTTTTCTCTGTGCTAAGTGTTGTGTTGAGCCCCTTATGATGATCACGTGTTAGGTGGATAGCGAGTCTCTGTTCTTTTGGAACAATCAGGCTGGTAAATATTTTAAAGCTCACACCAAGTCCTAGTCATCCTGCTGGGATTTTTAATGCACCCTTATATCAGAGGCAACAGCCACGAGAACCTTCTTCAACCCACTCTCTCTAAAGTCTTCATTGAGCGTCTGCTGTAGTGAGTAGAGAGAGAACTCCCATGTCCGGGGGAGGGGGGAACACAAGTAATAAGTAATAGACACGCTAAAATGTGCAGGGTAGTAAGACTTGAAAGAAAAATGTCTACAGATACAGATGCAGCGAGGGAAAAACAAGAATACTTGGAAAGGTCTCACTGAGAAGGTGAGAGCTAAGCACAGGAGGGGGGGAACTAGGGAACACCTGGGAAGCAGCATAAGGGGCAGAGAGGAGCAGGAACAAACACAAGGTGGTCAGTGGAGGGCTCAGCTGCAGGGGACACAGTGTTGAGCAAGAATGGAATGAAGATAAAGACGGGGGATACTGTAGGAACTACTCCAATGCTACAAAGAGGAAAGAATGGAGCTTCAACCAGATGCTAGGACATAGAGTCTAGATAGATCTCAAAGACTGAGCCCACACGGTCTCTTGATGGGCAGTCTGTAGTGATGCAGGACAAGGGAAAAAGAGACATGGTGTCCAATTTCCTTGGTTTCTGGCTTAGGATTGATTTTGCCAGAGCAACCACAAAACATTGCCTAGTGGCTAAGATGAAGATAATGTTAGCGGAAGCAAGTATGTGTAAGTCAATCAAGGTTGTGCGTGCAATAAGCTTACGACCTCCTAGGTGGTCCGTTGGAGAGGTGGGCAGGCAGAGAACTGGCCAGAGCGGAGCTTAAGTGGTCTGTGCTGATAAGTTGTTAGATATGGGGAAAGAAAGGTTATTTAAACACTAAGTCACTGAGGAACTGCATGTCCATAAAGAAAATAGGTCTAAATTTAAGTTCTGAGAATTGCACTGTGGATCAGCCAGGATAATTATGGATAGAAAAACGCTCTCCATTGCAAAGAAACAAACCAAATGAAGATCTGAATGTAATCCATCTAAATAACACACTTAGCGGGTTAATGACGCAGACACCGCCTATTCCACTCATCTAAGAAATCTCGAGTATCTTTTGAGAATTAGGTAATTATAGATAGCTGTTCCCCTCCTCCTCATCAACTCCCCAAATAGAAACATCCACATTCCTGAACAAATATTGCACCCAGGGCACAGCCTGAGACCTGGAGGAACCAGCGCAGATGACTGTAGGGACAGACGTGAAGACACAGAGAGCTCTCGATTAAATGAGCCGAATTTCATTTGGCTTTCTGATGTTCAAAGCAAAGAGTGATTGCTTAGGACCAAGTTTAGGACTTTCATTGAAGGTGCCCCATCTATGACCCACTGATAGAGGTTAGCTTGCTTCCTGTACACTGACAAATTGCCTAGTTATAGCTTCCTGTCTTATTTACATTATAAACTATATTATATACACATTTATTTGCATATATTTTGTAAGAACATTATCCAAATGAAAGAAATAGCTATAGCTAAACAAATTCTGCCACAAAAAAAATTTTCACTGAATGAGGCTATTTACCCTGATTTAAACATTTAAACCACAAATAAATCAAAGCACAACATGGTACCAGAAATACGGACACTTTCATGTTTTGATGTATTCATTAAAGTAAATTTAAATTTAAATAGTAATAATGATAAAATATGCCTTTGGACACGATTGGATAGAAAAGTAAGGAAATCAATGATCCTTAGATGCGTCTGGCAGCCTTAACTCGTCTTTGATTACATTAAAGATAGCACTGCAATCAGAATCAATGCCATGCACTTTCTCTGCACGTGCACATTATTATCTTATTTCATGGTCCCCAGACCATCTCTAATCTAAATAGCATACACTGTATAGATTGGAAAATTGAAGCCAAGGAAGGTCAAAGGTCGTAGGCCTAATGAGTCAAACAAGCAGAATTCATTCCTATCTTGTTATCGTATCTTTCCCCAAACCTGGGGACATTCTTTGACACAACAGCTGCTTACCATGAAATGCAGTTTACTTGTTTAATTATAAGCACTCCCAGACATGACTCTCCTCCACAGACGCTTGTCTGGATTCCTTTATTAGAGCCATTGTCATATTAGTTTACTGATTGCAAGGTCATCCTTCACTGTATAGTCCCTGGGTGTATCAACATATACTCTCTGCCTGCTTACTAGCTCTCTGGGACACACACAGTGCCTAGAAAACACATGTCGAGTACTGATCCAGGCTCTAGACAGCCTGGCTTAACATTATCAACATGCCCGACTTGGGACACCAGGTCCTCATTGTCACTTCCCACAATAAGCTCCCACCTTTGCAAGGATCATTCTACCAAAACTTTAGTTGGCACCCAGTTCTGACAACAATGTCACCGGCCCTTCTTCATAAGTTATAGCAAAAGATCATCTTAGCAGGCTGGTCTACTGGTCGAACCAAGGTTGACAAATAAGGACTGTTTTACACAGTCTTAGTCTGACTTTTCTGTGAGTGAAATCATAATGCAATGAATATTCTTGTGTATATTTGAGTAAACACAGCCCAAACGACTCCATCTTGAGAAACTGGACTATCCAAAATACTGTAAATATAAAATGAATGCAAACTAGGCTCTGTTTCCTCTCCTTTTGCCTCTAATATCCATCCAAAATTTGTTGGCATGCCCACAATACTATACTGTGTCAATTAGAGGAATATAGGAAGAAGACATGAAAGTGATGGTAACCAGTTTTTCCTATAAATCACCCTTGTCAGGATTTGGCGTCAACCCTGATCCTCATGAATAATTCATATCCTGTGCATTAATAATGCATGTCCTCTTCCTGTTGGAATGCTTGCTAGCATGGAATGAATGTCTAGTCCCAATCCCTTCCATTGATATGACAGAGTAAATGCAAGCTTAGGATGTGGCTCTCTAAGGCTCTCTTTAAAACTGTGACACTTGGCTACCCACCAGATCATAAAAAAGTATGATACTCTTGGGATTTCTTCTGCTTCACGTGGAAGTCACTCAGCTGAGGACCCCAGAGAGAATCAACGAGACTGTAGCCAAACCAGTAAGGTCAGTTAGTTCTGTTACCATGCTCCTCAATTTTGCACTTACAACAGCCACAGACACAAGAACTTTACTGTTCAAACAGAGTAACCAGCAAGGGGTGGGGAGAGGCAAAAAAGGAAGAAGCCCAGGGAGCCAGAGTTTTATAACAATCCAGGATGTTTCTCCCCAGCGGACAATCCTCTCCAGCCATGTTTGCTACTGGGAGATTTCTTTTATTCTCAATCAAATTAAAGGCACATGTTTTTAAAGTCCAGAGACCAAATAAAAGAAGGGTAGTGAGCTTCACATATCTGTGGAGAAAGATACTCAATGGATCACTCACTCAAGCCGGGCCATTGACACTTGCACTAACACCAGCCATCATTGCTAAGTAAACTTATTTCCCATCCCTGCTTCAAACCCAGCCTCTGGCAAATGAAAACCAACAAAAACAACCACAGTATTTGACACATGGCAAAAAGAAATGTGGCAACACACACACACACACACACACACACATTTATATATTCCAGTATCCTCCCCTCCCTAAAGATGGTACCATCACTTAAAACTCAAAGAAAGGCAGCATGGTTTTCTCCTAAAGTGCCCCCAACAAGAGAAAGGAAAGGAAATCTTAAAAGGGGAAGCACTGGGATTCTTTCCCTCCCTCCCTCCCTCCCTCCCTCCCTTCCTTCCTTCATTCCCTCCTTCTCCTATGCCAGGATCTCTACACCTGCACCATGTTCCACATGAAATGATCTTCCAATGGGACTCAGAATGTGGATTCTAAAATACAGAAACCCACTGCCCAAGCTCAAGAGTAGGGACCTGGAACCAGGGAGTTGGCCCTGTCCAAGGCCAGCTCTCTCCACCTCTGCTAACACCTGAGCCAGGGAGCAGAGTCCCTGAGACAGGAGAGTCACTGTCCTTGTTCCCCCTCAGGGCATTTGCCCTCTGTCCTGGCCTCCAGCCACCCCCTGGAAAAGTTAAGTTTGGCGAGAGTGAGACGCGGGTAGGGGACATCCGGCAGGCTCAGCACCATGCCGGACTTTCCAGACACAGCACCCATGGCTACCGGGAAATATTTATTCCAAGTCAACTGGCTCCGGTGGCCACCGTTAGAAAGTCAAGCCATCCGAGAGATAAAGATAGCTCCATGACATACCCAGAAGCTGGCGCTAGCGCCGCAGTCACAGTAGCCTGGGATGTTGGCTGCAAGAGCCACCGCACAAGGCAAGTCCCCAGCGCGGGGATGCTGGCTGCAGACACAGACCCTAAAGTCGCGAGCAGGGAGCAAGGAAAGGATGAATACGTACCCCTAGGCGTCTGCTCCGGATCCTCACGTACCCCTGCTTCACAATGTCATTAAAATTGGAAGCCATCCCAGACAGACAGCAACCCTGCTGCCCCCAGAGCCTGCACAGCACCCTGAGTGGCTTCGAGGAGGGATGTGGGGAGGGTCAGGACAGAGAGTGAGGGAGTGAAAGTTGACAAGGCGATGCAGTGAGACCGGACGTCAGAAGGCGCACATCGCTTCCCTATCTCCCCAAAGCCTGAAAGTGGGCGGCCGCCGGCGCCCAGCAGCCACTTTGGGGGAGAGTGGCGGGGAGGCGAGACTGGAGCGCGGCGTCAGCTGACTGGGTGGCAGCCTGCCAGGAGGAGGAGCTGCTCCAAGGAGGAGGAGGAGGAGGACCTGAAAGGAGGAGGAAAAGAGAGGAAGGAGGAGGCAGAGACGGCCCAGAAGAAGGAGCATCGGTGTCCCCTCCCGCGGCCTCCGCCCACCTGGCCCCCAGCTGCGCTGATCCCACGTCCTTTCCCCAAGAGCGCGCTCCGCCCTCCCAGAGCGTTACTGCGACCCCCAGGGGCCAAGCTCCCAGTCCTGGCCTGTCTTTAGAGAGCAGACACCGGACTCTTGAACCAGCTGTGTGTGCCCCAACCTGTCCCTTCAGCTCTATCTTTTCCCCAGAAATGCTAATTAGGGGTGTGTCTGTATCCAGGGAGACTGAGCTGAGCGGTTTACCTGTGACCTCAGCCATCTCTGAGGCTTGCGTGCAGCTCTACCATGGGGACTCCCTGCTGTCAAGCCCTAGGCTTCCATCAATTGTCCCTATCTCTTGTTTAAGTCTGCCTTCCCATTAGGGCTGTAAGTTTCCTAGGAGCTGATTCTTGCCACTGGTCTGTCCCCAGACCCTGGCCCTGTGTAGGTGATCAATAAATCTTAGGACTTTATTAAGGTGGCTAGCATGTAGCACACACTGCTCTGTCCTTTGTATGCATCGACTAAGTTCAGCTTCACTGAACCCTTTAAAGTGTGGCCGCTTTGTGTGGTTACCAAGCTTTTAGGGAAACCTCTGTAACCTGACAATACAGCTGCCCGGGTAAACATTGTAAATACTCCGAGAACGCTAAGATGGACCGGAATATGAAGGATTTGAGTCCTGCTCCTGATCCCATGACCTTCCTTAAGCAAATTTGCAACGTTAAGCTGACCACTGCTGATGCTCTCCAAACATCATCCTCCCGGGCTTTGCTAAAGGAAGAATAATCAAGGTTTTAGCAACTATATTTGGCAGAACCTGAAGCTGAGAAGAGCCACACCCTGGGGATTTGCCCACCATCCCATAGCTGACCACCACAGGGGCCAGGACTGCAGGGACAGTGGATTGAGTGTTACAAAGTACCAATATAGGGCCAATGTCATAAGCTTAAGGCTGCTTCTTGATCTCCAAGGTAGACTTCCTCTTCCCTTACTCAAAAGCTAAACGGTTCTCAGTCATGAGAGGTGACCCCAGTTCAACTACTGAGCTGAGCGACCTTCAGTGAGAGTCATGGAGGAAGAGTCCTCTATTTCACAGGACGTTAGGCCTGATGACAGTCAAATCCTCTCATCTCTAAGACGACATGGGACTGACTTCCTTTCTCAGTGGGAAATCTCATTTTAGTCATTCTAGTTTGATGGGTATTAGTCAAAGGAGAGAAATCACTCACGAATGTGTCATAGAATCGAGACTAACTGTTAGAACCAGAAAGTAGGTATGCGGGTGGGGAAAGCGCTTTGCTATATTGTAAACCATCTGCTCTGTCTCCTTGTTTCCATTCTACAGGGGGGAAAAATGATGTGTTAAGTGTCCTTCACCCAAAGACGAGAAAATGGTGAGGTCATTTGAAGGGCTGCTTACAAGAGCTGGCACTATTAGCCAGTACTGCCCATGGCCACTGTGAAACAGAGGTGCTTGAGAATGACATCTGTCCAACCCTTCACCTGCAGACCAATTCCACTGTCACAGGAACAGAGGACGAATCAATGCATAAGAAGCTTCAAGTGAGTGACTCACAATAACAGAAACCATCGATGAGAAAGACAGATATGGAAGACAGGAAAATTGAAGCAGACTAGAAAACGCCAGACTAGATTGAGAGAAACATATAATTTTTTTAGTTGCAAGATTGAATGCAGTATATGCTTTTGAGTGGTTGGTTAAAAAAATCCAACTGATATCACACACATACACACACATATGACTGGGGTATGCCAATGACAGTGCAACCCCTAACTCTTCTATAGACTAGGCAATGTCCAGTGGTGACAGAAAGAGACCCACAGAGATGCAGAATCCCGTGGTGCTTACAAACTTGTTGGGTACTCATCATGCACAGCTAGACGCTGCCAGGTGCAGCATCACAGGGGCATTCCTTTCTCTCTAGAGAAACCCACCGTACATCAAAAATAGTGTTTTAATTCCTGCTCTTGGTTCAGTTTCAACATAAGACTCGTTTTTATAACATACAAATGTGTTTCCTTCACTGTATTCCCTTTGGTTTTTAAATTGAGTAGGCTTGCCCTCTGCTCCCAGGGCGGGTATGCTCGTGTGTGTGTGTGTGTGTGTGTGTGTGTACGCATGTGTGTACACGTGTGCCCACATGTTCACATGGATGCATATGCCCTTGGAGTCCAGAGACCTTGCAAGCTGTACATGTTGCTTATCTGTCTTTGAGACAATCTTTTCTGGGCCAATGAACCCCAGGTGTGCGTCCCCACTTGGCAGCAGAGTTACAAGCTTGTGCCACCACAGCTTTTCTTACATGGGTACTGGGGATTGAACTTGGGTCCTCTTGCCATCTCCCTAGTCCTGCATCCTCTTCCTTAGATGAGTGGTGTTTTCTCCAGACGTGGCACATGGTTTCAGCTGGCTGGTCAGAGTTAATTGGCTTACATTCAAGAAGCATCCCCTTGGCTGCAGTTCTCTCAATGTGTCAAACTCTTTTCTAGTTCTCAATCTTTTTTTAAAAAAAAAAATTACTCATTGTATGTATTGTTTGTCTGTCTATCTTGTGGTGGGCTCTCATGTATCTCAGGCTAGCCTCTTTCTTGCTCTTATAGACAAGGATGAACATGAGCTTCTAATTCTCCCTCCTCTACCTTCTGAGTGCTGGGATTATAGATCAGAGTCACCACTACTGGTTCCCGCAGGGCTGGGGATGGAGCCCAGGGCTTCATGCATGCTAGGCAGTGAGCATTCCACCCAGTGAGCTAGCTACATCCTCACCCCCATCTCAGCTTTTCAAAGCACACTGTCTTAGCTGAAATCTCTCTGATGGAATATGTTTCCCCTGATGCATCCCACAGAAGAACCTCATCTTTCCTAGCTTAGCTTGAAAGAAAGCTTAAGTAAGAAGCCTTCTATGCCCCCAAAGTCTCTGAAGGCTCCCAGTTGGTCCCTAGAGTTGATTTCCTCGGTATCATCATCCCTAGATATTTAATGGATTATTGATCACTTTGGTTTATCAGTATATGCACACACATGCAGGTGAAAGACACTTGTGAATGACCCATCCTTCAGCATGTACTTCACACACACACACAGTACACACACTTGTGCTTTGTTTTTTTATCTATGTGCATGGGTGTTCTGCCTGGATGTATGTGTGTGTTCTAAGTGCATGCCTGGTGCCCACAGCAGTCAGAAGGAGATGTCAGAGTCCCCAGAACTAGAGTTATATATGGTTGTTAGCCACCATGATCAGACACTGTTGACCACAGAAAGGCAGGGATTCAGCAGAGCGTACCTGGAAAGCAGAGCTATTCCAGGTCTTCTTCCACCCGGTTGGGAGTCACTCCCAAGTCACCAGTCTTTATTTAGTGAAGGCTGGTGGAGGGGTGACCTGGTGAGGAGCAAACTCCTCCCAAGTGGCTTTCATTAGTGTTGTCTCACCTGCCAGTGCAGGCTGTGTGTGCTTCTGTGACACTCGGCTGGGAGCAGCAGGGGGTGGGTGGAAGCTCAAGTTATTTTTGGTGAAGGTGTTGGACAAGTGCCACGCAGCCTCAGCCTCGGTGTTCGGTGGCCTTTGATGAAAGTGTCGAACTTATGGGAGCCTATCATTTGTTCTGGAAAAGCCCAGAAGCCTCTGAGAGAATAGAGGCTGGAGAGAAGCCTCAGGGAGTAAACAATTGCTGTGCAAGCAGGAGAGCCCAAGTTCAGGTCACCGGAACCTGAAATGCAGGGAGTGGAAGTATAGGCATTGTTACTGGGAGGCTGTATACAGACTAGCAGACCTGGGACTCAGTAGCCAGCCTAGCCAATCAGAGGAATCCAGAAATCAGTGAGAGACCCTGTGTCCCAAAAATAAATAAATAAATAAATAAATAAATTGAGGTGGAGGGCTAGGTAGATGCCGCAGAGGTGAAGAGCACTTATTGCTCTTACAGAGGACAGGGGTTCTGTTCTTCACACCCATAAGGCAGCTCACAAGTTCCTATAACTCCAGTTTCAGGGCACCTGACTCTGTCTGCGGACCTTTGCAGGCTCCTACATTCATGTGTTGCCCATAAACTCATGCAGGCTAACACTCATTCTCATAAGTTAAAATAAATAATAAATAAATCATCAAAAATAAAAGATGGAAAGCAACCGAGGAAAACACCTAGCATTGACACCTATCATTAATGACAATTGCAAACACAGGACAAGAGTTGCCTATAGGCTCTTGCTACATTGTATCTGCCCTGAAGCAGGTTGGATATGTTCTTGCTACATTGTATCTGTCCTGAAGCAGGTTGGATATGTTCTTGCTACATTGTATCTGCCCTGAAGCAGGCATGTATGTTCTTGCTACAGTGTATCTGTCCTGAAGCAGGGCAGATTGTTCTTGCTACATTGCATTGCAGGGCAGATGTGTTCTTGCTACATTGTATCTGTCCTGAAGCAGAGAGCCAGCTGACCTGGTGATAATGTCTAGCTCTGAAATGTTACAGTTAGAAGTTTCTATTTCAGTGGCTGGAAATATGGCTAAGAGGTTAAGAGCACTGGGTGCTCTGCAGAGGTCCTGAGTTCAATTCCCAGCAACCACATGGTGGCTCACAACCATCTGTAATGAGATCTGGTGCCCTCTTCTGACCTGCAGGCATACATGCAGTCAGAACACAGTATACATAATAAACAAATCTTTAACAAAAAAAAAAAAAGAAGTTTCTCTTTTAGTGAATGGTAGTTCTGCGTCTTACCCATAGGATGTCCCTGTGGGAGTCAGAGACCAGCACTGCTGTCTGGATTCTCTCTGGAACCTGCCCCTTCCTTTTCAGTAAATACTTTGCTATTACAGGCAGTGCAGGGCTACAGCTTGCAGAAGTGATTTATGTGATTTAAAGAAGTATGCCTTTTCAGAGTCTTCTCAATGACAGCTCTTTAATCACACAGCTCTGACATTTAGAGCCTCCTTAAATTGTGTGCCCTAGAACCTCCCTTGTGCCCCCTGCTGCCAGATCTTGTGAATGGGCTCAGTAATTCTAACCAAAATGCACTCCTATGAATGGCATGCGACTCAAGGGTGGCTGGCAGCACTGGAACCCACGAGGTGGCTCTAGGTCTAAATCTATCTCCACCTCACTTTCTCCTTTTGCTCTCTACTAGATTCTCATTTTGGAAAGTGCTAGAGGTTTACTTGGGACTTTCTGGAGTCATCTGGGGTTACTGAATCAATTTAGGAATTTTGAAACTTCTAGTTCAGTGGTTCTCAACCCGGGGGGGAGGGGGGTCAAACGACCCATTTCACAGGGGTCTCCTAAGATCATGCTGCATATCATATATTTACATTACAATTTATAATCATAGCAAAATTACCGTCATTAAGTAACAACAAAAATAATTTTATGGTCTGGGATCACCACAACGTGAGGGACTATATAGTAAAGGGTCATGGCGTTAGAAAAGGTGAGAAGCCTAGTTCCAGTCACAGAGCCATGGTGTCTCCAAGCAGAACTCCTTTAGTGGCAGTGGCAGTATGCCTCCATGTTGGGGGGGTTATACAGGACAGAAGTGACAGGGTGTTTTAGAAATTACTGGCAAGCCTGGTCTTCACCAGTGTGTGTTGTATTGGCACAGACAGACTGATGGAGACATGATAGCGAGCTATTGAGGATGGTCCCCAGACTACACAGATAGACTGATGGAGACATGATGGTGAGCTATTGAAATGGTCCCCAGAAGACACAGATAGACTGACAGAGACATGATGGCGAGCTATTGAGGAAGGTCCCCAGACTACACAGATAGACTGATGGAGACATGATGGTGAGCTATTGAAATGGTCCCCAGAAGACACAGACTGATGGAGACATGATGGTGAGCTATTGAAATGGTCCCCAGAAGACACAGATAGACTGACGGAGACATGATGGCGAGCTATTGAGGAAGGTCCCCAGAAGACACAGATAGACTGACGGAGACATGATGGTGAGCTATTGAAATGGTCCCCAGAAGACACAGACTGATGGAGACATGATGGTGAGCTATTGAGGATGGTCCCCAGAAGACACAGATAGACTGAGGAGACATGATGGTGAGCTATTGAAATGGTCCCCAGAAGACACAGACTGATGGAGACATGATGGTGAGCTATTGAGATGGTCCCCAAATACTCTTGCTTGTGCTGAAGCTAAAGTGTCCAGACAGTTGATCAGTCACTGGCAGGCAACTGGATCATGAGAGCTCTGGTTCATCAATAATGGGAGGACAGAGAGAAACAGGCTTGTGACCACAAGTGCTCCCAGATAGCTTCTGGGCCGTGTTTTGGGTTGTTTGTTTGTTTTGGTGAGGAGAGCCTTCCTTTCTGTAGCTAATGGCAAAGCTGCCTTGAGAAAAATCTAGGCCAGTACAGAAGAAAGAGAGCAGGGAGAACCAAGTCGGCAGCAAAGGCTTGCTGCCCCACTGACATTCCTCACGCTACTGCCTCCAGCCAGAGGTTGTTGCAAGATTAGAAGTCAATCTTGCCTGGATGATCCCCCCACTAGCCAATTGATGATGGACAGGCCATTTGCTTCTTGCTACCTCATAACCTGGTGCAGAAACAGACCAACGCATTTGACACAGTATTCCAGGGGAGTACCAGCCTCCATTCAAGGCCCTCTGCCAGTATTCCTGAGTCCTCACACTAACTAGGTGCCCTGTGGTGGGATCCACATTCCTTACACACAAAGACTAAAGACTCGTCCAATGGCACCAAGCCTGCTTCTGAGGAGGGCTAGCAATTAAGAATAAAGTATTTCCAAATCACTTCAAAAATACCATGAAATTCTGTCTGCAAGGGTTTTCTTTTCAAAATTTCATTTCTGTATTAATCAATTTTAGAGATGGAAAAATAAACAGCTACATTTACAATATAATAATACAGACCCATTGGCAGTTTCAGGCACCAATTTTGTGAATCCAAGGCTATAGCTAGCAACATATATATCAGTTCCATTTTTATCACAAACATGGGAGGAAATCAGGCTTTCTGGGGTGCACCCTCTGGTTGGGTATCTGTTGCGAAGGAAGATGGGATGTGGTGTAGAGAGTGGATCAGAGGCAGTCAGAGAAGAATCGTGAGAAGCTAAGAAAGCCCTGGGTTTCATATCAGCCTTCAGCAGAATGACTTCATCTTGCTTTTGAATGCCTGGGGATAAATTCGGGGCCTCACACACTCTGGGCAAGTGCCCATTTTGTGTTTTTTGCTTTGAGAAAGATTCTAAGTTATCCATGCTGTCTTGCAACTTATTTCATAGTAGCTCAGGCTGACCTTGAACTGGGGTCCTCCTGCTATCAGGCTTGACATCAGAATGTCCTGATCTTGACACGTCTGAAAACAACTTCTGTCTTCTAAACATCATCCCTTGGGAGTTGGCTCTGTTACGCCCCGGCCACCAGAGCCTCAGGTCAAAGGCATTTATTGCTGTGTCTTATGGTTCCAAGACACTCCGATTCTTAATACACAGCCCTGTTTCACACACAGGAGACAATACAGCACATTTGACACTTCTTTGTGTCAAGTAGCAATCAAATGTTTTAAAAAGTAACTTTATGATGAGCATAACCAGTCTACACACATATAAAGTATAAAATTTGTTAATTTTTACCTAATTATAGGCTGGTAAATTATTGCCATAAGGAAAATAACGAGCTCGCCCATCCCCCTTTGTCTGAAGCCTTTTCTCACTCAGAACTCTGGTCTCTAGCAGCTGCTCTGCCTTGCGTGTCTGTAAGTTACTTGTGAGTGTTCTAATTTTTTACATGGATAGAATAGAATGAAGACATTCCATCTTGTCTAGGTCCGTTCAGTATATCTAAACATTCTGATGCTGGGCCATAGTGCTGTGTAGTAAAAGTTCCTTTTTAATGGTGTAGTAGTATTCTAGTGAATGGATATACCACAATGTGCTCGCTCTTCTTCCTACTAATGGAAGTTCAGGTTATTTCTACTTTGTGATAGGATAAATTGTTCTTTCCCTCTGTTTTATTGATTTCTACTCTTCCTTTCTTCAGCTTACCCTTGTGTATCCCTCCTCTCACTCCCTCTCTCTCTTCTCTGTCTTACTGTCTCTCTGTCCCTTTCTCCTCCCTCTCCTCTCCTCCTTCTTTCCCTCTCTCAACGTGGAAGCTAAGCTCCTGTAGATATTCCTTTCTGTCTGCTTTTAAAGGGTTTTCTAAATTAATTCTATGTGTATGGGTGTTTTGCCTGCAGGCACTAAGTACATGTAGTGCCAACAGAGGCCAGAAAAGGGCATCAGATACCCCTGGAACTGGGGTTACAGATGGTTGTGAGTCTCCACGTGGGTGCTGGGAATCAGACCCAAGTCCTCTGGAAGAGCTGTCCATGTACATTAACTCCTGAGCCGTCTCTCCAGCCCTGTTTCTTCTCTTTTGATATTAGCTTGCAGCATTATAGATTTTCCTGTAATTACTGCTGAATTGCAGTGATACCCAATCTGTTTGAAATGTTACATTTTCTCATGTTAAATTGAAAATGCTGTTTCCATTTATTCTTTGAACCTTAAACGAGGCACAGAGATTACATGGTTTGAAAATTTTCCAGGTATCTTTCTGCTATTGGTTTCTCCTTTAATCCCATTACTGTTGAGAATATTTTGTATCTTTGAGTACATTTTCTTTACTAAGACCTATTTTCTGGCACAAAATATAGTCTTGCCTTGATAGAAATGTATACGGCTTTGAGAAGAATGTCCCTTCTGCTGTTATTGGAGACAGACTTCTAAAACATGAGGCCAGGTCAATGTTTCTCTGTCTGCTTGCTGTATTGACTATTGGAGGAAGGGTATTGAAGTTCCGGGCTCTCACTGTGCAATTGTCTGGGGTTTTTCCCTTGATATTTCTGTTCTGTGTGTGCTTGCTAATGCTGTTAGTGGCTAGATAAACATGCTCAGATGGTCTTAATGTGATGTGATTCCTCGTGTGTTTGCTGTTAGGTCTATTACCCTGGGTCCCTGTATGTTTCATTAGTTTTTCTCTTTTCTTTCTCTCGTTTTTATTACTTTAATGTATTTATGATTCTTTTATTTTCTCTGATGACTTCTCAGCTATAAATACTCATTTTCTTATTTTAGAGGTTGTTGCTCTCCTTTTAGTTGAGAACAAATATATCCCCATAAGGTTTCTGATGTGTGCCTCTGACATATGCCGCAGCCTCTGGCTACAGGGAGGGGGATGGAGAACTGACTATTTGGCTGTATTTTGCCTCTGTAATTAAAAAGCAAAAACTATATTAGGTGTTGGTTTTGGTGAGGCTGGGGTGTAGCTCATTTAATCGAGTGCTGATTCAGCATCCACGAAGCTCTAGGTCTGGCCCTCGGTTCCCCATAAGCCAGATGCTATAGTGTATTCCCATGATCTAAACACTCAGAAGGGAGAGACAAGAGGCTCGGGAGCTCAAGGCCGTCCTCTGTATATTATGTGTGCAAGACCAGCTCGAAGCTTGTTTATTAGAACAAGTTGGGGGTTGGGGAAGAAGAAAGAAGAGATAAGAAGGAAGAGAGAGAGGGAGAGGGAGAGAAAGAAAACAAGTTAGACAATAGTTAGTTTCTATTAAATACATATCCTCTGCTGCCATCCAGCTACTCACACAACTCAGAAAGTGTGGGAAGCATCCAGATGTTTGCAACCAGATGTTTGCCTTCCTCTACATTGCTGCTATCAAATCTGCCATCGAGTGTTTATCTACAGTCCTCAGAGATTCCTTAGACGCCTGCCCCTGGCCTCTATGCTTCCAGTTCCGTCCACTTGAGCACCATGCCTGCGTCTCTTAGCTGAGCTAATGATGGGAGGGTCACTCACCTGACCAATGAGAAGTCCACTCTCCATGGACACTCTAACGGTCTGTCTCTCTAGCAGTCAGTCTAAAACCTCCCGATTCTCTCTAAAACAACCCATTTAAACTACTTTGTCACAGTGATAACGAGATAGCTGATGAAGGCCCTTGCTTTGGCCTGCATCCACAGCAGGCAGCACAAGGCTTCCCTAGGATGTCTCCTTCTGTTCCACCACACAGACCTATCTGTAGTCCTGAGGTCACCTGACCCTTCTCCATAGCAGGCCTGTGGCAGGCACACTACTGTGTGCAGGGTTGGCTTTGTGACACCTTCCAGCTGCCACACTGTAGGATCTGCAGTGTAGGCACAGCAGCAAAGGTGCCCCCCTCCTGAGGGGGCTGCAGCCAGATGGGGGAGCATTGCTGCAATCAGCTGGTTTCTACCGGGACCGCTTTCGTTCAGCCTCTCCTCCTGCTCCCCCACCCAATCTCTTTCTACTTCATTTTGCCAGGTTTTGATTGAAATCAGAGGACCATGCGTGCTAAGCAGGTGATGCACTATCAAGAGATACCCCCAGCCCCCAACCCTCTAGCCCCCAGCCCTCCAGCCCTCCAGCCCCCCAGTCACTTAGCCCCCCAGCCCTTCAGTCCCTGTCTTAGTATGTTTTAGTTTGAGATAATGTCTCCAAGCTGCCCAGGCTGGCCTTGAACTCACTCTGAAATCCACATGATCCTTGAACGTGTGGTTCTCCTACTTCAGCCCCACAGCTAGCTACAGTCACAGGGCTATACTATGGGGCCTGGTCCGGGACATTTTTAAATGTTCTACCTTGTTCAGTTAGGAGTCATCTCACTCTTCTCAAACTCCCCTTTTGCACATTGGAGCCCCATTAACCTTTCTTCACAGAAACTCTGACCTGACACCATCAATGTTTTCCAGCCTCATTTTGTGGGGTCACTGTGCACTTCTCCCTGGTGGCGCTTAACATAGATGTGGGCTCTATGATGTCACGTTTCTTTCTCATTAGAATCCACATTGTGGTAATTTTCTTGTCTACCTTTTTGTTGTGTTTTATCTAACTGTGATGGATCATGTGTATTGCCAACTTGACGCGATTTAAAACCATGCAGATTACAAACCTCTGCTCACGTCTGTAAGGTGTTATCGCAGAACACAAAAGGATCACCTTGAATGTGGCAAGCCCCCGTCCTATGAGCTGGAGTACCAGACTGAATGGGAACAGGGATAAAAGCAGGCACATGTATTTAATTAAAAATAAATTAAATGGATAATAATAAGTAATGAAATCAACGCAGGCTGGAAGAGGGCACCGGAGCCGCTGGAACTAGAATTCAGGACAGTTGTGAGCTGCCTTGCAGGCTCTAGGAAGTGAACCTGGATCCTCTGCAAGAGCAGTAAATGCTTTTAACCATTGAGTCATCTTCCCAGCCCTGAATCATTTTCAAAAATTACCTTGATGAAAGCAGCTAAAGGAAGGATGGTTTATTCTGACTCACGGTGTCCGGGTATCAGGTATTGACATCTGTCACAATGGTGAAGCCACAGCAGCAGGCGTGCAAGGCAGCCACACACCGTCCATCCACACACCGTCCACCCGCACACTGTCCATCCACACACCGTCCACCCGCACACACAGTCCACCCACACCGTCCACCCACACACCATCCACCCACACATTGTCCACCCGCACACTGTCCATCCACACACCGTCCATCCAGACCGTCCACCCACACATCATGCATCCACACATCATCCATCCGCATACCGTCCATCCACAGAAGAAGCAGAGAGAAATGCATGCTTGTGCTTGGTTCACTCCTCCCTTTTACACAGTCCAGGATCCCATCTTGGAAGTGGTGCTGCCCACAGTGGGCAGTGATGTGGGATTTCCCTCTGTATGCTGTGATTACCATTAATGAATAAAGAAACTGCTTTGGACCAATAGCAGGGCAGAACTTAGGTAGGTGTGGAAAACTAAACTGAATGCTGGGAGAAAGAAAGGAGGAGTCAGAGAGACACCATGGAGCCCCATCGGAGACAGATGCTGGAACTTTAGCCAGTATGCCACAGCTACGTGGCCATACACAGATTAATAGAAATTGGTTAAATTAATATGTAAGAGTTAGCCAGTAAGAATCTAGAACCACGGGGCCAAGCAGTGATTTAATTAATACAGTTTCTGTGTGGTTAGTATGGGGCTGAGTGGCCGGAAACTAGCGGCCTTCTCACTACAGGGCAGCCTGCCTGCTGCAGTTCTCCCAATCTAGATAAACCTCCCAGACATGCTCAGAAATCTGCCTCACAGGTGAGTCTAGAGCGCACCAAGGTGTTCGCTGATATTAAGCATCGCACCAGTCAAGCTAAAAACCCCCAATCCCATCTTTCTTAAAGAGAAGCCATGGAGGTGATTTTGTGTGTGCCTTCCCGATGCTTCATGAGAGTCAAACTGTATATGCAGTCGAATCTAAAATCGTTAGTTTCTATTAGGACTCTCCTTCTCCCTGTCTTCCTTCTGCAGAGATGCGGACAGACTAATATATGTAGATCTAATTTATTAAACCGCTGAATCACAGTCCATCACATGACAATAACACTTTATTTCTTCTTCCTCCTTGGATGGACGTTTAAATTATTCTCATTGTATTCCCATGACAAGGCAACAGTCTCAAAGGTGTTACGGCTACACTGTGAAATGAGAGCCCTGCTGTAATAATGTCTTCCTTAAAAATCTCTAACACCACTGGCAATCACGGATATAATATCAGGTTCGTAAGGAATCCACGTGCTCCCGGGCTTCTGGTAAAATAAAATAAAACACTCCACAGGCTTTCCAAAGAAATACTGCAATAAAATCAGTCTGTTTTGCAGAAACTCTGCAGGGAGAATCTAACCCAAACTAATATAGTTTAAATATTTCTTTGATTTCCCATGTAAGCTTCAAACTCTCCTCTCACATCAGCCCATTTAAATAACCACAAGAAGTAAAACTGTCCCTGACAGAAGTGAGAACATTCTGGGCCTTGCATTAGCATTTTAGCTGAATAAAGGTAATAGTTGCCTTTTTCTAAGTTTAGTTGTATTTATGTGTGAGTGTATGTGTGTGTGTGTGTGTGTGTGTGTGTGAGAGAGAGAGAGAGAGAGAGAGAGAGAGAGAGAGAGAGAGAGAGAGAGAATGCCTCGTGCATACCTATGTCCACGCAAGTCAGATGAAGGCATCGGGTCCCCTGGAGCTGGAGTGACAGGTGGTTGCTGGTCCTTTGCAAGAGCAGCAAGTGCTCTTCACCGCTGAGCCACATGGGTCCTTGAGCACATTTTCTTTTTGGAGTCTGGTGCGATGATTCAGAAGGTTGAGGCACTTATGATGCCGGATGCCCTGAGTCCTATACCTGGGACCTACATGGCAGAAGCAGAGAACCGACTCCTACAGGTTATTCTCTGATTTGCACTTGTGTGTCATGGTGTGTGAGTGTGCATGCATGCTGGTGAGTACACGCACGCCCATGCACACACATAAGTACATTTAAACATTTTGCACTACATTCATTTAATGTCTGTGCACACACGCATGTGTGGAGGTGAGCACACAAGGCTCAGGAGTCTCGCCTCTCCTTTCACTGTGGGTTCCAGGTATTGAAGGCAGGATGTCGGACTTGCTGGTCAGGGCTCTGGCCTGCCGAGTCATCTCACCAGCTACACTGCATCCTTTTGGAGTTTTGATCTAGCTTTGTTCCTTGATTCCCAGCTATGTTGCCTTGCGGTACATTGTAGGTAACTGATGGCAAAATCCATCCCATCTGATAGTTTCTGCTTGTCTTCCCTCCCATCTGAGGAGAAGCCTCCAGAAGAACGTGACTTTAAGAACATGAGGCATGAGCTCTACCAGAGCCCTGCACCCCAGCCCGTCTCTGTGCTGTCCTGAACGAACTACAGCATCAGCTGGATCCTCTTACCTGTGAAATAAAACATCAACACATGCTCGTTTGAAATCAGTTCCTGCAGAAATTATGATTAAATCTTTTCCTGAAAACTGTCCTTAGCAATGGTCAAAGTCGTCGAAACCTCCTTCCATGCTTTGCCAGAACAGAGGTGGGGCTAAAATAATTTTTGTTTCCTTATAGATAACTTGATTTTTTTCTATACGGTTATTTTTACTCAGCCTTGAAGACTGACACACCATCACAGATGAATGTTACTGGGTTTTTTCCTATATTGAAAATTGTACACCACTAAATGCTTTTTTTTCATGCTATATAGCAAGAATTGAAAATTATGGTAGGTAGTCACTAACTTAAATCAAAGGCCAGAAAATTATTCTGATAATCTTTCTTGGTTTAAACTATCTGGTTGAGTGAAATATGTTAAATGTTATCAAATACTATTAAAATTGTAACAAACTGTGCATTGGAACAATTAAGCAAGCTCAGTGTTGAACAAGGAAGGCAAGAGTCTAGTAGGCCATCCTCCCGTGAATAACCTTTTTACTTAATTCCTGTCAGGTCCTTTTAGAGGCATTCTAATTGTGCAGTTATTATCTCAAATTTCAAGAAAAGAATCTGATGCAATATTATGTTATTTGTGTCTAAGATCTGTTTTTCAGATACTATGGAGATTGCTCTCATATCATCCAGGCTGGTGTGTCTCATAATGACGCTGTTTATAGCGTTCCGAGGCCTCCAGCGTCACATACATGGCACGCTCAGACACTAAATTTAAAGGAGCACTTATTTTTAGCAAACAGATGCAGTGTTTCAGACTTGCTGCGTTCCTCATCCACTTGAACATTTCTGTTTCCATTTGTTGCTTAAAATTGCCCTTCATAAAAAGGGAACTGCATGTTTGCCTCTATGAGTCACATGATTTGCTGAAATACACAGGGATGAAATTATTCTGCAGCTTCCAAAGGTCGAAGATCGAAAGTGTCAGCAAAACCTATCTTGATGGTATCCAAGACTCTGGACCCAGCACCTCTCAAGGTGACACCATTTA
The DNA here is from genome assembly GCF_018167655.1 of Microtus oregoni. Lineage (NCBI taxonomy): Eukaryota > Metazoa > Chordata > Mammalia > Rodentia > Cricetidae > Microtus > Microtus oregoni. The sequence goes on from NW_024543978.1 coordinate 7,975,569, forward strand.
GAAACAACATCACTGGGAAGGCATTTGGAAATCTCCCTAGCAAATGGTGTCACCCACAATTCCTGAAGACATTAGAAAAGAATAAATAACGGGGTGAATTTTTAATGGAAGCTTTGAGAACACTTTAAAGGGGAAAAAGAAAGGTAGGGCTATGGTCAACAAAGGGCTTGCAAGCATGAGGACTCAAGTTTGACTCCCATAAGCTGTGGGAAGATGCTACATCTGGGGTACATGCTTGCAATCTCAGGAGGAGGGAGGTAGAGACAGTTGGATCCCTACAACTCACTGGCCAGCTGGCCTAGCCTAATGAGTGAGCTCCAGGACAATGACATGATGTCTCACTGCATGTATGAGCATAAATACACATGCAAGTATAGACATACCACATATATGAAAGGGGTAGAGACTGGAGAAATCCACATACTGGAGAATGAGTGCTAGGTGAGCAAATCCCAGAAGTTAGAAAGACAGGAGGGCTGCAGTGAAAACATGGCTCTGCAGATGCCCCGGCATCCAGAACTACATGATCACGAGTTTCTGTTTGGCTAGGACTGCCCACTGTACAGCGCAGGCATGTATTATCTAAGGATAGAGACACTCTATGGGAAACCCATCGCTAAGGGAGTCTGCCTTGCAAACCACAGGGAGAGTGATGACATCAATCTGTACACAAACTGTTATGATAAATAATACATAGATGCTAGACAATACATGGATATGAATAGGTTGGAAATAGATGATAGATAGGCAATATGTATTTAGAAGATAGATAGATGATAGATAGATAGATAGATAGATAGATAGATAGATAGATAGATAGATGATAGATAATAATAGATAGACAGATAATAGATAGGAAAGCAAGCAAGCAAGCAAGAAAGAAATGAAATAACAGATGCAGGTAACTAGTTGGGAGATGTTGCATAGTTAATAACAATCTTCGGCTGTGTGGCATGGCTCCCACTCTATGTGAAGCATCTTTCCCCAACTAAAACACTGTAAGAAAGAAAAGGGTTTATCGGCTCCCAGATCCAGATCAGTTAGTCACTGCGGAGAAGTAAAGGCAGGAGCTTACAGTGTCATATCCCAGTCAAGAGCAGAGAGCCAATAAATGTTAGAATTCTTGCTTGCTCACCTCCACTTTTACATTGTTGAAGACATTCTGCCTAAGGAACGGTGTGGCCTAGATCATTGTCAAGACTTCCTGCATCACCACACATAGCTAAGGCACCTTGGCAAACTACCCACACAGGGAAATGGAATCCACTTCCCAGAATTTTATACCAACCTAAGTCAGCCTCTCCTGTTCCCCAGGTCAGACTGTCGCTGAGTGGTAGCACTACGCTGTCCAATTAGAAATCTTTAGTTTAGTCTTCCAGTTCCCCTTTAAAGGTGACTGCAGCCGCCCTGTCCTCTAAGCTATAGAACATGGAGTGCTGATTTATGGGGACAAAGGCTCACCTTTCTCTTGATCTTCCATTTAATCTTTTGTAAGGTTGAGCTTGGAGTCAACACAAGCAGCAAGGTTAAGCTAGGCTGTAATTCCCCATTAGCTTTTACGGAACCATCCGTCAGTCTGTCCTGGCATATCAGAAGGAAGATTTCAGCTTATTAACCTGTCTGAAAAAGCACGCCTGACTTTTTGGTTAGAAGCTAGAATACTAGAAACAATTACCTTAAATGGCCATGCTTTTCCCGGCAAGGAGTGTGGCCTTGTGGGTGTTCTTTTCTAGGTGGTTAAACCTGTTACCTAAAGAAGGAAGAATGGGGCAGGAGCAAATGAAGAGCTAAAGGGAATGAAATTTCCCAATTTAAAAGTAGGGGCAGACTTGAAGGCTGACAAGTGTTCAGCTTGTGTTGTTCACAGAGCACAAGCCCTGAGAGGGTCCTGTTAACAAGGAGGTCCGAAGGGGAGTCAGATAGGTCATTGTCAATCTCCTGACCTTACCCTTCAGCCACCTCAGAGACTGGGTGATGCATTTAGTCTGTGTATGCCTGGCACACCTGTACAGTCTGATACACCTGTCTATCTCTCTGGCCATCTGATTGTTATTTTCAAATATCAAACAAAGTGTATTAAGACTGCTTTCCTTATATCCTATAAGACATGTTAGAATCAAAATTCAAGAGGAAAAAAATTGTAACTGTGTTTTCACTAGAGTGCATACCATCAAAAATCATTTCAAATTCACCCAAATGATTACAGCTCAGTTTTATGAAAGCCAATGGCTCCGCAGCTGACAACCCATAAGCCCTTGCCTCCGTGCTTCTGAACCGCTTCCCTAACCTCTTCACGCATGCACTCTTTAAGTGCTACACTTTCCCAATGCTACAAAGATCATCTCTGTCTCATGAGCCTTTGTGGGGAGTGGGGGGTCCCATGCTTAGCACACTAGACACTCAGCTTTTGGTGGCGGATCCTGAATGGTACGTGCCTTTCTTCAAGATGGGAAGAACAGATCATTGGATACAGACTGATAATGATGATATGATGATGATGATGACAACAGAAATGAGGGTGCATTAGATAGATACAGATATATGATAGATAGGTAGATAGGTAGGTAGGTAGATAGATAGATGGATAGATAGATAGATAGATAGATAATAGATGATGAAGAAGAAGATAGATAGATGATAGATAGATAGATAGATAGATAGATAGATAGATAGATAGATAGATAGATAGATACAGATGAATGACAAATCTCTTCCTAGAATGTATTAATCACTCAATACAGATTTATTATTGAGGTCATTACAAAGCACTATGGGATGGGTCAGCAGTAGCAGAGTTTGTTTATAAATACAGCACTCGAAATCTGGGATTCAGGGATCAGAACAAAACTAACTTCAAATTCTAGCTGCATTAGGAGAGTCACAGCACACCACACACTACAAGGGGGAGTGGGCGGAGCCAGCCTTGCTTGCTCCTGAAACAGAGGCATGCACGCAATGCCTGTGGCTCCTTGTGTGCTACAGTGGTGGAACTGAGGAGTTGCAAGGCTTCTCCGAAGCCAGAGCCGAGTGAGCAGGGTTAGCTAGTGTCTGTCGTGCACCTGGATGGACCCTGGAGGCAAGACATGCATAGAGAGAGCAAAATGTTGACTATGGGGCTCCTCCTGGGGGAAGTTTGCTCTGCTATGCATGTGTCAATGACATCAGCCACAGTTCCTCTCCAGGGTCTTCTTCAGCTGGTAACTGAAAGAACGCGTGGAAGGCGCCCAGGGGACTCTTGTCAAGGGTCAGAGCAGCCAGACACACGGGTGGCAGACAAACGCTCTAGCTATTTTTACTTCTTCTCGAATCTGAACTATTTCAGGTGGGGCATGGCTACAATTAGCAGCAGGCCTTGCCCTTCCTTTCTTTCAGTTGACTTCTGCTTGCCTGCCTACCATAGCCTCTTCAAGTTGAACACATCATTCCTAATGCCAGCTTTTGCTTCCCTTGCTTTTAAGGGCTTGTCTGGAAGCTCATTAATTCTCCTTGGTTCTGATTCTACCCCCAAATTTCCTTCTAAGTAAGAGTAGACCAGAGTTGCCCAGAGTAGAACCATCAGATCAATGGTTTAAATGAGTTCATTGCTAACACTATTGTGGGTGCTTGTAAAGGAAAAGTAACTGTTAGTGACGGGGAAGTGTAGCCTTCCTAAAAAAAGAATATCTGAGCTGAACCACTTGTCAAAGTGGAGAGCATGCTGGGCAAGATGGATGTCTGGGGCCGAGCAGATAGGGCTAGATAGGGCTCCCCCTATAGTGGGGCTGAGTGGATAAGGCTCCCCCCGTGGGGCTGAGTGGATAGGGCTCTCCCAGTAGTGGGCCTGAGTGTATAGTGCTAGCTCAGTGGTGGGAATAAGTGAATAGGGCTCCCCCAGTAGCGGAGCTGAGTGGATAGGGCTCTCCCAGTGGGGCTGAGTGGATAGGATTCCCCCCATAGTGGAACTGAGTGGAGAGGGCTCTCCCATTTTCTTGAGTGGTGTAGCCCCCGCTTAGTTTCCCACATCTCAGCAGTAACTGACTTCCAACTCATGCTCACGCAAGCAACCTTAATGACCGTCAGTGTCTCAAGGGGGAAAAGACAAGAAGGGAGGAGGGTCCTGCTGAGAAGAATGGCTTTAACAGAAGAGAGAAGGGATGAGCAAGGGTAATGAGGGAGTAAAAATGACCAAAATTTCAGTGTTTACATGTATTACATTGCTGAATATTAAACAAAGGCAGAAATATGTTTTTGACCTTGGTAAGCATTCTAAGAAAAATAATCGAAAATTTTTAGTATAGAAATATTCTCTGAATTTAGTAAAAATAGATGTATTCTACATTACTATTACTAAGTGACAATGGGACAAGTGTGTGGACTCGAGATTCTCCAACGGTCAGCTACAACCAGCGACTCTCCAATGGCTAGCTGTAACCAGAGACTCTCCAATGGTCAGCTGTACCCAGTCCCACTGTCAGTGTGGGGCCTGTTATTAAGCTGTTAATATTGACTCCAGGAGCTTTTCTTTCTGTGTATGTGTACGCTCCAGTGTGTGAGCCCTGGGGCGTCTGTGGGGCAGTGCGCATGTGCAGGCCAGAGGACACTGGTGGATGTTGTTGAGACAGAGCCTCTGGTTGTTTGCCAGTGCGCATGTCAGGCCAACTGGCCGGGAGATGCTGGGGATTCTCCTGTCTCGACCTCTCATCCCTCCACGAAAACTACTGGGATTACAGATGCACGTGAGTCCTGGAATCCAAACTCAAGTCCGAACACTTGTGTAGAAAGCGTTTTACCTACTGAGCCTTCTCCTCAGCCCAGATCAGAGAAATATGAACCAGTTTCCCCAACACACAACCTTAATTTCATACATACATATATATGAACTCATATATACACATACATACATATATATGAAATAAGCACAATATACATATATAAGTATATACTTTTTAAAGATTTTCTACATGTAAACACACACGTATGCATGCCCAGGCATACATACATTTGAATACAAACACCTGTGCATATATGCAAGCACACACAGAGTTTATCCACAGAAAAACATGCCTATCCTATGTACAGTTGGGATCTCTAATGAAATCACAGTAACGGATTCTGTATGATAAATGAGCTGAGTTGGGCAAATAAAACACAACCAGAGTTTCTTAAACTTTAAAAAAAATATAGACCTAATAGCGTAAAATAAATCTCCGTGAAAAATATCCCATGATTACAAATCTGAAGTCTAACCATAAATTCTCAATGTTACCGCTGTGATTTCAATAGGATGGCAGTTGCTGCACACACAAAACCCTTGAGAAATTCACAGACACTTTGATTAATGTACGTTTTTTTGTATGAACCCAGGTGGGGTTTTTTTGTTTGTTTGTTTGTTTCATTTTGGTTTTGGTTCTTGTTTGCTTGTTTGTTTTTGAGCAAGGTTTCAAGCGGGGCAAACAAAAAGATGACTTCAGTAGGAACAACATGTGTGAATAAGAGAACGCCCCATCGATGACTCCCAATGTGAGGGAAATGAGTGAAATGAAGGAAACAGCATTCACCAAACCCAAGGGACAGCACAAGCTGAACGCAGGCTGCGGGACCCACTGAGAAACACAGCCTGCACCATGCTTGTCTGGAATGTCCTCAGCAGGCACCAGACTCGGGACAGCTTTCTCTCTACTGCCTCCTGCTCAGAGCCACTAGCGTCATATGCCAGGGAGAACTCTGGAGAAGATGCAGCTTGAGTCTGGCCAGAAAATGACCCCCTCAGCGCTCGTGGACACAGCCCCTAGCCAGGTTGAGTGGCAGGTTCTACATCTATCACCACACCATTCTGCATTGAAGCCCAGAGCTGTCCTTACCATTACTTGGGGAGACAATGGCCTCCAAAGTCACATTGACTTAGAGATCATAGCAATCCCATGATCCTTCTTTCTCAGGAACCTTGTCTAATACCAGAGGATGACTGGGGTAGAAGCATACCAACGCCAAGGACCATTTCTTATGCGTGTGGAATTGTGCGTGTATGTTCATGGGTATGTGTGCCAGAGTAGTGCACAGAGAAGGTTTGAAAACAAAAACAGAAAATAGATTAGGATTTAAACACTATTTGCTACAAATCAACTTCAAGTATCATTCCTTAAGTATCATCCACGATTCATGTGGGGCAGTATCTTTTGCCAACCCAAAACTTCCCAGGGAGGCTAGCCTAGCTGGCCAGCAAGCCACAAGGATCTCCGTCTCTCTCTTTTCAGTGTTCTGATGACAAGCACACACCACCATGCCTGACATTTTTCACATGAGTGTGGAGCACAAACTCAGGTCTTCAGGTTCATGGACAAGCGTGCTGCCAGCTGAGCCCATGCAATATCCTTTTCTCCAATCTCTGGATACTGATTTCCAGGTCCATATTCAAAATACCTGTGTTAAATCCTGACCACCCCCACAATGGTATTACATCACTCTGTGGGGCCTGTAAGAGATGATTGGTTCCAAGAGCAAGGCTCATGAAAGGGATTAGCATCCTCCAAAACAAACTGGTTTCTTTTGCTGCCGCCCCCACCAAATGAGGACACAGCAAGAAGACCATCTGTGAGCCAGGAGGCAAGCTCTCAGTCCATACCAAATGGGCTGATGCTGTGAACTTGAACTTAAGTCTCCAGAACAGCAAGAAATGGGTATGCATCATTTCTAAGCAAAGCAGCTTCTGGTGTTCCATCATCAAAGCCCTAAGGGCTGAGACACAGAACCTCTGTCTATTCCTATGGCTAACAGAGCCACTTAGGAAACACAAAGAACTCTCTACCTATTAACACCCATGTGACCCACACATGGGTACTGAGAAGGCAATAGAAATTCCCCAGTGGCCTCTGGAAAAGTGCATTTGAATTTCTGCAGAGAGCTTGGCATTGAGAAAGATACAAGGGCAGTCAATTTCTCTCATTCTTTGCAAAATTGTAGGGCAATGGCATTGTGCGTAGAAGGGAAGTTGAAAGAATTTCAAGGAGGCTGGCCCGGAGCCTTCATGTTGCTGAACCACTGACTCATCAGCAGAAAAGCATTTCTGTTCACAGAGTCAGGAAATGTGTGGTGGGAGAGGTGGGAAGTGGTGGGAGAGGTGTGAAGTCCTCCAGAGCCCAGCAAGGGACTGTCTCTTAGAGCACAGAATGTTCGCACTCACACCAGTGTCCTTGGCTTTTTAACTCTTTACTCTTTGGGGGCCTACCCCCCAGCTCCCAAATAAGTACACAGAGACTCATGCTTTGTTATGAATATCCAGCCTTAGCTTGGCTTATTCTTGCCAGCTTTTCTTAACTTAAATTATCCCATCTACCTTTTGCCTGTGGGCTCTTAGCCTTCTCTGTTTCTGTATATCTTTTCTTTGCTTCTTACTCTGTGGCTTGCTATACAGCTGGGTGGTTGGCCCATGACGTCCTCCTCTCCTTCTTTTTCATTCCTCAATTTTCTCTTCCCAGGTTTCTCCTCCTATTCATTCTCTCTGCATGCCAGTTCCCCTCTATTTCTTATGCCTTGCTTGCTATTGAACGTTCAGCTCTTTATTAGACCAGTCAGGTGTTTTCGACAGCCAAAGTAACACAGCTTCACAGAGTCACACAAATGCAACATAGAAGAATGCAACCCATCTTTGCATCATTAAACAAATGTTCCACGACGTAAACAAACGTAACCCATGTTCAACTAATATTCCACAGCACCCCAATGCCCTGCTTTCCTTACCCTGCTTCTTGGCAAGGCAGTGTAATCGTTGTGTTGGACTGTGTATGAATTCCAAAGAAGTGACAAAGAAGCGACTCTGCGATGATAGTCATTCTGCCCCCCTCTGGAGAAAGCCGGAAGTCTGGGGTGGAGGAGTCCTGGTCATGACCCTGAATGCTCCCTTGAATGTAACTTGGATACAAAGTCATCAATGACTGCTCCATGCCCAGGTCACTTGTCAGAACTGTTTGAAGTGAGGGACTCCAAAGAGTGAGGTGTCATTCCCTCTTACTGCCCCAACCCCCAAAACATGAGGATCCCAACAGCCACCAACAGCTATAGCAGCAAAGACTTCTTAATCTGCAATTCTCCTCCATGCAGTGCAACCTGCCTGAAGACCTCTATGTGGAAAGCCTTTATGAGTCTCATCCTCCTACATGGAGGGCGGCAGAAGCCAACAGACGTTTCTGGTCAGCCTAGGCGAGCTGGCACATTCCAGGTCAGTGAGAGAGATGATCTCAAAAGGAGGGTGGGGATCAGAAGATGCTCTTGATGTATTTTCTGTTCTCTACATAGGTGCGCGCGCACGCGCGCACACACACACACACACACACACACACACACACCAGTACACCTGCACACATATTCACACACATATACAAACACATGAAATGTTCACAGACAAAATAAAGTCTCAGACTCTAGCAGACTTAATAGGATCTGGAGCAAAATGCTCCCTTATCTTTGGTCCCACTACTCCTCCCATGGAAATTGGCACTGAGTTCCTTGAAAGTCATGATTATGCCACCAAGAGCACCGCCCTTTAAGAAACTCATTTGGTGTTGCGTCTGCATGTCCCGACTGTGTAACTCTGTGTGACTGTTGAACCTCTCAGCTCCAACATCCTCTCTTGGAAAACAGAGACAAAGACCCCACCTTCAGAGTGTAATCAGGAGTGGCTGCATTCCGGCAGCCCAAATGTGAGATCCAAAACTCTGTAAAGCCTCTGGTGTGCACGGCTTCTCCATCTGAAAGGGCATGGTCTCTCTGCCAACTCATTGTGGCAATAGTCGTCTCTCCATAACTTCCCTGATTGTGGCGATAGTCTCCTCAGAGCTTCCCTGACTGCAGTCGGCCTCTGTTTTGATTCATTACCCACAATGCAGTCAAAACATTGCTTCAGAAACCAGAGCACGTCTTCCTGCTCCAAGCCCTATGAAAGGACAGGATCACAGGACAGGTGGCTTCTGCCTTGTTTTCTGCTTTTCTTTTCTCAATGCTCAGATTGCCCTGCTTTTCATTCTCCTTCTGGGGCAAGCCAAGAAGGCATTCTGCCTGCTGTTCCTGCTCGGGAGAATGCTGTCTGTGGAGGTTTGGAGCTCACACTACCACCCATGGTTCAGTTCTCTGCTTCAATCTTCCCTTCGCCAGTCTTGGTCACTCTACCAAGATTCATCCAAGGACTATTTATTATTCCATTTTTTCATGGAATTATCTTAAGCTAGTATTTTTTATTTGCTCAGGAAGTTATCTTTCTGATATTTTACCTTTTGGTAAGATATGCACTATATATATTTTTTAGTTTTTCCACTCATTTATGTATTTGTTTGTTTATTTATTTACTCAATGTGCTTATGTATGTGTGTGGATGGGAATAGGGCACAGCATGCATGTGCAGGTCAGAGGACAACTTGAAGGAGCCATTTCTCTCCTTCCTCCATGTGGGTCCCAGGACTCGAAATTAAATCCTCAGGCTTAACCCACTAGTGCCTTGATGCACTCAGTCCCTTGACAGCCTTATGTGTTCTAATTTTAACCGCTCAAACTTTTGCATTAAAAAGAGTGCCAATGATTTTTGCTGTGTTGCTGGACAAATCAATAAAAGAGTATTCTATTGACAACAGGCATTGAAGAAACAAGGCCGTAGACCCATTACATATCCAACTTCAAGAAGCAATCCCAGGCTTTCCGGAATGCATGCTTATTTCTCGCAGGCCAGTGACTTGTGAAAAACACAGTTTCTTAACCTCTTTGCAGTGTTCAAACTGAAAACAGTGCAGTGGCGTTCCCTCAATGTTAAAGATAACCCTCATGAACCGGCAGAGGGCTCCCTGGAAATGGCGTGGTGCTAATCTCAGCCCCTCCACCTCTACTTCCTTCAGGGCTCAGTTTCTTGATGGGAGTTAAGAACAGCACAGGAGTTGAAAAAGGACCACGGCTCTAAGAAGCTCACAGAGTACAGAAAAATAAAGAAATAAAGATGTGCCGATAACTTTTGGACTAATGTGTTTTTGAGATGTGCTCGCAGATGTTGATGGTTCAACCTGACATTTCTGATATATAGTAATATAGTCCACAGAAAATGACTCACTTTGGCACAATCATCTGAAATGTACTTTATCATTTGAAAATGGATTTTTTTTTGTCGTGCAAGAGGGGCTTTTAAAAAATCATGATGCCCTAAAAGGAACATATTTTAGGCTCAGTTCCCACTAAATATGAAGTGCAGATAATGTCACTAATATCTGAGAGGAATGCTACTCGGGTGTTTGCAATATTTCTGCACTCTGGAGCCTGTCAGTACAGATGTATAATATAATGGAACCGGAATGATTGAGACTAATGGCAGTTTATATGCAGCCTAAAAGAATTACAGTCTTTGTTAGCACATTTATCACATCTTGGGTGGATGTCATATGTTTATTAACATAAATGTATGGATTGGTAAATTTATTGATTATAAAACAAAAATAATTTTATATAAAAAATAATTTTAGTGTTAACTAGTCCCATAGGAAAAGAACCAGATTTTGGTTTGGGGACAGGGATGGTGCAGTCTCATTATATACCCCAGGCTGGTTTCAGAATGATATCCTTCTACCTTAGCATTTTGAATGTGGGAATTGCAGACATGGGCCTTCATGCCTGGCTTTGGGCAAAATGCTTATAGATAGAAAAGATTAAGAGGTCCAAGGAAAACCTGCATGTTAATGCATGGCTTTATTTTTGCTTATTTGTTTGTTTTAGTATGAGGCCTGTAGAACAGCAACTCTGGAACTGTATGCTCCTGTTTCTCCGTGTGGCGCTTCCTCGTGGGTGGCTTAACCCTCAAGATCACCTCACAATAGTTAAATGACTACTGTGAGTCTATTCTGTGAGTCTATTCATCGTATCTCTATTCCAAACAAGAAAGAAAAACAAAGAGGATTTGGTGTGGGAATCCTCCTGTATCTCTGTTGCTTTTATTGGTTAATGAATAAAGCTACTTTTGGCCAATGCTTAAGAGAATATAGACAGGCTGGAAGAGAGAGAGAGAGAGAAAGAAAGAGAGAGAGAGAGAGAGAGAGAGAGAGAGAGAGAGAGAGAAGACAGAGTCAGGGAGAAGTCATGTAGCTGCCATAGGAGACAGATGCCTCCACCAGAGCCCACCAGAACCTTGCCGGTAAGCCATAGCCACATGGTGATACACAGATTAATGGAGATGAGTTAGTTTAGGATTTTAACTAGCTAAAAATATGCTTAAAATATTGGCCAAACAGTATTGCAAATAAGATAGTTTCTGTGTGATTATTTTGAGTCTGAACAGCTGGGAAGGAATTAGTGGCCTCTGCCAACAAGAATCTAAGTGAAGCTCTTGAAGTCCTGGGAAAAATCTTCCATCCACATCTCTCACTGGTCTGAATTCATGAAATTGTAAGCTTTATATTTGAGGGGTAGTGGAAGTCAGACTTTTGATACAGGTGTGGGTTTTTCTTTCCCTCCTCAGAATCATGGCCTGCCTCAGAGAGAAAAGTTGAAGAATGATTGGGAATAGGACAGCAGAGGACACACATCCAGCATTTACAAGCATGAGAAAGAAAAAATAAATAACATTTCATATGGTCTCATGTAAGATGCTGACCCCATGGGTTTGTTCCCAAATGCTCTGAAAAGTTAAACACCCACGTTCAGGCCTTTTGATCTACTAGATGGGAATGAGACAACAGAATGGTCAAATGTCAATGCTGTCATTTTAGCTGTTGGGGATCAGCAGTCACTAGATAATAAATGTCTTACAGTAAAAATTTGATTGCTGATAGGACACTGTTGAACTCTTGGACACTACCTCACCTGATGAGTTAAAATGTGATTAAAAAAACAGATCACATGATAAGAATCAGAAGACATAGTTTTGAAAGAGGACCTTTATTCTGACCATCACTAATGTGATGATGGAGGTGGTGGTGATGGAGGTGGTGGCTGACGGTAGTGGTGGTGGTGATGGAGGTGGTAGATGGTGGTAGTGGTGATGGTAGCTTTGATATGAAGTTATTTCGGGTGGTGGTAGAGATAGTAGCTAGCAACGTGGTAGCCTGATGTATATCTAGCTGTCTTCTAAGATCTCCAAAATTCCATTCCACTGAAATCTTACATCCTTCTTGTGAAACATAACATTTTAAGACTCTTTTTCGTACACCAATGAAAAGAAGCCAAGGATATTGGGTTAGCCAGAATTTAAAGATAGATGTCAGAGTTGTCTCACATTGCACCATTTTTGGGAAAGGAAGATGGAGAGGAGGCTCGGCGGGATGCAGGAAGTAAGAACCCCCAGTGCTATCCAAGGCTGCTCCGCATGGCTTTGTGTTCCTCTTGCTCTACCCCCCCTCAGAGGTCCCATCATCCTATGCTGTCCAGGGTACCAGAAGACAGGACACGGCACAGATGAGCCTAGCCCAGGACAAGTCTTCAGCTATATGTCAGCCAGACGCCGCGCACAGAAAGGACAGAATAGAAGGAGAACCCAGTGCTTGGACCATCCTAGGGTACTATATGGCCCTCTTGCATTAGGTGGGATAGTCAGAAGAGCTTTCATACCCTTTCTCCATGTGCTTACAGTATCCTAAAACCTCTGCCCACACTACAATAGCCCTGAAACCTGCACAGGCACTAAGCAGAAAGGACAGGATGTTTAAGGGGCATAATACTTTGAGGTAACAAATGCTTTTGTAGTGTAATGTCTTAGTTTGTCTTAAACAACATGGCTCAGTTAAAGAGTTCTCAGACATGAGATAACAAGATCCTAACATGCAAAAGGAATAATATGGAAGTGTTGGGATTTGTTTATTTTATTCACTAAATAAATGACTATTTTTCGTATTATTGGATATCCTTACATACTACATACTTAGTAAGAGCTAATTAATATACATATTCTGCTTTATTAAAAGGTGTGTTGTACTGTATTTACTCTTGATACTCCTAAGGTCTATGATTCTAAGAAAGTCCACTGTTATTTATTAAGCATTATATCAAATTTGTAGTTAAATCTTCGTATACTTCCTTAGTTATTTTAGGTAAGAAATTTATGAAAATAGGATTATCATTCTGAAAGTTTGTGTATCATCATAGAAAAAACATTGAAACAAATAGGTTTTAATTAGCATTTGCAGCCAAGCATGATGGAGTATGCCTGTTTTCCCAGAACTTGGGAGGTTGGGGCAGGAGGACAAAGAGTTGAGAGTCAGCCTAGGTTTCACAATGAGACAAAGTTTTAAGAAAAAAAAGTGAGATTGTGACTGAAGAAATATCTCAGCAGTTACAAGCACTTGCTACTCTTGCAGAAGACTCCAGTTTAGTTTTTAACACCCACATGGTACCTTACAGCTATTAATGACACTAGCTCCAGGGGATCTGGTATCCCCTCTAGCCTCTGTGGACACTAGGCACATACTTAAATGCAAACAAAACACTCATACACATAAATAAATAATAAACAAATCATTAAAGAAAATGAAGCATTCACCAAGACCCTCTCTCTGAAGTCACATGTAAACCCTGTGGTCATGTGGTTTCCTGACCCTCTGTGGTCTTCAGCTCTTCAGCCCCATCAGTGGGCTCTCCTTACTCAACATAGAAGCCCCTCCCTGCAAATGCCCACCTCTGCTACCTTCCTTCACCCATTTATACAGCTCATCCTTCCCTCATCACCAGCTGAAACCTTTGCTAACAGTAGGCCACTGAGGGGGCCTGCGTACTCCAGCTTTGACAGGTCAAGGGTGTGTCCTGCTGATGTTCAATTAGCTCTCTCCCTCCACTGAGTCACATTTGTGAGTTGTAACTTCTCTCTGTCCAAGTGTCTTGTCTTTTCTCCCTGTCTATACCCTTGCCTCACACAGAAGCCACAAAGGTCCTGTTTAGAAATACACCAGCCAGAATACATCATCACTCTAAGTCTGAATCCACAGAATTGCCCTGATTTTACAGTAAGTAAGATCTGTCCTCTTGACTGTAGCCTGAGCCATCCGTGCGCCATTTTCATGGCCTGTTTCTGTCCATATGCATACTGGCAGGTCACAGGTCATAGCTCCAGCATCTGGAACAGACACCCCCCCCCCTTGGTCTCTCTCTCCTGACATCTTCCAATCTGGGTGGCAAATGTAGCATCTTCTCCCAGAGGCCTTCCCCTACCCCCACATCTATCTTTCTTTGTGGTCCTCATGCCTGCTGCTGCACCTTCATGAAAGGAGAGATGCCTGCCAGGCATGCTGGTTGACTGCTGTGATCCCAGCACTTTAGACTCTGAGGCAAGAGGATTGTCACAAGTCTGAGTTCCACTAGGGTTACAAAGCAAATTTAAGTTACAGAGTGAAACCCTGCACCAAAATAATGATGATGATAATGATGATGATGGTGATGATGATGGTGGTGATGATGATGGTGGTGATGGTGGTGATGGTGATGGTGATGGTGGTGATGGTGATGATGGTGATGGTAATTAATGATGGTGGTGATGGTGGTGATGGTGATGGTGGTGATGGTGATGATGGTGATGATGATGGTGGTGATGATGATGGTGATGATGATGGTGATGATGGTGATGATGATGGTGATGATGGTGATGATGATGGTGGTGATGGTGATGATGGTGATGGTGATGATGATGGTGGTGATGGTGATGGTGTTGATGGTGATGGTGGTGATGGTGATGGTAGTGATGATGGTGATGATGATGATGGTGATGATGATGGTGATGATGATGGTGACGATGATGGTGGTGATGGTGATGGTGGTGATGGTGATGGTGGTGATAGTGATGATGATGGTGATGATGATGGTGATGATGGTGATGGTGATGGTGGTGATGGTGATGGTGGTGGTGATGATGGTGGTGATGGTGGTGATGGTGGTGATGATGGTGATGATGGTGGTGGTGATGGTGGTGATGGTGATGGTGGTGGTGATGATGGTGATTGTGATTGTGATGGTGAAGAGAGGGAGAGAAAGAGGGGAAGATGGTACACACCATGAAAGCTGAGGCTCTTTGTTTGCTTCCATGGTGACCAGTCCCTATCTGTCTCTGACACTTCAGACTGTCAAATGATACCTGTGGATAAACAAATGAGGACATGGCTGTCCACTTAACTTGGAGCCCTCACCTACGTTCACTTTATGTGTTGACACTCTTGCCTTCTGTACTGTTATCTTATCATTAAGATAATTGTCATTATTTTTTTATCCTACAATGCAGAATATACCACATACCTCCTAGAGATGAGAAGACTGCCCTGCTTCTACATGTCCCTAGCTTAGGGATGAGTCAGACACATCACAGCCTGCACAGCTCTCCTGTTAGGGCCCGTTCTTCTTCCCTTGTGTTCGTCATGGTAGTGTCACTGTGACCAAAACACCCGAGAGAAACAACTGAAGGAAAAAGGAGCTGTTTGAGCTCAGGATTTCAGAGAGCTCTCAGACCGTCATGATGTGAGAGGCAAAGTTTGCATGGTGTGGACAAGAAGTCAGACAAAAAGCAGGTAATGGTGTGGACAGTAAGCCAGATCAGAATCAGGTTGATGATATGGACAGGAAACCAGGCCAGACTCAGGACAGGGCAGCTTTCAAAGGCTCACCTCTTCCAACTTCTTGTACCACCAGGTCCCACAACTTCAAAACTGTCACTAGGGACTTGGTATTCAGACCTTGGGCCTGTGGGGGAACATTTCAGACTTGAACCCTAGCAATCCTACTCTGCAGGCCAGAAACAGAGGCCCAGCAGGGTCAGAGAGACCCCAGGCTGGTGGTGAAGGACTCAGTCATAGCTTGCACGTCTAGTTCCCACACCCCGAGTCTAGGAATTTCTCCTTTTAGCCTTATTCTTGTCCTCATCTCGAGTTGAGACATGTAGCCATTTCTAACACTAAGCATTCCCTGTGGGACATTATGATTGGGACCCTGGGATCCTTTAATTTGTGAGACACTTGGAAGAAAAATATACTGTTCGAGTTATAGCCCACAGATGGCTCTTTCAAAACTCACAAACTAACAAATTAACAAAGCAGAACGGGGAAAGCCTGTTTTACAAGGTGCCCTTATTCTCTTAAAATAACTTTATTATTTGTGTGTGTATAAGAGACAAAGGGGGGAGCTGGGGAGAAAGGGATGGGGAGGAGCACGTATGACATGGGGTGTATCTGAAGGTCAGAAGACGGGGCTGTGCAGTCAGCTCTCTCTCTCCTGCCACTTTACAGGGGTCCCAGGGTTCAGACTTGGGTCGCTGGGCTTGCACCATCTCACCAGCCCAATCTTAATTTCTTAAAGAGACAGTTTCTGTGAGTCACAACAGGCTGCCCACCTGTTCTTGATAGAAGAAACTGTAAACTAAGGCCCCAAAGTGCTGGTCCGTGAGAAGAACGGGTATTTTTAAATTACAGTTTCGGCTTTGGTTTAAATTACCGCTGATTGTGTTCATCATGGAGATGGCTCCAAATACACCCTAGCTGGATCGTACCCCACATTTCCAAATTTCTAATTGCATTGTGATAACATCAGCACTACCTTCCTTCTTTCTTTCCTCTCTCCTCCCTTCTCCTCCTCCCTTCTCTCTCCCTCCCTCCCTCTTTCCTTCCTTTCTTATTTTGAAACAGGGCCTCAAGTAGCCTGGGCTGACCTCAAACTCAATATGTAATCAAGAAAGATCTTGAATTCCTGCTTCTCCTGCCTCTACCTCCCAAGGACTGAGATTACAACTGTGCACCACCATACCTGGCTTCTTTCTTTATCAACTTTCTAGAATAATCTGGTATGTTCATGACTCTGCCATTTCACCTACATTAATGTAGATTATCCAGTAACTGTGGACAACTGAAGAAACCACACTGGGGCAATTCCCAGTCACCCATCACTATGCACAAAGCAGGGGAAAAGAACAAGAACCAGGTCAACATGAGTGAATTCTCTGGTCAGTTAATGAATGGATGGATAAATGATTTCCCAGGTCAGTTAATGAATGGGTGGATGGTGAATCCCAGATCACCTATTGGATAGATGGATGGATGGATGGATGGATGGAAGGATGGATGGTGAACCCTAGGTCAGCTAATGAATGGATGGATGGATGATGAATACCAGGTCAGCTAATAAATGAATGGATGGATGGTGAATCCTAGGTTACCCAATGGATGGATGGATGGATGGATGGATGGATGGTGAATCCCAGGTCAGCTAATGAATAGATGGATGAATGAGTTCCCAGGTCAGCTAATGGATGGATGGATGGATGGTGAACCCTAGGTCAGCTAATGAATGGATGGATGGATGATGAATACCAGGTCAGCTAATAAATGAATGGATGGATGGTGAATCCTAGGTTACCTAAAGGATGGATGGATGGATGGATGGATGGAAGGATGGATGGTGAATCCCAGGTCAGGTAATGAATAGATGGATGAATGAGTTCCCAGGTCAGCTAATGGATGGATGGATGGATGGATGGATGGTGAATCCCAGGTCAGCTAATGAATAGATGGATGAATGAATTCCCAGGTCAGCTAATGGATGGATGGATGGATGGATGGATGGTGAATCCCAGGTCAGCTAATGAATAGATGGATGAATGAATTCCCAGGTCAGCTAGTAAACGAATGGATGGACGGTGAATCCCACAATGTTTACAGATTACCGAGAGCAAATACCTGTAGTAATAAGGGCGGCGGGGCTGCGTCCCCAGCACCCCAGCTGCCTGCTCGGCTAGCTTATGCCCCGAAATAACAACACACAAGCTGTATTCATTTAAACACTGCTTGGCCCATTCTCTTCTAGGCTAATTCTCACATATTAATTTAGCCCATTTCTAATCATCTGTGTATGGCACCCCAAGGTGTGCTTACCAGGAAGATTCTAACCTATGTCCATCCTGGGTCCGAGCTTCATCCCGGGAGCGGGGCATGGCGTCTCTCTCAGGCGTCTGCTCCCGAGAGCAGAGCTGTCGAGTCTCTGAGCTCACTTCCTCTTCCTCCCAGCGTTCTGTTCTGTTTACTCCTCCCACCTATCCTCTAACCAATAAAATGGGCCAAGGCAGTTCCTTTATTAGCCAATGACCTTCCTCCATCAAATACCCATCTGTGATACAGTGACTAAGACTGATCATAAACTTGATGAGCGTGTAGAATAATTAGCACGATTGTGCAACTTGGTAGCAGGATATTGAAGCTAAGCCTCTGGAGTCCATGAAAGACAGATAACGAGTCCCCTATCTTGTTGTATGAACTCATTAATGCTTCCTGAAACCTTAGCTGTGGAGTGACTTTTAAAGAGACACAGTTCAGTCACGTTGCCTGGATTGCTCTGTCAATCCTGGGCTCAAATGATCCTCCTGCCTCAGGCTCCCACATAGCTGAGGCCAAAGTCCTGTAGCACTAAACCCTCTAGACATGAAATAAAGTTTTAAAATACATCTCTTTCATTATACATCTGAAAATATTTCTTCATCTAAGCTAGTGAAATGTTTGTTTGTTTAAACATATCTGATCTAATTGAATAATACTGCATATTTACTTATTTCCCATCCCCAAAAATGTAATAAACAGGAAATTAGATAAGTGAATATGATAAAATGTTGCAAAGATGGCACTTAAATATCAAAGTTTCTAGACACTAATCAGAAAGTGATTTCATAATGCAGTATAATGCCAAATTAAAGGCATGTAATGTCTAGTATTAGGAAGAATTTCTTAACTCTATAACGTGAATTCTATGAAGCGAGTTCAAACATAAACATAGATATTCAAATAACTGCAATATTAGTCAGGGGATTATTGCATTCCAGGCATGACTCCAAGTATTTTCCATATTTTATACCACATTATGTGCACAACAAAATTATGAAATAAATAACAATTACTGTTTTCATCTTGTGGCTTAGAAAACTGTGACACAATAAGGAAAAAAATATCAGAACTTAAGACTTTTTAAAAAACAGGCAAAGCTATGCCTGTTTTCAGATCACATATTTATACATTTGAAAAACCCTAAAAAATACTTAGTTGAAAATGTCTACAATTGGTAAGATAATCTAATAAAATAGCAAGCATAAAGTCAACATCCCAGAGCAGTGGCCTTTACACATATGGTCCCCAGGCCGATCGAGTTCTTGGAGACGGTGGGAGAAAGAGAACAAGAGGAGCAATGAATGAACATCACTCGGAGAGAAGTTCCGGAACCACGCAGAACACTAGGCAGCACTTCCAAGAAACATGGAGATGTACTTGAGCAAGAGAAAAGATGTGACTTCACAGGAGACACCGCACCATGGAAATATCCACCCTCAGGGACTTAATTACACAATGTCCTAGTGAAGATACAGCAGTACTTTTTCTCAGAGCTAGACAGGGTATTGTGCCGTTTGTCTAGCAGAGATAACAGTAAAAGCAGTCAGAATAATAGTGGGATACAGAATGGCTGGTTCTTACCACATACTGAAACATTGTCTTCTTTTGCTCTTTGTTGCTGTGATAAGCATCATAAGCTAAAGTATCTTGAGAAGATAAGGGCTCCTTTCATCTAACAAGCTACAGCCTATCATCAGGGAAGCCAGAGCAGGAACTCAGGGCAGAGATTGAAGCAGATGCTATGGAGGAATGCTGCTTATTAACTTCTCAGCTCCTGCTCGGCTGCTTTGCTTATACCTCCCAGGCCCATCTGCCTAGGGATGGGACCACCTGCCTGCCTAGGGATGGGACCACCCAACTGCCTAGGGATGAGACCACCCACTGCCTAGGGATGGTACTGCCCACCTACCTAGGGATAGGACCACCCACCTGCCTAGGGATGGCACCGCCCACCTGCCTAGGGATGGCACCGCCCACCTGCCTAGGGATGGCACCGCCCACCTGCCTAGGGATGGCACCGCCCACCTGCCTAGGGATGGCACCGCCCACCTGCCTAGGGCTGGCACTGCCCACAGTGGGCTGGGTCTTCTTATATCAATAAGCAGTCAGGAAAATGCTCCACAGACATGTCCACAGGCCAGTCTTACAGCAGCATTTCCATTGATGAGGGTCCCTCTTCCCAGGTGTATCAAGTTGACAACCAAGGTTAGCCATTACACCTATGTAAGGCTTCTAAAATAAAGTACCATGGTATTGTCGTGTATAGGCATAAAACAACGGGCCCTCAAGTGAATCCAAATATGGGTCCAATTATTTATGCCAATTTGAGTACAAACCCCTTAGTTTTCACTGCACTGGGCAAAGGTGGATGTTTCAATACCAGCTGTTGAAATAATTGCACTGTAACCTAGGGAAAGATCAAATTAACTGTCATTTTTACGCTGTATACGACGATTTCCAAATGGTCAAAGGTTTCTATGTAAAGAAAAGACAGAACAATGCAGCTACCGGGAGGGAAGCTGGGAGACTATCTCCACAACTTGAGCCCGCAGAAGGTTTTGCTAATTATAATTTAAAACGCAGACGCACACCAAAAGGCAACGACTGGTGAATTTGACTACTTAAAAATAAATGCCTGCACTATAAGCAAAGTAAAAATAAAAATGACAAAACAGGGGAAATTATGAGCTAATTAGACTAAAGAATTAATCCCCTTAAGACATAAGGAGAAACAAGGAGGGGGGGAAAACCCTCCACAATTCTATTGGAAAAGTAAAACGCAGGGCTGAACAGATGGCCCACAGGAAGAAATGCAAATAGACCTTGAATATTGCACAGCCTGCTCAACCTCATCTGACAGGAAAGCTGAGGCTGGAGGTATGGCCCGGCGCTATCTGGGATCAGGGCTTTCTGCCCAGCATTGAAAAGACTGTGAAAGAGGGGAAGAATCGGTAGTGGGTCTGAGGTTGTCTGGCTCTGCGCTGTGGAATTCCTCCGAAATACCTTTTAATTGGTTACACTAATTTATTTGTGTATGTATGTATTAATTTATTTCTGTACTATTGTATGTGTGCACACGCGCGTGCACATGCACCTGTGTTCAGGAGTGTACGTGACATGGTGTGCTTGCACGATCCAGAGGACAACCTGCGAGAGTTTATTTTCTCTCCTTCCACCATGTGGTTCCTGGGAATCCAACTCAGGCCATCAGACTTAGCAGCAAATGCCTTTCCCCTCTGAGCCATCTTCTCAGGCCAGCCCCCTTCTAAAGACAGCGTTCCAATGCTGCTACATGCATCTGCCTGGTTTGCTTAGATTGCTTAACATAAATAAATAGTTTACAAGAGAGAGAGCTGCAGGATGGAAGTGGGGTTTTATGAATTCTTCCCCCCCCCCCCCTTGACTAACAGGGTACCGAAACGAAATTGTTCCGCACTTGGCTTGTTCTGAGCTGGCATTCCTCTTGTCCTGACACTGAAACGTGTTCCAGTGTGAGAGACATTATTCTTTGGAAGCCGCCTCTGACGGTTTGGGGCCCGTCCAGAGACTCACACTGTGTCTGCTGCTGCTGCTGCTGCTTGGGTCAGTTCTGAATCGTCAGCATAGCCTGGCCTCAGGCAGGAACTACGCTCTGCTGAGGTTGCTCTGACCAGCTGACATTTGGGTTAAAGGAGAAGTATTGCTTACGGATTTGCTCGGCAGAAGTGATCTGTCGGTGTTGCTGTGGGAAATGAAGGATGATGAGAAACTGCTGGGTGGTACACAAAATAGCCTGTGAAATGGAGCAGTGGGGCCCTCAGGTGCCAGCGCGCCTGACCTTTGACCTAGCTCAGTGGCTTCTGGGGAACTATCGGCAAGGCACACCTGCCAAAACGTGACACACTGTGGACAGGCAGCCACGCTTAGTTTCTTTTCCTTTCGTGTGACAAAAAATACCCTGCTCAAAACTGAAGGAAAAAAGGCTTGCCCTGTTCACGATTCGAAGTCCATCACAGCAGGGATGTCAAGGAGGCAGGCGCTCGAGGCTGCTGGTCCAGATGCCGCAGGAGAGAGAAGAGCTGGTGCTCTGCTCGCTTTCCTGGTTGCATACATACAGTTCAGGACCCCAGAATAGAACATGGTCCCCACACCACCGCAGTAAAGATGGGTCTTTCCAACATCATTTAATACAACGTAAATAAAAAAAAAAATCCCTCATGAGCATGCCTAAAGCTAACTGGTCCCTGGGCACGTCTAGGCTTGCATTCTAGATGGTTCCAGATCCATCCAGTCAACAACATCAGTCATCGCATAAATAACTGCAGCCCAAAGGCCGGGGTGTGCACAGATCGTTTAATAATCAATGGACTGTCTGTACCGTGGGATTCTGGGTGATTGTGAAGAAAACGAATGCTAAGAAGTGACCCCTGGATATATCACTAACTAGAAAGCAAAGTGTAGAATGTGTGTGTGTTCACATCCACACTTGATCTAAGGAACGTACCTTATAAACATGTATACGTGTTTAGTGTATTAGGGCTCGGCGGCAATGCAAACGGGGCCACTGAAAGGGCCATGCAGAAGACAAGTTGAGAGTCAGGTGGAAGCTCAATGAATAGCTGATTGAACTTTCATTACTATAAAACAAAAAATAAAATAAATTTTAAGAAAATTCAAGCAGTTCTTAAAATGAAAGTGTCATAAAATAAATAAACAGATGTGGAATTTCCCTCTGTATGCTGTGAATATGTTTTATTAGCATTGGTTAATAAAAAAGCTGCTTTGGTCTATGGCAGGACACAATAAAGCCAGGTGGGACATCCAAACAGGGATACAGAGAGAGTAAGAGGAGTCAAGAAGATGCCATGTAGCTGCAGAAAGAGAAAGACTCATGGAAACCTTACCCATAGATTAAAAGAAATGGGTTAATTTAAGATGTAAGAGCTAAACTGGGTGGTAGTGGCACAAACCTTTAATCCCAGCACTTGGGAGACAAAGGCAGGTGGATCTCTGTGAGTTCGAGGCCAGCCTGGTCTACAAGAGCTAGTTCCAGAACAGGCTCCAAAGCTACAGAGAAACCCTGTCCACCACATGGGTTCCAGGCGTCAAGCTCAAGCCATCACGCTTGGCACAATCACTTTTAACTACTAACACACCTCACCCTCCCCTGAGAGAAGTTATTTTGAATGATTTTTAAATGTGATAATTGAGTTGTGTATCTTGAGTGGATCACATTATTAAGGTCAAACTCTAAGAACATCGGTACTGCATTTTCAGACATGCATATATACTAATATGATTAATAGTGTATATATGAAAAGATAATATATGCATGCAAAACGTAAATGACAATATTTAGGCACATGCATATACATATATTCCAAATAATATGCATAAATATGAATAAAATTAAAGCATAATCCCTGGAGGCTTTATGTTCAGCATCATGACTACAGTTAATAACAAAAATTGTTTATATTAAATTTGATCAAAGTAGATCTCAAGGGACTGCAGAAATGGCTCAGCAGTTAAAAGCATGTACTTCTATTGCAGAGGACCTGAATTTAGTTCCTAACACACCTACTGGGTGGTTCACAGCTCCCTGTAATGCTAGCTCCAGGGGCATCTAGCGCCCTCTTCTGGCCTCCTCAGACACCTACATGTATATGCAAATACACACACACATATACAAATAAAAATAAAATCCTTTAAAAAATAGTAGATCCAAGCAGTCTTTCCATCAGAAGAAAACACATGGAAGTGTGTAGGGAGTGGCATGCTGATCATTTCACGGCATATACATGTCAAAATGTCGGGCTTAGGCTGCAGAGAAGGCTCCGAAGTGTGAGAAACTGAGTTTAAAAAAACAAACCCAGAACACATAAAGGCAGCTATGGTAGTGTGCACCATAATATAGTGCTCACGGGGGAGGTGGGAGGGAAGACATGATGCTCATGGACTACCTAGTCCCATGTATGCAGCAGTGAACAAAAGATCCTTTCTCAAATACGGTGGGAGGCAGGGACCAGCACCCAAGGCTGTGCTCAGACCTCCACACGCTTGCTGTGGCATGGACAGGTATGCACACGTCCACACTTCCACACACACAAGTATGTACACATAGGTTTTCTAAAAGTCATGCTACTGCACACTCCAATACACACAATTTTCATTTGCCAAATCATACCTTAATAGAGCTGAAGAAGAAATAACCAGATTCGTTATGTTGACACTATTAAAGCCAAGGTATACAAAACATATCCAAATGTTGAATCCAAGATATTAAGTAAAATCTGTAACCATATTCAAATGGATAATAGCTGTATAAAGCATTGAGTGTGTGTTCATACAGAACAAGCAGATTTACTGCCTCTGCCCACTGTCAAGGGAACTGACAAAGGCCAGCCGTGTGTGGCTAAGAGCCTTGTCTCCATTGTTATCTCTGTAGCTCCAAGTTTCTGCTCTTAAGAGCCAGGCTCCCTGGAAGAAGCAGCGAGTCCTAGAAGCTTGGAGACAGAAAGAACTGGGAGAGCTGAAGGGAGGAGGAAATGTTAGCCACTAAGTGAGCCAAGCACCTTTGGGGACAAACTCCTATGCCGACACACCTTCAACCTCCCCCCTTTATCTGCAGCTAAACTTTATGCAGCAAACTGAGCATGTCTGCCACTTTAATTGTTCAAACTGTTCAATTGTCGGCTCCATGGTATTAACTGAGCATGCTCAGGAATGTGCGCAGGCCCCCTGAATGAAAGCCCTTTGGAAATGATTCCATATGTTCTTGCCTGCTGCAGGTTTAAAAAAAAAAATCCTTCTCCTCTTTTTAATGGAATAATCAGGTTTCTCCAGCCAACAATTTGCAAGAGTCGGAGGCAGTAGAAGAACAGGAATATATACATTTAACAGACTTAGGGAACGTTGGTTAAATTGTTGGTGTGTGGAGTTTGTTTGAGCCCTGAGTTGAGAAAAAGAAAAATTATCTAAAAATACAATATGAGTCTGGTGTAGTGCTGTCCACCTGTAATCTCATGAGGACAATGCAGGGAGACCTCAACAGATATGAGGTCGCCTGGGTCTGCAAAGTGACTTCCAGTCTAGCTGGGCCTACAGAAGAAGACCCTGTCTCAAGAGCAAAAAGAAAAGAAAAGAAAAATAGAATATGTATCAAATAATAGAATTCAAGCACTAGTAGTTTTGTAAAACTAAAGAATTGTCTGTTTTACATCATGGTGACTATGTTGAAATTTTGGCATACATAAAGAAATGCTAGCAGGTACAAGTACTAAGATATACAGATTGATTCAACATAAATTACAGCTAAAGATGAAGAAGAGAACAAACCACATCTGCCCATGGGTGGTAAAAACTGAGTCTGGTTCGTGGGCATGTAGAGGTTCGTGCACTAGTCTCTGCAATTTTGTGCATGTTGGGAAATTCACACACACATACATACACACATACACAAGCTATATAGCTATATAGCTCAGGCTGACCCTGAACTTGTAGCAATCAATCCTCCTGCCACCGCCTCTCAGGATGCTGGTATTACAAGATTATAACAGCAGGCCCACCTGAGAGAGACTATCTAACACTTCTTTCTTAAGTCTTCAGGTCTTCGCGGGAGTTTTGGTATATTAAAGTAATCCATCTTGAAAATCCAAACTTCATTAATCATTTTCCCGAGTTTTGCAGCCCATCATGCGATGTTGCTCTATGTATTCAGCTTTCATATATAGTAGGATTTAGTAATTTGTTTAGGAAAACGTGTTCAGTGAATCTAGTTTAGAGTCCTGATGGAGGGAAACTTTGCAGTTCAAGGATCTTCCAGTACAGCCGTGTCTCCCACACATGCTGTGGGGCACACAGCCCACCACCAGGGGCACGGCTGCTATGATTCCGAACTTGAGTAGCAAGGAACCAAAGTGGAATACGGGGCTGGAGAGATGGCTCAGCGCTCAGAGCACTGGCTGCTCTTGAAGGAGTTGAGCTCTGTCCCTAGTGCCCAAACCACCTGTAATTCCAGATCCAGGGCATCTGATGCCCTCTTCTGTCTTCCGTGGGCACCTGCATGAATATATATAACATGTACATATACACATAAATAAAAAATAACTTTTAAAATATTTAAAAGTGCAAGAGTTAAATTGGTTCATTCTTAAAAAGCAAAAGAGCAACACAGACACTTTGTGGGGGATTTATATGCCGTGTTCTAAATGTAGAGATCAGAGGACAACTTGTGGGAATCGTTTCTCTCCTTCCACCATGTGGACTACGGGGATTGAACTTGGGATTTAGCAGACTTAGCAACAAGCACCTTTATCTACTGAGCCATGTTGTTGGCTGCATCAAATCATATTGGTTCTATACTGGACCTTAAGGCCTATCACCAAAGATGCATGGCAAGATATTTTCTGTAAGGAGGCTGATCTCATGTGTCCCCCCACTTTCCTTTTCAAACTTAGCACATAATGCAGGATAGTCCTCCAGACCCTGTCATGGAAATATCTTTATCCACCTAAGTCTGTAAGACAGACCTCGTCTTCCCTACTGTCATTCTCGACTTCACTCCAACAGCAACTGAGTATATGTCACAGACTCTGATTATAATGACAAACCCTCAGATAATGGGTAAAATGAAACGGAGTGACCTGAATTTATCAAAAATGCTATCAGACGTAATAACCAGGGTGACAGAGACAGCTCAGTGGAGAAGAGCAAGCACTTCCCGTTCTTGCAGAGGACTTGAGTTCCATCCTGGTACCCACATCAGGTGGCTCACAACCTCCTGTAACTCCAGCTACCGGGATCTTGAGCCTTTTCTGACATAGGTGCAGTTGCCAGTGAAGCTGCTTGATGCAGATGCTGGGACCTGAGCTCGGGTCCTCTGGGAGAGTAGCCCGTGTTGGCTGTAACTGTGAAGCTGTCTCTCCAGGCAGCGCCACAAGCGCTTCCTGTGTCACTTGGGGCTCAGGCTGCAATTGAATTTCTCCAGTTGTTTCCAAGTTACGTGTTTCAGTTGATTTGTCAAAAAAAAAAAATGAGGCTAAAGGGAGGCACACAATTTGTATTTGATCATGTGTCTTTAAATCCAGAAAGAAAACCCCTCCTCCACCACTCCCTTTTCTAGATAACATCCTAGATGGGGTTATGGGTCTGATTGCCTGGTGTGTTCAGCTTTAAATCCAGTGCCCCACGGGGTGGGAGGCTGTGGCTTCCACATGAGCTTGCCTTTCTCTGTGCCGATCACCCCGATGAATCATAGAGACTGACATGACAGATAGATGCTGTGTTCTCGAGAGACTTGGTGAAAGGGTGAGCAAATGAATGGATGCTTGCCAAAGGGGTGTTGACAAAGGGCTGTGAGAACGCAGAGGGCTTGCTTGTGTACAGTTCTCCCTTTCAGACCACCCAAGGGCCTGAAGAATGTAGGTGACAGGGCTCCTTGTTCTACAGCCCCTTGTTTCGAAGGAGCAGCTTTTCAAATTTACCTCAATGACTGTGACGAACACGAGGAGCAGTGACTCTCCAGTGGTTAGCTACAGCTGTGACTGTCACTGGTGGTTTTGCTATTGTCTCAAAGGATGGATGGATGGATGGATGGATGGATGATGGATGGATGGATGATGGATGGATGGATGATGGATGGATGGATGATGGATGGATGGATGATGGATGGATGGATGGATGGATGGATGTGCATGCTCCCACGTGTGAGCACTGTTGCGTGTGCTGCAGTGCACATGTGCAGGCCAGAGGCCAACCACGGGTCTTGGTCCTCGTCTTCTCCCTTGTTGAGACAGGGCCTCCGGTTGTTTGCCACTGCGCGTGTCCGGCCAGCTGGCTGTGAGACTCTGGGGATTCTCCTGTCTCAGTTTTTTATCCCCCCATAGAGTACCGGGATTACAGATGCGCATGAGTCGTGGAGATCCAAACTTCGTACACTTGTGTAGAAAGTGCTTTATCCAGTGAGCCTTCTCCTCAGCCCAGCTCAGAGAAATGGGAACCTGTCCCCAAGCACATAGCCTTGATTTCACACACACACACACACACACACACACACACACACACACACACATTTTAATATTTTCTACATGTAGACACACACATGCATGCATTTACACATATGCTTTCATGTACGCACATGTATGCACACAAATTTACACACACATGCGTGTGCATGCCTGTCAGAACCCAACTTCCTTAGAATCACACAGCATTATTACACTACACAGAGTCCCCTCTTTAATGGTCAGAGGGTTTTCCTCCTCCATCTTAAAACCTTCTCCTTGAAGTCAGAATGAAAATCCCAGCATGAAGGCACAGACACAAATCTCTAAGCTTTGGAAGAAACCCCATCCGCTTCTGAACTGTGTGATGTCCCAAAGAGTCCTGAAAAGGAAAGAGGCCTGGCTTCCAGCTGCCCCTTTCTCCTGCCACCCCCTCATTAGTTAGACATAACTGATGTAAGATGGTTCCTGTGGAAGTTAGGAGGAATTTAGAGTGGGAATGAGCTCACATTGCAGGCTGCACAGCCTTGCACCTCCCGACAGCCCATTTCCCTGACATTGAAATTTAATGCATCCATTGCTCCTCTTTCTCCATGTGGTGCTTAAAGATGCAAGCGCTCATATGGCCAGGCTCTCTTTAAACAATCCTGCAATCTGCTCCACTTCCAGACGCTTCTGTGGGCTCGGAACTTTTTATTTTTCTTCAACATATCAGGATCACTGGTGCTTTGCAGTTTGACTAACTGCAGGGGCTGGAGGATAAGGGCACTTCCTGCTCTTACAGAGGACCTGGGTTCAGTGCCCATCACTCCACATGGTGGCTCACCGTCACCTGTAACTGTAGTGCTAGGGTATCCAATGCCTTCTCCTGACATCTGCAGGCCCTGCAGGCAGGAAATACACATACATACACTCAGGCATGAGTGCGCGCGCACACACACAATTAAAATAAAATAGTGTGCAAGGACTCTACATTGCTTTTCAAATGGATCAAATAGTGAGTGGTAGGGAAGTGCGGTGAGAGAGAGGAGAGGTGTGAATGCTGCAGGGGGAGGGAGGTGTGAGCAGAGGAGGAGGGAGGTGCGAGCAGAGGAGGAAGGAGGTGTGAGCAGAGAAGGGAAGGAGGTGTGAGCAGAGGAAAGAGGGAGGTGTGAGCAGAGGAGGGGGGAGGTGTGAGCAGAGGAGGGGGGAGGTGTGAGCAGAGGAAAGAGGGAGGTGTGAGCAGAGGAGGGGGGAGGTGTAAGCAGAGGAGAAAGGAGGTATAAGCAGAGGAGGGAAGGAGGTATGAGCAGAGGAAAGAGGGAGATGTGAGCAGAGGAGGGGGGAGGTGTGAGTAGAGGAAAGAGGGAGGTGTGAGCAGAGGAGGTGTGAGTGGATCTGTGATGTTCTTTCTCAGCACTCAGGACTTGGCAGCCTCACCAGAAACCTTACTGAAGAGCACAGAAAGGATATGAAAGAATTTTCATACCAAACATCCTCCCACTCCCAGCCCCAGAAGGAAGATGCTCTCTGTTGATTGGTCAATCAGTTGGGTTTTACCACCCATCATCCATTCTCTATTCTTAATAATAATCTGC
Organism: Microtus oregoni; assembly: GCF_018167655.1. NCBI lineage: Eukaryota > Metazoa > Chordata > Mammalia > Rodentia > Cricetidae > Microtus > Microtus oregoni. The sequence continues at coordinate 8,004,966 of NW_024543978.1, forward strand.
CCTTTCTTCTTTGGACTGAATGCAGTCTGCAGGGGTTATATACAATGGAATCTATTCAGCTGACTCCATGGAGCCATGAGACTAAGGTGTAACCAGTCAGAACATTTCCAATTGGCCACCATCTTTGATTCAAGAATATGCATCTGGTTCTGCAGGTAACGCAATTACTGTGCAAACTTGATGGCCTGAGTTCAAACCCCAGAGCCCACATAAAGGCTGAAGGAGAGAACTGAGTCCACAAAGGTTTCCTCTGATCTTCATATGTGTGCCACGGCACACAAACACAATGTACAAGGATAAGCCAGATCCATAAGACAACCTCAAAAGATTTTAACAAAATCGTGGGACAAAAGAATTGTTCTTCCCATCAAACTTGATATTCTAGCAGGTGTGTCTCAAGCTGATAGAAATCATAGAATCCATGAACCAAAAGCCTCACCAAAACCCAAACATAAAAAATGCCAGGGGGTCCAGGCAACCCCTAATGGTATAACCTGAATGCCTGGACTCTTCCATGGCTGGAAGATGACCTGAACTTCTCTGGTACATGAGCTTATCTATCAAATATGCCTTGCTGAGCACAGTCAGCACACCGGTGCCAACATGCCATGGTTGCCTCAGCGCTGGCCTAACTTAGAGAATTTAGGACTACATCAGGCAATGCATAGCTGCCTACTTAAAGCAGGAATATCACGTGTTTATCCAGAGTGAAGGATTTTCCAAAAAGATTCATGGGGAACTTATTTTTGCTTGCCTGGCACGCATTAAAGGTACAGGATTTGATCCATAGGACTGAACAAAAATAAAACTTCAGTCATTTCAGAACAATCCCATCCTATAACAGAAGGCAAACAAGACACTATTTTCCTCAGGAGTTGATTTATTGATGGGCGGCGGGAGTGAAAGCGGGCGTCTCGAAGCTGCTGTTAATGGAACCAGTCCGCACGCAGCTCTATTTATCTCCTTCGCGTTTTTGCTGTTTGCTTTTCCTCGATTCCCACTGCACGTTCCAGCCAAGTTTTACAGATTGCAGAGCTGATGCCATGCACAGATAAGCGGTCCAACCTTTTGCCAGCCTGGCTGAGGCACCATCTGCAGCAAATGAAACTTGACTGCTTCGCCGTCTTCAGGAGCCCAGTCCGAGGCCAAGGTTTGGGAGGAAGAAAACCAATCCAGAAGCCCACTCTCCCCTAAATCACTCACATTCTGGGGACAAGGAGAAAAAGAGAAGAAAATGTCCACCTTCCAGTGACAAATGACCAACCCAGCTTGCACGTTCAGCGAGGCTGACTCGACCGTAGCCCGGGAGATAATTTCAAGGAATTACTGAATGAGCTTTCCCATATCTCGCACTGATTGGGACAGGAGGCAATAAATTCCACCCATGCTCCACTGCCCTGTAATAAGTCACCCTCTCACATCACCCTCAGACTAGCTGATTACTGCTGGGGGGCTGAATGGCTGTAATCTAGACTCCAGGCGTCCCGCAGCCCGAGCATATGCACTGGATATACTTTCCTAGCAAGAGGACCCGGATGATGCAGGTGGCGGTCCTGAACTCTGACCTTCAGGGAAACTGACGCCCTTGCTGTCGATCACAGCCCATTATTTGTAGGCTGTGACACTTGCAGATCACGTCTACACGTAAATCCCTGTCTTTGGCCTCCTTCTTTGGAGGCCCTGCCCCTGTGCACCTTGCACCTTGCCACCTCACCAAGGAGGGTCAAGGTATCCTGCCAAACGACCCCTCCCCCCACAGGAGGGTCAAGGTAGCCTGCCAAACGACCCCTCCCCCCACAGGAGGGTCAAGGTAGCCTGCCAAACCTGACCCCTCCCCCCCACAGGAGGGTCAAGGTAGCCTGCCAAACCTGACCCCTCCCCAGGGGAGGTCAGGACCACTCCCCCAAGTCTATTTAAACTGCTCCCTGGCAAGTCAACGCCTGGTTTTCCCTCTCCACCCCACCACACCCCTAGGTGGCAGCTTCCAGGTTCCCCTCAGGGCCACCTGAGAGGGCGCAGGAGTCCTATTAAACCTGGATATCTTTTAATTGAGTTTCTTTGGATTCGACTTGACTGGGATTTTTTGCGTCGACAGAGAGCTCGTGTTGGAAAATATTTCTAACATATGTATCAAGAATGCTCACATTTTACCTCATTGACATCCGCAATTCCCATGATTGAGAAGAACGCCAGGACTGATTGACAGGGTGGAGTGACAAGCCTGACCCAAATCACCTTTGTTCTGCAAATGAGGACTTCATAACACAACACAAAATGGAAGGCTGGCAGCCTCCCATGGACTAGGTCCTCTGTTGAATAAAAGGGAGAGAGTGCAGGAGGAAGCAGAATCCAGTTCCCTCACTGCTCCTTCCTGCAGATTCACTGTGACTCTGGTTTCCTCACCATGGTGTAATGTAGCCCTGTAAACTGTGAGCCAGGATAAACCCCTCCGCCTTTCAGTTGTCTCTCATTTGGCATTTAATTGCAGCAATGAGGGGGAAATGATGCTGGATCTGCTCCCTGTGTGCAGCCTGACCTCCATGCTGGATCTGCTCCCTGTGTGCAGCCTGACCTCCATGCTGGATCTGCTCCCTGTGGGCAATCCTGATCTCCATGTTGAATCTGCTCCCTGTGGGTAGTCCTGGCCTTCAGAGTTTTTTCATTTAGTGCTGCTCTGGACAGCCCCTTATAAACAGAGAAAACTAATTTGCAGTAGCTGCCGAGCAGTCTCTATTATGAATGCATCACACTTAGCTCAATAGTCTCATCGTTAGTGGGTGTTGTGGTACTCTCTTGTAGGTTATTATTCCCCCAGGGATTGATTCCTTTCTCTTCATCATCTTCCTTCCATTCTTCTCCTCCAATTTCTCTTTGTTTTTAACCATCCTCATCCCCAAAGCTGAGTGTAAGAATCCGTGCCTAACAATTCTACTGATTTTTTTCATTCCTCTGAGAAAGATCCCTAAAAGTGACAAAGACAAAGACAGAGACAAAGGCAAACTTTTAACTTTAACCTGAATGTCTCGAGATATAATTTCCTCTGAAGTCCACAGTACCCGTGCTACTCTCATCTTGTTGTGACCAGTTTATTTATATCCACACCTCTGCTTTTACTGAGAAGCTCTTTGGATGGTAGAAGCCCGCTGTAAAGAGTTGGGAAACCATTATTCTGATATTTATTACACTGTGAATATACCAGTACCTAATCATGGCCCTAGCCTGTCCTGACTGTGCCCATCTGCTCCTTTGCACTTATAAAAGACTAGGTGCTATTAACATCCCTGCTTTATTTTTTATTATTATTTTAATTACATGTATGTATGTGTGTCTGTGTGAGGATATATGCACATGAGTGCAGCTGCCATCAAAGGCCAGAAGAGGGCAGCAGATCGCCCAGAGATAGAGTTTTAGGCACTCATTCACTGCCCAACATGAGTGCTGGGAACTAAACCCAGTCCACTATAAGAGCAGCAAATGCTTTGTGGTTGTTTGAATGAGAAATATATACCATAGGTTCACATATTTGAAGAGATGGTCCCCAGTTGTTTTCACTGTTTGGAGATATTATGGAACCCTTAAGGAGTACAGCCTTGAGCTATACCTTGACACCCAAAAGACATCAAGAAGTAAAGATTGAATTTAGCAACTCTGGATTAGCAGTGAAATCACATGGAGAATTGAATAACAAGACAAACACCCATGTGTCTTCCTATTAGAAGAGGCCATGCCTCATTCCTTGAGAGTTGAGTGATTTGGGAGGGTATCAGGAATGACTATGGACTTACTTCGGTACCCTGAAATACGGTCCTATATATCCCAAGTTAGCCTTAAACTTGTGATACAGCTGAGGATGACATTAGACTTCCAATACTAATATTGCAGGTGTGTGTCACCACATCTGTTTTTATGAGGTACTAAGGAAGGAACTTAGAGCTTCATGCATGGTAGACAGGCATCCTAGCAATATAATCCAGCCCAAGAACCTTTAAAATACTCTGAGGCCAGTCACTGAGACTCCCTGGCCTGATGGGAAGGCCGTTTCTTCCCCATGTAACAGTTGCCTTTAAGCATGAAGCAGGTCAGAATTACTCACCATGAGGGTTTACTAATTCAGTGGTAGGGGCTGGGGAGATGGCTCTGTGGTTAAGAGCACATGACACCTCCCAGAGGACCAGGACTCCATTCCTAGCACTCACATTGAATGACTCGCAATCACATGTTAACTTCAGCTTCAGGAGATCCAATGCCTTCCTCTGACCTCTGCAGGCACCTGCACCCATGAACATACACACACAGAGACGCAAACACACACACACACACACACACACACACACACACACACTGATGCATAGTTAGAATTAAATAAATTTTTAAAGCTCTCTAAAAAATATAAGCATTTCTGATTTGCTGTGTCTGAAAAGAAAACTATTTAAACAAATTTTTATATTTATAACAAATTTATAACAAATATTTGTAAAAATTCCCTAGTGAGGCTAATGCTGCTAGCCGGGGAGATTCATTTGGAAACCACTGAGAATTTTTTTGGATTTCTTTTTCTTTGGTTGGTTTTGGTTATTTTGTTATTGTTGTTTGGGTTTTGAAGACAGGGTTTCACTGTGTAGCCCTGGCTGTCCTGGAACTCATTCTGTAGACCAGGATGACCTGGTACTCAGAAATCTGCCTGCCTCTGCCTCCCAAGTGCTGAGATTAAATGTATGCTCTAACACTGCCTAGCTTCCATGAGATTTTTAAAATATTTAATTTTATTTTGTACTCTGGAAAGGAGGATGTTGCTTGGTCCATGCCCAGCAATTTTGTGTTGGATGAAGAACCTGAATTCTCTCAGATTGGAACCACCTATTTATTTGTTCCCTCCTCACCCCAAAGCTAGCCTAATTGCTGGTACACCGTAGACATAAAACATGGAACTAACGGATGGTTTCTACCTTGCTGTGAAAACTGATAAAGGAGTTCCCTGTTCTTCACTTGCATCATCTGACTTGAAATACGACTGTGCTTGTTGAATTTGCTAAGCCCATTTAGAATGCCACCTGTCACAGGTGCAGTCAAAACACCAGATAGAACAGGAAGCCAGCACAGATGGTTGAATGCCCAGTTCACAAGCACCAGGACCTAAAATCAGACCCCTGGCACCCATGTACATTCTTGCATATCTGTGATCCTGATTCTGGGGGATGGGAAACAGCTCCCCAAAGCTTGCTGGTCAACTGGTCAACCCAGCTCTGGATTCAGTGAGAGACCTTGTTCCAAGATGAAAACATTGAAACCATAGAGGAAGACACTGGGCATCAAACTCTCGCTTCTGCACATGCATGCACACCCTCACAACACACAAGCACACTGGGTGCTATAGCACAGCACACACATCCAACTACTGATTCTCTGAGGCTATGGTGTAGACATTCACCTCATCCCGCAGTTTTCAGATAATGAAAATGAATTTCCCATCATCACAGGAGCAATGCTCAATTCCTCCGCATTCCTCTCCCACCCAGCCACTTTAGCTAAGCAGGTGTTTAATGGTACATAATTATATCTCAGCACTGTTTGGGATGGGGAAATTAAGAAGCCAATTTGCATTTTAGGAATAATTTGGGAGCCCGAAAGCTAATTATCTGAGATCAGATTTTGGCCAAATGGAATAAGCAGGTTACTATTTGATGATAAAGTCTCCCATTTACCTAGATAAGTCCAAGTATAAAGGCGGAACCATTCGTGAATTAATGATTTGAGGAGGAGGTTACAATGTCATTGACTACTCATGTCCAGCCCCCTGTTCCCACTGAGAGTTCTTTTGTTCCCTTTGCATGGGGTCTTGATAGTATAGTGACTCTAAGGGTCAGATCCCCCTAGGGAACTTAGGGCAATGCATGCTGTCTTCTAGACGTGGGACAAGAGTAGCTGCCCGTAGCACCCACCTAGGAAAACTAGCAGTTCCTTCTGCATGCTTTGTTAGCATCTGGTGTGCGTGTGTGTGTGTGTGTGTGCTGGAGCCCATGTGTGAGTCAACCACCAGTGGGAACTCCCTCTCAGAGTTTCTCAATTAACAACAGAGAGAAGAAACTGTTAGGTTGGAGAAATGTCTCACTGGGTAAAGTCCTTGTATTTAAGCATGAGGCCCTGAGTCTGAATCTCCAGAACCTACGCAGAGCTGGGTCCATATCTGTAATCACACACTCCTGTGTTAAGATAGCAGGGGGAGACAGGAGAAACCATGGAAGCTGGGCAGCCATCTGGCCTGGAGTACACAGTGGTGAATATCAGAAACCAGTTCTCAAAGCAGAAGGCAGGGACTGGAACCCAAGGTTGTTCTCTGACCTCCACACATGTGTGTGTGCACTCGTATTTACATACATGGATGCACACAAAACTTTTTTAAACAAAATGTTGCAGGCACCGCAGCTCCAACACATTCCTGGTTGGTATACAATGAGCTAAGCCTCCTGAACCCCAGGTTAGGGTGGCCCAAGCTTGCTTCATTGGTTCCCTTTAGCTCTAGGAAGACCCCTCCTGTGACATCACTCTGTGACATCATCCCGTTTTCACTAATTTTCTCCATTTCTGCTGGTGCAGCATTTGGCTTCTGCTGCTGCAGCTATGAAACCCCTGCCTAGCTCGACTCTGGCCCAGGGGAGCTTATCTTCTATTTTTCTCTCTAACTCCCCTAGTCAGCTCATTTAACTAGGACTTTGTTTCTAGCTACCAGATTTAAAAATTAAAAGGAAAACAAAAACATTTATTTTATTTTAATTTTTTTAGTTCTTTCGAGGTAACAGTTCCTTCCAAATGTTACCCGCCCCCCAGTTTTAGGGTGACTTATCTTTACCCGCCACGTTGACACTGCATACAAGGGCTTGCAGCTGGCTATGGTTGTGTGTTCCTACAGCCCAAACATTTGGGAGGCAGACGTAGGAAGTTGCTACACATTCATGTACAGCTTGGACTACATGGTAAGTTCTAGGCTAGCCAGGGCAACGTGATAAGATACTCTTTCAAAAACAACAATGATAATACACAGGCATACACAGACACACACACACACACACACACACACATACACACAGTTTAAAAAGAAGAATCGTCTTCTTATGCACTGATATACATCAATGGCCTGAGTACTTGAGTCTGAGGCAGAAGAACTGCTGAGAGTTCAAGGCCACTTCAGGCTATAGAATGATGATCAGTCCAGTGGTGGCTATGAGGGAGATGCTACCTCTAACTAATTAAATGGATAAATTAATAGAGCATGTGCACAAGTGTTAGCTACTGAAACTTGGTGATTCACACTGTTTTCACAAGAATATTTTTATCCTCATATCAGTCCTTCTACGGAGGAGCAGGTATGTTCCGAATTCCATGGCAAATGCGGACAATCATTTCTAGAAAACAAATACAAACTATATAAGTTGCTGGGACAGAACAGAGATCTGGTGCCTGTCCAGGGTATCTTTGCTTAAGTGGCTGAATATCATTTCAGATGGACATTTGAAGGCATATTAGGGCCATGGGTATTTCATGCTCCCTGACCATTGAGAAAGTGGAGTTGGAAACTTCTGACACCCAGAGGCTGCTCTTAGCCCAACATGAATTTTTAAATGTATCTTTATCTCATTTAATGGGTAGAGGTGTTTGGCCTGTGTGTACGTCTGTGCACCATGTGTGCCTGGTGCATACAGAGGTCAGAAGAGGCAGTTGGAGCTCCGGGAGCTGGAGTTTAGATAGTTACAAGACACCATGCAGGTGCTGGGCACGGAACCCTGGTCTTCTGAACGGGCCGCTAGTGCTCTGTAGACCAGGCTGGTCTCAAACTCACAAAGATCTGCCTGCCTCTGTCTCTCAAGTGCTGGAATTCAAGGTGTGCACCTCTGCTGTCCAGCTATTAGCATTATTATTAAAATATATTAGCATCATTTTCCTCCATTCTCTTTCCTTCCTCCAACTTCTTTCACAGTCTCCTCCAAAACTTCTCAAATTCATGGCTTTCTCTTCTTCAGCTGTTATTGTTACATACGCACATATCATAAATATAAAAATGCAACCTGCTTAGTCCATCCGGCGATGCTGCATGTCCGCGCTTTCAGGGCTGGCCACTCAGGACTCTTAGCCCCCGGAACAGTAAGCCAAAATAAACTCTCTCTTCCTTACTTTTCCTTTGATTGTGGTGCTTTATCATGGCAATAGAAAAGTAGCCAATGCAGTAAATAATATCTCCATTTTATAGGAGAAAAGACAAAAATTGGGTAGCTTAATTAACTACCAAGGTTCACTTCCTAGGAAGACACATATCTAGCGTAATAGCACTGATTTGGCTAGTCCCAAGGCCCAGCTCCTGGCTTCTATGTCATTAAACACCTGACCAACAATTTTGGTCAGTGGAAATTAGTCAATACAATTTGAGAGTTGATAAATGATAGTGAACGAACCAAATCTTACTCCCCATCTGATACAAAACCGAAGGTTTGAGGGGTTGGGGCCAAGACTGTATGTATGGTCGGTAATGCCTAAAATTTCCTCTGTTTTCAGTTTGCTGTCTCGTCCAAATTTACACTGTGAGTACAGCTGGACATTGCTGCTTGAACCAGCGGCCACAGTAGTCGAGATTGGGAAAATGAAATGTCAAGAGTCATCGAAAGCAAAAACAATGTCGCCTGTCTTTCTGGGGCCAGCCGAGAGTGCAGCAGCTGTAGCTGCCCCATGTGGCGTCCCACCAACCTCACCACCTGCCCCTTCTCTCTCTTTGGGTTAGAAATCTCGCTGGCTTGCTTCAGTTCCCAACCCAGCAGAGCAGTGAGGCAGCTCTGGGGCTCCCGTCGCCCAGGACTACTGTGTGAGAAGATAATGTGGTGTGGTCACGTCCTTGCTTAGTGAAGCTCAGCCCCGCAACACAGTTGGGAGGAAGCTTAATGAATCGATAGGTAATGAGACTACTCATCCTACAGCAAAGCCTACCAGGGCAGCGAGCTGCCAATCACTGTAATAACAGCTCCTATTTGTGAGCATGAAAATCTACCTGGAAAAAATAAATGCTGTAGTCAGAGTTGCAGTGTGTGTGTGTGTGTGTGTGTGTGTGTGTGTGTGTGTGTGGTTTCCATGAGAAAAGTACTAGACACACAAAGAAGTGGCCTGAAAGGAAAGTTCTGGAAGACTTAAAGTCGGCATCAGCAGTACTTGCCCTACCTTCTCCTTGTTCTCCTTTCCTTCCAACAACATGCCTATTACCAAACCTGCAGGTGCCCTGCCTTGTTACCTAGGGAATTCACTAAGTTCACAGTGCTGATAAACTAGCCAGTCAGAACCGGGGTTATAATGAGTGGGCGATGACTCAGATCGCATTGTCTCATTTAATTTGCGTTAATCCAACAGCCCAGCTGCAGCTCTCCTTTATTCCCGTCTTACTTTATGGTCCTCTGAAACATCTTGCTTTGTCCATGCTTAGTTCGGCTGCTCTGCATCTCTCCGAAGTTTACCTGTATGTATTAATCTCTCTTCTCATTTTTTTTATATCACTGTAACTTGGACTTTTACCCCGTAGAATTGTTTTCTAACACCACTTTTAGCGACATGGAAAAGCAACTGATTTTTGTCAACCTGTTTTTATACAGCATCTTATGGCATTTACTGTAAGCTCAACTTCTTCCTCACTTTGATCTTGAGGAAAATGAATCTAAAAAAAAAAAATCTAAAAATCTGATTTTATCTTCTATATCCTAACATCTATAAACCATGTTTTATTTTCTTTTAAAAGCTTCGATTCTATTATATGAATCACTAACTTATAGAGTCTGGTTCTGATTGTGGTTTGTTTGTTTGTTTTAATTTAAGTCAAACAAAAATAAATAAGCAAATTCTTCTGTACAAAGATATCCGGCTGGAGTCATTTCTTTGAGTCTCAAGTTCTCCACTTGTGAAAGGGAGGTGAGACTTCATTACATCTTATTTCTGATGTTTGATTTCACTATTAGATAAATACAACAAACTGATAAATCTATCCTCACTGAAGAAAGTTATCAAGGCATTATAGGGAAAATACAGCACGTCCACAGTTCAAATGCTGTACTCAGGGCTGCACATGCCTGCAGTCTCAGGCTGGGGAGGCAGAGAATCGCAATGGGAGCTCAAGGCTAGGGTGGTCTGAGAGCCTCTGCCTCACTGACCCTGCAAACTGATGGTGGCATTCTTCTGAAGAAGGGTACCACACTCTCAGAGACGCCATCCTGACTTTGTCAGCGTGACTGCTGAGCTTGGAACACTCTCTTATGCAAAAATTCTGAAGCCAATAATATGCTAATTACTTTCTTGTCATGATAATCTTTCTTTAAAAGTTTTGGATAAATTGCTAGTTCGACTCTCCATTCCCAGTCATCTCCTCGCTCATCCTGGATGAAGTCTTAGTTGAAGGTACAGATGTCTGATTAGAAGCTCCCTAAAGTCACATTTCTTGGCTCATTCTGCCTCCTATTTTGACCGTTCTGTTCTTCAGCGCCCCACATCCTGTGGGTACTACCCACATTGGGTATTGTCTAGACACCTAAAGGGATATATGGCCTATGAGAAGCCCCAGTCCCCTGCCATGACTTGTCACTGTCTTTTATGGCCTATGGCTTTGTGCCCATATTGAGTTCTCGCTCACAGGGAGTAAACATGACATCAGGGACAACGTCATTTATAACCCCAAGTCTTTCAAATCGAACCTGCCGTACATAACTCCTAACGAGAAATAAAAGTCTTTGCTAGTTAAGGGAAACCTATTTTCCTGTTGACTTTGATAACAAGGAAGAGATTTCAGGAGTTGACCATGATGAAGTAAAAAGTCTTCGGAAAATAAAATTAGGTTGGATAGATGTCTCAGTGGTGCAGAACAGCAGGAGCAGGAAGGAGCGCTTACAGAGGACCCAGCTTTGGTTCCCAGAGCAGCCTGGAGGTTCACAAACATCTGTAACTCCAGGTCCAGGGGATCTGGTGCCCTCTTCTGACCTCTGTAAACACTGCACCATGTAGCACAGCAAATGTGCGTGCAGGCATAACGTTTGTGCATAAACACAAAGCTTTTAAAAATAAAAATAAATAGATGGTACAAGAACTCCGACGACGGCAGATGGCGCATACTCCTGCAGGATCCTGAGGTTAGGTTTGAGGCGGTGCAAAGCAAACTGGAGTAGACTCCAGTGGGTTAAGGATGATTGTGGGTATCCTGAGTGATTGCTTTCAAAACAAAGTCCAAAGAACAGACAAACACCAAAGAAAACACAAAATCAAATAGGAGTTTAAAAGCCTGTGTCTGAATCAAAAGAAAGTAGAAACAGAAGAAGACAAAATCAAAGAAAAGTGAGGCAGAGAGAAAATGAAGCAAGTCAGTAGACATAAAACAAAGCATGTGTTAGTAATTGAATTATGTAATGCTAACAATCTAGATGCATTGAACAAAAGGGAAAGACCCATTAGATGACATATTAATAAAGCAGGGCCCAACTCTGTGTTAGTCACAAGAGACACATGTTCAAGACAAAGACACTAAAAAAGTAAAAAGAGGAAAAAGTAAGATTAACCACACCAATGAGAAGACTCATTGGAGACGCTTGCTGCCACATGCCCACCTGAGATCAACTCCTCCTGGAAGGCATAAGGTGGAAGGCGAGACTTCTGCAAATATAAGACAGCCAGCTGCTGCAAGCTGTCCTCTGACCTCCATGTGCACACTGTGGCCTATACCCGCCTGCACTCACACATGCATGTCTCTCTCTCTCTCTCTCTCTCTCTCTCTCTCTCTCTCTCTCTCTCAGAGTCAATAAGTACATGTCACACACATATGCACACAGCCACTAAGCACACTATATATATTCATTATTCATCAGGGAAACACAGAACAAGATCACAGCAAGATGTCCCTGTATGAATCCAGTAATGCTGAAACAAAGAAGATTGACATCATAAAACACTGAAAAGGCCGCGGAGCATCTAGAACTCACATTGGTGTCTAGGGTAGGGAAGTTGTGCAATTGTGTTAGAAAATGATTTCCATGTCTCATACATTTCTGTGCACCCCACCATAACCAGGCAGTTCCACTTCCATGCATTCGTTGAAGTGAAAGCACATACCTACAGGACTCATGCAGTGATTTTTCTCACTGCAGCTTGTCTATAACAACCCTAAACCAGAACCAACACAAGAGTCCGCTGATGAGAAGATGAAAATAGAAAAAAACCAATGTATGCAATGTAGTACTTCAAACAATAAAAAGAACAATGAGCTACTGTGTGCAATCACACTTCAATCTCAAAATGAGGCATTTTTGCTGAGCGAGAGGCAAAAGAGTTCAATGCCAGATAGAAACAGCAACAGTCATCCTTGTCTGATACGAGTGGAGGGTGGGGACTGACTGGAAAGGGCACGGTTTGGGGATGGCTAACAGATACAAGCCTGTGTCCTGGGAGACTGATACGCTTAATGTCTAGCCATTTCCTGCAAAGTCCATTAAACATTAATGCGTGGCATTGCATAAATGCATACTTTCGGTGTGTTTTCTGTCACTGCTAATTGTGTGCAGTCTCTTGCTAACTCATGAACATTAATTATGAATTATTTATTGCTTTATAATTATATATGGTAATACAGACCTCATTATATGTAATTATAATTAGCTGCATCTTAATCCTTTAAATATAGGAAGTGTTAATGTATATCATTAATTTGGCCTACGTTCGCCAGCCCCTGCTTAGACGCTACTCTGCTTCAAGCTTACTGAAGACAGCACTCAGTAACAAACAAATGTCCCCAGTGGGGCAAATGCTCTCACTCCATACAGTTTCTCCAAGAGCAGCAGAGTTCTGCTCAGCCACATGTTAACTGAACACTCTATGTCAATGAACGTTAACAGTTAATAACAGCAATGGAATTCTAGAGTTTGGTGTCCGGGCTACCTAGTGGCGGGCAGTGGCTGAATAAATGGGCTAGAACTGAGCGCCGGAGGGAAGAGTTGTGCTAGCAATTCAGGCTTTAAGCTACACAGTTTCACTTTTTCTTCATGGCATGATGGATCACACCCAGGGCCATGCACAGACACATGCAGCAGGCAGGTATTCTGCAGTCAAGCTGCACCTAGGCCTGGATTGTTGGAAAGTGGGTCTTGCTCCATACCTCAGGCAAGCCTCAAACTCACAACCTAGCTATCCCATCCTCCTGGTAGCTGGGATTGCAGTCATCTACCACAAGCCCGACTCCTTCTTCTCAATCCACAGCTATAATGTGTTAGAGAGACATGGGGGAGGGGGGAACAGGCTGCTTTAAGGTGGTCAGCATCTATCATCATGGATTTCGTTGATAAAATTTATGAAGCAGTTTAAATCACTTTTTATAACTCAAAGAAAATCAAAACTATATTAGACTAAACACTAATCATTACAAACATCAACTCAAGGGCTAACAAAAACATTTTGTCTGAGTTTAATTCCTAGTAAACATGGACTATATATCCAGCGATGACTGTGTTTAGATAAAGTGCCTTTAACTGAGGAACTCAGCGTGGAGGGTGTCATCTCCACCATTAACAGCGCCCTGTGCTCCTTTGGGAAACTTTAGGAACACAAGGCAAGACCCCTACCAGATGACAGGAGTTTGAGGAGCCAAATTGAATCCCTGGACATCACTCCAAGCCTTAATGAGCATGGCTTTATCTGCGGCTAACAGCAGGAGAATTAGCTTCCTCGCTCCCTGCACTGGCGACAGTCTGATTTCCAGATGTTGAGCCCCATGCAACAGGAGTTTGGCAGCTCCACACATTTCTTAACAGATAGTTCTGTTGTTTCTGCCTTGCCTTCGGGGGAAACAAAAATGAATTGGTAAGTTTATAACCGCATCTTTCCAAGGAAACAAGGGAGAAAGATGCCCTGCATATTTACGAAGCTGTTGGTTACAATTGTCCTCATTTTTGCACCGTTTTCAAGAGCAGGCCTCACAGGGGAGCAGAAGAGAATGGAATAAAGGGACTGAGATCCACAAAGACCCAGCGAAAGCCTTGTGTTTGGCTTCACTGGACTTCAAGCCATCAAATGTAAAACGACACTATTATGCTTCTCCTAGGAGAGAAATCAGAGGCCGGCAGGCCGTTTATCTGGGGGAGCCATGTGCCTGCTGTAATGAGGCAGAGTTTATGTGAGAGCTGTCTCTCTTGGCTTTCCAGAACCTCTCCCTCTCCTCTGGGCCTGGCTTGCTCTCTGGGACTAAGCGCTCTGGCAGCAGATGATTCTGTCTTTCAAACACAGCTCTGTGGAGGACTAAGGCACTCAAATACACAAATACAATATATCTAAATCCCAGAAAGGGAAAAAGATCACTGGCAGAGAAACCAGTCAACATTCCAGAAAAAAAAGCCAGATTACAGACTTGGTTCTGATACTAACTTAATAAACCAAAGAGATCTCACTAACTCAGATTTGGGACTTTAGAATCACAGACTACAGTGGCCAGGTGTGGTGGCATGTGTTTGCCAGTTGAGCTACTTTGATATCTGAGGCAGGGGGATATTAAGGCCAATCTAGGCAACATAGCCATATGCTGTCAAAGAGAGAGGGGGGAAGAAACAGAGAAGAGGAGCCTAGGTAAGGTGAAAAAAAGCATCCATCAATGACCCTGGGATAATGGCCTGTTTCAGCTCCCATGTCTATGAGCTGTCAGTGTCTCTCCCTACAGCTGGGGGATTTTTGCTTTGCCTACATCATGGGATTTTCACAAGGACTGAAGAGGGTCTTGCCTGGGGAGCACTTACAATGTCCCTGCTGTAGAGTCACCGCAGAGTAAGGGAGAGCCACTATTTCTAGACTTGGGCGGTTGATAGTTCCCCTTTCAAACCTTAGCGCGCGTGTGTGTGTTCACGTACACACAAACATCAACTTTTATCACTATGTGACCTTTGACATTATCTAAGGGACCTTCTTACTTCCGTAATGGCTGCTGAGTTTGGGAAAACAGTGCAGCACAAGCGTCGTGGGTTCTAAGACACGTGAGGCCGACAGCATCTCCTGCATCTTTCCATATGAGGGCTCAGATGGTTTCCTCCGATGGGCGCTGCTATTTCAGCAGAAATGTGTGGAGAGTTTGAAAAACAAACATCTAGGGTTTCTTCTGGCTTCAAAGGCTGATTGAAGCCCCTCTGTGTTTCTGTTCACGTTCCTGAGGTGACATGACCTTTCTTGTCTTCAAAGCCTGTTCATCAAGGCTGGGAAACAAAGATAGAATGAGACTTTGAACATGACGCTCATTGGGCCAAAAGAAGAGACACTTCTGGTGATGAAAACTAGGGCAGATTGATAATGGAGGTGACCAGACAGTTGTCATGATATAGCGGATAAGGTCAAGTAACCACTGAGGGCACACTGTAAGGTGTGGAAGCATGGTGCCATTTTGACATGGCCACACAACATTGGACATTGCCATGTACGAAGTCCAAGGTATAGATCTGGACAACTGAGTTGTGAGATAAGAAAAGCTCCTGCTGTTTTAAGTAGGTTGATGATTTTGTGTCGGGCAGCACTCATAGGTAGCCTTGGCTCTATGAGGTCTACCGTCTTGTTTGAGTCCCTCAAATCCGAACCGCCAGATTCAGTTTACTGTCAGCACTGCCCCAGATCTGGCACTCACATCTGACCCAGGCACTGCGTCTCTGCACCCTCATCACTTAAGAACAGCCCCTCCCATGCCCAGCAATCCGTTCCAAAGGTAAAATGCATTTCATTGGCTTAAATCCCCATTTTGTCTCTCAGCCATAGGACATACACACTGATATCTAATCATAAACAGGAGGTTCTTGGCAGCATTTGAATTTTCCTAGGGGCACAGAACACAATGGTGTTCCTTAGATGTCAAAGACATCTTGGGTCTGGTGCGGGATGATGGTGTTCTGTCTGGAGCAGGAGGTGTGACACCCAGGGTAGATGGACAAGCACACGGGGAAGCACAGAGGCATGCGGCATACACTGTTCCCAGGGAACAGGACAATGACAGGTGGGACTGGTGAGAAACGGTGAGGATGGTGAGCATCAGTACGGAACAGAGACTCTTGCAGATGTTTCTTCCCCAAAGAAGACTAATAGGGTCAGTTCTCAGTCTGACTTCCATGCGCATTTCATAGAGATAGGAGGGAGACTTGAGATGCATTTCCCAGACATGAGCTGATCATGCCCAAGGTCACAGGACCTCATACTACACCACACATATGTTATAACATACATAATGCTGGGTTATACTGTTTATGAATTTCATTTTACTATAATTACTTAATAAATATGTGTTTTAGAAAATTGAGGAAGAATTAGCATCTTCATGTATAGAGAGACACCAGAGGAAATTAAGGTTTAGATATCTGGAAAGCGGTCAAATTTTAAGACAATGAGAAAGGATTTGTTTTTAATTATAGCATTTAGAAAATCTAGAAAATACCAAAAAGGTATTAGGAATAAAACAAACACTATCTATAAGCTGCCGAGAAAGAGGAGCTGTCCGTCGCCATGGCATGTAGTTCCCACCTACGCATGTCGGCGTGTATGTGAGCAGGTCAGACTTGCTCTGTGTCCACCATGCTGAGCCCTGTGGCTAATCATGTCACCATTTTAGTGGCTGCTTAACAATTGCATCAGCAGTGACTCCAACCAGGCCTGGTGACACACACCTGCTATTCCAACACTCAAGATGAGACACAGAGGCAGGAGGATTGGGTAAGGGCCATTCTGGGCTACTTAGTGAATTCAAGACCAGCCTGGGATTACAAAAGAAAGAGACAACCTCCTTATTCTAGGATGTCTTCTGAGGAACAGGCCAACCTTTCTGTGTCTTTTTTTAGAGAGTGTATAGTTTAAGAATTGTGGTGGAGAAAGGGGCTTTAGAGCGTTCCAGGTTAATCTTATATAATACACATGAGAAAATGCAAGAGCACAGAGGAGAGGCTGGAGCCACTTAGCAGCACAGTGAGACCTGGAATCCTGCCCCTTTGCTCCAGCCCACGTTCTTTGTGTTACCCTACGGTGCCCTCCCCGATCTGCCTCCTTAATGAATTGACCCATGACTGGCATCTCCAGGCTGTATTTAATCACTTATTCTACGTATTGATTTAGCTCTCCACGCAAACAAAAGCTGGACATTCCGCAGGGTGTGCAGCTAAAAGGCAATGCTTTCCACTTGGGGAGTAAAACATTCAGATCAACAAAGAAAACACACCCTAATGTCCGCTCCCAGCAGGCCACAGCGGGAGTTCCTTCTGACTGCCACTGAAATACTCTATGATTCCCAGAAAGTTTTATTACCAGAAGCATATGGGAGCATTGATTTTATGCCAGATCATTCTGAGCTATAATAAAGATAATAACAGCTTGACTTCAGCCGTGACATGTAAACACACAGCTCTGGAAATAACGGCCAGCCCGTGAGTTCACAGTGATGCAGCTCATGATGCCGCTGGGTGATGAAGACCTCATCTATGACCTTGAATCTTAATGTTGGGGGTGCATTGAAGACCTCATCTATGACCTTGAATCTTAATGTTGGGGGTGCATTGGTGGTCTCTTGTGCAGACACAGTGGGATGCGTTCGGGAAATGGTCATCCTGGCTTATGCTAGTAAGGGAGAGATGCACAGCGTAGGTGACACATGTTAGGTTTGGTCTGGGGGTCATGCGGACCATGCTTACCCGGAACAGTATCTTCCCCTCTCTACCCTCACAACGACTGTAAAAGAGATGCCAGCATCCTACCGAAAGGCTCCCTGCAAGCCTTCAATCTCCTCTTCAAAGAAAGTATACTAAGTACCCTGAGCAAGCTGGGGCTCTGGGTGGGGCACCTTGTTTAAGGGGTGCACATTAAGTAAAGAATGAATCTTTCCCCCCTTCCTCTGTCATTTGCACATCAGAGACAACCTGAATGCAATTAGGGACAATGGTTGTGGTGGTTTGAATCGGTATGACCCCCATAGACTCAAGTGTTTGAATGTTTGACCTAAAGGGAGTAGCACTATAAGGAGGTGTGGTCTTGTGGGAGGAAGTGTGTCACTGTGAAGGTGGGCTTTGAGGTCTTCTGTGCTCAAGCTATGCCCAGTGTGGTAGATAGTTTTTCCTTCTGCTGCCTGCAGATCACGATGTAGGACTCTCAGTTCCTTCTCCAGCACTGTATCTGCCTGCACACCACCATGCCCCACCATGATAATGACGAACTAAACCTCTAAAACTGTGAGCCAGCCCCAATTAAATGTTTTCCTTTATAAGAGTTACCGTGTTCATGGTGCTTATTCCCAACAATAGAAACCCTAAAGCAATGGGCTACTTATCAATTAAATGGCATAGGTCCCCTCCTTCCGCCCCCTGAAATCTATAAGAAGCAGCCCCTACCTTGCTTCATGGACTTGCATGCTCCTCCATGTTCTTGTCCCGCTAGCTCTCCCTGTTGTAAGTCACTTTCCTAGTAAATCTCAGACTCAAAGAATAATCCATCTGAATCTCCCTTTTGGATCCCAAATTTTGAGAGTCATATACGATATGAGTCATTGAGTCAGGGCAGGGCAAGGAATGAAACAGAAGGAGGGTGACAATTAGTGACAGCTCAGTAGAAGACAGAACGGTACGCGTGGCTAGCGGAAACCACCCACCATGGAAACCCTTGGGTCACGGATTGCAGATCAAGCCTTTACCAACCCATTGCTAATGAGTGCAGAAGCTGCCTGGCTCTGCTTTCTGCTCCCATGCTTGTCCTCCATGGTAGGATGAGCTAGGACAAAGGGAGGCAGAGAGCTCAGAGCCAACATGTATGCTCTGCTTCATTCTCTACCTCAGAAACCTTAGAGACCCTGTGACCGAGATGGAGGACACCTGCTAATTGACATTAGACTGGGACCTCGTGAGCATGAAAATTGGTTATGTTCTGACCCTGAGCTCTGTTTGGGTTGTACAATACTCGTTGCTGAAGCGTCACTTAGCATATCCTGACTAGTTTTGGATACTATCTCATGCCCTGTAGAGAATCTGCATTTAATTTGAACCAATATTCTGTTCTGTAAATAGTTGAATATGGGCTAAAAAACTTGTTCCACTGGTCATGCTTGCCAGCAAAGCTTGAGGCCTTCAGATTAAACTCCCAGAACCTGTGCCAAAAGGCTGCCTGTGGAGGTCTATAGCCTAACTCCTGGGCAAGCAGAGAAAAGAGGATTCCTGAAGCAGGCTGGCCAACTGGCCTAGCTGAATTGGTGAGCTCCGGGTTCAGTGAAAGAGACTGCCTCAAGATAATAGACTCAGTGCTAGAGGAAGACACTAAATATCAACCTTTGATTTTTAAACACACACATGAACTATTACAGATTCATATACAGAGAGAGAGAGAGAGAGAGAGAGAGAGAGAGAGAGAGAGAGAGAGAGAGAGATCATCTAGGGAGGCTTATCCAATCTCGACACCTCTCAAATTGCATCACTCTTGACGGTTCTCTAGATGCTGTTAGCCGTTCCCATTGAAATTCAGCTTCGAAGGAGAGCTGGTTTTATTTGACTGTTTCACTAAATGTTTTCCCCTCTAGGAATTAAAAAGAAAATTCAAAGACGCACCCTCGTAAGATGGTTTCCCTTAATTATTGATGTGTGTGGCTAAGGCCAAGATCAAACAACTTAGCTCAGCTCTGCTTAGAGAGGAGACAGCTTGTTGCAAACCCAAAAAGGAAGATCTCTCCTAACATATCTCTTAACTCAGGTTGAGTATGAGCATCCTGGGGCTGCCTCTGGCTATGGAGGGAACTAGGCAGGTGGGCTGCTGAGGATTCTACACTGCTGGTCCCACTGAGAGACAATCAGAGGGGGTTGAGGGGAGGGAATGATGACGATAGTAGAGACACGACAGTAGGGGTCCTGTGATAGCTTGCTATTTAGAGATAACCAATATAATAAGCCTCTAAAAACACTGAGGAAACAGTTTCTGGCTTTACAATGTGTTTTGTGGCTCTCCAGGCCTTCAGTGGCTAATTGGAAGTACCAAAAACATCCAGTCCCGTGGACTGAGCAGCTACTGGAAGCCTGGATCCTACAGATGTAGATAGAAATTGTTGAACTAAGCCAAATTAGTAAATCCCATTTTCTCTCTTTTCTTCTCTCACTCTGATCTTAGATCACTCTGATACATATCCTTAATGCACATCCAAGCACTATAGCTATTGAGCATCTACTATGGGCTAGGAAATGATTTCATCCTGGCAACTCAGCAATTAAAAGAAAAGAATTTTAATGTGTGTGTGTGTGTGTGTGTGTGTGTGTGTGTATGTGTGTGTGTGTGTGCATGTGTGTGTATGTATCAGTTCATGAAACTTAATATTATAGCAAGTGGAGACAAAATAACTAGGTTAAAAACTTGAGAATGTGAGGGGTTTTAAGATACATTAGCTACAAAAGATTAGCTGCAAAAGAGGAAGGAATCAAAGAAGGAGTTTCCGTTTTTAAACAGGATTACTCAGAAGGTCTCAGGGAGAAGGTAGAGTCAGCTTGAGTCATCGGAGGAACACTGCAGACCTCTGCAGAGCGGAAACCATGTAACCTGGTGGAATGAAGCAGAGGTCCCAGGTAGAGAGGTGATCGTATCTAAAAGAAGAGCAATCGGGAAGGCCATGTGGTTCCTGGGGAGAAATGGAGACTGAGAACAGAACTGGGCCTGAGACTGCATTGGTGGGTTTTTCTCGGAACAAGTTGAATGGCACAGATCCCTGGCATCCTGGGCTACACATGCCTCTTAACTAAGAGACCTCAGCCCTGTCACTGCAACCTGGGAGCAATCACAGAAAAGACTTAACACATAGGAGTGGCCATGTGCCAATGAAACTTTATTTGTGGATGCCAGTATTTGAATTTCATATCAGTTTTACAAGCTACAAATGTTCTCCACTTGAGATGTTTCCAGCCATTTGAAATGTTTTTTTAAAAAAAAATGTTTTTGAGCTTGCCAACTGTAGTGAAATGAGCAGAGGCAGGATTGGGCCATCAGGCTGACATTCGCCAGCCTGGGGCCTTGGACCATGTAGATCGTAAGGCAGCTTTGCTTCTATTCTGAGTGATGGCAAGGGAGGGTAGGGGGAGGCTCCAGTAGAGAGAGGCAGGGCCTGACTCAGATATGTGGGTAGTTAGTAGAGCAAGGGCTGTGTCGGGGCTGAAACGTCTGACCACTAATCTTTATCGCCATCCTCAACAGATTTAGACACACCATGAGAACAAGTCTCTTGCTGTATGTAAGGACTTTTCTAGACTGGGTAACTGAGTAGGAAGACCCACGCTGACCGCAGGCATCATCATGCCATGGGTTGCGTCCCCAGTCTGCATAACAAAGAGAGGATGAGCTGTGCACTGGCATTCCTCACTCTCTGCTGCCTGGCTGTGAGTGCAAAGTGACTGACCAGTCACCTATCACCAGCTAACCATCTCCACCACCCATCATCTCCACCACCCATCATCTCCACCACCCATCATCTCCACCACCCATCATCTCCACCACCCATCATCTCCACCACCCATCACCTCCACCACCCATCTCCACAACCCATCTCCACCACCCATCTCCACCACCCATCATCTCCACCACCCATCTCCACCACCCATCATCTCCACCACCCATCATCTCCACCACCCATCATCTCCACCACCCATCATCTCCACCACCCATCATCTCCACCACCCATCATCTCCACCACCCATCATCTCCATCACCCATCATCTCCACCACCCATCATCTCCACCACCCATCATCTCCACCACCCATCATCTCCATCACCTATCATCTCCATCACCCATCATCTCCACCACCCATCATAGTTGGCGCCCAACGTGTGGACAGCCGAAACCCACTTAAAAAACCTGAGAAGGCTTAAAAATAAGGGAGAGAGAGTTTAACACAGATTTTTGCTGTTTGTTGGTGGCGTGCTATAGAGAGATTTCCTGATTCGGCAACAGTAGCAGAAAAAAACGCTGTGTCATTTTAAAGCGCGACTTCCTGGGGCTGTGCCGCCATTGCGATCTCTGTCTGGCTCCTGTGGGGGACAGAGCTTTTGAATAGAGCATTTGGAGTAAAGTGCTACGATTTGTTTGATGGCAACTAGACTCGCTGTGTTCTCGGGCCTGCTCTGCTTGTTAGAGGCAAGCATGCGCTTTCATCTAAGAGAGGCTTCCTGACTCAGCTTTAGCTGCAAAGCCTGCAGCTCATTAAGAGGTCCTGCCACGAAACACTTAAACGGTGTTGACGAAAAGCTGAACGCATGCTTTTCGGTTTTCAGCCGTAGCAGGAAAAAAGCTGTGCCGTTTAAAAATGCCGGCTTTCTGGGCTGTCCTGCCAGGACAAACTCTGACTCTTTTATGCAGGCGGTTTGTGTGGTTTGCAAGCACAGGCTGCTGAAGCTCGCTTGCTGGCTACAGCCAGTACCTCAGCCATGAGGCTAGAAAGCTAAGGAATGGACTGGATCTAGCTGGCAAAGCCACGCCTTTAGTCCTACTGAGATTGTTTGGTAAATTAAAGATTCATGTGGTCAGAAAAAGAGAGATATACAGTAAAGAGAGATTCAAAGACAGAGAAAATTTCTGAATGGTTTAAAGTGTGTTAAAAATATATGCAGACTAAAAGTTGAAGTTCTTAAAGTAAAAAACAAAAAAAGGAAGAGAGTTGTTGTGTGTGGTAGCACACGCCTTTAATCCCAGTGCCTAGAAGGCAGAGGCAAACAGATCTCTGTGAGTTCAAGGTGTAGTAGCTTACACCTTTAATCCCAATGCCTGGGAGGCAGAGACAGGCTGATCTCTGAGAGTTCAAAGACAGCCTGGTCTACAGAGTTACTTCAGGTCAAAGATACAGAGAACCTGTCTCAAAAAGCAAAGAGTTAAAAGTAAAAATAAACAAAATAGAGGTTAAAACAAAGATGGAAAACACACAGAGAATTTTGATACTGTATGCTATTATGCTCTCTTTGAATTATTTGGATGCTGAGGAAGGAGCAACAGCTGCTAAAAGATATTTATTTATAAATACTGCTGAACTAATCCAACATAGATATTTTGAATTTGGATCTAAGGATATGATACTTTGGAAAGGAGTTTCTTATTTTGTTTTCACAGAGGATGAGACACTGTTCATTTCTTCTATTCCGATTTGGTATGATGGACCACGCACTCCTGAAGGGTTGGTGTGAACACTTTCAAAAAATTGCTTCGCTCAACTGCCAACTGAGATGAAGCTAGCACACAGGTTATACCGTGAAAGACCTAATTAATGACGCCCCCATTCAGCAGGAAGCAGTTTGGAGAGAAAAAACTGCGCCCATGTTCCCAAATATGGTTTATAAACGTTCTTTTACATTTAAAAGGGGATATGATATAGATATGAATAATTTACATTAGTATAGATTTTGCTTTATTGATAGAGATTTAAGGTCAATTTTGTTATATGTATAAGTATTTCTGATTTTGATTAAGGTATTGTGATTGTGTAGTTCATTTAAATATGTACTGTATAATTAAGAAATATAGGTTGTTAATGGATAATCATCAATAATAGTAAAGCTTGTAGTCATGTTAGTTAGATTTTCTAGATATATAGAGATATATTTTAGATAGACATTCTTCATGTCTTTCAAAGATTACAGAATAGGACATTTAATGTTTTAATAACTGAGGACTTTTCATGACAATGAGACACTCTGCTCCTGACAGCACCAATGTACTTCAAGAGGAAGATGGGCATCGAAGAGGCACCTTATGGAGATTGATAGCCATTTGGGCAAGAAACTACTCTTGCCTGGACTATTGCATAAACTGGACACAGAGAACCCACAGAGAGAGGACTACTGAACTTGCCTAAGGTGAGATGATCTTTCGGGGTTCCTGATTCATGAAAGAGTCTGCGAGACATTCTGCAGGACACAACAGACAGTGACTGAACTGACTTTGAATTTTCCTGCTTTATGGAAATGTCTGCTGGATACCATGGGCCTGAAGGCTGAAGATGGATGCCCCAACGGTACAAAAGAACTTTGGGTGACTGTCCAGGCAGCGAGATGTCTTTGTCATTTCTAGAGTTTGAAGTTTCTTAGTTCTTGTTTACTTAGGTAATATTATATCTTTCTGGAGTCTTTGATGGAGTTAAGAATAGTTAGTTATAGTTATAGTTTTCCTTAGTTATGATAAAGATTATTGTAACTTTTACTTGATAACTGTTTTGTTATATTTAATTTTGCTATGTTAAAGTTAAAGCCTTTTTTTTTTTTTGTTTAAACCGAAAAAGGGGAAATGATGGAGGAAGGTCATTGGCTAATAAAGGAACTGCCTTGGCCCATTTTATTGGTTACAAGATAGGTGGGAGGTGTAGACAGAACAGAACGCTGGGAGGAAGAGGAAGTGAGGTCAGAGACTCGAGAGCTCTCCTCTCGGGAGCAGACGCCTGAGAGAGACGCCATGTCCCGCTCCCGGGATGAAGCTCCAACCCAGGATGGACATAGGCTAGAATCTTCCTGGTAAGCGCACCTTGGGGTGCCATACACAGATGATTAGAAATGGGCTAAATTAATATGTGAGAATTAGCCTAGAAGAGAATGGGCCAAGCAGTGTTTAAATGAATACAGTTTGTGTGTTGTTATTTCGGGCATAAGCTAGCTGAGCGGGCGACTGGGGTGCTGGGAACACAGCCCCGCCGCTCTTATTACTACACATCTACACCACCCATCATCTACACCACCCATCATCTCCACCACCCATCATCTCCACCACCCATCATCTCCATCACCCATCTCCACCACCCATCATCTCCACCACCACCCATCTCCACCACCCATCATCTCCACCACCACCCATCTCCACCACCCATCATCTCCACCACCCATCATCTCCATCACCCATCTCCACCACCCATCATCTCCACCACCACCCATCTCCACCACCCATCATCTCCACCACCCATCTCCACCACCCATCATCTCCACCACCCATCTCCACCACCCATCATCTCCACCACCCATCATCTCCACCACCCATCATCTCCACCACCCATCATCTCCACCACCCATCTCCACAACCCATCTCCACCACCCATCTCCACCACCCATCATCTCCACCACCCATCATCTCCACCACCCATCATCTCCACCACCCATCATCTCCACCACCCATCATCTCCACCACCCATCATCTCCACCACCCATCATCTCCACCACCCATCATCTCCACCACCCATCATCTCCACCACCCATCTCCACCACCCATCTCCACCACCCATCTCCACCACCCATCATCTCCACCACCCATCTCCACCACCCATCATCTCCACCACCCATCATCTCCACCACCCATCTCCACCACCCATCATCTCCACCACCCATCATCTCCACCACCCATCTCCACCACCCATCTCCACCACCCATCTCCACCACCCATCTCCACCACCCATCATCTCCACCACCCATCTCCACCACCCATCATCTCCACCACCCATCATCTCCACCACCCATCTCCACCACCCATCATCTCCACCACCCATCTCCACCACCCATCATCTCCATCACCCATCATCTCCACCACCCATCATCTCCACCACCCATCTCCGCCACCCATCTCCACCTATCAAATATACCTAGGTGGAAATCCAAACAGAGACACAGGAAGAAACAAGGTAGAGTCGGGGAGACACCAGCAGCTACTGGAGGAGTAAGATGCCAGAGAATTACCGTTAAGGCACAGGGCACGTGGTGGTACACAGATTGTTAGAAATGGGTTAATTCATATGTAGAGCTAGCTAATAAGAAGACTGAGCCACCAGCCAAACAGTTTCTAATTAATATTAAGTCTCAGAGTGGTTATTCGAGAACTGGTGGGTGGAGAGAAACCTCCAGTTACAGCTAGGTTACCACAGGAAAACTAGGACAAGGCTGGAGAGGTGGCAGAGCAGTTAAGAGCACTGGCTGTTCTTCCCAAAAATCCTGGTCCAATTCCCAGCACCCACATGGTGACTCACAACCACCTGGAAGTCCAGTATGAGTGGATCTAATGCCCTCTCTGGCCCTCTGTGGGTACTGCACACACATGATGTAGGCATTTATTCACATAAAACAATTTTAAAAAGACAATACTGCGAATTATATTTTTAATTTTAATGGTTGAGGTTGGAATGAACATTGCCAATTCCAAACATAGCTTGTCAGTTCTCACTAAAGGACGATGAGCATTTATGATGTTTTCCATTATAACAGTGTGTAAAGTATGTATTACAGACAAACACACCCATTGGTCAAGTAAGAGACCCAGGAGAAACATCCAAATTCTATTGTATATATTTCCTAGCATTAGGGACATTGTCTTGGAGGAGAAGAGCTCACCTCTTCTCTCTCTCTCTCTCTCTGTCTCCCACTCCATTCCCTGCCCCCTCCTTTTCTCTCTCTATCTTTTACTTTCAGGATCCTGGATTTTGTATTGAAAACTGGGAAGGTTATTGCAACCATATGATATATATACAATAAACATGATGATGAATAAAATGACTTGATTTGATATGGTTGATTATATAACTGGATGCCTTTGGTCCGAAGCCAGAATCCCTTGCATAGCCATGGAAACAGTGTTATTCGGGCAGGCCGGGCTTCTAACCGGCTATCCTTTCTTTCAGTCTTCACATTTGAGGATGCCATTGATCTGGAACTGCTCCCAATACAAGTACCATTTTCCTTGTTTGTCTGTGGGGACCAAGATGTTTTCTTCAGAAATGGGAAGGATTGAGGTTGGGACTCAGGTTCATGGCACAGTGTTCAGACTGGGTGTATCTGTGCATATATGAATGGCTCTGTATGTGTGTGTTTGTGCTTGTGCATGTGTGTATGTATATGCCTGTGTGTGAGTGTGTATGTATATGTATCTGTGTGTGTGCCTGTGTATGTATTATCTAAGTGTGTATATGTGTGTGATATGTGTGTGTGTCTGTGTGTGCTTATGTATGTGTGTCTATGTGTATGTCTGTGTGTGGTGTGTATGTGTGTGTTTGTACATATGTGTATTCACGGCTCTGTGTGTTTGTGTGTGTATGAGTGTGTGTGTTCTTGTCCCTGTGTTTTTTGGTTGTTGTGTTTCTTTTTGTGTTTCGTTTTGCTTTAAACACCAATCTCTTAGGAGATACAAGCCGAGTCCAGTCATTCCCTGCACTGGTTAGCTTTTCATTGTCAATGGGACCTAAAGTCACCTAGGAAGAGGGAACCTCAGCTGAAGAACTGTCTCTACAAGATTGACCTGTGGCCTTGTCTGTGGGGGAGGGGGTGTCTTGATTAAGGATTGATGTGGGAGGCCCAGCTCACTGTAGACAGCACATTCCTGGGGGGGGGTGAGGAGATTGGGGGTGGGATGAGCTACAGAAGACAGCTAACTGAGCAGGAGCCAGAGAGAGACAGTCTGTAGTGCTCCTCCATGGTTCCTGCTTGAGGTCCTGCCCTTACTCCCCTCGGTGATGGATTGTGCCCTAAGAGTATAAACCAGATAAACCCTTTCTTCCCTACCCTGCTTAGTCTGATGTCAACTTGACGTAACCTAGAGTCATTTGGGAAAAGAGAGCGTCTCAAGTGAGAAGTCATAGGCAAGTCTATAGGGTGTTATCTTCATTCATGACTTATGAGGAGGAGTCTAGTTCTCTGAGGGCAGTGTCTCCCCCTGTGCTGGTGGTCCTGGATAGTATGAAAAGGACAGGCTGAGTGAGCCAGGGGAGCGAGCCAGTAAGCAACCATCCTCCATGGCCTCCACATCAGTTCCTGCCCTGACTTCCTTCCGTGATGGAGCGTGACCTGAGAAATGTACTCTGGAATCAACCCTCCCCTCCCCAAGTTGCTCTCGGTCACAATGTTTGTCACAGAAGAAACATAAAGCAAACTAGAAGGCCATCACAATCTCATGAAATGTCTCAGACACACAGTCCTCAAAGTGGGTTCTAGAATGGTCATGGACACACATTTACCAGAAGAAATGTCACCTTGACAATACTTCTCATCCAACTGGAAGGAAATTTCAAAAGAAAGAAACCGTCCCCAGTCAAACCAGTTCCCCTACTAAAATGTACTCCCGGCAGCAACAACAACAATAGCAAAATGCAGTCTCGTGGCTGCTCCTTTGCTTTCAGGATGCTCTGTGTTCTCCTGGCTTCTCAGTGATGCAGAAATGAGGGATGAACTGATTCAATCCAGGATTCATGCTGGAAAGAAGCCATGGCAACCACCTCTGCCGGTGGAGTAGTAGACAGAATCAGATCCAAGAGACGATAGGATGTGGTGATATTCATGGGAGCTGGACTTGAGTCCGGGGTCTTTCTGAAGGAACAATTGAGTTCTCTAAGAGGCTCAACAAAATATTAAAATAAACCTGGTTTTCCTCTTTCAAGCTGCCTAACTGCTCTAAGGAAACGACAAAGAGTAGCCTAGTTACAAACATCATGGAAGAAGAAAAGAGGAGAAAGCTTCATAGTTTACCTGGGTAAAGTACAAACAACACAGGCTGGGGAGAGAGCCCATGATGTACTCACATACAAGAAAGAAAGAGAGAGAGAGAGAGAGAGAGAGAGAGAGAGAGAGCGCAAAGATGGGTGTCATGAGGGGAGATGAGGGGGAGAGGGAGGGAGGAAGGGAGGGAGGGAGAGAGAGGGAGGGAGGGAGGGAGGGAGAGAGAGAGAGAGAGAGAGAGCGCGCAAAGATGGGTGTCATGAGGGGAGATGAGGGGGAGAGGGAGGGAGGAAGGGAGGGAGGGAGAGAGAGGGAGGGAGGGAGGGAGGGAGAGAGAGAGAGAGAGAGAGCGCGCAAAGATGGGTGTCATGAGGGGAGATGAGGGGGAGAGGGAGGGAGGAAGGGAGGGAGGGAGAGAGAGGGAGGGAGGGAGGGAGGGAGGGAGGGAGGGAGGGAGAGAGAGAGAGAGAGCGCGCAAAGATGGGTGTCATGACACCCTTGTAGTTTCAGTGTGGGGGAACAGAAACAGGCAAACCCTGAGGATTGGCTAGCAAGCTAGCCAGCCTAGCCTACTTGAAGAGTCCTAAGCCAATGAGAGTCCCTTTTGAAACTTGTAGGGGGTATGTTTTCTTCAGGAAGGTGACCCCTGAAAGGGTGTCCATGCACCAGTAGATGGCCCTACACACATGTACTTCCAAGGAGTTTATGTGGATTCCCAGGGGAAGAAAACACAAATGCATGCATGGAGTTGGCAGGAAAAGGTGGTGGAAGGAAGAGAAGGGATAGAAGTAGATTTGATCAAAACCCAATGTGCATATACAAAACTCTCAGCGTAAAAGTAATAAACGTGGGTGGTATTCAAGGTTGTCTTTTAGCCCTCACAGACAGACGTACATGTGACAGGCACACTTTGATAGTTAGTATCAAATCAGTTTGCAGAAGATGGGTTCCTAAGCATGCCTGTGAGAGAAGATTTTGACCATATTAATTGGTGGGAAGACCCATCTTGATGGTGGGCGGGTCCACTGTGAGCGAGTCCACTCCCTGCGAAGGAGATCCTGGACTTCATAAGAAGAGAGTGGATGTGAGATGAGCAATTCCCTCGGGTTCCTGTTACTGTGACGCTCTGACCATCATGGACTACCGTCTAGATCCGTGAATCAAACCAGACCTTCCTCCCTGACATTGCTATCATCAGGGTATTTTCTCAGAGCAGCAGGGAATGAAACTGAGACATATGTGAACACGAACACACACGTGTTCAAACAACAGAAGCAAGAGCCGTGTGGGCTCTGATTCCGTCTCTACATGATCACTCATGCTGCTGCCGGTCTGTTCACAGCATCAGCAACTTTGAATAAACACCTTACCTGACCCACAACACTCGGTCTTAGTGCCCCCTTGAGCTGGTATTGGAGACCTTTCAGAGTCCTCTTAATATTGTAGAGAAGCACACACTAGAGACGGCAAATAGCAGTGTCTTTGGCTAAAAGACAGGCGCCCTGAAGAAATGCTTACTGGCAAATGCGCTCATTTCAAAATCAATATAAATACCCTGAGCATCCATTAAGCCAGCAGAGACACAGAGGCAGTGATCAATTCTCTACTGTATGCAGAAATAAGAAGACTCTGGTGGAGTTGGCTTCACCTGATATCAGTATGTGAAGTGAAAAAAAATAATCTATCTACAACAAACTGGGAGGCCACAGGGACAGTGGTGTCTTAAGCAAGGATAGGCCAGCATGGTGTAGGAGCTCCCTGGTAAGGTCACAGAGGTCCAGCATCAGTGAGACATTCAGATGGTGAATATGCGACTTGCACAGAATTTCAGGGTTTTTTTTTTAAATAAAGAACAGATAAGAGATAATTTTAAAAAATTCTCTCTCGTGTGTGTGTATGTGTGTGTGCATGTATGTGTTTATGTGGGGGGGTGTGCGCGCACGTGTGTGTGTGTGCATGTGTGTTTATGTGTATGTGCGCATGTATGTGTTTATGTGTGTGTGTGCATGTATGTATTTATGTGGGGGGTGCGCGCGCATGCGTGTGTGTGTGCATGTATGTGTTTATATGTGTGTGTGTGTATGTGTTTATGTGTGTGTGTGTGTGTGTGTGTGTGTGTCACATTGAGGCCAGAAGACAACCTACAAGCATGTTTCCTCCTTCTACTATGTGGATCCAGATCAAACTCTGGTCATCAGCCTTGGTAACACGCATGTTTACTCACTGGGCCATCTCACCAACTCAGAACAGATACTTCTAAATTCTAAATAAAGCTTAGCAAACACTGGGGCTTACATCTGCAGGCAGGTAGGATAGGAACTGAGTGGACACACAGACAGTGTATTGCAGAAGAGACCAGTTAGCTACTCCTCAGTATTTGGGCTTCCCGATCGCCTTCCCGGAGAAGTCTTCTCCAGCCGTCTTGTCTAAGATTGAAATCTTCAGCCTCCACAGCAATTCCTCTGCATGTCACTTGTTTAAAGAAAAATAAAATAAAATACAATTTTAAGCACATTCAACTTCAGGGTTTGTTTGCACAGAGAATGACTCATGAAG
The DNA here is from genome assembly GCF_018167655.1 of Microtus oregoni. Classification (NCBI taxonomy): domain Eukaryota; kingdom Metazoa; phylum Chordata; class Mammalia; order Rodentia; family Cricetidae; genus Microtus; species Microtus oregoni. Next base: position 8,035,984 of record NW_024543978.1, read on the forward strand.
CAGGCAGCAGAGAACCAGGAGAGGTTGGGAGAGTGTGAACGGTGACCTTCTGTAGGCTGGACTCTGATGCACAGTACCCTTGCCACCTGATTGGGTGCTGCTAGGCATCTGAGAGTGGTGTGATGGGCTCTGGCCTTATTTGGGCATGGTGTGGTGTGCTGACCTGGCTGGCTGGGATTGGCTGACACTCAGCTCTTTACTGCACCTCCAGGTTAAGCTTCAGTTTATCCACGTTGAGGTTGCTGTTTACTGTAGGAACTTAGAGTATGGATCCGGCCTCAAGCTACCAGGCTCCAGCTTATTGAACTTTACTTCTCGGAACATGTTAAACCGTGTGTTCCTCTGTTGACTGTCTGTCTCCCCTTCTCGAATGCTGAATCAGGAAGTGTCTGTTTTGTTCACTGTTGATTGGATGAATGGAGAAAATAGGGAGACACACACACACAAAAAAAAGAAAGCACATACATATTGAGTAGAGACCACCTTGTAGCCTAAAACATCCAAGGATGAGTTAATAATGGAAAGCGTGAATCCAGAAACCCTTGAAACATGTGTTTTGAAAAAATTAAAAATCCCAAAGGGTAGCAAATCTCTGATGCTTAGCTCTTCCAGATAGGAATAAAAATTCAAGAAATGCTCGAGCAGGTGCTGAGAGGATATGGCCACGATGGAGTTGGGTGAGCATCCTCAAGCAGGGGGTTCAGAGGCTAAGAACAAGGTGGTGTGTGGTCAGCTGAGAGAAGACAGGCAAGGACAGTGGGGTCTCCAGGTTTCTTCTGGGGAATATCTGCCTACGACGCTCTCTAGGTCAAAAAATCAGAGGAGGCTGTCTGCTTATCGTGTAGGGTAACTGCAGAAGAGGGGAAGAGGCAAGACAGAAGACAACAGCTTGGTGGAGTCATGGAGAAAGGAAAGCAGGGCCCACGTGGCTTTGCTTTTGGTTGGTGTGTGTGTGTGTGTGTGTGTGTGTGTGTGTGTGTGTGCGCGCGCGCGCTTTATGGGGAGATGTTAAGAAAAGGCTTCAGTTCAATGGGGCAATTCCCTTAAGGCATGTTTAGATATGGGATCTATTTTAAATTTTTCACTAGAGATTATGAAAATTGGAACGATGACAGAACTGGATTGGAGAGTGTTCAACCACTGTCACTTTGTAGTGTCAGAGAGCTTTGAAAGGGTGAAGAAAGGAATAAGCCAGGAAGACTTCATGGAAAAAAATGGTACATTTACAAAGAGTTTCGAAGGAGTGCATCAGAAGAAGCTGGCAGGCCGTCCCTCCTCCTGCCTCTGCACCCTCAGAAGACAGAAGTAGGCCTTCTTTTTGCTTTGTGGTTAAGGCTGTTGAGGTAGGGCAGAGAATGGCAGATTGGGAAGACAGACAAGGGAATAAAGAACTCCATGAGAGGCTTTTATTTGGGAGAAAAGTCGGGGGGTCTCTGCTATAAAAATCAGAGCCCAGTGTTACTTACAGAGCAGAGTAGTTACACAGAAGAAAGGGGGAGGGGTTGAAAAGCCTCCTTTTGGGGTTCCTCATTAGCCATTGCTAGTGGTAACCAGGGAACGGTAAGTTAAAGAATGTTGGGTGATTGATAGCCATTTCCCCTGGCTATCCATTGCTGGCAGGCCAGAGGACAGGAAGGGAAGAATCTGGAGAAACAAATTACTTTGGTCCTGCAAACCAAATTATTGTAGTTTTGGGAACCGTCATTGCACAACCGAAAGGGAGGAACATCACCAAAACATTGCATGAATGTGGCTCAAATAAAATATTCTAGGAAACCCCCTGCCTCACTGACAAAAGATCTCAGATTTAAACCTGTGACCTTACATCTCCAAATGACGTGTGGCAAACCATGGTAGCAAAGTGTTTGAAGCACAGAAGAAGATATTTATCTGCATGATACTGGATTATAACTAGACCAACATGTACTGCGAGCTGGTATTCTATGATCCTGCCTATAACCATAAAAACTGCAAGTGCTTTGTACTGTCCCTCTGTGTCTCGGGTTCATTTGCAGGCTATAAGAATTTAAGATGTAAGGCATTGTTCATAATTTTGGTGTATCCTTATTTGTTTTTAATGTTTTAAGTTTCCTGACATCGAAGAGCCCAGTGTCTGAGCATTAGCCTGCCTACCCAGCTTCTTCAAGTGCTTGACCCTTGTGTTCTCGGCCACAAGGAGAACAGTTGGTTAAAAATTAAGACAAGACCCTAGCTGCGTTAGGATAACCACAGACTAGTGTAAACAAGCTTTTACAAACACCCTGTTAAATTTGTACAAACACCTTGATATTACAAATTGTGCTACTAATTGTAAAATGCTACCACAAGTTGTAAATTCCCAGAATGTACCGTCACCCAGGACTTTATCAAATTCTAAAATTTCTCTTTCCTACATCACCCCTGACCTTTCCCCCAACACACCCTTGTGGATTTTGTTTTTAAAAGGACCTACTCCCTCTGTTCAGGGTCACCGTACAGATCCCAACCTGGGGCCCTAACTAGTTAGAAGTTCTGGTACACTGTGGTGACAGAATAAAGTTTCCTCTCCTCATCTAACTTCGGTGGCCTTGTCCTCAATATTTGTGCAACTCCCAGACCCAACGAATTATTATCACACCTGTAGGATATGATACATAATTCCCCCAACTCTATCCAGCTAGTCCAGATGTCTGTGTGCTTCTGTGGGGTCTTTGATGGCCTCCTTCACAGGTCTGAGTCAGAAAGCAATGCCCACAATTATGTGGTCTTCCAGTGACATATTTGCCACGGAATTCGATTCAGCTGTCTTCCGTGGATAACGACTCATTATTGTTCCTGCTGAACATTGGGAGAGCATCTCCAAGGCGAGAAAGAGAAAGAGCATCCTCTGCCACAGGCTAAGTTTTAAAGCACACCCATCTTTCCTACCCCTTTCTGTGTCTAGACCTCTTGCAACCGCCTCTAAGGGCCATGGAGTCTCCTCTGGCCCTTGAACCTGAGCTGACTTTGTGATGGTTGAGCTGGCCGGTGCGATACAGTTGATGTTGCAGATACACTCCTGAGAGTAGAACTTTAAGGAGCCTCCATCCACCACAGGCATCCTGCCTCCTCTATTTAAACAACCTCAACCAGACAGTCGGCAGATGAGGCCTCACAAGGAAACGGGGCCTATTGCCTGGGCCTAGGCCACTTTGGACCAACCTAAAGCCAACAGCTTCCTTAAGCACTGGAAAAAAGTGATCAAACAGATCACTAATCAAAACAGAGCCATTGGGTAGATATACGGCCAATACAACATAAGGCAACTGAGATTCGTTAGGCCCCGCACCCTCCTTAGAGACACACTCGGCTGGCCCACAGAGCCATAATCAAGAGATATACATTAAGCCACCGAGCTTGAAAAAGAACGGTTACCAACTGACGTATTGAGGATATTACATAAGTGAAAACGAGTGCATCCTAATAAAATTATTTGAGATCTGAAATACTCATCTACTACCTCCTTAGCCACTCAAAGAAACTAGGGAAGAGGCATTTGGCGGTTAGAATGTGTCCTTCCAATTACTTTCTTCTGAGTAGCATTTAATAACATTGACAAATGATGCTGGGAAACCATCTCGTGTTTTTGTTCGATGCTAACTGTTTACATGCTTTTGTAAGCCATCTTGCCTGTGTCTAAGGATTAATGTGACTGACAGGCTATAAATTCTTCCAAGTCTTCTAAGCGTAGGGCTGAAAACAAGGCACCTTTCACAGCAAACGTCACTTCATAGAGCAGCAGGGCTTATCGGGGATTTGGTTGAAGGGGCGGGGAGGGCGGGATTGAATAGCAATGCCCAGAAATGCTATCTTACACGGATTGTGTTACTACGACAACCGTCCCACATGGCTCTTTAACTCAAGTTCATTCTTTTAATTAGCAGACAGAGATTCCTCCTCCTCCACCACTATTTCCCCTGGGAAATGTTTCCAAACATCTCTGGCTCTTCCCTAGCCTGGCTTCCTGTGGAGGAGGCCAGGCTCCTTCCTGTGGAGGGAGCTTGCTAATTAGAATATCTTGGTGCTCCAGGTGGCCTCTGGAGCAGAGAGAACAAGCACAAAGAAGATTTTTCCTATGAGTTGCCCCCCCATCCCACCCCCACAAAGGGGTCATCTTGGTACCTGGCTCTACAGCCACTCTCATGTCCCTGCAGGGAACAGAGCCTGGCCTCAGGGAGAAAGGCAGGGAGTCAAGCTGGCAGGACTGGCTTTGAGGGGGTGGATCTATGCTGAGCCAGGCTTCACCTGTGAAGCTGATAGTTACTGTGTGACCTTTACTAACTCACCTACATATGTACATATGAATAATGACTCTGAGCTGCCTACTGCTTAGATCATATCACCATGAGAAGCATCACACACACACACACACATACACACACATACACACACACACACATACACATACACACACACACACACACATACACACACATACACACACACACACACACACACACACTGGCCTCTAACGCATGCACTCGTCCAATCTCAGCACCTCAAGGGCTGGAATTGCAGAGGTGAATCACCAAACCTGAACCGACCCATGTATTTTAATGTGATATAACAAAGATTGGAGACTGATAAATAAAGCCCTGTTTTCATAAAGTTTGAACCATAAACTACAAGATGTGGTCCTCAATAAAAAGACAAAATCCATAGAATAAGGACCTCTTCAGACCACATAGCAGAGCCAGAACTAAGGCAATCAAGGGGACCACACCTTGCCCAGGACCGGCTTACTATGCATCCTTCTGGCTTTCTTCCCCAGGCCCTCCCGTATGTAGGTCTAGCCCTCATGCCAATATCCGGAACAGACTTGTACTAGTTTATCTCTTCCTCTTTCTCACACGGGGCACCAATCTGCCGGGTTCTCTGGCAGAAAGAGCAGGGGCAGAGCTAAACCCACTGGACTCTCCCTAGGGCGGAGTGGGATATTGAGTGTCCAATGACCCAGCCCTCCCCCCGGCCACTGGGAAGAAACACACCCACTAAGCAGTGAGTCTGTCAGAGCAGGATCTTGTTTAATTGCATCAGGCAGGAACTTATATAGGCTGAGATGGGGGAAGCAAGAAACAAGGTGATGTGGGAGTGTCATACATCAATCTGTTGATTTCATTGGCTAAGTAATAAACAAACTGCTTGGGCTCATAGCTTAGAACACAGGTGACGCCTCAGAGAGACGCCATGCCCCGCTCCTGGGCAGACACACGCCATGAAGCTCCGACCCAGGATGGACATAGGCTAGAATCTTCCTGGTAAGACTGGTTCTCACAGATTATTAGAGATGGGTCGATGGGGATGTGAGAATTAGCCTGTTAAGTGCTAGAGCTAAAGGGCCAAGCAGTGTTTAAAAGAATACAGTGTCCGTGTAATTATTTCGGGGCATAAGCTAGCCGAGCAGGCAGCCGGGGTGCTGGGGACGCAGCCCCGCCGCTCTTATTACTACAACAAGGGCCAATAATATTCTGCTACATTAGCGGTGGCTGGGCAGAGGTGGGCCTAGGTTGGGTAGCCAGAGACAGGTTTCCAATCAAGCTAGGCTCAGGAAGTTACACTAGGCCTCACCAAACTCAAGTTGGGCTTAGGAAGTTACACTGGGTCTCATGCCCAGGCCTCATGCGCCCAACATCTCCCCCTTTTGTTTTTATGAAGGAGAACTGCCTTTCCCTGGGGTCCCTCTGAACTGCAGGGGGCTGAGGGATGTGTGGGTCTCCAAGAAAAAGAAATCAAGGGAACCATTAAACCAAACAACTACAAGAGAAGTACTTAAACACTGAACTAGAGCACCTTCAAGTCCCCTGCCCCCCAACTCTAGGACATTTGTCTTATGGGAGCAGCTGAAGAACAGGGCATGGAAGACAAGGGCAAGATAGAAGAGGCATTAAGAATGTTTTAGAGCCATTAACTCCTTCTGCCTAAGGAGGCTGAAATGGTCTCATCTGTGAGCATCTGATGTGGACCAGCAGCAGCACCTGGAACCTTCTAAGCAAAAGGTGACAGTTAGCACCGGTCCTCAGTCAACACTAGGATTCATATCTATCTCCCCAGTGTCTACACTTATGAACAATTAAAGGGCACGGGAGAAAACAAGGTTGCGGTCTGGTGGAAACCAAAGACCCAATGTTCTCTTCCCACCACGAAACAGCAGAGCGCCCCTTCAATGGCGTCCCATACCTCCAGCTGACTGACAAAACCATCAACAGGCACAGAGGCTTTAGGCTTTTAGGCTCTCAGAAGTAGCCTAAGAAGGAGTCAAGCCACAAGGCAATCAATATGGTTCCTGGGCCAGATGCTCTTTGTAATGCAAAATCAGGAGGGTAGAGTAGAAAGCCATTACTAGAAAGAGTAATGGGGATGGCTCACACACTCCCTGTTGTCTCTTCCAGACTAAGCTCAGCTTCTCAGAGTCACTGCCTTGATGGTTTGCACAAAGGCTGGTCTTTTGCTAGGCTGCTTGGTGGAGGGAGCCTGGGATGCTTAGCCCAGCCACAGTGGCCGCCTCAGCTCGGACCTCCTGGTCCAACACTGGGTGAGGATGGAAGTGAAGAAGAGTAGTCGCTAGTGTGGCCCCCATTACTAGCCTGCCCGGCTACAGGAGTAGAAGGGCTTGAATGGCCTGGTGAGCTGGGCAGGGACTTGCAGGCAGCCAGGAGTTGTTGCACAAAGTTACCACCTTCTGGACCTCCTCCCAGGAGACCCAGTCCGTATTGAGCTCATAGTTTGTAACAGGTCTCATAGTAGCTGTAGCGTTTTATATCTTAGAGAGCCCGAACTTCGAGCATTATTCACTAAGGAGAGGAAGCACTGATCCTGTCTAGGGTCCCAACCAAGCCAGGGCCAGACCTCCTCATCCTTCCCTGCAAAGGGAACTCAATGCCCATGGCTCACAGTTCGGAACTGCTCTCATCCTCCAAGCTGAAGACGGAGATGCAGAAGATTGGCCATATTGGATAAGTCCCTTTTATAATTTTGCTATTACTCATCTTTCTAATTGTCACATTAGAACTGGTGGCCGAGCCTAACAGGTTAGGGCCACTGCAGCCCAAACCTTTGCCCTGTAATCTGGTTGAATCACAAGAGTCTTTGCTGGCAATAGGGGAAGCCTGGGAAAGAGGAACTTAGCTGTCCCAAGCCAAGAGATTTGGAAGCAGGTGCTAATTCAGCCCGCCTACTGTGTTGCCTGGAATGCCCTTAAGTACCCAATACTTATCAATTTCTTCTCATTTTCGTGAAGTTCTAAACACAAAGGACTTTTCTAGATGAAACAGCCTGATGCAGCCAGCCAGGAAATTAGATTTTTATTGACCCAATCAATTTGGGATCAGCCAGCAATTTCCTGGACCTGAGCATAACTGGATTTTAAAGAGAATTTTAAACAAAAGGGCAACCATATACAGGTGTATCTAAAAATGTCATTTGCAAGAGAAAAAAAATAATGGTATGTTCAGATTAACGGCCTTAAAATTGCAGACCAGACTCTGTAGAAGCTTCCAGAATGCATTGGAATTCTGGAAATAGCCCAATAAGACCTTTATCACTGCGGGTCTTCCTTTATATGACATACCATCTAAATGAATATAAAGAGTTCCTGCACCACCCAGGCAATGTATGGATTCCTGAGGACAGATTCAATTATGCTGCTGTTGATGGAGGAAGGTCATTGGCTAATAAAGGCACTGCCCTGGCCCATTTTATTGGTTAGAGGATAGGTGGGAGGAGAAAACAGGACAGAACGCTGGGAGGAAGAGGAAGTGAGGTCAGACTCCACATCTCTCCTCTCGGGAGCAGACGCCTCGGAGAGAGACGCCATGCCCCGCTCCCGGGCAGACACACACCATGAAGCAAGCCGCCAGGTTAGACATGCTGAACCTTTCCCGGTAAGACCGGTTCTCACAGATTATTAGAGATGGGTTGATCGGGATAACAGAATTAGCCAGTAAGGGCTAGGGCTAAAGGGCCAAGCAGTGTTTAAATGAATACAGTTTGTGTGTTGTTATTTCAGGCATAAGTTAGCCGTGCGGGCAGCTGGGGTGCTGGGCATGCAGCCCCGCTGCCCCTAATACTACATGCTGTAACGAAGAATTTTGAGATCCCAGAAGGTTGATGTCTCAGTGTAGGGCACTTGCTGGCCCTGTCTGGTGTCTGCATCACTTGTATGGGATGTCAAGGATGTCCAATCAGGCAGCTGAAAAGGGCCACAAGCACCTGGTCTGAATCATTCACATCCATTAATAATTCTGTCATTGCACCAATTTCCATGTGGTGGCAGGTGGTCTCCCTGTGCACTTCAAGATGGGGAAGAGACTGAGTATTTGGTAGCAATAGCTACACCACTGTGAATCTGAGTGCTGTCTCCTCTCTAGTACCAACCTATGCCTGAGATTGTCTTGAGGTCAAGACACTCTGCTTCAATTCTTTCCATAAAAAATGAAAATGGAAATCGGGTGGTGGTAGTGCATGGCTTTAATCCCAGCACTCAGGAGGCAGAGGCAGGCAGATCTCTGTGAATTTAAGACTAGTCTGGTCTACAAAGCCAGTTTCAGAATAGCCAGAACTACAAAGAGAAACCCTGTCTCAAAAAAAAAAAAACAAAAAGAAGAAGAGGAAGAAGAAGGAGAAGAAGGAGGAGAAGGAGGAGGAGGAGGAGGAGGAGGAGGAGGAGGAGGAGGAGAAGAAGAAGAAGAAGAAGAAGAAGAAGAAGAAGAAGAAGAAGAAGAAGAAGAAGAAGAAAAGAAGAAGAAACGGAGAAAAGGAAGGGGCCAAGGAGATGGCTCTGTTGGTAATGTGTATGGGCACAAGGACCTGAATGATGTTCTCCTACACCCACACAAAAAGCCAGGTGCAGGTGCAGCAGCAGAACCTTTAATCCCAGCTGAGGAAGCTGAGGCAGGACCCCCGAGGCTCGCTGATCAGTTACCCTAGCTAAACAGCTGAGCTCCAAGATCCATGAACATCTTGAAGAAGGAGGAGCTTTGGGATTGGTTTGCAATATTTTTTTCTCAGATCTCCACAAGACCCCCAAAGAGAACAGAACAAATTGTTCTTGATGTGACCTTTATCCTGCCCCCCAAAACCATCCTTTGTCTCTTATCTATATCTGACTTCTAGAACCAGTAAAAGGGCTTTATTCCACTTAGCTATGTCAACACTCATGGTCCTGTGCACAGAACACCACAATAATAAAATATAAGAACATTTTCTAAACTGCCAATGACTTTAATTTGAGGTTGACAATTAGGACTTCAAACCACAAAGGCTCTGAATATATGTGTGTAAACTGATCTCAAATGGCCAATGCTCCATTCCTGCGTTGCAAATATCAAAGGTCTTTTGAAAAGCAAGAGTAACAAGTCATTCTCTTGGAATATCACGGTCTCATCTCAAGGAGCTTCTATCATGACATAAGAGCCGGGTAATGAATTCTGTCCCCAGGTTAGAATTTTAGATAGGACTTTCCAGGTCAGGAATTCTGCTCACCATGTTGAAACTGGTATAACTTTATGAGTAAACACAGCCTTCAAGAGGTAATTGGTAACGAATGCAGCAAATGCCTCGTATCGTTCCCAGCCTAATTTTCAAATTTGATTTTCCAATGTAAAACTCAAGGCAAAACAAAAACAAATCACCCAGCTAATTGCTGTGAAAGACGGAGGCAGCTTTCCGCCGATTTATTCTGTAATATGATTTGGTTTTATTTACCTTCTGATGCACTAGAAACATTACAACTTGTTTATTCTTACAAAAATGAATGATAAACAGCCTTAATCTGGTGACTAGAGAATCATATTTCTTTTGGCTTGCTTACAAAATGATCTTCCCTCCTCCTTCCAGCAGTGAACACACGAAGTGTGCTCTTAGGGCAAAAGGTGAGCAGCCTCTTCTAGACAGGATGCCAGGGCTGGCCAGGTGAGCCAGGAGCCAAATTTAAATGCCAAGTTGATATTTAAAAGGTGTGGGGGGAGGCGAGACGATTTTGTTTCAGTATTTATATTTCTTTCTTGAAACTTAACCAACTCAATACTATAATGCTACTGTGTTTTAAAGTCTCTCTTGTCCTTAGCCACAAACACTCCAAATTCCTGATTTTTCTTTTTAAATTAATTTGAAAAAATCTAGGGCCAAGCACAAAAACACCCAGGAGCCTATTTCTTGCTGGGCTCTATAAATGCAAATGAGGGGGAAAAATAATGATGATTCCCTCCAAAGTCATTTAAAAATAGAAAATTCTTAATGAGCTCTGCTGGGAGGCTGCCAATCAAGAGACATCAGCATTTCCTGGTTACCAAGGCACATGCAGTTTCAGAAGTCCAGAGTGAGCATCCAGAGGCTCAGTCATTGTCACCCAAATGCTGGTGAATTATCCTTCAGCCAGTGTTTGCTGCGCTGGAAGGTACCAGCAGGTTTGTAATATGGATGCTCACAGCCTGGGGGGGGGGGGGGGGGATCGTCATGTCTTAGAGAGAATGGTGGTTCATTGCAATAGTTCCAAAGAAGGACCATGCTTGTTCAACCTCATCCCTCTGGGCTCCATCCCTGGCAAAAAACATCACCCAGAGCCTGCTAGAGGAGCTCAGGCCTCATGCCCCTGCTGCAACAGAAGCCCTGGGGACAGGTCCAACAGACTGCACCCCAGCTCTCTGGGTGAGGATGAGAAGTACTCAGATTTGAGGGCATGTGACAGACACTGAGGTAGCTCCTTGTGAAAGATCTAGGAAGGCTTGGAACCTGAGTTCAGATCCCCAGTACCCCCATTAAGAAAAAAACATAAAACAAACAAAAAACATGTGCCAGTGGTCATGTACAGGTGTGGCCTAATGAACAGGGGAGACAGGCAGTTCCCGGAGCTCACAGACCAGTCAGCCTAGACAGCTACGAGATTGGATCCAGTGACAGACAATGCCTCAGAAGAGAAGGTGGGAGTAATCCAGGACTTCCAGCAGTGGCCTCTGGCCTGTGCCATGTACACAATGCTTGTGTACATTCATTATACACACAGAGGCAGCCACAGGATCATCAGGAGGGAGAGTACTCCAGCAAGAGGAACCAAACAGTGCAAACCCTGAAAAAGAACACAAATGAATCCAAGGAGAAGCAAACCAGGCCATGGTGGCTGGAGGAGGGCCGGGAAAAGCCAGAATGAAGTTCAGGGAATCACATGAGAGGTCTCTTTTCTGGCTTTCAAAAATATCTCTCTCTCTCTCTCTCTCTCTCTCTCTCTCTCTCTCTCTCTCTCTCTCTCTCGACCCCACCCTCAGAAAGCCCAACATGCAGCAGCTCCTCTCCTGGAGCTGCTCAAAGACTATGCCTACGGGGTATGTAAGGTCCCCTCCTTGGGAGCAGCAGCGTGATTTCTCTTCTTTTTTTTTCCCCAAGAGTCACCTGTGTGGTGATATCTCATTTGTATTTTAATAAATAAAGTTTGCCTGAAGTTTGGAGAGTAAAACAGCAGCACTGACCAGCCTTACAGACCAGGCAGTGATGACACACCTTTAATCCCAGTAGCCACACTAGTTTGCCATAGAAACAAGGTGGTAGTGGTGCACGCCTTTAATCCCAGCACTAGAGAGGAATATAAGACGGGAGGAGACAGCTCTCAGTCACACTCTCATTCTGAGACTCCTGGACGCAGGATCGCCATTTCGGACTGAGGTAGAGGTAAGAGGCAGTGGCTGGCTCTTTTGTTCTTCTGGCCTTCAGGTTGAACCCCAATTTCTGTCTCTGAGTTTTTATTAACTGTGCTACTCATTCTGAGACTTCTGGACGCAGGATCGCCATTTCGGACTGAGGTAGAGGTAAGAGGCAGTGGCTGGCTCTTTTGTTCTTCTGGCCTTCAGGTTGAACCCCAATTTCTGTCTCTGAGTTTTTATTAACTGTGCTACACATCCGGGAATTGCTTTGATCAGATTAAACCTGGTCTTATTAATTTGGCTTGATTTGGCTTATTACATTGGCATAGAAACCCACTAATAGGGATTTCAAAATACTTATTAATATAGTCAATAAATTCCTTACCAAAAGAAATATTTTGTATTTCTTTTTTCTGACAAAACACACTGACTTGTTACTTTGAAGGCTTCAATTTTAGAATGACCTGGGATTCTAACTTTCCGTGGCAGTTGAAGGGACCCTGGTTTGCAGAGAAAGGTGGTCAGTGGAACTTATCCCTGGGTAAGGTTATTCTTCTGAGTTTGGGGAATTTTTTCCCCTTTCATCAATCCTATCAAGCTTTTCTGGCATAACAGACTGTAAAAAAGTCATACGTCAGCCGTTCTCAACCTTCCTAATGCTGAGACCCTTTAATACAGTTCCTCATGTGGTGGTCACTCCTAATCATAAAATTATTTTTGTTGCCACTTTATAACAGTAATTTTGCTACTGTTATGAATTGTCATATAAATATCTGTGCTTTCTAATGGTCTCAGGTTGCCCCTGTAAAGAGGGCCATTTGACCCCCGACTGTCATAGATGATGAGGAAGAGATGGTGGCCAAGTCAGGAAGAACAAAATAAGAAATCACATGACATGTTTGGTTTCTATAAGGAAAACCGGCTCTGGAACCTGGAGAGGAAATAGACAGACAGATAACACCAACTTATTGCCATTTTTAAAGGTTTATTTTATTATGTATGCACGAATGCCGGAAGAGAGAGCACCAGATATTATTACAAATAGTTGTGAACCACGATATGGTTGCTGGGAATTGAACTCAGGACCTCTGGAAGAGCAGCCAGTTCTCTTAACCACTGAACCATTTCTCCAGCCCCTTATTGCCATTTTTTTAAAGAAAATATTCACATATACCTGATAGTCTCTGCCCCATATTAATAGAAAACCATACATATTTGCTGGGAACTAATTTATGTTAGCATTGAATGCCCCCACTTCCCTGTGTCTTCTGTAATTATATTTCGTCAGTGTGTTCTTCCAAAACACAGCATCTCTTACACGGTAGAAGGCAGAATGGGGACAATTTATGAAGCTGGAAATTCTCATTTTATTCTGATAGTTGTGTTAATGAATAATTTACATACTAATGTTAATTGGGTGGATTAATAATTTTTCTCATGTGGCAAGATTTTATTAAAATAGTTCATCCTGAGGACATCAACCCATTTCTTCTTCACTTAAGCTCGTAGTGTGTCAGAGATGCCATCAATTTGTGCCTCTTGTCTCCTTTTGAGATCTGACATCCATTAAAAATAAATTCCAGCATACATTTTTTCTCCCGTACATTTGCATGAAAATTAGAGTTTTCTTTTGGTAGTAGAAAACTTCTCTCCTTATACCCTAATTCACTGGCCTGTTAATAGCTTCCTACGTATTTATTTTCCAATCCACATCTCTACTCATTAAAAGTAAAACCACAAGACCGTATTTGGTTAGAGCTAACTTCAGAAAAAAAAAAAATCTGTGAAAAATACTGTAAGGTTTTAAAAGATGATTTGCTTGATCGGAACACAATGGAAGCCTTTCAGAATTTCCTGTTTTGAAACAAAAATTCAAAAGTAAAAATGGAGCCTACCTATTGGCATGCAAACTAGTTCGCTTACTGCCATTACCTACTTCTGCTAAGGACCTCATTAATGTGTCATTAGCGTTTTACACTGTCTCCTACGGTTATCTGAAAGGGGAGCCCAGTGCATTAAGACTCTCCGTTTTCCAAGCTTCATTTTATGACGAATTAACTGATTTCTTGGTTACCCTAACAACAAGAACCATCCCTGACTCTGAGTTATTTATAAGCTGATGAGGGAGAAGCAGCAATTTTTAAAAAGATAATGAACATCACAGTGGAGGGAAGACAAACAAGGGCTCTTGGTGTTGGCTTCTGTGTGTGGCTGACCACTGGAGTCAGGAGAGTGCCCGAAAACCAGATTCTCATGCAGTATCCCATAGCCAAGTTACAGACTCTCTAGCAGGTCAGTCCAGGAATACATACCTTTTAAAGACGTTATTCTGTAAGTTTGCGTTCAACCACATGTTGTTATAAAGCAACCATAGTGAGGCCTCAGGAACACATACCCACCCACCAAATATATATATATATATATATATATATATATATATATATACATACATACATATATGTGTGTAGTGTATATATGTATATACATACGTATATGTGTGTATATACATATACGTATATATATATAGTTGTTTAAATCTCTTTTGCTATAAAATTTCTAAACCTGTTCTGTGCTGAGTGAGGTTTTAGCTCAGAAATAGAGCATTTGCCTGCTTAGACCCTTGGTTCAACTTCCAACATAAGGAGAGAGAGAGAGAGAGAGAGAGAGAGAGAGAGAGAGAGAGAAGAGAGAGGGGGAGGGAGGGACGGAGAGAGGGACGGAGGGAGGAAGAGAGAGAGAGAAATTAAAAAGATATCCAGTTTTGTTCTAGTCCATGACCACTGTCCTGAAGTTCAGGGGAAGCAGAGCCTCGCTCCCATCAGAAGCAGCCCTCCAGGTCGTCGGAGATAAACCTGCATTCCAGGAGAGCCCTCCAGTGAAGGAAGGCTGTGAAGAGCCTCATCTTCCACCAGGCCAAGGCTGGTGACTGACTAGAACATCGGTGGTTGTGAAGAAGTGAAAATGGCGCAGCCTGAGTCAGGTGCCCCGAGTCACTTTTGCACACACACCCTAAGGAGCCATTTAGTGGCTCTTCCGAATGTGCTCTCATGCCTTTGTGACTATGGGGGTAATCACTCTGGAACAGACAAACAGAACACCAGTCTCCACCAGCCAAACGGCTGGGAAGGCAGTCACTGCTTCTGATGTTTCCATCAGTGGGTTTGAAAAGTGTCTTGATTTTTTATTCCCTTCGATGTGTTACTATAAAAACTTCACAAAACCGTTACCAACTTTGGAATATGAGTGGACTTGCGGGGAGCCTACATCTGTGCTCCTGGGCCTTGGTCACCAATATGTGGCTTCAGAGTGAAAACCCTCACCTCTGTTGAGGTAAGTCTGTCTTTCCATAGACACTGGGAAATAAAAGAAGTGAGAGCATCCTGGAAGGAACACCCAGGCGGTGTGACCTGGCTGAGTGCAAGCAGTGCTGGGTGTGAACACAAACAACCGCAACAAGAACTTTGGGTCCTTCTGTTGGCCTGGAAACACCAACACTGAACGACTAAAGCCTATTTTGCTTAATCGTGCACTTAACTTGAGCATATTTCTAATTCATTCTTAGAATGTAAAACTCAGACATAGTGTAACGAATACAACTAGTTCCCACGATCCCGATGCTCAGGAACAGCCACCATGACTATTCTGTCACAGACCCGTCGGACATGTTTGCCTTTCTAATTTAAATATACTCTAAAGAAAGATAAAACTGTGTTTGTGGTTCCCACTTAGGACTAAATACGGTTATTTTGTATGTGGCACATATATGTGAATAAAGACACATACATGTGCATGTGTGCCCATGCGTGTGAAGGTCAGGGACAACTTTGGGTCTTACTCCTCTGGTGTCCTGCACATTTTTGTTGAGGCAGGGTCTCACTAGCTTGAAGCATGTTGGTTGGGTGAGGCTGCCCAGCCTGTGGCACTCCCAGGAGATCCTCCGGTCTCCACGCCACCCCAAGAGCTGGGACTACCAGTGTACAGCACTGTGCCCAGCACTGTTCATATGGGTTTGGGTTTTGGGCATAGAACTCAGGCTTTTATGTTTGCTCGGCAAACCCTGGACCTACTCTGCCATTTCCCAGGACCATGGATACCCTACTAGCAATAAAAACTATGGTAGCAATTATATTTAATTTCAATATATGCATGATCGGAATGTATTAACCAATCTCATATCAATGAGAAGCAGATAATGCTTAATATTTGGCTATGTTAGCCATTTTTTTAAAAGTCAGTTCTAGGGGCTGGAGAGATGGCTTAGCTGTTAAGAGCACTGGCTGCTCTTCCAGAAGACCCAGGTTCAGTTCCAACACCCACATAGCGGTTCATAACTGTCCTTAACTCTCATCCCAGGAGATCTGACATTCATTACTGACCTCTGAGGGCACCAAACACACAAGTGATGTATATACATAATACAGGCGAAACACTCATACACATAAAATAATCATATACACACACACACTCACACACACACACACACACACACACACACATAAAGGTTAGTGCTATCCAGGTACAGTTTGCACATTACACAACTTTAAATTCAGCATGTGACAAGTTTTGATAATTTAAGCAAATGTTCTCAGATGTAAATTTGTGCCAGTGGAAAAAAAACATTTCCTTATAATAAATTTCTAAAAATGAAGTCTCTGAAAAAAGTGCACATGTGTCAAAGCTTTTTCTCCAAATTATTAAAATTTCTATTGTAAATATTATACAAGGGGCTGGAGAGATAGTTTAGTAGTTAAGAGGACCAACTGCTCTTCCAGAGAACCCGGGTTCAATTCCTAGCACCCACATGACAGCTCAAAACCGTCTGTAATTCCAGTTCCAGGGGACCTGACATCCATGCCACCAATACACATAAAATAAAGATAAATAAATTTTTAAAACATGGATAATAGGTGGCCAGTGGTGGTGCATGCTTTTAAGTCTAGCACTCAGGGGGCAGAGAAGATGGATCTCTGAATTCAAGGTCAACCTGGTCTACAGAACCAGTTACAGGGCAGCCAACATCATACAGAGAAACCCTGTCTTGAAAAGCAAAAATAAACCCCTAAAAAAACATGAATAATGGTACTTAACATTAAAAAGAAGAAGAAAAAAAAGGAATGTGTCTTGCTTTTATATAGGACCCAAGTTTGATTCGTAGGACCCAAGTTGGGAGGCTCACAACTATCTGTAACTCCAAAGGGAATCTAACACCCTCTTCTGGTCTCAAGGGTGCCTGCACTCACACACACATCCTTTCACACATACAAAAGAAAATAAAATTAACTCTTAGAAAAAGCAAGTCTGAGAAACAGCCATTTACACCAGTATGTCCATTTACAGCCAGGTACCACTGTCCTGGCAGACAGCAACTCATTTGTACCTTCCTGGGGCTAACAGGGACTGTTTCAATCTTCCAATATCTGTAAATGACTCAAAAAGAGAAAGGAACTAAGCATCGTGGCAAGTTTGGAGCAGTCTCCATTCCAGTGGAAGGTATAAGCGAGAGCAATGCTTGTCAGTGAACGTCTTCTACTGGTTCAGCACATCCATACACGGCTCCCTCTTTGTTGGCAGCGTGTCCTTCCAAACGCAGAGAAATACATGTCACCCGGTGCTAGGCTTTGTCAGCGGTGCCCTCAAGCAAGAGAAAGCAGCTGCTGGCATTGTGTGACAGTCTTTAGATTGTCTGACTTCACATATTTAACGATAAATAAATAAATAACCCTGCCGCAATGGGCTCTAACTTAGCAAAAAATTACAGAGGGGAAAAATGTCAACCATCCTGAAAAACGTGACAAGTTCCATTAGCTTGGAATCTCTGGCTATTTAAAATCTATGCAGTGTAGGGAGGTAGTTATTTTTATCCACTTCACGTTCAGAAAAAAACATCAAGTATAAAGCCCAACTGCTCTTGGACATGACAAACTGACAAACTACTCCACAGTTTTACACCGTGTTGTACAAAACTGACCTTCCGTGATGGGGCCAAGGTTGAACACAGCCTTTGATCATGTGATACAGACCAGGTTTAACACGGCATTTGGTCAGCTAGATGGGACCTACTTGGGTCTTCGAGGCAGTCATCTATTCCTGGTGGCCCCTTATCCATCTAGTGATGACGACCAGCTGAAAGGCTTTATCAACATGGCACACAGCTCCCAGTATGCACTGCAAGAGCAGATTTACATCCTGCAGTGCCAAGTCCTGGACAGCAGTTCATCTTCCCGCCTGCAGCCTGTGAGGAAAGGTCAGGATCTGCTACCGCAAAGGGCTGAGCTGTCATCATAACTCAAGGCCACCAATCTTATGCTCAATGGCCACAGAGCATCCTTACAGGACACTTTCTGGATCCTGTAGGAAGATAAATGGGTAGCTTCCCCCATACGTTTTAATGGGTAATCACAAACCAAAGTTCGAACCAAACAATAACAGTGACCCTTCTAAAAATGCCAGTCCAACAGGCTGTGAGGGTTCCTCCCTGGAATCCCAGTCCTCAGAAGGGTGAGAGCAAAGGATTGCGTTGAGTTCCTAGTGGGCTACGTAGTGATTTTAGGGTCATTCTGGACTACGGAATGGGAGTCTGCCTCAAAACCATACCAAACCAAACCCTTGTCTGTTATGTGGAGCCCTGGAATTTGTTGTCATTCTGAAAAGAATGTCTTGAGTGTTGGTTTGATGGCTCAGTGAGTGAAGATACTTGCTGGCAAGCTTGGAGACCTGGGTTCTCTCCATTCCATCACCACCACCCCCAGGACCCCCAAGGCAGAAGGAGAGAAGACGCATGTGACCCCACATACAAATAAATAAATGTAAAAGAACATTACTGTTTTTATAAGTATTGGAAGATACATATGTTCCTCTCAAATGATGCTTGCCCAGCTGCCTGGGCACCCTTAGTCCAGTCAGGTCAAAGAAATTAACGGCTAGCCTGCTAAATACATATAACTTTTTAAAAGCTCTTGGATAAGCCTTTAGTTCATGCAAAATCCTTGATGTCCCTATCAGCAGATATATCTAGACCTGACCTTCCTCTCCTCCTCTAACCTGCTCAGTCAGGCCACCCATTCTTCTCTGTCTGCTGAGGTCCACAGTGGCCTCCTCACTGAGGTCTCCACCGGAGGCTTTGTTGCTCAGTCACCTCTTTCCCATCCTGCAGTCACTGGTGATCAGAGAAAATGTAAACCAGACCACATCACCGCTCTGCCCAGAAACCTGCCATTCTTTCTCATTTCACGCCCAATAAAGCCCGGGATCATTCTGCGGGCCAAACAATCCCTGCATTCTCAGTTCCCTTCCCTCGACACATGTCGGCTTTCTCATCTTTTCCCTAGTTTATTTCATTCTACACACGGCCTCCCTGCTGCTCCTTCAACACTGGTCACTGTCTGACTCAGGACCTTTGCCTCTCGGTCCCCGTCCGCCTGAAGGACTTCACTTCCTGCACTCACCTCACAACCCCTCCGTATCCCTGGCCTTTCGTCAGTGTCGGCCTTCAGCATGGCCTTCCCTGACAACTTTATTTTATATAACTTTATAAAATTCTTCATGCCCTTCTCGCTATTACCGTCATTTGTTTTCATCTTCCTGCTTATTTCTTGGAGCTGCTGACAAGAACACAAGTCAAAAAAAATAGAAGTTAAAAAGAAGAAATAAATGACAAAATAAAAAATAAATGCTGTAGCTTGCTCCTCAAACTACAATCCAGGTATAGGAGCACACGCTGTAAACTCAGCACTTGAGACTCAAAGGCAGGGTTGTCACAGTTCGAGGGCATCTCGGGTCTCTAGGCCACAGCCTGTCTACAAATGCATTATTAAGCAATGTGCCACAAATAATGGGAACGCGGTCATCCTTCATGTCTGCCCTTCCAATGGTTGGCTAAACATTCTCATTTTCTGATGTCAATTCTCAAAAAAGAAGGAATTACTAGTTAAAAGTAGACAGAAGTTTCTAAAACGCAAACCTCCAAGAAGCCAATATCAAAAACTATTTAAAAGCGAGAATGAGCCTGAGAGAAAACCTGGGTCCTGAAGTATTCACAGAATTGGTCCGAGTATGTGGTTCATGCTGGATACGGTCTCTGGCAATTGCATCAGGAAACACAGTAGAAATCTGCCATCCTCAAGACAATGATGGACTCAACAACAGCTTCTCTGGAGTAGCTTTTCCTTGACTCCCTTATCACCAGTGGACAAAGCCGAGAAATCAACCAGAAAAGAACTGAAAGGTTCAGAAAACAAAAGTGTAAGCAATGAGAAAACAGAAGTCCGTGAGGTCTCACGGCCATGGCTCTCTCAGCCCAGTGGTGATGGCACTACCATCCCTGTGGCTGTCATGAAGGTTCCAGCAGAGTCTTCCTGGGGAGGGCACACCCCATCCTCGTCATGTTCGTGTCTCCATCCTGTCCAGCTGGGACAGAGCATCCAAGCCTTCAAACCATCCATTTCAAAGCAGATCCAGTGTCAAATTCAGGACTGTGCAATTAAATATAATTAGAGGAACTCAGCCCCAAGCCAGGCCCACGACTTCAATATCAAAGCCATCAAATGCTATTACATTTGTTAGTGGTTAATTGCATGATAAAAATCACTTCAAGTCTGTAACCAAAGCACATGCCCACATATACAGGCACTGTGCACATGCATGTATGCTTATTTATTTATGCCCAAATTTGTTAGACAACCTAAAGATTTGTCTCTCTCTCGAAAGCTATAGTCATAGCTAAAATACAGTCAGTGGAATCAGGATAGACAAGGTTCTGGTGGTGAACTGTCATCTTCAAGAGTTTATTCTTAGTTAAAAAAAATCTCTTGCTATTTCTTCATGAGGAATTGCCCAAAGTAATACTCATCATCTATGCCATTTGGATATTGTAATGTCTACAACAAATCTTGAAAACTCCAAGTTTTCTTTCAGAATTGGAAACAATGAAACCTGCCTGAAGCGGGGAAATGTCCTTATTTCACAGTCAAATGCGTCAAAGCAATCAATCCCAACATATGTCACCTTGGCAGAAGGGTTGTTTTGAGCAGAGGGCAATGGAGAAGCAGTGAGGGGGCAGAAAAGTAAGTTCTCCCCACACTTGCCTCTGTTAATATGTCTGCCTAATACCTGTAGATATCGGGGTTTCGAGGGCACCCACCGGAAATTCCAGTTCTTTTATCTCAAAGAATTGAGACGAGACACACAGTTATGGCAGAAACAGAGAAGTTTCTTAGGATATATTTCCAAGGGAGGATATAGGCTGGAGCAAAGGAGAAAATTCACCAGCTCCAATGATCCATTGCAGGAAGGAACTGGGCTATTATGTCACATGACTTAATTTGAGACCTTTGGGGTCATTTGCATAGTTAAGGCTCTGGGCTCCTTTGCATGGTGTGGGCATCCTCCTGCGTACAGCTATAAAATTTTGTCTTATTAGCATCCTATATCTCCACCCAGGAGTATGCATTTTAGTTCCACAGTGATCTCGAGGCTGCCTTCAGACCCTGGACTGCCTCTGCACTTGTGCCAGTGGCTGGATTTAGTGAACACTGGTTTGGGGTGAGGTTCCAGCCTTCCTATTTGCCAACTGTTTTTAGTTTTGCATATACTAATTTTGGGAGCTTTCACAAAGGGTCTATAGACCCCAGTCTCCACCCTTTCTGTTTCACTTGTGGCCTTTCTCCTGAAGGAAGGAGAGAGACAATTCTCAATCAGGGCAAGATCACTAGACTCCCAAAGGGTATGGGAGAAACCTGTAGAACACACCTGCTACCTTTATTTTAACCTTTGTGTTAACTTTGTTTCCTGTGATAAAATGTCCTGAGAAAAGCAAACGAAGGGAGAAAGGGGTTTCTTTGGCTCACAGTCTGGGTCTCCACCCAGCACTGCAGGGATTTCTAGGCAGCTGGACCTTGAAGCAGCATGCCATGCAAACCCACAGGCAAAAGCAGACAGAGATGAATGAATACTTGCATGCTTGTGCTCAGCTCGCTTGCTCCACTCTCCTGCAATCCAGGATCCCCTGCATAGGGAATGGATGTCTCCCATGATGGGTGAGTACTCGTGTCTCAGGTAACAAAGATTATCTCCTACATCCAATGACCGCTTGGTTTCTGCAATCACCCACATGCACATGTCACACACACACAAACACACACACACACACACACACACTAAATAAATAAGAAGCAAGCAAACCTAGAAAATTAACCATCACAGCACCTACCTTCCATGTATTTTCCCATTATTTACCCTCTCAGAGTTCATCTCCTCTACAGGCTCAGATCCTTCTTAATCTGTCCATAAGCTCTCCACAAGTTCACAGCCCTTTGTCAAAATGGACCCTAAGCCTCCAGATCTGACTGCACCTCTCGGGACTCCACATCCATGACACTTCTCTTCCAATGAGATAAGTGTTTCTCCTGGTATGCTGTCTTTGCTCACTTAATTCCTCGGGCCACAGAACCTAAGGAGGGAAGGAGGGTTCTGGTTTTTCTATTTCTTTTGTGTTTTGTCTTCTCTGCCACAGGTGCTTGCTTTTCCCTAGTATCTGCCAAGTCTTCTTCAAAGCTTACCAAATGCCTACACAACACAGCCCAATTGAACCGCCCAATGTGGGGATATGAGTGATAGAAGAACTTTCTGACCCAGTTTCCTCATCTTTAACCATTTAGTTTTACCCTGTTTCTGGGTTACTGGAATTATTTTTTTACTCACATTTACTAGAGGCAAACACACCCGTCATTCTTCTGTTTAATTCTCCAAACAATTCAAGGCATTATGCTGTCGGTATTAATCAGGGCTCTCTAGAGGACCTGATAGAGTTATTTTTTTATAAAAAGGTTCATTAGATTGGTTTACATAGTCAGTTTAGGTAATCTGATAATGACCACCTGTTCTCCAGAGTAGCCTCTCAGCCCTAGACTCCTCAGTTGTCCAATCTGCCCCTGAAGGACTCGAGGGTTCCTGGAGAGTCCCTGGTCTTCAGTCCTCATGGGAAGACTGCAGAGACTGGGTTCTGATGGCAGCAAAGAATGGAGGCCCTGTGAGGATAGATGACCTCATCAGCAAGAGTCCAGGTAGCCAGGCAAAAGGCCACAGCTTCCCCCAGACCTCTCTATATGCTGTCTGTCACCAGAAGGTGCCTCCCACTCTGGGGGAGGGTTTTTCCACACCTCTCTCAGGAAACACCCACCCAGATGTGTATCTAGTAGGTCCTATCAGAGGCAATCAAGGTCATAAAAAGAATAACCAAGACACTACAACACTCCCATGTTATGCCCTAAAACATAAGATACATTGGAAAAAAGGAATGGCTCAGCCTTACACTGCTAGCAGGTAATTCTGCTGTGAGGGGAACTCCAGAGCCCATTTCTCTCTCTCTCTTTTTTTTTGTTCAACTGACATTAATGACAACACATCCATATTTAACAAATAGCTGTCATCACCAACATTATCATCATCACTGTAATTATGATTAGCCATCACTGCCATCATCACAAATAATTTCATTATCATCATCACCCATAACTGTTACCATCATCATCATCATCACCACCATCTAATGGAGGAAGGTCATTGGTTAATTAATAAAGAAACTGCTTGGCCTGATAGGTTAGAACATAGGTGGGTGGAGTAAACAGAACAGAATACTGGGAGGAAGAGGAAGTGAGCTCAGACTCGATAGCTCTGCTCTCTGAGGCAGATGCGATGAAGCAAGCCGCCAGGTCAGACATGCTGAATCTTTCCTGGTAAGACTGGTGCTACACAGATTACTAAAAATAGGTTAGTCAAAATATGAGAATTAGCCCGTAAGAAGCTAGAGCTAGTGGGCCAAGCAGTGTTTAAATGAATACAGTTTGTGTGTTGTTATTTTGGGGCATAAGCTAGCCAGGTGGCAGGGAGCTGGGTGGCAGGAATGCAGCCCGCAGCTCCTTCAACAATCATCATCATCATTATCATTACCATCATCATCACCATCATCTCCATCTTTACCATCATCACCATCATCACTATCATCATCATCATCACCACCATCATCACCATCACCACCATCATCACCATCATCATCACCATCATCATCATCATCACCATCATCACCATCACCACCATCATCACCATCATCACCATCATTACCATCATCACCATCATCATCACCATCATCATCATCATCATCACCATCATCACCATCATCACCATCATTACCATCATCACCATCATCATCATCATCACCATCATTACCATCATCACCATCATCATCATCATCATCACCATCATTACCATCATTACCACCATCATCACCATCATTACCATCATCACCATCATCACTATCATCATCATCATCATCATCATCATCATCATCACCATCATCACCACCACCATCATCACCACCATCATCACCATCATTACCATCATCATCACCATCATTACCATTATCATCACCATCATTACCATCATCACCATCATCATTATCATCATCACCATCATCATCACCACCACCACCACCACCACCACCATCATTGTTACTCTCTAGAATTCATTTTCTCTGCCTACCTTACAAGTCTGTTTTATGGATTTTCTAAATAATATCTTCTAAATGCAAAGAGTTATTCCTAATTTTTTCAATCTTGCTTCATCAGGGTGGTTGTTACCAAGCAGAACATCTGGGTTGTCTTGTTTGTTTGTTTTGATCCATTAAAAATATTCCTGAGAGGCTAGAGAGATAGCTCAGTGGTTAAGAATACTTGCAGCTCTTACAGAGAACCTGGGTTCAATGCATACCACACCTATTGGGAAGCTCACAATCACTTGTAACTCTAGCTACATGGAATCCAATACCTGGCCTCCACAGGCACTACATTCACATGCATATACTCACAGATACATATGTGAACACACAGTTTAAAAATTTAAAACCAGCAAAGACGCTCCTGAGCAGGTTTTTTGTCTGGGCTTTCAGACTGAGGCTCTGTCCTGATCCTGCAGTCTGACAAACACATCCCAGGAAACGTCTCCATAGCCTGCTGTCTGTTACTGAGACTTACAGACAAAAAAGGACCCCTTCAGTTCAAAGTATTACAGACACTGGAAACAAATTTGCTATGAGTCATTTCTCTCCAAGATGTATTGACTCTGAGAGAATCTGACATGAGCCACTCTCCTTTTGGAGGCAGGGTCTCATGAATCCCAGATTGAACTTGAACTCACTGTAATTGAGGATGACTTTGAATTCTTGATCCTCCTGCCTCTATCTCTAGAAAGTGAGAATTCACAGATGCACGCCACAATATCCAGGTTACACCAAGCTGAGATCAAATCCATGACTTCACACATTCTAAGAAAGCATTCTACCAACTGGACCACATCCTAGCCCTAAGCCATACACTTACAAAACAAAATAAAACTCTCCTTTAGTGTTGAGAATTTACCCTATTGGAGAAAAGAATTGTGCATTGCAAGACCCTTACCAATGTCTCTGCTCTTCACCTTCTAGAAGCCAATAACAATGATCCATTCCTCCTCGGAAGAATCAAAAAATCACTCTGGGCATTGCTGAGTCCCCTGAAGGAGCAAAACTGCCCCACTGAGATTCTAGAATGTCACCTTGAGCAATTACTTAAGAATAAATATTTGTAAAGCTTCCTGTGCTGTTCACTCTCAACTATGTATTTCCACAGATGATCAGTGGAGGTCGGGGTAGTGGTGATGTCTTGAGAATGATTTTAAATATATTACATTTTCCTTGTGGACTTGAAGCTGTCTTTATGAATGTTGATGCCGAATCTTTACCACAAAGTGTATGAGCACAACCTAGTCTACCTGATATGAACACAGAACCAATTTGTTGCCGATTTGTAACATGGGTCAGGTACTTCCAATACGCCTAGAATCACACAAAGGTGGCCTCCCACCTGGTCTGAATCAGGCTTCCTGCCACAGACTAGGAACATGAGGTTCACACACAGCAGCCCAAAGCCGTACAGGTGAGCATTGTTAGGATCTAGAGAAGCTCCCAAGGAGAGATCAACAGTCATATGCAATAGCAGGAGTGCTTTATTAATTCTAATGCTGGGGTGGCAGATGGCGACCCCCAAAGAAGATCACAAGCTTCTTTAAAGAAGAGTTAGGAGAATTCCAGGGATAAGGGATTAACCTAGGCTGATTGGTGTAGGAAAAATTAGTCTGGGGGCTGATTGGTGGGAGGTAATAGTGGCTAGGGGCCTTCCAGCAGCAAGGTAGGGAAAGCTATCTTTAGTTATCAGGAGCCTGGGCGTGCCTGCTGAGTCAGCAAAGAAGCCATGGGGTGCCACCTGCTGACTGGTCGTTCCTAAGTTGCGACTTTTCTGAGGATTGTCTATTTAGCTCTGTCCCATTTTAGTCAACCAAAACTAAGGCCTGGTCTCTGTCAGGCTACTAGGTGAGCCTATCTCAGCTCTGGTCTGCCCCCCCCCCCACTTCAGCTCTCTCAAGGATGAGCTGAGAGCAAAGAGTCAAGACCCTCACTCTGAAGCCAGTATCAGCTACTAATTTATAGTAGGAAGTTATAGTATCAGTCATGGCTGAAGTAGACCTGACAGGTAACTCCAAAGCTAAGCTAGAATGGACAGGCATTCATGGCAGGGGAATCCTTCCTTTTACGAGCTGCTATTAAAGTGGCACATCCTTTAATCACAGCACTCAGATAGATAGACAGACAGATAGATAAATAGATAGGGAGGGAGGGAGGGACGGACGGACGGACAGACGGACGGAGGGAGGGATGGAGGGAGGGAGGCACGGAGGGAGGGAGGGACAGAGAGAGAGGGGAGAGGGAGGGAGAGAGAGAAAGGGATGGAAGTACTTTCTGTATGTTCATGTATGCAGCTATTCCCCTGGTCACAGGCTGACAGACAGCAGGAGTTCAGGCCGCAGTGCAGAACCTGCATGGCTGTTAATAAAGTGTGCAGGAGCACTCTCCTGTCGAGAATCTGCCAAGTCCTAATACAGATACATGGTCATGCTTCGCCTCCATCCCCCTTGCTTTGAGGATCCCGTAGACTTAGAATAATGAGTGTGGAGAAGGCTCGGTCACACAGGTACTATGCAAATCTCAGTCCTCCTTGATCTTAAACACCAGACCTGAGATCTCTATTTGAGCATAATCCACAAGATTTTCTCCTTCTTCTCTATCTGCAGCTTTGGTGCTATATGAGACAGCTCTACTCTCCCTTTGCTAACACCAACAGATGTACAGGATACGTTTGGTCCAGGATTCACTCAGGCACGGAAGCCAGGAGCCACGAGGAACATTTTATATACCAACAACAGAACCTCATCTTTCCACAGGCAAAGCTCCTTTGATATCAACAGAAGGCTGGAATAAAAGATTAAACAGTGGATAACACATATCAACCCACCCCCCACCAACAGCATAGAAAGAGATTCCCTGGCAGCAACCTGAGTTTGGCAGGCAGCTAACTAGAAGAACTTTGATTTGTCCATCCAACAACAACACTGCCAAGGAATAAGAAATAAAACGGGGAGGGGAGGGAAGGAAGGATAGGAAGAGATGAATGAAAGAGAGAGGGGGAGGGAAAGAGAGAGTGGGGAGGGAAGAAAGAGTATATAGTGGAGAGAGGGGAGGGAGGAGATAGTTTATCCAAATACCTTGGGAACATGGTTCACAGATTGTTAGCATTCAAGCAAAAGCCATCTAGAAGGCTTTAAAATGCTTTGTCAACACTTTCATGCTTGCTTAGGGACTCTGTGGTGGCAAAGGGGGAGGCGATGCCCTCCCTAGCCATTGCTGAAGGAAGCTGGAATTTGCATATTTATTGCTGCTGGAGCCTAACTTTCTTTTTATGGTGCTTCCTGACACAGATGGGGCAGAAGTGCGAGCAGTAGGAAAGCCATTTGTTTCTTCCACATTGGTTGAAACTCTATTGAGGAGGAACGTTTTCCGACTTTCAGGAGACATCAGACAGGATTCAGAACTGCCGCCCCAGGCAAGTGGGACTGTCTGCCGGGATCACGCTTGTACCACTTGGCAAACAGATGGTGCAAAACAGCTAAGTCATCGTTTCTTTACAGGCATTCCAGAACGAGCTGGCTGCAGGATAATAGGCTCTGCAGACATACAAGTAGAGAACTCTGCCTACACTGTGGGCATCTGGAAAGGCACAACGGTGCTTGTACTTAAGGTCTCTGAAAAGTCCCCTACCTGGAAAGAGTTTGATTTTACTTCACTGAGACTTTTTTTTCAATCCTGTGTGAATACAAAACATTCTTCAATGACCCATTAATGTTTTTAAATTTCAATTCCTCTACTATCTTTATTTTTGAGAACTTCATATGTGTTTGCAAAATATGATCTTATCTGTTCGTCATTTCCCCCTTCAATCCTCCCCATATTCTCCCAATATGCTTTCTCCCAAACTTCCTGTCTTTCTCCTATAGCCCTCCAAGTCCAGTGGATATTGTTACTTTGTGCTTGATACGAGGCATTCATTGGATCATGGGAAACCTCCCAGTGACCACATCCTCAAAAGAGAATGACTCTCTCTCCCCTGGCAGATATCCATGGCAAATAGCTCCTCAGTAAGGGTTGGGGATAGAGGATCTACTGATGGTTTCTGCTGGGATTTAGGCTGATTTGATCCTGTATTGTTCTTGTAAAAGTATCACACCTGCTAAGAGTCCATGAACATGGTAACAGTATCATGGCCTCATGGCCAAGGACAGCATCTCACAGCACCCCTCCTGTTCTCTGTTCCCTGCATTTCTCCCACCTCCTCTTCTGGAATGTTCTGACTCTTGATGGTGGTAGGGTTGATGTGGATGTTCTGCTTGGAACCAAGGACCGTCTCTGATTCATTTTTGCATGAGGTCCTGAGTTCTATTTGGCAGACATAATCACATCCCAAGGTCCTGGGGATCAGGCCTACACTACAGGACTCTGCTCTGGTCATAATTCAGCCCTTAAAAGCTCAGCTACCTGTTGCTGGCTCTTCTTGTTCTTTAACAGACCACATTGCTCAACAAGTATAAATGTCTTCCCACTTAAAAGCCATGCATAGGTCTCCCCTAATAGACACATGTGCGCTGCTGGGAGACAGATGATCAGAAACCTGATGTTTGTTCAGTGGACTTGGATCAGCACCCTTACAGAGGCAACTCAAGAAGGAAGAATTTGCTTTGTCTCATGGTTTGAAGGGCACAGAACATCATGGGAGTGGGCACTTAGGCAACTGGTCACATTGTGCTCATCATCAAGAAGCAGAGAGGGGTAAATGCTTATGACCAGCTTGTTTTCTCAATCCTGTTCAGTCTGTGACTCTGGATCATGAGATGGCACTCCAGTGTTTAGCAGAGATCTCCTTCCTCAGGTAAAATTCTCGGGAAGCACCTTCAGACACACAGGGGTATATCTTCTAGGTAATTCTCCATGCATTCATGTTGATAATGATGAGGAGCCATCATTTAAAGCTAGTACATATTTTGGAGGGGTCTTGTTTTCATATAAACATAAGCAGACCTATTTTTTTAGTGATCTATAAATATGGAGACTAAAATGTTGAGATTTAAAATGGAAAAAATGTCTCAATTTAGGGCATAATCATCTTTGTTCTAATATAAAAGCAGAAAACCAGTGTGTCTTTAATTTCAGGAAAGAAAAATGTACTTTGGTCAACCTAAGCAAAAGGAAATACACCTACGAGGTACACATCTGTGGCTTTCCTCTTCCTCTTCTTCCTCTTCCTCTTCCTCCTCCTCCTTCTTTTTCTTCTTCAAGACAGTCTCACTATGCATTCCTGGATGACATGGAGCTTTCTATATATACCAGGCTAGCCTCAAATTCACAGAGATCTGCCTACCGCCCAGCGTGCATCTACCTTTCAAGTGCCAGAATTGAAGGTGTGTGCTACCACAACTAGCTACTCAGCATTCTTGACCTATTTTCACCAGATTGGTTCTATTTGCTACTGCATCCCCCCCCCCCGCCCGCACTGAACATGCTATTGCACTGCTGCCAGCACACTGATCTGCTTATCTATCTTAGTTATTGGAGGTGCTCTGCATGACTTGAAGGTAAATTCTATTAAAATGAATGTCTATATTTCATTGTTCATTGATATATCCTAAATGTCTAGAAAAGATGCCCAGCACATAGAAGGTCTTCACTAATTTGTTAAATGAATGAGCGGCCATGCAAAGGTCAAGAACCTGTCTTCAAAGACTCCGTAAGGCAGTGTACCTAGTTTTGTAGATGCTGATCCTCATACAAACCTGCCTTTTGATGCCAGTGCATGCCCATGCTTTTTTGTTATGATTTATTTTATTATTAATTATGTGTATAAGCTCTCTCACATGTGTATGTGTGTGTGTGCATGTGTGTGCGTGTGTGTGTGTGTGTGTGTGTGTGTGTCTTTGAGACAAACCAGCAGAGGTGCTATTCGAGACGGGTTGTTCTTCCTGATATTCAGACATGCACGCAGGTGTCTTTGCAGTACAGAACAGGGCCTCAGATCCCTGAAATAGAGGAATAGGTGACTGCAAGCCACTTGGTGAGGAAGCTGGGAACTCAGGCCCTCTAAAAGAGAAGTCAGTGATCTTAATCACTGAGCCATCTCTTCAGTCCCAGGAATCTCCATTCTTATCTAAAGTGGCCATCTCCTTACCAGCTCAATAAAGGAACTGATCTAAGTCACTTGAAGAAAATGGGAGGAGACATTTACTATCTCAAGCTTACTAAGAGGATATCTGTTGACTTTCCTTGGCTCCTTGGCTGGAAGCAGAAGTCGTGGACCATCCTCCTGTCACAGGAACTGCCAAAGCATCCGACTTCAGTCAAAAGCAGATAATAACCTGCTCCATGACTACATCGCCACATCTTCAACATGGAGGATGCGCTCACATTTTATGATGCCCATTTCACGACCTTACCATCTGTTTCCGTCTGTGGAATATTTCAAACGACCAAATAGCATTAAATTCATCTAAAGGAGTTTCTTTATTAGTTATAAACTTTTACAATTCAATTTAAAAAGTTTATAGTCCTTAACGCTGTGGGAACTGCCATTTCCCCAAGCGCCATCCGGCTCTTTATCTCTGGGGGCTGACAGCAGTTCTGACCTTTGTGAATATCTTCACTGAGAGAGGAAGATTTGAAAACTTATAACAAATGACCAAGGCTCTTATGGATATTCTAATGTGCAGTAGTTAAAACAGGTTATGGTTATTAGAACCTGGCAAACGATGCTTTATTGCTTATTTGATTGCTCCCCAGGAGCAGGTGGTTTCTACTGACAAAACATTTCCTTGTGAATTTTAGAACTCGCAGAACTAGTGGAACTGTCCAGGAGGACCCTGGACGACACCTACTCAGCACATCGTGGAAGAGACACACAAACTCTGGTGGAGTTGGCTGATGCCAGGGAAGGAGGAGCAGAGCTGGCCCCTTCCACTCCCGGAGCCTTTCCTGTTGGGGCTCTGGGGTGGGGGTGCGGGGCAGTCTAAAACACCAAATACGTTTCCTGTTGGTTGTAGCTAAGGGAATACTAGCCTTGAGGATTTGTGCAAGGGCAGCCTTGCTCATGCAAAATCAAGAAACAGGGAGGTAGGAAGACAGCTCAGTGGAAACAGTGCCTCACAATTAGGAAGCCTTATCCCCAGCACCCACACAAACATGGGGCGTGGCAGCACACTTCTGTGATCCCAGCACGGCAGAGGCAGAGACAACAGTAGGAACCCTGGGGACCACTGGTTAAAGGATCCAACTGAAATGGTGGGCCCCAGCCTCAGTGAGAGATCCTGTCTCAAAACGTAAGGTGGAGAATGCAGGAAGAGGGCGCTTAGTGTGGACGTCTGGCCTCCATTCGCACACACACATGCGAGCATACCTCACACATACATGTATTCATATATGTACACCACACAGGGAGGAAAAAAGACAAAATCAAATGAGAATACCATGACCAATGGAGGAGAGAGCTCTCATCTCACAGAAATCCTGCATGACATCAGCACCGTTCTGCATCTCCATGAGGGAAGCTCAGACTTAGACATGAAATCAGGTGACTATTATCTCATGACACCTAGCAACTAAATCCTGTTATGCCACATTATTAGAAATGTCTTTCAGAAACTTGTACTGCAAAATATAGTGATGTCCATGAGGGATCACCAAACACTCATTTGCTCTAGGTCAACAAACTTCAAAATTCAAAATAGTTTATTTATT
Organism: Microtus oregoni; assembly: GCF_018167655.1. Taxonomy (NCBI): domain Eukaryota; kingdom Metazoa; phylum Chordata; class Mammalia; order Rodentia; family Cricetidae; genus Microtus; species Microtus oregoni. The sequence goes on from NW_024543978.1 coordinate 8,067,832, forward strand.
TATATAAATTTAACTTCTCCTTGGACATAAGTTTATTATACAAGATGACCATATTGACAGCAAGCATAAAAAATACAAAAAAAATAAATAAATCAATATAGTGCTTAACAAATACATCATCTGACCTGGCGAGAGAATATTTTATTATCTTCACTGAAGACACAGTCTAGTAATCCCTAGGTTCTGCAGGTTGGACCCAATCATTCTGGTCAGTTTGCCAAGGAGAAAGCTGTAATCCTATTTGTGAATCTGATTGGCTACTGGGAACTTGGGCTGGTTTTCAGGCACACAGTTTGTTTACTTCTAGGAATAATAATTGTTTTGCATCTGTGGCAGGGAGAAATTTACACAGCTCATCGCCAGAGAAAGTTTATTGGAAGAAATAATCTGTGAACTAGATCTCTGATTCCAGGGCCTTGTGGGAGTTGAGATTTATATTGTGTGATTCGATAAGCATTGGCATTTTCATTTTGTTTGCTTATCAGCTTGATACCATCAAAAGAAAAAAATTTAAAAAAAAAAAACCTCGATATTGGGGATGGGCCAAAGCTTCTGAATAAACGTAAAATATAAAGTCATAAGGCAAAAAAATCATTTAAATTAATAAAAAAAAACTAGAACCACAAGGTAAAAAGAAGCAAGCATATGCAAAATAAGCATTCTTTGAATATATACCGATGCCTTTTTTTAAAACTTACTATATAAAATTATAAAAGTTAGTCATACAGTACATTGGCTTTAAAACTAGCATTCTTTTCTTAAAGGATTTATTTTGCATTTAATTATGGGTACGTGTGTAGGTATATTGGGCATGGAGCTGCAGATGGTTGAGAGCCACCTGGCATGGGTGTTAGGACTCCAAGGAGTCCTCTGTGAGAGTGGTTTATACTCTAAAGTGCTGCGCCCTCTCTCCAGCTCCAAACTAACACACTCCACACTTTCCTGAATTTCATAAAGCAAAGCCGCTGGCTACCCTAGGACAAATGATGGATAAGTCATAGCTGGATAAAGATACAGACACGGAGATGGACAGCAGGCTAGGCTAGATAGGAGGTGACGAGTGGACAGGTGGAATGCGGTAAGATAAAACAGCTGTACGTGTACACGTTAACAGGATTTGTTAAACAGCCTGCTGAAATCTGATCAAGGTAAAAATGCATTCCTTTGGAGGTTCTGACTGACACAGGATACGGAAGCAATGTGGTCCTGCTGCGGACATTGGGGAATATAGGGGGACAAGGACCATGGAATGCTAATCTCTGCATTTACAGAAGTTTTGCTGCGAGTGAATAAAATTTCCCAGAACGCAAACAGACATGTGGTGATCTCACTGACCCCTTAGGGCTAGATTGGCAGCCGCCGATTATAGGCTTGACACGTGGTGAGCTTACATGTTTGAAGCACGTTAATCACTATGCTCCTTCTTCCCGCTCCTCACTCGACATAAGGATGCTGCAGAGACAAGGTCTCAAGTATTTTCTCTCCACCGTATTTGTTTCTTTTCCAAACTGGCCTCATCAACTCATTAGAAAATGATTCTTTAAATGATCTTCTCATTAAAAAATAATCGGGGAGACCCAAAGGGGAATTGAAGGAGACCGGCGGCGCGGCTGAGGGCACCTGATCAGGGTCGGGGCTGCCGCCGTCATGCCGGGGATAGTGGAGCTGCCCACTGTGGAAGAGCTGAAAGTGGAGGAGGTGAAAGTCAGCTCAGCTGTGCTTAAAGCCGCAGCCCACCACTACGGGGCTCAGTGCGACAAGGCCAATAAGGAGTTCATGCTATGCCGCTGGGAGGAGAAGGACCCCAGCCGCCGTCTGCAGGAGGGCAAGCTGGTCAACAGCTGTGCGCTGAGCTTCTTCAGGCAGATCAAGCGTCACTGTGCAGAGCCTTTCACAGAGTACTGGACTTGCCTCGATTATTCCAACACGCAGATGTTTCGTCACTGCCGCAAACAGCAGGCCAAGTTTGACAAGTGTGTGCTGGATGAACTAGGCTGGGTGTGGCCAGACCTTGGAAAGCTGTCCAAGGTTACCAAAGTGAAAACGGATCGCCCTTTACCAGAGAACCCTTACCACTCAAGACCGAGGCCGGAGCCCAACCCTGTGATAGAGGGGGATCTGAAACCCGCCAAGCACGGCAGCCGATTTTTTTCTGGACCATGTAAAGACGGGTCAACACGCACCCAGATGGCAGCTGATGGAAACACCCATGCCGCTCGCGTGTGCTTTCCTGGATCAGGGACGTTAACGAAAAAGTTAATTTATGTGACTTGGCAGTTATTCTATACATTTCCTGTCGATTAAAATTTTAAAGGAAAAAAAATAATCTATATTTAATATTTTTTGAGACAGGGTCTCATGTAGCCCAGGTTGGCCTCAAACTCTCTATGTAGCCACGGATGCTTTGAACTCCTGCTGTTCCAGCCTCCTCCTCCTCCTAAGCCCTGACTTGCAGGTACTGTGTTTCTGTGTCTGGTTTCTGCAGTGCTGGGATTAGAACCGAGACCTTCGTGCATGACAGAGAAGCCATCTACCAACTAAGCTACATCTGCAGCCCTGTACCTGAAATCTTCACATAAATACTCATTGTTGCTCCTCCACGGTCTGTCCTTCACCATCCACTAGAATTACTAATGAACATACATCTGTCTCAGCCCACCCGCAACACCTCTTGGTGGCTATAATCAATTCAGTTTGGTTTAGTCTCCTTTAGGGCACTCCAGGCATTGTCAAGGTCCAAAGGTGGCTTATGAAATAGGACCACGATGTTCCCAGGCACCCACCGCTACACCCATTCTAAGGTTACAGAAGGGAGGTGATCAAACTCTCCACATCACTCCCTGTCCAACACCAGCCTCTGATGCCCTATGGCTAGAGGACTCACCCTCTCCTACAAACTTCTAGTTTTTTCCATCACACCAAGAGGTCTAAGCTTCCATGAAGCTTCCTTAAAGAACTTGTAGGGTTAAGCCAGCCCCTTTAGGGGGCGGGTTTGCCTCGGGCGAATGTATACTGATAAATCAGGCGTGTGGGAGGCGGCTTGTCCCTTTTTTCCTGCCTCCTGTGCTACGCGGGAACCTCGGTTCTGTAAGTTTATTTAGTCATTAAAGCTGTATATATTCTTTAATATCTGCCTTACATTTATTTACGCCGATACATTTGGCGCCCAACGTGGGGCTTTGCGGATACCCACCCCAAATCGGAGGCTCCTGGGGGCGACCGCTCCCAGCGGTACCTCCTCCCTGGAGGTCTCCCTGGGTGCACAGACTGTACCCTTTCAGCACTGCGCCTTGCCGGTCCGACTAAGGCTGCAGAAGCAGCTGAGATTCTGAGCGACTCGATTTTTCCTGGTGCTTGCTAGAAAGTCAAACCGGACGGGAGAACTAGCACTCCCTGGCGGTTTGGAATCGGCCAAGTCTGTGCGCCCCACCCTGCCCTTGGCACAAGCGCCTCTGTAACAGCCTCTGTAATCAGTCTCTGTTCCCTTCCCACCTCCGCTGATGCTTGGATCACGTGACAGCGGCCCTGAGAGCAAGCTCAAAAATGCCGGCATCCCTTTGATTTGTTCACTTTGGCGGCTCTCTCTCTGTTCCTTTTCTGGCCCAATTGCTATTTATCAGCCTGGGGTCTGCTCCAATTTTTTTTTTTGAGTCATTTATTTCAGACTTAGGCCACGTGGACTCAAGTGGACTCTTTCGCCACCACTGGCAGGAACCAGTCATTGCAGGGAACGACGGCTGCAGAAAGACATTGGATAATGGAAAAGTCTGCTGAACTAAATCAACCAGTTTATTTCAAGGATGTGCTGACCTCACAATGGAAGCTAGGAGATGTGCTGCGTTGGGGAAAGGGTTTTGCTCTTATCTCCACGGGTGAGGAAAAATTATGGATACTGTCAAAATTAATAAAGGTTCAGTTTGAAGATGAGAAGTCACTTGGAAAAGATAAATAACAATTCATTCACAAGGATGGCGAGCATACTGAGGGTAAGGATTACAGATAGGTTGGGCGCAGGGTTCTTTTCTTATCTCCACAGGAAAATACTCATCTTCAAAGAATTTAAGGGACCCTGAATATTTAATTACTGATGGATGGAAAATAGTTACGACCCACTAAGGATCAACAATAAAATTCTATACATTCTATAAGTATTGATTTTATATATATATATATATATATATATATATATATATATGTTTTATTGAACACTTCTTTATAAATGTGTAGAGCTGGTTTTGGAGTTGGACTATGGCTCAGTCCCTCTTCAATTCCAAGCCTGTTGATAAGAGATATTTCAGAGTTTTTGTCTCAGGTCAGGAGCCATGAAATGGGACAGAATAAGAATAATTTTATACTTGATAAACTTTCTTTGCCTTTCCTCATATCTGTGTCTTTCTTTATATGTCAGTATATGTCCTTGTTGTTAATGTTTAAATTTCCCATAACAAGCAACAAATTTTCCTACAGTAATCTTTGAAGTTTCCAGGATGAAGATGGGGCCCCACAACATCAACTCAATCCGGTTTTTATGACGTCATGAATATTTTTTTAAGCGCTAATATTAGACCTGTTTTTTGGTACCAACTGCATGAGACAATTTCAAATGATGCACATTTTTGACAACACTCTGGTCGGACCTTCTCAAAACGCTCAGAGACTAGTTATAATTTTCTTAGGTCAAAGGTTAATTTGGGATTTTTACCATCATTTGCTTTCACAGGGGCCCCTAAGAAGAACCTCGCCCCCATGTCAGCTAGAAGCAATCTAAGAGGACAACGTCCCCTCTCCCAACAGAGTTTGCCCACAGGGTTAGGGACATCTTTTAGTGGTTGGTTTAGGGTTGTGGGGATGGGGAGATATTGTATGGAATTAGGGGTATATTCAAAAAAAGGGGGGATTAACTGGTTTGATGGGATGATTGGTATTTGTGACTTACTGTTTTTAGAAAATTATATTGGTACTGTTTCTTGTATATTGATATATTGAATGTGAGTGTTCCTACCTCTATTTTTGTATAATAGTATGCTTATATTGTATTGATACATCTACCATATCAAAATATATATTTCTACCTCTGATACTATTTATGTAATAACATTGTTTACATTTGATATGTAATGACATTGTTTACAGGTGAAGATCATTGTCTTCATATATTGCACAGTTGTTTATTCTCTTAGTTTTCAAATTAGATAGGTATTGAGAATTATATGTTTGTCATATTTATTTTTAGGTTAATCAGGTCTTTTAGATACATAGAGATTATATTTAGTATAGCTAGTATAATCTTCAGCCTCTTTGAAGAGCTGTAGAAAATGGCCTTTAATCTAACCTAGAATTCTGTGCCAACGAGACACAATTACTCCTGGCAACGCCACTCTACTCCCAAGAGAACGTTGAGCATCAAAGACACTCCACTGGGAGCTTGTCTTCTTGGCAGAACTGGCCTTTGGGTTAAGAAAAGCCCATACCTCAACTACTGACTAAGATATGAAACAGGATTGTCTTATCTTGCCAAGACAGGGTAGGATAATTCTAAGAAAGTTCCTTGCATTTGATAATGGTATGTCAGTTATGTTAGGCCTTAGCCAAAGTTGGTTGACTCAACATTGCAAACGAGACTTTGGGTGATTGCCCAGGTAGTCAGTTGTCTCTGTCATTTGTTGCACATTTTGGATATCTCTCATTTGTTAAGTAATATTTATTCCCTTCTCAGATCTTTGAAGGAGTTGAAGATTATTTAATTATAGTTACTCTCTACATTATTTAGACTCCTTGAGATAGAATGTCTAGCAAAACTTTTGTTCTCAATATTGTTTGTTATATTTACCATTTGTTATTATTGTTTATATTTATATTTGGTTTAGTTCTGTCTTATTTAGACAAAAGGGGGAGATGTAGGGTTAAGCCAGCCCCTTTAGGGGGCGGGTTTGCCTCAGGCGAATGTATACTGATAAATCGGGCGCGGGAGGTGGCTCGTCCCTTTTTTCCTGCCTCCTGTGCTACGCGGGAACCTCGGTTCTGTAAGTTTATTTAGTCATTAAAGCTATATATATTCTTTAATATCTGCCTTGCATTTATTTACACCGATACAAGAACTCTCCCCTAGCTTCAAATGCAAAGGCACCCCCATCCTGCCTGGATGCAAGCCGCTCCATCCCTCAAGCCACTTGATCTTCTGTTTGTTATTTGTTACCATCTGGACATCAGTGGTTTCTATCTTTGCATGCTTGTTTTCTTGCATTTCCTTTATTGTCTGAAGGGCAGCACCCAAAGCCCAGGGCCTCATCTCCCTATTCAGCTGCATCTTCACCTGGAGCCCAACAGGCACGCCAAGAACTGGACTGTCCTGTCTTCACAGGTGAGGAATATATCATGAAAACCACTATGTGTGGATCCCTGTGTCGAGCACAGACTTGGGAACCCACACATGAACATTTTTCATCTTCTTAAAAGTCTCCCATCAATCCCCAGAGAGAGACTCTTGGCGACCTTTATGGATGAGCAAACTCAGGCTGAAGGGGAAGGGCAGCCGCACAAAACAACACTAGATTCTATATTCTCTGTCCCCCCAAAAAAATGTACATAACTCATTCAAAGCCATTCCCCAAGGAAGACCAAAATAATTGCAAATTAACCCAACAATATTAAAATGAGGAAGATTCACAATGAAATCTCTGAGACTGACTTCAAAATAAAAAAGTGGAGTCCTTTGTCTGGAAGACAGGGTTAAAATTATAACACTAGAACATTAAACTGGGGAGGGGGTCTTCTAAGCACGGGGTGATTGCCCAGACTGTATGCCCATGGAGGCAGCCCTGGAAACATGGGTTCATCCTTCATGGCAATTAACTCCAAAGGGAGGATGCTCATGGGAGCCTGTGAATGTTTATCAAAAAATTATGCAAATGTCTTTCTGATAGCACCACATGCTGCTTTCTCCTGGCATGTCAGCCATGCTGGTTAAAGTCCGCAGGGATTTGAAACACAGTGTTCTGCGGTCACTGGCATCCTTCTAATTCCAAGTTTCCAGTTTGGAAAAGGAAACAGAATAATTGTGTCTGCTGATGGCCTCTCCTCTGTGTACCCCCATGTGTCTCCTGATTGCTAGAATGCTTTCTCCAGCCTTCCTTCCTAGCTGAGCATCCTTCAGGAACCCTGAAACACAAACATCTCTCCAGTTCTCTTCCATCCTTAGCATGTAATTGGTGTGTTATTCTTTCCTGGTTGCTGTGACAAAACACTTAACAAAAGAAAATTAGCAAAAGGGGGGTTAGTTTGGGATCACAGTTGGAGGGTACAGTCATGATGGCAAGGAAGGCTTGGTATCAGGAATGCGAGGAGACCAGTTACATTGCATTCCTAATCAGGAAGTCAAAAAAAAAAAAACACTGGTGCCCAGCTTAACTTCTCCTTCTGTGTCAAATACATATTTACTGAGTGACTGGGAAAGTCAGTGGGTGGGTAAGTATTCAATTATATGTCAATAATTAATATTGACTGTCAACTTGACAGGACCTAGAATCACCCAGGAGACAGGTCTCTGTGCACATCTTTGAAGGTTTTTTTTTCTTTGAAGTTGGGTTAATAGGAAAGATGACCATGGCCAGCACAGTTCTGTGGGCTGGGATCCTGGACTGTGTAACTCCCACATAGCAGCACTGTAGTGAATTGCATCCTCTCCCAAAGACTCGGCCATCAGGAGCAAACAGTGCCTTCTTTGAAAGAAAAAAAAAAGGCGGGGATCTTTGTAGATGAAATTAAGTCAAATAGTTGAAGTGCTACAGGTGAGGACCAGCATATGACATAATGACCTGTGTTATTATAAGACTCTGAAAAGCAAAAGGCATGCAGAAACATGGCCAAGAGAACACTTGAAGACAGACGTAGATGTGGGAGTCATGGGGCCAAAAGCCAACCACTGTGACTCACATGTGAACTGTGCCCCAACGGCTCAAGCGGTTGAACACCACTGGTCCCCAAATGATGGCGCTGTTGGGAAAGGTTGCAGAACCTTCAGGAAGTAGAACCTTGCTGAAGGAAGTGGGTCACCAAGGGGAGGGCCTTGAGGTATTATAGCCTACCTCTACTTCCTGTTTACTTTCCACTTCCTGACTACAGATGCCACTAAAACTTCTGTTGTTATCTATTTCCTACCATGATGGCATTTCCCGCTGACATATGAGCCAGGATAAACCCTTCCCCTTTAAGCTGTTTGGTTCTAAGTGTTTTGTCACAACTATGGAAAAAGGAACTAATACACCAAGGGACGGCAGGAGGAGACCAAGGCTGGAGACAGCAGGAAGGCTCTTCTTTGGAGACTTTGAACAAAGCATGACTCTGTCCACACCATGATTTTCAGTGTCCAGCTACCAGAATTGAGAGACAACAAATTTCCATTACTTTAAACCACTAGATTAACAAGCCGTCTGTAGTGGCATCCCCTACAAAGCCAGCATAGTGTGTTCTCTTAGAATGAGCTAGAATGAGGCTACTAACAAAAATAAACATTCAACTGATTATGTACAATAATATCTGGTTACTCTGAGTTCTGTGATCTGTCATCTGATATAAATTGTTCAACACTCTGTTAAATCTTTAAGAAAGAGGGAAAAGCAAATACATTTCTAATATAAATATTTTCCCCATGCTGTATGAGAAATACTGTTACTGAAAATTTATTTGGTTCTTTTATCTGAAACCTAAAGTTAACTGGACATCTTGTATTTTATTTGTATAATAATATACCTCAGTAATAGTGAAAGACAAGGCAGGATTTGTCTCAGGTAGGGAATTGACATGAACACTTTCTCCAAAGAAGAGATATGTGAACAGGGGTGCTGTGATGTAGGTGGGCCTTCTGTCTATGTGTTACTTTCGTTGGTTAATAAAGAAACTGCTTGGCCTGATAGATCAGAACATAGGTGGGTGAAGTAGACAGAACAGAATGCTGGGAAGAAGGGAAGTGAGTCAGTCACAATGATTCTCTGACCCAAGACGGACATAGGCTAAAACCCTTCCCGGTAAGCCACTACCTCATGGTACTACACAGATTATTAGAAATGGGTTAATCAAGATGTGAGAGTTAGCCAGTAAAAGGCTGAAGCTAATGGGCCAAGCAGTGTTTAAATGAATACAATTTGTGTGTTGTTATTTCGGGTGTAAAGCTAACCATTCGGGAACCAGGTGGGATGAAATGCAGGCCTGCTGGCCTTTTCACTACACAGCTGAGTTGACTAGAGGGTAAGTCTGCATCCTCCAGGACAATTAGTGCCCTAAACCTAGAGAGGCTGACTACAGAGCTAGAAGGGCTGACTACAGAGCTAGAAAGGCTAACTACAGGGCTAGAAGGGCTGACTACAGGGCTAGAAAGGCTGACTACAGAGCTAGAAGGGCTGACTACAGAGCTGTGACTCAGGAATGTGGCAATTCTGCTGAGCTTCAGCCAGTAATACAGACAGCAAGAGAAAAACTGCCCTCCTGAAATTCATGGCATTCCAGCTAGAGTTCTCAATCTGTGGGGTTTGAACCCTTTGGGAGTCGAACGACCCTTTCACAGAGGTCATCTAAGACCATAAGAAAACACAATATTTATTATGATTTGCGACAGTAATAAAATTACAGTTATGAAGCAGCAATGAAAACAATGTTATGGTTGGGGTCACCACAACATGAGGAACTGTATTAAAGGGTCTCCGCTTTAGGAAGGTTGAGAACCACTGAAGTAGAAGGTGAGTAAGAAATCTGTGTTAAAGACTTTACCATGTTATTGATTTTGGCTTTAATGAGCAGGACTTAGATTACTTAGGTGTCAAGCCCATCTGGTGTCTTGTTTTACGATGCCCTTAAATAACCACGGGAGAGCCAGCGGGCAATAAAACAACAGAGTGGTGCACAGTTGCTGTAGGAGGAAAGGCTGGTGCATAATGAAGCGGAGGTCAGTATTTGTGTGCTTCCTCTGTAACAGATTCATTAAAAACATCATAAGCTACTTTATGACTTTTAAATGTTGCTGTTGGCATCCATTCAAAATAAGGGAGGTTTTATTTGATTTTTAAACTTTTATTCAACAATCAAAAATGCTCGCTTGGTCATTAGGTCAACTTCACTTAAATGTCCATTATGGCATTAATTATAATGGAAAAAAAAAGTAGAGCCAGGTATGATGGCACATACCTCTAACCCCAGCCCTTTGGAGGTAGAGGCGGGAGGATTGTGTCCCAAGACAAGTTGGACTGCTGTTGTGGTGAGAAAATACCCTGGCAAAAAGCAGCTGAGGGGATGAAAGCTTCATGTGGACTTTCAGTAGAAAGGCTTAGAGTCCCATTGTGTCAGGGAAGGAATGGTGACGGGAGCAGGAAGCTGGCTGTTCACATCTCCCCACAGTTTGGCATTTCATAAAGTCAAGAACAAGTGCATGTGTGTGCATGTGTGTGTGTGCATATGTGTGCATGTGTGTGCACATGTGTATGTGCATGTATGTATTTGTATGTGTGTGACTGTATACTATGTAAATGATGTTACAATTTGCATTTATGATTCAATATGCCATGGATGTACCGTGAGTCCACAAATGTTGGGGAATATTATTTTAAGATATGTGACTTTTGTTTATGCTGCATTTGTTTAACTCTGTGAAGTTGTGATCCTTTGACTGTCTAATATACCTGATAGTTTAATGAAGACCTGAATGGCTAATAGCAAGGCAGGAGTAAGAATAGGTGGGGCTGGCAGGCAGGGGGGATAAATAGAAGGAGAAATGAGGAGGAGGAAAAACAATGGAAGAACAAGGAGAAGAGGACATCAGGGGCCAGCCACTCAGCCACTCAGCCACCCGGCCACCCAGCCAGTCAGCCAGCCAGCTACCTAGCCAGCCATGGAATAAGAAGGAAAAAGGTAGATGCATTAATTTAAGATAAGAAAAGTTGAGTAGGAACAAGCCAAGCTAAGGCTGGGCATTTATAAGTAAGGATATGCCTCCATGTGTGATTTATTTGAGAGCTGGGTAGTGGGGCCCTCAAAAAGCCAAGAGTTCAATATCACACAACACACAAAACTACCGACTGCCCTTCTAAATACCTGCATGATATTCCTTCTAAAAACACCTTATGACTTATTCAAATATCCTTTAACTTGGGAAGATTTGCGTTTTTCTTTCCTCCATTACTCCCTAGTCCTTTCCTTTCTTCTTCTCTCTGCCTCACCACTCTCCTTTATTTCTTCACATGTTCTTAAACTGTGTCTCAATAAACACTATTGAACATGCAGAAAGAGAGTCACTTGGATAAACGAAGGTTCTCAGGGTGGTGTGACAATATTAAGGTCCCACTACAGAATGTTTTTGTTCCTCAGATTATCCTCTTGTACCAACTGAGATGTCAGAATAAACGAGTGTTATGGTTCCTTTTCTGCTGCTGTGAAACAACATGACCAAAGAACAACATTAGGAAAAAAGGGTTGTTTTAGCTTACATCTCCAGGGGGATAGACTCCTTCATGGCGGGGAGGGCGTGGCATGGTGGCAGAATCAGGAAGCTGGCTGATCACACTTCATCTACACACCAGAAACAGAAAAAGAACAGGGAGTGGGGTGAGGATTTAAGTCCTCAAAACCCACTCCTGGGGAGGTATTTCATCTAGCAAGATTCCACCCCCTCAAGATTCTATAACCTTAACTAGCACCATCCCTGGGAACTACATGTTTAAACACGTGTCCTTATAGCGAAGATTTATCTTTTGAAACATTACAGTGAGAAAAGGAAGTCATAATCCCATTGTGCATTGATGAACTGGTTACCAGATAAGACACATTTCTCAAAGTCCCAGGCATGCACTGAGCTGAGCTTCAAGACCTAGAGCACAGTGGTCATAGGCTATGGAGTTGTGATTCTTCTAACAGCAGCTAGGTACAGAAACCTGGAGATGGAAACTGAAAATGCTTGTGGTACATACCTAAGCATGTGGACAAAGCTACTGAAGTCTAAATGAGAACAGCATTGTTCATAAACTAGGCAATTGATATGATCGTGTAGTATAAGCTCTTTCCTCTGTGACTGACATGGCCATCACTGTAATGAAGCAGAGTAACCCTGGTGACCTGCTGAAAACCTTGATCCTCAATTATAAGAACAAAATCACTAAATTCTACAGAGTCTGGCTAGGTCTGTGGGATTGGGGCTATTGACATTGTAAGAATGAAATCACTGAATTCTACTGTCTGGCGAGGTCTGTGAGAATGGGGCTATTGACATCACTCACTGCTTGAAGGAATGAAAGGTCACAGGATCTCCACATGACCCTTCAAGATCGCCTTCGGAATAGTTCCTGAGATACAAACATGACTCCCTCCTGCCTCAGCTCTATGTCACTTTAGAAGGACAAAAGTGTCTGAGGTAGAAAGTTGACTGGAGGTAGGACTCTTGGGTGGGGCAGCTGCCTATTCCTGGGAAGAGGGTTTCAGCTGAAGAACTGTCTAGATCAGATCAGCCTGTGGGTGTGTCTGTGGGGGATTGTCTTGGATAGTAATTGGTGTAGGAAGACCCAGTCACTAAGAGTGGCACCATTCCCTAGGCGGGGATTCTGAACTGTGTAAGAAAGGAGCGTACAGAGGGACACCTGTGTGCTTTGTTCTCTGTGATCTTAACCATGGATGCACTGTGATCAGCTGCTTGAGTTCCTGCCCTGCTGTGCCCCTCCATGTCAGACTGCAGTCTGGATCTGTAAACCAAGTTAACCCTTCCCTCTCTTGTGTTGCTTTTGGTCAGGATGCCTTCTAACAGCGACAGAAATGAAATTCATACCAAGTACATGGCTGTTTCTTATGTCCCCTCAGGAAAACTTTACAGCAGGCCTCTGGAGGCTCACATGCACAAGACTGACACCATTGCTGTGTGCTTTTCAGCTCAGAAAACTGACACATCTTCTGTCTGTTCAGGTTCATTACTCTGTCCCATGTGTTTGCAATCAAAGCCATCAGTAGAATTTGGAATATGAAACATTCCTGTGGAGTGAGTTAGCATTACAATCCTCTTTTAAAGGACTTTTAAAATGTTTGTATCTGTGGGTGTCTTGCCTGCATATATGTCTATTTCCCACCTGCATGTATCTGTGGGTGTCTTGCCTGCATATATGTCTATTTCCCACCTGCATGTCTTGCCTGCATATATGTCTATTTCCCACCTGCATGTATCTGTGAGTGTCTTGCCTGCATATATGTCTATTTCCCACCTGCATGTTGTGCACCCACCAAGCCCAGAAGAGGGCATTGGATTCCCTGGAACTGAAGTTTCAGTTGGCTGGGAGTCATCACATGGGCGCCTGGAACTGAGCTAAGGTCCTCTGCAAGAGCAGCCAAGTCTCATAAGCATTGAGTCATCTCTAAACTCCCCACAGTTGCACTCTTACAGAGAGTTTTTTAACTTAGGGGGTGTTTTTAAAATAACTATCTACTAAGCTCTTAAAATATTTCTCATATAAAGGCTATGTCCAAGTATACTGCATCACCAAAGAGGAAGGCTTTGGTTGCAGCAACAGCAGGAGCGGCAGCAACAGCAGCAGCAGCAGCAACAGCAGCAGAAGCAGCAACAGCAGCAGAAGCAGCAGCAGCAGGAGCAGGAGCAGAAGCAGCAGCAGGAGCAGGAGCAGAAGCAGCAGCAGGAGCAGAAGCAGCAGCAGCAGCAGGAGCAGAAGCAACAGCAGCAACAGCAGCATTATCATCATTGTGAGACAGCCACATGGCAGGGGAGGGTAATGGGTCTCAGAGCTCAAGTAGTGGTTGGAAGAGAACTTTGTGGAGTCAGTTCTCTCTGTCCACCTTTATGTGGGTTCCAGGGATCAAACTCGGGACACCAGGTGTACACAGCAGGCGCCTTCACCCCCTAAGCCATCTCACCGGCCAGAAGAAGTCTTTTGTGACAGGAGTTTATCTGTACCAAGATTCACTTGCTATTCAACACAAGATTATTTCTGTGAACAAAATAACTACAAAATACCTGAGCAATTAATCCAAGAAGAAATCAAGGTCTCTGAGAAAGCACGGTGTAGACAGACCATAACCCTGCACTGCTGATCTATGGTGCACCGCTGGGAACTGTATTTCATATCCACCAATGACTGGGAGACAATAGCTTCTGCTCTGTCCTCGGGGCATGAAGAAATATTAATCACTGCCAGAGAGGCTGTGCATAAAATATGGATTATCTTCATTTCCCTTTTTATTATCAGATGGCGCCCACGTGGACAACTGCTTCCACATAAAGCCTGAGACAGCTTGGGAAGTAATTCTAGAACAAAATGAAAGCATTGTGCCTGGTTTCTTGGTAGCAGCAATTTCTCGGTTCTACTCTGCTTGCTAGAGGCAAGCAAGGGCTTCATCTAAGAGAGGCTTCCTGACTCAGCTTTAGCTGCAAAGCCTGCAGCTCATTAAGAGGTCCTGCCACGAAACACTTAAACGGTGTTGACAAAAAGCTGAACGCATGCTTTTCGGTTTTCAGCCATAGCAGGAAAAAAGCTGCGCCATTTAAAAATGCCGGCTTTCTGGGCTGTCCTGCCAGGACAAACTCTGACTCTTTTATGCAGGCGGTTTGTGCGGTTTGTTAGCACAGGCTGCTGAAGCTCACTTGCTGGCTACAGCCAGTACCTCAGCCATGAGGCTGGAAAGCTAAGGAATGGACTGGATCTAGCTGGCAAAGCCACGCCTTTAATCCTACCCATATTGCTCAGTAATTTAAAGGCTCGTGTGGTCAGAAAAAGAGAGATATATAGTAAAGAGAGATTCAAAGACAAAGAAAATTTCTAAATGGTTTGAAGTGTGTTAAAAATATATGCAGACTAAAATTTAAAGTTCTTAAAGTAACAAAAAAAAAAAGGAAGAAAGTTGTGTGTGTGGTAGCACACGCCTTTAATCCCAGTGCCTAGAAGGCAGAGACAAACAGATCTCTGTGAGTTCAAGGTGTAGTAGTGTACACCTTTAATCCCGAATGCCTGGGAGGCAGAGACAGGCGGATCTCTGAGAGTTCAAAGACAGCCTGGTTTACAGAGTTACTTCAGGTCAAAGATACAGAGAACCTGTCTCAAAAAGCAAAGAGTTAAAAGTAAAAATAAACAAAATAGAGGTTAAAACAAAGCTACACAAAGATGGAAAATACACAGAGAATTTTGATACTGTATGCTATTATGCTCTCTTTAAATTATTTAAACGCTGAGGAAGGAGCAACAGATGCTAAAAGATATTTATTTATAAATGCTGCTGAACTAATCCAACATAGATATTTTGAAAATGCCTTGAATTTGAAATTTGGATCTAAGGACATGATACTTTGGAAAGGAGTTTCTTATTTTGTTTTCACAGAGGATGAGACGCTGTTCATTTCTTCTATTCCAATTTGGTATGATGGACCACGCCCTCCTGAAGGGTTGGTGTGAACGCCTTCAAAAAATTGCTTCACTCAACTGCCAACTGAGATGAAACTAGCACACAGTTTATACCATAAAAGACCTAATTAATGACGCCCCCATTCAGCAGGAAGCAGTTTGGAGAGAAAAAACTGCGCCCATGTTCCCAAATATGGTTTATAAATGTTCTTTTACATTTTAAGGGGGATATGATATAGGTATGAATAATTTGCATTAGTATAGATTTTGCTTTATTGATAGAGATTTATGGTCAATTTTGTTATATATATGTGTGTTTCTGATTTTGATTAAGGTATTGTGATTGTATACTTCATTTAAATATGTACTGTATAATTAAGAAATATAGGTTGTTAATGGATAATCATCAATAATAGTAAAGCTTGTAGTCATGTTAGTTAGATTTTCTACATATTTAGAGATATATTTTAGATAGACATTCTTCATGTCTTTCAAAGATTACAGAATAGGACATTTAATGTTTTAATAACTTAGGACTTTTCATGACAATGAGACACTCTGCTCCTGGCAGCACCAATGTACTTCAAGAGGAAGATGGGCATCGAAGAGGCACCTTATGGAGTTTGATAGCCATTTGGGCAAGAAACTGCTCTTGCCTGGACTATTGCATAAACTGGACACAGAGAACCCGCAGAGAGAGGACTACTGAACTTGCCTAAGGTGAGATGATCTTTCGGGGTTCCTGATTCATGAAAGAGTCTGCGAGACATTCTGCAGGACACAACAGATAGTGACTGAATTGACTTTGAATTTTCCTGCTTTATGGAAATGTCTGCTGGATACCATGGGCCTAAAGGCTGAAGATGAATGCCCCAACGGTACAGAGGAACTTTGGGTGACTGTCCAGGCAGCGAGATGTCTCTGTCATTTCTAGAGTTTTAAAAGTTGCTTTTTTCTTGTTTGCTTAGGTAGTATTGTATCTTTCTGGAGTCTTTGATGGAGTTAAGAATAGTTAGTTATAGTTATAGTTTTCCTTAGTTATGATAAAGATTATTGTAACTTTTACTTGATAACTGTTTTGTTATATGTAATTTTGCTATGTTAAAGTTAAAGCTTTTTTTTTTTTTGTTTAAACCGAAAAAGGGGAAATGATGGAGGAAGGTCATTGGCTAATAAAGGAACTGCCCTGGCCCATTTTATTGGTTAGAGGATAGGTAGGTGGAGTAAACAGAACAAAATGCTGGAAGGAAGAGGAAATGAGGTCAGAGACTACACAGCTCTCCTCTCGGGAGCAGACGCCTGAGAGAGACGCCATGCCCTGCTCCCTGGCAGACACACGTGATGAAGCTTAGACCCAGGATGGACTAGGCTAGAATCTTCCCGGTAAGACCGGTTCTCACAGATTGTTAGAGATGGGTTGATCGGAATAACAGAATTAGCCAGTAAGGGCTAGGGCTAAAGGGCCAAGCAGTAATTAAATGAATACAGTTTGTGTATTGTTATTTCGGGCATAAGCTAGCCGAGCGGGCAGCCGGGGTGCTGGGGACACAGCACCGCGCCCCTAGTACTACAATCAGATCTAAATCTTAATGAAGAAGTGAAGGGCTCTTTTGTGGATTCAATCTTTTCAATAAAAAGGAAAGTATGTGTGGCTTTCTTCCAAAGGACCCTCTCCCATCTATTATCTCTACGAGAGAGAGAGAGAGAGAGAGAGAGAGAGAGAGAGAGATATCTTCCTATGGATTATCACAAGTTTTTCCCTGAGTGGAGGGGGAACTCAGCAATGCCTACCACCTTCTTCTATGATCCCAGTGACAAACCAAAGGGTTTTAAAAATTCATTTATTTTTGCATCCAAACCACAGTTTCCCCTCCCTGCTCTCCTCCCATTCCCTGCCCTCACTTCCCTTCTGCCCCCCCCCCACCTCTTCTCTGTTTCTTTTCAGAAAGGGGCAGGCCTCCCATGGACGTCAACAAAGCATGGCACATCAAGTTGAGGTAGGATTAAGTTCCTCTTCTCATATAAAGACTGAAAAAGGCAGCCCAGTATGAGAAACGGGTTCCCAAAAGACTGCCAAAGTATCAGGGACAGGCTCTGCTCCCATTGCTAGGAGTTCCACAAGTAGACCAAGTTATACAACTGTCACACATATGAAGAGAGCCTAGATCAGTTCTTTGCAAGCCCCTTAGCTGCTGGTCCAGCGTCTATGAACTCCTATGAGCCCAGGTTTGTTGTCTCTGTGGGTTCCCTTGTGACCTTGACGTTGAACCCTCCCCCCCTCACTCATACAATCCTTTCTTCCTCTCTTCAACAGGATTCCTGAAGCTCTGCCCAGTGCTTGGCTGTGGATCTCTGCATCTGTTTTCTTCACTTACTAGATGAAGGCTCTCTGATGACAGTTGGGGTAATCATCAATCTTATTACAGGAGATGGCCAGTTCAGGCACCCTCTCCACTATCGCTGGGAGACTTAGCTGGGGTCATCCTTGTGGATTCATGAGAATCCCTAGCATCAGGATCAGACAGCACCATTTCTATCTGATCCAGAAATCCCCTGCATCGAAACATTTCTTTCATTACTCTCCCCTCCAATGCAATTCCTCATGTTCCCATACCCACCCACCCCCGTTTAGCGAGGAGATCTCTTTTATTTCCCCTTCCCAGGGAAATCCATGTGTTCCTCTTTAGGTCTTCCTTGTTACCTAGCCTCTCGGAACTTTGGATTGTATCATGGTTATCCTTTACTTTACAGTAAATATCTACTTATAAATTCAGTGCATAACAAATTTGTCTTTCTGGGCTCTGGGTTACCTCTCTTAGGATGGTTTTTCTAGTTTCATCCATTTGTCTTCATATTTCCTGATGCAATTGTTTACCAGCTGAGTAATACTCCATTGTGTAAATATACCACATTTTCTTTATCCATTCTTTGATTGAGAGGCATCTAGATTGTTTCCAGGTTCTGGCTATTATGAGTAATGCTGTTATATCTACGAACATAGTTGAGCAAGTGTCTTTGTTGTATAGTTGAGCATCCTTTGGGTATATTTCTAAGACTGGTATAGCTGGGTCTTGAGGTAGACTGAGTCCCAATTTCCAATTTTCTGAAAAACCGCCATATTGATTTTCAAAGTGGCTGTACAAGTTTGCAGTCCCACCAGCAGTGAAGGGGTACTCCCCTTGCTCCACACTCTCCAGCATTAGCTGTCATTTGCATTTCTGATCTTAACCATTCTGACAGGTGTAAGGTGGAATCTCAGAATCATTTTGATTAGCATTTCCCTGATGGCTAAGGACGTTGAACAATTCATTAAGTGCTTTTCAGCCATATGAGATTCTTCTATTGAGAATTCTCTATTTAGATCTGTACACCATTTTTTAAATTGGATTATTTGGTATTTTGATGTCTATTTTCTTGAGTTCTTTATATAGTTTGGAGATCAGCCCTCTGTCAGATGTGGGATTGGTGAGAATTTTTTCCCATTCTGCAGGCTGCCATTTTGTCCTCTTGACAGTGTCCTTTGCCTTACAGAAGCTTCTCAGTTTCAGGAGGTCTCATTTATTAATTGTCGATCTCAGTGTCTGTGCTATTGGTGTTCTATTCAGGAGGTGGTCTCCTGTGCCAATAAGTTCAAGGCTCTTCCCCACTTTCTTTTCTTTCAGGTTCATTGTAACTGGATTCATGTTGAGGTCTTTGATCTGCTTGGACTTGAGTTTTGAGCATGGTGATAGCTATGGGTCTATTTGCATCCTTCTGCATGTCAACATTCAGTTATGATAGTGGCATGATAAACCAAAGTTTGACCCCACCAAGTTCATTCTGGGAACCAAACGAAGTTTTTGTGCTTTCTTACAGAGCATGGGTGAGGGATTACAAAGAGGAACTGAGTGACCCTACAGCAAACACTTTGAAAACTAAATACCCAATATAGATGAGGTTCTCCATGGCTTCATAGATGAAGCCCCTTTCAATTAACCTCCCCCAGCCTTTAGACTCTAGCCCTTCACTGAAACTTCGTGACATATGCAATTAGGGCAGAATTGCATACAGATGGTGGAGAGGAGTGGCTGGGTACTAGATTGAGGGTCCAATGACCTTTCCCACCTTGTTCATCTTTGAGGGATGTCTATAGTAGTCCAGGATGTCCAACTGTGATGGACTCTTGAAAGCAGACACAGCTGTTCTCACAAAGATGGCCCCTGGTTTGCTGAAAGGATAGGGCTCTATGACATGGATACATCTCCACCTTTGCAAAATACTTCTCAACCTTTCTATTTTCAATTAATTCTAAAGCGAATTTAACAGCAAACCTGACATGCCATCCCACTGCTTCCGGCTGCAATGATGTCCCCTGAAATAACAGTTGTAATATTACTGATTTGTGTGTGATAACATCATAATGATCTATTGGGCACAAAGTCCTGTGACAAATACTTCACTACTGTCATCCTGCTGAATCAGAGCTGACTCAACATGAAACCATTTTCTGCGAAACCAATGCTTAGAGAAGCATGAAGCAGCTTGTCTTACCAGGCAGGCATACAGCATAAGCAGAATATTTGACGGAAAGCTTCAGCCCTGATTGGTCATTCCCTTCCAGTTTCCTGTTGGGAGAAAAGGTCCCAATTTCAGAGTTAGCGCTGCCTTCTCCTTGTACATTCTGAAGCTGTCAAACAGTCTGTCGAAACTAACAAATACACAGACATGTGTTCCAAAGCTCTGCCTTTCTGACATGAGCATCCAGACTGGATCAATGCAGTGGCACAAGAAGATGCCAGTGGCTGAAGCTGCTCAAGAAGAGAAACTATTCTCTAGGGCACAGCAAAGAATAAGATTCTAGCTGCAGCATTCCAGGACCACCACTGATACTGGTGACCCAACTTCCTGGGCTCGTGGCCACCTAGGATAAGGTTGTTTCCAAAGGGCTACTTTGGGACATCATTTCTGGATCCATAGTCTGTAGCCCTGCTGCTCCATCGTGTCCAGGGATCCTGTAAGCTCCCCAGCTTCCTTCAGGAAATCTCTTTCCCTTTAAACAAGCTGTGGCATCTGCTGCTTGCAACTAAGACTCTGCAGTGCCAAAGGCACTGATTATTTGAAGATTAATATTTCAGTGTTTAAACATAAATGTAGTGGATTTTCAGGGAAAACATACAATTGGGACACTTTTCTATTTGCTTTTAACCCAGCGAGACAATGACCTTTTAGATACCTGTGGTATGGGTGTGCACATGCCAACATGTGGAGACCAGGGATTCTTCTCCACCACTCTCTAACTTATTCCTTTAAGACAGGGTCTCTCACCGAATCTGGAGCTTCGGTGGCAGGCAGAAAGTCCGAGCTATCTCCACTCCCTACCCCACAGCACTGCATTTACAGATGTACACATGGGCATGCCCTTTCAGCAGGCTCTGGAGATTTGAACTCAGGTCCTCAGACTTGTGCAGCAGGAGAACGTGCCCACTGAGCTGTCTTCCCTGCCTGACGCTGACTATAATAGGGATACTTAGTGCTTTCTTTAATTTCTGATGCGGCTAGGTAAGTCCACACCTTGCTGTGGTGTTACACCTGTCCCATTCTTTTCAGTTTTTGTTTTTTTTTTTTTTACTGGTTGAGTGTTTCCACCCAGACATTCTTTGTTTTAATCTTCCATTATGTTTCATGCAGTTGCCTCAGAGCACAAGCTCAGATGATGTGTTTTTTGATGGTTTCTTTAATTATAGTAAAGGGCATTCTCAAGTTATAATACATAAGTGTCTTAGCTAGGGTTTCTTGCATTGTAGCACAAATAATAAAACCCCAGAGACAGATACTGGGGTTCAGCCTGAAGATCAGAAAAGCAAAGCAACCAAGCCACTAGAGAGACCTTTTAGCTCTACCAACTCTTCAGACAGAAGGGGTGAAATCTATCCTTGAACTAACAAAGATCCCTCTGCTTCTGTCTCTCCAGTCCTGGGATCAAAGGTGTGTGCCACCACTCCCTGGTTTGTATGGCTGACTTGTATAACTGCTTTGCCCTCTGATCTTCAGGCAAGCTTTATTTATTAAAACACAAACAATATACCACTATACACCATGATCAGAGCAAGTCCTATAAAGAAAACACACCATTGAGGTGACTTGCTTGCAGCTTCAAAGGCTCAGCTCGTTATCATCATGACAGGGAGCATGGCGGTGTGCAGACATGGTGCTAGCTACATCTTGATATGCAGGAACAGGAAGCTGGATAAGACACTGGGGTGGTATCCTGAGCATAGGAATCCTCAAAGCTTGCCCCCACAGTGACACACTTCCTCCAACAAGGCCGCTCTTCCTAATAGTGCCCCTCCCTATGAGATTATAGGGCCAGTTACATTCAAACTCCATAATCAGCAACTAATGTACCTTTGTTTAATGTAAGAGACCGGTGGCCGTGTGCTCCTATCGCCTAGGTCCTTAATGCCTTTGTATCTTACTTCTTCATAAAATAACTCTATCCTGTTGTTTTTAATTACATTTTTGAAAGAAATCGGAAGAGAACTTGGGATTTTGATGCCTCGCTGTGTTTATAATTTCCAAAACTTTCCATTGTTTCCTGTTGGCTCAGGATCCCAACAAGTTTCATCTCCTCTCAGCTACCAAAATTTCCTTTAGCATTTCCTGAAGCTAGGGTGTTACTGAGGAAATCAGTGTGTCCTTCTTAGCTCTTAGTCTCTTTAATATTCCATTATGTTTCATGTTTAATCCCAGCATGCAGGAAGTAGAGGCAGACACATCTCTGTGACTCTCTCTCTCTCTCTCTCTCTCTCTCTCTCTCTCTCTCTCTCACACACACACACACACACACACACACACACACACAGAGAAATTTAGAAGGACTTGGAAGGAAGCTTGAGAACAAGGACTGCCCACAAAGGTCAGCAGAAGAAGGTATTGAATCTCCTGGACCTAGAATTTCAGAGAGCTGTTAGCTATCATGTGGGAACTGAACCTGGATCCTATGGAAGAAGAGCAAGCTTTCCTAACCTCAGAGACACCCGTCCAGCCCCAAATCGATACGTTTTGCCTGCCTTGTCTTCCCATTTGTTCTTTCAAGCACCTGAGTTCTGCTATCCAGCTCCATGCAAATTCTGAACGACTTCCTCTAGTACAGATAACACGAGTTTGACTGACTGTTTCTAGGTAACAGCAAGAACAGCAGCAGCAGCAGCAGCAGTGCCCAAAGCAGAGGATTTATATTGCACTTAACCAAGGAGCTGTTTTTACAGAGAAATAACATATAAACAAGCCACAGCATCATGCCAGGTCCTGAGAACCATTCAGACTTCTTAAACACACATTTTCATCTTGCCTGCCCATCACGTGGAAGCTGGAAGCTGACCTGTGAGATCCTGTTTTTTAAGAAGGAATGGTAGCAGTAGTAAGGCAAAAGCATGGGCTTGGCTCTGTAAGAAGATGCATTAAGAGAAACTCTCCTTTCTCACAACATAGGCACCCATGCATCCTGGGTTCTCCCCACTGTGATGATTTAAATAAGAATGCCCCCCCCATAGGCTCATATGTTTGAAGACTTGATCCCCAATCTTGGACTGTTTGAGGAAGACTAGGAGATGCTTCCAAAGATTCATGACTTTTATATGGTCTCTCTGACTCCTGCTTATAGATCAAGATGTGAGTTCTAAGCTGATCCTGCTGCCATGCCTTTGCTCCATCCTCTTGGACTCCGGCTTTCCAAAACCATGAGCCCCGTTAAACACTTTGATCAGTTGTCTAGGTCCTAGTGTTTTGTCACAGCAATAGAAAAGTAGCTAAGACACCCACACCACAGAGCTCTGCAGCTGAAAATCGTGGACACCATCAGGGGTCCTTTAGCTAACTCAGCCTGATGGGAGCTGGTATCAGATCCCAGAGGCTGAGGGCTCAGTTTTACAACACTGCTTCTTCACTTCAAGCACCAGATACGATACAAGCATAAGTTGTATATAGTTTATACAGCAGCTATGGCAAAGGTTCCCACAATCCTCCCTGAGGATTTGATCTGCTTGCTAGAGTAGATCACAGAACAAGGAGGATGCTACCTATGTTTATTATAAAGGACATTTAAAAAGACTCAGATGAAAAGCTCCAGGGGAGGAGGACGGTGAAACTTCCATGCTCTCTCTGGGCATGCCACTCTCTAAGGTCCGCTGTGTGGTCAGCTGACTAGAAGCCTTTCCAATCCTTTGAGGGATTGTTTGTGGAAAGGATGTCCTACCTAGTTTTTTGTCAACTTGAGACACGCTAGAGTCAGCTGTAAGAAGTGAGCCTCAGTTGAGACAATGCCCCCATAAGATTAAGCTATAGGGTATTCTACTAATTAGTGATTGATATGGGAAGGCCCATCCCACTGTGGGTAGGGCCACACGTGGGCTGGTGGTCCTGGGTTGTTTAAGAAAGTAGACTGAGTAAGCCACGGGGAGCAAGCCAGTAAGCAGCACTCCTCCATGGTCTCTGCATCAGCTCCTGCCTCCAGGGTCCCGCCCTGCTTGAGTTCCTGCCCTGACTTCCTTTGATGATGAACAGTGATGTGGAAATGCAAACCAAATAAACCTTTTCCTCCCCAGCTTGCCTTGGTCATGGTGTTTCATCACAACAATACTAACCATAACTAAGACAGAGGATTAAATTTTATTAAATTGTATATGCATGTGTGCCTATATGTGGGTATGTGCACATGTGTGCAGGTACCTTCAGAGGCCAGAAGAGGGCATTGGGTTCCCATAGAGTTAGAGTTACCGATGTTTATGAGACAACCTGTATGAACTCTTCTCTGCAAGTATGCGTCCTCTCTCTCTCTCTCTCTCTCTCTCTCTCTCTCTCTCTCTCTCTCTGTTTCTGTCACTCCACATTTTGAGACAGAGTCTCACTATGCAAACCAGGCTGGTCTTGAACTCATAGAGATCAACTTGTGCTGGGATTAAAGGGTATGCCATCATGCCTGACTTCATACATGTTCTTAACCACTGAGTCATGTCTCTAGCCCCTGAGTTTGTTCTTTATTGGTTTTAGTGTATTTATTATATGTTTGTGCACATGCCATTCCACCAGTCCCCTCTGGGTCACCATGGCAGCTTTGGAACATGGGCATAGTCGCTCATTGGCCAGCACTGACCTTGTAAAGCTTTGGTTCTCCTCCAGGACAGGGTAGAAGCTGAGATGTAGATCTACAGGCCAGGCAATCCAGCTTGACAACTGTTCCTATGTTTAACTCCCCTTAAACAAAATACCTTCCTAGCCTGAATTAATCCTCTGCACACTGAAAGTGTTGAGAGCACTCTCAGAGTCGGGGAAATGAGAATAAACTGTGAACATAATACCTGGCACTACGTAAGAACCAGATTTAAAAAGAGGGTTTAATTCTCCTTTCAGTATTATTGGTGCCAGTAGCATTACAATGGGTAGTACATCATGCAAAATATATATTTACTTTGATATTTGTGTGTATGTGTGTGTGTGTGCTGTGTGTGTGTGTGTGTGTGTCTGTATGTATGGGCACATGAGAACAGGTGCTCATGGAAGAGAGAAGGTACCAGATCTCTCTTTCTATTTTTTTTAGCCTTCTGCCTTCTTGTCCACTTTATAGCTTACCTTGATGATTAATCACTGCTTGCTTAGTAAAAAGAGGACAGCTAAAAGCTCCTTTTTGCAATGTTGCAAGGGTGAACTTCAACTTCTAACCATTCAGTTACAAGCCTTTTCCCAGAAGATGGCTGAGTGAATAAAGTTGTCTGCTATTTGGTTTATAAAAATATCATTTAGAATCATTTTCGGTAGTGGCTGATGAAATCATCTTCATCATTACATGTGTTCTTCCTCTCTTACTAATATTTCTGATAAGATACAGAGATGTTCACTGAATCACAGTCTACAATGGTTACTTTAAAACTGTAAGCATGACTCAAACCAAGCAGTGTCAAGTTGTTAATCTCGCCTGCCCACATGTGATCTAATTAAACAGTCTGAGGCATGACTCGTACCAGACAAAATGTAAAATCAGAATAATTGCTGACATCGTGGGCAGTCTAAAATAACTACATCAGGAAGCTCGCATATCAAATTACTTCCGGGCTCATAAAGGATCATAGCATCTGAGAGGACTCTGGAATCAAAAAGAAAGTCTAATTGCTATAGTTACATCAAATGAGTTTTCAAAGGGGGAAAAAAAAAAAGAACCATTTCCTTTGTTTGATGCTTGAAAATCATGCAATGTGAAGTGTGGACATTATTTTCAAAGTTCTAAAAATTCACACACTTCCTCTGCACGTCCAAGACAATGAACTACTCTGCATCACACATCCAGGGCTATTTTGATGGATGTGATAAAGAACGGGGTAGGCAAGATCCTAAGTATTTTTACAGGAATCTAGTAATTAAGACTTTCGTCTTTTTGTACATGTGTGAGGGTGGAGGTCAGAGGTTAACATCAGGTGTCTTCAACTGCTTCTCCATCTCATCTCACTCCTTTCATTTTATATTATGTGATGAGTATTTTGACTGCATGCATACATCTGTAATCCTAGCACTCCTATGACAAGATAAGAGGCAGAAACTTGAGAATCCCCAGCCGCTCAAGGACCAGCTAGTCTGGCACACACAGCAGCAAACAAGAGATGCTGTCTCAAACATGGTGCAAGAGGAAGATGAATACCCAGGTTGTCCATGGCACACATGTACTCTGAATTGCACACACAACCATGCACATACATACTTACTACAAACTGAATTGATAAAAATAAAGCAGTGTGTTCTATCACAGATGGAGAGATGGATGTGGGCAGAATACATTCCCCCTGTATGCTTCAGCAGAATGTGCTCTGAGCCTTGGTCCTAGCTGATAGTGGTCATCAAATGCCTGAAAACCTTGATTTATAGTCATAGTACACCAGTCTTTGCCCCATCTCCATATACTACCCTTTCTAGGTCTCTATGTATCCCCTCTTCCTTATAAGGATATATCAGTCGCTAGACTTAGGAATAACTCTAATCAGGTAGGACCTTATCAAGTTACACTTGCAAAAGCTCCATTTCCAAACAGGCTTGAGTATAAAGTTCCAAAAGGGCATAAATCCTGAGAGTATAATGTGTAATTCACAGATAATAAACAATGGTAATGATGATAGACAATAGAAAGTTGATAGATGGATGGAGAAATAGATGGATGACAGATGATAGATAGATAGATAGATAGATGATAGATAGATAGATAGATAGATAGATAGATAGATAGATAGATAGATAGATAGATAAAGAGACAGAACTTGGTTTTATTCTAGGACAATGGAATCTTTTATGGCTCAGTTGTATATGACCCAAGAGCCTAAGATGCCAGACACTCACAGTCAGCAAAAATAAACCTGGACAGCGACTCTGAGTTTGCTGTCTATACCAATGAAGTTAATTATGTAGATCCTCACAGGCATATGCAAAGCAGAAGCGGGCTTTATTAAGAATTTTACCCAAAAGTGAGAAGCTGAAGGAAATTGAGAAATTAAGGAAAAGTGAGACACTAAAGAGTGGGAGGTGTTCCCAAGAGAGAAAAAAAAACATAAAATTTACTTCTTTAGGGTTTTCTTAGAGTCATAGCAAAAGTTGGACAAAAGCTGAGGTCACCTCGAGATCAGTTAATTTTCTAGGCTATCATGAGCCAATCAAATAGAAGAGTCACACACTCTGTGCCTGTCCCATGGCCCAAGAGGAGAGATGGGCATGTGTTACCCACACAGTTGGGAGTAGCTGAACCCTTCCTCTGCTCATCGGCGCTTTCTTAGCTGAGGATCTTGACTTCTGGCTAGCAGCTAGCTGTCAGCCAGGGTGGGCGTGGCCACCACAGCCTTGCAGGTGTTTCTCTAGTTGTTAATTGTACTAAGCACCCTTTGTTCTCACACTTACATGATCAGCTTGTTGCTATCCTTTGGTAGAGAGTCTTGGTAGAGAGTCCCAGCCTCCAAGATGTAGCTGCCTTCTTCCCTGGTTACCTCATATTTAGCTCCCTGTCTAGGGAGCGTTCTTACTGTAGCTGCTTCTTGGGAAACATCCGTGTGTGTGATTTGCTCTGTGGTCATTAGACGCCATAGAAGCAAGGATACATGGAAAGACAACAGCACCTTACATATAGACCTCCAGGGCTGTGGGGAGAGAAGAGCCAGCCTATAGTCAATGGTCCACAGCCTTGTTCTTCATCTTATCTGTCTGACTTGGTTATCTAATACCCAGCCCTCTTCTTCATCTTCCTCAGTTCCCTGAACTTTATCATCTTAATCTTTAATCTTTTTAACCCTAGCCTTAAAGACAAATTAAAATGAGATTTTTAGCACGGTCTCCTAGCACCCTGAGTTATTTCTTGTAGGGGGAGATGAGAGTATTAGAGACCATAGGAGGGCGGTAGGGGGATACCTAGGGAGCCTGGCAGCCTAAAAGCCGAGGAGAAAAGGTGCAGAAGAAATCAGTCAAGCTGACACCTCTGCTATAGACTTCCAGCCTGTAGCATTGTGGGAAAATAAATTACTGATTAAGCTGCCCAACCTGTGGCCCTTTACTATTGCAGCCATAGTACATCAGTGACTACGCTGGTGATGGAACAAGATGCAGGAATACATTTTCTAAGAGGGTGTTGAGTAGGGCTGAAGGATGGAGACACCCAGCCGAGCTCTGAAGGTTGGGCTTCCACTGGAAAAGAGGGGCCACTGTTTGTTTTTGTCTCCCTATAAGCCTTTTTAATTATTTTTTATAAAATTATGCATGTGTATGCATGTGTCTGTGTTAGTATTTGCATGTGTGAGTACAGTGCCTGCAGAAGCCACAATGGGGTATCAGGATTTTGGAGCTGAGGTTACAGCTGCTTGTGAGCCACCTATGCGGGTGCTGGGAGCCGAACCCTGGTCCTTTGTAGGAGGAGCAGAAAATGCTCTGAACAACTGAGCAGCTCCAGGACCTGGAAGCCTTTTTTGTGACTGAAAGAAAATTCATCATCAAATTACAAAAACTCTTTCATGTTATAACTTCAATTATAGTTAAATTTGGGAGAAAACTGCCCGTATTTGACATATTCTGTAAAGGGGCTGTTACGCTCCTAACATCGCAAGAAATACCTTGAACATACCTGCTCCTTCATTTGAAATGTCATTATTTAAAAAAATCATTCAGAAATGTCAGCAATTTACAAGGCAGCAAGATTTAATAATTAATATTTTATAAAGTTTAACTCTTTTATCTATATTTTAAAGGAAATTATAATATAACTAGACTTGCACCTTACTTCTCATGCCTTCTCCTTCCTTCCAGAGAGATCACGGCTGCACATACGTGTTAGATTTTGTGCTTCTTTGTGTCGCGTGTGGGGTTCTCTCTCTTTTAAGGAGGGAGATGAACGCAGCCTCCGTGTGGCATGTTGCTCCTCATCTTGCTGTGAATGTGGAACTTACACAGGTTTGCCAAGGTGTACTTGGCTCTGAATGAATCGCAGTTTATTTTCTGGCCCCGCTGTTGATAAGAAATGAGGTTGTTTTGCTCTTTCAACTGTGACAAACAGCAGTAGTGACTGTCTCTGCATTTGACACTTGGTGCCTCCCTCAGCTCACTCGGCAAACCCTCACTCCAGCCTTTACTGCACCAAGCATCCCCCAGAGATACGGTCAACTGTACGAAGGATCTACTGATACAGGCTGCATAGAGACAGTGCCATCTACTTCTGTGGCTTCCGTTCAGATTTGAATTCCAGCCTCCAGATGTTGGGAGGCACGCATCATTTATGATGACATTATATTAGAAGGATTATACACAAGAAGACAATTATTCATCCTGCTAACCATACTATTGCTCAAGGAAAGACATAGAAAACAGCTCTGTTACCTGTTCTCAGAGGGAATCTTGAATCCCGGCTCTCTGAGCAAAGGCAGGCGTTGGAGGAGGAAGCACAAACTCAGCTAGAAATACATGAGAATTTCCCACTAAGCTCTCCCACACTTCAATTGTCTCCATGAAACAACTAAAGGTGGGGGTAAGAGTTAACATTTTCAGACTGTGTTAAACATTTCATTGTTTATCTTTGTGCCAAAATTCAGGGCTTCATAATTTTTTGGTTCGTATATACATGTTCATGTGTGTGTTGGTGCTCGTGTGTGTATGTGTGTGTGTGTGTGTGTGTGTGTGTGTACCATCAGACCTGGACTCGTGTTCTCCTACTTACAGATTGTCTCTCACGTTCCAGGGATCTCACTCTTGGAGGAAGGTAGAACTGTAGGTGCCTATGCCCTTCTCAGTTAGCAAGAAGGGGCCCTGTCATATTAACATGGCAGTTTAAACAGGCATCTGTGTAAATGCATAACATGCAGTGATGAGAATAACAGCTGGATATGATTATATAGCTTATCACATGACAGCGAGAGATGCTGGCTTCATATATGACCTTATTGAATATTCAAAACCATTCAACACAATAGGAATTGCTGTCTCCAGTTCAGAGAGGATGATATGGAAGTCCAGGAAGGTTCAGCAACTCATTTCCATAGAAGAACCGGGCTGACATCCTGGTCTGTCTGACTCAGGACCACAGTCTCACCTCTTCTTTGAGCTATACTTTATGTTCCAGAGATACTAGAAGAAACAGACACTGGCACAGCCTTCAAAGGCCTCTCATTCAATTGTTGTGAGCTTTATAATAAGGAAAGCTTTATAATATCTTCCCAACATCTGCTCCTATTACACATAGTGGATAGAATATACTAGATGGTCATAAGTGGAATCATGAAGGAATATATCAATGAAGGCACACGAGCATGTGTGAGTGGGAGCTTGGAGAAGGAGGACTGTGTCTAGAGAAAGCATAAGCCGGCAGACACAAGACTTGTGCAAAAGCAGAGATGGAGCTCTGGGCAGGGTGAGGGGAGCACTGTGGAGCAGGTTGATGGTTGCAAGCTCTGTGAAGAGCAGGTGATGCAGCTGCAAACTGATGAAAAGGAACCTGGTACGAAAGCGGACATCCATGCTGTGACAGCCTTAATCTTCAGTCAGCGGGCATCGCTCTGATTTGCCTTCTGCGGCTGTGATACAATAAGACATTGGCTAAAGCAGTTACAGGGAGGAAAGCACTTGTTTGGCTTCTACGTCCAGGCCACAGGCCGTCAACAAGAACAGTCAGGATAGGAAAACAAGCAGAAACCATGGAAGAATATTGGTTGCTGGTTCGCTCACAGATCCAGGCATAGCTAGCTTTCTCATAAAACCCAGGACTGCCAGCCTAGGGATGGTGCCGCCCACAATGAGCTAGGGCCCTGCTACATCAATTCGCCATCAAGACAGTCCCCTCACAGACAGTCCAGTCTAATACTGGAGATCTCTTAGCTGAGAGTCCCCTCTTAGATAGCTCCAGGCAGAGTCAAGTTATCAGTTAAAGCTAACTAAGACAACCATAACTCAACATATTGACTGACCATTTCTGGCAAACACTAACACAGATCCTTAAAATCCTCATTTCTTTTTAAGCCCAAGGGGAAGGGAACCTAAATCATTTGTGCTGAGCCCTAATGATGTATGTGAAAGTTCACACAGTTCCACTGAAACCACAGAAAATCATCTTGACAAAGAATATTCTTTTAGTTTCTGACTCTCAATTTAACAAGAACCATGCAGAAGAGAAAATCAGGGCAGGAAAATATCTCAACTGAAATGGCACTTAGATTGAAATATTCAACATGAGCAGGAATTGGGAAACAAGTCGCAATTCTCTGGGCCCTTGATCATTTTCCTTATGCCAGGAAACCATGCACATTTTTTAAGCAACTGTAAAGTGTCTCCCTTTCCCCTCGGCCCATGGGAAAGGTCGTCACACAAATGATCTAACTACATACAATGGCACCAGAGAGACTGGGATTTATACTCGCAAGGAACGCACAGACACGTAACTCACGAGCGATGTTGACACAGTGAGCAATAGAGAGTCTCAGAGGACCACAGATCAGGCCTACGGCTCCCATAGATTTAGTTCATTGTTGAGTTATACAACGTTTTATCTTCCGAACTGTCATTGGATAGATTGCATTCTGGGCTTGTAACTGCTGAACTATGGGGGCTTCATTTGACGGGCATCAAGTGGCCTGTGTTTCGTTATGTTTCAACATAAAGTTTCACCCATAATTCTGTGGTGACCTGGGTGTTTATGGCCCAGAGGATGTGATTTATGGAGCAAGCCAGATTCTGGAAGGACGCTTTCCAGCCTCAGGAGACTATGGCTGAATGGACTTGTCATGAGCGATCACAGATCTCCAGCCCCTTGCACGGAGTTTATTAGGATCTCATTAAGACAGTCACTGCCCCTCTACACTCAATGCCGTTCTAGCATTTTGAAGAAAGATAAACAGTTGGGTAATTTATATCGGTATCATTGAGAGGCCAAGGCGGCTCCCATCTCTAAGTATAAAGCCATTGAATGAACTAGCAGCAAAAGCCAGGTACAGACAACTGTTTTATCAATAAACCATTGAGCTTCTCTCTCAAACGTGAAATGCCGATGGCAGCTTTGAAGGCATATCTCTTCCCCTTTCCTGTTCATCTCTTCTGTGCGTTTTGTCCTCTGCTCCTGGGGACTTACTGGCATATCCACAATAATAATTGAATATATAGCTTTCATTTTAATTAAAAATCAGTGAAAATATTAAAACCTTTAACAAGTACACACAGGAGATGACTGCTCCCTGTGTTTAATTACCCAACCATTAGGCAATAAATGAGAATCACGTTCTGATTATGCAATGTGATTAGGGAAAAAGTGTCTTTTGCTATCAGAAGAGAGAGCCGGACAATTCCAAATTAGGTTTTGAAAAGAAGCTGGGGAGGCAGTTCTAAATTAGTTTTTTTGAGAATAAGATTGACAGTTAATATGTATGCTAATTGATGTCATACATTTCCTAGGTATGTCCCATGGCTGCCTGCAAAACTGTCCAAAGGATGCTTCCTAAAAGTCCCTTTTAACAGGTGTGAGGTTGGAGGCACGTAGGTTAGAGGCCCTGTATCAATCTCCCTTGGGATACTGGATAGAGCAGGTCCTAGCTGCCACCCTGAGAAGGGCTCCTTCAGCCCCAGGAATTAATAGCAAGTTTGGGAGCAACCTGGTCTACAGAACTGAAAACATGCCATGCTCATGGTAAGTTCCCAGTTGTTGGTATCACGTGTTCTCATCCTCACAACTGCACACCAAACACACACACATACACACATGTACCCCCACATATACAACCAAAGAATATTGTTTCGGGATACTTCAAGACAGTGACACCAGAAGCTACTGAATAAATTGGTAACAAGAAAACAGACTTGCTTTGGTTGTTATCTTGGTTCCCAGGTATGACTTGAGTTAAACCCATTCTCTTGACCTATTTATTTAATCATCTATAAAAACTCATGGGCTAAAAGTCAATATTTCAATAAACCTACATATTAACACACATCCTGGTTTCAGCTTACACAGAGGGATTAGCTCTCTCTGTCTAGGTAATTTTGACCTTCATGGCAGGTCCTATTGCTGGATTTTGAAAGGAATGATTTGCCCCTCAGTGATATTGTTTTGAATTCTTCAAATTGCAAGACATGAAAATTACACGGTAGGCGCAGGAGCAAATGTGCTGAGGGCTTGCATTTTCCCACTGTGAGCTAAGAACAATAGATAAATGCTAATTACATTGTAGGTCTGTACTGCGTGGATGGACACAGTGGCTCCTGGAGGGAAATAGTGCCCAACAGCACTGCTGATTAATTGGGTTAATTAAAACTCCTGTCATCTACTTCTTTACTTCACCTCCATGTCTAAGCAAATGCTTAAGAAATAGCCAAAGCAATGCCACCAAGCCATGTTTTTTATAGGAAAATCTAGGAACACATATAAACAGTGCCTGTAAAGCTGACCTCAGTTAACATAAGCACCTGGGTTTTCTCAGATTCTGCTATCACCATGGAGTTAGGAGTGCCTACAAGCAGGAAGGGGATGGTAATTTAAACGTGTCAGATCTAAACTTTCAACTTTGCCCAGAAAGTCATTTTTTTTAGTATTATATCTGATTTCAGCTGAGCCCAGAGTGGCTTAAACTGATGTACAGCTGCTCCAAGCTCCCTCTGCCACACTTTCTTCTTTGAGTAGGCTTGGCCTGAAAACATATTTCCAAATGTTAGCACCGTGCCCTTTGAGCTTGTCAACAAGTTAAGCCCTTCTTTAATAACTCATGATGGGACTGGAGAGACAGCTCGGGGTGAGGGAGCTTGCTGCTCTTCCAGAGGTTTGCAGCTGGTTCCTGGCACCCATGCTGGGCAGCCCACAACTGCCTGTGCTTCCAGCCTGAGGCTTTGACATACCCTTCCAGCCTCCACAGGCACCCATACACATGCACATGTGTGTGCATGCATGTGCACATACCCACCTGCCCCGACACATACACCCATTACACACTAAAAACAAAAATAAAGTCGGGCGGTGGTGGCGCACGCCTTTAATCCCAGCACTCGGGAGGCAGAGGCAGGCGGATCTCTGGGAGTTCCAGACCAGCCTGGTCTACAGAGCTAGTTCCAGGACAGGCTCCAAAGCAACAGAGAAACCCTGTCTCGAAAAACCAAATAAATAAATAAATAAATAAAAATAAATACATAAAAATTTTACAAATCTCTTGATGGTATTATTGTGTAAGCAGCTTCTCTGGGACAGAGGAAACTGGCTTCTCTGAGAATGTTTGTTTGCAAACAGCTGTATTCCTCCAACCCACATAATGCCTTGAACAGTGTGTGTGTGTGTGTGTGTGTGTGTGTGTGTGTGTATGTGTGTGTGTGTGCATTCATGTGCATGTTTGCATGATGTGAAAACCAGAGGTCAACTTTGGATGTCATTTTTCAGGAAATACTGGCCTTTCTTTTTGAAGCAGGGTCTCTAATTAGCCAGTGAACCCCAGGATTCCGCCTGCCCTGCTCCCCAGGGCTGGGATTACAAGCTCATACCCCCTTGCCAGCTTTTGATTGAGGTTGAGGGATTGAACTCAGGTCCTCATGTTTATACAGCAAGCATTTTACCAAGGGACCCATCTCACTAGCCCCATGTTTCCTTTTCTTCCTGGCTCCACGAAGAGAACAGTGCTTTCTCTTGGCTGTAACTGGGCATGTCTACATGAATTCCAGCCAACAACACTCAGAAGCAGTGATGGACAGGCCTGCTGGGCCCACGCCAAAGCTTTTCTGCACTTCTTCCTTTCAGTCCCTGCAGATGAGCCAGACCCTTGCAGACTGTGCATCACACACAGTTTTGAAACAAGAAGCAAGGATACTTCATCCCTAAATCCAGGACTTGGCGAAGAGCCCTTCAGCCAATGGATATTGACCAATTTTACATCCATTAGACAAATTCATTTCAGCATTTGATGGACTATAGATCAGTCTGCTCTTTTGATGGGCCTTTAAACCAATGGTAACAGTTTATTGATTCCCTCGCTAATAAATAATTAAAATAAAAATCATTGGCCCACCCTCCATCTATATCTCTAGGAGCTTTGAGATTCTACCCCTCAAAGCATTAGCACATAAGAGCATGATCACTGTCCATGACAGAAACATATGCCATCAAACATCATCTTTCTACTACCCCTTTCAACATTGTTTGCTGAAGTTAAGGGTTTTTTTTTTAAGGTTCATGTTTAATTAAGTATGTGGGTATCAACATGCTACTTCCTGCAGAAACCAGAAGGGGACACCTGATCCCCAGGAACTAGAGTTACATACAGGTGGTTATAAACCACCAAATGAGGGTTCTTGGCATTACACTCAAGTTCTCTGCAAGAGCAAGTGCTCTTCCCTGCTGAGCCATCTCGCCAACTCCCTTGGAATTACCTCTTTTAAAACCAGAATCAACACAAGTGTCAACTCCGCCCTGTGACCTGACAGGACACCAGCTCTGCAAAGCCATTTCGAAGCTGCTCTTTGTAGGGATAAGTCCCGCCCCTTAGGGGGCGTGTTCGCCTCGGGCTAATATTGGCCTATAAATTTGGCAAGCGTGCTCCCAGCCGTCCCTTTCTGCTTTCCTGGTCTCCGCGGGAATGATGGTTCTGTAAGTCTATTTCGCCATTAAAGCTATATATGTTTTTACAATCTGTCTGCATTCATTTACGCCGTTACACTCAAGGAGAGAACTGACTGGCTGCGACTTTGCCACAGCATGCCCTCTCAGGACAGATGCTTCACACACCCATCCCACAATCCTTCACTGCTCTGTCCACACTGTTGACACCACACTCGCGTCTGCTGAAGGACCTCAGAGAGGTACACAGAAGAGTGCAACCTGAGCCAACACGTGGAAGCTACCCCGAGGCAATAGAGAGAGAGACGGCTGGCGAGAGGTGTTCTGCAGACAAGTCTGTACTGGCTTTTCAAAGAGAAGCAACACTGGTGAATAAAATATGCTAAGTGCTTTTCCATGCCTGGATCTCATTTTCTATAACACTAAAGATGCAAATTATAGATCACTCCATGCACATGGAATTGGTTTCAAGTCTTACATCTTCAGGGAAGACAGACATACAGCCGACTCTGGATTTGTACTTGGCCCTTTGTTCTGTGTTCAGCCGTCAGTGGGGCTGTGACCTTCTGCCTCCCACCTGGACCTCTCCATCTCCCCGAAACGTTTGCTCTGGATGGGATGGGTGCTGTCACGTTTGCTCTTTGTTTTAATGAAAAGTGCTTCATCTCCTGAAGACAGGGAAGGAAATATTCGCGACATGAAACCAAATAGGACACTACTCGTCCTTTCAGAAAGAAATGGTGCAGGATACAGTAATGTGCGGGATAAGACAGACACTACACTTAATGAACTAGCCAGACACAGAAGGAAGAAACGGCAAGAATTCATTTAGACACAGAAGGAAGAAACGGCAAGAATTCATTTGTCTGAGATACCTAACACAGCTAAATTCCCTGAACCGAAGAGTGGGATGCTAGGTGTCTGGGGCTAAGAAGTAGGGAAAGTGAGGAATTACCAGTCATGGATCACACAGCTTCTGTTGAGCACCATGGAAACATTCTATAAAGTTCCTGTACCTGCAGTCAAAACCAGTGTGATGTACATTTCAAATTCTTCTTTGAGGAATTTTCTCATGTTAAGTATTTTTACCACAATGAACTGGACTTCGCAGAAACATTAAACTGATTGCATTAGCTACTTTCCTGCTGCAGTGAAATACCATTCCCAAGGCAACTTTTGGAAGGGACGGCATCTGGGTTGCTCTCAGAGGAATGATCCCAGGGCGGCGATGAAGCTCTGTAGCTAGCCACAGGCATGGCAGCAGGAACAGGAAGCAGGAAGCGAAGAGCTCGTGTCATTTTCCAGCGCAAGCAGGAGCAGAAAGAGCAAACAGGAAGTAGGGCAAGACTGTCAACACTCAAAGCTGACCTCCATAGTCATACTTCCTCCAGCAAGGCTACACCTCCCCAAAGTCCCCACCACCCATGCAGACCAAGAGTTTAATCGCCTGAGTCCTTTGGGGACTTTTCTTATTCAAACCACCACACGAGCCTAGTCACCGGTCTTACACGACACGGGATGGTTCCCACAGAATGAGCAGTATCTACATCTATTCTTACATTACAGCTTCAGGTGGTGAGAGGGACGGCCCTCAGTGCCTAGTCAATGCCCTGTTCCAAAAGATTTTGCTTTTCAGTGAATTACACAATTTCTGTCTAAAACAAAACAAAAAGTGACCAGACAAGACAGTATATTGGAAGAGGATGTTAATATGGATTCTTAAGGATGAGATTTTAAAAAATGTTTAATATAGGCTGAAGAGGTAGCTCTGTTGCATGATTAATTAAAACACAGGGAGTGAAATTGGAGTTCAACCTGAGGATCAGAAAAGCAAAGCAACCCGCCTCTGGGATTAAAGGCATGCCCCACTAAGACTAAAGGCATGCACTACCTGGTTTCTATGGCAAACTAGTGTGGCTACTGGGATTACAGATGTGTGTGTTATTGCAGCCTGGTCTGTAAAGTTGCCCAGTGGGGCTGTTTTACTCTCTGAACTTCAGGCAAGCTTTATTTATTAAAATAAAAATGAAACGCCACTACAAGGCTCAGCAGTTAAGAGCACTGACTGCTCTTCCAAAGGCCCCAAGTTCAATTCCCAGCAACCACATGGTGGCTCACAACCATCCATAGCGGGGGTCTGATGCCCTCTTCTGACCTGCAGTCATACATGCAGACAGAACACTCATATATATGTAATAAGTCTTTTTCAAAATTGCTCAATATAAGCTTATGTCAACTGTAACACATTAGAAATAAAAATGAAAATCAGCTTCAAGGCTGGCTGCATCGGGGAGCATCCAGTATTCGTACTCCTTAGGCTCTGTTTTGCCTGTGTTTGTTTAATTCTCGGGAAGCTAAGAGTGCAGATGTGCAGGCCCACTAATTTAAAAGGCTCACCTCAGACACCCAGTAGTAATACTAGAATGCATGGAAGTTACATGGAAGCACACCATGACCAAAGTAACTCTGCTCGATAACACAATGGTTTGAGGGCTGGAGACATGGCTCTTGTTTCGCAAGCGTGAAGACCTGAGTCCAGATCTCAGTACCCATGTGAAAAGCCAGCCATGGCCTTGCAAGCATTTATAACCACAGTGATGGGAGGAGGCCTGAATCAGGAAGACAGAAAGGCCCCTGAGCTCACTGGCTGCCAACACAACAAACTTTGGGTTCATTGGGAGACCGTACCTCGAGAGAATAAGACAGAGAGTACAAGTTCCGGGCACTGAATGTCTTCCCGTGGATCCTGGGGGAGAAGCCATCCCCATAGTTCTACAGGAATGAGAGGAGGCTTCTGCTTTTTTTCATCTCCTTCCCTGTAGCTTGCCTGTGTTCAGCCACCTCCGCACAGTCCACCTTTGCTGCTCTTCAGCGTTCTGTTCCAAGTCACCGAGCCACAGCTCATGATAGATGACTATCCCGTGACTTCTTGACTTCAATTTTGGGGGTAGAAAAACAACACTAGTATTTATGGCTAATATACTTAAGGTATTGCAGGAAAGCACAAACAAGGCAAAGAAAGCCAATGAGATCTGACAATAGAAGAAATGAAACAATTTGGCAAGCTCGTTGGGTCTCAGCTGGGAGGCCTTTGGCGGGAGCAGATGTCGCCATTGCCAGCCGAGTCAAGGCGGTCACACTGATGCGTCTATAATAAGCAAAGTTGGTTTTTCAATTCACAGAGCGGAACCTGGAAATGTGCACATTGCCCCAGACAGTCACCACAGACAGCTTTCCCTCTTTCTGGGTATCCCTGGAAGAAAGGAAGCTTTGTCCGTACTCATGCACACAGGCCATGTATCATCTCTCCATCCCCTACCCGCTTCCCTTAGCACTGACATTAAAATGGCAGATTGAAGGGAGACTCTAACAATTTATTCCCTGCTTTCTGACCACATCTCCCAGATTCAATTAGATACGCTTCTTCATGGCATCCTAACAAAAACTCTTTTACTTTGGGCAGCAAAATGCAGACAGGAGAAGGAAACAGAAGGCCAAGATGGGAGCTGTCAGCAGAACTGCATGCAAGTCTCAAAAGGAATAGGCAGAGGGGTGGTGCTGAGAGATACTCAGCTCCAGGCTGAGCTCTGCAGAGCTGACAGTGTGGGGAAGCTCAACCCCATGCAGGAAAGTCAATCGGCCTTCAGGATCCGCAAGTGCTGTTTGTAGCAGCAGAGCTAACAGCCAAGGATGAGTGTGTAGGAAAAAGCCCCACTCCCTGCCCCAAGGTTACAATAGAGAAGAGAAATAAGCGTGTGTGAACAGCACTGAGCACTGAGGGCAGCTCCTGCAGAACGCTCAGCAAGGGGTGGCAATCAGGAAAGACGTCTAGAACATTCCCAGACTTGCATACATCCAAATTTTCTGAGGATCAAGCATAGATTCTTACCAGTAAGTCCAGGCTACCTCTTGAGCTTCTGTGCTTTTCTTTTTCTTAAACAGTATCTTGTATTTCTTGAGGATTTTCATATACGGATACAACTGGTTAACTAATGAGGAAAACTGGCTTGACCTGATAGGGGAGAACAGAGCTAGGCGGGGGCGGGGGGGGGGACTAAACTGAGAGAAGGAAGGAGGAGTTAAAGAGAAGCCATGTAGCCCCCACCAGAGACAGACACCAGATGGAACTTTACCTGGTAAGTCACAGACACGTGGCAATACACAGATTAATAGAGATGGGTTTGTTTAGGATATGACTTAGCCAGAAATATGTTTAAGCTATTGGCCAAACAGTATTGTGAATAATATGGTTTCTGTGTGATTATTTCCGGGCTGAGCCGCAGGGAACCAACAAGCAGCTTATTACAACATGCAACTGATAACACCCTTTCCTAGCAGTCATCAACTGCCTATAGCGCCTCAGCCAAGGATACAATAATGACCAGCCTGGCATGATATACCCATTGGTGCAACAGAGGCATGAGTGTTTGGGGTAATCAATCACTTCCTGCTTGGAGTTAAGGCCTGCTCTAAAGGAGTAAACTCATATCTGGCATTACAAACTTGGATAAGAACCAATAACTGGGGAGGTCATAAGAGTTGGGAGAAAGCCTACCACTATTAATTTGCTAAATGGATAGAGTATCAAGCTGCCTTCTAAATATTTTTCTTTATATCCATGGATTAATACAGCCCTCAGCCCTCACCAGAGAATCTTCCTTTTGCAGGGAACAGCAGTTTATGCAAAGGTTTACAACTGGTCAAAGAACTGAGAATCAGTACCTATGGGGTACCCAGTGATAAATGGAACACTTGTATCAAACTTCTTCCTCCCCCACGACTGAGGAAACCAGTAGAAGAGAGTGTGGA
Organism: Microtus oregoni; assembly: GCF_018167655.1. Classification (NCBI taxonomy): domain Eukaryota; kingdom Metazoa; phylum Chordata; class Mammalia; order Rodentia; family Cricetidae; genus Microtus; species Microtus oregoni. The sequence goes on from NW_024543978.1 coordinate 8,108,071, forward strand.
GAGACTATAGGAGTCAGAGGTCAGGGAGAACTGTGGAAAAACAGTGTCTTCAGGCCATGACAGGGCCATTACACACAGGAACCCCCAGCAGCTGTGGTTGTCTGGTCCTATGAGGTCTACACAAGACCAAGACAATCAACATTCCAACACGGATCATGGAGGAACTTATGAAGCCCCTGTACTTTTAAGGGGCTCCTTCTTAGAACACCAAATACTGTTGAGCATGGACCACATTTTCTGGTAGCAAGCTTTGGGAATGTCCCTGGCCTGGCATTTTAGGAACTGACGACATTTCCCTCAAGGGAATATAGTTCATCTTGGCTTTTGGAAATAATGCTTAATCTCAAGCACATTAAGTAGAAAGAGATTAAAACTTACAACTTCATTCAAATAGTTCATGAGCAGAGATTAACTTGGAGATAAACTTTTAGGGAGGATAGTAAAAGTCTAAATGCAATGCCTGCATTATGCATTGCTCTATAAGAAAGCAACTTAAATAGTGGAAAAGCATGAGTTGCATCTTTTCTTCTGCTACAGCTGGTGCACCATACACTTCAGCCTTTACAATCTTCATATGTAGCTCCTGTCACCGTAAGCCCTACGTGAAACCAAAAACAAGGAGATAAACATGCAGAGGGCACAGATCTATGGCACTGTGGGCATATCCTTAAGTTCTCCAATTGTCTCATAGCATACAAATGTTTGCTGAGGTCTCAACGGGTATCAGTGCTTAGATGGACCAACTGATTGATGCTCAGCCACGGTTGTCTACTTTAACTTGGGTATAAACTGTGTTGTGGTGAGGGGAGAATTCATCACTCACAACTGCACAAAATAGCTTTGGGTCAGATATTAGTGTTCAGAAGCTCTAGGTCAGGTTTCTTTGTGGTACACACTGTAGCCAGGACAAAACTTCTCAACTAACATGCACCTTCCAATTTTACTTGTCTTTTACATCTTGCTGGAGTGCAAACCCATTGGCAGAATGCTTCATGCAGGTTGAGTCTGATGTTGTCCCTCTGACATTCACTGGTTTGAGCAAGAGATCTTCAGAGCTAAAGGGGTCATGAGAGGACAGTGCAGTGCCTTGGAAATATGCTGTTTCCATGGCTCATTACCAAGGTATGAGCAGCCTACTAGAAAAGCAACACTCTATCCTGCCTCCCTTCTCTACCTCTAAGAGTAGCTATCTTTACACACACACACGGAGGAGAGTCTGAGAGAGACAGAGAGAAAGACGCACAGAGAGAGAGAAAAACACATAAGAGTCACATGTTTCTAGAATATTGATCTTCCTAGACTGGAACAACAAGAAAAATATTCAGGAAGCACTCAAGCTTCCCAGACATTGGTTAGCAGTGTTTCCTATTAGCTATCCTATCATTGGCACAGTCATCAGATTATGTAGTTAGTGTTTTAAAACGCCTAAGTACCTGATTAATTGCCCAGCTCAAGCACCCTTCATTTACAATCGACATTAACTACTTAACCACAAACAGATGTGGCAGAACTCACCAGGTCAGTTCACCACCGTCCTCATACAAGAGTCGAGAGACTAGCCTGATCTAGCTCTAATGACATAGCTTCAGCATTTAGGGTCAAGACTTTAACATGTGCTGGGACTTACAAGCTAGAATATGATCATGAAAGCGCTGAGCAAAATAAGAATCTACAGCATAACAAATATTAAGCTTGTTACTCACGCTTGGGTACCAGAACCATAGGCCAACAGAGTCCTCCACCATAGTTTGTTTTGATGCATAAAGTCTTTCTATAATCGTCTCTCAAAGGCTGCTCTGGGGTTGAGTGTAGCAAGCATCTGTGTGGGAGAATGGATGTCTGCACTGGTGTACATGAGCAGATATGACAGAAGTTTCTCCTGTCCACAATAAATACATTCTAAGACACCCCCTCCCAAAAGATGCCTCAAAACTTAGATAATACAACTCTATGTGTGCTGTCTTTCCACATATGCATACCTATGATAAAGTCTAATTTGCAAATTAGACAACTAAATGTTAATAATACAATGATAATTCTACAATAAGAATTTTCCTATTTTATTGTTAAAATCAAAAACATATGATATGCTGTAGGAGCAACGGGGGAGCCAGGGGTTGAGTTGGGGGTGATTTTTTCAATCGCCGTCCATCTTACTTTTGGAGACAGAGTCTCTCACCTGGATCTTGCTATGTCAGCTAGACTGACAGGCAAGTCCCATGATCCTCCTGTGTTCACTCCCAGCACCAGGGCTACAGGTATGTATGTACCCAGATTCTACAAGGGTCCTGACAATCTATAGGCAGGGCCTCATGTGTGTGCTGCAAGCCCTTTACAATTGAGCCATCTCCTCGGCCTAAATGTCCATTTCTTCTCTACATCCTAACACACCATTCATAACAACTTACACTCTTCCTTGAGATGTCTTGCTCGGTCTTTCCAATGACTCCCATGATGCCCTGTAGCACAGCGTAAATTCAGAGATCCCCCAGAGATGACAACCGTGTCAGCTAGTAAAACCAAAACTGCCCCAAATTTGTGTCTCTAGAATTGTCCTAGTCAGGGTTATCACTGCTATAATAAACGCCGTGACCAAAGCAACTTGGGTGTACAAACACAACGTCTGCTCTGCACTCTACAGTATGTGAGCCAGGAACTAGGCTGGAGACTTAAAAAACTTAAAAACACATGCACACAGACAAAGACATGGGAACACAGGTCATCCTTGATATAAGAATGCCAACTTTATTGTGCTCAGGGGCAGCTTATATAGGAATCCTTAACTGATAGCCACACCCCAGCTCTTGGGATTTTCAGCTGTAAAACCCACCAGAACCCACCCCCTGCCATCAAGGTCTCGTGCTCAGAGCAGCTGCAGGCCCAGGCAAACAAGTTGTTTTGCTCAGTTCACGCCAGCAGGCAAAGGGTCTGAGGCAGGCAAAGAAAGTCAAGGGCCAGGGGTCTGCAGCCCCCAACACCTGGGGAGGAAAGAGTTTATTTGGCTTACACTTCCACATCACTGTCCATCACTGAAGGAAGTCAGGACAGGAACCTGGAGGCAGGAACTGATGCAGAGGCCATGGAGTGGTGCTGCTTACTGCCTTGCTCATCATGGCTTGCTCAGTCTGATTTCCTTAGAACTCAGGGCCATAAGCCCAGGGATGGTACCGCCCACAAGGACTGGGCCCTCCCCCATCAATCACAAATTAAGAAAATATTCGACAGGCTTGCCACCAGCCCAATATTTTGGAGGAATTTTCTCAGTTGGGGTTCCCTCCTCAGATGACGCTAGGCTGTGTCAAGCTAGTATAAACTCAGCCAGCACTATCGACCAACCCGTTGTCAGCTTGGCACACAGCATTTCTTAAGACATAACCTTCCCTTTTCTGGTTCATCCTCAAGTTCTCAGACTAATAAATATCACAAATATGAAATGTATGACAAACTTAAAATCCCACAGTCCTTACCAATTCTGACACTCTAAAAGTTAAATCCCTGGAAAAATGCAAAGTCTCATTGAAAATCCAAAATTCCTTTTAAAAATTCAAAGTCTCTCAACTCTTAATGACTGTCCTACTTCAAGAAGAAAAAAACCAGGGCACAGTCACACACACACACACACACACACACACACACACTCCGCAGTGTAAATAATTCAATGTCTAATATCCATGATCCACTCACCATCTTCTGGGCTCCTCCAAGGGGCATGGGTCACTTCTCCAGCTCCGTCCCCTGCAGCACACACAGCTTGTCTTCTGGGCTCAGGCTGGCTCCACTCCACCGCTGCTGCTGTTCTTGGTGGCCATCCCGGGTACCAGCATCTCCAAACTGCTAGGGTCGCATGCTGCAGCTGGGCTGCAATTTTGCCAGTAGCCTCTCCTGAGCCCTCTTCATGATGCAGATCTCTAACTTTTCTCCTTCAGTCCTGGAGCGTTCCCCACTACACCTTCACCAATGGCCTCCCCTGGCCTCTCACAGTGCCAAGCCTCACCTGCTCTCCATGACCCCTCCACCCGCCTGCCACCACAAAGTCAACTCTGAACTCAGTTTGCATGGGCTGACTCTGAGGAAGCATTTCCCAGAAGATTTCACCTCGGTGACATTGGTCTCTTCTTCATCACAGTTGATTCTTCAACCCCAGTTGACCAACATCCATTGTCCCAGCAAAACAAAGTTTACTTTAGCGGTCCTGGTCTCTTGTTTCACAGTTAATTCTTCAGCTCCAGCTGGCAAGACTACCACAAATTCTTTCCACAAATGGCCTGGTAGAGTCTCTGCTTCCCTCTGAAATGTCACAAGCCAGGCTTCCGTCACCTACCCTGCTCTCAACATTCAGTCTTCCACGCTCCTACACAACAGCTCACTGAGCACTCAACACTCAGTGACTTTTCTAGCCTGAAGTTCCACAGTCCTTCCATGATCCTACCCAAAACAGTATGGTCAGGTCTCTCATAGCAAATTCCTACTGTCCTGGTACCAATTTCTGTCCTAGGTAAAGTTATCATTGTTATAGTAAAACACCACGATCGAAACAACTTGGGGAAGAAAGGGTTTGTTTGGCTTACATTCCCAAATCAATGTTCACCACTGAAGAAAGCCAGGACAGGAATTTAACAGGGCAGGAACCTGGAGGCCTGAGCTGATGCAGAGGCCACGGAGGGTGCTGCTTACTGGCTTGCTCCTCATGGCTCCCTCAACCTGCTTATAGAACCCAGGACCACCAGCCCAGGCATGGCACCACCCACAATAGCCTGAGCCCTCCCCCATGAATCACTAGTTAAGAAAATGTTCTACAGATTTGCTTACAGTCTGATATAATGGAAGAATTTTCTCAGTTGGGTTCCCTCATCTCAAATGACTCTAACCTGTGTCGAGTTAACATAAAATTAGCCAACTCAAGAATTGCCCTATGAAACATCCTCAAATGTATATATTGTGGTTTTGTGTTTGCTATAACAGTAACAAATTAAAAACTCAGTATGTGGGAGGGAAATGGGAGGAGGGGAGGAGGTGGAAATTTTTAATAAATAAATAAATACTCAGTAATGACCATTTCAATTTGTATTTTTTTTAAATTTCCTCTATTCTTGAGAATATCATATACATATGCAATGAAATACAATTATATATGTCTTATTTCCCCATACCAACTCCCTCACATCCTTCTCAACGTATTTCCTAATTTCATGTCTTTTATAACCCACTACGTCCAGTTAGCACTGCTCATATGTGCACGGGTGTGGGGCCATCCACTGGAACACGGGAAACACACAATTGACCGTATCCTCAAAAACAAATCGTTTTCCCTCCTCCAAAAACTACCTGATGCCAACAGCTCTTCAGGAAGGAGTGCAGCCTAGAGGTCGTCTACTCCACCTATGTTGTGATTCTGGTCGGCTTCATCTTGGGCAGATCATGAGAAGGTAACCTGCTCTTAGTTCATGAGTGTGACAACCGTGTCATATCAAAAAGACAGCATGTCACAAAACCCTCCTATCCTCTGCTCTTTACATCCAGTCTCTGCATTTTTGATATTTTGTTCCAGAATGCAACAAAGCACAAACAGCAGAGGAGCAATGTTAAGTCCGCCTTATGTGTGTATATGATATGTGTGTGTACATGTTCCTGTGTGTGTTTTCTTTACTCTTTTGCTCTTACCTCTTTGGTCTTTGGAGGTTCACCACCCAGCTCCCAAATAAATCACACACAGAGTCCTATTCTTTCTTATAAATTACCCCACTTTAGCTTGTCTTGCTTCTAGCCAGCTTTTTTATCTTAAATTATCCCATCTACCCTTTGCCTCCGGGACCGGGATTTACCCTTTTCTTACTTCTGTGTATCTTTCATTCTTACTCCGTGACTGGCTGGGTGGCTGGGTGGCTGGGTGGCTGGGTGGCTGGGTGGCTGGGTGGCTGGCCCCTAGTGTCCTCCTCTCCTTGTTCCATCTTGCTCCTTCTTCTCTCCCTTGATCTCTGATTTCTCCTTCTGTTTATTCTCTCAGCCTGTCAGCCTTATCCATCCTTTCCCCTGCCTCCCTATTGGCCATTCACTTCTTCATTAAACCATCAGGTGTTTTCGACAGGCAAAGTATCACAGCTTCACAGAGTTAAACAAATGCAGCGTAAAAGAATGCAACACATCTTAGCAACAAGAAACAAATGTTCCACAGCGTGAACAATGTAGCACATCTTAAAATAATATTCTAAGGCATGTGTGCGCACATATGTGCTTGTGCTTGCCAGAGACTGCTGAGAGGTGTCTTGCTCAGTCACTCTCCAGCTTATGTTTTGAGACAGCGTCTCTCATTGAACCTGGAGCTCGCTGTTTCATCTAATCTAGCTGGCAACTGAGTCCCAGGGATCCTCCCATCTCTACCCTCCCAGTCCTGGAGCTCCAAATACATGCTGCTACTGTTAGCTTTTCCTTAATAGATGGGGGCTGGGGATTGGAGTAAGGTCTAAGGATCCCTGTGCCCTGGGCTTGAACGTCTACAGCACGAAAGAGCACTTTCTGCTGCCCTTCTGGCTGCCTGTCCACTGCTGCCACTTCAGTCTCTGAGAAAGAAAAGCCAGACACAGAAGAGTTCCAGAGCTTGGAGACTCCAGATTGGCCTTGGAACACATGGAAAGCAGACTGCAAAGAACGAAGAGCAAAATGAGCATTCTTAGCACCTGAGACCATCTTAAACACTGCCCACTAAGCACATCCACAGCCCAGGGATATTTAACTTTTCTGCATGAGAACACAAATGCTCTCGTATGCCTAGAGTGACATCTGCCAGGACCGACCCGCACAACAGGAGTTCAGACTCTTAAGGCAAAACAGACTAGAGCTTGCTGCTAGGATTTCCATATTGACAAAACCATTTTATCTGCTAGTGTCGTACTTCAACTCTGGCCTTCTCCAGCTGCTCTTTGCCTCCTCTTGGTGATTGCTACTTTGAGTTATCTGCATGACTGGGCCCAGGACAATAACGTCACAGTAGCCTGTCCTGAGTTCTCTTGGCCTGGGATGGACTCCTAATGTAGTCTAGACCAAAATATTCCAGAAATGAAACTGCTGAACTTCAGGGAGCTCCCAGAGTCTGTGCAGTAAAATCAGGGGTCCCAAAAGAGGGGAAGCCAAGAAAACCTCAAATAAATGGACCAGAATGCCACAGAAAAGTGGGGCAAAGGCTATAATAGTATTTACGGCACGAGTCTCTGAACCCAGTCATCCCTGAGGTCCAGATGCACTCCACCTAGAGCTGCCTCTGAACAAATGTCCGAGCTTCTTTGTAGTAAGCCCCCATCACTCACATCCAGAAGAAAATCCATCCAAGCCGCGAGGAACCTCGAGCCTACTGTTTGACAGTGAATGCATCTTTCCATCAATGGCATCTTACCTCTCTTCATATAGAAACAACTGCCACCATCTGTTACTGGCGACATATTTTAGGCAGAACTTCAGAACTTAATAGTAACCCAAATTCTTCTTGTTAGATATATTCAGTGAGAAAGAGAATTAAAGCTATCTTGGTGCCTTCGTAAAAAGCAGCTACCACACAGCCTGCTACTCATAGTGATACAGGCTGGATTCTGGCATTTATGTTTTAATTTTAGCAAATGAAAAAATTGGAGGAAAAAATAGATTTCTCTCTCTCTCTCTCTCTCTCTCTCTCTCTGTGTGTGTGTGTGTGTGTGTGTGTGTGTGTGTAAGAAAAGATGGTCAATTCAATGCAAACTAAAATTTCAACTGTGTAGCTGAAGGTATCAAAGTTAGAGATAAAATAATTCCAAATATCCAAGGTTCAAAGAGATGAAGACTAATTTTAATCACTCACTTGGGATTTTTTTAATGATCTTGATGATGGATAGACAAAATACTTCCTGAATACTCAACCACTTTAGCAACAATGAGAGACACGACTTCCCAGCTTGGGTCAGAACTTGCTGAGTAGATTAAGTCGGCTGTATGAAAGGTCTCAGATGAGGGCTCAAGAGGCCCATGGAGATAGGTGGTTAGGGGGAATGAGTTCACTAGAAAAGCTGCTTCTGCCACAGACAGACTTAGATTCCCCAGTGTCATGGGGGATCTAATGAGATTTCAGGCTCCATCCCCAGAGACAAAGAGCAAGGCTGGGTCTTCTGGAGAGGAGTCTGGGTCCCCTCTTCAAGCTCTAGAAGGGAGTGTTCGAAAGCACAAGCCTACAGCCAGGCTCTCTGGTACACCTGGAGGTAGCAGGAAGGAGGATGGAAACAGGATGTGTGAACACCAGGAGCACTTTGACATGCCCAAGATGGAAAACCTTCTTCCCCAGTGAGAATTCCAGATACCTGGAAGCCTGTTTGCTAGAAATTCTGACATGCTACTCTTGGTAGGAGCCTTTTCCACACTGGGTGACAGAGATGTGGACCTGCGGGCGTGACCTGGGAGGCAATCTGGTCTGGAGTTTAATGCCGCGGTAGGAAATAGTGATTCAATGGTGTGGGGATCTCAGTGATGATCAGGCTCAGCTTCCAGGTAGTCACTTTCATCTTTGACACCTGATTTGATGATTCATTAGCTTCCTGGAGTCTTCCTGCTGTGACTTCTAATCTTCCACACTATGGACCCATTATTGTCTGAACTTCAGTCTCATCCTGTAAGGTGGGCTAGCAAATTGTTAGGACATGTCTGCAATACCAGTATACCCCTATGGGAATGTCATCACCCTAAGGAAAAAAAAAGAAGTCATCAACCCTTGACAACAAGTAGTCTAGAGAACATGATGCCCACATTCCCAAGAGCTTGGCTGGGTGATTTTTTTTTTTTTTTGATCACTCGATTGGCCAAAAGCAAACGGACTAGACATTGTAAATGTAATCCTTACTTGATAATTGTCCTTATCAATTTTATACAATTGATATACAATTTTTATACAATTGTATACAATTTTACAGTGTTAGAGTTTAACATTTCCTTTTTATTTAGACAGAAATGAGGAAATGTTGTGGGATATTTATACAACTGTGTGAAAATGTATTGCTGTTGTAATAGGAGCGGCGGGGCTGCGTCCCCAGCACCCCGGCCGCCTGCTAACTTATGCCCCAAATTAATTACACGGACACTGTATTCTTTTAAACACTTCTTGCCCATTATATCTAGCCTCTTCTCCGCTAACTCTCACACCTGGACTATCCCATTTCTAATCATGTGTGTAGCACCCCTAGGTGCGCTTACCGGGAAGATTCTAGCCTACGTCCATCCTGGGTTGGAGCTTCATCGATTGCATCTGCCCGGGAGAGGGGAGCATGGCCTCTGAGCTCACTTCCTCTTCCTCCCAGCATTCTGTTCTGTTTACTCCTTCCACCTATGTTTTAACCTATGAGGGCCAAGCAGTTTCTTTATTATAATTAACCAATGACCTACCTCCATCATATTGCCGTAATGAGTGTAGTAAAAAGCTGAATGGCCAATAACTAGGCAGGTGGTATAGACAGGTCTTCAGGGCAGAGACATCAGGAAATACAGAGCAAGCCGTATGTGCAGGAGGAAAGGTAACAGACACGAATCACATGGCAGAACATAGCTTAACATAAACATATTAGTTTAAGTTATAAGAGCTAGTCAAGCAAACCTAAGTGAAGGCCAAGCTTTCCTAATTAATAAGTCTCCCTGTCATTTTTTGTGAGCTGGTGTCCCTAAGAAAAGTCTGACTACAATTTAGACTTTTGGAGATCAAATAAAGGTTGCCAATGGATGGGAAAGGGATTATTTTCTGGCTCACCAATGTCCACGTGTTTTAGTACCCACCAGTAGTATCAAATGCCGTGTTTTTTAAATCCTCTCCATATAGACAAATGAATGTATTTTTCATAACTGCATTACAGCAGTCCAGGCAAAGACTTGTCAGATGTCCTGAAAATGTCAGATTTGCAATGAGAAGTGCCAAGCGGGAGCAATGCTATGGCATGCTGATAAACAAGCTAAAATAATCATTTGCATGATATCTATGCAGTGCATAGATTATTCCTGAAATCAGCCAGGATAAATCCATCATGAGCCTGCATGGACTGGCCGTCTGTATGATGCCCTCAGATCTCCTCAGATTTGGTTAGGGATGGTTAGTGGATGGTTCTCCAGGCTCAGCACAAAGTCCCACTTCTGCTCCCATTCAGCAGTGTTGACATTTAAATCTGTCGCCAGCAGGGCAGCCTCATTCTGATGGCAAAATTTCTTGTGCTTTGAGTCCCAGTTGCATATTTAATCATAAGAAGTGCTCATGGGAATGCAGACAGAAAAATTGGACTACATTCAGTACGTCCAAGAGGGACAAGCAAAAGTGTTTCCCCTTGGGGTTGGAGAGATGGCTCAGTGGTTTGAGTCATTCACAACTGCCTCTAACTACAGCTCCAGGGGATCTGATGCTCTCTTTGGGCCTTTGTAGGTACCACATGCACACACACATAGTCACACACACACACACATACACACGAGCAAAAATAAAAGAAATCTTTTCTTTTAATGTAGTGCCTCTTTGGAAATGAAATGAGCTGAAAACTTGGAACCAAGTGAGAGAGAGAGAGAGAGAGAGAGAGAGAGAGAGAGAGAGAGAGAGAGAGATGAAGGAAGGATGAGAGGAAGGAGGGAGGAAAGGGACGGGAGGAAGCAAAAGAAAGGGAAAGTCAGAGCTCTGCACCCCTCGGTCCTGATTGCTTTTCCCGTTGTTCTGTTATTTCATATTATTCAAGGCTGTGCACTGATGAAATTAAATTCAGGTAAAAGATACTTAAGCAGAAGGCCATTTGTTTCCTCCATCTTCTCCCAACAGGCAAATTTACTAAAGTTGATTACTATCTAGAAAAAGAATCAGGTTCTTAATGGAGAGAGGGGGAGGGAGAGAGAGAGAGAGAGAGAGAGAGAGAGAGAGAGAGAGCTACCTTAAATTGCAGAAATCCTGTCTCTTAGGTCTCTGAACCTAGTCCTTCAAAATGCCTGAAATCTAGAATAGACCTGAGCTGGCACCAAAAAACACAGTAATAATAAAAATGTACGTAAATCTGAAATGTTCCTCTAAGCCCAAATTAAACTGGTGCCATCTTATTTTCTGTCTTTGTGTTTATTCATTCGTTCAGCCAACAGACCTTTATTGAGTCCTTTGCCAGGTACTGAGGGGATGGGAGTTAATAGCATGGGCCAAACCTACTGGGCGAAGCTTATGTTTTAGAGAGAGGCAGGCTCCCTGCTTGGTACCAAACGGGTGGCCCCTGAGTCAGCCTGTCTGAGACTCCTGCATGTTTGTGTCTATTGCTATGCTATGCACAGCAGCTGCAGAACCTGCCTGGAAGTCCCCCACCCTCGTGCCTGCTGGACTTGTGGACAAAGGCTCTTCCTGTGAAGAAGACGGCACAGATGCCATGCCAACAGGAGAAACTGTCTCCCCTTTCTATAAAATGGGAAACAGTGGCACCACCCTTCTCATGGAGGACAGCATGTGTAACAAAAGAGACACGACCATGGCCATGATGATCTGTCCAAAATCCTACGTTTAATTACATTCCCTTTAATTATCTGCAAACAATGGTTCTAAATGGAGGAGGGAGAGAATACTATTTTTGGAACACTCCAATACTTAACAATCCCTAACTCCCCTGTTTCCTTCCCCCACTGTGCAGTTATATTTGTCATATCTCTGTGATGTCTTTGCATTTAATTTTGGGGTGAAATTAGATAAATAGAAAAGAAAGGGCCAGTGAGATAGCTCAGTGGATAAAGGTGCCTGCCACCAAGCCTGATGATCTGAGTTCGAACCCCAGAACCTACGTGGTGGAAGAAAGAACTTGACTCATGTCAGTTGTCTTCCAAGCTACACACACGCACCATGGTGAGTCTCTCTCTCTCTCTTTCTCTCTCTCTCTCTCTCTCTCTCTCTCTCTCTCTCTCACACACACACACACACACACACGTAAATTAATAAATACAATAGAAAAAAATAAAAACTCCATGTCCTTTCTTTAAAACAATAAATAGGAGAGGAGATGAAACAAAAACGGAAAAGAAGTAAGTAAAAATTGAAAGGAAAATAGTAGAAAGGAAAGGAAACGGTGTTAGCAGTATGGTCCTGCCACTTTTGGGTTGGTATAGTTCATCATAGTTCATCTTAACCCAAACCAGGTTGTTTTCTTCATGGAAAACAAACAAGGGAAATGCTCTGTGAACCCCTGCTCAAGTCAGTCGTGTGCAGGAGTTGCTCAGCATCTGACTATTTCTGTGGACAAAATCAACAAAATGAAGTGAAATAAAGGAAATGGAACAAGACAGAGACAAGTGTATCACCAGTCACCCTAGCGGTAATCTTACCTTGGCAGCAAAAGGGCAAATTCAATTATCTCATTCAATAGACAAAGATGAGCCGCACCTGGAAATTACATATTTGCCACTGCAGACCACAGTACAGCCAATCAAATCACACTCTTGATTTTATTATTAGCGAGGTTAAGCTTCAAAGCCCCAGATGCATCCCAATCACCACTCTGCACATCCTGCGGTCAGACTTCCCTGTAAATCTCATCAGATGCCTCCCAAAGTCACTGAAGAGCCAATAAACGGGGTTATGACACACTGCTCAAATCAGCGAAGTGTCTTTCATATATTTTTAAGTGGTTATTAATCGTGGAATTAGTTTAGAATACATTACCCTTCAAGGTAAATTAGATCAATGAGGAAAATGACTCACATGTCCAGGATTGCCTTTTTTGATGTTTTCATATCCAGTTCACGGACCAGGAGTGCCAGGCAGGCACGTGACTGTGCCAGGCACCATTGGTGATGAAGAGCTCAAGCTGCGGGAAGGACCTGATTTTTGCTGTGTCTATTTCTTCCTGGAAAGTGGCCAGGACATGAACAGGCACGGACATATCTTTACACCCTCAGTCCCAAGAAGATTTAACTATTATCGAGGAAAAATTACTTGTCTGGTCCCTATCACTCTTGTTGGTGACACTTCAGAGTTCCCTGCTAATAGCTGTGGGATGGAAGAAAGCAAAAAGTGACAACTTTTAAGGGATCCAACATGGTTGATCAGGGTGCACATGTGGAGGACAGACGACAACGTGTGCACTCATCACTACATGGGGGTCAGAGTTCAACGTGTGCACTCATCACTACGTGGGGGTCAGAGTTCAACGTGTGCACTCATCACTACGTGGGGGTCAGAGTTCAACGTGTGCACTCATCACTACGTGGGGGTCAGAGTTCAACGTGTGCACTCATCACTATGGAGGTCAGAGGACAACTCTGTGCACTCATCACTATGGGGAGGTCAGAGTTCAACGTGTGCACTCATCACTATGGGGAGGTCAGAGTTCAACTCTGTGCACTCATCACTATGGGGAGGTAAGAGTTCAACTCTGTGCACTCATCACTATGGGGAGGTCAGAGTTCAACTCTGTGCACTCATCACTATGGGGAGATCAGAGTTCAACTCTGTGCACTCATCACTATGGGGAGGTCAGAGTTCAACTCTGTGCACACATCACTATGGGGAGGTCAGAGTTCAACTCTGTGCACTCATCACTATGGGGAGGTCAGAGTTCAACTCTGTGCACTCATCACTATGGGGAGGTCAGAGTTCAACTCTGTGTACTCATCACTATGGGGAGGTCAGAGGACAATAGGGATGAGTGCACAGCCTTGTCCGCTGGTGTTGAGCCTAGTGAGGCCGCCCAGGATCAAACTCAGATTTTCCAGCCTCTGAGTGACCTCACCAGGCCCAACACCAGACATTTTAACTTAAATAGACACGTTAAAGTAAATCACAACATATTCTTCTCAAGACTATTTTTTTTTGATCCTCTTTCCTTCAAGACTCCAGGAGATAGATGAAATAAGAAAACGAGAGAGAGAGAGAGAGAGAGAGAGAATATTTGACCATGATTGTTTTAAACAGGGAAAAATAACTCTGGTTAGTGTTTCAGAGCAACACAGGAAGCCAACAAATTGCTACCAAATAAGCTCAATTGTCTAAGTTATACAAAATTTGGAAATTAAATCTTTGTTTTGAAAAATCTTCCAATACATTTGGTAGTAAAAAGAGAACTGGAAAGAACCTGTGTTTATGAAGGATGAGTAACGGATTAAAATTTTAAAGACTGTGGAGAGCCTGGTGGTGGTGGCGCACGCCTTTAATCCCAGCACTCGGGAAGCAGAGGCAGGTGGATCTCTGTGAGTTCGAGACCAGCCTGGTCTATAAGAGCTAGTTCCAGGACAGGCTCCAAAACCACAGAGAAACCCTCTCTCGAAAAAAACCAATAAATAAATAAATAAATAAAATAAAAACTGTGGAGAGGGTGGGAGGCTGTAGGTCCAGAGCCTAACACCAGCTTCTTTGGGGCTGTCTTCTGCCCCCTAAACAGCTACACCTTCACCCCCTCTGTGTCAGACCCAACACTCTGATAAACATAAAACCTTGGAACATACTAATTTAACAAAACCCTATTCTCTGCCAACCAAGGGCTGAGCACGCGTCTGATAGCACACAAGACCCAGAGCTGAGGCCCCTACACTTTGCAGGAGAGCCCATTTAATGCTCCCACCAATGGATTTGAAAAGCGCCTTGGTCTATGACTTTTCTTTGCTCTGTTGCTATAAAACCTTCATAAAACTGCTTGCCCTGTGGACCATGGTATTTGGAAAGAACAAAAATGTTAGTCCCTGGGCCAGGATCACTCACATTTGCTCCAGGATAAACTGTCTCTTTGAGGGGAGAGCTGTGAATTTTGCATGGACAATGGAATCTGTAAAATAAAGATCACCACAGAGCTTAATCAACAGACACTAAAAAGAAAGTTAAACAAGAGCAGGATTACCGTAGTGAAGGCAGGGATGCCTGCAGGAGCTATTGCTACCTGTGCTCCTCCTGGCCAGGCTGAAGGAAGAAATCCTATAATTACGGCATCCTATATAGAGCATGGCATGGAAAAAGAAACCTTTCCTTTCTCCTTTGTCAAAAGTGAGGCGATGCCGACTCCCTGAAACGAGAACAATGTGAAGAACCACATCTTAGATGAGTAAAATAACCCACGACTTCCCTTGTTCCTGCTTCCTTTCCAATTAGAGGCAGTCGGGAGCTGGCTCCTGGGGGGCCTTGTCTCACAGCGTGGAAGACAAATAATCCCTTAATGGTCTTGTTTCCCACACCAACACAGTGACTGACACAGCATACGGCAATTAAAAATGAAGGGGACATTTATTTGAGATAAATCATACTTTAATTGGCATTTTAAGTGAGGATGTGTTAAGCGCGATGTCACTGTGTGAGGGCAGACCGCACTCTTTAGGCAAAGCCTCGTGCTACTGTTGGTTGGTTGTTGGTACATTTGAGCCGGTAAAGAGGCCTTTATTTAACAATAACTGTCAGTATTTCATGCTTGAAAAGTGTGTATCGTGATACCAGTGAGCCAGCTTCTGCCAGGTTCCTTCCTGCAGTGTTCAGGTGACATTTCTCCATCAGGGCCCATGCTTCTGCACTTTGGGGCCCCTCACAAGGGTCACTGAGACCCTTCCTCTGCCTCTCTGCCTCCTTGTCTGAGACAGGGTCTCTCACTGACCCTGGAGCTTATTGACTCAGTTGGGCTGCATGCCCGTAGAGCTCTGGAGATCCACCTGAATTTACCCCACTTCCCTGCCCTGGGGTTACAGTTCAGTAGCACCATGCCCAGATATTTATGTATGTGTTGGGGATCAAATTCAGGTCCATGTTTGTGGGGCAATCACAGTGCCAACTGAGCTATCTCTCCAGTGTCACAAGTTTTTTTGTTTTTGTTTTTGTTTTTATTTGGGGGGGGGGGTTGTTGTTGTTGTTTAAAATTTAAAAAAAAATCCTTTGGTCAGATTTTGTTCCAGGCTGCCTTTGCATAGACTATGAAACAAAGGCCTTGGGACACAGGGTTGCTTACTCAGGGGCAAAAGGCAAATGGTTTCTTGACCAATAGAAGAAGGAAAATGTTTAGTTCTTGGCAATGTTTGGGCAGATTTGCTACTGACCTCTCTAAAAGCCTGGATTTCTCAGCTCAGGCTTCCTTAGCTGTGGCCTGCGTGCACACACACGAAAATGCACACACAAACAGATGCATGTGCTCACACACATATCCAAATGTGCACACGAGTACACAAGTGCACACAGGTACACACACACACACACCCTGGGCAGCATCTAAATGTGCTGCTTCCCAGTCTTGCCAGGGACCCTGAGAAGAAGAGACATTCATTACACACCTAGGAAGCTCTGGCAGCTCGTGCCGTCTGGGGTGCTCTTATTAGCAAAGGCCTCTTGTATCTGAACCAAGAGTTCTGTGGCTCCCACCAGCGTCTGGAGAGCAATAGCAGAGCATCCTGATCCCCAGCGCACTTTACAGACCAAAGGGTTCATTCCTGAGAGGTGAATCTCCTGCACCAAACAAATGGACATTGTCTCCTACTTAGAAACACTCCAGCCATGATCAGGATACCCCCATCTATTGCATATCAGTCTTGTAGCTAGGCCCCCAAAATTAGCTTGGGGGGTGTTAGGATCTGAGATTGCAAAACTGAAAAGAAGCAGATGGGAGTGGGAAGAAAGGTGTGTGAGACACATATTGACTGGATCCTGTGACCCTGAGGTAATGGATCCTGTGACCCTGAGGTAATGGATCCTGTGACCCTCAAGTAATGGATCCTGTGACCCTCAGGTAATGGATCCTGTGACCCTCAGGTAATGGATCCTGTGACCCTCAGGTAATGGATCCTGTGACCCTGGTTAATGGATCCTGTGACCCTGAGGTAATGGATCCTGTGACCCTCAGGTAATAGATCCTGTGACCCTCAGGTAATGGATCCTGTGACCCTCAGGTAATGGATCTTGTGTCCCTCAGGTAATGGATCCTGTGCCCCTCAGGTAATGGATCTTGTGCCCCTCAGGTAATGGATCCTGTGACCCTCAGGTAATGGATCTTGTGCCCCTCAGGTAATAGATCCTGTGACCCTCAGGTAACGGATCCTGTGACCCTCAGGTAATGGATCTTGTGCCCCTCAGGTAATGGATCCTGTGCCCCTCAGGTAATGGATCTTGTGCCCCTCAGGTAATGGATCCTCTGACCCTCAGGTAATGGATCCTGTGACCCTCAGGTAATGGATCCTGTGACCCTCAGGTAATGGATCCTGTGACCCTCAGGTAATGGATCCTGTGACCCTCAGGTAATGGATCCTGTGACCCTCAGGTAATGGATCCTGTGCCCCTCAGGTAATGGATCCTGTGACCCTCAGGTAATGGATCCTTGTAGTAATATGAATGGCGGGGCTGCGTCCCCAGCACCCCGGCTGCCTGCTCGGCTAGCTTATGCCCCGAAATAATTACACGGACACTGTATTCTTTTAAACACTGCTTGGTCCTTTAGCTCTAGCACTTACAGGCTAATTCTCACATCCCGATCAACCCATCTCTAATAATCTGTGAGAACCGGTCTTACCGGGAAGATTCTAGCCTAGTCCATCCTGGGTCGGAGCTTCATGGCGTGTGTCTGCCCAGGAGCGGGGCATGGCGTCTCTCTCAGGCATCTGCTCCCGAGAGGAGAGCTGTGGAGTCTGAGCTCACTTCCTCTTCCTCCCAGCGTTCTGTTCTGTTTACTCCTCCCACCTATCTTCTAACCAATAAAATGGGCCAAGGCAGTTCCTTTATTAGCCAATGACCTTCCTCCATCAGATCCTGTGACCCTCAGGTAATGGATTCTGTGACCATGAGGTTCCGGTTCATATACAAGCCTGGAATGAAAGGGGGAAGCTCTGCTCAGTCTCCCACCCTTGGGTTACAAATCCTGCCTCTCAGGGTACTGTCTCTTCATCAGGTCATTTTTGCAGATTTGTGTCCCTCAAGGTCATGAGGTCCTAAGCACAAGAGTGATTCCACTAATGAGTGTCCTCCCACTACAAGACTCTGCCCTTCCTACAGAGAGCCCTAAGTCCCAAGGACCATCACCAGCAACCTACTCAGCGAGAGGTGGGTGTTGCTCCTCACAAACTTTGTCAAGCCACAGAAACAAATGCCACCTTTGACACGGACCTTAGTCTATAAAGTACTTCAGGACTCCTCTTTGTTATAAATCCCAGGTCCCTGACCTGCCCCTAACACTGGTGAAGGAGCCCCAGATCTCTGTAGTCCCAGGCTCTTGTGCTGAACAGAATACGTAGGTATCCCAGAGAAGCCTCTGGGGACTTTTCCTTTCAATCCGATGCCCATTTGGAAGTGTGGCTCAAGTTTCCTCTGCTGAGTTGATGGATCTTCACTGCGAACGTGGCTGGATTTAGAAGCAAGCAGAAGACACATCCTGGGAGTATCTTTGAAAGTGGTTTCAAGGAGATTTTACTGAGGAAGACATGCCCTAAATGGGGGCTAGGATCCTGGGCAAGATACAATGGAGACAGGGAGCTGAGCATGAACGTTTATGTCTCTCTGCTCCCTGACTATGGATGCCGTGTGACCCACTGCCTCACATGCCTAAGGTGATCTCAGCACCACACCTTGCCCTCCAAGCTGAACCGTACCCCCAAACTAAACCAAAGTAAAACCTTTCTTTCCTAAGTTGTAAGCGAGCTTCCTTGCTTGATTTCCATGCGTGTGGGCTTCTGTTTGTGTATTTTCTTTCTGATCTTTGAGACACGGTCTCACTCTCCAGCCCTGGCTTGCCTGGAACTGGCTATGTGGACCAGGCTAGTCTCAAATTCACAGAGAGCTGCCTGTTTCTCTAGTGCCAGGATTAGAGGTGTGTGCCAGCCTGCTGCGGTTTAAGCTGCTTTGGCCAGGCGTTGCCACTGCAATGAGAAGGTAACGACAACATGAACAAAGGGATCCAACACACAATGGTTCCCAGCCAGAACTGTACCACCCACGTCACAGAGCGCTGAGAGAGAGGAGCCGCACAGCCAAGCACTGACCCCGGCACTTGGTAGAATGTCTCTATCTCCCGTCTTGTCCCATTTTGCAATTGGCCATCTTTTCCTTGCAACAATCTGGAAAAATGACTCAAACTCGACCTTCTGATTGGCTCTGTCCCTTGGTTGTCAAGTACACACTACCAGCACCACAATGATCTGGTAGAAACAGTGGAACGACAGGCCAAAACTGTCACTGAGCAGGTTGACTCTCCAGCCGCTTGTTGGATGCATCTTGGCTCTGACGTCACTACCCAGCAACAGATCACTCTGGACCTAACTTGTGGACTAGACTTTAGTAGGCTAAAGGTATCCACACCCAAAGTTGTTCCAAGTGGCATCAGACTCTTTTTTTTTAAGATTTATTTATTATGTGTACAGTGTTCTGCCTGCATGTATGTCTGCCTGACAGAATAGGTCACCAGATCTCATTATAGATGGTTGCTGGAAATTCCCATGTGGTTGTGGGAATTGAACTCAGGACCTCTTGAGGAGCATCCAGTTCTCTTAACCTTTGAGCCATCTCTCCAAACCCAGCATCAGACTCTTAAAGAGCTGAAGAGATAGCTCAATCAGTAAAAGGCTTGCAGCACAAGCACGGGGACCTATGTTCCATACCCGAACCCATGCTTTCTTTTAAAAAAAAATGCAGGCACAGTTGGGGGGGGGGGGCATATAGCCAAGATGATCTCTGGAATTCCTTGGCCAGACAACCTACCCTACTCAGCAAGCCAGGCCAGTAAGAGACCTTGACTCAAAAGACAAGTTGAAGTCTGTCTGTCTGTCTGTCTCTCTCTCTCCCTCCCTCCTACACACACACACACACACACACACACACACACACACACACACACACCAGCACATGCATGCACACACCCCTGACATATAGTATCACACCCAGCTTAAGTAGATATGCAGAGCCCTCAGATCCCCAGCAAATAACACATAATAACTCTGCCTTGTCATTAAGTCGTTGTGGGCAGAAGCAGAAGGAGCTGTGTTTTAACTGAGATGTAAAGGGTTGTCTTTGAGAGACCTCCACTCCAGGAGAAACCATCAGATCAGAGCTGCCTGCAGACTACCTGAAGTTCAAACCAGCTGCGAGACTGTGCCCCCCACCCCCCGTCTCCACGGGCAGCAGCATTTTCCTCCCCATCCTCCCCTGCATGAAGCAATCCGTGCACTCTGTAATTAAGAAATCCACTAATTACAGCACAGGTCTGAGATGAACGTAGCTGTGTTCCACTGGGGGGACTGTCAACTCCCCTGGAAGGGGGAACACGTTGAAGTGGGTGGGTTCTGACAGGCAGCTCGGCTGCTTCTCCCGAATGCCTCACCTCGAGGTGCAGAGACAGATTGTTCAGCTCTCAGGTGGTTTCCGGGTATAAAAATTGAAGAGGCTAGGCAGCAGATGGTTTATTAGCAAAGGTAGTGTTACATGGATGGAGGTATTCAAGTGAATAGTCCACAGCACTTGAGATTATACATGCATGGGCAACCACACAGGGGTATGCGTATGAGTGTGTGTGTATGTGTGTTTGTGTGTGTGTGTTTGTGTGTGTGTGTGTGTGTGTGTGTGTGTGTGTGTTTCTGGGGCTTGAACCTTAAGGAGTTTGTGCATGTTAGGCAAGCACTCTACAACTGAACTGTAAGTCCAGCCCTCTTTTTTCCAAATCTCAGTAAATTGTTCAGGCTAGCCTTGAACTCACTACATAGTCTAAGAAGGCCTGCATTGGGTAATGGACCTGTATTCATTGTTTTTGAAAACTTCTAGATTCATATTTAGTGATACTTTTGTTTTCAGACGATGCCAACTTGCCAGTCAACACTAACCATTGTCACGCTTCCTTCTCCTGCCCTTCTCAGTAACCCCACTAGCAATTCGATGTCACTTCTTTTACTCTTTATTGTATTATCTTCTGCTTGCCCCTCGAGAACCAAGGCTCCCTTTCCCCCAGACTGCCACAACGAGGCTCCTTTTATGGAGTATTTTAGACAAACACCTCCGTAGAGATCTGCCTAACTGGGTCGTGTGGTCTTCAGGACTTCACAGATTATGTCTCTCTACTGTCACTAGAACTATTTTTGTGGAGTTTTTAAGAAAGATGCCCTGTTGGCAAAGAGCTATTTGCTGACTCTAAATCCCAGATTTTCCCACTGAAGGGCTCTCTGGGACGATCTACTCACAGCTATGGCGATCGCTGTGAAGAAAGGTTTGCTGTTTCTGTCGAGGAATTAGTGGAGCTGGGGAGGTTATTTACACAAGCTGTCCTATGCTTGACTATTTTTTTTCATCTTTTAATTTTTTTTGAAAAATTTCTGACATTACATAACTAAACTGAAATGTATTAATATTCCATTTTTACATTTCCATGAAAAACAAAAATTCATGAGCCAAAAAAAACCCAAAAGAGGAAAAGGGGCGAGAAGCTTATAAAACTAAATATGGATATCTCAGCGTAACTGCTGAACAGAGAAAGAATTAAAACACTTTCAATTAAAAAATCATGAGTGAATGATAAAGTGTGTAGAAACTGAAAATTTATAAACTGAAACCGCTGACTATTCAGAAACTACACAGATGAATCATGGGTGGTGGTGAACAGCAGAAAGGGATTATGGATGAATCTGCACTGTTCTAGTTGCTCCCTGTGCCACCTCTCTCCGAGGAAAGCCTGACATTGATTAGATACTGAGCGGGGTTGATGCTGGCAGCAGACCCAGTGATGGTGACCTGCCTATCAGTAGATCCTTCCAATGGGTTTGCGATTTTGATCTGTGCCCCAGACATCTGATGAATCTCATTGATTTGGGTGCCCTGACACCCAGTTATGCAGCCAACCAAATCATTTGGAATGGTGAATTCATGAGAAGTAGTTTGAGCAGATGTATTCCAACCTGCCCAATAGCCTTTCACCTCTGGAGAGCTGGATTCGATGCCACTGAATCCAGTGTTGCCATGGGTCATGGGAAAATGAGACTGTTGCACTGCCAACTGATGCAGCTTGGTCAAGTCTGGCTGTGGAATGGCATACTGTCCTTGAATAACATAGGCCTGGCCACCTGCAAAGATGACTGGAGAACTCGAGGACTTGGGCCGGTACGGGATGGCCATGCCTTTTCGGGTGGATTTCACCATGACCACGCAGATCTGTTTGACACACTCAGTGATGGATTGTGAAATGCCACTCGGTTGAGCTGGGGAGCACATCCCCTGCCACCTGGACCTGAGTTCCTGTTCTCTCTCCTATTTCCTTGATCTAGCAACCCCCTTTTCCAATGAGAGAGCCACACTGACTAGCAGGGACCGTGAGCCGTAAGGTAACTGGGGGGTCTGCTGGCAGCTGTGCTATTGGTCACAGAGCCGCGTGTGTCCTCTTCCAGTTCATCAATGATCATAGCAAAGGCTTTGAAGATGGCACTAGTCGGTCCAGCCAAAGTGATAATTCTCTCTGGACAGTTCTTTTCTGAGATGTGGATCCGTACACCACTCTCCTCGCGCACCCTTCTTAACAGAGTCTCCTTTCTTTCCGATGACACCGCCAACTTCCTTCCCTGATAGTAGCCCGATAGCAAGAGTGACATTTAATCCACCTTCAATCGACTGTTTTAAAGCAGGAAAGACTTTTTTCAACAGTGTAATTAATGAAATCATTAGGAAGGATGTCTACGGACTCACCGACTGCGCGAAAGGTGCGCTATGCATTGCTCCTCCGTGTCCATGTCGGGAAGCTGAGAGGCAGCGAACGTAAAGAAAGCAGCTGGGATTTAGAGGGCTTGGAGCCGAGCTTGCCATTGCCATTCCAAACTCTGGGCAACCTTGAGCTCAGAGTTCTGAGCTCCGTTTCTGGGCGGGGTGGGGGGCAGGGGGCAGAGGGGTGGGGTGGGAGACAGTCTTTCTATAGCACCTACTGTAGAACTGGAAAGATGTCAGGCTCCCAGTTTTCTTCATTTCAGAGAGAAACTGGTAATGTTCCTAGCTCCTCCATGATTGAAAAGAGAAGTCAAGAAACCTTAATTGGGTTCCTAGTTGGTATAATTCATGTGTGTGTGTGTGTGTGTGTGTGTGTGTGAAAGAGAGAGAGAGAGAGAGAGAGAGAGAGAGAGAGAGAGAGAGAGAGATTTAGTTTCAACTACAACAGGATTTTTTATTTTATTTCGTACTTAAAAAGAAAGGGATGACATTGGAGAAAGGGGAAACGATGAGCTGTCGTTTTGAAATTGTGCGTGTACCACATCAGAACTCTTTTGGGAATGTCCTCTAGGAGTCCCTTCCCACCCTCACAGAGCTGCTCAAAGTTCCACAGGTGAGGATATATGGTGTGTGCTGAAGGTGGTCAGGAAAGAGCTCCATTCACAGCTTCTATGGCAGGAGATTCATCCCTTGGGGGTCCTTACAACCCGAAGGCCACCAGCACACACTTTGAAAGGCACCCACACAGCACTGAGAGGGTGCGTGCCCACAAACAAACTCGGGAAAATGCTCAGTTCATTGAAGCAATCGAATGAAGAACAGACAGAGATGGACAGGAAGGCGCTCTGGAGAAGTCATCCAAGGTGCCTTAGGAAATAAAGTCAACTCCAGTACAGGTCAGACGGACACTTGTCAACCTCTGCAATGTGCGTCCCTCAGTGCAGATTGGCGGCCTTCATGAGACAAAATGTCTAGCAACAAACACGCCGTTGTCACACAGTCTGCCAATTAATTAAAAAATAATAAATACTGACCATGAAAAGAAGCATGAATAGTACACATCAATGGGGAATAAATCAATAATACGACTGACAGATGCTAGAGGTGAGCAGAGTGACGTCAGAACACTTCTTACATAACCACTGCTGATGCCCAAAAGGGCATTGAAAGAACCAAGTAAGACTTTCAGAGATGAAAACTAGAAAATACAAGATTTAAAAAAAAAAATACATAGGGGCTGGCAAGATAGCTCTGTGGGTAAATATATTTGCCACCAAACCAAAGACCCGAGTTCAGTCTTAACCAGGAGCCAGGTCTCTTGTACTTTGAAGGTAATATTTCATTTTGTTTATTTTGTTTGCATTTGTTTGTGGGAGTAGGCATGGGTCGGGACAATAGGCAGGAGTCACTTCTCTCTTTCTACCATGTGGGGCTGAGGGATTGAACTCAGGTCAGCAGGCTTGGCAGCAAGAGCCTCCAACAGATGAGCTATCTCACCACCTGGCGTATTAGGAGCATCCCTGATTTGACTGTGAACTCTGCTGCCAAGAATAATGAGAACTGGGTTTAATGTGTTTTCCCCTTTGCTGTTAGGTCAGGCAATGTATTTGTGCAACACACACATACACAGATATGCATACATATACACATACACAATACACACAGATATATATACACAAGTGTACACATACAGGAAAGAGCTCTGTTACACAAGATAACCCAGGGCAGTGAGATGTCTGGAATACAGGAGACTTGGCAAAGACTCTCTGTAAGATGCCTCCCTGACAGTCCTCTGTACTCAGAGCAATCACTGGGGTCAAAAAAAGCTCTGAGCAGTTCTTGGGACTCCACAGAAATTTGGAGGCCTTTTATATTTTTTATCCATCTTTTCTGTTGATGGCTTTTAACCACAAGCCTGATTATACTTCCCTCATAAAAGAAAGGTCACCTTGGTCCATTGTGGTGCCCTGGATTTCCCTCCCACAGCTCTGTCACCTTCAGTTTAATCTCTGCAACCCCTGAGTCTCACCCTTCCAACAGCAGGTTATGCGCATAGCTCTCCTGCCTCCTAAACATCTGGCCATTAACCCCACACTGCCGTCCCTTAATTCCCACAGGGCAGATGTTGGCAATTAGCGTTTCTCAGGTTCAGACCTCCAAAAGGCGTCCCGCTGCGATCTTTCTGTAAATAGCTTCAGCTAGTTATCAAAACTGATGATATAAGTAAGGACTCGGGGGACAAACACAGCCATCTCTCCAGGCTCCCAATGGGGATATTCAGAGACACAACTCCCTGGTGAATATTTGAAACTGCCTATAGTAGCCAACCTTACATATAACTAGGGATTATTTTTCTATGTACATCATAAATACCTATGACAGAGTTCAATTTATTTTCTAGACACAGGAATGTTAGGCCATCCTCTTTAGGTTGCTCTTTAGGCCAGAAAACACAGTCATAAGAAATCAGGTCACACACCCGCAATTCATTCTCTCTCTCTCTCTCTCTCTCTCCCTTTATCTCTCTGTGGCTTTCTCTTTTCCTTTCTCTCTTATTCTTGGTCTTTTCCAGGTTTTAAGGTAAGTCGCTCCTTCCCTTTAAGGCCTTGTTGTATTGTCTTTAATGTTGTCATTTATTTCTAATCCTGTTTCAGTCCAAAGTCCAATCATGCCCTTGAGTCCTTCCTCCTAATAAAACACTTTTAAAAAAATAATATCTTTATTCCTTGAACATCATACATACATACATTTGTTGATCATAGCCACCTCCTACTCCCCCTTCCCACTTGCACCCACACCCAGCATTTTGTATTCTTGTTTTCCAGATCCTATCAAGTCCAATTTGTGCTGCCCAAATGTTCATGGGGCCATCCCCAGGAATGTGACTGACCTACCAGAAGCCACACCCTTAAAGGAAATTGAGTCTCCCCCTCTTAGAAGCTATCAACTGTCTGTGGTTCTTCAATTGGGGGTGGGGGATCATGAGCCCCTCCATGCTCCATGCTGCCTGGCTTGATCTAATACTGGTCTGGTACAGGCATGGACAGCGGCTGTGAATTCACAAGTACAGAAGTCCTGTCGTGTCCAGAGGACACTGGTTGGGTCAAAAACACCTCATTCCTGAAGGGCAATTCCATGTTAGTGTCCTTTACACAAACAGAACTGTGCCTTTTCTCTTTTTCCTTATAGTTAATAATTCCTGGAAAGAAGCTGCATCTACAAGAACTGGTTAGAACTGGTCATGTGGAAAGGTTAGAATGTGCTGGTTCTTTCCAGGGCACTAGCTTCAGTCCCCTGAACAGTCATCACTCGCCTGCCTCTGTGGACGAACTAACATCTTAATAAACAAAAACATTTGGGACTCTATTATTAAAAGTTAAATCATCAGATAGCATCTGAGTCTCTAAGAAAGATACCCCCATTTTGCTGTAACCATCTCCCTGATGGGTGGGTACCAATATATTTATGACTTCCTGTATTTTCTTACAAGTTCCCTGAAAATGCTTCCACATCAGGGATGTGGAACCCGGGGTGACCCATGGTCACAGTCATTCAAATTTGGCCCCAGAATAATCCATTTCCCTTCACTTTGAGATGTAAGCTGTGGTGTGTGTGTGTGTGTGTGTGTGTGTGTGTGTGTGTGTGTGTGTCGACATTAATAGACAGAGATTTGCAACCATAAGAACCAGGAAAAACCACTATAGGCATGCATTGTGCCCAGAGCTGGGGGGCTGGGGTCTCCTTCTCTCTCTAAAGGTCTCATTGCTGTGCTCTCCCATCAGGACGGTACGAGCTGACACAGTGCCTACGTTATAAGGCCATGTGCAGTGAGTGACGCAGGCCCATGACACAGCACCAAGCTTCCTCAGGGGTCACTTGAATGCAAGCACAGCCATACGATGGACATTGATCTGATAAGCAGGGTGACTGATGACTAACGCGCGCAGGGAGCACAGTCCTTGAGGACATAAACAAAGGGGTGACTCCCTCCCAGGCAGGATGGGGCAGGGTGATCTGAGATTCATTATGTCACTCAAGTCAGCATGCCACTATAAACCTAACTGAACTGTTTACTTTTAGAATTTGCCATGTAAGTTTTTTGGACTGCAGTGAACTGTGGGTAGCTAAACCCAGAGGAAAAGTTAAACTGAACATAAGTTAGGACCACTATGTTCCCCAGAGCAGTGTTTCCTAACTGTGACAGACACAGCCCGGGGGTCCAGATTGATGGCACATTCTTGGGGTAGGAAGCATCCTTTGCAAAGCTGGCATTTGGGACAGTACACACACCTACTCACCTCCTCGTCCGTTTTACCTCCTCCATGGGCATGCTCCCCGGGGCTTGCACCCTTCATGCTCCAGCACAAGCTCCATCCTTTCAGGGAGAGCATAGCAACTGGAGGAGAATTCAAGGAAGTTGACCATTGGCTGTACAAAATGAGATTTCATAGGGTGAGAACAGCACGTAGGCTGCCTTCCTAACGACGGGGACTCTCTTCAACCTCTCTGTGCCCCAAGTTTCTGGTCAATAAAATGATTCATGAAGAATATGAGCAGGCTGGAGAGATGGCTCAGTGCTTAAGAGCACTGGCTAATTTCCCAGAGGACCAGGGTTCGATTCCCAGCACCGGCACAGTGGCTCACAATTGCCTGCAATTCCAGTTCCGGGGATCTGAAGCCCTCTTCTGACTTCTGTGATCACTGCATGTACATGGTGCACAGACATCAAATATTGCAAATAAAACTATTAAACTTTTTTAAAATGCCGTAAAATAAGGGCTGGTAAGAAGGCTCAGTAGGTAAAGGCATTTGCTGCCAAGCCTGACAACCTGAGTTTGATTCCCCAGGATACATACAGTAGAAGAGAGACCAGGTCACAGTCCTCAAAGCTGTCCTTGACCTCAATATGCATGCAAGCCGTGGCACAAAAACACCTCTCTCTCTCTCTCTCTCTCTCTCTCTCTCTCTCCCTCCCTCCCACCCTCCCTCCCTCCCTTCTTTTTCCTCTCCCCCTCTCTATCTGTGTAAATAAATGTAATGAAAAAGAAATCACAAAATAAACAAAAGGGTGCCCTACAGAGAGCTAAAAGAAATAGAAACCCGCTGGGCATGGGCATCATGGGCATGGTGACCCTTGCCTACAGTCTAGCACTCGGGAAGGAGAGGCAGGAGAATCAGGAATTCAAGAGCAACGTCTGGTACATACTGAGTTTGAGGTTGGCCTGGGCTACGTGAGATTGGGCTCAAAAACTTAGTAAAATAAAAGCCTAAAGTCAAGAAAACAGAATAGGGAGGTTTGGCAGCTGGATAGAAGGTTGGCACACCATTAAAGGGCCCAAAAAATGCATGGTTTAAATCCCGTCTAGGAAGACATGTAAAATTCACACTTTTTTTTTTTAACTTTCAAGTGTTTCTCGTAGCTTTTTATGAGACATGGTTTTGGCCTAAATCTGTCATCCCAGGCAGACATTAGCATTTCCTGGGAAGGGCTGACTAGGAAAGGAGTAGAAGAGAAAGCAGAATAAGCCAGATGGAGCAGAATTTGTTTTAAAGGTCTGTGTACATCGGAAAGGCTTCCAGAAGGTGCAGACTCAGATGCTCATCTCTGAGGAGTGGCTATAGCTCTGGGCAGCTGATTTCCAGTTCACTGAGAAAAATGCATCTTAAACAACAGTACTGTGTTCACCATTTGCCAGGCAGGGTGTCACAGATTGTCCTTGCAGACATTTGGAGCTGGGTAAATCCTTGCCTTACAGGGTGCTGTCCCTTGTGACATAAAGATTAATGGCATCTTTAGCTCCTCCCCTTTGAGATGCCGGCAGTACCCACTCACATCAGGCTGCTTAGGCAGAACTGTCTCCAAACGTCACCAGATTTTACCTGGTGAGGGAACAGGGAGAGAATCAATTCCACTATCCACTCAATCCCTCACTGTCCAAAGACACCTCTTCCCCTCTCTCTCCCTCCTCTCTGCCTAAAAAGGTTGCCATCTTGTTAGGAGAAAAATTATATATATTATTGTAATATCTATAATTACTCTGAACTTGTTCATGTCATTGATTGTTTGTCTGTGTGCACATGACATAGGGAAACCTGCAGTGCACAGTGGTTAGCTGGGGACAGAACTAGAGACCAGCTTCCAGGTGTGAACTCAGTACCAACTTACCTAGTAAGGGTGTGATTTATGGCACGCCATTTCACCTATTTAGAAAAGACCATCTGCCAGAAGAGTGCCAGAAATGGGCCGGAAAGATGGCTCAGCAGGAAAGGGCACCTGCCAGGCAACCCTGATAATCTGGGTTCGACCTCTGGAACCCACGGAAATGCACAGGGAAAGAACCTGCTCCGCGAGGTTGTCCTCTGACCTCCACACATGCCCCCCCTCTGTTGTCGGTTGCTGTTTTACTCTTTGGCTCGCTCTTTGGGGGGCCCCAACCAGCTCCCAAATAAATCACATGGAGTCTTATTCTTTATTATGAATACCAAACCTTAGCTTGGCTTGTTTCTAGCCAGCTTTTCTTAAATTATCCTGTCTGCCCTTTGCCTCTGGGGCTTTTACGTTTCTCTATTTCTGTATATCCTTTCTTTCTTCTTTTTCCGTGTCTGGCTTTAAGGCTGAGTGACTAGCCTCTGGAGTCCTCCTCTCGCTCCTAGATCTTTTCCTCCCAGATTTCTCCTCCTATTTATTCTCTCTGCCTGCCAGTTCCACCTATCCGTTCTCCTGCCTCGCTATTGACTGTTCAGCTATATTGACTGGCCATCAGGTGTTTTAGACAGGTAAAGTAACGCAGCTTCACAGAGTTAAATAAATGCAACATAAAAGATTGCAACACATCTTTGCATCATTAAAATAAATGTCCCACAGCATAAAAACATGTAACACATCTTTAACAAATATTCTCCAGTGCCTCTTCCCAACACACACCACACTTTTTAAAAGATTGAGGCTGGGTGTGGTGGTGCCCACCTTTCATCCCAGCATTCTAGAGGCAGAGGCAGGTAATTTCTGTGAGTTCAAGACCAGCCTGGTGTATACAGTAAGTTCCAGGCCAGCCAGGGCTATGTAGTGAGACCCTGTCTTAAGTAAACAAAACAGTAGCAGATTATCAAAAGCATTAAGCAGAGATCGACAAGCACAGCTGTAACATACAGCATACGGTCAGCTGCATAAGCCAGCTGTTGATTCCCAGGGCAGGCAGAAAGGACCCCACCCCCCCACCCCAGGTCTGTGACAAGTTGTACGCAATGTGCTTTACACACAATAAACTCTGCAAAGGAGGAGGGGCTGCATGTCTGTCACCTGACCCGTTCTCATTCCCTAGGATGCTGGAAGCACCAACAGAGCGGACTGGTGCTGAGAACAAGAAAATCCTCGGCTCATGAGGGTTCCTGGTACCAGCACGCAGGGCTCTCTCTCTCCCTTCAGCCGTCATGAGTGGTTGCTGGCTACCAGTCACCAAGATCTTTCCGGTACAAGACTCTTACCAGAAGGCCACTCAGGCAAAGGTTTACAGATTCGGAGACCTTCACACATTTTGGCACTGGTGCCAGAAAGGTGCCTTCAGGCTCGCCAGGAAGCTGGGATGTCGCTAGCACAAACTGAGGAGGAGGAGGAGGTGGGTGCTCACAGCACTCCACTCGGACTCTCGCCCACTCCGACCATCTGCCTGTTTATGTTCTTGGCTTCACTGAACACAGTGAAGATGAAGGATGGGAAAGACAAAAATGAAAATCTGGCTTCAAGTACACAGATTGGCGATTCTGTCTAGAGTGCTATCTCTCAATCCCCGCCTACCTGTGACACTCTCTGGTTCCCGGACTTCCTGACCAGAGGGCAGAGATGGAAGCAAGAAGGGTGAGACGGGAAGAGCCATCGCAGAGGAAGACTTGGGGTGTCTTGGTGTGTTCTGGATTCTCCACAGGTCCTCAGGTCCCCCTGTAGTTCTTCAGTAGAACGTTGAGTGTCCTCTCACCCTGATTCACCATTAGCTGCGGGTCTCATAGCTGTATGCCCTAAACACATTAGATTCTCCACAAGTGGTCAAGGAAGCCAGAAGGGCGTGGATGTAAGTTTTCTCATTCCCTAAATGTTCCTGTAAGGTCTAGAGAACAGAGGTTCTGAGAACAGCAGGAGACCATCTTTGAGATGGCTGACGTGGTGCCAACCCTGATAGTATCTGCAGAATCTGCAAAAGCACTAAGTCTTCCTCCTCCTTTCTGCAAAATGGGAATCACGTGATCGTTTCTCTATCATTGCTGTGGCTAAGTCTCTTTAATACAAACCTCAGCCACCATATCATTGCAACCCTTTGTATTTCAATACACTTCTCCAAGGAAAATGGGGACTTAGGCCACCTCAAAGCCATTGTCATCAGCAAGAGTTACTAAATCCTTGATACTATATAATACTGAGCCCATATTTAAGTTTTTCTCATCTTAAAAAAGTCCTTAAATTATACTTAAGGTGTATGTATGTATTGTGTGCTTGTGCAAGTGTGTATGTGATCATATGAGCCGGCATATGTGCATATGTGTGTGTGCACGAGTGTGTGTGTATGTGTGTATGCGTGTGCACATGAACGTATGTGTGTGTGTATATATATATGTGTGTGTGCACATGGGTGTGGGTGTGTATGTGTGTATGTGTGTGTATGTGTATGTATGTGTGTGTGCACATGAACATGTGTATGTGTGTATATATATATATGTGTGTGCACATGGGTGTGGGCGTGTATGTGTATGTATGTGTGTGTATGTGTGTGTACATGGGTGTGGGTATGTATGTGTGTATATATATGTGTGTGCACACGGGTGTAGGTGTGTATGTGTGTATGTGTATGTATGTGTGTGTGTGCACATGGGTGTGGGTGTGTATGTGTGTATGTGTATGTATGTGTGTGTATGTGTGTGTGTGCTGTATTAGAGGACACCATGTAATTTACAGTGTCATCTCTTTCCATGTGAGTTCCAGGGTCTCACAAAGCAGAAAGAAAATGGAGGAAAGGAAAACATAGCTTCCATTTTGAAGTCCAGAACTAGAGATGCTGGGCCCCAGAACCTACAATCTCACCTCAGGGGTTCACTGGCTCTCAGTGCCTTTGATATAAGCTGTAGCCAAAAATGCTTGCCTTCCAGCTCAGTTCTCAGGTAGAACCTGGGGACCAAAATTCATGAGTCCATCCTGTATGCCTGGCACTGAGCTGGTTACTAAGTTAAACTTACCCAAAAAGTATCTGCTGAGCACCTATGATAGCCTGTACTGTTATGGATTAAACAGAGGACTAATCATTTAAGGTCCTTGACTCTGAGACTTGAGTAGATGGCTCAGTCAGGAAAGAGTTTGCTACCCAAACATGAGGACCTAAGTTCCAGTCCCCAGCACTGATGTAAAAAGGCAAATGTGGTGGCGTGTGCCTGTATTCCCAGTGGAAAAGCAGAAATAGGTAGATCTCTGGAGCAGCCAGACTAACCCAGTCAGTGAACTCCAGGCTCAGTGAGAAAAAAATAAAACAGAGACAACAATTAGTTAAGGGAGATGCCCAAAAATCTGGTCTCTACATACATATATGTGTACACACATACACAAGCACATGCACACACATACACCCAACATGCATAAACACCCAAAGCCTTGATTCTACAGAACTTGGATGCTGATGGAAACAATCCATTAGCTGAGTGACAAACAGTGGCACGAACCAGGGGACGTTTCATCCTGGCTTGGAGAACATTCCAGGCAGAGCCTAACTATTGCACATTGAAGCTCTACAGTGGAAGCAAAGGTGGGAGGTCAAGGAAAGGGAAGGCTCTGGTGGCAGCAGAGAGTGCGCAAGAGGTGGGGCGGGGGAGCTGAAGTCACCCAGGGAGGCAGGGTCACACCATCTGGAGTGGGCTAATAGGCCCCTTCTCAAAGAGCCAGGCCATAGTTAGATTCTGTAAGTCCTTTGGTCTTCATGAAACGACTCAGTTCTGCCATCTTAGAAGTAAACGTTGCCATAGACAATATGTAAATGAATGGGGTTAGTTATACCGCAGTAAACCTCACTTATGGTACCAGGTGAGATTTGGCTCAGGCTCCTACCCTGTGATCTAAGGCTTATAAAACCCAGTAATTAGCACGGATTTAATTAGAAGCACAGTTAGAAGCCACTGGAGGATCTTAAACTGGAGAACAATACAATTTAATTTACTTTTTAATGATGGCCGTGGCTGTTCTTCACACACAATAGAAAAGCAAGCTCAGAGACCAGAAGACAAACAGAACACACAGGATGCTGTGCTGGTTAATTTTGAAGGACCACTTCATGGATCATACAAGAGGTGAGCCGGTTTGAGTCTCTAGAAATATTTAGCTGAGGAGAGAAGGCCCACCCTCCATGGCTGACACTCTCCTGTGGACTGGGGTCCCTCCCACCGTGAATAAAGGGAACATGAGCCACGCACCAACCAGCCTTCTTCTGTTTCAGCGTGAGCAGCCTCAAGTCCCTGCCACTGTGCTAGACGGGCACCTTAAAACCACGAGCCAGAGTAAGCACTTCCTTCCTCAAGTTGCTTTTGCCCAACTTTGTCAAGGAAATGAGAAAAAAGCTGGTACCAAGGTTAGGTACATCCCAGGCAAGAGAAAGTGTAGTTTTGACAAGGTAGCAGGGCACAGAACGGTAAGTGGTTATGGTTATGCTCAAGAACATGACATTGGTTAAGGATCAAATATGGGGTGTTGGAGAATGGATGACTTGCCTGTTATTAAAGAGAGAAGTGTCACCTTCTGAGACATCATAGAGTAACCACCAGAGTTCACCCAAAGAGAAATGAGGAGTGATGTCCCATTTGTGGTTCCAGTGCAGGGGAGGCAGAGATGGTAGACCCCTGGTGCTCACTGGCCCACCAGCCCAGCCTCTTGGCGAGCTAGAACAGCGAGAGATCTTGTCTCATTAAACAAGGTTGATGAGAAGGAACGTTACCCACACAGATCCATGTGCATCTGAACACACAAAAATATATCACTCTATTTAGTGAGCTTGAGCTAGCGACTTCTTGGTGGACGCAGCTGTGGCATCTGAGTCTTTAGCTCCTCTCTTTCTGAGTGAATTAGAGAGAAAAGGGGACGTTGAAGAGGCTCCCTTCAATAGTCCTGTCTTTGCTGCCCTGTTTCAGCCATCCCCGCCCATTTCCAGGACGGTTTTCAAGACACCTTGTACAGTGATGGTAGGAAGCCGTGAACACCCAGCCCCCCACTGTCCTCCCCCTTTCTCTCTCAGTGCCCCCCATGCTATAACCATTTCAAAGCACCACCTGCCTTCTCGCACCTCCTTTTCCTTTCTTCTTCTTTTTTAATTCACATTTTAACTGGAAATGGTTTTTCATTTCCTAACATCTCTTTGGCATTTTAAGCTCAGCGAAGGGTTTTCCTTAAACTTTAATGCATTTCATCAGGATAAAATAAAGCAATCTTGCCAGCTTTTATGAATAATTAGTGACTCAGAAAAGAGCCCCGGAGTGAGTGGGAAATTCACTGTGAGGTGGTGAAGCGATAAAAATACACCGCGGTATACACTTTGATGCTCTTTAAAGAATTCATCACGGACTAATAATACACTGTGTCAAAGGAGCCCATCAGGCTGACGGGAAAATTGTTTTTCAGGAAACAAAGTCAGTACGACATTTGCAGCAGCCCCTCTAGAGGTTTACAGCACAAGAGAAAGAGGAGGCTTAATTCCATTATTTCCCTGCGCTTAAAAAGTAACCAAGCCTAAAAGAGAGATCGGTGGGCCGGTGTGTGCGCGCATGTGTGCGGGCGCACGCGCACACCCTCAGAAAGTGGGACATGTTTTCCTTCTCTCTCTAGCATAACGAAGAATGAATTGCTTTCTGGCCACGCTTAGCCTCTTCTAGAAAAGTCTGATTTTTGAATAGAGTCAAAGTCACACTAGGTGCCAGAGTGGGACGTGGTAGAGGGGCCTCTCGCGAGCCATTCATGTAATATGCTGTCGTGAGAATTTCTCCCCTAGGTTGGGGTTGGACAGGGGTGGGCATCTAGGCAATGGCTCTCTCCTCCCATCCTCGGTTCTAGCGACCAAAGTTCTATTTCGTGAAAAAGGTCCCCTGGAGAAACAATGAGCTTATGGGGTTTCCTTTACAGAGCATGGGTGAGGGGTTACAGGCAGGAGCATGGGTGACCTCAAAGCAGCCACACTGGAAAGCCAACACCTATTATGAATGATGACTTCCCCATGACTGTGTAGATGGGTCCCCTTACTCTAGTCCTTCTCAGTCTACATACCCTAGCCCCTCCCAAGACCTAAATGCAATCTGCAATTAGGGCAGAACTGGGAGGAATGGCTGTATACTTGGGTGAGGATTCAACGACCTTCCTCATCCTCTTCTCCTTCTTTGAGGGAATGTGACAGTCCACAGGCCCAGTTGTAATATTTTTCAAGCTAACACAGCAGATGTGATGAGGAGGGTGACAGTTGGGTTCTGCGGCTAATCCTGCACAATGCATGCCTCATCCCTAGACAGATACCCTAAAGAATTCCATCCACACCTCATAACATCTTGATTATTAGCAAGAGATGCTGTTGACTGTCAGTGCAAAAACAGAAGATGATCATCTAAAATAACAACAGCAACAACAGCAGCCAGGCATCGAGCGATGAGCAGGCTGGGACAGGACACACACGGTATCTCATTAGCTCCCATTTCCTCCTTCTGGGATCCGGACAGCCAAGTGGGTACAAGGCAGACTCTGGAACTCAGCATCTCATGCTAGCACCATGTTTCTGCTTCTTTCTGCCAATGACATCTTTCAAGGGCATCTTTTATTTAAGGATTCATTTATTTTACATTCCATACGTGAATGTTTTGTGTTCATATGTGTCTGCGGACCACGTGTGTGCTTGGAGCCTGCAGAGGTCAGAAGAGTGCCTCTGGTGCTCTAACTGGACTCAGAGAAGATGAGGCACTGCCATGTGTGTGCTGGGAACCGCATCCAGGTCCTCTGCGGAAGCAACACGTGTCCTTACCCCCACCAATGTGAACTCACTTAGATCTAACTTACACTCTCCGTGCTGCAGCTTCCCTGTTAAATGGAACAATGCCGCTCCCCTCATAAAATCGTGAAGATAAGAGAGCCAGATGTGATGCACACACCAACATCGCAGAATTCAGCAGGAATGCAGGAGGATCAGGAGTTTGGGGTCATCCTTGGTTATACAGGAAGTATAAAAGCTAGTCTGAGCTGTAAGACCCTACTGCCCCCCAAAGAAAAGAATGTGTCTTAGGAGGTAGTCAGTAAAGTGCTTGCATATATAAGGCCCTGACTTTAAATCCCAAGCACCCACATAAAAAAGTTGGGGAAGGTGCCTGCCATCCAAACACTGGGAAGGTAGAGATGGAATTCCTGGAGTTCCCTGGTCCACCAATCTAGCTGGGTACCTCTGTGCTATAATTTCCCACAAAGATACAATCAAGGCATAGGCCAGAGTCATTGTCTCCCCCTGAAGGATCTCATTTTAGGCTCATCTTGTTATTCATGGGGTCTTAAGATGGAGGGTCTCAATCTCCCCTCCCCCCCCCCCGCCGTCTGTCTCACACACACCAGCTAATTAGCCTCATCAGAGGAAGCATGCAAGAGGAAGAGAGAGTGCCTGGCGAAGCTGGCACATGCCTTTAATCCCAGCACTCGGGAGGAAAAGTTTGTGAGTTCAAGGCCAGCTTGGTCTATACAGTGAGTTCCAGGACAGGCTCCAAAGCTACAGAGAAATCCTGTCTCAGGAGAGAGAGAGAGAGAGAGAGAGAGAGAGAGAGAGAGAGAGAGAGGCACACCAAAGCGTGGGGGTCATGGGGGTTGAGTAAGAGTAAGAAGCTTGTCTACCACTGGTATGGAATTAAAGTTCATTCCGCTTCACTCTTGACTCATAGAGTCAACCACTGTGGACGTCAGTTCTCCTTTCTCTAAACTTTGAAGTCTATAAAAATGTCCAAGGTCCCCGTCAGCCCCGGTTTAATTCGAGGAGACCCCAAACATTACAGACAGCACACCTGAGAGACACTCTAGATTCCAAAAGAGCTCTACCCTCTCTCTCTCTCCCTTCCACACAGTGTGGTTAGTGTCACCTCCTCCGGTAGCCATCAGTGCTAACGAAAGTCATAGCAAGGAAAGCACTAGAATGCTCTGCCAGCTCACCTGCTGGGCCATAAGATCAAAAGGTACTGCTATGGTTATGTGTCAGATTGCAGCCTTTGGAAAGAGGGGACCATGAGCTTCCAAAATTTAATTGAAATGGGTGGTCAGTTTTAGCGGTTTTCCAGAAACTGTCAATTAAAAAAAAAAAAGCAAACAAAAGAAGCAGCTGCACATCCTAAGGTTAACAACATCCCTGCCTTATGGGCTGACTGGCAGACTCTCTCTGATGGTGGTGAAATTTGTTTAGATGTCCTCCTGACCATCTTGATTATATAAGATGGTGTGTTATTGTCTTTGGCTGCCTTGGTTTTGTGTGACTAGCAGCTGTAATGCCAAAACTAACCTGTATTTTACCCTTGCTGGTTGTCCTGCATGAGGCACACAGCTGTTGTTAAACACATGGAATTAAGGCAATCTGATCACCCTGGTGGATCCCATGTAACACCTGTGGATCCCATGTAGCACTGTTTGATCCCAATCCCATGTAGTACTGGTGGATCCCAGGTAGCACTGGTGGATCTGATATAGCGCTGGTGGATCTGATATAGCGCTGGTGGATCTGATATAGCGCTGGTGGATCTGATATAGCACTGGTGGATCTGATATAGCGCTGGTGGATCTGATATAGCGCTGGTGGATCTGATATAGCGCTGGTGGATCTGATATAGCGCTGGTGGATCTGATATAGCGCTGATGGATCTGATATAGCGCTGGTGGATCTGATATAGCACTGGTGGAGTCAATGTAACACTGGTGGTTCCCATGTAGCATTGGTGGATCTCATAAAGTACTGGTAGATCCCATGTAGTACTGGTAAATCCATTGTAGCACTGGTGGATCCCATGAAGCATTGGTGGATCCCATGCAGTGCTGGTGGATTCTGGGTAGCACTGATGGATCCCATGTAGTGATGGTGGATCCCATATAACACCTATATAACATTTCCAATTTCTCATTGTACAATTTTAGTCCAGTTTGTGTTTGTTTACTTTTAAAGGCTCCATAAACAGCAACAAATGCTAGTTACCACTGAAGAGCTATTTAAATCTGACACACAAATACCATCTAAGCAAGGTGAGGGTTCCCTTCCTTCCATGCTTTTCAAAGGATTCCTGTAATAGTTCAGACTATAAGCAAATAGATATTTTCTTTCAAGAAAGCCTGTGTTCTATGTTACTTTCTCGGACTATTTAGATCAGCACCAACAAACTATTTCACCTGAGAGTAGACCTGTCTTCTGCAGCAAGCCTGAAGGCATGGCTCATTATTTATACAAGGGCTATAGGGGTTCTACCATCTTGTAGTATTTCATTAATTCTCTGTTTCTAACTCCATTCTGTATGAGATCAAATCACACAAAACATCCAAGCATAGTCATGAGTCCATCACTGAAGGAAGTCAGGACAGAACTCAAACCAGGGAAGGAACCTGGAGGCAGGAGCTGATGCAGAGACCATGGAGGGTGCTGCTTACTGGCTTGCTCATGGCTTGCTCAGTCTGCTTTCTTATAGAGCCCAATGTAGCAGGCTTTCTTTTAGGCCACCAACCAGCTCCCAAATCATGACACAGACTATTAGTTTTGAATGACTGGCCTTAGCTTAGATCTTTTCTTGCTACCTCTTATAACTTAACCTGTTTCTCTTCATCTATGCTTTGCCTTGGGCCTTTTAAATTTTTTCTTTCTGTATATTTTACTTTCCTGCCGTCTCTGTCCGTCTGTCTGGTGGCTGCTTGGCTTCTGGCCCTGGGTATGTCCCTCTCTCTCATCTCTCGTTCTCTCCTTTTCCTTTTCTCCTCTCTCTCTCTCTCTCTCTCTCTCTCTCTCTCTCTCTCTCTCACACACACACACACACACACACACGCGCACACACACACGCACACACACACACACTAAGTACATTTTAAAAAAAAGAAACTAATTCCCCAGAAGTTTCATGCTGGGGAAGGGAAAGGCTAAGGACCTGGTGCCAGCCCAAGGGCAGTCTTGTCTTTATGCTGCCTCCTCAAGGAGAGATTTCACATTTTCTGACAAATTTGTTCTACCACACCACAGGGAAGACTGGAGTGAAAACAAAGATAAATGGATCCACGAAGGCCAGGACTCTCGGTTCTGTGTGCCTCTTACCATCTACCTGACCAGATTCCCCATGTCAGAACTCAGAAGACCTCATTGTTTCTCTTCTCCTTTCCCTGCTTTTGAGTATTTCTTGCCTGTTGTCTTCCATGAGCCTCGCTTCTTAGGGCCACCAGGATCCAGTCTTTTGTAACTGTCCTGGCAGAAACGATGGCATTCTAAGGAGGCTCTCTGCCCCTCGTTTTGGCTATTAGTGTTGGGGCAAATGTCCCCCAAGAACTGGCATTTCCCCCAGAGTAAAAGAAAGGGGGCTGTGGCCCGGAGCCACCAGACAGGGTGCTTGTTTCCTGGTCGGTTTCACAGAGCTCTGACAGCCTGCCTGACCCCTTGCAGGACAGACTGGAGTTGAGGCAGACATAGTCAGCTGTGGGAGGAGGGCAGAAACACGCTTTGACTGGAACCGCTTACCTTCCCATGTTCCTTGCTGTGTATTTAAGCCTAAATATCATGTCAGCGCTATCAAAGGCAGAACTGGGTTGGGTGAGGTCACTGTACCTGTTTATTTGCCCCTCTTCCCATTGCAGCCCTCCCACTCTGGTTTTCACTATTACATTGGCCTATTAAGGACAAGTGGCTAAGCCCAACTCGTCAGGGCTGCGGGGGGCCAGGATCCGACCCTGGAGACACAGGTAACTGACACACTGATCCTTTTAAGGCTTTGCCTTCTGCCCAGCACCAGTGTTTGGCTGCAGCTTGCCTTCTTCCCTCCATACTAACTTCCTTCTAAGAATATTTCCACATCACCCATAGTTTAATTTTTTATGATCTGTTCCCTCCCAGAAGCCAGGGTGTCTCCAGCCACCCTCCACCCCTAAGTCCTTGGGTCCAATAACAGGATGCTCCTGTAGGTTACCTAGTCCACGGATGGGGCTGTGCTACAGACTGTCGGGTGGGGCTCTGGTGCCCCTGCTGACTTCTAAAGGATAAAATTATTTGAATCAGGCCAGTTTTCTGTTTCAGAATCACCCAGGCTTATATTTTAGTTCGTTTGTGTGGTTAACCCGATTGCCTGGGGCAGGTAATTTTTAAAGAACAGTCTGCCTTCTCACAGCCCTGAGGTTGGGCAGCTCCAGGGCACACAGCCAGCATCTAGCAGGGCCTCTGGCTGTGCCATACCAAGGAAGGTAGAAGGGCAATCAAGAGGGACGAGATTCATTCTATAGTAAATGGTTATGGTAGCACTGATCTATATCTGGGGCAGAACCCTCATGCCCAAACCTTCTTACTTGAGTCTGGGAAAACTCTAGAATCCATCCTGACCAGCTGAATGTAAACCATGCCTTTTGAAGCAACGCCTGACTCTAATTAAACAACAGGCCACAGCATAGATAAGATTCTCATAACAGATCTCCGTGAGTTCAGGGCCAGCATAATCTATATAACGAATTTCAGGACAGCCAGAGGAATATATTAAAGAACTCATCTTGAAATAAATAAATCTACCTTGATGCTAAAGAGGTAGGTTTAGGGGTTAGGACTGCTTGCTGCTTTCAGAGACCCAGGTTTGGCTTCCAGCATCTTTAATCACTTATCAAGCAGCTCCCAACTGCCTGTAACTCCAGCTCCAGAGGATATGACGCCCTCTTCTGGCTTCAACAGGCACCTGCACTAAATATTAAATATTTACTATTTAATAAATCTTAAAACAAGTGTCTTTGAGCCGGGCGGTGGTGGCGCACGCCTTTAATCCCAGCACTCGGGAGGCAGAGGCAGGCGGATCTCTGTGAGTTCAAGACCAGCCTGGTCTACAAGAGCTAGTTCCAGGGCAGGCTCCAAAACCACAGAGAAACCCTGTCTCGAAAAACCAAAAAAAAAAAAAAAGAAAAGAAAGAAAAAAAAAAAAACAAGTGTCTTTGTTGAGAATTTAGAAATTATACATCCATCCATCTTTAAGCTTATTTACAAACATTTACCAAAAATATCACATTGCAATGCTGACCCTTGGAGTTTAAACAATCTCTTCTAAAATTCTATTAACCCTGAAAGTAGCCCCATCTTACCCTGAGTTTTTACATGAAGACAATTCCCTGGGTATTCTGGCACATGAGTGCCATCTGCTGGGAAGGTAGTGCACAGGCCCTCCCACTCCAGGACACACTGGTGGTTTGAAGAACTATCCCCCCAGGTACAGGTGTTTGAGGGGTGATGAGGAGCTGTGGCCTGGCTGGAGTAAGTACCTCAATGAGGTAGGAGAAGGTATGGAAACTGTACGTAGCCTCTCCCGTTTCCAGTTCAGTCTCTGCTTCCTGCTGCCATGCCTCCCCTGCCGACAGACTCTAAGCTGTTGTTTTGTAAGTTGTCTTGGCCACGCTATTTTCTAACAGGAACAGACAAGGTACTAAGACAGGTCTCTTGAGGAGGGGTTAGGAGTGTTTGCACCTCAAAAATAAGTCTTGCTTTTAAACACAGTGGCCTGATTTCTACGTCTTTATGAATATAAATATTTGATCACAAAGCACTACAAATCTAAAACTAACTCTAATTAAAAGCGTGAACATTTTGGGAGCAGCAGGTAAAGGTGCGTGCAGCTAAGTCTGACAACCTGAGTTCAATCCCAAGCCTATGAGGTGGACCAGGATAATCTCCGAAAGTAGTCTCTGACCTCTGCACAACCCCACCCCCACCCCACACACAAATGCCTTTTTAAAAAAATTCTTTCTATAGACCTCAATTTCTTGTTTTTGTTGTTGTTTCTTTGGTCCCATGTCCGTCCGCCCGTCCATTCATCGCAGCCCCCCCCAAGACAGTGCTTCTCTGTAGCTTTGGGGCCTGTCCTGGAACTTGTTCTGGTAGACCAGGCTGGCCTCGAACTCACAGAGATCCGCCTCTGCCTTCCGAGAGCTAGGATTAAAGGCGTGTGTCACCACCCTGCTTAGACCCCAGTTTCTAAAACATCTGCTTTTTCATGTGTAAGAAGGTTGACATGAATCATCAGTCCAGATATTACCAATATCCGAAACACAGATACACGCGTTCCAAAAGCCTTTAAGAGGCAGGCAGGTGGGTCTCTGTGAGTTCAAGGCCAGTGAGTTTCAGCCTAACCAGGACTACAGAGTGAGACATAAACTTCTGGAGGCAGGAGAGCTAACTCTGCTCTTGGAGTTCCCAGCACCCACATACTGAGGCTCACGACTGCAGATGCCTTCAGATCCAAGGGATCTCATACCCTCTAGTCCCATAGCGACTGCACACAGTGCACACACATGAATAAAAGTAATCTTTTTAAAAACGACCCTTCTTCTCCTTGCCTGAAATATCTGCAGCTACTACATTACATTTTATGGGGGGTGCGTGTAGAGGACAATTTGGGGGAGCTGCTTCTCTCCTTCCACCATGTGGGTCCCAGGGATCAAACTCTGCCCTGACTTGTTGGGGAGTGCTCTTACCCAATGATTGGTCCTAAGGTTTCTTTTCTTTTCTTTCTATTTTTGTTTCTCAGTGTAGCCTTGGCTGTCCTGAATTTCTCTATAGACCTTGAACTCACAGAGATCCTCCTGCCTCACGCCTCTGCCTCCTGAGTGCTGGGATTAAAAGTTGTGTGCCGCCACACCCACTCTAAACTTTTCTTTAGTTGCTTTGTAAATTGAAAACCTAGCTGGGCAGGATCTTGCCCTGAGGTCACCAATCCCTTTAGCCCAGCTTCCTAAGGTTCCTTAAGATTGAAAATTGCAAGAATTTTAAAATGATAATGTAGAAACAAAGAGTGTTTAACTGCTTTTAATAACATGACATAAAGCCCCTAAAATTGATATAATCATTATGCAAAATACATACATGAATACTGTCTTCTTTTAAAAATATAAAATAAATAAGCAAGACATGTGAAAATAGGCAAGTTTCCATTAATTAAATGAAAAATTTAAAAAAAGAAAGTTTTCTTCCGTTTCATTTAAAGGGAAATTATCATTTAAGACAATATTCAAGTTTATTAAACAAGGTAAAAAAAAGTATTATAAAATGTTTAGCTTTCATCCGCCTCCAGGTTTATGTTGCTGCCAAACTTTGCGTATAACTGCACTTTCAAGTCGGCTAACACCCGCTGGATGGACGCCACTCGGGACTCTAAGGCGTCGATCTCTTCTTGCAAAGTTCTCTGGAAAAGAAACAGTTAAATTAATTGGCTTCAGGTGGATGACTTATACATGCGTAGAGTAGTATTTGACAGGAATTTTAGGGAAAGAGCTCTAAACTGATCAGGAACAAACTGACAGCAATAACTGGAGCCAAGACCGAAGTCTGAACGAGCAAACATTAACTCAGGCCAGTACTAGCTCATCATGGTGTCATGGCTGC
The DNA here is from genome assembly GCF_018167655.1 of Microtus oregoni. Taxonomy (NCBI): domain Eukaryota; kingdom Metazoa; phylum Chordata; class Mammalia; order Rodentia; family Cricetidae; genus Microtus; species Microtus oregoni. The sequence continues at coordinate 8,151,304 of NW_024543978.1, forward strand.
ATCCCCAGTCTCTGCAGAGACTGAATTTGGGGTCCCTGGAGAAGCAGCCAGTGCTCATAACCACCGAGCCAACTCTCCAGCCCCTTCTCAAGGTTTAGCAGACGCAGATTCCATCTCTGGAAGACTCAGAAATCTGAAGCAGAGACTACCATTTTAAGTAACAGTTGAGCTAATGTAGCAACAGTGTCGGGGGTGACTGTCACCCACTTCTCACCAAGGGCTGGATGTTCTCTCACTAGGCACTAAAGCAGCAGCTTCAACCCCAGAACCACACTTCTCCCTATTTCCTGAAAACAAGCTTCTAAATGTGAGCAAAGACTTCTGCATGCGGAGGATCAAGATCATGATGGGGAACCCACAGGGACAGCTGACCCAAGATCATGATGGGGAACCCACAGGGACAGCTGACCCAAGCTCCTGGGAGCCTGCATGGGACTGAACTAGGCCCTCTGCAAGTGGATGACAGTTGTGTGGCTTGGTCTGTTTGTGGGACCCCTGGCAGTGGGACCAGGATCTATACCTGGTGTAGGAGCTGGCTTTTTGGAGCCTTTTCCCTATGGTGAGATACCTTGCTCAGCCTTGATGGGGGGGGAGGGGGGAGAGGGAGTCCTGCCTCACTTAATGTGCCAAGCTTTGTGACTCCCCATGGGAGGCCTTACCCTTTCTGAGACATGGAGTGGGGGGTGGGGACAGGCTGGGGGAAAGTCAGGGGGGAGGGAGGGGGAACTGTGGTTGGTATGTAAAATGAACTAAAAAGACTTATGCATAAGATCCCTCAGTGGAAAATTACTACAGCAATTCGGAAACAAATTAACACTAATAAGGGCACAGTGAGCAAATCAATGCCCATCAACACAATATTAAGATGGCCTCAAACAAGTCATAAGACAGTGGGGTGTTGGAGGCCTGCATGGTTCCCACTCAGTGTGCTATGCTATACAAACAAGCATCCAATAGAGAAAATGCTCCGGCACCATGTTAACTGACCCAGAGAGCAGAGTTACACAGAGGGGGAGGGGAGGAGGAGACGGGGAGGGGAGGGGAGGCTAACAGAGCAGGTTCACCGACAGCACCTTCAGACAGGGTGGCTCCCAGGGATTCCTTTTGACTGTGTAACATGCTACTGCATCCTCCAGGTTCTCAGCTGGAACCAAAGTTCTGGGGGCCGGACAACCACAGCCGTGCGCCAATTTCTAAGTCCTGAAACTTCTCTAGGCCTCTGTTCCTCACTCTAAATTGTGCTATCTGGATTGAATAGAGCCACACCTGTGAGTGCTCAGAGCCTGGACCACTGCACCAACACCTAAGTGCCAGCAGGCACCACTACTCCCTCCTCCTGCCGTCACGTGTTCTTTATGCCAGGCTTCCCGCTCTGAGAGTTAGAGTCCATCACCCAGGGCAAGACGCCCACATACCTTTGCTTCTTCTAACATTTCTTGGGTTTCTTCTTGAGAGTGGCTAATGAAGACGTCTCCAATCTGGTACGGTATCATTAGGCAGTCGTCATCTGCCAGCATGATGTCGTCGCAAGCATCTTCTAAATTCTGCAGGTGTTTCTGTCAGGCAAGAGAACAGCCATGGAAACACGGTCAAGATTTCCTGATGGAACCAAGAGTAGAGTAATGCAGGGACATAGGCTCTCTGAGGGACCAGCATCCTAGCTACTGTCAGACATGGACATGCGTGTATGGACTCGCTCAGGAGCCAGCACAGCATCTTCCGGGTAGCTCTAGAATGTCCCAAGGCTCTTATTTCTCTTTGGTGGTCAGTAGGGACCGTGACCACTCCCTTCTGTTTAACAATTCCCCACACTGCAAATCCTAGCATCCCACAGAAATGGACCAAAACACCAGACGATACACCTCTCGGTCTTCTTGATGAAAGCCAATGCGTGCACTGGGACTGGAGCCTCTCAGGCACTGCACGAAAAGCCGAGCACCGGCCTCGAGTCATAGGACATGCAGCTCATGTCCCTGCATCTGTCTGTAGGGTTGCAGGATCAGTAAACACAAGTGCAGTTTATCCCCAGGCATGGGTGCAGAACTGCACCGGGGATACCGCGCACCGGGGATACCGCGCTGCGATAGACTCAAAAGTCTCGCTCACTGTTACCCCCCCCCCCCACACTTAGGTGCACAAATGACCTCTCAAGCTGGGCTTGCAGTCACCTATAACCAGACAAGTTAGGAGGCTGAGGCAGGACTACAGAGTTTGAGGCTAGCCTCAGCTACACGGTAAACTGAAGAACAGTTTGACAAAGCAGAACTCTACCTCAATACAAACAAAAACAGACTTTGTATTTAACTGATCAGATAGACAGTGTCTCCAGTGATGGCAGTGTCACCAGGGACAAGGAGCCATAAGGAAGCAAACACTCGCTAAACACAGTTCAGTGTTAAGGGTTACAGTATGACCTTCTAAAACAGATATGTGTTCAGCAAGCGATGAAAGGAGACAGAGACAGAGACCCACATTGGAGCACAGGACTGAATTCTCAAGGTCCAAATCAGGAGCAGAAGGAGAGAAAGCACGAGCAAGGCACTCAGGACCATGAGGGGTGCACCCACACACTGAGACAATGGGGATGTTCTACTGGGAACTCACCAAGACCAGCTGGCCTGGGTCTGGAAAAGCCTGGGATAAAACCGGACTCTCTGAACATAACGGACAATGAGGACTACTGAGAACTCAAGAACAATGGCACTGGGTTTCTGATCCTACTGCACGTACTGGCTTTGTGGGAGCCTAGGCAGTTTGGATGCTCAACTTACTAGACCTGGATGGAGGTGGGGGGTTCCTTGGACTTCCCACAGGACAGGGAACCCTGATTGCTTTTCGGGCTGAGGGGGGGGGGGGGGGACTTAATTAGGGAATTAGGGGAGGGGGAGGGAAATGGGAGGCGGTGGCTGGGAAGAGACAGAAATCTTTAATAAATAAATAAATTTAAAAAAAAAGAAAAAAAAAAGAAAAAAATAAAACAGATATGTGCATCGGTACCTTCTTCACTTCTATTTCCTCCTTTAGCTCTGTGATCCGACTCGTATTTCGAGCAAATTTGTTTATTTTTTGTTGATCTTCGAAAGTAACATTGACATCTTCTGCAGCCTGAAAAAGACATTTAGTTTTCTGTAGAATCTCAATCAAGAAGTTATAGGTTGGCAGCTTACATTGCGCTGCAGTGAGCAAGTACACCACCCATGCTAAGACAGCGGAGGGGCTCAAGACCATGAGACACCACAATGGGTCACGCTCGTGAGCTGATCTCCACTCTACCATCTTCTCATTATTCTATAGGGCCATTGTGAACAAATATTTGAAATATAGAGAAACAATTACTAAAAGTCCTGATGATGATGATTGATGGAGGAAGGTCATTGGCTAATAAAGGAACTGCCCTGGCCCATTTTATTGGTTAGGACATAGGTAGGTGGAGTAAACAGATCAGAAGGCTGGGAGGAAGAGGAAGTGAGGTCAGAGACTACACAGCTCTCTCGGGAGCAGACGCCTCAGAGAGAGACACCATGCCCCGCTCCCGGGATGAAGCTCGGACCCAGGATGGACTAGGCTAGAATCTCCCCGGTAAGCGCACCTTGGGGTGCTACACACAGATGATTAGGAATGGGCTAAATTAATATGTGAGAATTAGCCTAGAAGAGAATGGGCCAAGCAGTGATTAAAAGAATACAGTGTCCGTGTAATTATTTCAGGGCATAAGCTAGCCGAGCAGGCGGCCGGGGTGCTGGGGACGCAGCCCCGCCACCCTTATTACTTCAGATGATGATAATGATGATGGTGATAATGATGATAAAAAGAAATGCCAACTTGCCCAAAGGCAGAATTTCCCAAGCTGAGTCATTGTTTCACCAAGACATCCCCAGGAAGCAAAATGTTCCAAAGTCAAACCCCCTTAGTGAATCTCGCAAATTGTCTCTGAGGTACAAATCGTATGTGTGCGCTATACGGGCAGGAGCACAGTCCTTCTCCAGCTCTCAACCTGACACCCTGCTAGAGAGTCACCGTGCATTTCAGCGGTTCTAGTTCATGCAGTTAAAATCTGTGTTTATTTTAATGCAGTGAGCCCACTGCAAGGTGACGAAATTGAACCTATCACACCTAACACTTGGCGTGACAAAGCTGGAGACAAAGCTAAGTGTGTAGATGACAGATTATCTATGCAATAACAAGAAGAGCGAACGCTGCCTGAGCGCCTCTGGTGAGCTGAGAACCCTGCTAATCCCCCAGCCCACAAGGATTTCACCAATGTCACCACTTCACAGATGACCAGCGACCCCAGAGTTTAGATAACTTGTGCCAACTACATGGCCAGTAAATGAATAGACTTTGATTTAAATGCAGGCGATCTGTCCTCAGAGTCAAGTATACATATGCATGCCCATACATGTTCAGGTATGAGAATTCCTATTCAGTTAGAAGATGTGGCAAGAAGTTCTTGGATTGCTTCAGAATCTTAGAGGGGTTTCACTGTATTCAGAAAGGAAACTAAATACCAACCTCTCCTTACAGAGAACTTACTAAAATAAGGACAGGAGTACTTGACAACAGCTTAAAAGGGAGTAAAAGTGTGTGTGTGTGTGTGTGTGTGTGTGTGTGTGTGTGTGTGTGTGTAAAGACAGGTCCTACTAGTTGGGCATGACGCCCGTCTCAGCATGAGCGACTAAGGCAGGAGGATTACAAGTTTGAGGCTAGCTTTAGATACATAAAGAAACCATGTCTCAGAAAGCTCGGAGTACTAGAGAGATAGAGATGTCATGGCTAGGAATGCCTGCTGCTCTTCCAAAGGACCTGAGCTCAGTTCTCAGCACCCACACCAGGCAGCTCACAACTGTTGTAACGCCAGCTCCAGGGCACCCGAAGCCCTCGTGTGCCCTCATGCACACACACATACAAACAAAACTAAAACTTTCCCAATGAAGCTACACTTATATATATTCACACTTACAGATAATATCTCAGATTGGAACTAATCAATTCAGGGACAGTAAGAACGGCTGGTTCTGTCAGCAGCAACACTAACTCTCAACAACCACACTGCACAGGCTCCTGGTCTCCGGTAAGCTATGGCACGAGGTGCGCACACAGACTTCTCCAGAGAATGAAAGACAGCACGGCTCAGTGGTCTGGATAGAGACGGGTCATCAGGCTCTCAACCTAGGAAGCAGCTCTGCATCAGACCCAAAGTGCATGCCGGAAGAGCCCTTCCCACTGTGGTGTGCACGGCATGGAGGTTCAACACTGGAGCTTCTATCAACACAAGGAGGAACACTAGACACTGAGCAACCCCAAGGCAGACAGACTGGCACCCTGGTTGCTTTGCCTGTGAGAATTTCCAATCTTCTAGACAGAGAACCCTGAAGACTTCTGTTTACCTTGGACGTTTACAGTGTTTTGTTTCCACAGTAAGCCTCCAAGCCCTAGAAGGCATTTACAGAGGACTCTAGCACCATGAAGAATTTAAAGGTAATTTAGGTGAAAGTGGTTCTCAACCTGTGGATCATGTCCCTATGGGGGGGGGGGGGGGGGAGTTGAACAACCTTTTCACAGGGGTCACCTAAGACTATCGGAAAACACAGCGATTTACATTATAATTCATAACAGTAGCAAAATTAATTAGGAAGTAGCAACAAAAATAATGTTATGGTTGGGGTCACCACAGCACGAGGAACTGTATTAAAGGGTCGCAGTATTAGCAAGGTTGAGAACCACTGGTCTAGTAGGCCCTGTTTGACAAGCAACTGGACAAGAGAAGTTTCTGAACTGGAATCTGATCTGATACTGGAATATGACAGATCAGACTATTAATATTTGGATGACAAAAAGTGCTTCAAGTTGGTTGGCTATTTTCTATCTTCCCAAAGCAGGCATTTCCTGGTGTGTAGCTCTACCAAACAGCAGCCACAAGCAGGCACTTGGCATCCCTAGGACCCAGTTCCTTGAAGTGGGTTTTCTCCCAGTGGTTAAAGACTGTAGTCAGTGAGTTAAAGGCAGGGTGCTACTTCACCCTGTGTCAGGGGGTGGTCCCCAGCAGCAGCTAAGAAATTGGCACCTGTAGGCCCTGAAGGCAGCCGCTCCTGTAACACATCTTGTTTCTTTTTAAGGTGCTAGGGGAAGAACCAAGGCAGCAAGCTAGGCAAGCACTCTACCATACAGCTGCACCCCACCCCGCATCTACATTTCTTGAATTGCACTCTGGCAGGGAGACAGTAACTTTTAGCTGGGATGCAAAGACATCAAGAAGTTGGTTGAGCCCCCCCCCCCCCCCCACACACACACACACATCATATGCACAATAGGTAGGCACTGCAAGGGTGTCCAACCTTTCGACACTGTGACATGATGCCATCTACAGATGGATTGGGCCACATTCACAGCTATCCTGGGACCAAAGATCACAAGGTGAGCATGCCCAGGATACAGTGTGCACATTCTCTGGAAGGGTCTTGGTAGCTTTCATCAGAAGGCAAGCAACTCCTGTCTTAACTGAAGCCAGTTGCAGCAACTACTGAAACCAGTTTTTTTCTAGTACTGAAGGCAGCAGTGAAAGAGAGGCAGGGCACACTCCAAACCACGCATGCAGAACTTTAGGTAATTTGCTCAGATCCCTGGAGCTACCCCTGATCTGTCTGTCATCTGTGAAATGAAGAAGGTACTCCTACCTTTGCAGGGATGGCAAAATGAGTACCAAGCACAGGGCCTGGGTGTGCAATCACCCTTTGACAAATGATAGCTAAGGATTTTGTCTGCTCAGTATTGCTTCCAACGTTCGATACAAGGCTAGCTCTGCTGCTGAAGTGCTCGCCCAGCACAGGTGAAGCCGAGGTCCACCCCCAGAACCGTATAAAATCAGGTGTAGTGGAACAAACCTGCAGCGGCCTAGCAGTCAGGAAGTGGAGGCAGGGGGATCGAGAGTCCAAGTTCATCCGCAGCTGCACAGTGGCTCTGAGGCCAGCCTGAGCTAATGAGACTCCATTAAAAATAAATGAAGGAAGGGAAGAATGGCGGGAGGGATCATGACAGATGTAAGGGATTTCTGCTAGGGGTAAGAGACGTGACTTGCTCTGGAACCAAGAGAAAAGTGAAATGCCCCGAGCCTTGACAATACCCTTTTCTTGTAGCATCTTCTGGGAGTGTCAGAGGACGCAAACCAAGTTTAGGTACTGAGAGTTGGGTGCCCAGAAAAAAAAAGTTCTCACCAACTTCAGTTGACAGTCCGACCTCTGCTACAGACCAGCCAAGGCTACACAGTGACACCTTGTCTCAAAAAAAAAAAAAACAAAAAACAAAAAACAAAAAAAAAAAAACCCAAAGAAACAAACAAACCAACAAAAACACAAAACCAAGGACAAACCTCAGTGTTTATCACATAACTAAACAGTATAACATTTGGGGCCCAATCTAACAAAAAAGACAAGAGGAACCCATTTCTTACTTGGCCAAATCACCAGGATCTTGAACCATACTCTGCTACTACTGTCTAAGATTTTGTGTGAAGCGTTCCCAGTCTGGGCGATCATCCATTCTTACACAAACTGGAAGGGCTGACCGTCACCCTTCAGTGGTCACTAGATAGCAAGAACACCAACAACATTCTCAAGGGGTCTTTAAAAAGTAGGATTAGCTGGGCTGTAGTGACGCACGCCTTTAATCCCAACACTGGGGGGGGGGTGGCAGAGGCAGGAGGATCTCCGTGAGTTCGAGGTCAGCCTGGTCTACAAGAGACAGGAGAGGCACCAATGCTACAGAGAAACCGTGTCAAAAAAAAAAAAAAAAAGGTGGGATGAAAGGCAGGTAGGACTCCCCTTAAACACACACACATACACACACTTAAAAACGAAGAGCCTGGAGTGAGAATGCTGTTTAAATCCCAGCTTTTCTTCTGTACTTCAGTTTCCTCATCAGCTAAATAAGGATAAAAACACAATCCCCCAAAGGTTTAAATAGTAGATAAAAATAAACAACACGCAAACACTAAGAACAGTACCGAACACGCAATAGAACCCCAAATAGTTTTTTTTCCTGCGATTTTCTTTTTTCTACTTAGATTGCACATGTGGAAATCCCTTTGGGTTATAATGCCCACGTGGAAGTTGAGCAGAGGATCGGACAGCCATGTAGTTTAGTTGCCCATCATGAATGAGGCCCTGGACTCACCCCACCAGCACACCAAAAGCCAGATGTGGTGGCAAACACCTGTAATCCCAGCAACTGCAAGCTGGGTCGTGGAGGTAGAAGAACCAGAAATTCAAAATCATCTTCAGGCTACAACACACACGGAAGACCAAGTCTTCTAAAGGTGTGAGCCCCAGGCACAAATTATCGGGTGTCGTTTTATAATAAAACAATAAAGAGTCGTGGTTTGGGAACAGACCAAATCCCCTGACACAGCACCTTGCCAGATGAGTCACCAGGGGATGGCTAACTGTCAAGTGCGGGGAGTGGAGTGGGGGGATGGGGGACCCGCGTCCTTCCTAAGGAGCAGGGGAAATCCGGCGTGAGCATCGCGCTCCCTCGGGCCGGCTCCTCTAACGTCATTCAATACCAGCCTTCGCCTGAAGGGCACCGGGGCACGGAGCGTGGACGGAGCCCAAAGGCTGCGGCACCGGGTCTCCCGGGATGCAGAGACCAACCCGGTCCCGGAGGAGGAGACGCACGAGCCCGGGCAGGCTGGACGCTTTCCCCGCACTGCACATCCCGTGGCCCCGACCCCTCAGATACCGCATCTCCTCAGACCCCCGGCCACCAGCGCCCCTCGTCTCCTCGACCCCCACCCCGTCCCGCATCTCCTCAGCCCCCCGCCGCCGCGCCCACGCCGCCCGGGACCCCGGCCCGGCCACACTCACCGCCTTCTTCATGGTGGCCGCCATCTTGGACTGGACCACGGGGCGCAGGGGAAAACAGGCCGGGCGCACGCCACCCCCGCGAGGTCCCTCTCGGGTCCCGATGAGCCAAGCCCCCCTGAAACACAGCCCTGTCTCCACACTGCTTCCAACGAGGTCTCTGATGATGAATTCCAAGGACAAGGACTCAGCGAGGAACTATAACCTGGAAAGAGTTGGTACCTTCCAATTAAAGGGACAGGCGGCTTTCCTCTCGGCCGGCATAAACACCAAGTGCGGCCAATAGAACGGCCTGAGAGTCCAGCCACGAGCAGCAGGAGCAGCAGAGAGAGCGCTGGGTGCCACCCAGCTGGGCGGACCGGGAGGAGGGAGAAATTCTTTTCCCAGTTCTTCAACAAGCTTTGAAGTGGCAGTGCTACCTAAAAAGGTGCTACGGAGGCTAGGGGCGTGGCTCCGTCTCCTTTGGTAAAGTATTTACACTCAAGCATGAGCACCTGAGTTCCATACCCAGCGCCCACATTTAAAAAAAAAAAAAGAAAGAAAGAAAGGGCCAGGGAAAACTACAAGCTGAAGGCACTGGCATGCAGACCACACTTGAAGTTGGCCTTAACTTGTGTGCCACTGGCCACTGCAGAGGACACACTAGAATGGAATGAGCAGCCAGGAGGGGATGAAGCCAAAGGCAGTGACCCCAAAAGGCTCTAGAGCAATATAACAGATGCAACAGCTCAGATGGTAGGTTGCTGGAAGATAATTGGATTTTAAATTTATTTTTATTTTTATCTAATTATTTGTTTGTTTATTGGAGACCGTGTCTCTTGATGCAGTTCTGTCTTTCCTGGGACTAGCTACGTAGACCAAGTTGGCCTTGAACTCAGAGATCCTCTTGCCTTTGCCAGTGCTGCAATCAAAAGTGAGTTCCACCATGGTCAGCTGAAATTAATTCTTTTAAGTATTTAAAGTGGTTCAGCAATATGACTGCTACTCGCTCAAGTTTGGTAGCCTGAGAAGGCTGTCCACCCAGAGGCCTGGTAGGCAGGAGGCTTTCCTCAGCGACCAGGACCACTGTTAACATCCTTGAGCCTTTGTCCTCTGAGCTCTGAGGACAAAGGAGCTGAGAACTTGGGGCAAGGTCACCGTCTCACCTGCCAACCAAGCGATGTGGGACAGGGATGGGCTTGAGCAGCAGACAATGAAGGCATGGCACTGAACTGGGCACCGGGCTGGTCACCAGACTGGGCACCGGACTGGGCACTGGGCTGGTCACCAGACTGGGCACCGGGCTGGGCACTCTGTGCCTCGGCCGTCCCTCCCGTGGCTTCTTCAGGCATCAGTCCTCACACGGGCACGCAACGGAACAACGGAGGGAGGGGGACAGAGCTCAGCTGTCTGCTTACAGTGCAGTGTTTCTCAGCCTTCCTAATGCGGAGCGCTTTAATACAGTTCCTCGTACTGCGATGCTGTACTGACCCCCAGCCATAAAATTATTTCATTGCTACTTCATAACCGTAATTTTCCTAGTGTTATGAACTGTAATGTAAGTATCTACTATGCAGGATAACTGACATGTGAGCCCTGTGAAAGAGTCCTTCAACGACCCCCATGGGTCATGACCCACGGGTTGAGAACTGTTATTGTAGTATATAATGTATGTGCCCATTTGATTACGGTCTGTCTCCTATCATTACAATGCATTCCTTGCTCCTTGTGAGCTTACCAGCAGGCTCTGTGGGTAAAATGAACTCAGACCCCTCAGACAGAAGTTCTAACACACTCTCCCGAGGAGTCTTTGCCCTTTGCACTCTGCTCCTTAGCAGCTGCACACAGAAAGTTGAATCTTGGCACCTGAGGCTCCCGGTGGCCCCGCTTTCAAGGAACTCATTTGTATAACACCACAAACCGCAGATGATCCTTGACTCCGGAACCCTGGGAGCAGCTCAGAAGGGAGAGCTAATGTCTGGCTACAGGTCAGTGGAGACTCTGTAGCCAGTGGCGCTCATTGATTGGACCAAAAGGATGCCAGGCACTGGGGATGCTGCGTATCAAAAACAGATAAAACACCCTGTCCTCTTATAACTTGCCATCTAGTGATAGGAAACAGGCCAAACCAAATACTTCAATAAGGATCGTGTGCCCCAGCAAGTATGCACAAAAAGATAAGGAACATATGCAACTCTGTCATGAGAACTCTGCTGGGGAGGCATGCAAAAAGATACAGAAAACACAAAATCCACTGGAAAGCAACGTTCACTAGTGTGTGCAAACACGCCCCAGCTTTAGAGTATGTCACACGGGGATAATGAGTGTATTCGTCGTTTTGTGGGAGTATGTATGTGGGTGTTCTCTCCCCCACCCCCAAAAAATAAAAAATAAAAAACCTGCAGCATGGCTCTATGCTCACTCTGCTTGGCGAGGGAGCCTATAAGTCTGAATGGCAGGAATGGGCAAATCTCGCTAGCAAGAAGTAATTTGATCCTGTGCCTGCAGGGGGCGCCCAAGGATCATGACTGTGTTCCCCACACTGTCAAGTCTACCGCCTGAGAATTTGTATTCAGATTAAATTTTTTTGTAAATTATTTTGCCCTGACAAGGTTTGGAATTCTCATGTCTTTCCACAGCATATAGTGTCTAACTCAAACTAGGCTTCCTCTCTGATTATTGTGTGACATCTTTCCTGGAGAGTCATGGACAAACATCTACTCACCTAGACAGGGAACCAATGAAGAAACAAAGTAAGGACACCACAAGAGTCCAATTTAGTGAGCCAATGGGTTTACTGAGGTTCCTTACAGAACTGTGGCGGGGGAGTACTGGGAGGAACATAGAGAACTTAAAGGCCTTTGGTCCAGTCAGCATGCCATGATTTCAGAGACTCCTCCACTGGCCACCGCAGCCAGACAGTAGCTCATCCACCTGATCCTGGCCCAAGGAGTACAGCTCTTAGACCCGGGTTTGAGGTTAACTACAAAAAGATGTGGGATGATGGGTTCTTTCTTCTCTACCTCTGCTAAGAGGACACAGGATATCTTCTGTATCCTCCAGAAGATACAGGAGCAGGGCACCATCTTGGATTCTCCACACACAGAATCTTCCAGCACCTTGCTTTGGGCTCGTTCTTCTCCCCAATGCTGAGAAGTACATTTCTATTGCTTATGAATTACCAGTTACCCAGTCTCGGGGCTTCTTTGTTATAGCAGCATAGACTAATACAGACTCTTGCCTTAAACACTCCCACCCCTGCAAGCAACTCTATAGTTCTTTCTGACCATTTCCCTGGGAACTCTTTCTCTTCTACTAAACCAGAAGTGCCAAGGGAAACAGACCATACCTGTTCGTTAATGAGTAAATAAAAGCATGAAAGAATTTAAGAATAAGCAGCTGTGTGCTTAAGGATTAGAGAGTAATGTGAAGTGCATGACAGCCACTGGGGCATTCATTGAGTTACGGTGTTCAAGAGTCCATATTTGTGTTTGCTCCTAGGAGGAGTACCATGAGCCTCACACAAACTGTGGGCCTGTGGGCTGGGCTCCCGAATAACCTCACTTCATCACCAGGGGGCACCATGACTCCAAACTTTCATTTTTCTTCCGTACAAAGCCTTAGTACTGCAAAGTACTACAAAGTAGGAGGACCCCAAATCAAGTAAGCCACTCTCAGGGCCAAATATAGTCACCTCTTGCTAATTTCAGTTTGTAATTTCTTTTTACCAGGAAAGATACATATTTTTTCAAAGATATCCTGAATATATGGGATTTTTAGACCCGTGTGGAATAGACCATTCATTCCCTGGCTCTGTGTACAGCTCAGGCAGAGGGCTTGACCAGCTTCCAGAATACTTGAGTTCAGTCCCCAGAACCACAAAAAAGATTTAAAAAAAAAAAAGGAAAAAGAAAAGAAAAGTAAACCACTATCTAATTAATCTGCTTACATCAGTGGTACCTGGCCAAGCAACTGTAACTTTGAGAAAGGAATCTTCTTTTTGGATCATAGCTATTACCCAATACCCATTCCCTCGTGTGATCCATCCAGTGGGGACTCGCACTTTGCACTTAGCTGGGCGCGCACGCGCGCACACACACACACACACACACACACACACACGGCTGCTCCCACAAACAGGTCTGATGTGCACTGATGTGGACATCTTAGATATGTATACTCTCCTAAAGCGCTTTGGATCTTTTTCTAGGGTTCATTCTTACACCTTCATTCTAAAAGCCAAACCTCAGCTACCTAGCATCCTTCAAAGACTGTACCTGTTCAGAGAAGGTCAGAGAGATTTGCCAAGTCACTGCGAGCCCAGCTCAAGACAATCCGATTCAGCAGTGCAGTGAAAGCATCCAGAAAAGCAGTGGAGGCGTGGGGGCACTGCAAGGAATGGGTTCCCAGAGGCCAGGGTGCCCGGGCAGAGGGACGGGGAGCTCTCAGAAGTCACAGTGAAAACATGTTGAGTTCAGGGACTTGGACCCAGAGTTGGGGAGATTTTAGGAACCAGCCAGCAAGCAAGGTGCCTTCAGTGTCATTCCCCAAGGTTTGCTGCATCGTTTTCCTAGTTCCTCTGATGGATATTGTGCTGTTTGCACATGTAGTAAAATGTTATTCCTCAAAACTCCAGCCAAGAAAATCCAGAAGACCGGGGAATGTGGCAATATTCTTGAGGCTGTGGTGAGGTGTGGATAAACAGCTCTGGGGTGGAATTCTATGTGAAGGCGGAAAAGCCGCCCTTTCTTCGTGAGTTGCTAGAGCATCTGCCCACTGTGCTCATGTTCATGCTTCCTGCTTTACAGACCCCACACTTGGGGAACTTGTGCAGTTTGCACATTGTAAAGTGGACTCAGGCAATGCTGAGCGACAAGCTGAGAGAGAACATCAGAGTTGTGCTGAGCTCCGGTGCCAGAATAGCAACCAGCAAAATGAATGGAACAACCGCCAATGGCACTGAGTAGGGATGAGTGGGCGGTACTCGCACCAGAGGGAAGACAAGAGAAAGAGAAGAGCAGGCGAGATCGGGGCTTGTCCTGGGTGCCCTAAGTGAACTGGCCTGGGAATGTGGCCCAGTGGGTAGAGTGCTTGCCTAGCATGCACAAAGCTCTGAATTTGAATTCCCAATTTTGGCAGATATTCATGCCAGCCTGGCCCCAGAGGGTTAGCAAGTAACCCTCACTAGCCATGAAACCCTGCTGGGCTATACTTGGCCTAGCTCCGGAGTTTTTACTCAGCCCCTAATCTGCTATGGGACAATGGTATCCTGTCAATTGTATTTAATAAAACGCTGATTGACCAGTGTAGGCTGGGCGACTAGGCGGGAAGTAGAGGCAAGGTGACCAGGACAGGAGAATTCTGGGAAGAGGAAAGGGTCAGTCTGCAGTTGTCACCCAGACACAGAGCAAGCAAGTTGTTACTGCCTTGCTGAAAAAGGTACCAAGCCACATGTCTAACACAGACAAGAATTATGGGCTAATAAAAGTTATAAGAGTTAATAAGAAGACTGAGCTAATAGGCCAACCAGTTTATAATTAATGTAGACGTCTATGTGTTTATTTGGGACTGAACTGCAGGACCGGGCTGGTCAGAAAAGCTCAGTCAACACCTAATCCATCCTTTGTGTTACAGATACCTTTTGTGGGCCCTGTGTGAATCTTGTCTGAGAGTTTCCCATGGATTTAAAATCCGTGCAAAACTTAGTTTAGAGGGGGCTAGAGAGATGGCTCAGCGGGTTAAGAGCACTGACTATTCTTCCAGAGGTCCTGAGTTCAATTCCCAGCAACTACATGGTGGCTCACAACAACCTATAATGAGATCTGGTGCCCTCTTCTGGCCTACAGGCAGGATACTGTATGAATAAATAAATAAATCTTTAAAAACAAAAACAAAAACAAAAAAACTTAGTTTAGAGGAAACCCGGAAAACCGTGGTACCTCATGAACTGGGTATTTCACCTGGCCTTGTATTGTTGGAAGCTTCATTCAGTTTGTTCTGAGAGATGGAAATCTAGTAGCTAAAGTGTAAATATAGGAAAAAAATAAAGATGCCAAGAGGTGAAGGGAAAGGCTTCAGTTCACCCAGACTGAGCCCCCGCAGCCGCAGAGGTTATGTTCTTTCTCATGTGTCTCTAAGTCTTCATTTCACGGACCCGTGTGAACCCACAGACCTGCGCCGAAATACTCGCAACACCCAGTACCATGTAAATGGGCATTGATGGTGCACGCCTATAATCCCAGTCCTCAGAGGCAAACAGACCTTTCTCTCTCCTCTCTTGTCTCTCTCTCCTATCTAGTGCATTTGTGCTGTCCATGTACCCGTACATGTGGAGCATGGTGGCTATGGATTTTTAAGCTTTCAGATAAAAATTAATACTAATATTAATCAGTATATAATATGATAAGCTGTACACAATGATAAAAAACAAAAGCAAGCCATAAAATTTGCATATTGTGATCCCAACCAAAAATTCAAAACCTAACAATAAATAGAATACACAGGAAGAAATCCACAGAACTCTTAACAATTGCTAAGAGGGGTGGCTTATTTTTTTTTCTTAGTTGGTCTTCCTCAAATTTCTTTTAATGTTGAGACATTATTTTCATAAAACATAGGACGCTTCTAGTTCACTACAGAATGATCTGTTCTTCAAAAATCAGCAGAGAAGGTCAGCTAATACACCCCAATTGGACTCAATCATAGAGCCCCGTTATCAAAGACAAGGGATAAATAAGATCTAAGTCAGCCCTTTGTGTCTGCCTGGGGTTTCTAAGAAGCCACTAATTAACTACAGTTCCTGCCCACGGGTATAATCATCTGTGTGATGGGCTCAGATCCCCTAAACCGTGATGCTACAAGAGATTATAGTTATGCACTGAATCTATACATTTTACTATTGGGAATTATTTTGCTCACTTAAGCTGTTGCCTGATGATATGCATATGCTTAGATAATTAACTCACCTTATTTTAAGGTATGTGAAAGCATATGCTCTCTTGTTTGTGAAGAGGTTTTCGACTCACACGTCCATTTTCTTCTTTTTTAATCAGATGAAGTTTGACTTGAACAGATTAGAATCCAAACGGATGCAGAACCTTACTCTCCAGGGGTACCAGCGATAGAGTAGTTGCTACTTAGTTTGCAAACTAAGGGAGATTTATTTGAGTGATTTTCTTACACATCAAACAACTTAAATAATGCATGCGTTGTTTTTCTTGGTAGATGTGTTGTTCTATTTTAGCTCATTGCGGGCTTCGCTTTGTGCAGTCTCTCCGCCGATGGGGGTTGGAAACAAACTGTGTACGTCAGAGTCTCTGTTTGATTTTTGACTGGAGACTTACTCCCGCTGAATAGAATGCTTTCCTCCTACCATCTGCTCCATCTTCCTCAGTCAATAGCCTTTATTTCATTTTGGGGCTGCACTTGCTATAGGAGTGAATTCACTTGGGAACGGAGCCAGCCCAAGAGGAAACAGAAGGAAAGAAAAAGTAATTGATGTGTGTTGAACTTTGATAAGTCTCTAATTCATACCCCAAAATAGAACCTTTATGTCTAATTTTATGACATTAAGTAGTCCATGATTAGCACATTTTTTATTTTAAAAAAAATGATTCCATTTCAATGTATATTAAATTTCCATAAAAGCTTTGTAGCAATCCCACCTAACTGGAAACGGTGGTGGGTAATTCATATTGCTTATTTTAAGCTTTGTTGAGATTCTTCGTTGATGGGTGTGGCCTTCTGAATGAGAATGGGCGCAATGGGCTCACAGATTGGAATGCCTACTTCCCAGGTGGTAGACTGTGGGAGGATTAGGAGGTGTGGCCTTGAGGAGGTGTGAAATTCAGAGTGGGCTTTGAGGTTTCAAAATCCCACACCAGGCTCAGGCGCTCTCTCTCTTTCTCTCTGTCTCTCTCTGTCTCTCTGTGTCTCTCTGTGTCTCTCTCTCTGTGTCTCTCGCACGCGTGCACGTGTGTGTGTGTGTGTGTGTGTGTGTGTGTGTGTAAGTGTGTGTAAGCTTATACTGTGCATTCTCTCAACCCTCCCTTCCAAGAGTTAAAATGGGATGCTTCAGTTCGGTGTCTTTGTGGCCACGAAACTGAAACAAACTTGAACTGCCATAAACAATGAGACCTAGACAATGAGACTGGTGAGACCCGCCACCCCACCTCAGCTGGTGAGCACTGACAGGCGTGAAGGAGGAGCCTTCAAGAGGAATCCAGCTCCAGCCACTAGCTGTAGGACCCTCAGTGAGGACAGCTGTAGCTGGTCCAGCAGACCTACCAGAGCGGGGAAGGTAAACAGTAACAAGAAATGGCTGTTTCCCGTCTCTGTGTGGCAGAGAAAGAGCACCCGGCAGTGACGCAAACCCATCCACACTACAGAAGGGAGGATGGCGGTCGGCTCTTCCCTGTCTTTCAAGTGTGAGTGTGTGTTATTTGGCTTTGGTTAGAGTGCAGAGGGTGCACCCTCACTCAGCAGGCCTCCCTACCCTTGTTCATCCCTGACACACAGTGCTGGCACTCAGCCAGGTCTGCTGAGGACTCCTCCAAAGAATTCCATTCTGACTGGAGAGAATGTAAACAGATCGAGCAATCTCTGGAGATGTCTACTAAATTAATTTTCAATGGGAAATGCCACCACGGTGGAGGAATCTGGATGCTCAAGTGTAAACACATAGGATTCCAATCATCCTACCCACACTGTGGTGACCTTGAAGCTGGAGCCAGCCCTCCTCATTGCCACACACTCCTAAGAAGGAGAACAGAAGGGCTCACACAGCTGCTCTCCCTGGGGTGGACGAGCCAGTAGCACAACCTCTGTCATAAGAACAGTTGGGCAATTGCTACCACACAAAGTATGAGTACATACTCAGTTGATGGAGCTTTTTTAAATTTTTTAAGAGAAGGGGACTCTTCCAGAATTGATCTGGAATTGTCCCGGTGGTCCTTTGTATGACGATCAACAAACAGCGATCAACAAACAGTGGTGGAGCATCCGCGTTCGCGCCACCAGGCCTTTCCTTTCCCTGACGACAGAGGTACTTCATGTATCAGTCTCCTGGTAATGCTTGGTGGTTCGCTGCAGAGCTCTGGAAAAACTTAGTCGGTGCCCAGGAAGGCCCATCTAAGTCAACAGTCCATCAGATGCGTCAAGGCAGGCTCCTGGCATATAAGAACAAACCAAACTGCTTCAGGGCTAAAGGATTTGCAGTAGGAATCCCAGCATGAAATTTCCCTGAATTACATATGGATGAGATTAATCAAGTCAAACCAAGCAGGAAAACGCACAGGATAGGTATCTGTGCAATGATGCAATTTTAAAAATTATGAAATGTATATGGTACCAAAGGAAAGGAAGGGAGGGAGAAAGGAAGGAAGGGAGGAAGGAAGGAAGGAAGGAAGGAAGGAAGGAAGGAAGTCAGTCCATGGTGGAGTCTGAAAAATCAATTCAAGATCAGACAGGATTTAAAACCACTCTCAGCCACATAATGAGATCAAGGCCTGCCTGGGCTACATGAGCGCCTGTGTCACAAAACAAAACCAAACAAGGGGGAAAAAAATCTGTGAACTTTTTCATTCTCTGGCTTAATTGGCCTGTGGATCAGACAGTTGCGACAGAACCTTCCAAAGTCTCCATTTCTAATGACAGCTAAGGTATGGTGGCCTCATAATATCAACACTGGAGAGGCTAAGATGGGAATTGCCACAGTTCTAGTTCGAGGCCAGTCTAGGCTGTTAGGAAGTACCAGGCCAGCTTAAACTACAGAAGGAGACCGTGTTTTATTTTTTATAAAATATTAGTAATGCCAGTCCTACCAGGCTAAGTGGTTATGGTGTGTGTTTCTCTTGCAGAGCTCAGCACCCGTGTGAGGAGGCTCACAAGCAGTAGTAAATCCAGACTGGACACACACCCTCTTCCGACTTGCGTGGGTTCCTACACACATGTGACACAGGCACATACATATATACACACACAAATAAATTAATCTTTAAAACCCTGACTTGTTAACCTAGGTTAACAAGCCTTGCTCATCCTCTGTTTATTTTAAAACAAGGCAACTCTTTTTGCAATGAATCCATTCAAAACCATCCCCCTCCCATGTGACTGTATTGGAGGTTTCCAGATACCTTTGTCCACACTTGGAATAAAAAATATTGACTGACCAACATGGCCTACTCCTGCTCAGAAACCATTAAGCCAGTTCCCGTGCCAAAGGGACTCCATGAAGACAAAGGCCGAGTTTCACCTGGACTTTTAATTCCTCATCTTAGCCTACCAGGGATGAGCGTGCAATGACGTCCAGTGTTGCCAATGAGGAAACTGGGTTCAGAGAAGCCAGACACCTTCCGCAACCCACAAGCCAGTGTGTTGGAGAAACACTGTTTCAGTCCAACCTGGCCCAAACTGTTATTTTTGTTGCATCAAACGGTGAGCATCCTCAGGGTTTACCAATAACTTCCTCAGAAAACAAAGGGTATATTGTTACTAAACTCTCTGGGTTTTGCTGGAGAATGAGGAAATAATCAGTTATCAATTGCCTATTATTTGCTTATGGGGTGCTATTCAACAGAAACAGCCTGTGTCATGTGTTAGAGGAGGGATAATCAACAAAAAGACAACAGCTTACAATTTCGAGGAGATGTGAGTAACTGGGCAGAAAAACACAGGAGAAAAGCCATAAATATTATGGTTTCAGTGATCCAAGCGTCTGTTTTCTATAGTTATGAATTCCATGGGCAGTCAGATTCATGCCAAGGGCCTGCTCCTGTCGCTTTCAGAAAAAAACCCTGCGGAGCAAGTCCAGTTTTCTGGAAGCATCGCTGTGACTTCAAGCAAGGGGAAATTGACCCCGGTGTATGCGCTGTTGAATGACTGAGCTTAGCTTTGTCCTCACTGGGACCCTCTTTACTCGTCTGCTTCAGCTCAACTCGAGTGCACACTTGCTAAACCAAACGATGTGACGTCAGCTGCTTGGATGGCCCAAGGCAAGAAGATGGCAAGTTTGAGCCCAGCCTAAGCAACTCAGTGAAACCCTACCTCAAAACAGTTAAAGATCTAGAGACCTTGTTCAGCGGAAGAGTGCTTCTCTGGCGTGCATGAGGTCATGTCTCCAAAGCCCGGCACCACAAGCACAAATTACAACTGTTTAAGTGAGCACGGAAATAATGATCGTAACACCTGCCTTCCGTGTAGCTTCAAAGAGCACTGCTCTACATGCACGCCACACGGTGAGTTCCTGCACGCCTCATTTTGCCAAGGGCTTTATCTGCAGGGTCCTCACAGGAGCCTCTGCTGCTACCGTCCTCATTGCTCTGATGTTTGCGTTTGGCTGTGGTGTTGGTTCCAACACTCTCTGCTCAAGAAATGAAAAGTCAGCCCTCCGACTTTCCACAGTCAAAAAGTGGCTCTGAAACTCTCGCCCTAGAGCGGTCAAAGTTTGAAGCTTGAAGCTGTATTGCCAATCCATATATTTAAGAGTTATGTGTTTCCTAGTACAGAGGATCAAGCCTTTACCTTCCAACAGGTTATACTACATACATGTGCGAGCACACACACACACACACACATTCACACGTATAACCATATATGCTCACACACACCACACAAGAGCATACCACATACATGCACACTCGTACATACATACAAATGCACACACATATATACACACAAAATGTCACATGTGGTTGCATAGTAGAAAGGCTAGGGTCTAATTAATCTTTTCAGGACTTGGTTAAGACTTCCCGGAACCAGGCTGGAGAGATGGCTCAGAGGTTAAGAGCACTGGCTGCTCTTCCAGAGGTCCTGAGTTCAATTCCCAGGAACCACATGGTGGCTCACAGCCATCTATAGTGAGATCTGGTGCCCTCTTCTGGTATGCAGGTAGAATACTGTACACATAATAATTAAATAAAAAAAAGACTTCCCGGAACCATAGAGGTGGCCTGGGCCAGTCTTGGAGATGAGGTTGGCACTTAGGAGCCACTTGCAGATTCTTCATTAGGAAGAATGACTGGCTGCATGGCTCACAGAGGCTGTGAAATGAAGCAGGCATGAAGCCAAGGGAGAAGGATGAGTCCCCGAGACTGCACAACATAATCGTCTGGTGTTATGAGCCTCTTCAGGGACTGAGGAATGTTCTACTCAATGGACTTTCAATGAACTTCGTGCTTTCTTTCCACTTCCGTCCAGGATAGCAATGGCTGGGGACTTTCTCCAGTGCACATCAGACACAAACTTCCATGAATAGCCATTTTCTTTTATGAATAGTAGTGTATATTCCTACGTATACACTAACTGGTCATCTCCTGTCCTCCCAAGCATCTTTTTTTGGAATACATGAAGAAGTGCAGCCCTAGCTAGGAGTGTGGCACATGAGTTTACTACCAGCACTTGAGAGGCAGACGCAGGAAGATCTCTGTGAGTTCAAGACCAGCCTACTCAACATAGCAAGTTCCAGGGCATCCAGGGAGACGTAGTGAGACCCTGTCTCAAAAACAAAACGAAAAGCACTAAAGCTCCTGCTATTGGTCATGGTCAAAGAGGAAATGAAGGAAAGGAAATCAGATTCAGGGATCTTGTTCTGAAAAGAAAGGGGAAGATATGGAAATGATAGAATAAAAGGATAGATTACTGAATCTACTTTCTTTTTTTAAGATTTATTTATTTATTACATATACAGTGTTCTGCTTGCATATATACTTGCAGGTCAGAAGAGGGCACCAGATCTCATTACAGATGGTTGTGAGCCACCATGTGGTTGCTGGGAATTGAACTCAGGACCTCTGGAAGAGCAGATAATGCTCTTAACCTCTGAGCCATCTCTCCAGCCCTGAATCTACTTTCAAACTAAAAAAAAAAAAAAAAAAACTAGTCTCAAATTTTTACATTTGTATGGATTTTTGTATATTGATCCAAACTAAGGTTAATTTGTCATACTGTATATATGTTTCTACTCTGAGTCATCTGAAACTTGTTTCCTTCTTGAGCACACAAAATAAAAGCAGAAGAAGGGAAAATAGCTCACTGGCTGAACTAGGAAGACAGCTGCCACACATCAGTCTTCACAGCATCCAGACACGGTCAGAAGAGATGCTGAAACAGACACTCCCTCTAGGGATGTCCTTTTCCACCACCAACAGCACGAGACCACTTACACCACACTCTACGCCAGATACCCAAAGGAAAGCATTCTAACCCCATCCTCCTTGGGAAAGACATTGTCATTGAAGGAAGAGTTCCAATTGTCTCACATAGGTGGAGCAAACCTGTCATTCTAGCACTCTAGGGTCAGGAGAATGAGGAGTCTGAGCTAGCCTCGGCTATGAGACACTGTTTCTCTCATGAAAGGGATAGAAATAAAGATGCACGTGGATGTCTATGCTGAAGAGTCAGGCTAGGTCAGAAGCTGCTGGGTGTGAATGTCGCTGGGGCCGCTGATGTCTGTGACAATGGGCAGGGAGGGTGTTTAATTCCTTAAGGGTGGGGGGATGAGGCTGCATCTGCTTTCAGCTTTTGTGTTTTCCACATGGAGCTGAGGTGAAATTTTAAATAGAAATTTGGGCGCAAAATTCCCATTTTGTCACAAGCTCTCAAAAATATAGCATATGGTACCTTCGTACAGTATCTGGCTTGCACTACATTACATATAATAAGATGTATGTTTCATGAACACCCAAAAGACTATGTAAATTTATAGCCGCGCCCTATGTACCCTGCAGTGCATATTCAAATTGGTCTAGTTAGTAGATTACATCTAATTCATTATTTATGTATAGCTACTGTTTTTGATTCACCCTGGCCTCTTAGAACACATTTGAAATGGCAGTGTTGGAGCCCAAATCACAAATCACATTGCAAAAGATTTTTTGGAAACAGCAGATGTTTACAGAAGACTTCACAGGGAAACACTGCGAGTGCCTGGGTCACAATAACCTCAGGTCAGGTGACTGGAAAGCAGGCAGGAGGAAGTCTGACTCCTGCCTGGGTGCTGGTGGCTTTGCACTGGGTCAGCAGGAAACAACGTGAGTCACTTGGAACCAGCAAAGAGCAATTTCCTTTCCAGAATTAAGAAAGTGAGTTCTGTTCTATTGTAACCAGGCACAAGAGCACGATCACTTCTGTGGGTACCTCCGCTTGCTTCAGGTGGCCTTTAGGTGGGGAGTGGGGTTCTAGGGAATCTGTGGGCGCCTCTGCTCTGCACGGGGTGGGTGGGTGGATCGCCAGAAGGAAAGGCTTATGGGAAGGGAGGGAAGCTGTCCAAAGGAAACTAAGCCATGCCCTCCAGCGCATTCCTCAATCTCCAGAAGAGCTAACGCCATAGCACCCTTTATGGATGGAACTACGGACACACACCTATGTAACACGCATTGGTTTATTCAGTTCCCTATCAGCCCTCTCTGAAGCATCTAGGAATCTGGTAAAGAAATTCTGCAAACAGTACTGGACTTTCCTGCCTAACTTAAGACCCACGGTAAGAAGGTCACAGCCTCCCTTTTGATGCATTCTATACTAGTCTCAAGTCCCCTACTCCTTTAGGCGCTCAAAAAGGCAACTTTCGTCCAACGGTAGTCCAGCTCAGGCTGCGTAAACCTGTGTCCCGGGATGCTGGAAGAATCGCGCTCTCCACTCGCTTGGCAGGCGCAGGCGGCCTTACGGGCTGTCCTCGGGGACCTTGCCCGCCCTGCGTGGCGATTGTGCAAGCGCAGCTTCGGGCAGCTGCAAGGCCAGCTGCAGCCTGCAGGAGGGCAGGGAGGCGCGCTCGCAGCGCACTCGCTGAACCCTGGGCTCGACGCGCCTTGCCCGGGTTATCTCCAGGGTGGAGTCCACGGTGCGCAGCGCACCAGTCACCCTAGGCCTTGGCGCCCTCATTCACCTTGCTGACTCCATCCTCTTCTCACTCCCGTCCCCCCCTCCCCGCGTCCCTCCCAGCTTTGCCAGCAGGTCCCCCTCCGCCCTACTCAGCATGCTCATTGGCCATCCCGGCATGCCCTATATCCATAAATACGAGGTCCCTGAGTCTGGGAGCTTGAGGAGGCACACCGAGGTACATCCGACCTGGCAGCATCTCTTCTACCCTCCTTGACACCCTGTGGCTTCAGACGGGAGAAGTCAAATTTTGAGACCCACAGAGGACTCGACTCAGAGCTACCAAACCCCGGCTGCTCTTCTCCAGCCCCTGTGGCCAGCTCAGGGCAGGCACCTGTGCCCTAAGCCGCTGAACTTTGCAGCATCCCTGGGCATCTGCCTCTTGGAAGTCCCTCCTGCTCTATACCACTCCACCACACCGAGTTCTGTTTGCCTCTCTTCTCAAATCGCCAAAACTTCAGAACCCAACACCACCTCCAAAACACTTTACCCCTTCCAGTGCCTGCTCCTCCTCATAACCCACGTGTCTCCTGCTACTATGAGCTGCCCTATTGACAAAAGGCGTTCTCTGATCGCCTTCCTGAGCCGGCTGCGGGACCTTGGGCAGCCCCCTAGAGGGGTGACATCCAAGGCGTACGCTTCCCGAGAGCCAAAAGAGGTACCCCTCTGCCCGCTGGTGACAGGTGGTGAGAGTCGGGACGCCACCTCCCTGCCTGGACCAACCAACTGGCCACTGCTAGGCAGTCTACTGGAGATTCTTTGGAAAGGTGGCCTGAAGAAACAGCATGACACTCTGGTAAATAACTTGTCACTCCCCTCTTCCCTATTCCTTCAGGTCGAAGTGGCCAGGCGGGGGTGAGGGGAAAGGGAGCTCACTCAGGCGGCCAGGCAGCGGCTCAAGGAAAAAGCGCCCCCAGCACCAAAGGGTGCGTGCTGATGGCATTAGGCCCGCCCCTCTGCAGGTAGAGTATCACAAGAAGTACGGCCAGATTTTCCGGATGAAGCTGGGCTCCTTCGACTCGGTGCACCTGGGCTCGCCGAGGCTTCTAGAAGCTCTATACCGGACGGAGAGCGCGCATCCCCAGAGACTAGAGATCAAACCCTGGAAAGCCTATCGGGACCACCGCAACGAGGGCTACGGGCTGCTGATCCTGTGAGTGTCCTCCGCGGGGTGGAGACGGTGGGGGCCAGGACATGCAGGGCAGTAGGGAAGGGGGTAGTTAGAGTTTCCTAGGGTTGGACTTTTCTTATTCAGAACGAATGCAAAAGCCCCTGCTCCAATGTATACAATCCTCAAATTATAGTGCAGATGTGGGTCTCCCCAAAGGGCCTTACAGTGAGGGGATGCACACATGCCTGCCTCCCCACCAGGACATACCTAAAGCGCCAATCTCTTTTAATTTAGCTTCATGTTCCTGGTATCAATATGGGCAAGATTTAACCCTAATGTCAAATCAAGTGTATATAATGTGTATATAATATATATATATATGTATATAAACATATATAATTTCTGGTCGCTTTCATCATGCGTCTTGTCTTTGATCCCCCCTCTCACTCCCGGGGAGACTCTACCTGGTCCCAACAACTCCCCATCCAATTTTCATGTCTCTTTTGTTGGTGTTTATGATTCCCTGAGGTTGCTTGCACGAGCATGGGTTGGGTTATTTAGAGCTGTGTCAACTTGGTAGGAGCCTATACTACTGAAGAAAAATGACTATCCCTTCCCCATCGACCATGAACAGCCATCAGCTCCCCCAAGGAGCAGAGGGACGCTGGGAGCCCCTCTCGGGTCCCTAATGGACAGCGGCGCATATTCAAAGCATGCGAAAATTCCTGAGAATTTCCCTGGCGACCTGCCGGGTTAGCTTACTCCCAGGGTTAGCTTACTCCCGGGTGCTCCGCAAATCGCTGCGCTGCTTCTTTCCGGGCGCCCTAAACGCAATCCGTCTCCACAGGGAAGGAAGAGAGTGGCAGAGAATCCGCAGTGCCTTCCAAAAGAAACTGATGAAGCCGGTGGAGATCATGAAACTGGACAATAAGATCAATGAGGTGTGTGCGTGTACTAGGGTCAGCTTTCCCTGGGCTCTCCAGGACAGAGAGCTGCCGATTAGTCTTTGAGTCACAACCTTTGAGGGTCCTTTGCAGTCAGAATAGGTGAGGCGAGAATGAGGGTACCAAGTGGGAAGCGCTCCTGTAGGCTAGTCTTCTGACAATGGAGAGGGATGAAATGGGATGATGTGTCCGGAGATTTCACATTCCATGCCAATGGATGATCCGGAAAAGATCCCCTTACCCTTAAGAACGACTTTATACCATGCTAAAGGACTTTAGCAAC
Source organism: Microtus oregoni (assembly GCF_018167655.1). Taxonomy (NCBI): domain Eukaryota; kingdom Metazoa; phylum Chordata; class Mammalia; order Rodentia; family Cricetidae; genus Microtus; species Microtus oregoni. The sequence continues at coordinate 8,177,347 of NW_024543978.1, forward strand.
AGCATCGAGCCAACAGGGGGCCATGCAGTTGGGTCTCTTCTTATTCTTGTTCACGTTGGAGGTTGATTTGAGTTGGACCTGGACCCAGATGGGCTCCGTACAGCTTAGGAGCTCCTAAAAGCCGGATAATTAATATAACACAGTAATGCAAGCCCCAAGTCAGACATTTAGCAAGTTGCATAGTTAAGCCTTTTCTTTTTTTTTCTGTTTTTAAAAAAAGATTTATTTATTATGTATACAGTGTTCTGCCTGCATGTATCCCTGAAGGGAAAGGGCACCAAATCTCATTACAGATGGTTATGAGCCACCATGTGGTTGCTGGGAATTGAACTCAGGACCTCTAGGAGAGCAACCAGTGCTCTTAACCTCTGAGCCATCTCCCCAGCCCTAGTTAAGCCTTTTCTAGAGAGGCTATCTGCTCCAAACCCAGCTAGCTATTGTCATGTGTGGTACACACCCAGGGTCATCTTGTGGTGGTAATAGGGATGTGTTAATAAGACAGGTTGTGGAAATCCATACATGATGTGAAATCTCTTGGGTTTTCTTCTTCTTTTTTTTTTTCCTTTTTCTTTGAGACAGGGCCTCCCTGCATGTAATCCCTACTGGCTTGGAGTTTTCTATGTATACCAGGCTTGCTTCAAACTTATATAGATCCACCTGCTTCTGCCTCTCTAGTCTTGGGTTAAAGGTGAACCCCCACACTCAGCTTTCCTTCTTTTTGCTTTCTTTTTTTCTTCCCTTGGCTTTTTTTTTTATATAAAATTCAAATTACTTTTAAGTGCATTACATAAGCAAGCTAAGCATGCCCGTTTGTTACCTGCAGGCTCCGACCACTCACCCCTTCTCTCGGGTATAACTTAGCAGGTCTTCAGTTATTTGGACAAGGGACATAGTGTCTTTGAACTGTTTCTCATCTGTGATGTGTAAAAATATGAGCAATGGCTGTGTCTCCTGCCTTGCAAGGTTGCAGTGCAGGTCAGCTAAGATAGCACACTTTATAACCACGTGTGGTCCCAGACACACTTCACAAGTGTGAGGCCTGAGTCACCTCAGGCTCTGGTTTTGGAGTCCAGCAGCTAGAGACCATGTATGACTATCCCAAAGTTGCAGCTCTATCTACTGAGGAAGCAATGTCCAGAACTTGTAGGTTTCCTGGCTCCAAATTCCACATCACACAAACAGCTGATGGGAAGACAGGCTTCTGCCCAGATGTGGAAGTGCAGCGTGGAGATGCCGCTCTCAACTTCACCACAGTCCCTGAGCGGCTGTTCCAGTTAGTCTGACTCCGCCCTCGGGGTTCACCCACCCAGTCTGCCCACAAAGCATGATTTTCTTCTTAGAGGATCAGAACCAGAGCTGGGGAGATGGCTCAGCCAGTGAAGGGCTTGCACTCTTTCATGGAGACCTGAGTTCAAACCCCAGAGCTGGTGCGCGTGTTTGTACTCCAATCATGGAGTTCAAATCCCAGTACTGGTGTCTGCGGGAGTGGGAGTAGAAACAGGAGGATCCCTAGGAGCTCATTGGTCAGTCACATTTCAGAACTCCAGGTTCAATGAGAGACCCTGTCTCAAACAGTAGGATGTGGAGCAACAGAAATAGACACCAAAAGTCAACCACTGCCCTCCACACGTGAGCATATTGATACATGCCACCCCCCCACATACACACACACATACATACATACATGTATACATACATCTCTCTCTCTCTCTCTCTCTCTCACACACACACACACACACACACACACACACATACACGTGAACATAAGACAATTGCCAGAAATACCCTTAAGATGAGCCTGAAGTTTGAGTTTCTGTGGCGACAGGAAGAACTTAGGAAACAGTGAGGGACAGACCTGGAGAAGACAGTGTATAATTAGTGCCAGTCACCACCAACAGCAGAGATACCCTCCCGAGCTTGAACTTTCTCTGTCCCTTCAGTGACATAAAGATGTATCTTTCCTGGTTGCTTTCTTTCAAGGTCTTGGCCGATTTTATGGGGAGGATAGATGAACTGTGTGACGAAGGAGGCCACATCAAAGACTTGTACAGTGAGCTGAACAAATGGTCCTTTGAAAGTAAGTTGACTTTGTAGTCTTGTTCGTTTAAGTTTGCAAAAGATCTGGGGGATGAAACTGAGCTCTTCTTACACTTCCATAAAGATAGATGGACTAAGCCATACAAACCCGTTTTAGTTATGACTAAATATAGGTTGTTTATGAAGTCATCCAACAAGCACTTATTAAACAAATCCTATATGCCAGGCACTGTTAAGTACTAGGGACATGGCGAGGGACAAAGTGGACCGTGTCTTTGGCTTCACAACCTACAATTCTAGAGTGACAGATACAGGACATTTAAAGGACTAAAGAGCAGACTGTGGGCCTCACGTGGACCTCGCTGAGGGGAGTCCTCTCCACCAAAGAGACGAAAGTCAGGAAAAGAGGAAGTTGGACAGGCCTCTTTGGATGAGAGTTCCAGACAGTGGAGCCGGGAGTGTAAAGCCCCCGCCCAGGCACAGTGTATCCTCTTAGCGTGTTGGCTGGAGGAAAAGCAACAGCAGCTGCCCCTCCCTTTGCCTCTGCACTCTGCGCAGAGACAACAGGGAAACCGGGAGATAAAAATAGACTACTCTGCTGCCTTTGCATCCAGAGACCTAAGAGAGCGCTGGGGGGTAACTAAGCAGAAAAAGGTCTGCGTGCAAACGCAAAGACCTGAGTTCAAATCTCCAGAACTCACACCAAGTCAGACACAGGAGCACAAGTCTGTGATCCCAGTGCTCCTGTGGCAAGATGGGAGGCAGGGGGAAGGGAATCCCGGGAAGCTCCCAGGCCAGCTAGACTGGTGTATGAAATCACAATCCACAAGAGGGTAGCTCAGGCCTGTAGTCCTAGCATTGAGGAAACTGGGGCAGAAAGATGGACATGAACTCAAGGCTAGCCTGGGCTACACAGCAATATCCTGTCTCAAAAAACAGGGGATAGCCGGGCGGTGGTGGCACCCATACACATGCACATGTGTGTGCATGCGTGTGCACATATCCACCTGCCCCAACACATACACCCATTACACACTAAAAACAAAAATAAAGTCAGGCGGTGGTGGTGCACACCTTTAATCCCAGCACTCGGGAGGCAGAGGCAGGTGGATCTCTGTGAGTTCGAGAACACCCTGGTCTACAGAGCTAGTTCCAGGACAGGCTCCAAAGCCACAGAGAAACCCTGTCTCGAAAAAAAACAAAAACAAAAACAAAAAAAAACGGGATAGTTTATTTTCCTTTATCAAAAAATGGGTCAGGTGGCTACTGAAGCTGTCCTGGGGCCTCAGGATTATCATCAAAATTCCAGGTCCACCTTGATTTCTTACCTGGATGCCCTGGATAAAACTGGAGTTGTTTTAGGGGAAAAGCGCTGTACAAGTCAGGGGTAAACTGGGATAAGAGCAAGAGAAGAGTTGACCTTGTACAAACAGCAGCTGCATTTGTGCAGGCATACAAACTCTGTGGCATGAGTTTGCAGTGTGCACCCAAAATAATGCCCACAATTGGGAAAGCAGCACTTCCTGGCTGAATGCACCCCTCTGCCTTGTCTTCAAAACCACAGGGATGTGTGAGTGGGTCAGAACTCCTGTGTCCTTGGTGCCATTCCATGCTGATAAGTCCAAAACCCTGTGATCTTAAGTAACTTTCCCAGAGAGGACCAACTAGTTATTAAACCTAGGTGTTCATGAACAAGGAAGTTTGATGTTGATTTTACTGTAGTTTTTGTGAATGGTCATTTTCTAAACGATCTTTATCCATTCATGTCTCTTCCTATACAGGATTTACCATGACCGCTTAAAGCCTCTGCATTTAGTAGACTGTCAGGGAACATTCCCAATCACTGATCTAAGTTTACCTGGAAGGGAAACAGTAACGCCTCATAACTTCAAGACCAGCCTCACAATTGTGCGCATGGCTGTGGGAATAAGTGGTGGACACTGCTTCACAGTCAGGGGACATCCCAGAGCTGTGCCACAGGCTCCTGGTGGCACCCAAGCCAGGCCTTGTGGGATAAAAAGGCTATTGAAATCTTAAACAGGATGCATTCAGTCAGGAAAGTTACCAGTTACAGAAGGTACCCTTTAAGACAAGTGGGGGGCTTTCTAAACAACCACGTAGTGGATCTGGTAAAGAACGGGTCAAGCTCTCAGGGACATTAGTAATGTATCATGGTCATGTAGGACAAAGCCGTCATTCTCAGATTAATGCTATGGTACAGACGCAAAGCATCGTGGGAACTAAACACTGTTGCAGATGCTGCCACCCACACCAACCCACATACATCCCCGTGTGGACACACAGTCAAGGAGAGAGTAATTAAAACAACATGTTCACTCACCACATCTAATTCAGGGGACATGGGTATCCTAGAATTCAAATTTTCTCTATGTAAAAAGTTTTAAAGACTAAGGAATCGTATTTGAAAATAGGTTGAGCCTAAACAACATTGTTAAATGGAAAAGAGAACAGAGAAACACTTGTCCTATGCTGGTCCAGTACCTGGAAGGTACTGGGAACTTAGTCCCTAGCTCAGCTTTTTCCAACCCTCTTTCTCGTGGTGACTTCCTGTAGCCTGAGTTTGGCAGCATAAGCCAATAACTACTCCAACAGCCTGAGTGAAAGCAGCGCAGGTCTCTGAGCCAGTGACACACCTCTGTCCTTACCTCCCTGTGACTGATGGGACAGTGCGTCTCTCATCAGGATGGGAAGCTCAAGGGTCATTTGCTCCCAGAAATGACGTCTCGAGGCCTCCTTTCTCACTCTTTGAAATGTTGGTTTCCTTCCAGAAGAGACGACAATGTCATGAGACACAGGACTCAGTCTTTAATAGCTGGCTAATCATAGACTCTGGCGTGCTACGATTAAATAACAGTAGCGATTACTCTCAATGACAGGCATCTGCCTCGTGTTGTACGAGAAGAGATTTGGGCTCCTCCAGAAGAATGCTGAGGAAGAAGCTCTGACCTTCATCACAGCCATCAAGACGGTAAGCTGTCTCTCTGGGCAGCCTAACAGAGCTTGTCTCTGCGTCTCCCAGGGAGGAGTGTACACACTTACGTATTTTCATAATTAGTCCATTCACTTTGATATCTATATTTTAATATATTTATGTGTACCAATCACAAACATACAAAAAGCCTAAGCAAAGTTATTTTACTACAAAAAATCATTTTAAACTTACTTAAGGTGTCTCAACTAATGGTCACTTGGTTCAAAGGTACCTTTTTAAAGTTTCAGAATGTTTCAGATTTTACAGTTTTCAATAGTGTGGGTAACTTGAGATGTCATAGATGCAGTGAAATTGATTTGGGATTAGCTAAGGATTCTGTGGTATTCAGAAGCTGGACTCAATAGACAAATGATAGTTTTCCAGTTCTTTCTTCTTCCTTTGCAATTAGACCATATAAAAACTGGGGTGGTGGCACAGGCCTGTGTCATACCAGCCGCTTGGTCGAGATGCTGAGGCAACATAATTCCAAGTTTGAAGCGGGTTGGGGCCGCAGAGTGAGTGCAAGGGCAGCCTAGGAATGTAATGATCCTTTGCCTCAAAATAAAAAAAAATAAAACAAAAGGAATATAGCTTAGCTCTATAATGGATGCCTTTTTAGCAACCAAAAGGCCCTAGGTTTGATTCCTACTATAAACCAAATGTGTGTGTGTGTGTGTATATGTGTGTGTGTTTGTGTGTATGTGTGTGTGTTTGTGTGTATGTGTGTGTGTATGTGCGTATGTGTGTGTGTCTGTGTGTATGTGTGTACACGTGTGCATATGCATGAATGTGTATGCATCAGAAGGGTCATGAGACTGATACGTTTCATTAAACACAGAGTACAAAGCCATCTTTGAGATATGAGGGAGCTGGAGGGCCTTTGAACCCCACCCTTTGGAGATGCAGGAGTCTGATTTAGGATCCTCCCCCTCCAAGAGAACGCTGGCTTAGAGAGAAGAATGCAGGGTCCAAGTTCTTGTGTTTCTTCCAGATGATGAGCACGTTTGGGAAGATGATGGTGACCCCCGTGGAGCTGCACAAGAGCCTCAACACCAAAGTGTGGCAGGCACACACTCTGGCCTGGGACACCATTTTCAAATCAGGTAAAAGAGCCTCCTTTCCCACTGCCCACGGCAATCCAGTTGTCCTGACCCTGTTCCCAGGACAGGCCTCGTGTGATCTACCTGACTGGGTCGTCATGATCTTCCCATGGCCATGCTTCTGCTCCTCTCTATAGCTTTCAAAAGTCTTGAGCATAGCGGGGTGGGGAGGCAGTGAGAAGCAGCGTTCTGTCACCCACTCTGCCAGCTGAAGGGGGCTCAAGGAAGAGTTTCAGAGACAGCCTTGAGTCCGTGTGTGGTGGCTTAGGCCTATGTGTTACCACCTTTCATCTTTGATTGCTCCATCTTTAAAATAACAAATGACAGCGATTCCCACTTAGGTACAACGTTTAGTGCACAAACATTGGGTGATTACAGTATGTTAGTGGTTAGAGCTATTTCTGCGCCATGACATGGGGCATTAGGAGTTCTGTATATGTTTAACCCTTACGCAAACCCACACCGTCAACTCTTCCAAGAGTCCCCAAGGAATGGTCCTGAGACACTCTGAAGTAGCTTTCCCAAGACCCCAGACCAGGCCAGGCTTCAGACTGAAATGTGACCTACACCACAGGTGATCACCCTGTCTACTAGCTCCATGGTGATTTTAATATGGTGTCTGCCCACGTAACGAATTGGAGTGAGAGAGACAGTTGTCTGAGTGTTTCCTAAATGCTAAATAGTTTGAGTGTCAACAGTGTTCCCAGGCACTGTGCTTGTGTGTATGGTTAGTGATGTCCACAGCCACGTTTGAAATATGCGCATAAGGCCAGTTCTCATCCCCTCTCATGCTGATCCCTTCTGGGCGCTGCGCTCTTGTTCATCAGAAGGTGACTATAGACCAGGAGCACCTGCGCAGGGCTTGATAGAAATGCAGACTTCAAGGCCATACATGGTGGTGTGTGCACTATGTGGGTGCTACCAGCACTCTAGAGACAGAGACAGGCAGATAGCTGAGGCCAGCCTGGGCTACAGAGCAAGCTCCAGACCAATCTCCAGACCAGCTAGGACTACATAGTGAGTCCCAGTCTGAAGAGAGAGAGAAACTGGCTTCAGGCTCCCCAGTCACTGAGAGAGGCTGGCTTCAGGCTCCCCAGTCACTGATTCTGAATCAACACTTTTAGAAGATTCCTGGCGGATCCTGAGAGGTCCTGAGAAGTGTCGGTCTTGACCAGTCCTTGCCAGTGTAGCGAGAATAGTCACTGGGCACCTGTCTAGTAAATTGTCAGTGTCCCTGGAAAGACTCAGTGTTGCAAGGTCTTCTTGGGTTCTTGCCCTCACCCGAATTTTCAGGCTCTCTCTCCTTTCTGACTCTGTTACACAGTAAAGCCTTGCATCGACAACCGCTTGGAGAAATATTCCCAGCAGCCTGGCGCAGATTTCCTTTGCGACATTTTCCACCGCAATCATCTTTCCAAGAAAGAACTGTACGCGGCTGTCACGGAGCTCCAGCTCGCTGCGGTGGAGACGGTGAGGGTGGGCAGGGACTCGGTTGGCTAAACGCTGAGTTTTTAAGCAGCTGTGGAAATCATTCTCTCCACCAGAATTACCCGAGTAGCTACAGTCTCACGAAACCAGCAGTAAGCATCCCATAGTGAGCGCTGTGGGGGACGCAAAGCTTGGCCTCTCGGTGCTTAAGGGCTTGGCAGGGACTTTGTGTAATAACGTGCTCCAATGATAGCGCCATGAGTAGGCTCTGGCCAGCACCATGGCGGATATTGGAACTGACCGGGGAATTTGGAAGCCCATGATCTGGCAAGATAACTTAAGTTTCTCAAGCTTGAGAGATGGAGAGATAGTTCAGTTGGTAAAGTACTGTCTGTACCTTCATGAGGACCTGATTTAAAAAAAAAATAAAATAAAATAAAACAGGTGAGCTGGCTCAGATGGGTAATGCCAGGGCTAGGGACGTGGAGAAAGGAGGTCGCAGGGGACAGGCAGAGTAGCTAGTCCAGGAGAGACCCCGCCTCAAAGAATAAGGTAGAGAGTGGTTACGGAAAATGCCTGATGTCAGCCTCCAACCTCCACATGTGTGTACATACATGTGCCCCGACATGAGCACACACACGGATGTCTTTTAGTAATAACTCAGACTACCCCCATGGTGACTACCTGTGGCTGATTATACTTTAAATAAGATGAGATAAAAATCAGAATACAGCCCTCCAGACCAATAGTACATTTACTGCTTCAAAGTACCAACAAGATGAGCTTGGGGCAGCTTGGTTTTAATTTAAATGCAGCAGCTCGTGTGCAATCCACCAGCTGATTCTCCTAGATTCTTCATGCAGCCGCCTCCCGTTCCTGTCTTAGGCTGTCACTGGTGTGACAGGTACTCAGACTCCTCAAAATCCCACATTCTGTGCCCCTTAAAGCCTCCAGGCCAGAAACCTCCCCGGCTGTCGACTTCTTTGCATTTTCCCCTTTCATGGCTTCTGGAAGGAGAAAGGCAGGGTTCCTGTGTTAGGAGCACACCCCTTTCTCCCCCTCACTGCAGGAGACTGACAGAAGCAGTAAGCGATCTGATCTCCCTGTGAGATTGAATGGCAGGCCTTTCCACACAGCAACAAGGGCCATGGTTCCTCTGTTTGAAGTGTGAATTCCATGAAAGTTCTGGCCTTGCTTTGTCTACAGCGTTGTTCCAGGGATACAAAGGAGCACATGGCATATATAAAGCCGTCAAGGAATGCTTACTGAGCAAATAAAAGAGGTCGAGAACTATAGAGCGCCTACTATGTGCCCCCCCCCCCTTAAAAGACCACTAGGGATGAGAGGCAAAGTCTTGTTCCTCCTAGAACTTAGATGGCAGCGGGGAGGAGGAGGGGTGTGAAGGCACACACACACGGCTACTTCAGATAGTGGTATACGCCATGAAGGAACATTTTCTAAGCAAGGGAGTAAGCTGGCCAGTTTAGGCTTTGACAAGTGGACTACAGCTGGTGGGTGGAGAGCGAATTTGCTAGAGAGGTCAGTTAAGGAGACAGGTGCCCCTCCCAACAAGGTCGTGCCAGGACAGGCTGAGCCCTTGAGGTTTCCTTACCCACTTCCCCTGAAATTAAGCTCTGCTGTCTTCCTGAGGGGCCCAGACAGTGTCCCCTGGATGTGGTGAAACTGAATCTAACCAACCCCATGGAGCCCTGTTTGACACTTGTGGTGAGCCGCTCGCTGATATGGTTACACACCTGATCCATTTCCTTTCCAGTCCCCTTTATTCTGAAAGCCACCTTGGGTGGATCAGAGAGGCTCCATTGACTTTAATGTGGAAGCCCCACCCTCTTCCTGCTCTGCAATAATGCCATCCACAGTTTATTTGCAACAGAAGCCACTGGCCCTCCAACATGAAGAAGCCTGCCTCTTCATGGAAGTTTTGGAAGGCATGTTCTTCCAAAACTAATAAATACCAGCTGGCTCTGGCCCGTCTTGTGCTCTGCCCATCAGTGTGGGAGTGGGCCACGGTGTCAGTCCCAGCCCCTTGGTGTCTGCGGAGGGAGGACATGACCGCCATGTTTAGGAGACTGTTGGGTTTAAGTCAGCTGAGGAGCCCCACGTGCATCGCACTCCTGCTGGTGACGATGGTGACTGCTCCTTATTACCTCCAGGAAAGACACCAAAGATCCCCTTAAAAGGCCACCAGCCTTTGTCAAAAACAGCCTCTGGCGGCTTCTTAGCATACTCAATTCTATATTAGAATTTATCCCCTGTCCCCCATCCTTTTTTGGCAGGGTATTGCATTCTCAAATGAAGACATTTTGCGTGTGGCTAGAACCCTTTTCATGTCTGTGTGTGATTTAGGGTGTAGCCAGAAGAACTTGTATTAGATACCAGAAAGGCAACGTGTTGTGCCTTCAATCGCACAGGGGAAATATCTTTAGACAGCCTCTCTTTGGCACCACTAGAGCGTTCCTGCCCTTTCTGGACTCAGTTTGACATCAAGTTTTGCCCACTAAACAAGTTCTACTTCAATTTTTATTTTGAGGTCATGCTGGAGTCACGTTTAGGTCTGAAATGAGCCCCGGTAGTCCCTAAATTACCCAGCTCTTGTCTGTAGTACGTGCATTTGTTCATGCTCAAGCAGTTCCGCTGTGGTTCTAAGTGTGACCTTTGGCTCACCTGATGGATTGATTGGCAGACTCTCTTATCTGTTTGCCTTTCAGACAGCAAACAGCTTGATGTGGGTTCTCTACAATCTATCCCGGAATCCCCACGTACAAGAGAGACTTCTTCTGGAAATCCAGAGCGTGTTGCCCGGGAACCAGACACCCCGGGCGGAAGATGTGAGGAATATGCCCTACTTAAAGGCCTGTCTAAAAGAGTCCATGAGGTAAGGACAGGCCTCTGAGTCAATACTTGAGAAAGGATCTCTTTTGCTTTGGGCAATACATTATGTCACTAGAAAAAAATTCTCTTAGAACATAATAGTGACACCTCTAAATGGCTCCCCTCAAGATACCTCCCCTGGCTGATCATAGGCATCTATCGAGCTAGAGAGAACGGCCTCGGTTCATAGACCTCAGGGGCCAACTCTACAGTCTGCCTGTGATGGACGCTGTCAGTGTGAGGGAGCCAGCTGTGGTTGTAGGGCTGGAGATGAAGGCGGAGAAAGAAGACACAGAGACAGACCTCTTGGTCTTCTAGCCTCTAGCTCTTCCTGGAAAGCAAACTTCCAGCTTTCGGATCAGAAGGAAACAGCACCACCTTCGTGGAGAACAGAGTAGAAGGGATGCAGGCTTTGGGCGAGACATGAGATGCACACAGATTGAATGGAACAGAATAATCGATGAGCCACTAGCCAGCCTTGTAGAAGGGATTTAACTAACGTGATAAGAAAGAAGAGGCAAACATATTGAAAATGAGGGATTTGTTTTTTTTTACAAAAACTGAATTCTTTGTGGACTCATACACTGTATCTTGATCATATTCACCCCTGCCCCAACTCCACGCAGATCCTTTGCCTTCCTTCAGTTCCCCAGCAGCTGTCAGTGGCCAATAGCCCCTCAGGATAAGAGACAGGGTTTCTTTCTCACCCTGACTGGACTTTGACAGCACCTCCGCTTCTCATTCTGTCTCCGTCCCTAATGCCACATCAGAGAGCGGTCTGTGGCCACCTTTACAGCTCCGGTTGTGATTTTTCAGACTTACCCCAAGTGTGCCGTTTACGACTCGGACTCTTGACAAGCCGACGGTTCTGGGTGAATACACTTTGCCCGAAGGAGTGAGTATATTTACATATCTGTTCCTTAGCAAAACTTGACAAGGTTACATTTCCCAAGTGTTTATCCCATCTTCCTGAAACTTTTCACCAGGAGAGCATTCATTCTGGAGACCATAGAAAGATTCACCCTCCTCTTCATCCAGAAAATGGAGAGAGAGGAGGTGATCATGAGCATGAAACTCAAACATGAGGAGCTTTGGGACTGGGGAGGGGTTTCAGTAGGTCAGATTATGCTGTACATGTGTGAGGACCTGGGTTTGAATCCCCAATACCTGTGTAGAAAATCGGATGTGGTTGTTTGAGTCAGCATCGTGCAGGGCAGGCAGAGGTTCAGTGGGCCTTGCTGACTGCCGGCTTAAATCGAGGTTCATGGAGAAACCCTGTCTCAAAGGACTAAGGTGAAGTGTGATAGAGGGCATCAGGTACCCTCCTCTTGCCTCTGCGTGTGCTCATGGGTACATGTGCTACCCCACACATATACACATATATCATACTCTCACTAACATATGTCAAGGAATGCAACCATCATTATTGTGTTTCCGTGAATTATTTTTGCTTCTGATTTTTGAAAGTATCATCTCTTTCTGTGTGTTTTTTAGACGGTGTTAATGCTAAATACCCAGGTGCTGGGCTCCAGTGAAGACAACTTTGAAGATTCCAGTCAGTTTAAACCTGAGCGCTGGCTTCAAAAGGAGAAAAAGATCAATCCCTTTGCCCACCTCCCATTTGGCCTTGGGAAGAGGATGTGCATTGGGCGTCGACTGGCTGAGCTGCAGCTCCACTTGGCTCTTTGCTGGGTAAAAGTTCACTGGGTTTCTAGAACCACATTCTGGGCTATTCCACAAGGCATGGAGAGAGAGAGTTAATTCTGCTTTCATCTCAATGTGTGTTACAGTTCATCCAAAAATATAAGATTGTGGCTACAGACAATGAACCTGTCGAGATGTTGCATCTTGGCATCCTGGTACCCAACCGGGAACTACCTATTGCATTCTGTCTACGGTAGGATGCTAAGGTGAGTGTCTGGGTCCCTGATGCCCTCAGGTGCCTTACCTGGCCAGGAGTGAGGCTAGCTTGAAGATGTCTAGACTTATCTTTATTTCTTCCTACCTCCCCCCTCTTTCTCCTCCTTCCTTCCTTTCTTTTTAATAGATTTTATTTTGAATGTGTGTGTTTGCATGCCACAGGAGTGTGGGTACCCACTTAAGTCAGAAGAGGGCATCAGATGCCCTGGATCTGGAGTTACAAGTGACTGTGAGCTGCCCAGACGACATGGGTGCTGGGAGCCCAGCTCAGGTCCTCTGCAAGTGCAACAAGTGTCCTTGGCCATGAAGCCATCTCACTAGCCCCATGTCCTAGTTCTTTTTTAAACTACTGCACTGGTTTCTTTCTTTTAACTTGGGCCTGAGTATGTCACTCAAGCCCTATGCTAAGTAATCGCTTCTGCAGTAAACCCCGAGCGTTGCCAGTCTGGTTGGTCTCCTCGTGTACATTACAGTGAGCTCAAAACCAGTAGTGTGGCCAGAAGTGTGATGGAGACACTTTGTTGTCTGATGTGGATGGTGACATCTCAGCCTGTGGCCTGACAGGCGCATGTTCATGCTTGAAGCCAGCCTCTCTCGCTCTGTCTTTCCAACAATGTGATTAAGGTCAAGAGAGGAAGCCATGGAGGTGGGTGGATTATTTAGAGTAACACAGTTATTGTTGGAGCTTCTGAATGAGGTCCCAAGAAATACAGAAATACTTCCATGGTGTCTGCAAGTGACAGAAAACCTGTCAAACTCTGAGAGGCCACATGAAGTGGTGGTGCGGAAGGAGTGTTAATTACAGGCCTCAGGCATCAGCAAGGCCGGAGAGCACATTCCACTCAGTCAGCTACACTTTTGGCAGATACATGTGGTAATTTTAATTTTAGTTTTTTTGTTTTTGGATGATTGAAGTATCCTGTGTGACTTATGATGGGTGTCTACTTGATTTTCCAGATTTTTTTTTTCCCCACCGAGATCAAGACCAGCAATCTTTCCCTTTCTGCAAGAACGGTGCTTATGGCTTCGGTGTTCCTAGATGGCAAACGTCAAGAACCTGATCATGGGACAATCTGCCATGGATGGAGCACAGTGCCTTCTGTAGAACTCTTCTAGAAGCTATTGTCTACTCAGTGATGTTTACAGAGACCTATCAGCTCGGGGAAGCCCATGAAGTGTGGGCATGCCAGCCCTACCCCCAGACCTCACCACTGGTTTACATCAGCCAATCACAACCCTCCTCCCTTCTGTGGACTTGTTCAAGAACCTGCTGCCCATCCCTCTTCTGTGTTATCACTAGGAGGCCAACAGTCAGCCATTCTAGCAAAGGTTGCTAAGCGTTTCTGCTCTCAAGCCCAAAGAAGCATCCTTATCTCTCATTTCCAGTTTACAAAGAAAGTCCTATTATGGCTTAATTGTCTGGGGATCTGAGATGGTCTGACAGCCCATTTATTATAACTCTGTATCTGCCAGATTACAGACTGAATATTTTGAGAAATTCTTTAGTGAAGCCAGCTCCTTGTTTGAGAATGCCTTGCTCTGTAGTTTTTATGTCATTGGTACCCTTTCCTCTGCGGTCTTGGAGTGTGGATGATTGAAATCAGCAGTTTCTAAGCTGTGCGTGTGCTGGCACGTGTGTGTGAGTGTGCATGTATGTGTGACTGTGGGCTCTAGGCTTCAGTCTGCTTTCACAGAGACGACACAGGGTACCCAATTTAGGGTCTGCAGTGCGGGGCTGTGACCTGAGATTTAGTCACCGCTTAAAGGTACTCATCGCAACTCTAAGAATGGGACGTTCCATGTCTTAGTTGCTTTGTCTCTTCAAAGTGATAACGGTAATAGATGTGTACTTCGAGACTCCCTGTGCAGCTTGTGTAGTGTGACTTGAGCCCCCGAGGAAAGCATGATGTCATCAGCGCAAAATGTGGAATTATGCACGGCTCACAAACTTAGACATGTTTACGCGTGACTTGCGCATTGTCTAACCAGCACTGTTTTCTATATACGTTTACTGTTTATGTCTGTATATTTGGTAAAGATTTCCCTCTTAGGTTATGGTTTTAGGATAATTCAAAATATACATCCATATGTACATCTGAATGAATATGTGTGTACGGCTAGTATCAGTATGTGCCTACTCTCTCTTGTGAGATTATTTTTAGAGTCATCGATCCAGAGACTAAATATGTAATTTCATAGCAAGAGTGTTCGCCTAGTCTATGTGAGGCCTGGGTTCAAGCCCAGGACTGCCAGAAAATAAAAGGTAAAATAAACAAGTACACCCTTGTTGTCAGATTTTGTTTTTTATTTATTCATTTATTTGAGGGAACCCCTGCCACACCACACCTGGGGAGGTCGGAAGACAACTTAGGGAGTCAGTTCTCTCTTTTCAGCATGCATGTACTCAGGATCAAACCCGTTCTCAAGCTTAGCAGCAAGCACCTTTACCACCGAGCCCTTTAGCCAGCCCTTATACTTTATATCTTTGAATTCCTTGAAAGAATGAATTTTTTTAATTTAAATACCAGGGATATTTTTTTCTCTTTGTTATGCTTCAGACAAGTGCTCTTCAAGGGCTGAACGTTGTCTTAGTAGTAGAAACTGTGTGGCCATTTTACAAGCCCTCACGGCCAGTACGAAAGTTCAGATTTTGACAGCCCCTTGCCTGAAAGGGGGCGCCTTAATAACAAAATAAACTCCAGCTTCTGCTCTTCCTGGATTTTCAAGTCACTTGTCCATATTCCTACCACAATGTCAGTGTTTATGTGGTCACCATGACCTGACAAGAGACAGCGTAAGGGAGGTGGACTTATCTGGCTCCCGGTGTAAGGATACAGTCAGTTCATCATGGCAGGGAAGGTATGTAGGCAGGAGCCAGGCTGTGTCTGCTGGGGCAGGAGGAATGGAAAGCTCCCCAGAAGGAAGTGGGACCAGCCTACAACCCTTAGAGGTCTTCCAGCTACATCCCACCTCCCAAAACAGCACCAGCGGGGACCAATTGTTCAAATACATGGACACCTGGTATTTTACATTTGTTTATATTTACATTAATATAGTATAACCACCATCGCCATCCTGCCGGCTGTAGCCTCTACTGTTTCTCCCCTTGACCACGGTTATAACTCCAGCAACTCACCATCAATTCTTGTCCTCCATATGTATGTGTCTATGTGCATGCGTGTGTGCGTGTGCGTGTGTGTGTGTGTCTGGCTGCCTCTCCCTGTCTCTCTGTCCTTCCATCTCTGTCATTCTTGCTCTGCTCTTCCCTCAGGTAATGCAGGCTGGCTTCAGATTTGCTCTGAAGCCAAACTTGAGCTATTAATCCTGCCTCCATCTCCTGAGTGCTGGGATTACAGCCACGTACAACCATGCCCAACTCTTCTCAATCTCAACGCCATCTCATTCCTACTTTGTGACTGGCTCTCCACTCCTTCAACATAAAGATCCAATTCTGCAAACTGGCCTTCCCTGCCCCCTAAAGCATAGATCTGCCAGCCGGATAGCTCAGCCCACGTCAGCTATCACCAGTGCCTCTGGACTCTGACCACACAGGCTTCTGCCCCTCTTATCCAGTCCTTCAAAACTGCCCTCTTCAGATCATGCAGACATATGATGGAGATGTATTCCTAGTCACACTTGGCTCTCACTCTCTCCAGGTCCAATGGGCAAGACCAGCTCAAGGATTCTCCTTAAGGAATATTACAGAGGCCAGCCACTGGGAGTGCCGGGAGACCAGAGAAGGCCCACAGAAGGGAAAAGAGCAGCAGAGGGTGAAACTGGAGCAAGGACAGTGCCTGCTGTCCCTTGCCTTTCCATGAGAATGTCTCCTAAAATTTACTCTGATCTTACGGGTTAGAGCCATGACAAGTGTTTCTGAGCTGCTCCTCTGGGTAGAAGAGAGTGATTAGTAGAGAAACTATAGAGCGGGTGACAGAGGAAAGGTAGGCTGGAATGGCCTTTTAACCAGCTTCAGCCAGGGTCCATCAGTCAGTCCTAGTTGGAGCACAAGATTGACTGGGAGAGAGGCTCATGCAGATCCAGAAGCCCCAGCGGAAGCAGAGCGGTAGAGAGGAGATGGATTCGGCTACACTCCAGCCTAGTTTCTGGTGTGCGTGCGTCTCAAAGTGGGAGCTCCTTGCCCTACCATGTGGTTCCAGGATGCAGGCATGTGTTACCTGCAGAACACATGTGGACCGTTGACCCGACTGGATCACATCATGTCATTTTTGGAGTGGAAACCCCCTCTAACGCTGTTGATGTGAAATCCTAAGCTCCAGGCTCAGTGTGTGAGAACTACTGTAAGCCTTAGGAACCATGCCTCTGCCTGCTGATTTCCAAACCCAAATCCCTCATGTTCCTCTGCTCCAGAGAAACACCCTTGAGCTCTGTGGCCTACAAAGTCCAAGCTGGCGTAAGCGGGAAAACTCGGCTTTCAGAAGTGATGGTTGCACCTGCGTTTCTGCCACAGAGAAGCCATTCCTTGGTGTCCCTGTGTTCTCACAAGACTTAGAAGACTTAGAAGGACGGGGATGTATTTTGCTCAGGGCTTGACTCAGAGGAAGAATGGCATCAGAACTCATATCTCTCACTCAAAGATGTGGAAATAAAACACATCCCTTTATAGGGGTAGGGAGTGTCAGACAAAATGTCCTGGGCCCTGGAGGCAAGGAGATGTGGGAATACAAGCAGAATCAGTTTTCTCTACAAATAGATAGTATTTAAGAGACTTGGTGGCAATTATAACTTTAACTCTCCTGGAAAATTATCAAGACAATAAATAATCTCCATTTTAGTCCCAGTGTTCTGGATGAGATTTTATGCCAAATATTAAAAAAACTAAAAATATGCACATTGAATTTGACATACAATATGTGATTCAGTGATGGGTACTAGCAACGTTTCTGAGCCCATCCATCCCTCTGGCTTCCTTAGCTGGCGCTCTGTCAGAACTGCCCATCAGTGTGAACTTGCTGGAGGAATATATTGTTAAATGGACTGTAATCTGTCACTGGCATTCCATGTAACACTCAGGCTGCCCTTACTTAACCAGTGAATCCCACTGAGTGTTCAATGTGTTGCATTTTGAGCCTTTCATCACCAGGAACAAGAGATACCACAATCCATTAATCCATTTTTCTATATGGCCTGTTCCAGCTCAGGAAGCCTCTCTCTTAAAAAAAAAAAAATCCAAGTTTGTTGGGTCCTAAGTGTGGTAATCTAGATACTCTGGGCATTTAGTCTTTAGATTTATGATATAGGTTTCCCCTTTGTATGCTGTGAATACAATTGGTTAATTAATAAAGAAAACTGGCTTGGCCTGATAGGGCAAAAGAATAGAGGTAGACAGGGAAAACAAAACAGAATGCTGGAAGAAAGGAGGTGGAGTCAGAGAGAAGCCATGTAGCCCCCGCTGGAGACAGATGCCAGACAGAACTTAGCCGGTAAGCCACTGCCAGGTGGCGATACATAGATTAATGGAGATGGGTTGAATTAATATGTAAGAGTTAGCCAATAAGAAGCTAGAGCTAATGGGCCAAGCAGTGGTTTAAATGATACGGTTTCTGTGTAATTATTTCGGGGCTCTGAGCAGCCGGGAACCAACAAGCAGCCCCTCCTACTACAGATTTAGGTGTGTAGAGAAGAGGGGAGGGAGGAAAAAGACATCCAGGTAGGGAGGAGGAGGAATAAGAATACAGACAATCAAAGTCTGGTTGAATGGTATGTGTGAAGTTTTTGTATTGTTCTTGTAGCTTCTCTGATATCCTGTCAATATAAAACAACCTCAGATACAATGTGACACGGATCAGTGGTTCCAATAAGGAGGCCAGGGCTGAGTGCAGAGTGGGTGGCTTCACTCTGAATCCCAGGTTATCCACTGTGGGATGCTGGGCACATGGTTTGAATTTTTCCACCTTCAAAAACATCACAATGTGCTTGACAGCACTATTGAGAGACTAAACTAAAGACAACATGTCTAGACCCTTGAAGGCTGACTTTCTCTTCTGAGGAACGGCAAGTGTCTGTCTGCCCTTTCCTGCTCTGTTGAGTGACTGGTTTATCCCTGCATTAAAGTGTAACACCTCAAAGACAGGATGAATCTTTGCATGCTTCTGGCTTTCACAGAAATCAGATCCAGTCTACATGACTCAAAAACCCCGAGGCAAACCACAAGTGGGGACGCATGCCTGTAATGCCAGCATTCAGGAGGTAGCTGCAGGAAGATTGGGAATTCAAGGTCCTCCCCAACTATGTAGGGAGTTTAAGGCTAGCCTGGGTACATCAGATCCTGTCTCAAAAGAAAAATAAACAAACAAAAAAAGCCTGCATGCCACCGATGATCACCAGAGCCCTGCACAGATGAGGCATAAGCATCTGGCCTTGGCTCAGCCTTCTCTCTAGGTCACCTGCCATGGCTGACTTCAGATACCTGCAGACTGTTTCCCCAGATGTTTCTATTCTCTATGCACTTCACCAACAACCTAAAATGTCCTAATATCCAGTGTGATGTCTGGCGAGATCAGCTTGGCAGAACCCAGAATCACCTGAGAGATGGGCCCCCAGGTCGGCCTGTGAGGAATATGTTGATTCACTAATTGTGGTGAGAAGACCCACCATTTGGGGTGACACCATTCCCTGGGTGGGATCCTGGACTTAAAAGGAAAACTAGCCACGGCATGCACCCACTGTCCTCCTCTGCTGTAGACAGCTGCTTCAAGCTCCTGGAGCCTTGAACTCCGAGTCAAACTCTTTCCCCCTTATTTTTGTCAAAGTGTTTCATTGCAGCAGTGGGAATAGAGGCTAAAACATCTGAATAAGGTAACTGATATTTGTTAAGCGTTTTCTAAGCATTCTAGAAGCTTCCTTTACCTTGCCTCAACTAATCCTCATACAGCCTCTCCAAGAAGCTAGGAGTCTGCTTCCTGTGTTAACGGTGTGGAGAAGTTAAACTTGCTCAGAGAGCCACAGTGAGCAGGAACCTTGGGTTCACACCGAGGCTCCACAGCCCTTGCTCATTATCCACTACTCTGTAGCCCTTGAAGTATCTAAGTGGGTCAGTCAATGAGCCTGTCGGCAGGTGTCGGGGATAAACTGACCGCTAAAAGCCAAGACTCCGATTCTGAGATTCAAGCTAAAGTGTTCACTTGTCTCTAATCTCCCGAATAGGACCTTGACCTCGGTGGCAGAACCACTTACTGCCACCCCGTGTTGATTCTGAACAACACCCTCCTTTGATGGCACCAGGCCTCTTTCATCTTCCTTATCCAGGGCACGCAATGTGTGGAGACCTCTCTGATCACCCTAATATCTCAGCCCCAGACCTTCTGGGAGCATCCGTGCCGAGACCCAGTGCTGTCAAATAGCTTAGACTTGCCCAGAAGACCCTTTCCCTGCCATGTATTCATTCTTTTCCCAAGAGAAAATGGCATGTGATGCTCTTAGCAAACCTGGAACAAAGTGAGGAGGTGACAGAGTTGCCCTGGGGGATGGAGGGACCAAGGGGCCAGGACATAAGAATTAACATGGATTAATATGGAGCCAAGAGCTCTCTCTACATGCCCAGAAAACGGATAGTTTGTTTTACCCTTCTGCATCCGTCATCTTTTTCCCTTTTTAAAGATTTGTCTCTTTTACAATTTCCACCGTGCATGTTCATCAAGCATTTGTTTTCCTTTCGACGAGTAGAATTTAATTTACATTTCAGTTCATTTATGGTGAATGCTTCTTTAGTCACTTGCTGGGATTTCGAGTAAACATGGAAACACACCTCAGGCGTATCTTCCGGTGTGTTTTTAGTTGGATGTGACTGGGTCGAGAATGTGTGTGGCCCCATCTCGTGCGTTGGGGTCCTGGAGTGCATAAAGAGGAGACCAGCTGGGCACCAGCATCCATCCCTCTGCCCCCCCACTGTGGACACAGTGTGAGCATCCCCATCACATGCTTGGTGCCAGCCATGCCTTCCCCACCAGGATGGACCACAGCCTCAGTCACGAGCCCAAACAAACCCTGCCTTCCTCAAGTTGTTTCGTCTGGTGTTTTAGCACAGCAATAAGGAAAGTCTCTCTCTCTCTCTCTCTCTCTCTCTCTCTCTCTCTCTCTCTCTCTCTCTCTCACACACACACACACACACACACACACACACACACACACATTCCAACACCAATTGGCTGGTGGCAGCTCTGTGAAACAGCCCAGAGAAGGCAGGATAGAGGTTCCCAAGTTCTGGGCAATGTTTGCCAACAGAACCAGAAGAGGAAATCAGCCTGTTTTTCTATTTGCTCATCTAGTATTCTTGATATCAAAGCTGGAGCTATGAAGTAACAGCTGGCCATTATCCTGCGCCCACTGGGTCTCTCCATGTAGCTCAGACTGGCCTCGAACCTGTGGTTCCCACCTTACCTTTCAAGTACTAATGTGTAGTACCACCCTTGACTTCCAGACGGAGTAAGTCCCAAGCCAACCAGAGCTACATATTGAGACCCTACCTCAACAAAACAAAAAGACAAAACAACGAACAGAAAATCCGGTCTACAAAGCCTCCTTGCAAGGAGGAAAGCTCAGAAGTGGGTAAAAGGTGAGACACAGGGCTTTGAGGTCGCGGTGATGTAGATTTTCACTCAGTAACTTAAGCAGGTTATTAATTCAAATGAACAACTGAAATTCTCTTTTTCTCTTTTCTTTTGGTTTTTCAAGACAGGGTTTCTCTGTGAAACAGCCCTCGCTGTCCTAGAACTTACTCTGTAGACCCGGCTGGCCTTGAACTCACAGAGATCCGCCACAATCAACCCACACACTAGAGGAACAGCGCTGGCTAGACCATAGCTACAGAAAACCGCTTGGTGAGGTTCCTAACACTACAATTCAATCTGCTTTCTTAGAGCTTCCGGAAGAGTCTTGCTGAATCCTCCTTTGGGCAAGCATCATGTCAACTTGCCAAGGCTTTTCGTGGTTCACTAGCCAGTGACCTGGAAAAAAAATTCGTATTAAGACTTTAAAAGTCTCCAAGTTCCGGAAAAGCTTAAAATAGTTAACTCATCAACTGCCCTAGCACGAACTACAGAAAGCTTGTCCAGCATATTCCTTGTTGGAAGCAGCAGAAGAAAATCAGTAAACATCCCCGAAAGAGGGGACATCCATTGTATAGGTCAATATAATACTTCCGTAGGTCCTTCCTACCCTGGCAAGTCCAACGAAATCACATTCTAACCATAGATTTCTACCTGACTTTTACTAAGAGACCTTGGAAGTTTGCAAAGAACACCAGTAACACTGATCTTGTCAAAAACAAATTCAGTAACTTTTTTCTTTTCTTAAGGCTTTAAATTATCTGTGCCTTAAAACATAACTTGAATCTTGCCTGTAAAATAATGTGTAGTGCCCAGAACAAAATAAATACGAGAGATTCTAAATTTTAAAAAATTAAGAATTTCAGTATGGCAGCCGCTGAGCAATGAATGCAATATAGGGCTCCTAGGAGCACATCTGCCTGCTAGCCAGCCCTGGGGCTCCTGGGAGCACATCCGCCTGCTAGCCAGCCCTGGGGCTCCTGGGAGCACATCCGCCTGCTAGCCAGTCCTGGGGCTCCTGGGAACACATCTGCCTGCTAGCCAGGCCTGGGGCTCCTGGGAGCACATCTGCCTGCTAGCCAGCCCTGGGGCTCCTGGGAGCACATCCTCCTGCTAGCCAGCCCTGGGGCTCCTGGGAACACATCTGCCTGCTAGCCAGCCCTGGTCCAGGCCCCGTGGGCGTTTGGCAACCACTTCTATTCTCTCTTGGCTGCGGTTTTGTTCAGGTTTCCTTTGTCTTTTGGGGTCAGTTTAAATGAGTTGCTTTATTTTATAGAAAATTTTCAGCCTCAGACTTACAAACATGTCCCAGAGATGCTTGGTATATTCTCTTGTGGTTTTTAAAACACCTTACAATTTTAAGGGATTTTATTCTTAGCAGTGGTTTTTTTTGTTTTATCTTTTGTTTTTCGTTTTGTCTTGGTTTGGGTTTGGGTTTTTTGTTTTGTTTTGTTTGGTTGGTTGGTTTTTTGAGACAGGGTTTCTCTTTGTAACAGCCCTGGCTGTGCTAGAATTCACTCTGTAGACCAGGCTGGCCTCAAACTCACAGAGATCCACCTGCCTCTGCCTCCCAAGAGTGCTGGGATTAAAGGTGTGCGCCACCACTGCCACCTGGCTCTTAGCATTGCCTTTAACACTTCCCCTATGCCTCAAAAACCAGACTACAGTTTTTAGTTTTTTCAAAGAACAAATCTTTGGGGTCTGTACTTCATTTCAATGGTGAATGTCTTAATTTCTTTTTTAAAGATTTATTTTGATTTTTAAAACTATGTGTACATGTGTGAGTGCGTGCACACAAGCACAGGAGCCTACGGCAACCGGAAACATCAGATCCCCTGGGGCTGGCATTCCAGGTGTCTGGGAGCTACCCAGGGTAATGTGGGTGATGAGAACTGAACCCCAGGGTCCCCTGAAAGAGTGGTCAGCACTCTGAGCTGCTGAGCCCTCTCTCCTGGGTATTTCATTTATCTATGTTTCTTTTAGTTTATCTTTCCCCTACCCACCCACCCACGCCATCCCCATTTCTGTAGCCTGGGCAAAAGACACAAGAGTTGAACCCTTTTCTTCCAAAACTAGATGACGTAAAAGACATAGATAGAGTTTCAGAGTTTTAAAACAGATCACAGGAATGGAGGAGAAGACTGGGGTGCGAAAGGACGGGTTAGCAAACACGATGTTGACCTCAGCCAGAGCTGTCTGACAGTTTCAGGCTGTTCTCAGAAAACTGCTGTGGAGCCCAGATCCGTGCTTTGGCCTTTCAAAGATGGATGCCATTCACACACAGTTGCTCACACTTGTGCCTGTCACTTAGGCATAGAATTTCTGCAAGTAAGATTTAAAAAAAAATTAAAATGTCATTTCTAAAATGTTTGGTGAGAGTTACAGAATTAACAGCTGAGAATAACAAATGCTTAATAAAACTTTATTTAAAAATGAGGGGCGGCCTATATGACTCTTCTGCTTTTCTGCTGCTGTAATAAAGACCAGACCAGAAGCCACTCGGGGACAGAAGGGGCACCTTGCAGCTTATGGGTTCGCCATCAATGCGTGCCATTGCAGGCCCCAAGGATGGAGCTTGAAGAGGAAACCACAGAGGAACACTGGTAAGTCACTCGCTGCCAGACTCATGCTCAACTACCCCTGATCCACAGGCCAGGCCTCCCTCAGGGAAGACACTGCCCACACAGGGCTAGGCCCACCTATGGCAAGCAAGAAAATGTCTCACAGATAGAGCCATAGGCCAGCCTGATGAAGGCAATTCATCAACTGAGGTTTCTTCTCCTTGGGTATGTCTAGGTTTGTATTAAGTTGGCAAAAACTAACATATCACACACACACACACATGCACACACACACGGGACACACATGTACACACACACACAAACACACACCACCACCACTACCACCACCACCACCACCCCAGCGTTCAGAGAACACCATGTAAAGGAGGAGGGAAAGTAAGAAGAGCAGAAGATGGGGAAACTTGCTGTAAAAGTGTCTTCCGAATCTGACACGCCTGTGCTCTTGTGAATTCACGGCAGCTGTGCTCATCTGCCTAAGATCAGGACAGTCAGCGACACGCCTTATAAAGCCCGAGGTCTCAAGCACTATCCTTTCATTCTTTATGTTGCATAGGCTTCTGTGTCTGTGCTTGTTGTAATAGGAGTGGTGGGGCTGCGTCCCCCACACCTGGCCGCCCACATGGCTAGCTTATGCCCCGAAATAATTACATGGAAACTGTATTCTTTTAAACACTGCCTGGCCCATTAGTTCCAGCCTCTTATTGGCTAGCTCTTACATATCGATCTAACCCATTTCTAATATCCCTGTAACACCACGAGGTGTCTTACCAGGGAAGATCTTAACCTGCATTTGTATCCGGTAGGAGAATCATGGTGACTCACTGACTCAGCTTCTTTCTCCCAGCATTCTGTTCTGTTTACTCCGCCTACCTAATTTTATGTCCTATTAAAGGGCCAAGGCAGTCTCTTTATTTAACTAATGAAATTGATACAAGCCAGAAGATTCTCCCCCATCATGTGCTCATGTGTGTACATGCATGTGCTTGTGTGTGGAGGACAGAGCTCAGCATCAGGCGTCTGCCTCAGTGCCTCCCTCAGTTTGCTTTCTGAAGCAGGGTCTCTCGCTGCACATAGAGCTCTCAGATTCAGCAGGCTGGCTAAGGAGCCTGGGGGAGCCTCCTGTCTTCAACCTTCACCAGTCCTAGGATTACACACGCAAGCCACTGCGTCAGGGTTTTCTATGGGGTGGGGAGGGGGGGAGACACTCAAGCTCAGGTTCTCATGTTTTACAAACTGAGCCATTGCCTCGAATCTGCATAGTATTTACTTTTAATAAACTATCCAGGACAGTTCAACACACTATGAATTAGTCTTATTAAATAAAAACCCGGAGCCAGATACTAGGAGGCAAAGAGTCAGCCACTAGTTCTTACCTCTCCGAAATCTTCAGAAGCAAGGGGCCTCCACGCTCTGATCCCCTGGTGAGCTGTATTTGTTACAGCACAAACAAGACACCACCACAGGCCAGCATACCCTCAGCATGCACTCTCTGCAGGTCGGAGTGTCTTGACCTCAGCACAACTGGAGTTTAGGGCCAGCTGGTGCTTTGCTGAGGGACTGCGCTGTGCACGATAGGATATTCCACAGCTACTCGGCCTCAGCCACACTAGAAGCCAAGGGCACCCTCTCTCAGTTACACTAACCAAAGATGTCACACATCTCCCAGGAGGTGACAGCACCCTGGTTGGGAGGTACAATCTAGAGTTCTATGACTAACACTTTCTGACTGTAACTACCTTTGAAGGATACGACAAAATATCAAGCATCAGATGCTAACTCTGTTCACGGGAAGGAGTGCCAAAATGAATGCGTACTCTTCCTGCACATGTTTGTATCTCCCCTGAGACTTCACAAATGTCCACAGTAGAAGCGCAAACCCCGGAGATTTGTAGAAATAGTTATCGATTGCTGATGATCGCATTCTTCAGTATGGCTTCAACTGGCTTTCTAGCCAGATTCTTTAGGCCAAGCAAATTGTGAACGATCAAGGTAATTAAGTTTCTCCTGACCCCAAGTGTAGTTTCCCGTTATCCCATCTAGAAAGAATCTTACCAGGGCATTAGGCAAAGCTTGGGGAATGCACAGACTTTCCTGCCAATGTTCAAATTCCTCTGGAGATGTATTGATTAGTAAGTAGTGTCTTCCAATAATAGCCATTTCTGTGGACCTTACATCAGCACTCACCGTCAATGGGGGAAATGGTTTGGGAACCAGATGTGGTTAGTGTGGTTTTTAGAGACAGATTCGTTAAATATGTTAAATAGGTTAGCATATTTAAATAAGTTAAGACATTTTATTTCTTATTACATAACTAGGAGCCTCTGCTTAATGGGATGTAAATGCTACTGTGGGAAAAAATAAAGATCCCACCCTGCCCTCTGTGACTGTCTGTCATGCATTTACGTGGCCCAATGGATAACCCCTCAAATTTCCAGCAACTTCTGACCGTTTGTAGAAAATTGAGGTGCCAAGGTGAATCCTTGGTCTGCAGGCTCGGTCTGGCTGTTGGCGTCATCTTTTTTTTTTTAACCATGAAAACTGGGGCTCAGATAGGCTTCTAAGGTATTCACCCAACTGAGCCTGCAAGCTAGTGTGCATACAGTAGGTGCTAAGGAGCCTGAAGTAACACGCGTGATAGTCAAAGATTCACTAGTGTCAGCTGTGTGTGGCTCCTAAAATCCTGGCTTTCAGAAGTCTGAGGGACCACAGGTTCAAAGCCAGCTTGGGCTGTATCTCAAATTCCAGGCCAATGAGACTCTGCCTCAAGCAAACAAATGAACCAACAGTAGGTAGCTATCATTCTTATTTTCTAGAAGATTCACCGAAAGAACTTAAAATTTTGTTTCTTCCTATCTTCGTTAGTCTTTTGACTCTGGGCGCTGATTGCACTTTTGCGCTGGGATTGGATTTCAGTGCCCCTGAGCAGGGAAGAATGAACACTGAGCCTGCTAAATGTGACCCAACAGAAGAAGAAGGTGTAGGGCAGGCTTGCACCTGGGATCCTGAACGAACATTACGAAACCTCAAGAAACTCACTATCCCTTCAAGTCAACATGTGTTTGCAGAAGCACAAAAACACAGTGCCTATGCAGAGGCCGGGGGCGGAGGTAGGGAGGGGGGCTTATGACACTGAAGGCCTTTTTCTCAGCCGCTCTCTGCCTCACTGCCTTAAGAACGGAGGGGGGGGGGGTGTCTCATGGAGCTCACTGTTTGTCAGGCTGGCGGGCAGGTGAGATTTCAGGAGCACAGTCTCGACCTCACAATGCCAAGGTTAGAGGCACAAGTAACCAGGCCCAGCTTTTTACATGACTGCTGGGGATTCAAACTCTGATCTTCATGTTTACAAGGTGAGCACACCTACCTGCTGAGCCATCTCCCTGGTCCCGGGACTCTCCCTCTTTAATCTTTCCTAAAGTGAGTGTTTCTCCCTCTTACAAATGAGGAAATAGATGGTTACAGAAGGGATGGATGTACTACGGGTTACCGAAATAGTAAAGGAAGGGGCTCTGGCCGGCTTGAACACGGCAAGCATGGCACTGGCAGGCCTTGCCCTTCTCCCCCATTCCCTCTGCCTTGCTAAAAACTATTAGATTATATTCCTAAAGCCAGCCACCAAGGTCTATTCCCTTATTTGGCCAATTCCTCCTCCTGAGGCTGACTACACTAAGGTCCAGCTATCAATGTATTGAAGTCCAACAATCAAAAGCCCGCTATGGCTCACCTAATTAAGATACCCAATTACAATTAACACCTCATCCTAACGGGTTCCCTTTGCCTTTATACACCGCCATTGTCCTATGTGCCACGTCAGTCTCCTCTGGGACAAATGTCCCTGCTCCCTTTTTTTTTTTTTTTTTTTTTTTTTTTTTTTTTTTTTTTTTTTTTTTTTTTGGTTTTTCAAGACAGGGTTTCTCTGTGGCTTTGGAGCCTGTCCTGGAACTAGCTCTTGTAGACCAGGCTGGTCTCGAACGCACAGAGATCCGCCTGCCTCTGCCTCCCGAGTGCTGGGATTAAAGGCGTGCGCCACCACCGCCCGGCTCCCTGCTCCCTTTTTCACTTCCCTTCCCCCTCCCCCTCATCTTCCACCTCTTGTGTCGTCTGTCTCTCATTCACTGTCCTCTGTCCGTCCTGGGGAAATCCTTCTCCTGTGTGCTGATGGCTGTTACACACCTGGCCTGGGAACCCAGCATTCCTCATGACCCCAGAACCCAAAACCATAACAGCCCGATGGCTTTACATCTACCTCACACATACCCCTGAATTTCTGGGGGTTTCACAATTGTGAATCTTCTTGGCAAGGGAGTCTGTCTTGGTTATTCACTTTGCTTACTCCATTGCATACAATGGCCCCCATCCGTACAGAGATTGCCATAGATAAACCACGGCTCCGTGAATGAACAGGGGAAGCTCTAGAAGCCGGGCTTACACAAACAAGGCAAAGTCCTGACAACAGGAAACACCAGGTGGAGTGTAACTGACCACCCTGGGAGAGCAGCCATGGTGCGAACAGAGGCACCTTTAGCCTAGCAGGATTTTAAACAGCCGTTCATGACTCAGCACTGGGAGGGCAGCCAGGTGCAGTGGAACAATCCTCACCCTGAATGGGGATAGCATGGTAGTTTGTTAACGAGGAAGGATATAAGGACATACGGTTGGAAGGAACTTCCATACTCTACCCCTGCCCCGGATCCCAGTCTCTTAGGAACCCGCTATGCAGCAGGTCATGGCTCCTTCCGCACTCCGTAGCAGTGACCAGTTACCTGAGAAGCCTTCCCTGAGGGCTTCAAAGAGAACTCTGCTCAAACAGGAATGATCTCTCATTACTTTGCTATCATACATTGTTCCACGCCCCATCCTGAGTGCTCAGTATCTAATATGATCACATGATTGTCAACTAACTCCCCAGCAGCTTCACCCTGATGATGGGTGTTTTAGTCATTAAAGATCGAATCCAGGGATAATGAGGATTTTCCACCCCACGATGTGCTGCACAGTGCCTGTGGGTGGGCGACTCTGGCTTGACAGTGTGTGGAAGCAACTCCCCCTGTGTGGGAATCAGAGCTCTGTAGCCGGCAGGACCCTTACGTGCAGAATGGTCCCAGGCGTCAACCAGGAAAACGAGCTCTCACTTTGAAGGGGAAACAATTTGGACTCTTTGTGATGAAGACTTTAAATTCTTCCGAAAACCATTGCTGAAACAGTAGTGAGTTCATCCTTTCATGTGGACATTGAGACAATTAAGAACCAATAATACTCCATGACCTTGGCTGGGCAGATTAGCTCTTTGTATATAATGGGACCTCTGTGACCTGCAAGGCGCTTTCCAGTAGGGGTGTCATGAAGGCGTTTTCCACTGCTTCTCCTCTCTGAGTGTTCCTTCAGACACAGCATTGGCAGTAGAGATGAACATATATCCACCAGGGTCTGATGAGTCATAGGAATAGAGGGTGACAACCTGAACTCCAGCCCCTGAGTCTCTCTTCTCCAAGGGCAAAACTTTGCAAAACGCCATATCACTAAAGTACATTTTGCACTTTTGTAAGGAAAAATGTGGTCAGGCTTTGTGGTACACCCCTGTAACTCCAGAACTCCTGAGGCTGGGGTAAGAGGGTGGCAATATCAAGACTGGATTACAGAACAAAGCTCAGGAGACTATTTCTTCAAACTAAGGGTTTGCAGGCTGCAGATGCTGGAAGCTTGGCTCAACCAGTCTTACTAGCAATTCTTAAAAATGTGATATACATCCTTCCTTTCCTTTATCCAAATTTCTGGATAAAAGACAAAAAGAGTAAAAATGACTTACACGTTATCTCTAAAAATAGAGTATACAACTCATCAAAAACAACTCAACAGGGGGCTGGAGAGACAGCTGTGATAAAGAGTACTGGTCGCTCTTGCAGAAGAGTAGTTTTTGTTTCTTCCCAGCTAAGCCAGTCACTCCAGCTCTGGGAGATCTGGCGCTCTCTTCTGGCCTCTGCAGGTACTGCACTCATGTGCACATACCCACATAGACACACATACACTTACTTAAAAATACAGAAAATCTTTTTTTAAAAAAAAGAAAAGAAATTCGAGAGAAACAAAAGCGTCTAGGGTTTAAACATGAACGTGTTAAACTACTATTCTGAAAAGAAACCCAAAGCCATCCTTTTATCTTGGCTATTTATTTTTTCCATATTTGTTTTAAGTAATATTTTTTTTTAATTGTCAGAGCTAATTTAATTTAATTAGCTGTGGCTTGTTTGAATTCATGCCCAGGTATTTACTGCCTGCCTATACTGTTGAGTGACAGTCACATTCTTCATAAGGATTAAGAATCATCAACATTTTCAAAGCTATCTTGGGTTTGCTCTGGCACCAGGAGACAGAGACAAAAATCAACATCATCTCATTACCTGGTCATATTTGGCAAGAGACGACATGATTTCACCTTCACAGGAAGGAATGTTGCCTGTGTGGAGCAAACTAGTTCTAGCCAACCTTTTTACCCCGCCAACACCCCTCCACTCAGTGAGTAGGAGGGAGGCTGCCATGTTGGTTCCCCTTGCTGGGTTTGGCACTAGACAAACAGGTAGAGAACTGTCTGGGACCTCTGATGTGTCTGGACACAAATGACTCAGAAGTCCCTTCTCCAGCTAGCTCTGGGACAACAGGAAGCCTTTGTGCTGTCCCCACTGGGCACGGCCAGCATGGTCAGGCATAAATTCTCTCAGAATTCCTTCTCTCTCCTCCTGTAGGAAAAAAAAAAGAATAAGTCACTAACATGAAGGAGTCTTCCTCATAAAAAACTAGAACCTTCAACCATGCAGCCAATCATAGGGGCCAGGGAGGGGCCCTAGTATTTTAAGCCCAAGAGCTATCATGACAGATGTCATCAGAGACTGAAATTCTCAACACTCAAGGTCAGAGAGCTGTGATAGTAGCCGAGGGTCCCAGCACCCGAGGCCTCTCCAGAAACCACAATCCAACATAGCCTGCAGCCCGCTGCAGCTCCCTGCTTTTGGAAGATGAGAATTGTAACAGCTGCAGAGTGCTGGAGCGGCCGGTGGCTAGATCCAGAGCAGTAAGTCTCTAACATAAGCACCCAGAGCTATGACTGTCTGCATTCTAGTGACGGCTCTGACTCTTAGATTTTGTACTTGTAAGCATCTGGGTCCGTCTGTCCAGCCGTTACACTTCACAGTCTCAAGGGCTGGGTGCTGCCAGCGTTAGCAACAAATGGACCCTTGCCAGCTGTCTGGTGACAAGAAGACCTAACAAGAGTGCTCGGGATGCGTGTCAGGAGGTGTGTGGCCTTGAAATGTCACCAAAATGTGAATGTGTGCGTGTGTTCTCAAGAGAGGCTTCATGGTTGAGATTCCCAGGCTCATAATCTGCCAGTTACTCAAGGTCAGTCACCCATCCATTTAAACCACTCCATCCAAATCTCACCACACCCATATCAAACAACCAATGAACGGAACACCAAGAAATCCTGGATACTCCGGCTCAAGAGTTCTTGTGCTGACCATAATACCATGCTCTCTGGCAGAAAGGAGACAGAGAAAATGACTGATGTGGCTACGTTTCGTGGTACCTAGCTGGAATGAGAAATGGTAAAGGGAAATGGGGTTCCAGGTAAGGAGCGTAGCCAGGTGGAGAAAGCAGCAATGCAGAGATGAGCTGGCCCACTGGCCATCACACCAGCAGGGCATGAGGTAAGCTGCCCCATCCTTCACATGGGCTTGTCTTATGCATACATCCAAGGGCAACTATTTGACTACAAAATGTACTTTAATACAGTTCTGGGAGGATTCTTTCTTTCTCTGAGCCTGAAGACCCAAAACATATATACACCACACCAAGTCATTTTGTAGAGAACATGTATTTATCAGGACACACACAGTCCATGACATGGGTCTTTGCAGGCACAGTAACAGCTAACGAGACAGAGTTCAAGGTTCACCGATTATCACAGTGCCATGCAGAGGTCAGGAATGTCACATGACTTATCTCGGTTGTGAGCCGTGATGAGGAGATCATGAACCGGCTGCCTCACTGAACAGTTAGAAGCAAAATAACTTGGAGAGGTGGAGAGGTGGCTCAATGGCGCAGAGTGTGTAGTGCTGCTGCAGAGGACCCAATAGTCCCCAGGACCCATGTGGGGGCATCTCATGCTGCCTACGACTCCAGCTCCAGGGATGTGTGAAGCCTCTGGGCTCCCCAAGCATCCACACTTAAGTGTACGTACCTACCTATCTACCTACACACACACACACGATAAAAACAAAAAAAAAACAAATCTTTAAAAATATACAAAGACATTAGAAGTGCAAGTAAGATCAATGCTATGGCTCAGCTGCTAACAGCACTAGTCAAGTTTGAAGACCCAAGTTCAAGCCCTAGGACTCACATAAAACAGCTGGGCGCACTGGAGCTGACTTGCAATCCCAGAGTTCCTAGTGTGAGGTGGTTGCAGAGCCAAGCTGGGTGCATTAGGACATGCATGTAATCCCTAGCTCCTAAGATGAGGTGAGAACAGAGACCCCAAGACTAGGCTGGAAGCTCATAGACCCGTTAGATGGGAGTGCAGCTGGGCAGAAACAACACTTGGGACCCTGCCTCAGAGCGTAGAGGCAGAGAAGTGACTCAGGTCACTACCCAATTGCCATGGCACCTGTCAGCCCCTGTGTCCTCTCTCACAACGGCAGTACTCGATGGTGGACCTGAATCTTGCGTGTGAGACCATGTGCTACTTCTGTCTCCACCCAGAGTGCCAGGGTGACAGGTGTGCACCGTGACACCTGGTTTCTGCTGTGCTGGGGATGAAGCCAGGGCCCCGTGCAAGTCAGACAAGTATTCCGACAATGAATTACAACCCCAGACTATTAATGTGTATTCCAATAAATTTTCCCATTCTGAACAGGTTGAAGTATGATCATTCTAAAAATGCCTTGCTCTATGTAAACAAAATATACACGCTTTGTACATGTGGCTTAATTAGTAACGTGGGCATGTGTGTTCACTAAATGGGGTGAGGGCTGTCACCTAGGGAAACCATCTTAAATGAATCGTCTGCTCTTGAAATTGGAGTTCATGAGTCTGCAGACTTAGTCAGGCTGGGCATATGCTCTGCTTTAAAGATGTTTAAATGAATGAATGAACGAATGTCAAGACATCAAATAAACTAGACATGAAAAGTGGAATGACCTCCACACCCCAAGTCGGCCCTGGATTCCCCGTACAGAGGGAGCGGGCACCACAGTGGCCACGGCAGTGGAGAGAAGGGATAGTGCTGGGGGATTAAAGATTTGCCAAGCTGTATTTTTTTTTTAACCTATTTTGGGTTCTGCTGAGCAGAAAGCCTCTGTACTCTCTGAACCCAGACTCTGAACATCCTCCGTCTAGTTTACTATAAAAAGAAAATTCTTTAATAATAAAAAAAAAGTGCTGGCATGAAAAAATTCAAATGTTCTCTGGTTCTTCACAGCTCCTGAATTCCTGGCTGAACAAACACAAGCTGGTGAATGGCAGGAAGGAAACAGAAGTGAAACATTATCTTTGTCCAAGGCCTGAATCAGAATGAAGAAAGTGTGCACAGCAGAGGCACAGGCAGTTCAGGACAAGAAGGGGAGGGTGGGAAGGGGAGGGAGAGGGAGAAGGGAGAGGAGGAAGGGGAGGGAAGGAGAGCATGCGCGCCCTGTTTTGGAGCTGAGCGAGGCACTAGAAGGTTCTTCAACAGCAGTCACTAACACAGGTGCCCAGCCACATGTGACCCTCAGAAATCCTTCGCTTAGCTCATGTGACGTGTGTTACACTTCATCAGGAAGTCCTAGAAACTCAGAAATTTCATCTTCAGATTTGAGTTTTGTATTGTGTATTCAAGACTTTATCTGTGTAGGTATGAGCCCGCTTCCTGCTCACTGCTGGCTAACAAAAGCTTCCTTGCCCAGTTTCATAGCGCCCATGTCCTTTGCTGGTCCATCTTCTCCAACTCTTTTCCCTGACTCTCTGGACACTGGGGATGCCAGCAAATGCTACAAGTCACGAGAAGGTTGGGTTTTTGTGTAGTGGCATTTCGTTTGTATTTTAATAAAGTGTGCCTGGGGATCAGAGAGTAAAACAGCCCCACAGGCTAGCCTAATAGACCAGGCAGCAATGACACACACCTTAATCCCAGTAGCCACACTAGTTCGCCATAGAATCCAGGCGGTAGTGGTGCACACTACCCAGAACTAGAGAGGAATTTAAAATGAGAGGAGACAGCTCTCAGTCTCAGTCTCATTCTGGGGATGCCTGGAGGCAGGATCTCCATTTTCTGGTTGAGGTCGAGGTAAGAGCCAGTGGCTGGCTGTTTTGTTTTTCTGGTCTTCAGATTGAACTCCAATATCTGTCTCTGGGTTTTTATTAATCGTGTTTCATTTTTGTCTTGTTTTGTTAGTTCGTTACTATTTTTACCATCTTTTTTTACCTCAGAAATGAAGAAAAGAACAAACAAACAAACAAAAAGTTGAGAACGACGTCTGCACTTCTGTTGAGCAAGGAGACATCACCTCACAGTCTCAAAAGACATTCCCGTGTGACAGGGCAAGACGACAGTGCAGAGGTTCCTCCTTCTTGTATCCTTGATGAGGCCATTTTAGGTTTAACTATAACTGGAATTTGATCTCCTTGATGGAGACTCCTGTGGAAAATGACCCAGCTCTATTCTAGGAAGCTAAGGTCAAGATTCTCCAGCTAATTTATCATAGCACCTGTTAAATTGCTTGCTTGCACAGAACCTTCCCCTGTAGCTGCCTAGTGAGGTACCAGGCTGGGGTTTTTGCCTTCAGAAACCCTTTACCGTAAACACTGGGCACTACACTTGAGTCCCGAATACCCGTGTGTAGTCCTAGCCAGCTGGAGTAAAGACTTTCAGTTAGTTCTTAACAATCTGATGGGCTCCCCATAACAACTGGAAAAGGTAAAGAGATCACAGTGCCAATCTGGGTGTTTGTGGGGTCCTAGAATTTGCCGATCTGAGCTCTTTGGTCTCTAAATACGCAATCCCACTACTGAGGAGACTCAAGTCAGTGGGGGAGGCAGACTACAAGCTCAAGTCTTGCCTGAGCTACAGAGCTCAAAGTCAACCTGAGCAATTTAGCCAGACCCAGTCTCAAAGCAGAAGGAGTAGCAGGACTGAGACTCCCCTGGCTGAGCACTGCCTCGCGCATGTGAAATGCTACGTTCAGTTTCCAGTGCCAATTAATTCATTATGTTCTCCCGTTGCCTATGGAAGTCAATGGTCAAACCCTTGCCTTGTGTGTGCCAGGACCGGATGTGAGAATGGGTGAGGCAGACCTGGAGCTCCCATGGGACAGGTCTAAGCTCTGCAAGCTGCCCCTGGTTCCCTATTGCTCATCGGTCCGTGAGTTCCACTCTTCTGGTCTTTGAAAACACAGGCATCTGACCTGCAAGCTTCTGCTTGACTCCGAAACTCCATTTTTTTTCCTCTCACTCATCCAAGATAATTAGAATCTGCTACACCTGGCTTCAAACTGAGCCTGACCTTTAGTCACAGGAAGGCCTTGCAAGGCAGCAGCCTCCAAGCTGAGCCCTGCAGGGGGCGGGTCTGTCAATGATTGCCTGCCGAACCACATCACCTTCTGGGCTCATCCGGGAGTCACTGGGTTCACATATTGCAAAACCAGACCTGAGATGCTGCCTTGCATCCTTCTTGGGCAAGCAAACAACACAAACATCTTTGTGAGACCCTGAGAGGGAGGGAGAGAGAGAGAGAGAGAGAGAGAGAGAGAGAGAGACTCTCCCACTAGAACATTCTTCTTGATGACTACTCAGAGTCACTGGTGTCAGCCAGCTAAGAGCTTAAGAGTTACTTTTCCTTACTATTTTAACATTTTTCTAAAAACATTAGAATAGAAAAACACAAGAAACTACAGGATTAATAAGTACATCGATTTGGTTATTATGCTCAGGGTGTGTTCGGGAGCAGAGGAGGAGGGGAACAGTGTCAGGGTAGGGAGACATTGCTGGGGGGGCGGTGAATTATGAGATGCTGAGACACATGTTTCTATCCTAGCTGGCTCCTGAGGTCTGCAGGATGTGCAGCAGAGAAGATGGGCATGAAGCAGGAGAGACAGGGGACAACCCCAAACCTCCAAGATGCCCCGAAACTGTGTGCCTCCTCCCCATCTCTCAAGGATCCGGATGTGAGTGACCTGCATGAAAGACGGCCCCTCTCTGTGAAGTCAAACAGCTATCCGCACAGAACAGGATTCAAATGAGAAAAGGCAGCGAGGCACATGGATGTCTGGAGCTGTAGCAGTCACTGCCCCAATGCCAAGGAAAGAAGCCGGCAGGCCCAGCCACGGCCTGTGAGAGCTAGGCAAGTCCTTCCAACTGTGGGCCTCCAGAGGGCTTTACAATGCCTGCTCTTCCGCTTCTTTCTAAATTGTGCAGACTTCCTCTGTGGACTACCTCAGTCAGGAAATAGAGAAGAGACTTAATTCAGAGGAACATAGTCCCATCATAGCTCAGCACAAATGTGCCATCAGTGAAAGGGGATTTCTGCACTTGGCATGAAGCTATCTGAAGGGATGTAGTTTTGCATTCTCCCATCCAACCATGTATTCATTCACGCCACAAACACAGAGTGATCTTTACTGATCACTGGGAAACACCAGTGACCAAAACAGAGTCACGATTCCCTGGAACATCATGGGTCTTACCACCTCCCTGCTTCTTTCCCACCGATTTCTCTACAAAGTAGGTGTGGCACTTTAATATATGGATGGTGCCAGGCATGGTGCACACCGTCCAGTCTGGGACTTGGGAAGCAGATGCAGGCAAATCTTTGGGAGTCATTGTGTGAGCATGGGCACACACAAGCACACACACACACACAAACATACACACAGACACACACACACCCCTAATTACCTTAAAATGTAACTAATGGACCCCAGAATAAGTGCATATGAGGTACATCTCTGGGGCACGGGGCCCAGCTTCTGCATCCGAATGGACTTGCCAGAGATGGAGGGTTGGGCACACTGAAGCTTGGCAACCTCTGCCCTATGTGCACCGTGCCTATAGGTGACGATGGCACTCAAAGGGCTGTCAGGGGTGGGGTGGGTAGCGCATAACTAAAATCTCAGCACTCAGGAGGCTAAGGTAGAGGAAGAAAAAGCGCCAGGCAAGCCTGGGCTACACAGGGAGACCCTGTCTTAAGACAAACAAGCAAGTCTGCCGAGAGCATCGATCCTTCTGTAAGCATTTTCACTACAGTAAGACAAAATTTTAAATAAAAATAACGAAATGGAATGAACTAATCACCACCAATCCATCAGAGGGAATAATTGGTTTGATCCCTCCTGGCTCCTTCACAGTGGTAAGGGGCACCCAACATGAGTCTTTGCCTGCTAAGACCGTGTGTGAACACCTCACAGCCCGCTGAGCCTAAATGCAGTCCTCAAGCTGAAGCTGCCCGCCCCAGGATAGCCTAGGCACACGCCGAGCGAGTCACCACATGGGAACGCTCCGTTGACACAACTCTGTGAACTCAATGCCTTGTGTCCTCCTCTGCTGAAGTCACACTTTAACTGGGAAGCCACGGCCTCCCTGGCCTCTCTGACCCCTCTCTCAGTAGGTCAGTGATCTCTGCACACGCTTCACTTCCTCTGAACTAGAATCGGCGGTTGATTCATTCATTGAAGAGGGCGGTAGGATGTCCTGGAGTGGTAAGTGATTGGAAATGCTGTGGGCCCGCCCTCTGAGCTCTGCTCCCACATGTTCCTCTGGGCTCTGAATGTGTGAGTCATTTGGCAAAAGGGCTCCCAAACACACAGGGCCACATGGGAACTGATGAGATAACTCACGCCACCCCCTCTCCAGCCTGTGTGATAGCCCTCACTTCTGAGCCCAGAATTTAAGTCTCGGCCTTCCAAACTGGAATCTGTAAAACCAAAACGTTTTGTGAAAGGCTTAGACCTGTACCCAGGATGCTCCAGAAGGTACAGAACAGTGCTGAAGCAGTAAAGAGGAGTAGAATTCAGTGCCTGTCTTAATTCCAGAGCCGACCAGACCACAGCAGAAGGATTCCTGCGTGTCCAAGGCCTGTCTGAGACGCACAGAGACACCCTGTCTCAAAACAAGCCACACAAAACAAGGGTCTGGAGTCATGGCCCATAAGTTAAGAGAGCTTCTAGGCAATCACAAGGACCAGAGTCCAGATCTCAGCACCCACTGATCCTGGTGTCCCCTGCACACCTGAAGTCTCAGGTCTGAGGAGGGTGGAGACAGGAGGATGACTCAGATCCCATCTCAAACAGCCAGTGGAGAGAGACCACCATGGACATCCTCTTCTGGAGCCCCTCGACATTCACACATAAAATGAAAATCTGTTTTCTAATTATTTATTTTAGGTACCATGTGTTTTACCTACATGTGAGTCTGCGTGAGGGCGTGGGATCCCCTGGAACTGGAGCCACAGACAGTTGTGAGCTGCTGTGTGGATGCTGGGAATTAAACACAGGTCCTCTGGAAGAGGAATCAATGCTGAACTGTTGAGCCGTCTCTCCAGCCACAAAATGAATCTTTTCCAAACACACACACACACACACACACACACACACACAGACCTAAAAAGCGAAGTGACTGGGGAGTTGGTTAAGAGCATCTACTGCCCTACCAGAGGACTGAGTGTGGTTGCAGGAGGCTCACAGCCACTTGTAAGTCCAAGGAACTCCAGAAGACCCCATTCCCTGTTTCTCATCTCCAAGGGCATGCACTCCCCTGCCCGCCCCATTACACATAAAAAAGACAGCAAAAGCCAGTCATAAAACAGCATTGTTTAAAAATAAGAAACATATTCAGCATACAGAAAGAAGTGGTCATCTGCCTTATTTGGACTTTCACACTTCAGCACTTCAATGAGAAATACAATACACCAGATGTGGTCAGAGCTCACATCTTTCCATAAGGCAAACCCCTCCCCTGTCTCTCTCCCAGAGGCCACACCCATCCCAATCCCAGACTGTGGTGTTTAACTTCACACTTCTGCAAGTCCATGAGCTCAGGACATCACCAGTACCTGGCGGTGTCTGTGGGCTTCATTTGGCCTGTCTTCTTTTGCTTTCAAATTCAGCATCTTGCTTTAACAATGTTACCTTGCTCATATGTCTCTGAGATTCATTTGATTTTAATTTGAACATAATATTGACTGCATGACTGAATTCACTCACTCACTTAACCATTATCTTGGTGCTGAATGTTCAGCTTGTTTCCGTTTTCTATCTCATATTGTCTTATTATGTGGGGTGTGTGTGTGTGTGTGTGTGTGTGTGTGTGTGTGTGTGTGTGTATGAGATGTCCATGTACCTCATGCATGTGAGTATCTTGTCAAGTCATTAGGGAACTGAAGGTCACAGGCACACAGGGCCTTTGTAAAAGTGACCAGATGGAATATCATCAGGGTCACAGCATCTGAGGTCCCCATCAGTATTATAGGGCTCTGCATAACAGTATCCACAGCGTGGTTCAGTTGGAACAGTGATTTCTTAGCAAGCATGCTAACCTACGGACTCCACTCCATGGAACTGAGCATGGGTGGGACACACCTGGAATCTCAGCACCAGGAAGGTAAGGCAGAAAGTTCAGAAGTTTAGAGGAATCCTACATTTACCAGGAAGTTTGAGGTCAGCTTGGGCTACATGAGACCCTGTTTCAAAATGAAGAGAGTTCTGCTCTTACATCTTAGTGTTTCTCTATCATGATGATGTGTCCTGGGGTATGCTTCAAAACCCCGATGACGTAGTCTCCTGACATGGCAAAGACATCCCTGACACCGTGTTTGGCTTGCACACTCGGTCATCGATAAACAGACTTACTTCTCAACTTGTGTACCTGGTGACCCTGGTCTGCTTGAACCCTCTGATGGCTTTGCCCTCATTGCTCTGACACCTGGCACTTTCCCCACAGCAAACACAAACTGACTATAAAGGGAACTTTGTAGCACTATCAATCTATCCCAGTGACAGGCAGGGACGCTCTCCACACTCAGTGACCACAGAGACCTGGAGAAAACAACCTTCTCCAAAACCTCAGTGACCCTGCCTGGAGTTGCCCCATGGTCCCCACTGAGACACACCCATGACTGATAAACCCAGGCTGACTCTTGGCAGTGTGCCCGCCCAGGGAACACACACTGTTGCTGCAGGTCAAAGGTCAAATCTACTTCTTCAGAGTGGCCTACTAGAATATTCAGTGACATCTGCTCACCCAGTCTGTGGATTGCACTCAAAGATGAAAACCACCCTGTATCACTGGTCCCATTTGTATTCGATTAACTCAGTTGAAGGTCATCACAGATGTGACACATTCGTCTCACGGGAATATTCATCTCATCAATTGGAAAGTCCCTAAGGTCTGAGATGGGGCCTTGCTACCACTGCAGTGAGAAGGAAATTGGTGGGGGTGACACAAAGGGGGGTGATATTTAGTGAGTGGGACTGAGACCACGTATGCAGGGAGTTAAACATGAGGAAATGAAGAGGCTCAGCTCAGCCCCAGCCCATGTGTCTCCTGAGGATGAGGAAACCCCTAACAGCTAATTGTCTCTGATGCTGCAGCTGTGTGGACCCCACGCTATCTAAAGAAGATGCGGGGCATTTTCCCAGTTGCCATGGTGCTCTGTCTGTGAGTGTGTGTTCCCTTGGGATGGTGTTTGCTTTGTACTTTCCCACAATGCTCTCTGTACACTTTTCACTGAATTTTGGAGAGAAATACCCAAAAGTGAGATTTGCTCCATCACAATTTAGGTACCTGGTTTAGGTGTGCTCTCCCTGCTCCCTTTCTTGCTCCTCCCACTCACCTACCTTCTTCCTATTTATTCTCTCTGTCTGGCAGACCTAACTATCCCTCTCCTGCCTAGCTATTGGCCATGCAGCTCTTATCAGACCAATCAGGTGTTTTAGTCAGGCAATGTAACAGCTTCAGAGAGTTAAACAAATGTAACACATCTTTGCATCATTAAAAAAAAATGATCCAGCGCATTAAGGAATGTAACACATCTTAAACTAATATTTCATGGTCTCTCCATCAGTCTTCTGTTTTTCTCTTTTCCTTTGCTGTACTAGGTGAACTTCTTTTTAAACTGAGGTGAGAAATCCTTCACTAGATGGAATTTCATATGGTTAACAGCACCTGCTGCTCTCTCAGCTGACAGGGATTGTTTCCCAGAGCATGGCAGCTCACAACCATCTAAACTCAAGTTCCAGGGGATCCAGCGCCATCTTCCGGCCTCCACAGACACCAGGAACACACACAGTGCACAGGTGTCATCCAGACAAAGCACCCATATCCATAAAATAATAATTAATTATGTATATTCATAGATCTTTGTACTTCAAGGTTTCTCACAGGCTCTTC
The DNA here is from genome assembly GCF_018167655.1 of Microtus oregoni. Classification (NCBI taxonomy): domain Eukaryota; kingdom Metazoa; phylum Chordata; class Mammalia; order Rodentia; family Cricetidae; genus Microtus; species Microtus oregoni. Next base: position 8,218,265 of record NW_024543978.1, read on the forward strand.
CCCCACTGTGTGCTCACAGGGCTTGCTTTGAACTCCTCTCTTTCTCCTTCAGGATTCTAGCTCCCAGGACCTTTATGGGAAACTCCCCAAACCCTCAGCTTCCACCCTCTCCTGTTGTGACTCCAGCTCTGCTGTCACTTCCCTTGTGCTCTCTCTTCCTGGGTCATTGTGAAGTTCAGTTTGGATTTTTGAATGATCACCCTCATCTGTTTCTCTGGGCTCTTAAGTCCAGCTCCCCATGGTCACTCTGTGACATTACAGCACCAGAGCCTAAGCCTGGCTGTCAGTTCCATTCACACACTCATTCAGAAAGAGAGGTTTGGACTGGGCATGGAGCTCTGTCTGTCAAGTACTTGGCTACCATGTGTGAAAGCCTGGCTTTGGTCCCTAGTCCTGCATGAAACTGAGCTTGATGGCTACATTTGTAATGTCAGAACTTGGAAGGTAGAGAAGGGGTTCAGAAAATCAGTCATGCTACATGAGACAGTTGAGGTCAACATGGGCTACATGAGGCCTTGTCTCATAAACAGAAAGAGTTGTGTTCTTACATCTGGGTGTTTTTCTACCATGGTGGTTTGTCCTGGGGTGTGCTACAGAATCTCCATGACCCAGTGTCCTCACCTGGCAAAGACTTGATCCTCAGTAAGCAGATTTGCTTCTCTTCGTGTGGACCTGATGACCCTTGCCTGCCTAGCGTCTCCTCCTGGCTTTGCACTCAGTGCCCTGACACCTGGCATTGTCCCCACAGCACTCAGACACTGACAAGGGAACTTTGTGGCATAATCAGTCTATCCCAGTCACAGGCAGGGACACTCTCCACACTCAGTGACCGCAATGACCTGGAGAAAACAACCGTCCCCAAAACCTCAGTGACCCTGCCCGGGGATGCCCCATGCTCCCCACTGAGGCACACCCATGATTGATAAACCCTAGCTGACACCAGGCAGCATGCCTTCCAGGGAACACACAGTGTTTCTGCAGGTCAAAGGACAAGTGCTCCTTCTTCAAGTCACCAACTAGGATATTCAGTAACATCTGCTACACTGTCTGTTGATTGCACACAAAGATGAAGACCCTCTCTATCACTGGTCCCATTTGTTCTTGATTAATTCAGTTGAAGGTCAGTGTGATGTGACAAACTTGGCTCACAGGATATTTATCTCATCAACTGTACAGTCCCTAAGGTCTGTGATGGGGCTTTGCTACCACTATCATGAGAAGGAAATTCGTGGGGGTGACATATATTGAAGGGGACTGAGACCACACATGCAGTGTAGTTTAACATAAGGTAAATGAAGAGGCTTAGCCTAGTCCATACTTTTGAATGCCCAGCCTTAGCTTGACTTGTTTGTAGCCAGTTTTTCTTAATTTCAATTTTACCATCTACATTTTGCCTTTTAACTTTTACCTTTCTCTATTCTATATACTTTTCTTCTTACTCCATAGCTGGCTGTGTGCCTGCGTGCCTGCGTGCCTGACCTAGGTGTCCTCTTTTTTCTCCTTTTCTTGCTCCTCCTCTTGCTTCTCTTGTTTCTATTTTATTCTCTGTCTGGCAGCCCTGCCTAGTTCTCTCCTTCCTAGCTATTGACCATTCAGCTCCTTATCAGACCAATCAGGTATTTTAGGCAGGCAAGGTAACACAGCTTTGCCAAGTTAAACAAATGTAACATAAAAGAATGCAACACATATTTCCATCATGAAACAGGTATTACACAGCATAAACAAATGTAACTAGTCTTATCATAGTATTCCACAATCTCTCTCTCTCTCTCCCTCCCTCCCTCCCTTCCTCCCTCCCTCCCTCCCTCCCTCCCTCCGCTTGTATTGATAGGTAAACTTATATTAAATTGCCCACATCTCTTGGCCGAATTCTTTCTATCCATAAGGTAAGAAGTGAGGTGAGAAATCCTTCACTAGAAAAACTTTTACGAGGTTAACAGCACCTGCTGCTCTTGCAACTGACAGGGTTTATTTCCCAACGCCACATGACAGCTCACAACCATCTGAAACTTGAGTTCCAAGGGATCTGATGCTGTCTTCTGGTGCCCATGGACACCAGAAACACACAGTACACAGACACTATGCACACAAAACAGCCATCTACATAGAATAATAAATTAAGTATGTATATTCAGAGATCTTTGATTTCAAGGCTTCTCACAGGCTCTTCCCTTACTGTGTGCTCACAGGTCTTTTCTCTTTCTTCTTCAGGATTCTAGCTCTAGCTTTCTGGACCTTTATGGAAAACTCCGGAAACCTTCATCTTCCACCCTCTCCTGTTGTGACTCCAGCTCTGCTGTCACTTCCCTGTGTGCTCTCTCTTCCTGGGTCATTGTGAAGCTCAGATTGGTTTTTTCCATGGTCATTCCTTGACTGTTTCTCTGGGCTCTTAAGTCCAGCTCCCCATGTCACTCTGTGACATTACAGCACCAGAGCCTGAACCTGGCAGTCTATTCCCTTCACACCCTCATTCCACAGGCAGATTTGGACTGGGCATGGAGCTCTGCCTGTGAAGGACTTGGCTACCAACCATGAAAGCTGGGCTTCTATCTCGCATGGTCTTGTCATATATATTCCTCATGCATGCCTGTGAGTATGTTATCAGATCATTAGGGAACTGAAAGTCACAGGCATACAGGCCTTTGTAAGAGCAAACCAAATGGGTCTCCATCAGGGTTGCAGCATCTGATGTCCCCATCAGTATTCTAGGGGACTTAGCATCTCAGTATCTACAGTGTGGTTCAGTTGGAACAGTGATTTCTTAGCAAGCATGCTAAGCTATGGACTCCATCCCATGGAACATACAAACCGAACATGTGTAGGATACAAAGAAATCCTAGCACTATGAATATAAAGCAGAAAGGTCAGAAGTTAAAAAGCATCTTACATTACCCAGGAAGTTTGAGGTCAGCTTGAGCTACATGAGACCCTGTCTCAAAAATGGAAAGAATTCTTGATATTTCTCTATTATGATGGTGTGTCTTGGGGTGTGCTATAGCACCCCTATGGCTCAGTTTCCTCACTTGGCAAAGACATCCTCGACACCATGTTTGGCCTGCACACTTGGTCTTCAGGAAGCAAACTAACACCTCATCTTGTGTACCTGCTGATCCCTCCTAAATGAACTCACTGCCTGACATTGCACTCATTCAGCAAGGCAGCTTTGACCTGGCCATGGAGTTCTGTTTGTCAAATACTTGGCTGCCATGTGTAAAAGCCTGGCTTTGGTCCCTAGTCCTGCATGAAACCAGGCTTGATGGCTACATTCGTAATTTCAGGACTGGAAAGGTAGAGAGCAGAAAATCAAAGTCATCCTACATGAGACAGTTGAGGTCAGCATGAGCTACTTGAGACCCTGTCTATCATAAACAGAAAGGGTTGTGGTTTTACATCTTGATATTTATTTATCACTATGGTTTGTCCTGGAGTGTGCAGCAGAATTTCCAGGACTCAGTTTCCTCATCTGGCAATGATATCCCTGACATCATGGTCGGCCTGCACACACAGTAAGCAGATTTGCTTCTCTTCTTGTGGACCTGATGACCCTTGCCTGCCTAGCGTCTCCTCCTGGCTTTGCACTCAGTGCCCTGACACCTGGCATTTATCCCACGTCACTCAGGTACTGATAAGAGAACTTTGTGGCACTATCAGTCTATCCCAGTCACAGGCGGGGATGCTCTCACTCAGTGACCGCAATGACCTGGAGAAAACAACCGTCCCCAAAACCTCAGTGACCCTGTTCGGGGATGCTGCCTCCTCCCCACTGAGACACACCCATGACTGATTAACCCTAGCTGACTCTTTGGCAATGTGCCTGCTCACGGAGCTTACTCTGTTGTTATAAGTCAAAGATCAAAATCTACTTCTTCAAAGTGGCCTACTAGGATATTCAGTGACATCTGCTCACCCCAGTCTGTGGATTGCAGTCAAAGATGAAGACCCCTATATGACTGGTCCCATTTGTCCTCGATTCTCTCAGTTGAACGTCAGCACGGATGTGACACATTTAGCTCATGGGACTGCCCTTTTCATCAATTTTACAGTCTCTAAGGTTTGCTTCCATTTCAACGAGAAGGAAATTGGTGGGGGTGACACCAAGGGGGATGATATTTAGAGAGTGGGACTGAGACCACGTATGCAGGGAGTTAAACATGAGGAAAGGAAAGGACTTGGCTCAACCCCAGTCCATGTGTCTCCTGAGGATGAGGACACCCCTCTACAGCTAATTGTCCCTGATGCTGCAGCTGTGTGGACCTCACGCTATCTAAAGAAGATGCGGGGCATTTTCCCAGTTGCCATGGTGCACTGTCTGTGAGTGTGTGTTCCCTTGGGATGGTGTTTGCTTTGTACTTTCCCACAATGCCCTCTGTACACTTTTCACTGAATTTTGGAGAGAAATACCCAAAAGTGAAATTTGCTCCATCACAATTTAGGAGCAGGAAAGGGTCATCTTAGACCCCTCCATGATGTGCAACCCAACTCATTATTATTCACTGAAATTCCTAAAAAATCCACATTGAAAACATAAAGATACTGTACCCTCTCTGTCGCTGTCTGTGTCTCTGTGAGATTCACTCATTGCCTGCTTCTCTCTCTCTCTCTCTCTCTCTCTCTCTCTCTCTCTCTCTCTCTGTAGTGGGTTGTTTTTCACTCTTACTTTTTGCACTTTGGGGACCTTCCAGTCAACCCCCAAATAAACACAAGGAGTCTTGTTCCTAGTTATGAATACCTGGCCTTGTTGCCTTGTTTCTAGACAGCTTTTCTTCATTTAAATTTTCCCATATACCTTTAACCTCTTGGTTTTTACCTTTCTCTACTCTATATTTTTTTAAATTGTTATTCCATAGCTGGCTGGGCAGCTGGGTACAAGGCCCTGGGTGTTCTCTCCCTTCTCGTTCTCTTCCTCCTCCCACTCGCCTACCTTCTTCCTATTTATTCTCTCTGTCTGGCAGACCTAACTATCCCTCTCCTGCCTAGCTATTGGCCAGGCAGCTCCTTATCCGACCAATTAGGTGCTTTAGGCAGGCAACGTAACAGCTTCAGAGCATTGAACAAATGTAATACATCTTTGCATCATTGAAAATATGTTCCACAGCATTAATGAATGTAACACATCTTAAACTAATATTCCATGATCTCTCCATCAGTCTGTCTGCTTTTCTCTTTTCCATTGCTTTGCTAGGGAAACTTCTTTTTAAACTCTCTATGTCTCTTGACTGAATCCTTTCATTCCAGATGATAAAAATGAGGTGAGAAATCCTTCACTAGATATAATTTCATGTGGTTAACAGCACCTGCTGCTCTCTCAGCTGACAGGGATTGTTTCCCAGAGCATGGCAGCTCACAACCATCTAAACTCAAGTTCCAGGGGATCCAGCGCCATCTTCCGGCCTCCACAGACACCAGGAACACACACAGTGCACAGGTGTCATCCAGACAAAGCATCCATATCCATAAAATAATAATTAATTATGTATATTCATAGATCTTTGTACTTCAAGGTTTCTCACAGGCTCTTCCCCCACTGTGTGCTCACAGGGCTTGCTTTGAACTCCTCTCTTTCTCCTTCAGGATTCTAGCTCCCAGGACCTTTATGGGAAACTCCCCAAACCCTCAGCTTCCACCCTCTCCTGTTGTGACTCCAGCTCTGCTGTCACTTCCCTTGTGCTCTCTCTTCCTGGGTCATTGTGAAGTTCAGTTTGGATTTTTGAATTATCACCTTCATCTGTTTCTCTGGGCTCTTAAGTCCAGCTCCCCATGGTCACTCTGTGACATTACAGCACCAGAGCCTAAGCCTGGCTGTCAGTTCCATTCACACACTCATTCAGAAAGGGAGGTTTAGACTGGGCATGGAGCTCTGTCTGTCAAGTACTTGGCTACCATGTGTGAAAGCCTGGCTTTGGTCCCTGGTCCTGCCTGAAACTGAGCTTGATGGCTACATTTGTAATGTCAGAACTTGGAAGGTGGAGATGGGGTTCAGAAAACCAGTCATGCTACATGAGACAGTTGAGGTCAACATGGGCTACATGAGGCCTTGTCTCATAAACAGAAAGAGTTCTGGTTTTACATCTGGGTGTTTTTCTACCATGGTGGTTTGTCCTGGGGTGTGCTACAGAATCTCCATGACCCAGTGTCCTCACCTGGCAAAGACTTGATCCTCAGTAAGCAGATTTGCTTCTCTTCGTGTGGACCTGATGACCCTTGCCTGCCTAGCGTCTCCTCCTGGCTTTGCACTCAGTGCCCTGACACCTGGCATTGTCCCCACAGCACTCAGGCACTGACAAGGGAACTTTGTGGCATCATCAGTCTATCCTAGTCACAGGTGGGGATGCTCTCCACACTCAGTGACCGCAATGACCTGGAGAAAACAACCATCCCCAAAACCTCAGTGACCCTGCCCGGGGATGCCCCATGCTCCCCACTGAGGCACACCCATGACTGATAATCCCAGGCTGATTCTTGGCAGTGTGCCTGCCCAGGAAACATACACTGCCACTACAGGTCAAAGGTCAAGTGCTATGTCTTCAGAATCACCACCTAGAATTTCAATGGCATCTGCTCACCCAGTCTCTGGATTGCACTCAAAGATGAAGATGAAGACCCCCTGTATCACTGATACCATTTGCATTCGATTAACTCAGTTGAAGGTCATCACAGATGTGACACATTCGTCTCACGGGAATATTCAGCTCATCAATTGGACAGTCCCTAAGGTCTGAGATGGGGCCTTGCTACCACTGCAGTGAGAAGGAAATTGGTGGGGGTGACACAAAGGGGGGTGATATTAGTGAGTGGGACTGACACCACGTATGCAGGGAGTTAAACACGAGGAAAGGAAGAGGCTCAGCTCAGCCCCAGTCCATGTGTCTCCTGAGGATGAGGAAACCCCTAACAGCTAATTGTCCCTGATGCTGCAGCTGTGTGGACCCCATGATATCAAAAGAAAGATGCAGCCAAGCCATAGGGGATCACATCTTTAATCCCAGCACTTGGGAAGCCGAGGCAAATGGGTGTCTGTGAGTTTGAGGCCACACTGGGATTTCTAGGACAGAAAAACATGTATTCAAAAACCAAAACAAGCCGGGCGGTGGTGGCGCACGCCTTTAATCCCAGCACTCAGGAGGCAGAGGCAGGCAGATCCCTGTGAGTTCGAAGCCAGCCTAGTCTACAAGAGCTAGTTCCAGGACATGAACCAAAAGCTACAGAGAAACCTTGTCTCGAAAATCAAATAAAGAAATACATAAATAAAATAAAAAATAAAATGGAGGACACTTTTCCAATTTCTGTGACTCACAAGCTAAAAATGTCTTCTCTCAGTATCATCCATCATTCACCTTAGAGTTCTCCCCAGTGCTCCTTCCAGGCTTTAAAGGAATCATAGGGAGAATACCCTAAAATATGGGGGGCGGGTTCTGCACCATCATGGATTAGGAGGGAGAAGGGGTCCCCTTACTCTCATGAATATGGCACCTACCTCATAAATAGTCAATAAAACATTTAAAAAATCTGCCATGCCCTCCCTCCCTCCCTCCTTTGGGGCATAGCGCCTCCCTGCCCAGCCTGCTAGGGTGCTGGGACCGAATCCAAACCGGGAGGACAAAGGGGTGGCCGGTAGCTCCTTTGTTCCCAAAGCCTGCCCGCAGCGAGCGGGGTGGGCCCTTTGTTGGCGAGCTAACCAAGCAGCGCGGAGTTTCGATCTGGGCACCGAGTGAAACATCATTGTGGAGAAACATCTCTGGGGAGTGACATCACTGGGAAGGTACATCAGTGGGCAAGAAGACCTGATCCTGTAAAAGAAGATCCAAAGGGGAGTATTGGGAGGAAGAGATGGGCAGACGCCAATGCAGGAATTCTCCCAACAATCTGAAAAACAACACGAAACCACCAGAAGCCAGTGACCCCACAACAGGAGGACATGAACACCTTTATCAGGAAGAAGTAGAAAAAACTGACTTCATGAAAGTGATTGACACCCTTAAACAGCATATAAAAAACGCCCTTATAGAAATGGATGAGAAGTATAATAGAAAGTTCGAGGAATTGAGTAAATCAGTGAATGATACCCTAGGAAACCAAGGAAAAACAATCAAGCAGATAAAGGAAACAGTTCATGACTTGAAAACTGAAATGGAGGCAAAGAAGAAAACACAAACAGAGGGCCGGCTGGACATGAAAAATCTAGGTAAACGAATAGAGACTACAGAATCAAGTATAACCAGCAGAATACAAGAGATAGAAGAAAGAATCTCAGATTCTGAGGATAACATAGAGAAAATAAACACTCTGATCAAAGAAAACAGCAAGTCCAACAAACTCTCATCACAAAACATTCAGGAAATATGGGACACAATAAAAAGACCAAACCTAAGAATAATTGGAGTAGAAGAAGGAGAAGAAGTGCAGCTCAACGGTACAGAAAATATACTTAATAAAATTATAGAAGAAAACTTTCCCAACCTGAAGACAGATGTACCTATGAAGGTTCAAGAAGCATACAGAACACCAAATAGGCTGGATCAAAAGAAAACATCCCCTCGCCATATAATAATCAAAACACAAAATATACAGAATAAAGAAAGAATATTAAGAGCCGCAAAGGAAAAAGGCCAGTTACTTATAAAGGTAAACCTATCAGACTTACACCTGACTTCTCTATGGAAACCATGAAAGCCAGAAGGTCCTGGATAGATGTTCTCCAAAAACTAAGAGACCACGGATGCAAGCCCAGACTACTATATCCAGCCAAACTTTCATTCACTATAAATGGAGAAAACAAAATTTTCCAGGATAAAAACAAATTTAAACAATACGTAGCCACAAATCCAGCCTTACAGAAAATAATAGAAGGAAAATCACTAACCAAGGAGTCCAACAATGACCACAATAACTCAGACATCTAGAGACTCTTCACCAGCGCAAATCAAAGAAGGAAAACACACAAACCCTACTACTAAAAAAGTGACCGGAGTTAACAACCACTGGTCATTAATATCACTTAATATCAATGGGCTCAACTCACCTATAAAAAGGCACAGGCTAAGAGATTGGATAAGAAAACAGGATCCAACATTCTGCTGTCTACAAGAAACACACCTCAACCACAAAGACAGGCACCTACTCAGAGTAAAGGGCTGGGAAAAGGCTTATCAAGCAAATGGACCTAAGAAACAAGCAGGTGTGGCCATACTAATTTCTAACAAAGTTGACTTTAAACTTAAATCAATCAGAAGAGATGGAGAGGGACATTTTATACTCATAACAGGAACAATTCATCAGGAAGAAGTCTCAATCCTGAATATCTATGCTGTTGCAATACGGAGCGGCGGGCTGTGTCCCGCCACCCGGCTAGCTTTACCCGAAATAATTACACGGAAACTGTATTCTTTTAAACACTGCCTGACCCATTAGTTTCAGTTTCTTATTGGCTAGCTTTTACATATTGATCTAACCCATTTCTATTAATCTGTGTAGCCCACGAGCTGGCTTACCAGGAATGATCTTAACCTGCATCTGTCTGGAGTGGGAGAACCATGGCGACTCCCTGAATCAGCTTCTTTTTCCCAGCATTCCGTTCTGTTTACTCCGCCTACCTAAGGGTTGGCTTATCAAATGGGTCTAGGCAGTTTCTTTATTAATAAGAAATCACTCCCACATCATTTCCCCTTTTTCTGTTTAAACAAAAAAGAAAGGCTTTAACTTTAACATAGTAAAATTACATATAGCAAAACAGTTATCAAGCAAGAATTACAGTTACAATATTTATATCTATTTTATCTTTTATCATAACTAAGGAAAACTATATCTATTCATTCTTCAACTCCATCAAAGACTCCAGAAGGATATAATACTACCTAAGTAAACAAGAAATAAGAAAACTCTAGAAATGACAGAGACATCTTGCTGCCTGGACAGTCACCCAAAGTTCTTTTGTATGGTTGGGGCATCCATCTTCAGCCTTCAGGCCCAAAGTATCCAGCAGACATTTTCATGAAGCAGGAAATTCCAAAGACAGTTTAGTCATTATCTGTTGTGTCCTGTAGAATGTCTCGCAGACTCTTTCATGAGTCATGAACCCCGAAAGACCATCTCACCTTTAGGCAAGTTCAGCAGTCCTCTCTCTGCGGGTTCTCTGTGTCCATTTTATGCAACAGTCCAGGCAAGAGCAGTTTCTTGCCCAAATGGCTATCAAACTCCATAAGGATCCTCTTTGATGCCCATCTTTCTCTCGAAGTAGATTGGTGCTGCCAGGAGCAGACGTGTCTCATTGTCATGAAAAGTCCTAAGTTATTAAAATATTTTAAATGCCATATTCTGTAGCCTTTGAGAGATATGAAGAATGCCTATCTGAAATATGTCTCTATATATCTAGAAAATCTAAGTAACATGACTACAAACTTGACTATTATTTATGATTATCCATCAACAACCTATATTTCCTAATTATACATTACATTTTAAAAATGAACTACACAATCACACCTTATTCAAGATCAAAAATACATATACATATAACAAAATTGACCTTAAAATCCATACCAATGCAAATTATTCATACCTATATCATATCCCCCTTTAAATGTAAAAGAACATTTATAAACAATATTTTGGGAACATGGGCGCAGTTTTTCTCTCCAAACTGCTTCCTGCTGAATGGGGGCGCTGTTAATCAGATCGTTTAGGGTGTAACCTGTGTGTCAGGTTCATCTCAGTTGGCAGTTGAGTGAAGTAATTTTGTGAAGATGTTCACAGCAACTTTTCGGGAGGTCGTGGTCTATCATACCAAATTGGGATAGAAGAAATCCACAGGGTCTGGTCCTCTGTGAAAACAAAAGAAGACCCTTTCCAAAGTATCATATCCTTAGACCCAAATTTTGAAATCGTAATACCTTTATATCCATTCTGGTTTAGCTTGGCAGCCCATGTAATGAAATGTCTGTCTGTACTTAGCTCCTTTACAGTCAAAAATTTTAAAGAAAACATAATGTACATAATCCAGACTCTCTGTGAATTTTCCATTTTTACGTGGCTTATTTTTCTTTATTTCTTTTAATCTCTTAACTATCTGTACTCTGTCTCTTTAAAGACTTTACCCTTTTTTTAAGACATTTACTTTATTCTCTATATTTTTATTCTTCTCTCTCTCAAGCCTATGTACATTCATCCAACACTGTGATCCACTGAGGTCTGTTATGTCTGAATCTGTTTTATTGTGAATCTGTAATATTTTTACTATCCAGGAGCATTTCTTAAAATGTTAAGCACTTCTTAAAAACTTAAGTTGCACCATGTACAGGTAATACGGTACCGCCTGTGTCCTGCCCAGTTGAAACCTTAAATGCGCTGTTTTTATGGTAATTACGGTAGTTCCTGCCTGAGACCAGCACAGTTCAGCATGGCAGAGCTGAGCCAAGCTGCTCCTGCCTCAGAGCCATTTGGTGCCCCTGAGCCACACACAGTTCCAGGCACACAGCAGTCCACATTGCCATCAAGCAAGCCATAGAGCTTTACTCCAAATGCTCCATTCAAAAGCTCTGTCTCCCACAGGAGCCAGACAGAGATCGCAATGGCGGCACAGCCCAGAAAGCCGGCATTTTAAAACAGCCAGTTTTTTCCTGCTGCTGAGTCAGGACAATTTCTTTGCGGCACGCAACCCACAAACAGCAAAAAGCTGTCTTAAATTCTCTCTCTCTCCTTTTTAAGTCCTCTCAGGTTTTACGTGGAGTTCATTAGCACGTTGGGTACCACTCTGTTGAAATACGGAGCGGCGGGCTGTGTCCCGCCACCCGGCTAGCTTTACCCAAAATAATTACACGGAAACTGTATTCTTTTAAACACTGCCTGACCCATTAGTTTCAGTTTCTTATTGGCTAGCTTTTACATATTGATCTAACCCATTTCTATTAATCTGTGTAGCCCACGAGCTGGCTTACCAGGAATGATCTTAACCTGCATCTGTCTGGAGTGGGAGAACCATGGCGACTCCCTGAATCAGCTTCTTTCTCCCAGCATTCCGTTCTGTTTACTCCGCCTACCTAAGGGTTGGCTTATCAAATGGGTCTAGGCAGTTTCTTTATTAATAAGAAATCACTCCCACATCACTATGCCCCTAATATAAAAGCACCCACGTACGTAAAAGAAACATTACTAAAACTCAAGGCAGCCATCAAACCGCACACACTAATAGTAGGAGACTTCAACACTCCTCTCTCACCAATGGACAGGTCAATCAGACAGAAACCTAACAGAGAAATTAGAGAATTAATGGAGGTAATGAAGCAAATGGACTTAACAGACATCTATAGATTATTCCACCCAAAGAGGAAAGAATACACCTTCTTCTCTGCAGCTCATGGAACCTTCTCGAAAATTGACCACATACTCGGTAACAAAGCTAACTTACACAGTTACAAAAAAATATTAGTAACCACCTGTGTCTTATCAGATCACCATGGATTAAAGTTAGAATTCAACAACAATGCTACCCCCAGAAAGCCTACAAACTCATGGAAACTGAACAGTCAACTACTGAACCATACCTGGATTAAGGAAGAAATTAAGAAAGAAATTAAAGTCTTCCTTGAATTCAATGAAAATAAAGAAACAACATACTCGAACTTATGGGACACTATGAAAGCAGTCCTGAGAGGAAAGTTCATAGCACTAAGTGCCCACCTAAAGAAAACAGAGAAAGCACATATTGGAGACTTAACAGCCCACTTGAAAGCTCTAGAAAAAAAAGAAGCAGACTCACCTAGGAGGAGTAGAAGACTGGAAATAATCAAATTGAGGGCTGAAATCAACAAAATAGAAACACAGAAAACAATCCAAAGAATCAATGAAACAAAAAGCTGGTTCCTGGAGAAAATCAACAAGATTGATAAACCCCTATCCAAACTAATCAAACGACAGAGAGAGAACACGCAAATTAATAAGATCAGAAATGAAAAGGGGGACATAACCACAGACACAGAGGAAATTCAGAGAGTCATTAGATCTTACTACAAAAGCCTGTATGCCACAAAACTGGAAAATGTAAAAGAAATGGACGCATTTTTAGATAAATACCATTTACCAAAACTAAACCAGGACCAGGTGAACAATCTAAACAGACCTGTAAGTCGCGAAGAATTAGAAGCTGTTATCAAAAACCTCCCTACCAAAAAAAGCCCAGGACCAGATGGTTTCAATGCAGAATTCTACCAGAACTTCCAAGAAGACCTAATACCTATACTCCTTAAGGTATTCCACAAAATAGAAACAGAAGGGTCATTACCAAATTCCTTTTATGAAGCCACAATTACTCTGATACCAAAACCACTCAAAGACTCAACCAGGAAAGAGAACTACAGGCCAATCTCACTCATGAATATCGACGCAAAAATCCTCAACAAAATACTGGCAAATCGAATCCAAGAACACATCCGAAAAATTATCCATTATGATCAAGTAGGCTTCATTCCTGAAATGCAGGGCTGGTTCAACATATGAAAATCTATCAATGTAATCCAGCATATAAATAAACTGAAAGAAAAAAACCATATGATCATTTCATTAGATGCTGAAAAAGCATTTGACAAAATTCAACATCCATTTATGTTAAAAGTCTTGGAGAGATTAGGGATACAAGGGTCATACCTAAATATAATAAAAGCTATATACAGCAAGCCGACAGCTAACATCAAATTAAACGGAGAGAAACTCAAAGCCATCCCACTTAACTCAGGAACACGGCAAGGCTGTCCACTCTCGCCATACCTCTTCAATATAGTGCTTGAAGTTCTAGCAATAGCAATAAGACAACATAATGGGATCAAGGGAATTCGAATTGGAAAGGAAGAAGTTAAACTTTCGTTATTTGCAGATGATATGATAGTGTACATAAGCGACCCCCAAAACTCCACCAAAGAACTTATACAGCTGATAAACAGCTTTAGTAATGTGGCAGGATACAAGATCAACTCCAAAAAATCAGTCGCCCTCTTATACACAAAGGATATGGAAGCAGAGGGGGAAATCAGAGAAGTTTCACCATTCACGATAGCCACAAACAGCATAAAATATCTTGGGGTAAATCTAACCAAGGAAGTGAAAGATCTATTTGACAAGAACTTTAAGGCATTGAAGAAGGAAATTGAAGAGGATACCAAAAAATGGATGGACCTCCCTTGCTCTTGGATTGGGAGGATCAACATAGTAAAAATGGCAATTCTACCAAAGGCAATTTATAGATTCAATGCAATCCCCATCAAGATCCCATCAAAATTCTTCACAGATCTAGAGAAGACAATAATCAACTTTATATGGAAAAACAAAAAACCCAGGATAGCCAAAACAGTCCTATACAATAAAGGATCTTCTGGAGGCATTACCATCCCTGACTTCAAACTCTATTACAGAGCTACAGTAATGAAAACAGTGTGGTACTGGCATAAAAACAGAGAAGTCGACCAATGGAATCGTATAGAAGACCCGGATTTTATCCCACAAACCTATGAACACCTCGTTTTTGATAAAGGAGCTAAAAGTATACAATGGAAGAAAGAAAGCATCTTCAACAAATGGTGCTGGCACAACCTGTAGAAGAATGAAAATAGACCCATATCTCTCACCGTGCACAAAACTCAAGTCCAAATGGATTAAAGACCTCAATATCAGGCCGAACACACTGAACCTGATAGAAGAGAAAGTGGGAAATACCCTACAACAGATGGGCACAGGAGATCGCTTCCTATGTATAACCCCAGAAGCACAGACATTAAGGGTAACATTGAATAAATGGGACCTACTTAAACTGAGAAGCTTCTGTAAAGCAAAGGACATGGTCACTAAGACACAAAGGCAACCTACTGACTGGGAGAAGATCTTCACCAACCCCGCAACAGACAAAGGTCTGATCTCCAAAATATATAGAGAACTCAAGAAACTAGACTTTAAAATGCTAATTAACCCAATTAAAAAATGGGGCACTGAACTGAACAGAGAATTCTCAACAGAAGAAGTTCAAATGGCCAAAAGACACTTAAGGTCGTGCTCAACTTCCTTAGCAATCAGGGAAATGCAAATCAAAACAACTTTGAGATATCATCTTACACCTGTCAGAATGGCTAAAGTCAAAAACACCAAGGATAACCTTTGCTGGAGAGGCTGTGGAGGAACGGGTACCCTCATCCATTGCTGGTGGGAATGCAATCTTGTGCAACTACTGTGGAAGTCAGTGTTTCGGTTTCTCAGGAAATTCGGGATCAACTTACCCCTGGACCCAGCAATACCACTCTTGGGAATATACCCAAGAGATGCTCTATCAAATGACAAAAGCATTTGTTCAACTATGTTCATAGCAGTATTATTTGTAATAGCCAGAACCTGGAAACAACCTAGATGTCCTTCAATGGAAGAATGGATGAAGAAAGTATGGAATATATACACGCTAGAGTACTACGCTGCAGTAAAAAACAATGACTTCTCGAATTTTGCATGCAAATGGATGGAAATAGAAAACACTATCCTGAGTGAGGTGTCCCAGACCCAAAAAGATGAATATGGGATGTACTCACTCATAATTGGTTTCTAGCCATAAATAAGGACCACGGAGTCTACAATAGGTGAACCTAAAGAAGCTAAGTAAGAAGGTGATCCCAAGGAAAAACATATAGTTATCCTCTTGGCTAAGGGAAGTAGACCAAATTTCCGGGGAGAAAATGGGATCTTGGGGGTGGGGTGGGATGGGGGTAAGGGGAGATGGGGAGAGAAAAGGTAGAAGGGAAGGAGGGGGGACCTGGGGAAACAGGAGAATTGGGATAAAGGAAAGGTGGATAGGGGAGCACGGAACCACAATTCTTAGTTAAGGGAGCCACTTTAGGGTGGGCAAGAGACTTGACCCTAGAGGGGCTCCCTAGTGCCCAATATGAGGTTCCCAGTTAGTTCCTTGGGCAGCTGAGGATTGGGAACCTGAAATGACCCTATCCTAGAGCAATACTGACGAATATCTTGCATATCATCATAGAATCTTCATCTGGTGATGGATAGAGATAGAGACAGAGGCCCACACAGGAGCACTGGACTGAGCTCCCAAGGTCCCAAGGAGGAGCAGAAGGAGGGAGAACATGAGCAAAGAATTCGGGACCACGAGGCGTGCATCCACCCACTGAGACAGTGGAGCTGATCTACGGGGAGCTCACCAAGGCCAGCTGGACTGTGACCGAAAAAGCATGGGATAAAACCGGACTCTCTGAACATGGCGAACAATGAGGGCTGATGAGACACCAAGGACAATGGCAGGGGGTTTTGATCCTACTTTATGTGCTGGCTTTGTGGGAGCCTAGCCAGTTTGGATGTTCACCTTCCTAGATATGGACGGAGGGGGGAGGACCTAGGACTTAACACAGGGCAGGGAACCCGGACTGCTCTGTGGACTGGAGAGGGAGGGGGAGAGGAGTGGGGGGAGGGGGAGAAGGGTGGGAGGAGGGGGAGAAGGGTGGGAGGAGGGGGAGAAGGATGGGAGGAGGGGAAGGGAAATGGGAGGCTGGGAGGAGGTGGAAACTTGTTTTTTTGTTTATGTTTTTTTTTCTTCTTTTCGCAATAAAAAATAAAAAAAAAAATCTGCCATGAAGAACCCAGCCCTGTGGACTACCTTCTGGGGGATCAGGCTCTCTCTCTCTCTCTCTCTCTCTCTCTATCTCTATCTCTATCTCTTTCTCTATCTCTCTCTTCTTTACTAAATAAACTTTACATAAATACACTGTGTCTCTTGGCTGAATTATTTCCTTCCATAAGATAAGAACTGAAGTGTGAAATCCTTCACTGGGTCACAATACCAATGGGTCTTTGTGCTAGGATGTATTCTACATGGTTAATGCTCACATGGTCTCAGACAGCTCAAGTATCTTGGTCATTTTGCTCATGGAACTCAGTACATTGACAAGAGGACCTAGCTAATAAGTGGGGGTCCAGAGATGTGCCCCTGGAGAGCCAGATGTGGATCAAGTTCTTTCCAAGGAGAGAGTGGTGACCACTGTGAAGGGATCACCGCAGTGCAAGCCATGGAATCATGGCCCATGTGTTTGTACATGTTGTGTGTGCAGGATGTTGTGTGGCGACTCCCATAAGGCTGAAAAATTTCATCCCTGAAGAAGATGATGGAAGACTCAGGAATCGAGCCAGTCCTGAGAGCCTTGGTCTCAGGAAGCCCCTCAGCATAGTACAAAATCCATCATTTCAAAACATCTCTTTGAACTCCAACATTTTTCCATAGACCCCACCCCCACACTACCCCCACAAACAGTGACATACTGTATGGTCACACTCTTCCTGTGAAACTTGTTTTAGTTACTTTTCAATTACCGAGAAAAAGCCTCGTGGTCCAGGAAACACAGGAAAATTCATTAGGAGCTTATAGTTTCAAAAGGTGAATCTGTGATTGTCACAGCAGGGAGCGTGGCTGTAGGCAGGCAGGCAGGGAGCTGGAGTGGTAATTGAAAGCCATCTCGAGACAACAACCATGCGTCAGAGTGAGAGCGCTATCTGGGAATGACGTGGACTTTCAAAACCTCACAACCCACCCCCAGTGACACACCTCTTCCAACAAGACCACACCTCCTAATCCTACCGGAATGGCTCCACCAACTGGAACCAAGTATTGAAACCTGTGAACCTACGGAGGCCGTTCTCATTCAAAAGACCCCAGATAGTTTAATTCTCGCAAGCACCACACACTCCTGGGAGGGAGAAACTTAAAGATTTGTGATACAAAGGGAAGGAAAAGAAAGGGGGAGGGAGAGAGGAGAGGGGTGGGGAAGGGAGGAGATTTGCAGTGACTTGAGGATTGGCCAGGTGTGCAGGGTTGTTTTGACTCATCAAGGTGCCCTTCCCCATACACCCCAAGTGGGCCCAGCACCAGAAAGATGGTGAAAGTCCTGACCAAACACTGACAGTGGACGATGGAAGGGGACCTTCTCGCTGACCCCATCACCTTCAACCTGCATCTTCTCCTCAACCTACTCCATGGACCACTTTGCTCTTCCTGGCCCTGGCCACACAAACTCACTCCAGTCCTCTGTGCTCCACGCTGCCCTTGCCTGGAAGCTGCCTCCTGTGCAGAGCGATGGTCTCTAGGTGGATGTCATATATGAAGATGGTTTTTCCAGACCAGGCCATCAAGCTCCATGGCTACCTCTTCTTTGCTGAAAGACCCAAGGCTCAGTGTCTCAGTCCTTGTCCTTCCTGCGGGAAGGGGTGATAGTTTAAGAAGTCTATGAGATGAAATGTGCCATACAGTCCTCCATATATATATATATTGCTCTTTTCACCTGTGCTAGGCTGGACCACTTCTCAAGGTAACTGGGGGAAGGGAAGTCTAATGGCACATCAAACTCTCCTCTCTTTTTCATTCCTAGCAAGTTCAAAGTTGTAATGAGCTCTCAGAGAGAGCTTGACAAGGCCAGAAGTAGCTTTGTACACAGAGTTTTTTGTCAGGATCGCCGACTCCCCAATAACCACACAGAGACATAATATCAATTACAAATGTTTGGCTGATAGCTTAGGCTTCTTTCTAACTAGCTCTTACAACTTAAATTAACCCATATTTTTTTTTATCTATGCTGTACCATATGGCGGTACCTTTTTTCAACACAGCATGTTCATCTTGCTTCTTTCCATGTCTCCTGGCGACTCTGCCCTCCTTCCTCTCAGAGCTCTCTGTTTGTCCTCAAGTCCTGCCTATGCTCTACCTCCCTGGCTATTGGCCAGTCAGCTCCTTTGTAGTAATAGGGGGCAGCGGGGCTGCATCCCCAACACCCCAGCTGCCTGCTTGGCTAGCTTATGCCCGAAATAATTACACAGAAACTGTATTCATTTAATCACTGCTTGGCCCATTCTCTTCTAGGCTAATTCTCACATATTAATTTAGCCCATTTCTAATCATCTGTGTGTAGCACCCCAAGGTGCGCTTACGGGGGAGATTCTAGCCTATGTCCATCCTGGGTCGGAGCTTCATGCTGGGAGCAGGGCATGGCGTCTCTCTCAGGCGTCTGCTCCTGAGAGGAGAGCTGTAGCGTCTGAGCTCACTTCCTCTTCCTCCCAGCGTTCTGTTCTGTTTACTCCTCCCACCTATCCTCTAACCAATAAAATGGGCCAAGGCAGTTCCTTTATTAGCCAATGACCTTCCTCCATCACTCCTTATTACTCTCCAATGAGAGTAATTCATATTCACAGTGTACACAAAGATTGCTCCACACCATAGCTTTGCTTTGGGGAACCATTTCATACTGAGGTCAAGAAAAGAGCCAATGGTTGGCTGCTTTGCTTTTCATATCTTCAAGTTGACCCCCAATTTCTCTCTCTGAGTTTTTATTATTTGTGCTTCAACCGCCCTGCATCATAATAGTTATTTAAGGCAGGGTGACTCTGTGGTATCCCAGGCTGTCCTGGAACTCACTCTGTAGACCAGGCTGGCTTCAAACTCAAGAGATCCATCTGCCTCTACCTCCCAAGTGCTGGGATTAAAGGCGTGCATCACTGTCAGTCAGGGAAAGGTCTTCTTGGCCCATACTTTGCCAAGGGGGGTATGTGGAGGTGCACACAGGGGTAAGAGGTGCAGATGAGCATGTCCAAGTCAGCTAACAAGCTCTTGTGTTGGTCCTTCTACCTTTTGTTTGACAAATGGCCTCCCATTGGCCTGGAACTGAACAGCCAACCCAGGCTATCTGGCCCATGGACATCCAGGGAGCCCCTTATCTGCTCTTCCTTTCTTGAAGCCCTGGGATTATAGGCACTCAGTGTCTCACACAACTTTCTACATGAATTCTGGGGATCTGAAGTAAGTGCTCACGCTGGCAATGCAGGCACATTATGGCCTGGGACATTTCTCCAGCCTCATGAGCTTTGGTTTTCAGGAGCCCCTCAGACGTGGGAGGCACAAGACATTGTGAGCAGCTCACAGTTTGCCACAGGACATGGCTCTGTCTTGTAACCCTTGCTATCTAGCTTCTGTCCACCCCAGCAGCACTCCCCACCCCTCGCCCCTGCACTCAGGGGGTGTAGCCTGCCAGAAGTCCACATCCTTGTGCAGACAGAAGGCAAGCTTGCTAAGACAGCTGAGACATCAGGAAAGTAGACTCTTTAAGCTCAGGCCAGGAGTTAGCTATTACCCTGCTCTTCTTAACCACGATAACAAAACACAGCTTTGCCATCACGGACCCTGGCGGCCATTTAGCAGAACGTTCGACTCCCAGAACCTTAAACTATTGGAAGGTTCATTGTTATCTTAAATGTGAAGTTGGCGCTAAAGTGAGGCTAAAGATGCAGGACACTGACATCTTAGAACCAGGGCAGTAGCCAAGACAGTTCCTTCGTCTGTTTATCCCAGAGGCTCACCGGAATTTGCTTTTGTTAATTAACCCCAAGGCAGGACTCCCCAGATACGGCCGCCTAAAACTGTGATCTAACTGCGCCACCTGCTGGCAATGTCAGAAAGTACATGTGGCGTCTGGTTACTGTTTTATTTTTTTAAAGATGTATTTATTTATTATGCATACAACAGTCTGTCTCCATGTATGGCAGCACACCAGAAGAGAGCGCCAGATCTCATTACAGGTGGTTGTGAGCCACCGTGTGGTTGCTGGGAATTGAACTCAGGACCTCTGGGAGAGCAGCCAGTGCTCTTAACCTCTGAGCCATCTCTCCAGCCCTGGTTACTGTTTTAGAATGACTGAGGTAAATTAATACCTGGGCAAACACAGAACCATGTTGGACACCGCCAGGCTGCTCACTTGTATTCCCTGAGGAAATTACTGAGTAGTTTTAAAAAATCATCTTGTTGAGCCAGGCGGTAGTGGGGCACGCCTTTAATCCCAGCACTCAGGAGGCAGAGGCAGGAGGATCTCTGTGAGTTTGAGGCCAGCCTGGTCTACAAGAGCTAGTTCCAGAACTGGCTCCATAGCTACAGAGAAACCCTGTCTTGAAAAAAAAATCATCTTGTTGAGCCAGTGACATGGATCGGTGGGTAAGGCGCTTGCCTACATACCTGAGTTTGATCCTGGGAACCCACATGGTGGAGGGAGAGAAATGATTCCCACAAGCTGTCCTCTAACCTCCCAACCCATACCGTGGCGGGTGCACACAGGCACACACACACTGAAATAAAGAATACATACATAAACCAATAAGCCAGCTTCCTGATTCATTCCTAGTGGTGCCTGGCCCATTGTCACCAACCGATACTGTCTATACCTGCGACGCACCAGGCATCTCTGCAGGGACATTCGACACCACTGCTCCCTGCTTCCATTGGGGAATCTGGGCACAGGGAACCCAAGGAACTTCTCTAAAGAAACATAGCAAAAAGTGGAGAGGACAGAGATCCTGCTTTAAATCTCCCTGCTGTTCAACCTTCCAAAAAAAAAAAAGTAGCGGTAAAAAGTACCCCTAAATAATTTCTTATGTAATTAGCTCTAAAAGATTTTTTTAAAGATTTATTTATTTATTATATATACTGTATTCTGCACCAGATCTCATTACAGATGGTTGTGAGCCACCATGTAGTTGCTGGGAATTGAACTCAGGACCTTCGGAAGAACAGGCAATACTCCTAACCTCTGAGCCATCTCTCCAGCCCTCTAAAAGATATTTTAACATGCAAACTTTTTCTGTCCCATTTCTTTGCAAAGCTCCAAACTATAACATTGCACCACACCTAAAAATCAGGCAGTGATGTTTACTCCAATTTTTACCTGAATGAGGAGCCAATTCTGGGAAGGGAATATTTTCTTCTGTGTCAAAGGACAACAGGCTGTGACCTCCCAGGGCTGCTTCCTAAAGAGTGGCCACCCCTCCTGAAGATGGGGATCTCCATCGTTCATGAAGGGAAGTCACCTGATTCCGAGAATACACTGTTCATAAAAAGAAACTGCTTAGAATTCGTAATTTCTCCCATCTGTTTGAGGGAGGGCTTCCGATTTGGAACTCAAGGGAGGGATTCCAATGTGGATAAATTCTCTGGGCTTTTAATGCCATGGATTTGAGAAGGCAAGCCTTAATTTCAAGGCAGGCTTCCTGAGCCCAGGATGTTTAAATAACTACGCACAAACAGAACGCAGGGCTTATTAAAACCAGCTCAAGTTCAAGCCACAAATTTCCTCAATGGGGCATTGTTCCTCCTGGAACAGTGGAGCAGAGAAGGCATAAAGAGTCCAGATCATATCCAGAAATGGCATTTTGTGTTTTTCTCTCTGGCTATCTACACCACGAGCCGGTTGAGGGAGGGAGACGCAGCACAGCATCTGAAGGCGTGCGGTGGTTTACACCGTGTTTGTTTTAGTAACACGCCCAGTGTCGTATCTGTGCACATCATCTACCTTGGGCTAACACCTGCCCCCAGCAGATTAGCTAGCCTGCTTTGCAATCTCATCCCGGAACTAGCTAACAGAGGAAGCCGGAAGAACCGATAAGGCCCCTTCTTTCGGAGACTTTCAGCCTTGGACACACACAGAAAATTCCAGCCGACTTTAAGTAACACGAGGTATGACTGCCCAGATTTGAATCCCTGGGAGGATGGCTACCTGCTCCACACAGCACGCTTTGTGAACTACGGAGTCAAAGGCACCTCTGCCTCCGTCAAAAGCGGCCGTGGGGGCTGGAGAGATGGCTCAGTGGTTAAGAGCATTGCCTGTTCTTCCAAAGGTCCTGAGTTCAATTCCCAGCAACCACATGGTGGCTCACAACCATCTGTAAAGAGGTCTGCTGCCCTCTTCTGGCCTGCAGACATGCACACAGACATAATAAATAAATAAATATAAAAAAAAAAAAGCGGCCGTGTTGTCTTTGGGATATCCAGAAACTTCTCTTTGGGGTCTTGAGATGTAAAACTTTATCCAGGGAAGGGTGAACTCTAGACACAGAGAACCCGAATGCCGAATGCTCTTGTGAGAGAGGGGTCTTAATTCAGGATTCGTACATTAAAAGCGAGTTCCTCCATGCGTGTCCTCCCTGAGGCAAAGATTGTGTGGCAGCAAAATTTGATTCTCTCCCTCTTTGTAGGCAGAGCCCTGCTCGTTTTTCCAGGCAATGCTACGTGGAGGAGCAATGGAGTTTGCTTCAAGTCAACTCTAGCATGTAGTGGCATGGCGAGGGGACAGCTGCCAGTGAGCTGTCTCCGGGTGAACAGGTAATTCCATTGCCTCAGACATGACCTGAGCAAGAAGAAAACCTGGTTAGGGTTTCTAAGAATAGCTCCCTGCTCAGATCCAGATAGGCCACATCGGGGAGACCCTTCTTTACCAACCTTCCTCTTCCAGTGTCCGTGTGACATCTAGGTCGGTGGTCACCATGGGTTATGACAGGACTGGGAGCAAAAGCCTATGCTCAGAACATGAGTCCATGGAGAGATGGAAAGATAACAAGCCACTGCATCACCCTGGGCTGCTAATCTGTGGACTTTTTAGGAAATAAATAAGGGGGTGTTGCCATTAGAACCCCCGTGTTCTGGCATTCTGCTACTTGGAGCCAAAAGAATTCCCTAAAAATGCATAGATTTGCCAAAAAAAGAAGAAGAAGTGATTAAAATAAGAAATGAACGGAACTCAGGGCCCTGTCTATATGGATTTAGAAATACATTTTTGTGAAGATTTATTTTTCATTTTTTTATGTCTATGCATTGAGTACAGTTGCACATGGAGGCCAGCAGAGGGCGACAGATTCACTGACTTTATGGGCCTTTGGGAGCCACCAATGTCCATAATGGGGCACTGAACTTTCAGCAAGCTCTCCTAACCACTGAACTATCTCTCCAGCCACACCCCCCCCCCCCAAAACACCTCATACTCTCTGTTTCAGATGATTTGCTTATTCAATCATGGCTCTCAACAAGCATAGCCTCAAACCAACTCTTTCTAATTTGAAGGGTTTGGATAGCGATCCAAGGGGTTTGTCTGAGGAATGCTTCAAAACTTCCAAAGAATGCACAACCTTTTTCGGTGGCTTTGAGAGCATCAAAGGCTTTTGGGAAATGTGAGAACTGAGATGCACCTTATGTATTCCAAGGCCTTATTTTTTTTTTTGAGGTCATATTTTATATGACCCCTAGCAAGTGTTTCAGGTTTGAAAGCAAGCCTAGAACAAACAACCTCATTCTGATACACACACACACACACACACACACACACAAATTCAGTAGGTGAGGACAAAGTCCAGAACTCACATCCCCAGATGCTGTCATCTGCCAGGGGTAGCATGGGCATTTTACAGGCCACTGTCCCCAAACAAAAGACTTGCTTATTGACAAAGTGAATGAGGAAATGGCTCTATCACAAACATGAGTGACAAGTTCTATTTAACTTTAGCCAGTCCTTCTCTTCGCTGGCCTCTGTAATTGACTTCTTCACAAACACCTTGTCTCTGGGATCACGGGGCAGCGCGATACTCATGTTGGCTTGAGGCTTTGCTCAGCTCTGCCTGCTGGTAAAGCCGCTCACTGGACAGGGTTGTTGATCAACCATGGGACTGATAGCAGGACCAGCATCTCTGGGACCATCTAGTCCAGGCAGCTCGTTGGTCTTGGCCCTCCTGCTGTCTATATAAGTCAGTTTGTCCATCTGGGTTTTCTCCCCACTTTTGCCTCCTGTGGCCACCCCAGATGAACTGTATTCACTCCCAGTGATGAGCTTCTGCACCCTTGGGCTCCTAGCTGCTTTGGCTGAGGTAGATGCCAAGCAAGAAACTAGAGACAGGAGAGTGAGGGCGGGGACCTCCAGTTGACACATCCTTCAACAAAAAAGTTATTGCTCTTATCCTGGGCATACAGTTCATGCCTCTGGTTCAGAACTCAGGAGGCCAGAAAACTGAGATTTCCAGCCAAACCCAGGCTACATAGTGAGATGCAGTCCAGCCTGTGCTGCCCTGTGAGACCAGGTTTCAAAAACAAAGTTACTGTTCTTAAAGTAACCAACTCCAGCCTACCCTCCCTCCTCGGGACATGACTGCTCCCCATGGGTTCCATGCTGTCCTGTCCTGCCATTCCCACTCACAGCAATGGGTCTCTCTAGAGATGGCCCTTGCTTGGATCTTCTGCTTATTGAAACACGACACCGATTTCCTTTCGACCCTCCCCGCGGATGGCTCCCAGGATCTCTGGGTAACTTGTGGTTATGAATCACAGGAGGAACTGCGTGGGCGGGGCGAAGCAGCTTCTGAGATGCATTCCTTTTAGCAGTAGTTTTAGGAATACAAAGCCACCCGCCTCAGGAAGCAAACTTGGCAGTGAGGGCGTGCTGTTGTTTGCAAAACTCCTGACCACACATGTACCCGGACAGCTGTTTCCACGGGCCAGGCGATCTAGAAAGTCTGCACACTGTAACTCGGACAAGAAAAACACGGAGTTCCCGGGAAGTCAGCGGCCATAAATGTGTCACTATGGAGGATGGCAAGGTCAAGAATCATCAGCTTCTGCTTGTTAGAAATCTTTTTTGCAGAAGCCTAAAGGAGGGGATGTTGAAAATGTGTCATGCCAGAGCCTATGAGTGGTTAAAAAAAAAAAAAAAAAAAAAGTAAAGGGGGCAAAGATTCACAGACGCTATCAAAGCACCTACCGTAGGCCAGGTCCTGCTGCACTTTGGGGGGGGGGGGGGGTAAATGACTCGCAATCCATTACCCAGACAGCAAGCAGGAGATATGTGGCTCTGAACCTGCTTGGGCATGGGAAAAGGAAGTGCCCAGAGGTCCAATACCATCCTTGTCGTAGAGAAATTGATGCCAAACCAACAGGAAGACTCCGCTGACGCTGGCAAGCTTTCCTAGGGCAGGAGGACATTGTGCAGATTGCATATGGAGAAAGGCCGCTGATGATCTTAGCCAGCACTAGACCACACACGCGGTAATACTGACCTAACAGAGATGACCCCTGGTATAACAGTAGCGTGACTGTTGTGGAATAGCTAACCACTTGCTGACCGGATTTGATGTCTACTCCACAGGAGCGATTGTCACACCTGATACTGTAATCCTGAGCAAAAACCTGTGGCTTGGGAGGTCATAAGCCTAGGGCAGGACCTGCTGATGTTGCCTCGCTAAAGGACATGCTGCCAAATTGCCCTCTAAATATTTATTCTTATACCCATAGCCCTGGGATAGTCTCTGCCTTGGCCAGAGAGTGGGCAACAGTCAGTGCAGATTTGTGATTGTCAAAGTGCCGAGCAGGAGACTGGTGTTCAGCTCCACAGGGGACCCGTTGATCAACTCCATGGAGTGGTGTTTCATTTTTATTTTAATAAACAAAGCTTGCCTGAAGTTCAGAGAGCAAAACAGCCTCACTGATCAGCCATACAGATCAGGCAGTGGTGGCACACACAATTAATCCGAGTAGCCACACTAGTTTGCCATAGAAACTGAGCAATAGTGGTGTACACCTTTAATCCCTGCACTAGAGAGGAATATAAGACAGGAGGAGATAGGTTTCAGGCTCAGTCTCATTCTGAGGATTTCTGGAGGCAGGATCGCCATTTTCAGACTGAAGTAGAGGTAAAAGCCAGTGACTGGATGCTTTGCTTTTCTGGTCTTTAGGTTGAATCCCAATATCTGTCTTTGGGTTTTTATTAATTGTGCTACATTCGGCGCCCAATGTGTGTTTCTTTGGGACTGCCAGATGCAAGAGCAGGTGGGACAGAAGCTTCTGTCTACAACTCTAGCATCGCCAAAGCTCAGGAAACTTCTAGGTGTGGGGGGTAAAAGCTGGAGGGTGGGGAGGGACTCTGTGAAATGTGATCCAGACACAGCATGGCTATTGCGTTAGTGAACCTCTGACATCTGTGGTTCCTTGCACACAATCAAGCCAGCCAGAATCCTGGCACAGCATGGGTAAATCATCTCCAGGACCCCCCCTCCTTACCGAGGAGCAACTGGAAAATGATCAGAGCTGAGAGGGCAGAAGATGATTGTATTTTTGAAGATGTGGCTGCTGGTTGAATTCTCATGTACAAATGGGAAGTCTTTAAAAAAATGGCATGAGGTTGAATGTAGAACATGTTAGAGAAGATATGGGGTGAGTTAGGGAGATGGGGGTAAAAATGATCAGATTTCATTGTATACAAGTATGAAATTCTCAAAAATAAAGAAAAGAATCTAAATTACTCTCTCTGCCCCTTTGCATCTGTGTTACCTTGGGCAGGTCATGAAGCAGCATCCCACACTGGTCAAATGAAGCAAATGCTAGCTTTACTGCAGGTCTGTCACCAGCATTAACTGGAGGCCTTCCCCCTTGCTGCTCCCAACACTTAATGAACATTCAAGAATTTTCAGGAAGCAGGGAATTGCCAGGGTGCGGGGCTTCCCTTTTCCCTTGCATATCTGGTTACATAACTCTTTTTTAAGATGTATTTTTATTGTATGGGTATGAGTGTTTGCTGACATGTATTTGTGTGTACCATGTGGGTACAGTGCCCCTGGAAGTCAGAAGAGGGCGTTGGATCTCCTAAAATTGGTTACAGATGAGTGTGAGCCCCCATGTGGGTGCTAGGAAACCAAATCCAGGTCCTCTACAAGAGCAACAAGTTCTCCTAATTCATGGGTCATTTATCCAGCCTGTGGTTATATAATTTTATATATTTTTTTGCCACCTCAACTGGAGCAGAAATTGAAGAATAATAACCATTAATGAAACAAAGAACCAGAGCAGGGCTCAGGGCACCTCGTCTCCACTTCACACTATCCTGGAAAAAGAGAGCCACGAGGATCCCTTACTTACTTTTTTATTGAGTGTGTGGTATATGTGTGCATGCATGCTCATGTAAATATTGATTCATGTGGGGTGTGTGTGTGTGTGTGTGTGTGTGTGTGCCAATGTCTACCTTACTTTTTGAGGCACTGTCTCTCACTGGACCCAGAGCCCACGGACTTGGTTGGACCAACTGGCAATGAGCTTCAAGGAGCCACCTGTCTTGGCCCCCCTCCCTCATTGTCAGAGTTGCAGGCATGCAGCATCGTGCTGGCTTTTTACCTGGGTGCTGGGGATTCAAACCCAGGTCCTCATGCTTATGCAGCAAACACTTTACAGACTGAGCCATCTCCTCCATATGCCCCTGCTCCTTTAGCAGAGAGCAGATGGAGTCTCACAGATGTTATTAATTCCCCCAAGGGTGCACAGGCAGGAGGGAGCAGAAACAGATGCCCATGTCTACCTGGTTCCCATACAGTCACTCTTAACCACTGCCCTGTACTTAGTCCCTGTTCTGTGAGTGTGGTGTTTTGACAAACCTTCCTATCCTTCTTTTCTTTATGCAAAAAACTCCACTGTTCTGGACACTTTAAATATTAATTCTATACTCTTCATAAAAATTTCCAATATTGTGACAGTTAACATTGCCCAAAAATACAAACAGAATATTCAGGGCCAGAGACATTAAGAAATATCCCAATGTTGCACAGCCTTTCTAATCCAAGCCCAGCTTTGCTCAGATTGACATCCGGGTCACAGCGTTTCAAGACAGACAAGTCTGAAACTGCCTACACCATTGTTGATAAGAATGAAGACTGTCCCCATGCTGCCATTCTGTGGGTTTCCAAAGACTGAATAACTAGATACTGGCTCTCAGCCATCAGCCACACTGTAAAAATATATGAGAGTTGATAGTGGCCTCCTGGAAAATTCACAAAGCAACCCTGCCCTGATCTAACCTCAGACTTGTGCTAAAACTGCCACTTCCTTGGTGGACAAACTAACTCAGCAACTCTGAACTGAAGACATGAGCCGGAGGAGAGCCTGGCCCCTTGTTCTAGACTCTGGGATGAACACTAAAGGTTACTTACTCCAAGGGAGTGTCTGGCATTTGATCCTGGTGCCAGTCAAACTTGGCCAATATTGACGCCGACCCAGCCAACATTGGAATGCAAACACAAATGAAAATCCAACTTTTTGGGCAGGAAAAGGCCAAAGGAATCTGAACACTCAGGAGGACTGATCAAGGATTGAGGCAGTCCCCTCAGGACCTGATGCCAAGGCCCCTGTCGGACGCGGACACTGGACCACTAGAAGTATCATTTGCACAGATGTTCCGTGTGCTAGGCATAGACTCTCTGTCCCTCACTCCCTGTGAGTTTCGCATAACCAGTGCCCGCCAGTGTGTTTGAAATACGACTCTCAATTTACAAAGTGTTTTCGTCTACCCCAAGCTGGGGTAGAGCATCTCTTCTTGGACTCCGTCTTTCCCTTGGTTAGTCTTCGAATATTCCCAGCTCCTACACAGTATTCCTTAGTGTGCCACACAGAAGCTACTCTTTGTCACCAGTTAGGAAATGTGGTTTCTTCTCTCTCTAAGCCTAGGCTTTTTATTTAAAAATGGAGACATTTTAAAATAGTAATATAGAGGTTGGACAGATTGCTCAGTGGTCTAGAATACTGGCTACTGGAGTGGTATATTATTTGTATTTTGATAAATAATTCTTACCTGAAGACCAGAGGCAAAGCTAAAGCCTCTCGAGGTCAGGCAGCGGTGGCACACACCTTTTATCCCAGATTTGAAAGACTGAGGCAGATGGATCTCTGTGAGTTCAAGGCCACCCTGGGCTGCGAAAGATCAACGTAGAAACAAATCCAGGGGGTAGTGGCCTACACCTTTAATCCCAGCACTAGGGGGTCACGCCCTTAATCCCAGCACTAGAGGGACTATGAAATGAGAGGAGAGAGAGGCTCTGGCTGCTTAGTCTGCAGTCGCCCAGCCTTGGCAGAGGTCAGACTTCTCTAGTGGCTTGGCTACTCTGCTTTTCAGGTTGAGCCCCAATATCTGTCTTTGGGTTTTTATTATTTGTGCTACAGGCTGCTCTTCTAGAGGACCTGGGTTCAATTCACAGCATCCACATGGTGGTTTATAAACATCTGTAACTCTAGTTCCAAGGGATCTGATGCCCTCCTCTGGCCTCCTTGGGAAATGTATACATACATATAGGTAAAAACTCATATCCATAAAATAAAATGAATAAATCTTAATTTTTAAATAGTATAATAATTATTGCAAAGAATTGTATTAAGGGGAAAAAATAAAGTGGTATAGTAATTGATACACCAGTAAAACATGGATATGGTAGCTGGTAGGTTAATAATCAAATAGTCACTAAAATGTTTTCGATCCAATTAACAACGATGGCTAGTAACATCTCCAGCACCCCACAAACCCCGGGGTACTCGCCAGCAGCAGTGAAGAGGTTTTATGTGAAATTTATCGTAAATGACACTGAGGCACCCAGGCGAAAGACAGGAAGGGTCTCCCTTTGCTATTTCCTTTCAGCTGCCAGCTGACACTTCCAGCTGCACCCAGGTCAAAGCCTTGGTTTGATGCCAGGATTTCTTTAGCATCTCTCAGGGAGCTCCTCCTAGATGTAGATAGTAGGCAGGTGGCTCAGCCAGACTCACGGTGATAAATACCTCAGAGAAAAGAGAAGACTTCCCTTAATTCACTATTTCAATACGGTTTATTCCATCATGGTGGACAGAGCACAATGGTTAACAAAATCATGGCAGCCAGGAAGGAATAGGAGAGAATGGGGAGCCTGTATTCCCAAGTTCCCCCTTTCTTCACCTTTTATGCATTCTGGAGACCCTCAGCATATGGAGGGCAGTGCTCACATTACTGGGCAAGTCATCCCCCATGGTGGTTAATCTTCATTGCCAACTTAACAAGACTTAGATTCACCATAGATGCGGATACCTCCAGCTGTGTCTCTGAGCGTGTTTCCAGAAAGGCTTAGCAGAAGATGAAAAAACAACCCTGGCTTAGTTAGGGTTTCTGTTGCTGTGAAGAGACACAAGACCACAGCAACTCTTATAAAGAAAACATTTAATTGTGGGAAGGGATTCACTTACAGTTTCAGAGGTTCAGTCCATTATCATCATGACAGGGAGCATGGCGGCATGCAGGCAGACATGGTGCTGGAGAAGTAGCTGAGAGTCCTACATCTTGCAGGCAACAGGAAGTCAACTGAGACACTTGGTGGTATCCTGAGCACAGGAAACCTCAACACCCACCCCCACAGTGACATGCTTCCTCCAATAAGGTCGTACCCATTCCAACAAAACCACACCTCAGGTGGTTTTCCCAGGGCGAGGCTTATCCATTGCACTCCGGATGAGATTTCCCCAAATGCGGGGAAACTCGACTGCATAATTTGTGGTAGTGGGGGACTGTGTTCGCGCTCTCCCCTGAAGTAAAGAAGTAAAAAAAAAAAAAGAAAAAGAAAAAAAAATCACACCTCCTAATAGTGCTATTCCCTATGAGATTATGGGGGCCAGTTACATTCAAATTACCATAAACCCTGAAGGTGCACACCACCACCCCATGGGCTGGGATCAGATCAGAAAGAAGGAGAAAGCAAGCTGAGAACCAATAGCCATCCGTTCCGCTTCTATCCAGAAGGTGCTATGTGGCCCCTGCCTCCTGCTCCTGCCAGCAGTACTTCCCACCATGGTCTACCGCACACTCAAACTGGGAACCAAATGAATGCTTTCTTCCTTCAGATGCTTTTTGTTGGGTACTTGGCCAGGGAAATGAGTGGATTAACTAGCTCATTCCTTAGTGAGGCCTGGCTGGAGATGCCCTTCAATACATGCAGAACCACACTTCCTCAACTCCTGGATGGATCTCAGTCACCATGAACCGTCAACGTAGGCAACAAAATTTGACCGGATTATAAGATATTTTCAAACCTCGATCATACCTTTAGCTTTTAGAATAATTTTTTTATTTATTAAAGACACTATTTGCTTTCTACTTGTGGCAGCCACCAATGTCTAGGGTATGTGTCTGCCATGGAGCATGCGTGGAGGTCAGAGGACAACTTGTAGGAGTCAGTTCTCTTTCCACCGTGGGAGTCCTGAGGCTTGAACTCGGGTTGTCAGCTTCGGAGGCAATGAACCTGTACATGCTGAGCCGTCTCGCTGGCCCTGATTTCTATTTCAGATTCACATGGTAAATTGCGAATCCCTTTCCAGGAAATGTATAATGGCACAGGATGGAGACTGTGGAGAATTCAAGTTTGGGGACAGCAGTAAGAGGAAAGGGACACAGACACAGCTGCGTCGTTGGCGTCCGCACAGGCCTGTGACAATCTTCCCTGCATTTCCTTAGCGTCTGCTTTGTTGGCCTGAGCAGTCCTTTATTGCTCCTCGGGGGATGACATCTCAAGTTCCTAGTGATAGCCCTGGAGAGACAAAGACGACCCTGATATGGCAAAGAAGGGAACTCCTTTTCCCAAGGGAAAGATCCATGACTCAAAATGTTCAGCTTGAAACACTGTCCAACGTGCACCAGGGAGGCGGATGGGTGTATGGGTAGCTCAAATGACCCTGGGAGTCAGAAAGATAAGTGCCCAGGAGGCAGAGATGGTTCCATCAGAATGCTTGTATGAGTATGAGGTCCTGAGAGTCCAAGAACTCATGGAGCCAAAAAAAAGAAAAGAAAAGAAAAAAAGAACAAAGCCGGCTGTAGAGACTAAGTTCTTCCATTCCAGCTCTGGGGAGGCAGAGATAGGTCCCTGAAGCTCACTTGTCTAAGCTCCCCTAGTTAGCAAGTTGCGGCCCAGGGAGAGACTCTGTTTTAAAAACCAAGGAGACAGCATCCTGAGGATAACAACCTGAGGGTGTCCTCTGGCCTCCACACACACACGCACACATGTGCATAGCGCCCATACATATAGGCATGCACACATTCAGACAGAGAAGTCAGGAAGGTGCTATGGGGCCTATGACCAATACCTCCACCCAGAGTCTCTGGCTTGAAAGGCCTGCTTACCTCAGCACATTCTAAAGTTTACCTTAAAGTAATCATAATATCTAAGCACTGGATGGGGAAAAACTCATGCATGCTATTCTAAACATTAACGGTCTTTGTAACTTTACTTCATGTAACTATGTCTATTCTAAACTGTATAGTTACTATCTCAAATATAAAATGTAAAACACAAAATGCCCCCTTTATAAACACTCTCTTGCATTCTCACAGGAATGTGGGGTTTCTGATTGCTTTTCAAACTTTCCAAAGGAATGCGGCGTAAGAGAGTCAGTGCTGCTGAACTTAGCTCAAAGGCGTGAGTGTAAAAATGAAGTTAAGTAGCAACAGCTGCTGGGTCCCTCAACTCAGTACTGGAAATCTTGTCACAGTGAGCCGGGGTCCTGGAGAATGGAAGAGGGAACAGAAATCCCAGAAAGTTTGGGAACCCAGAAAGAAAGGAGCCAAAAAAGGAGGAGGAGCAACAAAACCCCAACAGTAAGACAAAGTCTGGGGGGCCAGGTGTTGCAGAATAGTACTCTAACTAGACAAAGATGTGTTACATTTGTTTATGCTGCATTTGTCTAATGATGTAAAGATGTGTTGCTTTGCCTGCCTAAACCACCTGATTGGTTTAGTAAAAAGTTGACCTGCCAATAGCTAGCTAGGTAGCAGAGGGATAGGCAGGGCTGGTGGCAGAGAGAATGTGTAGGAGGAGAAATCTAGGCTAGAGAGGACAGAGTAGAGCCAGCCAGCCAGGCAGCCACCAGTCAGAGTACAACATACAAAAGGAAAGAAAGGTAAAAGGCCCTGAGGCAAAACATAGATGGAAAGAAACAGGTTAATCTAAGTTATAAGAGCTGGTGGGACAAGCAGAAGCTAAGACTGAGCATTCAGAACTAACAATAAGTCTCTGTGTCATGATTTGGGAGCTGGTTGGTGGCCCAAAAGAGAGCCTGCTAGAGCCTTGAGAACCCTAACAGGATGTAAGGAAGGCTGGTGAGAGGATAAGAGGAGGCAGGAGGGGGAGGTGGTAGTGGGTGTGCCCATGCAGCTCTAACCTGGCAACCTGTAAGCAGCAGCTGTGAAGACAGAACAGCTGGTGAGGAGGGCATGTCCTAAAACCTGGGGTGTCATTTTGGTTATATCAATAGTTCCTTTGTGTCTTCTTTAACTTCGTGACTTTTTATGACAATTTTGTTTGTAAAATCTTGAAATCAATTACATCTTAAGACTTCATAATGGTATTTTAAACACATAAGGCATGTATGCTGTCAACCCAGTATCCAACAGGCGTGAACATAGGTGGAGTGAAGACTCTAAATATATATTGTGTGTCTTCAAGCCGGTTATGTAGTTTAAAGATTCTATCATCTTCCACGTTTATATTTCTGTACACACACACACACACACACACACACACACACACACACACACCACACCTTTGAAAGAGATGGGAGTAGTTACATCCCCGTGCATTCACTTTATAGCATGGCCGCAGGTCTCACTTAGGTCTTTATCTTAACATCATAAGATTGCTCCTGCTGGTTTTCTGCTACTGTGGTCAACACCAAGACCAAAAGCAACTTGAGGAAGAGATATTTTATCTTATAGTTTGTAGTCCATGGTTGAGAAAAGCCAGGGCAGGAGTGCAGGGCAGTAATAGAAAGCAGAAATCATGAAGGGGTACTGTTTACTAGCTTGCTCTTTTTGACTTGCTCACCCATCTTTCTTAGACAGCCCAGAACCACCAGCTTAAGGGATGGCACCACCCACAGTGGGCTGGACCCTGATATCAATTAGCAATGAAGAAAATAAAAGGTCTCACAGACATGGCCCCAGGTCAGTGTAGTGTGGGCAATTCTTCAGCTGGGATTCCCTTTTCCTAGGTGACTCTAGGCGTGTGTCAAGTTGTCAAGCTAAAGCTAACAAAGACAAAAACATGGAGATCACAGATGACAAATTGCAAAAAGCCCTTAGGGACACACATGACACAATGGCCAGCACATTGAAGCACATGTAACTCTCATATTTAACCATTGATTGAATAAATGTTTCTGAATTCCCTTTATGAGTTTTTAAAATAAGGTGGTTTGTTCTGTTTTGGTTTAGCAGGGCAAAGGAATTCTGCTGCCTGAGTACCTTTGCGTTTCTCTATCTCTGCTCCACCTTTCCAAAGACTGTCTATCATTTGTCCACTGACTCAAAATAATCATGCAGAAACTATATTATTTGCAATACTGTTTGGCCACTAGCTTAAGCCTATTTTTAACTAGCTCTTATATCCTAAACTGTAGTAGGAGCGGCGGGCTGCTTCCCACCGCCCAGCTCCTGGCCACCAGCTAGCTTTACCCAAAATAATTACACGGAAACTGTATTCTTTTAATCACTGCTTGGGCCATTAGATCTAGCCTCTTATTGGCTAATTCTCACATCTTGATTAACCCATTTCTAATAGTCTGTGTAGCACCATGAGGTGGTGGCTTACCGGGAAAGATTCTAGCCTACATCTGTCTTGGGTCGAAAAATCATGGCGTCTGCCTCACTTCCCTTCTTCCCAGCATTCTGTTCTGTTTACTCCACCTACCTAATTTTCTGTCCTATCAAAGGGCCAAGGCACTTTCTTTATTAACCAATAAAAGTAACACATAGACAGATAACCCTCCTCCATCACTAAATTAACCTATCTCCATTAATCTGTGTCTCACCACGTGACTGTGGCTTACCCAGTAAAGTTCCATCTGGTGTCCTGCATCAGTCTCCTGCCGGGCTACATGTCTTCTCCCTGACTCTACCTACTCTCTCTATTTATCTCTTTCACTCTGGCTTTACTCTATTAAGCCATTGGCCAAAAGCAACTTCTTTATTAACCAATGGCAATAAAACATATTTGCAGCATACATACATCACCTCCCACACCACTCAACAGCAACAAAAAATGGTGAGTGACACCTGAGGACCTGTATCAAGGTTGTTCTCTGGCCTGTCCACACACACACACACACACACACACACAGAGAGAGAGAGAGAGAGAGAGAGAGAGAGAGAGAGAGAGAGAGAGAGGGAGAGAGAGAGAGAGAGAGAGAGAGAGAGAGAGAGAGAGAGCTAGGTAAGCATAGGCAAAGCTCTACACGGAGGAGAATGGCCTGTGTGCTGGGCTGCTAGCAACTACCTTGGAGAACAGTGCTAGCTAGGACATGTTGGATTTCTGGCAGTTTTTCTGCAACCAGCTCCATCCAGATTCTGGATACAGGAGCTGACAACGGAGTGGGTCAGTCAATATTTGAAGACGGGTGGAGATCCTAGGGAGAGAAGATTAAGAGGTGAATCACCTCAGGGGTGTGTTGTGAGCACCTCAAGTCTGTATGCCAAGTGGCTCTGCTCAGTGTCCGGCTTGTCTTCGCCAGGAAGTCCGCGCTGGGGAGGCTCACTGCTGCCTCCACCCAGGGTGTTCTACTCTGCTTACCGTCCATGGTCACCATCCTGAAATTCCTTTCTTTCCGTATGTGTGTGTGGGTTCTGTGTACACGTGTACATTTGAGTATCACATGTCTATGGGTACACACACATGGGGCATGCGTGCATGTGTGTGCATGCATGTGAAGGTCTGTGTTGGCGAGTTTTACATCAATATGTCACAAGCTCTAGTCATGTGAAAGGAGGGAGCTTCAATTGAGAGTAGGCCACCATAAGGTTGGCTGTAGACAACCCTCCAGTCATTATCAGAGGAGTGCACTGCGGTGCCATCCCTGGGCTGGGGGCCTGAATTCTGTAAGAAAACAAGCTGAGAAAGTCATGGGGAACAAGCCAGTAAGCAGCACCCCTCCATGGCCTCTGCATCAGCTCCTGCCTTATTTGCATTCCTGTCACGACTTCCCTGGGTGATGCACTACAATGTGGCAGTGTAAGCCCAATAAACCCCTTCCTCCCCAACTTGCTTTGGTCATGGAGTTCATCGCAGCAATAGTGACCCTGAGACAAGGTCCACGGCTGACCCTAGGCATCTTCCTTGGTCACTCTCCACTTTGTACATTGAGACAGAGTCTCTCATTTGAAGCCAGAGTTCACTGTTTCAGTCTGGTCTGACTCCCAGCTTGCTCTGGGTACTCATTACTTCTGGCCCCACACACTAGGATTGCTGGTGGGCCACCATACCCACCTGGCTTTCACAAGTGTTGTGGGGATCCCAACCCCAGTCCTCACCTTTGCATGGCTGAACCACCTCCCTAGCCTCCTTGAAAGTCTTCTTTCTTTTAAGCTATTTATTTTATTTTTAATTACGTATGTATGTTTTTGTTTGTGTGGATCTGTGTACCTGAGTACAGATATCTAGAAAAATTGAAGATGGGGTCAGGTCCTCCGGAGCTGGAGTTACAGGCAGTGTTGAGCCTCCTAACATGGGTGATAGAAACTGAACTTGAATCCTTTGGAAGAGTCCCAAGCGTGCTTAATCACTGAGTCGTCTCTCCGGGCACCCCTTGGTATTCTTAATAGTGTAATCTATGAGCTGAGGTTGTATAAGTAAAGCTGATGGTGTATAACTTGTGTGTGGGGTGTATGCACAGTGACTGCTCTTACCACCCTTCCACACAAACCACTCAGGGTGCCAACACCATGGGGGTGTTGAGCAAGCCTGGCATTTAGCCTGCTTGTAGGCAAGTCAGTATGATGCCAAACACAGGGGTGGGGGAGGGAAGGAGAATAGGTTCTAAGAACCACAAATGTGGGCTGGAGAGATAAATCAGTTGGTAAAGTGAATCCAATCCCAGGAGTCCATGTGGAACAGCCAAGCATGGTGTTACACACTTGTAGCCCCGCCCATGTGGAACAGCCAAGCATGTTACACACTGTAGCCCCGTCTATGTGGAACAGACAAGCATGGTGCTACACACTTGTAGCCCCCAGCGCTGCAGAGGCAGAAGACAAGTGAATCCCTGGGGCTCTTGGGTCACCTGGTCAGGGCCCAGCCTAATCAGGGAACTCCAAGTTAGCAAAAGGCTCTCTCAAAAGGAGAAGGTGAGCAGCTTTTGAGAACCAGGAGCCAAGGTTGACCTCTGGTCTCTACATACATGCACACACATGTACAAATACGCACAAACAGATGCACACGGATATACACATACATACACATGGCACATACACAAGCTGCTGAGAGAGCCATTGTGAGGTTTCTAGGGTTCCACGCTAGAGGTCCTTGTATTTCAAGCCATCTGCACAGTGTAAAGGAGAAGGGAGGATCCTTATTCACGGCTTAAACTTCTGACTCCGTTTTAACTTGCAGCGACTTGAGCAACCGATGTAACTCACAGATAATGCAGTAGAGGATGTAGACGGAAGGGGAAATCCTGTTCTCGCTCCTTCCGTGGTGCTTCTCCCTGCTTTTGGAACAAGCCTGCCTTGTTTTCTCTTTATACTGTAAACTCCATAGCCGGCAGCTATGGTTGGGATAAGGGGCCCCTAGAAAGCCCCAAGGTACCAGCTTGTTCCCCACTCTGGTGCTATGGGAAGTGCCATGACCTTGAGGAAGTAGGGTCTTTACACGAGGGGGCAGAGGGCAGTATGGCGGGCTTACTAGCCCTTCAATCTTTGGGAACCCATCTGCAAGGGGGATTATGGGTTCCCTCCTTGTCTCTTCCTCTTGCTCTTCACTTCCTGCCCTCCTCAGCCACTCCATCCCGCTATGCATGCTTCTCGAAGCACTGGGGCCATTTGATCATGAACTGAACCCAAGTCATGGTCCAAACTGAACCTTTTCTCTCTATAAGCAACCCCCCTCTGGCATTTTGCTGTAGGGACACGGGGCTGGTAACTCACCAGGAACCCTCACTACAGCTGCTGTAGGGATGCGGGGCTAGTAACACACCAGGAACCCACACTACAGCTGCTGACTGAAGCACTGAGCACTGAGTGCCAGCCTACCACCTGCTGGAACTGAGAGGCCAGCCTCAGTGAGCATCCTCAGCCAGAGTCAGGCAGCTCTTAGCTCTGGAACCTTGCCCTTGGAGTCTCCTTCATCTCCTGCACTTTCCAGTGGACTGTGAAGTCAGATTCAAAAGGAATGTGGAGCTCTCACAGCCAGGAGAACATTCAGGGAGTTGGTGACTCACTCCGGAAGAATTGAGGTCTGAGCCAGCACCAGGATAGAGGCTTGCATGGCACAGAGTGCCCTGAGGGCCACTCTGCAGGGGGTTTCTTGCATGCCTGGGGCATAGTCCTGAGCTGAGTGCTCCGGATTGGAAATTGAGTTTACATCAATCCTGTGTGACATTTCTGCTGCTTTCTGGCTCTGACTTCAGCACTCAAAGGCTGCAACTGTCCTTAGCCAGCAAGACTCGTGTCCTGTGAGTTTAGTGTTTATGTTGTTAGGACTCTGTGTCAGGTAACAATAAGCCCAGGTAGGCGAGGAGCCCCACCCACCAGCCTGTGTGTGTGTGTGTGTGTGCGTGTGTGTGTGTGTGTGTGTGTGTATCCTGATGCAGGGCAAACAGTCATGATGAGCGCCTGCATGACTGTGTTATTGACTGAAGCTACAGTAATAACTGGCTTGCATTTCTCTTGAATGTTTTCCCAGGAGTGTCCTTAACGCATTC
This sequence comes from Microtus oregoni, assembly GCF_018167655.1. Lineage (NCBI taxonomy): Eukaryota > Metazoa > Chordata > Mammalia > Rodentia > Cricetidae > Microtus > Microtus oregoni. The sequence continues at coordinate 8,257,593 of NW_024543978.1, forward strand.
CCTCTTGCCCTGGCCATCAGGAAGCTCAGAGTCGTGACTGGGAGACTCCTCAGCAAGTCTGTAAATAACACATACACTTACATTTTGTGTCCCTCCTCATCCCTGTGTGTCCTCCTCACTCCAGCTCTCACGTTTATGGCGTACATCCTGGCGAGACCCTTTAACTCGGTGCACACTCTAGCTGTCTAGGCTTGAGGATGAAACTCGTTGGTAGAGCGGCTTGTCGGGCTTGCACAAAGCCCTGAGTTCCATCTCTTGAGTCCTGTAACTTGGATGTGGAGGTGCATGTGCATACCTGGAGTCCTAGCACTGAGGAGGAGGAGGCAGGAGGATCAAATGATGTCCTTAAACTGAACAAGACCCTGTCTCAAACAAGCAAACAAAAATTCCTGTAGTGACTTTCTGGCCAGTAATGTCACATTGTTACAACAATAAGCCACTCTTTGTCTAAGTGGCTTCTGGTGTTCAGATCTTTCACAGGACTAGGTATTGTGCCGTGTGTGTGTGTGTGTGTGTGTGTGTGTGTGTGTGTGTGTGGTATGTGTGGTGTGTGTATGCAGTGTATGTGTGTGCAGTGTGTGTGTTTGTGTATGTGGCATGTGTATGTGTGTAGTGTGTGTATGTGCGGTGTGTGTGTGTGCAGTATGTGTGCGGTATGTGTGGGGTGTGTGCAGTGTATGTGTATATGCGGTGTGTGTTTGTGTGTGGTATGTATGTGTGTGGTATGTGTGCAGTGTGTGTGGTGTGTGTGTGTGTGTGTGGTATGTGTGTGGTGTGTGTACAGTGTGTGTGTGGGGTGTGTGTGTGTGTGTGTGTGTGTAGGAGGGGGGCATCCCCTAGTGAGGTGGTCAGATTATGGGGGAAATGGCACCCTGGAACCAGTGCTGGTAAAAGAACACAGAGCTGCAGACCCTCACAGAGCATCCTCTCCCTGCTCTTACTGTGATGTACACTTGTCACAGAGAGTTGCTGCATCCCAGATCACGGGGCCAAGGGCACTGCATGAGATGCTCCAAGTGCCCGGGAGGCATGAATGTAAGAGAATTTAGGCGCTGTTTTTTACTGGGAGGAGAGGCACCTGGATCCAGGAAGAGACGCGTTTCCACGGGGCAGGCAGGGGAGGGGAGGACTCCTCCCAGGCGCGTGTTTGTCCTGCTCTGTGTATTCAGCCAGCAGGCCCGACAAGGAAGCAAAGGGCAGGGGGCCAGGCTCTGCACTTAGTCTGGTACTGGGCAGCAGCAGCTGGAGACGCAGGACCCTGAACAGAAACAACTGCTGGAAACAGCAGGGGACCCAAGATACTCCCAGCAGCAGCTCAGCAGGTAACCACCTTCCAGGGTCTTGAAGCTTTGTTGGGGTGTCTGTTGCTTGTGCTGGGGGTGAGATAAAGGCTGGGGAGTCAAGGGTTGAATGTGAGCCGCCCACCCCCATCTCTCACTCATTTGCTGTGTGGTCTTGGTTTGCAAGACCTTTGGTTTTACAATCTGGGAAATGGGCTTAAGATTGTGCTTCCTAAAATCTTTTGTGGCCAAGTGGGCTGTGTTGGATAGAGAGCAACATAAGTCACTCCTGTCTGTAGGACCCTGGAGGGTCATCGAAGATTGGGGACCAGGGTCAGAGCAAGAATCTCACAGCCAAGCAGACTTCAAATCTGTGGCTAAGGACATTGACTAAAGACCTAAGAAGACAGGCAAAGGGACTCTCAAAGTATTGTATGTGAATTTGGCTCTATCTATGATCGTGTTGACATTCATGGTGACACACACTGAGGCGGGTACTGGGTTCAAATCCCTGGGTATTTGTGTCACCCTCTGAACCACTCCCCTACCCCGAAGAAGCATGATGCTCAGAGGGTGGTCTCAACCCTATCACAAGCTGGCCAGGTGCCCTGAGAGCAGGTTCCTTCAGCCTTATGGGCCTCAGTTTCCTTCTCTGTAAAATGGGCATCACCACAACTCTGAACTCAGAGGATAAATGTACATGAACACTCATCGCTAGCCTCAACTATGGGTCTGTTCTTGGTGTCAGCATCGCGTCTGCTTCCCAAGGGAGAGAAGGACAGACAGTGGAGAGAGGTGGGAGCTGGTCCTAAAGCCGTAGGGGCGATGCTGCGGGTCCCAGTGACAGCCAGAAGGAGGGAAACTGTCCACAGGGGGCATTGAAAGACTCAGCCATCAAGATCAGCTAAAGCCAGGAGCTGTGGTGCTCAAGAGGCAGAGGCAGGAGGACCACCACAAGTTTGAGGCCAGCCTGGTTCCTATGGCAAGTGCTAGGCCAACTGATAGAATACGGTGAGACCTTGTTATAAATAGATGGAGATGGGCTGGAGAGATGGCTCAGCAGTTCAGAACACCTGTTGTTCTTACAGAGGACCTGGGTTCTGTTCACAGCACCCAGCTGACAGCTCACAATCATGGTATCATTCTTCTTCTGGCCTCTGTGAGCACACACACACATAGGCAAACATGCACATAAAATAAAAATACTTTTTTAAAATAATTGAAACCGATAAAAAGATCAATTACATTTTAAGACAAACTTCTCAAAGTGAAAATTAATCCAAGACATCCTTGATTAACAAAAATCTCAAGTCACTCAGTAAAGATAAGCTCAGTGACAGCATTAATCTTGATTTTAAAAATTGTGTTGAAGGTGTTGGGATGTAACTCAGTGGTAGAAAACTTACGTAGCAAACATGAGGCCCTGGGTTCCATTGTCAGCGCTACAGAAAAAACTAAATAAATAAAAGAACAGAAGGCTCTCACCTGTGACGTAACTCTTGGGAGGCTGAGGCGGGCAGATTGCAGTGAGCTGGAAACCAGGCTGAGTCACACAGTGTATCAGCCTGCACTGTAGCAGGAGATACTTTCTCAGAAAAGGAAAGAAAACTGTTAACCCTGGTTCATCCGGACGCCTGGGAACCCTGGTTCTTCCTGATGCCTGAGAACCCTGGTTCATCCTGATGCCTAGGAACCCTGGTTCTTCCTGATGCCTGGGAACCCTGGTTCATCCTGATGCCTAGGAACCCTGGTTCTTCCTGACGCCAGGGAACCCAGGTTCATCCTGATGCCTAGGAACCCTGGTTCTTCCTGACGCCTGGGAACCCTGGTTCATCCTGATGCCTAGGAACCCTGGTTCTTCCTGACGCCTGGGAACCCTGGTTCATCCTGATGCCTGTGGTGCCTGCCTGTCCCCACACCTGAAGCCACTTCACTGGCTCACCCTGGTTCCAGCCCTACTGTGATCTGAGCCAGCTGTCCTCAGCCCTGGGGCGTGTATTTTACTTCCCTAACAAGAGAAGGTGTGTACACGGTACTGGTTTCAACCCAGGTGGAGTGGAAGGAAGAGCCCAGCTCTGAGCCACAGAAACTTCTTTTATACTTTATTTTTCTGAAAGAACCCTAAGACCCCTGGAAGCATTTCTGGTTTGGTTTGAGTGTTTTGACAGCCTCACTATGAAGCCCAGGCTGGTTCCAAACTCAGAATCCTCCTGCCGTAGCTCCCTGAATGCTGGGTTTACAGGCCTACACCACGGAGTCAGGCGTCCTGGTTAAGTGTTCTCTTTAGGGAAGAGGGTATGTGTTCTAGGCAGCAGTGGGGATGCCAAGGCTGACGCTTGCTGCAGGGGGACAGACAGACAGCTCTCAGGAGGACCACCTCTCAGGCTCTGCTCTTGCTGGTGTCCTACACAGTGCCTGGCAGTGGCAGTGGCTTCTATACTTCAACCCAACCCTGTGCAGACAAGTGACTGAAATCTGCTGAGTTCTCACAGACCTAGGTTCGAACCCAGTCTCTGTCTCTCTGTAGCCTTCTTCTTCCTTCTCCATTTAACCAACAAGCAGGATGGATGCAGGAAGGAAGGATGCAGGAAGGACAGACAAGGTGCAGTCTTCTTAGTGATCACTGCTTATGGGGAGGGGCTGCATATAGGACCAAGCCTTGGTTTCTTCTCTACAGAACAGGGAACCAGCGCTTTTGGAAGGGAAGCAAACATCTGGAATTGGGGGCAGGCTATGTGAGGTTAGCAGAACCTGCAGTGAACTGCAGGGTGCCACTCCCTTCTGCACTCACGTTGTGGCTGCCCAGGCTCTAAGAAGGAGAGCTGCAAGCCTGGGTGCCCAGGTAGGCTAGTGCTGGTCCTGCACAGTGCACCAAATGCTTCCAGTTCATGGCACCTTGGGGTGCCATACACAGATGATTAGAGATGGGCTAAATTAATATGTGAGAATTAGCCTAGAAGAGAATGGGCCAAGCGTGTTTAAATGAATAATACAGTTTGTGTGTTGTTATTTCGGGCATAAGCTAGCCGAGCGGGCGGCTGGGGTGCTTGGGTGCTGGGGACGCGGCCCCGCCGCCCCTAATACTACAATAGAGGGCTTGCCTAATATGCTTGAGGCCCCCGGCTTCAATCCCCAGTACTAAGAAGAGAGAGATAGAACAGAAGAAAAGACCAGGAAGCTGTCCACCTTCTAGAAGCAGTCACTGTATACACAGAAGCAGTGGTGTGGACCAGAAGCAGTACATGTGTCACGGAACATTCCTAGACATCCAGCAAGAAGCCCCTCCCCTGGACTCCAGGCATCCCACGCAGGGCTGGGGGTAAGGAATTCAGAGAGGGAGCATGTCTATCCTGAGCCCCATACCGGAAGCAACCTTAACCACTGTGCACAGCCCCCTGAAGGTAGCGGCCGAACCCCCAGCATTGTGCCAGGCACCCAGGAAGGTGGATCTAGATGATGGGGCTGAACACGGAGGGTCCACTCTCATGGTTCACCAGCCATACTGACCTTGCTTTGGGGACTGGGAAAGAGGCTAACGCTGCCCAGAATGCCAGGCTGGCCATGTTGGCCCCACTCTCAGCGGAGTGGTGGGTGGCTTGTGGTTTGGCTGCATTCCAGTGCATTGATCAAAGGTGTTTCCTGTTTGCAGGGTGACTAATTCTGTCACCATTCCACCCTTCCAGGCCCTCCCCTTGCACCCACAGTCATTTAGCTGCCTCCCGGGAGGAGGTGCTCAGAAATACTCTTTTGCTATGGCAGACTTGAGGGATGTGAACCTTTATTCCCATCCCAGGAGCGGGGATCACTGCTAATCCACAGCTGAAATGGGGAGCAAGAGTACAGCCATGGCTGTCAATCAAGAGGTTTCCTTAGCAACACTCAGAGTGGCACGTTCCATGAATCAGAACCCAGAGCGGCTGAGCTCAAGGCATTATGGCGAGAAATAGAGATTATTCGTGATAACTGCTTGCTTCAGTAATGTTCATGACATTGGTAATCACTGACTATTTTATTTATGCACCCAAGTCCCGTGGAGGTCAAGACACACATGGAGACTTTATGAGTGTCTGTGTGTGTGTGTGTGTGTGTGTGTGTGTGTGTGTGTGTGAATACCAGAGGCCAATCTCAAGAGTCATTCTTTAGATGTTAACTATCCTGTTTTTTTGTTTTTGGTTCTTATTTATACCTGTATATCATATGTGTCTGGTGCCCACAGAGACTAGAAAAAGGCATTAGATCCCCTGGGATTGGAGTTACAGACAGTTGTGAACCACCATATGAGTGCTGAGTATTGAACCAATCTGCAAGAGTGTTTTTTGAGACAGGGTCCCTTGCTGGTCTGGAGTTCACACAGCAGGCTAGATAGGCTGACTAGTAAGCCCAAATATGTGTGTGTGTGTGTGTGTGTGTGTGTGTGTGTGTGTGTGCGCGCGCGCGCGCATGTGTGAATGTGTGCATGTGTGAGTGTGGGTGTTTCTTCCCCTCCTCAGTGCTGGGATATATGCCCAGGTATATGCCTGTCTCTCCATCCTCATTGCTGGGATATATGCCCAGGTATATGCCTGTCTCTCCATCCTCAGTGCTGGGATATATGCCCAGGTATATGTCTGTCTTCCCTTCCTCAGTGCTGGGATATATGCCCAGGTATATGCCTGTCTTCCCCTCCTCAGTGCTGGCATTGGGGGTGCACATTACTGCAGCCAGCTACATGTGGAATTACTGGAGACTGAACACAGGCCTCATGCTTGTGTTGCAAGCATTTCACCTCCAGAGCCACCCACAAACCCTTTCGTCTGCTCAGGCTGCAAAAACAAAAACATCACCCTCCTGCCAGCTGTTAGTAGATGTTATTTCCAGTCATCCAAAGGCTCCCTTCAACCTTCAGGTCTTTGTTTCTGTTGTACTTATATCTGCCAGTAGGTGGCAGTAAACCTTTTGTTTTGGTTTGATTTAAATGCTGCTGTATAAAACAGTTGATGGACAGGCTAGGACAGCTTTAGATGGGAACATTCTGATTGCTGGAGAAAAACCGTGTTGTCTGATTCCAGGTGATCTCAGCAAAAAGTCCTGCATTTCCCACTGTTTGCTCCTCATGGCCCTGAAGTTGCAGAAAGACTAAAGTATAAAATGGAAGGTTCAGGAAACCTCAACTCTGTGAGATGAAAAGGCATGTCTCCTGATTGTGGGGATCACACATCTCCCAGCCAAGATATTCCCTAACCTTAAACGTGTACTGAAAGCAGTTGCCAAGGGGCTGGGGAGATGGCTCATTGGCCGAGTGCTCTCACACAGGTGTGAGGATTTGAGTTCAGATTCTCACACTCAAGCAAAAAGTTCCATGTGAGGGCATCCCGGCACCGGGTGATAACCGCAGAAAGATTGCTGAGGCCTGTTCTCCAGTCCAGCTGATCTGGGGAGTCCAGGTTCAGTTCAGACTCTGTCTCAAAAATGGGGTGGAGACAATTGAGAAAGTCACCCAGATGTGAACCTCTGACCTTCGACACACGCACACACACACACAGACAGGCACACATACGTTCACAAGGCCCCACAGTGGCTGCTAAGTAAGCTCTAGCTTGGATTGATCAATTGAGCTGACAAGTCTACAAACCCCATTGTTGGATTGTTAAATAACATTGTTTAAGCTTGTACAAAGCTAAATTTGGAATTTGGATAGAGCCATTATGTATGTCCTGTGTATCAATGTATTTTTGTGTATGTATGTTTATGCATGACCTTTTACAAGATATTCAACCCACATACCTCAGTTTCTTCATCTGCAAATTCAGGACAATATTCTCACAGTCCTGCTGATATGTTGCAAGGGGTCAATGAGTTTTCCTCGGAGCGAAACTTCTAGATGGGGTCTCCACAGGGACCGCCCTCAGCAAATGCTGCCCCTGTCAGCATTTTTTCATGACTGTGCTTGCCTGAGCTCTACCTTGCCCTGCCACAATGATAATGCTCTGGAGACACTAGGCTCCTCCCTTGCTCTTCCAAGGGACCTGGGTTTGATTCCACATTACATGATGGCTCCCAATTCTGTAACTCCCATTCTAGGGGATCCTGAGCCCTCTTCTGGCCCCTGAGGACACTGCTTGCACACAACACACAGACACCGTGTGTGCAGGAAAACACACCCATACACATAAAATAAAAATTAATAAACCTTTCTTTAAAAAAATATTTTTAAAATGGTACCCAAGAAATGAGGATTTTTTTCACCCAAGAATTTCATTGTGGAGAAAAAGGCTGAAGCCTGGTGCCAGACTGCAGTCAGTAAAGGGGGCTTGTCTCTGCAGCTTGGCTTCGGAAGCAAATGTTCAGACTTAGGTTTCTCTTTTTTGTCTATTGAAGGAAGAATGGGCAACCAAATGAGTGTCCCGCTGAAAACAGACGTCCAGGAGAAAGAACCGGAAACAGACACTTACAAGGTAACAATCTCAGTCACTGGCACATAGGTACCAGAAAGCAGAGTCCAAAGGACTCTACTCTGCCTTCTCAGGGCTCACTGAGGAGATGAGGTGTGAGGGCCCCTGCTGTCACTGTTGGTCCTAGAATCTACCAAGGAGCTGGGGAAAACTTCAGGTCCAGTGTGTAGGGCTCTGGAGAGGTTGCAAGCATGAGACCCTGAGTTCTGACCCCCGGTACCCATGGTGTGTCAGCACAGAGATATGAGGGTCCCAGTGTGACCTCTGACACACACACACACACACACACACAACACACACATGTATGAGCACACATCCACCACAAACACAGACTCTGAAACTCTATATAAAACAAGCAATTTGAAGAAATGGTCATCTATGACACTGGTGCCTTCAGTGACCTATACAGGTGATAGCCAGCGAGCCAAGTTAGTAGCTACTTCAAGATCGGTTGGCTTACAAAAGCGGACTTTTTTCTCAGTGTCCTCCTAGGGACACTGGACAGTATCTGAAGATAATTTTAATTTTTTTAAATATTTATTTATTCATTATGTATATAATATTCTGTCTTTGTGTATGCCTGCAGGCCAGAAGAGGGCACCAGACCTCTTTACAGGTGGTTATGAGCCACCATGTGGTTGCTGGGAATTAACTCGAGACCTTTGAAAGAGCAGGCAATGCTCTTAACTGCTGAATCATCTCTCCAGCCCCTGAAGATGGTTTTAAGAGTCAACTCAGGAAGGGGTTGTTTCTGACATGTGGTGCATATGCATACAGGCCACAATTGCCACCAACTGTCCTACAGTGCACAGGACACACACACACTTAAGAGTTACCTAGCCCAAATGCCCATAGTGCTAAGGTTGGCAACCCTGGCTATATTTTAGTGGTTCAAGACTGATCTCTAGGAAACGCCTGAAATCACAGCATCTGACTTCCTCCATAGAACGATTTAATGGAAATTATGTGGAAATGAGAGTGTATGGGAGTACTTTCAGTGCTCCTTGATAATGGCACACACAGTACTGAATAGTTAGGGCTCTCTCTTAAAAGATGCCTGTCAAGAGCTGAGGCCAAAGCACTAGGGAGTTAGATCAGTTGGTCATGTATTTACCTTACAAACACAAGGACTTGAATTTGATTCCTAGAGCCCACATTAAAAATAAAATAAAAAAGGCAGACTTGTACATTTATACATAGCAATTCTGAGGAGGTGGAGACAGGCAGATCCATGGGACTTGTGGGCCTGCTCATGTAGATGACTCGGTGAGCTCCAAGTCACTAAGCCACTGTCTCCAAACAGTGGATGTGACCAGAGCAACAACACCTGAAGCTGTCCTGTCCACAAGCATGCACACACATACATGTGCACACACGCACATGTGCATCTACATACACACATAAACATACACACACAGACAGTGAACTTAGCCTGCCGGTCACTGAGTTGCCATAGATTCTTGCTCGGTTCCCTATTAGACAGTGTCTTTGGGGCCTTGGCACCCCACACGTGCTGTGGGGTTTGCTGCCCTGCATGAGACTGATGAGGGGAAGCGTGAACCAGGAGTGCTCTTCCAATGACAGGAATCCAGCCTGAGTGAGTCTTTTTGCTACTCCAAAGCTGGATAAAAGACTGGCAGTTTCTGCAAACACAGCCTTTGAGTTTGACATTGAAAGGTGCTCCTGTAGCCTTGAGGGTCTTCCGTGAGTTTCTGCCTTCCAAGACCTGACCTCCAAGACCTGACCACCAAAACCAACTCTTCTGTTGCAGGTGATTTCGGACAATGAGTGTGTTCAGAATGGGAACCCGGTGATGGTGTCCACCCACGTGACCCAACACTATGATGAAGGTCAGTGCTGGGTGGGAAACGGCTCTGCCGGGGTGTGAGGTCACCTGTGTCCCTGTTTACAGTGGACAGAACAAGGGTGGAACCACAGCTTTGCCTCGAAAGCTCACATGCTCATTTCCTGGGGTGACAGAACCCTGGGCCCACACTGGGTGCTTACCCATGGGAAGCTGCCTGCCTGAGGGTGTTAGAGCCAGAATCTAGTTCTCATCAGTCTGTTGTCCTCTGAGTCCTGGAGAGGACCTAATTCAGGCCGTTCTGACTCAAGGTTGGCTGGCTCCTCCCTGGATCACCACGACATCTCTAAATACACTTGGATACACGTGGCAGCTGGGCACGGCTTTCCAGCAGATTAGAACACGTGATAAAGAGGGAGTCCCAAGGGTCTGGCTTTGGGGTCGGCATACTTGACTTAGAAGCCCCACTTGGCAGCTCATTGCCTGTGTCACGTGGTACAACAAGGCGTGAATCTACTGCGGTTTATGACCATCTGATGGCTGATCCGGCCTCACCTCCCTGCCGCAGACAGGGCTGACTTCGGAGAACTGGAAGACAAGAAACCTCAGACATCCCAGAGGATCAGAGTTACAGGGGATGAACCAAAACCCTCCCACATACTTCCAGACTGACCGAATCAATAGTCCTTATAGGAAAATGAGCTGTTCTGGGGCTAGAGAGATGGCTCAGTGGTTAAGAACACCTGCTGTCCTTTCATAGGATATGGGTTCACTGTCCAACACTCACATGGTGGTTCACAGCCATCTAAAATGCTAGTTCTAAGATTCCGATGCCTTCTCTGGTCTCCATGGGCTCCGGCATGCCTGTAGTGTACACGCTTACACAGACACACACATACACATTTAAAAAGATGAAGTATTGTACTTTTCGCTTCATAAGTTGTTGGCTACCGAAATACCACAGTCCCGCTGATATCTGACAGTTCTTCCCACCAGGTAAGGCGAGAGGAAGTCAGCTCCCAGCTTACCTTGTCACGAAAAGCAAGAAAGATGAGATGGCGCTAAGCCCAGAGATCCCAGGAAGGAAAGTCACAGAGGCTTTTAACCATTGCGGAAGATAATTGCTCTCTGGGTTTGTCAAAGTGCTTTAACCATTGTGGATGATAATTGGCTTGCTTTTGTTTTATTTTGTTTTTGCAAAAGCCAGGGCACATGTCCCCTCGGGGACTGTAAGGCAGGGATTCACATAACGCCACACTGTATGAACGGAGAGAATGCTGCTGCAGTTTAATTAACATTTTGTTCCTTAATCACAAAAACGTGCTTTAAAAAGACACATCTGTTCTCCAGAGAGGCACCTGAGTCACCTTCACACTGAAACAGGCTTGAAGTTTGGGATAGAAGCCAAGGAGGCAGGGAGTGAGCACCAGGGACAATAAAGGAATAGGGTGGGTGGGGAGGATGTACCGGACACACAGGAACCTGTCTTCTATGTTGTCATATCATAGGGAGGTTGACTCAGACGAGTGTGTGATTTGTGTCTGGGTTCGTGTGAAAAGAATAAAGGTTTTTATCCCCTCACCTGGGACCACAGCATCCTCATTAAGAAGGCATGCACTGGGGTGCAATGTATATCTGCAAGGGGTGTACTTAGGAAGCCACGAGCATTGCAGGTGAGGGCCAGTAAGGTGCACATCAGTGTTCTACCCCTCCCAAATGGTGTCACTCTGCCCCCTGTGAGCATGGTGCCTTAGCTATGGGTGACCAAAAGAAGGCTTGCTGAGTGGGTGAGATGGAAATGGTGGTCCTGAGGTATTCAGAGAGGTCTAATGCCATCTGATGGCCATTACAAAGAAAGAAGCAAGAGGGGCAGAGCTGGGAAAGAAGACGTGACATTGGGAGCAGATGCCAAAGGAAGGGAGAGAAGGGGGGAGGAAGGAAAGAGGCGGAAAGAGAGAGGGAGAGAGAGACTTAAAGATGGGCGCTGGTAGATTTGACTGTGGAGAAGGAGACCATAGGCTAAGCAGTAAACAGCCTCAGAACAGGTTTGAAAATGTCTAGACACAAGCCGGGCGGTGGTGGCGCACGCCTTTAATCCCAGCACTCGGGAGGCAGAGGCAGGCGGATCTCTGTGAGTTCGAGACCAGCCTGGTCTACAAGAGCTAGTTCCAGGACAGGCTCCAAAACCACAGAGAAACCCTGTCTCGAAAAACCAAAAAAAAAAAAAAAAAGAAAATGTCTAGACACTGGCCCACTTTTGTGACCTTCTGAACTGTAAGATACCGGTGTTGTGTTAAGGCCCAGATTTTGTGGCCATTTGGTGCCCCAGTGAATGTAAGCATTGCAGTCTAACTAACTTGACTTGGGGCCTGGGGTGTCAGCTCTGCGGCGTGCTGGCTGTATAATAGTGGGTGCAATTGGCACTGTCCAAGATTGACCTGTAAGACAGGGGTCATGCCATTCTCTCCGGCCTTAAGAGGGCTGTAAGGATGGCAGTTAGGAAGGATGAACTTGAGACGGAGGAGGGGAGGCCAACTACAGGCAATGTAGTCTGCAGTGCCAACCTTTGTCACTGGCTACCCTTGATGAGTCTATCTTTTTTTAAAAAAAATTATTTAATTTTATATGCATTGGTATGAGGGTGTCAGATCCCCTGGAACTGGACTTACAGACAGGTGTAAGTTGCTGGGAATTGAACCCAGGTTCTCTGAAAGAGTAGCCAGTGCTCTTAACTGCTGAGCCATCTCTCCAGCCTGGATGAATCAATCTTACCTGACCAGATCTTCCCTCTTGGGTATTTATTCTCAAAACTTCACAGATCTTTGGGGGAAATAAAAATGCCCCCATTTCTTTCTTTCTTTGAATCTGTTCTAGCAAATTTATCCTCTGTAAGAGGAAAAAGTGTCTGTTCTCACAGCTGAGGGATGGCAGATCATGGCACGTGACTGATCTGCCGGAGCGTGTCATTTCTCGGAAGCTGATACCTGTCTCTGTCACACACGGCTAAGACATTTCTTAGAATTAATATCTTCCTTTCCATCCCTCGTCAATTGTCCTTAAAGGAAGAACTGTCTAATTTTGTATCTTTAAAACACACGTGTGTATCTGTACACACATGGATGGGATCGATTTAGTGAAGGGAAAAATCCTGACTCAAGTAAGGAAGGTTTCTGCTGATAAGATAATGAGCGAGGATTTGCCAGTTTTCATCCTTGAGGAATTCTCCCCAGACAATGCCCCAAATCACAGCCGCCGCCTGGCAGAGGAAAAATGATGGGGCCTGGGCAGAAGCTAATCCATGTATTCCCTTGGCAGCCGCCATTTCCAACTGCTCTGTCTGTGTTTGCTTTGGGTTTTGCTGTTGTTGCGGCTCATTCTGACCTTGAGGTCACAACCCCCCTATGTCACCCTACGGTAGCTGGGGTTATAGGCTTTAACACAGTGCCGAGCTACTACTACAATTTTTAAAATGCTTGAATGAGTTGGATAAAAGTCTGGTAGGGGATTGGGGCTCAGTCAGTAAAGTACAGGGACCTGAGTTGATCCCCAGAATCCACGTTTGTCTTTCTTTTTTGTTTGTTTGTTTATTTTTTAAGGCTGGCATGATGTCATATGCTTATAATCCCAGCACTGGGGAGGTAGAGAGACAGATCCCTGGGGCTCACTGGCCAGTCAGCCAAGCCTACTTGGCAAGGGAGATCTTGTCTCAAAATAGCAAGAAAGATAATGCTAGGGAAATGATACCCCAGGCTATCCTCTAGTTTGCATGCACGTGCACACCCATATACATACATGCACTGCACACCCATATACATGCACGCACGGCACACACGTATACATGCATGTATTGCACACCCATATACATGCATGCACCACCTCACATACACCTGGATACACGTGAGAATACACACAGGATTAATCAATTAATTTAAATTTTTTAAAATTAAGCTCCTGAGAGCAAAGGGTTTCTTGTCATTTGGTATAACATACCAGAGCTCAGCACACACAACATACTCAAGGCCTAGACCAGCACAGCTTTCTCCAACCTTCTGGGACATTCCGATGCCGTGGGAATGTGAGGATGTGAGGATGGCTAAGAGGCAGTTTGAGGCTCTGTGAGGTACAGAAGCTCCAAGGAGCTAGAAATGAGCTCTGTCTTCACAGCTCCGTGTGTGACTCTGGAGGAGGTCAGTAAGAGATCTGCGGTGCTCCGGGTTAGGGTTTTTGTTTAGGATCCCCCAACTCAGGACATCTGCAACAGCGTTCTGACCAAACACACTACACAGTAGACCCCGTCATTCCGTTTGACTCACTACTTCAAACTTCTCAGAAGATCGCTTTTGAAAAATCGTAACACTCATCCTAATTATGACCGTTATCATCACTATAATCATCAACCATCATCACCATTACCAGCAGCAGCCACTGTCATCATCAACCATCATAATCATCATCACCACCATTATCAGCAACATCAAACCATCATCACCGTCATCATAAGAATCACCATTATTAATATTTCTTTCATCTGCTTTGAGTCCTGTATCTCTTTTCTATACCCCTCTTTTTCTTTCATTTTCTCTTTTTCATTACCTGTACATTTTTTTTGTTTTTTCTTCTTTTCATGTATATGTAACATACATGTTTTCATGTGTGTTGGCTCATGTGTGTGTGTGCGTGCACACACATGCATGTGGAGGCTCAAGGTTGGTGTCAGCAATCGTCCTTCCTTTCTCTTCCATGTTATTCCTTGATGCAGGGTCTTTCAAACCCTGACCTCACCCGTATGGCTAGCATGGTTAGCGGCTTCCCCTGGAGACCCCTGGTCTCTACCATCCAAGGCTGGGATTGAGTTACATTGGCTGCCATGCTCACCCAGCACTTACATGGGTTCTCAGGACCTTCATCAAGCCCTCCTGCTTGCAGTCAAGCACTTTGAATCACAAGCCCTCTCTGTACATTTTAGCGGCATTCCGTTAGTGACTCTAGTGTTCATAGACACAGTAGACATTTCGAACGGTGTATGTAACAAGGTCAAGGTTGTGCTGGGAGATGATGCCTCCATTCTAATTTCATGGATTATTGGACCCCATCCCAAATCCCCTTCTTCAAAGTGCCTGGTCACAGACCATTTTCAGAGTTCACCAAGGTCGCGGCATGCATCTGTACTGCATCGTTCTCTTTTAAGGTCAATAGCGTTCCACTGCACAAAGGCCTAGTTTTCTTGATTCACTCACACATAAACGGATGTTCTGGTGGTGATTGTTTAAGCTCCAGTGCTTATAGATAGCATATCCCTGTGCATTTATGAGCTCAGTTTTGAGTAGATACAGATTTTGATTCTTTTGGACATGTCTATCTAGGAACAGAACTGTGGGTCATAGGCAGGCTCAATGTCCACCCTTCTGAGGACTTCGTAACTGCTTTCCAAAGCAACCGCCCAGTAATGTACATAGATTCCAGTTGCTCAGCATTCTCACCAGCGCAAACTGCTGGCTACCTTTTTGTTACAACCATCCCAGTGGGTGTGGAGCAAAGCCACACTGTCCTTCAGACTGCTGCATTCCCTCAGTGGCAAGGACACTAAGCATCTTCGGGTGTCCCCAGTGACTGTTGGCTTATCTATATTTGGAACAGTGCTGCCCTCCTAACCGGATGGCTTTTCTGCCTCCTGCTCCCCTGGGAACCTTGCCTGGTACTATCGGCTCAGTGATTTTCCTAGAATCCCAGATTAACAACAGTTAGCCTTCAGCAGTTTCCTGTGAGCCAAGAACTTGATTTCTTACCCGACCTCTATCTGTTGTGTGGAGCGGTGGGCCACTTCCCACTGCCCTGCTCCTGCACGGCTAGCTTTACCCAAAATAATTACACGGAAACTGTATTCTTTTAAACACTGCTTGGCCCACTAGTTCTAGCCTCTTACTGGCTAACTCTCACATCTTGATTAACCCATATCTAATAATCTGTGTAGCACCACGAGGTGGTATCTTACCAGTAAGATCTTAACCTGCATCCATCTTGGAGAGGAGAGCTATGGCGACTCTGCCTCACTTCCCTTCTTCCCAACATTCTGTTCTGTCTATTTCGCCTACCTAATTTTCTGTCCTATCAAAGGCCAAGCAGTTTCTTTATTAATTAACCAAACATGCGGAATTCTTGAGGAGACACATTCAGGCTGCAGGGATTGGTTGCAAAAAAAGATGGAAGGCAGCTAGAAAGGAAAAAGACTAAGAGAGAGGGGTCAGTTTGGGGAGTAAAGGCTCATCAAATGCATACTATCACTGATTTAAGAAGGAAATCCAAACAAAGCCCCACAAGTGCAGCTCAAACATCCGCTGCATTTTCTCCTGTTGGAACAGTTGGCTTTGCATCTGAAGTAACCCTGCATATTCCACATTTTCACAAAGCATAGGAGCATTGGAAGACGCTGGGGAAAGACAAGAGTGAAAAGTGGTCTCGCTGCTGTCTTGTCCTCAGAAACTGAAAGTCACTCTTGAAAATGTCCTCTGGGCAGCACGGGGTTAACAGTGCTTTCAGATCCGTGATGTCACTCACGGTCCAGGCAAATCAAGCTGATAATCAAGACTCCATTCCCAAGTCCAAAAGCCCTCTCTGTTATTTGTGCTAGGATTTCCTGCCAAGACATCCTGGCTCTTCAGAACTGAGATGAAAAGCCTGAAATATGATCGTTAGTGAAATTCCCAAATCTACCATCTTCCTCCAAGCCATAAGCATCTGTCCCACGAAGCCTGATTCTGACACTTCTGAACAACAAATGCATCTGCCTGGGACTGAAAACCACAGTTGTTTGAAGTGTCATTTGACTCTTGCAACGCGACCCGCAGAGGGTCATTTTTGCAGACTCTCAGAGGTCTTCATCAGCGCTTTTCTTCTCCCAAGGGCTTCCCATAGCCCTTTGATATTTAAATAGAATTCTCTTTTGAAGAAATCAGCAGCTCCTTCCCTCCCTCTGGAATGAACTGCTTCGCCCTGTGTCTGCATTTGGATCCTGACCCAACAATAGCTCTGTCTGATCCATGTGTTTTACCCATGTTGGTCCATAATTCTACAAACTCCCACAGCAGCTGCAGGATTTGTAACAGTGCCCCTTCGAGATTACTGAGCATCCTATGTCCACTCTGCAACTTAGCCTGAGAGATCAGGATATCAGTGTGTGAGACAGGGTTGCGTAGGACGTGATGTTGGAGGAGCGGCAGAGATGGTGAAGTGCTTGCCTTGAGAACAGGAGGACCTGTGTTTGGATCCCCAGCGCTTACATCACAGAACACAAGCAAACAAAAAGCCCAGCTGCACATCTAGAATTCCAGTGATTGAGACAGGAGGATCTCTGCGACTTGGGGAGCCATCAGTCCAGCCAAACCAGTCTGCACCAGGTTCAGTGAGAGACCTGCCTCAGACAGTAAGAAAATGAGGTGGAGTGATTGAGGAAGTCAATCAAAGTTGACCTCTGGCCTCCATATGCAGGTGCACACACGTGTGCATGTACCCCCCGCACATGTGCCCATGCACACACTTGTACAGACACTACATACCCAAAAGTGAGGTTCTAGGGGGAGAACTAGCACATGAATCAACAGAATAGGAATTCAGAAATGAACGCTTCATTGGGAGAGCAAAGATGAGTAGCCTCAGCTTTCCCTTGGAAAACTTCTAGAACTAGGACAATAAATCTCAGAATAAGAGGAGCCTGTCCCCAGCAGCTCGTTACAGGGTGGCTGTCCTGCTGCAGCCATCAGCTTCTTCCTCTGAGAGTGTGCAAGGCTTCACCCAGGGCTCAGCTCTGACTTACCCATGTCACCTGACTTAGCCCTACTACTGGGCACTCCTAAAGACACCTGGGACTGTAATTAGACATCCTAAGACTGTTCACTTGGGGCTCACAAACAGTGGGGAGGAAACAAGGCATTTCAATAGTTCTCTTATTTCACAGGGGACATACTCTAGGACCCCTACCCCCAGTGGTTGCCTAAAACACTTGACAATACTAAGTTTGGGACATACTAAGTTGTTTTTTTTTTTTATTCATATATGCCTAAGGTGGTGGTTACAGTCCAGCAAGATGGCAGAGCAGGTGAAAGCGCTTGTCACCATGCTGATGACCTAAGTTCAAAGCCTCGATCCCACGTGGTGGAAGGAGAGAGTCCTTCGGGGCGTCCTCTGACCTCTACACATATGTCATAGCACTTGCCCCCCATCCCCACATCCATAATAAATAAGTAGGGGCCCCCTAAACCAGAAGAAAAATCCAAACCAACAGATGTACAAACTGTGACACAGAAATACAAAACACTGATTAAAAAGAAAGAAAGAAAAGAAAAGCAAGAGAACTTCTACAAATGCCAGAACTCCCAACTCCCAAACTCAAGACACTGACTCGGGTATAATGCCAGGGAGATTTCAAAAGCTTTCCTTTAAAATGATTGATGACCTGAAACAGCACACCAAGAAGCCACTGAATTCAATCAAGGACCAGGAGAGGGAAATCAACTACACAGAGGGATAGTTAGCAAAATGGACAAGAAAACCTGCAATATGAGAGAAAAAGTCAGCAGCATAGGAAAACAGCAGCAAAGGAGGTGAGGCTTTCAAAAAATAAATAGAAGTAAAAAAAAATTGATGGATCGTATGTAAGAAAATAAATAAATACCCACACACAGTGGAAAGAATCCTCAATAGATTCCACCAAGCAGAAGAAAGAAATGCAGAGGTAGAGAATAAGGTTAGTGATCACCTTAAGTGTAAATGGTCTCTGTCCAGAAAGAGTCAGGCTGGGTTACACAGCTAGAACCAACTGTGTTGTCGCCAAGAAAGACATTGTACAGCTGGACAATGGGGGAACACACCTTTAATCCCAGCACTTGGAAGGCAGAGGTAGAGACAGGTGGATCTCTGTATGTTCCAGGTCAGCCTAGTCTACAGAGAAAGTTCCAGGACAGTCAGAGCTATGAAAAGACACCCTGTTTCAAAAAACAAAAGGAAGGAAGGAAGGAAGGAAGGTTACAGAGATTTCTGTCCTGCCCAGTCCTGCAACTGTTCAGTTCCAAAAATACACACAGAGGCCTACATTAATTATAAACTGGTAGACCTATTAGCTCGGGCTTCTTATTAACTCTTTCTTATAACTTAAATTAACCCATAATTCTTGTCTGTGTTAGCCACGTGGCTTGGTACCTTTTATCAGTGAGGCATTCTCATCTTCTCTTGGTCTGGGTGATGACTGCAGACTTAGCCTTTCCCCTTCCCAGAATTCTTCTGTTCTGGTCACTCCACCTATACTTCCTGCCTGGCTACTGGCCAATCAGCATTTTATTAAACTAATACAAGTGACAAATCATTAAAGCATACAAGACCATGGTCCCACAGTACTCCCCCCCCACCTTTTTTTTCAAAACAAGAATTCTGAATCTAATCTCCTTTGCTTAGCTTTCTTCTCGACCATTATCCATAACAACTTGAAATCAACACTCTAAACAAAGACAAACATCCATAATCTATTTTTTGGGAACGTGAATGCAGTTTTCCAGGCTACTTCCTGCTGATTGGGGACGCTTATAATCTTACAGGAACCCAAAGAAAATTTTGAATTATGGTTAAGTCCTTAATGGAATATTCTGCAATGTTTGATCATCTCAGCCAGCAGTCTAAGGCCATTCTGGATGTAAAACTCAGACATCTGGGCCATCTGCTCCTATCAGAGATTTCTCAAGGGGTCTTCCTTAATCAAAGCTGATTTTTTTTTTAACCCCAGAATGAATCCACAGCCTCTTATTTCCTGTGGAAACAAAAATAAAACCTCTTCTCCAAAGTAACATATCTTTTGACTATATATTTTGAAAGGCATTTTCAAAGTATATATGTTGGATTAATCCAGCAGATTTATAATCATATGTCTTTTAGCAACTGTTGCTCCTTCCTCAGCATTCAAACAATTCAAAGACAACACAATAACACACAGTATCCAGACTTCCTGTGTATTTTCCTTCTTTACATGGCTTTATTTATTTATTTTTTTTTTTTTTGGTTTTTCGAGACAGGGTTTCTCTGTGGTTTTGGAGCCTGTCCTGGAACTAGCTCTTGTAGACCAGGCTGGTCTCGAACTCACAGAGATCCGCCTGCCTCTGCCTCCCGAGTGCTGGGATTAAAGGCGTGCGCCACCACCGCCCGGCTCTACATGGCTTTATTTTAAACTCTATTTTTTCTTTTTAATTTTTAATTTTTGGTTTTTTGAGACAGGGTTTATCTGTGTATCTTTGGCTGTCCTGGAACTCACTCTGTAGATCAGGCTGTCCTGAACTCACAGAGATTCACCTGCCTCTGCCTCCCAAATGCTGAAATTAAAAGTGTGTGCCACTACACCTAACTTCTCTCTCTCTCTCTCTCTCTCTCTCTCTCTCTCTCTCTTTAAAGACTTTACCCTTTTTCTTTTCTCTCCCAATTCTATATTTTTAATTACACTGTAAACCGTTTAGAGGGGTTTTTCTTGCCTAAATCTATCTTTACTGTATATCTCCCTTTGTCTGACACACGAGTCTATAATTTGCTAAGCAATATGGCTAGGATTAAAGCCGTGGCTTTGACGGCTGGATCCATCCCATCCTTAGCTTTCTGAGAGTCCAGCCTCATGGTGGAGGTACTGGCTGGAGCCATGTTCATTGCCACAACTCTCTGGAGTTTCGAGGTCCCTACCACCACCAAGAAGCATGCTGTCGGCTATTCATAAACACCATTTAAGTGTTTGCTGGTGGGTCCTCTTAAAACAGCTGCAAGGTTTTTGCAGCTAAAGCTGAGTCAGGAAGCCTATCTTAAATGAGATGTGCTTGCCTCTAGCAAATAGAGACCACCTGAGAAAATGCTGCTATCAAGAAGCCATGCTTAACTCTGTTCTTTTTTGTCTAGAATTACTTCCCAAGCTCTCTCAGGTTTTACGTGGAGGGAGTTGTCCATGTTGGTGCCATTATAGGAAGGAAAAAGAAAGACGCTGTGCTAGCAAAGGGCCCCCACGGGCTGGCAGGCAAAGGATGAAAAACAATCTACACAGTAAATAGGAACCAGACAAATGAACTGCCATCGATTACCTGGTATCTGTTAAAGAGGACTCTAAACCAAGCATAGTCAGAAGAGGTTTTAAAAGACCACTACATATTAGTAAAGAGACAAGTCAATTCACCAAGAAGATATAATATACATGCACCAATTTCATAAAACAAACATTAGTGATCATAAGAGGTTGGACCCCTAAGATGGACTTGGGGAGGGGTGGGGGTCACTGGACCCCTAAGATGGACTTGGGGAGGGGTGGGGGTCACTGGACCTCTTTATTTGTTCTTCTTCCCAGTGTGACATGTTGTCTACATCTCCTTTCTCTGCTTTTTGATATCTGTGGACTTTTCATCCACCTGTTGAGATGAGTGTTCAAGCCTCACTTGTCAGGGCTTCCAGAGCCTAGACTCTCCCTAATACTCCACTAACAGTAGGAACTACCCAGCCTACAGAGCAGAGCTTCAGCTGTCATGAAGGGAGCCAATCAGAGCTCTCCAAGTTCGGCCAAGCCACCGAGTAGCTTTACCTGATCTCTGACAAGGGCTCTTGTTTCTTTTGAATGTCTACATGTAATGTGTTGTGTCCTTTTGGTATTTTGAGCCTTTCAAAGCAAAATACTGGCATTATTATTATTATTATTATTATTATTATTATTATTATTTTGCCATGGAAAATGTTGTCTTTTGTTGTTTTCATCTTTTGGCTCCTTTGGTTCCCAGCCAGGACATGAAGCAGGGAAACCAGTCCATGCTCTCAGGAGTTTGCAAAAGCCTCACCTTGCCTTCAGTCCCAGGCTCTCCTTTTTGTGAACAGTTTCCTCTCCCTCCAGACCAGACCCACAATCCATTTTGTTCCTTCTGTTAAAGTTAAAGGCCTCCTTGCTCCTTTGGTCCCTGCTCTGCTTGCTTCTCTCTCCTCTCCCTCTCTCTTTCCCTCCCTCCTGCAGTGCCTTCTCCTCCAGTACCTGGAGTGCCTGGAGCACAGGAGAAAATTGAAAAAGAGCTCGCAGGGTTAGCTAAGGCATTGATTGACAGGGGACCTCCTCATGAACCTCCCTCAGTCTGTCACTGACCTGTCTTATGTCACTTCTCTGCCTTCTGTGTTAGTAAGAGGTCACTGAGTCACGCAGAAAGAAGACTCTCTCCTCAGCCTCCTGACTCCAGACACTGTTAGATACTAGAGTCTGGCAGAGCCGCTGTGAACGAATGTGTGCGTGTGTGGGCATGTGTTTATCATCCCATGTTAACGTGTAATGGAAATATAATGAAGAACTCTCCAATCGTCTCCCCCACACCCCTTCATCCTGCTCCTTGGCTTCTTGCAAACATACCAGGACTTGTCTGTCGAGGTATGTACTGAAGAAAATGCAGTGCTGTCAAGGATGGAGAGCATCATTATCATAGAATCTGCAGTCATTAGGTCCCTGCTGGGGGGTGGGGGCAGCAGCCTGGACCAGGATGAGGTGAGCTTCCCCACAAGCATCACAACGGGCATTCCAGGGAGCTACCCACGCTCCCACTTGCTTTATTTATTTTATCCTATTTCCTGGGTGTATGTGTGTGTACTCACACATGCTTGTGTGTATGCAGTGTTCGTAGAGGTTCGATTGCATGTGTACACTTGGATGTGTGAGGTGGAGGCCAGCGGACAACCTCAAGCACTGCTCTGCAGGGGCTATACACTTCCTCTTGTTTTCACTGTCTAATCAGCCTGGAACTCACCAATCAGGCTAGACTGGCTGCCCCGTGTGTCCCAGGGATTCCCTGTCTCCACCTCCCTAGGGTTGGAATACCACACCCAGCTTTTTCTACCTGGGTTGTGGCAGTGAGGACACCACCCACTGCCAGAGACAGGTCCTCAGGTCCTAATGTTTGTGAGACAAGTCCTTGACTGAATGAATCATGTCCTCAGCCCAACATCGCCATTTCATAAAAAAGGAAAATTCAAGCTGGTTAGGGATTTTCGCAGAATCTCAAAGCTTGTAGAAAAAGATCTTCAGAATCAAATAAGATTCCAAAATTCTTCCCCACTGCTTTCTTACCAAGGGGCCTTGAGATGAAGGCAATTCAGTTGGTTCAAGGCAGGAAGGGCGGCTGTTTGGGGGTGCAGCTCCCAGGAGGTTTGGAAAGCTGCCTCCTACACACACAGAATTCGTGAGCTCGCCATACTGGTGGCTGCCCCGACCTTCCTGGATGCACCTGCTCTTCATGACTGCAAAGTGTCGACTTTGGAGCATTACTGTTGAATCAGTCCCCAGTCTACGCTAATAGATGGCTTACATTGAGACAGAGAGAACACGAACTCAGGAGTTGGTTTCTGCTCTTGCTGGAGACAGGAGGGAAGGAGGCTTGAGCTCTGTCACCAGGGACTAGAGGGACGGTCCCTTCAGCAGGGTAACAGTGCTGTGCCTCACCAACAGTGACAGCAGCCATGGTTCATGTCATGTACTGAGCAGTGAGCGTATCCCAGCCATGTTTCTGTACACTTTAAACATATTAACTAGTGTCATTTCCTAAGACAGCGGTGAGGGCAGGCTACTGTTTCTTCATCTTTACCAGAGAGTAAAGCAGAGAAAAATTTAAGGGCTTGGAGTCAAAAAGGTTTTTTGTTGTTGTTGTTTATTTGTTCGTTTTCTAGACAAGGTCTCACTGTGTTGCTCTGATCGGTCTGGGAATCATGGACATCTGCCTGCATCTGCCTCCATAATCCTGGGGCTCCCTGCTAGAGGCAGGCCTCAAGTGTGAAGGGACATTTAGAAGACATATTTCATTATCACAGCAATGGGGTGTGGGAGGCATTTAAGGGGCTGGGACCAATGGAACTGAGAGGCAAATACACAGGACAGGTTCCCATGATACAGAAAGGCTCAGGCCCAGATGTCTAGAGTGTGGAGGGGTTGAAGGACCAACCTCCCGGCTCCTGAGCCCAAACTCTGTGATTTCCTACTGGAAAATCTTAACACTTCTCTGGATTCCAGGGAGATAAACGGGGACAGCAGACTTTGGGTCTCACTCATATGGTGCCCGGCAGGCAGTGACTTCCCAGGCAGCGGCTTTTCTACCTCATCAGCCTCAGGGGTTTCTCTCCTAGGAAGAGTAGGGTCAGAAGATGCCCATCGGGCTAGCCGCGGAGGACAAGGCCTTCTGTCTGCAGAGAAGCCTTTGTTTATTAAAAGCTGGAGTCCATCATTCACCCCTGAATTTCCTGGCTCGATGAATGACCACTGTTTATGTTTGTGTTTACAGTCGATTTGGGAATAAGCATCGCCAAGGATAATGCGGCTGCTTCTTCCCCCAAGACAATGGAGGCCCAAGCTGTGGCCGATGCCAGCGGAAAGAATCTTGGGAGAGAAGCCAAGCCCGCGGCACCAGCTGCTAGATCGCGTTTTTTCTTGACACTCTCTCGGCCTGTACCAGGACGTCCCGGGGACCAAGGCACGGATTCATCGGCTGCATTGGGCAGGCTTGATGTCAGCCCCGGCACAGCGCCTGTGAACAAAGACCCAAGTGAGCACGCAGCACTTCCGGTGGCAGCTGCACCCGGGCCGGCTGCGGATAAAAGGCCAGGGTGCACTGAGGCCAAGCAGCAGGCCTTCCCTGCCACCTGCTCGCCCGCACCTTCACCACCTGAGTCCCAGGCAGAAAGCCCCTCCAAGCCCAAAGACTTCGGTTTTTTCGACCGATTGTTTAAACTGGACAGGGGAAGAGAAAGTATCCCAGTCGACAGCCAGCCTGAAGAAGCCAAGGAGGTGAGGGACCAAAACCAGGCCGCGGAGACTCCTGCTTTGCCCGGGAATCCCCATGGTGTCCTTGCTGGGGAGGTAAGTGTGTGAAAGATTACCTACTTCCACTCCAATGGGTGCTTCTATGGGGGACCCTGACCGCGTGAGGCTACTGCGCATGTCACCCTATAGTCTCCGAGGTCCTAGACAAGGTAAGTTTAGCTTCTCCTCTGTGTTTGTGTAGGCAGAACATCCAAAGAGCTAAGTATCTGGACCCTCTCTTTTATGGTGGTAGGTGACGTCTGCAGAGATAAACCTAGCCTCCTTATCCAAGGCTGCGGGTACAGGGCCATGTTTATGAGCCAGAGAGAAATGTACTAGAGTAACGGAAAAGACTTCTAACAGGCTTACATACTAGGCTCGGGATGCTCTGCATCCCCGTGTGAGTGCTCGCCTAGCCTAGCATATTTAAAGCCCTGGATTTGATCCCCAGTCCTGGATACACCAGGTATGGAGGAGACTCGAGCTCTTAATCCCATCACTTGGGAGGTGGAAGCAAGAAAATCTGAAATTCAAGGTCATCCTTAGCTACTTAAAGCCAGCCTGAGATACAGAAGACCGTGTCTCAAAAACAAAAAACAAACAAACAAACCCCAAAGAATGAATTATGCCATGACTATAAGATTCCAGACAAAATTTCTAGGCAGTTGAAGTTGAAAAAAAATCAAAAAAACAATTAGACCAACACATTGATGCCTCTTGCTATCAACATTTTCACTACGCCCACAAATTTGGACTCAGGGTTTATTTTCAAATGTCCTTTCACGCGTCCACTCCCAAACAACTGTACAGTTTGACAGTTCAATGAGCAGCATGCGGGAAGGGTCTGGACTCACTGCGGGTCAGCCTTACTGCAGAAAGCGCCTTGCCGTGTGCACAAGCCAAGAGCCCTGAGCTGCTCCTCTGAGGGCTATGAGCTGGTCACCCATATTCGTGATTCGTGAGGGCAACTGTTGATACCCATGGCCCAGGTAGAGAAGCTCTGGCTGGGTTTGCACCGTTGCTCATGGGCTCCGAGAGCCACTCATGGCTTTGGAACAACCATAGGTTTATAAAGGGTAGGGATCTGAAGCCAGGCCATCGCCTGAGTGAGGAAAAAAAATCAAGCTATTCGTAAGGAGATAGTGAAGAACTGTGCTCTACCCGTTGTGCCTGACGGCCTAGTGATTCAACCAAATCCTCCTTAAACAAGTCAGACCAGCATCCCTCAGCTAGATCTTGAAGGTTCAGTCACAAACCCCAGGCATACTCAGTCCACCCTGACTCTCTTGGGGGCCAACAGTTTTGAGGTTTGCTTTGTGAAGTCGGCCTCCTCTGTTGGGCTGGGATGAGGGGACACCCTCCCAGACGGCACCTGAACTCAGTTGTGGTTCCCAGGTGAGATTGGCTTCGAGATGTGATCTGTGGTAGCAACACAGCAAGTATGGAGGAGTCCGGCCCAGGGGGTTTGGGGTTGAAATCATCTTCCGGAGAAAGCCCTCCCCCAATTATAAACATGTTTTCTTTCCTGGAGAAAAGACCTCTCCTACTTATATTTGCCAAAGAAATGTGTGTGGCTAATTGTGTTACACTTCAAATTTGCATTTTTTTTTGGTTGGCGATATCTCTGATATTGGAAATATTGAGTGTCCATTGTGTACTATGCTCATGTAAAATATTTTTTTTGCAAAGTATAAGATAACCATTTCTCCTTCAGCCCACAAGTGCATGGATATTTGGATGCGTATATGTGCAAAGTTTTTTAAAAATTGAACAGCAAAAAAAAAGTCCATAGCCTTCTGATTTGTACAGGTTTCTTATCTGGCCCCTGTGGCCTACTTCTGTGTTTAGAGGAAAACCAATTTTTTTTAAGTATAGTGAAAAAATACAGCCCTCAGAAAATAACACGAATATAATGTCCCAATTAGTACCGCCACAGCGCAAAGTTAAACACTGGATTCAGAATTCTTAGGGTGAATTAGGCGCTGGGTTCTGCCACGTCAGCTTTCCCTCCCCGGCTTCCAACCCCCACAGTTCTGTGCCTCCACCCCCCACTGTCACCGCATGCTGAGTTTGGAATTCCAGCCACTGACCCACTGAGTCCTGAATTAGAGCCGAGATAACCGGCCCCCAACTCATCCTGGGGGAAGGGAGGGGAACACACAAATCTGTGTTTTCAGAATAACAATCTCATTTGTGTGCCTTATAAAACTACATTCAGACCATAGCATAATTAAAACAAGGCCAGAATTCACGCACAAATGGAGCATTTACCCCAGAGGCCAAAGAAAAGATAAATTATAGACCTGAAAGTCTGACTGAGCTGTGATTCACACAGACCAACTGGCTGGCAGGGACGCGGCTTTCTTCCCCTCTCTCTCCCCAGCTGAACCGAGCTTCCAAGATAAACATTTAATAGATTTCCTCGCACGTGCACAAAATGATCCTATGATGGAAATCAGGCCTTCCTGGTTATAAAAGGAAACACTGGGTTTCTGTTTCCCCCGTGGTCCTTCCAGGGCTATCTTTGTGGTTGGGGGTGGGTGCCAGGGACGAGACCTTAAGATTTCAAAATGCTTCTCTTTGCTTATAAATGTATTCAAGTTCTGCGCTGATTATTTAAACACAAACCTTGTACAAGAGAAAGTGGTTTGGCTTTCCTAGTCCTGGCATCTCATCTAATGAGTTTCTTCGCCCCTCTCCCAAGCTTTTTATAGTTACATTTACTTATTTCTTCTGTGTGCACGCATGCACATAGGTCAGAGGACAACCTGTGGGAATGATTTTCTCTTCCCATCACGTCGGTCCCTGAATCAATCACTGGTCAGGTTTGGCAGCAAACACCTTCACTCGCTGAGCCATCTCCTCGGTCCTTGTAGATTTTCTTAAGGGATGGCTTGAGTCACTCGGGGCCGCACGTCTGAAGAGCAAGCGAGCTTGCTGTTTCCGCTTCCTGCTCTCCTTTCGTCCATCAGTGCCTTCAGAAGTGCTCACCAAGCTCTAAAATGAGAAAAAAGCTAAATGTGATGATACCTGTCTGTAATCCCAGCACTTGAGAGGCCGAGGCAGAAAACTAGGATGTTCAAGGTTATCCTCTGCTACTCAGTGAGAAAGAGGCCAGCCTCAGCTGCACAGGATCCTGTCTCAAAAGAGCAAAACAAACAAGCAACCACAAAGGAAACTGCGCGAATGAGTGAGCAATCAGCTCCTGAGTGTCTAAGCTGTAGGTGGATTGGGGTTGGGAATAGAAGAATGGCCATTAAAATGGATGGGAGGGCAATGTGGAAAGTGTTATCTAAAATGACAAGGAAAAGAGCATGTGGGGGGGGGGGTGCATGTGTGTGCGCGTACGTGCATGTGTGTTCTTTCTTTCTTTCTTTCTTTCTTTCTTTCTTTCTTTCCACAACACCAAGCAGTACTTAGAGAGTCTACTGCCCTGTTTCAGCAGCACTAAAAACCCTTCACACTGTTGGGAAAGTTTGTTAAGCCCACAACCTATCTGTTATGAACAGTGGGTTACGAGTTTGTGTTAGTCTGAGGCAGTTATTAATGCTGAGGTTTTTCCCCTCTAATAACTGTGAATTTAGTTATCAGTCTAGAAGGATGCAGGTGACAGAGGTGCCCCTGCAAGCCCTCGTTGGCCTCTCCCCTGTCACCTCTCCCCTCCACCTCTCCCCTCCACACCTTGCCAGCCGCAAAACTCATATTCCATTTCATGCCCAAGTAAGAGTGAACTCTTGCCTGTGTCCCCAGGTGCAGCCCCAAAGTAGTTACTAATGCCCAAAACAAAAGCTGAAAGCTAGGGGTGTAACTCAGCTGCCAGTGTCTGTCTAGTGTGCCCGAGACCCTGGGTTCCAGTCCCAGCATTGCATAAACTAGGCATAGTGGCTCAAGCAGGGAACCCCAGCATCAGGAAGATGGAAGGCAGGAGGATCCAGAATTCAGTTATCCTCAGCTATATAGTGAGTTTGAGTCCAGCCTGGACTGCATGAGACCTTGTTCCAAAACAAAGACACAAACAAGAACATTCCATTAAACTAAAAATCTCTATTCACCTGTCTGTGCTGATGGGGATCAAGCTGAAAAACAGCAAGCCTTCGGGTCAAGAAGAGCCACTGAGACACAGGAAGGAAGGGAGGGAGGGAGGAGGAAGGAGACTCTTGGTACAGGAAGCAAGGGGGAACCATTGGCCTTCTTTGATGCTTTTTCTACCCCTCCATCACCAGTCCCAAACAATCAGCATCATTAATGGAAGAATTGTGTTCCCCAGCGAGCCCATGGCTTTGGGTGATGTAAATCCAGTGTCTGGAGCCCTTGCTCTCCTCTGGGGAGACACAGATGAGCTTTACACACGCTAAGGTTTGTCTGCAGAGGAACAAAGACGGGCGGTTGTGTTCAGTGTGGCGCCTCCGCAATGCCTCAGTTACTGGGCTCAATTAGAAAAAGCAAATATAAAGTTGGCAGAATTGCCTCTTTCTTCCCCCAAAGAGGAAGGAGGTGGGAAAGTAAGAATTTGTAGCTCTCTTTCAGAAAACATGGCAGAGGACATGGAAATATATATATTCCATTTTACATATGTATGTTGCCTGCTTGATTATCTGTGTGCCACATGCATGCAGTGTCCTCAGTGGCCAGAAGGGGGTGTTAGAACCCCTGGAGCGGGAGTTAGGGTGGGTGCTATACCCACCACCCACCCTAAGAGCAACAAATCTCCCAACTGCAGAGCCAGCTCTCCAGCCCTTAGATTTTTATATTTTCAGGTTTATTTTATTTCCATTCAAAGTCTGGTCTACGTGGATCTCTGTGTATCTTGTTTCAATCCTGTATGGCGACAACACGCATTTAAACTATTTTTTCCAAGCACACTCACCATTCAAATGGCCCACTTTATAGTTTCTTATTTTGTTTTCAGTAATGGCTCACTTTATAGTTAAATTTATTTTCTGAGGCATTTATCACAGTGCTGGGGATGGAACCAGGGCTTTGTGGATGCTGGACAAACACTCTTCCAATGAGTGCTCAACCCCAGTACAGGGATTTTTTTTTTTTCAGTTCTAGGGTCCTTTGCAAGAAAACCGTTCAGAGTGAGAAAGACTCCACTATATCATAACTCTCCGCCAGCCTCCACGTGCACCAACTCTTCCACGGAAAAAAAAAATGAAAAATACTGAAATTATTAGTAGTGATTTCTTTCCCATGATGAATGTAGTTTTCCTATTTGTTTCTCTATATTTTCCATTATTTTTAGGTTAATTGGGGGCGGGGTATTGAGACAGAGTATTGTAATATAGCCTAAATTAGCCCCAAGCTCGAGGCAATCCTCCTGCTTCAGCCTCTCGAGTACTGGGATTACAAGCATGAATTAGGAAGCCTGGTTTGTCTGTTTCCTAAAATGAGCCATGGAGTGAATCCCCCAAGCCAACAAAATACAAACCAAAACCCACAACCCAGCATTTCCCTGGTTCTTCCAGTAGGTGGCGCTATGAGGCTGGCCCATCCCAAGTCACACTGGACATCTGGATCCCTCTCTCGCTGGTCTCAGGCTGCCCAGAGATGATTTCCCTCTCTCTCCTCACTTCCCAAATTGAGCGATCCCGGCCTTGGGTGGCAATTCCTTGCTCTGAAACAACGCTGGCGTTTCAAAGAAACCTGTCTTCAGCACTGTCTGACAGTGGCAGTAGAAATGCCCTTTCCTGATGGACAGTTTCTAGGTTGCTTCAATTGCATTCTTTCCCTGTCTGGCCCTGTGCTTAAAGCATGAGAACGTATTTTTATTAGTCAATGAAAATCAGAATAGGAATTGTGAGAAAAATAAAAGCAACATTTCCCTACACTGATAATACATCTTTGATTTTCTTCAGTAACTGTGAGCTTCGTGGGGGGAAAAAAAACAAAAAACAAAACAAAACAAAAAAATATATATTGTGTTTGGAAGAATCACAATTCCCTAATGAAGCCACTCAAAATGCTTTTGGTATCTTCTTCCCAGTGGCTGATTTCCTTCCTTTTTAGGCAAATTAGCATCTTTTTCTCCCTGGCTCTAATGTCTCCATCGAGGTGCCTCTGCTCCGAGAGGAAGAAACCCTCGCTGCTATCCCAACATCCCAGGGGAGAGGAGAGCTTTCCTTTGATCCCAGGCAGCACCCCGCACAGCTCCAATTTCTAAGGGAGTCAAGGCATGAACATGAGCCGAAGTCCCTTTCGTGCCTCCCCTCCTTTTCCTTCCATTGGAGCTCCTGTGCTTTTGCCAGGTTCCTGGTGTAAAGATTCCAATGAAGTCACTGCTGCCCAGCTTTCAGCCACCGTGGTCCTGTTCCCAAGACGCTGCAGCCAAGGAGGCCACAGCTTTCCTCAGAGGGAGAAGGCAGGAAATCACATCCGGGCCTCTCCCTAAAACTTAAAACCAACGCGGTAATGCACTCTCCTGGCTCAAAACAAGAAATTACAATCGATACATGTGCCTACCATGTCCCTGACTGAACATCCTTTGTATGTTAGTGTATCTTTCTATCATTTCTTTGGACAGAAATAACATCTGCTTTGTTATTTCTTCCCTTTCCAGACATGTTAATCTAGAATTAGCCGCTATCTGCTCCACGCTGTTTGCTCAGGTCGTGTTTTCCTGGTCTTCACATATAGACTTCCTCATTCCTCATGCCTAAGAAGTGGTCTACGAATAGACAGGCATGCCATCATGTCTTTAGCCATGTCCTATTCACGGTCTTTCCTGTCTCCCCAACTTTTTTCGTCAACCTTCCTACAGCAAACAACTCTTTCCTTCTCTCATTTAGCCCATGTGATCTTAGGTTTAGAATAAACTCTTAGAAATGGAATTGCTAGGCATTTTTTTTTAATATTTGGCAAGTGCTTACCATAAATTACCAAGTATTTACTAAAAATTTTCCAAACTTGCCCTCTACCCAGACTGACTTAATTTCTGCTTTGCCCAGCAACGCCCGGGCGCCTGCTAGCATGCCTGCCGGATGAAGGTTGTGTACAGACATTCGGATTCTTTGCTTTACACTCTTTCTCTGTCCTAGACACTAAAACCTTCAAGTCTAGAACTGTACAATTTCCCTCGTGTTTTCTTTTAGTAGTGCCTTTACCCATTTGGATCATTCCCCTGAGCTGAGGTGGGGCTATGGCAACAAACTAAATGTCTCACACACACATACACACACACACCTCTCAGTTGACCGTTGTTTGTCCCTACGCGTTTCCTCAGGATGTCCTCCTTCGCCTTCCTGGGCTTGCGTATCATTCCCATCTTAGACTAGAGCCCCGCACATCTTTAGGATCAAAGAGATCACATAGCTTTTGGGAACATGGGAAAATATCCATCAGTGAAGAAGGATAGGGAGGAGTGCACTTAAGATCAAATCCATTGCTGGGTGGGCATTTGAGCAAACCAGGAGGGCGGAGATGTGCCAGTGAAGACAGGGTGGTACCTGCAAGCCTTTCGCTATGGAATCGCAGAGGTCAACGTTCAATCTCGACTCTGCTCTTTGACCGTAGGCAAGTATTTATTCTTTTCATACATCAATTTCTTCATCTGCAAAATTGGAATTGTAAGCAGACTCTCCTTCATCAATCCTCATGAGAACCAGTGTAGTAGCATAGAGCCAGACCAGTGTGTTTAGTGGCTCCTAGAACAATGGAGGTCAACGTGGAGACTCACAACTGAGCCAAACGCTGAGGGCGACTGTTGAGAGAGTAACCCTAACATGACATTTATATCAACCCCGCCCCAAGTCATGGAGAACGCTGGAGAAGAGGGACAGAGAGAAAGAGAGAGCTGGAGGATGGCGGGAGAGTTGTGGCAGGCTGTGCTCTGGACACAACACGACTCTCACTGGCACAAGCTCGCTGAAGCTCTGATCACTTGCAGCAGACCTTCAAGCCAACGTGATCGGTGACTACCCCAGTAGGCAACTGGACTACGTGGATTCCAAAATAAAAAGAGAGGGCATGAACATGGAAGGGACCTGTATTGGGGGTATGGGGTGAATGGAGCCCTGGGCTGGGTATATTGAAAATACTCTGTATGGATGTATGAAGCTGTCAAAAAATAAATAAAAGGTATTGTTTTAAAGCTGCACTTATTTATGTGTATGAGTGCGCTCACACACATGTATGTGGAGGTCGGAGGACAACTTGTGGGAGTCACTTCTCTCCTTCTACCATGTGGATCCCAGGGATCGAACTTGAACTTATGTCATCAGGCTTAGCAGTAAGTGCTTTCACCTGCTGAAGCAGCTCTGTTTGACTCATTATTTTTATTCTATGCAAGTGAAGGCTTTGCCGCAGAGGACAGAAGAACACATCAAATCCCCTGGAATTGGAGTTAAAAATGGTTGTGACCCATCATGTGGGTGCTGGGAATCAAATCCAGGTCCCCTGGAAGAGCAGCCATAGCTCTTAACGGTGTTGAGTTTCTTATATTTTCAAGGTACTTCACAGGACAAAGTTATGGTCGTGTTCGTGGTGGTTTGAATAAGAATGCTCCCCATAGAAGAACGTATTTGAAATCTTGGTTATCAGGGAGTGGAACTGTTTGAAAGGATTATAAGGATTAGGAGGCGTGACCTTATAGGAGAAGGCGTGGCCTTGTTGGAGAAAGTATGTCATTAGGTGTGGCTGTTGTGGAATATTACTTTAACTGTGTAAAGTTGTGTTATATTTGTTTCACCTTGCCTGACTAAGGCACCTGATCACTCCAATAAAATGCTGAACAGCCAATAGCTAGGCAGGAGAGAGATAGGTTGGTTGGCAGGCCGAGAGAATAAGTAGGAGGAGGAATCTGGACTCTAGAAGAGAAAGGGGGAAAGAAAAAGGGAGCAAAAGAGGGCAATGCCTGGGGTCT
This sequence comes from Microtus oregoni, assembly GCF_018167655.1. NCBI lineage: Eukaryota > Metazoa > Chordata > Mammalia > Rodentia > Cricetidae > Microtus > Microtus oregoni. The sequence goes on from NW_024543978.1 coordinate 8,290,792, forward strand.
GCCAGGTAGCTGCTGCCAGACAGACAGACACAGGGGAAGCAATGAAAGTAGGACATACAGAAAAGAAAAAAGCCCTGAGACCAAACAGAGATGAAGAGAAACAGGTTAATCTAAGTTATAAGAGCTAGTGGGGCAAGCCTAAGCTAAGACTGAGCATTCGTAACTAACAATAAGTCTCTGTGTCGGGATTTGGGAGCTGGTTGGTGGCCCAAAAGAAAAAACCTGATACAGGTAGGCTTTGAGGTTTCAAAAGCCCATGCCAGGCCTAGTCATTCTCTCCCTTTCTGCTGCCTGTGGATCTGGATGCAGAACTCTAAGCTCATTCTCCAATACTGTGTCTGCCTGCCCACCGCCATGCTCCCTACCGTGATGATAATGGACTAACCCCTGAAGCTGTAAGTGAGCCCCAGTTAAATGTGTCCTTTTATGAGTTGATGTGGTTGTGTGTCTCTTCACATCAAAAGAACAATGGCTAAGAAAGTGTTGTTAAGGTAACACAAGTTAGAAGCACTTGGGAGATCAGCCTCTGGGCACGCCTGATAGGAAAAACCTTCATTGTGTTAACTGATGTGGGAAGACCTGCCCAGTGTGGGCAACACCATTCCCTAAGCTGGTGAGCCAGGTGAGCTCCAGCATGTATGCATTCATTGCTCCCTTCTTCTGACTTCATATTTAATGGGATCAGCTTCTGCAGACTCCTGGTGCCTTGACTCCTGCTGTGCTGGACTTTGGCCAGGAACTAAGGGGGTCCTGTCCTCTTCAGTTGCTCCAGGTCAGAGCATTTTATCACAGGTACAGGAAAAGAAACGAAGGTGAGCTCTTTTAAATTTGGAGAAGCTAATGTATAGGCTGTGATTTTGGAAACTCGTCAGCACACTCCTTAATAAAAATGAATGACGCCAGTCTCACTTGGATCAAATCATTCATTTGTTCATTCATCCCTTCTTTCGGAGCATCTGCTATGGGCACGAGTCCAGGTGTAAGTGGTGGACACTGGTGAAGAAGAACAAAGCTTCCCATTCTAGGGGCAAAAGAGGCACAAAGGAATGAATGGGTGATACTTTTAATACAACGAGGGATTTCTCCAGCTCCTTGCTCTAGCTTGATGCCCAGGCTGGAAAATTCCCTGCCCTGTGTATTGCAGAATCTGCTTGGCAGTATTCCCGGAGTCTGCCTACCAGATGTCAGTGGGACCCTCCATCGTGAAAACCAAGACTATCTCAGCAATCACTACTACAGGTCCCTGGTGGGAGGAGGAGGCCCAGTGTTAGGGTGAAATGCCCTAGAAGAACGCAGGCTGGACTGGGTGAGTTGTAGCCATTGAAAGTGGGGTGGTAAGGAAAGAAAGAGTTCAATGAAAAATGTAACGGTTGGCAAAAACTTGAAGGAAGTAAAACGGAATATTATTCCCTGGCAAGAGCTCATGCAACAACCTGGGACAGGAACCTGCCCAACGCGTTCCAGGAACTTCAGAAAGACTGCTAAGGCTGCAATCGAGACTCTTAAAGGGAAAATATTCAAACACAGAAGGGGCAGAAGAGAACTGAGGGCAGGATGCATGACGGGTATTTGGGACTCTTCATCACAAGGAGGCGTGAAGACTGGACAGACGAAATGGGCTATTGAGAATACTTGGACACCGTGTAGCCTCAAACACGAAGTGGCTTCTTGGGCCTCAGTTTCCTCTCCTGTAAAATGCTTTCGACCATTTCTGTGAGACTGAGATGGAGGGTTTGGGAAAGTCCTGATAACTGAGACACACTATATACACCATTACACAGGCGTGTCCAAGAAATAAAAGTGATGTGGCTTAGGCAAATTCTCAGGGCAGGGCTTAAGGATGTAAACTGTAGGAGGTGTTGGAGGATTTCAGAATTGAGTATATGCAAACGGACATGCCTTGTGAAGCTATTGGCTTCTCAGACCCCGAGTTTCATTTACATGGTGCTGAATTTTACTGCTCAGTTGAGCTGAGCTGATCGTGATGAAGGTCTGTAATGTCAAAGGTGGTGAAGTCCTGACATCTGTATAACTCTGGGCCGGTAACCTAATCCCCCATGTTGTAAAAGGAGACTACACTTTATTTTCCCAGCTGCCCAGACCCAAATAATCAAACAGAATCTATATAAATTATAACACTTTTTGGTCTTCTAGCTCAGGCTTCTTATTAACTAACTCATACATTTTAAATTAATCCATTTCTGTTATTTTATATTTTACCAAGAGACTCGTGGTTTGTTACCATTAGAGCTAATGGGCCAAGCAGTGATTTAATTAATACAGTTTCTTTTTCTTTTTTTTTTTTTTTTTTTTTTTTTTGATTTTTTGAGACAGGGTTTCTCCGTAGCTTTTGGTTCCTGTCCTGGAACTAGCTCTTGTAGACCAGGCTGGCCTCGAACTCACAGAGATCCACCTGCCTCTGCCTCCCGAGTGCTGGGATTAAAGGCGTGCGCCACCACTGCCCGGCTAATTAATACCGTTTCTTTGTAGTTATTTTGAGTCTGAGCTGCCGGGTGGCTTGGGAAGAAACAAGCAGCCTCCTATAACAGGTCACATAGCCAGGTTGCAGCTGGTCACTGTGGAGATGATGACGTCAGCGGGAATTCAGACAGGTTACAGCACGTCACTGTGGAGATGACGTCAGCACTGTGGAGGTGATGTCATCAGGAACTGGTCTAATGATAGCCGCAGTTAAGGGAAGAAAGCAGTGAAGTAAATTAACATGAATTAAACGTGCATGCATACTTAGGCCCAGCTTGCACTCTCCTCCTTTATACAATCAAGGGTCCCGTGCCCAGGGAATGGTGACATGCACATGGGCAGGCCTTCCACTAATACGGTAGTCTGCACAGACATGACCCCAGGCCAAGCTAATCTAGACAGTCTCTCATCTGGCACTCTCTTTCCCATGTGATTCTAGGTTATGTCCAGTTGACGTTCAAAACCTTGAGGGGCTGAAGCAATAGCTCAGTGCTTAAGAGCCCTTGTTTTTTTTCCAGAAGATGAGGGTTCAGTTCCTAGCACCCACATGGCAGCCCACAGCTGTTTGTAACTCCAGTCCCAGGGGATCTGACCCCCTCTTCTGACCTCCCTTAACGTTAGGTATGTAGTACACATGAATACACGCAGAAGAAACACTCATACATATAAACAGATCTTTTTTTAAAAACTAGCCATTTTATTATTTCCATAATGAATAGTGATATATTATGACTAATAATCTTGTCTGAGTTATAATAGCTCACAAAAATCAGAAATCATTCCATTCCTCTAACTGAAACGCTTTTCTGGTTTGAGACATTCAGACCAAGATTAGTTTGTCCTAGGTTTCCAGAAACTACCAAGGGAAGAAGGCCAAAAATCTGACCTAAGAGCAAGGCTGTTGTATTTCACCTTCCTCTGTTGGGGGAAGTGATCAAAATAGTTAGAAATGTAGAGTCTCTGTGGGCTCCTGGAAGCTCACGCCCTGGGTGCTGTGAGAAAGGGAAAAGGACTCCCTGCCGTCCCTCCCATCCTTCCCCTGGGGAGTTGGCAGCAGTGGAAGAACAGCTGGGGAATTCAAGAATGACCCCTAACCCTTGAGATGAAGGAAAAGACTGTGTGTGTGTGTGTGTGTGTGTGTGTGTGTGTGTGTGTGTGCGCGCGCGCGCGCGCGCACGCGCGCAGTGACGAAGTGCCAGGAAAGCGTGGAACCAGACTCATCCTCTTCTGCTTCCACATCTGAAGCTTCTGGCTGTCAGTCCCTGGTCACATCCTCTTCCCCTGCCCGTCCAGGGCATGTTACAGGTGTTGCCTGCTCTACCAACCTACTTGGCAGAAACACAGAGCTGCCTGTATGGTCAGAACTGCAGGGAATCTGCTGTCACACCTGCTGTCCGGCAGGAATATCCATTTATAAAATTTGCTTAACTCTTGACCTGTAAATTTCACCCTGGTAATTTGCCAAAGGAAATGGAGCAACATGTGAGGGCTTAATAAAGTATGGACTGAGGAGATAACTCGGGGGGGGGGGGGGGGGAGTGCTTTTCACAGGCGCCTAACGACCCGAACTCGATTCCTGGATCCGTGTAAAAGCTGAATTTTGTAGCATGCATCTGTAATCGTACAGTCTATGTGAAATAAGAAAGGTGGACAAGAGAGCTGCACAGAAGTTCTAGGCCAGCTAGCCTGGGGTATGCAGCCACAGTAGCAGCGAGAGAGACTCTGCCTCAAAGGCAAGGTGGAATGTGAAGACCAACCCCTGAGAGTTGTCCTCTGACCTCCACATGCACACTGAGGCACATGCATGAACATACACCATACCCACACACCACACACACTCTAAAGTAAAGCTATGAGATGCTTATAATGGACAAAATGTAAAACCACAAACACAGTTACCCATAAGTAAAGATAGTGCACAATAAATAAATCCATTGGAAACAGAATAAGTATCATGGGAGGCACACAGATGGCAGGGTCTAGCTGCTTGGGTATGGGGAGCCAACTCTGTCCTCTTCTTATGCAAGAAAAGCTAGTTAAGACAGACATCCTCGACTCACATCAAGTTTTCAAAAAAATTTATTTAGATGTATGTATATGATGCTGTGTGTTTATGTATACTGCATGCATGTAGGTGCCCACAGAAAAAGGGTGTTGGATCCCCTGGAACTAGAGTTAAAGGCTGTTGTGAGACACCTGATGTATGTGCTGGGAACTGAACCAAGGTCCTTTGCCAGATCAATAAGCATTTTTGATATTGATCTTTCTCTCCAGCCCCTATTTGAAGCTTTTAATTCCTCTATTCCTCTGCTAAGCATTTAAACAGTAAAGAGTTATTAGATGTCTTTTGTGGCCTCACTGCCTGGGGTTGCTTGAAAGAAAATGGCCCCCAAAGGGAGTGGCACTATTAGGGTGTGTGGCCTTATTATAGTAGGTATAGTCTTATTGGAGGAAATGTGTCACTGTGGAGGTGGGCTTAGTAGTTTTATATATGCTCAAGGTACCACTTGAGCTCAGACTACTTCCTGTTGCCTACACACGATATAGATCTCTCAGACACCTCTCCGCCACCATATACGCCTGCATGCCAGTGTGTCCTACTGTAGTGATAACGGACTGAACCTCTGAACTGTAAGCTGCCACAGTAAAATGTTTATAAGAGTTGTCATAGCCATGGTGTCTCTTCACAGCAATAGAAACCATAATTAAGACACTACCCTTGATACATAAGAAACAGTTTTGGACAAAATAAACACAGCTTCTGTCTTTGTGGAGATGCTGGTCTATGGGCAGGTAAGGACAAAGTCTGAGATGGATGAGGTTAGTGAAGGTGTTGGGACACTACAGGTAGAAAGGACAGAGGTGTGGGAGGAGAGTTTTAGCTGGAGTTTTGGGGATGGGCTCCTGGAAAAGGCACCACTTAAGATGTAGGGTGGGGGCTGGAGTGAGGACTAGGACCTTAGCAGCTCTTACTGTGCTTAGAGCAGCCCCCAGCTGGGTTGCCAGAAGTCAGCATCAGGCCGTTCACAACCACCTGTGTAACTCCAGCTCCAGGTGATCTGACACCCTCTTCTGACCTCCATGGGCAACTGCACTCACACACGTGTGCGCACACACACATACACACACACCACCCCCCTAATCTTTCAAACACCCTAAAAGAAGATGTGGAGGATCTTCACCAGAGGGGCAGAAGATTCCAGAGCCATGGAGTTAGAAATAATTTGTAGTATAGAGTGTTTGAGAAACTCCAAGAAATCAGACCAGAAAGAACAGAGAGAAAGGAATCAGAGAGAGGCGAGAGACTGCGGAGAGAGCCACACCTCTCTCTCAGAAAGAATGACCCTGAGGAAGCAGTGTCAGAGTGTGGGCCTGACTCCAAAGCCGTGAGAGGGCACTGGAAGCTGGTAAGATATGAGGCATAAATCTGTGGAGTGAGGGAGGCTGCCAGGACACGCGTAAACAGGGCAAGAGTCATGACTCTCTTGGAGTGGAGCGGTGACAGTGTCTTGGCTCAGGATCACGGTAAAAAAAAACAGGACAAGGAAAGGAATCAGTTCCCAAGTTATATCCCGGTTACCAACAGACTCCCAGAGTAGTTATTGGGGAAAGAGTTGTTATTGTTATTGCTATTGATATGATTTGGCTCTGGGAATTGTGGGAAATCCCACAGGGACATCTCTAGCCTAACACACAGACCATCAGATGCAGAGATGGAAACCTTGGCTTCTCTGACCACCTCCTTGAGACTTGAGAGAAAAGGAGTTTTGTTTGGGGTGTGATATGCACTGCTCAGTTTGTTACCCTCTGGCCCCAAACAATGTCCCTCCTACCATGTGCGATGAATGTGTTAGCAGGAGGGGGAAGGGAGGCGAGGAGGGCTCTCATAAACTGGCGATTGTCCTGCAGGGCCGTGGGCAGCAGAGCTATGGCAGGAATTAGGGGATGAGGAAGAGAGGGGTGTGGAATCAAAGGAAGACTCTGAGAGTCCGCATCCAAGGGGCTGCAACTGTGAAAACTTTGCTTTGTTCCCAGGACATAGTTGACGGTGAGGGGAGAGGACTTGAAGTTGACACTCAGAGTTACTCTGTCCCTGGGGATCCGGAGGCGCTGGGGACCAAGAAGGAGGACCCCCAGGAGGCAGAAACCATAGAGAATATCAACTCCATTATGAGCTTCTTCAAGACCCTTGTAAGTAGACATCTCTGGTTTGCTTCCTTAATGTCATTGTCCCCCTGTCTAATTCTAGGAATCAGGGATGTTTGAATGTTATGGTATCAAAATTAGCATCAGCGCCATGTAAATGTTTCTTCTCAGGACGCTGTGTTGGCCTGGCCTTCAGTGACAAAGCTTTAGGACAGGAAGTCATAATAACAATGGGTGGAGGTCTTAACTGTGGGACATGAGCTGCGGTGTTATATAGAATCCAGCAGTAGCCGGTCCCAAATGTGTTTGAGTTGTATGCCAGTATCAATCTGACTACACCAGGTAAAATGGAAAAAAAAATCAACAGGATGTATCACAGGTACTGCGTCTCAACTAATGATCAGGAAATCGAGGGGACACCTGATGGCCTTCGGGGAGATGATTTTTGAATGAGATCGAACCCTTGGTGGATGTGTAAGATCTAATACATTTCAGAATAAAATATTGGTTTTGTAAACTGTTTATTACCTAGAGCTGCTCATGTCTCCATTGGGTCAAGAGTGTTTTTGTTTCTCAGTTTTTGGTGAGAGTTGTCTCTGTGAAATCTGTCAGCCTCTAGAGCGGAGTCCTAACATTTGTGTTTCTCCCACTTTCCAGGTTTCGCCTAACAAAACGGAGACCAGAAGGGACCCAGAAGACACGGTAGGTGTCCTGACATGCACGTATGTCTGACTTGATGCAAAGAATTGGGTTTCGATCTGCATATGTGTCTTGGGTGATGTACATATCATGAATATTCTATGATGCGCATATATATGAATCTACATAGAAACTTAATGGTGCTGTATTTGGTTTAGTTTAAGATTGTGGTTCTGTTTGTTTGGATTCTGCAGTGCTCAGCATTAGATCCAGGGCCTCTTGCCTGGAAGGCAATCCCGCTACCTTAGCAACAGTCCTCTGCCCTGGTTAACGGTATTTTAATAAACATTTCAGTGGAAACGCTTGGAAGGTGATAGAGTAGCTCTGGCTAAAGAATGTCACAGTGCCCAGGCGCTAAATACACAGCGGATACAAATTAATAATAACTACACCATCAACATCTATTTTTTTCATTGTGTGTAGAAAAGAAAATGAAGCAATTGTTTTGTTTTGTTTTGTTTTGTTGTTTTGTTGTTTTGTTTTGTTTTGTTTTGTTTTTTTAAAGACTTCCTCTGAAGTAGAAGGCAGAAGCTGCAGCTCTGGGGTGTTAATATGTTTTCTATTTTCATATCATTTGAAAAGCAGATATCTACTGCACAGCAATGTTGAATTAAAATAGCTGCCACGGGACACCTGCCCCGTGAAAGGCTAGGTAGGGTGTGGACCCTGCTGAGCCTGGAGGTTCATAGGCTGGAAGTGGAGACCATTCCTCTCCAAGTAAACTTGGGGTGAAGTAGCCACCGTCTTACGGATGTTTTTCCTTCCATGTGACTGGGCAGATGGCCTGTAATGGAACACATGGTTTAAATTTCATGGAACCCGTGAGACAGTTTAAGCTGGAGAGGGATAAGTGCCCGCTGGAAGAGCTTTGGTGGGGATAGGGGACAATAGATGGCTCACCCAGTCCCATTCATCTGCCGCTGTAGCAGCGGTGGGGAGCCCCCTTTATTTCATCCTGGAGCGCTTGTGTTTGAGCTCCAGGTCACTGATGTAGGGGCCATGTGATTCTCACCTCGTCTCCACATCTGTAAAACTGGCCCAGAGTTGAGGGAAGGGGCTGCTGTGCCTTGCAAACTGTGAAGCTCTGTTTGAATGTAGTCACCCTTATTTCTACAAACACGTAGTGGACCAATCGATTCCTCTAGAAATTTCTCCTCCCATTGAAAAACAGATTTCTTAAAATGACTTGTTTGCTACAAGGCAGCTGAGGTCAAATTCAATGAATGGCTGGGTCGAGATGTTCATTTCTGTGCTTTTCAGTCTGTGGGCCATGCTCAGCATATTGGACTGTCAACAGTGGAGGGTGTGGGTGTGTTGGATGGCTTCCCAAATGACCCAACTCGCTCTTTCTCTTCAGCTGGCCCATGTACCAAAACCCATCCACAGTGCAGATGTGGTCCTCACCAGGCATACCTTGATGATAAAATCTCATTGTTCCATCCAGTGGGCGGAGAAGTCCCTGCTGGGAACCAGTATTTTAGATGAGGGATTATGAATACAGACTGTTTGGGATGCCCAGGAGCTGATGTGGCTTCTTCTGTATTTGTCTTTGGGGCGTCTTTTTCTTCTGAAGTTCCCAAGGTGCTTTTGAAAAGTCTCCATCTCTGTCACACTTGACCCTGAATACTTTTTTTTTTTTATGTATCATGTTCTGCCTGTATGTCTGCCCTGCCTGCCAGCCAGAAGAGGACACTAAATCTCATTACAGATGGTTGTGAGCCCCCATATGGTTGCTGGGAATTGAACTCAGGACCTCTGAAAGATCAACCAGTGCTCTTAACCACTGAGCCATCTCTCCAGTCCCCAACCCTGAGTCTTTTTTATATATACCTTTATTTCCTTACTTTTATGTATTTGTTTTATGTTTATGGGTGCTTTGTCTACATGTATGTAAAAGCACCACATGTGTGCAGTGCCCATAGAGGTCAGACGAGGTCATCTGATCCTCTGGAACATGAGTTACAGAGGTCATCAGCTGCCCAGTGGGTGCTGGAAACTGAACTCTGGCCCTCTAGAAGAGCTGACAGTGCTCTTAACTGCTGAGCCACCTCTCCAGCCCCTGGATGATTGCTCATGCATCATGGTACATGCATCATGCTACATGCGCTACATGCATCATGCTACATGCCCTCCGTGCCTCATGACAACCCCACAGCATTTGTGACCTGAGTCAACAGTTGGTAGCGATTGTAGCTGAGTTATTTTGATTCCTGTCTCCTCCCATTTTGGCTTAATGAACTGGCTCACCCCAGACACTTCCTTTGCCTGGGAAATCTGCCCATGTAGAAGTCACTGGAACCTCTGTGCGTGATAGTCTTTCCATGAAGGTTCTACTCCAGATTCAAAGGAAATTGGTTTGAGGATGGAAGTCATTTGGTGGTAACATTTAGCCATGAGATTAAAATCAAGACACAGAACATCGCTTGTCAGCAGGTGGTTTATCATTTTCCTTTCCCAGGTGACAGCGGCATTTACATATTTAATGCTGATAGTCAAGATTGTAGTGTTATGTTTTTGGATTTGGTTGTGTTTTATTTGATGTTTTAGGTCACATAGTCACAGCATAAATGGCCTGTCACTGTCTTAAGAAAATAGGGACGAGGGGAGTTGTTTGGGTTGTATTGGAGTGGGATTGTGGGATGTGTTGATTTAGGTCATTTGCATAGGTGACCCTGTTAAAAACCAGTGTGTGAATGCCCTGTTTAGTGGCTCATTCTTGAGAACCTTGAGAAGGTAAGTATTCCCAGGGTGCTTTGTGGTTGGGAGATTGAGTGACACACCAGTAGTTAATTGTCACAGTGTCTGAGTATACTCTGAAACAGAGAAGAGCAAGTGGGTTTGTGTAAAAGGAAACATCTAAGCTGTGCCTGCTGTTGTCCAGAAGGCAACCAAGGCAGACAGTGTCTGCGATGGACACGCTGGCCAGAAGACATTGGAGACACAGGCTAAGAGCAAGAAGAAACGCCTGGACAGCCCCAGGCTAGCACTGGCCTTTAGAAAGTTCTTTAGGCATAAGGTCTGTATCTCCTCCGACTAGGAGGATAAAGGACCCTGCTCTTCACCTCTGATGCTTAGGATCCAGTACTTACCAGCCCCAAGTTGGGGAATCCCGAGCCCTGAATGGCTGGATTCAGGACCTACCAGCCCCGAATCCCGAGCCCTGGGTGGCTGGGTCCAGGACCTACCAGCCCCAAGTCAGGGAATCCCGAGCCCTGGGTGACTGTGGTCATTGATGGGGATTTGGAGACACTGAGGCCTGAACTTCAGGCATTTAAGTCCTGATAGCTATAAAATCTCAGATTGGTTCCTTCCAAGTGTAGAGCAGGGTTCTGAAATCCTCACCCACTTTTTCCCAAATGTCAGTCGTTGGCATACACCTTCACCACTTGACTTAAATATACTATTAATCATTTGATATTTTTATACTAGAATTGACTGTTCCTATTTAAATATGCCTTTCAAAGATGCCTTCACATTCCATCATACGTGGAAACCAGAATCATTTTTCCTAACAGGAAAATGGCCGTGTATGTGGCTAATTAAAAGTGAAGTCCTTGCTTATTTCTGTAGAGTTTAGAATCCAGTGTCCTTCAGGCTTTTCTTAGGAAGGAATTGGCTGGTGGTGGAGACTGATAAAGCCCTTCCAGCAGCAGACAGACTTTTCCACAGAATGCTGTTAAATGACTCAAGAGTTAGAGAAGGAAAAGAATGCTATTTGAGTTTTGTTTCGTATCCTGATTGTAAAGTTGTGGTATGCCACCTACTCCTTGGGAAATTCTCTTCTAACCTCAGGATAACAATATTACCTTGCTGTCATCTGCCTCCCCGGTTCCCTCTGTTGACTGAGTTCATCCTGCGCCCACATAGATGCCAAGCAGAAGAAAGCAGTGAAGGTTGGCAGAGCCAATCACAATGAGTGACATGAGCTCATCTTTGGAGACAGACTCTTCACGCATGAAGGAAAACCAGTGCACACCTGAAACCACGAATTCCAGGGATCTCTGAGTAGGGTCAAATACTTGAAATGTCCTTTTTAATTATTAACCATTGTCCTCCAAATTTAGCGAACCTGTTTAAAAAAGAAAGTTCCCAGCTCCATTTTCTAGTCCTAGGATTGTGTGTACAAATGGAAGCTACCACAGCACACTCAAGTAGCAGAATCTACCTTTGCACGTGCAAATCACATGAGGTCACCTTCAGTTTCCAAGAAGGTTCATTTTGTTCTGTAAAGAGAGGATTATCGATACTGCAGTAAGAAGGAAAGGAACAGCAGAAGGTGGTCTCGGGGCCTGGAGAGATGGCTCAGTGGTTGTGAGCACCTGCGGCTCTTGCAGAGCCCAGAGGAAGGATGTTAGGTTATCTAGTGGTGGGAGAATATCATTGGGGGGGGGGGCTTTCTCTGGGAACTGAGGTGAGCCGGCAGGGGAGGAAAGTGCAAACGAGGCTTTGCTGGAGTCTGTCCCAGAAGTCCGGGTGGACGGAAGTAGCCATGGTGGAATTTGGTCCCTTCTCCTCTCTCGCTCTGTCTCTACCCCTTCTCAGTTTAGGGGTAGACAGCTCTCAGGCCCAAATTTCCTTATCTGAAAAGGTAAACTTTGGAAAGACGGCCTTAAGACTCTGATCATCTCCAGTGTCGTGATGTACACCTGTAATCCCCGGACTCTGGAGGCTGGGCCAGAGCTACTGTCAGAGGCCTCTTCAAACAAACCAGCAACCATACAGACTCCATAACCAAAACTCTTTTAAAATCCTAAATACATGTTTTTAATATTTTACTCTAAATCCCATTTTTATTGTCTAGTTTTTTGTTGTTGTTGTTGTTGTTGTTTGTTTTTTTTTTTCCTTTTGGGCAGAAATCATCGTCTGGGAGTTTAAAGGGATTGTCTCATTAAGTTCAGAGAGGAAAAGTCATAAAATGAAGATGCTTATACTAATGAAGTCAGGTCGGAAGAGCCTGATGTTTAAACTTTAAGGTCTATATTCACGCTTGCCTAGACATATTTGGGGCTCACAAGTCTTTATCCAGTGGCTCTGGGAAGGCAGAGAGTAGAAGCTAACAGGAACTCACTGAATAAATAAATGATGTTCTGAAGTAAGTGGGTTGGTGCACACCTGTGTTCCCAGCACTTGGGCAAGAGAGGGAGTGGGTAGAGTGGGTAGAGTGGGTAGTGTGGGTAGCGTGGGTAGCATGGGTAGCATGGGTAGAGTGGGTAGAATGGGTAGCGTGGGTAGCGTGGGTAGAGTGGGTAGCGTGGGTAGCGTGGGTAGAGTGGATAGCGTGGGTAGAGTGGATAGAGTGGGTAGCGTGGGTAGAGTGGGTAGTGTGGGTAGAAGCAGGATGGTCCTTGGCTGCAAAGGGAGCTGAGGCCAGCCTGGGCTACATAAGGCCCTTTGGGGAATGGGGAAAGAGAAAAAATAGGGGGGAAAGAAAAGAGAAAAGAAAGGAATGTGACAGGGTGGGGAGAGGTAAGAAACATCAGATACCTTGGATCTGGACTTCAGCACAGCCTGTTGTGGGGGGGGGGTGAGAAGGGGTGGGAGGGAAAAACAGAAAGGAAGCGGGGAGCAGAAAGAGGTTATGTGTGGAGTGTGGCGGTTGCATCTGAAGTATGGGAGTGGGGTCTGTGGATCTCCATCACTTTACAGCCTCCTCTCTGCCTTCTCCGAAGTGGGATGTGGGAGAAAAGTTTCAGAACTCCTATGATCGTCATATTTATCGCCACCCTTCTTTAATCTCCAGTTTGGCTTGGTAAAGTAATCGTGCTCATAAAATAAACATGAGTCATTGTGTACGATTGTATTTGCATGTTCAGGATAGTTCCATGGATGGGAGCCTGGCCAAAACTATTTGAAAACAAAGGGCCTTGATAAAAAACAAACAAACAAAATCCCTCTTTTCTCTGTCTTCTTTCTTTCTTCCCTTCCTTCCTTTCTTCTTTTTTACATTGATTGATTGTGCTTGTGAGTGTGTTTGTGTGCACACATGTACGTATAGACACACGTGAGCCACAACACACATGTGCAGGGCACAGAACAACTTGCAGGAATCAATTCTCTCCTTCCACTATGTGGGTTTCAGGGATTGAACTCAGGTCATCAGGCTTGAAGCAAGTTCCTTTACCTGCTAAGCCAAGAGAGAGCTCGGAACTCCACTTTCTAATAACACACCCCAAACCTACCCACACTAAGTTACTTACATGAGCATCACTACTAACAAGTCTCCCCCTTTATCTTTCTCAAAAGGAATATTATATAAACACAAAGCTATATTCACAGTAAATATTTGCATAAAACAGAAAATTAGGAAGGAAAAAAATTAACATTATGCATGACCCTAGCCCCTTGCTTATTTTAACAGAGAACCTTTTACTTTTGAAACGGTGATATTACTTTGAATTTTTCACTTTTCTCCTTACAAACAAAACCTTATAGGATACTGAAAATACACCCACTACTTCAGCCAGTCTCATGTCAGAGAAAGCCAACTTCACACCCCAGGAGACCAAAGGGGTGACCAAGAGTTCAAAAGGCTGCAGCCCACCAAGTCACGTGCCACCTGCGACAGCCAGCGACACAATAAAAGAAGGTAGCAAGGAGAAGTCAGGGCCCACCTCGCTGCCTCTGGGAAAGCTCTTTTGGAAGAAGGTGAGTCTGGTCGTGAGGCCTTTGCTGGGTCCTGGGGACAGAGATGACTCAGGAATGATCTCCAGTGGGCCGGTGGATGTTGATGATTCTGAGGTTATTGTGCTGCTTCCTGATTAGCTTGCCATTGCGTGATGACGTCCTAATGCACGCCTGGGCAGAATGAAATGCTGGCCATGCTCTCTATACATGGGTGCTCTGTCGGGGGAAAAGGCTGTGAACAAGTAAGAGTTGTTGTTCTTTGGATGATTAGGTCAATGACAGAGGGCTGTAGAGTGTTGTGACTGTGTTGTCCCTCTGCAGAGATCAATAACCCTAGCTTTCTCTGCACACACACTCTCTGGGGAGAGGACCCCCTTTTGTCTTCACCTCTCCCAGTCCAGATGCAGCCCTGGTGAGCTGATTCTTCATCCCTAGATTAGAAAATAAGGGTGTCCACCAGATCGCCAGCAGTGGAGTGTGGTCTGCGGTCTACAACAAAGGTGGCCGAGGTACAGCATGCACAGGAATGGAGGCCGGGCCGTGGTGGTCGAGAGTGGGGCTTTCCGTGTCAGGGCAGAGCAAACCCCACTGGACACATGCTCAGCACGCTGACCTGGTTTAAGTTTCTCTAAAGTGTGAGTGAGAAGCCAGGCTGGATTCACACAGCTGGAAGCACGATCTCAGCGGCTTCCTCCAAACCCCTGCCACGTGCACGGCACAGAACAGCGGCACATGCCTCACCAGTCACACGCTCTTGCTGAGATTCCAGCTGGACCTCTGAGCCACTTTCTGGTCTATTTCTTGTTGTACAGAATGTTTTTCTGCTAGATTTTTTCCAGGACACTGTTTCTAATCATTCAGGACGCATTGGAACATGTCAACTGATACTATTTTAATCCTCTTCCTGCCTACATACTAATTTAGAACTCTTTGCCAGTAGTATAGTATAGGAAACAATTTCCAAATGATTTATGTGCACATATTGGTGGCACAGGAAAAGACTTCAGTGACCCATATTTGAATATTCACATTTAAGAATGATCATATATTCATATGTGTATGAGACTTATGTGTATTATGTATACATATTTATAATCTATATATCTGTATACCATATAAACAAATACACATGATAGTTATACATATATAACATATATATTATATATATATATATATATATATATATATATATATATATATATATAACAGACAGGCTTGGTGGTACATGTCTTTAATCCCGCCATTCATGAGGCAGAGGCAAGAGGATCTCTGTGATTTCGAGGCCAGCCTGGTCTATACAGCAATCTCCAGGACAGCAGGATAAATAGAGAGACCTGGTCTCAAAAACAAACAAACCAGAATTGTACATATCTTTAAAGCTTATTAACACATTCAACTTTGGGTCAACGTAGACTTTTGCAGGCTAGGGAGATGGCTCAGTGGTTCAGGGCAAGGACTGCTCTTGTGGAGCAGCTGGGTCCAGTTCCAGTGCCCACACTAGGGGGCTCACAACTGCCTGCAACTCCAACTCCAGGGAATCTGATGCCTCTAGCTTCTGTGGGCACGCACACACACACACACACACACACACACACACAAATAAATTTTTTGTTTTGTTTTGATTTTTCAAGACGGGGTTTCTCTATAACTTTGAAGCCTGTCCTGGAACTAGCTCTTGTAGACCAGGCTGGCCTCGAACTCACAGAGATCCGCCTGCCTCTGCCTCCCGAGTCCTGGGATTAAAGGCGCATGCCACCACCACCACCACCATCCCCCGGCTAAATAAAAAATTTTTGAAAGCAGATTTATTGCTGAAGGTGAGGCCAACTGCACTGAGTTTAGAAAGGAATCCAGTGAAAAGGGAACACGCTCCATAAAAAGTGGTCCTGGTGTGATGGCGAATTTGGATTCTCTAAGAAGCACACACCAAACAGAAGTAATGTGTGAGTGTTTGGGGCAGGGGGATTCCTGTGAATGGCAAAAGGCTGGAAACCAGTACCGAGGCCACAGTGTTGTAGGCTGTGTCGGTGGAGACAGAGAGAGCGGAGGAGGAGGAGAAGGAAAGCAAGAAGAGGTTGGCTTGTAGGTGGTGCTGGCAGGGATTGCTACAGCACAAGATTGCTCATGGTAAGAGCCCACACGAGACAGGAGACCATGACCCAGGACCCCTCCATGCTCTGCCAGTGACAGAGTCCTCAGGGAAAGCACAGTACTGAAGGGCTGACAGGTGGACCTGGTCCCCACAGTAAGCCTGCCGCACCTCCAAGACATCTCATGCTGAAACCATCTGGGCTCTTGGACTTGCTGGCAGGCTTTTCTTTCTCTGTTTGGGGACCTTCCAGAGAGCTGGAGATGAAATGAAAAGTCCAGGATCTGTGGAAAGGGTCTGCCATCTGTGATGTCCCGTGACATGTGACATCTGAGCGCTCAGACCATCTATCCCATGGTCAAAATGGGCCATCTCTGATCTTAAAAGAAAAAAGTCTCTTTTAAGAGTTGTCCACATTCTTTGGAGATGGAGCTGACATGGGTAAGTTACACACTGTGCAGCTCTTTATGTTTTTAAGGTTTTTATTAGTTCTCTGAGAATCCCGTGTGATGTGTTTGGTCATGTCATCTGGCCCCAGCTCATCCCAGATTCGCTCCCTCCCCTTGCCACCCAACAGTATGACCCTCTCTTTTTTTTTAAAGCTTCTTCACCGAAGTCCAATTTGGGCAGCCCGTTTATTCTCACGTGTGTGCCTGTCCCCAGAGTGTGGCCGGTTTACCAGGAGCTGCTGTTGTAGAGAAAACTGACTCCCACTCTCCCAGCATCTGTCAGTTGCCCACAGTACCCTGGTTAGGGGTGGGACTTCCTGTCCACCTCTCCTGTCCATGCTGGAATTTGGTCTGGCTTGTAGCTGCTTGCTCTTAGCAACATACAAATCTTCAATGAAATCCTGCCAATGTTTTCACCAGAGTGCTTATTGTGGTTAACAGGGCCAGGCTGTTCTTTAGATTAGCCAATTAAGAGCCAAGTGCTCCTAGAGACCACTATGATTCTGTTTTTGAGATCCGAATGATTTTTCTCATACTAGACATTCCATGACTATCAAAAACAGACTGAAAACTGAAAAGCACCCACACCTTATTAAAAATTATTAATCATTAATAAATTAATCATTTTAGTATAGGATAAGTGTGTTCCATGCAATATTTGGGACAGACTTATGCTAGTGAGATTACTAGCTGCTGATCTGAAATTCAGATTTAGTGGGGCATTAAATCACTAAGCTGTTCCCTTTCGGGAAGCCCGTGGAGTCTGGTCTCAGTCCTGTCTGTTCCGTTTTCAGTCGGACCATCTTGAGCCTCTCCTTCAAAACACTGCACACTCTTCATTTGCTCCCGAGTGAGCCTCTTTCTCCGCCACTCGGCCCAGGTTTCCTCTTGCCTCTGCAACGCGCTCACGGAACACATTCCCAGGCTGAGCAGTCAAGCCTTCTCTGCTGTCTTCCCATGTTACCCGACACATCTGCTCATTGGCTGTGGAAGGCACCAAACTGCAGTCTGGTCCTCCCAGTCTCCTGCCATAGACTTCTGCTAAGGATAGAGAAGAGGGGAGGGGGCTGCCTGGGGCTCTCATCTGCCCCGTGTACTGAGCTGGGAAACCAGGCCAGGGGCAAATGCAGATGAAACACAAGGTCTAGACTGGGTTCGTCATGGGCAACGCCACGTTCCAGAGAAGAGCAGAGACACATTCCACCCCTCCATAGAAAGACAGGCTTTTGTGTAACAACGAAGTTCGCGACGGTGAAACCAATGCTTAGACTTTGACAAATGGACACAGACAAGGGAAGTGCTTAGCAGCCTGCTGGGCAGCCCAGCGGTGTGGGTTGTTACAGCAGTTTTGGTCTTCATCAGAAGTGGTTTTGTTTATTTTGAGCTCTGTGACTGCATCTCATGTGTTTGAATACAGTGGAGGAATGCAAACCATCTCTAGAATCTGGTCTCAGTCTTGTTTACTTTATTTGTTTATCAGTAAGAGGAGTGCGATGACGTCAGAGCACACTCATCAAACTCACCAGCTGCGTGAGTTCATTAATGCAATCCGAACAATGAGCAGTAAAGACCTCAAGGAACTGGCGCAACAAGCTGAGGGTTGATCTGACCTAGAACTCTGTTCGACAAAAGTCAGCATGCCCCTTGACTACAGAGAATGAGCCATTAAGATTTTAAGGGAGCCTCAGATCACACCCGGCCTACCCCGGTTCCAGCTGTGGAGCCAGTGTAATTGAAGCAGTGTTTACAATGTCTCTTTGTTACTGGAGTTTGTAGGGTCAGAGCCTGGGCCCTGGTGACTCTTAAAAGCTAGGCTCAGCCACTCTTCCTCAATCGATCAGTAGTGAAAAGTGGTATTTAATGTGGCCATATCTGGAAGAGGAACAAATAAAAGAGTCCCACTGACCTCCGACTGTATCTTTGGGACCCTGGCTACATAGAGAGCATACGGTATGCATAGCTGGGCTGTGTTGGTCAAGATGAGGTCCTGTCCATCATTGACTCCTCACTATGGAAATGGTCCACGTATGCAAATGAACTGCATCAGTCCCCTTGGCAGCCATACCCCGCCCCCACTTGACCTGTCTGTGTGGCTCTAGGAAGCTAAGACAGGTGATTGTCAATTGTTCCGGGCTTCTCTATCTCTCTAGGATCACCTGAACCAGAGAACTGTCACCAAAGTCATTGAGAGGGAGACCCAGGTCACTCACTCTGCCTGTCCCAACTCTTGGACCCCAGCATGGTTTACCTGACACTTGTGGTGTCACAGGGAGGAAGTTGCCAACCTGACTCGGCTCTGGGGGGAGGGGGTGAAATTCAAAGTCACTTCTTGGACTCCTGAGTGCATCATTTAATACGGTTTATCCTCAGCACCCACGAAGACTCTGTCCTCCATAGAACACAGGTGATTTAAGGGCAGCTGAGCTAGTCTGAGTTGAGGCGTTCTCCTAGATAAAATCCCTTCTTCCCAAACAGTGCCTAGGCTTTTGTCAAGTTGATGAACCCTGAAGCATGATTAATAAACACCCAGAGACAGAAATTGGGGTTCAACCTGAAGGTCAGGAAAGCAAAACAGCCAGCCACTGGGCTTTTACCTCTGCCTCAGTCCGAAATGGCGATCCTGCCTCCAGGAATCTCAGAATGAGACTGTGCCTGAGAGATGTCTCCTCCTGTTTTATACTCCTCTCTAGTGCTGAGATTAAAGGCATGCACCACTACCACCTGGTTTCTATGGCAAGCTAATGTGGCTACGGGGATTAAAGATGTGTGTCATTGTGGCTACTGGGATTAAAGGTGTGTGCTACTGCTGCCTGGTCTGTGAAGGCTGGCCAGTGGGGCTGTTTTACTTTTCTGATCCTCAGGCAAATTTTATTAAAAATACAAATGAAAAGCCACTACAGAACCCCAACTTGCACACACCCCAGGAAAGCAGCAGCCCTTGTAAACTGTTCTGAGGGCGGCATCATTTCCTCATCAACAGAAGCTTTTAGGAATGTTGGGGTGCTGCTGATATGAAAATTAGATGAGCAGAAACAGACCGTCCGATCTTAGCTAGGAAGACAGCAAGCTCGCTATCACCAAACAAGGGACTTAGCTTTCAGAACAGTATCCTCTGCTCTCGAGGATTTAACCTGAGCAAGTGTCTTGGCCTCTCTGTGTCATGTCTTATACTATTAATGGTAGTCACATGCTTGTTGTTTGAGACATGTTAAAGGAGATAAGGCCTGGCAGGCTCCTGAGAGATGCAGATGCAAATGTCCCCTTTCCTCCCTGTTACTAAGCAGGATTAAAATGTGTATAGGGAAAAAGACAGAGAAGCTCTGTGAGTGTCCTGGTATCATTTGCAGAGGATTTTGTTTCTGGGAAGTTCTCAAGGTGGTCTGTGTCCACAAATACCCACACGTCAAGGTTTAAGAATCGCTAAAGGAAAGATATCAAGATAGCATAGCATCGGCCTTTGGAAAATGTGGGATGCCCCCTCTTGTTTGGGACCAGACTCTAGAGCCAGGTGACCCCAGGGGGTAAAACAGTGTCTGGATTAGTGTGGAACCCAGGCCCTGGCCTTCCATGGACTCTTCCGTCCAGGTTGAACTTGAGCAGAATGGAGTCAGCCCAGACTGAGGGCCGGTGTAGGGAGCAGCCCCCAGTGCTGACCAAGGACTGCAATCAGATAAGGCTGGGGATCCTCTTATGAGATGGGGGTGCCTGCTTTCTCCATAGAGACGCGGGGTGCATTTCTCTGGTTCTCTTCTAGAATTTCTCCGGGAAAATACCTGTGTTTGCTTAACAGCAACTGTGCATTGATGTGCTAGGAATGTAGCTTAGTTAGGATGTTTGTCCAGCTTGCAGGAAGTCCTGGGTCTGCTCCCGGGCGCCACATGAGTGAGTAGTACACGTGCCAGGTGCACACTGAGAATCACAGTCCTGGGAAAGTGGACACAGGGAAAAAATTTAAAAAAAATAAATAAAAAAGAAAGTGGACACAGGAGTCATCTATGACTATAGAGTAAATCCAAAGCTAGCTGGAAATTCATGATATTCAGCAATAATAATAATAATAACTTTTGTTATATACTAATTTTACTATTGTCATATAATATTATATAGTTGTTATTACTGTTCTGTTTTTATTGACTACGAGAAAATGTAAAGCCAATGTTCTTTCCCACAGCCAGCACCCTGACTTTGTGTTTTCTGTGACAACCATTCCGATTCCACACATACTCTACTTGTGACTGTTTCTATTCTTGGTTCGCTGCATTTTGAAATACAGAACTTGAATTATTTTACTCTACCGTTTGCCTTTGTGGAAGCCTCCTTCAAATTCTTGCTTGAACAAGGCCCACCCACATTAGCAATTTAGTATCTGAGGACTTCCCTTCTGGGCTGGTCGACCAGATAGCCCTTTGATTTCACGTAACTTATTTTGGTAATATTTTGACTCTTGTTTTTGTTTTTATCTTCCTCTAGTCAGTTAAGGAGGATTCGCTTTCCACAGGTGCAGAGGAGAATGTAAGTGACTCGGTGCCCTCTTAAATCATTCCACTGTCATCTTCGGTGCATCGGGCCATCAGGTTTTCAGCTCGGGGATCCCTTGTTTTGCATGTCCTGTGTTATGCATCCACTGTAGACTCTGTAGACTCGTTCATCCCTTCCCATGATCATGGGACCAAGGTGGGGGGCCAACGCTGAATCAATTCTTTACCATTCCCATTGCATCTCTGTAAAAGTAGATCCAAATCAGAGCATTCCCTTATCTTGTCATCCTTTAGGGGCTGAACGAGTCTACTACACATAGTAATGGCTTTGCACATCCTTAAGGGATGGGGCTGCATCTTCTGCTTCATTCTGCCTTCATTGCTCCTTCACCTTTGTTTCCATGGTTATCAGATTCTCACTAACTTTGAGTGGTACTCAGGTCCAGCCATTTGTATCAGCCATGAGAAAGTCTTGCAGCAATAATCCAGACTGGTGTCTCCACAGAGAGCTGATCATAGAGGTCTGCACCTGCTAGAATGATAGCCAAATATTTCTGCATTTCTGGCCTTTAATCTTCTAGAGATAGTCAAAAACTTTAAAACAGTTTATTCATGTCCAAAGGGATGGTGTTATATGAGATATCTCTCTCTCCCTCTCTCTCTTTCTCTCTCTCTCTCTCTCCCTCTCTCCCTCCCCCCCTCTCTCCCTCTCTCTCTCTCTTTCACACACACACACACACACACACACACACACACACAATGTAACTTTTGAAAATCTCCTCCTGAGAGATTAATAAATGGAAGTTTGATACCTTCAGGACTAAGACAGCAGCTCTCAATGCTGAAAGCAGTACTGACTTTGGACATTTATGTGATTGGAATAAGTGAATGCGTAGCTTCTTAAGATGACAAAAGGATGTAATCACTTTGCCAAAACAAAATGTGCTTGGACCCTCTGGGGTCTCCCATTCACTTACCATGAACAGTGTGTATGCTTTCATTTTTCTTTAGTTACGGAAGCAAATGGATGTTGGAAATCCATTTTTCCCTAAAATGTTAGTCATGATAAGGGGTGAACACTGGAATGGCTGCATATGAGTCCTTGTGTGTATTTTTTTATTTTCATCAGCATATATTCACTTCACATGGTATTCAACTACATAAGGACATTTTCATACAAGTATATGTCATACTTTGATATTGCTACCCCCATACTCCTGTCCCTCCTCTTTCTTCCCATCCCCGGTCCCGTTAGTTCCCGTTGTTCCTCTAGGTGTGCTGTTACTCTTATTAGGAGAAACATCTTGACAGTCTGTGGGTTTTGTTCTTTATTGTTCCCTGTGTTCCTTTGTGCATCCTTCCGTCCATTCCTTCACTCTTTCTCTCTAGCCTTTCTTCTTTTATTTCTTGACTTAAAGTTAATAGCTCAGAAAAGCTCAGGGCTCTCTTGATTCTAGAAAGTTCTTGTGATTTTACCCAATGTTTTCTACGAACCCAGAATCTTCTCTCTTGTCAACCTGAAAAGCTTAAATCAGCTTGGAGATTCTGAATTCCCTGAAGAATTTTTTTTGGTAGGGGGGAGAAACAGTGTTTCCATTTATCCTAGGATCCCTGTATTCCCTGCAGCTCAGGGGTCAAAATCTGGAGTTGATCTGAACCAGCCAGGTACATTTCACTTTGACCATATGCCTCAAACAGGAATATGGCTGAATTAATAGATGTTGACCATATGCCTCAAACAGGAATATGGCTGAATTAATAGATGTTGACCATATGCCTCAAACAGGAATATGGCTGAATTAATAGATGTTGACCATATGCCTCAAACAGGAATATGGCTGAATTAATAGACGCATTCCTAATTTTAAAAAGTAACACAAAGCTAGCATGGGTGTAAAGGGAAGCAAGACACTTTGAATGAAATAAAGAAATGGTTTATATATTGCTTTTTTTTCTTTCTTACCTTTCCAATTTTAAGGCTCCACCTTTGCCATCTAGTTTCCCATCACTTGGCGAGAATGAGCATAAACAGCTATGACCCAGGCACCATTATCTCCAGGTCACATTTCCCCCCAACTTCAGTTTACTTATCTGTTACATGGGGATACCGATGGAGCCAGTTTGTGGCTCGGGTGAGAATTAAGTGATAAGATAATTTAGGCATCAGTAAACTAGTTCACAGACCAAATTCAGTCCACTATCTACTTTTAATCTGGTCCACAAGCCAAAAGTGGTTTCTGTATTTTTAAATGGCTGAAAAGAATGGGAGAAAAATAATATCATGACATATGGAAATCATGTAAATTTGAATGTCAGTGTTGACAAAGTTTTGTTAGAATTCAGTCACATGCCCCTCTTTGCATTGTCTCTGGATGCTTTGCCTAGTGGACCAATGTTGTAATAGGAGCGGCGGGGCTGCGTCCCCGGCACCCGGCCACCCCCACGGCTAGCTTTACCCGAAATAATTACATGGAAACTGTATTCTTTTAAACACTGCTTGGCCCATTTCTATCTAGCCTCTTCTAGGCTAGCTCTCGCATCTGGACTAGCCCATTTCTAATAATCTGCTGTAGCCCACGAGCTGGCTTACCAGGAATGATCTTAACCTGCATCTGCCTGAAGTGGGAGAATCATGGCGACTCCTGACTCAGCTTCTTTCTCCCAGCCTTCTGTCTGTTTACTCCTCCCACCTATGTTTTAACCTATGAGGACCAAGCAGTTTCTTTATTGCTTAACCAATGAAATCAACAGATTGATATATGACACTCCCACATCAGACCAAGACAGGTAACAGCCTTTGCAGGGAAAGCTGGGTGCCCCACTAGCCACTGCTGGTGAGTGGCAGGGGCATAGTGAGTGCTGGTCCTGCCATCAATGTGTCAGTTCCCAGGGAGATTATGCTTTTCCAGCTAATGGGGCATCCAGGGGGAGTGCAGGAGCATGAAAAGCAGTTCTTTTCATCGTCCCTGGAGAAGCAGCAGCATTAATCACGGCAGAGCCCAGTACTCCAAACCCTCGCTGCAGGGCCCAGTACTCCAAACCCTCGCTGCAGGGCCCAGTACTCCAAACCCTCGCTGCAGGGCCCAGTACTCCAAACCCTCGCTGCAGGGCCCAGAACTCCAAACCCTCACTGCAGGGCCCAGCACTCCAAACCCTCGCTGCAGGAGAGCTGCAGGGCCCAGTACTCCAAACCCTCACTGCAGGAGAGCTGCAGGGCCCAGTACTCTAAACCCTGGCCCAAAAAAAGAAAAGAAAGTTGAAAAAAAAAATCTATCTTGTCTATAGCAGTTACGGACTAGCTCAGGTGTAACACAAAAATGTTTTGGCCTTGGTTGATTAAATTGCTAGAAATGATGAAGCTAATCTTCCCTACTAACAATGTGTAAAATCAGTGCTACAGATACTTCTCAGTAAGGGAAGAAAAATACCAAAAAAAAAAAACCGAAAAACAAAAAACCGCACCTAGATGAAAAAGTAGAATGTATTATGCTGCCCGCTGCCCTCGGTAACAGTGCTAGGGTGAGCCACGCTCCTGGAGCATCCACTAGGTCGTGGCTTACGGCACACCCAGGCACACTCACTCGTGGTCTGTCCCTACAGCACAGCTCACATCAGCAGCACAGATTGTCTTATTAGGAGTGAGTTCTCCCTCAAAGCGCTTGTACGCGAAGGATCGAAATGCTTCACAGACAAGACCATTCTGAATCCAGGGTCAGGAGGTCAAAGTCTGTCCTTACCTTCTCAGGAGCCATCTCCGACTCTCCCACCCTCTGTACAGCAACAGCTCTTTTATGGCCACGAGGTAGCTAATGTAAGGAGGAGATCTCCACAGACCAAGGACAGAAGAACCCACAATGGATGGAAAGGGCACAAGCTCCTAGAGCGTGGCAGACCCCCGAATGGGTGTGAGGACATCTTGCTGCCAGATGTTTCACTTACCAGCCGGAAACCCCATTCTTTTCAAGGTGGCCACTGCCTTCTCGTGTGGCTTCAGCCAAGTTAGACGATTGTTCATAATCCTCATTGTAAAATGGGAATAACATCACCTTTGTAGCTATGTCCCAAGGTCATAGATAAGAAGAGCCTTGGACAACAGGTGTGCAAAGAAGTAGTAACTGATATAACCATCTCTGAATGGACCCGGAGGCCGTTGGATGCTCAGGGTCATTGGTAGGCCGAAGGACTTGCATCTCTTGCCTGATTATTACTGATCTGTCTTAGTCACTGTTCTACTGCTGTGACACAACACCATGACCAAGGTGACTTACGGAAGAAAGCATTGACTGTGGGCTAGTCTATCCTTTCAGTGGATTAGGACATGACCATCATGGTGGGAAGCATGGCAGCAGGCAGGCAGGCATGGTGGCGGAGCAGTAGCTAAGCGCTCAAATCCAATCCACAAGCTCTCAGAGAGACACAGAGAGAGCTAGCTAGAATGGGGTGCCTCAAAGCCCCCCCCCCAGTGAAACACCTCCTCCAACAAGGCCATGCCTCCTAATCCTTCTCAAGTAATTTTACCAACTGGGGGCAAAGCATTCAAACATATGAGCCTCTGGGGCCATTCTCATTCAAACCAACACAGGCTCTCTACACAGGCTGGGTGTGATTTTTCTGGGGGCAGACCCAAGAGACTTACTAGAACGGAAAGGTAGAAGAGACTCACACCTTCATGGGAAAGCAACTTGCCAACACCACTCCTGTCTGTCTGTCTGCCTGTCTGTCTGTGCAGTGATCAGCAATCATCTGTCTGTGAGCTCATTAAATTCATCCTGAATATTGCCTCTTGAAGACTTGCCTACACAGGAACTAGTCACAGGTTCAAACCCACAGCTACTCCGTGGATGGGAGAACCAAGATTCCTTCTTAAAACATGTCTTGGGGGAATATTTAGGTGTGTGTGTGGGGGGGGTGTTTTGTTTTGTTTTACTTTCTTATTACCTGGCAAAACAATCCAGGCAGTGTGTGAGCCACCGGTAGAGACTGTAAGGCTTGAGGAAGTAGAGTCCACCTTCCAAACTGCACATCTCAATGAAGAAGAGGCCCGGCCCGAACCCACAGATGTAAAG
This sequence comes from Microtus oregoni, assembly GCF_018167655.1. NCBI lineage: Eukaryota > Metazoa > Chordata > Mammalia > Rodentia > Cricetidae > Microtus > Microtus oregoni. The sequence continues at coordinate 8,316,824 of NW_024543978.1, forward strand.
GTTAAAGAAGAAAACAAACCCCGGAGGACCCCTCTGATGGCGTTTCTCAGACAGATGGTAAGCCACCTTCCATCCTCCATCCGTCTGTACAGGGCAGACCTGCAGCTCATCTTCTCGCAATTGGGGGTGGGTCCTACCCTGGTGTCAGCTGTGGTGAGACATGGGCGGTATGGATGGGCTCAGTGAGTAGGTCTCTCACCCTCCTTAGGTCCTAAGGCCTGCTTCTTGCTACTGTTCTTTAACCTCAGCTAATTCCCTTTAGTAAAGTAAGAGACTTTTGGTTGTAAATGTTGACAGCAGTATCCACCCAGAAGTAATTTCATTGCTGGCTTTGCCTTGTGTGTTTGATGTTTGCTTTGGTTGTTGGTATATGATGCAGCTTTCTCATTATGGCCTTGGGGTGAATGTTCCTTTTATTCAAATGAATTGTTTACATAATGAGCATAAGAATATGTAAAGGTGGGGCTGGAGCCATGGCTTGCTGACTAAGAGCCCATGCTGCTCTTGTGGAGGACTGGGATTCTGTTCCCAGTGCCCACATCAAGTGACTCAAAGCCATCTATCTGTCACTCCAGCTCCAAGAGGTCCAGTGCCCTCTCTGGCCTCTTGCGGTACTGCACACATAGGGTGCACATACAAAACAAGCACACAAGCACATACATATTTTAAAAATAATTTCTTAAAGCATATGTAAATAAATTAAAACAGGTCTTAAAAACCATTATAAGACATTTCTAGATTAAATATTGAATAATATAACTTATAGCCAGGCATAGAGGTTTACACCTATAATCCTAACACTCAGGAGGCTGGAGTAGATTCCAAGTTCAAAACTGTGCTACACTATGAAACTCAGTCTGCAAAACAAAAAAGGCCAAAGCTATGGATTGAAGTCTGTAAGTTCTGAAGGTAACACATGAGATATGAATAGCCTAGGCCATTCAAATGCATTAATGGTTGCCTGATATTCTTACAGTGAATCTGTATGGCTGCATAGCTTGGTTGGTGAATTTGCCACTCTCCTAATCTGTGTGGAACAGAAAGAAAGGGCTGACACCTTTGGATCCCTGTGACGACAAGGAAACTAAAGTCAGCCAGAGAAAGGTCATCGGTTTAACTCTCTTTTAATGAAGAATAAGAATTTCACCCTTGGGAGGCTCTATTTTCATATCTGGGAGTCTAATCCATTTGGGAAAAGAACTCCTGAATTTCAGAAGCCTGTTAACGAAAGCGCAGACAAAATACAAGGCAGCCAAACTGTTGCAGGTGGGACCAAGACTTAGGCGGGATCCGCAGGGGCCGTGTTCTGCTCGTTGGTTCCTGGTATGGAGGGTGTAGAAGCGGTGGGCAGGCTGAAGCTGAACGCCACTCCTCTCATCACCCATTTGCTCTAAAACTGGGGTGAAGATTTGAGATTTATAGGCCAGTGAGGATGACTCAGCAAGTCGGGGCACCAGCTATCAAGCTTGGCAGCCGGAGTTTCATCTCCCAAAACCACACGGTGGAAGGAGAGGACTGAATTTGTCCTCTGGCCTCCACATGTGTGCCATTGCATGAGGGAGCCTGCTTTCAAACTGGGCGGCAGGCACCTTACCCGCTGAGCCATGCCCGGGACTTCACACTCATTTTTATGTGTGCATATTAACGTCCCTGCTGGGGAGACCCCTGGAAGGTGGCCCCATGATTTCTTTCAGGAAACATTTTTGGTTTTGGTAGTGTATTCATGGCCTCTAAGTTGACTTAAAATCTTTGAATTTGCACATGGGATCAAGGCAGGGAACCCACCCTAAGGGATTGAAAATAGACCATGCAATCTCCTCTAAAGGTTTAGGGCAACCTTTTAAAGCCAAATAGCTGAATGCCTCAAATGCATTCATATAATTAGAAAATTATAATGTTGTTTAAAATAATTGATTTAATGGAAAGCCCAGTAGCAAAGCCTCTTGTTTGTATCCAACTCCAGCAGCCTGTGAGTTGACCGCCAGCCTCCGTCTCATGTCTCCTTCCTGATGGCACATCTTACTGTTTGTGGCAAGGGAATTCTTTGTGAATTTTTTTTTTTCAAAAGAATGCACTGATCTGCTTATTTCATTGTTTTTTTTTTTAAATCGTGTTTCTTTGGCTTTTTGAGACAGACTTTTTACTATAATGCTTGAAATTCACGATGTGGCCCAACCTGGCCTCAAACTCATGGTAATCCTCCTGTCTCACCTGACCAAGTGCTGGGATTACAGATGTGTGCCTCCGCACCCACCTGGCCAAGTTCATTCCTTAAGAAACCATTTTCTTTCCGGACATCAACCTCTCACAGATTGGAAGTTTTATTTCTAGTGTAATTATATTTCAGGTCAAAGAAAGTAGAGTAATAGAAATCAGTAATATAAATCCTAAGACACCATTCGACACACATAGCTGGACTAAACCGCCAAAGTCCCACAGGCTCCTACAGGACTCCAAAATAATCGCAAGACACGCCTAAGGCATTAGCCTGTCAGAAAAGAGAAACAGATTCTTGTACTAATCAGCTGGTGTCAGGAAACTGACTGAAATGCTAGTGTATTTTTATACCATGAGTAGGCAGAAGGCTGTGTTCCTGTACCTAATCACCAGGTAGGCAGGTGGGAGATAGAAATATGGAGATTTCAGGTTTCTAATCTGTCAGGATGTTAACTCCCTGCTTTTGGAAACCCCACTTTTTCTCCACACTAGTTTTAAATATATTATTCCATTTAGTCCTCCTTGGGGGTCTTTCTCTGGCCCATGTGACATCCTCAGGCTGAAGGAAAGACTTTGGGGCTTAATAGTGGGCCGACTAAAGGCCCAAATGCGGAGCCAGCCAAGAAATCTAGTTCTCTGTCAGTCACGTTCAATCTAATGGGCTAATAAAACCTCAAAAATTGCTGTTTGCCGAGGAAAGGAAGATGGTTTGAAAGGGGAATTATAAAACAAAATACAGAGGTCTTGAGGCCAAAGTTCTGGATCTCAAATTCCCTTCGGGTATTAAAATACTAATAACGGTGTGGTGAAGATATAGCTCAGTGGTTCAGAGTACTACGACATCAGGTTGATTCCCGTCACGAATGTCAGGCAGCTCATGCCCCAGGGGCTCTAATGCCTTCTTCTGGCTTCTGTGGATACCTACACACCTACACACATGCATGCACGCACGCGCACACACATACACACACACATGCACACACCTACACACATGCATGCACACACACACCAACACACACGCACATAAGCACACACCTATACACACACGTGCATGTATGTACGCACACACACAAACACATGTACTCATGCACACACATGCACACATTCATGCACCTTTACACACAAACATGCACCCCCTACACACAAACACTCACACACACATGCACGCAAGCACACACAAATAAATAAGTTAAAAATAGAGTAAATATTTTTCAAAGTCAAGCTGCCCCAGCTGTAATAATTGCTCTTCCTTCTTCCAAGTGATCATCAGGATTCAGAGCCTGGAACGGATCTGAGCAATTCACCCCAGCCCTGGAGCAGACTTGGAGTTCCAAGTCAAGTGTATGCTGTTTTTGTTGTTTCTGAAGCCGCCCTTTGACCCAGCTGTTACTGCTGCTTCCTGTGCAGCGGTTGGTTTCTGGAGTTTGTGGAGACAGTATAATGCTGAGCCCCATCTGGGATTCTCTGCAAACATTGTCTTTAAATGTGGGGCTACTGTCTATTTAATCTTACAAGGCAAAAGAAGAAAATGAATGCTTGGCTTATGTTGAGCTTGGGGATAGGGTCTTTGGCTTATGTTGAGCTTGGGGATAGGGTCCTTGAGTATCTTTGTTCTTACAATGAAAGTCATTTCAGGTAGATCATTTACATGACAAACCCAGTCTTACTTCAGATGAACATCTCAGTGAAGCAAACTCTGGGATGCATTACCTCTATGGACCTGGACATTTAATGAAGATCCATTTCCTTGGATGTAAGTTAATCCAGCTGAGTCAGGAAACATTATTGCTAATACTCTCTCAATCTGTATTAAAATTTACCTCCAAACTGAGAGTGGTAACCCACATCTGTAATCGCAACATCAGGACAGAGAGGCAGGAGGATCAGAAGTTCAAGGCCACCCTTGGGTACATATTAAGTTCAAGCCCAACCTGGGCTACATGAGACTCTGTACCCCAAACAAACAAACAAATAAATAAATAAATAAATATTAATGAATAATCATCCTACTTCTTTTTTGGCTTGGAGGTGGTGTTTTATTTATTTGTTTGTTAGTTTTTTGACATAGGGTATTCTCCATGTAGCCCTGGTTGTTCTGGAACTCACTATGTAGATCAGGCTGGCTTTGAACTCACAGAGATCTGCTATGATGTCTATTCTTGGTTGTCAACTTGGCTACATCTTGAATGAACTATGATACAGAAATGGAGACCACACCTGCGGGAGATTATTTTTGCTGGGGTGCATCCACTCCTAGTCCAGACCTTTGAGGTAGGAAGATGCGTGGCTTTGATCTTGAGTTGGGGGCAGAAGACACAGCTTTAATCCGGGCCACACCTTCTGCCGGAAGTCTGTATGAGGGCATGGAAGAAGGAAGCTTTTGCTCTTTGCCTGCCTGCCCTCACCTCGCCATCACATTCATGCCTTTACTGGCATTAGAGCCTAAATCTTTAGGATTCCAATTTACTGAAGACCAGCTGAGAAATCCAGCCTTGTGGACTAAGAAACTACCAGATTCTTGGATTTTCTGTTTCCAGCCAGCCATTGTTGGATTAGTTGAGCTGCAGCCTGTGATTCCAATAAAGTCATAGATAGACAGGCAGACAGACAGAGATAGAGAGATTAGATAGATTCTGTAGAAGATAGATAGATAGATGAGAGATAGATAAAAAGAGATAGAGAGATAGATGAAAGAGAGAGAGAGAGAGAGAGAGAGAGAGAGAGATAGGTGAGAGAGAGATTCAGTCTATAAATTCTGTTACTCCTGAGAACATCCACCATGCCCTCGCCTCCCCGGTGCTGGGATCAAAGCCTTGAGCCACCATACCCATCCCATGTCTTTTAACTGCCAGTTTTAGCTGAAGAGTCAAAATCCATTCGCATTCCTTTCCAAACAAAATGTGAACTGACCACCAAATGTTTCTGCTCAAATGTTGGCCATCTGAGCGACCCATGTCAGAAGCATCTCCAACATTGGATACATTGGAACATTCCTCAGAGTATCAAGTTACCAAAATGCATGGCACCGTGCAAGCAGTAAAAACCATCATCGTTAACATGCAGGGCTCAGACACCACAACTAGATTCTGTCTCTAAACTGCAGGCTGGAGTCCCGAGATGCTTCACCTTAAATCTTATGAATAAAACCGTGGATGAGACAAGTTACTCGACAGAGAGTAGGAAAATCTCCAAAATTGCTTCCGAGCCTCTAATCTTTCCTAAATCGTTTCTGAAAGAATCTCAGTATCCTCAAACCGTAACTTTGTTATCTTTGACAGCTGGAGAAAATAAAGCCTCAGTAGTTAGGATTGTTTGGACAGCAAAGCCCAGCATGGATTATCTGAGTTGTAGCTGAAAGAGGACTCTGCGGAGTTAGGTTCTGAGGGAGGGAGGTGGGAGACGTTGTCACGCATGATAGGGATGATTAAGGAAGTGGCCTCAGATGAACTTAATGACAGCGTTGTCTGACGCCAGAAGTCAGTTAGCTTGACATACACACAGCTGCTTGCACCTACAGTAAACAGAGAAAAGCCGTGGGAAGGCTTAAGGGACTCTCTCCCAGTTTTCCTTTAAAAGGGTGGGTTGGCTGCGGTCTTTTTGAGGTCCCGGAGGTTTGCTCTCCCACTGCCAACACAGCATGGTACTGATCTGACCCAGTTCTCCTCCAGGACTATCCCAGAGACAGAGAGAAAGAAAGCAAATCCAACCCTAGACCTGAAAAGGCATCCATGGAATGCCAACTTGAAACAAGGAAAATCAAGTTCAACAGCACTCTCTTGGAACACAAAACAACTTGATTGTCAAGAAGTTGGGGAAGGACCATTGTTTTGGTTGTTGGTTGTTTGTTTTTGTTTGAAAGCTATCTTGTACATGCATGTTATAGTGGTTCCTTTTCTATTGCTGGGATAAAACATTATGACCATGGCAACTTATAAAAGGGGGGTTATGATGGTTGGAGCTGGAAGCTGAGAGTTCGTGTCTTGAACAGAAAGGAGAAAGCAGGGAAATAGCAATGGTGAGAGTCTTTAAACCTTCAAAGCCTGCCTGAAATGACACACTTCCTCCCACAAGCCCACACCTCCCAAGCCTCCTCAAACAGTGTCAGAGGCTGGGAACAAGTATTCAAATGCCAGAGTCTATAGGGAGCGTTCTTATTCAACCCACCACACGTGTTTGTATTTTGCAGCTCAACATTTCCCTGGGAGGGGAATGGGTGGCTCCTTTGATAAACTGTTTGGTTTCCATGTGTGAGAACCTAAATTTCACCCCCAGATCCCATAGTTCAAAGGCCACGTATGGTAGCACATGCTTGTAATCCCAGGACCACGGAAGTAGAAGCAGGTCACTCTCTGGGATTCTCTGGTCAGCCTCTTTAGTGAGAGACTCGGCTTCAACAATAACAGATGAAGCTTCCAGGGGAATGTCATTCAGTGTTGACCTGTGGTCTCCCCATGCACACACACACGGCCACACAAGAACACCTCCCCACTCACCCACACAGACGATCATACACAGTCCCGCAGAGGCTAACCGACGTGGCCAGAAGCCACATTCTGCAGGGTACCCTGGAGTGTAAATCAGCAGAAGGGGCTCTTTCTACTGAAGCTGGGGGTCTGAGTGAGAACCTGAAGTGTCGAAACTTCAGCAGGTGGTAGGATAACTGGCCACAGTAACCAAAGAAGTCGATTCCCCTTTCTCAACACGCTTAGGCAGGGTTTAGCATCTTTGAACAGTTCAGAAGACCTGGAGGAAGGAAGAGCCCTCTCCATGACCCAGCATCTAAATTCCATGTCAAGGACACACTGATCCTTGGTGAATCCCACAACAATGAGTTCTCTGAGAAAAGTGCATGGAAGCCAGGAACAGTGGCTGTTTTAGTCAGGTTCTAAGCTCATCATGGCGGGGAGCATGGTGGCACGCTGGCAGGCATGGTACTGGAGAAGGAGCTGAGAGTTACATTCTGATCCACAGGCAGCAGAGAGAGACAGACAGACAGACAGACAGACAGACAGACATTGGGCCTAGCTTGGTTTTGACACCTCAAAGCCATCCCCAGTGACACACACTTCCTCCAACAAAGCCACACCCCCAAACCTTCTAATCTTTCTCAAACAGGTCCACTCCCTATGGATTAAGCATTCAAATATGAGCCTACCGGGGTCATTCTCATCCAAACCACCACAGTGGTGCATGCTGGTAAATACTCAGGAGCCCGGGGCGGAAAGATGACAGGTTCAAGGCCTGCCGGGACAATGTAGCAGATTCTGTCTCAAAAAAGAAGGAAAGGTTCAAACCATTGATGGTCCTAGTCAGTGCTTCTGTAGCTTCTGTAGTTTGGAGAGCAACACCAGTTAATATTGAAGAAGTTCAGGGTCCACCTTGAGAATGGGCGTGTCCCACAAACATCTGTACTTGAGGTTCATCAGCCTCTATCTTCTCCGAGCCCGCATTATTTTGCTTAATCTAATTTCAATTTATCTAAATCAGATCATCTAACTTCAAGTAAACGTTCAACCATCGCTAGTTGACTGAGTGGTGCCTGCTCCTCCTCCTCCTTCGGCAGGCAGAGGTGGCTTAGAGTATGGAGCCTGGACTCACTGCCTGCTGTTACCACGCGGATCTCTAACCAGCTAGGTTCACAGCCCAGCCTGGTATCTCTGAGCTTTCGTTTCCTTTGCTCTTAAAATGAGAAAAATGCCGGTTCCCCTCTGCTGAGGTTCTGCTGTGGTGGACAAATCGTGCACGTGTTTCTCCTTTAGCACAGCGCCTGCACTCAGCTGAGCCACCTAAGTTAGCCTCGTGCTCATCTCCAGTGCCTTGAGCATCATGTCTCAGACAGCTGAAGCAGGTATCACTAACCGGTCAAAATACATGACCTGTACGGTTTTCTTTTTCATGCGGTTATGGTATGTGTGCTTGCTTGTACATGGGTACACATGTGTGGGGGTATACACGCACATGTGTGCATGTGTGCCTGCCTGAGGCTGGTATTGGGAGTCTTATGTTAAGGCAGAGTCTCTTGGTTGAACCAGGTGCTGTCAGATAGGACTAGCCTAGGTAGCTCGATTCTCCAGGAATCCTGTTTCTTCCTCTGGGATTACAAATGATCCCTATGCCCTCCCAGCTTCCCGGGGTCTAAACTCTGTCCTCACACCTCCTGACTGCTATCACAGAAGGTGACGAGCCAGCTCCGAGCCAGCTACCTGCCTGCCTGCTCTAGTGTTCTTAGGATTAACTGCTCTTGGCTGTGCGTTATGAGCGCATGCTGCCTGCTAAGAGAATAGCCCAGCTGACACAGTGCAGGTGGGGGTCTCCTCTTCAGCCCACACTGCTTCTGCCCCGCCCCCTGCACAGCTGGGAGGGATGGTGGGAATTAATAACTAAGCTGTTCAAGAGATTGGACCTGAGTTGGTGTCGTCGATGAGACCTGAGCGCTCATCCCATCCAGTGAGTATTTGATTGCGTAGAGCACTGGGCATTACTGTGTGCACAGTCAAAGCTGCCGAGCTCAAGGTCAGTCTGAGTGTGTCTGTGGCCAGTTGGAGCGTTAATGCGCTCAGTACCCCCAGGGACTTGTTAAGCACAGGTGGCCAAACCCTAGCCCCCAGACTTTGAGTCAGTGGCTCTGCATCTAAGCAGGTGTGAAGAATTTGCATCTCTCTAACAGGTCCCCAGGTGAGTCCGAGGCCTCTGTGCCTGTGGCCACACAATTGGAACCACTAGCTCAGCTCACTTGGTTGAAGAAATCAAAGATGCAGATTCAGCCGCGTCAAGGAAGCCACTGGCTCTAGGGGGCGCTAAAGGATAAGAATGGAATGCCCACTAACCCTCAATGCTCCATTGGGTGAAAACAGCAAAAAGAGTTAGCAGCCAGGTGGTGCCAGTGAAGGCTACAGAGCCCAGCTGTTCATTCTTTCATCCATTCACATCTATTCTCCTCCTCCTTCCAAGACTGTTTCATTCTCCTCCTTCCCCTTCTAAAAAAGGATCTCATTGAGCCCAGACTATCTTGTGGTCCTGCTGCCTCAGCCCATAAGTGCTGAGATTCCATGTATTTTCCTGGGGAGACGGGAGCAAATATCTATTCACCCCAGACAGGGGGCCAGTGACTGAGCAGAGTACCAACTCCCCCGAGGTCAGACATGGTAAACCATTGAGCTTATTGGGCTCACTTCCAGGGCGTGAGTGATGGGTGTCTTATAGAAGCTCGGATGACCCCAAAGCAGCTGCGGCACTGGAAGGTCTTTCCCCAGCCTGGACAATGACTTCCTAGTAACTAGCTAGATGGAGCCACACCCTTCTCCCCCAATTAGTCTTCTGTGTGTTCTAGTACTCCTGAGACCACAAACACTAGGGCAGAATCCCATACAGTTGGGAAGGGTGAGCAGGAAAGAGTGGCTGGAATCTCAGGTGAGAGTCAAACAGTTCCCCTGCCCCCTTTCTGTGAGGGACAGTCAGCAGGCTGATTTGGAGGGTCTCTCGTGGCTGTCACTGCTGTTCCCTGACAGCGGCTGTTATGCCCAGGGGACCGCATTCTGCATCAGCAGGTGTGTCCGCCAGAGCCAGCCTCAACACTGGCACTTGGCTCACGTCTATTCATCCCAGAATTATACAATCCTAGGGGCTTGGGACTTCTGCTGCTCCTTTGGGAAGCTGACACTTGAATTCCGTCGGACTGTGATGATCACAAAGGTCCAAATCTCTGTGAGGGACCCCTTCCTGGTTGCTCTTCTAGTGTCTTGATCCTAAATCTCAAGAACAGATGGCGGGGGTCATCGGTTTCGGAAGCGCGGTTGCATCTGTCCTTCATTGCTGTGTTGCGGTCACTGAGAGGCCACTGTCTGTTTGTTGTTGTAGTCAGTGAAAGGGGATGGAGGGATCACCCGCTCGGAAGAAAGTGCTGGGAAAGACTCCAGTTGCCAAGTAAGTGACCTTGAACTCAGTCTGGTGGCAGGTTTGTCCGGTGCCTTCTCACGCCTCTCCAGACTCGTTTTCTGTGCAATTCTCAGCCATTTGTGTTTCTTGATTCACTGTATACCCCACGTTGTTGGCCTCTGCAGACATGGTGTACAGTTTTTAGCTGTGTTGCACCTCTTCTCTTCGTGTGGAAAATTCCTTTCCAGCCTTCAAGCTTTAGCAGAAATGTCACCTCCTCAAAGAGGTCCTAGGCCCTTCGGGCATCACCGCCATCTTGCTTGCTCACTTGTGATGCTGTGTTGGTTCTCCGGCCTGTCTCCTGACGCTTCTCACTCATGCCGGGAACATTGTGGAGCAAGCAGGTGTTTCCGTTTTCCTCTCACCGCGGGTGGTGCCTGGCACACAGTAGGAACTATCCTAGAACTCATTTCCTCAGTTACTTTATTCTTTAACAAGCAGAGTGTTTTATATCCGCGTGGGATCGTTCTTCTAAAAATGGGATCACTGGGCTGGGGATATAATTTGCTTAGTAGAAAGCTTGCCTGACACCCTCAAACTTCTGGATTCCATCCCAGCACAGCAGAAGACCAAGCATGGTAGCGCATGCCTGCAGTCCCAACACTTGGGAGCCAGAGGGAAGAAAATTAGGTGTTCGACACCATCTAATAACCCCCTAGTTTATAATCTGGCACTTCTTTTTAATATAACTAGATAACTCTATAAAAACATCAGATACTCTTGTATTGATTTTAATAATATGAAGAAGTGCTCTAAAGCCTGGATTTTAGACTCCAAAGGCCTGGATCCGATCCTGGATTAGCCAAGGTCTTTTTTTTGTTTTTTTTGTGGATTTTTTTTGCTGTGAGTGTTTTGACAGACCGCCAATCTCCCAGTGCCTCAGTTTCCACCCTTGGGAGGATGTAGGGGAAGTCCTGCCTGGATAAATCAGTACCGAGAAAGCATTGAGAACATTCCTGGCACGGAAGGCTCAATACGTGATTTTATATTATCATAGGCTGCCATAACAAAACATCATACACTGAGTGGCTTAAACCACAGAGGTTTCTCCTCCCACACTTCTATTGCTGGAAAGGCTAAACTCAAAGTGTTGACATGGTTCAGTCTCTAGTGAGGCTCTCTCCCTTGCTTCTGCCTTGGCTGGGGCGTGGGTGGCAAGGGAAGAAGAGTGCCCCCTAGTGTCTCTTCCTATAAGGACGCTAGACCTTTGGAATCAGAGCACCATCAGTAAGGCCTCATTTAACATTGGATTATTACTTTACTCCAAATACAAACCCCAAAAGGAATCATTCCCATTAAACCTCTGGTAGGGAATGACCATCCTATATTCATACCATGTGAATCTAAAGCATAATTCAGAATAGAGTGTAAAGTGTCTACTTCTAGTAATAATTAGAAAACTCTGTATATATGGGCAGGAGGAACAAGGAGAATCTCAGTGCCCAGATGGAGTTTCTCCGGAGAAGAGCTGGGCAGTGTGAGCGGTGGGCCACTAGTGTGTCACCCCGCATCACTGTTTCCCAGCGCCTCATCTGCACGGTGCACTCAGAGCCTCGTGGTTTCATAAAAAGAGGAACTGCAGGCAAGGTTAAGAGGGGGACCGCGTTTCTGTTAGCCTGTTGGCCGGGGACTTCCCTGAACATCAGGCTGACAGTTCTGTGCCACAGGGTCACCTCCCTCCTAGGAAAACCAAGATGCTCTCTGCCGTGGATTTGGCATTCCACATGGGCCGGATGTGGTCCTTTGACTCAGGTGACACTGCACAGGTGAGGACATGAAGAGATTCTCGATGCCTGGTCACACAGCGGCAAGGACATGATAGAACTGTCCTCGAGCCAGGTCGCTGATCCACTGGGAGGTCTTGAGTCACTGCCAGATGCTGGCTTCTTCCACACAATTTGTGAAAGTTCAGGGGTTTGCACAGCCTTGCAGGGTCCTGGCCTTCCCAAGGACCACCATGGTGGGAGGCCCCTTCATCCCAAGGCGACAGTTGCTCTGGCTTCCTATGCTACTCAGGGGTTCTCCTCCATGTCTTAGCCCCTGCCACAGCTTTGGTTGCTAGGACAGGATTAGGGACAATAGGCTGCAGGATAATTTGCAGGGTGTTGGCTACCTCCAAGGGCATCTACTTCCTGGAGAGCTGCAGTTCTCAGGAGCTCAGGCTCAGAGTGGCCAGTCTGCTTGTCTTCTGGCTTCTTCCTCAGAGCTGTGCTGGGTTCACTGATGCACAATGCCAGCTTTTATTCTCCGTCAACACTGCAGTTCTGCCGTGAGACTTCCTTCCTAGGTACATGGCAGGACTTCATGAACCAGAGTTTGAAGACCTGAATTAAGGGGTCAAATGTGGCCCCATGGGATAGTAGTTAAACTTCTGTTGTTTGCTGTGATTTTCAAAGCTGCTGTTTTTAAAGCCAGTACTGATGGCATTTCACAAAAGTTCAAGGTCCCAGAAGCCTCGTGTGGAGGCATGGGACCACCAGCACTTGGGAGGCAGAGGCAGGAGGATCACACGTTTGAGGCCCGTGTTGGCATGTAAAGACATGATGTCTCCCAGCTAGGATCTGAGAAGTCACCAGTCCATGGGATGGTGTGTGTGACATTGAGTTCATCAAACTTCTCTTGGCACTCCCATTTACCTCTGCTGCACCAAAGCTAGAGTTGCTGAGACCCATGCGTGTCTGTAAGAGCTTGCTTGGGGCTCTGGTTGCTTACTGCTGGGGAGTAAGATTTCACTGGGGTTACTTGGTCTCCCTCTATTCTGCTTTTATATTGTCTGTACTGGTAGTCAGTTTAGGTCAAAATATGATAAGAAAAAGACTTCAACTTTCTGCCAGATTTTATTATTTATTTATTTATTTATTTATTTTGCTATGTGTAGCTACAGTTTTCCCAGAATCTTATAGGACTGGAGTTTTGACAAGCCTCTACATTATAGGTGCCGTGTAGAATGTCTCATTTTGGTACTGAAAGATGTCCATTCAAAATTAAAAATAACCATCAGTTTTTTTAACTGCCATGTCATAAAAATAAAAGGACAGTTTCACATAAAACTATAAGACATTATAATTATGAATTTCAAAATGAGCACCCTCAAGAAATAAGTCACAGGCTAATTATGGGACACCCTCTCAACACTGGCCTATGCATGCAAGGGCTTCCAGGAAGGACCTGGATCCAAGGTCACACATACTGATATCCATACGGATTTATTTCTAGTGTTCTCGGCTCTGCTTTTTTACTGTGTTGACTTCCTATCGGGTCATATTTTTTCTCCTGAAATGAACTCCCGAAGGTCCAGGCTTATATTTTCATAGCTTCAAATCCAGTGGAATAAAATCAGACCTCTTGATTATTTTAGCAAAGCTTTAATATCAGATCAGCTTCTGTCTTCAGCTATCTTAAACCAATCAGAGCTGTCTTCAGCTATCGTGAACCAATCAGAGCTGTCTTTAGAGTATCCTGAACCAATCAGAGTTGTCTCTAGATTATCCTGAACCAATCAGAGCTGTATATGCCCCATCACATACACTGCTGTAACTGGCCAGGTCTGGGCGACATGCCACATCCAGGGGTAGAATCTAGAATCTAGCCGGGCGATGGTGGCGCACGCCTTTAATCCCAGCACTCGGGAGGCAGAGGCAGGCGGATCTCTGTGAGTTCGAGACCAGCCTGGTCTACAGAGCTAGTTCCAGGACAGGCTCCAAAGCCACAGGGAAACCCTGTCTCGAAAAACAAAACAAAACAAAACAAAAAAAGAATCTAGAACTGCCTAGATTTCACAGGGGTAACTGTTATTGCTACCCCAGTTTACAGGTGGGGAAATTGCGACCCTGGGGAGTTAAGTGGCTCGGTCAAAGTCATTTATGTAGTTTAACAAAGAATGGAGAGAGGGTACTTGCAGGGTAAGCATAAATGAATACTGGATTATTACAAAGATAAACACAGGGCTGGAGAGATGGCTCAGAGGTTTAGAGCACTGGCTGCTCTTCCAGAGGCCCTGAGTTCAATTCCCAGGAACCACATGGTGGCTCACAACCATCTATGATAAAATCTGGTGCCCTCTTCTGGCGTGCAGGCATACATGCAGGCAGAATGCTGTATACATAATAATAAATCTTTAAAAAAAGATAAACACATAAATAAATACCCCCTGCTATACACACCTTGATGATCCCTCCCCGTTTTATCCAAACTCTTTTCCAACATCTGAACATCACTGCTTTAACATATTTACCCCCCTGCTGTTAAGAATGGACTTTCAGACACTAAACAGAGGCTTTGTTTGAAATTATGTAGACGTCAAACTCCACAGAGAAGACGCCCTCGCCCCCAGAACCAGAGCCTGTGGGAACAGCCCAGAAAAGCAAGGAGAACTCCTCAAAGGACAAGAAGTCAGTGGACAAGAAGTCTGTGGCCGAGACCAACAAGCAGAAGAACAACAAACAGGAAGCCAGAGAACCTGCACAGTGCGTGCAACCTCCTGTGGTGGAGGCCAACGCACTGCAGAATGGGGACAAGACCCCAAAGAAGTCGGAGAAGCGGCGACAGTCCCTCGGGGGCTTTCTGAAGGGGCTGGTAAGTAGATGAAGTCTTCTTTCTTGTTTCTTATTAAACTCCAGAGTGGGGGCTGGCTAGAAAGCTGGCAAAAAGGAAAAAAAAAGATTTTGTGAACCTACTGGGTGTCAGGCACTGCACTAGGTACAGAGAATAACAGATAAGTTTGAGGTTAGGGGCAGGAAGGATGAGGATGCTGGGTGGAGGAGACGGGAAGACCTAAGTAGCATAGGGGATGGTAGGCGGGAGTGAGACGGAAAGCCTACGCTCCCAAGCCTCTCTACCCTGCTTGTCTGCAGTCCTGCTCTGCCTGCCTCCTAGCTGTGTGTCCTTGGCTGAGACAACCCCTCAGTGCCTCAGTTTCTTCATTTGTAAAATCTAGGTCATGGTAACAGTTGTAGTTCTATCTCGGTTTGCTTTCTGTTGCTGTGATAAACACCTTGACCTAAAGCAATGTGGGGAGGACAGGGTTTATTTCCACCATGGAGGGAAATCAGGGCATCCTATGTTGTGTATAGTTTATCACACTCTTCCCTTAACATGACTTACTACACTTTAGTGCTAAACTGTGCTCTGTGCACAATCCTGTGTTGTAAGGTTCTACTTTACACTGAAGAAAGAGCCACTGGTAACCGCCTCCAATCCATGTGACATGTATAAATCTCAGCTCACGAGCGCCAGGAAAGAAACTGCTCAAATGTAGTAGTAGGAGCTGCGGGCTGCATCCCCACCACCTGGCTATCTTATACCCGAAATAACCACACAAAATTGTTTTAATTTAATTACTATATGGCCCATTATTTCTAGCCTCTCATTGGCTAACTCTCACATCTTAATTCCTCAGAGAGAGCACCAGATCTCATGTGGTTGCTGGGAATTGAACTCAAGACCTTTGGAAGAGCAGGCAATGCTCTTAACCTCTGAGCCATCTCTCCAGCCCCTCTTTTAGGGTACCAATTGATGGGTGTGGTCGATCAGAAGTTGTATTTAACCAAACCAACTTAAAATAATATTCACCTTTAATAAACAGAAGAAAAAACTTACAAACCAGGGTTCCAGCGATCCAGGAGCACAGAGGGCAAAGAGGAAGAAGCAAGCACACCTGGATGTTTTTTATTTGTTTTGTGTGGCCCCAGGGGGACACACCCTAAATGGAATGTGATTGGCTGAAGTTCCAGGAAAGAATAAAGAAGCTGCCTTGGCCATTTGATAGGGCAGCCCTTAGGTGGGTGGAGTAGACAGAACAGAATTCTGGGAGCAAGAAGGCAGGAAGGGAGAGCCGCCATGGAGCCAGCCGCCAGGTCAGACATGCTGAATCTTTCCCAATAAGCCATGACCCCGTGGTGACATAGATTATTAGAAATGGGTTGAATCAAGATGTGAGAGTTAGCCGCTAAGAGGCTAAAAATAATGGGCCAGGCAGTAATTTAATTAATACAATTTGGTGTCGTTATTTCGGGTATAAACTAGCCGGGTGGCGGGGACACAGCCCACCGCCCCTCATTACAACACTCAAAAGCTAAGAATTCTATCATTTCTTGGCATGACATCCTGGAAAACAGGCATAATGGTGCACGCCTATAATCCTAACTCTCAGGAGGATTGCTGTGAGAGAAGAGATAGCTTGGGCTAAATAGTGACTTCTAGAACAGCCTGGGCTACCCAGTGAGATGCTATCTGGAAAATAAAACCAAAAAGAAGGATCTTAGAAAAGGAAAAACTGTAGAACGGGGAAAGGCCTGACATTGTAAGGGTCTATAAAGTGGGCCTGTTAGTTGGGAGATGGGCAGAGACAAGGGAGGTGTATGTATTTTGATTTAGGTGGTGTTAACATGACCGTGTTTCTATTAATCCGAGCTCATAGAACTAGCAGAAAGGGCTAGTTTGACCGTGTCTAAGTTATACTGACAGAAAGTACAATATAACCACCTGCACACCTGCACACCTGCACACATCCACCTGCCACACCGGAACAACAGTAAGGTACAGCCTCCACACGCCAGCCACATGCATGGCCCTGAGGATGCAGCAGACTGAATCCACAGAGGAGGAAGATGCCAGATAAAAGGTAGTGAGGTTCCTTCAATTAGTGACGAGGGATAAATCAGAGCACCACTTTGTGAGGCAGTGGAAGAATGAGTTGCTTGACAATGGCATGAGGTGTCTAGAATGAGCTAGAAGAGGAAGTTCCCCACCCTAGGACAACTTCAAGTGTATCACAGTATGAGCCCACTTCATCTCAGGAACAATCCTCTGAGATGTTTGAACATTCTCATCTTAAAGGCAAAGAAATCAAATCATAATGTGTCTAAGATTTCACAAAACCAGAAATCAATGTCACTAGGTGTTGAAGCTGGACACCTACATGTGAATAGAACATATTGACTTAACATGCTACCTAGCTCAGAATAAGTATGTGGTCCTTGCTGCTGTTGGTTTTTTACCGACCGCTTCATGTTTTTCTCCAGGGACCAAAGCGGATGTTGGATGCTCAAGTGCAGACAGACCCTGTATCCATCGGACCAGTTGGAAAATCCAAGTAAACAAATCACTCCATTCTCACCGGGTCCTCTTCCCACTCCACCTCCCGTCCAGACTCACTCTGTGTATATATCTGTTTTTCTCCTGGCCACAACTTCAACCTGAATTGTAGATCGAGGTGTATTATTTACGTCTCTGGTCTGGTCTTTCCTGGCAATGTAGCTGTAAAGATGGGTTAGCAGGTTAACTAGGTAGTTCAGGAGAGCTGGTGAGTGTCAGGCGTGGGGTGGAGGAGGTAGATAAAGGCATCTGTGCTGGGTGATGAAAATAGCAGTAACCAGTGAGTAGAGGAAAAAGACAGAAATGAGAAAAAGAACATTCTGCATTATAGTAACTGCTGACTCGTCTCCTAAGCTTCAAAGGGGAAGGGAAGATCCGTTTGTTTCGATTCACACTGGGAGGAAGGAGGACTCTAGGCAGGCTCTGCCTTGGGCATCTGCCAGCTTTCTGGAATGGACCATGTGGGGAGTGAAGAGGAATGGGTAAGAGTTGGTTTTCAAATAGGGTCCTTGAAAGTTATCGGTGAAGGGAAGTGATTAACTGGAGAGGGATTGCAATGATTTGGGGGAACAATTATTTCTGAAGTGTAGGGACAAGGGCATGGGATTACCAACTCCAAAAGAAAACCCAAGAGTAGAAGGAAATTAAGTTGCAGGTTTGTTTTGCCACACAAAGGGGCACCAAGACCTCCACTTTTCCCTTTGCAGCTGGTACCCCTAACAAAGACTGTCTGCAATATTTCGTTATTAATGTTTCTCAGATGGCGGAGGGGCTTGCTTCATCTTTTCCATCTGACGCTTATCTCACGCCTGTCTGTAATTTCCTAATGTGTTCAGGATGTTCTCTGATTAAAAAACCTTCCCCTAACCTGGTTAATAAAAATTTACAGAAGATTATTTAAATATTCGAGGTGTTTTTTTTTTTAATTCTTGTATAGAGAACTAAATTGGAGCGTGACTCCATTGAGGTGGAATGCTATGTAGCCTATGACTGACTGATGCTCATGTAAATTGTACCTTTCTTTTTATTTTCTATTAAATCTTTTCTGATTTAATAAAAAAAACTATTGGATTTTATAAAATCTTCTTATTCTAAATGTTAAACGCAGCTCTCTAGTGCTCTCTACAAGAGCCGAGTCTTCTTAAGCAGACGATAAACAATGCCCACATACATATTCAGAGATCCCTTCCCACACACCTTTGTGTACATGTACAGACTGATAGATGCAGGGCTGGAGAGATGGCTCAGTGGTTAAGAGCACTGACTGTTCTTCCATAGGTCCTGAGTTCAATTCCCAGCAACCAGATGATGGCTCTCATAGCCATCTCTGGTGGGATCTGGCGTCCTCTTCTGGCATAAAGTCATACATCCAGGTAGAGCACTCATGTGAAATAAATGAACCTTTTTAGAAAAACTGATAAATCCAGAACTAGACTGGTGCACATGAGTGACTGGACCTAACAGTTGCAGCCGTTGCCCTAGCAAACCGGGTTCTGCCACCAGTCCTCCGTACGCCAATAAAAAGAGCCAAATTAGTAATGAAAACCAGAAAAGGGAGATTTGTTCCATGTGGCCACATTGGGAAGAGGGATAGAGATCCAGTGAGCCTCTCCCACCCTGCTGCCATCTTCAGAGTCCTGACGAGAGGGTAAGGTTCCAGGCCACCATTCTCTCAGCAACAAATCTGCCCCACAAACTATCAAACTTTCTCCAGTAAACAAACACCTCCTCTGGCAGCCCCGGGGCTTCAGCCTTTTCCTTTCCCATCTGGGGACTCTGGGGGAAATTTTAATTTGTTTCAAAAGGGCCACAGGTGTCCTTCTAGATATATTCGTTTCTGCCAAGCACACAGGTTTTATACACACACACACACACTCATATCCACACACTGGCTCACACAAACCACAGGAATCAGAAGTCAGCACAGAGTATCCTGTCCTGGCAAGGTTGAGAGCACAGGGGCCATAATAAAGCAGACTAGGAAATTGGTAGCTGCTTCCAAGAAGAGCCACGTCTGTAAGCCCCCAGTTGTGGAGAGTAATGGCAGGCCAGGCAGCATGGCCTGCAGGCTGCTAACAGACTGACTGGATTCTGGGTTTCACAGCAGTGGTTTTCTGGAAGCTAAAGTGCTTCCTGGGTCCTCCTGACCTGAGTTAGAAATCCTGTCAGTTCCTGAACGGGTTGGGGTAGTGATGGGGGCTACTACAATACCTTGGGAAAGTTGGAAGAGGGGAGGAAGTGACCACACCACCCAGTCCCTCCAAGTGGCCATCAATGAAACCAACCAGCTCTCTGCTCCTTTGTCTGCAAAGCCCTGGGGGCTTTGCCTGCTGTGACCTTCGGCCAGCCTCTGGGCTAGAGCAGACCACAGAGGAAGGTGACCATCTCTCGGCCTGCCCACTTCACCTTACAGGGCACTAGCGCTTTGGGCTCAGAGGAGAACGGTTTCCAGGCAGGATAGGGAGGTTCAGAAGCAGGGAAGAGAGACTCGGGCCACCCGGCTACAGCACCCTCCCACTTCCTGAAAACCAAACCCAAGCTGCGGTGGGGGAGGGGCTCTCAGTGGCGAAGCCCTGCAGAGCCCCTCCCTGGCTTTTATCCCTAGTCCCTCCCTTCTCCTCGGCCAAAGAAGAGGGAACTCTTAAATGAAATTGTGGGGTTTTTTGTTTTGTTTTTATGAAGGTCAAGAAATTTAAGCCACAAACTCAAACAATGATTTTACTGCCAGGACCCTAAACCCCAGTAGCTGAAGAAGGAAGTTTGGTGCTTCATGTGAAAGTTGTGTGTTTTTGGGTGTAATCCCATTTCTGATGAATTCACAGTCGGCACTAACTGCCACGCCTTGCGCTACTGGAGTGTGAAAAAGAGCAGGCACCCCACAAAAGCGCACAGAAAACCCACGGGAGTCAGAGGGCTAAGGGGCCGCAAACTCGACCCCACGGAACCAAGCCAAGCTAGGGCAGGTGGAGTGGGGGGCAAACCTGACAGGCAGCAAAAGTTCCAGAATACTCTCCCCCAAAGACAACAAAATTAAGACGTTCTCGGGAGGAGAGGGGACAAAGGTGCCGGGTTTGTCACGATGAGTCATTTAACGATTTACTGATTTGTTTGTAGGTGCACAGGGAAGTGGCTCCTCTCCCTTGCCAAGAAGACGTGGCTTTTCCAAGAATGGAGCTAGTGAGATGAAATGCCACCACTGTGCGTGCAAGTGTACATACACACACCACACACATACACATATACTCACACACACTCGTGTGTACACACATGCACGCACACTCTCAACGACGCCTTCCAGTTCCTGATAACAGAAACTTTTTGACTCAAGTGATTCCCAGCAGCCCGAGGCCGCCCTTGGATTCATCCTCTTGGCGAAAGAGCCACAAACCTAAGGAGCTGCCAAAAATAGGAGTGAAGAGAAAGGGTACTGTTCTGGGTGGTAGCTCTTTGCTCTTTAAACACAGCTCTCTCTCTTCCCACCCCCACCCCAGCACTGTGCAAACAGTCCAGATAAACTGGGCAGTGGGGATCTCATTAAATTTACAAAGTCCAGAATGGGCCCCTCTGCCTCCTCCTCGAAGATATAGAGGAAGGCTAGGTCTCTTCCTCCAGGACCTGCAGGCATGGTCTCTTTGTCCCATAGTCCCAAGCTAGTCTTGGGCCTGAAGCAATCAAATCAGAGCTTGGGGTGCAGCTCAGTGGTAAAGTACTGGTCCAGCACAAATGAGGCCTTGTGGTCCATTCTCCGTGTTGGGAGGGTGGAGGGGGTAGTGACATGATAAGTAACCAAATATAAAGAAAGGGAAAGGGCACCAGTTACCCACTTTCCCACGGTGCAAACCCTGAGATTAGCGATGGGCGCTGTCAGGGCTCACTTTACCCACCCTCTCCATGTCTTCAGAGCTCTTTAAGGAAGCAGTTTGGCACAGCGAATAGAGTCGGGTTCTTCCCTGGTCGGGACTGTGTTGGCTCTGTTGAAAACAGGGCAGCAAATGACTGACTGCCCGTTAGCAAGAAGAGGAAAACGAAACGACAACAAACACCTTGCAGACATTGGTCACTGGGGTCTTTGTGACGGCAGACACACGAGCCAGGGCTAGGGATTGAGTCTCAGGAAGTTGGACGTTTTTTGGCCTCAGCAGCGCCACCCATAAAGCTACCCCTGGCTCCTCTGCACCCTGGAGCCTCTAACTTGCGTGGCAGAAGCGAACCACGTGATTTAACAGAAACAGGGGTAGCGGCCCCTGCTGTTTGACTGGATCTCACACCCAGCCTTCCTAAAGCAGTCTCTAACGTACAGCTGTGTCCGCCCGACTCCACCCCCCCACGCCCCCCCCCCACACACACACACTAAATTTAACTGCTTCGTAACATTTTCTTAGGAACCGATCGGCGGGAACCTGTATGGGTTTGTTTCAGATTTCCAAATGGGTGCCTCCTGACAAAATGGCCCCAGCTGCACAACTGGCAACGGTTGCCTTTGAGGAGAGCTCTTAGGAGAGTCTGTCATTTCAAACGCCTTTTGCCTAATCCGACCACATGGGTGCGCTCCAGGACCTGAGTTCTGCAGACTGACCAAGGCGCTTTCTTCTATGGCTTTCTTCTACGGACCCAAGAAAGAGACTTTAAGAGTTTGCTGTTAACTTCTAGAATACAGTCGGATTTCATTAGGAGAGCTGGAAGAATTAAGACAAATTGACCAGTTACTGTCTATGATCCCCACAGCCCTCTGAGCAAAGATGAGCTGGATAGGTCTTCTGTCCCTTTTTGTTCCTCCCTGCAGAAAGCTTTTGGGGAAAATATGGGACTGCCAAGCGTCCAAACAACCTTGCTGCTTCTACCATGTTCCACAGCCTGACCGTACCTCTCCCTGACTCCCTTCCCGAACACACTCAATTGGAGATCAAATGAATTCCCATCTCTACTCCCTCCAGCAATAAAGGTGAGGATTACAGTGGTCACAGTTAACAGCACAGTGGCTAACCCACAATCAATACTCAGTAAACAACAGCCATTCCAGCGTAGGAACCCGTTAGTGGTAAGTAACAGAAGCCCCCCGCCCCCCAGACTCACATCAGCTACTAATACTAGCAATACGGATATTTATCATTGCACACACAGTGTTATGTGACAGCCTTCGCTTTGGTTCTTGGAGACTTCCGGCTGATAATGAAATACACCCTTACATATAACAGGTGTGCCACAGCTTGACTCAGGTCCCAAGAGGCTTTGCTCTGCCTTGTTCTATGGGTTAACTTTGGACTAAAACTAGTAACAGGTGATAGGGCCACTGTAGGCAAGGGGATTATGGGATCATTATAATCAGTTTCACCTGAGCGTTTGAGTGAACTCGGTCTCAGAAGGCGGCTACAATGGCTGCAGTAGTTAAGAGCGGTCCTCAAACCAACCTATAAAGTCTCCACTAGCCACAGGGCCAGTGTGGGTGGAAGCTTAGTGCCCCCAAACGTAGTCACTGAGTTGTGGGCTTCTCCAGATCAGGACTTTTTAGTCTCTCATGGACACTGTCAGGCAGCCTAGTACGATACCTGGGCATGGCAGACACTCAGTAAATGTCACTTGGACGGCTAGATTGATGGACAGCTACTCCGCAGCCACCAGCCCTGAGAACAGCTCACCATATGCTCTAGAGTGAGCTTCACTTAGCTCCAAATGTTGGCTCGTTCTACCTGCCAGATGACCAGCACAGTGGCTCTCAGTGGAGGGCCCTGGACCAGTGGCCGCTGCATTGATTGAGAGCTTAACAGGGATATAGGGTCTTCACAGGCAAATCCAGACACTCTGACCAAAGCTTCCCAGAGGAGGACCCAGCCAACCCATGCCCTTATGTAGCCTTCAGACAGTTCCAGTGTAAAGAAAATCTGAAAACCACAGAGAGGGACCACGTCCTGAAGTCCCCTCTCTGAGTACGTGGTCCGAAGACCAGCCCTGAAGATGCAGGTTATAAAAGCCAGCTCTGAACTTCACTTGACGCCAGCTAGTGTGCAGCATGCTGAGGGTCTTGTTTACTCCCCCCAAAAAAACCTCCCTGAGTCTACACAGAGTAAAAGCCATGTTGCCCAAGGCTGAAGCCCAACCTAAAGTATTATTTGTATGTTTTAGAGACAGGTTCTCATGTGTGCTGGGCTGGCCTTGAACTCATTATGTAGCCAAGAATGGGTTTAAACTTCTGCTGTTCCGGGCTCTGCCTTCTGATGCTGGACTGACAAGTGTATACCACTGCACCTAGTTCATGTGGTACTGAGGATCAAGCATGGGACTTTGTGCGTGGCAGGAGAGCCCTCCATTAACTGAGCCCCCACCCCGGCGTGGCCAGCACCAGCTCTTGCAGGCCTGCGGAAGACTTGGGAAGAACAAAGGATAGTGACGATGGTCTGAGGATGTGACATTGTGGGACAGAGAGAAAACACGGCTACAAGGACACTTAAATGGAGCGTGGCCTTTTACAGAGGGGACAGTTGAGCTAAATCAAGAAGAATGAAGAAGGCTTGGCCAAGGGTTCCCAGAAGAACAGGAGGTGCCGGACTGTAGACTCCCCAGAGCGAACGTAAGTAGTTCACTCCAGCTGGCCTGCTGGCTGGATATCATGCCTTGGAGAGGCCAGAGGCCAGGAAGCAGCACAGAACTGATCTTTCAGAATGTGTAGGTGCCTGCTATAAGGATCTGAAGCTATCCATAAGCTGGGAGGATAGTTCCTGTGGAAGACAATGTACTGAGCGTGAACAGGACTCTAATCCCCCTGGCATGCATATTCTCTCTCTCTCTCTCTCTCTCTCTCTCTCTCTCTCTCTCTCTCTCAGCAGCCATACAAACAAGAGAAATGAGTTGGAGGGGTGACATAGTTAAAATGTCTTCATTTTGGTTTCCAGTAGGGCCTAATACAAACAATTCAGCCAGCATTTACCATGTGACTGACTATCCTTCAGATATTAATTACAAAATGTATCATTTCTTTTTAAGCTTAGGTAATGACTATAAGAAATATTCACTTAGGGGCTGGAGAGATGGCTCAGCGGTTAAGAGTAACGAACGTACTGTTCTTGCAGAGGACATGAGTTTGGTTTCCAGCACCCACACGGGGCGGATCACAAATGCCTGTAACTACAGCTCCAAGACATTGAGCACCCCCTTCTGTCCTCTGGGGACACTGCACTCCCATACACAGATACAAACACATACATATACACATAATTAAAAATAAAATCACTCCCATACACAGATACAAACACATACATATACACATAATTAAAAATAAAATCTTTTTATATAAAAATGCCCACTTAGATAAAACCTATCAATGGCTTTAGCCATTAGAAAGACACCCACTGAAACATTCACTTCTAAGTGTCAGTGTTGACTGGACTCGGGCCCAGCCATCCGTTCACCCAGGTGATCCATAGGCACAATGCAGAGCTCAGAGAGCTCAGAGATCATTTGTTCTGTTGAGCCTGCGTGGTCATGGTTGGGAGGTTGAGAGAAAAGCAAGTGAGAAGCCACGGAGGGTTGCAAGCTCAGTGGCCAGGCACCAGTGCACACAAGAGTTACTGATTGCGGACAGCATCTAACCTGGGGAGAGCATGGGTGTCCTCTAGTGTGCAGGCATTTGGTCTTTGGGATGCCTTACTGGCTCATTAGAGAAGGCGTCCCATTCTGAAGTACATCCGTTTTTCTGGGGAGAAGAAATCCATCTGCCTTTGACTTTCCCTGGTTGCAACAATATAAGGTTTCCATGGCAACAGATTCTGCAGCTGCCCCATCTTCAGCCCACCTCAGAGTTCCCAGGAGGTACTAACGGTTCCCACCTCAGAAGTTCCTCTTTCTCTGCCCCTCTTCTTGGTGGTCTTCTGCAGATGCAGTCAGAGCTTGGTCAACCTACCTTCAGAGTGTTCTGGAAATCTCTGCGAATTTGCCCCCAGATGGCATATAAACCTCCTGTCTCTCTGTGGAGCAGCTTTGAGGGGTCCTCTCCACATTCCTGCAGAGTCCTTAGTGGGCAGCCACAATAGAGTGGCGTGCCCGTGGCTCCGCTTTGCCACCCATCACTTTGCAAGTAAACCGCTAGCATCTCTCCACTCTGTGGCAGGGGCTGTGTCTATATTGGGCAGCTCAGGAAGGTTGTGACCATGCCCATAGTTCAGCGGCGTGAACTGGGTATAGGCAGTGGTTTTGATGTACTGGAGGGTTGAGAGAAGGCTAGCCTGCAGAAGAGAGGTTCAGAGAAGGAAGGTAGAGGAGGTGTCAGTGTGGGTGCCTGTGGGAAGGAGTGTTAGGAGGTTGGTGAGGACAGCTGGAGCCAGGATGCCCCGGAAAGTACACACACACACACACACACACACACACACACACACACACACCCCAGACCCAAAAGCTGTCGGGAATAAAACCTGGAGGAGGCAGTTTGAACAAGAGGTTGGAAAGAGGACTAGAGAAACACCGCAGCATGGTCAGAGACCTGGTTGCAGCTGGGGTGAGGGTCCCAGCCCTTATGTGGGTCTAAGTAAATGGCAATGTGAAATGGTCACCATGGCTTTATCTTCAGAACAAAGTTAGTGTTGAGAACATGCCATCCACATCTGCACGCCACAGAGACGTCTGGGCACCCATATTTGTTGCTGTATTATTCACAAGAGCCAAGCTACAGAAGCGGCAGAGATGCCCATCGACAGGTGGATGTATAAAGAGGATTGCTGTATATACATAATATTCGTCGGTAAAGAAAAATGGGATTATAACATTTTCAAGAAAATGGCCGGGACTGGAGGTCATTGTAATAAGTGATTATGTGGGACTTGGGAAGACAAACTGTGGGGGGAGGATCTAAAGGGAAAGGGGAAGAGGTGGCTGTGAAAGCCAAAGGGGGTCTATTGTGGGGACAAGTGAGATAAGGAGAGGAGGGAGGAAGGGCAGCGGGCAGGGTATAAGAGCGTCAGGATGAAACCCGTTATTTTGTACACTAGCTTAAAGTTAATTTTAAAGATTAAATAAACACATTAAAAATAAAGAAGAACAGAATGATGGTTACGGTCAGAGCCCAGGCTCCGAGTGCACAGAGCCTCAGCCCGAACTGAGTTCTGCTACTCCCTAGCCATGTGATCTTGAGCAAACTGCTTAAGGTCTTCAAGCCTTGCTTTCACACCACGGAGGGGATGGGCAAAGTCCCCTCACCAAACTGTGATGGAGATTTGGCGATGCTTAGCAGGAGATGAGTGATTGTGGAACTATTAAGTGTGGATTGGCGCCTACTAAGTGTTCATTCCCGTGGCGACACTGGTGACAAAAGTCAGCTGTCTGGAAAGGGAATGAAAACGGAAGTGAAAGGGTGGGTCAGGCCACGAAATCCCTGCCTGGGTGGGAGGAAAACTCAGTGGGGAAAGCTCCTTCAGCTCAAGCATTAAGGACCAGGACCGCAGTTTGATGACCAGCATGCACATAAAAATTCAGATGTAGGGGCACTCACCTATAACCCCAGAGCTGGACAGGCAGAGACACACCCCTGGGACTTGCTGGCCACCCAGTCTAACCAAATAGGTGAACTTGAGGTTCAATGAGAGGCCTTGCCCCAGTTGAGGCTGACACTCAATGTTCACCTCTGACCGCCACACATGCGCGTGTACTGTATACACACACAGGCACCCAAATTCACACATACATACTAACACATACATACTAACCCGCTAAAATGTCTCTTTTCTCCTGTTTACTACTCGTCTAGGATCTGCCTCCAGACTTTCCTTCAAATTCTCATGAAAACATCTCCTTTTCAGAAGTTAGGCCTGAGCTGGAGCTCGAGCGCTCTGCTCCTCCAGCTTGGCCCACCTTCACACGCCCCACCCACTCGGCCACCCTGCCTAGGTAGCTTTGCTGGCCAGTCCTCACAAGTATGCAGTGATTCTGAGAAGACCAAAACAGGACATTAGGCCCTCAAAACCTAAAGTGCAAAATTCTTCTGAGGGACAGATTTCTTTAGTTTCTCTAAATTAGGGCCTTGAAAAAAACAGGTCCCATGCCAAGGTCTCAGAATTGTTTAATGGCGTGCTTTGCAAACGTATGGCCTCTTGAGCCAAACAAGAGACTTGATGAGAAAGAGCTGAGCCAGCGGTGGCGTGGTTGAAGTCAACCACAATACGGGACATTTAGAGTGTGGGGGCAGCTTTATTTACTCTGTCTGCAGCGGAAGAGCTTTGCATGACAGTTCTGGGAAGCTGTTGCCTAAGAAAGCAGCCTTCTAGGCTTTCAGAAAAACAAAAACAAAATTAACATACTACCAACTAAGGTGCATGTGTGTGTATGTGTGTGGTGTATGTATGTTTGTGTATGTGTTTATGTGTGTGTATGTGTGTGTGTGTGTGTGCGTGTAAGTTCTCTCAGAGGAAAAAAATGATCTTGGAGAGATGACTATAAATGCAGGAAAGATAAAGAGCAACAGGATTAAAGCATTACTGAATTTAAATTAAACTAATTGAGTTAGAGATAATAATGTCTCATGGACATCAAAAGATATTTACAGATTTTTTTGTTGTTGTTGTTTTAGCTTTGGTTTCTCAAGACAGGGTTTCTCAGTAGCTACGGAGCCGGTCCTGGCACTAGCTCTTGTAGACCAGGCTGGCCTCAACCCACAGAGATCCACCTGCCTCTGCCTCCTGAGTGCTGGGATTAAAGACGTGCGCCACCACCTCCAGGCAATACATACAGTTTTAATGCACGGCGGCCATAGCATGCATGGTAGGAAAGACAAGAAAGGAATGAAATGTGCTCTTTCGATGCATGATCTAGGAAAGTAAGTACACTGATTTTATTTATTTCTGATGATCAGGGATAATCACCACAGTCTATGAGGCAATAAGGAAAACAAGAGAATGTAACAATAGCAAGATAAAAGGAGACATGGAGTGATCTAAAACACACACACATACACACATAAAAAAAGATAACAAAGATCTCCTTAACTTAAGAAGCAAGAGAAGAACAAAAGGGAACTGTGCTGTACAGCAGCCCTCACTTGCAACCCAAACACTTAGCTAAGACAGAGGATTTGGCATTGGAGGCCAGCCTGGGCTATATAGGGAGGCTCTGTATCCAAAAAGGGGGTGTGGTCAAGACATCTGCACTTGTATGCACAGACTCCATTCCCTCATACACACACATGCACACACACATTTATTTTTAAAAGAAGGCAAGGAAGAAGAAGGAGAAGAAGAAGAAGAAGAAGAAGAAGAAACCAGGTGGTGGTGGCACATGCCTTTAATCCTGAGGCACTCGAATAGCAGAAGCAGGCAGATCTCTATGTGTTTGAGGTCAGCCTGTAACTGGAGGTTTCTTTCCTGCCCACCAGTTCCCAAATAACCACTCTGATGCTTAATATTATTCATAAACTGCTTGACCTACTAGCTCATACTTATTATTATCTAGCTCTTACAACTTAAATTAACCCATTTCTGTTATTCTATATTTTACTACAAGGCTCATGGCTTGTTACCTCACATCTTGTTTCCCGAGCAACTGCTGGCGTCTCCCCCACTCTACCTTCTTTCTCTCTATATTCAGTTTGGCTTTCCCACCTAGCTATATTCTGCCCTGCCATAGGCCAAAGCAGCTTTTCCATTAACCAATGGTAATAAAACATATTCACAGCACACAGAGGGACATCCCACATCACCAGTCTGGTCTACAGAGCAATTTCCATGACAACCAGAGCTGTTACACAGAAAAAAACCTATCTTGAAAAATCAATCGATCGATCAAGAGAAGAGATTTCATACTAAATGGGGGAAGAAAAGACAAGTATATTCTATGAGGCATATGAAAACAAACACTCAGAAAGGATGAAAATTAAAAAATGAGACTATTCTTGGCAGTTGGGCAGTGGAGTTGATGTGTGTCAGTAAGATATGTTAACCAGGTGTCAACAGGATGATGAAGAGTCTTGGGCCAGGGGGCTGGAGAGATGGGTCAGCACTGGCTGCTATTCCAGAGGACCCAGGTTCAAGTCCCAGCAACCCCATGGCAGCTCGCACCTGTCCGTGATCTGGCACTGTGATCTTGCACAGACAAACATGCAGGCTAAAATATCGATATTGGTAAAAAAAAATTAATTAATTAAAAAGAGAAAGAGAGTCTGAGGCTAGTCCAAGTCTGCAAAATGACTCAGTTAAGGAACTTGCTACGAAGCCTGATGACCTTACCTTGATCCCTGAGACTCACACGGTAGAAGGAGAAAACCAATTCCTGCAAATTGTCCTCCGATGTCCACATGAGTGTATAATACATGTGCACCCCTAAACACACATACAAACAAAAAATAAGTGGGTTTTTTTTTTAATGTGGAAACATATTGCATGAATGCACTGACCTAAAGAAAGCTGCTTTAGCAACTTTGGTACTAAGTGAGGTAGATTTTAAGGAAAGAAGCAATATAAATAGAAAGTGATATTTTATAATAGCAAAAAAAAATTCATCAAGCCCTCTGGAAAGACAAACCAACTCTATCTATATGTACCTAGAAACATAGCCTCAAGATGCAAGAAAGAGAAGTTGCCAAGCCTAAAAAGGCAAAATCAAGAAATGCACACACAGTGGCAGGCCCTTCAAGACTATCTGTCACTGATAACAAGGCAAAAGCCAAAAATAAAGAACTTTGCTCAACACTGTATATATACACTTGGCCTCAAGAAACTTCACAAAATAAACACACACGCGGTATGCATCCTGACCACAGCAGAATTAGCTGGAAACTAACAGCAGAGGAGAACTTGTCTGTGTAATTGGAAATGGAGTGAAAGGATTCTGAAAACTCACAGCTTCAAAATCAAATTCCAATGGAAAAAAAGAAACCATTTCCTGCGCGTGGGATGTGGCTGAACGGATAATACCTTTGATGTGCAAACCCCAGAGCCCACATGAACTAGTGTGAGTCTGCAATCCCAACACTCCTACAGGGGATGGGAGACAGAGACAGGACCACACCAAAGCTGTGTTAACTGAAGAAAATTACAGATCAGTCGTCTTGGAGGGGACATGGGGAAACAAGTCTTGGGAATGTGGAAAAGGTTCTAGCATAAGGTTAGCATATATCCACCCAAGTCAGCCTACGTGTAGGGCTGAGTGGTGCAGGCTTTTCCGGTACTTGATAACCTTCCCAGAAGCCCTGCCTCAACAACTGCCAGCAGCACGCAGGTCAGCTAGCCTGGTGTACGCAGCTGCAATGAGGCCCTGTCTCAAATAAGGTGAAGTCAAGGGCCAACACCTGAGAGGGTCCTCTGACCTCCATACATAAACTATGGTGCACACACACAAGCATTTTGACTAAGTGAACCTTTGCCATACCAAAACAAAGATTCACCTAAAGACATACTTAAAAGCAAATTTTTGCCAGACGTTGGTAGCGCATGCCTATGGTTCCAGCACTTGGGAGGCACGGGCAGGTGGATCTCTGAGTTCAAGGCCAGCCTGGTCTACAGAGTGAGTTCCAGGACAGCCAGGACTACACAGAGAAACCCTATGTCAAAAAGCAAAGCAAAGCAAAGAAACAAAAAGCAAATTTTTATATTTAAATACATTTATTGGAAACAAAAGAAAAAATAGAAAAGAAAGAGGATGAACTACCAAAAACAAGGCAGAGAAGTCAGGTTTGGTGATACTCTGAAATCCCCAAATTTGAAAGGCAGAGAGAAGTGGACCTTAAGTTCAAGGCCAGATTGAGCTACGTAAAGAGACTCAAAGACTCTGCCTCTGGGTGGATAGATAAATGATAAATGATTGAATGATAGGTGGATAAATAGAAGATAGATAATAGATAGATGATAGATAGATAGATAGATAGATAATAGATAGATAGATAGATAGATAGATAGATAGATAATAGATAGATAGATGAATAGATAGATAGACAGATGATAGATAGATAGATAGATAGATAGATAGATAGATAATAATGATGATGATGATGATGATGATGATGATGATGATAGATAGATAGACAGATAGATAAATGATGATAGATAATAATAATAATGATGATGATGATAGATAGATAGATAGATAGATGATAGATAGATAATGATGATGATAGATAGATAAATGATGATAGATAGATGATAGATAGATATAGATAGATAGATAGATGATAGATAGATAATGATGATGATGATAGATAGATGATAGATGAATAGATAGATAGATGATAGATAGATAGATAGATAGATAATGATGATGGTGATGATAGATAGATAGATAGATAGATAGATAGATAGATAGATAGAGATAGATAGATACATAGATGACTTGACTGAATGATAGGTACATTTGAGAGAGTTTCAAATGTGTTGGTTAAGTCAGGCAAAAGGGCTTGCAGAAAGCAGGCTCAACAAGCCAGGGCAAGCAAGCCAGGAGGCAGCATTCCTGCACTGGCCTCCACTTCAGCTGCTTCCTTGAGTTCCTGCCCTGACTTCCCTCAGTGATAGATTGTTACCTGAATACTAAGATGAAATCAACTCTTCCTTCCCCAGTGGCCACAGTCTTTACCACAGCAGTAGCAAGCAACCCAGGACAATGTTGTCTCCAGGCATCCGTCTGTAAGACCTCACCACAGGACAATAGACAGACGCAAGCACCTGTGTTTGTTCAAGACCCACAGAGGGAGGTGCACGTGCTGGGTGCTGGTGCTGTTCCAATAACCAGGACTGTGCCAACGAGCAAGACGGGGGAGTTCTGATGGCCTAGAGCACACAGGACAGGTAGTCACAGGTAGTCATGTCTCTGCCTCTCTCTTTCTCTCTGTGCCATACCCAGTGGCTCTGTCTCACATACACAGAGAGAGTCTCTGCCTCTCTCTCTCTCTCTCTCTCTCTCTCTCTCTCTCTCTCTCTCCCTTTCTCATTTAGGCCAGAAAACAACTTTGGCAAGCTTTGGGTTGGGTGAGTCATTCCTCAAGAGCCAAGAGCCACCCACTTTGTGTGGCTTTTTTTTTTTTTAATTTGTTTGATAAAGGTTTTTCATTAGGACTGAAATTCGTCAATTCAGTTAGGCTGGTTGACCAACCAGTGAGCCCAGGGTACCCATCCATCTCTACCTTCCCGACCCTGGAATCACAAGTACACGCTGCCACATCTGACATTTTTCTCCCCCGCCCCCCTCCAGTTCTTAAGACCAAATTCACATCCTCATGTTAAACACTTCACTACCTTTAATTATCTTTCCAGGTCAAAAGTCAGATCTTCAGGGAAAAAAGGAACGGATCAGAGGGCAAGCATACCACAGCTCTGCTCAGACCTTCTGATGGAGGAAATGAAGCCTGGTGTGTCAGAGGCCAGGTTGAGGGGGACGGTCCTGGGCTATGGATCCAAATGGGACTCGTTCACATTGTACACTGGCATTTTGGAAAGGAGATTGAGAGAGAGAGAGAGAGAGAGAGAGAGAGAGAGAGAGAGAGAGAGAGAGGGAGAGACAGTCCAGATGTAATCATGGGTATTTACATGTGTGAGTCAGTCAACCTGGGAGGGAGACTGTGGCCAACTGAGCATGAAAAAGTTTTGAAACCTCATTTCCAAACCCTTCCCAGGGTGGAAGAGCTTCCTGTTTTCACTGCAGTCTTCCCAGTCTCTGCTCCTGCCATCCTCCCCTTCAGTCTGGAACAGTGAGCACACAGAAAGCCTACGGCCATCCTGTAAGCAGACAAAGTAGATGGCCTGGTTTCTGGCTCCTGTGCCGAAAGGGGAATTTGTTAGCTTATTTTTCAGCTGGTTCACTGTGGACCCAGAGTCCAGATCTGGGGAAATGGGAAACAGCAAAAGCAGAAAACAATCCCAGTGCGATTTTTGTTTTATCTTTTTTTTTTTTTTTTTTTAGTTTTGTTTTTTTCAAGACAGGGTTTCTATATGTACCCTTGGCTGTCTTGGTACTGGCTTTTGTAGATCAGGCTGGCCTCGAACTCACAGAGATCTGCCTGCCTCTGCCTCCCAAGTGCTGGGATTTAAGACGTGTGCTACTGCCAACCAGCTACATGCATAAGTTAAAATAATAAAAACAAAACACTTTAAAGTGTTGTGATTTGAATGTAACTGGCCCCCATAATCTCATAGGGAGTGGCGCTATTAGGGGGTGTGGCTTTGTTGGGTGGGTTTGGCCTTGTTGGAGGAAGTGTGTCGCTATGGGAAAGGGCTTTGAGGTTTCCTATGCTCAGGATACTGCCCAGTGTCTCAGTTGACTTCCTGTTGTTCATAAGATGTAGGACTCTCAGCTACTTCTCCAGCACCATGTCTGCCTGCATGTCACCATACTCCCTGCCATGGTGATAATGGACTGAACCTCTGAAACTGTAAGCAACCACCTCAATTAAATGTTTTCTTTGTAAGAGTTGCTGTGGTTATGATGTATCTTCAAAGCAATTAAAAACCCTAAGACAAGTGTATTCTCCCCTACTCCTCATGAGTTAAAATTCCAGAAGGTAGGCAGGCTGGTGTAGTGGCTCATTCCAGCATCTGGGGCCTGGTACAGGAGGACCCTGTGCCCTAGGCCATTCTAATGCACAAAATAAGACTCTGTCTCAAGAAACCAGAGTCGGGGACTTGGTCCAGTAGCAGAGCACTCACTCTGTGTCTGGCTCAGCACTGCTAAGTCAATGATTTTACCTTAAAGATTTAACAATTTGAAAACATTGATTTTTTTTTTTGTTTTGTTTTGTTTTTTGAGACAGGGTTTCTCTGTGGCTTTGGAGCCTGTCCTGTAACTAGCTCCGTAGACCAGGCTGGTCTCGAACTCACAGAGATCCGCCTGCCTCTGCCTCCCAAGTGCTGGGATTAAAGGCGTGCGCCACCATCACCCGGCTGAAAACATTGATTTTTAATAACTCCGTGTCTGCTCTACTGATGGAGATCACTAACCACAGCTCCATCAGGGGCCGTCCTGAGCACTGAACATCAAGCAGCCTTTGTCCCTCAGGAGTCTTCATGTGGAGAATGTGTTCATCTCAAGACACAGTCTTGTTTTCCCACCAGCTTCCCTCCTGCCTTGGAAGGGCTGGGTGTAACAGCAGGACTGACTTCCACTTAGAGTTGGGTCTCATTGTTCTATAGGGAAGCATCGCTGTCCAAGAAGAAGGCAAAAATGCCCTTAGGTAGAGCTTTCTTGTCACCCCTGTTAAAAGCCAACCCGCAGAGAGACCTCATCTCAGCCACTGCCACCACAGAAACTACCACACTTGCTGGCGAGGATGTGGTAGGAGGAGCACACACACACACCGTGCTCTCTGATGGGAATGTGCAGCCACTATGGAACAGCATGGAATCCTCAAAAATTGGGATTAGAAGGACCAAACAAGCCAGCTATCCCACTCCTGGTCATACATCCCGAAGACGCTTGCACATCCATGCTTACCGCTGCACACGCTAACCAAGTTCCCACTGACTCCTCTCAGCCAAAGGCCAGCCTGTCTGTGGTCTTCTGTTCTTCTTCCCTTATTGTCAGCTTCCACTTCTCTCTCTCCCTCCTCAGCCCACCCCACTCCTCATTCCTCTCTTGCCTTTCTCTGTTCTGAAACAGCCAGCCCTTGCAGAACACCAAATCTATTGTCCTGCACCCCAAATCAACTTCTGGTTTCACAGGTTATGCTGAAAATCGTTTCCCTAATTAAAATAACATGCAATTTAAAGACGAGAGTACACAACTCTCCCTTTGACCGTTTATTGACACTCTTGAAACATCTTCCCCTTGAGGAACGTTAGGGAGAGAATGGGGTAGTTCTCCTCTTCCTATGCGTGCTGGACATCGAGAGAAGAGTAGGGTGGTTCTCCTCTTCCTATGCATGCTGGACGTCGCTTGCTGCCTTTGGACATTTGTTGGTGTCGAATCTTTTTAACTGTTGCCCAGGTCTTCGCAGCACAGATGAACTGTGGTTCATCTACCTGAGACTCTGTGGGAGAATATTTATTTCTCCTTGACTTTAACACACACTAAAGTACAGGGGGCGCCATTTGCTCTTTCTCTTTGTAGAAGCCATTCCTTTCTCTAGGCCAGAATCTAAGAATTGCTCGTGAAGCTACTGTGGTATACGCATTTCCCCTTCAACATTGATAGGTATTGAACACACACAAACACACGTACATGTGCACATGCAGTGCACAAATATATTCACCCTGAATACATTCAACCCACTTCCATCCTTCCAAAGGACTCTTGAGTGGCTCTGGATAGCGAGCTTCTTGTTTCATTTCCCTGTTTCATTGGCTTTTTCACTCTCCCGTCTCTCTTTCCGAAGTCCTTCTGCCATTGTCCTCTGCTCTACCTGTCCTGAGATGTGGTCATTGTCTGGGATTCAGACTTTCTCTCCCTGCCCAAGGGAGGGTATTGACTCCCATGGTTTCACAACCATAACTTCAGGGAGCCGGATAAAAGTAGTTTTATCAGCCAAGTAGTTCCAGGAATTGAGAGGTGGAGGCAGAAAGAACAGGAGTTTGAAGCCAGCCTGTGTAGTAATAGGAGCGTTGGGTGCCGTTCTGTTGTATTAGGAGCAGCGGGGCTGCGTCCCCAGCACCCCGGCCGCCTGGCTAGCTTATGCCCCGAAATAACAACACACAAACTGTATTCTTTTAAACACTGCTTGGCCCATTTCTATCTAGCCTCTTCTAGGCTAATTCTCACATATTAATTTAGCCCATTTCTAATCATCTGTGTCGCACCCCAAGGTGCGCTTACCGGGAAGATTATAGCCTACATCCATCCTGGGTCGGAGCTTCATTGCGTGTGTCTGCCCGGGAGCGGGGCATGGTGTCTCTGCTCCAGCGAGCAGAGCTGTCGAGTCTGAGCTCACTTCCTCTTCCTCCCAGCATTCTGTTCTGTTTACTTCACCCACCTATGTTCTAAGCTATGAGCCCAAGCAGCTTGTTTATTACTTAACCAATGAAATCAACAGATTGATATATTACACTCCCACATCAAGCCTGGACAAGATAAGACTCAGTCTCAAAGTAACAATGAAAAAACAGATACTAATTAAAACTCCTGGGGTTTCATCATGCACGTCTGCTCCTCTAGAACCAAGCTGAAGTCCCGCACAGCTCCAGCTGCTCCGGCTTTCTGAGAACCCGGGAATCCATATTCTTAAGGGTGATTTCCCCCCAAAAGAGCTGCAAATCTAAATTTGAATGTGAATGCTGACACTTTCCTAAGAGTTGAAAATAGATTTAGAAGAGAATTTAATCCCACATGATTAATAAAACATGCTCGTGGGGAGGTGCTGCTAGCAAGGAGCTAGACCGCAGCTTCTACCTCAGACAAACGTGCTTCTTCCTCAGGCCTTCCTCTTCCGAACTGTGCCCTTCAAGTCAGAAACCCATCCTGGGCTTCCACCTGAGCAGTTGCTCCAGAAAGCGGCATGCCCTTTTATCCATGCTCACTCCACTGC
The DNA here is from genome assembly GCF_018167655.1 of Microtus oregoni. Taxonomy (NCBI): domain Eukaryota; kingdom Metazoa; phylum Chordata; class Mammalia; order Rodentia; family Cricetidae; genus Microtus; species Microtus oregoni. The sequence goes on from NW_024543978.1 coordinate 8,353,485, forward strand.
CTGGACTGTGCCCTCCCTCACCAGTCACAACCCAGCACAGAGCATCCCAACTGGTTTCTTTGCATGCCTATGGGACACTAGTCCATTTTCAAACATGCTTGCCATCCACACGGTGAAAGGAGGGGTGAAGGAGGAGGAAGAACAGGAAGGTGCGGAGGAGGGAAGCCAGTAAAGAGTCATGAAGGAAGAAAATGGAGGAGAAGGAAGTAGGGGAAGAGGAAGAAATGGAAGATAATGAGGAGAGAGAAGTCCCCAAGTCCTCCCCTGATAAGAGTCTTTCTAGGAGATTTAATATTAATGATAAATGCTCAGTCAGTAGCTGGACAGGATAAGTTTAGGCAGGAGAACCAGACCAAGGACATGAGAAGAAGGGTGGGGTCGGAGGAGTCATCAGCCAGACACGGAGATGAAACAGGAGGTGCAAGGTCATGCCAACTGGCAGAATATAGATGAACAGAATTGGGTTAATTAAGTTGTAAGAGGCATCTAGGGGCTGGAGATGACTCAGAGGTTAAGAGCATTGCCTGCTCTTCCAAAGGTCCTGAGTTCAATTCCCAGCAACCACATGGTGGCTCACAACCATCTGTAATGAGGTTTGGTGCCCTCTTCTGGCCTGCAGGCATACACACAGAAAGAATATTGTATACATAATAAAAAAATAAATATTTTAAAAAAAGAGGCATCTAGTAATAAGCCTGAGTTATTGACTGAACATTTATAATTCATATTAAGCCTCCATGTCAGTTATTTGGGAACTGGTGGGCAGGAAAGAAAAGTCTGCCTATAAGTCAATGTCATGTAGCCCCCAAAGCCAACGTACCAATTGTGACCTCCTTTGTCCAATGCTTGACTGACCCAGCATTATAAATTTTGTCCAGATTTATCATATCAGATTTCATAGCAACAGGCGGACATCAAGATTTCCCTGAAAGGTCTAAGCAGCTAGTAGCATGCTGTCTGCCGTCTCTGCTATAACCAGAAAGTGGGTGACCCTTTCATTCTCTGGGTTTTCTCACCCATTCAGCTTAAAGCAACAGGACTGCCTTGCCCTGAGGGCGTTTACAACCCCTGAACCACAGGCCACAAGTCAACAAGCTGGTGTGTTCATGTCCTCTAGTCTGAACTGTAAGCCCTGCTCCCGACCCTTCCTCAATCTCCACCCTTTCTTCCAACGCGCGTCAGAGCTGGCTGGCAAAGATATCGCTTCAGACCCGAACACAAGCTCCACTCCATTGCCATGGCTGTCTGAGTCACTTGAATCAAAGTGGATATGCTCCATCCTGAGAGGGCTTGCCTTCGCCTCAGCGGATCTCTCCTCGGGTCGCTAATGAAGTTGAACTTGCTCTAGACAGCACTTTTGGGTTTAAAACACTGCTACCTGAGCTCTTCGCTTCATTCTTCAGAGCCCCTCATTCAGCTCAGACTCCAACAGAGGAAGACAGAGCTCCTGGCAGACAGGCATGCCTCGCTCCTTTGAAATCCCCCAAAAAACTGCAGTGACAGTGTGCATAAGAAGACTGCTTACATTCTTAGAAAGCACACACGCCCAGAAAGAACACACACACTCTCTCTCAACTATTACCCTTGCTATGCATATAATATGTATAAAATCATTGTTTTATACTGTGATAATTGATTGTGAATAGAATTTGCTAAAACAAACAATTAAAATTATTTTAGGGGGCTGGAGAGATGGCTCATCAGTTAAAAGAACACTTGCTGCTCTTGCAGAACATCAGACTGCAGTTCCCAGCACCCACATCAGGCAGCTCATAAGCATGTGTAGTTTCAACTCCAGGAGCTCTGGTGCCCTCTTCTGGCCTCCTCCAGCACCAGCTACATGTGGTGCACATACAGGCAAATACACACACACACACACATGCACAAATAAATGTGAAGATTATTTTTTGACACTAGCTTAAAAATAGATTCAAATTCATATTAAGGCTTTTTAAAGTGGTAACATCTCCTAGACACCTAGCCATATCCTGTCGCCCTTCTTCCTTGGTAAGAGAGTAGCAACTGTCTGGAGGGGCTTTTAAAACTACAAATCACAAATCACAGACCCCTTTACAACTACGAGTGTCATTTAAGAGGCCTCTGGCCAATGAGCTGCCAGATGCGGTTGGTGGAGAGCTTCTCAAACAGCCCCTTAAAGGGAAAGGCTGGTCTTGTGTCTAGTGGTGCAAACTGGTAGGTTAGGCTCATTTGTCCCACTTCCTAAGTGCCAAGCCAAATAAGGGAACATCCTCAAATTCTGACCTTTCATTGTTGCCCACCTCTGAAATCCACACTGGAGAACACAGATAATTTTTCCCTAAGCTGCCTGAAACTATCTTTCCAATATACACAGGTAAAATGAATGCTGTTAAAAGCTACTTTGAATAAATGAAGAAGAAAGGGAGAAGGGGCAGAGGAGAAGGAGGAAAGAAAGAAGGAAGGAGAGAGGAAGGAAGGAGAAGAGGAGGAGGATGGGAAGGAGAAGGGAAGAAAAGGGAGGGAGAGAGAGAAGGAGGAGAGGAGAAGGGAGGGGGAAAAAGAGGAGGAGGGATCTTTTCTGCATTGACTAGCCCAGCAAATTACCTCAGGTAAAAGGAAGCACTAATTAAGAGACAGCTGTAAGTAACATTACTTTTATCCATGGTATCTCAAAATTCTTCAGGTGTGGTTTTGTTTTACCATTTTCTACCTTTTAGCCCAAATAAACTCCAACATGAAAATTATCCACGGTGCGTGTGAAATACCGACACAGAGTTCTAAATCATTTGCCAGATTTAAGCCCCAATTTTTATTTCCTTTTTGGCTGAGAGCGAAATGTTCCTTTTAGGGGATGGTAGCTTCTCAGTTTCCCACACTGATGACTCAACTCGAATATATCCTCATTAACATTCTAGATTTTTCTGTAATCTCCTCTGCCCAATACATTCAAGACAACTGTGCCAATCTCCAACAGCTTCTAACAACCCCGCTGTTTCTGGGGATGTGGCCCTTCCCGTCGCCATGGCTGTGGATGATCTGAGCAATGGCTTCAATTCATCACTTGTTTTTGAGCTGAGTGTCAGCCTGACCTCTGGGAGCAGCAGCACATGACTCAAAGCGAGAGCTTCGCCTCTAAATCTGGCCGTGTTTGCTATCTCTGTTTTCTCTCTAGCAGATTATTCAAATACCATCTGGCTGAAGTCAAGTTGTCTCAGAACCCACAGAATCTCTACCCTGGTCCCTGTTGGATCCCTGAAAACTCAGCCACGCTGTAATTTCCTTTCTGAGTCTGTGCGATGCCTGCACGCTGCCAGCCCAGCTCTCTCCTTCAGCCTCCAGTCCTCCTGGGACCGTGCCGCCTCCTCTAACTTCCATGTGTTTTTTATCTCCTCCACCACGGTTGCTAAACCAAAATACGAGCTGGAGGGAGGACATTTCCCCAAGTGCCTGTTGCCCTTCTTTTCCTTTTGACACCTCCAGATAAGTCCTCAACATAGTGTCTTTCCCAATCCAACACAGCCCCACTGTGTCTTTGGGGACTTCATGACATCACCCAGGAATGTATCCCTAGAAACAAAAATGCAAAGCCCAGAACACCAGGAGACAATTAAAGAAATTTTCACTGGTGAGGTCACGAGTAGGAGAGACTTCTCCTTCATGGGCAGAAACGTTTGCAGACTCAGCGTGCTACCAAGGCGGTTCTGCAAGCAAGCTGAAAATGCCTTTCCTAATGACCCAGGCCAGAGACACGCAGAGGCCACCTTTAAGACAGAGCCTGTCTTGAATGGTGTACAGCGGACCACCAGGCGTCGGCTGAACTCGGGAAGATAAAGGAAGATACGTCTTTCTCAGGAATCTAAATGTCTTCTTTTCCTTCCTCTCTCATCCCCTCTCTTTCTTCTCTCATTCTCTCCTTCCTTCCTTCCTGTCGCAGGGCTTCAGATGGACCGTGAGACCTCAAGCATGTCGAATCAACTGCTCTACCACTGAACCACACCCTAGCCTTTATTATTACTATTATTATCCTGACACACGTCTCAAAACTGAGCTCACTCTGTAACCCAGGCAAGCCTTGAACTTGCATTCCTTCCGTCTCAGCCTCTGGGGTCCTTAGGATTAGCCAAACCCGCTTGAGTTTTTCTTCAATCAACAAATTCTTAGCTATTCATTAACACACTCATAATTCCAGTACTTAGGAAACTGGGACGGAAGAATTGCCATGAGTTTGAGGCTAGCTTGGACTCCAGTATGAGACCTTGTCTCTAATGAATATGTAAAGAAATCATATCACGCTCCTCTCCCTGCAAGCTCTACCCGGAGCCTCACTGCTGTGGTGGGCGTTTCGGTTTGTTCCAGTTTCTAATGGACCCAGAACTCTACTGTCCAACACATTAGCCATTAGACACGGGTGGCTCTCTAAACGTGAACACAGTCACAAAAATAAAATAAAGTGAAAATTTTATTTCTTCGATTGTATAGCCTCTCTTCCGTGTGGGCTGTAGTTACTGTCTTGGATAGGACAGGCACAGAACACCCTTATCAGTCTAGCAGATTCTCGCTCGGCACGGTGCCGGAACCAACAGTCTGATTCGGGGTGGGGGGCACTCCTGGATTTCTTCAGCCGGGTCACTCTTAGCGCACTTTCTCCAAATCTTTGTCTCGTTGGGTTAGAAAAATTAATGCCTTATCCTCCACCCCTCCTCCCCTGCCCTGTCTTCCCACTCCTGCCCTCCTCTTCCGATCCTCTCCCATCTACTCTCCCCTCCCCCTCCGATCCTCTCCCATCTATCAACTCCAACAGTTCCAGTAAGAAGGAAAAAACAGTCTATGTGAATTCGTTGATTGTCAGTTCCGCTAGTGCAAGATTGACTTTTTTAGTTCCGCGTTTCGGTTCCCGTCATGCACCACAGCTAGCGTGCACCGCGGAAAGATGCTAGCACGTTCCTCGCTCCCATCAGCCGCCTTGGTCTCCCCAGCAGAGGGCAGCTGCGCTCCAGAGTCTCACGGCAGAATGTTTACACACTCATTGCGGGTTTGGGGGAGCACGCTCGCTTCCAATGAAACTTTTTTTCTTTTCATTTCAGTGGCAATGCAGAGTGCCAGATAATTCAGGCCATTTGAAGGGCAAGCCATGGGAGCTTGGCGAGCAAGGCTTGCTTCATAGGGAACTCATGCCTGGAATTTCAGGAAAGCACGGGAACCTGGCGCTGTGACTCCGCAGGCACTGTTTCGCAGGACTCTTTATCAAACGGAGTTTCAAGTCCAGCTGGAGACGACCAGGGCAGCACCTAGAACCCCAGAGGCAGACATAGGTGCCCTTTCTTGGGACCAGATTGGGGTTGGATGGCCCACATGTCACCAGCTCGACAATTCATTCACTTCTGCCAGGCCACAAAATGGTGGTGGCTGTAAGACAGGTGACACCAGGGACCACGACCACGGAAGAACACTGTGCTTTGCATGAACTCTTCAAAGACCTACACCAGGAAATCTCCCTTTCCTCAATATCTCCCTCTTCCTCACCATCTCCCCCAACAAGACTGTCAACATCGCCTAAGCAAAGGAGGTGAAAATAGATACTTGGGGGTGAAAAGAACAGAGGGGGGGGGAGATAATATAATATAGATGGCACATACACACACAGGTGACATGTAGCTAGTCATTTTTTAATTAAAAAAAATTAAAAGTAAAACAAGGATATATATCTGATATTCTTAAACAAGTATCCAGAAGGGTTGGGGACGTAAAAGTCCTTGTCAAAGCCAGGCTCACATCTGTAATCATATCACCTGGTAGATTGAGACAGGAGAATTGCCATGAGTTCAGGCTGAGCCTGAGCTATAGAATGTTAATCTATCTCAAAAAAAAAAAAAGTAAAATACAACAGAACTTAAAATACACAGAAAGAGTGCTTGCTTGCCGATGTCCTAAAGAAATAAAGCTCCTTGGAGGTGGAGAGATGGCTCAGAGGTTAAGAGCACTGGCTGCTCTTGCAGAGGACCCCAGTTCACTTCCCAGAACCCACACTGTGGGTCGCATCTGTCTCTTAACTCCAGCTAAAGAGATGCCTTCTGGCCTACACAGGCACCAGGAACACATATGATAAATATATATATATATATATATATATATATATATATATATATGCAAGCAAGACAGTCATACACATAAAATTAAAAGAATATTTAATAAAGATATAGCAAGACAACATCAAGCTCAGCTGGATACAGGGGTCTAAACTACATCCCCAGGTCCATCCCTCGTCTTCACACTCAGGTGGCTTGGGTAGGTCTCCTCTCTGAACTGGCCCCCTGCCGGTTTCACATTGTGGTCCTCTCATTTTTAAACCTAGTTCGTCTGGGTGAGGCTAATGTGCAGCCAGGGCTCAGGCCAATGCTTCTGCTTCTCACAGCAGCAGCAATCCTCCAAGTTCCACAAGATCACCAGGAACTGCTAAGTCATTGTGAACCTCAATGAAGAAACTGAGTCTTCCTATGTGATTTCTATCAGTGTGCTGCTCCAAGCTAAATAGAATTTTGTGACAGCTAACCAATGCAAAATAGAACTCTGTGTATCTACCTATGTGTGTGTATTCATGTGTGTGTGTGTATTCATGTGTGTGTGTATACATGTGTGCATATGCAAATGTATGTGTGTAGTGTGTGTCTGTGTGCCTATGGGTGTGTGGTGTGTGTGTGTGTGTGTGTGTGTGTGTGTGTGTGTGTGTGTATGATGTGGTGGAGATGTGTGAGTAGCCATGAGAGGGCAGGGGTATGGTATATGTGTGATATGTGGAAGGGTATGTATGGTACGTATGCAAGGTGTGTATGTGTATAGTGTGTGCATGGTGAGCATACCATATGTATGTGTGTGTGTGCTCACCACAGCCCTCCCTCACTCTGCGGTGTGAAGTGAGCAGCGTGGACGACTCAGACAAATGTCAGATGCGCAGGTGCGTCTTGCTTTCCACCCCTCTTTCTCGGCTGCATTGTGTTGCTTCCCCAAATGCTGGACAACAGTTTGGGGGCATCTGAGTCCACTAGTGATGGAGTCATCGCATGTCTCCAGAGGGACAGCCTGTGTGTCCCCATGTCGAGGGATGTAAAAGAGTCACAGAGAAACCAAAATGCACAGTATCAAGGTATAGCGAGGCACAGAGTAGAAGGAGAGCCATTGAATTTATTAAAAATGTCAGTATCATCAAAGAGAGGGGACAGTGGTGGGGACATCCAGGTTCCAGGAGCACGGAGACAACCCAAACCTGATCACCGGAAGGAAAGCAGCAGGTAAAGAAAGGCTGCACACAGGCTCTTCACACGGTTATATACCTGTGACTTCGTGCTAAGCTTAAGCTGACCTTGAGTTTAAAAGGATCTCCTGAGCTGGGGCCAAGAAGGGCTGCAATCAGCACCACATCTCTTAGTCACACCGTGCAAACAGGACCTCCTGACTCACCGTGACTTGCAGTAAAATGAAGAGCCCGTATTTGCATGGGAGACAGCTCATCAGTACCGAGTGAAGAATATCTGCCCCTGAGTGTTTGCATAAATCACCTCAGGTCCGAGGCTGACTGAGAGTTTCCAGGTGGTGCAGCCGGAGTGTTTTTCTCAGGATTCCAGAAGTTTCTGAAATACAGACCAAGTACTCATTTGTATTGCAAAGTAGCTGACTGATAGAACCGATTATATAACACAGAACCTTTTAAAAACTGAGATCAGCCTCGTCACCCAGCGGTCTGCAGGCTTGCCCTGGTGGACAGGCTCTGAGGCCATCCAGTGGGTCTCCGTTCCTGCGACTTCACCTGGAAGACCCCTCCCACTCACTTGCACCTGACCCCTCACAGCTGCTGTTCTGAGGCCTCTAAGTGCTTGTCTGGGCTTTCATGGCTGCCTGTCTGTACATTTGGGGCTCAGTGTCCCTCAGCTCTCTCTCTCTAGTGACCGTACTAACGGAAATAACCACTAACTACAGTTTTCCCATGGATACTTCGTCCAAAACTCAAAAGCATACTGCAAAGTTTTTTCGGCCCAATAAGCCTCTCCACCGATGCAATAATCCAATCAGACCAAATCAAACCAATTAGGAAAAGGCCTAGGTTTAATGGATGCCAGCGCTCCCAGGTGGCCCTCTGGAAAAGGAGAACAGGAAAGACCACATGTTCATTCTTACCTGTGGGAGGGGTCTTGACCCTCTCTGGGGAGGGGTTGCTGTTTGGCGGGTTTTCTCGGAGGTGGAGTCTGGACTGTGGCAACTCCCAAGGGAAGGGGCTTGAAATGGAGTTTTCCACCAAACATATGGATGCCAGGGGGCGGGGGTGACGCTTCTAGCAAACACATGGCTTCTCCAAGACTGAAAATGGCAGATTTCAACTGCCTGCGCTCAAGATCTAGCACAAAGCTACTAGGGCCTGACAGTGTGCTACTGGTACAGGACAGATCATGGGACATCAGAAAGACACTCAAATACAGTCGAGTGTGCAGCTAATTTAATGTTTTTAAGTCAGTGAGTCTCCCCAACGAAAGACACTGAAACAATTGAATATCCACGTGCAAAGACAGACGTGGCTCTGAAAGTAAAATATTAACTTGAAATGGCGGCAGATCTTACAGACATAAATGGGAAAGGTACGTTTATAAAACCCGTGAGAGAAACCACGGGAAAAGAACCCTGTGACCTTGGATTCGTCCAATTTTTCCTATAGCTCAAAATCCTTAAAAAAATTTTTTAATAGACACTTAAGTCATCATAACAATTGACGTTTCCATGTTCAAGGGTCTCCAATAAGGAAATGGAAGGGGTTGGGTGTTATACAGGCCTCTAATCAGGTACTCAAAAATCGGGACTGGAGGTCATCCTAAGCTGTATTAGCAAGACCTTGGTACATAGGAAGGGAGGGAGGGAGGGAGGAAGAAAGAAAGGAGGTGCAGAGAGGGGAAGAGGGAAGGGAGGGAGGGAGGAATAGACAGAAAAGGAAAGAAAAACCATAGACTAGAGAAAAGGGCTTTTATTTTAAATATGTTTATGAAATTAAAAACACACCTGCAATCCAGAGACGCGGGAGACTAAGACGGAAGGATCAAGAGTCTACAGACTACATAGGACGATGTTGTCACAAAACAAAATAAAACAAAACAAAAAATTCTAAAACACCTATAAAAAAAGAAGACAGCATTTTTAACTAAGCAAAATATCTGAACAGATACATTTAACAAAGAGACATTAGATTATCAACTAAGCATTGAGTACAATTATTCATTGTCACCGGTCATTACAGAAATGCAAATTAGAACCCACAACGAAATGCCACCACACACTGTAGGATAGTTAACCTTTATCGATGGCACCAACTCTTAGGAAAGACATGGAACAGCGGAGCCTCCTACCACGCCAATGAGAACACAAAATAGTGCAGCTATGTTTTTTGTCTGAAAAACAGTTTTATATAGTGAGACTCATACTTAGCGCGTGACTCGACCACCTCACTCCTACGTGTCCCCCACAAAACTAATGACCTATGTCCACCAACACTTGGAAGCGACTGTCCTCAACTGCTTCCTTCACAGTGAACAAGAAGCAAGAGCGCACCGTGCATTCTTTGGCTCAAAAGAGCCCAGGTCCGAGTGACAGGGGGATATTGCTCAGCAATTGCCAGGCAAGAGTCTGTGAAAGAAGTCTGTGAACCCATTTACAGGAAGTCCTAGAAAAGACAGAAGCATTATGACCGAGCAAATGGGTCATTGTCACAGCAGTGGGATGGCTTCAATGACTGTGTGTCCCTCAGAACTCAAAACAAGGCTTAGCGCTGACACACTGGGACAATAAAACACACCCATTCTGGGTGGTGACATGCATTCCTATCTGGATCCCTTTCTTTCATTTTCTACTCCAAGCAAACAGAGCCGCTCAACAGCTGTTGCCGGTCTCTGCTGACATTCTTGCTAAAGCAGCTGGGTCACCTTAACCTCCCATGATGTCACCAGAAGACATGATAAATGACCAACGTTGATGCCCTGACGAAATCACTTACCTCAGCCATGAAATGGGATCATAGGAGTACCCACCCCCTGGGCTTGTCAGGGCAGGGTGAAAGGAAGTGACAGACAGGTCTGATGAGACCTTGCTTGGCTGATACCCTGTCAACCTTAGTAAGCTCTATTGCAGTTATGAGTCTGGTCTTTATTTACACGCCTGCCTGGACAGACGAACTCTAGGCTGTTCCACGCCACCCACCCACAGTGGGCCTGTTAGTTATATTTCTCTCACTGATGAAGAGGTGGAAGGTCAGAGAGAAGATAAGACTTAAGGTACACCGTGGCTAACTGACTGGAGCAGAGATTTCTGTCCAGACCCTCCTGCAGACATGCTCAGGATTGCTCCTCTTTCCCTGTTCTTATTCAGTAGGGAGTCACTTCCTATCTTCATTGGGTCCGTCAGTGGCGTTTTTGGCCCCTGAGTCCTCCATGATCTCTATGGCACATCCCTTAGGAATATCTTACTAAAAGCATGTGGGAATCACCAAAGGCTGAGGCCTCTGTGGGCCGTGCTCCTTTTCCATTACTGAGTAGCTCTCTGCAGCACGTGGTGCCTGCCCGTGTCTGAACGCAGAACAACTCAAAATCATACACTTAAACCATTAAGAGAGCTTTCTTTTGTGACTCGATTGTGATCTATGTAGACAACCATGTCACGTTACATGCCTAATAGATACCCCTTCCTCTCCCCACATCCCTGTCTTCTTCCCGCCTCACCTGGGCACAGAACGTGGGCTCCCTGCAAGGAGGATCTATATCCCCAGGACTGAGATGACACCCTCGCAGCTGATGTCCTCATCAGCTCTTAGAGGGAGCTTGCAGGGGCCTGGGGCCCAACGCTTGCTGCCTTCTGGATGAAGAAGCCCAGAGAAGGCAGAGGACAGAGAGGGCAAGTGCTGTCTACAGGGTCATATGGCTAGTCGGCATAAAGCCACAAAGCAAACACTGCATTCCTGTGGGTCCCCATCAGGTAAGCGGCATCATTAACATGATGTCATTTTCAAAGGGACGCATAAAAGTGTCGCATTCCACAGACCGTGCCACCTCCAGCTTACTGTAAATTCTAGGGTTCCAGATTCAATACATGTCACTGCAGGGAGTAGTAACTGTGTGTGTGACTATCTGTCTACCGTCTGCATTCCAACTCTTATTTAATCATTTATTTATTTTAATAATTTATTTAACTTTATTCTATATGCATTGGTGCGCGGGTGTCAGATTCCCTGGAACTGGAGTTGCAGACATTTGTGAGCTGCCATGTGGGTGCTGGGACTTGAACCCAGGTCTCTGGAAGAGCAGCCAGTGCTCTTAACTGCTGAGCTTTCCCTTCAGCCCCCTTACTCATTTATCTTGAGACCCCTTCTCTTGTGGGGAACACGGGCTAGTTTGAATGTGTTGTGTAGCTGGAGGTCATCTTAAATTTTGTATCCTTCTGCCTCTGCCTCCTGAGGCATACATAGCAAGTGTATGTCATCCTGCCTGGGGTATGCAAGGCTGGGGACTGAACCCGGGCTTTGTGAGGGCCAGGAAAGGACACTACCAACTGAGTGACATTCCCAGCTCCCTGTTCTGTTCGATTTGAACACTGGAAATACTTTCTGACTCTCTCAGCCCTTGTTTTGGCATCCCTTCATAGCTGTTCCTTTAACACCAGAATCCTCCCAAAGTAGGTGTGCCGTGAGCCCTGCCAATATCTGTGTAGCCCAGGACCTGCTGGCCCTGCTTAGCATCTCTGTTCCTTGCTCCTCTCTGGGAAGCTGAAGAGGAAGACCATCTTCAGGGGCACAGACTGGAACAGAACGAGACAGTTAAGGACCCAGCTTACCATTTTTTCTTTAGCTTCTCTCAACAGCTCAGCCTTGTCCCTGACTGTGCATCCTTCTGTGGATGATTTGGCACAGAGCATCAGATTTGTAGGGAAAACAAGATGGCAAAATTACCACTCACCCTGTGGGCAGCCAGGGGAATGGGTACCTGATTAGACCTGAGCTATTTGCTGATGGGGTGACATCCCACATGATGGAATGTTACACAGAGGTTCATTAAAGGCAGGCATTTGGGAGTGTGTGTTGTGAACTCAAAATATGGGTGAAGAGCCACCCAAAGTAGGGAGAGAGCGCTCAGGCAATCAGGGACTCAGGGGGAGTTAGCTCTCCCTTCTGCTATGAAAAGCCATTTCCGCTCATTACAGCCTGAAGTGTTGCTTTATCTCAAGGTACGCCACACGCAGCTGTGTGTATGTTTGCATGTGTCACACACAGAGAGGTCATAGGTCAAGTGTCTCATCCAATTGCTTCACCACCTCCTGTATTTGTATCACAGTCTCTTCCTGAACTTAGGCTCCCCAGTCAGCTTATCTAAATTAATGGGCATCTATGCAGAAGAGGTGACTAGTTCCCTGAACACTAGATGCCACCACTGGCTTGCAGTTAGGTGTCAATTTGTACACAGTCTTGCACTTTGAGAAGCAAGAGAGAACTTCCTCCTTGAGGGAGGCGAAGACGGCTCCTCCCTGACAGGGTGGGGCAGCCATGGCCTTTGCCAATCAAGGTCCCTTATCTAGTAGGGAGTAGCCCAGAGACAGATGTTGGGGTTCAACAGGAAGATCAGGAAAGCAAAGCAGTCAACTACTTGAGAAACCTTTTACACTGGAGCACTGTGGAACCCCAGACCCTGAATTACCTGTGAACCCCCACCTGCCGGAGTAAACAACTTGTTTCCCTGTGCTTGCAGCTGCTCTGAGCACAAGACCCTCAAGAGTTCCTGATGGCAGGGGAGTGGTTTCTGGGGGGCTTGCAGCTGAAAAATCCCGAGAGCTAGGGTGTGACCATTAGTCAAGGAAGAGTCCTATATAAGCTGCCCTGGAACACAATAAAGGGGGCATTCTTGGCATTACCTGTGGCCTCTCTCTCTCTCTCTCTCTCTCTCTCTCTCTCCCTACTCTCTCTCTCTTTCTGCACACTGACCTCACTAGGCCTACACACCCACCCACCCACCCCCAATAAACTCCTCAGCAGGTTTGCTGTGTGTTTCGTGTTTCCTTCACACTCACACCAGGTAATTTCAGTGACCTCCTGTTTTTTTGCTCCAGGCTGGGAGGTGAGTGACTCTGCTCATGTGTCCACACTGGGACTTACTGCCTCACTGGAGGCAAGTAACAATAGAACATGGCCAACAACGGCCGGATCCTTGAGGGAGCCAAATGGCGGTGCTGTCAAACTGCCTTCTAAGTGATCAAGTTCAGATCGTTCAGATCGTGGAACAGCACCGTTCTCAGCCGTGGGCAGAGAGAGGGGATGTAGTGTAGAGATTCATAACGGCTCAAAGCGCTGAGAATAACTGCTCGGTATTCAGCCCTAAATGACATCTGTAACCCAGCCTCCGAGGTGGAGGAGACGTTAAGGAAGAGGGTTCAGAGAGAAGAGAAGAGCAGAGTGGGAGGAAGTGCTGTGCACCACTCTCTTCTTGACAGGACCAAGCCGGTGCACTCATGACCTCAGGGCAGCTATGGTTATCTGTACGAGTGGATGGTTACCTGTATTGGTGGTTGGTTACCTGCATGAGTAGTTAGTTGGTTACCTGCATGAGTGATTAGTTAGTTACCTGCCTGATACCTACACAAGACCAAGCCTGCAAACATTCCTCCATGAAGGAGGGCGAGGCTCAGGAGGCCCCACCCCTCCCTGGGGAGATGTGGTCCAGTTAATGGTGTCTGGGGGAAGGGAAGGTATGTTGTTCCATGCTGTAGCCAATGAGGAGCTACATGCTGTAGCCACTGATCAAGTAAATACCCTCCCCCACCCGGGTTCATGCACACTCAGCCTTTTAACACATGGGCCTTCAGGGAGCATCGAAGATTCTAAACTGCAGCACCATGTTCCAAAAAAAAGTCAACTCACGGCTTCCCAATTTTATTATTCCTGTCTCCTCGTCTCGGCCTCAAATGTTCTTTTGGGTGATAAGTAAAATCGTTTTTAGAAACTGAGCATGGAGCACTTCATGGGACCTTCCCCAGTCTGTTCGCTTTTTATAGTCTACAACAGTCCAAATGTCACTTCAATGTCATTCCATCCAGACAAGCCCCAGTCTGCCGAGGCCTACACACCTCCAGTTAGCCAACTTCCGACCTGCTCCAGGCACAGGATTACAGGCTGCCTTGGAACCTGAGCCCACAGCCGTTCAACTGGGACAGCTCCTCTGAACTCTGCCCTACAAGAAGGCTCCAAAATTTCAGTCTCTCATTTCCTCAGAACCTGCTTGGAAGATGAACTGTCACAGATGGGCGTGTAGCAGAAATAACCAAATACATAGAGGACCTATCCACTTCCTGAATTAGATTCTTGTGATAGGCAAGCAATCAAATAGAAGGAGCAAGGCAAAGCCAGGTGGGGGCAACACAGCTATGCCCACAGACTTAAATTTCACCCCGTGGGACTCATTGTAAGGAACAATGGCCCTTTTAGCTGCGGAACACGGAATGACTAACATGTTTTTAGCCTGTCAGTAAGCACTACCATCATACAATGATAAGTATTTCCGCACAAAGCGCACTTGGAAGGGATATTGTTTCAAGCCTGGACAAAGCTCACACTGTTGGGCTCCTGTTCCAGTTATTTCAGGCGGGGAAGGGGAATTTCCACAGCTCCCTCCCTCCCTCCCAGAAACTCTGAGAGCTCAGCTCTTAAGAGACCACTTCCTTGTAATCCGTCAGAGTCCGAGTTATTTAACAGAAGAAAAAAAAAACCCCAACTTTATGAATAAAATCCCTAGCCAAGCAATTCACAGGAGAGTATCGCTTAAGTTCAAACAGGACAAAGCCATGACTGACTTAGCAGAGAGGAATGCAAGCTGGCCCACAGGCCCGACAGAGCCTTGGCGATGACCATGTCACTCATGCCAGCGAACAGTGTCAAGCGGTGGCCTGTGCAAACCATTATCTCAATGGTCTCATTTGCAAGTTTATTGTACTGTGTGTAAATGATTTAACCGTCAATTAATGTACACCAAATAAGTCACCGTACAGGTGGCGACAGATTTGGCAGAAATCCAAGGTAGCAGGCAAATGACAGTTGAGAAACCATGCCGGTTTTGCAAAGGAAACAACCGCAGCAGAGGAAGTAAATTAAAGGCAAGTAGAGGGCTGCAGGGCGGGTGGCTCTCTGGGCAAAGTGCTCGCCGTAGGAGCGTGAGGTTCTGAGTTCAGATCCCCAGCATCCGCAGAAAGATGGCGGCCATGGTAACCCCAGAGCTGGGTGCCAGAGGCAGGCGGATCTCTGGGGCTCACTGACCAAATAGCTCCAGTCAGTGAGCTCTAAATTCAATAAAGATCCAGTCTTTGGAGAGATGATTAAGGGAGACATCCTGATGTCAGCCTCTGGCTTCCACACACCTGCACCGTGGCGTACTCTGCACACACAGGCATAGCCCCCCCACACACACACACACACAGCAGTAAAATACAACGTAGCTGTCGGGTGCTGAAATGCAATCTTAAGCAGGTGCGAGGCCAGACCAAACATTTTCAAACACTTTCTGAGCTTGACCGCTAATACAAAAACGAGTGACCGGAGAGACTCTGTTGTCCCCATTCAGATGAAGCCACACTGAGCAAATGGCAGGGCAGGATTCAATCCCACACTCCCTGTGCCATCCACAGCCTGGGAACCCAGAGAGGCTCACGTGGACTAAACCACTCCCACCTCGTGGCAAAGGAAGCAAAAGAAGACCACTGAGAAAGCAGCATTTCCCAGCGTCTTTGACTCAGTAGACCCTCAGCCCTCCCTCCATTCAGATGCTAAACTAAAAGACTGAAGTCTCTCTCTGAGGTAACAAGTGACAGAGGCATCTTCACCATTCAGACTCTGTCCTTTTCCTTTTCCCATAAACCAATGTGCTTTGTGAACGGCTGGGGACACGCACTCCCGATGCAAGTATTTGAACAGCAAGCAGTAACCAGGCACTGTAGCAGAAGCCAGCAGAGTCCCCAGCTCTCCCCCACTGGGATCTAACCCAACTGCTCTCTTTCTGAGCAGAACAGAAACCAACTCACCTAGGAAATGATGCCCTTACCTTGGATGGAACAGCCAGTACAGTCAGCCGCTGATTGTCCCAAAATGTGATAGCCTATTTCCAGATCCAGGCATCCAGGCCCAAGTTAAGCATCATTCAGCCATTTAATGTTGAGGATAAACTCATCCAGTAAGCCTTTCAACTAATCCCCAATTTTTGTCTTTAAAAAAAAACCCAATGGCCCCCAAAAGTTAGCTAATTGGTATAAGGTTGCACAGCCATTGAGTGTATAGATTGTGAGAAATCACATACTCACACACACACACACTCTCTCTCATGTACACGAATAGAGGATCCCCAGTTGGTGGTGCTTCTTGGGTGGTTATAGACACTCTAGAAAGTAGCACACTAGGAAGAGGCTTTGAAAGTTCATAGACTTATCCCACTTCCTGTTCTCGTTCTCTCTGCTTCCTGCGTATGGATGAAAATGTGGTCAGCCAGCCTCCTATGTCAGCAACCATTCTGTTGCCATTCCCAACATTGTGGACTCACCTCTGGAACCATAAGCCCAAATAAACTTTTTTTTTTAAATTTTATTTTGTTTGTTTGTTTATTTATTTATTTTTGAGGCAGGTTCCCTCTGTGTGGTCCTGGCTGTCCTGGAACTCACTTTGTAAACCAGGCTGGCCTCAAACTCAGAGATCCACTTGCCTCTGCCTCCCAAGTGCTGGGATTAGACACATGCGCCACCACCGCCCGGCAAACACTCGGTTTTAAACTGCTCTGAGTCAGGCATTTTCCACAGCAACAGAAAGTGACTAAGGTAGGGCCAGAGCCCACTCACCGAGAGTCACTCTGACACCTCTGCCCCAATCCTTGAGTATGAAAGTCAGCGAACTATGCCCCTTGTTGCTATCAGGCCTTGTTGAGTTTTATTGAAATACATCCACACCCATTCTCACCAAAGGTATAGAATTGTTTTGGTTCACAAGGTCAGAGCTGAGTCACTGGCATGGAGCCTTGAGGCCTGTAAGGCCAAAACTCTTTAGTATCTGTCCCTGCATAAAAAACAGATTTACAGTAGAAGGCAGCCTGTAGTCTACACAAGGAACTTTTTATTCTCTTAGAGCCCTAGAGAAAAATATGCATTTTCTTTCTCTAAAAGAAGACTCTCTGCCCAACTGTGGGTCACAGCAGAGACTGGTCTCCGGCTCCTCCTCTACAGAAGGGACATGATTGTCCTATCAAGTTCTTGTAAGCACTGCGGTCATGCAGGCTGGCCAGCATGTGTGTTTATTGCTGTTTCGTCTACACACACTGTAAACAGAATTCTATGACCACTGGGGAAAAGCATTTGCCACCCCACAATCCTCAGAACCCATGCAAAGGTGATGCAGAAAACCAACTCCACACGCTGTTTTCTGACCTCCACAGCAGCATCATGGTACATGTGCGTGCACACACAAGCACACACACACTATCATACACACAAACAAAACCAATAATAGTAAATTAGATAAAACTGTATGTATGGATATTTTGTCTACATGTATTTCTATGCATCATGTGTGTACCTGGTGCTTGAAGAAAAATGATGAGGTTGCCAGATCCCCGGGAACTGGAGTGACAGATGGCTGTGAGCTGTCGTGTGGGTGCTGGGAATCGATCCTGGGTCCTTTGAAAAACAACCAGTACTCTTAACCACTGAGTCATCTCTCAAACTCCATTGTTCTTTAATTTTTAAAATTACATTCATTGCCGGGCAGTGGTGGCGCACGCCTTTAATCCCAGCACTCGGGAGGCAGAGGCAGGTGGATCTCTATGAGTTCTAGGCCAGCCTGGTCTACAAGAGCTAGTGCCAGGACAGGCTCCAAAGCTACAGAGAAACCCTGTCTCGAAAAACTTAAAAAAAAATTAAAATAAAAAAAATAAAATTACATTCATTTATTTCTATGCGTGTGCACATGGGTGTGTGTGTGTGTGTGTGTGTGTGTGTGTGTGTGTGTGTGTATCTATGCACACTAATGCCACAGAGCACATGTGGAGATCAGAAGACAATTTGACTTGTACAAGTGAATTCTCTCCTTCCTCTATCTGAGTCCCGAAGATCAAATTCAAGTCACCAGGCTTGGCAGCCCGTACCTTAACCCACTAGAACATCTTGTCATGCCCTAAAACCGTTTCAAATTAAATTAATTTTTCTATCTATTCACTTTGCGTGTTGGGGAGGGGTGTGCATATGTAGGCCCAGAGGACGAACTGCAGAAGTCAGTTCTCTCTCTTCTGCTGTGTGGTTTTCACCAAAGATCAAAATCAGGCAGCCAAGTTTGGTGGCAGGAGTCCTCACCTCCTGAGCCTCTCAGAAGTCTGTTTTGTTTTTGTTTTTTTTTTTTTAAGAAATCTTACCATTTTCTTTGTGGACTGTTCTGTGAGAGCCGCGGTAAGGAAGTTCCCTCTTGAGACTTCCGGCTGGAATCCCCACCGTTTACAAGCGGCTGGCACACCCCCCACCCCACTCTGTGAGTTCCTCTGGTCCCTTTATTTGCTGCATCTCAAGGCTTGGCGATGGAGATCCCCTCCTCACAGGGTTTTCTGCCCACAGCTTCCAGGCTCCGAGCGCTCTCATCCGCTCTTATAAGCTAATCATTCTTGCTGCCAGCTCTTTGAACTGGTTCCAGCCTTGCTGTATGTACACTAGGATGTTTATAGGACCTGCACACTGGGACTGCCGGAAAGGAAGTATGCGCTGTGCATCTAGAATCCTATGCTGGTTAATTTTTGTCAACTTGACAAGAGCTAGAAACCGCCTTGAAAGAGGGAACCTCCATAAAGGAACTGCCTCCATCCAACTAACCTGTGGGCATGTCTGTGGGACATTTTCTTGATTGACGGTTGATGTGGGTGGTGCCACCCCTGGGCAGGTGGTCCTGAGAAGTATAAGGAAGCAAACTTAGCAAGCCATAAGGAGCACACCAGTAAAGAGAACTCCTTCGGGCCCCTGCTTGAGATCCTGCCCTGACTTCTTTCGATGACAGCCTGTGACAGGGATGACAAAGAAACCCTTCCCTTCCAGAGTGGCTTGGAGACAACTGGCTCATAATAGCAGCAGAGAGCCCTAACTAGGACAAATCTGACGGACAGTCGACTTGAGCCCAAGTCATTCTCCCCTTTCGTAGAAACCAAGGAGACTGGAAAGGTGGCTCAGCCGTTAGAAGAGAGCCGTTGCTCTCTCAGAGGATCCAGTTCAATGCCCAGCATGCAGTGTCGTACATTGCCCACAACTCCAGCCCCAGTAGCATCTGACACTCTTGGCTTCCATGGGCACCTGATCACAGACACGGACACATAGACATGATTTTGAAAATAAATGTTTATTTTTAAAACCCCAGAACTTACTAGGGGAGTCATTCGTAGCCTGAGCTAGCGATGTTTGCTGTTCAACTTTGTTCTTTGAGTTTGTTTACTATAAACTAACACCTGAACAAAGGGAATGGGAAATAAGGCATCATACATATTAAAGGCTTTCATAATGTTTGTTTATTTTGACTTGATAGCTTTTGGAATAAACTTCAAGGCTTGGAACCCATCCACCAAGAGAATGTGAGAGCATCCAACATTGTATTATTTTAAGTAATAATCAGTTCTTGCCTAAGAATGACTAAAATAGTCATTGTGAGGATTGTGTGTGTGTGTGTGTGTGTATATATATATATATATATATATATATATATATATATATATTAAACCTCAATTGACATAAAAAATAATATGTTTGCAGAATTTCTAATCATGAACCTTGCCAAGCAAGAAGCACATACTGAGAAATTCCACATTTGTGGAAATATACTTTTTCTCATAGAGAGCGTATTTTGTATAAAGTTATAGCAAGTGGTTAATATTTATGGTTTTGTTTGTAGTTATGTGTCTGGAACCTGGGCCAGGGTCTCCTAACTATGGCTCTAACAGACATTTGAGGGAGGACATTCTCCGTCACGAAACTGTCTTGTGTGGTTACTCTAATCCCAGATGACAGTAGCAGCTGGCACCAGTGTGGCAAGAAAACTGTTTTCAGAGAGCACCAAGTGTCTCCTGGGAGACAAAATGGCCTGGTTGGAAACCAGTGGCCTAGAACAACCGGTAAGCTTCCAGCGATGGCGTTGGATAATTCCACAAACAATGAGACAGGAGGTTCAGAAGTGAGAACTCCATTCTCTCTGCGGTTCTTTTTCTTTCACTACTTCACTTCGCTCTTCCAGGTTCTCCATCGTGGGCACTTGAGCATACAGAAGTCCTGTCCGCAGTCCCCCAGGCATGGTTCTAAAATTCATAACGTTCACTCGGCAGCAACATCTGGAGTTCAAACACACCCCTTCCCGACATCAGTTGCTGTGAGCATCCACAAATTTCGCCAATGAAGTGGCAACACATTATTTGACCATTTTTTAAGACAAAATCCATCTAAAATCAGGGGACGGGTGGTTAGTCTTTTAAAAATGTGTTTCCCACGTAGGTCTTGGGTTGTTGCTTGTCCAGCTACAGGATGTGAGAACTGTACTGACTCTCTGCTACTGGATAGAAGACAATTAACAAGGTCTAAACAGCATATTGGCTCCTTTTCCTGTCTATGCCTGTGACATTTGACAAGAAGCAATTTAGGAGGACAGACGTGATTAGGGCTTAGAGTCTGAAGGAATAAAATCCATCATGGGATAGGAAGCCATAGCAGCAGGCTACTCCAGGGTGGCAGCCTGTGCAGCTAACTGGGACCTCCTCAAGGCACATGTTGGTAGACCAGAAAACGCACAGGGGAAGTGGGAAGCAGGCTCACTACCAGTGATGTACTTCCTTCAGCAAGGCTCCACCTCCTAAAGGCTCCTCAACCACCCAAAACAGCGCCCCCAGCTGGACACCAAGTGTTCAAACACAGGAGCCAGTGTGGGACCCCTCGAATTATAAGACACAGTACTGAACAGTCATCCTGGACCCAGAAAATCTTCTGTGAGTGAGGGAAGTTACGAACAACATGGTGGTCTTGTTTTACAAAGGAGGAAACAAATTCTGAGGGGCTTGGAATCTGTGGGTGCTGAAGGCTCTTTGGCCTCACCCTCACGATACAATGTTCCTGCTTTAGCCACAGGGAGCTACACCTACTTCTGGGACAGTAGCGCAGTCAGCTACAGCCACTGCTGGCTCAGGAAGCGAGATGACTGGGTGAGTGTCTTCCTGGCTTTCAGTCAGTTTCTTAAAAGGCCAAGGTCACCTGCTGCCTGTTTTAGACAACGAAGTGGAGGAGGTAGGGCAAGGCGAGGATTAGATAAGAGCCTGAGGCAGGCTGATAAAAGAGCAGTTAGATTTGGAACTGTCAGCAGCGGAGGACATAAACAGCTGTGCCATCTGTACCAGACTTTATCCAGCCTGGGGACGTAGCCCACTGTCAGGTCCCCTGGGTTGTAATCGGGATCCACTGTTCAGTAATTATGCATTAATTCGAAAGGATCTCAAGACACAGTCCAGGCTGGTTTTAGACTTGCAATCCTCCTGCCTCAACATCCCCAAAGCTGGAATTAAAGGTACCACACCACACCAGGCTATCTTTGTTGGCTTAAATGTATTCTCAAGTCTATTTGCTCATTAAAAAAAAACTGCAGCAGTCATGGTGGTACACATCTATAATCCTCACCCTTAGGGGTGGAGGCAGGAGAATTGCAACTTCAAGGCCAACCTGGGCTGCGTGGAAAGTTTGAGGCCAGCTTGATCTACCTAAGACCCTATCTCAAAATATTGAATTAATAAATAATATATTCTTGGAGTGAGTTGTTCTAAATTGAACTTGTAATTCTTTGCATATTTAGATTCAAGTTATACCACAGACATGTTGCAAAATTATTTCTTCCAGTTCTTATCTCATCACTGATTTCGTAAATATTATCTTTGGTGAGCAGAAATTTTAACTTTTTAATGTTTCATAGCTAGGAATACAGCTAGCACACTCTTGTGATCCTAGCACTCGGGAGGCTGAAACCTCAGCACACGGAGTTTCCGGCCAGCCGGGACTCCACAGCACAAATAATGAAGGATAAACAACACTAGAAATGAATTAGCTGATGTTTCGGGCTACCCCAAGCCCATGATGATGGTCTTCCAGCTTCTCTTCTAGAAAATGCTAGCTGGAAGTTTTGCATTCAGTTCTCTGGTCCATCTCAAGTTTTAACTGATCTAGAATTATCCTGAGAAGACGGCCAGATAGATACACCAAGTACTGAGGAGTCACCTGCCAGGGGACTGTGGACCGGCAGGATGACTGTCCTACAGGTCAGGGTCTATTGTGGCACTCGGCAACCCTCTCCTGCAAAGCCCACTGGGAACACTTTCGATCCGACTGGCCATATGGTCCCTGTCGCAATCACCCCCCTTTGCCTTCTCATCCAAAAACAGCCACGGGCCTTGCATACGTGAGCGAGGATGGCCCAGTTCCAGAGTGACTACTCATGAGCAATGAAATTTGAATTGTGTCATTTTTTTACATTTCAGAGGGAATATTTTTTCCGATTTTTTAAGCCGTTAAAATTGTAGCAACAATTTTTAGCTTTGTGGAGCAAGCGAAAAAACAAGCAGCGGCCAGATTTGACCGGAAGCCTCGGGCCCGTCATTGACCAACTCCTGAGCTACTTTCAACAAACATAAGGACAAGCTGTGAGAACAGCGGGAGAGTAAGGAGTGTGTTCTGTGAGGAAGAGAGGAGCAGACAGTGGTGATCTGCCACGGCCGGGATCAGAAGGAATCAACACCCACCTCACATCCGTCAGGATGGCTGCTAGCATGATAGAAGGGTGGAAAACAGAAAATACCTATTGGGGTGACGGCGGAAGAGTTGGAACATTTGTGTGTTGCTCGTGGGAATAGAAAATGGTGCAGCCACTGTTAAACAAACTGATTCACGAACGCTGGGCCAGTGAGATGGCTCAGCCGATAACTAATGGTGCTAACCACCAGACACGATGACCTGAGTCCAACCTCAGTTAAGGCTCATGAGACTATGAAGTCAGCTTTCTTTGTACCCATCTTATAAATGAGGAAACTGAGGCACAAGTGTTTCCTATCTTGCCCAAAGTCACTCAGCTAATAAATCACAGGACTACATTCTGGGGCTGGGGATGTGGCTGGGCAGTAGGGAACTTGCTGGGCATGCCTGAGGCTCTAGACTCTACCTCCAAGCTCTCAAAAAAACAAATTAACAAACAGCCAGCCACCTGACTCACGCATGGCCCTGCCTGTAAATACAGAGATTCTGGCCTAGCAGTCTAGGCCTGGTTTCGATCCCCAGCACTGTATAAACCAGGGGAGATGGTGCAGGCCTGTAGTGTCAACACTCAGGTGGAAGAGGCCAGGAGGATCAGAAGTTCGAGACCGTCCTCAGCTATTTAGCAAGACTGAGACCTTGTCTCTCTCTCCCATCACTCACCCTTCACCCATCACTGACAAAAACAGGGATTTCTCAACCCAGCCAAAAGCTAGACTACGTGAGGAGCATTTAAAGTCTTCATGTTAAAGCAACACTAATGAAGGCAGCCTCAGCGCTGAGAAAACCTGCTGTGAGTTTCCAATGTGCTTTCAAGCCACTATGACGGAGTGACTCTTGAGCCTCTACCTGGAAAATGCCAGGAACAGGTCATGTATGCTGGAGATGAGGTCAGGGGAAGGGTCACAGAGTCTGTCTGTTTTCTTAGCCACATGTTTTTGCCCAAAGTCACCAGTCCTTTTTCTGTGTAAGAAGATGACATGCGTCCTAATAGTGATGATCAGTTGAACACTGTGCCCTGGGTGCGACAGTCAATGCTCTCGTCTCATCTTGTGAGCTAAATGCCACCAGCCCATCCCAACAGAGGAGGCACCAGCAGGGGACCAGCTCCTTACCTGCTGCCATAGGCAGCTAAGTAAGAAAGGAATGGACTTGTCCACTTGGGTTGCTTGTGCTCCATTTCCTGTTTTGTTAGGGCAGGGGAGCAAATATTAATAAATCACAAGGGCTACAGACTATCGAAGGCCTGAGGGGAAGGGTCCCTGGGGCACGAGATTGTGGTTGAATCCTTTGGAATTTTCCTCCAATTCTGAACACCCAAGCGCTGTGTAATAACCCTGTTGTTCACTGTAAATATGTATTTACTCTCATTAGTTAAAAAAGAGCTGACTGGGCAGGATTTCCGGGGCAGAGAGAATGATGGGAAGACATGCGGGGTTGGAGGAAATGGCATGAGATGCAGAGCAGGCAGGATAGGAAGAATCTACGTGAGGTGAACATACCTTGGGCAGCACAGGAATTCATAGAAATGGGCTAATTTAAGTAATACGAGCTAGCTAAAAACAAGCTGAAACTATTGGTTGAGCATTTTTAATTAATATTAAGTCTCTGTATGGTTATTTGGGGAGGGGCTGGCGGGACAGAGAAGTCTGCCTACACCCAAGACTGTGTTTATTTGCACATCCTGCCCACTTAGAAAGCTGTGTGCTGAGAGAACTTCCCACCAAATTATGGGACACGTGTGAAATATGTACTGTGCTTGAGGTGGAGGCTCCCCTGCAGACACCTGAGGCCTGAGATCGCAGTCTGAACGGTGACTCACTCCACAAGGTGTCAGGTGGAGAAAGGATGCTTGGTCCACGCTTGGTCCGCACTTGAGTTTTGCTGTTATCTCTTTTCACTGTGATGAACCGGAAGCTCAGAGAGGCATAGTGGCTTTGTCAATTACTACCACAAAGCCAAAACGTGCCAAAGCTGGATTGGCCTGGAGCCTCCTAGATTCTTCTCCAAGGGCTCCTTCTACAGGGCATTAGCAAATGGAAGGCCAGGACTTAATACAAGCAAGCAGTCCATATTTCATGTTGCCCCAAAGACCACACCACCAATGACAGGAAGCCTAACAATGCACTAACATGTAAGATGAGCTCCCATTGGCCAGAGTCTGGCCCATGACTTTGAAGGGCATTGACTGAACACATCGATTGCCCAGCACTCTGCATGGTGATCTCTGAAAGGCCTCTGTGCACACAGCCAACAGGGGAAAGAGTAGAGGTTCGAGGTCACTCTGGGACTCCAGAACCAAGTGATTCTGATGAATCACAGCCACAGCAACCAGGCCTGTCATGGAGGATGCCATCATAATTATCATTGAACCTCACTTTCCTGAAAGTTTTTAGGATTTTCTATCTACTGGACTAACAGTTCTTTAGTAAAATTTCCCAGTTTTCAGAACCAGCAGTTTTGGCATCGTGTTTCAGGTGATGGAAAAGTTTCTAATCTCAAGCAGTAAAAAGGAATTGGTAGATAGTGGAAGAGCACACAGTCAGTGCAGAGCCAGTGCTTCCTCTCCTTGTCCCCAGGCCCCACAGGTCCAGGCTGGAGGCTAGGAAAGATGTCGCCCACACTCTTGTGTCTCCTGCCCCAAGTGTCAGCCCAACCTCCAAAGTCCTGGCTGCTGCAGGATAATGCTTGTGTACACTGTAAAGATTTGTCACTCTTATTGGTTTAATAAAACACCAATTGGCCAGTAGCCAGGCAGGAAGTATAGGCAGGGTGACCAGACTAGGAGAATTCTGGGAAGAGGAAAGACAGAGATGCTGACACCAACCAGGTGCAGAGGAAGCAAGATGAGAATGCCTAACTGAAAAAAGGTACCAAGTCATGTGTACATACATAAGAATTATCTGTTAATTTAAGTTGTAAGAGCCAGTTAGTAATAAGCCTGAACTAAGAGGAAGCCAAACAGTTTGTAATTAATATAAGCCTCTGTGTGTTTATTTGGGACTGAACAGCTGCAGGACTGGGCAGGGCAGAAACTTCTGTCTACACCTGGCCTCATACTGTCCATGCTGGGAGAGGAGGGGCCATCTGTCTGATTGGTAAATGGACATACTGTCGCCTGCCCCTTGCACGCTCAGAGGGAGCATGCCCCTTGCATGCTCTATTGTTGGCAGGTGCACCTGCTGGGTTTTTCTAGGAAGCACCCTGCACAAACTGTTAGGAGCTATTTCATTGGGGCTTCAGCTGAGCTACCCAATTCCCTTGTTGAGAGATAAGCCTACAGCTGAAATACACCACGTGACTCCAGGTGTGTGGGACGGTGAGTCTCCACCAAGTGACTAAAAACAACTGCAGCTCATCCACTGCAGTGGGATTCTCTTCCTTTTCCTTTCATCTAATTTTGATTTGTGTCACTTTCTTATTTAAACACAGTTTTATGTGACTCAGGCTGGCCCTGAATTCACTATTCTGCCTAGGGTAGCCTTGACCTCTGTACAGTCTGAATCTCCCTCTTGAGTAGCTGAGGAAGCCTTGAGTGAGTGTAGTCCTGAGTGAATGTGTACTGTTGTCATGGGCACCACAGTGTCATGGCCACCACTGTGTCACAGACCCAGAGAGATGACAAATCCTTCCTCAGGTCTGAGTGTGAATGTTGACAGAATAGCAAGTACAGGAAATGCCCACCGTGGTTTTCTCCCCCAGGATGTCTATGGCCTAGAGTCTGCTCCCCTGTAGCGACTGCTCCACGGAGTTTAGATAAATCTAACCTCTTGATCCAGCTGTATGCCATAAACCCTGCCTCCTTTTTTATCTGATTGTAGCAATCCTACTGCCTCCTCTTTTGGCTGAATGAAATACCTCCCCCACTTCATCTCTATGTAACCAGTATGCTGGGCTGGGGTTTCTCCAGTAGAGAGCCTAGTCCACACAGCCCCGGCTTGTATGTGTGTCCATCTGTCTGTATTTTCTTCTTTCCCTCATCACCCCAGTCAGGTCCATCCCTGGATCAATATTAGACATGTCATTACCATAAGCAGTTTATGCTAGGCTCACGATGGAACTCTGTGCACGGTGGGTAAACACTCTACCAACTGAGCTATTATTGTTTTCTTAGGTTTCACTTACTATTATTTATTTGTATACATGTGTGTGTGTGTGTCCGAGTGAATTTATGTGCACCGAATGAATGCAGGACCCAATGAAGACCAAAGGGAGGTCAGATTGTTTTGAACTGGAGTTACAGTTACTTGTGAACCACCTGATAGTGCTGGGAACCAAATCCAGGTCCTCTGCAAAAGCAATAAATGCTCTTAACCACTGAGACACCTTTCTAGCCCATGTCATTCTTGAATTAATTGACGTATAATAATTACACAGAGTAGGATGTGATACAGATACATGTACACAGCATGCTATTATCAGACGGGGCAGGGAGTTAGCATGTGGCCACCTGAGAGCTTGGCCATTCCTTCTGCTGAGGAGGTCCAAAATCCTTTCTTCTAGCTGTTTTGAAATAAACTACAAATCACTGTGAGTCAGCCTCGGGCATTCCAGAGCCCTTAGACTTATTCCTGCCTAATTGCAGCTTTGCACCCACAAGCAGTGGTTCTCAAGTCCCAGAGGCTCCCTTCCCAGCAGCTGGCGACCACTGTTCCCAACTTTCCGAGTTCCCACGTGTGAGTCAGATCTTGCGGGACCTGTCTGCCTGTCTCGTGTCTCTTCAGCTGAAGATTCGTGAGTCTTCTCTCTCCCCGTGAATGTGTGAGTTCTTTAGTTCATTTGTTTCCCACCCTGTCTCCTCCTATTTCTCTATTTGTCTTTGTCTTTCTCAATCTGTGAATCATTATCAATCCATTATACTCTTTCAGCAAGAGATATATAGATGATAGATAGAGATGGGTAGGTAGATATAGATAAATTATAGATAGATAGATAAACGGATGGATAGATAGATAGATAGATAGATAGATAGATAGATGATAACACAGATCACTTTACAGAAGAAAACACAAGTTTGGAATCTACATACTTCCTGTATTGGAATGCTGGACTCGGTATCCTTGGATAACAGCTACAGAGACTGAAATTAAAGGGAGACCTTTGACTTTGGGGTCAAGGAGACATGATGTCTGTGCCTAAAGCCCACGTGCTCTTGAATCAGGCAGCCTGGCTCAAACCCATCTCTGCCATTAAGTTACTAACGGGTGTGGAATATATTGAGACCCCCACCTCTGTCCTCCTAGATCAGCAGAGGGTCCTAAAAGTACCTCCCAGAACTCTCAGGATAAAGCTTGGCTCTCATTTCACTCCTGATTCTTCCAGAATCTTCTGAGCAATGGACAGGACGATGGATTGCAGAAACTTTGATGCTGCTGAGCTGGGTGGTTCTGAGGAAGACCTTCTCCAGAGAAGATGTTTACTTGGAAGATGTTTAACCAGCTGTTTTCCAGGAAATGGTCCACTTAGCCCATGATGAGCTTTGAATTTTATTGACTCACCAGAGTCAAGGACTCCAAAGAAAAGAAAACAACAGCGTTGATGTAAAGTTGCACCACAGGCTGCAGAAACTCTGCGGTCCGCAAGACTGGCCCAGGATCCTGAACAGGAAGCATGTCCCATCTCCTCAGACTCAGACTCATCCTCAGCATTCCACCAGCAGCTAAAAAAATGAAGTTAAGTAATAGTGACCGCCAGAAAACAGATATAGTGGGGGGGGGGGGGTCCATGAAGCTCCGCCTCTTTTTTGAGAAATTATATTCAGGTGATACTTGGCAAGGAGAAGGACTCGTGAAGCCCCGCCCCTCCCTGAGACACTGTCAGCATTATTAGCTGCTGGGGAAGCAGAGACAATTTCTTCAGTGGTATGACCCACGCTCCTATAAGCAGCCCTAGTATATTAGTTTCTATTGCCATGACAAAACACCAGGCCAAGGAGACTTATGGAAGAAATGGTTTATTTGGGGCTTGTTGAAGGAGCTGCGGGCTGTGTTCCTTCTGCCCGGCTCCTGGCCGCCAGCTAGCTTATGCCCCAAAATAACAACACACAAATTGTATTCATTTAAACACTGCCTGGCCCATTAGCTCTAGCTTCTTACTGGCTAATTCTTACATCTTGATTACCCATTTCTATTAATGTGTGTAGCACCCCAAGGTGCGCTTACCGGGGAAATTCTAGCCTACGTCCATCCTGGGTGGGAGCTTCATCGTGTCTGCCCCAGAGAGCAGAGCTAAGGTATATGAGCTCACTTCCTCTTCCTCCCAGCATTCTGTTCTGTTTACTCCACCCACCTAAAGGCTGGCCTATCAAATGGGCCAAGGCAGTTTCTTTATTAGCCAATGACCTTCCTCCATCAGGGGCTCACAGTGCCAGAAGGTTAGAGTTCATGATGGTGGCATACAGGCAAGGTGGAGGAACAGCTGATAGCTCACCACTTGCTCCATAAACAGGAAACAGAACTCACTGTGGAAGATGGAAGGCTTTTTAAGCCTCAGAGCCCACCTCCAGTGACACACCTTCTCCAATAAGGCCACACCTCCTGATCCTTCCCAAACAGTTCCAACAGCTGGGAGCCAGACAGTCAAACACACGAGCCTGCGGAGGCCATTTGCATTCAAACCACCACACCTAATGAATTCAAAAAGAGACATGAAACTAGAAGAAGATCTAACTGGGGAAAGGGAAAGAACCAGTGGACATTGGAAAAAACAAGAGAGGCTAATAGAGTGAATAGAGTCTAAATAGTTTATATGCATGTGTAGAATGTCATAATGAAACCCATTGTTATGTATAAATTAATATATGCCAATAGAAACATCTTTGAAACCTATCAAATCTCCTGAGGGTCCTGGAAAGCCGTATAAAGGCTCAGAATCCATGCACTTCCAGTTCTCTGGCCTGAAGCCATCCCCAGTACGAGGCCTTCCCAGTCCTTCCAAAAGAAGCTACCTCTCACTGATGTGGGGAAAATCCCTGCTGCACCCTGCTCCTCTCGGAAGCAAGGTCTCTCCTTGTCCATCCCCGCCATCCTCTCTCAGGGCACTTCTTCAGTTTCATTCATAACTTTCCTTGTGTTCAGTCTTGCTATTGGATGAGGCAAGGTCAGCTTCATTCTATCCCAAAACAAGCAGTCCTCACCCCCATTCCCTCCACACCCATTTCCAGGAGTATTTCTCTCGTAATATTCCCCTTGCCACATGAGCTCTGTGAATCCCCAAGCCCCATGTAGCTGGAACCCAGCTGCCAGGCCAAATGAACAGAACAAGGTACAGGTAAGGAAGGCATCACCAGCCCTGAAGGACAAAAGGCTTCCTTCTCAGCTCTCAGCCTAAGTCCCCGTCGGTGGTCTTTTCTCTTTGAGCTCTACTAGACACAGGCTTTCTATAGTAACACCCTACTGATAACCTGAGTCTCCCACATCCTGGCGGAGGTATCTGGTTTGTTTTACTCTCTGTCTCTGTCTCTCTCTGTCCTTCTCTGTCTCTCTCTCTCTGTGTCTCTCTCTGTCTCTCTGTCTCTCTCTGTCTCTCTCTCTCTCTCTCTCTCTCTCTCTCTCTGTGTGTGTGTGTGTGTGTGTGTGTGTGTGTGTGTGTGTGTACTGGCTGCCTTCCAGCAAAATATAGAATAGCATTTAATATTCTCTCTCAATATCATTTACACACCACTTTAACCGTGTAATTCAGTGACTTTTAATTTAAAAGAAATTTTTTCCCTAGCTATTTCTTTTTGTAAATGGGGCCACAGGGTGAACACTCTAACCCCAGCCCTCCGTCCACTTTGAAAGTGACCTATAAATAATCACTTTCTGTTTCACCACTGCCACCACCCCCACCAAATCGCAGCTGTGTTCAACGCTTGCTATTGACAACTTGCTTCCTGTGTTTTGATTCTAAGTAGGTTCTTAGAAGCCGATGGATCAGTTTTCCAGGCAGCCAGGTTTTTTGTGGGTTTTTTTTTCCTTCTGTGTGTTGGCATTTTTGTTGTTGTTGGTGGTGGTGGTGGGTTTGGCCTGGGTTTTTGTGAATGTTTATTCGGTGCCTTCAGTTTGAAACTTCATCATCTGGGCTGATTTGAGAGATGTGAAAGGTACAGGCGGTGGCAGAGCAGCGGGCAGGGCAGTGTCTGCTGTTCAGAGCTGGGCTCACACTTCCAAGGCACTCTGCCCTGCCATTGATTAAAGGAACCTCAGTACTGGGTAAAGGCGGCCACAGAGTTTCCTCTAGACGTTAAAATCATAGTGTGGCCTTCGGCTTTAACATCTTTGAGTCTCTGCTTCCTCACTTGAAGAACAGGAATTAAAATGACCACTTTAGGAGATTAGCTAAGGGATACTTCACAGACAAGCCCTCTGAAACACACTCAGTTAAAAGCAGACAACTGTAAACGTTTGTCGACCATGAGTCTTGAAGAACTTCTCTGGCGGCATAAGAATTATGTTACCGTCGGTGTGCATAAAGAAAAGCCCGGTGCTAGCAGCTAGAAAAATGAGAGCCATTTGCTTATCCCCTCCGTAGAGAGGTGGCAAGGTTTGCTGTGTCGGCAAGGCAGAACTCTGGACTGGCAGGGTGGGTGAGTCAGGCTGGAAATAGCCAGATATTCCATACATGACTATGCAGATAGACACGTGATTACGGGTCATGTCAGTTGCACAAGGCATCTCGGAAGTGTGTGTGTGACGCAATCGAAGAGAATATATATTTATTGCTGGTAGAGTCATGCATATAGGCACTGAATTTTACTCTGCAACCATCTGTGAAAGCTTGGTTGCAGAGATTTCATGTGTGATATGAAGGAGGGACAGGCACAGGAAAGACCACCACAGTCAACTTCGTGGGACCCTGTGAAATCGGAGGTCGCTAAGAGAAACGTGTGCTTTCTAATTGTCTTAAATGTCACCCAGGCTTTTCCTGACTGTGAAGTGAGAGGCCACTGCTATTTTCATTAGAACTTTCCTTGCTGTACACAAAAAAACTGTCAGTTAAAGCCGGGCGGTGGTGGCGCATGCCTTTAATCCCAGCACTCGGGAGGCAGAGGCAGGCGGATCTCTGTGAGTTCGAGGCCAGCCTGGTCTATAAGAGCTAGTTCCAGGACAGGCTCCAAAACCACAGAGAAACCCTGTCTCGAAAAACAAACAAACAAACAAAAAAAAAAACCTGTCAGTTAATGTAAACAAATGATTGTCCGTTGGAAATATTTGTTAGGCTAAGCTAATTAAATATTAAATATAAGCTTAAACTTGAAAAGACAGAAGGCCATTTACAAGAGTAAACGAATTCATGACGCCTTGCTAATTGTTGCCAGCCTTCTGTCCGGCACACTTTGACAAGAGCAATGCTTCCCTTCAGTGGGCATTTACTAACTGCCGGCTGTATACCAGGCAGTGTTCTGGGAACTGGTAGTTAAAATAAAGCTCTCAAGCAAAATAATAGGATTTAAATTTTTTATTTACAATAAATAAGGCAACTGTATAATATTTCTTCTCTGAAAATCTTTAACAAGTGCCTTGGGAAATGACTCGGAGAGGTGCTGAGCCCTCTCTGTTGGCTTTGTTTTTGCTACACAGTCTCCATTTTAGACATTCACAGAGAACCCTGCAGAGGAACTGACTCAGCGGCAGTCTCCAGGAAGGAAGGAAGAAGGCAGGCAGGCACAGGAGCTAAGAACATTCCCCATCAGCAGAACAGCAAGATCCCTGAGCCATGCACAGCCTTTTAGACTTGCCAGTCCACTCCTCCCACGGTTCCAAACACTTCACAATTTAAAAGTTCAATACATACAGAAGGTTTTCCTCGTGTGCAAAAGGCATTGGGTTCCATGCCCAGTACTGAAATCAATCAACAAATCAATCAATCAAATCACTACTGACTGATTATCTTTCTGATTGTAGGACATAGTTTATAAGTGTAGGGGTGCCTGTCTCCTCTCCAGCACTGCGGTTAAAAACACACACCACCAAAAATAAATAAATAAATAAACAAACACACACCACTAAGCTTCACTTTTTTATGTGACTTCTGGGGATCAAACTCTAATCCTTGTGCTTATGTTTATTGTGTAAGATATCCCCAGCCTCCCACACACAGCAAATTTTTTTACATATCAAAAAGCAGGAGGGGCACCTGGGGTATAGTTTGTGCTAGAAAATGAGTTTTGTTTACACAAGCCTCAGCAGCAAGAAATAAAATTTAAAAGTAACTTCTTAGAGAGGTATATTCAGTCATTACAGAAATTGTATTTGTGGTCCTAAAAGTGCCTCGCGAAATGTATACTGATGCTACTGTGGCGTGCAATCACTTTCGTCGGCTGGAAATTAAGTAAACGGAGTTCGAGGATGTTGGGGAAGACATTGCGACTAATTTTCCCGCTGCCTCTAAAACAGTCACCAGTAGGGGGCGCACTGGGCTAAGAAAGAACATAGGACCAGGAAGGGAAAAAAAAAATCACCCTGTGTAGTTGGCTCTGTTCAGACAGCTCCAAACCTCTGGCCTAGAGCCTGAGGGGCTGCTGGCTAAACTGCCCCTGCAACCTCATTCTGCCTCCCCCTTGGCTTTCACGTTTTCAGTTCACACCCTACAGATTCTGCTTAAAATACCTGTTTTAAAGCAGGCCATTGCTCCCTCCCCCCATGCCCGACTGAACACCAGAAGAATGTCTTCTTTCTTTTTAAGGGACCTGAGGGCAGAATGTTCTAGAACACAGGTGTTCAGCCTCAGGCGGCGACCTGTCAGCTGACATTCTCAGGGATGTTTGGCTGTGCTGAGAGTCATTTTTTAAAATTATTTTGATTATTAATACTACAACAGCTGATGCCTAGTGGGAGTAGGGAGTACACTGATCAACACCTTTAATGCAGAGATGGGCTCTGCCCCCACCACCAAAAAGAACCGTCAACCCCATGATATTTATGCTACCAACAATGAAAATCCTACGTATAGAAGAATTGGCAGAAATGGAGAAGGAAGAGAAGTATTAAGAACATTTCTTTTTTGTTTGTTTGTTTGTTTTGTTTTGTTTTGTTTTGAGACAGGGTTTCTCTGTGTATCTCTTGGCTGTCCTGGTACTCTTTCTGTAGACCAGGCTGGCCTCCAACTCACAGAGATCCACCTGCCTCTGCCTCCCTGAGTGCTGGGATTAAAGGCATGCACCCGGCGTAAGGACATTTCTTATGTGTCTAAAATGTCTGTGGGTTCCTCCTACCTATAAGCATCATGATGACATGTACCTCGGTTGATGCCAGCTCG
Source organism: Microtus oregoni (assembly GCF_018167655.1). Classification (NCBI taxonomy): domain Eukaryota; kingdom Metazoa; phylum Chordata; class Mammalia; order Rodentia; family Cricetidae; genus Microtus; species Microtus oregoni. Next base: position 8,387,541 of record NW_024543978.1, read on the forward strand.
CATCTATTGTTCTGGGGGTGTGACTTCAGCAGCCCCGCCTCATACCACTGCACAGTGAGATCCAGGGAAGCTGGAGGCCTGCTCAACCTTGATGTACAACGCCAAGACTATAAGGCTTGGAAAAGACTCAAATCCTTGACTTAATTTATTAGCAGGAGGTTCATCTGCATATAGCATTCAGGAACAAAGTAAACTTCTCCCCTGAACCTTTTCTTTCCAGATCAATGGGAAACAAAGGCAAGGCCTGCCCCATTGAAGCAGTCCCGGTGCTTCTCAAATAGAAGATGGGCCATTTAAAACGCACAGTGACTTAGGAATCCTGTAAGCATTCTGTAAAAGTACAAGAGAGATTTTATGAAGACTAGCCAAGTATCCTCTTTATAAAATAGGCCTTTGTGGTTTTAATGTTCATCCTTCTGTAAAACAGAATTGAAGAGTGAAGGGCCGGATACCCTGCAATTCCTGAGTCTTCTAGGAACGTGGCTGCTCGGCTTCTTATCCCTGCAGGCGGTTGCCTGGCCCCAGCGTCACTTCCACCCAACACGAACCATGATTTTTTGGGTCGTTTTTCAGCCATGTCGGGGCAGAGTCAAAGGAGAGTTAACTGAACACTGAGGGTTCGAAGCATTCAAATCCCGATTTCTTCTGCAAACTGCAAAGGGCACAGAGCCTGGCAGGAAGCAGGTGACAGGCAAGAGAATTGATGGCACCCTGATCTCCAAGTTAGCAGAGCTTCCAATCCTCACCTGGGAAGTTTGGGATTCCCGCATGCTATAGTACGCCCCTTCAAATGGCCTCTGCGTTTATTCTACTATTTCTCTTCTATCCCCAGACTCTGAACTGCCAGGGCAGCTGGGATACAAACACGAGAGTATCAGTATCAAACAGAGATACCCCAGGAAGAAAGAGAATCAAGCTCCTCCCCACAGTTCCCTTATCTCTCCGTCCTGACTTCGGCCTATCTATCTCATAGTCTATCTCAACCCTGCCCAATCCCCTCTGGTGTTCCGGGGCCAGCTGAGCGTCTTCGAGAAGCCTGTTGAAGCTAATGAATTCTCTGCTGCACTGTAGTTTTCTCTTCCTTGGCCCTTCTACCCTCCAACCTCAATCCTCCCCTCAACAAAATGCCATGGCAGACACCTAGTGGATAGCTTTGTCAGAAATAAGAAAATAACAAAGCCAAGCTGAAAACAGCAAAGCTGGTGAACTAGCTAGGGGAGAAAAAAGATTTTTTAAATTACTACTTAAATCCCTAGGCCTCCCCTCTCTTCCTGCTCCAAACACCAGGAGCACTAATCAGTTCTCTCTCTCTCTCTCTCTCTCTCTCTCTCTCTCTCTCTCACACACACACACACACACACACACACACACACACACACACACACACACGCACACACACACGTTTGTTTTTTAAACCATGAAAAGCTACAGGCATTCTGCTCAGGAGAACCTAGGGTGGGTGGGGGGAATCCTTTTCCTAAAGTCCCCAGTTGCTGCTTACTATTCAATCTTGGCCTGACCAAAAAAGAAAAAAGAAAGAAAGCAATCGAAAGAAACAAAGTTGCCCAACCGGTTTGGCTGCTCCTGCAGGCTGGAGAGAAGTCAGCAGCAGCTTATCTCTGCTAGCTGCAACTTGGGCATTCTTCTAAGTAAACGGTCCTCATTTCAATGCTATCCCATCCTTTCTGCTGCTGCCTTTGAATCCACTGTCTTTGGATTAAGCCGCCTCCATGGCAACAGGCTGGACACACTGCCCTGTCCACCCCCATAGGACCTCTCTGTGGCCACGGGGAAAGGGCGGGGGAGTACTTGGCTCTCTTGTCAGATCGTAACCAATTGAGAAACTTCCTCTGGGCCCGGATCGCTCAGAATTTTTGCTGGTCGCTTACACACGGTGAATTCGACACCCGCGCCTCTGCTTTTTCGGGAAGTGGATCACAGAGGGCTCTGCCTCCGAACCTGTAAAGTATAGAGAGTCAAATCAAACTTTCCCTGGCTCCCTTTCCTCTCCCAATTCAGACAGAGCCAACTTTCTTTGGATGCCTTTTAAAGATAGTTCCTAACTCAAAGGCAGAAACTTGTTGCTGTTTTTTCTTTTCTATCTGTAAAATTCAAAAGGTTCCCCCCACCCCCGTTTGTACCCACCCACCCCCAAAGCAGCGAGGGTCTGGAAGCTGAGAACAATGAGAAGCTGGTTGGTGAGACTGTTTAAACCAAATGACTCCTTTATCATTACACACTTGCCAAATTGTCTTTCCCTCCTGCAATCTCCAGGCTAAAATACAAACAAGAGGGCAAAAGCAATCTTTGCAGGGACAATAGCCGAGCCTGGATGGGCGCTTCTAGAGTCCCAATTCACAGCCAAGGAAAGCTAACAGTGATTCAATTAAGGCTGTCGGTGTAAGACTACTCCAGACAGAATGGAGACATCTTATCTGTTGCATCTGCAGATACTACTGTAAAAATCACATATAATTAGGCCCTGCCCAGAGTGGAAACTACTGGAAGCCTTATCATTAGCTTAGAAGATTTCATCTCTGGGTTTCTCCAAGGCCCTGGGAATGAACATTTTAGAATGAGGGGCACTTGATAAGGCAGGGAACATACTTAACACAACTATTTCTGCCACCCAATTAAAAAAAATCTACTAACTGAAGAAAAACAGAGGTAACAGGTATTGACTGGCCTGGAAGAGCCTCCCCACATTGGGAGTCCTCATATGTTAATTCTGGCAAACAAAACAAAGATGAACCAGCCATAGCCATGATGTCTTCAGCTGATGACCAGACGGTGACCATTTTTGGCACAGACCTACCAAATCATAAAACATATCAAAACCATATATAGGGTTAGACTTTTTCCTGAGTCGCTGGATTGGAAACCACGTGGACCATGGTGGCTCCTGCCTATAAAGTTAATATTTGGGGGGGCGGAGGCAGGAGGCTCTCAGGTTTGAAACTGACCTGTACTGTATAATGAGACAAAAACCAAAAGTGATAAGAAAAAAATAGGATATAAAAATAGCTCTTGCTTGACCCCATATGTGGCTCATATTAGGTGCTCAATGAAAGTGGAGCCCAGCCAAAGCCACACGGCAGTGAGCAAGCTGCTGTGAACGCGGAGCAGAAGGATTGAAAGTCTGCAGCCAGCCTGCGCTACACACTCAAAACAAGCAAATGACAACCACTAAAAAACCACAGTTGGTCTTGGTGGCACAAACTTGTAATTCAACTTACTCAAGCAGTTGAGGCAGAAGGATCACTACTTCAAGGCTTGCATGGGCTAAAGAACAAGATCTAGGTTTGTCTGAGCAAATTGGTAAGAATGAGACCATCTCAAAGATATGCAAGGACCAGGGATGCACCCGGCATGCATAAGGATCAGGGCTGCATCTGCTCCTTAAGGCACTGGCGTAGCTGAGCAAGCCTGCTCACTCTGGAAGAACTGGCCTGGACACCCTCTGGACTTTACAGTATTTGCAAAGTGGTCTCTGTGTGAAAACAGGTCTGGGCCGTCAAAATGGCCTCGTCCCTCTTTATCTGCAAATGCATATACACTGCAGATATTTATAGACTAATAGGGATATAAAATCCTTCAAACAAGTTGTAATTGACTGCCTGATTGTTGAGTAAACAGTGGCTGAAAGAAGCATGCTGGGCTCTGACTGCAGCTCCAGGCCAGCTTTATCTCGCCTTCATTAAACTGTTGATTTCCTCATCCACATCATTCTTCTCTGGGGTTGTTTTCCAGGCCTGTGTTCCCCTTCATCTACAGAGAAAGTGATTTCATTTGCATGGCTGGCAAGAGAGAAACAAACAGAAAACTGCAGCCGGCAGCTGGCGTGGAGGGCTCCAGAGGAACACTGTGGCCGCTAGAAGTCATAGGCACACCCACGGCTGTGGGTTTGCAGCCGTGAAGCAGAAACACGCGCATTTGTTTGTTTATTTGTGCAAATGTGCTTACAGATGAAAGTCACAGGTCACGTGGGGAGGTCAGGGGACAGCCCTCTGGACTCAGCTCTCTCCTTCCACTGTGTAGGTCCTGGGACTGAACTTGGCAGGCTTGGGGACACATGTCTTTACTTTCTGAGCCACTTTTTCTGGCCTCCTTTGTGTTTGTTGCTTTCTTAGTTTGAAGATTTTTCTGGGGGTGGCGGTTCTGCAAATTTGTGTGCATATGCAGCACTAGTGGAGGGTGACAGGTGTCCTGCTCTGTCGCTCCCCGCCTTGGTCCCTCCAGTTGGGCTGCCGGCCAGTGTACTAGGGTGTTGGGGGTTACAGGGGTGCAGTCATGCCTGGCTTATCGCGTGCTTGCTGGGATCAGAACCCAGGTTCCCACACCCATATAGCATGGGTTCTTGCCCACTGTGGCACCTCTTGAGCCCCTCCAAATTTGCTTGTATTTTACTGAGTTTGGAAGCTGGGACAAAGGTCACACTTGCCCCGTAAGCGGTCTAAGTTCACACTGGCATACCAGGAGAGACAAAAGTCTGCCCAATGATCAACTACTCGATCCAAAACAGTTATTCTTAATTTCCGTGTATCTCACACCACATGAAACAAGCAGTTACAAACTATGTTTAGCTTTCAGTTTGGGCTAGGTTTTTGGTTGGATACTTTGAATTAGAGTTCAGGGAATAACTGCACCCCTCTCCGTCCTGCCCTGGGGATGTATATATCCTTTCTGTATCTGTTGGATTAGGCTATGAGGCTCTTGTTAGCTGCTGGGCTATTCAAAAAATGGGAAGTGAGCACAGTCCTGCTGTGGGGAGGACAATGGGCTTGCTCTTTCAGCTGGGCCGGAGATGCCTTTGCTCAAGAAGGATCTATAAACCTGAGTTCATTTTGGTTGTTTGTTTTTGTTTGTTTTTTTGGACAGGGTTTCTCTGTAGCTTTGGAGCCTGTCCCGGAACTAGCTCTTGTAGACCAGGCTGGCCTATAATGACCAGAAGCTACCAGAAGGCCTCGAACTCACAGAGATCTGCCTGCCTCTACCTCCCCAGTATTGTGATTAAAGGTGTGTGCCATTGCCGCCCTGCAAACTTGAGTACACGTTACAGAAGCTACTTGAAGCCTCCCCTGGATGAGATGAACCACTTGCAGGTGCTCATGTGAGGGTTAAAAGATGTTGGGAAACAGTTGACCTGTGAGATGGCTTCTTGTCATTAACATGGCCATACCTAAGTGATTAACACAGCCATAGCTAAGTGATGCAGGCTTTTAATATCTGTAGGTTTTATCTAACCAAGCAATGCCATTATTAAAAAAAAAAAAAGTTGAAGCAACAAGGGGGGAGGTATAATATCTCATACCTGTAATCCTAACAGGCAAGAAGGTGAGACAGGAGGATTCTTGCAAGTTTGAGGCCAGTCTAGAGTATTCCAAGCTAGACAGGGTTAGAGTGCAAGACAGTGTCTCAAAGCAAACAAACAAAAACATTGTCTCAAACAAGGTCTCACTCTGTAGCCCAAGCTGGTCTTGAACTGTTGCCGTTCCTGCTTCAGCCTCCAAAGTACTTGAACTAGATACATGTGTGATCTTAAATCTCAGGGGAGAAGTGGTGAGGGGTTGAAACAAAGACCTCATTCTTTAGTGCAGTCCTGGCTGGCCTTGAAGTGATGGTAATTCTCCTGCCTCATACTCCCAAGTATTAGATTAGAGGCTAGAGCCACCAAGTAAGGCTTTTGTTTTGTTTTGTTTGTTTTTCAATTGTTTTTGGACTTTAACAATTCAGGGGCTTTATGAGAATAAAATTTAATAGGAAATTTGAAATTTACTTGAAGAAGAAATGGGGTTGGAACAATGCTCAATAGTTAAGAACCAGAGGACTAGAGTTCAGTTCCCAGCTCCTATATGGTGAATCACAACCATCCAGAACTCCAGTTTGGGGGAAATCAATGCCCTCCTCAGACATCCCAGGCATATCACACAGACATGCAGGTAAAACACCCTTACACATAATAATAAATCTTTTAAAAATTTAAGAGACTAATAGGAACAAGATTTTGATCTTACTCTTATCACAATTGGCCAAAATAATTTTTAGTTTTGTTTATTAATATCAGTCTAGAAAAGCTTTGCCTGGCTTCATGATTCATTACTAGTGAGTCCGTGTACATTTTTCAGCTTGTTATAGTCACTCTGAAAAATGTCAAGTTTTTTAGTTATACGAACTCTAACATTTCAGGGGCAATTCCAGCTTCAGGGCCAGTGGTGAATCTTGGATTATGCTTTGGAAGATAGATCTTCGCGGACCAGTTTGCTGTTGCCCTGTTCACATAAAGATGGAGGAGCCATTGTTCCTATTGTCTTTGTCCATACCAACACATCATGCTGAGCCAGTAAGAACCTGCCTCCTGTTCCATTTAGTGATCTGTATCCATGGAGTGATGATTAACCCAACAGCGTCTTCTTCCAAAATTGACTTTTTTATGATATGAGCTATGTTCTGTTTGACAGAGAAACCACTGGATTTCTGGAGGCGAAGTAGATCACATATTGTAAGCAGCTGCCTGATTACATTATTATACTGTGTGTGTGCTGCACACACACACATTGGGGTGTTCACACTTACGTGCGTTCACAGCCGCCAGAGAAAGTCGCTGGATGTCTTACACTGTCACGCCCCACCCTAGTCCCTTGAGGCAGAGTCTCTCATTGAACAGTGCTGTGCATGTACATATGTGTAGGGTGGGTGGGTATGTTCCCACAAGTGCTACTGCCTCTGAAGTCCTAAAGAGGACATCAGATCCCCTGCAGTTAGAGATACACGTGGTTGTGAGCATCTGGGTGATGGTGCTCTCTCTCCCCAGCCCATTGATGCCATGGGTTTGTGTAGCAAGCGGCTGAGGGAAAGAAGCACTGCAGGTAGAACATGGGCGCGGAGCTCTGGGACCCGGTAGTGGCCTCGGTTATGGAGGTGTTATCCAAAGTGTTAACCTGTTTGTTACACATAGCAGCAGGATATATCTAAACATCCAACAAGCCTCTTCACTGAAAAACTTTGCCGTTTCTAAAGTCAAATATTAGGGCAGTCCCAGGTCATTCGGAGGGTTTCAGATGTCTTTAAACAGATGCTGTTCTTGCACGCTAATATAAAGCATCGGTTAATTGGAGTATGTCAGGATATCAATATCTGGTTATAGTTGGTTAGAACAAATGAAAGACTTTCCTTAGAAGAGGGAGAGAGAGACAGACATTTACAACCAGTGGATTCCAACCTAGCGATTTCAGGACTGGATGCCACCCTGAAATTTAAGCCCCAGCAGCCAGTTACACTGTGCCCTGGAACATAACGAGGCTTGTTCATTTCCCGACTGCTTTTCTGCTAAGGGGCAGGCCTGAGTCTTAACCCCAGAGGCTGCATGGTGGCGTGCAGAGCCTAGGGTATTGACCTCTGGTCCTTTACAAAAAACTGTCCTATGAGCCGGGCGGTGGTGAGGCACGCCTTTAATCCCAGCACTCGGGAGGCAGAGGCAGGCGGATCTCTGTGAGTTCGAGACCAGCCTGGTCTACAAGAGCTAGTTCCAGGACAGGCTCCAAAACCACAGAGAAACCCTGTCTCGAATACACACACACACACAAAAAAAAAAAAAAAAAAACCTGTCCTATGGCAGTGAGTAGGACTGATGAAGGCCCCTTGGTGCCTTGAAGCAATGGCTTCTTCATGAGACCTCAAATGTGAAGCCCTTGTTAGGATTTTAACATGGCCTTAAAGTGATAAGGATTCCTCACTAACTAGAATACAGGCAGGGGGCGGTTCTCTGTGTAGCCCCACCTGTCCTGGAAGTCACTCTGTACACCAGGCTGGCCTTGAACTCACAGAGATCCACCTGCCTCTGCCTCTCAAAGGCTGAGATTATAGGCACACTCCACCCTCACCTGGTTCAACCTAGGTTCAAAAGAGCCTCTGATAGAGACGGCTGTCTTCCTTCAGGGTCTTTCAGCATGGTGTGGGACAGCCTGCTCTGTGGTGCCCCGAGATTATTCCCCTTGTCTTGATCTCTCTGCTAACCCCAACCGGAGCCCATGGGAGCCCATTTTACACGTGAGTGAAACTCAGGGAAGTTAAGTTGCTCGCTGAGAAACAGCCAGACTTAAGGCTGAATTAGAACTGAGCCGAGTTCAGAAGCCGAAGCAAACCAGAGGCAGAGTGACGGGAGCTGGAGAGGGGGCACGCAGTCGGGTAATTAAAAGCTCCCACTGCTCTTGCAGAGGACCTGGGTCCATTGCCAGCTCTCATACGGAGCAGTTCGCAGTTGCCTGTAACTCCTGCTCTGGGGGGATGTGATCCCCTCTTCCCTCAACTGCATTCACACCCGTGCACACGCCCAAGCACACACACACACACACACACACACACACACACACACGGGGGGGGGGGGGGTGATGAGAAAGAATGATGAAATGTTTTACTGTGCCGTGACAGTTTCTGTGAGACTGAAGAAAGCCTGGGTCTCTGAGAGCCAATAAAATAAACACGGATGTTTCCTCCACCAGCACCAGCTCGCTATGGTCTCTGGGGAGTGTCGTAATCACTCTGAACTCTAGACTCTTCCTGTGTTAGACGCTATTAACACCAGTGTCACAGGGCTGCTCTGAGCCATCAGCATCGTGGCGCTTATCCTATCTAATGTCATGTATTCAATGGGACAGAGCCGCGGGGCTCTGGGCTGAAATCCTAGAAAATGCTCGCAGTTGTATTAAGTATGGCTGCATGCACCCTCCCTACATACGAAGGAGGCGCTTTTCTTAGTTAGCTGTCTGGACTCCCTCCACAACAGCACTTTCTCTTTAGTGAGAAGCGACACACAATAACCCGAAATGAAGGACATACCTAGCTGGTAGTGTTCGTGCCCAGCATGCATGAGGCTCTGGGTTGCATTTGCAGTAGGGCAGACACTGGGCGTGGTGTTACACACCTGTCAGCCCAGCCCTGGAGAGGCTCAAGGTCATCCTCCCCTGTGTGCCAAATCTGAGGCCAACCTGGGCTACTTGAGACGAGACTCTAGCTCCAAAAAGAAGGAGACGTGGTGACTCAGAGAACCATTCATCTCAACCAAAGTAGCACCTTGACTTGACTCTACTGATGTTTTTGTCCTTTCCAGAGATATCAAAGATACTGAGTGTGTGTGTGTGTGTGTGTGTGTGTGTGTGTGTGTGTGTGTGTGACTTACACAGAGGTCAGGAGTCATTTCTCTTCTTCTACCAAGTGAGTCCTGAGGATCAAACTTGGGTGGTCAGGCTTAGTGGCAAGTTCCTTTACCCACTGAGCCATGGCATCAGCGCACGGCCAGCTTTGGTACCAGGGTGCCAAGGATCTGAACTCAGGTCCTCATGCTTGCGAGGCAGGCACTTTACCCACTGAGCCACCTCCCTGACCTCTGGTTCAACCCTTTTAGAGAACAGTTTTGAGCTATAAATAAGTCCTAGCAAACGCCCTCCTATTACTTTCCCGAGAGTCCCAAAGCTTCCGGCTCTTCCCATTCAAACCTGGACAGTGGTGCTAACAGATGCTTCGTTAAAACTTTTCCAAACTCTGAAAACGAGATAGATGATCATCTTCCCAGGAACAGACAAGCAAACTGCCCCTTCTGTAAGGGGAACCTAACAAAGCCGTGATCTGTAGAACAGCAGGCGTGAGTGGAACAGGGATGTGCTGAGTAAAAGAAGTGAAACTCTTGCCAGCTCCATGCTGTTTGACCCCATTGCTAAAGCTCCCTGGAAGACACCCAAGTCGGAGGATGGAAAACAAGCCCACATCTTGCAGAGATGGGCATCAAGGGAGGTTCTGAACGTAAAAAGGATGTCTCTAGTTGCCGTGATTAATGGACTTATTTGCACTGCCATTGTGCTTATCCAGCTTGGCGTATGAGTCAAAACTCATGGCAGCACACGGCAGAAAGCGTAAATTTTACTGTGTGTCAGTGTAAGACAATCTAGTTAAGAGCTATGCTGAACACACCAGCCCAGTGGTACGTGTCAGTCCCTGTTACGGTTACCCCGTTATCGTGCTTAACAAAAGAACACCCCCACACGAATTCCCAAAATATTTCCTAGGAGGTCACGACAATCCGTTCTTTAAACTGCCACCTTAGAGCAGAGTGACGATACGTCTTGTGACAGATATAATCTCCAGCTGCCACGTGCAAAATTGTGTGCAGATGTGTGGTTTTCTGGGCCGAAAGTCCTGGTTGCCATCAAGTTTGCACGGGTGGTAATGGCAGTAACAGGCTGGAGGCTTCGTGCAAAGTGGAGGCTCCTTCCCGCCTCGGCTCCTACTCAGTCCTCTGTGCTTTCCCTCACCAGTGTGAGAGCCACAGCACCCATCAGAGTCCATTCATCGCCCGTGCAGAGATGCGTAAACAGCCCCGAGTGCATTGTGAGTTCCCAGCCTGTGTGTCAATGGAGATTTCCAAAGCTCATTTGTAACCTGGGTTTTGGGGCCGGCTAGATGGCTCAGTTGGTAAAGGCACTTGCGGCCAAGCCTGACAACCTGAGTTCAGTTCCCAGGACATACATGGTTGAAGGAACCAGCTGACTCCTGCAAGTGGTTCTCTGACCTTCACGTGAGCACACACACACACAGTCGATGAAGTGCTAGGCATGCAAGCGTGAGCTTGACCCCCAGAACCCATGTACAAGAACTGAGCATAGTGGCAGCCACTTGCAACCACAGCGCTAGTGAGGCAGGGACAGGAGGATCCCTGTAGCTCAAGAGCTGCTTGGTCTTATAAACACAGAGACTGTGTGTTCGTTTCCCGGCTGCCCAGACCTCAATAATCACATAAAAACTGTATTAATTACAACACTGTTTGAGCAATAGCTCAAGGGTATGTCTAGCTAGCTCTTATATCTTAAATTAATCCATTTTTATTAGTCTGTGTATCACCCGCCACAAGGTTGTGGCTTACTGGGTTAAGTTCTGGGCATCTTTCTCCTTTGGCAGCTACATGGCATCTCCTTGACTCTGCCTACTCTCTCTATTTGTCTCTGTTCAAATTTCCTGCTTGGCTTTATTCTGCACTGCCATAGGCAGAAGCAGCTTCTTTATTAACCAATGGTAATAAAAATATTCACAGCATACAGAGGGGACTCTCCCATTATGGTCTATCTAACTGATTCAGTAGTCCAGGCCAGTGAGAGACCCTGCCTTGGAAAACAGTGTGGGTGCTTTCTGAAGAACAACCCATGAGGTTGATCCCTGGCCTCCTACGCATACACCCACAAAAAGCAGAGCTTTGGAAGAAGGGACTGGAAGAAGCAGGAGGTATTAGTCTGTCAATTAAAAGCCAATTTATAGGAATGAGTTTCTCGTCCTGGAAACGGAACTGCTATTGAGTCGTCTACCCTTTTCTACAAAGCACAGCAGGACCTGGGAAGGTGACATTTACCAAACATGGCTCTCTTGTGGGTACACAGCTCCAGTTCAGACAGGCCAGTGCCCAAAGTCACAGAGCAAATGAACCACAGCGTCAGGATCCCCCAGGTACCTGTCTTCAATAGAGCCTTCCAGTGGTGGGAAGGAAGAAGCAGAGGGCCGTGCTGTTCACATTGAGGGAATTTCCCATGTGCTGAGCTCGTAAAATCCCCACATCCCATCACCCCCAGCCACCTGCCCAGTGCTCCCAGTGACTCATTCTTCATAGCTCCCCACCCCCAGGAGGATACTGGCCCCTTCCATTGGCTTCCCATCCACAAGGAGGTCTCTATCTTGTCTTCTAATAGCCACCGTGAAACTTTAATCCCACAGATATGTTTGTGTGCAGTGAACATCTGTGCAGTTATATAGCAGAAGAGAGGTTCTCTCCCCACTGCCAGGAACCGGTAGTCTCTGTTGGGGACAGTGTCCTCCTGCCTGTTAGTACATTCATGTCAGGGGCAGCTGCAGGTGGGATAGGCAGTGCTTAGCATCAGTAAGCCAGGGTTCAAGTGGCAGCTGGGAAGTCATGGGAGCTGTGCATGTTTCACCTTGCTTGGACCTCTCTGAACCTGCTAGTTGCCAGGTGCTAAGGGATTGGGAAATGCCATGCATGGGGGTGCAGACTTTTAATTCCAGCACTCAGGAGTCAGGGACATGTAGGTAGAGTTTTTCACTGGGACCACCAGCTCCCAAATAGCCATATGGAGACTTATTATTAATTATAAATGCTCAGCTGATAGCTTGGGCTTGTTACTTACTGGTTCTTACAACTTAAATTAACCCATATTTCTTATCTACACTCTACCATGTGGTGGTACCCTTTTTTCAGCATGGCATGTTCATCTCCTGCTTCCTCTGCATCTGGCTGGCAACTCCCATGACTCTACCCTTTTTCCCAGTGTCCTCTAGTTTTACTCTCCCACCTAATGTCCTCCTGCACAGCTATTGGCCATTTAGCCTCTTATTAAGCCAATCAGAAGCACCTTGGCAAAGACACATCTTCACAGTGTATTAAAAAAAAGTTATCCCATAACAGGGGCAGGCAGATCTCTTAGAGTTCAAGGCCAGCCTAATCTAGATAGGGACTTCTAGGCCAACCAGGGCTATATAAAGAGACCTTGAGTCAAAAACAAAAGAAGCCCAAGATGATAGTAAGAGCCTATAAGCTCAACATATGTCCCCCCACACCACAGTGTGCAAGTGGAGGCTAGAGGATTTCAGTGTCCATCTTTCCTTCTGCAGTGTGGGTTGCAGAGATCGAATTCTATAGACTGACCCACCTTGGCAGCCCTCTTCCAGGATTTTTAACTGGGCCTGAAGTTCTCATTCAGTTTCCGTCTAGTGTTTCAACACCAATGCTTAGGAAGTGGGGACCCTGAAGACACACCAGGCCAGCCCTTGCCTGGGAATTACAAGCACCAACCTCATGGGACAGATACGGTCCATGCTTGATTATTGCAACTACTCCCACTTTGCAAGTGAAGGAACCGGAGACTCCAGTATGAACTCACCCAAGGCCACATGAGGAGACGTGGGGCCAGCTCCAACAACAGTTACAAGACAGGCCGGCTGGAGGCGCCTGCTGCAGACCATACCCCAGGCCACTGCTTGCTCTGAGTGTCCAGAACAAAACCTCTCTCCAGAGAGAAACCTCCCCGGGAGATAAGGCTCCTGTCAGACACTCTGCCAGATGTGGCTGGCATCCCTCCGGGAACTCTGAAGAATGAGCCAGGGTTTTCACGTGCCCGATGGCTTTTCACAAAGCCTTTCCTCTCGGTCTGCTGTGTGTGAGTGTGCGATGTCTGCCTGTGTCCTGTGGAACTATTTCACCATCTTCTTTTCCTGCCTGTCCTTCCGCAACAATCTGCCGTGCTTCCTTGCTATCCTACGCGCACCACTGGGAATATCTTTCTGGGCGCATTTCAGACACACCCCACTGTGATCCTCACTGTGGCTGTTACTCTCCCTGCACGCTGTGCAGCTGTCCAGTGGAGCCTGGGAAACGACCAATGGACATGCCCTCCTGAAAGAGTGGCTCCCCCTCCCCCAGCAGCTCACTGTCAACAGCTCCCCAGGAGGAGGTGGGACCTAAGCATCACCCACCTTATCAATACTGGAATTCTGCTTCGTCTGCTCTTGGGTTGGTCCGACACAGGTAACCCTACCTGCTGTGAGTGTTGAGGGCAACAGCCATGTCATCTCCTCCCTCTCGTCCACAGTGTCCCCTGAGCCTTGGTGCTGGCAGGGTTAAGAGAGATGGTTTTGCTTAGGGCTGAGCACCCAGGCTCTTGCCCTCGGCACTTTGAACAGTTATTCTTCTCTCCATTGACTGCTGCCCTGAACAAGGTTGACAGCATCGCAGGTCTTTGGGTATAAACATAAATATTCAGAAGGCAGTTTCACACCATGACTGTTTTCATCACTGTTCTATCAGGGCGAAGAGACACCATGACTAAGGCAACATTTATAAAAGAAAGTATTTAATTGGGGTGGCTCGCTTACAGTTTCAGAGGCTTAGTCCATTATTGGCCTGGCAGGAAGCAGGGCAATATGCAGGCAGACATGGTGCTGGAGAAGGAGCTGAGAGTTCTACATCCTGATCTGAAGGCAGCAGGAAGGGAGACAGGCTGGGCCTGGTGTGGGCTTTTGGAACCTTAAAGCCCATCATCACCAGTGACACACTTCCTCCAAAGAAAAGGCCACGCCCCCTAATCTTTCTAGTCCTTTCCAAACAGTGCCACTCCCTAGTGACTAAGTATTCAAATAGATGAACCTACAGAGGTCATTTTTGTTCAAACCACCATAATGACCATTTAGCAAAATAACATAGCAGTTCTACCCTAGGGTCTATGATCTCCCCACCTAGGGGTTTTTGACAAGGATATAGTAACAGGTTTGAATTCCCCTCTGTGGAACAGATGGCAAATCCAGTCAGAAAGAAGCTGGTTAACCCTCTAACAACCAGGCCACTATTGCATCAGTGGGCACGTCTTGCCTGGCAACCTGATATCTTAGCATACATTGTGTTTTTGTTTGGGCATCCATTGGACATGCTGTTCTAGATGTTTATAAGCAAGTGATCAAAATACATGTGTTAATATAATCCTTTGTAGTGGTGGAGAAAAGCAAAGCTGATAACGTGTGGTGAACTGGCGATGACCTGGAAGTATTTCTTAGGAACATTTCTGGGGAAGTAATATTTGATGTATCAATAATAGATTGTGGTATTATCAGTACTAGTAGATAATGGATAAATCTTGATTTCTAGGAAAGTTCATAGTCATTGCTCCCCTAACACTATCAGTTGAAGTATTGGATAGAAAAATTACATGCTGTATATAGGGGCTGGAGAGATGGCTTAGCAGTTAAGAGCACTTGCTGATCCTGCAGTGGTCACAAATTCGGCTCCCAGCACCCACACTAGGAGGCTAGCATTCGCCTGTAGCTTTAACTCCAGGATATTCAATATCCTCTTCCAGACTCCAAAGGCATCTGAATTCCTGTGTATATACCCACACAGACACATACACATAAATAAAAATAAAACTTTTCTTAAATGGTGGAGACACTTTGTGTTCCTTCTGTAACATTCCTCTAGACCTAAAACCCAGGAATAGTTTTCCCTTATAGAACCAGAGAATAATGCATTTTTCAAGCACAAGTATAAAGATTTAGCAAATAGATTTTCCTTCCTCTATAGCTATTTGCAGCAAAATTGTCCATTTTTATCTAATTCTGATAAAAATGAACCCCACATCCGATGATGGCAGAGATAAAAGACAATCAACGCGGTTTCCCTCAAGGTCATGTCCAACATCATCCCACTTCCTGTATCTACAGAATAAACATACAGTAGTGGAAATTCTGTTTATATAGTGTCAAGATGCCTTTTAAATCCCCTTTAGAAGAGCGTGGCTATTACCAGCATGGGGAATTTGAGCTCCTCCAAGAAGCCCCGTGTAAGAACTTAAGCCCCGATTAGACAGTGCTGCCCAGGGGAAATGAAAGTAAACACAGTGGAGGCCGTGGGACTGTTGAAGCCGTAAAGAGCCTTGAACTTTGATCGTGAGGAGCCCTCGAACTGCCAGGTGCACATCATCGGAGAGCTGATTATTAGCAGGTCCGTCACCTACAGGTGCCACGTGTGCCCAGCCCTCTAGTAAACTTGACAATGAACTCCAGGTTCGGTTGGTATCGGCACGCTGAGATTCTGTGCAGGACCCGAAGGCCATACTTAGTGAGTTCAGATCCAGTAAAATAAACGCTTGGATTGTGTCCACCGAGAACCCAGATAAACGGCAGAGGTCACATGCGCTGACATCACACTCCACACACCAAGCGTTGACACAGACCAAACAAACTGGCCAGCAAAAATCAAAACTGTTCCTACCACTGAGGAAACAGTGCTAGGTTTTCTTAAATCCCATATTTGTGGCTTTGTATGATTCGAAGCACTTAGCTCTGGTCTCCAGTCTCATCCCCTCCTCCACTTCCCCATGAGAGTGGGGAAAGAAAGGCCAAAGATTTCCCCTTTCTTGTTATTTTTTGTTTGGATGTGGGGGCGGGTATGAACATGCTCCCATGGGTTCTTGTATGCATGGGAGCCCATGCACGTGTGTGTGTGTGTGCAGAGGCCAGGGGAATTCAAGGGCTGTTCATCTTGGATCTTTGGCTAAGATTTATTTTATTTTCCTAAGTATGCATATGTGTCCACACAAGCGCAGGTGAGTGGGTGTGTCCACACGAGTGCAGGTGAGTGGGTGTGTCCACGCAAGCGCAGGTGAGTGGGTGTGTCCACATGAGTGCAGGTGCTGCTGATCAAGACCGGAAGAGAACTTCAGAACTCCGAGAGATGGAGTCACAGTGGTTATGAGCTACCCCACTTAAGCGCTGGGAGCCAAACTCAGGTTCCCTACAAGAGCAGCAAGGACTTCTAATAACTGAGCCATTTCTCCAGTCCCACACCTTGTTTTGGGGGACATTGTTGGTGAGTTGGTTAGTTTTTTGAGACAGGGATTTGAAGTGATATTTCATTCATAGTTCAATAAAGCCTGGTGACCAATAAAGAGTAAAACAGCCCCACTGGTCAGCCTTACAGACCAGGCAGTGGGGACACACACCTTTAATCCCAGTAGCCATACGAGTTTGCCATAGAAACCAGGTGATAGTGAAGCATGCCTTTACCCCAGCCCTAGAGAGGAATATAAAACGGGAGGAGACAGCTCTTAGTCACAGCTCATTCTGAGACTCCTGGAGGCAGGATCGCCATTTTCAGACTGAGGAAGAGGTAAGAGCCAGTGGCTGGTTGTTTTGCTTTTCTGACCTTCGGGTTGTACCCCAATTTCTGTCTCTGAGTTTTTATTAATCATGCTACAGAAACTTTCTATGTAGTACTTACTGTCCTGGAACTCTATCTGTAGACCAGGCTGGTCTTGAACTCACAGAGATTTATTTGCCTCTGCCTCCAGAACATTGGGATTAAAGGCATGTTCCACCATGCCCAACACACCTTAGTTTTTTAAAACACACACACACACACACACACCACACACACACACACACCAGGCTCTTTCACTGGTCCAAAGCTCCTAAGCAGGCTAAGCAGCTGTAAGAAGCCCTCGGATCCTCCCGCCTCCTCAGCTGTGGGGTTACAGAACTATCTCACCATGCCTGGCTTTTTAACGTGGGTTCTCAGGATCAAATTCAGATCCTCGTATCTATGCATCAGGCAGTTTTACCAACAGAGCCAACTCCCCAGCCTCTGTTGAATTTTCTAAATATATTTCCAGTTTTTCTTAGTGACTCAGAAATAAGAGTGGCCGTTGGCTTCATGCTCAGTCTCTGAGCTGCGAGTGACTCACACAGACGAAGTATTTAGAGAGACATTATCTAAGAGAATCGGGAGAAATCTGTTCTGGTCACTTGTAAGTTATGCTTTAAAAATAGGGTGTGGCCCGAGCTCTCGGGTAACCTTGGAAAAGAACTATTTGGGTTATTATTACTGAGCTGGTGCTTGTGAAGATCAAAGGAATAGCCAATCCTACTCACCATGTGTGATTGATATATGTGATTGACAGACTGGGAGGAGGGCTAAGTGCCATTCTACCCACACCGGTCCACACACTCCAGTTTCTCTTTGCTCTCGAATGTTCTCACGGCGCGTCTGCCTACAACAGTCTCCAGATGTAAGATCCGCTCTCTGATCAGAACAAAACCAGTAAAGAAAACCCCAAAGGACATAGCAACCAACTGGTAACCACCAAGGCCATGCCAACACTTCTTCCAGAAGAAAATCACTACAGCCTAACAGAGTGACGGGAGATTTGCCGGGATGAAGGCCGTCAGAAGGCCAATCAACGCCTGCCTGGCTTTTCTTATTTCCAGCTATAGAAATGGGTAGTGGAAGCGGATCTCTTGGGTCCTGTTAAGTAAAGGAAGAGTGTTATTTCCCCCTCCAAAGCCAAAGCTGTCTCTGGGTGAGTGGGTGGACCCAGAAGTGTTGGCCCTCCCTAACAACAAAAAGACTCCTGCTAGAATCCTGTTCCCAGACTGTAAACACTAAGACTCCTCTCCAAACACATAATAAAAACCAGCCCTGCCTCTTTTTTCCTGTGCTATATATGATTCAAAATGTACATCCTGATAAGTATCAGCCTATGGTCTCCAGCTTCATAAACACTGGATTTTTCCAGAGAGCGCACAGGTACAGCTTCTCCGACGCATGCGCTCCCTGGAGCAATTTTGTTTTGAGACAGGGTCTCCTGCAACCCAGGCTGGCCTCGGCCTTGCTATATAGCCAAGGATGGCCTTGAACTTCTGATCCTCCTGCTTCCACCTCCTAAGTGCTGGCTTTACAGCTGTGCCCACCACTCCTGTGAGCTTCTGGGGATGGAACCCCAGGCCTCCACATGCTAGGTGAGTACTCTGACTGCTGATATACACTCCAGACCCTCTGCAGCAGTTTTAGATGATGAAAACCTACTCGGGGCTGGGAGGCAATGACAATGACCAACGTCACCCAAGAAAAGACTGTTTCTACCAACAGAACACGCTTGCTATCTGTTACTGGAGACGCCAAAGATGAGCTTAATAAATTACAAATCAAATCAGACTCAAACAGTGTTTACTTTGAGATGTGAACACAGACATTTTCCTTCAACTGCCTTAGATCAAAAGGCCAATTTTCTCCTGTTCACTTGGGAAGGAACCTGTCCTGGAAGTCTCTTTTAAGACACGAATCATTAAGCCTCAGCATCTGCCAGGGGATACGGTCATTTGTTTGTTTCTGGAATCTATTCCACCCTTCACTTACAGCTGGACTCCAGTTTGTTCAAAGGTTTCTGGCATTTCTGATGTGTTCAGACAAAGACCAGGAGCTTGAAACCTCCCTGAATTAGTTGGTTGGGCTGTTAGCAAGAGGGAACGGAGCCACAGGACTGAGAATATACTTACTGCGTGTCACTGGGACACGTATCTGCCAACACGAGGGACCTTCTGCTGGCTATTGGACCCACAGAACTGTAAACAGACCCCACCTCACCTTTTCTACCTCACCCTACCTTACCCTACTCTACCCTGCCTCACCCTACTCTACCCTACTCTACCCTACCTCACCCTACTCTACCCTGCCTCACCCTACTCTACCCTACTCTACCCTACTCTACCCTACTCTACCCTGCCTCACCCTACTCTACCCTACTCTACCCTACTCTACCCTGCCTCACCCTACTCTACCCTACTCTACCCTGCCTCACCCTACTCTACCCTACTCTACCCTGCCTCACTCTACTCTACCCTACTCTACCCTACCTCACCCTACTCTACCCTGCCTCACCCTACTCTACCCTACTCTACCCTACCTCACCCTACTCTACCCTGCCTCACCCTACTCTACCCTACTCTACCCTACCTCACCCTACTCTACCCTGCCTCACCCTACTCTACCCTACTCTACCCTACCTCACCCTACTCTACCCTACTCTACCCTGCCTCACCCTACTCTACCCTACTCTACCCTGCCTCACCCTACTCTACCCTACTCTACCCTGCCTCACTCTACTCTACCCTACTCTACCCTGCCTCACCCTACTCTACCCTACCTCACCCTACTCTACCCTACTCTACCCTGCCTCACCCTACTCTACCCTACTCTACCCTGCCTCACCCTACTCTACCCTACTCTACCCTACTCTACCCTGCCTCACCCTACTCTACCCTACTCTACCCTGCCTCACCCTACTCTACCCTACTCTACCCTGCCTCACCCTACTCTACCCTACTCTACCCTACCTCACCCTACTCTACCCTGCCTCACCCTACTCTACCCTACTCTACCCTACCTCACCCTACTCTACCCTACCTCACCCTACTCTACCCTACCTCACCCTACTCTACCCTACCTCACTCTATTCTACCCTACCTCACTCTATTCTACCCTACTCTACCCTACCTCACCCTACTCTACCCTACCTCACCCTACTCTACCCTACCTCACCCTACTCTACCCTACCTCACTCTATTCTACCCTACTCTACCCTACCTCACCCTACTCTACCCTGCCTCACCCTACTCTACCCTGCCTCACCCTACTCTACCCTATCTCACCTTTCTCTACCCTACTTTGCCCTACCTTAACCTCTGTTCTTTCAGCATGGGGAACACGAGTGATTGGTAATAAACCAAGTGAGCAAAATTTACTTCTTGGAACAATCTAGAAAATGGAAAAATAATTCCTTCTGCTATAACATTGCCATTTATGTGTTGACCAACAAATGAAAAGATAAATGGGGAAAGGGAGTAAGGCTTTGATTCTAAAAAGGAACTCACTCAGGTAGGTTTCTTTGTCGAGTCATTAAAGAGCATATTTAAATTCAGGACGAGAGAGATCAAATAGCTGAAGAAAGATCATACACCTAGTGCAAGGTTGAACCAAAACCAAACTTGGTGTTCTTCTCTGTTTACAGTTCTCATCGGGTAATAGGCTTCTTGTTTATCCATACCTGGGACTGTGCCCATGGGCAGGTCACAGGCTCACAAATATTCCTAGGGGTTTTTTTTAAGATTTATTTATTTTTATTTTATGTGAATGATTGTTGGCTTTAACATCTGTACATCATGTGCATGCAGTGCCCAGGGAGGCCAGGGGAGGACATCAAATGCTCTGGGAAGAGAATTAAATGGACAGTGGTCAGCTACCATGTGGGTAGGGTACTAGGTTCAGAACCTAGGCCCTCTCCAAGAACAGCCAGTGCTCTTAACCACTGAGCCATCTCTCTAGCCCCCATTTTTAGAAAGAAAGCAAGAAAATGAAGGGAGGAGTCTCAGGAGTCATGAGATGTGGAGAGAAGCAAGAGAATTTGCAACCTTGAAAAAAGGTACCGCCATGTGT
Source organism: Microtus oregoni (assembly GCF_018167655.1). Taxonomy (NCBI): domain Eukaryota; kingdom Metazoa; phylum Chordata; class Mammalia; order Rodentia; family Cricetidae; genus Microtus; species Microtus oregoni. Next base: position 8,408,350 of record NW_024543978.1, read on the forward strand.
CAGTGTAGATAAGAAATATGGGTTAAATTAAAATGTAAGGGCTAGTAAGTTACAAGTCTGAGCTATTGGCCAAGCATTTATCATTAATAAGTCTCTGTATGGTTATTTGGGGACTAGCTGGAGGGACAGAAAAGTCCACCTACACAGGAATGGTTGCTGGGTCAACGGAAAAGGCTTTGAATCCTCTGATCTGTTGTGTGAACTTGGACCATCCTTGAGCATCTGGGTCCCTTTCCCAGGCTGCAAAATTTGTGTGAAGAAAGGGCCTTACATCCTTCCTCAGAGGACTGAAGGACATCACATGCAAAAACTATACCATGGGGAGTTACCCACACAAATATCGATTGCTCTTAGTCTCTGTAAAAGCAAAATTCTCCAAGAAAAGTCTGGTAATAGGCTGTAGACAGGGTTTTTCATTGGGACCACTGGGTCAGCTCTATCCCACCAGCCAGCTCCCCAAATAACCACACAGAGACTTATTATAAATTATATATGCTTGGTGGATAGCTTAGGCTTGTTGCTAGCTAGCTCTTATATCTTTTTTTTTCTTTTTTTTTTCTTTTTTTTTTTTTGGATTTTTTGAGACAGGGTTTCTCAGTAGTTTTTGGTTCCTGTCCTGGAACTAGCTCTTGTAGACCAGGCTGGCCTCGAACTCACAGAGATCCGCCTGCCTCTGCCTCCTGAGTGCTGGGATTAAGGGCGTGCGCCACCATCGCCCGGCTAGCTCTTATATCTTAAACTAACCCATATTTCTTATCTACACTCTACCAAAGGGTGGTACCTTTTTTCAGTACAGCATGTTCATCTCCTCCTTCCTCTGCATCTGGCTGGCCACTCTTCCTGGCTACACCCTTCTCCCCAGCCTCCTCTCAGTTTGACTCTCCCACCTAACCTCTTCCAACTAGCTATTGGCTAGTCAGCTCTTTTATCACACCAATCAGAAGGCACCTTGTCCAAGACACATCTTCACAGTATATGAAAAGATTATCCCATAACAAGAGGTTCTTTAAAGCTGAAAGTGTCCTCAGTCATGAACCCCGAGGGTGGGAACGGGTGGACACACGAGCAGCGCAGCACTGGATAAATCTGTCCAGAAGGACTAGAATGGCGGCCAAAGTGCAGGGAGATTTCAACACTGATTGGCTAGGAGCTACTTCCCCAAGCCCACCAACCCTTCCTAGGCCACCCAGGCTGCCTTGGCAGATCCCTGGAACCATCTGGAACCTCCCAGAAACCAGGCAATGCAGAGTTAACCTGAGTGTCTTCAGGAAGCCCCTGTCCAACAGCCTGCAGGCTTCTGATCCCACCTCCTAGCAGGCTGTCCCCTCACTTCCCCTCACTAATGGGGAGGGAATTCCTTTAGCTATTTGCATTGCTTTTTTTTTAATGGCCCAAATCTGGAAAGCTGCCTGAATGCTTCCTAGTAGGAGAGTAGTTAGATAAATTATGGGATGCCCTTTCCGTGGAGTAGCACAGAGCCTTTTGGAGAGTGAGTCAGCCCAAGACATCAGCAGGAAAGGCAGCCAGGGTGCGTCATTCCACAACCAAGACGAGTCACCAAAGCATAGCCACACTATAATCGCATTTGTGTAAACGCTAATTGAACAGACTCGTATGAGTGACTATTCCCGTATAAAACAAGACCTCATAGCTTTCAACCCATGTCGTGTGTGATTGGTTAGGAAAACTAAACATCAACAGAGCAGAAAGACTACCTCAGTAACCTGTAGATGGGATACTTCTGTCTGCATTTGAAGTCCTCAGCCATTGTGGCATCCTGTACTAGAAACTTGGTCCTCAGGTGGTTGTCACAGGAAGCAAGGCTGGAAAAGATGGAGCCCTAATAGAGCCCATTACTGTGCTGCCCTCAGAAGGGACTCAGAAACACCAGCCTCTCTCTGGCTTCTGCTGGGCAGTGTGACCTCTTCCCCATACTGTGCTTACACCATCAAGTGACCCTACCTGAGCGGGTCCAATGCCAGTACCATACCCTTCAACTTCCAAAAGTGTGAGTCATGCAAACTTCTTTTCTTTATAGCATTAGCCTGCTTTGGGTATTTCATAACAATAGAGAAAAGGAAAACAATAAACCATATCCCCCAGTAAGCTTCCCCATATCTATGTCCTCACAGGAAGAGAAAGCACGAAAGGGTTTGTGGGTGGTGACACAGCAGTGTCTGTGCACAGAGGAGTAACAAGGTTAAAACTAGAACACACTACATCCGTTGGGTAAAGCCAAGCCAAAGGTCCAGTTAATGCATTACTACCACTACTACTACTATTGTTTATTATTATTATTATTATTATTATTTAGAATGTCCAGAATTGGCCGATGTACAAAGGGAGAAGGAATGAGTGAGGGACTGGGCATGAGGTTCAGATAGTAATGAGAGCTTGAAGTCTCTGTTCTCATACACCCCAGGACCACCTACCTGGGGTGGCACTGCCCGCGGTGGGCTACACCCTCCCACATCAATCACTAACCTATAGGCTTGTCTGCAGGCCAGTCTGATGGAGGTAATTCTTTGATTAAGGCTTCCTCTTCTCAGACAACTCCAGCTTGTGTCAGGCTGACAAAAAAATAACCAAGGTCATTTTTGTCATAGCAAGTTTGGTGCCAGCCCAGACTACACAACACTGTCTCAAAAAAAATCCAATTAAAACAAGATGAATAATCAATACACATGATAACAAGGTTAAAACCTAAGAACACTACTTCAGCTGAACAAAGCCAAGCCAAAAGCCCAGTCATTGTCTTATCACATGTATATAGAATGTCCGGAGCTGGCCAGTGTACAAAGGGTGAAATTAGGTAAGTAGCTGCTGAAGGTTACAAGGACAAGGAAAAGAGAGCTGATGACTGAAGGGTTTAGGGTTCCTCTTTAAGGGGACACAAAGATCTATGAGTAGCTGGAAACTGGAATGGTTGACTATGGGGGCATGAGTGACCGGTGTGGTGTGTGTGACATCTCCAGAAGCATTAAAGACACAGCGGCGGCTGGGTCATCACAGAGAAAATCCAGTGTGAATGAGTGGAGGAGGGTCGGGATAGAGAGCATGTGTGCGCTCGGGGGAATCTGCTCTTTCGGTCCTAGTGGTCCAGAAAGGTCTGTGTGGGGTTGCAGCCTCTCAGCTAGGACCTAAGGAAGTGAGAAGACAATCGTGTGGGTGGTTGGAAGAACACAGGGGAAAACAAAGCATGTGTCAGGAGTGTGTGTAACCCAGAGAACCAGCAGGAACCTGTGCCGCTGGGACTGGAGCAGGAAGGAAATTATGGAAGAGGCTGGTATGACGTCCTTGACCTCTCATCCTGGTGGCCAGGACAAGTTAGACTAAGAGCACTTGCCTCTTCGCAGGAAAACACACAGCAGCCTGGTGGGGAGAACAAAGTATGGAGTGGATGGGGAGGGAGAGGAAAAAAAGAAAGAAAGAGGGGATAAGAAAGAGAGAGAAAGAGAGTACTAAAAGTACATTTCTAAGAAGACAAGTCTTGTGTTTTCTTCTTCTTGGGGGAAAACACCCAATGGCAGAAGGCCCTGGTACAGTGGAGGGCACTGAGAACCTGGGGAACCAGGAGTAGGAGGCCTAGGAGGGCACCAGTCCTAGGCCTTAACCATGGTCGAGGCTGTGGTGCTCATGGAAGTAAAGCCAAAGACAAGGAATGGATAGAGTCATCAAGCTGGGCACCTAGAAGATCAAGTTCCTGTAGACCTGCCTCCTGTTCTCCCCGTACATTAAGGCATCTGAGATTACTGACATTTTCCTTGGCGCATCCCTAAAGGATGAGGTTCTGAAGATGCCAGCACAGACGTGCACGCGGGCTAGCCAGCAGACCCGGTTCAAGGCTTTTGTCACTATTAGGGCTACAATGGTCGTGTTGGTCTTAGTGTTAAGTGCTCCAACAAAGGAGCCACGGCTATCAGAGGGGCCGTCATGTTGGACAAGCCTTCCATCATTGCTGTGTGGAGAATACTGGGGAGCAAGCCTGGCAAGCCTCACACTGTTCCGTGCAAGGTGACTCTGCTGATGCCTCTCATTCCTGACCCCTCAGAGGCACTGGTGTTGTTTCTGCCCCTGTGCCCCAGAAGCTGCTGCCGATGGCTGGTATTGTTGACGGCTGCACTTCAGCCAGGGGCTGCACTGCCACCCAGGGCAACTCTGCCAAGGCCACCTTTGATGCCATCTCTAAGACTTACAGCTAGCTGACACCCCACCTCTGGAAAGAGACTGCGTTCACCAAGTCTCCTTATCAGGAATTCACTGGCCATCTTGTGAAAATCCACACCAGTCTCTGTTCAGAGGACCCAGGCTCCAGCTGCGGCCACCACATAGAGGGTTTTTTTTTTTTTTTTTTTGGTTTGGCCATCCTGGAACTCACTCTGTAGACCGACTGTTCGATTGGTGTCAGACTCAGAGATCCACCTACCTCTGCACTCTGTATGCTGGAATTAAAGGTATGCGCCACCATTGTCCAGTCACATAAGGATTTTTTATATAAGAAGAAAAAAAAGCAAATTAAGTCTGTTTAAAATTTTTTTAAAAAATCTTGGTGTTGTGCTACCATTAAACCCAGCACTGAGGAGGCAGAGGCAGGCAGATCTCTGTGAGTTCAAGGCCAGCCTGCTCTACAGAGTGAGTTCCAGGATAGCCAGGGCTACACAGTGAGACCCTGTCTGGAAAAACAAGCAATAACAACGACAAAAATGAATCTCAGCAATATTGACATATTGAAAGAAGCCAGACCGAAGAGTCAGCCTTTTTCTGACTACCATTTCTATCACCTTCTAGAATAGTCAGAACCGCACTATGATAAAGGGCTCAGAAGTGTGAGTAAACTCGGGGTGTCACTGGGAGAGCACCCAGAGAATTTACTGCTGTGCTCCAAGGGTCTGTGCCAATGGGGCCGTTGTTATGAGGATTTAAACTTTTGTTGAAACTCATAAAACTTATTATACTCCTTGCAATTTGTTATATGCAAATTGAACCCCCAATTAATTATAATAATAGCATATTAAAGTTGGGTTCCCAAAGGCCTTCTTAGAAAGGTTTAGAAGAGCCAGAGGCTTCTCTACAAGCTTGAGACTCAGTGAGGCTCAGCAGAAGCAACATCTGAGACTGGGGCCTGGGCCCTTGGAGAGACTGGAAGCAGTAGGTATGTCCTCACCTCACCCTGTTACTACAGAGGGGAGGGGCCTCCAGTGACTCACCAGAGAACTACAGCAAACATCCCCAGCTGGTACAGGTGCATGCATCTCACCTGCCAGGCTGCAGAACTGGGTGCATGCATCTCAACTGGCAGGTTGCAGAACTGGGTGCATGCATCTCAACTGGCAGATTGCAGAACTGGGTGCATGCATCTCAACTGGCAGATTGCAGGACTGAGTGCATGCATCTCACCTGACAGGCTGCAGGACTGGGTGCATGCATCTCACCTGACAGGCTGCAGGACTGGGTGCATGCATCTCAAATGGCAGCTTGCAGGACTGGGTGCATGCATCTCACCTGACAGGTTGCAGGACTGGGTGCATGCATCTCACCTGACAGGTTGCAGGATTGGGTGCATGCATCTCAACTGGCAGGTTGCAGGATTGGGTGCATGTATCTCACTGGACAGGCTGCAGGACATGGCTTAGCTGAGTTCAGGTTTCCTCTCTCTGGCCCTAGGGGTAAAGGGGACTTCGTGGCACATTCCAGAGTCAGATGGTAGGGGTCAGAAGGTCCGAGGGGGCCTTCTGGGGAAGTCAGACCCCATGCAGAAAATGGTGAAACAGGGCCCTGGCATCAACTGGTCAGAGCCAATGGCTCCCTCACTGAGAAAATCAGTGAGCATGTGTTTGTGAACTTGCAAACATGCATGTACACACGGGCACAACACACATACTTGTATGACACACACACGTAGAAATGGAAAAGCAAAAAGAAGTTTGGGTGTTCGAGTCTCACTCCACAAGCTCTGATCTATGAGGCAGCCACCGTTTGGTACGTTTTACAGCTGAGAGGAACACAACTCCTGCTTACTCCGTCACTCTGATCCTGGGACTGGTCTTTCAGAGCTCAAAGTTTAAGAGAATTTTGAGTTCCAAAAAGAACCTTCCCTCCCTCCCTCTTTACTTTCCTTACTTCCTTTCTGAGATGAATTCTTGAGAACCTCAGGTTGACCTCGTAGCCACGGATGAACTGGAACTCTGGCAGACCCTGCCTCCACCTCCCAAGAGCTGGGCTTGCAGGTTTAAGCTACCATAGTTAGTTTCTGCAGTGCTGGGACTGGACCCCAGGGCCTCGTGCATGCCAGGCAAGCCTCTACCAACTGAGCCACATCCCCAGCCTGAGTTTCTATTTCAAATTGCTTTTTGAAAATGATCTTCGTGCACTCCCTCAGACTTTGCACACCCATACAGTCTTGCACATGCGTTTACATGAGTGGCCTCCGCTTACATTGCTCCACCAGAGGGTGGACAACAGGAAGAGTAGTGGACTGGGCATTCATAGAGTATGAGTGTGCCCAAGGCAGGAAGGAAGGCCTTGGTTCTCCATGGTTGGGGAAATTGGACAGGCTGAATCATTGCAGACACGAGGGTCCTAGTGAGGCAACCAGTGCCTAGGACAGAACTTCCCTTTATGGCTGGCCCACTTGTCACCTTAGGCTATTGCTGTCCCTTGAGCCTCCCAGTTGATGTGTTTGGGGAGGACATAGCGGGGAAACAGCTCTGTCTGCAGGGGCAGGAGCACCAGCTAGCTGCTCTTCCTGTGATTCCCACAGGAAACAGAAATGTCAGAACCAGGAATGATCTAAGCCTGAAGCCCCGTCTCCGTGCCCTGTTTCTACCAGCCAGGCCCCACCTCTACAGTCTTCAAAACAACCACAGCGGGGACCAGTGTTATAAACATGTGATCGTGCGGGGAACATTCCAGATTCAAACTGTGGCACGTACCTTAATGTATTTCCAGAAACCTTTACGCCTTACTATTTCATAGACACAGTTTTTCATAAGGGAGGTGATATGTGTACACATGTATTTGTGGATATAGAATTTATTTACATTTATAACTCATTGCAAAGGTTTATGTAGTGTGTGTTTGTGTATTTGTTTAGCCCGATCTCACTATTGTAGCCCTGGCTGGTCCTGGAACTCACGGAGAGCTTCCTATACCTGTATCTGCCTCTCCCAACCGAGTGCTGGCATTTCAGTCGTGAGCCACTACACCCAGCCAATGTCAGACCATATTTAAAATCTAAACTTTAGACTACAAAGTCATCTCAGTGATTAACCAGTAAAGGCACTTCCTGTTGCACTTGACAACCCGAGTGTGAGCCACAGAACCCGCACAGTAAAAGGAGAAAGGAGAGAACCCACTGCTGCAAGTTGTCCTCTGACCTCCACAATTGCACACATGCGCGCACACACACATGCACAGCACACACACACACACACACACACACACACACACAAATAAACAACCTTTAAACTAAGTTGAAAAAAGCTTAGGTACAACACCACACACACAAAAAATAGTTGAAATAACTACGGAGTTTGGGATTTGTTTGCTTGGTTGGCTTGAGTTTCCTTGAGACAGACTTTGGTGATGACAGACTGGGCATGGCCTCGAACTCCTGACCTCCTGCCTCTCCCTCTAAAGTGTTGGGGTTACAGGCATGGACCATGATGCCTACCATAATTTTAAAAATTATATTAACTGTAAGTAAGTTTTAACTTGTTAACCAAAACACAGGTACATTCTCTTTCCTGTTACACTAAGAGAGAGAGAGAGAGAGAGAGAGAGAGAGAGAGAGAAGAAAAAGAAACCATATCACCACAGAATAAAAAAGTAACAACAAAAAAAAAAACCCAAGCAGTTTAAGGTCATCATCCCTGGACACATATAACTTTCAGGACCACGGCTACGTGAGACCTTATCTCAGTAACAACAACAACAAAAGAAATGTGATGTTACCTATGACAGCACACACCCAGAGTCCCAGCACAAAGAGAGACAGAGGCAGCAGGATTCGGAGTTCAAGGCCTGCTTCAGCTACACAGAAGGTTTTTGTTTTGATTTTTGATTTTATATCTCTCTCTTTTTTGTGTGTGTGTGTGAGACACATGTGAATATAGGTGCCCACAAACACAAGAGGCACTGAATGCCCTGGACCTGGAGTTACAGGTTGTAACTCCTGATATCCCAGCGGTGCCACCAACTGTAGCGTTGCTGGAATGCCCTGGACCTGGAGTTACAGGTTGTAACTCCTGATATCGCAACGGTGCCTCCAACTGTAGCGTTGCTGCGAATGTCCTGGACCTGGAGTTACAGGTTGTAACTCCTGATATCCCAGCGGTGCCTCCAACTGTAGCGTTGCTGCGAATGCCCTGGACCTGGAGTTACAGGTTGTAACTCCTGATATCCCAGCGGTGCCTCCATCTGTAGCGTTGCTGCGAATGCCCTGGACCTGGAGTTACAGGTTGTAACTCCTGATATCCCAGCGGTGCCTCCAACTGTAACGTTGCTGCGTTACTCTCGGTACAGTTCGCGCGCCACTGTACCGCTCGCGAGCCGGGCAAGGATCCCGAGATTGAAAGAACACACAAGACACCTGGGTCATTTGAAAGGAGATCAGCTGACTGCCGTTTATTCAAACTTAGGAAAAACCTTAAATACCTAGCTGCTGCACAAGTAATCCCCCCCCCCCCCCCCCCCCGGGGTCAGGTGGGAAATGGCCACACCCAAGATGGAGTAAACAATGCCCTATAGCTAATCACCAGGCAGGGCAGAGGGAGCACAGGAACAGACCAGAAACGCTGGCTGGCCTGAAACTGTCCTCAGGATGAACCCCAGAAGCAGGGGTAGACCAATGGGCCCTACAACAGGTAGTTGTGAGCCACCCAACACGGGTGCTGGGACCCAAACTCAGGTCCTCTGCAAGGGTAGTACAAGCTCTTAACTGAGACACCTCTCTAGCACTCCTGGACTACGTAAGAGTCTGTCTCAAAAAAAAAGAAAAAGCAAATAAATAAATATACACATCATTTTACCTGCATTGCCAGACTCGAACACAACACAAAGGTTACAGCTGCAAGCACCACTCCACCCCACACTAAGCCCTGAAATGCACAGTATAGAAGGTGGCTTTTGATTTAGCTCTGCCTCTTGGTTTGTAGCGCCTTGCTCTCAGACTGTGTGAGTTCAGCCTTTCTCCTGGTGAACACGGGCTTTGTCATCATCACCGTGGTTACGTAACTTCCTTGTCCTGCACACCCCTTAAATGCACACTCAGATGAAGCCCTTCTCTCCTTCAAATACAATGCATACATGCAACATGTTCCCCTGGTGAATTTTTAGCATATACTGAGATGGGGGGGGGGGGGTCTCCTCCAAGAACGACCTAAAGTTAATAATGGCAGAACCTTATGATCAATTAATTCTGCGAAGCACATACCAAAAGAATGGAAAAATTGAAACTCAAACATACTTGTATGCTGGTGTTTATTACAACACCATTTGTAGGACCCTAAACATGAAGAATAGGCTCCGTGTCCATCATGAGATGGACCGGTCAACTATATGCGGCATACACCCCCACATCCAGCATATGCCCCCACATCCGGCAGCTGCCCCACATCTGGCAGACGCCCCCACATCCAGCATACATTCCCACATCCTGCATATGCCCCCACATCTGACAGACACCCCCACATGCCACATACGCCCCCACATCCGGCAGACACCTCCACATGCCACATACGCCCCCACATCTGGCAGACGCCCCCACATCTGGCACACACCCCCACATCTGGCACACACCCCCAATGAAAAGGAATTCTCACACCTGTTTCAGCATGGATGAGCCTAAGGTCATTACACCAAATAAAATAATACAGGAATTTACTACTGGTATTTTAAAATGGGGAGTTAAAGCATTTAAAAAGAAAAGATTTTTAAAACCAGATTTGGTGATCCACGTCTGTCTTTGTTAGGGTCACTATTGCTTTGATGAAACACCATGACCAAAGCAACTTGGGCAGGAAGGGTTTATTTGGCTTACACTTCCACATCACTGTTCATCACTGAAGGAAATCAGGACAGGAACTTAAGCTGATGCAAGGTCTTGGAGGGGTGCTGCTTACTGGCTTGTTCCCCAATGGCTTGCTCAGCCTGCTTTCTTATAGAAACTAGAACCACTTGCCCAGGGATGGCACCACCTACAATGGGCTGGGCCCACCCACATCAATCACTAATTAAGAAAGGGCCCTACAGCTGGATCTTATGGAGACATTTTTCTCAACTGAAGTTCCCTCCTTTCAGATGTCTCTAGCTTGTGCCAACTTGACATAAAACTAGCCAGTACACAACCTTTGAAAAGCAGAGGCAGGAGGATCAAGAGTTAAGGTCACCCTCAACTACCTAGTCAGTCCAAGACCAGGTTGAAGTTACACAAAACCCTATGAAGAAGTCGGGGAGGAAGAGGAAGAATAAAACACCTAAGAGGTGAAGAACAGGGACAGGAGGAAGATTGGCCATCACCCAGGCCTGCATGAAAACAAAAAGAACCCTTGATGCTGTGCTAGGCCAACTCCAAGGTATTTATTGTATGTTGGTTTGTCTCTGTCCTTCTGGTTGCAGAGAATACCTCTAACGCTGGACACTTAGAGGTCTGTATACCCCTTTACCCCAATTCCTGTTTGCTGATAAACAGGTCGCTCTGAATTACCATTGTTTTGAAATAGAAGAAGCATTCGTTGTATGCTGACAGGAGATGGGAACGTATGATGAGCCTCTTTGGAAGGCCTTTGGCAACACCTGTGAGCATCCTGAACTCACGTCCACTTTGACCTAGCTAGTTTACTAGAAGGAGTTACCAGACAGACGCATCAGCTGACAATCATGGGTTCTCCAAGCAGTAAACAAGCATCACCCTGGGGATCTTGTCTGTGGAGGCTAGAAACAACCTGAGTGTCCCTCAGCAGAAAGAGGAGCCAGTCAGTGATCTGTTTGTAGAGACTGGTGTCCCCAGGTTGGAGATGTCCCCCTCATGTGATGCAAAGCGATCTCCATGGGCACACGAAAAGGAGAAAATGTAGAAGATGGTGAACCCACCACTGGCAGAGCGGAAGTGCTGGGGGGCTCCTGTGCGCACACATCTGCATCTGTCAGCACAGAGAGCACAGCCTCTCGGGCTCCATGCCAGGAACATCCCTCATCGGGTCATTCTTCGGTACAATGGCCGTTCTGTACATTGTGGGGTCTCTGGTCCACTACCTGCTAATGTAGCCCTCCCTCAGGTGTGAGCGTCAAAAATGACCCCTAGGGCCAAAAGTCATACACATGCCCCTATCAAGAACTACTGGCACTGAACATATCCAAAAGAATATTCTAGAAACTATCCGTGGTTGTCTCTAAAGGAGACTAGGAGACTGTAACCCTAGAGAAAGGAAAACTTCTTTTTCACCCATTTAAGCTTTTAACTTTAAAAAACAAGTATTGCCAGTTGTAGTAGCACACGCTATAATCCTAGCCCTAGAAAGGCTGAGGCAGGAGGACCACTCTGAGGTTGAAGTAAGCTAGCAGGTAGGCCTATGTGGAAAGACTCTATTTCAAAAAAAGAAAAAAATCACTAAACAAAAACAAAAGAATACTAATAAAATATAACTATTGTAAGACAGTTTCACTTACTGTTGGTCTACTATTCAGATGTATCCAGTAAGAGGCTAGGAAAACTCTATATTAGCAAAGGAGTTGAACTATCCCCTTTAGCCCAGTCCCTGAAGTAACTGGATTAGCCAGAGATTACACCATCTCGTTCCAGTATGGGGCTGGGAAAACATGACTCGGTAGTTAGAAGCGTTTGTTGTTCTCCATTCCCAACACCCACATCAGACAGCTCACAACTGCCTGCAAGTGTAGCTACACACACACACACACCACCACCACCACCACCACCCCACACCTCTTCTGTACTCCAGGGACACAATCCATATGCCCAAACTCCCACACACAGACACACTACAAACATTAAAAAAAAAAAAAAAAAAAAAAAAACAGGGGGCTGGAGAGATGGCTCAGAGGTTAAGAGCATTGTCTGCTCTTCCAAAGGTCCTGAGTTCAATTCTCAGCAACCACATGGTGGCTCACAACCATCTGTAATGGGGTCTGGTACCCTCTTCTGGCCTGCAGGCATATACACAGACAGAATATTGTATACATAATAAATAAATATTAAAACAAAAAACAAAAAAAAACAGAAAAATATTTACTAATGGGTGACCATTCTGAAATTAGCCACTAGCCTAGCTTCCTGAGACCCCATCTCTGTTACCATTTGGATAAACCAAGGGTCCACTCCAAAAGCCCAGGTTTGGGCCAGGCGGTGGTGGCGCACGCCTTTAATCCCAGCACTCGGGAGGCAGAGGCAGGCGGATCTCTGTGAGTTCGAGACCAGCCTGGTCTACAGCGCTAGTTCCAGGACAGGCTCCAAAGCCACAGAGAAACCCTGTCTCGAAAAATCCAAAAAACAAAAAAAAAAAAAAAAAAAAAAAAAAAAAAAGCCCAGGTTTGGCCATGAACACACAGGTCAATCCTGCAGCCCAGCATGGAGCCCCGCTGTTTCCTGACCAGTACCTCTGTCTTGCTCTAGGGTAACTGAAGCTGTACAGTGAGGCCTGCTCCAGCCCAGAGCCCTGACAGGGACTAGTTCTAACTAGAAACTCACTATCTGATCTCGATCTTGGTCCTCACAGAGGCCCCAGTCTCTGAGAAGTCAGCCTGCCGGTTAAGTTCTCCTGTAAGCTATGCATCACGAGCTTCCTCAGCGCTATGAAGAATGTGTCCACCTGAGATCACATCGCCACAGGAGCCCTATCCGAAAGCCCTAAACAAGCTGGATGAACTGGCACATGCCTGTAATCCCAGCACTTGGGAGGTGGGGTAGGAGGGTGTCACACTCCGGGCCACCCTGGACTGCATAGTGAGATCTTGTCTTAAAAAAAACAAAATCAAAAACAAAAGCAGATGGAATTCTTCCTACTGCCTCAGCATGTCATCAGGACGAATATCTGGATCTATGACCTCATGCATGCATGTAAGGCCAGCCCTCCATCACCAGACTATAGCCCCAGGCCTGAAAAGCCAATTTTCTTCACAGGTGTTACCCTAAGCCTGCGCACACTCTACCTTAGAGATACAGACAAACAAAAAAATTTACAGAGACGGTTAATAAAGAGGATATTGACTAGAAAAAGAGGATTAAAGAGAGATGGCTCAGTGGTTAGAGAGCTTCCTGTTCTTCCTAAGGACTCAAGTTCAGTTCTCAGCACTGACATCAGGAGACTCACAACCAGCTGCAAATCTAGCTCCAGGGGATCTGAAGTCCTCTTCTGGCCTCTGTGGACACCCAAACACACACACAAACACAAAAATAAATATATTAAATAAATAAATAAACAAACAAACAAATAAAACATTATGTACCCCTGGTTACAATGTAGACCAGGCTGGCCTCATGCTCAGAGATGCACCTGTCGCCGTCTCCCTAGTGCTAGTTTTAAAGGCGTGCACCACCACTTCCAGCCTAAAACTTGTTTTAAGTGAGCTGTGTCTTGCTTTTCTTCTGGTTCACATCCCTGGGGACCCTCTCTCCTTCTACCATAGGACTGTACAGTGGGGAGGTTCTCCCCAAGAGCCATACCGTGCCCTTGGACCTCCCAACCTCTAGATCTGTGAGCCAAATAAATTTCTTTCTGTTCTTTTTTTTTTAATATTTATTTATTTATTATTTATACAGTATTCTGTCTGCTTGTATGCCTGCAGGCCAGAAGAGGGCACCAGACCTCATTACAGATGGTTGTGAGCCATCATGTGGTTGCTAGGAATTGAACTCAGGACCTTTGGAAGAGCAGGCAGTGCTCTTAACTGCTGAGCCATCTCTCCAGCCCCCTCTTTCTGTTCTTTATAAGTCAGCCAGTCTCCTATTGGATTCTACACCACAAGGAGGCCTGGTGTAATCATAAGCTCCACAGCTCCAGGGGAAACAGAGTCAGAGAGAGAGAAAGCTCCGTGGCCTTGGATACAGAGGTAAGATGAGAGAAGGAGCCAGATGCAGAGACAAAGACCCCTAGGACCAGAAATGGCAGTGCTGTGGACGTCCAATAGAAACCAGCCTCAAGCCCAGGGAGACCCGCTTCCCACTCGGACCTCTAGAACTATGAAGTAATGATTGCTCAATATTTAAAAACACTGTTTCAAGGAGGGAGAGTATGAGCAAGGAAGTCAAGACCATGAGGGGTTCACCCATTGAGACAATATGCCTGAGCTAATGGGAGCTCACCAACTCCAGCTGGACTGGGAATGAACGAGCCTGGGATCAAACTAGGCCCTCTAAATGTGGTTGACAGTTGGGGCAGACCGAGGGGCCAATGACAATGACACTGGGATTTGTCTCTACTGCATTTAGTGGCTTTTTAGGATCCTATTCTCTTTGGATGTATACCTTGCTCAACCTGGATGTAGTGGGAAGGGCCTTGGACTTCCCACAGGGCAAGGTGCCTTGCCCTCCCTTAAGATTGGAGGGGTGAGCCGGGCGGTGGTGGCGCACGCCTTTAATCCCAGCACTCGGGAGGCAGAGGCAGGCGGATCTCTGTGAGTTCGAGGCCAGCCTGGTCTACAGAGCTAGTTCCAGGACAGGCTCCAAAACCACAGAGAAACCCTGTCTCGAAAAAAAAAAAAAAAAAAAAAGATTGGAGGGGTGGGGGGGAGAGTGTGTGTAGGGAGTGGGAGGGAAGCAGGAGGAGGGGAGAAATTGGGAATTTGGATTGTTTTTTTTAAGTAATAAAATAAAATAATAATAATAAATAAAAATAAAAACACTGTTTCTGGCCATTTCTTTTCTATTTTCTTGTCCTTCCTTCCTCTGCTCTGTTACAGACCAGAGTCTAGGGGACAGGGGGAAAGATGTCCAGGTTCTCACGTCCCAAGACAAAGAGCTTCCACCAGAGACATGTGATTAGCAGCAGAAATAGAAACGGTTTATTAAGAAAGGGGAAGTGCTCCGGGGAGAGGCAGGCACTCACAAGCGCTGAACCCTGAGGCTCACGACCTTCTGAAGATCATTTGCCCAGCACCCACCTTCCCACGTGCTTACACAGAGCAGACCTGCTACGTTAGCTGCATGTAGCCCACATGGAGAAAGCTTTTAGTCTTTCTCTGCCTAAGGACTTCTATCGTATGTTAATCTGATGCCTCTCCTTCCACACCACCACGTTACCCTTTCTTCCTCCTTCTCACTCTTTCCCTCTCTCCCCTTACCCTAACCCCACCCCACACCTAGTCTTTCATATTGGGAATGAACCCTAGAGCACTGAGCGGGCAAATGTGTACTCTACTGCTGAACTCAACTCCTGACCCAGAGCAATCTCTAGCAGCATAGACAGCTGACGCATCTCATCATCGCATCATCGGGTGATTTAGTCCTCACAGCTCCAAAGTCTATTTATCCCCCACTTTGCATAAGAAACAGGCTGAGGTACAGCTGAGAATTCTCTCCCAAGGACCCAGAATTAGAAGATGGCTTTTACCATTCATCTCAAATGCTTCCAAAAGCCAAGGCCAAACTCTTCCCCTATGCCATACAGCTTCATCCCCAGCTCCTTGAAAGCAATGCTCAGCGGGGGACACCATCCGCCACCATGCCTCCAGGCACTGAGAGATTCTCTCCTACTCTCTGAGATATCTAAGCAGTAGTATTTGTTTATGTGCTCTGTGCGTGTCTCTCCGTGGGTGTGCACATGTGTGTGCTGGAACCCTAAGGGAACAGAGGAAGGCACCAGCTCCCCTGGAGCTGGAGTTACAGGCTGTTGGGATAGGAACTGAATTCTGGTCCTCTGCAAGAACAGCAAATGCTCCTAACCACTGAGCCATCTGAGTCACATGAGAAGAAACCCAGGGAAACCAGTAGTAGGTCCTTGCAGAACTCATAGCAAGGACACGAGCATAGCTCATAAAGCCCAATTTCAGAAGCAAAGCAAGGAAAGAGCTTAGAAAGGATCCGCTTAGCAGATCTCCACTCCTCTTCACCCCTGTCTTGCCCTTCCCTCGCTGCGGACTGGCGCTCTGTCACAGTATTGTCTTGGGATAAGCATCTGCCCTGCTACCCTAGATTTACACACAACAGACTCGACCATACAAAGAGAGCTGGCAGTCCTTGAGACAGATTCCATTCTCTCTGAAGAGAGACTCCAGCGTGCTAACTCCCAGCAGGCATCCCTAGCCATCAACAGGAAGGCAGCACTAAGAACAA
Source organism: Microtus oregoni (assembly GCF_018167655.1). Taxonomy (NCBI): domain Eukaryota; kingdom Metazoa; phylum Chordata; class Mammalia; order Rodentia; family Cricetidae; genus Microtus; species Microtus oregoni. Next base: position 8,424,635 of record NW_024543978.1, read on the forward strand.
ACACAAATCTAAGAATGGCCTCTTTTGAGAAGGTAGACCTGGGTCATGCAGGGGAGGATGCGGGAAAAGGGTGAGCAGGGTTGGTCACCTGATGCTAAATCCATTGAGTTCTGCTTGTAATAGGAGCAGTAAGTTTAGGACTGGAGATGTTCTTCAGAGGCGCAGAGCTTGCCAAGTATGTGTGAGGTCCTAGCTCCTAGCCCCAGTACCATGATAGATAGATAGATAGATAGATAGATAGATAGATAGATAGATAGATAATCACAGCAACTCCTTTCAAGGAGAAGGCCTGCTGTCATGGCCTTTCTTCCCTGTGGTCATCTCTTTTCCTGGGAAGCATCCCTGAACCCTCCAGATTTCCTCCTGATGACTTGGTTCTCAAGAGATCCATTAACCCCACCCTCTTTAAACTTCCTCTTTGGCCCCTGAAACATTGGCAATATCCCCACTAAAAACTGTCTCCACCACTGACACCCATTTTCCAAATGCGGCCTGCCTAGCTCACTTAAACTGCTTTCTGTTCATCTTCCTCAGAGCCCACAGGCATCGCCTGCAGTAACAGTGTCTTGTGTTCCTTGCCAGCCCTGTACGTAGGCCTCAGATTAAACTTGGGACCACCTAGCGGCCCCACATCAACTTCCCAGGAACTGCTGTCCGGCCAAGTCTTTCCACTGCCAGACTTTAGTAACTGAAGTCAGAGTTCACACCAATTCCTGATAAACATCCTCTCATTCCTTCCAGTCCTTCCCATGAGGCTCCGGAGACCAGTGGGACTCTCGATCTCCCAGGCATTTCATCTGCGGCCTTCCATCGTCAGCACTGAGTCAGCATAGCGGCCAGAATAGATCAAAGCCAGCCCCACAGTCTACCGTCGAAGACCTCCTGAGCTGCTGACTCGGCTAATCAGCATGCCCTGCTTGGCATGGACCGCTGGCATGGGCATCTTTACTCTGAGGATAGGAAAGGTGGCTGCCAAGATTCCTCCGCTGTTTTTAATTTTTGATACAAGCAGAGAAGATCCGCTAGGATCATAATCTAAGACATCAAGCATAGGGGGACCCTCGGGACTGCTTCAAAGAGGTTAACAAGGTGACAGAGCTTGTTTCTCCCCTCAGCTGGGAGGGTTCAGGTCTCAGACCATAGATGAGTAACTGGGGTGGCAGAGCCGTAAACGCTAGAACGAAATGTAGCCTGGTGACTCACGGCGAAAGGCTTCATCTTTATACTGGGCTGGGAAACTGTTGATTTTTTTTTTTTTTGCTTGCTTGCTTTTTTTGTTTGCTTTTTAAATCTATGAAAGGACAGACAGTGAATATCTTAAGTCAGAGGGACCACAGTCAGGACCATGCTAAACACTATGTATCAACAAGTGGGGCTCCATTTGAATACAATTTTGTTTACAAAACAGGTGATAGAAAATATCTTATCCTAATCCCAACACTCCAGAGATGGGGCAGGAGGAGCTTTGTGAGTTCCAGGTCACTGTAGTCTATGTAGCAAGTTCCAGACCAGCCAGGTCTACACAGTGAAGCAGGGGGGTGTGAGGTGGGGAGGGTGGGGAGGGCAGAGAGGACAGACAGAGAGAGGAGGCAGAGAAAGAGAGAGAAACAGAAACAGACAGACACTGTTTAGTACTTCAAAGCTATAAAAACAGGGAATGGGGTGGAGGGACTGAGAGACAGCTCAGATGTTAAGAACACTGGCAGCTCTTCCAGAGGACCTGGGTTCAATTCCCAGCAACCACATGGTGGCCCACAACCATCTAAAATGAGATCTGGTTCCTTCTTCTGGCGTGCAGGCAGAACACTGTACACAGAATAACAGTTAAAAATTAAAAATTAACAAATATGAAAGCAGGCCAGACATGGTGACACATGTCTAAAACCCAAGTACTTGGGAGGCGGAGGCAGGAAAACTACAGTTAAAGCCAGCTTGGGTCACACGGAGACCCTGTCTCAAGAGAAAGAATATAATATCTGAAAGCAATTACTTGATAAGTGATCGCAGTCGTGGGTATTAGTGACAAAACTAAGTCAAGTGTTCATTTACATTAAAGATTCCAAACTTATGCAAAATGGAAATCTTTACTTCTTTCTCGTGTGTGTGTGTGTGTGTGTGTGTGTGTGTGTGTTGTATGCACATATATACACTGCTTCACCAGCTAGAGGAAGCTTGGGTTGTCCTGCTCCATCACTCTCTGCCCTATTCCCTCGAGACAGGGTCTCTCACTGAACCTGAGGCTAGGTTTGCAACCAGCAAACTTTTCATGGACACTGGGCATTTGAACTAAGTTTCTGATAAGGAAGCAGCCAGTGTTCTGATGGATGTGCCGTCTTCCGAGGCCCCAGTTCCACTTTGCTTCCACTAGAGACCACTCAGAGTCAGAGAGGAAGTCTCAGTGGGGATATTGCTTGCGGTTATGTCTACAAGAAAGTGTCTTGATTGGGAATCGATGTAGTTGAGTCCAGCCCACCACCAGCAGCGCCATTCCTAGGCAGGCAGGCCTGGGCCTTACCAGAAAGCTAACAGAGAACAGAAGCCAGAGAGTGAGCCAGTAAGCAGGCTTCCCCTGGTTTCTGCCCTGTTCCTGCTTGAGTTCTGACCCTAACTTCCCTCAATGGTAGACTCTGAATGAAACATGTAAACCAAATGTATTCTTCCCTCTCCAAGTTACTTTTGGTCATGGTATTTACTGTAGCAACAGACAGCAAATAAGGGCACCCCTCTTGTGTTTTCTTGTTCCCTAAAAGGAAAAACGTTTATAACCAAAACAAAAACTACAGAACTTCTCCGAAATGACGTCATAGTTCACTTTAGGCCACTCTCTTGATATTGGGTGATATTGGGGAGAAAATGATACATTATTTGTCAATGCCTAAAGCTCAGAGGGATGAAAAAAAATTCTGCAGGACGTCCCAAACTTCCCTGTTCTCACACCTTCCGCATCTTAGCCCTTGGCTTTCCCCCTCCTAATGATCGGGTATCCTGGGCGTCTCCAGACATCGGCTCCCATCCCCACGATTGCAGGTCAGAAGACTCAGTGAAGACAAATTTAACTAAGCTTCAGGCCTTGGTGACCAACAGCTATTTTCCTTTAGTCACGGAACCCAAATATCTCGGGTGTGGAGACGGGTGTGCCAGGTCCTGCACCAGAGTGGGCAGGGCCTGAAGTAAAATCGCAGGATAAGCAGAGCCATCCTCGATTAATCTTTTTTTTTTTGGGGGGGGGGGTTCGAGACAGGGTTTCTCTGTGGTTTTGGAGCCTGTCCTGGAACTAGCTCTTGTAGACCAGGCTGGTCTCGAACTCACAGAGATCCGCCTGCCTCTGCCTCCCAAGTGCTGGGATTAAAGGCGTGCGCCACCACTGCCCGGCCTCGATTAATCTTTTATTCAGGGACAGGCATTGTTTAAGGGGTGATTAAAGACAACCCATAATCGGGCACGACTGGGCAGGTTCTAAGGACAAGATGCAAGCTATAGTCCAAGTTCTGGATCCCAAAGAGGTCCTTCCATATCAATCATCTCCTCGTGTGCCAGCCTGGCACAGAGAGAAGCTTAGAGGAAACAGAAGGGAAGTGTGCAGTAGAATAAATTGGACAAAGTGGACTCAGAATGCAAACCCCATCTTGACGAGAGTTGGAGGAACCCTGGCCTCACCAGCTGGGTTCTGACGTGCTGAGTGTTTGCTACATGCATGGATCTAAAGGGCTGCTTCAAGCAGAGTATGGTGGTTCATGCTGCTAATCCAGCCACTGAGAGGAACCAAGGCAAGAAGATTGCTGAAAATTCCAGTCAGTAATACTTCATGAAAAGCAGAGTCAGGGGCTGATGAGATGGCTCAGTGCATAGAAGGGCTTCTCGTGAAGCCGGAGGATCCGAGTTCAATACCTGGGACCCACATAGTGCAATAAGAGAACCACTTCCCAAAGTCGTCCCCTGACTTCCACAGGTATGCCATGGCATGTATACATCACACACACACACACACACACACACACACACACACACGCACACAGGTATGCCAGATTGAACCTGGGACTCTGTACATGTTAAGCCTGTACTTTCCACGGAATTATTTCCCCAGCCTATGTATTGTGTATGTATAATGTATACATGCATTCATAGATATGGTGTGTGTGTTTGCATATACATACAGACACACACGCACAGAGATATCTATGTGCCATGCAGATTGGAATGTTATATACTATTTCTTTTTCTTTTTTTTAATTATTTATTTATTTATTTTGTATGCAATATTCTGTCTGTGTGTATGCCTGCAGGCCAGAAGAGGGCACCAGACCCCATTATAGGTGGTTGTGAGCCACCATGTGGTTGCTGGGAATTGAACTCAGGACCTTTGGAAGAGCAGGCAATGCTCTTAACCTCTGAGCCATCTCTCCAGCCCCCGTTATATACCATTTCCTCGGACTCAGTTACTGTGTACAGATGTGTACTACCATGCCCAGGTTAAGAAAATGTCTTCAAAGGATTTAGATACATTAACTGACTACATACCGACACGTTTATTAACATCTAGAAGCACATGCATTCGCTCTCAAGATCTGTTTGTCAAAGTCAATTTCGCAACTAATTTGAATCCCAAGATCCAGATCCAGAGAGAGGATTGACATCCTAACACCAGGCTTCTGGCCTCTGACATGAAGGAGATTTGTGCCAATTCCCAGGGTGACTTTGCAAGCTAAACAATCGTCTCCCACGTGAGCTAAGCTGCTAATCAAAACTGACCTTCTCAGAGTCTGTCTCCTGCTAGCCAGGCTGACTGGAGCAAGCCTGTGGTCCTAGCTACTTGGAAGTCTGAAGCAAGAGATTCACAAGTTTAGACCAACATGGGCTACAGAAGGCCTGGGGATGTTGCTCAGCGGTTGAGCCAGACACAACATTCTACAGCATACTGTTGTTAGTGTGGTAACCGGTCTCCAGGAAGACATCCAGGCTCTGATACTCATGACATCCTATCGCCCCCTCCGCAGGGTATCGGGTCTGCCTATGTAGAAAGGCACAGAAGAAAGAGACAGCTAGCCACTTCCAACTCGGGCTTATTAAGAACACTGCAGGCTTTTTGCCTGCTTGCCCTCACTGGCTGGCAAGTTCATTTATCCCATTGTTGAGACATTCCTTCACAGATGTTAGGACTGAGTTCTTCCGGATTCCCATGCAGAGTGAAGTCCAGCAGCTCTCCCAGAATCCTCTTGGGCTCCAGACTGGGCCCACTGAGACATCCAGTCTCGCGGACCACGTACCAGACAGCTACCAGGTCCTCAGCCTCTCCAGTGTGAGACAGCCACTCCTGGACTACCTGGACCATATCCTGTGGGCCAGTCTGATAAATCCCTTTTACACACACACACACACACACACACACACACACACGGGTTAGGGTTAGAAGTGTGTGTATGCGTGTGTGTGTCCACTCTATCAGTGTCTTAGTTACATTTCTATTGCTGTGAAGAGACACCATGACCAAGGCAACTTATAAATGAAAGCATTTAATGGGCGCTTGCTTACAGTTTCAGAAGTCATGGTGGGGAGCATGGCAGCAAGCAGGCAGGAATGGTGCTGGGGCGGATGCCATGAGACCCACTGTGGATACTAGGAGACCCTCTGTGGATGCCATGAGACCCTCTGTGGATGCCATGAGACCCTCTGTGGATGCCATGAGACCCACTGTGGATGTCATGAGACCCTCTGTGGATGTCATGTGACCCACTATGGATGTCATATGACCCACTGTGGATGCTATGAGACCCACTGTGGATGCCATGAGACCCTCTGTGGATGAGATGCTCCTGCTGTCATGTCTTCCCAACCATGATGAACTGTATACTTGAACTGTGAGCCAAAACAAGCCCTTATTGAAGTTACTCTTGTCAGATATTTAATACAACACGTATTCTATTTGGCCCTGATTTATAAGTTAATTGCTGTGGTCTTTATTTTTCTTATTTAGCTCCATTAACTCCCTATTAAAAGGGGATGTTCTAAGAGCAGGTACCCTGAGGCACCAGGCCTGGCCTGTGGTAGGCTCCCAGTATGAATGAACAAACAAATGAACGGGTGGAGAGATGGATGAGTGGCTGGATGGCCGAAGCTTCCTTCCATCACCAAGAATGACAGTAATAGTGGCCTAGATGGGGAGACTCAAACAGAAAAGTTGTATGGGATTTGCATAGTAAGCCTTGAAAGATCCTAACGTAGGGAGTTATTTTGACAGTTCGGTGTGGAGGCTTGACTATGAATCCCACCTCCCCCCAAGCTCACAAACTTGAACACTTAGTCTCCAGTTGGTAGAATTGTTTGGGCAGGGTTGCTAAAGTAGGGATGTCCCTGGGGGCAGGCTTTTAAAATCCCACAGGCCCAGTCTCTCTCTCTCTCTCTCTCTCTCTCTCTCTCTCTCTCTCTCTCTTTCTCTGCCTGCTGTCTGTGTGTCAGAATATAAAGCTCCCAGCTACTGCTGCAGGGCCATGCCTGTCTGCTTCCCACTATGACGATGAACTAAATTTCTGAAACTGTCAGCAAAGCTTTAATTTTTGAGAGTTGCCTTGGTCATGGTGGCTCTTCACAGCCTTTGAAGAGTAACCAAGAGAGACAGTCAGAGTGCAGGTGGTCAACCTGTAAATGGAGACTGTGCATTTGTTTCCCAGCTGCCCAGACATGAATAATCACACAAAAACTATATTAATTACAACACCGCTTGGCCAATAGCTTAGGCGTATTCCTAATTAGCTCTTACATCTTAAACTAATCCATTTCCATTAATCTGTGTATCACCACAAGGTCGTGACCTACCTGTAAGGTTCTGGCGTCTTTCTCCTTCGGCAGCTACACGGCGTCTCCCTGACTCTGCCTACACTCTCTCTATATATATATCTGTTCAGACTTCCCACCTGACTTTACTCTGCTAAGACATTGACCAAAACAGCTTTATTCATTAACCAATAAAAGCAATACATATACAGAAGGACATCCCACATCACCGACCCTCCCCCCCACTCCGCGGTATCTGCTGAAGACAGAGCAGGGAAACTGCGCAGAGGTCAGGATTCCCTGGGAGGCAAACCCACTGGCTGAAGGCTCCAGTGCCCCACAAAGCCACACTGGTGCTCACTCCCTGGAGACGGCTCACAAGCTAATAAGCCCAGCTCTTTCATTTCTGAGCATCTATTTATTTAAGTTGGAAGGGAACTTTGGGAACAAATTTAAAATGGGAAATATGAGATTTCAGAGGGAAGCTAAAAATACTGGAGTGGGCAACTCTTTTCACGATAGTGCTATTAGTTGCCCGTCTACAGTCCCCCAGAGTACCCAGGAAGGAAATGACGTTCTCCTTCAGTGGTGCAAAGGAAGCTTGCAGGGACAGTGCCTGGTAATCGTGTGCTCTGGGAGACATCAGCCTTTTCTACATACATCTGTTTATGCAAATTCTCCACACTGCCAACACGGGTGGATCACAGCTTAGAGATGTTTGTTTTTTCAGTTTTCGTGATTCTTTTTATCTGATGAAGTATTTTAAGTCTCATTTCAAAGTCCTCACTTGGGGACATAACTGCAAGCAAGTGTGCAGGCTGCTGGTACCCACCACCCAGAAAGACTTCCTGATACTTGTTTGATTTTGTGAGCCAAGGTCTTGCTATGCAGCTCAGGCAAGCCTCCAACTGAAGAGCCTCTCTAGTGTTAAGACTGTAGATGCTCCTTGCCGTACCCAGCTTTCCCATCACTTCACAGACTTGCCTAGAGTCTTTACTACCTATCATTACATGACCTCCAGTAACCAAGGCTGGCCTTGAACTCCTGATCCTCCTGCCTCTAACTCCTGAGATTATTCCCAGCCCCTAATCGTTATTTTATTTGTCAAGGAATATATTAGGCAGGATTGCATAGAGAAACAGTACCAATAGAGTGTGTGTGTGTGTGTGTGTGTGTGTGTGTGTGTATGCCAAACTTGAGAGCTTGCATGTTCAGAGATACACACATGCACATGCACACACATATATATGGAATTTATCTGTACTTGCGAGTCAGAGGCAGTTAGATCTCTATGAGTTCAAGGCCAACCCAGTCTATGTAGCGAGTTCTAGACCAGCTAAGTCTACATGGTAATATCCTATCTCGCGAAACCAAAAGTCCTTTTTTTCAAAGATTTATTTACTTACTTACTTACTTATTATACAATGTTCTGTCTGCATGTTTGGTGCACACCAGAAGAGGGCAACAGATGTCATCATAGATGGCTGTAAGCTACCATGTGGTTGCTGGGAAGTGAACTCAAGACCTCTGGAAGAACAGTCAGTGCTCTTAACCTCTGACCCATCTTTCCAGCCCACAAAAATCCTTTCCTAGGTGAAGAAACTAAGCCACCAGGAAACTCAGTAACCCAGTGAAGAATGCATGGCACAGGTCCAGAGTTCATGGTCGGAGGTGCTTGGATCCAAACCCAGCATCCTATGGCACTGCAGAGACGGCTCCTAACCCAGTGGATACTGTAGAATCCGAGCCTTGAGACAAATGACTTCTTCCTCAGGTATGTCATGGCCCATAGGAGCCAGACAGAGACTTTCCAACAGTGGGAGTCACAGTTGCTGGAGAAAGAAGCAGCCAAGATGCTAGATACAAGAATGTGCTCTGTCCCAAGTCCTAAGTGCTGTAAAGACTAATAGAGTAGCCGGGCGATGGTGGCGCACGCCTTTAATCCCAGCACTCGGGAGGCAGAGGCAGGCGGATCTCTGTGAGTTCGAGACCACCCTGGTCTACAGAGCTAGTTCCAGGACAGGCTCCAAAGCCACAGAGAAACCCTGTCTCGAAAAAAACAAAAAAAAAACAAAAAAAAAAAGACTAATAGAGTAAAATGGGCAGAGGGTAGGTAATTCAGACAAGGTAGTTACAGAGTGCAGCTGTGTTTCTCCCAGGAAGTAATTTTTTGGGTAGAGAAAGAATAAAGCAATGGTTAATCCAAACAGCTCTTTAGTTGAAAAACATTCCAGGCACACCAGGGAGAAATGAGCACCATGGGCTTGGGCCCACAATGTGCTGTGGAATAATCTGTTTGTACACTGTGAAGATGTGTTGCTTTAGTTGGTTTAATAAAGAGCCAAGTGGCCAACAGCTAAACAGGAAGAGGTTAGGCCAGAGAGCTGGATTGGAAGAAGGCTGGGAAGAAGACCGAGTCACAAGGAGATGCAGAAGAAGCAGGAAGTGAACTTGCTATGCTGAAAAAAAGGCATCTCCACATGGTACAGTGAAGATAAGAAGTATGGGTTAAGTTGTAAGAGCTAGTTAGTAATAAGCCTAAGCTATCAGCCAGGCACTTATAATGAATACTAAGTCTCTGTGTGGTTATTTGGGAGCTGGACAGACAGAACAGAAAGTTCTGCCAACAACAATGTCCCTGTTTTAGGAGAAAAATAGAAGCAGTAAGGATGGCTAGGTCTGTGGGTAGGAGGTAGAGGGAGGGTTTCCCAAGCAGGCATGAATCCCTGGATTAACTGCCCAGCACAATATAAACCAGGTATGCTGGTGTTTGCCTGTGCTCCCAATACTCAGGGAGGTGGAGGCAGGAAAGTCTGCAGTTCAAGGAAAGTCTGCAGCTACAAAGAGATTAGATTTCATTGAGGAGGGAAATTAAGCATTGAGATGGTAGCAGGAGTCCTGTTGCTCATAGTATTGGTCACTCCTAGTTACTCATCATGTATCCCTCCCCTTGAGCTGGGAAAAGGAGCAAAGATCTCAGCATTCACGAGGAAGAACCAAGCAAAAGCAGGCAGACTGGCATGGCTGAGGGCAGTTCCACAGAGTTCCAGACCTGTCGGCACTACCTAGTGAGAACCTGTCTCAAAAACAAAGAAAACAGAGCCAACTTCTAAGGAACCCAAGAAGCTCAATTTAAACAAACAAGCAAACTCTTAATTTCCCTGACTCTTCTTGTAATAAATGAAGGCAGTGTCTGGCTATGTCACGCTGGCTGGCCTGGAACTCTCTATGTAGACCAAACCAGTCTTGAACTCACGGAGATCTGCCTGCCCCTGCCTCTGGAGTGCTGAGAACAAAGACTAGAGCCATCACACCATGCTTTCTTCCCCAATCTCTCAGATAAAGAGGAAAGTCGTGAGAGTTCCACCTTCATGACATTGCCTTCTTCCTGTCAAGAGTGTGTCCCCAAGTCTAGCTGTGAAGCAGCTGTCAAGAAAAATGGAAGGTCAGAGAGAAGGCCTTGAGGTCCTCCGACTCCTTTAAAACACCTCCAGTGTTTCTGCACTTTAAGACTCCTTACCACATGCAAAATAAGAAAATGCTACTGGAGGCTCTCGTTTCTTGCCAAGGCCTTCTGTCGTGCAGATAAGACAGCAGTCTCTACTGCACAGTGGAAGAAAGAGTCGAGTGTCCTTCACTAACACAGCCAGCTGAGTGGAGTACGGGGCAACCCCCTACTCTATGCACAATGCCAGCGGTGGACTTGCTTCATCCACATGCTCAGCTGGCTGAAGAGAAGCAGGAGGCGTCTTGACTGTGGTCAACCTTCCAGGTTTAAACTAGACTTTGGCCTTTGATGCCCCAAGAAGAAAAAGTGCAGCCAAAAAAAAAAAAAAAAAACTCAGAGAGACCAAAAGTTCATCTTGGGGTTCTGAGCTTCCCAGCAATTCAAGCAATTAAAGGCACTTACTAATATTCTGCCCTCCAGCCTCTTTGCAGGAACAAACACAGATGTAGTTTGGAACTAAAGTTTGCATCCATCTAGCGGTTGGAAAGACAAACAAACAGAAACCCACCACTTATGCAAAGGGCAGGACACAGAAGCATTAAGTTGTTTGTTTGGGGTCTCTTTCATGCTGTCTCAAACTCACCGTGTAGCTGAGGCTGGCTGTGGACTCCTGACCCTTCCACCTTTTCCTCCTGGAGGCTGGCATCAGGCGTGAGTGTACATCAGGCTCCTAACTCCTTTCTGCCAGTGCTACTCTGTCCCCAAGGACTCTGTGATCCCTTGAAGCTGCTGTTAGGAATGGCAGTGAGCAACCCAATGTGGGTGCTGGGAATTAAACTCCTTCGGGGTCTCTTTAAGAGCAACAAATGCTCTTAACCCATGAGTCATCTCTCCAGCCCCACCTCAGTCCCACTTTTTTCTTTTGGGTTTGTTTTGTGTGTGTGTGTTTTAAATAAATTTCCTCTATTTCACAAAACCTTCTCTTTTTTAATTTTTCTCTGCTCCCCTTCCTTCCTCTCCCCTCCCCTTCTACCCTCTCCCATGGTCCCCATGCTCCCAATTTACTCAGAAGATATTATCTTTTTCTACTACCCATGTAGATTAGATCTATGTATGTCTTTCTTAAGGTCCTCATTATTGTCTAGGTTCTCAGGGATTGTGATTTGTGGGCTGGTTGTCTTTGCTTTATGTTTTAAAACCACTTATGAATGAGTACATGTGATAATTGTCTTTCTGGGTCTGGGTTGCCTCTCACTCAAAACGATGTTTTCTAGCTCCATCCATTTGCCTGCAATTTTCAAGATGTTATTTTTTTCTGCTGTGTAGTACTCCGTTGTGTAAATGTACCACATTTTCCTTTTCCATTCTTCAGTTGAGGGGCATTTGGGTTATTTCATGATTCTGGCTATGACAAACAATGTTGCTATAAACATAGTTGAGCACATGTCCTTGTGGCACGGTTGAGAATCCTCTGGAAATATACCCAAAAGTGGTATTGCTGAATCTTGAGAAAGGTTGTTTCCTAATTTTCTGAGAAATCATCACACTGATATCCAAAAGGGCTGTACCAGCTTGTACTCCCACCAGCAATGCAGAAGTGTTCCCTTTACTCCACAGCCTCTCCCAGCATAAGTTGTCATCAGTGTTTTTGATCTTGGCCATTCTTACAGGTGAAAGATGGAATCTTAGAGTTGTTTTGATTTGCATTTCTCTGATGACTAAGGATGTTGAACATTTCCTTAAGTGTCTTTCAGTCATTTTAGATTCCTCTGTTGAAAGTTCTCTGTTTAGGTACTCCATTTTTTTTTATTGGATTATTTGTTCTTTTGATGACCAATTTCTTGAGTTCTTTGTATATTTTGGAGATCAACCCTCTGTCTGATGTGGGGTTAGTGAAGATCTTTTCCCATTTTGTAGGCTGCCGTTTTGTCTTGTTGACCATGTCCTTTGCTTTACAGAAACTTTTCTGTTTCAGGAGGTCCCATTTATTAATTGTTTCTCTCAGTGTCTGTGTTACTGGAGTTATATTAAGGAAGTGGTCTCCTGTGCCAATGCGTTCAAGTGTACTTCCTACTTTCTCTTCTATGAGGTTCAGTGTGGCTGGCTTTATGTTGAGGTCTTTGATCCATTTGGACTTGAGTTTTGTACATGGTGATAGATATTGATCTATTTTCATTCTTCTACATGTTGATATCCAGTTATGCTGGCACCACTTGTTAAATATGCTTTCTTTTTTTCCATTTGATTTTTTTGCTTCTTTGTCAAAAATCAGGTCTTTGAAAGTCTGTGCATTAATATCCAAGTCTTTGATTAGGTTCCATTGGTCTCCTGTCTGTTTTTATGCAGATACCACACTGTTCTTAGTACTGTAGCTCTGTAGTAGAGTTTAAGTCAGGGATTGTGATGCATCTAGAAGTTCTTTTATTGTACAGAATTATTTGTGTTGTCCTGGGTTTTTTGCTTTTCCATATTAAGTTGAGTGTCATTCTTTCGAGGTCTGTGAAGATTTTGCTGGGATTTTGATGGGCATTGAATTGAATTTGTAGATTGCTTTTGATAAGATTGATATTTTTACTATGTTAATTCTACCTACCCAAGAGCATGGGAGATCTTTCCACTTTTTGGTGTCTTCTTCAATTTCTTTCTTCAAAGATTTAAAGTTTTTGTCATACAAGTCTTTCACTTGTTTAGTTAGAGTTACTCCAAGATATTTTATGCTATTTGTGGCTATTATGAAGGGTGATGTTTCTCTAATTTCTTTCTCAGCCCATTTATCATCTGTGCATAGGAGAGTTACTGATTTTTTTGAGTTAGTCTTGTATCCTGCTATATTACTGAAAGTGTTTATGAGTTGTAGAAGTTCCTTGGTAGAATTTTGGGGGTCACTTATGTAAACTATCATATCATCAGCAAATAATGAAAGTTTGACTTATTTTCTGATTTGTATCCCCTTAATCTCCTTTTGGTGTCTTATTGTTCTAGCTAGGACCTCAAGAACTATATTGAATAGATATGGAGAAAGTGAACAACCTTGTCTTTGTTCCTGATATCAGTGGGATCACTGGGAATTTCTCCCCATTTAGTTTGATGTTGGCTGTTGGCTTCCTGTATATTGCCTTTATTATGTTTAGGTATGTTGTTTGTATCCCTGCTCTCTCCAAGACCTTTACCATGAAGGGATGTTGTATTTTGTTGAAAATTTTTTCAGCATCTAATGAGATGTTCATGTGGTTTTTATTTTTCAGTTTGTTTATATGGTGGATTACGTTGACAGATTTTCATATGTTGAACCATCCCTGCATCTCTGGGATGAAGCCAACTTGATCATGATGGATGATGGTTCTGATGAGTTCTTGGATTTGATTTGCCAGTATTTTATTTAGTATTGTTGCATTGATGTTCATGAATGAGATTAATCTGTAATTCTCTTCCTTAGTAATGTCTTTTTGTGGTTTGGGTATCAGGGTAATGGTAGCCTCATAAAAAGAGTCTGGCAATGTTCCTTCTGTTTCTATTGTATGGAACAATTTGAGGAGGATTGATATTAGTTTTTCTTGAAAATCTAGTAGAATTCTGAGCTGAAACCATCTGGTCCTGGGCTTTTTTTGGTTGGGAGACTTTTGATGACTGTTTCTATTTCTTCAGCAGTTGTAGGTCTGTTTAATTTGTTTATCTGGTCTTGATTTAATTTTGGTAACTGATATTTATCCAGAAAGTTGTCCATTTCCTTTAAGTTTTCCAATTTTTGTGGGGTACAGTTTTTTTGAAATATGGCCTGATGATTCTCTGAATTTCCTCCGAGTCTGTTGTTATGTCCCCCTTTTCATTTCTGATTTTGTTAATTTGGATATTCTCTGTCTGCCTTTGGTTAGTTTGGATAAAAATTTGTCTAATTTGTTTATTTTCTTGAAGAACCAACTCTTTGTCTCATTGATTCTTTGTATTGTTCTCTTTGTTTCTATTTTGTTGATTTTTACCTCTCAATTTGATTATTTCCTGCTGTCTAGTTCTCCTGGGTGAGTTTGCTTCTTTTTGTTCTAAAAACTCTCCTCTCTCCTCCTCACCCCTCCTTTCCACTCCACACCCTCCTCTCCCTTCCTCATCTCTCCTTTTCCCTCCACACCCTTGTTCTCCCTTCCTTATCCCTGTTCTCCACTCCTCTCCCCTCCTCTCCCCTCCCAGTCACTTCTGTTAATGGTAGACCAACTCCCGCCCATTCTTGCCCACACACTCACATACCTGCAGCTATGTGTGGATTTGCAGACAGATGACCTTAGTAGACACCATTTGCCCTCACCAGCCCTCCAGTCTGCAGGAAGGAAGGCTTCCCAGTGCTGGCCACAGCTGTTGCCAACCTGCAGCTTAGTTACTCCTCTGAGCCCTTGTTTTGCTTGTTTTGTTTGAAGGTCTGCTCATTTAAATCACCTAAACCTTCCACTTTAGAGGCAACTTCAGCTCTTCTCAGGGAAGACTTTGGACTCACAAGAGAAGTCTGGCTTCCCTCCTGATTGGAGGAAATGATGCCAATACTGTATCTGTCTTTTAATTCGTGTGCCCAAAGGTCAAATGATGTCTATTTTCTGTTAGCTGTGGTGTTGGCATCTCAGGACCAACATAACTTCTAAAATCAGAGCGCAGAGTCAGTTAACAAGTTCTCTTCAAGGAGTGCTGCCCTGATGGAACCAGTGACAAATTCAGAGCTCAGCCTGCTCTGCTGGAGGAGCCTCTGTGCTCCTAGCCTGGTGACCCTTGTCATCTGTTCATAAAGACAAGCTTGCAGAAACAACAGACATCCATGGGGCTCTGAGAATCAGACAGCACACACCTCCTCTCAGAGAGAGACAGAGAGAGAGAGGGAGGGAGGGAAGGAGAGATTGTGTCTGTCTGTCTGTGTATCTGTGTGTGCGCCTGTGTGTGCCTCTGTGCCTCTGTGTACCTGTCTGTCTGTGCATCTGTGTTTATGTCTGTCTGTGCAACTATATATGTGTCTGTTTATGTGTGCATCTGTGTTTGACTGTACGTCTGTGTTTCTGTCTGTCTGCATGTGCGTTCATTCTTGTGTTGTCTATGTGTCTGTCTGTGTGTGTCCGTGTGCATCTGTCTATATAGATGTGTTTGTTTGTAAAGCTCCGGCTGCAGCCTCCGCTTGTGAGTGAGATGTTCCGACAGAGGAGAGACTGCACCCCCACAGCAGGCAAACAAGCCCAGGACAGAGAGCTCAGCCCCAGCTTTGTTTACACTTGAGTCCATTCCTCCTTGTTTCCTGGCTGCATCCATGAAACATAGCCTGGTGGGTCTGTGTTAGCGTTTTGAAGGTTTCAAACACATTCAAGAATATCCCACATTCAAATAAGAACAGAAAAGAACCCACATTTATCTTTAATGCCATGTTTTTATTAACTCCTGGAGAATTTCAGATGTGCATACAATGTATTTTGCTCACATTCACCCCCGACTTCTCCCTCTGACTCCTCCCAGATCCATCCCCCAGTTCTCTCCCAACTTAGTGCCCCCCACCTTTTTTTTTTTTTAATAACCCACCGAAACCAATTTGTGCTGTCCATATTCACCTGTCAGCGACCATCGACTAGCGTGGTCAGCCTACCCAGCACCACACATTTACAACTGCCTCTGCCTTGCCTCTGCCTCTGCCATCTGCTAAAGGTGGGGCTCATGAGCTCCTGACAAGTTTTTGTTACCAATTTGACACACACCCTAGTGACACCTGGAAAGGGAGACCCTCAACTGAAGGATTGTCTCAAACAGATTGGCCTGTAGTCATGAGACATTGTCATGATGGCCAGTTAATGAAGGAAAGCTCAGCCCACTGTGGGTGACACCATTCCCTGACCATTCCCAGGCTGAATAAGAAAGCCAGCCGACCATGAGCGTGATTGAGGCAACGAGCAATGTTCCTGTGTGGCTTCTGCTTCTGTTCCTGTCCTGCCCTCCCTCAGTGAAGGGTGTGACCTGGAAGTGTGTAGTTGGAATTTTTCTTTGGGCTGCCAACCAGCTCCTAAATAAAGACACAGAGACTTATATTAATTATGAATGTTCAGCCTTAGCTTAGGCTTGTCCCACTTGATCTTGTAACTTAATTTAACCTGTTTCTCTTCATCTACATTTTTACCTTGGGGCTTTTTACCTTTCTTTCATTCTATATGGAGCACGGCTGTACCTGGATTTGCCTTTCTAGAGGAGCTCTTGGCCAGTATTCAAAAGCTCTGTGTCCCAGGAAAGACTAAAAGGTGTCTCATTCTTTCCTTACTCCCAAGATCTCACACAATTCTTCTGGCCCAAGCAATTCAATCAGTATCTGGTAGGCGAGTGGGTGGATGGATAGATGGATGGACCAATGACAGGGGATCAAGGTCCCTGGGGGACAAGGCTCAGTGGGGCAACTCAAGAGACAGACAGACACTCAGTTCTTCTCTGTCGAAGAGTGACTGTGTGGAAAGCTGTCGGACAAAGGGACCTGTGTGAGATGGAAACGGTGACTCAACTCGCAAGAGAAGGAGGGAAGCTGGTGTTTGAGCAACTAGCTGGATACTGAAAAATTTAAGTCTCAAGGGTGCTTGGGGACCACAGCTTCTACATGTGACACAGCATCAGGATCCTGGAAGCCTGTCAGAAACACGGATGCTCAGGACCTGTCAACAACCCTCTTTAAGAGTGTGTGTGTGTGTGTGTGTGTGTGTGTGTGTGTGTGTGTGTGTGTTTGGATGCCCAAGAAGGCCAGAAGAGGGCGAGAGATCCCCCTGGAATGGGAGTAACTGGCAATTTTAAACTACCCAATGTGGGTGCTGGGAATTGAACTTGAGTCCTCTGGAAGTGCTTTTAACTGCTAAGCCAATTCTCCGGTTCAGGGACACCATGAAAAGCAAGATTTCTGTGTCCAAAACCACATTAACTATATCCCTAGGACAGACAACTGTGGGAAGGTCTGGGGGTGCCCCTCTTGAGAGCATTCCTTTTTCCACAGAACAAGGCCAAAGGCTGGTTCATCCTTATACTCCTTTACGATTCCTCTGAAAAGATAGATCTTATCATCCCCAGTTTTCTGGGCATTTGTCTGTGACAGCGTGTCATGTCCTAGGATAACCTCAAACACACTATAAGACTAAAGATGAGCTTGAACTCCGAGATTTATTTTAAACTTCCAATACATTTATTTAATTGGAGTGGGTACACACATGCCATGTTGCATATATGGAGGTCAGACAGCAACCCAAAAGAGTCCATTTTTTCCTGCCACCATGTGGCTCCACACCTTCCAGCTCAGCAGCAAATGCCTTTATCCACTGAGCTATGCAGCGTGCCTAACCTTGAACTATTGATCCTCCGGCCTCTGCCTCCTGAGCACTGGGGTTACAGGTGTGTACCACTGTGCCTGGCTAATGTAGTGATGGGGATTTATCCCTGGGACTTAAGTGATAAAATCCTTTACCAACTAAGCCACACCCCCAGGCCATGGTCTGCATCCTCAACCACAAAAACATCCTTTTTTTTTTTTTTTTTACAAGAGCACAAATCCACTTTTATTTATTTATTTACTTTTCATTGGTTTAAATCCGGGATGGGTACAGCATCACACGGATTCTGTGTCCAATGGCTTTTGCAGGAAGGTTGCTTCGGAATTTGGCACGGACCATGCTACTGTTTCCATGGGCCCGAGTTACTTTCCCCCAGATCACTCTGGTTTTGTTTGGTTTGCCTCCAGGTGTCACTGTTTTGTTCTTTGCTTTATACACATAAGCGCATCTCTTGCCCAAGTAGAATTCAGTTTCATCTAGGGCATAAACGCCTTCAATTTTAAGGAGAGCCATGTGCTCTCTCTGGTTCCAGAGACCTCGCTTATAGCCAGCAAAAGTGGCCTTGCACCACAGCCTTCCAGACATACTGTCCTGTAGAAGTCCTGTTCCCAGCAGGCCCCAAAAACCGGACCCCAAAGGGCAGCAGCACAAACGGTCCTCACCTCAAAACATCATTATTCTACAGGAAATCATCTTATTTCCAGAAAGGAGGAAGGCTTTGTCCCCAAGTCAGCCATCCTCAAGTCTTTCAGCGCCAGGATACCTGTGTGCCCCATAGAACCATCGCAGACTCTGAAGAGCTTTTACGTGTCAAGTTGTGTGTGTCCATATTTACCCTAAGCAAAATTAAAAGGAAACAGAAGTGTTTACCAAGAAGCAACAGGTTATACAGTGTGTAGCTCGGTAGGGGTCTACACACACCCATATATATATATATATATATATATATATATATATATATATATATATGCGTGCGTGTGTGTGTGTGTGTATGTATACATATGCACAGACAGACGTGTGCATGTATGGGTGCTCGCATATATATAATAGCAAAAAAGACACTGATAAATCTTGTAGCATACCGACATGAATAGCGTCCTTATGGAAAAATAATTTTCAGGGTTGGGGAGATGACTCAGTGGGTAAGAATCCTTGCTTTGCAAGCATGGGGACCAGAGTTCGGATCCCCAACACCCATTTAAAAAGAAAAATGTGGCCATCTGCATCTGTAACCCCAGTATTTGAGTAGAAGCTAGGGAGATGGTAGGAGGAGGACTGGGGCTTGGTGGCTGCCATTGTAGCTACTGGTTGAGCGAGAGACCCTGTCTCAAAGAAATAGGAAAGAAAGCTATGGAGGAAGAAGGACGACACCTGGCACCTTCCTTGGCCTCAGATGCTAGGTAGATACACACACACACACACACACACACACACACACACACACACCTCTTTCTATCCCCAAAGCTTGGTGAGCAGAGTGACTTCTCTTTTCTTAAAAAAAAAATATATTTATTTATTAAGTATACAATATTCTGTCTGTGTGTATGCCTGAAGGCCAGAAGAGGGCATCAGATCTCATTACAGATGGTTGTGAGCCACCATGTAGTTGCTGGGAATTGAACTCAGGACCTTTGGAAGAACAGGCAATGCTCTTAACCGCTGAGCCATCTCTCCAGCCCCCAGCAAAGTGACTTCTCTTGCACATTTTTCTAAGTATCTTCACAGCAAGCGTCACAGATGTAGTTGCCTATCTGCCATTCAGCTGGCCAGTTATGTCACACTTCATGAAGACTCTGGAAAACGCACTGCAATTCTGAAAGGATGGGAATGAAAAGCATATTCTACCATCTGACACCACTGTTGAGCCGACATTGTAAGCACCTTATCCTAACCAGGCCACAACTGTCAAGACCCCTTTCCATATAAGGCTCCATTCATAAGTTCCAGGCTGGGGATCCCAGCTCCATTCACAAGTTCCAGGCTAGGGATTTTATTCATAGTTTCCAAACTGGATGATAGGACATGCGCCTCCCCTCCATTCACAAGCTTCTTCCTCCGTTCAGGAATCACTTTGATTGGAGAAGCTAGTGACAAGCTGATGAGTCTGGTGACATAAGAAATGTGCCTCCAGGACTGGAGAGAGGCTCAGTGGGTAAAGGTTTGACACGCTAGCAGGAAGATTAGAGTTCAGATCATCAGCACCTACAGAGATACTGGCTGGGAATGGTGGCCCACCTGTAGCCCCAGTGCTGGGAGCCAGGGACAGGGGACCCATGGAGCAAGCAGGCTCGAGGTAAACTAACCTGATCTAGGTTCAAGTGAGAAACCCTGACTCGACGAATTAGGGAGAGAGCAGTGGAAGACGACCCTGATGTCAACCTCTGACCTCCACATGCACCACATCCCTTACACACAAGCACCCACACACGTGCAGGCACACCACATGAGTATCACACACAAAAAAATAAAAAAGAAAGGTCTTTTTATTGACTTTGTGGAAGCTCTTGAGGCGTTTGGCTTCACTCAGATGCAAGAGGGAATTCAGAAATCCACCCTTCACCTGTCGTCTTCCTGCCTCTTTTCCTGAGTCTGTGAGCAGCCGATGGTCGGTGTGTATGTGTGATTTCACCATGCACAGCAGAAAGCTCTGGGTCCAGCTTGGGAATGTTGTCCTGCCTGCCTTTCTCTCGGGGTGTGACCCACGCTCTGACAGAGTGGAGCAAAGGGACATTAAGGAGCTTCCAGACTGGTTATGGGAACTCTCATGCCTGTTTTACCATGAGTATTTGCCTATAAAGGTAGCACAATGGAGACAGAGACTAAGATTTTATTCTGTTTATTTTTTTAATTATGTGTGTTCATGTGTGTCTGGAGTTTTAGGGCCAGCCAGAGTTACATAGCAAGACCATTTATTTAAAAAGCAAAATGAATTGCTACAGGCAATTAATGACTGAGAGATGCAATCGGTCAGTCTCCCTCAGGGGTGAACCTCCTAACTGTATACCAACACCAAGCAGTCAGTCCTAGAGACATATACATATGAGCAACACTAAACAAACCCAATAGGTTGTGTTTGTATGTTTAAATATATATTAATTAAAGAAAAAAGGCCATGAATTGGAGCAGTTGTATGTGGGGGGACACAGGAGGAACTGGGGGAGATAGGAATACAGCACACATCATGTGTACACGTGTGTGTGTTTGTATGCGGGTATGTCAATGTGAGTGTGGCTGCCCTCCGAGGCCTGGGAGCGGGTTACAGATGGCTGGAAGCCACCTGGTGTGGACGGTGGAGACAGAATTCGGGTCTCCTGCAAGGACAGCAAGTGCTCTTAACTGCTGACATACATGAAAATTTCAACATCTCTCAGTCAGCATTAGAAAGCAGAAGTGTCAGGAGGCATGAGGGTGCTTGCCTGTCATCCCGCTGTCTGGAAGGAGGAGGCAGCAGGTTCAGGAGTTCAGGGTCATCCTGAGTTACACATGAGCTCAAAGTCTGAGTCACAGAGACCCTGCTTCCCAAAACAAAAATAAAGAAAGAAAGATGAGAGGTGGTGAGAGGTGATGGTGAGGTGACTCATCCGGTAAGGGCTCTTGTTGCCGAGCCTGACATACACACACCCACACACACACACACACACACACACACACACACAATTTATTTTAGTGACACCTGTTGACATAAAGTGTTCAGAATGCTCAGCTCAGGACCTAGAATGCAAAAGGCATCTTTTCTTCATATTTTTAGTAATGATTTATTTACTTTTATTTTATGTGCATTAATAATTTGTCTACATGCATGTCTGTGTGCGGGTGTCAGATCCCTAAAACTAGAGTTATACCGACAGCGGTAAGCTGCCATGCGGGTGCTGGAAGAACAGCCAGATAACCAGTTCTCCTCATGGCTGACCCATCTCTTCAGTCCCAATATCATTCTTTTTTTTTTTATTTTAAAATATTTATTTATTATGTATACAATATTCTGTCTGTGTGTATGTCTGCAGTCCAGAAGAGGGCACCAGACCTCATTCCAGATGGTTGTGAGCCACCATGTGGTTGCCGGGAATTGAACTCAGGACCTTTGGAAGAGCAGGCAATGCTCTTAACCACTGAGCCATCCCTCCAGCCCCCAATATCATTCTTTATTAAGATTTAAAAAAAAAAAACTGGGGGACTGGAGATTGGTCTCAGAGGCTAAAAAAACATACTGCTCTTTCAGAAGATCCTAGTTCAATTCCCAGCACCCACACCAAGCAGCTCACAACTGTTTGCAACTCCAGGTCCAGAGAACTCAAGGACTTCTTCTGACCTTCCAGGATCCTGGTTGCATATAGTACACATGCAGACACTCAGGCACAACAAACACACACACATACGTACACATAAAACAAAATAAATATATTCTAAAATGATTTTTACAGGCCTGTGCATAAAACACACTATGAACTGTCCCTCATTATTATTGTTGCCCTCTTCACAGTAGGGAAATGAAGCGATCGACTCAAAGGAAGTGGTTTCCATTAACCAGTGCCTTTAACTTGGTTTTAGCTTCCCTGCGGGCTTCCAGAGCCTGGTCCCACTGTCCTAAGCAGCTGTGGGTTCAGGCTGTGGGAGGAAAAGGGCAGGTGCGGTGCAGAAAGATCTAAATGCCCCAAATACACTGAGCGCCTGGGGAGAAGGGCATTTCTTCCCTGCAGAGAGAGCGCGTTATGCTCCTGACAAGTGTGTGCCCCTCCGGTTCCAATCTCAAAAGCCAAACAGTAGGGCGGAAGGGCCCCCAGGTGAGCCCCATCTTATCCTAAGGTTCATGTTGGCCTAGAGGGAGCCTTTGAGGTTATGCCATGAAGCAAGACGTGAAACATGGTCTCTAATTCAGTGTTTACTTGAGCAACACAACAAAACCTTGGTGGCAGAATATGTAAAGCCCTAGGTGCTGGTATCACACAGACACACACTCACACACGCGCACGCACGCACGCACGCACATCTATCTGCTCCAGTAAGCAACATCACAGAGCAGAGGCAAACTCCTGGAATTTTCACCCTTCTCTTCTTTGGCCCTTGGCTAGTTTTCTCACTCAAGTTTTTGTTTTTTGTTTTTTAAGATTTCTGATATCAAGCGCTTCCCTGTGTCTCCTGTTTCTTTGCGTCAAATACTCAAACATCCCCCCCCCCCCACCCCGCCCCGTTCTCTCTAGGGTCTCTCTCTAAACAGCTCCCTTTCTTAGGACTGGCTTCCTAGACTTTCCTTTCTCCCGCCCCCCTCCGCCCCCCCCCGCCCCTCCCGCCCCCCAATCTCTTAACCGCCCAGAGAGCTCCAGGAATCCTGACAATAAACAGCAAGCAAGCTTGAGAAGTTTATTTCCCATCCTCCTCTTCCAGCCCTAGCGTTATCTGGGCGGGGAGGGGGGCGCGGGGAGGAGGGGGCGGGGGCAACTGCTTGGGGCTCTCGCCCGACACAGCGGCTCCCGAATTCCTCTTTCACTTTTCACTCCCTGCTTCCTGAATTGAATTTTTCAATTAGCTCATTTGTTTCTAGGCGAACGGAGTGGTCCTCTTCCTTAATTCAAATTTCCTCCTTCTCAGAACGATACCGAGATCTGCAGTACACACGGGAAGACAAAGGACCACTTCACTAGCTGACCCAGGGATGAGGTGTGGGCACTTGAGATTTTTTTTTTCTTTTTAAGGTTTTTCAGTAGTTTGATGAAAGAAGACTCCTCCCCCGGAGAAGATGTCTTCCCTCCTCAGCATAAAATTCCACCCACTTCTTCCCAAGGACGCACTTTTGTTCTAAATCCTAATGGCTTCACTCTTGCGCGCAGAGAGTGAGGGAAGCTACACCTAAGCTGTTAGTGGGGGCTTTGATCTCTCTCTGAGCCTGGGATGAAAGGCAGGAAGAATTATTCTAGTCGAAGCCGGCAGAGGCTACCGAAGGGAGATATTGGGATGGCTGACCCCTGGAGGACAGTCACTTTCTTTGTTTTTTTAGAGTCTCTCTTGCCCAAGCTGGGGGAGACATTTAAAAGTGCCGGAAGAGGTGGCCGCTGCGGGGGTGGGGAGTGGGTGTTAAAGGTGGGGGAGGGCTGGGTTTTACTCTGAACAATGCCAAAAAAATTATAAAATGATTAAAAAGAAAGACAAAAACCCAACGAGACACACGTTTGTGCTGCCGCCCAATGGGACGCTCATACCGTCCCTTGACGGAAACTTCATTTGAACAGTTTTCCGTTGGATTTGGACATCTCGGGGCCAAGTGCAGGGAACTGGGGGGGGGGGGGGGTCCTCAGAAAAGGGGGACTAGGTTTGATCAGAAAAATCTCAGGGTGCACAAGAGAATAGAGAATTTACCACAGCGATGTTTACGGAATCAAAAGGCTGAGAGCCACCTCAAAACCCATCAGAGGGACACAGGAAATACTCTAAGGAATAGCGTTCAAAGAGATAGGCTTTTATCATTTAAAATGGCCAAGTTTCTCTACCATGAGGACAAAAGATATTTGTGTAAAACCAAGGTGTCTGATACACACTAGTGCGATCTTTGTGACCCTGAAAAGGAGCACAGAAAACGGCACTCACTGCCTGTGGGGGAGGGGAAGAACAGTTGCTGTTCCCCAGTAACAAATGTTCCATCCCCCCCCAAACTAGAAGCTTATTCTTTAAAACATGTGTACTGAAAATTACTTATGGTAGACTTTTTAAGGTAAACAAGGTTCACGACAGTGCATTTAAATGATACAAGTGTGAATTTAAATACGCCTGTATGTACCTGTTTAAGACAGTGCGGGTTGGGGAGATATCTGGAAGTGTCACCGTTGGTTAAGTGGCTACTGGCCATCTCCAGTGAGATCCACACCTAAGAGGTGAGCTTAATTTACCCTGTGTGAACCTAAGGAGGAGGTTGACCATATACTTCCTTTTTTAAAAATAATTGTTTAATCTAAAATTATCAAATGAAAGATACAGGCAAACATGAGGAAATACCCCACATTAACGGCACCCCTGTCCACTTCTGGTAATCACAGGTGAGTTTCTGTTGCTCCTAAACCTGGAATGTCATTCATTATCACCCACATTGGGATGGCACCTTTGGGGGCTTTGGCTGGGATTGCTCCAAAGGGTGTTCTTTCTCTCTCTCTCTCTCTCTCTCTCTCTCTGTCTCTGTCTCTCCTCTCTCTCTCTCTCTCTCTCTCTCTCTGTCTCTCCTCTCTCTCTCTCTCTCTCTCTGTCTCTCCTCCCTCTCCTCTTCTCTTCTCTCTCTCTGTCTCTCTCTCTCTCTCTCTCTCTCTCTCTCTGTCTGTCTCTCCTCTCTCTCTGTCTCTCCTCTCTCTCTCTCTCTCTCTCTCTCTCTCTCTCTGTCTCTCCTCCCTCTCCTCTTCTCTTCTCTCTCTCTCTCTCTCTCTCTGTCTGTCTCTCCTCTCTCTCTGTCTCTCCTCTCCTCCTCTCTCTCTCTCTCTCTCTCTCTCTCTCCCCTCTCTCTCCCCCCCCCCCCACTCCCGTCGGTGTCTTTGTTCCCTGCTGGCTCCTGGAGAGGAGGGAGCCGGAGAAGCTTCCGGATTGTAACCCAGGACAGAGCCTCCTGTTTGCTTCCCTGACTTGTGCGTTTGAGCGGCACTTGAATGGCTCCATTAACGAGAGTGAAATTGCTTAAAGATAAATCCCATCTTGCCTGGGCCATTCTGTTGCGTCACCATCGTGCTTTAGGTCGCATCAGGTCGTGTGCCTCTCCACTGGGGGCTGGACCAGCAAACAGCGTTTAGAAACAGGACCTCTGGACATGCCTTCTCCCTCCCCAATTAGCTCTTGGAAGCCCTCTGTTCCATTTTCTTTTGCCTCAGGCATGCGTAAAAACGGTGAAAGGGGGGTGGGAAGAAAGACACTTGTGAGATTAGGGCGCCGGCGTCCATGTGTTGCAGGGACTCACCTCGCCAAGCATTTATTGCAATAAACACAGGCTGCAGATGAGCACGAAGTGTGTGTCTGGGATTGGTAGCAAATACAGAATGTCAGAGCACCCCTGATCCCTGTGTGGTTTTCAGACAAGGAAATACCGGGAAGCTGGTTTATAATTTATTGAACCGACAGCAGTTCCGGGGCTGTGCTCTCTCCAAGAGTGTCTTTCTCCTGTTTCCAGAGTGTTTTCATGTTGGCACTCCCCTTCTCGCCCCCCAGTTGTGCTTGGGGGAAGTTCGACTCTTAACTTATCGCCTCATGGACTGTTTTATTCAGGTTTGGAACTAGAGGGGGGAGGCAATCACACCCCAACTTCTTCCTTGGAGAAGCTGAGATTCCCAGTTCGAGTCAGTCACTTGAAATTGTCAGCGCTTAGTCTCACGGGTATTTATTTCTCAGGAATCATTTTGATGCCTTTACATTTAGGTAAAATGCCCAAATACAATCAGAATTGAGTGTCTCTCAAGATGGAAGAAGGACCTACTGGCTATTGTCTGACAACCTCCCCCCCCCCCCCCCCCCCCCCGCGCCCCCGTGCCTGACTGACTAGTAGAAACTGCATCTCCATAGGAACAAATAAATGTCTGCTTTTCTTGTCGTGAAATAACCAGCTCGGCCTCGGAGTCTCACCAACCTAGCACTTCATTTGGGCGTCTCTAACCAGCTTCTGCCTTTTCATGTTCAGCCAAATTATCTGCTAGAATCTCTTTTCAAGCCTAAGGAGGAAGGGGGTGGGGAGACAGCTCCCCTCCCTTCTGCATGGAGTTAATTACTGTATTTTCATCTGGGAGATCGAGGGAGAAGACTCTGAGCTGGAATCGCACACAAATGACGGCTAGCATGTAGTATCTGCCTGTTCAATAGCTGTGGGTAGTGTTGATTTTTAAAAGGGGCCACCGTGAGGTTCCTGCTCCATCCGCGATCGGCCAGCAGGGTGCCGAGGCAGGCCAGGGAGGCTGGTCCTGCCACCACTAGCTTATTTGTTTATTGTTTTGCTGGTACTTGGCTGTGTAGTCTTAAGCAAGTGGACAGCAACTGGTTCGTTTTGGGGACTGAGCTGCAGAGTGAATGGGAACCCCGGAAGAAATCGCAGGAGAGGCTCAGATTATCTGCCTCCCCCACCCCCAACCCCAAATCTCCAACATCTGCCATTTTGACTCCAGGCTCTGGTGCCGCGCTCTCTGCCCGCGACATTCGAGGATCCTCGGGAAAGAGAGCAGGGTCTTTCTTTCTCTAGTCAGGTTCTAGACACATTGGTTTCCGTGCTTGGTTAAAAATATCACCAGAAGCCGGGCGGTGGTGGCGCACGCCTTTAATCCCAGCACTCGGGAGGCAGAGGCAGGTGGATCTCTGTGAGTTCGAGGCCAGCCTGGTCTACAAGAGCTAGTTCCAGGACAGGCTCCAAAACCACAGAGAAACCCTGTCTCGAAAAACAAAAAAAAAAAAAAAAAAAAAAACAAAAAAAAAAAAAAAAAAATATCACCAGAAACAGATTTTTTTTTTATTCTGATGATACTGCAAGATTTCCAAACCACCTTTCTGCATCCGAGGGAGAAAGAACGAAAAAGAAACATCAAAAGGAAGAGAGCAGAAAGACAAACTCTTAGGAGGAAGCTGTCTCAGGCTGTAGATTCTGAAAGCAGACACCGGCACATGTGCCGGTCGGCTCTCTTTCTGGGAATCTATTTACCCAGTTCGGTTACTGTGCCTTTTGTCGCTAAGTCTGTTGGTGGCTTTGTTTCTGTCTTCGTCCTCAGCACCTCCACCCAGCCAGCCAGCACAGCCTGAGCAGGAAATGGCTGAAGACAGTGAGAAACACAATCTTTCCCCCCACCTCCCAGAAGAATCCAGGTGAAAGATGCCTGCAGGAGTTGTGGATGGGCCAGTCTCATCTCAATCCTAACATGCCGCTAAATCTTGAAACCCAGTGGTCTTTATCGGGCCCAGCTGCTTCTGATGCGGAGAAGGAATGTGCCCATAAGTGCATGAACAGTGCCTCCATTGTACCCGGCCGGGCTGATGGATGCCTTGGTAATTGGCATGTAACCTACTCTATTAACAGTACAGACAGATATGGGAGCTCGCCGGAGCCCTCTGACATATGCCGTACGTTAGCCAAAGGAGTTTACCATTCTGCCAACATCCCTGCCATTCCCCCCACATAATTAGGCTTAAGGACTCTATCACTCTGCCAGGGGATCAATAGATAATGGGGGATCTCAGCACTTCCTCTGTGAATAAGAAGTGAGGAGCTTGTGGTGTTCTCATTGCAGCGCTGCCAGAGGGCAGTGTTGACCATGCTGGGGCCCCGAGGATCTGAGGTAGAGGGGAGGAGGCTGCAGATGCTCCCTTCTGGGGATTATTAAATTTGGGGGGAAGAGGGGTCCTTATTTAGCTCTTACAGTGTGAGGTGAGTGTGTGGGTGAATGATGGTGGACGCTTGTCATGTCTTAAAGGAGCTTGTGCCTCCGTGGATGGAAATACGGAGCAAGGCACTTTCGGATGCACGCTTCCGTGTTCTGCAAGCCTCTGTCCTCCACACGTGTGCCTGGCATGTACACACGGGTACTCACAAACATGCACAGCCAAGCAATGTAATTAAGAGAGAAAGAAAGAAAGAAAGAAAGAAAGAAAGGAAGGAAGGGAGGGAAGGGAAGAGAAGGATGGGGAAAGAGGAGGAAGAAGGTAGGGGAGATCAGATACATCACGCCGCAGGCGTCATTAAGAGGCTTGTTTCCACGTGCTGATCTGGACTTCCAGAATGTAATTCTGTAATATTAAAGTCACTGCTTAGTGCATGACTGATCCATGTCTCACAGTCGTGTGTGTGTGTACACATATATGTATGTGTATATATGTGTGTGTGCATATATATATACATATATGTTTCCCCTAGTTTCATTTCCTGTTGCTATGACAAATACCCTGACATACACAACTAAGTGGCTGTATTAGTCGGGATTTCTACTGCTACAGTGAACACCACAACAAAAGCATGCTGGGGAGGGAGGGTTTATTTGGCTTACACATCCATATTACTGTTCATAACTGAAGGAAGTCAGGACAGGAGCTCAAATATTCAAACGTGGTAGGAACCTGGAGGCAGGAGCTGATGTAGAGGCCGTGGAGGGTGCTGCTTACTGACTTGCTCAACGGGTTTTCTTATAGCACCCAGAACCACCAACCCAAACAGTAGGCAGGGCCTTGCCCTATTAATCACTAAGTAAATGCCTTACAGTTGGATCTTAGGGAGGCATTTTCTCATTTGCGGCTCCCTCCTTGCAGATGACTCTAGCTTGTGTTGGGTTGACATAAGACCAGCCAGCAGAGGGAAGGAGGGGCTTATGTGGCCCACAGTGCCAGGTTACAGCTCATCATAGCATGGAGCCACAGCAGCCCCAGCTTGGGAGAAGCAGCTGCAGCACAGAAACAGATGCGTGCACATCTGCGCCCAGCTCTCTCTCTCTCTTCTTTCACACAGTCCAGGGTCAGGGTCAGTCGCGAAATGATACTTCTCAAAATGATACTTCTCATCTTCCCGCCTCAAGGTCACAGCCAGCCTGATCCTAACCGTTTCTCACTGAGACTCTCCCCAGGTTGTTCGTCAAGTTGGCTATTAAGCTATTAAAAAGGACATTATCACTAGGGGTAGCGAGATGGCGCATAGACTAAGACCATATTCCACTCTGGCAGAAAACCTAGGTTTGGTACCCAGCACCCACACCAGGCAGCTAGCAACGACCTGTATCTCCAGCTCCAGGGTATCCATCGCTCCCTTCTGATCTCCAAGAATACCTGGAGTTCCGTGCACACACACCCCTCATACACACACACACACACACACACACACACACAATTTAAAATAAATTTTTAAAAAATTTTAAAGAAAAGCTAACCATGACATATAAAATATATAGTAAATATACTTTACAATATACATATTATACATATAATTGCTACTACTGTACTTATATAATGATATATAGAGAAAATATGTTTTTGAGAGAGAGAAGGTCTCATTTAGCCCCAGCCTATAACTCACTCTGTAGTCTACCTAGGCTTACTTCAAACTCAAAACAATCCTCCTGCCTCAGGTTTTTGGAAGTTTTGTTTGTTTGAATGGCATGCCATATGCCACTGTTAACATTCCTGGCTCTGTTTGGGTGACCAGCATCTGCGCATTCAGCCTCTGCTTTCGCCCTCGGTGGTGCAGGGTCCAACCTACTGCCCCCCTTTTCCTGAGTAACCCCTTCAAGTTTTGGTGGCCCTGACTAGTCTCTTTCAGGCATTCTTACTTCCCTCCTGTTCTAGTTCGGGTTCCCATCGCTGTAACGAAACACCGTGGCAAAAAGCATGTTGGGGAGGAAAGGGTTTATTGGCCGTGTGTGTTCACCAGTTCACGATCAAAGGGAGTCAGGACAAAGACTCAAGCAGGGCAGGAACCTGGAGGCAGGAGCTGATGTAGATGTCATGGAGGGGTGCTGCTTCCTGGCTTGCTCCCCTGGCTTACTCAGCCTGCTTTCTTATAGAACCCAGGACCACCAACCCAGGGGTGGCCCTATCCACTATGGACTGAGCCTTCTCACATCAATTACTAATTAAGAATGATCTGAAAAGAGTTTCAGGGAGGGACTGGATACACTGAGTAGGCCTATGGGCATATCTGGGGAGGGTCTTCATTAACTGATGTGTAGAAGGACCCAGCCACTGTGGGTGGCACCATTCCCTAGACAAACCATCCTGAATTGTGTAAGAGTGGAGATAAAGAACTGTATAAGAGCAAGCATGCACACACTCATTTCTCTCTGCCCTTGACTACAGGTGTGTGATGTCACTGGCTGCTTCACGTTTTGGTTGCCCTGACTTTCCTGAAATGATGAATATGCTTGGAATCATCAGATAGATTAACCCTTTCCTTCTCTGGGTGCTTTCTGTCAGGGTGATTTCATCACAGCAACAGAACTGAAATTCAGAAAATCTGCCATTACCCTCTCCCAGGGTGCTCCCACACAAGCCAATACCTTTCCTCTCCCAGCCAAGTTCCCCTTCCCTCTACTTTCCTGTCTTTGTTTCAGTGGCCTAATGAGTTTAACTAGGAAGAGCTGGAGAGATGGCTCAGAGGTTAAGAGCACTGACTGCTCTTCCAGAGGTCCTGAGTTCAATTCCCAGCAACCACATGGTACTTAACAACCATCTGTAGTAAGATCTGATGCCCTCTTCTGGTTTGCAAACATGCTGTATATATAATAAATAAATCTTATTTTTAAAAAAAAAAAGAGTTTAGCTCTATATAAGTGGGCTAGAGGGCTGAGGGGCTGAGGGGTTGAGGGCTGGGGGCTAAATTCAAGAGCACAGGCAGTTAGTTCAGGGGCTACACTGCTGAAAGAAAGGTCCCCACCCTTCCCCAACAACCACTAACTCAGCTCCTCAGGAAGCAACAACTAACTGCTTTTGAATCTTTCAACGAGACCAGAAGCCTCATCCATGACAGAACGTTTACAGGGCATGTCTTGTTCAGATCATCACGGTTATCATGAGTTCCTGAGTACAACTGCCGTCTCATTATCAGAAGACAGCTTTCAGTAATTCTCCTTCCCCTGCTGTGTAGATTTTGGATGTATCTTTTATATAAAAGATCAGTTCTGCTGGGCAGTGGCGGCACATGCCTTTAATCCCAGCACTTGGGAGGCAGAGGCAGGTGGATCTCTGTGATTTCAAGACCAACCTGGTCTACAGAGCGAGTTCCAGGGCTGGCTCCATAGCTACTGAGAAACCCTGTCTCGAAAAACAAAAACAAACAAGAAGATCAGTTCTTTCGTCAATTTGACACAAACTCAGGGTATCATAAATAATACTAATGATCATAGTAGTGTTGATCATACTCCCATGTTAGATATTGCAGTAAGCAACGTCCAGCTGTAATTCATGATTTATCCCACTCTCCATGGTTGGGAGTTTAGCTCAGTGGTAGAACACTCATCTTGTATTCCAGAGGGCCTGTGGGGTGTGTGTGTGTGTGTGTGTGTGTGCGCGCGCGCGATGTCCAGGAAGGACATATATGTCCCATGTCCCACAGAGCTGGGCTATCAACTCTCATGTGCTCACTATTCTCTGTACTTGTCACCTCAGTTCTGAGACTCTGAACCTCATTTGTTTCATTTTGGACAAAATATGTGTAATTGGTTTTTTTTTACTCTTTTGGGGGCCCGCCACCCAACTCCCATATAAATACACAAAGACTTATTCTTACTTATGAATCTCCGGGCTTAGCTTGGCTTGATTCCAGCCAGCTTTTTCTTTTCTTTTCTTTTTTCTTTTTTTGGTTTTTCGAGACAGGGTTTCTCTGTGGCTTTGGAGCCTGTCCTGGAACTAGCTCTTGTAGACCAGGCTGAGCTCAAACTCACAGAGATCCATCTGCCTCTGCCTCCCAAGTGCTCGGATTAAAGGCGTGCACCACCACCACCCGGCTCCAGCCAACTTTCCTAACTTAAATATCCCATTTCTCTTTAGTTATGTTTGCCTCTGGGCTTTTTACCTTTCTAGATATCTTTCCTTCTCACTCCATGGCTGGTTATGTGGCTGCGTGGCTGACCCCTGGCATCCTCCTTTCCTCTCCTCCCTTTTTTTTCTCTCTCTCTCTAGCATAGATTTCCCCTCCTATTTATTTTCTCTGCCTGGCACCTATTTCTCTCTCCTGCCTAGCTATTGGTCATTCAGTTTGTTATCAAACCAATCAGGTGTTTTAGACAGGCAAAGTAACACAGAGTTAAACAAATGCAACACAAAAGAATACAACACATCTTGGCATCATTAAACAAATACTCCTCAGAATAAACAAATGCAACATATCTTAAATAAATATTCCACAACAAACATGGGTTGCTTTTACATTTTTAAATTTATTGTTACTGTGTGTGTGTGTGGTGCGTGTGCCTGCACACATAAATGCATACATAGTGGGGGTGGAATTCAAGTGCACAGCATGCATGTTGAGGTCAAAGACCAACTTTGTGGAGTTAGTCAAAGGTCAACTTTGTGGGGTGCATTCTCTCCTTCCACCTGTATGTGGGTTCCAGGAACTCAGGTCATGAATCTTGTGGTACAAGTGCCTTTTACTCACCAAACTATCCCACAAGCCCTTTTTGTCTTTGTTATTTGAGAGTCTCATGCACCCCAGGCCAACATGGATTTGACTATGTAGCTAAGGCTAGCCTTGAACTCTTGCTCCTATTGATTCCCTACTGTCTAAGTATTGAGATAACAGGTTTAAGCTATCATGCTGCAGAACAAAATGTGGTAGCTGTGGAAGGACCTGGGTCACAGGTGTGCCAAGAGTACTGTGTTTCTTCTATCTGGACTCTCCCTTGGGGCTCCTGATGAGTAAATAATGTAACTCTTCATCTCTGCCCTCCCTCCTTTTATAAATCAAGGCATAATTCACATGCAATGACATGCGCCCTCTTAAAATTACATCTATTGTGTGTGGGAGTTGGGGCATGAGAGCCAAGGCATGCGTATCGAAGTCAGAGGACAATGTGGAGGAATTGTTTCTTTCTTCCCACTGTGTGGGCTGTGAGACTCAAATTCAGGTCATCGGGCTTGGTGGCAGGTACCCTCACTCAATGAGTCATTTTGCTAGCCCAGTGTTACCTTCTTTAATTAAAGTGTACAATTGAGTGGTTTGTAGAATGTTCTGGAAGTTGTGAAACCAGCACCTTTTCTTAATTCAAGAATAGTCTCTTTGCCCCAGAGAGAAGCCTGCACTATTGTAAGATTTTTCTCACCTAGGCAACCACTAATCCTCTTTGGGTCTTTATGTCTCTGCCCCTTTTGAATACTTCATGAAAGGAATTATATACTAGGCAAGTCATCATGACTGGTTCCATCCTGATGATGTGTTCTCAAGACTAAACATGGCATGTGTTAGATCTTCCTTTTTATTTCCAATAAATAGTCCACTAGGTGGATAATCCACCTTTTTACTCACCCAGGAGTTGGCACTATACAGACTCTTTCTGCCTCTTACGAGGAACTCTGTGAACACATATGTAGACAGAAATTTCTGTCTCACCTGGTCCTGCAGCTATTCAATCCCAAAGAAACATACAGAGGCTTATATTAAATATATATATAATTATATATAAAATATATATTATATAATAGACCAAATAGTCTATATATTATAATTATAATTACATATAATTATAATATATAGACTGTTTGATCTATTAGCTCAGGCTTATTATTAACTAGCTCTTACACTTAAGTTAACCCATAATTCTTGTCTATGTTTAAGCACGTGGCTTGGTACCTTTTCTCAGTAAGGCATTCTCATCTTGCTTTCCCTGTGTCTGGATTGTGACTGTGTCTCTGCCTTTCCTCTTCCCAGAATTCTCCTAGTTTGATCACCCCACTTATACTTCCTGCCTGGCTACTTTGCCAATCAGTGTTTTTATTAAATCAATACAAGTGTATCTTTACAGTATATAAAAGCATTATCCCACAGAACACATGGGCAAGGATTGTGTAAGCACAGAGGTATTCAATTCTCTTGAATTTATGCTGGATTGTGGACTGGCTATCTATTGATATTTTATTTCTCCACAGCCTCCTTACTGCTTCTTAATTATTTCCTTCTTTGGGTGGCCGATTTTTATTCTGGTTCTTTTGGGGGGGGGTGTTTCTGATTGTTTGTTTGTTTTTTGTTTTGAAACAGGATTCCATGTAGCCCAAACTGGTCTCAAGCTTCCTGGGTAGCCCAGGATGATCTTGAACTTCCAATCCTTTTGCCTCTGCCTACTCAGTGTTGAAATTACGGTTCTGTACCACCAGGTTTGACTTTTTAGGCAGTGCTGAACACAGGGCTCCACACACAGTGGCAAGTTTACCTCTAACTACTTCTTGATTTCAGAACAAGGTCTCACACTCCTGTCACCAAGCTAGAGTTGCCCTCACTACTGTACCCTTCCCTGTTGTGGTGGACTGTGTTCCCTCAAACTGAGATTCTGTGGGACAATGGTTTTACCCTGTAAAGATTTGCTTCTTGTACTTGTTTAATAAAATAATGATTGGCTAGTAGCCAGGCAGGAAGTATAGGTGGGGTGCCAGTGGCCAGGCAGGAAGTAGCGGCAGGGCAATGAGAATTATGGGAAGAAGAAAGTTTCAGTCCACAGTTGTTACCCAGACACAGAGCAAGCAAGATGTGACTGCCTCGCTGAAAAAGGTACCAAGCCACGTGGCTAACATAGACAAGAATAACGGGCTAGTTTAAGATGTAAGAATTAATTAATAAGAAGCCTGAACTCATATGCCAATCAGTTTATAATTAATGTAGACCTCTATGTGATTTCTTTGGGGCTTAGCTACTGCAGGAACTGGGCGGGACAGAAACCTCAGTCAACACTGACAGCCAAGTTAACCCTTTCCTTCTTTAAGTCCTTTGTAAGACACTTAGCCACAACTCAGCAACCGTGGCTGCCAGGTCTTCACCTCTGGGGTCCTGGGGCTGCAGACACGTGCCAGCATCCAGTTTGTGCCAGCACTGTCGATGTGCATTCTCACACTTTAGTCTTTATTTTATTTTCCTAAATTTATTTAGACTTATTATTTTATATATATGAGTGTTTTGCTGGCAAATATGGACGTATGTGTACCACATGCCTGCCTGGTGCCCTTAGAGGTTAGAAGAGGTCTTTGGGTCCCCTGAAACTGGAGTTACAGATGGTTGTGAGCCACCATGTGGGTGTTAGAATTGGCCTCCGGTAGTTCCTTGTAAGAACCAGTGTTCTAAAAGACTGAGCCATCTCTCCAGCACCTATTTTCATTTTTCTTTTTCTTTTAGCCTACAGAACAAGTTCCAGGACAGCTAGGGCTTCGCAGAGAAACCCTGTCTAAAAAAAAGAACCATGAATGCTCATGCACTTGCATACTGTGTATGACTGCCGGCACTCTAACAGGGCAGAACATAGTTACAAACACATTTGACCTAGCCGGGCGATGGTGGCGCACGCCTTTAATCCCAGCACTCGGGAGGCAGAGGCAGGCGGATCTCTGTGAGTTCGAGACCAGCCTGGTCTACAGAGCTAGTTCCAGGACAGGCTCCAAAGCCACAGAGAAACCCTGTTTCGAAAAACCAAAAAAAAAAAAAAAAAAAAAAAAAAAAAAAAAACACATTTGACCTAAAAATCTAAAATATCTGTGGGGTTTGTAGGGAGGATTGCTGGATGAAACCCAGGGACATCTTGCAGACAGACAAGGGCTGTATCACTAAAGCCATCTTCCAGCCCTTCAAATATGTGTTAATTAGTTAAAGAATAATTTTAAAATAAGTAAGCAAATCTCCTTTCTCCCATTGAAGAAAGAACAAAAACTATCTGTCTCACTGCAAGCGAGGGTCACACGGAAAGCCGTGTGGAGCCAGTGGAGGTTGCTGCGTCCATCATGGGTTAAGTGTGTTGCCTCTGGGAAAACAGTCCGTTCTCGAGTGTCAGGCCTCTGAGTGGCATCGCCTTCCTTCCTCCCCTTTACAGAGATATTTGTGGTCAGTTGAGAAACAAGTTTATATGCATTTATTCTGCGGTGCTGGAGCACACTAAGCAATTGCTCCCCATTGAGCGAGCGACACCCCACATCCGGGTGAGCTGTTCAAATCCTTGATGAAGCCTCTCTCCCGAGTGAGTCCTATCAGGTGTTTTAGGCGAAGCTACGAAAATAAACAAACACAATATTCTCCGGTCTCATCTTCCCCCAGCTCCACCACACGACAGAACGTAGTTCCCACAGCCACCTGCGGCGATTTTATATGTCCTCTCAGGAAGCACTGGCTCACACATGAATTCCTTCAAAGGAATACTACGATACAATGACAAGATTGAGGCTGTGCCTCACAGACAGGAAGCTACTTGAGACTTCAATGGGAGATGAAAAACAAACAAGAGGCACGCCACGCACATCGCACAGATCACTCCAATGGCTGGGGAATAAACCTGCGAAAGCACGTGAGAAACTTTAAGCACCAGCTTTCTCCAGGGAAGGATACTGGTCACTTTGGAAGAAAAGAACCAGTACCCCTTTGTATCACTTGATATTGTAGCAAGCCTTACATTTTATTTATTTATTTATCATTTATTATGCGTACAGTGTTCTGCTGTCGTGTATGCTTGCTGGCCAAATGAGGGCACCAGATCTCATTATAGATGGCTGTGAGCCACCATGTGGTGGCTGGGAATTGAACCCAGGTCCTCTGGAAAAGCATCCAATGCTCTTAATCTCTGAGCCATCTCTCCAGCCCCAGACCTTACATTTTTAAGAGATTTTGCTACATTCATTCAGTGTGCATGTGTCTGTGATTGTGTGTGTCTCTGCGGTCATGGGTGTGTCAGGGTCTTCACGTAGTGGTTACAGGACAGCTTGCTGTGATGGATTCTCTCCTTCCACCAACCGAGTTTCAACTTAGTCCCCTGCTCTTGTGTCACAGAGCTGTGAACCTACAGCCACACCCTGCCTCCAGCACAACCACTGGTCAGGCCCACTGCCCTGCCTTCCCCACCGTGAGAAACCGTATCTTCTCAACTCTATCCAGAACGAACCTTTCCTCTCTTGAGTTGCTTTTATCAAGCATTCTCAGTGTGTAGGCGAGCCTGCACAGCCAAGCTGAGCTTGTTGGAATCCATATGGAAACGCCCGGGACCCCTGGGCTCTCTCCCTGTAAACTGATCTCCAACTGAGGTCCTAAGACTCAAATTCATGGATGCTGTGCCTGCACTTGTAACACATCTGGTTACTTCTAATTATTTCTGAGTTTGTTGCTGTCTACCTAGCTGCTTTAACCTAGACATGAGAATAATGATGTCACATCCCAGCAGAAGTCAGTAAGGAATCAGAGTTCAACAGCTAGAACATAATCAGATAGATAATTCACATCCAGCCTGCCCAAATGATCGTGTTCACGATCCTGAGCTGGACCCTCTGACCTCAGACAAAGTGCCCAAGTAGTTAGAGAGGATGGGGGGGGGGGTGTCTCATTTTCCTGTTGTGAGGGATTTAAGCTTTGCTATGTGCCTGGATAGCTGATCAGAACTGTCTTGATTGACACATCATTGTCACGCCCTCGGGGAAGACAAGGAAGAAGGATGGAGCCCAGGGGAGAGAAAGGAAGTGAAGAAAGAAGGCAGGACCATAAAAAGCTGAGAGTTCTCCAGAGGAATAGGTGAGGAACGCAGCCAGCAGCCAGCTGGCCCAGCAGACTACACAAGGCAGCATTTTCTCATTCAGCCATCAGGAAGGAGCACTGGTGAGGTGGGTCTGTTTTGGTCACACACTGTCCTCAGTGCGACCTTCTTTAACACGCGTGAGTCAGAGCTGGCTCTGGACCTTGGGGATTGAGGTCATGTGTCATCAAGATGCTCAGAAAGGCAGAGCAGTGAGCTGGTGACTCACCCCCTGCCTTGCTCCGCCATTCCAAACACCTGGAAAGTATGTGGCTCTCGGCTGGCTGCAGATGCACAAGGCTGGCATCTGTCCAAAGGGCTCTGGGACAGGACTGCCTGCTACTTCCGGGGTTATGTCCCCAGGCTGTGGATCTGGCTGAGTAAGTAAAAATGAAAAGGAGAGGTAACAGGGCCAATAGTTCAGTCGGTCAGTGATGGTAGTGAACACCCTACTGAGTGCCGGGCACTGCTCTAGGCATCAGGATACCTCACTGGCCACGTCCCCGCCCTTCTGCAACCAACGGCAGTGTTTGGAGACAGCAGATAAATCGTGGAAGATGCCAGTAACTCTTAGGAACATTAAGCCAACTCCAGGATAGGTGTGGTGGTGCACAGCTGTAATCACGGCACTCGTTAGGCTGAAGCAGGAGAATACCTGCAAGTTCAAGAGCAGCCTGGACTCCAAAGAGGAACTTTCAGGAAGGAAAAGTAATTGATTAATAAGCTGAACCCAGGGCTGGAGACCCGCAGAGGGTACTGTGTTAGGTGGGGACGACTTCTCCAAGCCAAGAGAACAGTCTCCAAGAGACTGTTCTAGAAACTATATTGTCAGTGTTTGTAGGTCAGAGTTCATACAGCAATCTGCACACCTTCATTTTCCTCAGCCACCTATGATTCTGATGACATCGTGACCGTACGCACGGCAGACGACAGTGTATTACTGTAAGATGACAACATTACTTATCCTGTGTTAAATTGCTCATCTGGGTGTGTCTTGTTTTTCTTTTATAGTTTTTTAATTATGTATATACATGTGTCTCTGTATATGTATATGTAGCCAGGCAGTGGTGGTGCATCCCTTTAATCCCACCACTGGGGAAGTAGAGGCGGGCAGATCTTTGAGTTCAAGGCTAGCCTGGTCTACAAGCAAATTCCAGCCTTCAGAGCAAGTTCCAGGACAGCCAGGGCCACACAGAGAAACCTTACCTCAAAACAAAAAATAAAAAAGTTTTGTGTAGGGGCTGGAGAGATGGCTCAGAGGTTAAGACCACTGACTGTTCTTCCAGAAATCCTGAGTTCAGTTCCCAGCAACCACATGGTGGCTCACAACCATCTGTAATGGAATATGGTGCCCTCTTCTGGTGTGTGTATACATAATTAATAAAGAAATCTTTTTTTAAAAAAAGTTTTGTGTATGTCTGTGTGTATGTACATATAAGTGCAGTGCCCAAGGTGGCCAGAAGGGGGCATCAGATCCCCTAGTGGAGTTTACAGATGGTCTTGAGCTGCCTGACATGGCAGCTGGAAACTGAACATGGGTCCTCCGCAAGAGCAGGACGTGTTCGTGAGCACTGAGCCATCTCTCCAGCCCCTTGTTGGCCTGACAGTCTGTTTTCTAGCTCTTCCCACCACCCCTTCCTAGTTTGTTGATTGGTTTGAAATAAGCTCTCATACTTAACCCCGGGCTCATCTATAACCCACTACACTTGCTGGAAATTGCACTCTGTCCTCCAGAAGGACAACAAGTGCCTTTCTCCAAGGAGCTGTTTCTCCTCCCCAGCCACGACTTTTAAGGAGCACCGCACATAGGGGGAACCTGTAAAATGATGGACTCAATGGTTTTAATTCAGGTTTTTGTTTCATTGGTTTTTTGTTTGTTTGTTTGTTTGTTTGTTTTGAGGAGGGGCGTCGGATCTCCTGTGGTCCAGATTGACCTCAGACAGTCTGAACCAAGGATGACCTTGAACTCTTAATCCTTCCCCTTCCACGTCCAGAGTGCTGGGTGTGCCACACCGTGACGTCTTGTTTGTGCATGGCTGGGGATGGGATGCAGGGTTCTGTGGGTCAGAGGCAAGCACCCTCCGAGTTGAACCTCCAGTTCTTGTTTAGGTTTGATGGTGCTGTTCCCTGCACAGCCAGGTGCTGGGAGTTTCTCTGGACACTGGCAAGCGTTAGAGACAGAGAGCACTGACCAGATGTAACAGGCAGGTTGACAGAAACCTGGGTTAACATAAGCAAGCCTCCTGCCACAGCCTCCCAAATGCAGATTACAAGTCTGAGCCCCTGTGTGTGGCTCCAGATTCAAAGAAAAACCTGATCAAGAGACTGGTAACACCAACCTTGACTCATCAGTACCGAAGAGAAGCTCCACAGACATCTCCTAGAGTGGCTGTGGCAACCAGGGCATCCCAGACCAAAAAGCACTGAGGACCATGGAATCGGAAAGCCCCTCTTCCCTGCAAAACTGGAATCATGCAAGGCCTTCAAATAGTTAACCAGAACCTCGTATTGGAGGTGTGATGTACTCTCACCCCCCCCCCATCCTTTCCACAGGTTCTGTGGAAACACCCGTTAGAATAAGACACCCATGACATGTCATTAGCTTGCCATCAACATGACAAGAACATTTTGTTGAAATCACTCCTAAAGTACATGTAATGGTTACTTTTAAAGAAGGTCATTCCAGCGGTTAAGAGCACTGACTGCTCTTCCAGAGAACCTGAGTTCATTTCCCAGCACCCACATGGCAGCTCACAACTGCCTGTAACTCCACCTCCAGGGGGATTCAACACTCTCACAGCACAGACATACATGGCGAAACACCAGTGCACCTAAAATAAAAACAAATAAATCATTTAAGAGAAAAGCAGCGCATTTCAGATCAGGAAGGTAGCAAGGAGGGGCTCAGGGCATGTGCTTAACACAAAACCCGTTTCAGATCTTGAGGTGCTGGGCTTTTACCTCTGAACAGTGGCCTGGGTTGATGGGGGACTCTGAAACAGTTCTGAAGAATGAGCAGAGACTTTGGGGTTTGATAGTGGAGACAGAAAGCCTGGAAGTAAGAAAGTCTAACTCTCTCCAGGAAGAGCTGTAGGAACGGATGAGCCGAAGAGCTGGAGGCCTCCTGTCTTTAGACAAAGGAGGGGACAGAGGCCCTGGCCCTGGCCCTGGCTCAAGACAACTTTCACTCTTTTTTTGTTTTGTTTTCTTTTTATTTTTGCTTTCAGTTTTTTCAAGACAGGATTTCAGTGTAACAGTCCTGGCTGTCCTGGTACTCTCTCTATAGACCCGGCTGGCCTCCAGCTCACAGAGATCTGCCAACCTCTGCCTCTGCTGGGATTAAAGGCATGTGCCACTACCGCCAGGCCGTGTCACTCTACTGGTCCTCCAGTTCTACCTGCAAGGACAGCACTGGGAAGTCTAAATCAGACTGCTGTGGTAGGGGAGGGGTGAGTGAGGCACCACCCATCCCTGAGGGTTTATACAGTTATCAGTAGATGGGGGTGGGGCGCTTATGAGGCTTCCAATCTCCTGAGGTTGGTTGCTGGGACATTCAGGGTGGTAGGGAATGGGGGAACATTTTCTTCAGTGATATAGAATGTCCTGTAATAAGCCTCACTCACTCTCACGTAAGTAACTGATTCCCTAAGAAAACAAAAAACAGGAGAGAAGGGGAAGACAAGCTGAGAGAGGAAGGGGGTCATGGGGAGTGGGCGGGGACAAGAGAAAGTATTGGGGTAAATATGGCCAAAATACATTACGCAGCTGTATGAAAATAATAAAACACAGTTTTACGCATTATGCTTTATAAAGGTAAAATGCAAAATATTTCCTATGTTAAAATCAGCACACACCATTGGAGACTCCCCTTCTGCACCCCTGAATGGGCTTCCCAACCCCCTCCTTCTGCCCCGGGCTAAAGCTTTGTCAAAAGTTCATGCCTGCCCCTAATACCCCCAAAACAGTCACTTTCTATTCTTGTGAACTGCACCTTTGTGGTCAGAAGTGACGTGGCTGTCATTCATGGTACTCGGTAGAAGAATGCACCTATAGCTCATTCCAAATGGGGGTTCTGCACGCCTGCTTAGGTGGGGAATTTGTAAGGGGCATTCTGTCTTCCCAGCAGGGAACTCCGTCTGGACTCTCACCCAGAAAAGGATTCAGTGTGAGCGAGCACGTTCCTGCAGCAGAATGCTGATTCCGTGGAAGCCAGTCTCCCACAACGGAGAGGCTTAGAGGAAACACACACAGACCGTTTCTCAGAAGCAAAGAAAGTGGCCTCCAGCTCTAGAACACACAGCCAGCAAAGTGCAGGCAGGCAGGGCGCGGTTCCTTCTTTTACAGGAAGTACATTCTACAGCAGCAGGGTTTGACTCCTGGAATTGAAGCTTGTGTTATCCCATCTGGAAATAGAATATTTAAGACTCGTGAAATATTTTGAGTATTCTAAAGAATGTTATCCCCCATTGATTACACTTGAGAGACTGAGCTGTATGTAATCTCAGAAAAGTCACTGTGTCCTAAAACAAAAGACCGACTATTTAATGTTGGCCCCTACCTACTGATAACAGAGGGAAACTGAGTCTCTAATTATGAACTGGCCAGGAATTTGAAAACCCAAGTAAACACGCCCTTCAGGAAAGAACAGTTTGCCTGACTCGGGCGAGCGTGAGACTGTGGGCAGTTAGTTACTCTTGTGTGTCCTCCAGTCTCTAAATAGAACCACACCCGGAAAAGGAACTGGTTTTGGCATGAGTACCAAGCAAGGAGGTTTAAATATGCAGTTTGAAGAGCTGGACATGGCGGAGCATGCCTGTAATCTCAACACACTGGAGGTAGAGGCAAGAGGATCAGGAGTTCAAAGTCACCCTCAACTCCAAGTTCAAGGCTGGGGGGGGGGTATGCACAGGGGACCCAAACAAACAAACAAATAAACAAGCAAATGTAAATCATAGGGCTGTCAAACCGACTCAGCAGAAACAAGTGCTTGCTGCAAAACATGGCAAACTGAGTTCAATCCTCGGAACCTATGCAAAGGGAAAAGGAGAAAACTGACTCCACCTAGTTGTCTCTGGCTTAGACACATTCTCTGTGGCATGCCTACATCATTCATGCACAAACACACATGTGCACACACGCATGCATGCCAAAAGAAACCTTGAGGGAGGCTAGAGAGATGGCTCAGAGGTTAAGATCATTGCCTGCTCTTCCAAAGGTCCTGAGTTCAATTCCCAGCTACCACATGGTGGCTCACAATCATCTGTAATGAGGTCTGGTGCTCTCTTCTGGCCTGCAGGCATACACACAAAAAGAATATTGTATACATAATAAATAAATATTTTTTAAAAAGAAAAAGAAACCTTGAACTCACAACCACCCATAACTCCAGTTCCAGGATAAAGGGTGACTTTTTCTGACCTCCAAAGACACTGTGCACACCTGAGATACACATACATACAGGAACACAGAACACTCATATACATAAAATACAAATATATCATTGTTTTAAGCTTAGGGGGAAATTTAACACAAAAATCACACATGGTGGTGTACAACTATATCTTGGATGGTAGAGGCATAGGAT
Organism: Microtus oregoni; assembly: GCF_018167655.1. Classification (NCBI taxonomy): domain Eukaryota; kingdom Metazoa; phylum Chordata; class Mammalia; order Rodentia; family Cricetidae; genus Microtus; species Microtus oregoni. The sequence goes on from NW_024543978.1 coordinate 8,467,910, forward strand.
CAAGGCTGGAGGTGGGGGTGGCACATGCCTTTGTCCCAGAACCCGGAAGGCAGAAGCAGGTGGATCTCTGTGAGTTCGAGACCAGTCAGTGAGTTCCAGAGCAGCTAGAGCTATCACACAGAGAAACCCTGTGAGAGAGAGAAAAATAAAGAGAGAGAGAGATCAAACTCATTCTAACTATCAACTTGAAGGCCAGTCTGGGCAACACGAGCCTCTGTTTAAAAAAAAAAATCAGAATCTCAGAATCTTCTGGAATTCCCAATCAATCATTCAGGGTAACCTGGTAAGGTGGTCAACAATTCCAGTCTGCTGAATACTTGGGGATTTCCCTAAGACATGGGAATTTCAGTGCTAAAACCAGGGAAGTCCCAAACCAACCAGAACCAGGTGGTTACAATGTGGCTTCCAGGAGCAACTGAAGCCCCAGATCCCCTCTGTTACAGATCTCTTGCCCGTACCCAGCCTGTTCTCTGGTTACCCTATTTATTAAGCAGGCTGAGTCAGAGTCTCACTGTAGCACCCTTTCTTCTTATTATAATGTTAATTAAGCAAATGTGTGTATCTGTGTATGCTTGCACACATGTAGGAGGGTGCCCTCAAAGGTCAGAAGAGGGCATGCAATTCTTTTGAGTTACAGGCCTTGGTAAGATGGCAAAGGGGCTGCTAAGATGTCTCTCCAGTCCTTCTGCTTTTCTTTTTCTAAATTTAACTTAGTTTTGTTAATCTATAATCTATATCTAGCTTGCAGGCACACATGGAGGCAGAATGCTGTATACATAATAAATAAATCTTAAAAAAATAAAAACCTCACCTTCTAGAAAATGTTTTAATATTTTTTTTAAAAAAAAGAAAAAAGAGAAAGGAAAGAAGGAAGGAAGGAGGAAGGAAGGAAGAACATGGGGCATGGGAGCACACAGCAGAGAAGATCTTTCACTTCACGGTGGGCAGAAGCAAGAGTAGTGCGGCTTCATTCAGGTAGACAGAAAGCAGAGAAAGAATCTTGCCCACTAAAGGAAGCAGAGCCAAAATGCCACCTTGGCATTCTATTTCAGGTACCTTAGCTGGCCAAAGAGACAGGCTAGAGCCACACTGAAGTACTGATTCTGTCAAAGTCACTGGGAGGAAAGATCCTATACCCCAAACCACCACCACAGGAACATGAAAACAAAAATAAATGCTTTTTTGTTTTTGCTTTTGTTGGGGGAGGGGGTGTTGTTCATTTTTCTTTTTCTTTTTTGGGGTTTGGTATGTGTTATTTTGTTCTGTTTTGGGCTTTTTCGAAACAGAGTTTCTCTGTGTAACAGCTCTGGGTATGCTGGAACTCAATTTGTAGACCAAACTGGCCTGGAACTCACAGAGAAGTGCCTGCCTCTGCTCCTGACACCCCCTCCACCACCCCCCCCACCCCAGTGCTTGAATTAAAGGTGTGGGACACCACCCCCCGGGGCTTTTTTTGTTTTTAATGACAAAAGCAAAACAAAACCGAAAACCCCACACTTAAAACTAGCGGTGCATACCTTTAATCCCAGCAGAGACAGGTGGATCTCTCTGAGTTTGAGACCTCCTGGTTGATGCAGAGTTCCTGGGTAGCCAGTGCTGCAAACACAGACTCTGACTCAAAACAACCAAACAAAGCAAAAAAGTGAGAAGGGAGGATGGAAGGAAAAAAGGAGGGAAGAGGGGAGGGAGGGATGGAAGGAGCAAAAGCCAGCGGTAACTCTTACACTAAAGGAAACACTTTAGCAGAGAAGCAATGTGGAGCCTCCATAGAGCGCTTACCCTGTACTGCTGGGGGTGTGGAAGGGTGGGACGATTGGAGGGTGGGAGCAAGGGGGTTGGGGCTGGGAGAGTAAAAGGTGGGCAGAGGAGAGAAGGATAAATTCTGGCTCTATTCTTCTGGAAGAGCTGAGAGCCGTAAGAGTCATGCTAGCACCAGGCTGGGCTGGACGATGGTGCAGGCACAATGCCCTCTAGCAGCTCCGGGCTCCTCTTTCCCACACTGCAAACAGGGAAGGACCAAGTTGTCCCTCAAGTCTCCGTTCATTTTTACTCATTTTATAACAATCAGGGTTTTATCTAGAACTTTCCTGACCAGCCCTCTCCAGCATTCCACACACAAAATCATATACTCCATAATACTCTTAAAAGACAAAACAAACAGCCGGGCAGTGGTGACAACCGCCTTTAATCCCAGCTCTCGGGAGGCAGAGGCAGGCAGATCTAAAAAAAAATTAAGAAGGGAAGGTAGTCTAGCCTCAAATGCGTGGCGAGTCTCCTATCTTGGCTTCCTGAATCCTGGGATTCTATCTGTGAGCCACTGCATGAGCCCTTTTCTTCTTTTATTTTAAGTTTTTTTTCTTTTAATTTCTGTGTCTGCATGCATATATGTGCATGAGAAGACATTGCCCCTGGAAGCCAGAAGAGGGCATCAGGTCCTCTGGAGTTACAGGTTGTGAGCCTCTCTCTGTGGTGTTTGGAACTGAAGTCAGACCGAGGAAAGGAGATACTTACTCTTAACTGCTGAGCCGTCTTACCGACTCGCCATCTTGTCGGCCTCCCTTTTCTTCTTACCTGGGATGACCAGAAGTTTAAGGTCTCCGTGCACGATGTGAGAAGTTCAAGACCAGCCACGGGAGAAGCTGAGTGACAGCACTGTACCTTGGTGGTATACATAACCACCGCTTTCCTACCGAGTCCATGAGCACATGCATCAGACAGCCATGACCGTGCGGCTGTGTCTAAAGTAGCCTCCACCCATCAGAGTCATCACCATCAACTCAGATACCAGCCTGACCCGACAGATCCGGAGTCTGAGACTGGAGAATGGCTCAGGGGTTAAGAGCGCTTGCTCTTGCAAAGGACCCGGGTTCAAGTCCCAGCACCTACAACAGCAGCTCATAATCATCGATAACTTCAGTTCAAAGGGATATGAAACCCGTTTCTGACCACTGCAGGCAACAGGCACACATGGTGCACAGACTCGGATATATGTTCAAGCAAGATACCAATACCCATAAAATAATAGTAGTAATAATAATGATAAGAAGAAGAATAAGTTTTTAAGCGAGGTAGCCTGGGGCTGGGGTGATGACTTGATTGATAAATGTTCCCTGTGCATGCAAGCAAAGGGATCTGAGTTCAATCCCCAGCTGGGGCTGATGTTAAACAGCTGTAATCCAGAGCTGGGTGGATAAAACCAGAAGACTCTGGCACTCACTAGCCAGCCAGTCTAGCCCAGTTGGTAAGCTCCAGGTTTTATGAGAGACCCTGTCTTGGAAAATAAGGTGGAAACCAGCGAGATGTCTCAGCAAGTTCAAACCTTTGCAGACAAGTCTTACTGAGTTTGGTTATGGGTCCCACACAGCGGAAGGAGAGAACACCTCCTAGCACTGGTTCTCTGAACTAACACACACACACCACAGGGGAATTAAGTCCAACTTCCAAATACCCTGTTTTCTAGAGCACTGGAACTTCTCTGACGTGCATGAATTTAAGGGAAAGTAATTCCATTTCAGGTTACTGACAGGCACACGAAAGTCAACTAATTAGCCTGGCGGCGATGGCGCACGCCTTTAATCCCAGCACTCAGGAGGCAGAGGCAGGTGGACCTCTGTGAGTTCGAGGCCAGCCTGGTCTACAAGAGCTAGTTCCAAAACAGGCTCCAACACTACAGAGAAATCCTGTCTCAAAAAACAAAAAGAAAAGAAAAGAAGAAAGAAAAGAGAAAGAAAAAGTCAAGTAACAAAGTAGAAGATTCCAAAATAATTTTATGTTTTTGGTTTTTGGGGGGATCAGATTTTACATAGCCCAGACAGGCCTAAAATGGTGACGACCTCGAACTCCTGATCCTCCTGTCTCCAGCCCGCAAACAAACATTGGGATTAGAGGCATGTGCCAGCATGTTCCACTAGGAATAATTAAAAATGCATTGACATCATACCAGATCCGTGTGTGTGTGTGTGTGTGTGTGTGTGCGCGCGCGCACGCATGCGTGCGTATGCACACGCATGTGTATACAGTGCCGGGAATTAAGTCAAGGTTCTTATGCACACGAGGCAAGTCATTAGACTTCTTTGGCCTTAAGCTATGTGTAGCCGTTGCTCAACCAACCTTATTGAATTCAGCCCCTCCAACAGCCAGCCAGACTGAACTCTTACCAGGTACATTTCACAGCCTAGACAACAGAGGTGCAGAAGGTTTAACTCGTTTGTCCAGGTTTTGCACCATGGAGCAGGTCAGCCCAACAGCTAAGCAGCACAATCTCGCCTCTCAGAGGCCTCCTCCTGCTGACACCCCTGGAGCCTAGAATCCTGGACAATTCCTGGAAACACAGGGACAGCTAAAGTCAACTCTCCCCACGCTCCCAATTAAAAAAAAAAAAATGTTTTCTGCATTACTGTTTCAACTTGTTAAGTGAGCAAGTCGACCTTGGCACTGGCTGTGTGACTCTCCTGTCATCTCTTTCCTTCCTCCTGAAGTGCAGCTGCCTTTGCCAGCCACCTAGTAAAGCCACTAAACCTCACGATGTATGATATGTAGAAAAAACAAAAAACAAAGCCCAGAAATCTATGCTCCTAGACAATCCGCCCCACTTAGGCTTAGCATTCCAGGATTTTCATTCCAGAACAGCACTTAGCTTTTTTTTTTTTTTTTTTTTTTTTTTTTTTGAGGAGGTGCCTCATTGGAGGCAAACTTTTTTTTTATTAATTAATTTATTTATTAAAGATTTCTGCCTCCTCCCGGCCACCGCCTCCCATTTTCCTCCCCCTCCCCCGACGCGTTGCTTTTTAGTTGTTCTCGGTCTTATTTCTCCGTGCTACAAAGTGTCCGCTGCTAAATACACCCCAATGTACATTTGCTTTGCTCAGTTCCCCATGGCAAGCCCTAGATGTGCCCTCTACCCTGCCCCGGGAATTCCCCAGATAAATCACAAAGTGGAGGACAACAAGAGGTTAAGAACGTACCCCTAGAAGCCAAAAGAAGTAGAGTAGCTGAACACTGCTTTATCGAGCCCCTATTTTCCCTTCTATTCTAATCCCAAGGAAACAGGGCAGTTCGCAAGGCCCCTCATTAAATGCTGGTTTATTCCTGACTCTTGGTTCTGTGGCCTGGCCCGGTGTGTTCCTGCCTCCACCTCTTGTTTGTTTGGTTTGTGTGTTTGTTTTTTGTAGGGGAGATAAAGGTCCATGCCAGGTCTATTCCCCTGTAACTCTCTCTATATTTTGAGACATGACCTCTCACTGTGATGTGGGAGTGTCATATATCAATCTGTTGATTTCATTGGTTAAGCAATAAAGAAACTGCTTGGCCCTCATAGGTTACAACATAGGTGGGAGCAGTAAACAGAACAGAATGCTGGGAGGAAGAGGAAGTGAGCTAAGACTCGACAGCTCTCCTCTCGGGAGCAGACCTCTCAGAGAGACACCATGCTCCCCTTGCCTGGGCAGACGCATAGCTCTGCTCTCTGAGGCACACGCGATGAAGCTCCGACCCAGGATGGACGTAGGCTAGAATCTTCCCGGTAAGACCGGTGCTCACAGATTATTAGAGATGGGTTGATTGGGATATCAGAATTAGGCTAGAGCTAAAGGGCCAAGCAGTGTTTAAATGAATACAATTTGTGTGTTGTTATTTTGGGGCATAAGCTAGCAGGCGGCCGGGGTGCTGGGGACGCAGCCCCGCCGCTCATATTACTACATCACTGTACCTCGAGTTTACCCAAAATGCTAGAGCAGCAGGGCAGTGAGCCTCAGTCATCCCATCATCTCCACCTCCCCCAGCTCTGGGGTTGCCGGTGCACAATGAATCCCCGGCTTCTTACATGGGTGCCTGGGATCTGAACTCGGGTCCTTGTGCTTGCACAGCTGAACCCCACACACACCCAGCTCCTCCCTCCGCCCTCCCCCCCCCCCCCTTTCCAGACCCTCTCCTTGTCTTCCTTTCATCTCAGAAGCTGTGGATGGGCCTGGCCACTCCCCAGTCCTTCCCTCCTGAGTGACCTGGAGCAGAAAGCATTTTGGGAAGCTCAGGATCATCCCCCCCCAAGTCTCCCAATTTCCTCCAAGTGCCTGCCTGCTTGGAAACACGCCTAGTGTGTTTAAGACTTTCAATGTAAACAGCTTGGCAAGACGGCAAGACAAACTTTAAATTGGCCCTGGGGGACAGGTTTGAGAAACTGTACATTTCTTAGCTTGATCTACCTTCTCCCTTCTTCCAGCGAGCATTTAAAATGTCCCCCCACTGGCACTGCATAGCAGTGCTCTGTAATTAGTGAGATTTAAACAATGCAGCCATAACTAAACCAGATTATCTATCAGGCTTAATCTAGTGAGAACAAAGGCATGCTAGTCACTGCCCCGAAAGCCCAGCGAATACAGAAACACAAATGAGGAAAGCCAAGGCAATCATAGGACTTTAAAATGTGCTCTGACAGAGAAAGGCGAATGGCTGAAAATCTGAAACCCAGTGCCATGTGCTTGCCCCCTCTCTCCCCTCAAAACCTTCCAGCTCTGGAAGGAAGCCAGCCTTGACAGCTCCCGCCAGGAATGCTAGCTCTCCAGAGGCTGGGGAAGGGAGACTCCCTGAATTTTTTTTTAAATATTTATTTATTTATTTATTATGTATACAATATTCTGTCTGTGTGATGTCTGCAGGCCAGAAGAGGGCACCAGACCTCATTACAGATGGTTGTGAGCCACCATGTGGTTGCTGGGAATTGAACTCAGGACCTTTGGAAGAGCAGGCAATGCTCTTAACCACTGAGCCATCTCTCCAGCCCCCGAGACTCCCTGAATTTGAGGATGGCTTGACCGTGTCCCAAAAGAAAAAGGAGGAAGGGGGTGCGGAGAAATGGCTCAGGGGTTAAACATGCCTGTTGTTCTTCTGAGAACCAGGGTTCTGTTCCCAGCACTCAGCGTCTGGTGCCAGACACCACCTGTAACTCCAGCTCCGGGAGATCTAACACTCTCTTCTGGCCTCCATGGGTACCTACACTTGGTTACACACACATCCTCAAACATATGGTGTTAAAATACTTTATTTTTTAATTATGTGTATATGAACGCGTCTGTGTGTGGGTTTGTACAGGTGAGCACAGCACCTGAGAAGGCCAGGAGAGTGTGTTGGATCCCCTGAAGCTGGAATTACAAGCAATTGTGAGTAGAAACATAGGTGCTGGGAATCGAACTCAGTCCTCTGGAAAAGCAGAAAGTACTCTAACACTGAGACATCTTTCTGGATCCAAAAGTTAAATTAATAAAAGTAAATTTCCAAGCTGGCCAGTGAGGACACACACCGTTAATCCTTTCTCTTGGGAGGCTGAGGCAGGCAGAATTCTGTGAGTCCCAGGCTGGCCAAAGCCACATAATGAGACCCTGTCTTAAGAGAGAAAAAGGAAAAGGAAAACGGGGGTCAGGTCTGCAATGGCATACCCCATGGATAAAAGCACTACCCCCAAGCCCAGTCGGCTGACTTCAGGTCCCAGAGCCCACATGGTAGAAGGACAGAACTGATCCGTTGCCTCTGCACATATGGGCCCTGGCTTCATGTACACACACACACACACACACAGATAGTAAAAATATTTTAAGATTAAATCTTGATATATATTATTATATTCATATATATGTGAGATTTAAGGTTTTACACACACACACACACACACACAATAATAAGAGAGGTGCTATAGGTCCAGTAAGGCGAGAGGTGTGTAACTGCCTGGTGTACCCCAGCTGTTTGTGTGCCCAGGTACCTTCTCCAGGCCCTGCCTCCACATTGGATTCTTTAATCAAGAGATAAATATAAGGCAGTACTTAGTAAAAACCCAGGCTGGCTTACACACGCCAGACTCCCAACAGTAACCCACCTCCCAGCTCTCCTGGAGATCCGTTCCAGGGAAGAAGGCAGTCAGTTAAAAACACGCCCTCTCTTCATTCACATTCACACACACACACACACACACACACACACACACCTTTACCAGCTTGGTTGCTCTGGTAAAGCTAAGTGTCTGCCCCTTTAAACACTGTGATTGCTGAAGGAAGAAGAAGGAAGTTCCCCTTACCAAATTTTAGGTCTGTTTATTTACTGTTTCCACTGTGAGCACGGGCAGCTTTCTATGCAAGCTTTGCTCTCCGTTCAGCGATATTAATTACATTCTTATTCTGCCTGATCTAAGCCGCCCCTGTTGTTCTTAATTATCGGCAGAGATTCGGGGAGATTTGAGAGAACAAGCAAATGTATCAAAGGGGGGGAGGGAAATGAAGACAATAAAGACAGCACTCCAGCTTATGGGATATATAAGCCGCGTTTCCTGAAAAGATAAATGATTTGGTATTGAATAGATCCTTTAGGCCATAAAAAAATCCATTTATTTTCTTTTGGATTTGAATGGAGGGGATTTGCATTTTTTCCTGCGCAGTTATTTAAATTAGAATGCAGAGCATGAGGCTAGCATACAATCAAACTAAATAATAATAGGGGGGAGTGCGTTCTTCCTAAAGGCAAAATTCAGAGTTTGGTAGGATTACAGCAGGAAAGGGCAGACTCTGGTGCCAGCACCTACGACTGGAGAAGAAAATACGGCAAGGCCAACCAGGCCACTTTCAAGTAGCACCAGAAGCTGGGCGGTTGTCCTTACATTTATTCAGGAGACTGAGCCATGTGTTTATCTAAGAGGGAATCTGCCACGTCTAAAATGTCTGCTGTTCTGACAGCAGCAAAAAAACTACGTCCTGGTGTTTAATTCTACACAGAAAGGGGACAACTTAAAAAACTAAATGAATACAAGCAGTCGAATCGGGATTTGTTTTCTCCCCAAAAAGAACATAAAAATGTGGTGAGTACTAGTGTTTCGGCTACTCCCTAATCTCCACACCCTCCCCTTTTCCTGGCTGCCATTCTTCCCCTCCCCCACCTCATGTGCTCGGGAGCCAGGATTTTAATGTCCCCGATGGCCCCAACTCGCAGGAGAGAGACTCCTCTCTACTCCTGGCTGGTTTTCTGAACACAAAGAACAAAGTACAAGCTCTCAGGTCTCACAAAGTGGAAGTGAGAACAGGCCAGCTTCTCTGCGCGGCAGGAATAGCCTGCCATAAAGAGACCTGCCCCGGCACACGCTTCCAACTTGAAAAGGGTGTGGCGAAGTCTAAACACCTACTGGGGCCAAACAGGTAAGAGGGCGGGCAGCCAGGTGTGCTCTGGCCTCACAGGTGGGTGTGGCAGTGCACCAAGCCAGGCTGTTGGTCCACACCGAGCCCCTCCACAGCCACAGAGATTGGGGATTGGACTCTGCGTGGCTCGAAGGACATCCGTTTTGTCAAGGAAAGCCAGAAACCGGAGCTTCCGTTAGAGATGCCGAGCACTGTTTTCAGAGTGTTTAAATACCAGCTCAGGTGAACCAAACTTGAGAAGGCGCTCATAGCCCTTGGCTTGCCGTCCCGGCTTTTGCAAAGCCTGGGGTTATTTAAAGCATGCTCCATACCACAGCTTACCTGTTAATTGTCACTGAATAATTCTGTCTCATTACATTCACTGTGGCTGATAAAACTGGGAAATGCTTTTTAGCTTTGCTGCATGACATTACCTTATTCAATTTGGGTGGTGTGTGTGTGTGTGTGTGCGCGCGCGCGCGCATGTGCGTGGGATGTTACCCAGGTTAGTGTCAAACTTGCTCTAAAACTAGGGTTAGCCTTGAATTCCTGATTCCTCCTTTTCACCCTCCCAAATACTTGGATTACAAGTGTGAATACACCTCTACCTTGGGCTTTCGACTAATACACACACACTCAGTAACACTCTCACACACACTCTCTCTCTCACACACACTCAGTAACTATCACACACACACACTTAATAACATTCTCACACACACACTCAGTAACTCACACACACACACTCAGTAACTATCACACACACACACTTAATAACATTCTCACACACACACTCTCTCTCACACACATTCTCTCTCTCACACACACACTCAGTAACTCACACACACACTCAGTAACTATAACACACACACACTTAATAACATTCTCGCACACACATACTCTCGTACATGTACAAACCTGTCTCAAATAACTCATTTATTTGTATTTTCTCGGTGTGTGTGTGTTTGTATGTGTGTGTATGTGTTAGGAGTGAGCATGCCACCAGCCTGAGTGTGGAAGTCAGGGCACACCTTTCTATAGTATGGGTCCTGGGGCTCAAACTCAGTTCAGGACATCAGGCATGGCAGCCCGTGCCTTTACTGGTTAAGACACCTCAGGAGCCTACACTGGTCTACAATTTCTCTCTCTCTCTCTCTCTCTCTCTCTCTCTCTTTCTCTCTCTCTCTGAAATGGAGTCTCATTGGGTAACCTGACTGAGATTAAAAGCATGAATGAGCCACCACGCCTAGCAACTGTTTTTTGCTTATTTGTTTGAACTGAATGTCTACTGCTTCCTGAGAATCAGGGCTGTTTAGCATGCTCTTGTCTGTGCAGAACACAGCTCTGAACCCCATTCATTTGGCCTTATTAAGACATACAGGAATTTGAGCCAGGTGGTAGTGGTGCATGCCTTTAATCCCAGCACTTGGGAGGTGGTCTAAAAGAGCTAGTTCCAGGGCAGCTGGGGCTGTTACACAGAGAAATCCTGTCTCAAAAACAAAAACAAAAAAAACAAAACAAAACAAAAACAAAAACACAAAAGAAAAGAAGAAAGAAATACAGGAACTTGAAAGAATTAGGAAACTTGGGAAGGCATTATCGTCTACTGAAGGAGCAGGCCGTTCATTATGTGTCACACGATTAAATCTTAAATCTCCTGGAGTCGTGATGTCCGAAGAGCTGGAAAAGAAGGCTTCTCCTGTGTCTCTGTTCTAGTGCTGAAGCCAGATTTTACCTCCAGGTCATAGGTCACACTGAACTCGGATCTACATCTCTCTTCGAGGGTAACGAGGGCAAAGCGGGAAAACTAAGCCGTCTTCTGTGCTGGAGACACTCTTCTTCCTGAGCGGTGATGTAAGCGCTGGGGGAGTGTAGCTCAGTAGGCAGAACCCAGGCCTGGCATGAAGGAGGCCTGGGTTCTGTCCCTAGCACTACCCCACCAAAGGAAGGAAGGAAGGAAGGCCAGGAGATCAAGTCCCGCCCCAGCTGCACAGGGAGTAGCAGGCTAGCCCGAGTTTCTGGAGACACTCAGCCTCAGAACCAATAGCTGAGTAAATAAAAGTACTCACATATAGAGTGAGGATAAGGATAATGTAGTCTCATTGTCCACACAGAACCAAGTAGGAGAAAGGTAAATGTTGCTTTTGTCTTTTTTAAAAAGCTTTTTTAGCCAGGTAGTGGTAGTACACGCCCTTAATCCCAACACTCAGGAGGATCTCTGAGTTGGAAACCAGCCTGGTCTACAGAGTGGATTCCAGGACAGCCAATTTTAAGGTCTTTTTTTTTTTTTAACCAAAAATCTTTTTTTTAAAAGTTCCCTTTTAAAAATTTTTAGTTTTTAATTGGATATATCTGGGGGGGGGGGGTATGCGTGGGCATGTGCACATGTATGTATGTGTGTATGTGTGCACACGTGTGTAGTGCCAGTTGGAGCTAGAATTACAAGCGGTTGTGAGCCACTTGATGTAGGTGCTGGGAACTGAACTTGAATCTTGCTACATTCCAGCAAGCATCCCCTGTCTCCATGCTCCCTCCTCTTGCTGTTTTGTGTCCAGACAGTCCCAGCCCAGCCTGGCCCCTAACTCACTGTGTAATCAGAACTCCTGATCCTCCTCCCTCTCTCTCTCAGGTGCTGGGATTATAGGGGTGTGCCAGCATACCTGGCTAGGATAGGGGAGCACCTTAGTGTATCTGCTTTACTGTTTGGGATTTACCTTACAAAAAACGTCTCTCAGTTGTGAGGACCTAAGCACACAGGATGCTGGCATGAAGCACAAGTGGGAATGTCAACCGCAACAACCTGGCTGTCCCTCAAAGCCAGTTAAAAGTTCACATAAACTAAGCCCCGTCCACCAGGACTCTACAGCCACTTGCAAAGATCATGTTAAGCCATGTCGGTTAGCACAGAAGGGAAGCACACAGTTCGGCAGGTAATGATTGTGTTTGTAAGTGAAGTGCCGAATGGCAGCTCAGCTTCAGGACCCGAGTTCAATCCTTGGAAGCCCTATCTAGGTGGAAGAAAAAAAAGGACTACACCAAGATACCTTCTGACCTCCCCACATGTGCTGTGGAGGATGCACACACATGCACACACATACAAATGTGGGGGGAAAAGAGTTTGGGGGGCAGTGTACACATGCCTTGCCCTGTGTGTGGGGGTCAGAAGGCAACACGAGGGATTGGTGCTGTCCTGGTCATCAAACTTGGGTCATGAGGCTTGGCTACCTCACCACCCCATTAATAAGACTTTGGGGTTTTTTTGTTTTTTTTTTAATATTTATTTATTTACTTATTATGTATACAATATTCTGTTTGTGTGTATGCCTGCAGGCCAGAAGAGGGCACCAGACCTCATTACAGATGGTTGTGAGCCACCATGTGGTTGCCGGGAATTGAACTCGGGTCCTTTGGAAGAGCAGGCAATGCTCTTAACCACTGAGCCATCTCTCCAGCCCCATTAATAAGACTTTGTAAGTACTGGAAAGATGGCTCCGTGGTTAGAGGCACTGGCTGCACTTTCAGAGGACATGGACTTGGTTCCCAGCTCCCGTTCACAGCCACCTGTGACTCCAGTTCTAGGGGATATGAACTCTTTAGGCCATCCTGGGCACCAGACACACACATGGTGTGCAAGCATGCATGCAGGCAAAAACCCCATACATATAAAGAAATAAATGTAATATTTTTTAAATTGGGAGGTGCTATTTTGAGATAAGGTTTCACTGAATAGCACATGGGTGTGCCTGATGCAGAGGCCAGAAATGTTAGATCCCCTGGAACTGACATTGCACATTGGTGTGTGATGCCATGTGGGTGCCAGAACCCAAGCTGGGTCCTCTCCAAGAGCATCCGGTACTCCTAACCACTGACTGAGCCGTCTCTCTGACCCCTTATATATATTTTTATATTCCTACTAATCCATAGCTGTTCTTTTATTCGTTTCCCACCGTGTCCTAGACAGGAGTGTGGACAGATTGCTGCATAAAGGAAAAGGCAGGGTCGGACTGAGGGGAGGGGAAGAGAGGAAGAAGAGAAAGAGAAGACGAGAGGGGAGGTGTGCAGGGGTGCACGCCATCTTTCCACGCGAGCCTGCTTTATTACATGAGCAGGGTCTGTCTCCAGACTGAACTCACATACCTCGATGGTTTCTGGAAGTGACAGCTGAAGTGCGGAATTATCTGAGACATAAAACACCCTACCTTGGCTCAAACTGATACCTTACCATAGACCGGGGGCCTCTACTAGCATGCATCTGTTTCTTCCCACCAGAGAGGATGAAAACACAAGACCAGCTTGGGAGCATCTTTGAGAACCCTCTTTCAGGCTGCAGCCAGCTGATATCTTGTATCTCCACTGAGTAGTAAAAAAACAAATGAGTTCTCTTGGCCTCTTCCTCCCACCCCTCCTCCTCTCCTTCATTGTCTTCTTGAGCTAGAATCTTCTGTAGCCCAGGCTGGCCTCAAACACACTATCCAAGTATGGTGTTGAATTCCTGGTGCTTTTGCCTCTACCTCCCCAAATGCTGGGATTGCAGGCAGGGGTCAACATGACAGTCTGTCTTATAAGAGTGTATTTTCATACCCTTTTAGGAGACCCCACTCCTATGACCTACTGCCTCCCAAAGGCCCTACCTACCAGCACACAGGAGATTAGATTTTGACCTGTGAGCTTGGGTCAGAGACCAGAACCTGTAATAATCAGTGCTATACAAACATCACTATTCTTATGGTAATGGTAATCTTGATTAAAACAACCCCAGAGCGGAGGGGTGTGGTGACAGTTGTCTGTGATCCTAGCACTCCGGGGGCACAAGACTGAGGCCAGCCTGCCCTAGATGGCTAAACCCTATCCAAAAAGCCAAAAAGCAAATGGGGAGATGTTTCAGGGAATAAATGCAAGCATGAGGACTGGCAGATCTCTGTGAGTCTGAGGCCAGCCTGGTCTACAGAGCAAGTTCCAGGACAGGCTCCAAAGCTATGCAGAGAAACCCTGTCTCGGAAAACAAAACAAAACAAAATACCCGAAAAGCATTCCTTGCTCTTACAGAGGGCCCAGGTTCGATAACCCCATCTGCAGGGAATACAACACTTTCTTCTGACCTCCCTGAGCAGCAGGCACACATATATACATGCAGGCCAAACGCTCATGCACATAAAGTAAAAAAAAAAAAAAAATTACAAGAACGAAAGCCCTACAAGCTTGTTCATTATACAGTTGAGAAAGTGGGAGTCCAGAGAAGTTGTTCAAAGTCACACAGTAGTGAGCAGAAGACAAGGGTTAGGACGAGGTCCTCTGACTTGCGGCTCAGACACTAAGCCTGAAAAGCTGGGAGGAAGGTAGTTCAGGGGAGGCGGAGAGCAAAGGCTCCCTGGGCAGCCATCGTCATGCCCTACTTCATGGCGAGGCTCTTTATGCTCAACTGGACTTCAGTTTCCCAAGTGGAGGGCACCAGAGCCTGGTTTACAACAGCCCACCGCAGTGAGCTGAGGCCTTTGATGTGAACAGCACCACTTCCTCCGACAGCCCACATGCACGCTCCTCACATCTATTCATCCTATGCTCTTGGCACCTCCACTGCCGGCACTCAGAAGTTAGACGGTAAGCCCAGTGGTTTTGTTTAGTCTATTTTGGCTTTTGAGAGAAGGTCTCAGGTAGCCAGCTCTTGAGCCCCCTCCCCTCAGCTTCCAGCTTCTGAGTGCGAGGCCCCCAGATGTGAGCCACCATGCCTGCCTGGCTCAGCTTTATGTTCAACCTAAGAACACAGATCAGTTCTTTGTCATTAACCCTGACTCGGCTTCAAGAAAACACCTGTATTTTTATGTTTTACAGTGCATGGGATCCAAGCCAGGGCCTCACCCATGCTAGGCAAGCTGCTCACTGCTAAGTCACACACCCCAGACCAGAGAAAGACTTGAAAATGTTGTTTGAACAGTTCGTAACAGTAAACAATGCCTGCCCCTGCTTTTCAAGGAATTACCCAATAACCTGGGTGGATAAAGCAGACATTGTTTTGGACTTTGGAGAGGCACCAACTTCACACCACACTCCAGGGTGTCTGAGGCAAACACTGTCCAAAGGTTCTTAAGGACAGCGATAAATGCAGTCAAACTGCTGTCCCACAAATACACAGCATACAAAGAAACTGATCTTGAGCCTGAATTATTTAGCTGTCTAGGTTTCTCCCTGCATCGTGACTGCAAGGGAAGCAGGCAATACAGGCTGTGTCATTCATTCACCAAGTCTTTTTTTTAAAACAACAAGACAAAACAATGTATTATTATTATTAGTTGTGGTGATCCAGCTGCCCTCACTCCCCCTTACTGAGAGCAGAACGTCCTTGTGGTCTGTAATTGATAAGGATGTTTGTGTTCTTTCTGGCCCGTGGGTCTCCACAGAAGGAGTAGAGGTATAAAAGGTTGCTGGGCAAAATAAAGGTTGCTGTTCTTCCACCTGAAAAGAAGCCTCCGTGTCTCAATCCCGGCACCCGCCTCCGGTCTCTGCTATCCAAGCTGCGCAGGCCAGCCGTAGCAATTAGTGTATGTGCTCGTGTATAAATGTGCCATAGCCCAGATGTAGAACTGAGAGGCTGATCTGTGCTTCCGTTGTCTTCTCCTCCCTTTTCTGTGAGTTCCGAGGATTATCAGGCTTGTGAGGCAAATTTACCTTTATCTTACTAGGCCCTCAATAAGAAATTTTAAAATTGCGATTGACTAGTAGTGGCAAACGTCTTTGAACCCAGCAACCAGGAGGCAGAGGCAGGCAGATGTCTGTCTGAGTTTGAAGTCAGCCAGGTCTAGAGAGCTAGTTCCAGGACAGTCAGGGCTGTTACACAGAGAAACTCTGTCTCTTGACAGAGGGGGGAAATTTACTAGTTATTTCATTTTATGGGTATTACATGTGCATATGCCCCATCTGTGTGCCTAACACCCATGGGGTCCAGAAAAGGGTACTGGATCCTGTGCAACTGGAGTTACAGACAGTTGTGAGGATAGCTCACTGTGGGTGCTGGGAACAGAACCAGGGTCCTCTGCAAAAGCAGGAAGAACTCCTGACTGCTGAGTCATCTCTCCAGCCCCTTACTGCATTTTTTTTAGGGTTTTTGTTTGTTTGGTTTGTTGCTTGCCTGTTTGCTTTTCAAACAGGATCTCCGGGAGCCCAGGCGAGCCTCCACCCCTCGATGTAGCTGAAGATGACCTAGAACTTCTGGTCCTCCACCTCTCCCTCCTGAGTGCTGGCTGCAGGTGTGCCACAGCTCTTTCGGATGTGGGTCCAAACACAGGAGTGAAGATGGAAATCCTCCCTTCGTGGGGCAGACGTTTAAGGTCAAAGCGGCAGGCAGCACCAACGTGGTGAGTGGCACATGCTGTAATGCCATGCACTTCCATTCTCTTGGACAGAACCCAATCCCCAGGACCCACACGGTGGAAAGAGAGAACTGACTCCCCCAATGGTGCTCTCACCCCCACTCGACTCTCTCTCACACGCACATACATACACACGCGCGCACGCGCGCACACACACACACGCACACACACATGCACACACGCACGCACACACGCACGCACATACACACACGCACACACATGCACACACACGCACACACACGCACGCACATACATACACACGCACACACATGCACACACACACGCACACACACGCACTTTTACATTTTTTTTAAACTAGGAAAACACGTATTGTGTGAGGCAGCAGTAAGCACAATCTAGCTACAGCCGTATACTTGTACTATGACGTTTGTTTGGTTGCCTGGTTTAGATCAGGTCTCATTACATAGCCCTGACTATCTTGAAACTCCCTGTTTAGGCTAGGCTGGCCTTGAACTCACAGAGACCCATCTGCATCTGCCTCCCCAGTGCCAGGATTAAAGGTGTGTGCCACCATGACACTGCTAAAATACTTTCCAAGTTTTATAGACTGAGCCAGCCTACACCCTGCATAATCTTATCATAATCTTGTCCAGCAGTGAAATATAGTCCAACCTGTGTCATTTCTAACAGACAGATGCGGAGCCACAACAGCAGGCAGGTGAAACACATCTGCCCAAGAGAGTCTGAAGCAACAAAAAGTAAAATATAAAATATTTCCTTTCTTGGGCTGGGGATGTTGCTCAGTTGTGGAGTGCCCGCCCTGAGTTGCATCCCCAGTGCCATATAAACCAGGCACAGTAGAGGACATCTGTAATCCCAATGGTCAGGAAATAGAGGAAGGATATCCAACCACTCCGTAGTGAGTTCAAGGCCAGCCTGTGCTACATGAGACTGCCAGAGAGGGATCCATACACAAATGCATATAAATAAAAATAAAACACATTTTAGAAGTAAATTAATAATTTAAGACCATTAAACTGTTCCCTTTCACCCACCTCTCTTATGAAAGAATATGACACACAAGATGGCATTCCAAAGCTCATTCAGACATAACATTTCCACAGGACTCCGTTCGACCATACAATCTCTGCTCTTGATCTAATAAGACATCCTGAACCAAGAAAGAAGCCCATCTTCAGCATCACCTAAAAAATCAAAAAGACCTAACAGAACGATAAAACCTGCAAGGAGCGGGAGAGCTCGGCCTCTGTGAGCCACGTTAAACCTTTGGACTAGAAAATGCTGCCTTGGACTGCTGAGAACGAACCCAGCGCAGTTTGAGGTGTAGTAACCTCGGCTGTACCTGAGAAGCCTCCGCAGTGATCATTTGGGAGCTCCTGAGACAAGCTGAGGATGCAGTCAAATGCCACAGTGAGCACTGAGAGACCTGAGTAGTTGGTGTTTTGAATCACTGTGGTTCAGGCACACACCCCACCGCAGACTACATCCCTGTTTCAAAATGGAATTAAAGGGCTGGAGAGATGGCTCAGAGGTTAAGAGCATTGCCTGCTCTTCCAAAGGTCCTGAGTTCAATTCCCAGCAACCACATGGTGGCTCAGAACCATCTGTAATGGGGTCTGGTGCCCTCTTCTGGCCTTCGAGCATAGACACAGACAGAATATTGTATACATAATAAATAAATAAATAAATAAATAAAATTTTAAAAAATGGAATTAAAATGGCATTCCACGAACCAGAGTGTCCTGGCCAGTCATACCAGAGAAAACACCACCACCACCAGTCAGCAGGGCTGTGTCTATGAATGCAATACATATGCATTTACTTTTTATTAAGACAGGTTTTAAGGGGCCCCCAAACTCACCGTGTAGCTGAGGATGATCTTGGACTTCTGATCCTCCTGCCTCTACTTCCCAAGTGCTAGGATTGACTCCCATCTCCTCCTGGATTCTTGCATGTTAGCCAAGAACCCTACCAGCCAGAATACCACCAACAACCCCGCCTCCCCGCCCTTTGCGAGTTTTGTCCTTCAGACGGGCTTGCTGTGTAACTCAGGTTGGTCTGGAACTCATCATTCTCCTAGCTCTGCCTCTGGGATGACAGGCAAAGGCCACCACAGCTGGCTGTGTAGAAGTCAGGAAAAGAACGTGGCTGGGCGGTGGCCATATACACCTTTAAGCCCAACAGGGGCAGGAAGATCTCTGTGAGTTGGAGGCCAGCCTGGTCTACAGAGCTAGTTTCAAGACAGCCAGGGCTCTCGAAAAACCAAGAAAAAAAAAACATAAACAACAAACAAGGTTGGTTATCTGTCTTTAAAGCGACTTTATTTCTGTGAATGAGTTTGAGGAGGGAAGTGCATTGGACTTCCCTCCTCCGTTCTAGACTGTTGAAAGTTTTCTTGTTTATGGCAGGGTCTCATACTGCCCAGGCTGGCTTCAAACTCTGTTATGTAGTTCAGGATGACTGAGAACTCAGCATCTCCTGC
Source organism: Microtus oregoni (assembly GCF_018167655.1). Taxonomy (NCBI): domain Eukaryota; kingdom Metazoa; phylum Chordata; class Mammalia; order Rodentia; family Cricetidae; genus Microtus; species Microtus oregoni. Next base: position 8,486,887 of record NW_024543978.1, read on the forward strand.
ACCTCTGGATTCTGGGATTCCGCTACAGTCTGGCTGTCATTCCACTAAGGGACAGAGTACGTCAAAGTGACTTTTCAAGCTCTCTGGTCCCTCCATCATTCAGAAATGCTTTGCAGGACAAAAAAACAAACAAAAAACAAAAAACAAAACAAACAAACAAAAAAAACCCCACCAACTTTTAGCTTTTCTTTCGAAAGGGAATCCTGTCTAGAAAGCGTCTCTGAGACAGAGAAAGAAACAAATCATTCGATTTGAACCGGGAACGATTCTTCAGTGCGAGGAAGGAAATCAAACTCAAATTCCTTCACGACATTCAAAGGAAAGCCTTTCCAGAGGAACTCGACTCAATTCCTCCATTCACTCAACTCGTTCTGGAGAGAGGAAATTAGTTTACTGCCATATCGAAATAAAGAAGCCAGGAGGCTGCGTTCCAGAAAATCACGTGGTGCCTCCCTCCCCCATCTCCTCCTTCACTACTCTCTCCCAGCCCATCCCCTCCCGCCACACCGTTTGCACAACGCACCGCGGCTGCGTGTTGCAGCTTGACAGCCTAGCACACTCGGGGAAAATTCGAGGGCGGGGCCGGGGCGGGGGGGGGGGGGAGGTCAAAAAAGTACAGAGAACCAGCAAGAATCTGACAGCCCAACCTAGCCTTTGCGTTTCGCCCTGAGGCGTCCTCATATATTCTTTGACTCCATCCTTCTCCGCAATCCGGGGTTCTGTTCCCTGGACCCCCAGGTGAGGACCGCGAGCGGAGTGCACTCCCGGAACCTGGAGGCTTTTCCAAGTATTTTTAATTATTCCGGTCAGCCCTGAATATGTTCTTCGTGTAAACAAAAAGGCGCCTGTAAAGTCACTTCTTGCTAGTATTGTTCCTTCCCTCCCTCCACCTCTACCCCTCCCCTCACTCACTCTGCTCCTCCCTTATCCCCTCCCCTCCCCCCCCCCCCCCCCGTACCCCAACGGGTGTTGTTTGGTAGGCGTCCAAGCCATAGAGATATGCCCATTATATAGAGCTATAAATAGGAGGAAAGGTATTATCAACTTAATATCTGAAGGTTGTGACATAACCAGCCAGTACTTTTGACTGAGAAAAGCAATCGCTGGTTGTTGAAAAAGATTGCTGGCAAGAATAAGAACAGTGACAGAGGCCTGCGAGATGGCTCGGAGCGAGCTGCCAAACCTGAAGTTTGGAGTTCGAACCCTGGATCCCAGAGGGGGTGGAAGGTGACTCCTACAAGCTGTCTGATGACTTCCACACCTGCTTACACACACGTACACATACAATCAATATATATAATTAAAAAAAAAAAAGAGGACTGGGTGTGGTGGCACACGCCTTTAATCCCAGCAGCACTCAGGAGGCAGAGACAGGTGGATCTTTCTTTGCCAGTTCGAGGCCAGCCTGGTCTACAAGAGCTAGTTCCAGGACAAACTCCAAAGCTTCTGATCCTCGTTAAGTTAATTAAATAAGTACATGTGCAAATAAATAAAAAATTTAAATGGGGTCCTTTCAAAACCAATGTAACTTCTACAGGTTCTTTTAAACATTTATTTTTTACTTTTTCTTTATTCTCCCTCCTCCCCATCCCCCTACCAAACTGACTTAACTAAACCCCAGACCTGAATGGTCAAATGAATGGGGAAATGGGGGAGCGGAGCGGCTTGGGGCTCAGGGTCCTGCTGGGTTTCTGGTCCTTCTTCTCCCTCCTCCCCTTTATGTAGTTATTTGCCCTTCCTTCCTCCGTCACCCCCTTCCACAGAAAACCCGTGCACATCTATTTCCCGGTGACATTTTAACTGGGATCCGTCTGAAGTATGGAAGGAATTTGTGGACAAAGTCCTGGGCCTGACAACACTGTACATTCTCAAAGGGAGGAGTGTTCTTCTCCAATTGTTGCCCGAGATTAGAAAGCCCTGGGAGGGTCGGGCTCCAGGCTCCACCCTCTTTTGTATTTTGGATATTCATTACATACCTGTTCCTCCCTGAGGAAGCTTTCCCAATCCTGGAAGCAGGAAACAGAAAATACTCCTTCTTTAAACTGGTCTGTGTGGAATTAGTCTTTCCAGGGGCGCGGCAAAGCGGTCGCCGCGCTTTGCTTTTCTGTTGATTTGGTCCTGGTGGTTTATAAGTGTGTGCTTGCCTGAGTCAGATTTCCCCACTGCTTAGGTAGAGAGGAGCAAGATGTTTTGAGTGACAGCTGTTTTCTGTGTCCCTTCCGGCCTGCGGGAAAAGCACAAGCCATGGTCCCTTCCAGCAGCTGTAACTGTGGTTCCTTTCCGGCTCACTAAAATTTAGTTGAGGGAAGGACAGGTTTCACCTGCACTTGCTTTAGAAGCATCCTAGGGCTCTGATGAGACCTCGCAGAGCAGTGTAGCGTGTAGGTGTGAGAACACTCGTGTGTCACTGTGTATGTGTGGAGGACGGCCAACCTGCAGGAGTCAGTTGTCTCCTCTGCCATGTGGGTCCTGAGCACCGAACTCGGGGTTGTCACGCATCAAGCACCTTCTGAGCTGTCTTGCCAGCCTTTGGGACCCTTTGTAGTCTTTTTTTGTCTCAAACGACCTGTAGCTTTCTTCTGTCCCCTTGGTTCTGTTGACAGCGTGAAGCCTCTAGCCAAACTTTCCCAAGCCTTCCTGAGACCAGGACCTTTGTCGTAAATGTTAAATCAACCAAGATATGAAAGGGTGTTGGAACGCCAGGCTGTTCTACAGTTTCCCCGTCCTGGGCTTGTATTATTATTATTATTATTATTATTATTATTATTATTATTATTAGAGGACTCACATTAAGCAACTGTTTCTGAATTAAAAGATTGCTCAAGCTGCCAGCTCCCCTAAGAACCACCTCAAAACATTGACCTGTACGCGAGGGACCCTGTTATGAGCACGTTCGCAATGCGCTTGTGAAGTTTGCTCTATCAAGAGGAGTCAAATGTGACCGAGTTATTAATTAGCAGAAGCCATCTCCGAAATTACCTTGCATTAATCACAATTCATGCAAAATGTATCCAATTAGTCTTAGGATGTAGCTTTGACAAACTACCCTTTCTTCGGAGACTGTAGTCAATTTTAATAACCCTCGCTGGCTAAGTCATTAATGCGAGCACAGCCTGAAATGATAAGTGTTGGGGGGAGGGGAATCCAAAAAGCACAACAACCGCACTGTGGTAAAGCCCAAAACTATGTAAAGTGGAGCCGAGGAGGCTGGAGGAGGCAGGAAGCACGATAGGGCCGTTGGGGATGGGGTAGTGTCTGCCACGACTTGGACGGAAGGAAGCGGTTCAAGTTGGATTCTTCTGAGATTGGGGGCTGGTGAAATATGTTCAGAGCCCATGAGGAAGGAAGTCCCACCTCCCACTTCTTACCCTTTTAGTGAAAGACACTTAGAAGCTGTCCAGGGCCCAAACACACCTATCCACTGGTCACAAGTTCGAGTCTCCAGAAGCCAGTTGCACTCCTAAATGTTCTTTCTCTTTACTCCCAAACTTACCCTTTCAAAGCCTGCGCATTTCACTGCCTTTGGGATCCCGGCTCCCAGGGAGCCTGTCTGAGCGATAAGGGCACAGAAGCCCTTGAGGTTAAGTGCAAAATTATACAGCATGTCCAGAGGGGGAGTCTCAAAGATCCCGGGCAAACCAAACAGTTTCTCCAGGACCCAAAGATCTTCTTACATGATTAAAGAACTGGGATAAACAAAATTGTACGGTTTCCCACTCAAAACCGTGGCGCTTTCAGTGTCTCAGACTCAAGGTCAGCTTTCTTAGTAACTTCCCTGTCTACTTGTGTCTACTTAAACATATCAATGTCATATGCATTGTATATGTTCCAGTATATATATTTATGTATACATGTGTGTGCGTTTAAGTGCATATATGTGTGTACATGTGTTTATATGTATGTGTATATAAACACGAGTATATGTGTGTCTCTGCTATAGACCTACAAAACTGAAAACATCACACGTTGAGAAGTTCTGTGCCTGTAGCGATTGGCATGTTAGCATGTGCTCTACTACCCACTGAGCTATACCCCTAGGCCAAACAGAATGTTCCATGTTCCGTGGGGACTACAGAAAGCTGAAGGGATTCGAGTTTAAGTGATTTTTATAAGGCTGAGTTGCTTTGTTTGTTTCTAGAGACAGGGTGTCACTCTCTAGGCCAGCGTGGCCTGGGAACTTGCTGTGTACGGCAGGCTGGCTTTGAGTTTGCAGCATCCTCCTGCCTCAAGCCTACAGAGCGCTGGGAGTACAGTCATGAGGCACCACACCCATCTGAGACAAAATGCTTTCAACAGTGTCCACTGTGTGTATTTACTTCCTGTTACATGTGGGTGGGTTTTCCTCTCCTCCTCCTCCTCTTCTTCCCACTACTACATGAAGGGAAAAAAGGAAGCTGAATGTTTCTTGAGATTTAAAATTCTGCATACCTAGCCGGGTGTTGGTGGCCAAGGCCTTTAATCCCAGTACTGAAGGAGTCAGAGGCAGGTGGATCTCTGAGTTTGAGACCAACCTGGTCTACAGAGTGAGTTCTAGGACAGCCAGGGCTACACAGAGAAACCCTGCCTAGAAAAACAAACACAAACAACAAAAACAAACAGACAAACAAAAAAAAAATGAAATTCTACAAATCTAAGATAAAAATGAAAATTACGCCGGGCGGTGGTGGCGCACGCCTTTAATCCCAGCACTTGGGAGGCAGAGGCAGGCGGATCTCTGTGAGTTCGAGGCCAGCCTGGTCTACAAGAGCTAGTTCCAGGACAGGCTCCAAAACCACAGTGAAACCCTGTCTCGAAAAACTAAAAAAAAAAAAAAAAAAAAAATGAAAATTACTAGAGTCCTTGGAAATTAGTGAGATTAAAAAATTAAAAACAAAAACAAAAAACCCTGCCTGGCAGTAGTGGCACACGCCTTTTTTTTTTTTTTTTTTTTTTTTTTTTTTTTTTTTTGGTTTTTCGAGACAGGGTTTCTCTGTGGTTTTGGAGCCTGTCCTGGAACTAGCTCTTGTAGACCAGGCTGATCTCGAACTCACAGAGATCCGCCTGCCTCTGCCTCCCAAGTGCTGGGAGGCACACGTCTTTAATCCCAGCACTTGGGAGGCAGGGGCAGGCAGAACTCTGAGTTTGAGGCCAGCCTAGTTTACAGAATGATTTCCTGGACAGGCTCCAAAGCTACATAGAGAAGCCTGTCTCGAAAAACCAAAAAAATAAAAACAAAACTAAAAACAAAAAGCCAAAAAGTCCTCCACACCCCTCCCTCCTTTCACTGAGAAGATTTACCTAGGGAAGAGAAGAAAAAGCTGTGCTTCTGACCTACCTGTGAGCCCCAGCTGACACAAGGAGTTTCCAGAAAGGGATAGGAGGTAAAGGGTGCATCCTCTGGGAGGCAGAGGCAAGGGCGAATTTGAGGCCAGCCTGGGATATATAGGGAAAGCCTGCTTCAAAATGGAGGGACGTGGAAGCTAGTGCTTGTAATCCCAATCCTCAGGAAACCGAGATAAACGAATTTGGGGCTCAAGATCAGCCTGGCCACACAGGGACTTCCAAGCTGTCCTGAGCTACAGAGTGAGACCCTGTCTACAGAAAGATAAATCTTGGGCTGGAGAAATGGCTCGGTGGTTAAGAGCACCCACCTCTGCTCTTCTAGAGAACCCGAGTTCAATTCCCAGCCCCCACATGGCAGCTAACAACTGTCTGTAACTCCAGTTCCTGGGGCCTCGATCCCGTCTTCTGAATGCCTTAGACAGCAGGCAAGCATGCAGTGCCCATACATATGTGCAGGCAAAACAGTCATACATGTAGGATAAGAAATAAATTATTAAAAAAAAGAAAAAAATTGCCCGATGAGTGTGTGTATTTCATAAACAGTGTTATTTGGGGGATCATTTGCCTTTTTGATGTATTGTATGTTTAATAAACTAAACCACAAAATTCTCATGAGAGAGGGAACTCAGAGGAGACGATGCTGTTCTAGAAGCAGGTGTCATTTAAAGACAAGCCTTGAAAATGGCTTCCTTCACTTTGAAACCTCCGCTGTTGCTTCACTACTCATGGCTCTGCGTTACTCCCGTTCTGCAATTAAGGAAGTTGAAACCCCGAAGAAACCCAGGCAACCCCTGTAATCATGACCCGTGTCTGCCCAACGCTGCTTCTGGCTTGCCATCTTCCTTCAGTGCTCCCAGGGAAAGAAATGGCCTTTTCAGGGTGGGGGTGGAGGGGTCACTACCCTGCTCCCAGAAGGGCACACTTGGGGAGCGCTCCCCTTCAGTGTGAATTTACAGAGCCACGGGACTCTCGAGGACTTTGCTCTTTGTGCCGAAGTCTCCAGGGAAGCTGATAGTTATGATTTATCATTTGGCAAGGGACACTTCGAAGCAGCAAAAGCAAAGGTCACAGGCACCGACTGCAGTTAAAATTCAGCCTAGGGAGGGATGTTTTGAAGAGAGGCCTACACAGTGTTTTCTGGGAATATTTTTTTTTTTATTTTTTGTAGCGTTAGGAATTGAGAAGTGATTGATCATTTGTTCCAGCGTTGTGCGGATGTTTCTGGTGCAAAAATGAATTACAGCATTGCATAGCTAAATTGGGGAGCGGTTCTTTTTTTTGTCAAAAGTGAACACTTGGCTAGATGGCACAGATAATTCTAGAACTTCTGCAGAAGTATCAAGAGTTAAGAGACTACCCGGAGTAGTAAAGAGAGATCCTGATTCAAAAATAAAGCTAAAGCAACCAACGACAACAACAACAACAGAGTTTGGAAGCTCAGGATGTAGCTCGGGGCCGAACCACTTGCTTAGCAAGCATAAAACTCAGGGTTCCATCCCAACACTGTGAAAATTATATAAATACACAAACAGACAAAGAAAAAATGCATAGTTTAGAGGCAATCCTAAGTATATAACAATATAGAAATACATTCTAATTGTAAAAAGAAATTCAGAATGTATTAACATTTTTCTATGGGGAAAAAAGGATCTTACAGTGTCCAAAAGGAACCAACAGATACCAGTCAGGTGTCTTCCAAGCCTGTCCAGAGACTGGTCAGGGTTGCTGCAGGGGGATGCAAGGGGAGGTCCAGAAACCAGAGTAGGTTCTGAAGGTCCCCAGTTTGCTGCCTGCCTGACTCCATTATTTATTGATGCTTTTAAATTGATGTTTAAGCAGCCAGCTGATGCCTCTGTGAAGTGTTGGACACTCCTGTTTTTTTCTTCCTCTGCCCTCCCTGCCTCCCTCCCTCCTCTCCCCACTCCTTCTCTTCCTCTCCCCCCCCCCCCCCCCATCCTGCAGGGCTCAGGGAGCAAATGTAAAATTTTCTCCAGATGAGCAGGTAATTCTACAAGCAAGATTGGGAACGCAGCCTGGGCAGGATCTCCCCTTTTTTTAATATCATCGTCTACCCCAGCCCCACCCCATGTCCCTGCATTGGAGCCTTAGTTCCTAACTAGGCTCGACAAACCCTTACTTGGTTAGAAAGACCTACCTCTGGCCAAACAGAAATGCTCTTCAAAGGATCTCGTTCACTTAGTCTTTTATTTGTCCTAAAATCTCTGAAACCTCAAAGTGCCCTTTCAAAATAGAGACGGAAGTGTTGGAGAACTGTAAACAGTCAGCGTGAACTTGCACGGCTTCCCGGGAAGAGCGTTCATTGTTTCTAATCCACTCGTTTATTTATTGCATACGCCATGGCGCAAGTGTGGAGGTCAGAGGACAATTTGCAGGAGTCGAGTCTCTCCTTCCACCATGTGGGTCCCAGGGATTGAACTCAGCGAGTCAGGGTTGGAGGTAGGTGCCTTTACCTACCAAGCCATTTACCCAAACCCAATAAAGAATCTTAAAAAAACAAAAAGAAAAACCCAATGTGAACACAGATTAGTTGCAGGAGATGGAGACAGGGATCTGTGGGACATAGCCCTGACAACCATAACTGAGGGAACTGGCTTAGCCTCAATGTGAGGCTTCACAGCTAGTGAAGCCAACAGAGGGAGGGCTGGGGTGTAGCTCAGTGAACGGAGTACTTGACCAGAGGGAAAAGGCCTTGAACTATATCTCCAGCAACACATAAAGCAGGATGTGGTGGTACACAGCTTGTAATCCCAAAATATGAGACGATGAGACAGGAGGATTATCCTTGTAGGGGACTGGGATTTGGTTCCTCACACCCATGTGGCATGGCTCACAGACAATCTCGGACTCCAGGGTGTCCATTGCCCCTGGCCTCCAAGGGCACCTGCACTCACGTGCACACACTCAGACAGAGACATGGGTATATACTTGTAACTTTACAAGTAGAAGAAAGGCATGCTGGGTATGATGGCACTTGGAAGGCAGGGGCAGGCAGATCTATACATAGTGAGTTCCAGGACAGCCAGGGAAATGTAGAGAGACCCTGTCTTAAGAAGAGAAGGAGAAGGAAGAAGAGAAGAAGAAGAAGAAGAAGAAGAAGAAGAAGAAGAAGAAGAAGAAGAAGCAGAAGCAGAAGCAGAAAATCAAGAAAAAATCTCATGGAGTGCTTTTTTGACAGGATATAAAAGCAAACGTGGGCTCAGCCATCGAGCACTTGCCCTGGGTTACACACACATCACACACACACACACACACACACACACACACACTAACTCAAAGGATTGGAAGAACTGCTTCCTGTGCACAGTGGGAAAGTTTACCAGAATGACAAGCTGTCATGTGGAAATGCCCCAACAACATTCTTGTCTGTTTCCTCAGATCAAACAGGACAGACACAAACCCGGCATTTAGATCTGCTGTGGCCAACTGTCTCTGCTCCCCAAGAGGAATTACACGCTCCAGTCTCGAAGCCATGTGCCTAATACCTTAGCCTTCCGAGTACAGAGACCAGCGAGGGTCAGATGACACTGCTGTATTTAGAAAAGGAGTCTTCTCTTTGGCTCAGCCCTGACAGTTTTCTCCTCCGCGATTCAAGCGTGCATTATCTCTCCTTTGGTGAGTGAGCTGAAGTTGCGCCTGTATTCAGCCACTGAAATGCATGTTTAAAAAGGAGGGGCACTCCTAATTCAGCATGTGAGGTACATGCCCTCCCCCTTCGCTTTTCAAAAGAACTTCACCGGAAGGCTGCATGCCGAGGATTTAGCAAATGTTATAGATGGGGTATGTGCTTCACTGAGCCGATCTGGGCAATGCTCACAGAATCTCGAGGTGATTTAGATAGCAATCTCCCCACCCCACCCCCCCCAGAAGTAACACTGGGGGACAGACTAGTTCATGTAACTAAAGATGGTGACTGTAAAAAATTAACTCTAAAGGAAAGAGAAAGAACAAAAATTAACTCCACAGGAGCAGGAAAATAGTTGTTTCCGCTCAAGCCTTGCCACTTAGGAAGTTCCTGGAAATAAATAATAACCTTTCTTTCTTTCTTTCTTTCTTTCTTTCCTTCCTGCCTTCCTTCTTTCCTTCTTCTTCTCCTTCTTCTTCTTTTGACAGGATTTCTCTGTGCAGCCCTGGCTATCTTGAAACTCACTCTGTAGACTAGACTGGCCTCGAACTCACAGAGATCTGCCAGTCTCTGGCTCCCGAGTACTGGGATTAAAGTTTGCATCACCACCACCCGGCCAATGTTTCCTTTTTTAATAGACAGCTTTTTTGCTAATTTAAAAAAAAACAGTGCTTTGTGTGCATAGGGGGAGGGAGTACCTGCCACAGCACTCATGTGGCGGTCAGAAGGCACCTCCTTCCATCCCTGTCCCTTCCATTCTTTCCCAGGAGAAGCAGACATCCAGGCCTGCACAGCAAGTTCTGGGTTACTTAAGGAGCAGCAATCTCACCAACTCTGCTTCCTTCCTTCCTTCCTTCCTTCCTTCCTTCCTTTCTTCCTTTTTAAGGATGTTTTTTAAAAATTTGCCTGGTGGGATAGCACATGCCATTAATCCTAGCACTCAGGAGGTAGAGGCAGGTGTGGGAAAGTGTTGGTCAGCATAGCTATTATTATTCATGAAGGCAACAAAAGAGGCCAGAAAGGGTGTTAGGATCCCCTGGAACTAGAGTTACTTATAGACTGTTGTGAGTCACCCAGTGTGGGTGCTGGGAACTGAACAAAGGTCCTCCGCAAAGCAGCCAGTGCTCTTAGCTGCTGAGCCATCCCTCTAGCTCTAGGCTCATGGTTTGTTTGTTTTAGAATGTGAAATTTATTACTGTGTTTCCATCATCAAAATTGATGACCTTGGTTTTCCCTTCTTGCTTTTATGCAGAGCCAAAAGAGACACATTGGCCACGTTAGCAACCTTAAAATGAACTCCAGGAACATCACCTGTGGCAGGACCTTTTCAACTTAATTCTGCTACCAGAGCCTTGCTGTTTGCCTCAGTGAGGTCGGCCTATCAGGAGGTCTGTCTCAGTAGAGAAAGTCCACTGACTGAAAAGGCATCTGTGAAGACCTGACCAGTGAATGTGACCCCTAAACCCGCGAACACACGAATGCAGCCGTGAAGACCTGACAGTGAGTGTGACCCCTAAACCCGCGAACACGCGAATGCAGCTGTCATTTCCATGCTTTTTAGGGAGACAGGAGGTGGGGACAAGAGAATGGCCTGGAATCTCAATAACTCGACAGCTTGGAGTGGACAGGGAAGCAGCAGAAAGAAGGGGAGGTGGGAGCTGACTCATGACAGCTATCCCCTGACATCCACCAGCCAGCTGGCTGTGGCATGCACACACACACACACACACACACACACACACACTACATAGATGCATACAAACATACATACACCATTCATACACAGAGACACACCACTTATACATACATATATACATAGACACACCATACATATATACAGAAAGAGAGATAGGGACACACACACTATACAGACAGACAGACAGACATTCATACATATATATACACACACCATACATACAAATAGACATATGCATACCATACAGACATACATACCATACATACAGACATTCATACATATATACACACACCATGCATATATACACACATACAGACACACACCATACATGTATACACACATACAGACACACACACCATACATGTATACACACATACAGACACACACACCATTGAAGTAATAAGGGCGGCAGCGCTGCGTTCCCAGCACCCGGGCCGCCTGCTCGGCTAGCTTATGCCCCAAAATAATTACACAGACACTGTATTCTTTTAAGCACTGCTTGGCCCTTTAGCTCTAGCACTTACAGGCTAATTCTCACATATTAATTTAACCCATTTCTAATCATCTGTGTATGGCACCCCAAGGTGCGCTTACCGGGGAGATTCTAGTCTAGTCCATCCTGGGTCGGAGCTTCATCCCGGGAGCGGGGCATGGCATCTCTCTCTCAGGCGTCTGCTCCCGAGAGAGCTGTGGAGTCTCTGACCTCACTTCCTCTTCCTCCCAGTGTTCTGTCCTGTTTTCTCCTCCCACCTATCCTCTAACCAATAAAATGGGCCAGGGCAGTGCCTTTATTAGCCAATGACCTTCCTCCATCATTTCCCCTTTTTCGGTTTAAACAAAAAAAAAAAGGCTTTAACTTTAACATAGCAAAATTACATATAACAAAACAGTTATCAAGTAAAAGTTACAATAATCTTTATCATAACTAAGGAAAACTATAACTATAACTAACTATTCTTAACTCCATCAAAGACTCCAGAAAGATATAATATTACCTAAGTAAACAAGAACTAAGAAACTTCAAACTCTAGAAATGACAAAGACATCTCGCTGCCTGGACAGTCACCCAAAGTTCTTTTGTACCGTTGGGGCATCCATCTTCAGCCTTCAGGCCCATGGTATCCAGCAGACATTTCCATAAAGCAGGAAAATTCAAAGTCAGTTCAGTCACTATCTGTTGTGTCCTGCAGAATGTCTCGCAGACTCTTTCAAAATGAATCAGGAACCCCGAAAGATCATCTCACCTTAGGCAAGTTCAGTAGTCCTCTCTCTGTGGGTTCTCTGTGTCCAGTTTATGCAATAGTCCAGGCAAGAGCAGTTTCTTGCCCAAATGGCTATCAAACTCCATAAGGATCCTCTTCGATGCCCATCTTCCTCTTGAAGTAGATTGGTGCTGCCAGGAGCAGAGTGTCTCATTGTCATGAAAAGTCCTAAATTATTAAAACATTTAAAATGCCATATTCTATAATCTTTGAAAAATATGAAGAATGCCTATCTAAAATATATCTATGTACATCTAGAAAATCTTAACTAACATGACTACAAACTTGACTATTATGATTATCTATTAACAATCTATATTTCTAATTATACAGTACATATTTAAATGAACTACACAATCACAATACCTTAATCAAAATCAGAAACACTTATACATATAACAAAATTGACCTTAAATCTCTATCAATAAAGCAAAATCTATACTAATGCAAATTATTCATATCTATATCATATCCCCCTTTAAATGTAAAAGAACGTTTATAAACCATATTTGGGAACATGGGCGCAGTTTTTTCTTTCCAAACTGCTTCCTGCTGAATGGGGGCGCTGTTAATCAGATCATTTAGGGTGTAACCTGTGTGCCAGGTTTATCTCAGTTGGCAGTTGAGTGAAGTAATTTTTTGAAGATGTTCACTGCAACCCTTCAGGAGGGCGTGGTCCATCATACCACATTGGAATAGAAGAAATGAACAGCGTCTCATCCTCTGTGAAAACAAAATAAGAAACTCCTTTCCAAAGTATCATGTCCTTAGATCCAAATTTCAAATTTAAGGCATTTTCAAAGTATCTATGTTGGATTAGTTCAGCAGCATTTATAAACAAATATCTTTTAGCAGTTGTTTGTCCTTCCTCAGCATTCAAACAATTCAAAGAGAGCATAATAGCATACAATATCAAAATTCTCTGTGTATTTTCCATCTTTGTGCAGCTGTGTTTTAACCTCTATTTTGTTTATTTTTACTTTTAACTCTTTGCTTTTTGAGGCAGGTTCTCTGTATCTTTGACCTGAAGTAACTCTGTAGACCAGGCTGTCTTTGAACTCTCAGAGATCTGCCTGTCTCTGCCTCCCAGGCATTCGGGATTAAAGGTGTACACTACTACACCTTGAACTCACAGAGATCTGTTTGTCTCTGCCTTCTAGGCACTGGGATTAAAGGCGTGTGCTACCACACACAACAACTCTCTTCCTTTTTTTTCTTACTTTAAGAACTTCAACTTTTAGCTTGCACATATTTTTAACACACTTTAAACCATTTAGAAATTTTCTCTGTCTTTGAATCTCTCTTTACTGTATATCTCTCTTTTTCTGACCACTCGAGCCTTTAAATTACTGAGCAATATCAGTAGGATTAAAGGTGTGGCTTTGCCGGCTGGATCCAGCCCATTCCTTAGCTTTCCAGCCTCATGGCTGAGGTACTGGCTGTAGCCAGCAAGCGAGCTTCAGCAGCCTGCGCTTGCAAACCGCACAAACCGCCTGCGTAAAAGAGTCAGAGTTTGTCCTGGCAGGACAGCCCAGAAAGCCGGCATTTTTAAACGGCGCAGCTTTTTTCCTGCTACGGCTGAAAACCGAAAAGCATGCGTTCAGCTTTTTGTCAATACCGTTTAAGTGTTTCGTGGCAGGACCTCTTAATGAGCTGCAGGCTTTGCAGCTAAAGCTGAGTCAGGAAGCCTCTCTTAGATGAAAGCGCATGCTTGCCTCTAACAAGCAGAGCAGACCCGAGAACACAGCGAGTCTAGTTGTCATCAAACAAATCGTAGCACTTTACTCCAAATGATCTATTCAAAAGCTCTGTCTCCCGCAGGAGCCAGACAGAGATCACAATGGCGGCACAGCCCCAGGAAGTCGCGCTTTAAAATGACACAGCGTTTTTTCTGCTACTGTTGCCGAATCAGGAAATCTCTCTACAGCACGCCACCAACAAACAGCAAAAATCTGTGTTAAACTCTCTCTCCCTTATTTTTAAGCCTTCTCAGGTTTTTTAAGTGGGTTTAGGCTGTCCACACGTCTGGGCGCCAACTGTAGTAATAAGGGGCGGCAGGGCTGCATCCCCCACACCCGGCCGCCCACATGGCTAGCTTATGCTCCGAAATAACAACACACAAACTGTATTCTTTTAATCACTGCTTGGCCCATTCTCTTCTAGGCTAATTCTCACATATTAATTTAGCCCATTCCTAATCATCTGTGTGTAGCACCCCAAGGTGCGCTTACCAGGAAGATTCTAGCCTATGTCCATCCTGGGTCGGAGCTTCATCCCGGGAGCGGGGCATGGCATCTCTCTCTCAGGCGTCTGCTCCCGAGAGAGCTGTGGAGTCTCTGACCTCACTTCCTCTTCCTCCCAGTGTTCTGTCCTGTTTTCTCCTCCCACCTATCCTCTAACCAATAAAATGGGCCCGGTGTGGGGGACGCAGCCCTGCCGCCCCTTATTACTACACACCATACATGTATACACACATACAGGCACACATACCATACATGTATACACACATACAGACACACACACAAAGTAGAAATGGAGCCCCCAGATACTTGTTTGAGGAAGTATCACAGAAAAGCCTGGATGAGGACCCTGGTGCAGGTGACAGCCAGGTGAGAAGGGCCCTGGTGAGCCGTTTTGTGTAGGTACCTCAGTGATTAACACTTCCGGCTGCAGGACACCTGTGAGTCACTTCCTTCCACACTCAGGATAACTATCTCAAAGCTTGGCACCAGTCTAGATTTTAACAACGCTGTCCACACAAAGGTTTCCTCATTCCAGGCATTCAAAACAGATTGCATTAGAAACGTGTTCTTTAAAAAATAAAAAATTAAAAACAAAAAACAGAACTCTTAAGGGTGCAATGGGGGTGCACAGAAAAAGACTATACTAAAAGACTACATTTCAAAGAAATGTGTTTGGGGGCTGCAGGGCTGGCTGAGCAGTAAAGAGCACTTGCTGCTCTTGAAGAGGACAGGGGTTCAATTTCCAGCCCCGCATGATGACTCATAACCTCCTTAACTCCAGTACCAGGGGATCCTATGCCTTCGTTGGCCCCCCACAAACACCAGGCACAAACAGATGTGCAGGCAAGACACCCATACACAGAAAATAAAAATAACAAATAATTCTTTTGTAAATTTTTAGATTTATTTATTTTATTATTATTAATTTTTTTAAGGCATAGTCTCTCTTCATAGCACTGGCTATCCTGAAACTCACCATGTAGACCACGCAGGCCTCAGATTCTCAGAGATCCGCCTGCATCTGCCTCCCGAGTGTGAGGATTGAAGATAGGCACCGCCGTACCCCACCTATTTATTTTTTGTATGTGAGTATTTTGCCTGCATGTATGTATGCGTGCTACATCTATGCAGTTCCTGAGGGGGTCAGTAGAGTGTGGTATCTCCTGGAACTGGAGGTACAGATGGTAGTGAGTGTCATGTGGATGCTGGGAATCAAACCTGCGTCCTTTAGAAGAGCAACAAGTGCTCTTAACCACCGAACCATCGCCCCAGCTCCAAATAAATCTTTAGGAAAAGAAATAAGTGTTGTTTTCTTTCTCTAACACCTCATGGCAGAATTCCTTTTGAAGAAAGAAGCGTGGGTTGTGGGGACTGTTGTTTCACAGGAGACTGTGACGGTGTTGGCTGGTTTCCTGTCAGCTTGACACACGCTGGAGTCACCTGGAGGAGGGAACTCAACTGAGAAAACGCCCTGGTAGGACTGGCCTGTGGGCAAGCCTGTGGTATATTTTCTTAACTAGAGATTGATGTACTGCGGATGCTGCCATCCCTGGACTGGTGGTGATCCTGGGCTCTATAAGAAAGTAGGTGGAGTAAATCATAGGGAGTAGGCCAGTAAGCAGATTCCTCGGCTGCCCCAGCACTAGCTCCTGCCTCTAGATTTCAGCCCTGCTTGAGTTCCTGTCCTGCCTTCCCTCAGTGATGGAGTATGTCCTGAGAGCTGTAAAATGAGCTAATCTATTTCCTCCCCAAGTTGCTTTTGTGTGTGTTTTATCACAGTGATAGAAAAGTAACTAAGACAATGATTGAGCAAGCGCTGTAGAGAAGCTGGGCGTGCCGGCTGGCCCTAGTGTACCATAGATTGCATTCCTGGAGTGTTCCATTATCAAATTAAAACGTTGGTGTCTCTGGAAAACCCTGCAGGTGTGTTTTGAATAGCTTGAAAGACGGCCCGTGAACTGATATACCTAGAAACTGCTGCAGACACAGCCTAGGCCAGAGAGAGCATTAGCAAATTAAAGAAGGGGAAAGAGGAAGGGCAAGCTACAGAAACACGCGACTGAAAGACAGGAAGTCTGAGGTTTGTCAGTTGTTGAGCTTTTCGTGTCTCTTAAGGGTCTGTATGATCTGAGAGTTTCCTTTGGGATAACAAAATGCTAGTGAGCATTAAAAACCGACAATCAGGGGGTGGAGGCAGGAGGATGGAAAGTTCCAAGGCAACTACATAGCTACACAGCTAGGCCATGTCTGAAAATAAACACACACCACACACAGACACACACACACACAGACGCGCACACACACACAGACGCGCACACACACACACACACAATTGTGGGAGGTGGCACATGGCTGTAATTCCAGCACCTGGGAGGCAAAGGCAGAAGGTGGGAAACAAGTTGGAGACCAGCAAAGGCTTCCTGTGGAGACCCTGTCTTAGAATAAACAAGCAAATAATAATAATAAAAATGCAAAGAACAACGTAGGGTTTGGAGGTCTGGCTCCACGTTACAGTGCTTGCCTAGAATGTGCAAGGCTCTGGATTCACCTCCAGTGCTGCAGAAATAAAAATAAAAGACCCGAAGCAGGGTCTGGCAGTCAGCTCAGTTTGTGGAGTGCTTACCTCAAATGCAAGAAGTCCTGGATCCTGTCTCCAGGGCCACATAAACCTGCAGTGACGCTGCATGCTTGTAATCCAGCACGTGGGGACAGAGGCAAAAGGGACAGGAGTTTAAGGCCATCCTCTACTACAGAGCATGTTCAAGGTCAGCCTGGGCCAGGAGACCCTGCTCCCCCCCCCCCAAAAAAAAAGACCCTCAGTAAAGCAACATGTTATTTAGATTCCAGAACAGTGGAGACCTTTCTAATTGAAGAAAGGGGTTAGCCTCCTTCTCCACCTTTCTCAAGAGATTCATTTTGTTTCCTAGGCTTTCAATTGTGAGTGGCCATTTTCCTCCCAAGTTCTGCACTCAATAACACAAAGCTGGGGACTGGGGCTCAGGGGGCAAAGAGTTTGCTGTGGAAGTGTGAGGGATTAAGTTCGAATCCCTGGAGCACAGGTAAAGGCAGTACTCCTTGGGAATGCCAGCAGATCCAGAGAATCCCTGCAAGAGACCGTCTCCAGAAAGGTGGAAGTCAAGAACTAACTTCCACGGGTGCCTAGTGCATCCATGCATGAGCTCACATACGTGCGCGTGTATACACGCACACGCACACGGGGGGCATCATAGCAGGCTTTTAAAAACTATTCCATAGCTGGTGGGGCATTGCACACCTTTATCCCCAGAACAGAGGAGGCAAAGGCAAGCAGATTTCTATGAGTTCGAGGCCAACCTGATCTACAGAGTGAGATCCAGGACAACCAAGACTACACAGAGAAACCCTGTCTCAAAACCGCCTCGCCCCAAATTATTTCACTTTCAATTTATTCTTCTTTTGTTTTCTTGCTTTGCTTTGAGATAAGGTCTCTGTGTCGCCGTAGCTGCAACTTGCTATGTAGGCCAAGCTGGCCTCACACGAATAGAGATGCAACCATCCCTGCCTCTAGAATGCTGGAGTTAAAGGCATGCACCACTACAGCTCAGCTGCTGTGTTTTATATTCTTAAAGATTGTAACTAGTCTTTTTCTGTCCTGCAGGTCAGTTCCCAAATAATGACATGGAGACTTATGGTTATGAAAAAGTCGGCCTATAGCTCAGGCTTGTTCCTGACTAGCTCTTGTAACTTAAATTAGCGTATTTATATTATCTAAGCTTTATCATGTAGTGTTTCCTCTCTTCCATTTTGCACCTCTTGCTTCCTCTCTGGGGTTCCTTATGTCTCTCTCCCACACCTAGATTCCTCTATCTTCCTTTCTCTCCCAGGAAGTCCCGCCTATACCTTCTGCCTAGCTATTGGCCGTTCAGCTTTGTAATTACATCACTCACAGCAATACTCCTTCACATGGTGTGCAAATATCCCACAACAAAAGATATATTATTGTTTTTATTTAAATGTCTGTGCCTGTGGAGTTTATGACACTTTGTGTACAGTGTCTCCCAAAGCCAAAACAAGGCCCCGAATTTCTGGAGCTGGAGTGGCAGGCATTTGCTTCCTTAGCAAGAGCAGCTCACATTCTTAACGGCTGAGCTGTCTCGACAGACCTAGTAACTGATTTTTTTTTTGTTGTTTTATTTTGTTTTTTTTTTTTCGTTGTTTGCTTGTTTGTCTTGGTCTTGAACTCACAGTCATCCCCCTGCCTCTGCCTCCCAGTGCTGTGATTAAAGGTGTGCGCCACCATGCCTAGCCCCTTAATCTTAATGGTTTTAATTATTTTGTTTTATTGATTTAGAGACAGGGACTCGGGGCTGGAGAGATGGCTCAGAGGTTAAGAGCATTGCCTGCTCTTCCAAAGGTCCCGAGTTCAATTCCCAGCAACCACATGGTGGCTTACAACCATCTGTAATGAGGTCTGGTGCCCTCTTCTGGCCTGCAGGCATACACACAGACAGAATATTGTATACATAATAAATAAATAAATATAGAGACAGGGACTCATTTACTATAAAGACCAGGCTGGCCTAGGAACTCAGAGATCCTGCTGAACTGACAGGTGGTAGATCTCCTAAGTAGTAGGATTACAGGTGTGCTCCACAATACCTGACTATCGTTTTGAGACAGGGTCTCGTGAACCCCAGGTTGGCCTGGGACTCCATAGCCTTTCTGCTGGGATTTCTCCAGTGCAATACTGCATTCACCTCTAAGCTCAGCTTGCTGTGTTACTTTTTTTTTTTTTTCTGTTTTGTGTTGGGTTTTTTCTTTGCTTTTTGTTTTTTTGTTTCTTGAGACATGGTTTCTCTGTAGCTTTGGAGCCTTTGCTGAAACTATCTACGTAGACCAGGCTGGCTACTCAACTCAGAGATCTGCCTGCCTCTGCCTCCCGAGTGCTGGGATTAAAAGTGTGTGCCACCACAGCCAGGTCTCTTTCTGTTTTGTACATTTATCATGGATTTCCTCTGTATATGTGTATGTGTTTGTATACATTTGTGTATTACATGCATGTACACACACACACACTACTACACATGTAGGTGCGGTACCTGTGGAGGCCAGAAGAAGGTAGTGGATCCCCTGGAGCTGGAGTTACAGATGGTTGTGAACCACCATGTGGGTGCTAGGAACCAACTCTCAACCCTCCCCAAGAGCAGCCAGTGTCCTTAACTGCTAAGCTGTCTCTTGAGTCAAAACAGTTTGTTACTCTGTATCTCGGTCCAGGCTGATTTAGAACTCTCCATCTTACCATCTTCCGTCCTTGGCTTCTCCAGTGCCAGGGCAGAAGAGTGTGGCCATGTCTGGCCAGCTTGTTCTTAAACACACAAGTCCTGTTTAAATAAACCACTTGCCACACTTATAGCATCCTCCATCTCAAAGCTGCTGTGGCTCCCTCTCCCAGGACCAGGAGCCAATGTTCTCACTTGGGTGTGGTCTGGTCCCCTTCTGCCTTCTGACCTCACTGCTCTCCCCTGGTGACAATGAGCTCCCTTGTCTCATTAGGAACACATCAGACGCGGTCCTGCCTCAAGGCTTCCAAATTGCTGTGACTTCCACTTGGAGGTGCCTCCAGCTAAACGCTATAGTGCTGGTTAAAGCGCCCTTCAAGTGGCCCTGAGGACAGTAGTCAGCAAGTATTTTCCATCAGTATCCTATGGTTAGCTTTGCTTTAGTTGCTTTTTGTTGTCTTTCTTTCTTTGAGACAGGGTCTCTCTGTATAGCCCTGGCTGTTCTGGAACTAGCTCTATAGACCAGGTTGACCTCAAACTCACAGAGATCCTTCTGCCTCTGCCTCCCAAAATGCATCACCCCCCACCGCCCATTCCCCCCACCCCCCCAGCAGTGTTTCACTATCTCACCATGCAGTCCTATCTCTGCCTCCTGAGTGCCGGAATTATAGGTGTGTGCTGCCATGTCCGGTGTTGGGCTTCTTTCTAAAATTCTTATTTATTTTATGTTTCTGGGAGTTTTGCTTGATGCGTATCTGTATGCCTTCCATGTGTCTGGTGCCTGCAGAGGCTGGAAGAGGGAATCAGGGCTTCTGGGTCTGGAGTTACAGGCAGTTGTTAGCTGCCACGTGGATGCTGGGAACTGAACCCAGATCATCTGGGAGAGTAGCCAGCACTCTTCATTTCTGAGTAACCTCTCCAGCTGGGTTTCTTTCCTAAGCAATGTCTTGGGGGTTTTTTTGCAGTTGCTATGATGAAATATTCTGGTTAGCTGAACAGTGATGGTGCATGCTTTTAATCTCAGTGCTTAGGAGGCAGAGGCAGGCGGATCTCTGAGTTTGAAGTCAACATGGTCTATAGAGCAAGTTTTAGGACAACCAAGGCTCCATAAAGAAACCTTGTCTTGAAGAACAAAAATAAAACAAACAAACACCTAGCAAAGTCAATTCAAGGGACAAAAGATTTATTTCAGCTCACAGTTCAACTGTACAGTTAACTATAGAGGGAGCATCCAGAAGGCCGGAGCTTGAGCCAGCTGTTCTCATCACACCCACAGCTGGCAACAGAGAAGGACGAATGTTTGCTGACTTCTCCAAACTGTCCTGAGCCCCTGCTCAGGGAACAGTGCAGCCCATAGTAGAGATGGGTCTTCCTGAAAGACCCTAACCACAACAGTCCCTCCTCACGGGCCCCAAGGTTAGCCTAAGCTATGTCATGCTATCTACACATGCCTAGAGGCTGTCTCTCCTGTGATTCCAGACCTTGTCCAGCTGACAGTTT
Source organism: Microtus oregoni (assembly GCF_018167655.1). Classification (NCBI taxonomy): domain Eukaryota; kingdom Metazoa; phylum Chordata; class Mammalia; order Rodentia; family Cricetidae; genus Microtus; species Microtus oregoni. The sequence goes on from NW_024543978.1 coordinate 8,507,811, forward strand.
GCAGTGACCATCATGGTGGTAAAGCATGTCCTGGCTGTGAGTTTTGTAAAGGCTCTACTCTCTGTCCTCTGGGCCCGCCTGAGAGGGCGTTGCTAGACGTGAAGGTTGATGGGAGAAGACCACCCTGCATAAGGGCATCCTCTTCCCATGAGCTGAGATGCAGGAATGGATAAAAGGAAGAAACTATGGGATTGGAGCCATGGTTCAGTGGCTAAGAGCACTTGCTGCCCCTGCTGCTCCTCCAGAGTTTGGGTCTCAGAACCCATGTCAGGTGCCTCATAACCATCTGTAACTCCATCTCTAGGGAAATGAAGCCTCAGGCCTCCATGGGCACAGATACTCACATGTTTATACACTATACACAGATGTGGACACACATAGTCACCACATAATAAAAAATAAATGCCAGGAGGTGGTGGCGGCTTGTGCCTTTAATCCAAGCACTTGGGAAACAGAGGCAGGAGGGCTCTGTGAGTTCAAGGTCAGCCTGGTCTGCAGAGTGAGTTCCCAGACAGCTAGGGCTGTTACAGAGAAAAACCCTGTCTCGAAAAAACAAAAAAAAAAAATAAAAACAACAACAACAACAACAAAAAACAAAACAACCAAAACCCCTCTTTATCTGTTTAGAATCATTTGAGAGTTCGAAGCCCCTGAAATGACTCAGTTGGTCAAGGCACGTCCTGCGAAGACTGACAACCTGAACTGGATCCCTGGAGCCTAGGTAAGTGGAGGAGAAAACAGACTCCCAAAAGCAGTCCTTTGACCTCCATATGCCCCCCAACCCCATACAAACACAAGGAAATGATTTTTAGGAGGCTCCTGAGAATCTTCCAAATCACAGGGTCAGCGGTGGCGACAACATGATTGCATTAATTCCTATTTTTCCATTGTGACAAAATGCTTGACAGAGACAGCCTGAGAGAGGAAGGATGTGTTCGCTCTGGTTCTAGCAGTTTCCTGGGCCTTGGGTGGGGTGGGGTGGGTGGGGTGAAGTGAGGGGGTGGAGCAGAGGACTTCCCATCATGGAGACAGGAAGGGACCTGGTTGGCTACAACCAGGGAGGCCTGCCACTGCCTCCCAGTGACCTCTCCAAGTGAATCTGCCTGTGGATTAAAGTCTTCATCCAGTCAGAGGACTCCGTGTCACACCCGGAGGTGTGCTGTGCTTATCTTCCAGGCATTTCCCAATCCAGTCCAGGTGACGACCAAAACTAACCAATACAAACAGCCTCGTGTCAAACCTCATATTCAAAGAAGACCAAGGAGGGGCTGGAGAGAGGGCTCATATTTGGTAGAGTATATGCAGAGAAGTGAGGCCCTGGGTTTCATCCCAGCACCCCATAAATCAAGTGTGGTCCATGCCAGGAAGCCCGCTCCCCAAGAGGTGAAGGTAGGAAACTCAGACACTCTAAGCAATCCTCTGGCTCCAGATTGAGTTTGCAATCAAGCTGGGACACCTGAGATCCTGTCTAAAAAATAAACAAGCAGGGCTGGAGAGATGGCTCAGTGGTTAAGAGCATTGCCTGCTCTTCCAAAGGTCCTGAGTTCAATTCCCAGCAACCACATGGTGGCTCACAACCATCTGTAATGAGGTCTGGTGCCCTCTTCTGCCCTGCAGGCATACAAGCAAACAGAATAATGTATACCTAATAAATAAACAAATATTTAAAAAAATAAACAAGCAAACAAAAGACCAAGGCACCTGCAGGACACAGAAGTTGGCTTGCTCTATAGAGGTCATCCCTTACTCCTAACAAATGAGTGAACAAAGAAGGAAATGATTCCACACCTTCAAGACTAATTAACAGGTCAGATGGAGTGAAGGGGCACGTGTTCCATCCCGTCACTCAAAAGGCAGAGGTAGGCGGGGCAAACCAGCCTGCTTAGTAAATTCCAGAACATCCCTGGAGGGATGGCTCAGCCGTTAAAGGCTAGGCTCACAACCAAAAATATAAGAGTTCGGTTCCCAGAATCCACGGCTGTCCCTCCAGGTACATAAAAATAAATAAATAAATAAATATTAAAAAAAGTAAATTCCAGAACAGCCAAGGCTATCCTGTGAGAAGCCTATAAACAAACAAACAAAACAAAAGCCAAGGCAAACCTGAAATCCTGGCACTCAGAAGGCTGAGGCAGGACAATGGCAGAAGGCTTGAGGTAAGCCTGGGCTAGGGAGTGAAATACCACCTCAGATAAAGAAAGAAAAACGAAAGGAACAGACAGGCAGATGTGGTGCCTCAAACCTGTAATCCTAGCACCTAGGAGGCTGGAGCAGGATCGCCTCCAGTTTGAGACACTGTCACAAAACAAGCAATAAACTAACAGGGCTGGGAAGACGACTCAGTAAGGAGTTTGCCTTGCAAACATGAGGAGCTGAGTTCAGATTTCTGAAACCCAGAAAGACAAACAGACACACACACACACACACACTCACTTCTAGTTCTGGGAAAGGATTCTGGAGTTTGTTGACTGGCCAGTCTGGCCTTTTCAGAGAGCTCCAGGCCAGTGAAAGACTCAAAACTAATGTACATAGTTCCTGAAGAAAGATCAATACCCAAGGTTGACCTTTAGCCTCCACACACACGGGCATGCACACTTATAAACATTCACATGCATTCACGCTTACACACACACACACACACAAACACACTTACATGGATTCACCCAAGGAAAAAAAAAAGCCCGGCAGTGGTGACACACACCTTTAATCACAGCACTCTGGAGGCAGAGACAGGTAGATCTCTGAGTTCCAGGCCAGCCTGATATATAGTGCTGTTCCAGGCAGTCAGGGCTACGCAGGGAAACCCTGTCTAAAATAAAAGTAAAGAGAAAGATGATGTAATAATAATTAGTAGTAGTAACAATGTCTACAAATAGTGCAGACCCAGCCTTTGCAGTTAGACAAAATAAATAGCTTCTGAAAGGTCAGAGTCCTTTTGGAAGAAAGCTGAGAATCGGGGAGGGGGGGTACAAAGCCAAAAACTCCACCTACCCTCCCCCGCAAAAGCAGAACTCATTGCTTCCCAGCCTGTTGCTTCTGCTCACCCACCTCCCTTGCTGTTTCATTTATTTTTTTAATCTCTCCTCTCTTCATCTATATTTCTCTAACATTTCATGCTCCTTCTGGGCCCAGGGCTTTTGCATATCCTCTTCCCTTGCTTAGAGAACCTCTCAGTTTTCCACTTCCTCCCTCCTTGTTCCTCTCTGTCCTGTCTGTAGTAGGGTTTGGCTTCCAGTCTTTCATAAGGCTCCATTTACACACACACACCAGTCTTTTTTCCATTAATAATCTACATAGTATAAATTATAGTGATATTTTATTTATGTTTCAATAAATAGAGCTTACCTTTCAATAGTAACAATAAATTAATTAATACTGGTGGATCAAATCCCTTTCAACTGCCAATGTAGCCAAAAATATAAGATCTCTCTCTTTCTCTCTCTGGTTTATTCAAGGCTGGCCTCTATCTGGTTGTACAACCAAGGATACCCTTGAACTTTTTATCCTCCTGCCTGTACTTCCAAGTGCTGGAATTTCAGGCCTAGCTCTGAGATGCATGTTCTAAGCAGTTACTCGACAAACCGGGTTACATTCATAGACCCTCCTACCTTGATCGAAACCCCCGAAGGGCACATCACCCCCACTCTGAACCAGGGTCTCGTTGTGTAGCATGGCTGTCCTGGAACTTGCTCTGTTGTAGACCTGGTTGGCCTCAAACTCATAGAGATCCACCTGCCTCTACTCTGTTTGGGAGTCAAAAGTTCAGGAGTTCAAGACTATCCCCAGCTACATGGGGAATTCAAGGCCAGTCTACCTCACAGAGGCTCAGTTTCAAATAAAAGGAAAGAGATGAGAGAAACAGATCAGCAGTTAAGACCATTCATTGTTCTTCCAGAGGACCAGGGTTTGGTTCCCAGCACCCATGGAGCTGCTCAGAACCATCTGTAACTCCAGTTCCAGGGAATCCTACTCCCTCTTCTGACCTCCTCAGACATCACAGTCATGGCGCACAGACACACACTCAGGCAAAGCACTCGTGCACATAAAATAAAAGACTAAATCTTGTTCTTAATTGTATTTATTTATGTGTATTTGTGCATCTTGCTGGCTCTCAAAAAAGTTTATCTTTCTTTTTTTCTGAGACAGGGTCTTACTATATAGACCAGACTGGCCTCGAACTACCAGAGGTTTACCTGATTCTGCTTCCTGTGTGCTGGAACTAAAGGTGTGTGACACCATGGTCCGGCCTTTTTTTTTTTTTTTTTTTTTGGTTTTTCGAGACAGGGTTTCTCTTTGGCTTTGGAGCCTGTCCTGAAACTAGCTCTGTAGACCAGGCTGGTCTCGAACTCACAGAGATCCGCCTGCCTCTACCTCCCAAGTGCTGGGATTAAAGGCCTGCGCCACCATCGCCCGGCCGTCCGGCCTTTATAATCATTCTTTTTTTTTAAATATTTATTTATTTATTATGTGCACAATATTCTGTCTGTGTGCATGTCTGCAGGCCAGAAGAGGGCACCAGACCTCATTACAGATGGTTGTGAGCCACGATATGGTTGCTGGGAATTGAACTCAGGACCTTTGGAAGAGCAGGCAATGCTCTTAACCTCTGAGCCATCTCTCCAGTCCCCTTTATAATTATTCTTAACTCCAGTTCCAGGGGATCCGAAGAACATCAGGTATGCATGTAGTATGCATGTATACATACATACATGCAGGAAAGCTGTCATATGCATAAAAATAAAATAAATAAGTTGTTAAATATGAGGAAAAAATTTTAAATTGTCATTATAAAACATTGCACGAGTCAGGCAGTGGTGGTGCACACCTTAATTCCAGCACTCAAGAGGCAGAGGCAGCCTGAACTCGGTGACACAGTGAGTTTGAGGCCAGCCTGGCATACAGAGCTAGTTACAGGACAGCCAAGGCTACATAAAGAGACCCTGTCATAAAAAACAGAAGCAAAGTAAATAAATAAAATAAAAAGTAAAAGAACCCCCCCCCAAAAAAATTTCCATTGCTATTTCACATAGTAGGTGCTTTGCTTCTTAAAAAAACGTGTGTAGCAGGGTGCATATCTTTAATCAGATCACTCAAGAGGCAGAGACAGGTGGATCTCTGTGAGGGTGAGGCCAGCCTGGTGAATTCCAAGCCAGTCAGGTTACACAGACTCCCTGTCTCAAGGAAAGAAAAAAAAACCGAGTGAGGAAAGCCCACACAAAGAAAGCCTGGAGTAGCTTGGCAGCAGACTGTTTATAAGGATCAAGGCTGCGGGCTTATCCCCAGAACCACAGAACAACAAAAATAAAATCAACAAAAGAAGAAAGATTTAAAAGAACAGGAAAGAGTGTTTGTCTGTGTAAAAGTGAACCTTTTGTTGCTTACTTCCTCTTCAGACGGAGGTGGGGAGAGATCAGCAGAAGGGAAGTGATAGTGAGGTAGTGAGGATTTGGTCCAGAATAAGGAGTTTCCGGAACATTATCAAGTTGGTGTGTGTGTGTGTGTGTGTGTGTGTGTGTAACTGGGCTTCCTCCTGGACTCTGTCCACCAGCACCAATCACATGGATTCAGAAAGAGAACACTGAAGGCCTGTAAAATCTTCAAGGAAATTGACCTGTCAATTTGCCTGCCGCTGAAGTAATTAGCCTCAGGCCTCACCTCATAACAAATAGCATTTTTGCAAATCGTGGATATTTAAAGATTGAAAAAGCATTTCTCATACACTGAAAACAGATGAGAAATATTTACAAGGGTGTATGATACGCTTTCATGTAGTTAAAATGTATAAAAAGGTAAGCAAAACGTTTACAATTTATTTATTTATTTATTTATTTATTTATCTTCCTGTGAATGTATTTTGCCTGGTTATATGTGTCTGCACTACGTTGTCTGGTGCCCAGTGAGGGTGTTCTGTCCCTTGGGACTGCAGTTACAGGTGGCTGCTGGGACAGAAACCTACAAGCTTGGTCCTCTGGTCCTCTGTGAGAGCAGCCAGTGCTCTTGACCAGAGTCAGTCATCTCTCCAGCCTCCTAGTCACCCTCCCAAAAAAACCCCCACCTCTTTATTAGTGGCTGAGTGACTAGAAGCTGCAATTAAGAGAAACAGCCCTCCAAGCATATTAAGGCTAGAGTTTTTTTTTTTTTAGTTTGTTCTGATTTGCTTTGTTCGTTTCCATTTTTGTTTGGTCACCACTACTTTAAAAACATAGTATACAACTGGGTGTGGTGACCACACCCAGCAGGGGGGAGGGGGAATGGGGACAAGGGGGGTGAGGGGGGGCAGGGGTAGGGGGCAGCGGCAAGAAGAGCTCTATGAGCTCAAGGCCAACTTGCTACATAGTAATAGCTTCAGGACTACTTACACAGAGTCTCTGTCTCAAAGAAACACACAGTTTACTTTTTTTTTAAAGCTTATTTTCTGTTCATGTGAGTGACTCCCTCCTTCCACCGTGTGGGTTCTGGGGATGGAACTTAGGTTGTGAGGCAAGTGTCCAGTGTCCGTTGTCACTGACCCAGCCACCCTGCTAGCCCTTGGTACTTTCTTAACAGAGGAGCTACAGCTGTTCTGGCTGACCTGACTTGACAAGAGAGCCACTGTGAATGTATGATATGACCTGCCTGTGGGATCAACATTTAAAAAAACAAAAACAAAAAACCAGACAAGATTGGAGTGGCAACCCAGCCCGGAGACATGCAGTGCTGCTAGGTTTAGCTGTACGATCCTGGTCATGTCAGTTGCCATCCCTGTACCCTGTATTCCCCCTTCTGTGACTGGGGACATTCATAGTTTAGGATTAACTAAAAGAATACAGGTAAAGCCTGGTGGTAGTTGCGCACAACTTTAAATGGGTCTCTAGGAGACCAACCTGGTCTACAGAGTGAGTTCCCAGAGAGGCTCCAAAGTTACAGAGAAACTCTGCCTCAAAAAACAAAAACAAACAAACAAACAAACAAGAATACAGATGAAGCTCAGTAGAAGGTACCAGGAATGAAGGAGTGCCCGGAAGCCATGGACTCCCTTATGCAATGGTTGGTGACAATCCCTCTTCTTCCCTGCAAAAGGCTAGTGCTCTACAAATGAGACCCAGAGAAGCCCAGCACTACAGGGAGGGGTTTGCCACATCGGAGGGGCGCGTCACACACCGGAGAGCAGAGCTTTCTTTCACGAGGTTTGAAAGGCAGATTGGGCTGGAAGACAGCCTGAGAGATCGGCACGGGTCGGGTCGAGGGAAAGGCTGACTCCACCCAGCCCAGCCTAGCAGGAAGGCAGGACACAGGGACTTTTAGCTGAGTAACACAGCAGAATTCCTCCCCACACAGCCTTCTTCCTCCTTCCCAAGATTGTAAAACCGCAAAAAAAAAAAAAAAAAAAAAAAAACCAGTCTCCCAGGTGTTTTACTTACTCACTTGAGATAGCTCCCCCCAACCCCGTCCTTGATTGTCATTGATTGTCAACCTAAGCATTATACTGAGTTTGTCATCAAATCCCACAGTGTGTTTCCCATGGTGTCAGTATAACCACCCACTGGGTGAATTACTAGAAAAACGATGAGGTTTTTTTTTTTCCTTTTTCTTCATTTCTCCCTCAATGATAGGGAAAAGCTGAAGTCTTACACCATTGTTCAAAATGTGAAATCAAACACTCAGCTACCCACACAAAGGAAATTAAAACCCAGTGGGGATCATTAATAAGATGTTAGTGGATGACAAGGATGGAATAGACAGAGGGTCTCTAGGGGGAGGAACCGGGATAAAATAATACCAGAATGCACTCAGGGAGAAAAAAGAAAGAGGAAGCCATGAAGGCCATTTCACAGGAAGCCCATACTTTAAACCACTTCCTTCTCTTACAGGTGATCTATCTGTTGTAAGGGGGAAGAGAGAGAGAGAGAGAGAGAGAGAGAGAGAGACAGAGACAGAGACAGAGAGACAGAGAGACAGAGCAACACGGAGGGAGGAGAAGGAGGAGCAGGAAGCTTCAAGGCAGAGAGGAAACTGGCAGAAACCTTCCTTGCGGATCCTAGAAGTTGCTAACACAGGTTTTATAGGAGCATAAGACACACAAACTCCCAGGTTTCCCTTTCAAGATAAGAAGATGCAAATTTGGGGAAAGAAAAGACTGGAGTCCTGGAATCCCATAGGGCTGATTTTGTCTCTTCTGAGCCACTGTTAGTCAGTCTATGGGGGGGGGGGGGCATTCTCCTTCTCTCTGAGTCTTGAAGTTCTCTGTGAAATCCTCTTAACACTGCTATGCCAACAGAAGGTGCTATCCAAAGAAGGAGGAACTTTACAGTCTTTGCTAAAGATGGAAAACAGAAGCTTCCAGCACCAACTATTCAGAAACTTCAGCAACTCAACTTTGCAGGATCTCCCCCTCCCAGCTCATTATTTTACATAAAATTATGTAATATGGTTTTGTTTCATTCTTTTTTTTTTCCCTCCAGACAATGAACTAGCTCTAGTAGACCAGGCTGACCTTGTCAAACTCAGACATCCGCCTGCCTCTGCCTCCCAAGTACAGGGATTAAAGGCACATGCCACCACCGCCTGGCTTATTTTGTTCTTTTTTAAAAAAATAATTTATTTAACTTTATTTTATGTGGATTGGTGTGAAGGTATCAGAAACTGGAGTTACAGTTTTTAGCTGTCATGTAAGTGCTGGGAATTGAACCCCAGTCCTGTGGAAGAACAGACAGTGCTCTTAACCGCTGACCCCATTTCTCTAGCCCCTTGTTTTGTTCTTACTATGTAATCCTGGCTGTCCTAAAACTGCCTCTACCCACCAATTTCTGGAATTAAAGGTCCATACCATCATGTCTGGCCCAAAATTATGTTCTAAGATTAGAGACTTGCTGGGCAGTGGTGGCACACTTCCTTAATCCCAGCTCTCCAGAGGCAGAGGCTGTGAGTTCAAGGCCAGCCTGGTCTACTGGAGCTAGTTCCAGGACAGGCCCCAAAGCTACAGAGAAAAACCAAAAAAAAAAAAAAAAAAAAATAGAGGAGACTCGGACTCAGCACCTAGGTTAAATTCCCAGCACCCATGCTTCTGGGCTCTCAGCTATTCAACTCTGCAGAATTCCAGTGCCTCCCCAGGCACCAAGAATGTGCATAGTGCCTGAAGGCAAAACACATAAGATAAAAATAATCCTGTAAAGAATGCACATGAAGGTCTGGATTTGGCGGTGCACACCTTTAATCCCACCACTCCAGAGGCAGAGGCTGGAGGGTCTCTGTGAGTTTGAGGCTATCCTGGTCTACATAGTAGTGAGTTCTGGGCAGCCAGGACTATATAGAGAGACCCTGTTTCAAAAAAAAAAGTATACAGAAACTATGTTAGGGATATAGCTTAGTTGGTAAACTGTTTACTCAGCATGTGGGAAAACCTGGGCTCCATTCTCAGCATTCCATAAAGCCCCAAAGGTGACACCGCATATTCCAAGTGCAGGCAGAAGGATCAGGAGTTCAAAGCCTACCTCAGCTAAAATCAAATTATAGATGGCAGCCTGAGCTTACACGACAGCACTTCTCAAAAATAAATAAACAAAATTAAGTATTTAAAATGAAGTATCCAGCCCGATGGTGGTAGCACAAGCCTTTAACTTCAGCACTCAGGAGGTAGAGGCAGGCAGACCTCTGTGACTCTGAGGTCAGCCTGGTCTACAGAGCGAATTCCAGGATAGTCCCCAAAGCTACAGAGAAACCCTGTCTCGAAAATAAATAAACAAATAAGTAAATAAATAAAATGAAGTATTCCAAGCCACTCTTCCCTTCAGGAAAAAGACAGGATGAAACTGTTCTGAGCTAAAAGCCAGTTCTCTCACGTTTATTCTTGACACAAATATTTGTCGACTGCTGTTGGTCGTCACGATGTGCTAGCCTGAGCTCAGGCAGTAGTGAGAAAGCGATCAAAGAAGTCAGTACTCCCTAGCCAACCAAACACACCCTTGCCTGTAACCCATCTCTGGCCAAATCCAGCAAGGGGTGAGGCTGTGCTGTGTGTGAGGCTTCCTAGGAACACAGGCCAGCCTATCTGAGGGCCACGCCCATTTACAGTTCCCCGTGAAACTTGGAAGCCAGCCAGGGGTATGGCCAAATAGTTTACAGCACCAGAATTAGTTAATCACAGGCCCCAGAGAAATAGAGATAAGCCCCTCCGTGGGGGACCAGCAGGGTAAGGGGAGGTTTTGAGCTTCTGCCTTTGCTGGATCCTCCCCCCTCCGCATTCTCCTCCTCCCCCAGCCATCCCAGTCCTGAGCAAATCTGGAACAGTCTCTCCCGGTTTAGGCTACCGTCTGCTTTTGACAGAGAGAGAGAGAGAGAGAGAGAGAGAGAGAGAGAGAGAGAGGGAGGGAGGGAGGGAGGGAGGGAGGGAGGGAGGGAGGGAGGGAGGGAGGGAGGGAGGGAGAGAGAGAGAGAGAGAGAGAGAGAGAGACAGAAGAGAATGGTGTAAGCAGGTTTCGAAATCTTGATGATTTCATGAGGGAGTCAGTGTTTCCCTTGTTTCCCTTCAGAAAAGCGCCGTAATTGGCGTTGGAGAAGAACTGGCTTTGGGAAGCTTTTGAAACAGCCAGGAGCTGTGGGAGCAACCAGGCATCCCGGGCTGCGTGTTTACATCCTGCAGAGGGAGTTCATTCACCCGATACCGTGGGCTCTTGAAAAGAAAACTGTCACACACTCCCTCCTGCTGGCTTCCTGCTCTGTCTCTCTGTCTCTGTCTCTCTCTGACAAACGCTTTGAGGCTGTCCTTCTTTTTATTTTCCTTTTTTGGTTTTTCTATTTATTTATTGTTTTTCTAGTTTTCTTGTCATAGAGTTGTTCACTAGTTTGTCCTTTAAATAGGCATATATTAATTATTTATAAAGATGAGTTGTATTATGACCTTTTAATACATGTATATAATGCATTTGGCCCTATTTACTCACTCCTTACCTCCTCTGTCCCTTCCTCACCCCCACTCTCTCACCTTCCAAAAAGACCCCTTTTACTTTTAAACATGCATTCTGTTTTGTTTATTGCCCAATGGGTTTAACTAAGGGCTGTTTATAGCAGGTGGGTGAGGGATGTCTTTCCATCTTAAACCATTCAACAAATAAAAGTACACTTTCTCCTAGAGAAACTAGTGCTTTTCTTTGTTTGGTTTTTTGTTTGTTTGTTTGTTTGTTTGTTTTTCCTGAGACAGGGTTTCTCTGTAGCTTTGGAACCCCTGCTGGCACTAGCTCTGGTAGACTAGGCTGGCCTCAAACTCACTCTTCCTGCCTCTGCCTCCCAAGTGCTGAGATTAAAGACCTGCACTGCTGAAACTAGTGTTTTTAACCCCAGAAGGAGAGCAACTATGTTTACAGGAATGACACACTGTATGTTTCTTTAAACAGATAAACTACATGAATAAAACTATTTCAAATGTTACTTTTCAATCATTTGGCCACAATTCCATCTTTTTTTTTTAATTTAATAAAATTTATTTTTGTGGCAAGTCAGGCAAGCACCCTGCTACTGAGTCACATCCCCCACCCAGTTCTCACTTCAATGTTAAAAGTTCCCTAAATATCCCTGAACCAATAAGAACTAAATGTCGTGACACAGGAATATGAAAATGCCACAAGGAAACCCTCACTTTCTTTGCGATTCTAGAAAAATTAATTTTAAAAATGCAAGAGAGAGAGAGACAGAGAAAGATTTTTAAGATATCCTGTCTGTTTTGTGACTTGTAAGGCTGACAACAGAGGCCACCCATTTCCTCTTTAGTGTGGCTTCTAGCAGCCTGGAAGCATAAATCCAGAGCCGTCGTCAGTGATTCATACGTGGAATATTGGTAATGTTATAGGTATGCAAATAGAAATTATTTGGGAAGACTCTGTAATTCAATAAATAAGGTTGAGGATGTGTCTAAGGTTACTCGGAATCTATTTGCATACAGGCTTATCTTGTTTTGAAGGCAGAAGAAGGGTGGGGAGGGGAGGAGGAAGAAGAAAAAAAAAAATCCCAATTTCCACCACACGTTCTCAAAATACAGTCGCCGAAGACGACGGTCACAGACCCTAAGTGCTGACTGTGGAGAATCCAAAACACACTAGAAACAGTCTCCAGTGTGACCGGCGCACACGCCACTGGCCTCGGGTCATCTTACTGAGAAAATTGCACAACCGCACTTTTTGTCCCCAGGGACTGCCGGGTTAGGTCGGGATTGGTTCCGTTTCCACTCGCGAGCTTTGCCTCTGCGTGGAGCCAAGGTCGAAGAGGGTCGTTGCACGTTTCTGCAAGTTAGACACGGGCAGACAGATGGACACAGGCAAGAGCGAGGGCACCCGGGAGACCGCGGCTGTGCGTTTTCCTTTACACCCAGTGCTTCTTTAATCCCGGCAAGGCAAACCAGAACCTCTGGTAGTTTGTGGGAGAAAAAAAAAAAAAAAAGGCAATAAGAAGCAATAAGAAACAAAACCACAAAAAACCTGAAATTATCATGTATGTATTGGAAATGGTTCAAGAACACACCAGGATGAGCAAAGAAGGTTATTCAAAGAAGAGAATGGATTTAATTGTGAAAGTATTTATTTATTTATTTCTGCAAAGGGACAAACTTTATTCAGAGCAGAAGCAGGCCAGGTGGCTCTTGGTTACTTCCAGTCTGGGTCTACAAACTGAACTATGTAGTGGACCCTGTCTCAGAAACAAAACAAAAATGAAAGAAAGAACAAAGCTTTACTCTAAAGCAAGGCTACAGTACAGGTCAGTTAACGCCAGACTTAGACTAAGCAAGGACCAGCTGGTGTTAGGGCTCAGTGCATAACCGGCTTCTTGAGGAGACAGATGAATTATGATCCTGGCACCCGTATGGTGGAAGGAGAGGGAGAACCTCTGACCCCCATGTAGGCCATGGTGCAAGAGCACCCCCCCAGATATATACACATATATAATGCTCAACAATTTATTTATATTTTATTTTAATTATTATCGTTATTTTTGTTTCTCTGTAGCTTTGGAGCCTTTCCTGGAACTCACTCTGTAGGCCAGGGTGACCTCGAACTCATAGGTCCACCTGCCTCTGCCTCCCCGGTGCTGGGATTAAGGTGTGCGCCACCGTCTTCTGGATATTTTATTTCAATTCCCCGGTGCTGGGATTAAGGTGTGCGCCACCGTCTTCTGGATATTTTATTTCAATTCCCCGGTGCTGGGATTAAGGTGTGCGCCACCGTCTTCTGGATATTTTATTTCAATTCCCCGGTGCTGGGATTAAGGTGTGCGCCACCGTCTTCTGGATATTTTATTTCAATTCCCCGGTGCTGGGATTAAGGTGTGCGCCACCGTCTTCTGGATATTTTATTATTTCAATTTTTGCTGTATCATGAATTGAACCAAGGGTCTCTTGGATGGTGGGCGAGAGCTCTCTCTGTCCGTGATCACTTATTTTCGAGAAAGGTTTGACATAGCTGAGGCTCAACTTGTTTTGTAGCAGATGATGGCTTTGAACTTCTGATTCTCCTGTCTTCACCTGCAGACTGGCAGGATTACAGACTTTCACCAAGGACTTGTGTTTTTGTTTGTTTGTTTGTTTGTTTGGGTTTAAGACAATCTACATAGCCTTAGTTGACCTGGAACTCACTATGTAGATTAGGCTGGCCTTAAACTGGTCTTCTAGCCTCTGCCTCCTGAGTGTTGGGTTGAAAGAAATATTAATTTTTTTGTTTGGTTGTTAGTTTTTTTGGTTTTTTGGCTGTCCTGGAACTCACTGTGTAGAGCAGGCCAGCCTTGGGGTAGAGATCTGCCTCCCATCTGCAGGGATTAAAGGCATGTGCTACTACTGCAGGGCAGATAGTCTTCTAGGGACCAGTAGAACGTAGGAGAATGAATTACAGACAGTCTACCGTGGTGGTAGAAACATCTCTGATCTGCTTGATAACTCATTTCCACTGTAAAAGCAGTTTTCAATTCTACGCTTGTGTGTGCTTCAAAACATACAAAAATAAGTGGGGAGAAAAAGATATTTTAATTGCTTTCAAATGTTCCAATAAACTCAGACCCAGAAACCGTTGCTCAGCACTTCCTTGCCAGATTATGACAGGCTTGTTTGCCAAATTTCCCTAAGCTCTCGCCTCCTCTTTCCAATCTTAGGAAGCGTCGAAGATATTAAGTGCTGCTGTCTGGTCAGTAATGCAAATGTTTGCAGAGGGCTTAAACCTTCAAATGCCCTGGGACAGATGCAAACAGCAGGTCACTATTCTGAAAACCACCCAAAACTTAAGGAACAGAAAAACAACAACAACAACTCACAGGTTTCCCCCAAAGAAAGAGCATATATCTACTTTACGTTCTTGGTTAAATAATTCGTTATTTTCATAGCTCCTATTGACAGCCTCCCAATTAACTGCCAGACTGTGACTAAGGAAATAACCTCAACCAATGAAGATAGGTGAGGGGATATCAGTAGGGCCAGGAGGCCCCAGGTTGCTATCTAACAGTCCCGACAACATCAGCAATTCAAGCAGGCACCGTGGCCTGGCAAAGGAGCAGAGAGTGCCTGAGCTAAGAGTGCTTCCACGGATGACTACCTGCCGGTGAGCACGGTTCCCACTGGATTCTAGATGAGCAGAACAGAATCTACCAGCTGTGGTAGGTGTCCTTGTGTCCTAGACAATAAAGCATAGAGTTAATTAATTAATTTCTGGGGACAAGATCTCAAGGAACCCCGGGCGGATTTCAACTACGCTGTAAATCTCTTGAACTTCTAAATCTCTTGTTTCCAACTCCCTAGCACTGGGATTAAAGGTTTGGATTACTATATATGTGGTGCCAGGGCTTTGTGCATAGTAGGCAACTATTCTGCAGCTCCTGACTGTATAATAATAATATTTTATATTATATATATATAATAGTAATAATAATAATAATAATAATATTTTAAAACATAAAGCAAAGAAAGCCAGCCTACAAACCACAATCCCAGAGAATTTAGACTATAATGCAGACACCAAGAGAGACTACATGGGAAGTAGATAGTAGAAAAAGACAAGATCTCCTGAGTAAATTGGGAGCATGGGGACCTTGGGGGAGGATTGAAGGGGGAAGGGGAGAGGCAAGGAGGGCTCAATGTAGAGCTCAATAAATATCAATAAAATAAAATAAAATGATAATAATTATTATTATTGTTATTTATTGCTGTTGTTATTTTACATTGCTTCTGATGGATCCCAGGGACATGAAGTTCTCAAAGCTTTGAATCATAACTGCTGTGTTGGCACATGCCTTTAATCCCAGCACTCAGGAGGCAGAGGTAGAGGCAGGTGGATCTCTGTGTGAGTTCAAGGTCTACAAAGCCAGTTTTAGGACAGGTTACACAGAGGAACCCTGTCCCAAGAAACCAAAACCAAAACAAAAGAAAAGAAATCTTTGATGCATTCTAGGTCTGCATTTCCCTGAGGGTCGACACGTCCTGCTTAACCTGGGCATGCAGAGAGCTGAAAGGTTTTCAGTAGCTTTGGAAAAATAAAGAACAGGGTAAAAACTGGTTTCTAGCTCTTCTCTCTTGAGGAAAATGTACCCATACTTCTGGGCGGCCCCCTTTCCTCCTAACCCTCATTTTTAGGTTTACATTAAAATAGCTTTAATAAAATCCCTAACTAGCCTTCATTAAAAAAGACAAAATGCTTTCTAATCCACAGGGGTAGAAGGAGTCAGTTCTGAGAGTTAATTCAGATTCCAGCATTGTTATTGTTTACTTCTGTTTAGGAGACAGGGTTTCTCTGTAGCTCTGGCTACTCTCTGGGTAGACCAGGCTGGCCTCAAACTCAGAGATCCACCTGCTTCTACCTCCCAAGTGTTGGGAAAAAGCGTGTGCACCAACCAACCAAATCTTTTTTTTTTTTTTTTTTTGGATGAGCAAAATTTCTGTTAGATGCAAGTGTTTTCTCCCACATATCACATATTGGTTAGATCAATTTCTTTTTTTCTTTTTTTTTTTTTTTTTTCGAGACAGGGTTTTTCTGTGGCTTTGGAGCCTGTCCTGGAACTAGCTCTATAGACCAGGCTGGTCTCGAACTCACAGAGATCCGCCTGTCTCTGCCTCCCGAGTGCTGGGATTAAAGGCGTGCGCCACCATCGCCCGGCGTCTGGTTAGATCAATTTCATTTCAAGCTGGATTTCTCTGACGTTGAACGATTTCATGTCTTTGGTTAAGGATTTTGTCTAGTAATGTACTAAATTGGCCTATGATTGTGTCTTACAAGGGAAACTGAGTCAGGGCAAGTGACAAACTATGGGTTTTACTTGACCCCCCAGTATAAAAATTCCAGGATCCATTCATTAATCTATCCATTTATTTATCTATATACGTGTTTATTCGTTTTGGTGCTGGTTGTTAACATTCTAAACTGGCGTTCAACTGTTAATGTACATCCTTAATTCAGCTCACCGAGGCCATTGGCTTGCCGCAGTTATGTCTGTTAAACCTCACATAGTTCTTATGTTAAGTAAATGTATTTCAGAGGGGCAGGGAAGCTCACACCTATAATTCCCTGCACCAGGGAGGTAGAGGCAGGACAATTGTTGAATTCTAGGTCATTCTGGGTCACAGTGCAAAACTCTGTCTCAAAATAAGTTAAAAGAAAAACAGATAAAATAAAATAAGTGTATTTCAGATATGTACATATAAGGTATATATGTAAAACACACACATGTGTGTATGTATATGTCCATATATACATATATGTATATATATTCTTTTATTCTTTTGAAATTTGGCCTCACTACCTGGCTTTCACCTGAAACCTGCTATGTAGAAGATCCACCTGCCATTGCCCAGGATTAAAGGCGTGTGCCACCACACCCAACCTAAATGTTCTTGTTTGGAGGCAAGATCTTCCAATATTTCTAAGAGGGCTGGCTCTATTAAATCTTCATTCAATCCTCCTTACCAATTGGCATGTGCCTCCATGCCTGGTTTAAACGTGTGTGTGCTTGTGTGTCTTCGTTTTGAGACATGGCCTTGCCGTGTAGTCCTGGCTGGTCTCCTTCTGCCTCTGTCTTCTTCTTCTTCTTTTTTTTTTTTTTTGGTTTTTCGAGACAGGGTTTCTCTGTAGCTTTGGAGCCTGTCCTGGAACTCCCTTTGTAGACCAGGCTGGCCTCGAACTCACAGAGATCCGCCTGCCTCTGCCTCCCTAGTGCTGGGATTAAAGTGCTGGCCACCACCGCCCGGTCTGC